>NW_028327179.1:89645018-92512518 GCF_987537825.1 Furipterus horrens
GGCAATACATATGTCCCTCTGCTTTAATTAGATGGAGAAATAGCAATTTACTTAACAGCCTCCATTTGCATGGACTTTTCCAGAGATAAGTAAGATATGACAGAACGGCCTTCCTCCTCTGGGTAAGTCTTCTTCACTAGCGTCATTTCTCTAAAACCCAAGAAGCAAGGGCTCTCCCCTGTCTGCACCAGCCTTCCGTGAAATGTAGTTAATAATGAGCGTTCCCTTTGCCAGTCTAGCGTTTGTTATGGCCCTCGGGCAATATGTTCAGGACTCGCAGCCTGAATGTTAATAACAAGGCTGAAACTTCTGCGTGTTTTCATTAATTTTTTTTTTTTTTTTTTTTTTTTTTTTTGCCGCCTTGAATTGATTGCTTCCCTTCCCCCAAAGCACACCCGGTGTGACCCTGATTTACTGTGGCTCAATCAATAGACTACAGAATGACTAATTTGTTCCCAGTTATTTCTTTACAGAGTATTTTCCAGGGAAAGGAGAGCAGGAGCAAACTGTGTGTGAGCTAGGCTGGAGGGACACACGGAGGCACAGACAGACAGCCAGCGGCCTGCGCTTGCCCCAATAATTTTATACAAAGAACAAATGGAAGGGGAGAAAGAATGGTGGCAAAGATACCTACCCTTCCGAGACACTGTTTCCGTCACGTTGCGTGAAAGTCCTCTCGATAGCAGGAGTACCGCACTTTCGTGCATGCTGCTTTTGTTTTGTGTTGATCTGGCTGAGGATGTGTTCCCCCAGGAGTGGGCCTGGTGGAACTCTGCAGATTTCAAAAGCATCCACTCCGAAGAATATTAAACCTTTGAGTGCAATTTAGAGTGTTATTCGTTTTTTCTTTTTCATTCTTCTCTTAACTTTCCCCCCCTCTGATTACTTAGGGGTAACCCAGTGCCAGATTTATTCTGGGGGGGATACACAATAAGTACCTCATTAAAGCTGAGCGCAGAATTTGATGGGGTGGGGCCTGTACTGGAATCTGCTGCCGCCTCAGCATCCAAACACGGCCGAGAGGGAGGGACCTGCCGTTTATTCATTTGATTAAGCCCCTGCTCTTCACCAGCTACTTTTATGTCTTATCTTATCTTAACTCTCAAGACAATCATTAGATTTTCAAAACCCCAAATCTGAGAAAGGGCTACAGTGATTTATTTTCAAGGTTATAGAACATAGAACCAGGTGGCGAATTTGAGATCTGAACTCACAGTGATCCGACTGGAAGTTTTGTTTGCCTGCCAACATGCCACTCAAGCCAGCCGGGGCGTCTGTGGAGTTAGGAGGGGCCCTCGAGGTGCCTGAGGCGGCAGATGGGGTCAGCAAGGTCCCAAAGAGCCATGAGGGAGGTCAGCCCCACATGACAAGAACGTGTATAAATTGTATGTCTCCGTGGTCCATGCTAGCTGCACAGCGCGTGTGCAGATGAGGCACTGGGAAGGACCCCGTCAGGAACTGGCCTCAGAGGGACGGAAACCCAACATCACTGTGAACACTGTGAACCCACCCTGCTGTGTGTGGTCATTGAGCGATTCTGTGCATTTTAGTGGCTACCCCCAAAACCCAGGCTATCGTGGTGTTCTGACCCCTTCTTCTGGGCAGAAGTAAAAAAGCTTTAGCTACAGAGAATACAGAAAGCTCACACAGAAATGGTAGAATACACATTACTGGCTTTCTGGATATGTTTTATTAACTGCTTATGATTTGAGGCTACACATTTATGAAATAAAAGAATTTTGACGTAGATCAGAAAATTTTGAAGTAGATGATGGGTCCCTTTAGGTTTTGGCACTGCATAGAGTATCCAATGAAAAACGAGCACTGGGCAGGATCTTGGTGTGACAGGTGAGAATGGGGCACGTGCGGGTGCGGAGGGTTCTCGGAAGAGCAGGATAAACTATTTGGCATGGACGTGATTTGTTATTTAAAAGATATTAGTAATAAAAGTTCTTAAAGAGGAAAATGCCTTAGAAACCTATGGTTCTGAGGTTCCATATGACTCTTTTTAGACCAGAGATTTTTGTCTAAGGTGGGATGATGGATTAAATGAATGTCCTACTTTATTCATAAAAACAGTAGGAATTCCACTTGACCAGATGTGGGCTGGTGAAGTTAAGAAGGTGGAGTAAAATAGCGCTGTAGGAAGCACCCACTAAAGAGAGTAGGGACATCTCCTAGGTGCTCTTGCTATTGCAAGTTAGGCTTCCGTTACCGAAGTGGCATTTTGTTCATGGCTCTCCTCTGCTGACATTCATCGAATGACTTGCTATAATTGACTTACTCGTGGTACAATAGGTCTCTAATTTATGATGTCTCTAAATATGTTGTCTTTTCTTCACAGAGAATTTGAGGGAATCCAATGACTAATTTCAGTCGGCGGTAGAAATTAAACTTGAAAATAAAGAGAGGCTGGAGGTAGGACTTTCTGTTTGGGAGTCAACAGCCAACATTTTTTGCCTATTTAATATGTGCCAATCTCGATGTTGAGTCTTACATGGATTAGTTTATTTTACCTTCACTACAACTCTGTGCCGCAGATAATGTTAACAGCCACGTTTCACAGAGGAGAAAACTAACATAGAGAATATTTTTGTAATTTTAAAGCCAAACTTACGATTTCTGTGCTATTCTACAATAGAGGTTATTTTTAAGCCTTGAATATAGTTGAGAGCGGGGGTCAATTTAATCTTAGGACATGCCATATTAGGAGCCTAAGGGAAGTGATACAGCTAAGGACGCATGAAGAAAGCCAGTTACAGAAACCACCCAAGCATGTTTCGAGAATGAGAGCATTAGTTTTCAGAGCTGCAGAGAAATCAAGAAGAGAAATAAATTATTAGATACAGAAATTACGTATCTGTGGGAACTTGGAGTAGAACAGTTTTGAGTAGGACATTTAATCAGATCTTAATATGCCATTCATTTTTGAAGGCTTGGATTAGTTTACTCAGTGATCATCCTGGGATATCCCTTAAGATGATTTCAAGACTATGATTTAATCTAGGATAATAGTTCTGAACTTTTTTTATTGAAATGAGAGCCTATTGGACACTCCCTTCATTGTCCTGTTCCTTATCTGAAATAAGTGAGTTCCTATCTAAAACTAAGGGGAAAAGTGACATGTCTGCCTTATGGAGAACACCAGTCTAATACTGGAATCTTCCCTTTGTCTTGCCGAGGAAACTATTTGCTAAGGAGGAATAGGTACGGGATAGGGACAGGTGATGTACTAAACGTATTAGCAGAGTTTTTCAAAGTCAGATTTTCTGTGCTTTTCCTAAGACCTCAAAACATGTCACAGTCTTGCTCAGTTTTTTAAAAATAAAATATGCATAAGGGATTAGACTGTTCATTCCCCGCTCCGTCCCTCCCTCCCTGTGATGAAATTGAAACCAAGAAATGGATGGCATGGAGCCAATGTAACCCCAGTGCATTCTCTCCTCATCTGCACTTTACTGCTGGTCAGGACAAAGTGGGACCTGCTACTTTGACATGTTACTAAAGCTTTCTCTGGTGTTCGATGCCACTTATCACTATGTCCCCCTCCTCAGGCTTGGCTGCCAGATGACACACTCTTCCAGTTTTCTCCCACCTCATTGTCTCCCCATGAGTTTCCCTCTCACCTGCCTGACCTCTTAGCCTATTGTACCCACCGTTTAGTTCTTGGCCACCTTCTCTTTTTAAATCTCGTTTACTCTTAGATCTTTCAGTAGCATCTCGTCCCAAACTTATATCTCCAGCCCGGCCTGCTCCAGTGAACTCCAGCCTTACTTGTCTTTCAGCTTACTTGACATTTCTGCTTCTTTGTCATGTGGAATCTCACATTTACAATGTCCAAAACTGAGATCCCAATATTCTGCACCATCTGTTCACCAAATGCTGTCCCTTAGTCTTCCCGCTTTCAGTAAATGGCGATACACTCTTCCAATTGCTCAGGCCAGAAATCTAAGAGTCATCCGTTTTTTTTCCCACACGCCAGAAGAAATTCATTTGCATATCCTGTTGGCTTTTCCAAAAACAAAAAACAAAAAACACAAACAAACCAACCCAGAGTCAAACCGTTGCTCACCTCTTCGTAATTACTGTCCTGGTCTAGCCCTCATCTCTTGCCTGACTTATCGAATCAGGCTCCTAACTGGTCTCATGCTTGATCTCCTGCCCTCCTCCCCTTCAGCCACAGCAATCCTGTTTAAGTGAGTCATATCAGATAAACTTTTTGGCTAAAAAGTTTCCAATAGAAATTCATGCAGAGCGAAAACTAGAATTCTTTATAAATGTTTAGAAGGCCCTGCATAACGTGCTCCTCCCAGATGACACACAGTGCATTTCCTACAGTCCTCTCTGCAGACCACTCCCCTCCAGACCACTGACCTCCTTGATCCTCTCGTTAAAATTGTCATATGCCCTGCGTTGTTCCCCTCGGTGCCCTCTCACCATCTGTATTATCTTTAATCTGGCTTATTTGGCTACCTCCCCCTACTAAGAATGTAAATTGCACAAGGCATGGATTTTTGTCTGTTTTGTTCACTGTTGTTTCCCTATCACTTAGAATGGTTCCTGGCACATAGTAGGCCATCAATTAATGTTTGTGGAATAAATGAAGTTTCAGAGCCTAAACATAGAGTTGTGGAGTCAGGATATGCAGTTGTGTGCGTGTCTGAATACCTTTTTTTTCCCTCGTGATTTCTGAGTTACGGTCCCAGGACAACAATTTTCCACCTCTGAACAAAGGTGCCTCTAGGTATTCAGACCTTTGTCCCTGTGGACAAGTGCCTTTTGTGACAGGAGAAGCATGTGCTACCAGCAAGTCCCTTTGGCCTAGACTGATTTCAAAATGCTAGCCCATGAAGGCAGCAAACCCAGAGGCCTTCGTAGCTTCCCTGACCCTCTGCTGCGTTAGCCGAAGATGAATCTGTGCAGGGGACACGAGGGGAACAGACAACTGCATTAAGCCGTGTAGTGACAAACACTAATGACCTGTGACAAAAGGGATCTCTGGAGGCTCAGCTGCCATGCAAGGTGGGAATTTTCCTTTCTTTTAAAAAAAAAAAAACAAAGCAAAACCATATCCAAGATGCAAGAAAATAACTTACAGTCCAAGTTCAAGGTGATTTTCATATCTTTGTTTTTCCCTTCTTTTCTGAAAGCACATGCCTCTTGACTGCAGAAGATCCATATGACATTCATTGTATAGTAATGGGGGACTCTGCTGTATTAAATGGAAACACAGTGCCCTTCAGTCCTACTAGCAACCCAGTATATTTCATCTGTGTCCTCTTCTGTGGCATATGTCTTTTCCATTCTGAACTGAAGGGAGGGGCTTATTGATTTTCACAAGGTCAGTTCAATGTTCTTGAGTAAACCAATTAGTGTTTTCTATTGCACAGGATTCTTATGTGGATCAAATATATATGTACAAATACACTTTATAAATTAGTATAAACATTTAACTTGATGCCCATGCAGATGTTAGACCAGTTGATTTTTTAAGACTCCTTTCAGTTGTAGAACTAAATTATTCTAAGAATTCCAAAAGCAGTCTTTCTAGCATATTTTATAAATTTAAGTAGTTGGAAAATATAAATATAAATATTTCATGTTCAAGTCTTATAAACCACATGGGAGATATATATATATATATATATATATATATGTATATATACACACACACACACACATATATGTATACACACACACACACACATATATATATATGTGTGTGTGTGTGTGTGTATCTATATATGAATAATCTGGCCTAGGACTTTTTAAAACCTTTTTAAAATCTAATGTCGGTATGACCTACACACACTACTGTGTTTTCAATGCTTGCTTCTCAGTTACTCACAACACAGTTTACTCCACAGCAGAATTATTTGACAGCACGTTTTCTCCCTGCCCTCTGAATCTCCATGGATGATCTATTTGTTACTGAATAAACCCTGGTATGACTCTTTTCTATAAACCCAGTTTTATTACCTTCTTCGAAAGTAATTTCTGATAATCCAGCCAGAACCCTCCATTCTGCATGTCACTTTCAAGTCTGATTGTTGAGTAAGGGTCTCTCTTTAATTTTAGCCTAACAAAAAAGGATTACAAGGTAAGTTTCAAAATGCTGGTTTTGCTTCCTGGTCCACTAAATTTGTAAATTCCAGGAATCCACTTACTTTTTAAAAACATTTTTGTTCTTATTTTTAGTGCCAATTTGTTTCGGCTTTCCCACACACATGACTTTTATAGCCCCGTGTAAGGCAGAGTGCTCTGCCATATTGATTTAATGGTATGTTTCAATAAATTTCCCCTGTTACAGTGCTTGCTCCATTCCAGGCCGCCGAGAGGGAAACAGAGAGATATGCTGGTTAACCAATTTTTAAAAGAGAAAAATTCCATTTTCTCCATTCTTTAATGTCATAGCTGTCCTGCCAATGACCTGATACTGAGATGTATTAGGTTCCCCCTGACATACGGTTCAGGAAGTGGTTACCTGACCTTTTAAAAATTTTATTAACATTTATAAATTTGTTTTAGTGTATTATGTTGGAAACAATGATTTTTCTCCAGAATGGATTGGGATGACTGGCGTACAGATTGATAACCATGCCGTATATTAAGCTGGTGGACATTTTGTAGAATATACAATACAGATGCTGTCCCTGCTCTCCCCCGCCCCCCATCCCCTTCTCTGCCCTGACCTTAAGGCTTATGCTAATGGAGAAGGAAACGTATTCACATTCCCTTTAAAGCACTTTACAAGTAATTGAATCCTTACCGTCAGCTTTTAAATACCTGGATAGGTTTTAATTATTTTTTGATAAAACATAGAGGCATGGGTATTCACTCATTCATTCATTCAAACTTTCCTTGGTGCCTAACATAGTCCGGACACTACACCAGTCACGAGGGACGTAAGCGCGAGTACCACCATCCCTGCTCGCCAGGAACCTGCAAAGCGATGGATTAAGACTGCCGGTCAGTCAAGATCCTAATCAGAGATTTTTTTTTCTCCCTAAACTCTGTGTTCAAAGCTCCAACCTGAACCTTTTAAAAAAATTTGTTCTATTATATCACAGCTCTTCCTAGGAAATATTTAATTTGTATATTCTTTCTTGTCAAAAATATTTGTCAGGGATTAATAAAGAAATCTTCATTAAGCAAATCATTAGAGCTTAGCCGTGTTGAGTTTTATTGCCTTAGCAATTCTCCTCTGTCTCTTTCTACCCTAAGAAACTGAGCAGAGTGTGGTTTTTATAAAAAGGACACCCCTCCAATGACAGGAAGCACAAGGGCCAGAGAACTGGCGGGCTGCCTCTCTGACCTGTTTCCCGCAACAGCCGTGGTGATGGTGATGGTGATCGTGATCGACACTCCCATCCATCATCTGCCTTTTTCCAAAGACTCCTGAAACGTAAATTGCACCTCCTCATTCCTCAGCGAGAATGGATTGCTGTTGTATTTTACAGTAAATATTTGTTTATTTTCTAGACAGGGGAATTGAGGCATTGAGAACAGAAGTGGGTAGATAAATCAGTTCTGGGCACTGCTGGGAAACATCAGCTAATGTTTATGGAGCCCGTGTGGAGTATAATACTTTCACAAGTCCTGTGCAGTATATTTCGTGGCTAGCTTCTTCTGACTCCTGGAGCAAAGCGCTCCATGGAATGAACTTACTGCCTTGAATTTACTTTTGTCCTCCTGGGAAGCTATTCTTTTGTTGTTGTACATTTTACTTTTATAGTTACATTTCCTTAATGCGTTTTACGTTTTACTTTAGCTATACAAGGCCTAATAAGAACATTAGCCGTATTTCAAGGTTCCAGGCCTGCCCAGGTTCAGTCGTTCAGTTTTTCCAAAATGTGAACACTATCATCTGTCAGCTACGGTGCTGAGGGGCCGTAGCCAGAACGGTGAATTAAGAAACAGTTCTTTATTCCCAGGAAACTCTATTCTAGTAGATCCTTTTGAGAGCTGTAACAGTGTAGTAATACTTCTTGTTTGCCTGGTTTTAAAACAACTTTCTTTACTGTAGAACTTTTCAAAGCCTTCGGCATTCAGGTTTCATTGTGAGTTTCCAGAGACAAGTGGCCCATGAAACATATTCTATGCTTATGTGAGCAACAAACACATCGTGCGAGGAATATATTTTGGAGTTAGTATTCTTTGGAATGCGCTTTCAAGAACTGAAGACATGGCCATTTTTCACTGTCCGCTTGTCAGACAGCACCAGAAGTGATCCCAGGCAGCCAGCCAGCTTACCCAGAACAGCTCTTGGGGATTTACTCTGACCACTGTTTAAAGCAGCCCCCTCTGCCCCCGAAATTGATCAGCAGCCTGTGAAAAAGAGGCAGACTGCCTCCCTACAGCTCACATTTATGCTCACTCTGCATAAGGTACCTTTATGGCTGAGAACGACTAACTCTTAAAAGATTAGCAACCACCTTGTCTAGCCACTCTGTTCAACTCTTCAGAATAACAAGCCGAGCCTGAAATAAACCCAGACTCTTCCATTTTACCTCACTGTGTCAGATGATCAGAAGTTTTCTACTTAAGATACTTCACACTCCAACAGACAGTGCATTGGGTACAAACTCCTATGTAAATAGGCTTTGCATCGGATAGGGTAAAGACTGCCTTTATTATAATCAAGTGCGTTCTGCTGTTTTCCCACAAACTATCTGAACCAGCCAACTGTTCTTTTTTAACTCTGTAGTTTTTCTCATCTGCTGCCTATCCCATCATAATATTTAGATGTTTTTTTACCTGAATAGCCATGTTGTGTTTGAGGCGTTCAGAGAAGGAAAACTCTGACTCCAAAAAACCTCCGCTGCCTTGCGGCATACCTCTTCAGGGGAAAGGCTAAGGGAGTAAACCCCGACAGAAAATCCGGAGCCGGAGTCCCTAAGGCGGTTTGACGTTGTAGTCAACACCGGCAACTCCTGCGGCGCACCTGAAGCCAAGCTGTATTGACTCCGTCTTTCCCTTGGATCCTTCAGCTGCGAAGAGAGGGGTGGTCTGCTGCATGGGCAACAGCAGACCCTCCATATCACCCTGCCCAGGCTCTGTAGCTTCAGCTTCACTGGAGAGGACACTCCAGCGTCATCGCAAGATGTCGATTCAACACGGGAGGAGACAGATACCGTGTCACTCCCGAGTCGGACTGCACAGCCATTCTCGGCGGTGCAGATAGACTCTTAAGAAGCTACACCATCGTCTCTCGAGACAGACGGCTGCCGACGACGTTTGAGGCGTTGGTGAGACTTCCTCCTTGCTCTACAAATGAATATAGTGACTCCCCGTTACCATCTGATGCACTACGGAAGCCCTGTGTAGTTTATGTCCTGAATGGCCATTTTTTTTTGTTTGTTTGTTTGTTTTTATGTCCAAGGAAGTGTGATAAATACAGGCAAGGGAGTAAACACCATTAAATGTATGACTAGAAAATGAGCATTAAGGCCTTGCTTTTCTCATAAACATGTTCCAGAAATGCATCTAAGTCAAATTAAAATGTATACATTCATTGTATAATAGTCTGGGCACCTTGAGGGCCTGCTCATGCTCATTTGCCAAACTGCCTGTTTTCTGATGCTTTTCTATAATAGGGTACCTGGTAACATCGTAACCATATAGTTTTATACTTGTGAATAGATTATAGTTCATTTATCTGTTCATTTGCTAGTTTGGAACTCAGCGCATTTTCTCATAGAAATAATCTTATGTCATCTTCTTTGGTGCAAACCTCTACAGAAAGTTTTATCCATAATCTATTTCTAGGGTCTTGATGTAGCGTTCTCAAATTTAACTACAATATAAGCATGTGTGCTGGAAATGGACATGGAGTTTGACCTGAGATTCTAGGAGCACATGTGCTTCTCCTGAAACCTAGGAGTGAGGTCAGATGCTCGTATGCAGTGTTGGGACAAGATAAACAGAGGGGCTTTAGTGATTATTCGGTCTAGCCTTTTATTCATTTAGAGAGTAAGGGCATCCCCCTCACTGTGGCCTCATTGTGCTTACCAAGGCCTGGGACAGAGGTTTCTCTTCTGCGGGAGCTGGGTGGTGAGCGACTGAGTCTCCAGGAGTCTCTGATGGGTGCAGTAGCACGTGGCCTGGGTCAGATGGCAGTTCTGGGGGGAAGTATGGAAGGTGATGTAGTGCTGGGGGATCTGGGCAGGGGAGGGAATCGATCTCCATTTCTTGTCTCTCTTTCTGCACTCTGTCCCTAGATAGCAAGGCATATTATGTGAACCCCTTTCTTTTAGCAAGAGGGCTTTCATTTTTTGCCATCGACACGGCCAGTGCTCTGGAACAGCTCCCCCTTTACCCGAGGAGGCCCTGAAGTGCCTGAGCATGATTGAGTTGGCCCTCGTGGGGGCAGTCTGCAGTAGTGAAAGGAGGAGGAGCAGGATGTCTTCTGGCTGCAGGGAAGTAAGAGAAGCTTTTTTGGCTTCCCCGCTGGAGTGTGTAGGTAACAAGGCTGTCCGAATAAAGGGCCGGATCCCCACATCACTGCGGAGGCCATCGACAGGGTTGGGAGAGAAAACGCTGGGACTAAGCACATGGGGACAGAGGGTTGAAGGGACACTCCATCCTCCGCTTTTTTGATGAATCAGAATTTGTGTGTTAGTGACAAATCCCGGAGAATTTAGTATAGACAATCGGATTTTAGGAACCAAATAAACCATATTCAAACACTGCTGTGAATGAAGAAGTGTGTTCGGTAAAGGGACTGACTGTGTTTATTTTACCCTTGATCTTATAAATACCTACATTTTTAAAGGATACAAATTTGCTGTAAAATGCAATTTTGCAACACCTGAAGTGTTAACAGTTCACTTCCTTTTCCCTGCCTTTCCTTTTGTGTATGTTTTCTTCCCCCTGCCGCCATTTATTCCTCTATTTTGGAACGTTCCATTCATTGTTTTCATGAATGCCCTGACTCAATCTTCTTTGGCCTGACCCCAAACACCTTTGCTTTGTCTTGCTGTACTTTTGTTTGGACTTTCTCCCCTGTCTCCAGACTTCTGACTTCATTCTGGACTCCTTAATTTCCATTCCGTATTTGATATATTGCTTCTTGTTGATCTCTCATTAGCTCGGAGAGAAATCTCAAAAACAGACAACAGGCCTGCCTTTCTCTTTGGTAATCCTCTTAAGTATGGTTTTAAATCATTACTACACTGCGTTGTTGTTAATACTCATTTTCCTTGTTCTTGATATCTGCATTATACCATCTTATAATTGACACAGAGTTCATTCTTCCTCTTGCTGAAATGCAGTCATGTGGGTAGTGTCGGTGCAGTGCTGTGTGAGGAGAAACGGGTGCCAGGGCAGGACAGTCAGACCCACAGTGACTTTCTATAGTGAAGTCCCTAGAGGCAAGGGATTGTTGTCACTCTCAAGCTCCACCGAGTTTAAATCTGCCAAGGAAAAAAACAGAGTTGTAACTTGCCTGAAATGATGTAAAGTCACCTGAACCATGGGGACGGAAAATCCCAAAGGATTGGTGCCTCGAATATCTTTTATAGTCAAAAGCTATGCCAAATGCAGTTGCATGAAACCCTGCAAGTCAGAGATGGAAATGAAAGTGTATTATATTTAATACAGAAAACAAATCAATTGGACTTTTCCTGTTACAGACAAGCCAAATATGTCAAAACGCACAGTCATTAAGGTACATCTTAGAAGCGGTCTGGGTTGCCAGCTTCTTCACCCATTCATATATATAGTTATGCTGAATTCTATTGCGATAATTATATTATTTTAAGGTGTGAATTTTTATAACGCAGTTACATGAAAATGACAGATTACTTAAGGGAGGTTTGTGTGTTTAACCTCACGATTCAGTTATATTACATCTATGCGCCTTACCTCGAATGTTTGCCTTGTGATATTTCGCTGTGTTAACCCAGCTGTTTCCCTTTATTGCTGCCATGTTACAATGAATGCGTTTTGCATTTTTATGAAGAGCCTATTAGCAGCATCAGCTTGATATAAAGAATTTCTTCAGTTTATGAATACAGTTTGTCTTTGCAAATGAATTTAGCACTTTAATGCTATTTACTCAACACCATAAAACGTAATATAATAAATAATGGGTCCCTTGGGCTTGTGGTGAAACTCGGCGATCGTCCTCTCAGCAGGTAGATGAACACAACTTGAGTGGAGAAATAATGATCAAAATTTACCACGCTCCCTAGGATGCCGTTTCTATACCTGGATTTAATAGGGGCCGAATTACAATGCAGAACATTACACCAGCATCTGAATATACTGGGACTGGGAGGACGGGCAGTCTCGGCCATATTAGCAACAGCTCAGAAGAGGATATCAATTCCAAATGAGCAATTCAAGTAAGAAAGTGTTCTTGAAAGTATATAACACCTAACTTCTTTTTAAAAATATTTTAATTTAAATCATTGTAAAACATTTTTCAATTACAGTTGACATACACTATTGTATCAGTTTCGGGGGCACATCCCAGTGATTAGACATTGTATAACTTACTAAGTGATCATCCCGATAAATCTCATACCCATCTGACACCATACATAGTCATTAAAATACTATTGACTGTGTTTCTTATGCTGTACTTTACATCCCCATGATGATTCTGTAACAACCAATTTATACTTCATAATCCCTTCCCCTTTATCACCCCTCCTCCCCAACCCCACCTCCCATCTGGCAACTGTCAAAATGTTCTCTGTATCTATGAGTCTGTTTCTGTTCTGCTTATTCATTTATTTTGTTCTTTAGATTCGGTGTTTTGGTAGATAGGTATTTATTGCCATTTTACTATTCATATTTTTTATCTTTTTTTTTTTTCTTCTAAGACCCTTTCACATTTCATGTAATACTGGTTTGTTAGTAATGGACTCCTTTAGCTTTTTCTTGTTGGGAAGCTCCTTATCTGTCCTTTGATTCTAAATGATAGCTTCTTGTGCTAAATAAATGTTAGGTTAGTGTTTTCCACCATCTCCATTCATGGAAAAACCTTTGGACTTTTTTTGAGGGGGGAGGTGTGGAAATTGTTACAATTTCTTTATTATCAATTTGTTGTTAGTTTAGAGGTTTTCACTATGACTCTATCAGTTACCCATAAATGAAATATTTGCAAGCCAGAACTTCAGTGTAGTCATTGGCCAATAGGGCCATTCTATTTCATGATGGAAATCCTGAAAGGGTTAATTCATGAATGTTCATAACTTTCTGTGTATAGATGTATGTCTGATTATGTTTTGAGACAATTCAGGTTATTTCTATATTATCTTTGCTTTTATTCTCCTTTATTAGATATTTCTTCCTTGAAATAAAGGATCACAAATGTCCGTGCCTGTAGGAGCTTAATTGATAACCTCAATGAATGACTTAGGCATAAATGGAGGTTTAGGCAGCTTCAGTACCCTTGGTCCATACTGAGAGGCCGACCTATATAGCAGCTTCCCCTTATCCACAGTTTTGCTCGTCGTCGTTTCTGTTACCTGTGGTCAACTGTGTCTGAAAATACTAAATGGAAAATTCCAGAAATAAACAATTCAGTAAAGAATTCATAAGTTTTAAATTGCATGCTGTTCTCAGGGACATGATAAAATCCCGTGCCCTCCCATCTAGGACGTGTCTCATCCCTTTGTCCAGTGTCTCTGTGCTGTAGACACTCTCAGCCCGTCAGTCACTTCGTAGCCGTCTCAGCTGTCACATGGACTGTTGGCGTCTCTCTGTGCCTGTGTGCAAGTCACCCTTATTGGACTTAATAATGGCCCACTTCCATAGCTTCGATTACAGCAGAAAGTGGTCATTATTCTATTTTATTATTAATTATTGTTGTAATCTCTTATGTGCCTAACTTATAAATTAAACTTCATCATACGTATGTCTGTGTAGGGTAAAGATAGTGTAGAGTTTGGTCATATCCGTGGTTTCAGGCACCCACTGGGGCCTGGGAACAGACCTTCCTGGGGTAAGGGAGAACTGCCATGCTGAGGTCCCGCTAATTGTTGTCCTTTAGAGTGCAATCCCAGTGGTGCCAGATTGTCTACATCTGAAAAACAAACACAATGTCGGATATATTTGATTTTCATGTGAAATCCTCGTATATTCCATTGCCATCTAATTTTTTAAAAAAATTAGATACTGTAGTGTCTGTAGCATTGTGAGTTCAGTTCCTAGGCTGCCAGTTTGATAATTCTAAGTTACCAATTTGTGAAAATGCCCCTGTTGAACTATTAGCCCGAGGCTCCTCCTTCCAGTTTGAGTGTGCCCGCATTTAGGTTCTCCCTGGCCATGCGTATGTGCCTCCTGATACATAGCTGCGGCTTTTCCTGGAATTTCACTCACTCAGAACTTTTACCATCTTGAAAACAAGAGTGCCAAGTGAAGTTAAGTGTTGCAAAATAGAGGTAGAGATACTTCAGTAAACACTAAATACTTAGTGTTTCTTTTATACTGCATTCTTATTTTTTAGTCTTTAAATACATTACACTTCATTTTATTGTGTATTTATAAGGAAATGTATGGATGGTAGAGGAGTACGCTGAGGTTTACTTTTGTAGTTATTGGATTGCAGGTAAGTGCTTTGGTGATAGCGTTTGCTCCTAGCAAATGATCAGCTGTCACCACCAAATGGAGGCACCAGCTACAAGCTTACCTTTTTAAACATAAGTATAACAGGATTTTCTCATTTCCTTCAAAGGCTTTTGCTAAAGTCATGATTTTATTGATTATTGTAAGGTTTTCTGGAGATTTCATGTTAATATCCCTACAACCCAATGTTGTTTCTCTAGATAAAATTTATTTAGTATCAACTAGAACAGTGTATGTATGTAATAGTGTATCAATCTGTGAGGACCCCCAGGTTATTCATACACACCAGGCAGTGTGTGAGGGCATTGCACTATAGGCTGTGTATAAGGCCGTGGTTCTTTATCAAGGACGTTTACTTTATTCTGAAAGATTCTGAGAGCTGATTTACTTACTGGGTGTCTGCTTCTAGTGTGGACAAATCATTCTACTTTGTAGACTATTGGATTCAGAGCAGACTGTTCCTCATGGCCCTGCCAAGATAAATAGCCCCAGATTGTATCCCCAGATAACAGGGGAGGAGTGGGGAACATTTTAAGTGCCCTTCTGATGAGAACCTTCAGAAAGCACAATTTTGGTTAGGGTAGTTGGGCTTCTGATACCCGTTCCTTTGCTGGACAGCTTCAGTTATTAGAATGAGATGTACTCTGCCTTCTTGTGGTTTTTACTTCTGATTCTTTCAACTTCTGAATTCACATAGGTCTACTTGGTTCTCTTTTCTGGTAATTAATAGTTTCTGCCTTGTGTATTGTCTATACTGTTCTCATGAGTAAAGAACGGCTCACCTCTATTTGGGACGGCTGCCTGCTCCGGAGCCTGCAGCTTTGATGAGGGACACGAGTCAGCCAGGTCTGCTGATGCAGCTCAGTCAGGCAGAGGGGACACAGGGTCAGTAGGGAGAACTGTACTAATTCATTCATTCACTCAAAAAATATTTACTGAGCGCTCGTTATATACCAGGCACTGTTCCAGATACTAGATGGCAGTTTCTAAGTCTTAATTTCTTTTCTAGAATGTATGTTCTGTGAGACTAAGATTCTTGTCTGATTATCTTCATGTCTTCCAACTCACCTAGCACAGCACAGTCAAAACATTTAAAATATAAGCAAATTTTGTTTTTTAAGTGAGTACAAGGTCAGGTCTACCTCCTTTGGAGAGTACCATAGAGGAGAAAATCCCTTTGTGATCGTCATTAAATGGGTTGGTCACATTAGCCTCATGTCCAGGTGGAATAGCCCTAGTTTTTCAGCAGTTCTTCTAAATCGTACATTGTCCCTCTTGGGCTCGTCTTTAGTAATTACCCTCTTTATGTGTAGGAACCGAGACCGAATACAGTATAGGTAATGTGGCCTGATCACTTTGTAGTGAATGGGAGGGTTCTGTACTTTCTGGGATTCATGAATTTTTCTTCAGGCATTTTATATCTTTTATTGAGTAAATATATTAATGAGCAGGCTATTATATATCTATGCAATATCTAAGTATGTATACCCTTGAACTGTTTGTTTTCCTGATCATTTTCATTAGTGAAGATTGTGATTAAGACAATTGTTTTATTTGCAAGAGGAGTTTCTTATGTATATTATAGAAAGCTTTTCAAAAAGTCATATGTAATTATTATTTGGAGATATGAAAATACAGTAAACTTGAAAGATAGAGAGAAAGCGAGAATATGAATGAATAAGGATGAAGTGATAAATTTTCAAGGCTTGGCGTTCTTGCCTGTTTTGTTCAGACTGTCATTCTTGTTTATACTGCTAATATCTATCTTTTCCTTAAAGAGTATTATTCTGTTTCATTTGCCTAGGCATGAGATAAAATTAACTTGTTTAGTAATTCCTGGTGTTTCTCCTGTCTCTCCAAGTTCTAGAAAAAAAAAGAATTAAGAGATTCTTATTGACATCTTTGTTGTGGTTAAGATGTGTTGTTGTTTCTAGGACAAATGGCCGATCCCTGTGTCTTTGTCATTCCACAAGCTTCCTGCCAGATCTTAATGACTTATAGTCAAAGTGCTATATCCAGGTGATTTACTGTGCTTGATTTGCTCCACGATTTCATCTTTAGACACTTCCATATTTTTCAGGGCCATACTGATCTCCCCACAAGGGATAAATAGTAGCATTTCTCATATGTCTAGTGTATTGCATGCATTTAAAAAACATGACTGGCATCCAAGTTATCAATCTTAAGTGTAAAATTCCAAAGCTTCATTTTAGAATTACATGCTTGTGTTTTAAATTTGCTTTTCTCCTTTTTTTTTTTTTTTTTACTTTGTGTTTTCCTTTTCTTCTATATTGTAGCCTCCTTCATTCTTTAGTTTAATACAGCAAATATTTCTCAAATGCTCACTGCGTGCAAACTGCTGTGCTCAGCACCTTGAGGGTTACAAAGGTAAGTGAAAGCCTTTTCTTCCCCCACTCCAAAGCCGCTCGAGAAAGTGGTCACTCTTAAGGCCTTTCCTATCTGCTAAGTAGCATCAGAACAGAAGGCTTCAAAGTTTTTTCTCTTTAATTTTAACGGAAAGATTTTGTATATTTTGTTTAGGTTTCATTCATTGGTAGATAGATAGATTTTAGAGAAGCTGCATTATTTAATGAATTAGACTATTTATTTAATGTCCTAGAGTATATTTAACACTATACTGGGTGAAAAATGCATCACTGCAATTGTACTTAAACTTTCATTGACTATTTTTTAAAGGATTTTATTTATATTTTAGAGAGAGGGGAAGGGAAGGAGAAGAAGAGGAAGAGAAACATTGATGTGTGAGAGAAACATCAACCGGTTGCCTCTTGCATGCCTCCAGCTGGGGACCAGGCCTATAACCCAGGCATGTGCCCCGACTGGGAATTGAACCGGCGACCCTTTGGTTCACAGGTCAGTGCTCAGCCCACTGAGCCGTACCAGCTAGGGCTCGTTGACTATTTTTAATAATACTTAGTTTCCTTCTGTCTTTGTTCAAGTTAAGAATAACCTAAGCCCTGAGTGGGGTGGCTCAGGTGATTGGGATATCATCCCATACACCAAGAGGTTATAGGTTCGATTCCCGGTCAGGGCACATACCTGAGTTTTGGGTTTGATCCCCGGTCAGGGATTGTATGAGAGGCAACCAATTGATGTCTCTCTCTCACATCGATGTTTCTCTTCCTCTCCCTCTCTAAAATCAATAAACTTATCTTTGGGTGAGGATTAAAAAAATAATAACCTAAAAAAAGTTGAACTTTATGGTATGGAAATTATATTACAGTAAAACTATTTTATTGATAGGCAGGTAGGTAGGTAGGTAGCTAGGCAAAAATGATGAAACTGAAGCTGACATGCTTTGGCCACCTCAAGAGAAGGCAGAGTTCTTTGGAAATGACAGTAATGTTGGGACACATAGAAAGCAGCAGGAAAAGAGGAAGACCAAATACAAGATGGACTGACTCCATAAAAGAAGCCATAAACATGAGTCTGCAGGAGCCAAGCAGGGCTGCAGAGGACAGGACATTGTGGTCATCACTCATTCCCAGGGTCGCCAGGAGTCGAAGTGGACTCAAGGTCACGGTGCACACACAGGTAGATCAACCTAACAGATCTTACCTAAAAAATGGTGCTGTTATAAATTCAAATAGCCTTCTTTGGTTAGACTTCTTAATACCATGTATAGCAGCAGATTTGCTGATGGACTGCTTTTTATTCCATGTACTAACTCTAGTTCTAAAACATGGGGAAGTCTTAGTTAACTAATTGAAACACTCATTTGGAGAACTTAAGCAAGGTTCAATAATCCTCAATTCCCTACTTCGCTTGCAAAACACATTGTAAGTCCAGAATTGCGCCCTTCACAGGTTATTACTGTGTTTGTTCACTCACAGGGAAATAATTTCATGCAATTTACTCCCAACTGTTTCCCTCATGCTGACCCTTTTATTAAAGTAACCAGTTTCTCAAGGTTATGTTTATTTTGAGATTATTTTATTTTTTGGAGGTCATAAATTTAGTCACACACCTGGTCTCATGCTTTCTCTCTCTTTTTTTCCCCTCCCTTTTAAATTTCCACAGGTCACCAAAACAGCTCTGAAGTCTCCCACCCTCTCTCTTCCTGCCTGGTTAATCTTCGTTACTTCTTTCACATAGATATTTTTTTTATTTATTTTATTTTTCTGGCTATACTTTATATGTTCAAACCAATCTCAAGACTTCTGTTTTGTTAAAATATTTCAGGTCTGTCATTTATTAATAACTCCATTGCCTTGGGGTGCTTTTTATTTTTGTCGACACTCAAAACCTTGGAAAAGCAGGATGCATCTTCTGCTACTGTCCCTGTAAACCTGATGCCTGTCTCCCACAGATTGTTCTCCTGAGGAGGAACCCTTTTGTTGGAAGCAGATGTACTATTTTGAAAATTATAGGCAAGTTTTCTCCAGAATTTAAAAAGCCTTTTTTTTTTCTTTTGTCACCTTCATTCCAAATCATACTTCTTCACTTCCTTTACAAAGTGCTACCTATAAGTTCTCCCGCTTAGATCTGACTGTGATCAGTTGCCTCCCATCCACGTCCGCAGCGTTCTGTGTTTGAGATTTCTTCTCATCCAGGATGTTCATAGGAACTACTCAAAGCAGAGCTTCGGGCTTGATGTTCCAAGGGTCTTCTCCTGAAGCCTCAGGCTCGTGCCCTAGGCCTGGCCCTGGGGAGTGGTGTTAGCCCCCCTTGAATCCCACCTTCCGCAGAGAATGGTACAGACACTTGGTTAGCTACGCTGCTTTATGATCCGTTGACATTGCCAGTCCCTATTTGTGGCAGGCCTTTGCTTCTCCTAGGCTTTGCATTTTCTCATTATACAATATTCCTCAGAGTGTTGAAGCCTAAAGATTGCTCAGAAAATGTCCGAGGATGACAATACAGTACATGAAGTACAACATGAGTTAGTTCTGATTTCTCTGTGATCTAAGTATGAGAGTAAATAGAAATGGAAGTTTAGAATGGTTAACAAATTATAACATCCCATTGCTAAGTGTGTGCTTTTTTTTTTTAAATAGATGGTAGTCCTTTATACTTCTTATTGGTTTTATTTAATGAATTTACTTTCTCCCTTCCAGGGAACTACCTTTATTACCCAGCATAATCCTTGTGAATTACAAGCTAAAAGTCTTCGTTTTCCATCTGGAAAGAGGGTGATTGATGACTTTGATATCAAATTTTTAACTGAAATAATTTTGTCTCAATTTGAGAGAAAATAGTGATAACACAGGGTTGTCTCTGCCAACCCATTCAGGCATCTGGGACTTTTCCCCCCCCATTTTTCTTCATTTACTTGAATCCTAAACCACAAATGCCACATTTTCTCCTAAAATTCGTTTAACACTATGGCAAATGTAAAAATAGCTAACACAAAGAATATAGCACAGTCTACTGAAATAGGATTCCAGTAGTTTATACTTGCTTGCTTGGTCTAATGCATTCCTCACATTACATAAATCTCAAGAAAGGCCACAGGAAGGAAACACATTCCCCCAATGTGACAGGATGTAAAATGGATAAAAACCAATGACTTTTTCTGCAGTTCTCAGAGCAGTCTCAGGAATACTGACCCTTCTGACTTCATTGACAGGCAAGAACTCTCTACCCCCACCTTGCAAGGAAAATTAATTGAGCTGAGTTTCTAGCAAGAAGCAAATCAAGGTTTTCCAAGAATAATTTTGCTGGGACCTATGGAGCAAATCACCTTTCAAACATGCCAAAGGTAGTTATTTCAAAACATTTAAGCCTCTAATCACAGTGGTCTTTGATGAACTTTTCCCACTTTAAATACATCAAAGTAAGTAAAGGGAGTGGAGAAAGCCATTAGAAAATCATTATAATAAACAACAACATTGATTTACTTACCTCTCCTTTGGAGCCTCTCCTCTCCCTTGTTTTTAGCTATTCAGGTGGGCTTCATATATGGAAGTAATCAAACTCTCACAGACCATCAAAAAAGAAATTTAAGTGATTAAAAAAAAATCTTTTCAGATTTTAAGGGACCTGGTCATTCCCGTGAGTGCCCAGTTTTTGGCTGTGACTTTCAAGTTGAACCTTTTCAATGGTAAATAGCCTCCTGCTTAGGCCTGTGTGTTCTGGCTTAAAAAAAATCAATCTCTGAGAAAATGGGCTTCCATCTTCCTTTCAGCCCGGCTCCTTTGATGATTGATGCTAATTCAGTAAGCTGCTGACCCAAGAAAAAAGAATTGTTTGTGCTGTTGTTTTGAATAAATAAACTCACAGAGAATCAATGGCTGTAGCTTAGAGAAATTAGGTGGTGGAGAGCATCAGGTCTGCTTCTGCTGTGTTTCTCATGTAAATAAAGCAGGGAAAGGGAATTTCAGCACCAGATATCTTTGAATGATGGGGACTAGCTTTGAAGTGGAAATTGTTTTCAATTTAAAAAGAAATGTTCTCTGTGTCTGTAGCAGGAGAAAAATAAAGCCAGTATTTATGACAAAATAGGACATTTACTTATTCCTATAAACAATTCCAAACTGGCAGGAGGTAAGCAAGTTTCCCCATTCTCTGGGCCTCAGCTTACATTCAACATTGGCAGTATACGGACTTAAGTGTTCCCACTCCAGTTTAAAGGAATATTGTGACGTTAGAGCATGTTATTTAACTTGGAAGTTGAAACGCCATGTGGCCTGCCAGACAGTAGTTAACCCAGGTGATTGTTCGGATCCAGCTGGCTGTTTATTGACTAAGCACACTTGTCATTTTGTGTTTCTGTGTCACAACTTCCTTTACGGAAATGACACCACCCAGTGTCACGATGTGGAGGGAAGGAGACGTGCTCCGTAATGACTGTTCTTCAGGCAACGTGATGTCGTGGGTTCCTGGCCATGAGACTCACAGTCAGTGCTTACTATAGTCCAAAATATTTGAAAACATAAACACAGCCTTTATCGCCTTGTATTTTGATACCACTTATTCAACAATGACTAATAAAGACCATTTCGCTTCTCATTTGCTTAACCCACAGTTCTAGCCAAACCAGCATACATTTATGTTAATGCATCCAGAGTTGGAACTTAACATTAGCCTGTTTATTTCAGTTTAAGTCAGTAAACAACCTAAACATCAAGAAACGGTGAGAAGACAAAGTAAATTATGATATTTTCACATGGTGTACTCTTGTATAGAGCCATTAAGTCACTTTCCTGTTCTGTAAAATGCAGATAGCAGTAACCACCTGATAGGACTGAGGTAAAGTCCAAGTTCATACGTGTGAAGCACCAAGGACAGGGACTGGCACGTGCATTTCATGTATCTGTTTTCTACTTTTATTAGTGGTCTGCTAAAACTATGTCCACAAAGAGCATTTCTTAGCAAAGAGAAGTGTGTATGTTTCAAGTGAATATGAAATATCTTAACCATGTAAAATATTACTAGAAGGTAATATAATAAATAATAAACATAGTTATCCCTGGGTATTAGTTTTTCCTTTCTGCCTTTTTATTTTTCCTATATTTTTTTGTTTTCATTTGATGAACACGTTTTATGATTTTTTTGAAAATGTGATTTTAGAAAGTGTCAATAGCTGTGTCTCCAAGAATTCATTTTGTCTAAAAGAAATAATCTGCTGTATCCAAGTATGCTTGGACAAATTCAGATATAAATAAACAGAGTGAATATGCAATTCTGTTCAGGCCAAATGCGGATTTACAGCATAGTATAGTTCAATTTAGTTTTAAGTTCTAATTCTACCAGTTACTAGATACTTTGGTCTTAGGTAAACTACTTAAACCTTCAGAAGTCTTATGTGTAAAAAGAAATGAAAACAATGTAGTTTTTTCTGTTTATCTCACAATGTGGTCGAAAGGATTGAGAAATTCTATGTGAAAGTGCTTTATAAATATGATCTATATGTAAAAAAATAATTTGTCTAGGCTTATTTTTTTGCTTTCTAGAATTTAAATGTTATGAACTTTCAGGTATAAATGGTATTAACTGAAGATATTTGCTAAAAATTTTAACGAAGAGTGATTCAACAATTAGGAAATAGGTTTACCTTAAACTGTATCTTAGTCTTGCCCTGGCAGGGTGGCTGAGATGGTTGGAGTGTTGTCCTGTACATGAAAAGGTTGTGGGTTCGATCCCTGGTTCAGGTGCATGCGGGAGCAACTGATCAATATTTCTCTCTCACATTGATGTCCCTCTCTCTCTCTCTCTCTAATCGATAAATATATTCTTGGCTGAGGATTTAAAAAAACAAACAAACTCTGTATCTTATTCTCAAGCCCACGTTATATCCTTCATTTTAATTCAGACCTCTATGAAGAAGTAATTAGATAGTCCAGAGCCTATTTTATAGAAAAAGAGAGTCAAATAGACATGTTTAAGTCAGTAAACAACTCGAATTAGAAGAATGGTGATTTTGTGCATACGAGGGGTCCCCCTGAAATGGAGTTGATTTATAAAAAATTGTGAGTTTGTTCTTGCATGTTTAAACATCAGTCACCGCCAGTGTTCTCCATTGGATGCAGTGCGGTAACACCTACTGAGTTGTTTTCTCCGCTGCTCAGAACAGTTTGAACTTGTTGATTTTTGATGCCTTTTAGACAGGAACTCTGTACTGTCCGTAACTCTTCTGTAAGTATGCAATTGTTTCAAAATAAAATGTTCAAAAAAATAGGACATGGGAAGTGTAGTACAGGTGTAAAACAGCTTTATTCAAAAGAAGTGATATGCTGTATACTATTATATTCAATTGTGTGTATATAATTAAAATTTGATTAATATGATCAAATTTTGCCACAAGATGAAATTTTGGCCACATTTCTTTTGTTAACCTTTTTTAGAAAAGGTATTATACATTGTCATTGGATATCTTTCTTCTAGCATGTCTGCTTTTACTTTTTCTTTATTGTTGGTTTTTAAATATGTACATTAACACTTTTCCATTTATTATGGGGGAGGAATGGTATATCAAAATATTTGTGATGGACACTCATAAAAATATAATAATTTACAAGTAGGATATGTGGTATAGAAGTCAGGACAACGAATATGTCTGTTAAGCATGATAGAGATAATAATGCTGTAAGAGTAGCTGATAATTACATAATGGTATAAATCTATCAAGGACTTTGTATATACTAATTTTATTTAATTCTTACAACCGAAACTGATAGCCTGTGAGGTAGGCATTGTTGTTACTCCCATTTTATAGATATGGAAAGTGAGGCACGGATAACAGATTTGTAGACTTGTACAAATAGTTGCCCTATTTCTGCAAATCATGTACCGCGTGCAGGCCATGTTTACGAAGAAACTCCCAGCTAACCCTGCACGGCCTCACAGAAGGGGAGCGTTCACTGAGCAATTTCATGAGCCAGCTTTCTCATGCATATGTTATAATTCCACTTCCTGCTAGTCCTGCGCCGGATGTAAAGTAGCCTTTACAATCCAACCCCTTTACCACCGCGTCGTGTCTGAGCTTCCCAGTCAAAATGACTCAAAAGCTGCACCTGCTGGGCCCTGAAACACATTCTTTTCTCAAGCACCAATTCACGCTCGTAAAGTTAAGGGGTTGGTCCACACGTGGCAAAGGTTCTAAGGGTTTCTGCTCTGTGCAGAAGACCATGACACGATTTTCTTTAAACAACTTGGTGTCTGGGTCTTGCAGAGACTTGGTCACCTCTGTGAAGTGGGGGAAAGGAACGATGGCCCCTTTCAAAGACCATCCTTCCCGCGTTGACTTTCTGAGCAGCGCGACTGTTGAATGTCATCTCTCGTCTTCTTTTACTCCTGACTGTGTTTGCGGGGCCTCTCTTCTGCTACCCTGTGTGTTTATATGACACGGCTCATTCCGGCTGACACATTTCGTTAGTGTTATCAGACAGATTAGGGGGGAGTAAAACCACTGTGAGTGTTGTTCCTCATTCTTTCAGGTCAACGGGTTTATTTCAAAGATAGCACTCCTTGACTGCTCTGCTTGAGGCATAATTGATCAGCATCTAGTCTGCGGCTTATTCTACATCTGCCTTAATTTAACTGACAGTGTGTTAATTTCATATGCAGCGTTGACTCGTATCTTAGGGCTCAGTATCTAACGCACATATTAAACTGTCAGGAGGCTGGCCGTAGAACGATGAATGGTTTGTAGTTTGCTTATCTGAGTCATGACAACTAATATCTGAAGCTTTTGAATCAGATAAAATTGTGATGATTATTCTTTCACTGAGCATTACTTTAGTATTATTTAAGAATAGAATTTGTGAAAATGATCTCCAGTAAAGTCCCTGCCTTTACCTATGTAAGGGCAATAAAAGCCCTGCCCTTAGTATATCATTTTATAGTTTCTGCACAGCATACTGCCCCTTTTCCCCAATTTTGGGGCTCTTGTATGAGATTTTAGGTATTATTGAGCTGAAAAGTGCAATTTTGCTAGTTTTATTAAAATATCTTCTGCTGTTTCGACACAGTCATGTGGGAAAATATCAGGTAATATATATTAGCATGAAAATATGAAAAGCTGATGAATATTTTACCGATACACCGAAATATCCAAAAAATAAGGATATAAAAATACCTAGAAAATAGAAATTTTTCTTTTTTTATTAGAACATAACGTATTGAGCAAATGATCACAGTATGCACCCAAGTTCCTTTATGTAGATTTAGCAGTCCGTCCTAAATCATTTAGAAAGTCACAAAGTCACATTTGCTATTCTGAAGATGTAGAGATTGGCGCAAAAGTAGTTTTACAGTAGTTGATATGGGAAATAATACAATAAATTAATAATACAAGAATAAACTGTTTTTCACATACTCACAACTGGAAACTTGCTGTTGCCACACCCTGTATTATTTGACCAGTATAACCTGTTTTGTAGATCCAATTAGTTGAGACTTCTCTGTTTTAACACGCTTTAACTAGTGGGTGCTATTTAGCACGCATCTGGGAACCTTATGTGAGGACTGGTGGTCGTAGCTTGGAAAAGATATCTCGAACTGTCATGTCATTTTGGCCCTTTGACAGAACTGCACGCAAACTATGAAACAGTGTTTTACAAATGAAAGATAAAGTATTCATCCTTTATGCCAATTTATTAAATTAAAATTTATTTTAAATGCCAGAAAACTTCATTCTTTGACTTTTAATGCACTCTTGTAACTTTTTAAGGGGTGCAGAAGTTATGGTTTAACTATTCTTGATATGCTTATAGAAACAAAAATTTTAATACAAAACTACCATATTCTTATTTGATTTTCAATTTTAAGGATAGGTAATTTAAAACATACCAAATTACCTCAATTTTTTAATAATCCTGTTTGATTAAGTACAAAGATTTTGTGTAATACGTGACAAATTTATGGGTTCTAGGTCAAATGAAATGGGGAAGGAAGAATATTACAAATGACCACGTAAAAATAAAATGAAGGGACTTTGATTTCTGGCAAGACTGAGAGCTAAAAAGTCTGGAAAATCTCCCAGGACAAAGCAGTTAGAAATGCTAGATCTCATGTCATAAACTTCCTTTTCAATGTATTGCTGACCTTGTTAGAAAGTAAGAGGTCTCCTGGGGATGAAAATGAAGAGGAACGTGAAAACCAGAGCAGTGAGCTGAGGCTGACGTTGTAGCTGCCTTGGGGGCATTTGTCAGGCTCAGTAACCCAGAAGTCTGAGTTTGAACAGCTGCATGGGCACTGGAGGCAGGACCTGGGGCCTGTACAGGAGGGGATTTAGATTCCAAAACACCAGGTAAAGCACAGAATTTTTGAAGTGTTACACCTTCAGTAAAAGGTGTGGGGGGAGGGGGGAGACTCACACATCAGCAAAGGGAGACGACAAGAAAACTTGTCCTGGCAAAGCAAACAGTTCTTCTGGAGGGTTGTGCCCTCGGTGTAAAGCCTCGGTGCTTCTGTGGGTAATATGGTCCTCAAACAGGAGTTCACAGCCTCGAGAAATACGTAACCCTGCGCTGGAGTCCGGCAAAAGCCACGAGCAGGTGAGTTAGTTTCCAATAACTTTAGAAATGGAATTACTAACTACAGAATACAAAAGGCTTATGTTTCAGACATTTAAGAAAATAAAATTTGCATCTAAAATATGATTAAAGAATAAGAGATTGCCAAAAAAAGACTGCTAGGAATGAAAAATTAAATCTTTGCATTAAAATTTTTATTTATGGTTTAAACATCTGTCAAGAGAATTAGCAAACTACTAGACAAATCCGAAGTAATGCCTTAAAATTCAACATATAAAGACAAAGGATTTAAAAAATATGAAAGAGAAGTTAAAATATGTAGTATGCTGTAGCAGTTTGAAAAAGGACCACCGATTTTTGATACTACTCCCACCTTGAGGTACAATCCATGCCCTTGAAATTGGGCAGGCTTATGACTGCTTTAACCAAGAGTAAAGCATTAATCGTGTTATGTACCTTCTAAGGCCAAGTCGTTCAAGGCTATACGACTTCTGCCTTATTGGCTGGAATAATTGTTCTTGGAGCCCTGAGCTGACACATGAAAGAAATCCAAGTACTGCGAGACTGTGGTATTTGGGGGCATCCCAAACCACATGGAAAGTCCAGTTCTTTAGGTCACTACCATTTATTTTATGATTCCCCGCTGAGGACCCAGATATCCTAGAACAAACACAGTTCATCCCTGCTCTGCCCTATCAGAGTTTTTGACCCACAGACAGTTATTGTTTCTAAATTTTGGAGTGTTTTTTTAATTAACAAATTTTTTTTTTCAATTGCTGTTTACATTCAACATTATTTTGCATTAGTTTCAGGTGTACAGCATAGTGGTTAGATAATCATAACTTTATAAAATGTTCCCCCCAATATTCCCAGTATCCACCTGGCACCATACATAGTTATTACAATATTGTTTACTACATTTCTTATGCTGTACTTTACGTCCCAGTGACTATTTTGTAACTACCAGTCTATACTTCTCAATCCATGGAGTGGTTTATTACACAGCTATAGGCAATTGAAACAGATGGGCTCAGAAGTTCTAACATGCATCTAAAAGATGTTCCAAAAGAAGATAATAGGAAGCATAGGAGAGAAGCAATATTTAAGGGATAGAAATTGATAAATTTTCAGAATTGGTAAATGACATGAATCCCAAGCAGGAAAGATAGAAGATATGCATTCCTTAATGCAGCAAGATAAAACTGTAGAATACCAAAGTCAGCAAAAGAAAGATGCTAGAAGCAGACAGAGAGAAAAGACAGATTACTTGACAATAAAGCACGACCTACATTAGTTGGTATAACGAAAACCTGGAAGCACCTTAACTGTTCATCTGCAGAAGGATTGGTAACTACTTTGTGACGCGTTGTAACGACAAAAAGCTACCCATGATATCCTGCAGCAGTAATTGTTGGGAGCTACGCATATCAACATGAATCATCCTCCCACAGGTGATGTTTGGTGAAGACTGTGGTATGAAGGCATTTATGTAAAGTTTAAAAATTTGAGAAACTATACGTATTTATTTCTGTGCGTATTCTTTAGCAATCCATCACGTGTAGAACATATAGCATGGTTTGAATGATAAACATTAAAGTGTAATGGTTATTTCTGGGAGCGGGAGTGGAGACGGAAAAGGAAATTTGTGAGGACTACACTCAAGCTTTTAACTCTGTGATGGTTAGCTTCTTAAACTGTATAGCAACCATACGGCTACACATTCTTTATGCTTCTTTGTATGTCTGAATATTTTATAATAAAAATTTGAACAAGAATATGAGGATGTAATGAAAAGGTATGAGAAAGTGTTGTGACATTTCTCTGAAGGAATGACACAGTCTGAAAGGATGTAGAGGCTAGAGAGTAAGTGAACTGTATTTGCTTTTTAGTGTAAGTGTCTAGTTAACACATGGGTAAAAGAGCAAAGCAAATGTAGAGTGAAATAAGTTTTACTTGATTGGAAGATTTTGAGCCTTGGTGATGGGGGCGGATGGAGTGGAGGAGTGGAAGGAGAAAAACAGGAGATGTGAAACCTTGTGGCTGAAATGTAGGAATCATTATTAATGATATGTATATTGCTTGATAATGAGGAAAGTGGACTTTGAGCTTTTATATCGTTAGTTATGCCACTTAAAAATCTTTGTATTCTTAAAATCTTCTGATTTTCTGAAAGTCTGTAGTAACAAATAGTCTGCTACATTTTGTTGAAAGTGACTATTTTTCACTCTCAAACACCTGGCAGTCATTGCAATTTTCCAATTATAAATGGAGTCCTTGTACAAGTGAATATGAATGGGAAAGAGGTGGGTGTATATGGGGGTGCGAAGGAGCGAATGGGGAAAGACAGGTGGGAAGTGGGGGAGTTACTGATTACAAAGTTGCTAAGAATAATAGTTGTGAGGCCATTACTACCATGTTTATTCTTCTCTCCAATGGTAATTTCATCAATTGGACACAAAAGAGTTTTGGGAGATTACAGTTTACTTGGACATTATCAACTCAGTTTTTTAAAAATCTATTGGCAAAATGTTTGCTTAATAGAGACTAACTGAGATAATTGCAAGTGTTCTGGCATGTGTGTGATGTACTTGGGAGTTAATAAAAATGCAGAGAAGCACAGGGATGGTAGTAAACATAGTAAAGCTGAGCAGAAGGAGATGACAGAGTCTGTGTGATAGCTGGCTCATAAATATTCATCTTCCAGTAAAGGATTCAGCTCACTTTCATACTTGCTGTTACCTCCTTGTGGTTTTATTTTCTCACAATTTGGACTCTTTTAAACATTTAACTAACATCATGACATTTTCAGTCTCTCTCCACATCATGACCCTTTAGTTGCTTTTTTCTCTACCTCCCTCATTTCAATTTCAACTTTCTGAGAGTAAGAATATGACCTTGGCTTCTAGCCAGCCCTTGGAGTTGCTGCCATTGGATAAGATATCCTCCCTTAGTCCCGTTACCTGTAGCTCGCTTGGATGGAATCATGCTGTAGACAAGGCCTCTGGCTGACCCCATCAGCAGGGACTGTGGGGGGGTGGCTGTACTCAGTGATAATGGCAGTCACTGGATCTCCATAAACACCTAGGTATGTGCCGTCAGCAGAGTATGGTTTCTGTCTAATCAGCTAGCGCATACTGGATGCTGACTGGGCTTCTGCGTGTATTATTTTTTTTTTTTTAATAATCCTTCCCCAGGGATATGTTTATTGATTAGACAGAGATGTGAGAGAAACATCAATCAGTTGCCTCCTCTGCGCACCCCAAAAGGGGACTGAACCCAAAACCTAGGTATGTGCCCTGACTGGGAATCGAACCTGCAACCTTGGTGTACAGACAGTGCTTCAACCAACTGAGCCACCTGGCCAGGGCAAGACTACTACAGTTTTGATATTTCTATAGGCAGAGACTAGTAAAGCTTTGGAATGGTACTAAGTTTAACAATTGGCTTTCTCTGATATCCTCATTGTTCCATGTATTTTGAGTTCTCAATTCCTATGTTGGCGTTTGCTGCTGTCTCTGTTGCCTCTTACCGCCTTTCTTTCCCACACCTAGGACCTGGCTGTTAGTACAAGTGCTAACCTTTCTCCAAGCTTGTTAAATTATTCAACCTGTCCTAAAAAACATACTCAAGCAATTGTTCATTAGTTTAGCTTAATTAGTTATTAAACAGTTGCTATGAAATGTGACTTAAAAAAACCTGTTGGATAAAAGTATTTAACATAAATATTTGCATTAAATCTTAAAATACAAGTATATAAATTAGCAAACTGTATTTGTAGGCATATGTAAAATTCATTTTTGAAAATGGGTTTAGGGGATACTCTTTATTTACCTTGAAAAACTTTTCAAATAGTTGGTTTGGAGTAGAACTATTTCGCATCGCTTGACTGCCATTGAACTCAGAGTTAAAATCATAATTTAGACATACTGTAGTACAAACAGAAATGTCCTGACATCATTTTATAATTTTATAGGGATCTTCACCAAAACCTGGAAGGAGGTTGTACCTTTTATGGCTAGCTTAACCGTTTGAGTACCATGTGTAATTTGAAATTCAGATCAGCGTGAGAAAAAGTTAATATCAATATATAACCTGAGGTACAAAAAAAGAGAACAAAATATAAATACGAATTATTCCATTGTTGTTTACATTTATAGCCATCAAAAAAAGAGTCTCTGGGAGCGACGCTGGCACTTTTGGGGAAATTTGTCAGCATCACTCACACAGCGACGCTGGCACTCAAAGGGTTAACTCTGAAAGAGCTGGCCTTTCTGTGCAGCCAGCTGAAAATAGAATTCTATGTGTGGGCACACCATGTATATAAAACATGCATCATGTTATGTACATGCCTCCATGCATTTTTCCTTTGATCGCTGTCTATGTTTAATTAAATAGAATGCAGTCTTCCACAAAATGAAAATGTTGTACTGAAAAAAAGTGGCAGCCAATGAAACAATACCTTGCAGCTTTTCACTTGGAGTCCCAGTGGCTTAGTGATTTTACTTTGCACCAGAAATGACAGTATAGTGAAGATTATTGCTCCTTGGGGACTGATAAGGAAAGAAACAGTGCCCAGTTTTATTAGCCATTAGTCTTCTCTGTTATAAATGGTATGGGAAGCTCTGGAACTAGAAGGACTTATCCCAAATATTTTTTTTGAACAAGTAAATTATCATTCAGTATTAGTAAAAATGTAGTTTGTCTGCCTTAGAAAAATAAAGGCTCCAAACATAATTTAGCTTGTCTGTCATTCTAAACATTTCAGAAGGCACAGCCCCATGCTCCAGACCCGTTTTTCTTTGTCAGGAGATGCTTCACTGGTTCCTGTGTGAACGTTTTGACATTTATATTATACTCTGAGTACTTGAGAAACTAAAGGATGCCAGGTTTGGGGGTGTTGTTCTGGTTTTTGTTTGTTTGTTTGTTTGTTTTTTGAGTTAAGCAAAGGTATCTCCTCTACCAGTTAGGCGTTCACAGTATTCTGAATACACACTGGAATTATTCCAAGGCCCTCTTTCCTAAGATATATTTTGTTACATTACTGTTTATCTATATAGCTTCTTCCACATGCAATTTAAGGTGGCTTGTGAAGGTACAGCGGAGTGAACTAAACATAACGATATGTGAGACGTGGGAAATGAAGGGAAACTGACTCAGAGGCCACAGAGCCAGTCTAACACGCTGGATAGAGGCGGGCCGTGCGCGCTGAGCTTCCCAGCGGCCCGTGCAGAGATGCGCGCATACAGCAGGTCCTCGAATAACGTTGTTTTGTCCAACGTTACAGCATCCATGAAGTGCCCTGGGAACTTAACTCGTTTATATCCATTAACCCTCAATAAAAGTGGCTTTGTTATATCGTTTCACTTCAAGTTGCAGAATCTATTGTCAGCATTAAGTGATTCCTTGTATCCATAATATAAAAGTGTACCATTTGCTCCCAAGAGAGTCTCTTGGAAATAATGCTTTGGTATTATTTTGGTAGCGTCTTCAACAATCAAGTAAATGCAATACAGTGGAATAAATAGAATACTAATAAATATTTACAGAATATCTTCTGTGTGCCAGAAACAACTAGTGAATGCAAGAGTCAACTTTTACCCTGTCTTCGGCTCTTTACTGAAGAGTTGAACCTCTTTTCAGCGAACCTGTTAGTCTTGAGAAACTTATTGTTGTTATCATTATTTAATGGCGGGGGCCCAGCCAAGCCATTAACAGCTTAAGTGTGTGTTGGTCATTGTTACAATGATTGCGACAGCACCTGTGCTAGTCATCATTATCAATGATGTCTAGTAAATTGTCTCAGCATTTTAAAAGTTGGAAATGCAGTTCTAGAGCTGTCCAAATTATGCTTATCCAAATCACATCCTATTATAGTAAAAGCCAAAGGGATGTCCACATTCATTTGTTATACTGAAATGTGGCTGTGTTAGGGACTGCTTGAAACGATATTGTCTTATATGAAGATTCACACAGAAATACATGGGTTGAGTATTTCCCACAGTTCAGAGGTTATTTGGACTGTTTCTCGTGTCATCAAAAACCAAAATATGCCACTGGTCAAGGAATATTTAAAGCATAGCATTATAAACATAAAACAAATTGATATTTCCCCCTTAAAATTTGGTCTCTTTCTATATAACCTTTTGGGTTTTTTCTTATTGTTGACATTGAAGTAACATCTTCTATGGAGGTGTTTTACTTTATTTTTTAACTTATTTATTTTTATTGTATTTTTTCCATTGCCCTTGAGCCCCCTCATGCCACTCCATGATCACCACACTGTTGTTTGTGTCCGTGGGTCCTTTTACCTTTTGTGTGATCCATCCAGCCCCTGCCCCACCCCAGAGCTGCCGGCCTGCTCTCTGGCTATGAGTCTGCCTCTATTTTGCTTGTCAGTTCAGTTTGCTCATTAGATTCCACATAGAGAAATCATGTGGGATTGGCTTTTTTTTTTTTAATTTAATTTAATTTTTAAAAGATTTTCTTTCCTTATTTTTAGAGAGAGGGGAAGGGAGGGAGATAAACGATGAGAGAGAGAAACATCAACAATTGGCTGCCTCTGCCTCTTCTACATTCCCCAACCAGGACCAAACCTGAAACCCAGACATGTGCCCTGACAGGGAATCAAACCAGTGACCTCTCGCCTTGTGAGGCGATGCCCAACCAACTGAGCCACACAGATCAGGGTTGATTTTTTTTTTTTTTAAGTTAGCTATTTTAGAACAGCACACTCATTCTCCTTTGTACTGTTTCTATTGTTAATGCTTATCACAATTTTATTTTAATTTATTTGTTTATATTTCATACTCCTTTATTAGTCTCAGAAGGCAAGAAGTCAGTGCCCGTGCCTGGAACATTATTAATGTAGTTTCTTTTCTTCTTCCTTTCTTCCTTCTTCCTTCTTCCTTCCTTCTTCTTCCTCCTCCTCTACCTCCTCCTCCTCCTTCATGCTATCTATCCAAATGGCTCCATCAATCATATGCAGTATATTGATTTGATAAACATTTATTGAGCACCAACTTTGTATTAGAACTATTCTGTGCTTAGAACAAATCTTCTAAAGCACATGTCCAGAGTTGGCTGCATCAGAATTACCCAGGGAACCTGAAAACTCGTTCACATTCCTGGGCTTCATCCCTGGTCATCCTGAACTGGAGGTGAAGGTCTGGGACCTGGCAGCTATTTTTTTTTTTTTTTTTTTAAAGCTCCATGATAATTCTAATGTTCTCTCCTGTTTGAGAGATAAAGAAATGATGTTTTCCCTGGACTGGTTAGTCTTTTCCCTTATCTTTTGTAATCATCTTCATTTCTTTTATTCCTTATCTTTGTTCTCCTTCATAGAAACAAACTGGAAATAAAGAAAACGGGGAGGTAAAGTGGCTTATTTTAAAGCTTAAGGAAGGGGGAGGAACTTTAGCACAGATGATCTAATTTGACTTTTAACAATACTTTCATGAAGTAAATATCCCCGTTTTTTAAATAGAACATTGAAGGTTATAAAAACTAGCACAGGGCCATACACCTAACGAATGGCAGAGGGTGGTGCAGAGCCCAGAACTGTGTAACTTAGGAGAGTCCATGTTCTCTTCCCTTGGTATACCCAGCTGTCTCTTAAAACTGAAATTAGTTTAAAATGTGTTAACTCTATATGTGTTATGTTGTAAGATCAAATAAAAAATTCAGATAAGTTGAATGCTTCCTTAAAAAGGTGACATGCTCTCTGAAAAAAAAATTGTTTTTATATTTTTGACCTTTGATTTTATTTTTTTCCACCTGCCCTGTGTTATCAGTCCCTGTCCTCAAAAAAAAAAAAAAGGTCTATTTTTTTTACTTATCTATAGTTTTAAGTAGTGGTTGCCCTTTGGAGTTGAGACTGTTCATCTTAAAAAAGATGCGTAGGGATCTTGCGTAACTATTTTTCAGCACTACAGACTGTACTTACTGACTTAACAACTGACATTCAGCCAGCATGTTACTCTGTGCTGGAATGGGATGTCTTGTTTTCGCCTACGTCCAGTAGGTTGGCCATTGCTTTTCTCTCTTGATGGTTTTGGAGGCCACATATTGTGATTTTGCAAAGAATGTTAAAGTTTCAAGGTTGGTGGTTGATGTATTTGTGCGTGTTGTGTGTCTGTAATATGGAAATTGCGTACTGGGCCATGATAAGAAATTAGTCATAAAAGTAGGCCTGTGCTTTAGCAGTTCCGTGCCATGTATGTATTTTTTCTTACAAACCTGTGCACTAACTTTTAAAAAAAAATACTATTGCTGTTATTCTTTAGGATCAGCACTTGTCTTTTTTAGAGCCACGCTGATAGATATGATGTAAATATTTGCCAAGGTGAACGTAGAACACACATTTAAGAGGCTAGTAGGAAATTATCTAGAGAGGGATGTATTTACACCTAGACTGTTTAAACATTTCTATTCTCAGACTCTTACCTCTGTTTGGATGCCCTTCACCTCTAGCCCTTCAAGCAAATTGACATTCATTCCTAAGGTTTACTCCTCAGTAGAACTTTCCCTGCCTGACCCCAGAGAGGCCTCTTCCAGCTCCCCGTAGGGATTTAAGTGTCTTCTCAATCAGATGTGAGTTTGTTCTCAGCTAGGAGCTCCAGCAGGGTCTGAAAATGCTGCGCATTCACTAAATGTTTGACTTTGCTTTAATGAATAAGGTTCATTATTTGCATTGCAATGGAAATAGAGCCATTGATTTTGCATTATGTAGTTGCAGGATATATTATGACTTATTTTTAGGAACACTGAGGTCCAGGGTAGCTCAGTTGCTTGCCGAAGTCATACAGAATGTTCCTTAAATTTTGTCTGGCACAGTATTTGTCTTTGAATCTTATATACTTTTCAATAACCCAGCATTGGCCAAACTAGGCATGGGTGCCCCAGGAAATGTAACTGAATCCATCCATGGCCAGTTAGAGAGAAGATGGAATTGGGGAGGGAGGGAGGATGTTAGTTAAATAAAATTGAGTCATTTTTTATTTTCTTAATCCAGGACTTTTCTGAACTGTAATGTGTTAAAGTGATTGATGCAGCATGTGGTATTTTCCAAAGTGAGTATGTTAACAGTACCCCCTCTCTAAAATTACTCCACTTCTCTCGAGACTACTTTTTTCAAAAGATACAATTTGGAGAAGTTCTACTAAATGAATTTTGTATGATGTCGATTCAAGTTCTTTATATCAAAGTCATCTTGACTTTGTATGTGAACAAAAGAAATTGATGGATACTGGTTGTGGGCTCTTTTCCTGGATTTGTCTCTAATTTATTGTGAATTTGTCTCTGTGACCAATTTCTAAGGAAAACAGGAAATTGTTTCCATTTATTCACTAGTAAAGAGGCTCTCTGGGGAGACCCATGGTCAAATACTCAACCTTTGAATTCATGATTTTGAGTCTATAGTCATTGTTTTGCTTATAAGTCCTGGTCAAGATATGTATGTCAGATTTTATGATAGGAAATCACAATAGACCATCCACATTCACTTATTTTACTGAATTTATGTTTTAGTGCCTGAAATCAGTTGGCTTGGTAATTGTTTTTTAGATGGAAACTTAGGTATCCGATGTGCTCCAAGAAACAATTGCAGGGACTACTCTCTGTTACGGTTTATTTATTAGTTAATTACGGGGGGGGGGGCGGTTCTCTCATATTAAATATTAACTTAGTGTCTGTTGTAAGAAAACTTAAGTTGAATTCAAATCCTAAACTTAATATGAATTAAACTTTAATTACAAGAGGGCAGTTAGAGGAAGTGATATTGTAATTTGAGAAGGAAACCTCAGAAAGCTGATGGAGATTGTGGATTTGGGGAGAGATTCCGCAGCACTAGTTTTAAGGAGAGAGGGCCCATGAGTGCCTAGAATAATGAATGCAAGGGAGATGCCTAGAATAATGAGTGCAAGGGAGATTAATGCTGTCACTAGGTGGAACTGGTATTGGTAGAAGGAACCATTTTTATAGTTTCTATAAGGGAAGAAGTAGCTTAATTTGGTTAAATGTAGTCTGGAAAAAAAAACATTCATACAAAATGAATATTGTGAATTGGAGAATGCCAACACTGTGCCTACCTGAGTTTGAAGGGGAAGGGGGAGTTCTAGATGTGAATTAGAGTGGGAGGAGTGGGACTCAGGAGGCCAGACTCCCTCATTTTCTAGCTCTGTGACCTTGGACGACTCTCTGTTTACCTAAGAAGAAGTGGAAGGTCACACGTAATATGGTTATAATTCAGTAATTCTGACCTAGGAATGTAAATGGAAGTAGAGTGAACATGTCTTTACAACTGATTTTTCAGCTGACATGTTAGAAACATGATCATAGAGAGACTGATTTTTTTAGTAAATATTTACATTTGATCATCTAATTGAATTTTATGTATAAAGTACTTAGTTTAGGAGTATTTTTTAATATATAAGTGTTGCCATTGTTTCAAACATTTAAAAATCTTTCTTTGGAATTACTTTAGAGCAAATTCAAGGACTCAAAAACTTTAATTGCTTTATATGTTGTTAATATAATTTATATATACTTATATATATTTTATGTATCTATGAGGTCTGTCAGGAAAAAGTTCAACACTTGTTAATATAATGAGAATGGTTTGCGTAACATGGATATAACCTGGCAGCCCAGGAGAGTGGACTGGAATGTGCATGTGTGAACAATGATGACTTCACTGTACCAGTCAGTGACAGTAGACAGTAGTGTCCTAGGGGACAGTAGACGCCATTGAGTGAGCATGTGCACTGTGTGGCCATCACATTCAAAATGACTGAGAAAGTAGAGCAATGAATCTGTATCACATTTTGTGTTCAGCTTGAACATTCCTCCACAGAAACTATTTGGATGATTCAGAAGGCCATGGCTATGGGCAACTGGTGATTGGCAGCTTCATCACGACAGTGCGCCCATTCATGCATTGCATGTCGTGCAGTTTTTTGGCAAAATATCAAATCACCCAGGTGGCTCAGCCACCCTATAGCCCAGATTTGGCACCCTGCAACTTGTGGCTTTTCTGAAAACTAAAATCACCTTTGAAAGGGAAGAGATTTCACACCATCAATGAGATTCAGGAAAATACAACAGGGCAGCTGATGGCAATTGGGAGAACTGTGTGAGGTCCCAAGGTGCCTACTTTGAAGGGGACTGAGGTGTCCTTGTCCTGTGTATCATGTTTCTTGTATCTTGTATCTTTTTCAGTAAATGTCTATTTTTCATATTACATGGCTGGATACATTCTGGATAGACATCATATATATATATTTTTGAACTATCAACTGATAATACCTAATATATTTACTTCTTAATTCCTTAGACTGTGGTTTGAATGGTTTTACATGGTAAAAAAATATTCTTTAGCAGACAAAGATATACTACCATTTAATTTTGGGGAGCAGTTTCTAAAGTAGAATTCTAGAATATTTTTATAGTGGTAGCAGCTCTGAGATAAATATCTAACATCCATAGGCAAGTATTTTGAAAGATTCTCACTTAGATGTTTAAATTCTCATATGCTTATTAAAAGTAATAATTATTTTATAGCGTAGTCTTACCTGGTGAAATATACAAGAAGGACCAGATAAGCAGATTTGAGAATAAAAATGGAAAGATATATGTCAATGAAAATAAACAGTGTGTTGAATTTGCAAGGGTAATCGACTAAAGGGTTAAAAAACACCTAGAAAGTCTTAACTGTCCAAGCTGAATTTCTCCGTGTAATCAAAATTAAAATGTAGTCCTAGACTTGAGAAATATTTCATTTTCAGAATCAGTCTTACACATCCTCACAAAGATCTGTTGCAGAGTGTAATAGGATTTCATAATTCATGATCTGTGAAAGGATATTCCGATGTGGAGCTGAATTGAAGCGTATTACCTTAAAAATTTTAATGAAGGAAAATATTAACATGATTAAAGATCAACAAGACCAAAAGCTAATAATCATATCGTTTTAAGGTGCTGTTAAAGAGCTTGCTTCCGCTGAGGCTTTTCTATGCCGATTATGAATGATTTTTATTTGTGTATTAAATCATACTTTCTACTAGACAGCATTTACTTATAAGTGCCAGTGCATTTATCACTTTAGAAATGATAAAGTTAATTTTAAATAAAAGTGGAATATTCACCTGACCTTTCTGCTAGTGTGTGAGTGGATTTCCCTCCCAACTAGTTAGAATTAATGTCACTTTTATTGTGTAATTGTATATATGCAGGTCTCCGGGTGTGAAAAAAAAATATATATCTGTATATGTTTGTATTTTATTAGTTCCCATAAGCTTCAAAATAATAATTATTATGAAAACACCTAAACAGTTTTCAGCATGGTAGCTTTCTTTTATTTTATAGAAATTTATAAACTTGGTTTACCAATTACAAATGCATTCTACCGAGCAGGTAGACACACGTGTATATTTGCATTTATATTTATATTCACATTTATATAGATATACAGACTCCTAAGTCAACATTAGGCATGGCTTTTGGTTGACTAATAAATGTATAGCTCAGCACTTCCCAAAACAAATATAATGAGTCACAAATGCAGTTTATTTCCAACAGAAATATATATGCCACATTAAGGGAAAAAATTTAATAATATATTTTATGCCTACCAACACATTCAAAATATTATTTCAACCTGTAATTAACATAAAAATAATGAGCTATTTCACATTCCTCTTTTCACACTAAATCTATGCACCCAGTGTGTGTCTGACAGAGCACGTCTCAGTGGGGACTAGGCACATTCAAAGTGCTTAATAGCTACATGCGGCTCTCGTCCTCTGTACTGATGTTGCATGTAGGCTCAACAGGATTTCTGATCTACTTGTTCGCGACTCAATTGCAGTTGTTGCAATCTGCGTGTTGATGACAAAGACCAAAAAGGTTGCTCTGCTGTAAGTATAAAGTAAGTTGTGTCAGGCTGTTGTCATTCACAGCTGTTGTCTTTGATGAGCACTTCCGCAGTGAGGGGCCACTCCGGGGACTGGTGGATCAGAACAGGTGGAGAAGCCAGGATGCGAAAGGGCATTTAGACTCTACCTAGCGAGAGTTCCTGAGGACCGTTTGGGAGTTTCAGTCTGGGCGAGGCGACTCCTTGCTAACCTAAACACCCTCTGAAAACCGTTGGGTGTTCGGTCCTGCCGTGGTTTGGGGCTACTGTCTAATGGGCCGTGGTCAAAAGCAGCACAGAGGCCCCAAGGAAGAAAGTCAGCCTGCTGCCAACAGCAGCGTCTTTGTTCCCTAGCAACGTGCCCTTAGCAACAGGGGGCTTTTATTTTTGCCCTGGCAGCTAGAAATGAGCTGGGTGTCCCTCTCTTCAGAGTGCCTGCTCCTATAAAAAAGTACATGTCATATTAAATTGGGTCTTTATTCCTTCATGTCCCCTTACCTAGAAGAATTGTGGTCAATCTGTCACTTGTTTGGAATATGTTATTTCTTTATTTGGCTTATTAAGAGATATTATCCTGTATGCTGTTGGTTTGTGAAATTGGTAAAAACTCTCACAGCAAACCTCTGCTAAATAAATTGCTGGCAAAGACACACTCAGTTTCTGGAGCATAATTTTGCTGCCTCCCCCCAAATAAGAGCAAAACGATTGTACAGTACAGGGCAAGATGTATGTATACACAGTGTCTATACCCATTGTGAGCTTCTGGGAGGATGAGGACTGTGAGAATAATTAAGTAGGAATGGAATCACAGATCATTTAACAGCCTCTTCAGTAATCAACACATCTTGACTCTAGAAAGTAAAAAAGAAAAAGGTAGAAAAAAAAAAAAAAGGACAGCTTTCTAAACATAGGTGGACCCAAAGAATATCTGCTACAAAGCTGCCTAAATTATTTTTCTTTGTTTGCTGACAGAAGCAACATTTTTCAAATTTAAAATAAAGGCAAAGAGCACAGAAATTCTCAGTCCTTGCTAATTCCTTCTCAGGGCGGAGGGGAAAGCCCGCTGCCTCCCAGTTGTGGGGCACGTGCCTTCCCCCGCCAGCTCTCGTTAACATTGCTGGTGTGGAGGGCTGGGAGCCCGCTGCTCTGCAGGGAGGTGTGGAGTTGCTGGGATAATTTGCTTCTCAAGAGAGATTGCAAAAGGGAAGTTTCTTCAAGTTCAGACTCTCAGACCCAATTAAAGGGAATATGGAGACAGACTATGAAGGAGGTGGTAGTCAACTCTGGCCTTCGTAACAATACCATAGACTCGGTGGCTTAAACAACAAATTTATTTCTCACTGTTCTGGAGACTAGGGGGCCAGGATCAGGTGTCAGCAGAGTTGAGTTCTGGTGAGCTCTTTCTCTCTGGCTTACAGATGGCCCTTTTCTTGTCTTCAGGTGCTGAAGAGAGGAATCTTGGATACCTCTTTGCCTTATAAGGGCACTGATCCTATCATGGGGGGTTCACCGCATGACCTCATGTAGACCTAATTATCTAGAAAACCCCCTACTTCCAAATTCCATCACCTTGAGAATAAGGGCTTCAGTCTATGAATTTTAGCAGGGCCGGGGTTGGGGACTGGTGCAGGGACACACACACACACACACACACACACTCACTCCCTCTCTCTCTCTCTCTCTCTCTCTCTCTCTCTCTCTCTCTCAGTCCATAACAGGGGGGCTCCCTGTCCCTATCTTGAGCTTTAACTGTCTCAATCTGGTAAACCAGAATTCTTATTATGTTTTCTTTGTGTACACATTCAGTGGCCTTTTCTTCCTTATTTTTCTTTTTTTTTTTTTTTTTTACCAATATAAAATTGAAGCCACTCATTTATCACAAAAGCAGTTGTCAGGTACTTTTAAGGATTTGCACTGAAGCTATTTTACGGGTAAAATTTTAGCATTCAACTTATACCAGTGACAAGAAAAGCCATTGTTAAATAGAAACAAAGAAAAATAAAGTTGACAATGAAATACTGATTAATTCGATTAACAGCTTCCTTTTAAGTAAATCAATAGAAATGTGCCTAGTTTTTTCTCAACTCCCAAATACTTATTTCCCTAGGGGGTGGGGGGGAACTTGCTTTCTTTGTTTCTGGCAGATGTGAGGACCTGAAATTTTGAAATTCTGGTTATCTCAAGTGACAGTGAGTGATTACTTAGATAAGGGAATAATAAAAACAATCCCTGAAGTGTGTATGGTGCTTTATAATTCATTTATTTATAAAGAACTTTTTTTTTGAAATCTCCTTGACAGCCCTAATGAAAACCCCCAGACTCAGAAGTTTGGGGGGCAGGGCCAAAAGCGATCAGCCAAGACAAGTCCTCCTTCTGACTGGAGATCCATGAGTCATTTTAGAATGCAGCTCACTCTCCTGATGGCCAAGAATTATTAGGAGAAGAGGACAAGAAAAGTAGACTGGTCAATTCAGGAAAAGGGAATTTTTCATAAGTGGCTTAGTCAACGGAAATGAATGAGGATTTTGAGGCATTTATCATCTCAAGCTCTTCCTGAGTTTTTGATTCTGCGTTTGGGAAAGAACAAGCATCCTGCTTCGCTAGGAGAGCCGTGGTGATTGAAAGGATTCAGTAATGTATCCAGTCCTAATAAACGGGTTTATTTCTGCATCACTCAAACAGAGGAATTGACCTTAATCGGTATTGCTAAAAGGAAAAACCCAACCAGTGTATTTATTCATGTATTCATTACATACTTATTGAGCACTTATGAAGTTCTGGAGAACAAATGGACAAGAATCTTTGCCATCCTGGTGGTTAAATTCTGGTGGGGGAGAAGTTTCTGTTTTATTGTGGGCGTTGTACTGGGCACTTCATATATATTCTCTCAGAAGTCCCGTGGCAACCTAGGATATTATCTTTTTTTTTTTTTTTTTTCAATTTAAAGATGAAGAGACTGAGTCTCAGTAAGTTTCTCAAGATTACACAGCTAGTAACCCTCCTGTCTCCCATAGCCACACTCTTTCTAAGAAAACCTTATCAAATGCCAGGGTTTCATAGAGCCTGTACCTTTGCTCATCATTCAGCTGCTTTTTCTCAGAGCTGTCATTTTGTAGTATTGGGCTTGGTTATGTCTTTAAAAGAAATTACATCTGATATGTTTAGTCTGGTCTGGAAGCACAGACAAATGCTTCCCCTCGGTAACAACAGGAAGATTCTTAAAAGGACGCCACCTTCAGAATGGAGATTCTGATCAGCAGCTGCCTCCTTAATGGTGAAGTCTGAAGGACAGCCGGCTACAGTCAGGCAGTGTCCGCCAGGGTTGACATTGGCAGGGATGCTGCAGAACTATATAGACTTGTGAATGATCAGAATTCCGGAGATGACACAAGAGGAATGAAAAAGATAAAAAGGAGGCAAGTTCATTGCACACATTAGTGAGCAGCTCCAGGGGAGCATTCTGCAAACTGATTATCAGCAACAGCCTGTCACTGGGCTCTGCCCAGGAAGGTTAAGAGTTGTTACCTGCCAAGCTGTGTAGACTCCTTGTTTCTTATCAGATCGAGGTTTGCTTACATCTGGCCCCACGGAAGAGGGTGTCATCATATTTAGTATGTGTTTGTCTAGACCTCAGACTAGTAGCTGGGAGATTTTCCATTGCCAGTGTGAGTGTAGCATTGTTTTTATGACCTCCTATGATGGAATAATCAGACGATTTGTTTTCTATTTCCTTTTTAGGGAGGTGTGAGATTTTAGTGTAGTGGTGAAGAACCAGAGGCTCTGTAGCCACATTGCCTTGGTGTGGATCTCTTCCTAGCTGTGAAGCCTTGGACTGATGACGTCGTCTCTCATTGCCTCAGTTTCCTCATCTGTAAACTGGGGTTAGCAGTAGGACCCACTTGATAGGATTTTTGTTAGTCAACCACTTAGATGAGCACCTGGCCTGTGGTCAGTGCTGTGTGCATTAGATGGAGTATTATTATTATCATCATCATTGTGGATGTTACTGCTATTAATATTACAGATATATGATTGTGTTGTGCTTAAATTGGTCATCATTATCCTCTTAGCATCAAATGGCAGATGAACAGAGCATTTACTTTTAGATTTTTAGTACTTTCCCTAGGAATGTTGACAAACTTGTATCAGCCTTAAAAATATCTGGTGAATTTAATAAAACATTGCATAGGGTAGTAATCAGGCATTTAGGACAAGATATTTGGACTCTTAGCCAGTTAAGACTGCTGTAACAAAAATACCACAGACTGGGTGGCTTTAATAGCAGAAATTTATTTCTCACAGTCTAGAAGCTGGAGGTCCACGATCAAGGTGCCAGCAGGTTGGCCCTCTGGTGATTTGCAGGTGACTGCCTTCCTGCCATGTCTTTACATGTCCAAGACAGAAAACATCTCTCCTGTGACTCTTCTTCTAAGGGCACTAATCCCACTCATGAGGGTTCTACCTTCATGACCTAATTGCCTCCTAAAGTCTCCACCTCCTAATGCAGTGACTTTGGGGGTTATCAGGATTTCAACGTATGAATTTGCAGGACATAGCATTCCGTCCATAGCACCTGATAAGAGGCCCAGCAGAGACAGCACTGGTAATGCTGGGGCTCACATCCCAGGAGGGGGAAGACCTAAGGGACATGCCTCTCCTGCAGCTGGTCCTATAGGTGCCTCCCTGTGTTTGTATTCCCTCTTGCTGGCAGCCCCGTGTCAGTGCGGCTGCCCTGGCTCGCGTGTGTGGGGATCACACTGGGTGGTGAGACGATTTGGACGTGGAAACGGGTTGGGATATGCACTGGCGGTTGCAGATACACAGGTCGACTTTGTGAGGTCTCTCCTCTACCCTCAACCATTTGTAGTGTGCAGTCAGAGACAAAGAAGCATGTTACAGGGAAGCCACCGCTAATTTCTTTCTCCTTTGTCTTTCCTTCACACGGTCACCATATCCTTTTTAGTTTTCTATTTTATAAGTAACCCTAAATCAGAAAATCATGTCATGTGAAACTTAAAATCAAACTACGTTGGACTCCATTTTAACAACCAAAGAATAAGAATGAAAAGGAAATGTCATCACCACCAGTATACCAGACATTTTACAAAATGAACGAAGGAGCGAGATAAATTAATTATACGATCAGTAAAGAGGAGTTCCGAGGTGTAGGTTACAATATTCCACCCCGTCCCCATAGAACAACAGCAAGAAAAAATAAACGATATCATTTTGTAATGACTTGTTCTGTCGGAGACTGGGGCATTGCCGTGCACAACCAGGAAAGTGACAGGTTACTTTCACAGCGGTAGAAGTTTAACAAGTGCTCAGTCATTCACTACATTATTACTGTCATTGGTGAGAGCTTCACTGTAGGATACCCTCCCTCCCTCCCTTCCTTCCTTCCTTCCTTCCTTCTTTCCTTCCTTCCTTCCTTCCTTCCTTCGTTCCTTCCTTCCTTCCACAAAGTTGCATGTCATCCTTACATAGGGGCCATGCTCACTTCTCTGTTTCGTTCCAATTTTAGTACACGAGCTGCCAAAGGGAGCAGGCTTGCTTCTTCCTTAATGCCATATTCTCTTCAATCCATCTGCACTGGGCCATGAAACATTTCAATTTGCTACCTGTGGAGCCAGATTGCAATGCTCAGACTGAAATCAGGGAGAAATGGATTTAGTGAAACTCCAAGTAGAGAGTTTCGTGGATTTTTGTAGAAAGATGCACAAACGTGACACACATGGTCACTTTTGAGCATCTCTCGTGGTATTAAGCAATTCATGGATATTTTATATGGAAAGTAGACTCAGCTAGGTACTGATAAGACCTCCTCCATTTTGAGGAACTCAGGCACTTTCACCCTGGGGTGTCCTTGCCTTGCGTCAGTGCGTTGCGACTATACTAGCCCTCGAATAGTTTTAACACTATGCTTGTTGAGCTGCTCTTAAGGAAGCTCAGCTAGTGAAGGTAAAGTCCAAATTATTTTCCGAACTAATCGGACCGAAAGAGAAGATTTTTATTCCACAGATAAGAGCGGTGTTCTCTCCCCTGCTGTTGTAAGGGAAGGTAACGGCGGACAAAGTAACTGGAGGAGTGAAGAGCTGAGAGTCACAGGCGGCGGCGGCAAGAGCCTTAACCTGATGTCGCTGAGCCCTCCCCGCCCTGGGACGGATTGCTATGTGAGAAAATAGATCGTCCCGCTGTTGTGCCCCCTTGCTGCTGAAAGCCTACTAGTGGATGACAGATCCCCTTGGATGTTTGTATTCCACAGTCTGTATTATATGTTCACAGACATGGTGTTACTTTAGAAAATAACTCTGTAAATGAGCAGGTATCATCCTCATTTTGTGAGCATGGAAACAAAGGCTCCTAGTGGCAGTGACTGGTGTCAGGCTCAGCCAGGGTTAAAGTCCTCATCTTTGGAACTTAACTCTTATGAGTTCATTATTCCCATTTATGTCATAATCACTGTCATAATATATTAGAAATAATATTGGACTACAAAGGAATAAGTAACTCTGGGTCTTAGCTTCTGCTCCGTCACTGTAGGATGTGGAGAAAGACATCCCATCTCTGAGCCTCATTTTTTCTTTGATATAATGGGATAGATTGTATGTGTTGATTTCCAAATTTTCTTGTCTAACTTTGCTGACTCCATTCATGATTCTCTCCATTTTTGTCTCCCTTATCTTCTTTTGGCTCAAAATCATTATGATCTTCAGAAAAGGGGAGCAGTTCCTTACTGGGTGGTGTAAATAGCGGGAAGCTAAAAGGCAGAGAACAGTGACTGGGGTGACTTTGTACTGAGTATTCTGGGCTTCGGGATGCCCGGCCAGGTATCTTGGGCCTTCAGGGGTTCTCGCTGTCCTCTCACTCCTTCTTGCCACCTCTGAACACTCCCAGTTGGAAATGTAGACACCACGCTTGGGTCTGCTCGCTAACCCCTTTCCCTGCTGACCTTGAAGTGGTCATTACACTCTTCAATGTTTTCTAATGATCGAGGTAGCGGGGAGTGGGGGAAACGTTGGGAATTCAACAAACAGGAGGGATCCCAGTTTAAAAATGATCCGTTAAAATAATCAAGAGTCTTAAACATAAAGGTTTCTATATTTTGAGTGACTTATAGAGATTTTTAATTTTTTTGGCCTTATTCTTGCTCTCCTTTTGTATTTTTCTCTTAATTCCTAAGCTGCATCTTAGGGCCATTCTGTCCTGATTAGCTGTGATGAATTGAAAGGTGATCCTTTCTACCTTGTCTGCATGTTGTGTGTTGTTTCACCAGACGTGGTTTGTTTTCTCTTTTCTGTTACAGGTTTTGAGAGAGAGAGAGAGAGAGAGAGAGAGAGAGAGAGAGAGAGAGAGAGAGAGGAGAGAGAGAGAGAGAGAAGGGAAGCGACCAGGGGGCCAGTGCCTTTAATTATTTAACTTGGGGAGGAGGGGGTATTTTTAGTATAGACGCTTGAAACTAGACAGTTCATTTCTCATGGTAACTCTTCCCCTTTCTCTAGAAAGCACATTTCTTCATAGGAAGGTTACTGTCAAGCAGCCATGTAATTCCTGTTCAAGAATCATTTATAGATGGCACAGAATTGTTAAAGCAGTTAGCTTTGCCTTGAGTTATGAAGAAAACATATCCCAATAAAGAATTTTTTTTCCTGTTTCTTAAACATATTACAGGCAAGTTCTCCAAGACTGTGTCTCATGCTATTGCATTTAGGTACGTTTGTTCTAATATGATACCTAGCAAATATTATTTTTCCTAGAGGCATTCCACTCATTTAGTGATTCATTCAGTAAATGTTTGTTGATACTTACTATGTGCAGAGCACTGCAAAGTACAGGGGACATGAAACCCTGAAAAGGTTGACATGGGCCTCTCATTATGGCAGGAAAAAAAAAATCGAGCAATTGTGAAGGCTTGTTGTAGAGCTGAAATACCTGCGCATAGGGGGGACTCTTGTGTGAGCAGAACCTACTAGAAATATGGATTTGGGTAACTTCAGAGAGGAGCGTGCTGCTCTGGAAGGACCTGTGAGGGAAATTCTCCAAGTCCACAGTCTAAGTGTACGCTTTTCACACCTGGCTCTGCCTATTAGACTTGAAGACTTAAAATGGTTTTTAATATAGATCTGGTCTCCTGTCATGAAATATAAAAATGAAAATGCCCTCAAAATTGGAGCTTTCTTCTAGAGTATTTTTAAAGAGCTTCTTTGTTTTACATTAGATTTAGAAAATCTTCTTTAAGAATATATTTCTGCAATTGGCAATAATTCCCACTAACTCTCTGTTCCTTAGACTTAACATATTAAAGAAACAAGAACTTTTCCCATTCATTGTTACGTTTAAAAAGTCTTGTTAGCAATAAGTCCGTCTGATATTGCCCAAAGGTTCAGATTTAGCTCTAAGGACAAAAGGGCAGTGGAGAGGGAGGGGGAAGAAGACAGACAGAGATGAACTGTTAGAACTTCCGGGAGGTTCACTGCTCTTTCTTATCCTTTCAGGTGGCTACTGCCAACGAAAGAAATCAGTAAAATTGCCCTTTTGTGTGTAACTCAAGGTTAATAACTGGTGAAAGAACTTTTGCTCATTAAGTGAGCTTTATGATTTAAAAAAATGATAAGAATCATCTCCTTTTAAATTCATATGCATTTAATAACTAAAGAGTTGGTGTATTTCTCTCACTCGGCTATAGACGTTTGCTCCTTTTCAATCTGGGTAAGGCGCTACAGGGATGGGGCTGTTCTGCCCATGGGTGCCCTGCTTCCTCCTCTCTTTCCCCTCCCCCATCCCACCTCCCCTGCCCGTGAAGCTGTCCACAATCTGCTCCCCACCCCACTCTTCTCATGTAGTCATACTACATCTTTGTAAATCCAGGGCCCACCCAACACAGTGCTTGGCATTTAGTAGGTGCTCATCATAGCTAATGAGTGGATGAAATGTGGCCTTCTGAGGAACATACATGTAACCAGAAAATATGTTCGAAGTGCCTGCTCTGCACAAGGTTGCCTCCGGACCTGTTAAGGGTACTAAATATACGGGGCCTCAGCCCTACCTTTGAGAAGCCTATAATTTTCTTTAGAATCAGAATGCCTATTTTTGAAAAAATGTCTTAACTAAGGATGGTATATATCAAAGATGTGCTTTGCTCAAAGGCCAAAGGATACCCTGTGCTGTAGTTTACAGGCCCAGGAATCCCCCTTCACTAAGGAGAATCAGGGTAAGGCGTGGGTAAGATTTATGCCCAAACGCAGTGTGGTTGCGCCCAGGAGATTCCATCAAGGTCTCCATTCGTCACGTACCAGACCACTCGCGCAGCTTCGCCCAGCACGGGTTAAGGAATAGGTTTTACCAGGAAGAAGGAAAGCTCACGTGGCTAAGTCAGGAAGAGGAAGAAGTCACAGTTTCCCCCAGTTCTCCCGTCATCCTGTAGAGAGGTGTCCTGGGGTTGGGCTCTGCCGAGCCTGCGTGAGTGAGTGTTTCCATTCCCTGTTCTTCTGCCTGTCTGAGGGGCAGGAATGAGAAAGCATCCCGGTCACTGGGGGACTATGGTGCTTCGAACCAAGCAGGTCTGTTTGGCATCCCAGCTGCCTGTGGAATTGTCTGAGAGTGTCAGCTGTCTGACCGATGGGAAGTTTCGGTTCCCTCTTCTGAGGGAGGAAGCCCCAGTGCCACGGATAACTAATCTAGGATACAGTCGCTTCAGCTAGGAGAAAGGTACTCACCTGCCCCAAACAGTTTGATTTCCAGGCAACAGCGAGTAAGCTCTGGTGGTCATTTTCGGTACATCCTGCTTATTGCAGTACAGTGGGTAAGAGTTTGGGCCCTGGAAGTGAAGACCTCAGTTCAAATCCCAGCTCGCCCACTTCTTGGCCGTGTTACCAGAGGGCCTTCCCCTCTCTAAGCCTCAGTATTCTGAAACGTGAAATTAGGACAATACTTATTCTTCATGGGAAAGTAGTGAGGATTAAGTAAAGTGGGCATTTAGTACAGCATAAGACTTCAGTGAACATTAGGTGAAAAAGAAGGACAGTAATCCCCCAAGAAAGGGAATAGTGAGGTTTGGAAAGGTATCTGCACCCCTATGTTCACTGCAGCATTGTTCACGATTGCCAAGACATGGAAACAATTACGTGCCCATCGTGCCCATCAGCGGATGAATGGATGAAGAAAATACTTTATATCATACAATGGAATGCTATTCATCGATTTTAAAAAAAGTGGTGCAATCTTTTGATTTCCAACAACATGAATGGACCTCGAGGATACTATGCTCAGGGAAGTAAGTCACACAGAACAAGACAAATACCATTCACTCCTGCGTAGAATATTAAAAAGTAAAAGCAGAACAAACAAGCAGCTACAAAAAATAAACAAAACACTCAGAGGCAGACAAGACATTGGCCGTTACCCGAGGGGAAGGGCGGTGGAGGGAGGGTGAAGTGGACAAGGGTCCATTGTGTGGTGACGGGTGGAAACAAGACTTGGTGGCAAGCATGAGGTGTCATATGCTGATGTCGGATTACAGTGTTGCTCACCTGAAACAGATATAATGTTATAAACAAGTCTTACCTCAACAAAGAAAACAGTTTAGAAAATGAGTGAATTAAGCAATATTGAATTTTTTTTCCTAGTAGATTCCAGAGACTCTGTATGCTAGTGTAAACTCTGAAACTTCCAAAGGAGGCAGTGGGTTTGCAATATTTTCCCAAATTATTTGACCTTAGACTCTCCCCTTATATTCTGTGGTGGAAAGAAAATTTGCTTCTCCTAAACATAGTATTCCATGCCCAGTTTGATAAACAACTTTTTCATATTTATTGTGACATGATGTGAAACAAGATTTTATTCATGAGAGAAGTATATTATGGTCACTTTCAATTTTGTGTGTATTTGAAAAGAAGTCTGCAACACATTTTCACAAATACCATTAGCGTGTCAAGAAGAAAAAAGTTGGCATAATGAGAACATGTGTGTGGGAGCAGGCATGTTCTAGGGAGAGCGGGTGGACCGGTCTTTTTAAGGAAAGGGCTCATTTTGAGGAGAAAGGAGTGAGTTTGTGGTGAGCTCTTCCTGCAGGACTGAAGAGTCAACCTCCAGTCAGTTTGGAGCCATTGAAGATTTTCTTGTCAAACCACGACATGCAGAAGAATTTTTCAGAAAAATAGTGTGGCAGCAGGCATTCCAGGTATATAAAAAAGGCAAAGAAACTGAAAGCGAGATCTTTTAGGCTAGAAGTAATCTATTGCCCAGGAAGCTGCGGATTTGAGTTGTTTGAACTTTGACTTCTGTTCAGGCTGCATTGGCCTCCCTCGTGTCTGTTGGCATCTCAGCGGCACTGTGAGCGTCTGCTGCTGTTCTGCGCTGTGCGCACGGTTTGAGGCTCAGTGTTGCATACACAGAGTGAAAAAGGCAGTGAAAATTACTTTAATAAGGCCCAGTAACAAATAAAAATGCTATAAAATAATCTGTACGAAAGGTGTTTCTCTCAAGTGGATTTTGGCGATTTCTCATTAAATTGAATTGACAGAAACATAGAAATAACGCTGTCTTCCAAAAATAATTATCTTTAATATAGCAAGACTTTTACAAAAGTTTGCCATGTCTCTTTCAGCATTCTGGTTTGGTTTTTTTTTTTGTTTGTTTGTTTGTTTGTTTGTTTTTAACCCCGCCTTGCATAGTGCTTGATAGAAACTAATCAGGAAATGATGGGAGGATGGGTGGATGGGTGGAAGGATGGATATATTACAGAGGAGTTAAGGACTGCTGGCCCTTACCCCATTAGGTTGTGATTCACTGTGCAGGGTTGTCAAATGTGTATTCCCAAACAGAACATAAACCATTTGGAGGTGTAGACAGAGAACATTCCAGCAAGGAGGCAGAAAACTTAAAATCGACTTGACTGCCATTCTAAACATGCCGCCACAAATACAATGTAGAGCTGTTCCAGGCATACATTTATCTTATAATTTTATTAAGAAATTATTTTGGGCTAGAACTTCTTAGCATGAAATAGGACCCTTCAGTTTTCCTAAAGGAAAAATAAAGTGGTGTTTGATATTAAGATTGTCATTTTTCTCTATTCCTTTAGCTTCTGGTAGACTTGCTTTTGCATTTACTATCTATAGCCAATTAAGGGAAAATGGAGACCTTGAAATTCAGATAACTCATTATTTTGTCACTAAATTAATGGACTGGTCTAGGTTTTGGGTGAAGAAGGGAAACTGTAGAGCTTAATTTCCATTTTTTTCATTAAGATTAAGAAAAACATCCATATCATGCACATTTATCAGCAGTGGTATCACTTTGCAGTTTACTATTTTCTGTACTCTTAGGAGCTTATTATAAAGAAAAATACTTTGAAATATCATCGAGCATGCTTTCTGAATGTTACCTATTTGGGATTTGTATAGTATCTTTAGGGAAAGAACCAAGAATCAAAACTGATCATTGGAACCATTAATAAGATAGAGAGAATCTGTTTTAATATAGAGGCAATGTGGTATGGCAGAAAAAAAAATATGTTTAGAAGTCAGGAGGTGTCGTTCCCATTTCTAGTATTGCTAGTTTGCCAGAGGCCAGCTTTTACCACATGAAACAGAGGCCATTGTAAGATGCAGAGAAAGGAAAATGCAGGTGCTTGTTGTAAGATGAAGTAAGCTTTTAAACCTTTATAGTCAACCAAAAGCACTGGTCTTTGTCTTTTTCATGACTTTCTCATGAGTCAGATGTCTCTTTTTCACATAACTGCCAGGCAGGTATACAGTGTAAAAAAGTGGATATTGGGAGACAGTTTTCCATGGATCTCTTGCGTTTTTTTTTCACAGCTTGTGAACAGAAGCTCAATACCCTTTTTGGTGGACCATCTTCTCAAGGATGGTTGTGTAGTGAATTGCTTTGAAAGAAGAGAGATGGTGGCTCCCCTCCGGAGTCAAGGGTGGGCTTATTTATTGTCCAATGTTATACAAACAGTGTCTCCTTCCAGGGCATGGAGGGTGGGCAGGTTTGCTTGCAGCCTGGCTTAAGGGATTGGAGTTTCCTGACCTCAGTTCTCCTCCCTTACTGAGAGTCATGCACCCCCTGGCCCCTGTCACGTAGCTCGGTGAGAACGGGGCCTCAACGAACTCGTGCAAGGACATGATGATGTCCTGGCTAATGTTATTGCTGCAAGTCGCCAAATGTCCCTCGTCTCTGACTGTGGGGCTGGGAGGGGAGTGGGACCGTCTGCCAGCGTCCATGAAATTGTGGTTGGCTAACTTGAGAGCTTCCAAACAGGGTAAAAACTGAGACTCTTCACAGTGCCTGACAAAGTCAAATTTGAACATACCAATTTTGAAGTTGAGGTATGTAGATACAGTTACACATTTGCTACATTTGGTAGTTGCCTGTAACTCCTGGCACACAGAGAAAGAAAATCACATAAAATGTAGAATAAGATATAAAATGGAACTTTTAAGTTTTTTTTTTTTTTTTTTTTGCTAAACAGGCCTTACCCCTTATCCCATTTGGGACTTGGAAACCTTAAAACCATTCTTTTCATTGCACTGAAATGTTGGAAATTATTGATAATGCACTTTGATTTTGAGAGTTTAAGATATAAACTAGAGGAAAATCGTTTCTCTGGCTACACATATTCAGCTACTTTACCCAAGTTCATTAAATTCCTGTTACTTTTGCATTTATCTGACGTTCAGAGTGGGGGAAATTGGAGGCTCCTTAAATGGAGAAAAATAGTTATTCTTTCTCCTTTAGAAAAAAAATTAAGGTTCTGCAACCAGGAATGTTTAAGAAGAAATCTATTCTTCTCACAAGGAAAGGGAAGCTGGTTATTGTTCAGCTCTGCTTTGGGCAATTATGTGCGGCTTCGAGTAGCCACTTTGGAAACATTATTGAAACTTTAGGTCTCTGGTCTTTGGTGCAGTAAGCAGAAGTGATGATAACTCTTGGGTACATAGCTTTAATTCTAGGCATTGTAAAGGTCACCGGGAAAGGGAAAATAATCCATTGATTTTTTTTACTAGTGTGTTCATTTAAGTGTCTTCTGTGAAAATCAATGTAAAATTTCCCTGCCATTCAAAATGCAAAGTGGTATGTAATATTACTACTCCAAACTGTCCCCAATTGTTGCATTTTTTACACAAGCAGTCTTTGAATTGTGACCTTACCACATAAATTCAGCTCCTCAGATTGGGTTATTTCCATTTGGATGTAGAAAAAACTAAACTTATGTCAGTCTGGATTCTACTTCTGCATCTATTATTTAAGCTGTTCTTAACCTTTTCCTAGGTCACTGATCATTTTGTAGACTTGCTCTTATTCCTGTGCCTCAGAGGGTGAAAATTCCTTTCTTTCTGAGCCTTATGTATAAATGAAATGTTAACTCCTCCATTTACATTGATAGTCTTAAATTATTTACCTGCTTTGGAATTCGTACGTTACAAATTTGCCAGTTGAAAGCTGTCAGATGCGTGAATGTATTTGCTGTTGCTCATTAAAGTAGCTGCTTTGGGGCTCTCGGCAAAAACAAAGTGCCTTCTAGGGCAGAAAGGAGGGCAGAAGAGGTCAGGTGGTCCGTGGAAAAGTCAGCCGTGCTGCCGCTGGCAGCAACTGGCCTCCAGCAGTTTCCAAGAAACCTCCGTCTTCTTCACCTTTCCACCTCCTGGGTGCTTCCTTCACTAAAGCAGAAACGGAGTTGGTTCGAGCAGAAAAACAGAATACTGTTTAAAACTAGATGAATAGTGTCTCTCCGGGCAGAGCTAGGACAGTACCTCTTGACTTGATGAGGAGTATTATCTTGAGCAACTAAAGAAGTTTAACTTCTTTCCATCGTGACTTACTCAAAATTAAAAATGAAGCCCTGAGTTATATATATATATTTTAAATTCTTACATGTAATTGCTAGTCATGCCAATTTAAATTCTGGAAAAGTCAAAACTCTCATATCAAGCAAGGTTAGTAATGAAGCCCAGGCTGGCAGATCTGGCAAAGCCAAGTGTTGCTCATGGGGTTTAGTCTGATGCCTTGGACTGCTGAGTCACCTCTGGTTTTCCCAAGCTGATATTTCTGAATTCGTAAAGACTTTCTTGTTGAATTGCTTGGCAGAGAGGACTCAATTGGATCCGTTGAGAAACTTTTACTTACGTGATCGGTTTCTCCAAAGTCGCTTGGAAGGAGAAAACCAGCTTTGGTGGAAGTAAAAGACAAAACTGTAAATCCACATCTGGAAGCTAGGTCAGTGAAGCAGATTTAAAAGCAGAACCTCTTACATCTTAATTCTTCTGGCAGCTCTTCTGCAGGGTGTTCCCATTCATTCGTTCCCTGGCCCACTCATTCATTCAGCAACTGTTTATTGAGCACCTACTGTATTATAAGACATGATTCTGGGCCCTGCGGATACATCAGAGAGCAAAACAGCCCAAATTCCATATGTTAATAATGTCATATCTATTATTTCATTAGTGAATCATAAAGTAGAGGTTAAACAGGTCAGGTGCTGACAAGTGCCATGAAGACAGGTAGGTGGAGCAACAGGCTAGCTGGGAAAGGCATCTCTGTGACAGTGATCTCGGAGCAGAGGCCGAGGGAAGTGAGGGGATGATCCATGCAGATGTTTGGAGACAGATGTTTAGGAAGAGGGAGCAGCAAGCACTGAGTGCCGCAATGAGACAAGTGCTCACGTGGCGTTTGGAGGGCACTGGGAAAAAACCTATATGATTAGAACACAGCGAGGGAGACGTGAAAGGAGATGAGGTCAGAGAGGTGGTGGGGGTCTTGGGATGGGGGCGATCATATTCGTATAGTAGGTCTCAGCAAAGACTTAGACATGGAAGAAAAAGGAAGTTAATGGAGGGTTTAGAGAAGTGGAAGGAAATGGTCTTTGACTTTAAAGCAGTGCTGAACAACAACTTTTGGGGAGGGGCTGGCTTTTTAAAAATTATATTATATTGATTATGCTATTACAGTTGTCCCAATTTTTCCCCCTGTGCTCCCCTCCAGCCAGCACCCCCCACTCCCTCAGGCAATCCCATACCACTATTTATGTCCAGGGGTCATGTGTATAGGTTCTTTGGCTGCTTCATGTCCTATACTGTACGTTACATCGCCATGGCTATTCTGTAGCTACCTATTTGTACTTCTTAATCCCCTTACCTCTTCACCCCATCCCCCACACCCCCTCCCATCTGCCAACCATCAATATATGCTCTCCGTATCCATGATTCTGTCTCTGTTCCTCTTGTTTGCCAAGTTTGTTTTTTAGATAAATTGTTGATAGTTACGTACTTATTGCCCCTGGTAGAAACGGCAGAGACACAGAACAGGCTGGTCCCACACCCATGTGTGGTGGATAAAAATTCGGGAGGAAAATTTTGGGAGTGAGTAGTCCCAGCCCAGGGTTCCAGTGCCAGGAAGATAAGTCCCCATAACTTCTGGCTGCAAAAACCAGTGGGGATTGAGTTGGTGGAAGAAACTTCTGGAGTCCCAAGCAGTTCCCCTTAAAGAACCCACACATAGACTTACTCAGACTCACTCCCTCTGAGCTCCAGCACCAGGGTCACTGCTTGAAAGGCACCCGTGGTGTCCAGGGAAGAACTGAAGGGTCTGGCATCAAGGTGGGAGCTGGAAGACAGCTTTCTCCCAGAAAGAAAGGTGGGCAGAGGCCGTTGTCCCATTTCTGAACCCTCTCCCAACAGAGCCATGGAGCAGGCAGACCAGGTGGGTGCCATAAATGAGACTTCATCAACCTGGTTAACACTGTTTGCCCTGCTCTGGAGATCCCCTGAGGCTCTGACCCAAACAATTTAGGGGCCCACCAGTGACTTTTCCATATGAATGGCTGGCCTTGGCTCAAGGTTCCCAACTTCCTAAATTCTCTCAAACAAGTAATAGCCTGCCTCAGGGAGCTCCCAGCCCCCATATCTCTTGCTAAGAGGCCTTAGGCCCAGCACTAGAAGCAGCCAGCCTAGATTCACAATTTGGCTTCACCTAGGAATCTCTATGCCCAGCACAAGTAGCACCCATCTCTGATTGATTTATAACTCAGGTAGGGTGGCCCTGGGCAGAACACAGATTGGGGCTGACCTTGGCCTGCACCATTCAGGAAACCCTAGGGCCTGTGCACTAGGTGGACACCTACAGGCCACATCAGAGCACCACTACCCTGCTCCTGTACAGCTGGTCCTCCACAGAGAGCGGAGGTAGGTGGTCAGTGGTCACAGCCAGTCCTTGCAGCTGACTGGCCTGGGTAAACCCCTCCCATTGACTTGCCAACAGCAATCAAGCTTCAACTACAAGAGGAGGGTGTACTCAGCCCACACAAACACTGTACCTTGAGTACCCAGCTTGGGTATTAGGGGAGGCTGTGCCACTGGACCCTATAGGACATCTACTAAATTAGGCCACACTACCAAGACAGGGAGTCATAGCAGCTCTATCTAATTTATAAAAACAAATGCAGGCAGGCTGCCAAAATGAGGAGGCAGGGAAACATGGCCCAAATGAAAGAACAGATCAGAACTCCAGAAAAAGATCTGAAAAACAGAATTTTATGTGATGATAGAAATGTTCTAAAATCTACAGTATCCAGTCACCACTTGTGGCTGTTGAGCCCTGAACTGGGGCTAATGCACCTAAGGAACTGAATTTTTTATTTCATAGAATTTTCATTGGCAGAGCAACATGTGACTAGTGGCTAGCATATTGGATAGCACAGTTTGAAATTTCCAGTGATTGCTTTGTGGAGAATGGTATGTAGGGAGGCAGGGAGGAGACTTTAGAAACTATTGTAATAATCCAGACCAGGAATTAGCACACTTTTTTTTTTTTTTTGGTAAAGGCCAAGGTAATGAATATTTTAGACTCTGCATGTCATGCTCTTCATTACAACTACATAAGTGTGCCCTTGTAGCATGAAAGCAGAACATAGAATATGTACATCAACTAGAATGGTTGTGTTTCTTAAAAAATATTTTATCTATCTTTAGATAGAAGGGAAAGGAAGGAGAAAGAGAGGGAGAGACACATCTATGTGTGAGAGAAACATTGATCGTTTGCCTCTCACGCACCCCCCAACAAGAATCTGGCCCACAACCCAGGCATGTGCCCTGACTGGGAATCGAACTGGCAACCTTTCGGTCCACAGGCCAGTGCTCAACCCACTGAGCCACACCAGCCAGGGCTATAGTGGTTGTGTTTTAATAAAACTTTGTTGGTGAGTCAGATTTGGCCTCTAGGCTGTGGTTTGCCAACACCCGATGTGGGTGAGAGGTGGTAGTAACTTAGACCAGGGTGTACTTCAGAAGTGGAGGTAATGGGGCGTATTCACAGACTACATGTGGACTGTGATTGAGAAGATGCAAGCGAGTAACTCGAAGGTTTTTTCTCTTCTGAATTGAGTGAAATGGAGTTGCCATTGACAAAGATCAACGACTTGGATAGGAGCACATTTTAGAGCAGAGAGCAAGTTGAATTTGATCTTGTTAAGTTTGAGAAATCTAATAGACATCCAGGGAGAGTCTAGAGTTGGGGATAGAGCTCTGGACTGCAGAGAGATATTTGATGGTCATCACAAATAACAGTATTAAACCCATGGCTGTGAATAAGATCTGCTAGAGTGATTTGATCAGGAAGAGCAAGGGTCTGAGGACTGATGCCCTGACATACTCCGTGTGTGGAGGTAACGCAGAGAAGGAGAACACGGCAAAGGAAACATGAGGAAGGCTCAGAGCAACCCAGAAAGTAACATCCTAGCAACCAGATGAAACGTGTCAAAGAGATTCACCAATACCTATCCAGTGGGTCATCGGGCACACGCTACTGTCTACTGACTTGTGTTAAGTTGTAATATACAGACTACCTGTTCAAAAGCCTTTAATGGCTCCCCATTGCCTGCAAAATAAAGTCCAAGTTCTTGATCAGGAATTTTTATTTTAATACAGACTTGGGCCAGACCACAGTATCTCTATACAGGTCTGCAATAATCCCTGCAATTTTACATTCCTTTATTTACTCACACTCTTCAAAGTCCTTTATGTTGGGAATGCCAATCTGCCCTTCTTTGCCTGTGGAAATCTTAGCAGTCTGTTAAGTGCCAGCTCAGATGTCCTTTTCTCCGTAAATACTTCCTTAATTTCCCCTGCCCTCCACCCATTCCTCCCCTCATCCATTCTTAAACCCTTGTCATGGCTTCACTAACCATCCTCCCACTCTGCATTTGATTCCATTTGTTCGTTTTAATTCCCTCACGGTATTTTAGACTGCCTGGAAGCAGGAGCACTCGAGTGGAGTAATTATGAGCATAGAGAGTGATATGAAGCAGACCTATTTTTAAAACCAGCTCTGCTTTTACTGCCTTGTGATTTTGCTAAGTAACTTAAACTCTTGAAGGCTCCATTTCTTCACCTGTCTATTAAGACAAATAAGGTTTCATGAGATTTAAATGGGATATTTATATTAAATCTATGCATTTATTGCATCTTTAATTTTTACTTTTTACTTTTTTAAAATTGCTTTTAAAGAGAAAGGACGGGAGAGAGAGAAACATCAATTGGTTGCCTACCGTATGTGCCTGGACTAGGGACCAAACCCACACCCTGATTATGTGCCTTGACTGGGAATCGAACCCACAACCTTTCAGTTATGGAACGACTGTCGCTCCAACCAACTGAGCCACTCCAGCCAGGGCTTTATTGCCTTTTTTAAATGTTAAAACTTTACCAAACAAAATTGTGCGAGGAAAAGTCATAAAGAAATTGCTGGGGGTGGGGCGGGGTTTGTTTGTTTGTTTTTAAATCTCTTCCAGTGTTTTTTACTTTCTCTTGCACATACTTCCTCTTAAATTATTTACATGGAAAGGATTAAGCATTAACTTTTATGCCTTAAGTTAATTACTAGTGAATTTCTTTATTTTTTATTTTACAATTCTTGTTAAAGTTCTTTTGAATCATTGCCACTTGACAGTTGATTAAATTGGTAAGAGCACATGAATATCTGATTCTTCCTTTATCCCAAAATGCCACTTTTCTTGTTAATCAGTAGAGCATCACTGAGTGAAAAGGAGCTTCAGCTAAAGTCAGTGCTTAACAACCTTTTCATTAGACCTTGAGACATGTTAAAATTTTAAGGTAGAGCATCAGGTGGAGAAAGGGGACGTGGTGGCTTTGCGAACCTTCAGCAGTGAGAAGCATCGTTGCTTTTTCCCCAAAATAACTATTTGCTGGGAAGTTGTCTTGAAAGGATTGTTTCTATGAGAGTGTGTACTGGGGAAATTTTTATTGAGACTTTCCGTTGATGTGGTCACATAGTGTTTACCGAAGACAACTTTTTATTTCAGAACTGTAGATAACCCTGAGAGTTACAGAATGTCTCCAACCCTTTCGGCTACGTTGAATCAACCAAAGAGTGCCTTCTCTTGTCAGACTTAAGCTGGATTTGCTGGCCTTTCTTTGGAAAATAGCTGTATTTGCTGGTGCTACATCTTGATGACACGTGTCAATCTTTCTTACTTCATTGCCTTTTAGCTTTTTGTAACCTACACCATGTTCCTCTATAACATGATGTAGAAGTTTTCTGTTCTGTCAGCTTCTTTGGGCTCTTCACTCTCTTATTAGTTAGCTAGTAACAGTAATAAGAGTGGCTTCCACATACAGGTCATTTTTAGTAAGAACCTTTAGGGTCTTCTGAATCGACAGCCTTCCAGCACATGATCTGTTCTGCAGTAACCCTTAATCTTGAATTTTGTCCATTCCAATATTTAGACATTTAGTAATCCAAAGCACTCCTTTCCTTCTGCAGGGAAATTGCCTATTAGAAAGCCTTCTGTTAGTACAAAACACCCTGTCTCTTGCAAACTTACCTGTCCATTCCAGCTCTAGCCTTTGGGTTTTTAAGGAGATAGTCTAATTCCCGTAAAACAGTCCTTCAAATTTCTGAATGATAAGAACATAGTTCTGTTTTATACAACCTATAGGTTCTCAGATAATGTTAGTTATTGATGAATTTTTTTCCTTTATTTTTCCTTAAGAAAAGTTATAGCAAATGCAAAAAAAAAAAAAAAAGCTTAATGCAAACTACATACTTGGGGCAGACCATAAGGAGTGTGGGAATGATTGACAGCTGTGCTTGTGTTTCTCTACTGAGTAAATATATTTAAGCTGGATTTTCTGTCTTTTCCTTGGAAAATAGTTATGCTATTTAAAAAAAAACTTACATTTTTGAGAAGACAGTAATAACACTAGTGTATTATATAATTGTTAAAGCATTACTATTTGCTTATTCATCAGTGAGTAATGGATTGGGACTCACATTGGCCTCCTGTGCAAATCCTGCACACTGTTATTTGAGGGATTGGTGGAAAGGAGATCTTTATAATAGATACTGCCGGGTGGATTTTTACTTAGCTGGAAAGAACACTCCTGTCAGTTTACTGCCTATTAGGGAATAATGAAAAGGATTCATTGTGCTTCCTGTTGCAATATTTTCAGGTATAACTAGAAGGGAGTGCTTTCTTGGGTCCTTCATGCATAGGAGAATTTTCTTAAACTTTCCTGATGTTATTTTATTTGTAGTCAGCTCCAGATTTTTGTTTTATGTTTAATTTATTGAATGTTCTTTCTCTAAGCTTCATACTCATATCTTCATGGTATAGTTTTGAAAAGAATTAAGATAGTCACAGTCAACTTCAATGATTCTCCACGATGCTCCCATGAATTCAGTAGAGAAATTCTCCTTTTATGACAGAAGATGAAGAATATTTTTCTCTAAGTCTCAAATAACTTTGTCTCTTGGTCGGAAGAATAAAATTAATTAAATATTAATCTGGAAAACTCCCAGAGCAAGATATAAAGTAATTGACCTCTAGAAATTAAATGTTATAGCATTCAGATGAATAATCATTGACTGATGCGGTTGCTCTTCTTAGATTTAGGTGAAAGGAATAAATGATGTCAGCTTCCGACCAAATAATAGTGGGGCTTTGATTTTCTGATATTCTAATATTGCTACTACTTCTAAAACCAGAAAGCAAGGAAGGGTTAAAAAAGATAAAAGAAAGAAGAAAGAAAAAAACACGCTATATATCCCAAAGGTAGATAAACGGCATTTTAGAGACCTTCTTTCTGACCTACATGGTACAGATGAGATGATTGGAAACAAGGTAATAATTACTGGTGACAATAATGAGAGTCTTGTTGGATGGGTGTGAAATTGTGTTCTGTACCTGAACCAGGGACCTTACAGGGAAAATCCTAGAAGTTAGCAAACAGGATCCTCAAGTCTTAGGATTCATTGCCTATGATGACCCTTTACTGAAATGTGCTAAGTTTCAGTTATTGCTTTCAGATGATGTATTGGTAAAATGTCATTAACAGTGCTGCTTTATCTGCTGAGCATAGCTCTAGAAAAAATTAATAGCTTTTGATATAATCAAGTCTACAGTACTTGGTGAACTACTGTCTAGGTCAGACTTGGCAGATCCCAAGTTTTCTGGATGCTTGTTTGGATATATTTAAGCCATTAGTTGTTTGTTTGTTTTTTTTCTTTCCTCCCCTCTCTTTTCTTCCTCCCTTCCTTCTGTTATTTGCTAAAGTCTAAACATACAGCAAAGAATGAGGCAAGTTCCTGTACTCATGGAGCTTATAGTCCAAAGCATTTTTGGAAGAACTATCCAAAATTGCCGGTGTTGAATAGTAAACAGTTTATAATTATACACTTTATTGCCTATTTTCTGTTTCATATGAATCAACTCCCATTAACGGGTACACACTAGTATGGTGAGCTTTAGTCATTTCATGGCAAATGCTAGGAAAGACATAATAAGCAGTAAGTAAGATTAAATGTTCTACTTTCCTCTCTTAGATTTCATTTGGCTTTACAAGACTTACTTGATAATTGATACAGAATGAATAGTTGTACAAATGGAAAATAAGAAATAGTTTTCTCCTTTTACTTCAGATTTTACTTTAAATATGGGTCACATTTAACTAGAAGAGCAGTGTATTCAACATGAATAATCAATAGCAGTCATAAAATTCACCCCATAGTATTTATCTTTTGTACAATATTTCAGCCAGAGTTCTCATGTGATGTAAAAAATGGTGTAATGCTTTATTGTGATAAAATATACATAACATCAAATTTGCCATTTTATCACATTTTTAAGTACAGTTTAGTGATATTAAATGCATTCACCTTGTTGTGCGACCATCCCCACTCTCCAGAACTTTCTCCTCTTCCCAAACTGAAACTCTACCCATTCATAACAACTCCCCATCCCCCTTCTTATGCTTTTTATTTCTTTTATATGGGACATAATTAAAAGAATGCCTTGTGTCCTTGGATTCTTTGTAAAATAGACTGTTTATTATTGTTATACGTTGAAAAAATTCACAACTTAATTTGCAGAACAGCCCAAAATAAAGATAAAAAGATAAAAGAGTGATTTGTCCAACCAAAGCAAACACTCACTGGTCCAGTGGACGAGCATGGAATGTGGCATGACAGGACCTGAGTTCGAGTCCTGGCTCCAGCTTTACTCTAGCTAGTTGCTTCTGGGCAGGTTATGAACCTCTGAATCTCGGTTACGTCAGCTCCAGAATGAGTATAATAAAAGCTTGCTTTACCTATATCAGGGATATTATAAGGAATCAAGGAATTAATTATATCAAACAATTGTGGAAATCAGAATTCACTTATCAGGGGTAAACTTAAGTATTATGTCATGTACCTGTGTGATTTCCTCTTACTCTCTTTCCTTGCCAAGTCTAAAAATCCTAAATTGAGATTTTGTCATTTTGTTTGACAAATCTTACTATATTCTTTATTATTGTCCCTAAATTTTAATTTTTCTGTGTCTGTGACTTCCTTTCCAGTGTTTGGAACCCACCACATTTCTGTAGATATCTTGTAGTGATCTGTTGAGACTCTGTCCTTCTTATCATTCTTCATATAACTGTGCCCGTGACAGAGACGAAACCTGCTGTTTTCTAGGTAAGCAGGTGTATTGCTGGCTATTTGCCTTATCTTCCAAACGTGCCCTATCAATGTAATTTAAAATGCAAATTTCAACTTAGTTTTAGTGAGGACCCCAAGAAAATAATTGCCTAACAGAACAATTTTTTCTCCTTTTCACTAAATAGTTTTTGCTGTTTTTCAAAATGTGGCTTGTGACAGAGGATTATGATATTTAAATAAAATTCTTAAAATCAAAAAAGTGCCAAAGTTAACAACTTTTTAAAAGGGCTATTTTACCCACTCCAAAATTGATGTTCTGTCACTGCTCAGACTTTATTTCATTTCTGCTCAACTCAATATATGGATTTTTATACAAACCATTTACCAAGCACTAGACAATAGCGCCTTAGTCTGACCAGATCTGCACCCAGGTGGGTTGTTCGTCATCCACAGGAGAGCTGCCTCGTATCACCGTTCACAGCCTGGGATGAGAGCTGGTGACACTTACAAATGCTCAAATTACAGATGGGAACATCCCAAGTCCTGGAAAGAATGTAAAATCAAACCTTTTAAGCCCATGCCATCATTATCATATTAAGCTGGGGGATGGTGATGATGGGTCATAAATTGTTTTCACTTTTTATCTAAACAGAACCTGTAAGAATGTAAATGGAATCTTTGAGGTAAGTGGATACTTACCTCATGATTATTCTTCACTTGTTTTTTCAACAGGAGTATGAGTTTTAATCTTTAGGTGATCTCTGTTTCTATTAGACTTCATTTATTGGAAAAATTACGTTTAGGTTCTCTTTGTTTCTTTTAGTTTCTATATGCCTTCCAGAAGTCCAGGGATATTCTTATTTTCCTCTACTGATTTCATGCAACTTCTTGAAATCTTAGGGGTTTGATGAATTGTGACTCTCACCTCATTGTGACTATTGTTTGAGGGATTAAGCAAAGGAAAAAAGCTAACAGGCACAGACAGCAGTATGGTTGGTAATTACCAGAGGGAGAGGGGGTGGGAGAGAAAGAAGAAGATAAGAGGGGGATAAATGATGGAAGAAGGAGACTTGACTTTAGGTGGTGAACACACAAAACAATATACAGATGATGTATGTGGCCCCCCCCCCAAAAAAAAACAGAATAATCTCCTGGAGGGCAGGCCCCTTTTAAGTACAGGCTTCCCTGCTAGGTGAGTGTTCTAGGAACCCATCTGTATCAGTGTACCAGCTGGTGTTGTTGTGAGAGGCTGCGTTCTGCTTCAGTGAATATTTTTGGAAGATTCTTTCGACGTGTTTGTGCATTTCCTGATGAGTGATTTATGCACTGAGTGTTCAGCAGTTTTTGACTAAAACAACATGACCCCATGTCCCATCCTCCCAATTTTACCGATCTGACCCCAAACGACTTTTTTTTTGTTTGTTTCTCCTGATAAAAAAAGCCCTCAAAGGGAAACATTTTGCTGTTGTGGAGGAGGTGAAACAAAAAATGGTAGAAACACTAAAAGGCATCAAAATCAACAAATTCAAAAACTGTTTTGAGCAGTGGAAAAAAAAATGTCTCGATAGGTGCACTTCATCAAATGGAGAGCATTTTGAAGGAGGCTAAAGTTTAAACATGTGAGAATACAGACACAATTTTTTTATAAATAAATTCTGGGTTTGGGGGGTCTCCCCTCATATTATAGAACTGTACACCTAAAACCTATATAATGTTATTAACTAGATCACCCCAGTAAATTCAATAAAAATGAAAAAAAAAAAGATATTTAAAAGTATAGTTGAGTGTTAGTCAACTGTTTTAAAGGCAGAACTAACTCAAAACTTTGATGATATCTTTAACTTTTTTAGGATGTAATGTAGATGTGAGTGGAAACTTTGGTTCCCGCGGTCTGTTTCCTTTTTTTTTTTTTTTTTTTTTTTTTAATTTTTTAACAAGGTTACTTTATTTTATTTTATTTGAATTTTATTTATCTGTTTTTAGAGAGAGGGGAAAGGAGAAAGAGAGGGAGAGAAACATCACTGTGTGGTTCTCTCTCACTCATGCCCCCAATTGGGGACCTGGCGTGCAACCTAGTCGCGTGCCCTGACCGGGAATTGAGCCAGAGACACTTGGTTCGCCTGTTTCCTTTTTTATAAAGCAGTTGGCATCTAATTTCTAATATTGAGCCAGATTGCTGATTAACCTCTACCGTCTGACTCACAAGTTTATGATGCCTCTACACGTAACCCAGTCATCTTCCTGGTCTTGCCTCATGAGCAATCTGCTAAGTTACATCGGGAGAGTGTGCGTCTGCCTCAGTGAAATGGGATCTAAGGCTCTTGTCCTTCTGAGACGGTGAGGCCCTTCTCCACTTTTTGAAACTCCAAGTCCTCCCCTGTTAAAGGGCATTCTCTTATCATGCCCCTGTTCTATTCCACGTCACAATTTCCTTTTTTTATCCCTTTTCCTTCTGGTCATTTATTTCTTTTTCTGAGGAATAAATATTACTCTACCATTATCGAGCTGAGCTTGCCATTTGTGCTTCTAACTGCACCTGCTCCCAGATTTTCCCAAAGCTCGTTCCAGGATACACTGCGCACCCCCACCCAGTGCTGTCTCCATCCCATATTTGTTCTCTCCGTGCCTGCTGTTGTCTTTTCTTCCACCTACAAACATGCTCATTCTCTCCTCATCGTAAAGAAACTTTCCCCTGACATGAGGTCTTCTCAGGACATTGCCTTCTTTTCTACACCAAGTATATCCAAGAAGCAGACTCTGCTCCCTTTTCCTACCACCCACTAACTCTAATTTTCTTTAATTTTTTTTTTTTTTTTTTTTTTTTTTTTTTTTATGTTTTAATATTCCTCATCATTCTACTCAGAACAGTGGTTTTCAACCCTGGCTGCTTTTGAATCATCTGTATGGCTTTAAAAACTCAAATGCCTGGGCACCACCTCGACAAATTCTGATGTAATTGATCATTTATTTGTTCAGCCTCTTCACTGATATATTTTTAAATAGCCCCAGAAGATTCTGATGTGCGGCCGGCATTGAAAACCACGGGCCCACTGACCACTCCAACAACCCCCGCGTTGCTCGGTCCGTCAGGTTTTCTCGCCAGCATTTATCCTGCTTGTATTATTAGTTCTTTCAACACAGGTGGCAGCCTACCCCGCACACTCATAAATATCCACAGTTAGAGCAGCGCGCGGTCTTTGTCTCCCACCTCTCCCACTGCGCTTTTTCTCTGTCCTCTTTTCTTTCCTTTTTCTCCTTCTTGTGCCTAAAATATTGCTTCTGCCCGAATTACTAACCTAGGGAGGTCTTCTAGTCTATATAATCTAGCGCAGTGATCTTATTTCCTTGCTTGTCAGCATTATACTTACGTAATATCACGCTGCGCACTCTCCCCAAACCCAGAATCCACATTTACGCACTCTCCCCAAACCCAGAATCCGCATTATAAATTCCTTCTGGACACCTTACCTGCAGACACCATCCGCAGCCCTGTCCAAAGAGGAGCTTATCCTCTTATCTTGCTGGACCTAGAGGGGTTTTGGTTGGTTGGTTTTTAGCCTCTGGTTTTATTTGCTCAGCCACCTATGCCACAAGCATCATATCTATCTTCAAGTTTTATCTTCCTTTGTGTTGCTCCCAGTTATTATCTAAATCCTATAGATTCCGTCCTAGGAGTAGCTTCTTAGTTTGCTCTTCTGCTGTTTGCACAGTCATTAATCTTGTTCTGGCTGCACAGGGACAATTACAGTATAGCCCACGAGCTGGTCTTGACTGTGTCCTACACATTGCTGCTATATTAATTTGCAGGCACAGTTCCAGTCTTTTCACGATCCTTTAAAACCTTTGGCTCCTTATTAACTGTAATTGAATGCAAACAGTTATTATGAAATTCTAGGCACTTGATAATAGCATTCCGATCCTTCCCCATTGCTCTTCCAAAGGACTCCGTGCTTCCTCTAAATTAAGCTGCTGGCTCGTCCCTCACCTTGAAACTTTTTTTCTGACTTTTCTTGTGTAAATGCTCTTATGAAGTTTATTACTTTTTTCTGAATCCCTTAGGAAGAAAGATTTTTGCCATAGAAGTTCTAGTCTGCAGATTCTTCTCATGTTATTTGACTTCCAAAGTCAACATGGAACTAAGTAGCTTAAGGTTTCCCGTGGCTAGAATATCATTTAACCCGGAGTGTGTTTGTACATTGGAAGATGGCTTGTGGCTGATTGTGATGTGTGGGACATGCTGGGACTTTGTCTAGCAAATTGCTCTTCTCTTCAAACCATACAAAGTAATAATGAGGTTTTCCACTGATATTATATACAGCTTCCATGTTTTCTGTAGGCGAGAGTCTTATCTCCCCAACCTGGATCTTTTGATGAAGTATGTCATTCAGCCTTTGACAAAATAAATTTCCTAGAAAGTTGGACTAGTATACTTTAGATTCTTTTAACTTAGTGGGCTTTCTGTGCCCCTCCGTTATTAAACCCAAGTTGTCCTCCTGCTGTCTTGAAAGAAATGAGATTTCGCAGCAGTAGCAAACAACGCTGTCTATCAATCTGAGACTGTTAATGACTCATTTATAATGCTGGCAGACACATGAAGGCTGGAAAAATTAAATGTACAGCATCATTCATTTACCTTTGTGGTTTGCGTTGCTGGGAAACAGTCTAGTGCTTAGTGCAACATTGTACCAGACAAGAATTCTTTTAGCAGAATGAACTTTCCACTTGCGTGTGGATAATGGGATGGCCAACTGATAGTTTCGTGCTGTTTGAGCTTCCTGCCACGAGGCCTTCTCTCCAGATGCACTAGCAGACTCTGCCTGTCTGCAAAAGCTGAGCTCTTCCAGTCATCATGACCTATGTTGCATAGGTAATTTGGGGACACGCATTTTTGGTGTTTTGAGAACACCACTTTCATAGAATATGACTTAAAATCTTTTTTTTAAGTGGTAATTATTAGAAATTGTCTCCACCATGAGCTTCTTCTGATTTGAAGATAATGTGATTGACAGCTGCCAGACGCTGCCGGAAGGAGCTTAGGTACCGTATGAACGAGCCTAAGTTCCCTTTCAACTCCACATTGTGTTGCTACCTCTATTCCATTTGAACTTTTTTCCGGTAACTGAGATAAATATGCTCTAGACTGGTTTTCCTTTTTATATGTAGAACGCATTTATAAAATAGATGCCTTGTTTTGACAGTTTTTAGCTGTGAAAGAGAGTGAAATAGCTGGCCCAAATGGAGACCAAAACAAAACCTGAGATCCCAAAGAGCTCGTTAAACTATGAAGTGTAATATAAATGCAAATTATGTGTGGTGGTCTGCAACCCGAAACTACTTTTTAAGAATACCCAGCATAGGAGAGGCCTGTGCTTTTTCAACAGAGCAACAAGCAACCTTTTGTGAAATGACAGCATTGAACTTCATGACGTCAACCTACCTTGTCTTTTTCATGATGAATGTGTTCTTTTAATGCATCAAAACCCTTTTGCAATATCTATTTGGAATCTGTGTGGCTTCCTTGAATAACAATAACAAGTTCTATACATCTTCTACCCATTGTTTGTAATTCCTTAGATTTGTTTTGAAATGGCCTTTAAGCTTCAAGATAGGCCCCCTTTACTGTGGAGTTAAGGAATTTGGTGAATGGGTCTGCTTATCATTTTTGTGGATTTTTTTCTCTGAAAAAACATCTGTTTTTGAATTTTTCAGCTTTGTGTTGCCAGATGAAAAGCCAATTGACTATTAAAGTTAACAGGGCTTTATTGAGTGTCTGCTATATGTAAAGCACCATGTACTTTTAAGAGCACGAGAGGCTTATACTAGTTGGCACCTGAATATCTCAAACCATTGATTCATAGCAGCCATGACTAGATTTGTTACTCTTGAAGCATCATAAGAAATTATTCCCGGTCTCACAAAGCTTACAGGCTGGTCAGAGATAGCTGGTTATACCTAGGTGGTTTGGTTCAGGAATATAGAAATATAAGGAAAGGCTTGGAGGTAAGGAAGAGGCATCACATGATGAATAATTGAGCATTATAAGCAGTGTTTCTAGGTCTGCAAACTTTGTATAAATTTAAAAAATGGTAGCATGGCAATTTGGATGAGAGCGTGGATTCAAGAGTTGCCAAAATGCCTTGTCCTGCCACTTTCCTAGTGGGTGGTCCTAGAAAAGTTCTCTCTCCTGTCTTATTTCCTCATCAGTACAAGGAGGGTAATCATTGCGTTTTCCCTGCAGGGGAGGTGTTGAGGTGAAATGTTTATCTAATACTCATAAAAACAGGCTTATAGTTTCAGTGATATTTCACCGCAGAACCATGTAGATCAGTGAATTTTAACTGGTGGGCTGCGGCAGGCATGCTGGTAGGCCACAAGAATTCTTAAAACCTCTTTTCCCTTAGGCTGTCAAATAAAAAAAAATGACAGCAGCCAGCACAACAGTAGCCATCCAGCAGGAATGAATCAAAATTATACCCTTTTTTTCTGGTCAGATTGGCAAAAAAATATATGTTTTCTGGTGTTCCACAGAATTTTAGTAATTAGTTTATGTGTGCCATGGGATGAAAAAGGCCGACAATCCCTGATATATATGAATGTTAGCTATAATAATAAGTATTCTTCTTTAGAGGGCTCCTGTTATTAACTCTTTTGTACAATAGATGCTGCTATTACACCCTTTATATAGAGATCTATATATTTAAATTCTCTTTATGCCATTTTCATTTTATCGTTTTCTCTAATATGTGTTTTTAAAAATTGAAATTTTATATACCTCGATGCCAAAGATTTCTAGAATGATTGGAGAATAAGACGTTTTCAAAGCAAAATTTAGCAGATAATTGTGGTTTACCTTTTAATGTTAAAACTTCATTTTGAACCTTTTCAAATGGGAATTTCTCTTATATGTGTAGTAATCCCTTTTGCCTCTTTAAGCATTAACTCTCCATTTCTTGATGATTTATACATCTGTCAATTACTGTATTGTAGGAACTTAAAAGGTAAAAAGCTTACCTTTGCTCATTTCTATTCAAAATAAAGATCTTTATGGACAGTGTGCCATGGAATACAATTCCAACAGGTTAATTATGGCCTTAAGTACTGGTTTCAATCCGGAAAGCAGAAGCATGTGTAGGTGTGTATGTGTGATATAAAACACACATACAGTATAATAAAAAAATTGTTACATGGACTTGTCTGTATTCAGTTTTAGGCTCTGGTTAAACAATTTCTTTAGATCTCATGTTGTAATTCGAAGTCTGTCTGCAGGGCAGATGGGAAGGAAGAGAGAGAGCTATAAAGTCAAGGAGAATAGGGACAAGCTGGATCCCACACCAATGGACAGGAATTGTGTTCTTGTTATCTCCAGCCCTGATGGCTTGAGTGTCCTGCAGGAGAAGTTGCCACCCTGTCATTGTGCTAAAGACACACTTGGCATAGGAATCACGGAAGCTGTAGGAGGACCCAGGGAAGGGGGTGCATTTGTAGGCTCAACTGCTGCCTCACGCCAAGGAGCTGAACCAGCAGATGAAGACCCCAGCCTCCAGAATCTATAAAACAAGTGGCTACTGCTTCACTTCCACCTTTTCTTCTCAAGAGGCGTGTCTCTTACAGCCCATCCCAACTGGAAACATACAAGGAAGGACATTCCGGCAAATGTAGTTTACCTTGGCCAAGTGAATACATTCCAAAGCTACCATAATGACAGATTAGCCTTCTGTATAACTTTATCATTTCAGAAGGGTTATAATCTACAGGTCAAAGCCTTTTTCGATCTTTTTCGTAATATCTGGATGACAAAATTCCAGGCATAGTCAGAATACACAATTGCATTATTAATGTTACTCTAGAGCTGAGAGTCTGGTATAATGGCTCATTGTATTTGAATGTAGGATTCTAATGTAAAACTAAGAATCTATAAATGAGAAAATCAGGGGAAATTCTTTTGAAAAGTTTCATCATCAATTCATGACATCAATTCTATGATAATATTTGATATCATAGTGTAATTTGATTCAGTGAATTAACTGATCCTATCTGTCAAAGGCTAATTTTGTTCAGGTGGCTCTCTCTGCAAGGCTATCTGCTCCAGAAGGGTCCCTTCTCCTGCACCCCAGAGTGTGTCATGATCTGTCCACGGCGGTCATGCTAATGCTGTTGCCTTTGCCAGCCATGGTCTAGGCTACGGATGAATAATACACCTCTGCTCAGCAAGTCTGCGAGGAAGTCTCCTGAGGCATTTGGGGAAAGGTTTTCTCTGATTAAAAGATAATGAAAAAAAAAAAAGGCTCATTTGATTTGTTTCTGGCATTGACGTCAAACATACATTTTTCCTAGAATGGTGGCAGCCATTTTGTAATCAAAAAGGGACAAGCCTCCGATGATAAAGGAATAGAAAAAAATGAAAAGACCCTGAGTCCTTAAGGATATTGTAGTGCCATTGAATGAACTGATTCTGAGACTGTCCTGCCTTTGGAATTCTTGCTTTGGATGCTAATAATTATTCTTACTGTTTAATCTGCTCGTCACTCTGGTGCTTTGGCACTCGGAAAGCATTCCAACTTCCTCCTAGTGTGCTGGTCCCCATCCTCTGAGTTGTACCCATGCAGTATTTGGAAGGGGGAACTGAGGGGAAGGCAGTGTTTTGTGGCTTGGCTGTTCTCTGGGAGCAGTTGTGTCGATGTTGTATTTTTGCACGTGTTACAAGTCACTCACTAGTTTCATGGTGATCCAGACGTAATCATAGCCTTGGCAACCTGCTAACTCCTCACTGTCCTAGTAGTAACAGATGCAGTAGTTTCTCTGCTGGGTCAGGTCTTCAATGTTATTTTTGAATAATTTCTGGAAGCCCAATTTTTATTTGGCTCTACCAGCTTTTCCCATAATGCTATAAGCAACAAACTTCTCCTTTTATATCTTTTTATGCTTAAAATAACTAGAGTGGTTTCTGTTTCTTAGATTGAAACCCTGTTTACCACTTTCAGTCGGTTTCCTATTAGTCACGTACATACTAAATAGTGGAGCTAGGACTTCAGTTCAAGTCATGTAACAACAAATCCACAGCTCTCGCCACGGTACCAAGTCTAGGATGTGAAAAAGGGCTATAGTTCAGTTTCTGGAGGACGACTCTTCTTTTCCTTTTCACTCTGCCTACCTTCCCTTTGTCTCCTGGCATGGCCTCCTGGCTGGTGTCTCTTGTCTGTCTTCCCATCTTTCTTTCTCAACATCACTCTTCTCATCAATGTGGGTGGGTCCCTCCCCACCTGAGGCCCAGGCTGACCTGAGGTTCCAGGGCCTCCCCCCACCCCCTTCTTTAGGCCTGCAGCTCTGCTGGTGCTCATTTCAAATATGTCTGCAAATACACTTTAAATGGAATGTTGTTTTTAAATGAAGCCTCCCACTTTATTTCTTCGGCTGGCTGAACATCTTTTTCCTATCATTATCATTGTTCCTGTCACATTAGATCATACTTATTTGAGTGTTCCTCTCCACTAGACAATGACCTTTGTAGAGAGAAAGATGAGGTCATATCTGCCTCTCTATTCCACCGCCTGGGACACAGCAGACACGCAAAACATATTTCCTGCCCTGCTGACACAGTGTCCAAGGGTCCTAATCCAGCTACATGCAGATCACAGGATCACTCTGGAGTTCATTCATTCATGGCCCTAATGATGTTTTTCAGCTTGCATTTCTGAATCTTAACTATTGCATAAGGTACCTGACCCAGTATTTCACTGAGGCGCGCTTGAAACCTATGTTGTGGGTGAATCTCTGTAATATTAGCTGATGTTGTTATGTATTCCTGTACAGGCTGTAGTATGTTTTGTTTCTCGATACATTCCAAAGACTTGTTCACCATTTGCTGATCTGGGTTGAGGATGTATTTGTGTCTGTGATAGTCTTCAGGGACCAATGAAGTTCTTTTGAGAGAAATCCACTTGCCCTTTCACTAACTGCCCCCCAAAGTCTGTAGACTTGTCCCTTCTTAGTTGGTGTCCCTTTGTTGCTATTATTACACACTCGAGAGGGACTAAACTATTTCTGCTACACGTACCACTGCTTCTACGGCTCAGCACATGCCTATCTTAAACGCTCTTCCTTGGTCTCATGATTCTTTCATTCACTTGTCCCTCTGTATCCATGGTCTTCCTTCTCCTGTCACTTTCTCCATTGCCTGGATTTTACACCTCTGACTTGGTTCCTGGGGTTAGTGCCAGGCTTTAAGAATGTTTCCCCCTGGAGTATCTAATTGAATTTGTGACCAGAGTTTATTCTCTGAGAAGCCCGCCATACAGATATTTCTGTTCACTTTTATCATCACTCATTGCTCCTGCGTTATTTATTTTCTCTTCAAGTTTCTTTAAAAGATAAAACAGACTGCAATATGACACCCTGGTTTACCAGGGGTTTCCTGGCTTCTGAAAGAATGACTAAGCCCTGGCTGATGTGGCTCAGTGGATTGAGTGCCAGCCTGCGAACTGAAAGGTCACCGGTTTGATTCCAGGTCAGGGCACAGGCCTGGGTTGCGGACATGTGAGAGGCCAAGGAATTGATGTGTTATTCACACATGGATGTTTCTCTCCCTCCATTCCCTCTCTCTCAAAGTAAATATGTAATATCTTAAATTTTAAAAAATGACTGTACAGTGTTATTAAATTGTTTGCTTATAGTGGGGTCCCCCTTGATAGCATTTTAAGACTCTACCTACAACGTCTTATTAATGTTCTAGAAAACTTAGATATATGAGAAATTGAAAAATATAAATTACTTTAGAAGTAACTCTCTTTTAAATGAGTTTTGTATTCTATAGCAAGGGGAGTTCAGATTTCTCCCAGACAAAGGAATCAGGAACTATTAACACCACTTGTCAATGATACATTAGTATTCAGGGCAGCTCACCCAATAGGGCTCAATTGTTTTCAAGTTGAAACTTTGTGTACCATGGCATTTGAAAGGCAATACGTGCAGCTCAGAAGGATGTCTCCCTCATTCCTGGGTTGTTCATCCCTCTGGAGTGGTTGACCAGGGAATTCTGATAGAGTATGTGCTGAAAATAGAGGAAACATTATTTTAACATCAAAAGAAGAACAAAGAAAAAGGGGTGGTTTTTCTTCTTCCCAGCCGCCCCCTGGTGGCAAAGGCCCAATTAACCGCAAAAGCACTTAACAAAGATTCTCGCTGTGTAGATGCTGCTGCTGCTGATTCTTACAAGGGCCTCCAACCAAAGTTTGTGCTGCCTCCGAAAAGGAAGAGCAGTGTTGGGTCCTCGTTACATTTTCCCTCCCACCGGTGTCTGTTCTTATCATAGTAGCACCAGGCTCTACCAGCTCAGTCAATAGTCGTATATTAACAAGAGACAATCAATAGAAAAATTAAAAAGGAAAGTCAAAGTAATTAGGCTAATGCTGCTGCTTATGAGTTTCCAATCACTGCTTTAGCTTCCTCTTGTTTTCCCATCTCCAGAAAAATAGGGCCTGATTGAAGGACTGGGTCACGTTTGACTGAGGACATGTCAAAATGATACAAAGCCAGGCAGGAAATAAAATTAAGCTGTGTTTGTTTTAGAGAGGCACACGGGGCTTTGCGAGATGGCGTGGGAAGAATAGACATTGATTTAAATGTACCCGTTAGCAGCTGTGCCTTTGTTGGTACCTGTTTCGTGTCAAAAGTGTTTGTCCTGCGGACAGAGGCCCACTCTAAAGCACTGTGACATGTCACGTAGCGAAGCTCCAGAGGAAGATAGTTTCTCTCAGAAACAAGATCTGTTTTGGAGGTTAGATGCCACCCTTTACAAAACCATGAAATAACAGAACCTCATAGCTGCCGGTGTGGACCATACTTTGTGTATTGTCCTTTGTGGCCGTGGACAGAGGTCACTGCCCATTCACTGGACTTGAATGAACAAACTATCCACAGTAGGTGAATGAGGCTAATCTTTGGTGTTAAGCTACGTGGGCATTTCTGTGCCCTGATGTTTGAAGTCCTAAATAAATGGGAGCCGCCTTGTCTCTGATTGCTGCGTGTTATGTTGGTGTGTCTGCCTCTTAACGGAAGGAGGGAAAAACAGAGGAATTGCTAGTTTGGGCAAGCTAAATCCAAGGAGAAAGGATAAATTAGTGAGAAAGATATTTCCTGTTTTATATTCATTTAAAGTCTTTATTTGCACTATTTCTCTCAGCTCAAAGTACTTTGTATGGAAACTTTACAACCAAATTATGTACCAAAATCATTTCATTCACTGGAGATGTAGCTGTTAAACATTTGCCAGGTGCATATTTCCTAGAGGAAAGAAAAATGCAGAAGAGAGTTAGATTTTGTTAAATATACAGGGAAATTTTAGATACAAGGGAATATAATATGAGGAAAATTATTGGGCACCTGTTATGTACATGGCGTTATGGAAGATTCCCTAGGTACAGGAATAATGTAGCAAACTTTCTGTCTCCCCAGCCCCCCACTCCCACCCCCAACCTAGGTCTTCAAATCAGAAGTGAGTGATTGAGCCAAGACTTGAATCCCCAACAGTTCGATTTCAAAGCACCAATGCTTAACTCTTTCCATTACGTTATAATTTTTACTTGAGACTTAATTTAAAAGGACTTTCTAGGGGAAGATGAAATGTGTGAAGCGTGGCCTTTACTGAATGAACTCAAGTCTAACTGAAGATAGACATGCTAGGATGGGGGGATGGGAGAGAATTGGAGAAAACATTCCTCAAAGACATCAGAAGGTGAAATGAGGGGGCCCAGACAGAATTAGAGCTTTGATGAGAATTACTGTTAATTATTCTTAATATTACAACTGGTTTTATATTATTCCACCGCTGGTTGGACCTGCGTCTGTGAATCCCTCCTCCACATATAGAGCTTCCAACAAGGAAAACCTGTCCTAATTGGTGATTTGGACCTGTCATTCCACCCCCTCTCTTTTATTGAATTTATTAGGGTGACACCAGTTAACAAAATTATACAGGTTTCAGGTGCACAATCCCACGACACATCATCTGTACCCTGTATTGTGTGTTCACCACCCCAGGTCAAGTCTCCATCCATCACCATTTGTCCCTCCTTATACCTCCTCCACTTCCCCTCACCCCTCACCCCTCACCCCACCCCAGCAATCACCACACTTTGTGCATGTCCATGAGTTTTTTTCTTTTTTTTTTTTCTCAATCCCTCCACCACCCAGCCCCCTAGGTCTATCATTTTTATAAGATCTTGTCGGGGCCCTCAGAAGATTCTGGGCAACCTTTAGACCTGCTGAGGCCAAGGAATTGCAAATGCATCTAAACCTGGACGCATCTGATGGCTGAATCCTTTGCTGCTTATTGCCCATGATCCCAAGGGTTTGGAGGTTCCCGCTGATGCTTTTGTGGTAAAAATATCACACAATAAGCATTTGTTCCTCCGCCTAAAAAAAATTATTCTGAAGACATAATCACTTCTCTATTAGATATTTCACTCTTGACCCACTTCATGTAGACATTCCAGGGGAAGCTTTTCTGTCGATCAGTTTACTTGGTTTTTGACTGTCTCACCCCCCAGCGTGGGACCGTTGTGATAAAGGGCTCAGGCTGGCCTCGTCCCCGTCGCGGGCAGAGAGCGCCGCTTCCAAAATGTTTGTTGAGTGGATGTGTTTACTTCTTACTATTCTGTTTACTTCTTACTATTTTGCAATTATGTTAATAGAAAAATTCTAACTGCTAGAGTAGGGAGAAAACAGCTCTTTTTAAAACATTATCTCAGCCTTCCTTAAGGTGCATTACTGCTCTACAGTTCATAAGACAGATATTTCTCACGTTGCATGTTTACTTGTTTGTTTCTTTTTAAAGTGGCCATTTCAACTCAGCTTGTATTTATTTTAATTTTTTGATTTTATGTTTCTTGAGCTTTTAATTGATCTAAGAGACTCCTAGGTAAATTAATTGTCTACTGTTTTGCTTTAACATACTAAAAGCCTTTCTTTTCCAGTTAGGATAATTGCCAGTTCCAAGTTAGGTAGTGAGCTTCAGTTATTTTGCTGGTTAAGTGTTACCTTAGAGCCTTATTATAAATGAAGAAATAGTCCCATGTTTAATTCAAAAAATTGTGACCTGGCTGATTAAGCCACAGATTCCTTCAGCGGTTTACTCGGTGTTCACTTTCCCAATGCCAGAGACTCTACTTAGTACTGTATTTGTGATCCACTGAGCCACACCACATCTTTGCTCAAGACTGAGTTCCACACAGTTGTGCCAGGGAGTGGGGATGGGGACACACTTGCTCCTGTGCCACTGTGCTTTCCAGTAACACATGGCCTTGGATTCAGGGCTGATGTTCCTAAGACTCTCTGGTCGCTCTATACTTCCGGGCTCATTGTTGAACAGAAAACTTGAGCAAAACAGGATCATAATGATACGCACAGGTTTGTACAGAGAGAATTCGCACAGAATGTGGAAAGCTCTGCATCTGTTGCTGAAAACGTTTAGATCGCAGAGATGCATCCATCTTTCCCATGATTCCTCCTCCAACTGACCATGGTGAATTCTGCCATGGGTCTTGTGAGTCAGGACAGGGTTTTCTCTTTTTCTAACCAGGGTCTCACTGCAACACTTAGGAGAAAGCCAATCAAAGGAGAACAGGAAAAGGCGAGAAGAAAATGAGCTGAGAGGGAGGCTGAGGATCAGAAGTACAGCCCCAGCAGGGGAGTGTTAGGACTCAGACACATCACACTTAGGAAAGTGCCTGCATCTCTGAGTCCTTGGTGGAAGTGACATAAATTAGATGTGTGGAGGGAATCTTCCAGGAGCATTTTGTTGCTGTGAAAAGCTAAGCTTCTCTACTCTGAGCTCATGAGTTTGGATAACTCGCAATTGCTAATGATTTGGTTTTCTGAACTACTATTATTGCTGGATATTAAGACTTATTATTTTTAATTTTCATCTGTTATTGGATGAAAATTGAATATTGTTTCTAGGGAACCCACCTAGAAACAATTACTACTGAAAGTAACATAGTCCAGAATGACAGCTGTGTACTTAGTAGAAAGAATAAAGTCAATGCTATGTTGCTCTTATTGGCAACGGTGGCAATTGTTGATACTACTGTTATTTTTCTTATAAGAAAGGAATTTGCCATGTTTGACTTGAAATAAGAACTACAAGAGGATTAGTAGTAACATCATTTATTAAAAACCATGCCAGAAATATTCACAGAAATTGGTATGCTGTGAGGGTCAAATGAAACAATTTTATGAATTGGTTTTGAAATTAACATACATTGAAGTGTATGTTGATGAATAATGATGATGTGTCTTTCTGAACCCCTATGTGTTGAATTAGCCTGCTCAAAAATAAAGGTGGTTGGAGCTCTCTCTGCCCCTCATAGGATCAGACTGAGCATACAACCTCTCCGTTGCTCGCCCTTCTCCCAACTCAACATAACTGCTTCTGCTCTGAGGCAGTATCTAAAATATGTATGATTCAGCAAGAAAAACCAGCAACCAAGGCGAATATTAATTATTTTCTTGCCTATCAGCCATCACCACATAATTATATCTTCCACACTCTGATTGAAAATTTAGTCTTTCAGATTTAGAGTGCCTTGTTCACTTTTTGCTCCTTGTTCTCACACTGAAAAAGGAGAATCTACAAAGTCAAAGAGGCTAGGAGACCGTAGATTTTTTTTTACTCCCCTGGGTGTGTTCCTTAAAGCGTTCCCTTGTGCTAGGCCAACCCTATTTGCAGATCTAAAAACTGATGGTGCAGTAGGAGCTGGGGCACTCCAAAGCCTGTATAGCTCCAAAATACTTCTTATATTTCTCAATTCCTGAACTAACATCTTTTTTACCTAGCTTTAGGTTTCTACCACCAGAATTAATTCTTTAGATTAGATAATGAACCTGAGCATATGTTCTTCAGAAGGCTAGTTGTAAAAAAATGATATTGTTTTGAAAGAAGATCTTAGATCCCAGAAACCTACAATGACTCTTCTCCATTAATACACTTGGTGAATAATCTAGGATGAGCTTTAGGAGAGGGAGTGTGAAGCCTACGAAAGAATGAGCCCTGTGGTAAGAGGAGCCATGTGAAGCCCCAGACTTGGAAGTCATTTCGTGGTTCTGTTGCAGGTCCCCAAAACCACTCATATGTTCAGAGAGTCGCTAGAAGGACTCATGGAACATGACATACAGTTGTATCCCTGGTGACGATGTATCACAGTGATGGTGTGAGGATACACCACTGGCTGAGAAGGGGAAAGGCACAGGGAAGTCGGGAGGAATTCCTGTACTGGCTTCCTCTGTGTGAGCTCTCTCCCACGAGGAGGTCACGCAGCGCACCCTCTTCTCCCAGTAACAACAATGCCACAGCACGGAGGAGTGATTCAGTGCCCAAGGCCAGGGACTGCCCACCTGGTCATGCAGGCCCTCTCTCCTTAGCACGCACCAAATTTCCTGACTCCAAGAAGGAAAGGGGTATTCAGCATTAGCCACACTGCTGGCACGAACAGTCTGGGTACATGAAAGCAACTTGTTAGGAGAAGGTGAGAAAAATTCCAAAAGCCAAATCCCCAAATATTAGCCGAGGGCTTGCCTTACAAGCAGACCCTTCTTCAGGCAGCAGCCCCAGGCATCCTCTCTTAGCCCTTTTGGCACCAGGGTACTTGTTTTCAGAGATTTGGCCAGATGTCTACAAGGGAACAATGACGGTATATGCTCAGGAGCCAGGACAGTTGGCTTTAGGTCAGATACTTGTTCTTGTAGATAGAGAAGCACGTCCATCCTCACATCAGTAAAGATGACTCATTGTGGTGCTGATTTGGGGGAACTTCATTACTTGGAAATTAAAATAAGGAGATTCTAAAGTCACACTTTTGTGTGTGTATGTGTGTGTGTGTGTGTGTGTGTGTGTGTGTGTTCTCTGCTCTCACTGATAGACTTGTCAGCAGAGTCCAGGGGGGTGACGGAAAGGAAGAGCTGCCCACAAGTGGCCAACTTCACAGTTTAATCCCTGTTTCTGTGTCCTGGTTTCTGTGGCTTATATTAAGAAGCTTTTCTGTATAATCAGACCAAAGAACTCTAAGAATGTGGCTTCATTGTTTGAGAGTTGTGCAATCTATATCATAAGTGATTCTAATGTGGTCAGACTTCAAGATAAACTACCATATTATGTCTCAAGTTCTCTAGTTCAGACACTGAGGAGGATCCAGTGTGATCTAGTACTTTAACATCAAATCAGTTCTTTTTTTCACACTAAATTGCTTCTGCTTTCCCAGGACCTTGAGGTTCGGTCAAGGCCAAACCCTACCCACTGCTGTAACGTGTTTTTGTCCTTCCTAATGGTGGGTTGCTTTTTCTTTGCCAGTGGATTCTGTTGCCATAAATACTGAACAGATAAACCTCTGAGACCAACATGAGATTGCTGGAAATGTATCTGGAGTGAAGCAAAGCTATACAAGGCTTAATGTTCTGATTTTCTAGTCATCAGCAAAAAAAAGGGGTGGTATATTACAGTTATCTGGGGGTTCAGAGTACATGGGCTTCTGTTTCTCTACCACATCTACCTCCTTCCCCCCAAGATTCTGGATTCTGTACACCCTTAGTGGTGAGCCACTGTCATCAATGGTTGAAGACAAAAAGTTTTATATTTCAAGCATATTTAGTCCCACATGTGTTTAAGATCATGGGCCTAAAGCAATCTTTCCAGTGTGTCAGTTGAACTCCAGTGTCTCAGGAGTCTCGGGCTATTTTGCATTTATAGGCTCTTCTCTGGGTGGAGACTGGGAACCCCTGGCAGACCACCAGCTTCCTCTGGAGCAAATATCTGTGTAGAGCAGAAGTGTCTACGGTGCTTCGTTCCGTGAGCCCAGTTTTGAAATAAGATAGGACGGGACGTGAGAGATGAGGAGCTAATGTGCGGAGGGCATCCTAGACTGCTTGGACCTTTTCAATGGGAAAACTTCAGAAAACCAGTTTTGGGAGAATGCAGATGTCCCCGAAATGCAGGAGTCGGGTCACTTGGAGTGAAGTCGTTTGCGTTTCACACCCGACCGTGTGTGTTAGCTTGGAGGAGGACCAGCACACAGAAAGGCCTCTCCTCCTGCCCTTCCTTCCTGAGTCCTTCGTGTGCCTTGTTTCATTGAGAACCATCTACATACAGGGAAGGGCAGTGCCTTGCGTCGTCACAAAGGCACCATTAATTGCGTGCATGAAGTTGGATGGTGTCTTCCTCCTTTCCCAGCAAAGTGACACTTATTAGCATTTTTCTGGTAGTTATTTGTAATTGCACTAGTGCTCACCATTCCCAAATGTTACAATTAAATCATTTGAGAGTCTAGTCACATTTCTCAGCAGATGTACCAAATTACAGCTCAAGACTTCTGCTTGAAACCTAGAGTTCCAATTAGTCAAATATCCGGGGTGGGAAGGGTGAGCAAAGGAAAGGCCTGAGAACACAACATGGCCCAAAATAGTTTGACTTTTTTTTTCCCCTGCTTTGCCTCCATCCAATTTGAGTTTTCAGCATGTAAGAGGGCGTTCCGTCTTCTAAGAAACTGCTTGGTTTCCATTTCATTCCAGTATAATTGGTTTTCACGGAGTGAAGTAAGGGGGAAAAGCCAAAGTTGGACAGGTGACAGTAAGTGAGCAAATAGCACCACCTGTAACAGCGTCTTGGTGTGAGTGCTGGGTCTCTGTTGGTCGTCATTTGCAGCGACACCACAGTTCATATGGAGCTCCTTTTCTCATATTGGTTTTTACATGTTGTCTTAACACCCAAGTGAAAAATATTTATGCCTCATTTTTGCTTTTCACTTGTCTCAAGAGCCCTTGCATTGCCGTCTTCCGCATGATTTCCCTCGCCTCGAACGGTTACTTTATAATCTCTCTTGAATTTTCTAACTTCCTTCCTTCAAGACCAGCTCCTCAGCTATCTCTTCTCCCAGTAAGTCTTCCTCCCCTGGGGGCCCACTCACACCTCTGCAGCAGTGAAGACTTAGTTCCCCAAGTGCTTCCCCCCCCCCCCCCCCCGCAGCGGCCCACGGGGGTGGCGGTGTGATCCCGCAGCTCGGCCCGCACTCACAGCTGGCTCCGGCGCTCACTGTCTGTGAGCTTGGTCACAGCAGCTCACTTTTCAGAGCGGCGAGTTTTTCATCCTAGAACGGAACTGATGGCACCCGTCTTTCAGGGGCTTTTTTTTTTCCCATTTGTTCTTTGGTGCGTACATCCCTTCATCCGTTTGTTCAGAATACATTCATAGTGAGCACTTACTCTGTGCCGCGCGCTGCGCCAGCCCAGGGGACGTCAGAGTGGATGGTCTGCGCTCTCTGACGCCTGCAACCCAGTGGGGAAAGTGGACATGAAACACGTGGTTACAAGGATGGTCACTCTTGGAAAGGAAAAAAAGGATGACTTCAGAATGCCATAGCAGCATCCCAGGAGAGAAGCGATGAGACACTGTCTTAGTCCCTTGGAACTCTATGACAAAACATCATAGACTGAGGGTCACAAACAACAGAAATTTATTTCTCACAGTTCTGGAGACTAGGAACTCCACGATCAAGGCACTGGCTGCTCGCAGTTCGGACGGAGATCACCTCCTGGTTCATAGATGGCTGTCTTTGGTCCGTGTCTTGATAAAAATGTAAATCACTTGCCTGACACTGCAGGTAAGTGGTGAGGCGGACTGGCTGACCCAAGTACCCGCTTGCTCATCCAGGGAGGCTGAGGGAGGATCGTGTTCACGGTTGCTTGTATCTTCTCTTCAGTCCAGGAAATTCTGAATTGCTGGCCTCTTTAGGCACTGTCTTTAATGGTAGCATTTAGGATGTTAGCCCAGGCAGAAAGTCACGAAGCTGGTATAAAATACAGAAACCAATGCATAATTTATTCACTGAATAGACCAGATATTTATCGAATGCCTACGGTTTCCCAGGCGCCATGCCAGACACTAGGGATGCAGAGATGAAGAGGCCGGGAAATGTCTCTGAGAGACTAGCCTGCTGTCTGTGGAGGCGGAGTGAACACCAACAGGCTCACTTAGGATAAGAGTTTCTGTAGTGAAATGTGTTACAAACGCAGTGAGAGCATTGGGGAGGAACATGTGTTCTTTCTTTTCCACCTTTATTTTATGTATGTATATACATTTTTAATAACTAAAACAGGAACGTGGATACAATTCTAATGGTGTAGAATGTTATACAGTTACACACTGAGGACTGTGTATAAAGTAGTATTACTTTTCTTGCCCAGATACCCAAAGGATTCTTTAATGATTTTTGAGGTTTAATAATCTAATATATATAGTTTTTTTTTTCTAGGATACATGGTACCTTTTTCAATTTTTTAGGTTATAAAGTATAAAAACCATGTTCTTCCTAAGTGAGAATGAAGAGCTAAAGTTCTTTGGTAGTTTTGTGTGGTTAAGGAATAAATGGTTGGAGTTTTGAGGCATCTCTCAAGGATGGGGAAGAATAGAGAGATGGGCTAGTAGCATATTGATGGGCTAGGTAAATTTTAAATAGGATGAAATTTTGTGGGATCCAGGGATTGTTCCACATGCCCCAAATCCCATATCTCCAGCTTATGACAGTGCCTAAAATCATGCCATTAAAATTATCTGGTTTAAGGCACTTTCCCTTAAACTTTGTTCTATAGAATGCTTTTATTTTTTAAGATGTTAAAGATGTTTTAGGCAGGTAAAGAGTTCCACAGCAAATAAGAATAAGATTGGAAAATACCATAGCTAATCTCATTCTTGGCATTTCATTATTCCTTAGGATAATAAAAAATCTAAGAAGCCCCGTAGTAAGAAAAACAATCCATTTAGTTTTATTTAAAACAGCACTTCCCATACTCATATGACCGCAGCATTTTTTCCCATTGGATATTGTATTAAGATATTCTTTTTCTAAGCAATATTCTCTTACTATCCTAATAGATCTGGGAGAGGCTAATAAATGATGGTAATATGATGATAACCTATTAGTGATGTAATACATTATTATCCAAGCTTCCCTGGGCATTCACTATGTTCCAGGTACAGGCCTAAAGTGGTTTTACATGTATTATCTCATTGAAATACAGCAGTGCTATGCACTTTCTAATTTTACAGATGAAGAAACACAGGCTTCACAAGACTGCACACCTTTTCATGCTTACACACCAGTGAATGGCAACGCCAATCAAACCCTGGTCATGTGACTCCAGAGCCACTCCCCTCTCTATACCACCGCCGTCTAATATTGCCCATGAAGTTGTCCTCAGATTTAGCCTAGAATCGCTTAGTTATCGACCCGTTTTCCCCATGACAGCCAGATGAGAAAAGGGCCCAGCTGAGTCGCAGTTCTGGTTATTGATGAGGAAGAGGAGTCGAGATAGCGTACAGGACCTCGGTCCTTGAATGCAGAAATAGCCTCTAACATGCAGAAAGAAGACACAATGGTTATAGAAAAAAAAAAAAGAGAGAAGCAGGGTGCAGGTTAGAATTAATCATTACCCCTCCAAGCCAGCACCTGTCTGACCAAAGACAAAAACGTAAGGACAAGTGAAATCCCTTACAGGAGAAGTCACAGGGAGATCACCTCTGTCTTCACATGTCCTTCTGTGAGGCTCACTTCTGTGTGGTGAGACTTCCGAGCCCAAGGACACAGCAAACGGCATTGAGTCAAAGCAGATGAGCTCAGCGCAGGCATTCAGAGGCCCTGTCCTTTGCTGTTGAGTATTTCTAGTGAAGAGGAGCATTTTGGTGTAGTATTTTTGTACAGTAACCACATTTGAATATGTGGAATACTCTTCGTTAACACAGAAACTTTTTCAAACTACTGTTTTAGTTACGGGATGGGTGTTATTTTTTCGCCTTAATAGAATGGCGGTTCTTAGAGTAACAGGGAAAAGGGAGAGAGGGCTGTAAAACCATTGGAAATCTGTTCTCTTTGAATCTCAGAATCCAGTGTCAAAAGTTTTTTCTTTGGGGGATGTGGGCAGGACAGAGGAGAAGCAGGACAACTGTAATGGACCAACAATTAAAAAAAAAAAAAGAAATTAAAAAACAAAGTCTTTTCCAAGGCAACAGAAAGTTCTGTGCATCAAAAATATTTCCAAGACTTAGGAACTGGCATCCATATTTGCAAACATTATTTGGTACAACAGAATTATAACAAAATAAACAGATATTTATCATCTCCTGAATTTTTTTGTTATCATTATTAGGCCTGTAATACCCAGCAACACAACTCGATTTCAAAAACAAGACTGCAAATTCACAACCCTGCACCAAAATTAGCATGTAGCAGCCCATCAGCAATCAGTGAGAGGGCAAACAAACCGATAAATGACGAATTTACTGTTAACAGTAGATCTGCTGGGGCTTCAACTTCCCTAATTAACAAGTCTTAAAAGGAGATTATCTTTTTCTGTAATTTTGAATAAAACAGTGTAAGCAGAAGATACCCTAAGGAGCATTTTTTGGAAAAATCCCAACTATTGCGTAGAGCCACACAGATGAAATAATTTAATTAGCTTGGATAACGCTATTTCTTCTGAAGCATCTGAAACAGATTAATGAAACTCATGAAAAGCCTTGTATTTTCTGGCATAGGTGAGAGTTTAAGAGTGCTTAAGAGCCTACTTTGAAAGATTTTCTTCGTCTCCCTTGGTAAAATGTACTGTTGCCGGAGTTGTAAGGAAAAGAGCCTGCCTGTTGTAGGATCCAGATGTCCATGTCTTCACAGAATTGAGAACTAGAAACAAACTTTAGAAGTCTTCTAATCTGTCTCTTTACGAGAGAGACCTGACCCACAGATCGGCTATTGACTCAGTGCGGGTCCCATAGTGAGTTTGGTGACAAAGCCAAGCCTAGACCCCAGATTGCCTGAAGGAGAAAGATAAGTTCACTACTCTTCCCACCTGGCATATTGCTTGGCTGGTGTTTGAGACAATAGCTGATAAATGAGTTCTCTGTACAATGTGGTTCAGTTCTAACTACCTCCTTGAGTTCAGCATTCTGACGTCTGGAGTTTTCTGTCTGCATCTTCTGAGCAGAATGGAGAAGGCATGGGGCAGGGGTGTGGGGGTATTAGGTAGAAAGGTGTGTAAAGACTTGTCCAGGAAGACACCGGATTCCCAGATTCCAGGGGGTAGATTTCCAATGATTATAAGACCCTCCCTCCCCTTTCTCTCCTTTCTCTAGAAACTGACGTTCTATTTAGGGAAAACATCACGATGGGATTATAAACTTTATCGTGCCATTTGGTACTTGGTTGTAGGAGGAGGAAGAGAGCGCTGAGTGGGACCCATGATGATGCTGAAACTCGTGACAAGAATATTTTTTCTTCTTTCCATGTACATATGTTCTGTGTCCCAAATAAACTGAAAATGCTATCACTGTGTTAGTGATACAGTTTCAAATCCTAAAAGTTGAGTTGCTGGGTTTGAGCAACATGAAACTGCTGATTTTCAACTATATTTTACCTATAAGAGGTCCTACTTCATGTGGCTTAAGTTGTAAAAATCAACAAATGAGGTCACATATGTGCAAGAAACATCATAAATGGCCGGTGAATATATAAGAGCTTCAATATTTCTAGAAACCAAGAAAGGAATATTAAAATAAGGAACTGTTTCCTTACCTTTGTCAGATGGTAAGTCTACAGGTAGTCTGATATTCTGCCAGTTGGGTAATTGATAAATACAACCGCTAAGGATGAATATATTTAAACTTCATGTTTTTTACTTATCCATGTTTATATGAAGGTAGTACACTGATACGTGAGTAAATATTTTTGTACAAATATGTTCTTCTCAGCTTGTTTATAACAACTGAAAAATGGAAACAAACTATCTAGTAATAGGGAATTGTAACTTAATCATGATGATGCATCCATATGAGGTTGCGTTATATAGTAATTAAAATGGTATTTACCAAGTGTTTTTAATGATACTGAGAACTGTCTGGAATATAAGAAGGGAATACAGTAGTATCAGAATCGTATATACAATATGATCTTAACTATGTAAGAAGCCATTTGTAAATGCGGGAAAGAGGTGAGAAGAAAATACATTGAAAATGGTTAGCCTCCTTTTGCACTTTAAATCTAGTTATACAATTAACATGTATTGGTTTTACAGTGTGGGAGGGCCTTTAAAATAATTGTTTGTTGGACACCAATTTATAGAGTCAGGATGTCTCCCAGGCCAAATGTTAGCGTGTCCACATGGAGCCAGGGACGTCTGCATGTCTAACCAGTTCCCAGGTGGTGGTGGTGCTGCTGCTAATCCGGGCACCACACAGAGACCGTTATGAATGGGGCTTAGGTTTACTGAAAACAGGACTGAGCACCAGGTATAAAAATGAGTATTTCGTTGTAAGTCACTGGGCTGGAACAAACAAAAGCTTGGGGTACAGTTGCCTCACTGTCACACTATGTGTCTGCCCTGAGGGCACAATATCATGTCTCTTTTTTTCTGTATCCCCTTCACCTAGCACAGTGCTTGGCACTGAAGAGTACAGGGCAGGGCACGTGACTGGGTTGCTCGGCTGCGTCCCCAGTTGGGGGCGCGAGTGAGAGGCAACCACACAGTGATGTTTCTCTCCCTCTCCTTCTCCTTTCCCCTCTCTCTAAAAATAAATAAATAAACAAACAAATAAATAAATGAAAATAAATAAATTTTTTTTAAAAGTACAGGGTGGGGCAGAAGTAGCTTTACAGTTGTTCTTATGGAAAATAGTACAAGCATTAATAAATAATAACCAAGAATAGACCGTTTCACATACTCACCCTGTAAACCTACTCTTGCCTCTCTGTCTGTTGTTATGTTGGGTGGCTTCTTGAGTGAATTAAGTGGTGAGGAGCACAGTTTTGAAATTACAAAAAATGAGTGGGGCTCCGGCTAATGATGTGAGTTGGACAGAATACTTAACCTCTCCGTGCCCCACTTTGCTCCTCTGTGAATTGACTTCATGGGGTTGTTGGGAGGATTAAATGAGTTAATACACAGGTTTTAGAATCGTGCTTAATAAATGTTAGCTGCTGTTGTTACCTTCATACAGAACTGTCTGCATTTTAGTGTTTTTCAAGAAAGAAAAGTTATCTGAGTATTCAGCAAAAAAATATATATATATATGTGTGTGTGTGTTAAGAGAGGGAAATTATAATCCTTTTATTAAGTGCAGAAACTTGGGGTGGGACTATGGGGAAAATTGAGTTCTCTGGAAGTAGTTTTACAGGTTTCTCCTCAACGTTTCTGTGTTCAGTGGCCCTCACAGTCCCAGGATTTACCAGCTATGTAACCCCTCCAAAGTACTTGAAAGCTTCTTAGTCTAGTTTTGACTTTTATAGCCATAAAACATAAAAACAAATCACAAAGAAACATAACTCTGTGGACGAGTAGAATTTTGTAACCTCATGTCTCTTGCCCATGTCTCCTGCATTAGTGATGACAATACATGTAAAGATTAAATTAGGAATTATAGGTAAATAAACCAACAAGGTGCCAGGCACATGGCTGATTTAATCATTAATTATTATTATTATTATTATTTTAGTGATTAAGAAACAAACTTCCACTTCTTTCTGCATCCCAGTTTCCATGTAGGTTTCAAAGCTTGAACGGAAGCCAGGGCGGTGTGTTGGCTGGCGTTGGCATACTTCTTCCAAACCTGCTCTCAAAGGTCACAAATTCAATATAACAATTTCTTTGCTACGCCTGCCATTAAAAAAGAGAAGCTGGGCTCTAAGAAGTTAACGTGCCCGATGAAACATATGAAGCCCTCTCCTCTCTTCCAGTACAAGAAGCCTTCGTGGCTATTTCATTACTGTGTCTCTAAACTGGGGACAAATTCATTGATGCCCAGAAGTTACGGGCTGAGAGGCGTTAGCCTAGGAACGTGGCATTTTTCTGAGGCAGACGTGGCCCTGGAATTTGGTTGGAGGTTTTCCTATTGTCAGAAGAGGGATTTCCTTTGAGACAGGAGAGAAGCTTTCAATCTCAGATATGCCTTTTCATTGACTTTTGAGTTCGAAATAATCGTAATGTTAGTAGTTTCAAGTGTATTGAGTAACCCGATAAGATGTTTCTCCATTAGCTAATGCAGCTGGGAGTTGCTCAGTGTTGATCAAGCTTTTGCTAATCTGCAGGGTGTTGAGATGAATTACACATACGTACAGACCTTTCTTCTTTGGGTGACATCTGCAAGGTAGTGGGACAGTAAAGTCAAAACCAAAGACCTGGCTTCCATCCTGTCATTTTTCAGGCAGTCTGCATTTCTGCATTATTTAATACAGATACCGATGACTAGGTAACTGTCGTTGTTATGGCCAGCGGGTGAGGTTAAATGTGTGAAAATTTTTATAAGTTTCACATAAAGGTAGGTGGGACTTGCTGGCTATTGGCTGTTAGCTTTAATGTTACAGTATTTGTGAACATAAATTTGTTTTCCTGTAAAGTGAGCACACCCTATTGCTTAGGGTGAGTTTCCGTTTCACTTTACTGGGTGTTGTATCTAGTCAGGATCACTATTTTCCCTCCTTGATTTCAGGACTTAATAGTTCAATGGAAGTGACCGCTATCAGATACAGTTATAACCCACCTGCCTCCTGATTGGATTTACCACTGGTTTCCTGTAACCTGTGCTAGGTAAAATTTTAAAGCTGAGTAGCTGAATCTTTTTGTATGCAGAGTAGATAGGATTTTAAAATAGCTTGTTTTCACTTTGAAAACCCAAGATTAATGGAATACTTCTAACTATGGTGGGCTTGGGAATGGAAGTTGTGTATATGTCTCTAGAGGTGCTCTTTTACCATGAGCAGATCGTTTGTTTTTTAATCACTAAAAGCATCACATAGGATAAAAAGAAAAAGAAAAATTTTAAGATCATTGTATAGCATAGCATTGTGATGTTAGTTAAAGTTTATACTTGAAGGTACTCTAGAAATGAGCTGATTAAAATTTCCTCTTTTCTACATTAATTACCTCCCTCTGTATTATAGTCTTTTCTATAAGGAAATGTCAGATTAGCCCCTCATATTACTTTCCTCAGCGTTTAATAAGCGTGCACACTTTAAACGTTACCTGTGAATCATAGTTCCTCTCCCTTATGTGATTGATGTCCCTATTGGGGCCCCTCTGGGACTCAAAGTGACACGTGATTTCTGGGCCACTTGTTTTCTTTACAAAGGATAGAGTACTTAGTCGAGATTATGTCCAATCACTTCAGTTTTGCGAGGTTGTAATTGGGTAAAGTTCAGATGGAGCTAAAGAATCAAAATCAATTAAACGTGGACCAGGAGTGCTGAGTCAAATAAAGACTGCCTTCTCCCATGCTCCTCTCCTGTGAGCCTTCATTAACTTGCTTCTTTAAATTTTTGCTTGAATATGGCTTTTAGGAGGCCCATATTTAGAACTTCTGTGCTTATTTTTTTAAATGAGAGAGATGGCTTTATAATTATTATGTAAGAACTCTGAAGTGGGAAAGAATACATTGGCTAGGCATATTACAATTACTTTGTCATGCATCTGGTTATGTTGGCATATTTGTTTAATTAAATTCCATGGTGATTATAACTGTATGTACTTGTGTTAATTATTATTTGCTTAACACAGGAAACAGTGTACTTCTTTAAAGGGAAGCAACTCACTTTCACTTTAAATTAAATTTCAATTTAATATGCTTCCTAAAATAATAGTAGAAATTATAGTAGTGACATTTCATTAGAATGATAGTTGAAAAATATTTATCTACCTCAGTGGTATTTGGACTAGCTAAAATTTAACAGAGGTGTTTTAATATTAAATTGTATTTAGGAATCATAAAGTTTTAGAACATAATGGTCAACATTACCGAATCCTTTAAAGAAAACCTCCCTGCCTGCCCCTCCAAACTTCCCTATCACCAGCTCTAGAAGAGAGAGGGAGAGAATTAGGACTTGGCAATGATTGTCAAAGATCCAACAAGTTCAGTCCACCTTCTAACATATTCTCTGAAGCATTTGTTTAATGTTAGATCACCCAGTACACTCGGTTATGATCACTCACAAGATGTAGTGTATTTATAGGCTTCCTGAGCTTGCAGATCTTTCATTAGAGTTCAAATAAGATTTCCAGTGGAGATGGTTCTTTTTCATTTCAGTTTTTGTTTTTTTTTCCTCTCTCAGTTTTAAAATTTTCTACCGCTACGGTTTTCCCCTTCCTCTCAATCTTTGTCAGGCACTAGGTGTGTTAAAAAACTCACCTCTTCTTTGTAACCATTCCCTTTCATTTGTATGCACTCTTTTTTTATTAACGTTTTTTAGGGGGAGAAAGAGGAAGATCAGTTTGTTGTTCCACTTATTTATGCAGTCATTGGTTGATTCTTGCATCTGCCCTGACTGGGGATCGAACCCACAACCTTGATGCATAGAGATGATGCTCTAACCAACTGAGCTACCCAGCCAGACTCATTTACATGCACTATTGCAGCTAGTCAGAGGGCTTGATTTTAGTCTGTTCTTTTCCTTCATTTAATTTAAAATTAACTCCTGGACTGGAAGAGATTACCCAAAGAATTTACATGGATATATATACAAGGTCTGTCCAGAAAAAGTCCAGCCATTGTTAATCTAATAAGAACTGTTTGTGTGACATCGATGTAACCTGGCAGCCAAGGAGAGTGGACTGGACTGTGCATGTGTAAACAATGACGACTTCACTGTACTAGTCAGTGGGGGCGGTAGATGCTGTTGAGTGAGCACGTGTACTGTGTGGCCGTCACACTCAAAATGACTGAGTGAGTAGAGCAACGAATCTGCATCAAATTTTGCATTTAGCTTGAACTTTCCTCCTTGGGAACTATTCGGGTAATTCAGAGGCCACAGTTATGGGCAACCAGTGACTGGAAGCTTCATCACGACAACACTCCCACTCATGCATCACATCTCATGCAGAGTTTTTTGATGAAACATCAAGTCACTCAGGTGACTCAGCCCCACTACAGCCCAGATTTGGCGCCCTGCATCTTCTGGCTTTTCCCAAAACTAAAGTCACCTTTGAAAGGGAAGAGATTTCAGACTGTCATTGAAATTTAGGAAAATACAACGGGGCAGCTGATGGCGATTAGGAGAACTGCGTGAGGTCCCAAGGTGCCTACTTTGAAGAGGACTGGGGTATCATTGTCCTGTGTACAATGTTTTTTGTATCTTCTTCAATAAATGCCTCTTATTTTTCATACTATATGGCTGGAGACCTTCTGGACAGACCTCGCATGCATAGCCCACAGACACAGACAACAATGTGGCAAAGGTCAGGGGGTGGAGGAGGACAAAGGGGAGGGAAAGAGGGATATCTGTGATCTGTCAATAATAAAAAAAATAAATGAATTCTCCCTCTGAAATATAAACTTAAAATTTTTTGCCATTTAGTTTTCCTGTTTACTCTCCCAAATTCACATCAAAACACTTTTCTATCTCAAGATCTTTAGCTTTGTCTCCAGATAGAAGTGGGTTTAAAACATACCTCTTTAGGTAAACTGCCAGTTTTCTGAGCCTCAGGGTTTTTACATATAAAATGGCGCTATTCATGGTGTCTGTCTTATAGGGCTAGAGAGAAAAGTCAAATGACATAACATACGTAAAGCATCTGGTTTAAACTGTCTCTAAGGTTAGGTGATGAATTTTAATTAGCAAAATGGAAATACCTCAGTGTCTTTTGAGAGAGATTCTTAGTTGTCATCGGACATTTGTGTTTGGCTCACAGGAAGGTAATGACTATTAGCTACATGATAACACTCTGATGGATTCCCTAGAATTTGATGCCATATTTGGGACAGATATTCAGTTGACTACAAAAAGCACTTTTTGACTGACTACCACTTACCAGGCACTGAACTGTGTACAAGGGGGAAAAGACAAGGCCCTTCTTCTCAGAAAGCCATGGTCTAATGAAGAAGTCAGATCAGTAAACAGTATTTTCAGTATATTGTAATAAGGGCTATGGAAGAACTGTAAAGAGCAGATATGGGAACATAAAAAGGAAGATGTTATATCAGAAGCTGTAACATTTCAACTAAGTCTTTAAGAATAAGTAAGGAATTAGGCAGATGAAGGCTTAGGGCCAGACGTCGGGGATTGGTGGCAGGGGACACGTCCAGTGTGCTTTCTGTTAGAATGGAAAGCACCTGGGCTTTCACATGTGCTACGCCAGAGCCTGGGCTGGCCATGTGCAAGTCTGTGGCCACAGATAGTTGGGTCCTCTAAACTCTGAACCTCACTTCCCACACATCCGCTCAGTGAGCGCCTGCCGCCAAACACATGAGAATGAAGCACGAAATGTAGATGACGAGGCTAACTGAGGCCTCGTGCATAGATTTACAATAAACATTGAGAATTTCCCTTTTGTTACCAAGAAAGCCACATTTTGGTGTTTGATAGCAGCGACACTTGCCAATCACTCACACAGTTGTTGGGCTCCAGGAGTGGCAAGTTTCATTCCCAATTAATGCACCATTTTTCCTGGAGACTGAACAGACGTGGTTTTGATCCATCAAATCTTTCTGTCCTGGGGTTGTGTCTGGTTTTCATTCCAATTTTAAAGTCTGTCTGCACACACATCAGGCCTCGAGCCATGTAGCTTCACAGAAGGACAAGTGATTTCTTTTTATTGTTCTTTTTATTAACAACTAAGGGAAACAGTTAACATTTACTAGTTTAAACAAAGATTTGCTTAAGAGAAAGTTTTGGTTATTTGCTAATGGGGAAAAACATCTCTAAATGAAACATATCAATCCTGTTTCCTAGATAACAAAGCAAATCTGAGACAGTTTTCAACTTTTCCCTTATTCTTTTATCATGAATGTTTAATATCCAAAGGAGCTGATTTTTGTGCAGAATTAGCTTCCAGGTTTGAAGGACTATTAGCAATCACCACAGGGAGCCTCACACTTCTATTATATCTTCTACCTTTTTTTTTTTTTTCCAGAACAGAATCTTTTTCCATGTAGTTAGAGCAGGTGCCTTTGTTTCACTGGCCTCATCTGCTATGTTTTAAATATGTCCCCTGTGCCAAGATGAGACATCAAGAAAGTGTCTCATTTTATTTTGGGAAGGAGCAGAGATCAGTCATTAATAAGCTCGGTAAAATCAACACGTATAGCCTTTCCTACATGTGAAATGCCGCCTTGATCCCCCATGTAGCTGTGTCATTACAAATGTCTTATAATCATTTTATAACGCGTTTTTAATCACTTAACTCATACTGAGCATATAGCATGTGTTTTCCTGTTTATCTCTACAGTAGAGCCATCAAGTAGATGCTAGCATGATATCCAGTTTATCTATGAAGAAACTAAGGCTTCAAGAAGTCAAGTAAATCACCCATTACCCTATAGCTGGCAGGGCTAGGATATGTCCCCAGCCTGCCTGAATCCAGAGCCTGTGCTCTTACAAATGAGGCTATACTGCATCTTTTTAATTCATCTGTGATAGGCTAATTTAGACTTTCCTCATGACAGTCCTTAATGTAAACCATGACTTATTTGATCTTAGAACTTTTTGTTTATTTTTACGAGGTTTCTTTATAGATTTACGTAAGTTTAAGAATTATATTTGACTATAATGCAAGCAACTTCCACCTTTTGGTGGTAAAATATGTCCATTGCAACTTCTAAATTTTCTTTTGAGGCGTGGAAGTTTGATGGTGAGAGGGGGAGCTTGAAGAATACATTTTGAAACTGAAAAAGAACTAGGGGGCCCATAGCTTCATATCTCAACTATAACATTGCTTGTCTTCTTTCCATCAGGAGATTTCACTTCGCCATTTACGGAACAGTTGTCATTATATACAAATGGTATTATGGGAAGCAATTCTTTTAAAAAAATTCTTTGTTTTATCCTGGTAGAAAATTCTGCCTTGTAGCATGTCTGTATTGCTAAAGAAGATAGTCCAAATGCATCTACTCTAGCTACTTGTAAACAAGATAGCTTACATTGATTAGTTACTCATTAAAACATCCTGAAAGTTTAACAACTTTTACACATAAAATTATCATGCCTGCCCCCTGTGGAAAACTGACTAACTCTAAAGAACCGAGTGAGTCACAGCCAGAGGTATAGAAGTCGTGGTCTGCAATCTCCAGAACCACAGTGGTTGGGTGGGGGGTGGGGGAGGAAAGACTGGAACTCCGAAATCAACTCCAGTAGGCACTTTAACTGCAATATCTCGTGATGACTCTCCATCTAATCAGCAATGTATGTTACCGCTCCCAAGAAGTCCATGAAATTATGTCCAGTGATTGACTTGTCACTGCATAATTGTAACTGTAGGGTTATCCATCCATGGGGTCATGAGACTGTCATCTTCATGTTTTGATATGAGGGTTCCAGGGACACTTCTATGTCTATAGATCTTTCTCCCATGAATCTATTAGTGCAGTTGAACTCTACTGCTGGAGGTTTACTGAATTCATATATTGTTTTTATTTATCATTTGTTTATTGATCCACTCAGCCATCAAGAATTGATTGCATATCTTTACCATGTATTACTTCTGCCCTAGGCACTGTAAGAGACATAACCAAGGGAGGGAGGCGGAAGAGGAAATGGCAGTTTCCCAGCCTAAGCTGTATACCAACCTTTCTTCTAGACACGTTGTTAGCCTTACAAACAACCCTGAAAGATGGTTGGTAACTATGTCTACTCTATAGACAAGGACTCTGAAGCTCAGAGAAGCTACTTACCCAAGCTCACAAAGCTACCAAGGGCAGGACTAAGATTCCTACTCGGGTTTGTCTTCCTCAAAATTCTGTGCTCTGTTAATGCTTCCCTAAGGAGTTAATAACCCCATAGGAGAGATACAGAACGAAAGGTGAAGTGTACCATGTGCATTAAGAAGCACAACATACCCTGGCTGGTGTGACTCAGTGGATTGAGTGCCAGCCTGCGAACCAAAGGGTCACGAGTTCGATTCCCAGTAAGGGCACATGCCTGGGTTGCGGGCCAGGTCCGAAGTTGAGGGCACACAAGAGGCAACCACATGTTGATGTTTCTCTCCCTCTCTTATTCCTTCCCTTTTCCTCTCTTTAAAAATAAAGAAAAACTTTTTAAAAAGAAGCTTAACTCAAGTGCTGTGGCAGTTCAGAGAGGGATGGAAATACATCCAGGAGATCAGGGTACACAGCCTGCAGGAGATGGCAGTTCAGGAGGGTCTCAAGGATGAAAAGTCTCACCCATGCACCAAATTTAAATTTTCTTTCATCTAGAAAGTAGTCTTATTTACAGATCTCTTATACAGTGTTTTGGTTACATCGAAGTATAGTGAATGTTTGAATGATTGTTCTCTGATCAAATTTATCCCAGCGTAAAAGGAAATGAGAAATCTTGTGGCATACTTTTTTTTTTTTTAAGGTGGTTTTAGGTAAGGTACTTTGGTGATAAAGTTTAGAAAGGAAGTAACATGAGGGTATTAATTAAGTGCTGAGGGGAAAGATTGCGTAATTTTAAAGAGATAAATCCTGAATTGAGAGGTTCATACTCAGTGGCTTCTAAATGAACTTCTTGTCCCTAGTCTTTCTCCCCAGAGCAATCTTTCTACATCCCCTAGCCAACTGCTCTGCTACCTGGCCTCCAGCCCTTGGCCACTTTCTGGGTGTCATCTGACTCTTCAGTGGAACATGCAGATGTGGCCCTACATCTGCAGGGTCTTCTTCTGCTCTGCTCGGCTTGACCTCTGTGCCTCATTCCAAAAACTCATGTTTTCGGTTCTCTCTTCCTGTCCATCATGAGTATCATCAGCTCTCCTCTGGTTAGTCTGTCCTGAGAATGAGGCGCTCCTTCCCTTCCTCTCCACTTACACTGTCTATATTTGTGGGACAGAATCTCTAGTAGGGAATGTACTCATTTGTTCACAGGGTGGGGTCCTCTTACTAAACAAAAAACATATCTTTACCTCCTAATCCCTAGCACCTAGCATCATGCCTGATACATAGTTAGCAGTTGGTAAGTACTTGTTGTAGAGCTGGCTAGATGTACGGACAAACGAGCAATTCTTTTCCTGAGCTGGCCTTTTATATCGCAACCCGGTTCACAAAGTACGTTAGCCTTGTCAGACCTCTGGGCAGTGTACCCCTGGAAGGCCTGAGCCACAAAAGACTCTGGACAAAGTGTGGCAACAGAGCCAATGTAGGAAAACCCAGATTGTGGTTTTTTATATGGTAATTCATTATCAGTACTCCCATGGGCAGATGTAAGTAAATATCTGATGTATAGGGAGACTGCTAGATTTTATTGGCTCCTGCATATGCCACATTTAATTGACTGCTTCTTCCTATGTAGCCAAGATCATAGCATTTAAAAAATACAATGTAATTGGCTGCTATGATCACCGAGGTAAAATATTATGGCTTATTTTACATTTCAGTAAGTCACATAATGGAGCTTGTTCAGCATTTACCAACATCCTAGATTCTCAGCTGATTCTTCAAGAGAAGTTGGAACTGACTTTACCAGGCCTCACAGTCCTGTCTCTAGACATGTGGGGGCAGGATCGTCCCCACACTGTGCAGTTACTTCTTCTGGAAGAAGGATGGGAACAGCTATGGCTCATGAGTAGAATCTCAAGTTAAATTAAGTAGCTGACCAGCATTATGCCAGTTCAGTTTGTGTTGAGGTCCTCTGAGTATTTAATGAATATTTGATGACTAATTTCTTTGCCTTAGTCCAAGGATCTTCAAAATATTTGGCCATAACCAAGAGTGTACAAGCATAAGTACATATCTACATACTTATGCCCCTACTTATATATAAGCATATATTACTACATACAATACACTAATTTTTTATTCTGTTTTGCCCTACTCCATTGGGCATCAATTCATCTCATGCTGGTTGTGATGCACAAGTTGAAAAAACACCACTTTGGTCATTGTCAGTAACACAGATTCAGTGGGTACAGAATTTGAACTCGGCTTCCAGAAAGTCCTCTATTGTTGTGCGCGTGCGTTGTCCCCGGCCTGCAGGGGGCGCTGCGAGTTACTGTGGATGTCGCCTACGCAGGGTCTTACCCGCCTCTGTCAGCTGGCAGTCTTTCTCCTTGCCGTTCAGCCTCACTTGCTGATGTTCTTTGCTTACTCGCAGATTGTCCCCAAGGAGCTGATGAGCGATCTTGTGAATGGAAACAGGGACCGAGGGAAATGACTTACTTTCTGTGTTGATTCAGGTCCCACCTCGTTCTCACCCCTGCGCTGGAGCACATCAGTGACAGATCCATCTCTGCAACTCGTTCCCAGAAAAATTAATTGGAAACTAGATAGCTCCCTAATAACCATGCTTGTTTTTGCATAATAGAAGGAGAAGGACTGAATTCTTTGTTCTAATTAATAGGAATGAAAATAGAATCTCAATCTGTGGTGTGGCACAATGAGAGAAAATAATGCTTGTAAGTAATTTTCATGGTTGTTTAAAAATAATTGTTTCATTATTGAGTTAATAGTTTTTACAAACAGCTTCCATTTCTATATCATATTTCTGCAGTAGCTCTTTATTGAGATTGCTCTGGCAGAAGATGACAAGGAGTTGTTTTAAATCCATCACTTGTCTAAAATCCAAGTTCCAAAGTCGTTAGGGGAAGGGGTGCATCAGGAGAGAATAAGGTAGGGGAGGGAAATAAAGGGTCAGATTGAAATCAGTTGATTAATAAGACAACAAAATTCATTCACCAGCTTGTTTCGAAGGAGACTCTTATTATTCTGGAGAGAAATTAGACATCAGATCCCCCATAGGCCCCAGGCTCTGACATGTGTTTTATAATGACAGTTAATTAGATACTGTCTGCAGCAATCATAGGCTGTCATTTCTAATACATTTCTGGGAAGTTGAAGGACAGGAGAAGTCACCCCCGCCCCGTCTTCCCCCTTCCCGTAACTGAAATCAGTTGCCAAAATTAACTATGAATATATGAGGCACAAGTTCAACAATTATACAGCCATTCTGCACATTTCTGTTTCCTACTTAGTATGTGTTCTGTGTCCCAGGCTATGCCGGGCGTGTGTTTTGCAGACAGAGTTGCTACTGCAGCCCTGATAATACGGAGGAACATCTCACACAGCAGTCCCTGACACCTGGTCTCACGGAAGATGCCACTTATCATGGCAACTTGTGTTAGGACACAAAGAATCTTTCACGCCATCGGGTTCAAACCACTAGGCGCCTCTCCTCTTCCAGCTTTACTAAAGCAGAACTGACAGTGCGTTAATTAAAATTTTTAATCTTACATATATAAACCTCCCATGTGGATAACTCCTATAGTAGCACCTAACCTTGATTTTTAATGCCCCCTTTGGCTGACCGTAATGATAACATGGCAATAAAGAAATTAAGCCACGAGGCAGAAATCCTACATGTGACAGCTTAAACTCACAGCTTGGTAAAATTTTAAGGGACTGTAGAAGTGACCTGATCCAATCTCTTCATTTACAAACAAGGACCTTTGAGGCCCAGAGTCCTAAAATAACTTCATAGCAAGGCTGAGCAGAAACTCCTTCTCCTGACTTCTAGACCGTTGCTCCTTCCCCTGCAGAGCACCGCCTCCTGCCTCTCACCTGGGCAACTGGGCAAATCATGAGGCTGTTCCAGCCTGGAGTTCTCCCATCTGTAGAAAGGGCATGGGAATAAGACTTCCTCTGCCGGGAGCAGAAGCTGGGGAGCTGCTCCAGAGTCGTCTGTAGGACTCCAAGCCGCCTTGCACTGCCCTCTGGCTGCCTCGGTCACGTCCTCTCCCCTGTCTGTGTCTAGGCCTTAGAAACACCTGCTAAGGGGCATAAGAAGGCTCTCAGTACCTTTTCGGTAGAAATCCACACTTATTTACAGGTTACGCACTAAGTTTCTGTTTTAGAGCCTTGGACACTCAAGTCATGTGCAGAAATTCAGTCTTTTTCAACCCAACTGATCATAATGGATGTCTCCAGGGCAGTGGTTTTTAAACACGACAGAGGAAGAATCCCCTAGAGCATTGCTTAGAAAAAGTACAGGTTCCGGCTCCCTGCCCTACCTCTACCCTCCTGTCAACACCCGCCTTGAGAGAAAACCTCATACAGCAGGTTTGGAGCAGAGCCTGAGAAAGGCGTGTTTCCTAGGCTTCACTTCGTTTGCTTTTGCTTTTCCAGCTCCCTGGATGACTGCCTGGGAGATGCTGCTTACCAGAGCAGATCGGACCCTAAAGTGTGCTCCCTTCTACAGCCGCTCTCATCTCCAGATACTTTTTTATGGGCCCTCATTAATTTGTGCATTCTGGAGGTCAAAATGTCCGCAGTAAGCTGATAATATAAATCCTTGGAGGTGCTGCACTTTCCTTCTGGCCCTTGTGTAGGTCACACATACGCAAACTGCTGTCCCCACCCTCTCCCCCAAGCCTGCCAACTCCACCATCACTCTGTCCACAGCCCTTCTGACCTAAGTGGACGCTATAGTCAGTGTCTATAGAGACAGGCCTGCTGCCCGTGACCAGCAGTAGAAAACACGTTTGCGATCTGTTTTCTTTTTTGGTGGTAGGTGGGTTTCAGTCTCTACACACCCACCATCCTAATAATAGGGCTGTGTTTAAATCCAGCGCCTCTTTCTCACATGTGGTCCCCCCATGATCAAAGACATTTCCAAAACACGTAGCTGGGATTTGGGATTAAGGGTATGGTGTATTATTCTCCATGCAGAATAAACCAGTGCCTCATTGTATGATTCTCTACCCAAGGCACTAAGCAGCCAGGACAGAGCTGGGAAGGCTGCAGGAGTACAGACCATCCACCTCCCCAGAGATCCAGCCTGATGTCTTGAATTATTCTCAGGCATGAGCAGAAAGCGTGTGATTGGCCCGTTCCATCCGTGTTACCATAATGGTTCTCTTGCTTTCTAAATGAATGCAGCCTCCTTCCCAGCTGCGGACTCTTAATGTTTGTAAAGGTTTAAAGATGTTCCAGGAGGAAGTAGAATGACATTGAATAAAGATGTTGAAAAAAGAAGGCAATCAAAGATAATGAGATTTTATATACATGGAAAGTTAGCTTAGACAGAACCCAGCGCATAGTAAGCATTTAATAAGTACCAGCTCCAGTTGAGGTTATTGCTATTATTCTTATGCCATTGCTGTTTAACTCAAGCTGTTGCTGGTAACCAGTAACATATTGACCGTGAATATTAAGCATAGAGACTAGAAGTCATTTAACTTGATGTTTTAGGCAGGGAAAAGCAGTTTTAAAAATCCACTAAGTTCAATCCTATTCTTACTCTATTTGTTCATATTATGGTATATGGTCCTTAACATATGGTCATTAGTTCTGAGTTCATATTTCCATCATGCATTAGAAGTTTTTAGGTGAATTAAATGGGCTGTGTGAAGCTCTTCCCGGGACCAATTTCAGGATCACTCACAATGTCAATTCAAAGTTTGTGATTATTATTCTCTGAGGATACTAATCCTTCACTCAGCTTGCCCTGCCCCCCCTCCTTATTTGTTGAAGAAATAATGATGGAAATCTGGTTAGCCTTAGTCTGTTAACCTCCAGCAGTGGCCCACGTGTGTGGCAGCAAGATAGTGCACACTGCCTTTTCCCTGGGCTCCAAGTCTGTGATTTCAAAGAGGATTTAACTGCTTATGGAGTCACAAATATGGCAGGTAGACAATATATTGCAATTTTTATTCTCTTAGTTTGTGTTGTCAGCAGTGAGTAATTCCATTTCCCTCCTGAACTCTTCACTATGTAGTGCTTGTGCCGAGGTTTCTTCATCTCCTGAATCCGCAACAACCCTGTCCTTCTGGGGAAAGGAGTAGAAATTGACATGGATGAAATGTGCAGCCTCCTTGCATTAGGCTTTTATGTAAACTAGAAGAATGTGCATTGGTCATTCTTAGCCTGCGTCACGGAGAAATGACTTCAAGCCGCATGTTAGACCATTTAATAAAGTAGTCAGTTTGACAATCCCACAGAGTGATCTGCAAACAAATGACTTTTTAAATCTGGGTACGCAGCGGAGCACTGTCCTTGTGCTCTTGCCTTTGAGTTGATCATTCTTAATAAAGTTAGACAAGAAGACAAATTAATTTTATCTGCCAAACATGTAACAGGGACACCTGGCAGAGTATATGTGTAGCTACACTAATGTTATCTGGGATATAGTCTCCCCACAGGTTTTCTGTGGATTTAGTACAATAGAGAGGACTGAGAAACAGTTAAGGCAGCAAGATAGCCAGGCGCGTATGAGGTCTTCTTCCCTGTCTGTGGCTTCTGTGAGGCGACCATGGTCCCACAATCTTGTTCATTCACTCTTCTGTGGAGAGTCGTCAGCCCATAAATACATAGGAGATAGGAAGATCAGCTTGGGGCCCACCCTGCAGCTGTCAACTTTTGGGGATGTTCCAGTGTCTACAGGAGAAGAACTGAAATTTGGCATTCTTGACACTTAAGAAAAGGATTCCTAAAAAGTATAGATTTCAGCTCAGAGCTAAAAGAAATCAATATCATAAGTTATCTTGAAGGAAATACATCTATCTTGTTATTGCTTATGCTCTTAGTGCACTTAAAGTTCTTTGGACATTTATGGGTAGCCTATGGATGGAAAGCACTCTTAAATCAAAGAAATAAGGCAAAATGAGGTAGAGATCGAACTCTAGCTGGCCTAGAAAGCTAAAGGAAGTGGCCACTTCAGGTAGCAAGCACTTTAATGCAGGGGTTAGCTACTTGAGGAAATTGAGTTTGGGTTTCTGGTTTTGCTGGCCCTTTGTTGAGTGTCACAGTCTGTTTTCTGATTCCACCCTTCGGGGGCTAGGAATACTAATGGTGGTGTCCTTTATGTCGTTGCTCAATAAAGACTCGATGCATCCACCTCCTCGCTGGCGTCTCGCCTACCTCCCCGTCTGATGCTAACTGCACTGGCATGGTTTGTGCCTCGGTTTCCGTCCTATATTAATTTATTCAGTCATATTTCAGGACTTAATTGGACATCTTGTTCCAGACATTTTGGCATGTGTTACCCTAAGCCCGATTCCTTTATGTGTAATTGACCTCTTTGTGCATGAGGGACGACGGAGCGTGCATGGTGAACTGGGTCCGTCGCGAATGTGGACAGACTTACTCACTCTTCTCTCAAATTTTCAAGATCATGTGTAATTTATGATAAATTCAATTCATATTTGATTGGCATCCTCTTAAATCATGAACATATTATTTTTTAAGAGTTATCAATTGTTCAAGAGCTAACATTTGGCTGAGAGTAAGCCAATTCATGTGCCAAATAATTTGGATTAAGTTCAGAAACCTGTTGCTTTGGGTCTTTGTATGAGTGTTCTTTAAAAACGTATGATTTTCTGTGTTTCCATATTGCCAATTATGGGCCACGAATTTGTTCCCTGCCTTACTTGTGTCCTCGTAATTTCTTTGAATCTAAGAATAGTTATGTGGAGTTCACTACCATATTACAAATGCGAAACAGAGCTGTCCTGTAATAGGAAGGCCCCTTTAGCCTTCTGGAAAGTAACTACATGAAAAACAAAAAAGATCATGAGTTTTCATTCCATCCTAGATGTGAGACCACTTGAGGACTAATAAGATTATTGATTTAAAATGATTTTGCTAAGATCTTTAATGATTCTTGTTCCCTATCAAGGAGAATTATTTGAACACAGTATTAGGATTTCTATTGAGATTAAATACTACATACACTTTGTTCTTCCTTCTAGGCCTCTGCTTGTTCTGTTGAAAAAAAATATGTGTGTGTGTGTTTTATATATATATATATATACTTTGCCTTCATAAATACAGCTTCAGAAGAAGTCATCAGGAAATGTTAATATATATATATATATACCTAATTCAGACAACCTAAGGATCTCCTTTTGGAACACAATTTATAATAAAAATACTTCCTACAAAGAGTCATGTGAGAAGTTGCTGCTCTGGAGCTGAAAAGTGTTTTTCACATTCTTAGTGGATGTCATTTTAAAAGACATGGCAGTATTGTGATTTTTGGTGGAATCGGGGATGGCCTGATTTGGAACTGTTGTAAGAAGCAGATGAGTAGTGTAGATGAGAGATAGTGGCCTATGGTTGAGAATATAGACTATAAAGCCACCCTGTTTAGGTTTAAATCTGAACCTAGTCATTTACTAGCTGTGTGACTGTGAGAAAGTTACTAAACCTCTCTGTTTTTTAGTTTCCTCATCTTGTGTATGAGGACAATAATAGTACCTAGCTTATAGGTTTGTTGCGAAGATTAAGCTTGTTCATATATGTGAAGTTCTTAGAATAGTCTCTTGCATATAGCTAGTACACATATATAGCATTTTCTATTATCATGCGTTATTATGAAGATTGCCTTGGTACCTTACCTTACCTGGGTGATACTCTGTTCTCCCTGGAACTACATTTTCCTGTACCTCTGTGCAGCCTAGATATTTAGTAACATTCACTCTTCACCTTATCCCCTGTTTTGCCCCTGAAAGACTTATAAAAAAATATATACTTAATTGATGAGAATTGCAGATATTCTTCCTAGGGCTGTGCTGTGATTAAGACAAAAGAAAGGTCCAAAGCAGGCAGAACAAGAGTTTTAACCGAAGTTACCTTTCATCTCACTCTCTTGATTCTGACCTCACTAGGTAATTAATGAGAAAAAAACATGTAAGCCAGGTTCCTCATAATTCCCTTATAAACTAAACAGGACTTGAGCTGTGATTTTCTTTCATTTGAAATGTCTCCACTATTTCTAGAGTGTGGATAGAGTCAGAAGGTTGGGGATCACTCACCTGTGCTGTCTTTGCATCACTACTCATTGAGAAAGTCTTAGTCCAGCCAAAGTTTTGGAGCTGTTTTTCCCTTCATTCTATCACAGAGCAGAAACAGCACCCAAACCACCACAGCTTTATATAAACCCTTATTAGTCTGTAATGCGGCCTCTGCCATGTCGGGTTTTTTCCTTTTAATTTAATTCTCCTAAAATGCTAACTGTTTCCCTTCTGATTTGGCCTCACACTGGGCTGCATCAGAGAATTGTAAGTAAATTGTTACGGTGTTAATTAAGATTTCGTGGGCAGGCTCTATGCTATAATAGGTAAGATAGGAGCTGGCCTCCTCTGTATCTTCAAATAAGCGATCCTCAAACATCCTTATGATCTTTCCTGCCGCCTCAGAAGATTGCCTATCATAGAGGAGTGAGGACGCAATCAAACAAATTCTGTTGATTCATCTCTGAGTATAATTCATGTATCAGTGAGTACCTTGGATGGAAAATTACCGTTGGAATTTAACTTTTCATTGCAAAATGGCATTAGAAAAGTAATTTTGCTCTGGTAGGCCACAGGGTGTTGCTTTTAGAGACTGCAAAATTTATATCTACTTGTTATCTTCATTGTATCAGTGAGAGGTTTAAATACTATGCATTTAATGTCCCTGTCTAGAAGAATGGGGTGTGTTTTAATGGCTTTCTCAAAACTATTAACTCTTATTTTTGCTATAGAGCTAGGTGATAATTGTGGATTTATGATGCTATAAAAAGCAAAGTGTGAGGGAAAGGAGACAAGGGACAAATACCTTAGAAACTCTGTTTCTTGATACTTTTCAGAACTCACCAAACCTGTGGATCATTTGGGACATTTCAGTTAGTGATATCGCGGTCAGGGGTCATCCTGATGATTTCCTGTGGAGCAGGGAGGGTGTTCCGGCAGTATACGAGAACAGGAGCTGGTTGCGAGCGGGGATCAGTTTATTTGCACAAGTGAAGGCCACTAATAGTTTTTTATAATTGGCTATGTTTTTATATTTACTCATCAAGCAGTACCCTAAATACCTTAACATTCATGGCTAACATGTTTTCTAAAAATATCCTCACTTTTTCCATATTTGAAATAATTCCTTCTTCCTGTAATAGCTTTTTTAAGAATCTAAAAAGGCCACACTTTTAGCAATTTATTTGGCAGTGCTACCAAGTCAATAAGAGGCTTTTTGATTTGTTTTTGTAATGATATTAGCCTCAGCGATATTTTGGATTTAGGAGCTCAAAAACCTGCTTTTAAGAGTTTGTATTAAACAGGTTTCTTCCTAGACATGTTTTTATTTTGAAGCTGCCCCTTTATATTAGTAGAGACAGCCCTCTTGCTTGGACTTAGCAACTGTCCCAGATTTACCAGGAGTCTACCTGAATTCTTGTTAATAATTCCCAAGAGCAATGTCTTTTTTTCATTTTGGTTACAAATAGTGTCACACGGAACCCCACGTTGGGTTGCAAATGGCGCCATTCAAGTGCATCTGCCATGCTTAGCCGCTTGCTGGCAGCAGCTCCAGGAAATGTGGCTTTCCAGGGTCTGGAATTTTCCCAGACAATCGAAGCCCAGCCACCCCCATACCCGGGAAAGCTTGTTATGTCTCCAGAGGATTTGTCTTGCATGGGGCCTTCCTCACCTGGGTGGGTCTCCCATACAGGACTCAGCATTAAGTCATTGTAGTGAGTGGAGGGATAAGGACTCACTCAGAACCTTGACTCCCAATTGTAGTCCTGGCCTAACTCTCAGCCCTTAGGCCTTTGGGCAAGTTGTCTAATGTATCATTGTTAGCTTCAACAGCTACAAAACAAATAAGACCTTTTTCCAGACATGCCACTTAGTGAGTACAACACACAAAAGCTTTTGCTGTGTCAGAATCAACCTCTCCTAATTTTAATCAGAGAGAGAAAGAAAGAGGGGGCAAGAGAGACTTTGTAATCCTAGCCTGGATGAGTCTTTCAATCTAAGTTACGTTTGGGGGTGAATATAGCCGAGGTGGGCTGGCATCTAAAGGCTGCCAGGGGTTGCTGTGTTGTCTGTGTTCACAGTGGCTTTTGCTGAGAACATATTAGCTTCCTTAGCTCAGAGGAAGTCATCAATCCCGACATTGCTAGTTATTTGTCAAAATGCTGCATTAGGAACTGTCATATTTATACATATCTTGGTTTACTAAAATAAATGTAACTTCTGAGGGCATGCAATTAAACTAGTTAGATACCTGGGCCTCTAGGCTTACAAATAAGCAAATACCTTCCCTGCTTTTGTAAAATTGTTGCATTATTTCAAATTACACAAATGCACCCATTCTTGGGGCCTTGAGGGCATTGACATTAATCAAAGTGATGCAAAATTCAATTAGAAATTATGGGATGCTCCCTGAATGTAGATCTCACTAGGCAAGCAGTTCCTTTTGCAAGAAATCTACTTGAATAGATGAGACAGAGACCAGGCAGGCTGAATGCTGTCAAAGGATACATTTCAAATCAGGGCAGAAAAATGATCCCAACATGGAGAGCCTTCTTTGCAACATCGTCCATAGTACAAGTGGCACCTGGAGTAAATCACACTTTAATGGGTCCCCTGAAACACATTCTTTTGTGGATAAAGTCTGGTTAAGTGAATGCCAGGAATTATTGTCCTTAGGTTAGATGTCCCCAGGACCCAAGTACGTAATACAAGTGTACTGTGCATGTTGGTTGCGCAGCACAATATCAAAGGTTGAGGGCATTGTGAGGAGTCTGCGCAAAGACAAGAGAAATCTCCACAGACCTGACCTATAGCTGCAAGACCACCCACTGGTGGATTCTGTTCTGGCCAGATGCTCAGCCATTGGAAAGCAGGGTGATAGAGTGGAAAGACCCAAGTGTCAATGAGGGTGTTTATCTCATGGGAGTTTTATGAAGATTAGTAATAGAATGCATATAGCAATTTATAGTGTCTAGTATTCAGTGAGTGACTTTTTTATAACCTCTCTAACACATATCCTCTACCATGGATATGAGCCATTGTGTCCCTTGGAAACTTGGCTTCTTTGCCCCTGCCCAGTAGTAGCAGAGAACTTAGAGCACCCACCCCGTCTTCACAGCATCCTTAAGTCTCATTGCTGCATGGGCTGCCAAGCCCTGTGCTGAGACCAGCTCTGGTTTGGAGAGATTCGGAGAGCAGAGATTGTCTGTCATTGACTATGTAGACTTTGAGACTTACATATGAAGTGCTGTTACATGTGACATCGTGATATCAAGCTGTGGCCTTGGCCATCATGCTGCTTTCAGTTCCCTAGGACATACGTGCTTTTATGGACAATGAATTGTATGTCATTCCTCATGGCAGACAGAGCACCCATTCATCTCGGTGGCAGTGCTGGCGACTCATCCATTTGTGCTCTTGAACTCTTGCATTTAAGCAGTATAATGAAGTGTTCATTCAGTGAACTGTGTGGAAAGATGGTGTACGGGATTATTGCTTGTAGGTAGCTTTAAAAATTCTAAATTATTCAGAAGGGTGGAAGGTTCAGATTTTGACAAGCTTAACAAAAATAGTTTAGTTTCTCCTTCCTTTGCTATGATATTACCAATGATACGTGTTTTCAATAATAGGAGATAATACAGACTTGGAGATGTGACACTTTCATATTTTGCTAAATGCTTCTGTGCAGCTAATTGTTCAGAATCTTAGCTGGTCTGCTGGCTGTTAGTACCAAGAGGAAATTTTATGCAGTAGATGAAATGCATATTTATTTTTGACTTGTTTTGATTTATTGTCTTTAGATAATTTATGGATATGATATATTCTTCATACCCCCATCCTTATGTTAAACAAGCAGATTTTTTAAAAAAAAGACCTTCAAGACAAAGAGTGAAACATTTTCTGAAAGAAAGGGCTTATTGAGCCATAAACAAACCCTTTCTCATGAGAGAAGGAGCAGCCGAGACATGTATTCTAAACCACTGCCCCCAGGGCTGTATTGAGGGAGCGCTTTTATACAATGACTTTGGGGAGGAAAGATGTAAAGTTTTGAAAGAATTTACATTATTAGATGGAAGTGGGGAGGGGGGGTTAGAGGTGAAGCAGGGAAAGAATCTGGGGTAGGTAAATAGTCCAGAAGGAAGAAGTGCTTGTTGCTTCTGGATTAGATGTGGACAGAAGTTGAGAAGCTTCGTGCGTAAAAAGGACGCAGTGGGCAGGCGGGGCTTTTGCTTCCCCTCAGGCTGGTGCCACTTGGAGGGAATGGCCTGCCCGCAGTATGGGGAATGAGTCAGCACTGGGACCCGGTCGGCTGCTCCCTCGGTTCTCTCCTCAAAGCCACCACCCCAAATTCTCCCCAAGCGTCTCTAGTCCTCTCTGCCTTCCTTCTGCTTGAGCCCAGCATGTGTGGTTTTTAACAGCAGAGGAGTGGCAGGAGAGAATCTCCTGACACCAAGAACTTACTGTTGCGCTAACACGGAAGATCTGGAGACAGTTATTCACCACGTACACAGTCTGTACCCTTCAGCTGCTCTCCCGGCAGCAGGGGTTTCAATGGGAGGAGTACTGCTTTTAAATTACCTGGGCAAGCTGGGGCGAAAAACTCCTTTGAAGGCAGCTGCAACTTTTTCAGTTGGTTGGACTCCTTTTGCTTGCTCGGAGTCATTGAAGAAACTCCTGAACCGGCTGCTTCTTAATTATCATTTGACAGCTTGCCTCCAGCCTTCAGTTAATAAGCACCGGCATATGTTTGTAAAACAGATTGACATGGATCACGTCAGGAAGGCTAAATCCATCAAAGTTTGATAAGCGATTCACTTCCATCATGTTTGGATACCGAACAATTGATGATTATTATACTGATGCTAGTCCGAATCATAGACTGAAATCAGTAAGGATTCCAGTGTTGTGTCTGAATTCCGTGGATGGTGTTTTTTCACCCCGTCACGCTGTTCCTATTGAAACTGCTAAGCAAAATCCTAATGTTGCTTTGGTCCTTACTTCTTATGGAGGCCATGTCGGTTTTCTGGGGAGTATCTGGCCAAGGCAGTCTACTTATATGGATCCAGTCTTCGAGCAGTTGGTGTAGGCCGTGGTTGAGCATGGACACGAGATCTATAACATGTAGTTCTTCAGGGGCGTTCTGTCTGAATCACCATATAAAGCAGCTCAGCTTAGTGTGCACAAGTCTTAACTTCTGTATATAAAGCAAATAAGCCAGCAGGTGGTGAAGTGGTCCAGAATGACATGCAAAAACTACTTTTTGGGGAAACAAAACAACTTTGTAGCAAAAAAAAAAAATTGTAGATTCAGATTGTAATTTATGTAGATTTTATTTTTACTATGCCTTACCAAGTTGTCGGCGGCGGCGGCGGCAGCCGTCCGTCTCGAGAGACGATAGTGTAACTTCTTAAGAGTCTATCTGCACCGCCGAGAATGGCTGTGCAGTCCGACTCGGGAGTGACACGGTATCTGTCTCCTCCCATGTTGAATCGACATCTTGCGATGACGCTGGAGTGTCCTCTCCAGTGAAGCTGAAGCTACAGAGCCTGGGCAGGGTGATATGGAGGGTCTGCTGTTGCCCATGCAGCAGACCCCCCCTCTCTTCGCAGCTGAAGGGTCCAAGGGAAAGACGGAGTCAATACAGCTTGGCTTCAGGTGCGCCGCAGGAGTTGCCGGTGTTGACTACAACGTCGAACCGCCTTAGGGACTCCGGCTCCGGATTTTCTGTCGGGGTTTACTCCCTTAGCCTTTCCCCTGAAGAGGTATGCCGCAAGGCAGCGGAGGTTTTTTGGAGTCAGAGTTTTCCTTCTCTGATGTGCCCTGACTGGAAGATCGAACCAGCGACACTTAGCTCGCAGGCCGACGCTCAATCCACTGAGCCAAACCAGCCAGGGCTCAGCCTTACCAAGTATGACCTTAAATAAAGTAGTACAAACATGGAATTGCACTTAACCAAAACTAACATGTAAAAAATATATTAATTCCTCAGGGTTTTAATTTAGGCTAGTGTTTTTTTTTTTATTACTAGTTTTACGTGACTTAATGGTACTTTAAAAGGATGCAGTGGATTCTGATAGTCAGCTCTTCTTTCTGGGTAATTGTCAAATAGCTGTCTGGAAGTTGATTCCAAATTTCAATATATGTTGAAGAATACAGGTAGTGTTTTGTTGGTTTCAGCTAACTGATTGATTTCTGTTCCTTTCACCTCTGGCCTGCTGTAATCTAATTTAGGATATCTCAGGATTTTTTTTTCTGGTCATTTTTGTTCTTAAAGAATAGTAATCATTAGTTTAAAGCATCCATTTTAACTATCCTTTTATCTTCAATGATAACATTTATTAATAACTACTATGTTAATTCAAATCAATAAAAATTTTAGTTGTGCCATTTAATTTTTTTCTTAAAGCACTCTCTCGTTTGATTAACAATAAGCAAAGAAAGCTTATATCTTTATCTCTTGATCTTCACCTCTTTCTCTTACTAGGCAAAAGGTGCTTGTAATGGTTCATAGTGGTTACTGAACTCTATAAAGGCTAAGACTTTAACAGACCGTTAAGGGGACAGGAAATGTACCTTTGATATCTTAATTTGATCACTCTAATTGAGAAAATGCACCTCAATAACTATTTAGTAGGTATATTGGCCTGATCGTTTGCTTTCTAATCTGGACCTTCAGTGTTTGCCTCTGTGAATTTCATCCCCATTTATTTAACTGGGTGCTCGATGGAGAATCTTAGACATCAATATCCAGGTGATGGAGCCACAGGCCTCAACCTGCACCTTCTTCTCTTCTTTCTTCTTCCCTGATGTCCATCCTTCACGTCCGTGGCATTGTGCCTGGGCTCCGTCAGGGAGCTGACAGCACAGGCCAGTTATAATGATGCCTTCCGATGTCTTCAGCGCCTGTAATTAAATGACATCACCAAGTCTAAAACGCATCTTCTGTGGAAGTCAGAGGCTACATTCCCATGAAAGAGAGAGGAGTGTTGCTTGGTGCTGAAGGATCCCGAGTTTAGTATGCTGAAGAGTCGCTCCGGGAAAGCTGTTGAAAGCCTGTGGCTCATGGAACGGAGGGGGTGACAGGGGGCTGGACAGCCGTGCGGCTCAGAACAAGCTGTGCAGAAATCACAGCTGCGCTCAGGCTAACTTTTAAAAAAGGAAGGCATTAAAAGAAAAAAAAAAAAGTTTTTCTCTTTGCCAAGTGCCGTTAACTGCTTGGCTGCTGGTTTTCCCTCTGAACAGCTGTGCCACCCCAGGCAGGCAGCTACATGAGCTCAGAGTAGCATATCGCAGTGAACTGGGGCACAGATTGAGTGAGACAGGCAGTGCCCCTAGTACCAAGTACCACTCCTAGGACAAACCACCGGCCACCACGTCTCCAGCCCTAGGCCATCGCCTCCCATATTCCTGCCCAACAGCAACCAGAAGGGGATCTGGGAAGGAACCTCTATCCATCAGTCCAAAAGGGGCACCACTCTTACAAGGCTACTTTAAAACTATGTCTTCTTTGCCTGTTTGGCTAAGTACCTAATTTTTAAAATTAAAGTGTTATTACTTGTACTACAATAAGAACGATTTATTTGGTCTTTGTTCCGGTCACATAGCTCCTAAAGCCCCTGGAATCTCTGGCAGATGCAGTGTCTTCTGTATGCTCCTGAGACAAATGAGTACCTCTGGGTAGACAGCTTCAGAATGGGGACTGGCTGCCAGGGAGACCAAGGCATGATTGGAGAGTTGGAGCTCTCAGTCCCCACCCCTTCCCCGGCCTCCTGGGAGGAGAGAGGCTGGAGGTTGAATCATTCACCGATGGCCAGCGATCTAATCAACCACGCCTACGCAGGAAGCCCACACAAAAACCCCTACATAACAAGATTCAGGGAGCCTCCAGGTTGCTAAACGCATCCACGTGCCAAAAGGGTGGCACACCCCAACTCCACTGGAACAACAAACCCTGTGCTTGGGACCCTTCTGTACCTCGCCCCTGTACCTCTTCATCTGGCTGTTCATCTGTTCCTTTATAATAAACTGGTGGTAGTAAGCTAACTGTTTTCGCTCAATTCTGTGAGCGGGCCTGCTAAATGATCAAATCTGAGGAGGATATTGTTGGAACTTGATTTATAGTTGGTCAGTCAGTAGTATGAGAGGCCTGGGGCTTATGATTGGTGTCCAAAGTGGGGACAGTTTTGTGGAACTGAGTCCTTGACTTGTGGGGTCTAACTCTAACTCTAGTTAGTGTCAGAACTGAATAGAATTGTTGGACAACCAACTGGTGTCCAGAGAGTTGGAGAATTCATTGTAGGCATGGAAAAAAAATCCACACATCAGGTGTCAGATGCATTGTGAGTAAAACAAGCTTATACTTGTGCATGAACATCTCTCCAGCTGTCAGCTCTGTCCCCTTTTACTTGTAATAATACAAGCCCTTGATCGAGTCTTAGCTTTTTCAGTAACTACTTTCTTTGGCACTTCCATTGAACTGAGACATTTTTTTTTCATTGGATTTTTTTTCTTCCCATATTATTACACTCTACCATAATTTAGGACTTTTATCCTTTGTTTACTGAGTAATATAGGGATACAACACTAAGAGACAGAGGGACCGGAACAACTCAGACAAAATTATCCATGTTCCTTTCTTCTTCCCTAAGCACGTACAGACTTTCTTGAAACTGCCTGGCTCATTTCATCCTCAGCCCTGAGAATGCCATTTGCTCCAGGTGCCAATCCAAGAGGTCAGAGGATGAGATGAAGGAAGGAAGTGGGCATATGTTCTATATTCGTGGTTTTACTTTAGAAACACTGAAAAGTCTTTTTACTTCAAATCTCAGCCTCTTTCCAATATACAAAATATATCAATGAAGTTTTTTTTGTTTGTTTGTTTGTTTTTTAATTGAAAGTAAAAGAAACTAATATCAAAACAAGGAAACTTTTTGGAAGGACAATAGAGAATCTCCAGAATTCAAGCTTTGGAAGGACAGAACCCAGGGCCTCTCTGGGGACCTCAGTAAGATGAGTCTGTGAGTCTCCCCTCTTTAGTGCACCCACTACATGATCCAAGTGTCCCCGTTTGGCCAGGTATCTCTTGATATTGTGCCCATCAGTTAGTGTAAAGACAGGCCGCACAGTGGGGGAAAAAAAGGCCTCAAAATGTCTAACCTTCTGGGGGTTTTGGATTCTTCTCTGAGTAGGGGTCTGGGTAGTCCATGTTATTGAAGGTCCCAGAACCTTCATTTTAGTTCATCAGAAAGCAAGCGTCACCCTGACCAGTGTGGGTCAGTTGGCTGTGTGTCGTCCCACAAAGGGGAAGGTTGCCAGTTTGATTCCCAGTCAGGGCACCTGCCTGGGTTGTGGATTTGGTCGCTGTTGGCTCACGTACAAAAGGAAACTGATTGGTGTTTCTCTCTCACATCAATGTTTCTCTCTCGCTTCCTCCCTCCCTTCTCCTTTCTCTAAAAAAAATCAATACATAAATAAAAGGAAGAAAATCATTTTTTTTTTTTAAAAACGTGTGTCAGGTAGTTTTCTAGACCACCATCTGTTCCAAAAATGTAATGAAAGCTCTCAAGGAAGATTCAAGTACCTGAGAAGTTTGGAATGGTAGGTCCAGAAAGCATTTTTGCTCAGACTTAAGGTCACATAGAGGGACTGCGCTCTGTGTCATTTTACATTTTGCTGACCTTTATTCAGTTGTGTTCCACTTCTTGCCCATCCAACAATGATGTAAGATCCAACAATATCAACTCCATCATCCTGGCTATTAGGAGACTTATGGCTGATCTGTAAGGAACATACAGTGTGATGCATATTAAATTTTCCTTCGGTAGTATTGAGGCAAAAAGAGAGGAAAACCCCAAAGACCCATATACTTTCTGCCCTGTCAAAAATATAAAATAATAAAATTAGTTCACTAATATATATAGTCAGCTCCTGCTGTGCTCAGAGTATGGTGCTAGAATTATGGAGAATATGAGAAAGTTGGGCCAGTCTCGGAATTCAAATAGCTTACATGTTCGTTGGCCACATAAAGCATAAACACAGAAGGAGTTCATTATACTTTAAGGGTGTGAATAAATCCCCAGTGATTAGTATTTAGATGGAAAGTGTTTTAGACATAAAAGGAAAGATTCATGACTAACCATAGCGATTAGGAACATTTATTGAGCGTTTTCTGTCAGCTAGTAAGTATACTGAACACTTTTTTATGGGCTGTGCCATTTCGTCCCTCCACATACAGGTGGTGCTGCAGATAAAGCAACAGGGGGTTCAGTGATTTGTTCAGAGTCACACAGGTCGTAAGGCCTGACCCAGGCTCTTCTTCCCAATACTCGTATTCTTTATTATTATTATATATTCTCTAGAATATACCGTATTTTGAGGAATTTCCTAGAAGAAAGGGGAATAAAGTCCATATGTATTGAGAACACTTGTTTCTAATATAAGGCAAAAACGGTTGGGTTTTTGGTTGCTTCTCCCCTCCCTCGCTGCCGTTGCTTCTCCTTTGCTAGATCTGCCTTGGCTTTTTATCTCTAAATTAAGGTGTCTCCGATGAACTTCCTACTCGCATGGCTTTAAATACCAACGATGTACTAATATTTTCTAAATTTTTGTCTGCACTGCCCACTTGATCTCTCCACTTAAATGTCTAACTGGCATCTTCATCTAAATTTGTCCAAAACAAAACTCTTCATTTCTCCCCAAACCTGTCTCTCCTGCTGTCTTGATCATCTCAGTAAATGCCACTTCCATCCTTCCATCTGCTCAGACCAAAACTCTTCATGTCATCATTGATACCTCTCTTGTTTTTATACCCCAGCACAGTAGGTTATTGACACATCACAGGTATTCTACCTTCAGACTACATTGACCCCCAAAATGCAGGATTTAGGGGTGCCAACCTGTCACACAGTCAGAAATCCACATATAACTTTTGACTCCCTAAAAACTTAACTACCAATAGCCTACAGTTGGCACAGAACTGTTACCAATAACATAAAACAGTCCATTGACACATATTTTGTGTGTTATATGTATTATATAGAGGGTTGGCAAAAGTAGGTTTACAGTCGTGAGTGCGCAAAACAGTTTCTTCTTGTATTATTAACTATTGTATTATTTATTCGTATTACAACTGTAAACTACTTTCTGCCACTCCTGTACTGGATTCTTACAATGAAGTAAGCTAGAGAATAGAAAATGATATTAAGAAATTGTAAGGAAGAGAAACCACATTTACAATACGGTACATATTTATTGAAAAAAAAATCCGTGTATAAGTGGATCTGCGCAACTGAAACCTGTGCTGTTCAAGGCTCAGCTGTCTGTAGAGAATCTAGCCCTTTTCACCACCCACCTCCGCTGCTCCCACTCCGGCCAGGCCACCATGGAGTCCCATCTGCTTGCTGCGATAGCCTACTCTGTGGAGCTCCTGCTTCTCTTCTTGCCCAGTAGACGCTGTGGTCCACGTGAGAGCCAGAGTGATCCTGTTGAAACACAAGGAGAATCACGGCACTCAGTCCAGATTCTTCACCATGGCCCATAAGGTCTTCATGACCTGGCCCTACCTGATTTCTCAGGTGTCACCTCTCCTAACTCCCTGCGTCCTCCTGCTGCACCCACACTGGCCTCTGTGCTATGTTGCAAATGCAAAAGACCTGTTTTTCCTCCGGGTCTCCGCGCTTGCTGTTCCCCTAGCCTGGAATGCTGGAGCTCCAGAAATCTGTCTCACTCTTGACGTTATTATGGTCCCTGTTCAAATGTCACCTTCTCCGGGGCTGCTCCTGACCATCCCGTGTAGAAGAGCTACTGCTTGTCACTTTTCATGCCCTGGTCCCCTTTATTTCACTTCATGGCATCTGCCACTACTGGCTGCTTGTCTGCTTCGCCTCTGGCTCTCCTGACGAGAATGCGAGCTGCGTTAGGTGACAGCTTTGTCTTTTGGGTCCCCAGTATCTAGGACAGTGCCTGCCACATAGCAGATGCTCAGCAAGTACCTGTGGACTGATCAGCGGTTGGGTTTAGATGTTTACTCAACACTGAGCACTGCCATCATTTTAAGTACAATCCCAAGAATCACACATATTCATACTCAGCAGTGACCTGAAAGAGCTGTCCTTTAGATAAAGTTCACGGTGAGAGCCCAGGGCACAGGAAAATTCTGGAATTTTCACAGGGAGCCCTGAAGCTAGAATATGTGATTACTTAATAAATATTTGTTAACTTGGGATCAAGCAGGTGCTATTCTAGGCTTTTGGGGAGGTTCAAAGAGACGGGGAGCCAGCAGGTGACTAGCTCTAGCAGTGACATTGACTTTTCCTCGTGAAGTACTGAGAAATCATAAGGAAGGCCCTACGCAATGCAGTCACTGTTCAGTCACTGTTCTCTGGTGATGCCATTGTATCACCAGCACCTTCCCAGACCACATGGCACCTAGTTCCTAAGAGCTAAAAGATCCAGAGTCTTTTGGTATTCTGTTAATGGCTTACGGTTAATTTATCTTTTATACCAACCCATGGCCTTTGATCTGTTATCTTTAATACGGCTCTCAGTCATATTTGGATTGCCTCTCTTTCTGCAGGTTTAAAAAGAAAACTCCATTAGTGATTATGAGTGAAAATAAAAAGTGATAGCAGTGAACTATAAGCTATTGAAGAGCTGAGAGGAGGTATTTTAACACATCAAAAAGCAAGTGCCATCCATTGGTTGATAAATGGATAGAGAAATCAGTATATCCACACAGTGGAATACTGTTCTGCAATAAAAAGGAGTGAAGTACAGGTGCATGTTAAAACGTGGATGAACCTTGAAAATATGCAAAGTGAAAGAAGCCAGTCACAAAGACCACCTATTTCATGATTCTGTTTATATGAAATGTTCAGAACTGACAAATGCATAGGAATAGGAAGTAGATTAGTGACGGCCAAGGGTGGGAGGTGGGGCGGAGTTGTGAGGGAAATGAAGGGTCACTGCAAATGGATGTGGGGTTTCTTTTTGGAAGGGATGAAAATGTTCTAAAGTTGATTATGGTGTTGGCTGCACAACTCTATTGAATATGCTAAAAACCATTGAATTATAAGCCTTAAATGGGTAAATTATAAGGTACGTAAATTATATCAATAAAGACAGAAGGAAGGGCAGGAAGAAAAGAAGGAAGAGGAAAAGAAAAAAGAAAAATTATTTATCTGAGAAAGAGAAAGGAAAGAAAAAAGAAATTCTTTACCTGGAAATTTCTAGAACACTGGGTTGAGAAAATCATTTTCCTTAGGCCTGGCGCTATGCCTGATACACTCTCCACTTTGTGCCATTTGGCATTTTGCTGACCTTTAGTCTGTTCTATGTCACTTCTCCCCTCCCTACCCCCGCACCACAAAATGGCACATATTTCCCTCTTGCCTCTTAATTTGTACAATTGTTAATTTCCAGCAAGCTTCCTAATATAATTTTATAGTCTGCCACATTAACGATAAAGGATTACCATTTGATGGGAAAACAGAACAGCGCGTTGGAAGGAAGACCGGAAGAGGGTTCAAAAGACTTGGGTCCGAGGCCTAGTGTTGACCTAGGGATATCCTTGGTCAAATTATGAAACTCAATACCTCCGTTACTTCAGTTTGGTTATAAGATTGTGTTCCCATTATAATCATTGCAGGTTTACCGATCAGTCCGAGCCTCCCCTTTTCAAAGGGAAAATATCACTTAGGTGTTGTCCATTTCAGTCTCTAGGGATACACTGTTGTTGAAAGTAGTGAAAGACTTGCTGTGGGCGTTGTACACTTGAATCATCGTGGCCCTATTATACTGATTTAATTTCTACCTCTTCATCTTAGATATAATCAACATATTGATCACGTAGTGTAAAGTATCCCAATTCTTGCCACTTTTTCTGGCTAGTGAGATCTTCAGCCCATTGACCACATAATTAGAAGAAATACATATTCTCATGCAACAAACCTGACACCATTAGTGTTAGGCATCTCCTCAGGGAGTCAGGAGCTGCCTCCAGCCTGGTAAATAATGAGCATGTAACGAATGCAACCTGACCTTCCCAGCAAAAATAAAAGTCAGCCTGCTTTACCGTCCGCAACATGGTCAGTGAATCAGTGGTTGCTGAGTGAATGGCAGTTACCCCAGCTGGAGGAGAGACAGGCTTTTTCAGGAGCGGTAGAGCATGCAATAGGAAGTAGGTAGACAGGAAAGGAATCTGATGAATTGATTTACACTGCAGAAGTCTAAGAGATGTCTTTACCTGCGATGCCCGGCCATCCTACAGCGCGAAGCTGCTAACAAGTCTCTCCCCACCCCATTGGGGGCACCTAGGAGTTGCTAAGTGTGGAGTAGGCGGAAACAAACATGCAAAAGCACGATCTGATTTCCTGGAACTGTGGGGGTGATTACAGGAACACCTCAGATTGCACCGCCTGTCCCTCCAGGTTTTCGTTTGTCAGTGACCACATGCATTCCATTTGAAATAAGTAATTAGGCAGATTCTTCATAGAATTTGTTCCCTGTTACTAGAGCTGGGTTATTCTCCTCTTTAAGATCTACAAGTAGCCAGTAACTGAAGGGAAGAAATCATGACTGAAATATTCTTCACTGTCACGAAACAGACCTTTCCAGATGGAGATTTGCAGGTAGACGGTCACGCGGCAAGTGACTCAGGCTCCGTGGAACCTGCCTGTCAAAAAAACAATGTTCCTTCCCAGACAAGTGGTCCCAATAGCTCTCACAAGCATTAAACTCACTTAAAAAATAATTAGTAATCAAAAACGGCATTTAAATTTAACTCTCTGAAGCATGGAGGAAGATGTACATTACCTCAATTGAATTATCAATACAAATATCTACTTTAGTTGTCGACATAATTAGGTTTCAGTGAAAGGAGACACTTCTGTAGATTGGGGAGATGTGGGGATGTTTTAATCATTGAAGTATCATTTTTATTAGGGCCGGATATGAGGGACTAGTTTTGAACTACAGATCCTTTCTTCTCCATTAGCACTGGTGAGATGTTAATGCTTTCGCACTAGAAGGAATCTGGCAGCTGATCTCATTCAGTCCAGGAGTCCTAGCTCCTAGAAGTCTGAGCAATTGGTGATAATCTGGCTTCACAAGTTCTTCTCAGTATATTCATGCCTGGGGATGCCCTCATGATATGGCTACAAACTTGCACATGGGTTTACTTGTATTCTGGTTGGAGTTCTATCAGCTCAAGGTGTGGCACTTACTGTAGGCTCCAAAGAAGTAGATGATAGGCTGACCTGGCTCAATTCTGCATCCTCGGCTTCCTGAATAGGGCCTCACACACGCTAGGAACTTCCATGTTTGGTGGCTGGATGGTTGGACAGAGAGTAGAGGAAGAACTGATCAGAAGTTGCTTTGGCAGTTATGTAAATTTGGATTAATTTTTAAATGGAGAAATCAAGTATTGTTTAATGGATGCAATGTGACTAATAAAAATATTTCAAAACAAAATCTTTGTAAGAGTAAAATAGTAAAATCAGTTCTTAACATATGAACTACTGTCTACAGTTCTGAACCAGGGTCCAGAGAAATTAATTAGCTTACTCCAAGCTGAGCAGCAGGTGGCAGTAGAATCGGAATTAGAATCTAGAACTATTGGTCCAGTCTTCTCACCACAAACTATATCATAAAACATATCAAGTTTCTTCATGTGTTTGATTTTTGTGAAATAAACATGTTTTCCAAGACTTAGAAACCAAATATCCGTGGCTCTAGATAAAACTTACCTCTATAGTTGCTTCCTTCCTTTTGTTCTCATGGATGATCTTTGAAAACTGAACTGAACTTTTTTCACATGCAGATGAGATTCTAGGTGAGTTTTGTGCTTTCGGGAATGGGCGAGGGGAAGGGAGAGAGGTTACAGCTTTCTTTGAGAGTCTGAGATGGCACCAGTGGACCCTGGAGAAATGCTGTAAGCCAGACCCGTGCAATTTTAAACCCAGCACTAGGCAGTTCATAGATCCCACGCTAAGCAGCCTGATGTCGGGACTCGGCTGCCGTTCCTTCTCTCTTGTCTGTGGTTTGGGACATCCTCTTCCGGGCTTTCATATTTGCTTCCACTCAGATCCAAATTAAACAGCCCATTATGTTTTACCATTTAAAACACCCCAAAAAGTACTTCTCACATTGCCCACAGAGGAGATTACTTTATTCACAGTTAAGGCAATTTTATTTTTTCAGAATATGGAACATGAAAAAAAAAAAAAAAAAAAACCTGCTGTAGAGGAAAATTGTTCCGAGGAACAAAAATCTAAATTACTCTGCTATGATGAAGCCATAAATGGAGCTATTGTAGACTATGCATTTTTATCCCAAAGTGGATCTGTAAGAAGTGAGACAATTTTGATGCTCTGGAAAAAAAGTATATGGTATAATATGTGTTCATAGTTCTTTGAGAGGAGGTATCAACAGGAGTAGTGAGCGTGAGGCTGTCGGAGTGGATCTGGCGGCGCGCCGGTATAGAGAGACCCGAACGGTGAGCTGTCTCTCCCGGGCAGCTGGCCTGCCTGGGGACGCCAGCAGGTCTGGTGCAGAGAGAAGGGGTCGGTGGACACTCGTTGACTTTTCTGAGGCCATCTGTCCCAGCGAGCCCACCCCTTTTCTTCCTTACCTGCGAAAGCGGGGCAACTCCTAGGACAGCAAGCACCGTGTGTTTCATTGGCAAATAATGATGTTTAAGAAAAGTGGAGCCTCAGAAGCCTGCCAGGAACGGGAACAGGGAGCCTCTTCACCTCATTTCATCATCACTGATAATTTTACGTCTGGTGTTTTGAGGAGACTCTGCCTGTGTGTATCCGGTACCTCCCATAACTGTTGAATAGCGAGTCTCCAATATACAACTCCAGAACCCCTGCAGGCTTTCCATTACCCTTCTAACGCCAATGAAAATATTTTCCTTACGTGTTCCTACTCTTTCCTTCCACAGGCTTTCCCAGTACAGAGGGAGACTGAATGAGGAGTTAGATTCGAGGAACCTTGGGCAGAGGAAGCCATTTTCTCCATATATCTTGTCCATTATTTTGCTGCTGAGTGGGGTTTTATTTCCCCTAGTTTCTACTCTCTATAATCCACATCAAATTTTTCGTAAGGCTTCTAGTGTTCCTGACTCCTAGTTGAAAAAAAATAGCTCTTCAGAGATACTATATTAGATACATTCAGGTGACTTTAGTAATCAGGGTGGTATTTTCGTCTTTGCTGTCCAGATGAGTCATAGACTAAGTGTCTCTTTCCCATTTTATTTTTTATTGAATTTATTGGGGTGACATTGCTTAATACAATTATATAGGTTTCATGTGTACAATTCTGTAATACATCATTTGTATATTGTACCGTGTGCTCACCAGCCGGTCAAGTCTCCTTCCACTACTGTTTATCCCTCCCTGTACCCTCGCCTATTCTATCCCATAAATGGTGCATTACTTCAGAAAGCCACTGGCAGCCAGCCCCTTGTCAGCTGTACCAATGACATCGGTGCTCCCTGGCATCCTTGGTGATCCTGGAAACAGAGCCTGCCTCTTCCACTTTGGAGTTCTTCCTTAATTTTCAGTGTCTGCAACATCTCAGCATTAAGTCACCTCTTTCCTGACTTTGAACTTCAGTGACGAGGCTATCCCATCTCTTTTCTTGGCATCTGAGAGGCACTGCCTTCAGTTCAACTCATTTGGGTTTCCATTCTTTCAGCCAAAGTGTTCCTTGTGTCATTTTCTTAGTTTCCTTGGAAGCTGTCTAGGCCGGTGATGACAGCCTGAACATGTCACAGTCAACTGCCACCAATCATCATCCCTTCCTCGGCAGCAGCACTCTGGGCCCATGGACTGAGCATCTCCCAGTCTAATCACTGTTGCTCAAGGCACCCGCTCCCTGTGAGTGCTTACCTAAATGTTCAAAACTTAAAAAAATAAAATCAGGTATTACACATGCAAGTTTGTGCATAACTATTGTTGAATAGAACTATTACCCGCAATAAATAAGGAAGGAAGACACTTAGAAAAGGGAAAACAATGGTTTAATGGGCCTGCTTTTCCTTTAACCACAACCATGAGAAAATATAATACTCATTAAAGGGTTATAAAGTTGTCTGCGTGAGCAGTTCAATACACTAATGTCTCCTAGCTTTTAGTGCTATTTTAGTGTGTCCACCCTCTGTTCCCTGCAGCTGGGAGTTTATTAGTCTTCTTGGCCTTTGGAAATGAATATTCATTTCCTCTTAGGGCCCTGAGGGGATTACTCTTAGCAATGAGGGAAGCAGAGGAAAAGGCCACATCAGGGCCGCATCCAGTATTGAATCATGGAATTCGGGGGCTGTACCTACTCGAAGGGCCTGGAAGGTTCATCAAGCGAGTAGACCGAGGCCCCGGCTACTTAGAATGGTAAATAGGGCAGCCAGGCTGCAGCCCGGGTCTTCTGTTCCTAGGCCATATTGTCTCTGTGGTATCATGCTGTCTCCGTATTAATTTGTCTTTTTCACTTCTCGGGTTCTAACCCAAAGAAATCCAATATCTGGTTTGAATTTGACCATGATTTTGAGACATTTGTAACAAGGTTACTCAGGGAGAGTAAGAAAGTGGAAAGGGTCTCTGTCAACCTTGGAAGTTCTTAGAAGTTAAACTCTCATATTTTGGGTCATTAATTTCACCAACTCTATCAAAATTATGGTTATGATTATGAATAACTCTTTAAAAACATCTGTAAGTTGATTTATGAGGAATTTATAGAACACCTGTGAAATGCTGAACATTATGGTAAATAGAGTGGAGAATACAGAAGACATATGATCATGCTTCCGTTTAAACTCTTTTTTCTAAATTGTTTGTAAGCATCCTATGGAGATTTCTAAGATAACTTCATTAAAATTCTTATGATTGCCCTGGCTGGGTTGCTCAGTTGTTTGGAGCGTCATCCCATGCACCAAAAGGTTACGGATCCCAGGTCAGAGCACATACCCAGACTGTGGGTCCGATCCCCGGTTGGGCACATGTGGGAAGCAACCGGTCAATGTTTCTCTCTTACATCGATGTCTGTCTCTCTGTCTGTCTGTCTGTCTGTCTCTCTCCCTTCCTCTCTCTCGCTCTAAAATCAATTTAAAAAACATATCCTTGGGTGAGGATTTTCTAAAAATTCTAATGGTTGCATTTTTTTAAATTTACTAGAGGCACCCAGTCCTCTAGCCTAAAAACTTAAGGTTAAATTCCACTTAAGTTTCTCCATAGGAAGCTTGTTGCAGTGAGTGTTATATTCCTTTAGTTTCTTAATGAGAAGAGACCTGGTCAAATGAAAAAACAGGTCTGCTTTCCCAAGGTGATATCATTCAGATCTCAGACCGAAGCCGTGTTTTTCCTGAGGGGATACCCATCAGACTTTCGGGGGGAAGGGGCTCTAGTGGAAATATGGCCAGAGGCCCCCTCTCCTGAGGAAGGCTGCCCCAAAAGGCTCCTAGGTTAACAGTAGGATAAAGTAGGTGACTGTGCCTGTTACAGGCATGGCGTCCACATGACATGAAACTAACAAGATTATTTTCGGTGATCGCTATCTTTGGTTTTATTTGCAAGACACCTGACTGCATAGATGGGCGCCTTCCCTAGCTCTGTGCCCGGGAAGCTAATTCTTCAGTCAGAGGGTAATGAAAGCCCCTGCCATCTGTCTGCCGGTTTAATGGAGTGTCAGCACTTCCCAAATAGGAAGTAATTGGATTGACAGACACAAAGCCAGTTATTAGACTGTTATTATCTGATTGGAAAAAGCAGGCGGAGAAGCACACAACTGTGGCAAAACTAATCTGATGATGTGTGTTGTTCCCGGAACGCACAGCCTGCCACACCGAACGTGTGGGCTTTGAAACCCCTGCCCGGCTCAGGAATGTTTCGAGTTCCTTCTCTCAGAATTCATCTCTGTATTTTTATTACAAATCATTATAATGCAATCTAATAAAACACAGTTTGCATAAAGATGGGGCCCATTTATAAAACTGTCACTGCAGCCACTCTATTAATAGAGCCATTTTAAAGATTTATTGTGAGCATATGTTACTTTTTACAGGGGGCCAGATTGAGAGCTGCAGTATTTGAACATGCAAGAATGTGCTACTTGGGATAATTTTTTTAAAAAACTGACACTGCCCAAGTAATATCATTAGACTCTAGTATTCTTTTCTTACTTACGGGTATGATCATCAAGCAACAGTCTTTAATGAGGCATTAAAGAAAGGTGACAAGATCTCTCCATGTTGCCTCAGCACCTTTGTTCTTGTATGGATTTCAGTTTTACTACCCAGCACTGCTGGAGGTCAGGGGACGCGGGGGAGGAGCTGAATCTGAGAACCAGGCCCTGGAGCTTTATTCTTCTCCGAGCAGCTGGCTGGGATGGAGCTGCTGGGGAGAACTAGTGAAGGCATGGCTGGTTGGTTCAGTAAGAATCACAGCCTCCTGGAGTTTCTAGGCCTTGACGTTCTAGGAAAGCACTAGACAGGAGTCCTACAAGGATCTCTAGAGCTCCTATAGTGTGTTAACAAACTTTTATCAGTTCTAGGTAGACAGCTGGGATCCAGCCTCAGTCCCTGCCCTCATGGGACAAAGGGAAAGCAAGCCAAGGAGAAGTAAATATGCATGGTATCTGATTATGATAAACCTACAAAGAGCCATGGCTGGTTTAGCTCAGTGGATTGAGCGTCGGCCTGCGAGCTAAGTGTCGCTGGTTCGATCTTCCAGTCAGGGTACATCAGAGAAGGAAAACTCTGACTCCAAAAAACCTCCGCTGCCTTGCGGCATACCTCTTCAGGGGAAAGGCTAAGGGAGTAAACCCCGACAGAAAATCCGGAGCCGGAGTCCCTAAGGCGGTTTGACGTTGTAGTCAACACCGGCAACTCCTGCGGCGCACCTGAACCCAAGCTGTATCGACTCCGTCTTTCCCTTGGACCCTTCAGCTGCGAAGAGAGGGGGGGTCTGCTGCATGGGCAACAGCAGACCCTCCATATTACCCTGCCCAGGCTCTGTAGCTTCAGCGTCATTGCAAGATGTCAATTCAACACGGGAGGAGACAGATACCATGTCACTCCCGAGTCGGACTGCACAGCCATTCTCAGCGGTGCAGATAGACTCTGAAGAAGCTACACCATCGTCTCTTGAGACGGACGGCTGCCGACGACGACAAAGACAAGAGGCAATGAGAGGAGATAGAGGGGAGCTGTCTTTAGAAGCCACACCTTCAGAGCATCTTCAGCAGAGGCCTGGCTGAGGTGACAGAGTGAGTTGTGTGACTCTCTGGAGGGAAAGCCACCCTGACAGAGGGACCAGCCCTTTCACAAGCCCAGAGTGCGTTTTGAGTATTTTGTCAATGTTGCCTCCATCACACCTGTGACTGCCAGGTCCTGTGCCTGATAAAGGTCCCCATCATTTCTTGTTTGCTAGTTAGGAAAGACAGACAATCTGTATAAAAAGGCCTTGTAAACTCTAAACAATACATGGGCATAAGGTGTTGTCAGGAAGTTCCAAGTGGGCTCCAGAGATCCACGTTATTATAAACCGAGTCATTAAACGTTTCTAAGGAATTTATTACTGTAAACTGAGTCATTAAAAGTTTCAAAGGCGTTCCTACTAAAGAGACCCAGTGGGGACAGAATTGTTAGGATACAAATACCCCATCATTTACTTGATTGACACGTTTACAAATGAACGAAGAAATGAATTAAGTGTGAGGAGTATTACCTACTGTATAATGAGAGTGTCTAAATGCCGGGCACTTTGCTTGCATACATTGGGTGACTGCAAGGCATTAATGTAATATATCTATCACTGCCGATTTACAGTAACCCTCCAGGGGAGGCATTATTCACCCATTTAGTAGGTTAGGGGCCTGAGGATCCGGGGTGTCCTACAGTTAAATACTTGTGAGAGCTGAGATTCCAGCCAAGGCCTGTCTGCCCCTAAGCCCTGGGCTCTCTTCTGCACACCACGTTGTCCAGAAAAACATACCATGAGTTCTTTTTACTTTTTTACTTTTTTAAGATTTTATTCGTTTTTAGAGAGAGCTGAAGGGAGGGGGGAAAAGGGGTAGAAACATCGATGTGTAAGACAATCAGTTCCCTCTTGCACTTCCCCAGCCATGGATCTGACCCACAACCCAGACATGTGCCCTGACTGGGAATCGAACCAGCAACCTTTTGGTTCGCAGGCCAGCACTCAATCCACTGAGCCATACCAGCCACAGCCATACCATCAGTTCTTAATGTGAGAAGCACATAATGTTAGGAACCGTGGGAACTACAGAAAAATATAAAAGCAGAGTCTCTGTATTCAGAGAAATGAAAGCATAGTTGGCAAGAGGTGATTACATAAGACATAACAAAGAACCGTGAAAGGTGAGGTATAAATACATAATTGCGTTTCTTGGACAGTGCAAGCTGAGGAAGGGAGGGAAAGACAACAGGCCTGAAGCTGAGCTTTTAAAAGACAGGTAAAATTTAGATGGGCTATAAGTTCTAGTCATGTACAGACATTAGAACCTACTCCTGTAGCCCAGGTGAAAATCGAATATGCAGCATCATGATTATCTAGGAAAATCACTTACCAAGTTAGATATGAACTATTGTCTCTCAACATGGTCAATACAATGGGGCTAGAATTTCCTACAGTTTTCTTTTTTTCCCCTTCTTGGGTTAAGCTCCAAATGAAGTATTCACCTTGTAAATACAGGCATTCTATTGCTTTAAGAATACATATTTTAAAATGGGAATAGGCCCTGGCTGGTGTGGCTCGGTGGATTGAGCACCAGCCTGCAAACTGAAGTGTCGCTGGTTCGATTCCTAGTCAGGGCACATGCCTGAGCTGTGGGCCAGGTCCCCAGTTGGGGGCATGTGAGAGGCAACCACACATTGATATTTCTCTCCCTCTCTTTCTCCCTCCCTTACCCGCTCTCTAAAAATAAATAAATAAAATCTGAACTACAGACCAGTCATAAAGATGAGATGATTTGGTTGCCTTTTTTCCTCCCTTGATCTCATTGAAGCAATTTAAAGAGAATAATGCACATTCAGAGGAGCAGGTTAAATACCAAGAAATTAGTAAACCACCTAGCTGTAGCTTTTTGGAATGTACTTTATCATCCCTTCGTCCCTCCATTCATTCATCCCGTGTTTTTCCTTCCTCTCTAAATGTATACTTGCAATCCAACACATTTCTCCCCAGGTCACAGTGCCAACACAGCACTGTAAGATGGTGGTGGCATTAAATAAGGAAGTAAATATGAATGTGCCTCCAAATTCTGAAGAAAAATTTGAAACATTATTATTATTTAGTTTTTATTCTTTTGGATTATCTAAAATCATATTTGGATTAGATAGGTAGATAGATATATAGCTTGTACATTTGGAAATAAATATTTCCTCCATTGATTCAGTTTCCAATTATTCTGATTCCTTCTGCATTTTTATGACAATGCCTTCTCCTAGAGAATTAATTGACCAAATAGGGAGTCTTCTTTCTGCCTCTCAAGATCTAAAATAATCACTTTGGTTCTCTTTATGATGCTCTGCCTGAAAGATTCACAGCTGCAAGTATACAAGTTTTGCTGTTTTGTTTTTAATAACAACACCCCTTTTATTTTTCTCATATGACAGTATTAAGTAATAGTCATATCATTAAATAATATCCCTGCATTAAATTTTCTGTCTTCAGGACAGTAGAGAAAAAGAAGGTCATTTATGGAAGCATATCATGGACGTCCTCAGGTCATGGATTTTAAGGATTAGGTGACCCAAGTAACTGACAGTGTTAACATTTAATTAAAGCTTCATTTTCTCAGTGTAGAGACCTAACAAGCAGGCAGCTTCTCTTTAGTAACAATACTACAGTGTCAAGCACGCAGAACTTCTCAAGTCAGAGAGCGAGATGGAAAGATTTGAAGTACACCCCATGCTTTGTCCTTTCCAGTGTTATAACTTATGTAAATTACCTTGGGGGATAGAATGGTTCAGCCTGTGGTCAAAGTTAATTGAGCTCATCTTTTTCTCCTTATTTTCAGATTTAACAAAAAAAAAAAAAAAAAAAAAAAGAATTGTTCTGACCCTGGCCGGTAGCTCAGTTGATTGGAGTGTTGCCCCAGTGCGCCAGAGTTACAGGTCCCATCCCCAGTCAGGGCACATGCAGGAATTTACCGATGAATGCACAAATAGATAGAACAACAAATCAGTGTTTCTCTCTCTCTCTCTCTCTCTCTCTCTCTCTCTCTCTCTCGCTCTCTCTCTCAACAATAAATTTTTTTTTTTTAATTGTTACATGACAACCGGCCAAGAGCCACAGTGTGCAGGGCAGATACCCACCAGGTACTTCACTGTAGTGGGGGCCGGTGATTAGAGAGCATGAAGGTGGCTCTCTTTCTTTGACAACGCTCCTTGCTTTCTTAACAATGCTGTATATTCCTGTGCTAATTTCCAAGGGGAGCAACGAGATGAGAGGCGTGGACTGTATTTGGAAATGATTTTCTCCTTATTGCCTGTGAGCTAGATGTTATAGACTAGCTTCCCCTCCTGTTTCTGTTCTCCTGTTGGTGATGTTATATTGGTTCTTATGAATAATCAATAGGTCTGTTTCCTTCCCCCTACACCACTGAAGACCCAGCTAATAAGAGGAACCATTTGTCTTAGCAATATTGTTTGTAATTTCTGAATACTTTCTAAAGGTAGAGATGCAAAGCTATGAATAAATTAGAGCTTGCAGAAATGAAGTCAGCTCCAACTGTCTTGAATAGAGAAGATGCAACAGAAAATTACCATTAACACAGTCCAACAGCAAATGAATATATGTTTTCTTTAGATATGCTCAGCTGAACACAGCCATAAGTTGTCTGGTTTATATCATGACCATTTTTTTAAAGATTTTATTTATTTACTTTTAGATAGAAGGGAAGGGAGAAAGAAAGAGAGAAACATTCACATTGATCAGTTGCCTCTCGCACTCCCCTAACTGGGGACCTGGCCCACAATCCAGGCGTGTGATCCAACTGGGAATTGAACCGGCAGCCTTTCGGTTTGCAGGCTGGCGTTCAATTCACTGAGCCACACCAGCCGGGGCCATCATGGTGATTTTCAGAGTCGACTTAACTTACTGCTTCATGCAGGAAGCTTGCTCTGACCTTCTGCTAACACCCTGTGCCAGGCACTGAGGGCATGCAGTGATTTTGCTGACCACTATCCTGCCCTCAGAGAGCCTACAGTCATGTGGGGGATAGGTATGCAAGCAAATCACAGAGTGGTCTGTACCTTTAGCCTGTTAGGCTGTCAGAGTATAATCCTCACGTCCTTTTCCCTTGGATTAGTGGCTTTCACACTTCTTTTCACAGTAAAAATTATATTTCACCAAGTTCTGGCATACGTACCTACCTGTAGTAAACCCCCCTCCCAGTAAATATGTATATATGTACACAGACCACACATATATACGTATCTGTAAAATAAAGATTACAAAAATCAGTATTTGCCATTAATATAGGTAATACACCCTGATATTTCCTATCCTGTACAGTCCACCCCAGCCCACTGTCTTTCTCAATGCTGAAGGCAACCCTATGATTTTATTTCATAGCCGCCAATAGGGTGTGAATTATGTTTTAGATTCAGCATTGCTTTAGCCTGAGCTCTTTTAAGAGCAAGTTCTGTGTTTTGTCCATTTTTCAAACTTACCATCTAGAGGGTCCTAACATATACTCAGCACACAGAATGTTGGGTCGGTGAGTGAATAAATGGATGTGCAGATCTGCTGAGAGCTAATTTTTGGTTCAACCTGATGAATAGCACATTTATCGTCCCTATAATCCTGACCAACAGAAATAAGAGAAGATTATCACTATCTCATCCTGCCACCTCTGCTGAGGTGACTATAACAGGATAATGAATTATTTATTCTTGAGAAATAATCCACATAGTTCAAGGGTATGCAAAACATCTACCACCATCAACATTTAATACATTTTACTTCACTAATGGTCTCTCTTTTTATTTTTTCCCAGCATGCTATTGAGGATTTTTTTCTGAAACCATGACTTAAGGAATGAAATCTACCTTCAATTATTTATGGTTCAAATGAATGCAAATAAGACTCTCTGGCTTGCTGTGCTGATACTCATTAATAAATATTTCACTAGGTATTAGGAAGATTCAGGTTGACTAAATAAAGCTCTTTTTCAACATAAACAAAAGCCCTTGTGTTTTTCACGACTGTGCAGGCCCAATTCTTATATCTGGCTTTCACTAAGGCAAACGATGAATGTTGGGTGCATCTGGAAGGCTGGATCCTGTGGGAACTGGAGTCATCGGGTGCTGTGCTGTGAAGTAATCCTCTAGTTTAAGCAAGTTTCATATCATTAGCAGGGCAATTGTGCTATTAAGAGAAATGGCAGACAGGTTTAAAGAGAAACCCACATAGTCTAATTACTCCTTCACTTTTGTCATTGAAGAATGGAACACTGAACCAAGGGGCAGAAGACGGAGATTTTGTGCTTGGCCTAACAATGGGATGGAGTCTCAGAAAACTCCAGACTCTCACAGCTCCTGGCCTGTGCGTGGCGTCGGTGTCAGGCCAGAGTCCGTTGCTATGGAAGCGAATACACCAACCGTAGCAGCTCCTGACCTGCCGCTGCTTTCCACACGGGCATTCCTCCCACTCATTTTTCCAACAAAGTTGGATGCGTTTAACTTTGCCAATGTTTACAAAACTACCAAAATATCTCAAACTTAGTTCTGAAAAAACATGTCTTTCCATCTTTGGGGATGAGCACATTGAAAAATGCTCTCGAATTACAGAATTGGTGCCCTTTATTTTTCTTTATTGTGAATCCCAATGCAGATGGGCTCTACCATTTTTAGAATGCAGTATAGAAGAAAGGATGGCAAACTAATTAGGAGCCAAATCTAGGTTCAAGATACAGTCTTAAAACTTTACAGCCGTGTGACCTTCAGCAAATAGCTTATCTTGTCCAAACTGCAGTTTCTTCATTGTAAAATGCCAATCTGTCTAAAGAGTCCCCAAAGCAGAGTGAAGTTCAAGAATATGGAAGCCCTTTCTGAGGGCTAATATGCACTATAGTTGTGAGAGATAATCATTTATCCACTTGACTCATTGGACTTGACATTCCTAGTTGGATTAATCAATTCATTAGATGCTTGGGAGGTTTACCATCATGTTTCAGATTATTGCTGGGATCTTGTATAAATGATTTTTTTTTTAATTTTTTTTAATGTGTTTTATTGATTATAATATTACATTTGTGCCAATTTCCCTTCCCTCTGCTCCCCTCCACCCGGTGGCCCCCCTCCCTCCAGTTGTCCCCCCCTTTTAGATCATGTCCATTAGTTGTGCATACAGTTCTTCTCAACCTCTGTCTATTCCATTCCCTCCTACCATGATCCTTAATTCCTATATCATCTCCCTCCCTCTCCCCATTCCCCCTCCCTGTTGACCTCCCCCCAATATGTTCCCCGTACCTATAGTTCTTTTGCCACTCTCGTTGCCTGTTTAGTTTGCCTTTGTTTCAATTCCCTAGCTTCTGTTGTTTCTTGTGATGCAGTTTTCATTTTAGATTTCATAGTCTTGATCCTCCTTTTTCTAAACCAGTCCCTTTAACATCTCATATAACAGTGGTTTGGATCTAATGAACTCTTTCAGTTTTATTTTGTCCTGGAAACACTTTCTCTGTCCTTCTATTCTGAATGACAATTTCGCTGGATAGAGTATTCGTGGTTGTAGGTTTTGGATTTTCATTACTTTGAATATTTCTTGCCAGTCCCTTCTTGCCTGCAGGGTCTCCCTTGAGAAGTCAGCTGATAGTCTAATTGGGACCCCTTTGTACATGATTCTTTTCTTCTCTCTTGCTGCTTTTAAGATTCTCTCTTTATCTTTAATTTTTGACATTTTGATTATAATGTGTCTTGGAGTGGTTCTCCCTGGGTCCAGTTTTTTTGGAATTCTCTGTGCTTCCTGGACCTGTAAGTCTATTTCCTTCCCCAAGTCTGGGAAGTTCTCCTTTATTATATTTTCACTCAATTTTTCAAGTTCTAGTTCATCTTCCTCGCTCTCTGGCAAACCAATGATTCTTATGTTGGGCCTTTTATAGCTGTCCCAGAGGTTTCTGATCCTCTCATCGTTGCTTCCCATTTCCTCTCTCTGCGTTGGTTGACTGCTTGTTCCTTCTCCATATTCCAGTTTGTTGAAATGAACTCTGAATTTTTTTTCCTCACCATCTGTCTCGTATGTGGTTTTGTTCCTTTCGTTATGAGTGTTTTTCGCTTCTTTCTCATCTTTTTCCAGATCTTTTGTGAATTCTGTAAGCCACCTGATAACAATGGCCCTGAACTGAGCCTCTGACAGGTTTCTTATCTGTTCATCTGTCAGGTTCTCCATCTGTTGCCTGGTGAGCTGTGCCACCGGGATTTCTATAGTTGTCTGCCTCATTTTGACAGATGCGTTTTGTTTTCTTGGGCCGGCTGTAGGGGGCAGTGCCTGTGTACTCGTCACGACCCAGCGACCGGCGCCGATCCGCAACCTTTCTTGCTGCGCCGTGGTGCTTTGTCGTCACAATCCAGCGACCGGTGCCTGTCCGCGACCTATTTCGCAGCCCTGTGGTGCTTTCTGTGGGGGCGGGGGTCCAAGATGGATTCACACAGTTATTCCGCTAGGAGACCAGGATCCGTCCTCCCGCCCCCCTGGGCCTCACTGTTCAAGGCGATGTGGTGGCTGCTTTCCCCAGCGTTGGGGTCGCGAGCTGCCGGGGGTTCGACTGCAGCCGGGATTGTTCTCCCCGCCGCTGTCCCAGGTGCGACCGCAAACAGCACCGCCTACTTACGCTCTTACCTGCCCAAAGAGCACCGCTGGTTTATAACTTCATATGTTGGGCTTCTGTGTAGTTTTATTTTCTGGAATTTCTAGTTATCCTTTGTTTTGAAGTAGTTGTATTCCTCTCTAGTTGTAGAGGGAGACCGAGCGCGTCCGTCTAAGCCTCCATCTTGGCCGGAAGAAGAGAATGATTATTTTTAAATGAGAGGAAATACAATGAAAACCTCCTGCCAAAAGGGGCTTGTTATACTATAGATGCCAAAACAGAATACACATGTGGGAAAAGATATAAAAACACATCAAGGTATTAATAAATATGAATGCACATAGTAACAGTCTGAATACATAAATGCTAAATGCAAAGCTAACTCTTGTGCCTGTGGCTCTCAGGCCCGTGGCCATAATGTTTCAGTGTGGACCTCATAAAAACGGTCACTTTTACGTCTGCTCTCATGTTGAAAATAAACTGTCAGAGGAAGCTGGCGGCCAGCCTGAAGGGCTACAAATGTTTCACAAGTTTCCTATGAGACAAAGTTTTCTGAAATATTTTTTCCATTAAGATGTACTTCATATTGGTGCTGTGAAAAAGCATATATTCCTTGCTTTTTTTTCCCATTGCTTTGAAAACAGGAGACATTTCTCAGATGAAACCAGGGTTTACACTGAATTTTTTTTTTTTTTTTTAATGTTTGAATTCCTTTTATCGGCTTTTTCTGCCTCTTGCATTTGAGCCGCAGTTAATAACGACAGTCAGCCCAAGCGTGTAAGTCCCTGAGCAGGACAACCTGGATGCAGACGCTGGTTGCTGGGCAGCTCTTGTCTGTGTATTTCAGGTGTTTGTCCTCAACGTAATCCAGAGGAATATCCATTCTGTAGGAGCCGATTATATTGTAATTGAAATTCCTTTGTAGAGCCTAGTTTTAGTTTGAAAATGTTGTATATTCTATCAGTTTAATGCCTGTACAATTGACAGATATTCACCTACAAGTAATTGGTTAGATAGGAGGCTTTTTTTCTGTATGCAGATATAATTATACTTTCCTGCGGTTCAGATTAGTTAACGTGATTTTTTTCACCATGCAAGTTTATTACAGTATTGTTGACTGTATTCCTGATGCTATACATTAAATTCCTGTGATTTATTTATTTTATTATTTTTAATAAAATGTATTGGGGTGACACTGGTTAATAAGATGATATAGGTGTCAAGTGTACATTTTTATGCTACACGATCTGGGTACTGCATTGGGCGCCCACCTCCCACAGTCACGTCTCCTTCTGTCGCCATATATTTTATAACTGGGAATTTGTACCTGTCGCTCCTCTCCGTCTCTCTGCCCTTTCCGCTGTCTTCCCCTCTGACCACCGCCCCTTTATTCGCTATGTCTGTGAGTCTGTTAGCAGAATTTTCCACATTTATTTAGGCTTTCAGAGGCTATGAAACCTTGAATAAAACAGAACAGCAAGAATTACAAAGTCTTTAATTCCTATGTATTAAGCGGACCCGTGTATGAAACTTAACTATAAAGAAGGGAATGACTGAGAGGGGCCTCTGGATGGAAAGCAGGCAATAATAGTTGCATCCAGCTGAGATGGCTTGAAATTGTTTAGCTTTGTTCACTTTCCGATGAAGTTGACGTTCCTGCAACCCACTGGGTCCCGCGGAAACCCTGAGAGGGTAATGTGACAATAGATGGCCAAACGTGAGACGCTGGAAAGCCTATAATCTCTTTCCAGTAGGAAAGAGCTCTGTAGGAGGTCAATTTGAGGAGAACTCTGAGCCATTATGGAAATCACTTTGTGAATATTGTTGCGAGATAATTATAGCTATGGGTCTGGGAAAGTATGGACGTGGGAGCAGAGAAAGGAGCCACCGGTGATATGAGAAGATTATCGTGGCTTAATTGAAATAACCAAGTACGGGAGTAAAGGAGATCAAAAAGTTCAGGGCACAAGAAATGTCTGTGACTCACATAAATCATAATTGTTGACTAGGAGATGTCTTGCTGTTCTCCAGGTACTTTTCCTTGAAGCACTGTGCATTCAGCCTGGTAGTTAACTAAGTGACAACAAACATAAGCTATAGAATAAGAAACAATCATAAGCTAAGCTCAGAAACAAGGTTAGCTGCCAAAGAGGCTCATTAGAGATCATTCAAACTATTTCCAAAGCATTCATTTATTAAGTAATGAAATTAACACTGTTGAGGAACAGTGAAGGAGAGAACTGGCCAGCCTGGCTCCTCCAGCAAAAATACTGTAATTTGTTCCCAGCAGGCTCACAATTCTTGTCTTTTACATATGACACACCTCCCATCTGTGACTTCTGTCATTGATGCCCAAGAGGTATTCAGCCTAGGCCACACTCACTAAACTTCACATCAGCAGGGGTGCGAACAGGTTTTGGCTTGCTGATGGGGTTGCCTAAAAACACCCCATTGATCCGTGTAACACAGTGCTTGCGTCTTTTCACTTCTCAACTTCCGTTTGTTCACCACCTCTGCTTCTTCACTCTGTTGCGCCGGCCGTGTTTGTTCTCTAAGACAAACTGTGCAGTGTAACCCTTTTACAAAGCGCTGGCCCTTCAAGACAAGCCTACATCATTTGTGATAGAAGCTTAGTATCTTCACTTATTAAAGCACCCATTAGCTGCGTCCGCTGTACTTGCCACAGTGTGAGGTGCTTCCAGTGGGACGCACGGGTGTGCATAGCATGGTTGCTGCCCCGGCGGAGCCTCCTTCTTGTAGGAGTGGGAGAACATGGAGGGGGAGAAAGGGCTAATGATGTGTAACGAAGTAAAGTGGTTCCGATTAATAAAGGAGTTTAAAGAGACCAGGGGAAACTTCATGACCGAGTGAGCTTTGAATTGGTCCTTGAAGGAAGGTTACAGTGAAAATGAAAGTTTTCAAGCCTCTGCTCTAGATTATGCACCACAATTTAGGAGAGGTCTGGACGAGAAGACTGCAGAGATACCATGAGAAAATGCATGGGACATTTTACTTTAATGCAGGGAGTACACAGAAAGCGAAGTTTGCTGATGGGCAGAAATGAAAAATATGTTGGAGGACTTATTTGTCGCTACCCTCTTGGTACCAAAGACTGTCTACAATGAAGAAGATATATTCCCTCTCGACATGTTCACAAACTAGCAGGACATACACCTCGTCAGGAATCGTCTGTGGCCCTGGAGTGTTGTGAGGGTAGCTGAGACTCAGGAGAAGACCTGGAGAAAGTGACTGTTGGAAAACCATGTGTGGGGGGAATGTTCTAGAAAAATAAACCAGCATGTGCAAAGACTGGGAGACAAGAAGAATAGTGCAAATAATTATATATTCTATGCCTTAGTGGGTTTAATATACTCCGTAATAGCTGTATGTTAGCTAAACGGAAGGAAGAAGGGATCAAAAGATGGAGAAACCAGTTAGGAGAGTATTTTAAGGAGGCCTGGAAAAGAAATTATCCTAAACGAAGTTCTGCCCAGTCATCTACAGCATCTCACTTTTAAAAAGGCCTGAATTGTGCTGCTGGCTGTTACCCAGGGGCCGCAGGGATGTCTGCTGCCCAGCCTCCTGGGTGAGGCTCAGGGAGGTGGCAGCTCATGTCGTGTGCTCTGTGAATGATAGTCCCTGGGGCATGAGCCTTTCCCTGTGGATGCTCTAGTACCCAAACCATGCATGCCTTAAGGTGGACACTCCGTAAGTAGCGCTTACATGAACGAAGGAATGAACGGTGAATAAACGCATGTACGTAAACAATACAATGCGGATGTCTCTAGCTTCTTAGATAAATAGCAAGGCTGAATGTAAGGAGAAATGAAAGCTTTTAAAGTTGAAGCCTGGGTCAGTGAAATGAAGATGGTACAAAAATAGAGATGAAAAATGCAGGACTGGAGCTTGGGAAAAGAGTTAGATTGCTTATTTGAGATGTTTCTTGTTTCTTGGGATAGCCGTGTAATGCTATGCATTTCCCCTTAGGACTGCTTTTTCACTGTTTCCCATGAATTTTGGGTTACTGTGTTCTCATCTTCATTTGTTTCAAAGTATCTTTTGATTTTTTCCTTGATCTCATTGTTAACCCATTCATTGTTTAGTAACATGTTATTTAGCTTCCATGTGTTTGTGTGTTTTTAAGTTTTTGTTTTGTTTTTTTCCTTGGGATTGACTTCTAGTTTCACATCATTATGGTCAGAGAAGATGCTTGATATAATTTCAGTCTAAATTTATTGAGACTTGTTTTGTGTCCTAACATGTGGTCTATCCTAGAAAATGTTTCATGTAAACTTGAAAAGAATGCATGTGCCGCTCCTTTGGGGTGAAATGCTCTGAAGATATCAATTAAATACATTTGATCTAGTGTGTCACGTGAAGCCACCATTTTCATGCTGATTTTCAATCTGGAAGGTCGATGTCAATGAGGTGTTAAAATCCCCTACTATGACTGTATTTCTGTTGATCTCTCTCTTTATGTCCATCAAGGTTAGGTGCTCCTATGTTGGGTACATCAATGTTTAAAAGGGTTATATCCTCTTGTTGGATTCCTCGTGGAAACAGCCCAAGTGTCCATCAGTAGATGAGTGGATTAAAAAAGAAAAAACTGGTACATTGACATGATGGAATCCTACTCAGCTGTAAAGAAGAAGGAAAACTTACCCTTTGTGACAGCATGGATGGATCTGGAGAGCATTATGCTAAGTGAAATAAGCCAGTCAGAGAAAGACAAGTACCATGTAATTTCACTCGTATGTGGGATCTAATGAACAAAATAAACTAACAAGCAAAATCGAGACAGACTCATAGATGGAAAGCAGACGACAGCTGGTAGAGAGGGGTGCAGTTAGGAGGTGGAGGGATTGAGCAAAAAAGAGAAAAAAAAAAGAAAACTCGGCCACCGACAACAGTGTTGTGATTGCTGGGGTGGAGGGGGAGGTAGAGGAGGGGGAAGGAGGGATATATGGTGATGGACAGAGACTTGACCTGGGGGGGTGAGCACACAGTACAGTGTACAGATGATGTCTTGTGGAATTGTGCACCTGAAACATGTATAATTTTGTTAACGAGTGTCACCCAAATAAAGTCAACAAAAAGGGGGGGAAAGGCCTTTACTGTTGTGAGGAATAAGGAAGCGAAGCATGGTGATTACTTAGCATAGTGCTGGCATATTGTAAGTACAATGTATCTCTCAGCTATCAGTGTTACTGTTATTTTTTCACTTGCTCAGTTTCAGGGTACATAAAATGCAAGTAGTTATAGCACGGACCTCAGAGTTATTATGAGAATTGCATAGAATAAGCCACATAAAGCTCTTTAATCAGGACATGGTAAGAGCTCTATAAATCTAAGCAATCATTAGTACTGCTCCTACTGACATAGTAACAGGTAGGGAATTTTCCATGTTGTCCCATGTCTTGTATTAAAATACCTAAAGGCCAAACAAAAGTGGAACACCTAAAATAAAGTATATTTAATACATTACATATAAGTTTCAGGTAATATTATAGACATTTTATAAATTGCAGTTTTTCTTGAAAGTTTTTGACAGCCTTATCTTTTATAACAATATAGAGAAGAGGTTATTTTATTTTAAGTAAAATAAATGTAAAGAATAAAAACAATCTGAGGCCTGTCAGAAGGGCAGGATTATCATTTTGTCTTTGAGTTTCATATCCATAATCCTTCTTTATTAATGTATTTATATGCATTTTGGGTTCAAAAAGATTGCTTGATATTAAGGATTAGATCTCGAATGACATCCATTGCCAAATTATGTGATTAAAAAATTTAAACAGCTGTCATTTTGAAGAAGCTTACTTTATTTTACCTAAAGTGCTTTTTAGTCTGGAGGGAATGCTTAAATGCAGTCAAAATTACTTGCAATATACTCATCGTACGATTTTTTTTTCCTAGTTAAATTTGTTTACAAGACTGCAGAGTTCAAATTTTGTAGAGAATATTCTTTTCTCCCTTTACTTAATGACTCTTACCTCTTTTTCTCCTGTAGTCCTAGGCATGAATTTCACTCATTACAAATAAGAGCACCCAAATCTTTTTTCATTTCATTAGTTCAGTAAGTTGTCTCCTAGGGTTATGGGGACATAATTGGGCTCTGCAACGATGCGCTTATTTTGCACTTTTACCCAGAAAAATCTTTATATACAAAAGACACAGAGAGCAGTTACCTTCAGCACGAATAATTACAGACCGTTGGGGGAGCCTCTTCCGGATGTGCCGGTGACTTACTCCCAGGCATTAAGAGGCAAATGCGCTTCAAATGTGCATTAACCTTTATGGATTTTTCTTCGTTTTTCATGTTTCACTGATTTATGGACCTAAATATGCCTGTTGCTGCTGTTTCTGAATGAGTCCCTTGTAAATCATTTCTAAATGATCTTTTTCAAGTCAGATAATCCAAGCAAGTTGACTATATCTCCAGTCAGTTCCTCTGGGGCTTCCTTCTTTCTTTGCCCAAGTGGCCTTCAGTGTGCTCTGAGCCTTCCACGTCATATCTGAGAGTACTTGAGTAAGAAATCCATCTTAAAGGAGCCATGCTTGCTGGGCGGCTTCTTTCTGCACCCTGAGTTGTTCCTGGCCTTTGGCGTGACGTCACTTGGGTTTGACTCCAAGGACCCATTTCCCTGAGTACAACTAACAATTTTTTGTGCAAAGATGAGCTCATGTCTGGCAGTGACTTTTATTATGGGTTATAGATCGATTTTTTTTTTTTCCGTCTAAGTCAAGCATGGCAGGGGTTTTGCATATTCTCATAAAAGCCTCCTATTCCCCTTGGAGGGAGGAGCAGAAAGTATCCTCAGCAGCACTTCACTGTTAGCACTGCCTGGGGCCTCTTCACAGGGGCCCGTGTATTCCAGGAAGACTCCACAGCAGGCACTCAGTGTTTCATTCTCTTTCTGTGTCCAAAGATTATTTTATTTAGTGGACATGAGGGGAAGTGAAATTTTATTTTCTTTGTAATTCACATGTCGTTCATGCTATGGGGGTGCGGTCACTGCTGATACTCGCATTGTTTCCGTAAAACAAAAACAAAAAGTTGCAAATTTCAGAAAATGCAAATGTTTGGTTTTTTTCTTTCTTTTTTTTTATTGTTCTGTTACAGTTGTCCCAGTTTTCCCCATTGCTCTCCCCTGTCCCACCCCCCTCCACAGTCACTCCCCACCCTGTTGTCCAGGTCCATGGGTCCTTTATATTTGTTCCTGAGTTCCACCTTTTATAGCACAGGAATGAATGCATGACTTGCTCATGAATACTGCATCAGTGTTTATTGCTAATTAAGTTTTTGCTGTATACCTTTATAAATATCTGTGTCATACGATGTAAGTAAATGTGCATATATTAAATGTGACAGTAGAGTCCTACTCCGTGAGGACGGGCCATGGGGACTTAACTTGCAATATACTCGACTAGTTTAGCAGAGCTTCTGCAGGCCTAGAAATATACAACTTTTCACATAGAAACCTGGGGCTAAAATGAAGGGAAGAAGATGGTCCAGATTTCTAAAAATGTTTTTAAGCTATTATGCAGTAGAAGAGATTCGGAGCTTATTGGCAAGAGTTAGTCTGGTCCATCTCTGCAGATTCAAGGCTAGATGAGAGATTAGTAGAAACAATATGCTGAGAGATCCCACAGAATGTAACAGGTCTGAGGAATAAATCACACATTCCTACTGGTGTTAATACATGTGACTGGGAGAAAAATCCTCAAGCCTTTCAGAGAAATGTTTCGTGTACAGTATTCAGTCTACACTACCAAAATGTGTATGATAATAGACAACAAATTCAGGAAATATCAAAGTGAGAGGAATTAAAATATTGTATGTTGTCTGATATAGATTGTATACAAATGTATACATTGAAAATATCCTTAGCAGTAAAGACCGACACAGTGTTCATGGGAGAGCCATGAACGAAGTCTTTGTGCTCCAAAAGCCAGAACTGTGAATTTGATTTTCCTGAAATTCGCACTATTAACTTCATATTTTGATTTTATGGAAAGATGATGTATCCCCTTGAGTGTAGTCAAATTATGTGTTTTGGGCAAGAATATCAGAGATGTGATGCTGTGTTCTTCTCTATGGTGTTAGGAAGGCAGGTGATATCAGTTTGTCCCATTACTGATAATGTTGGCCATAGAACTGAAAAAAATTATTAGGGTGTGACTGTAAGGCATACATGTTTACCATGAGCAACTATTTGTATTCAAATGAGTAAATATCATTGCAACTTATAAAATGCAATAAAGACCCTATGCGTTCAAGGCTATTTCCAGCTGGTAGCAGCTATAATTCTTGGCTAAGATGAATAGAAGAAGTGGAGCTTTACAATGAACTAGAATTTGTGATGAAGAGGCTGGGTTAAGCAAGGGCTTGGGAAGTGTGTGTGAAGTTTTAATTAGTTTATAATTTCTCTAGATAGAAATCAAATCAAGACAAAAACTTTGAAAATCCTGGGTAAACATAGATAGTGTTGTGCTCATGTATACATTCCAAAGGACACATACTTGTGTAAGAAAGAGTAGCCCTAGCCAGGTGGTTCAGTTGGTTGAAGTGTCATGCCATTCACCAAAAGGTTTCAGGTTCAATCCAGTCAGAACATATAACTGGGTTGCAGGTTCAATCTCCAACCAGGGTATGTACAGGAGGCAACCAATTGATGTTTCTCTCTCATAATATATTTCTCTCTCTCTCTCTCTCCCTCCCTCCCCGCCCCCCTTCCCTTTCTCTCTAAAATCAATAAACATATCCTTGGGTGAGGATTTTAAAAAAGTAAATTTAAAATGTTGGTACAACATACATGTGTATTTTAAGAGGCCCCCTAGTTGATGATATTCTGAAAAGAAAACCTTTGGTTAAATATTTACAAATAGCAATATTAGAATGCCGGAAACACGCTCTGTGCTTTAGACAACCAAATGCAGTGAGGATCAGTTGCCTACTCTCATTTATTTTTGGTTTATCCTACTTTACAACCTTAGATTTAGGAGGCTGATCTGAATAAGATTCCTCAAAATCCTGTCATTAGATGCTCTGTGTGTAGCACTGTGAAGATCCTTTCCTTTGAGCCTCACTCTCTCTCTCTCTCCACATACATGTACCTGGGCTTTGTGTTTGCTTTCTCATCATTTACAAAGATAGGGGGTCCCTAACGTGAGAGCACTTCGGGAGATGAGCTAATACCCTTTTGACAGGGTTCCATCTGTGCGCATCTTCACTTTGAAGTGAAGCATTTTGTTTCCTTATGAGCTTCTTTTGACTGCTAAAAATTCAGTGCTCTCTTACTTCTCTAGAGCTTATCAGGAGTGCCGTTGGAATAAAAACAGGACTTTTTGATGAGTCTCCTCTGCCCCCTGACTCTCTCCAGCCTCCCATTCAACAGGCCCCTTTGAAAGCACTTGACAGGTGAAAGGAGCCACGCAGTGGCCTGTGGGAATCTGGGGGAAATGAAGTACAGACTCGCCCATGAAAAACGACGAGGAGCTGCTCCTGGTAACTTGCGGGAATAATTCAACAGAAGCAAGATGAAGATGTTCACTGTAGGATTATCTATAACGAAACCGGGAGGCGGCATTAATGCTTCCTAATTAATGTTTGGTTTAATAATATTGTGTTCATTAGCACGAGGGGATGGATGACTCTTAACACTCTGCGAAAGAGCCGAATACCAAGTAGTGTGAAGCCACTGAGTTGTGCAAAGTGAGAAACAATGTGGGATGTTGGCAGGGACTGCAGAATGCTCCTCAGTGAGAGGCGACTGTTCACGTCGGGGTGGTGGAGGTATGGGATGCTTTCCCTTTCATTCTTTTTAAAATTTTCTTTTTATTTGGACCTCCAGTCCAAATTCTAGCAAGGACATGCCCTAGTTTCAGGAACTATGGATTGAAGTTAAAGGATTTGTTAATTATTTTACTTAACACTTTCTTCACCAAATACTTCCCGAGAGCCTACTATGTGCTAGCCAGTACCACGCACTGAGGATACAGCCTGAGCAATTTATACTTGGCCCCTGGCCACGTGGGACTTCAGTCAATTCTACAAATCGCATTAGCTACCATTTTCTTAGCAGTTACTCCGTGTCAACCACTGTGCTGAGTGCTTAACTCTTATTTCTTCATTTAATCATCAAAACAGTCCTGTGTGTTATCATATCCATTTTACAAAAGACAAAAGTAAGAATAAGAGAGGCTGAATAACCTGCTCAAGACCACACATTCCACATTCATACTTAGAAATGTTTGCTCTCAATTCTGCTCCTGCCCAGTCAGCTTCCCTAAATTATTCCTCCTCACAGTGACCAGGCATCCGGTTTACCTCCTGGATGCCTAGGAAACTACTTAACTGATTCTGTTCCCTCCCTGCCCAAGAAAGAACAGGTTGCCTCTTGAATGTAATCGCTACCCATTTTTGACTAGAGTTAAAAAGCAGGGCTGATAAGGCAGCTCTAATTTTTCTCTTTCATTCTCTCTCCAACACTTCACGCTTTCTGCACAGAGAGGGCACCCTCGGCTCTGAAAGCAGATTTGGGAACATGTTGAATGGGTCCCCTCGAGTTAGAGAAGACAACTTCAACCTGGACGTGTCATTTGAGACTGATGTGTGGCTTTGGGGAATAAATGACTGGTGTTTGAAAGAAATCCTTCAGCGGCAGGCAGTGGGAGCTCCTGAATCGGTGCTCCCAGCCCTTTTACATCCGGGGACACCAAAGGCAAATAGGGGACTAGAAAAAAAGAAGAAACTGGGATAATTTAGAGCCTTCTGTCACTGTTTAGGAGCAGGATAAGTACTACAAATTTTGTTCTAATGTTAAAGATTTTGAAAATGTAAGAAGTACTTGTCAGGAAACTAAGTCCCATTGAAAATGATAGAGAAGGAATGTGATGATTGATTCCCATAATATTAAAAAAATAATGAAAAGACCTTGGCTGTGTTTACCCATTAGCAAATTAATCACGGGTTTTCTCTCAAAGGCCTGTCAAGGAGCCCAAGATGCACCTGGGTGGGTGAGTTCTCTAGAGTGTGAGAGGGATAAGAAGGCATCGGCATAGCAGGATGGAGAATTTGGAGTTCTTAAAATTATGGCCATGGCTAGCTGTCTCCCTTTATTTCTTCATTTCCCCCCTCCCTTCTCTCACTCACTCCTTCTTAAAGATGCATTGAATTTTGTTTTGGGTCATGCTTTTATTTCTCTCTCCCTGTTGATAACATCAATTAAGAAGCCTCATTGTGTTCCTCATCACTTCTCAATGTCTACTTTTTTTCCTGCATTCTCTGGGTTACATTTTTATTATGATAATACTATATGTACTTGCTCCCCACCCCCACCACCACAATATGCACCCCAGAGGTTAATGGAGTGTTTAACTGGTGACATACAAGATTAACCGTGGTTTATTTACTTATTAAACGAAGGAAACTCTTTATGAGGCTAAACAGCTGCCCTTAAGCCGCATTTGCACACCAAACTTTAAATGTGGCTCATTAGAAAGCAATTTATAAAATACAGTCTCTGACGTGTGTAGGTGATTTTTTATATTTTCTACTTTAATTGTATCAGAGTAGCTAATATATTTGTGAGCTGTTGTTTTTTTAATCAAATGATTCAGAAAAAGGAAAAACTGAAAGCTCTTCTTCCCACTCCTCTTCCGGACCCCATCCCTGTCCTTGCTTCCTACAGGTACTCAGCTTTTGTTTTTTTATGAGTCTTCCCTGGGGGTCTTTATAATAAAATAAACAAATGAAGATATATAGTTCTTACACAAAAGTCAGTGTAGCAAACACTACTAAATACAAATTGCTTTACACCTTGCTTTTTTTTTTTTCTCACTTCACAATAATGTACCTGGAGCTCTTTCTCATGTTAGTGCCCCAAAGGCTTCCACATTTGGAGGGCTGAGGTTGCTGCATGGCATTCCAGTGTGTAGCTACGCCACAGTTTATTTGACAAATCCCTCATTGTTGGATTTTTTTTTTTTTTTTTAGTTGTTTCCAGTCTTTTGCCATTAAAATAATGCTGCACTGACCTATGTAATCATGTTCAGATGTGGCTGTCAGAAAAACTTCCCAGAAGTACGACTTCTGGGTCAGGGAGAAATGCATTTGTAATTTTGAATGGTCGCGCCACCTTGCCTTCCGTAAGGACAGTGCTTTATTCCGCTCCCGTCAATAATAAAGGGGAATGCCATTTGCCCACCCCCCACTTAAGCCAACAAAGTGTATCTTCACACGTTTGGAATCTGGACAATCCATGGATGAAAAAAAAAATGGCATCTCAGTGTAGTTACCTTTCCATTTCCCTCATAATGAATGACATTAAGAATATTTTCTCATGTTGAATGGCCGCTGTATTTCTTTACTGTAAACTGTCTTTTTGTATCTTTTGGTCATTTTTCTACAAACTTGTTTTTGTCCTAGCTGTCATCTGTGGTATAAGTTGCAAATACATCTTCCCAGAAAGTCATTCATTTTGCTGTCTTTATTTCATCTGACTTTATTTCATTTTCCTTCTACTTTGAGAAAATTTTAAAGTACAAGGTAGCCCTTGCTTTGCATAACATTGTGGAACTGTAAAAATTACCATGCCAAGCAACCTTAATCAGTGGGGGAAATCACAGTTGTTTTCATGACTTCAAAAATTTTGTCAACACATTAAAAACTCTCTTACTGCAATAAATATATACAGATATGAAAAATAAGAAAACAAATAATATTCCTAGTCCACTGTGACATTAGAAACATTGAGGACTAAAGTGCTTTATTTCTTTGTTAAGATCTTATCAAGAGCAGTTTGAACAATGTTGTATACTTTACGATACACTGTGAGCATCTTTTCTATGCCTTGGTGAAAGGTCATGCCTGCCTCAAAGTTTGGATCAACCGCCAGTATTTTATTCTTTGATTTTCAACGACATGAAATAGCTCAAAGAGTTCTTATAATGTGAAATTTTTCACTGGCATCTGTTCTCTGGGCCATCTTCATCCCTTTTGCCACAACCCCTTTCCTCTATATTTAGGTCAAGTTCAACCTTCACTCTGGCTGCATTTGCCACTCAAATGGGGATAGTGTCAACATTCCCAAGGTCATCTGTCTCTTCTATAAGTCCATTTACATTGAATTCAAATTTCACTCCCACTGTTACACTTTTTTTCCCCCCTATATTTTTATTCATTTATTTTCTTGGTCAATTCCCTCTTTTAAATATCCTTTGTAAAATATCCCACGGGCTTATCACGGGGAGACAAGGAACGCACTACATGCTTTGCTGTCTGGACATGAACTGAATAACAGATGTGCGGTGATCAGTCACCAATACACTTGGGAAGCAGTGCCATCATTGATCATGATGAATATCAATTATTCACGTAGAGGTCTGAACTGAAGAGCTAGCCTCAAAGTTTATATTTTATGCCATTACTCATAGTTAACATTCTGTGGTAACTGGAATTGGAATGTTGGTTTTGGAGGACAGGTGTTATTAGCTAACCTGGAGTAACTTCAGTTTGTACATACCAGAAGCATGCAAAGCAGGGACTGCCAGTACAGGAAAGTAGAGAGAATAATATGGCAAACACCTGCACACTCGTCTCCGAGCTTTGACAGTCATTAGCATTCCTCTATATATGCTTTAAGTGTTTTTAGTAATGGAAATACGTCATTACAAATAAGGCCAAAGCCCTTCTTTGCCCCTGCCTCCCATTCTGTTCTCTTCTATAACCTCCCAACTCACATATCATCGCAGATTAAAAATATATCCTTTATTCTCGTCCTCTCTCTCTCTCTCTCTCTCAACATTTCTGTGTACACATATAAAGATCTCAGTGAGAAATATGTAGTGTTGGGGGGGTGCTTTTAGTTGTACCATAATTGTTTTATTTTTATTGTGCTTCCCTTGCTGCTCATATTCTTATTTACTTCTTGGATTAGTAAAAATATTTTGTGCATCTCCTTTTTTTACCCTGGTTTAGAATTTGTTTTCTATTTCATCTTATTTCTATTCAATTAGTGAAATAACTTGTATCTTTAAAAGATAGATATTTATATAGAGAGAGATGACTATTATACATAGACAGATATGTTAATAGATGACTATTAGAGTAATGATATGCTCGCATTAAGAATTCTGGGAATTTCCCTGTATCTCTCCACAGAAATAACCAATGTCTAGAGATACCCGTGTGGGTTTTGTCATATTGCTAACACTATTCCTGACATATTTAACAAGCATTCTACTGTTTGTCTTCCAGATTTATTCAGGAAGTTGAGCATGCCTTGGGACTTGGCCCGGCCAAACAATGTCCTCTTCGCGAGTTTCTCACCATGTACATCAAAAACATCTTTCTCAATCAAGTTTTGGCTGAGATCAACAAGGAGATCGAAGGGGTCACGAAAACATCCGACCCCTTGAAGATCCTGGCTAACGCTGACACCATGAAGGTGCTGGGCGTGCAGCGCCCTCTTCTACAGGTAATGACAGACTTTGAACTTACTATTTATCCACAATTACTATGGCTATGGCAAGAGTCACAAGTTAAAAAAGAAGAATTACCATCTGTTTTTATATTCATCAGGGACAAAACAAGAGGAAATAAATTACATAGACACTAGGGAAATTTAGGACTAATGTAGAGATAATGAAAATTCCTTAGGATATTTAAGAAAAACGTGGCTAGCTTTGAATATGGGAGACAGTGAGTCTCATTAACATGCAGGCAACTCGCATGCTTTTCCCGGAATTTGCCCTTGAAAGGGCTTACAGGAAGGAAGTCTCTCCCTGCCTCACCTGAGCTGCCAGCAGGAACCCTCTGTCCCCATCCAGGGCAGACTTACTATTAAGAACCTGGCTAGCTCACAGTGAATTGGAACCCACCAGCATACAGGCTTTTAAAAGTCAGGTCATTTAATTCATTTATGTTGAAAATTTTACTCTAACTATATAAAGAAATGGTTTCTGAGCAACAGAAATAAGAATTTCTCAGTAGATATGTGGATTAATAGGCTTGAGATACTTCTTTTATATCCATTTTATCCAGTGACTTGAAGGCAAATATAAAACTAGAAGAAAATAGTAGGAGTTTAAATTATGGGTATGCATTAACTACTATTACCCTGTAATTGAATCTTTATGGTGTTTCTTCATTTAAGAGGAAAAATGTTTCTTTATTTTTTACATAAGTTGCATGATATGAGGATATCTCAAAATGCAGACGGCTTGAACACTTCAAAGAAAAGTATCAGTAGAAGGGCATTCTAGCTGCTTCAGTTGCCTTTACATATGTCTTCCTTGGTTTTTCCTTCTGTGTATGTTAGAGTTAATAGCAATGCTGAACTTTTCATAGAGGAGTGTCCTAGGTAGGAGCATTCTTTCTATATGAGCAAACTCTCCTATGGTACTGAGGAATTCTGGGACAAGAGACATTTTCCTCTCCCAGAACTTGAATTATAGCATCACACCGAGGAACAGGTTCATTTGGGTTGTCTCTGTTCCCAGTGAGGGAGCTATGCTGAGCGTAGGGTGCAGAGCAGGGACAATGGCAAAGGCATGTGTTCACTGGTCTTGGCTGGATCCCTCTGCCACAGGCTCTTTGCGTGGCTGGGACGTCCTGATTCTCAGTTCTGATGTGACCTGCATAGAGAAGCTTTTCCTGACTGTCCTACCCGAGTAGGTCCCCTCCTCTGTTTATTCTCCATTCTCCCTTCCCCCTCTTGTCTCCTCACCCCATTCTCAACGTCAAAGTACCGAAGTCAAACTCTGCAGACAATGTCACCAAAGCTCTCTTGCCAGGTGACTCATGACCAGGTTCTCACAATAGGAAGCACTACCAGCAGATGGGGGGGAGAGGGAGGTGCGAGGAGAAATGGGTTGGGTTCATTCTTATCTCCTTCCTCCCCACTTTGGACCATGGTTCTGGCTGTGGGTTCACCCCTCCAAAGCAGTCCTGCCTGGGGACATTACTCCACATCTCTGGCGTCCACTGGACCCTGACCACGCCATTTCTTCTCCTTGTCCCTTGATTGCAGCTTTCTGCTATCGCTAGCTGCTGGTGCGTCCTCTTCTCTCGTTGCTTCTTTCAGTGCTGCCCATACTCCTGTTTCTCCTCTTTCCTGTTTCTTTATTTGAATCATCTGAATGGAAGTCTCTTTTATCAGGATCCCAACTAGAGCTCCCCAGTCAGTCGCTGTTTGAACACACTGATTATTTTTTCCTTTCTAACACAACTGTAATTATTAGTTCATTTACTTCCTGGCTTGTTTATTTTCTGTCTTTTCCCACTGGGATGTAAGTTCCAAAAGCATAGTACAGTACCAGGCAGCAGTAAGGTCCTCAATAAATAACTTTGAGTGAATACACACAGTGTGGACCGTTGGAGGGGCACAGACGGACACACTGAATTCGTTCTGAGAGTCCTCAGTAACTGCAGAGTCAGGGGGGAAGATGAGACATGGAGGACGACACAAATTTGTTTACATTCTGCTTTTGTGTGGCCACATCATTAACGTCCTCTCTATCAGAAAGCCTGTCGGCACTTACGTCCTTGAGGTGTCATGCTGTCGTGTCATACAGAGCAACCTGAAGGCACTGAGGGCACTCTATTTAAAGGACACCGATGTACAACCGAGTGAATCTGTGAGCTAAAGGTGCTGGCTTATTTAACGTGGTCATTTTCAGCTTGAGTAGCAAAGACACATCAAAACGCATAACTAATTGACTAAAATTTGGCCCATGCCAGGGCCACACACTAAAACTACTCTCTATCTAGGCAGTCTCCTGATGTGTTTGTCACATCACTCCCAGCCTCGTCACCAGCCATTTGTGCATGTCACTGTGCCCTCTTGTTTTGTTTTGTTTTGTTTCCGCTTGTTTTTTAAGTCAGCAACTCCATGCTGAGGCAAGATAAGAACTCCAACCTGACCTCTTCTCTCGTTGACCTTATCGAGATCCGATAATTCCATGTACGTGAGTGACTCCTGCAGCTAAGGCCATTCCGAGTTATTCATTTCCAAATTTGTTTTCGGAGCCAAAACATCTGCTGGCTTATTTGGTTATTTTGTTGCCCTCTCTTTCATCATAAAATTTTTATTTTATGAGAATGCAAACTAGGCCATATCAATAAATTTGTTTAGTATTTACAGACTTAGGAGATTTAAAAGCAAATGAAGTGAAGGTTATTTTCCTTTCTGATCTTGAGCATTTCTCTTGCTTTATGATGACTGTAAGTTGCTTTCTAACATAATTTCCCATGCTCAAGTTTCCAGGTTTCTTATATGTGTTTCTCTGCTACCTTGATATTGTTATCCCCAGCTAACTGCTGGCGACTAATCCGAAGAAAAAGAAACAATTCTGAAAAATTTAAGCTCAGTTTCCAAAATAACTGTTAAGAAGGGAGCGTGGGGAAATATATGTACGTGTGAAAGATGCAGTATCCAATTACGTGAAGTGTAAAACTGTCCTTTGAAGTCGTTCCCTCTGCTAAACTGTTGCTTGGTGGCAGAAAGAAGAGGGTTGTGCCCCCTGCCGCCTGAGGCAGCACCCAGTGTCACATAGCGTCAGCCCCACTGGATTGTCCAGGGAAGTGGAAGGAGAGCTTTCTTACTGCTGCGGTCATTTGTGGGACGATGCGCAGATGCAGAGAACCCCGGGACACTTTGTCCTTCTCTCCATGAGATGGCAGCTGGGCAGTATGAGAGCCAGTTATAAGGGGCAGTTTCCATGGTGATAATGTACTTTTGCATCGGTAATTTCACTTTCTCAGCACAGAATTCATAGAAGGAAGTAAATAGAAGGGAAGAGATTACAAGCACCATTTTGTAGGTGAAACAGCTGTTCAAGTGTTGGCCCAAAATGACATAACAGCATAGTACTTGTAGTAATAGAAGTAATAATAATAATAGCATTCATAGCAGTAGATAGTAGTAATGATTGCGGCTAACACTTTAATGGCATTTACGAGGAGCCAGGCACTATTTTGAATGCTTTATATGTTTTGACTTGTGTTTTACATATTGGCAACAGCTTTGTGGGGGTGGAAACTGGGGAGGAAACTGAGAAATAATGAAATTAAATAACTTGCCCTTGGTCACATAGCTTGGCAAGTACTAGGACTGTAATTCAAACCCAGGCACCCAACCCTGGAATCCACACTCTGATGAGTTCTTCCTAAAGCCTTGCCTGAGGAGTAAGCTTGTCTGCACACTTTTTGTTCCCCGTCTGCTAGGAGATGAACAGAATGTGAAAGTAGGCATTTAGAGCCCCCACCCTTTAAAGCAATTTGACATTGTCTGTTGAACCTAATAATACAAAATTGGGATTTGTATTTCGTATATCTTTGTGGTTTGAATTATTTTTTTCTAGTAAATCATTTCTGCTGTGTTTTATAAAAGTATCAATCTACAGCAGCTTGGGGATGGGGAATCTGCGCCCTCACTGTGGTTAGGGACAACTGTGTCCCTTATTTCCTGTATTGTCTCACAGAGACGTGAAAGCATAGAATCAACCATCTCCAGCCTCAGTGCCCAAAGATTTTCCAACAGATGGAGCCATTGGATATTTGTGGCAGGTGGGTCTCTCCTAGACCCCCAGCCCCTAGAACAGTGCGTGCTATAGAGATACTCGCTATTGAATAAATGGGTGAGTGAATGAAAATGAATGAATGGCTTTCTTAGCACAGGGACATGTGTGTGCATGTTTTTTCCTCCCGGTATAAGATTCGCGGTCTTGGGTTTAAGATTCTTGACAATGCTTAAATTCAAAGGTCATAGTTCTTATGCCTCTACTGCTATCGGTATGAAGGCAGGACTTGAATATACCTCATGCTCTTACCATCTGAGATTCCACTTTTTTTTTAATGGCTTCCACATGTTGCAAGGCAAAGCGTGCTGATTCCAAATAAGGAAATCTCTTAGGAGCAATTCATTTCTCCTGAGTCGGGTCTTCTGTCACTTAGACGTGGAGCTACAGAAACTGTCAATCAAAGTGGGTATCCTCCCGTTCCTTACATGTCTGCAGGAGTCTACAGATTGCTCACTGCTTAGGCACAGGAAACAGCCACTCTGTTCCCTATTTAACATTGATTTGGGGTTGTCATTTAATATAGTCCTTTTTTAGTGTCTCCGTCCAAAAAAAAAAAAAAAATGGCAGGGGGCTGATGCTTAAGATTTTTATCTTTTCCCTGTCAAAGTGCTGAATGGGCATCTAAATGCTTGAACGAAGGTCCTAGTAAAGCTTTTATTCCTGCCCCCTGATGGAATGTGCTCTACCCTGGCCACTTAGAGAGTGGTCTGTGGACAAGAACATCAGACCTGTGAGTCAGAATTTGTGTGGCATCGCCAGCCGGTTTGCAAGCACATTCGAGTCCAAGAAGCGCTACGTTGTACCAGCGCAGCACAGAGCATGGTCCACGGACCGTTGCACCAGCATCTCCTGAGCTCGGGAGGGATGCACGCTCCTGCACCTCACTGCAGTCTGCGCTGGCGCCCAGGCACCTTTGCTCCAGCCAGCCTTCCCAGGGGCGTGGACAGAGACAGCAGTTCCAGGAGCGCTGCTGCACACACCACCACGCCCAGCGGGCGGTTAGCAAATGGGCTCTCACGCCGTGGGCTCTGAGCGTGGTGGAGAACAGTAGTCACTTCCCTGACACAGTGTTGTTTCCCACAGGCCCAGGGAATGTAAAAGCAATATTTACAGTGGCAGCAGAAGCTGCTTCCTAGTCTAGCACACTGCTGAATTTTGCAGTTCTTTCCAAATACAGGATGAGTCTGTGTTCCCTGGTGCACGCAGAGGCAGCTTTCCTAAAGCTGAGGCTCAGATTCCTGCATCAGTGGAGGAAAAAACAGAAAGCTGTGTAAGTAAAACTTGCAGGTGATCTCTCAGAACATGGACAGCACACGTCCATTTCCCTCACTGCACCAGTGTTGGTCAGATTGCCTCTGAGGAGTGAAGTGGTTACAGAGTCCGTCTGCAGACACCACACTCTCTGCCTTAGCCAGCTGCACGTCCCACTGTTACCTGTGGGCTTAGAGCAGTGGCTCTCAATGACAGTCCCCTTCAGAATCACCCAGGAGCTTTCCGCAAACACTAAGGCTCAGATCCAGCTGACAGATTAGGCTCAGTGGATCAGGAGCAGGGCCTGGTCCTCAGCATTTTGTAAGACATCACATGATCCCAGCAAGCAGCCAGAGTTAGTGCCACTGGCCTGGATCTTTCTACACCAGTTGCTGCCCTGAGAGGAAGCACATAAAAGCCTACTTGAGGCCTTCCTTACTCAGTCAGGTTCTTGAGAGTGGGCTCTCTGATCCTTGAGCCAAGCTCCGTACCAGAGCCTTGAAGGAGATGCCAATGGATTTAAATCCCAACATTTCAGTCAAAAACTTTGTAGCCAGGGCCAAGTTGCTCACCTCTCTGCACCTGTTCCCTCCTCTGTGAAACAAGAATAATAAAATGCATGTCATAAAAACATGGGAGTCATTTCTAGTGATCAGATGGAATAATGATTGTAAAGCATATCTCCCTCCCTGCCCACTTCACCTACGTGTCAATTTCAGCATTGACTGCAACTGCTCAGATGCTTGTTACCTGCCTGCTCCTTAACGCTCACCTTTGCAGATTTCTGACTCCTAACGAGAGGCCCCTCCACACCCACCATCTCTGTCCACACTTCGGCATGCGTCTCCTCTCCTCTCTAACGTGCGGTTCACCCACTCCTGCTCTTTGTCCTCTAGCATCCACCAGCACCTTCTGTCTCCTGCCTCCTGCTACCCTGGTGTGACTGCAACAGATGATACTGTTTCACCTCCTTTCTCTTTTTCTGGAGTTCATATGCTGATCATTCATTTGCAGCAGGAGCAGTGTGTAGTGTGTGTTTGTCGCTAGTAAAGCCAGTGTGTCCATTTCCTGGGGCTACCGTAACGAAGTACCACCAACCAGGTGGCTTAGCGCAGTGGAGCTGTGTTCTCTCCCAGTTCTGGGGTCCAGGGGTTCTAGAGAAGGACCCTTTCCTGCCCCACCCACCCCCTGGGGGTTCTGGTATTTATTAGCTTCTGGCAGCATCACTTTGATCTCTGCCTCTGTCTCCATTTGTCCTTGTCTGGCTCTTAGAAGAACGTTGTCATTGAATTTAGGGCCCACCCTAAGCCAGCATTATCTCACTCAGTCTATAATTGCATCTTCAAAGACCCTATTTCCTAATAAGGTCACATTCTGAGGATCTGTGTGGAAATTTATTTGGGGGTAGGGGGCACTGTCTGCCCTACTATGGCTAGTAATTGGAAGCCAAGTATATAGAATGCAATATATTCAATTTGCTATAGTTGCTCTGAAGCCCCTCTGACAGGAAGCAGTGTTAAGGCAACAGGGCCAGGGTGGTCTAAAGCAATGGTCCCCAACCTTTTTGGCACCAGGGACCAGTTTTGTGGAAGATGACTTTTCCATGAACTGGAGTGGGGCAGAGAGACAGGAGGCGGAGCTCAGGCAGCAATGCAAGCGGTGTCCATGGATAGGGAGGAGAGAGTTTGGGGACTCCTGGTCTAAAGTCTGGGTGTCAACAAAGTTCCAAATGAATGCTTGGTAAGCTGAGTGACTGCTGGAGCTGCCGTTAAGCCTTATCGAAGGTTGGTAGATACAACTGCCTACAGCGTATAACGATTGGCTAGTGATAATTACACTAATGCCCAAACCTGTTATCTCTCCAGCGAAGCTAATGTGCTGCCAGTAACCTCTTCCTGGTTTCCCAAGGAAGGGGGACCAGCAGCAATAGCACATTGTTCGCATCAGACCACATGTGTTAATACGAAGAATGTTGCATTTGAGTGATATTTGCGTCACGGCCCGTTGTGGCCATTCCCCTGTGTGACACAGCTGGGTTCCGTTTTTACTAGCATAACCAGATTAGTCCATTTAGGATCTGCTGGAACTCATCATGAAAACCATTATGTTGAAAACAGAGCTGATCAATTGATTTTTTTTCCCCCCTGTAAGCTCTGAGAGGAGGGGCTCATGGTCTCACTGTGCTACAATGTGTCTTAGGATCCAGATGCCTTGGGATCTAATTTGATTCTTCAGTGTCTATCTGGACCTAAAGAAATACTAACTTACCACAGTTTGCACTTTGATTTTCTTTGAATTTTACTCTTATTATTTTATTTTACTCACTACTGATATTGCTTGGCCTCTTCCTGACAAGTAGGGATCTCGAATAACCAACCACTAGGGCCACTTCAGGCTTCATCCAGGAAGATAGAGTAGGATTCCTCTGTCCTTGTCTTTGGCTGCTTTGTTACTATAGCTGTCAACACTCACTTGTGCATTTCTGGACAGCTGAGAAAATAAAAATTTCATGACTGATGGGGACTGTTGGGATTTTATAACATTCATCTCTGTCTTCAAATTATCAGGTTAAGTTCCGCTTTTGTATTATTAATTCTGTTACAGGTTCAATACATTTTAATGTTTGTAGAATTTCGGTTGTGATTCTTCCAACCTTTCAGGAAAATAGCTCAGGTAAATTCCACCGCAGCGTGGAGGGAAAGGCATATAAATGGGGATCTGGTCTCCGTGTCAGCGCCCTGACTTCAAACAAACCCAGGCCACTTCCCACCCCTGAGCTTCATCCCCTTTATCCGTACAGTAGAACTGATGTCCTCTCAACTGCCTCACAGACCGAGCTGGGAAATGCTGGGGGACCGTGCATTCAGCAGGGCTTTCGGGCCCACTCTACACACTGAGTTCTTTTATAACTGCTGTCCTTGGTCCACATGCCCACGGGGTCACACCGCTCAGTACACCAATTAGCAGTAGAGGAAGTGGCGCTAAGGCAGCACCCACAGCCATGGTCATTGTTTCCTATTAAAGGGAAAGCTTCACTAGTTTTTACCAGCCATTTGTTTAGATAACCAGTGTAAGAACCTAGCAATATCTTTCCCATAATTCATTGTGAAAATATTTTAAGTACCTGAAAAGGTTGGAGAAAATTTTTTCGTGAACACCCACTTGCCATCTAGATTCCACAGCTAATGCCGAGCTGCATTTGTTTCATAGCATAGGAATTCTGATTCTCCTACAGTCATCCCAGTTATGAATTTCTAATAATTCCCTGAGTTCTTGACCATGGTGTTGTTCATAGGGTTTTAATATCTTTCTTAGAAAATCAGAATATAAAGAGAAGTGAGTTAGTGGGAAAGTCGCTTTGTTAAAAGAGGGTTCAGTTTCTAAAAGCACCCATTCAAACATTTCCTTTAAATAGTGTCCTAGACCAGGAAATTGGCCAGCTCACACTTGTGATTAATCTTTAAGTAGTGCCTTTATTGATGTAATGCCACAAGGGAACTTGTCTTCATAACTGTTGATTAAAAAAAAAAGTCTGTGAAGTGAGCCAGAGAGAGAAGAATTTTATATATAGGCAGAATAGGCACATAATATGATCAATTTGAATTCTGACAAATATCTTTATAGTCTTATGTCTGGATGAAAAAGAAAGAGGATCTTATCTGGTTGGCTACTTTTCTTAGAGAAGTTCCTGTTTAGCTAGATTTCTGTAAGTAGCTTTCTACAAAGCAAGGAGAGGGAAGTATTTTATACACACACACACAGTGTGGGGCAAAAGTCAGTTTACAGTTGTGAGTAGACAAAACACAGAATTTATTCTTGTATTATTATTTATCGATTATTGTGTGATTTTCCAAACAAACAACTGTAATCCTCCTTTTGCTCCACTGTGTGTATGTGTGTGTATACATACTGACTTCTATATAGGCTTTTGCTTTTGGAGAAAGTCCAGGGGGCCTTGAAATGAAGAAATGGTCTTCTTTTGTCTGCAGAAAATCATCCGCAACCAGCCTTATACTAAATTGTATTAGAACCATTAATGATCTCAAAGTTTGTGTTTCCTGAAGTCAGTTATAATTCTGAATGTTTTCTTCAACGGGCCGTCATTTCTCACGATGTGTTTGGAACAAAGTCTAATTTAGATGCAACTTTTCAAGAAGTCATTTATGTATCTAGGTTATGAGGTCAGTTTAAAGAGAAGAAGCTGGGCCCTGACCAGTGTGGCTCAGTTGGTTGGACATTGTCCTGCAAAGCAAAGGGTTGCCAGTTTGATTCCCAGTTAGGGCACAGGCCTGGGTTGAGGGTTCATCCCCCAGTGCATACGGGAGGCAGCTGATCGATGTTTCTCTCCCTTTATCTCCCTCCCTTCCCCTCTCTCTAAAAGTAAATAGATTAAATCTTTCTTAAAGTTTTTTAAAAAGAAACTGGAGTGGCAGGTTTTTCCCACGTGGACAGGGGAGTTACGAGGGACTGCTGAATGCAAAAGTAATTACAGTTAATGACACTTGCTTACCGGCTTTTCTTGGTACTAGGAAACTTGTCTGAGCACCAGGCTATTTCAGTATGATACCAGTATAAGGATCAGCCCTGGGTTTTAAACCAGGGTTCTGAATTTACTTTCTCAGTCAAAGCAGGCCCACTGATGACCATCTTAGTTGTCGCCTAGACTGTTCATGAAACAGGGCTCATTTTGGGTAAGTGCTTTGAGACATTGATTGGCTGCTGTCTGTTTGGGTTTTGCCTGGGCCCACTCCTTGGCGGATGAGCAGGAGAGAAGGTAATGACTTGTGATAGATCTGCTGACAGGGACCAAACCGCATTCATACTCTGTCGCTCAGACCTTTAGAGTTGCCTTTGCCGGAAATGTATTTGACTTCACTTGCTAACAAAGGCTGCTTCAGATTTATTTATCGTCCTTAAATGCTAGAGAAGAGGAAGAATGTCCCATCAAAAGATGCCGAGAAGAGAGAAGAGGCTGGCTGATAGCCCAAGCAAATGATAGTTATCATTCTTGGGAGCAGCGGAATTGCTGATCCGGCAAGATGGCTGGTTTGAGCCAGACAAGTGCAGAAAGAGAATTGCTGTTCTCGGGCAATTTTTGAGGTTCTTACCATAAGTAATTTTTTCCCTGTCTGGGTGTTGCAGCTCCTGACTTAGAGATGTTCTAGTGAGAAAACGAAGTGAAACAAGACTATCTCAGTTTGAAAGTTAAATGGTCCTTTAAGATTAACTGTTCAAATAAAGAGGCTGTTCTTCTTCATGTTAGTTAAGGATCCTGTCCTACTCAAAAATGTGTGTGTGCTTTATCTGGGCACACACACACTCTAAGGTGGGCTGGTAAATATCTGAGACATGTACTACGGCGAGAGTGACATGACACAGATGAGCAATTTCCACGGTTGAAATTCTAATAAAACTAAACGTAAATGTTGACTTATTAAACACCTACTTTGTGCTATCACTAGATGAGGACAAGTGGGGATAAAGAAGGAATTTAAAGTATAATTCCCAGGTCTCAGGAGCTTCTCGTTTAGTTAGGGAATCAGAAGATCGGCAGTTTAAGAGTTGAGGAGAGAGTCCACCCTGGGCCAGGGGATTCAAGAGACTTTAGACAAAGGCAGGTCCTGAACTGGGCATTGTAGGGTGTGTGGAAATGGTGAGAGCAGAGGAGAAAGTGACCCAAACAAGGAACATGACTTAAGCAAAGGCACAAAAGTTGTGTTCGTGAGAGAGTGAGATTAGTCTAGATGGGTGAAGGAATGAATGGAGAGTGAGAAATAAGGTTAACAAGGGCGTAAAACACTTAAGGAGCTCTTCAATTTTGAATGGAACAATTTACTTTTGAAGTGGGAAGAGGTACAGAATCATGAAGGGATGTGCCTCTGATGGGTGCTCTTTTTTTTAGTCATCATCCAAGGATATGTTTTGTGATTTTAGAGAGAGAGGAAGGGAGACGGGGAAAGAGAGAGAGAAAAACATTGATGTGAGAGAGAAACTGATCAATTGCCTCTCGCACATGACCCAACCGGGGATCAAACCCACAACCTAGGTATGTGCCCTAGGAGAACTGAACCCACAACCTTTTTGTGTGTGGGACGGGGCTCCAGCCAACCGAACTACCCGCCCAGGGCTAATGGGTGCTCTTTTAAGGGCGAGTGTGCTTTGACAGTTCACAAACAGGATTAGAGGGCAAATAGCTTGGGGTACAAGAGGCCAGCCGAGGCAAAGACCCAGTGATCCAGTACTGAAGGGAAGACAGAGTTTCCAATGAATGTTTCTCTCCAGACAGAAGATTCTGGTAGTGGCGTCATGGCTGCCTGAGATTTGCACAGCTCAGCATTTGAAGTCCGTCTTTTGATCGATTGTCATAATTGGCCCCACAAACCAGACAGGCTTACTCACTGGAATAAATCTTCATCAGGGTTTCTGCTCTGAGCCTCCACAGGCAGGGACTGGATAGGGTTCTTCATCACCTCTGTCCACAAGAGCAGCCATTTGCCAGCGAGAGGGTCGTATTTGCTTAAAGATTAAGCTGTACATCTCTCAGGTATTGCCTTTTTAGATATGCAGAAGCTCTCTCAGTGAGTCTTGCTTTGGGGAAGACGTGACACTCAGTGAGCTCATTAACAGGTTACCTATGTCATTGTGTCCTTTTCAGATGGTGCATGTTGGAAATAGAATCTTTTGAGCAGGAAAAAAAATCCACCTAAGCTCCTAGTTTCCCTTTCTTCTTCTTCCTCATTTGTATCTGCTTCTTTCCCCTCCATAGTTACAGCTATTCCCATCATGGATGGTCATATTTTGGGGGGGTCCAGAATACCCAAGTATTCACTTGCAAATAGCTACCAAGTCAGGTTCAGATAACCTCACTTAAATTAGAGCCATTCAGTACCTCTCCTCACATACTACTTCCCTTTGCACTGTTTCAACTGCAGGAGCTTAATTGCTTCTTCCTTTTTATTCCACAAAGCTCTTTTTAATTTATTCTCCTTTTGGTCACTCCAAGGCCAAGGCTGCCTATCAGGTGCTTGCAGAAGCGCCCTAGTGTGATCTTGCTTCCTTGTATCTGCCTGGCATCCAAGGCTTTGCCAGCATGAGCAGCCCACCAGAGCAGAGAGAGGCGAAACTGTCAGTTCATTTCTTACTTGTCAAATAGGAAATACCCGCTTTTCTTGTAGCCTTTCAGAGTTTTGCATTAGAGCCAAAAGAGAGCTCTGACACATAGTAGACGCTCATTTGTTGAATGAAGACAAAGGAAATTGCCAACATTGTATTAAAGGGTGGCCTCTGGCTTACACAGCTAGGGACAGGGTCTGTAAAAGCAAACTATATGGTTTGCCCAGGAAAGCAGCATTAAATATTTGACTTCCTTTTTAATTTTTTTTTTTATTTCAGAAGAGGTTTAGACTTACAGAAAAGTTACAAAAATAATACAGAGAATCCCCATACACCCCAGAACGCAATTTCCCTACCATTAGCATCTGATGTTAGTGTGGTTCATGTTTTACAATTAATGAATCAATATTGATACATTCTTATTTGTTAAATTTCACAGTTCATTCAGATTGCCTTGGTTGTTTGCAGACCTAATGTCTTTATTCTGTCCCTGGATTCCATCAAGCAAATGACATTGCATTTAGTTGTCCTAGTTCCTTAGACTCCTCTTAGATGTGACAGTTCTCAGACTTTCCCATATGTGTAATGACTTTGAGAGCAGGTTGTAGATGTCCTGCACTATGGATTTGCCTGATGTGTTTCTGATGATTTGACTGGAGGTATGTGTTTTGGGAGAAAGACCACAGGAGGCAAGGGCCATGCTCATCACATCGTATCAAGTGTACATGCTTTCAACATGACTTACAGCTGTCAGTGGTAACCTGGATCACCTGGCTGGTGCCGTGTTGGTCACATGTCTCCACTAGAAAGGTACTCTTTTATTCTTTCTTCCCATAGTTTGCTCTCTGGAAAGAAGTCACCGTGCACAGCCCACATACTCAAGGAGTGTGCAGTCAGGCTCTGCTCCCTTGGTAGTAGAGGATGTGCATAAATTATTTGGAACGCTTCTGCATGAGAGATGGGTCTTCTCTCCCATTTTTATATTTATTCAATCATTTATTTATGTAATTGTAGACTCATGGATTTTTATTGTACACAGTGGGTTACAATCCAATACTACTTTATTTTATCGCTCAAATTGTTCCAACTTTGGGCATTGGGAGATATTTCATGTGACACATAGCTCCTGTGATCCGATCTTTGTGAATTTTTAGCACGAATTTTCTAGCACTACAAGATGCTGCAAACTACTTCTGTATATTTTCTTCCCCAGTCCTAGAAACAGCCCTTTCCCAAGGAGCTTCAGTTCCTGTTTTTGGAGAACAATATCGGCAGCGAGGGTCTGGGGACTCGCTGTGCTCTTTGCTACTTGGGCACCATTACTTCTAGGTCTTCTCATCTGATAGAGAAAGGAAATATATGTGTACATGTCATATCTATACAGATTTCTGTAGGTAGCCTCTATATCTATTTACGAAGCTAAATATGAGTTCATACTGATGTCTCCAACTCCAGTGCGTTACTATACAGACCTAGCCTCCCTCTGTAACAGGGAAAAACCTGGCTTCCGCCGTTTCCCATCGTTTACTTAACTGTTCAGTTCCAGCAACACATACAACATCAGACTTGTTCATTCATAGGCTTGCAGAAGACGACTTGATCAACTAGTGCATGGCCCTTATGCACAATTTCTTTTGCCATTAGTTTTACAGACTCTCCTAATTTCCAGAATTACTTGGCTCAGCACCTTTTCTCCCACTCCTTCCCAGAAGGTTGTTTTACACATTTGTAATACAGTTAGATGGTTGGGTTACATTCTTCACTCCATCCTGGGGTCCTTTAATCTGCTAAATGACTTTCTAAAAATTTGCATACATTAAGATTCATTCTTTGTGCTCTAAAGTTCTGTGGGTTTAGAGGAATACATGATGTCATGTATTTATCATTACAGTACCATACAAAGTGGTTTTTACCAATCCCCAAATTCCCTGTAATTTATCTGTTCACCCCTTCCCACCTCTCCACGTGCCTCTAGCAGTCATCTTTTTACCGCTTCTATAATTTTACCTTTTCCAGAATTCATATAACTGACATAATACAGTGTTCAGCTCTTTCAGACTGGCTTCTTTCAATTAGCAATATGCATATGATCCATGCATGGCTTTTCATGGCTTGACAGCTCTTTTCTTTTCATCACACGGTACGGATTATGGATGTGTCATGTAGAAGGGGTATATCACAGCTTGTTTATCCATTCATGTATTGAAGAACGTCTCATTTGCTTCTATTTAGGATGTAAACATCGCGTGTACGTTTCTTTGTGGTCATAATTTTCCAATCAGTTGCATATGATTTTAGCTGTGCATAAAAGCTGGGGGGATGCATGGGGCTGTGGTGGTGAGGACGGGCATAAATAAGCCAATAACGGTGCAATTTTAATGAAAGTATGGACATCATGAGTAAACTCCTGAATCTAAGAAAAAGGCAAAAGTACAAATTCTTTAATTTGCTCTTACTCTTTGGTTCTGTTTAAAAACTTACTCTTAGATTCTGTTTTTTTTTTAAAGTACTTAGACTTTCTAAGAAAAACTCTCCACCACCACCACCCCACTCCCCGTCTGACCCACGTGCTGAGGCATGCTGCTACAGCTACAGTAAAGAGCACACGTCGGGGGGCACCAAACTCTTCTGTCTCAGAAGAGAGTCATAGGAATTCACTGGCAATAGACTCTTTTACTCAATGTTTTTTCTTCTTCCATCTCAAAGAGTAGGGGGAAATCTATGTAAGGGGAAAAAATAATTCTTGCCCATAAGAAGGAAAAAAAAAAAAAGGCATAGGGACTTTTTGCTATCTGGAAACCTGGAATTAATGGGACAAAAGAGGAAATACAATTATTTTACCATGTCAATCCAAACTAACAACACGTGCATTTATTCTTGGATTTGGGAGTCCTCCCCCAGCGATCTCTTATAGAAGTGGCCAAACCCAAAGGAACGAGCCCCATGTGAAATGAAATCCTGCTTTGTCAAGAGCTAAGCTTATCTTTCAGGATGAGTTTTCGTGTTAAGCTTCCTGGAAGGGATGCCAGAGGCCCTTTATGAGGCCTCTTGTTTTCTGCTTGCGTCCCTTTGAATGTTCAAAGGCTGGGTCATTGGGGCCAGTTGGCACCTGACTTACACACCAGTGGACGGTGAAGAAGGACGAGAGAGAGAAGGAAAGTGTGTGTATTGCCTGGGAGTTGGCGCGCACAAGAGTGGTACATACATCCTGCTGGAATGGACAGTGACCTGCATATCAGTAAAACAACACCAGCCCAGAGGCTGGACTGAATTAGCGAGTCCTTTTCATTTGTAGAGGAATTAACAGGGTAGAAGAAGTGTAGGCAGAGGGGCCAAACTGGAAGTACAGAAAGGACTTTCTCCAACACCCAGCGTGACCAGAAATGTGTAAGCTGCAAGTGATCAGAAACTTTTTGATGTATAAAACATAAATGGGAGCAAATTAAAGACTTCTCTTTCGGTGAAAAACAAAAAAGAGAGAGATGAGTTCTAATTATAATGTTATAATTTAGTTGGTGAATGTTTTAATTAGTCCCTAGGTAGCTATATTTTTTAAAGTCTTGCTATAGTTCATATATTTGTCTAAAATGCATTAGTTAAATATTTATTAGTTATATATTTTTAATGTCTGCATTTTTATGAAGTAGCTTTATCATAATCATAAGTGACTGGATTAAATGCTAATCTTACTCTTTCTCAACTAGATATATCTTCTATATCTAGGGAAAACCAAGTTAATTGGCTCATGAGACTGATTCACCTCATAAGTACTAACTCAATTGCAGACCTCACATTTTAGTAAAAAAAAAAAGAAAAACATGTCCATTGCTTTAGCACTAGCTCAGAGAATGCAAATACTTCAAGTAATGGCAAAATTTTTAGATTTTTTAAAATTCCACTTCCGTACTTCTTTCAAGTCCTTGGCTTATATGGTTTACTTAAATGGCGGAAATATAACATAGCAGACAAGGAATGTGGTAACACCCCTGGCTGGCGTGGCTCAGCTGGTGCTGGGCGTTGCCCTACAGGGTGAAGGGTTGCCCATTCCATTCTCGATGGGGACACATGCCTGGGTTGCACGCCTGGTCGCCGGTTGGGGTGCACGTGGGGGGCAGCCAATCAGTGTTACTCTCTCACATCGATGTTTCCCTCCCCCTCTTTCTCCCTCCCTTGCCCTTTCTCTAAAAATAAGTAAATAAAATTTAAAAAAAAAAAAAGAAGAAGAAGGGAATGTTGTAACCAAGCTCATATACATGGGACAAATGTTCTTTGGAAGTTATATATAACTCTGCTTAATAAAAAGGCTGGTTGCACAGTTAAACCTACAGTACGAATTCCCCGGCTACTGTTGGCGTCTCCATCATATGATTAAATAGATTAAATAGAATTTCAAAGCTAGGATTCTACTCCAGCTCTGTCTCTGGAGAGCTCAACGCGTTACGTGTCTTGCGTAATGTGACGTAGCTAGTAAGTGTCAGCGTCGGGGGTAGAATTCAGGCCTCTCTCCCGCTGACCTGCTTCTCTTTTTGTCTGCTCCACTATATTTAAGCTCTGCTGCCTCCTCAGGTACTGGGGAATTTATTTACATTGGATTTTAACAGCACCAATATTTATACTAGAACAAAAATATTTTTTCAACATGCATTCTACATTTTTATATCACTTTAGAAAGCTAAGACAAAGAATATCCATCTAAAGACAGTAACCATAGTCTACCTAACAGATAATAAATACATTTTCATCTTAATATCAGTAATAAGAAAAGAATGTTTGTTGTTACCATTACTTCTGCTGAACTTCCAGAAAAATAACATTTTGAACCACCTCCCATTTAGGGTGACTTTGCTTTTCCTGTTGCTCTTCTCTCTAAAAGCAGGGCAGGGTTCTCTCCGAAACCAAATAACAAGCAACTCTCTTCTAATTTATGGTTTTCAGAATTTTACAGTGTTCTTTCCCTCGCTGTCCAGCATGCTCTCTGAAAAGTCACAATGATTTAAATAATTGATGGATACTTTATGAAATTGTCAGGCAGGATCCATCCTCCTGTCTCCCCCCACGCAAGTCCTTGAGCCTCTAATCCTTTTATGTGGTATGCTTCTTTTTCCCCTTCCTGGTTTCATTTAGATAATTATATTATTCACCCGGGAATATATAATTGCCGTTGTACTGTGGGGAGGGCGGGCGAAGCAGGCTGGGCTGCCTGCTGTTGGCATCGGCAGGTTGTAAAATGTCTGTTATGCTCTAGCCTCTAATTTCTTTGCCATCCCACCTTTTAAAGACTTAATTATACCTGTGTAAAAGCATAATTTGAAATGTGACTTCTGATTCTTTTGGAAGATAAGAGACATTAATCCATTGTTAAACACGAGCCAGCACAGTACAGGGGAGAAAACTTTGAGCTGGAATGCAGAGATCTGTATTCAGTGGAGCAATTCCTGAGGGCCTGCTCTGGACCAGGCTCTGGACAGAATGCGAAGAAGGGCAAAGATTTAAAGGAAATGAGAACACTCTACCCAATGAATGTACATCTTGGTGATTTGCTACCAACTCGTGACGGGACAGCAGGCAGTGTGCTTAACCTCTCTGGGCCTCGATTTCTCATCTCTAGACAAAGGATATTGGGCCTCTAGGAATGTCCTTCCCTCTATATAACATTCTGTGATGCTTTGAAAACAGGCTATAAAGTAGCAAACACATTCCTTCTTTGTCAGATTTCGTTGGAAGAGTAGGGGATGGGATAAGTTATGAATTTTCTGTGACAGATATCAGTTGGTCACCCCTGCAATCAAAGATGGTCCAGTCTGAAAGCTCAACAAAGGGTCCCTTTTTTCTTCAATCTGTTTTCTACCTTCAGTCCAGCATGCCCCAAGCAGGGGGTGTTTGGGAGCAGAAGGCAGCAATTCTCTGAGCAACTGGAAGTTGTTATCGAAGAAGCAATAACTTTCCTCTCAGGTTACTGCCTGACATCTTTTTGCTAGCTCACAAAGCTGTGGGTTGTTTTTTTTTTCCCCACTGAGGATTCTGATTCTTTTTAAATTATATTTTACTGGTTATACGATTACAGTTGTCCCATTTTTCCCCCTTTACCCGTTCCCCCCCCCCACAAAAGACCCCCCCCCCCAATCCCTCAGGCAGTCCTCACACCTTTGTCCATGTTCATGTTCTCTGGATTCTCCATTTCCTATACTGTACTTTACATCCCCATGGCTGTTCTGTGACTGCCTATTTGTACTTCATCCCCTCACCTCTTCACCCCTTCCCCCACACCCCCTCCCACCTGGCAACCATCAATATGCTCTCTGTATTCATGTTTGCTTAGTTTGTTTTTTAGGTCCAATTGTTGATAGATATGTATTTATTTCCATTTTATTGTCCATAGTTGTGACCTTCTTTTTCTTAAATAAGTCCCTTTAACATTTCATATAAAAATGGTTGGGTGATGATGAACTCTTTTAGTTTTTTCTTGTCTGGGAAGCTCTTTATCTGCCCTTCCATTCTAAATGATAGCTTTGCTGGGTAGAGCAATCTTGGCTGTAGTTCCCTGCTTTTCATGACTTTGAATATGTCATGTCAATCCCTTCTAGCCTGCAAAGTTTCTTTTGAGAAATTACTTGACAGACTTATGAGAACTCCCCTGTAGGTAACTAACTCCTTTTCTCTTGTTGCTTTTAAGATTCTCTCTTTATCTTTAACCTTTGGCATTTTAATTGTGTCTTAGAGTGGGCCTCTTTGCATCCATCTTGTTTGGGACTCTGCAATTCCTGGACTTGCATGTCTATTTCCTTCACCAAGTTACGGAATTTTTCTTTCATTATTTTTTTCAAATAGATTTCTAATTTCTTGCTCTTTCTCTTCTCCTGGCACCCCAATTATGCAAATGTTGGAATGCTTGAACTTGTCCTAGAAGCTAGTTGCACTGTCCTCATTTATTGGATTCTTTTTTTCTTCTTGTTGTTATTATTTTTTTGTTGTTGTTCCTCATATTCCAAATCATTGATTTGATTCTCAGTTTCATCCACTCTGTTGTTGTTTTCCTGTAAATTGTTCCTTATTTCAATTAGCGTATCCTTCATTTCTGACTAGATCTTTTTTATGCTGCCGAGATCCTCACTAAGTTCCTTGAGCATCCTTATAACCAGTGTTTTGAACTCTGCATGTAATAGATTGCTTATCTCCATTTCATTTAGTTCTTTTTCTAGAGTTTTGATCTGTTCTTTCATTTGGGCCATGTTTCCTTGCCTCCTCATTTTGGCAGCCTGCCTGTGTGTGTTTTTATGTATTAGGTAGAGCTGCTATGACTCCTTTCCTTGGTAGCATGGTCTAATGTAATAGGTGTCCTGTAAGGTCGAGTGACACATCCTCCCCTATCACCCAAGCTGGGAACTCGAGGTGCACCATTCGTATGGGCTGAGTATACCCTCTTCTTGTAGTTGAGCCTTGGTTGCTGTTGGCAGGTCAATGAGAGGGATTTATCCAGGCCAGTCAGCTGCAAGGATTGGCTGTGACCACTGATCACCAACCTCCACCCTCCATGGAGGATCAGCTGTGCAGGACAGGGTGGTGGTGCTCCTACACGGTCTGTAGCTGTCCATTGGGTGAGCAAGCTTTGGAGTTTTCCCAGTGGTATAGGCCAAGATCAGCCCCCACCTCTGTTTTGCCCGGGGCCACCCTTCCTGAGCTATAAAGCAATCTAAGATGGCTGCTACTTTTGCTGGGTTTGGAGATTCCCAGGTGAAGCCAAGCTGTGAATCTAGGCTGGCTGCTGTTAGTGCTGGGCCTGGGGCTCACTGAGACCAGCTGTTGCTTGTTTGAGAAGATTTAGGAAGTTCTGAAGCATGAGCCAAGACCAGCGATTCATATGAAAAAGCTGCTGCTAACAGGTGTAAGTTAGGAGGGACAGAGCCTCAGGGGATCTCCTGGGTGGAGCAAACAGTGTGAGCAAGTTTGGGAGTCTCAGACATGGCACCTATCTGTTGGCTCTGTGGCTCTGTGGAAAGAGGGTTCAAAACAGGGACAGTGGCCTTTGCCTGCCTTTCTGTCTGAGAGAAAGCTGTCTGGCAGCTTTTGCCTTGATGCCAGACCCTTCGGTTCCTCCCTATATGCCTCTGGTGCCTTTCAAGCTGCTACCCTGGTGCAGGAGCTCAAAAGGAGTGAGTCTGAGTAAGTCCATGTGTGGGTTCTTTAAGGGGAACTATATCAAGCAGTTTCTTCCCACTGACTCACTCCCTGCTGGTTTTTGCAGCTAGAAGTTATGGGGACTTATCTTCCTGGCATTGGAACTCTGGGCTTGGGGGCCTGGTGTGGGGCTAGGACTTCTTGCTCCCATGATATACCTCCTGAATTTTTATCCACCACTCATGGATGTTGCACATCTCTCTCCCTCCTACCAGTCTGGGTGGATGTGGTTTTTTTTAAATTTTGTAGTTGTCAGACTTCCATTCAGCTTGATGTCTGCTACTTCTTAGTGATGGTTGTTCTAGAATTTAGTTGTAATTTTGATGTGGTTGTGTGAGGAGGTGAGCCGTGTTTACCTGCACCACCGTCTTGACCAGAAGGGGATGATTCTGATTCTAACATGTTTTTCACAAGTGAATTTTGCTGTCCATTGGCTGGAAGGGAAGATCACAAAATGTTTCTTCTGCTTTTTTATATTTTATTCTTTTCTCTTTGGAGGTGTCTAGTTTGGATATGGTAAAACTTGCCAACTCAAGAACTTAGAAAATTTACAGATATTAAATATTAACACAATCACAGATCAGGCTTTGTAACTTTAAGAAGCAATGGTATTCATCTCTGCCAGATCCTTAGAGTGTGGGATAAAGTAAACCCAAAATGACAGCATATACCCTGTTACAAATGGAACACAAATCACACATGATAAAATAGAGATTTAGAGTGGGTTTTATAACATATTTATTTTCGGGGAGCACATCATAACCCATTTGCCTTATTGGAAAAACAATTTTCCTGTTACACAAGGAAAATGGGGTATTTAAAAAGAAAGTGAATGTGACAACCGAATGGACTTGGTTGAAATTGGCAAATTTGTTTCTTATATACTTGTTGTTTTTGCACTAGGGAGAGAGATACGGGGCCCAGACCTGCTTTCAGCAGTAATGGTTCTTTTACGAAAAAACTAGCCATCGGAGGAAAGTAGCTTCCACATGTCCTGTTCTCTCTCTGCTAGAATACTCTCCTCTTCATATACAATATTAATGCTTTCCAGTATGCAGTCTACTTCCTTTCTCTTCGTCCTCATCATAATGAAAATCTTTGCAAGCAGCCCTCTCCTCTTTTGTCTAGGAATAAAATATGTGAGTCCAGTAATAAGCCCACCTCCTTTTTAATAATTTTATTTACCTTTAGGACCACGTTCTTTAAAGCAATGCTTCTAAAATTGTAAAATTCATGTTAATCACCAGGGAGGTCTTCTTTCAAGGCACAGTCTGATTCAGTCTGGTTGGGTCCTGCTGTTCTGCATTTTGGACAAGCACTCAGGAGCCAGGCTTTGAATAGAAAGGCAGTAGACCAGGGGTCAGCAAGCTTTTTCTGCAAATATTTGCATGTGGCTACACAAGCCAAATGGCCACTGTTTGATCAGTTGTGCCATTATGATGGAAAAGCAACTACAGATGATGTGTAAATGAATGAGCATGGCTGTGTCCCAATAAAACTTCATTGACCCCAAAATGCAGCAGCTGGATCTGGCCTGTGAGCCATGGTTTGCCAACCCCTGGTTTAGACAGTGTCTTTGAAACGATATATATTTTTTACACTTGATGATTTTCATTCAGATGTCTGCATGGGATTGTTCTTACAACGTAGGCACATATATAAAATGGGTAGACGTTAATTTATGCTGTACTGAGGTATTATCCAAGGAAAATTTTGAGACAAATAACAAGGCTTCTTTTCCCTCTAGAGGACTTAGAGGAAGGTAAGAGGCATAATATTTTAGTGTCCTTGTGGCATAATGGTGACAACATTTTGAATAACCACTTTCTGTTTGGCAAGCAGTGGTTTGCAGTTATATATTGTTATTCGCTTGCCTATTTCCGAACTCTGTCTCCTGCGTATGTGTCTTTTATCACATCCCTTGCCATATCATTTGGCACTGATCCATATTTGGGTAATGAGATAGTTTGTTGTGCCTGCAATGAAGAAAATGACTTAAAATGTTTTTTAATAAGTTAACAGGAGCAAGTGTTGAAATTACTGTAATGAGATAATGACAGTGCAGCATATTGCTCTGAAGATTGTGCTCTGGTGAGCAATGTACGCTCTTAATAAATTCATTTTCACTGGATTTTCCTTGGCGAACTTGTTTAGCGTTTGCCTGTTTGTCTGCTGGTCAGAGAGAAAGGGACATATGAGTTGATAATCAACAAAGAATGAAGACGGAAACTGGTGATCATTTAAGAGCACTGTTGGGCTTTAGAATATCAGCCATGAAGGGCTTATGCCAATACCCAGGTCCTGTAGTGACAAGGGCCTTATGGGGAGATGAACATGCAAACTTACAATCTTCAGGCCAATGTGCGAGGTTTACCTTTTTAATCTGTCTGATGTAGGCCACAGGTACATTATTTCTTTGATTTTTTTATGTGTTATAGTTGAAAGTTATCTACCTGTCCTTGCGCATACTTGGCCAGCACGCACCACGTGCAGACATAGTACGCAGCTCACTATGAATCACAGGGCTACAGAGGTGAAGAAGCCCGAGTCCTGCTCTGAAGTTGATTGTTAACCAGAGAGTATCAGACATACTAACAAGTCAGTGTTATGTCTGCCACGATCTACATTTGTACATGCAGATTGGAAGCTTGGGAGAGGGAATGGTCCCTCAAGAAAGGTTTCATAAAGGAGATGGTACCTCAGCAGAATCTAGAAAGATGGGAGAATATTCCAAGGAGAGGAAAAAGCATTAAAAAACACCCATGTGTGTTCTATTTCACAATACAAGAGATCTTACAAAGATGATAAATGCCTAAAATACGGCAGCAGGAACTGACAGAATGAGTAAGAAGGGGATTAGACAGTAGAACCATGTGGCCAGTGAGTCAGTTGGGAATGGAAAGCCAGGGTCCCCCATGATCCCAGGTTTTTATTTTTATTTATTTTTAGAGAAAAGGGAAGGGAAGGAGAAAGAGTGAGAAACACCACTGTGTGGTTGCTTCTCATGCACCCCCAACTGGGGACCCGTTCTGCAACCCAGACATGTGCCCTGACTGGGAATCGAACCAGCGACCCTTTGGTTTGCAGGCCAGCACCCAATCCACTGAGCCACACCAGCCAGGGCCCAGATTTTTAATTTGTCATGAGAAAAATGGCATTTGCTGAGAAAGGGAAGATACTCTCCACAATGGGCAAGGCCTTTTCTCCTGCAGCTTTTTCTTCTTATAGGCCCATTTTTATTCTACACAAAGGTTATTCTATACCAACTTATGCGGATAAGTGTAAATCACCACCCCCTCCACCACAGCACTGCTGAGAAAGCTGCTCAGTTGCCCATCTTCACACCAGCATTAATTCCAACCATCATGTCCAACTGTGTGGCCTCTTTTACATTTTTCCTCAGCCAAGTTGATTTCACCGAGTCTTAACCCCACCACACCTTCCACCCTTGCCATTTGACGTAGGCAGTCCTCGGCTGCTCACGTTTCTTTTGCTCATCCCTGGCCGTACTTCTCTGCCATGCTTCTGCAGGGGTACCCACATGGCCTCAGCCTTTTCTGCAGATGCCACTCAAGTGTTTATAACCAAACCTAAAATTCCCTGTACATGCTCTTTAACCTACCCCCTGAACATATCTGTTTACATTCAAACCACACTAGGTTTTCTAACTTTGACCATAGTAGATTTTGTTCTACCTCATTTGGATTGTTTTAAAATTTTTGAAGGACCTTTTACTAACTCAAGCCTAAAAATCCAATCGTATATCTTGAAACTGAATTTGTGTGTATAAGTAGCCTCTGCATCATGGGAACTTCAGGTTTTATTACTTGTGTGTTTTCTCTTTATATAAAATAGATTGAATAAACTGTTCTGTATTTAGAAAGACGATATGGAAGCCTACTCTGACTCCTCTTAGGACAGATGGCCCGCAGAGAACATTCCATTCACTGAAATGCAACGAGGGCCCAGTGTGGGCCAAGTAGCAGAGACGGATAATGGGGTGCGGCCATAGCCTCTGCCCATTGTACCGACTGTGAGTTAGACTCATCCCACACTATCTGGTATCTGCTTTTGTCAGAAAATCAGAACCCTTTCATGGGCCTTGGTGGGCTTTCTCCCAGGCAGAAGCATTTCACGTGAGTCAGCTCTTCAGCATGTAACTCCTGCCATCTGTCCCAGCCACGTCCTCTCCCTTTCACCCAGCAAAATGCACCTTTCTCGCTACCAGTTGGGAGCTTGGTTGAAAGAGAAGTGCAAACGTCGCATTGCCATGCCGTGAGATAACGGGAGGTCCACTTGCTTTCACGGGTTAAAGGTCCATTTCAAAATCACATCATGAACACAGGCCACCATAACCTGGTCTTGCTGCAGCTGCATCAGAATGCTGTTGTTTGCAGTCCTTTTTGGGGGGGAAATAAAGTGTCTCTTGTTGACTGGCTAAACTTATCAGTCATATAGGATTTAAAAGAACCTAAAAGCCAGACATTTGTTTACCATAACAAACCAATAGACTTTGCAATGAAATCTATGATAACTGCTCTCAACTCCTCCCTCCCTCCACACATACACATAGGGAAAATTTAACTTACAGCAAAAAGTAGCAAAACGTCATGCTTATTTTATATGTATGTAGCTGGTCCTCAATCAAGCGAAGACATCAGGGATCAAGTGAGGGAAATTTGAGAAAAGACAAGGCAAGAAACAAGCTGGGACTGGAACTTCATAAATCCACGTCTAGCCCTTTTAGCTGCTTGCCTCGCTACCTGAGGATTTCATTTCATCTTTTAAGTCTTCAGTTCTATTCAGTTCTTTTTTTTTTTTTTTTTTTTCAATTTCTTGTTAACCTCAAAATGCTGATAATAGAAATCGTAGGCCATCTTGATGTTAGTCAAGAACCTTGTAAGCACAGCTTTTTAACTACCTTCACTGACTTGTGGTTGACATGCATCCCACAGTGGCACTCTGGGCCAAGAGTACAGAGTGCCATTACATGTCACACTGAAAGAGTCCGTGCTATTGCAGTTGGAAAGTTAGGACATATTAATCAACCGAGGCAATCTGGTATAGTGCAGAGGTCAGCAAACTTCCTGTAATGGGCCAGGTGGTAAATCTCTTGGGTTTTGTAGGTCAAATAGTCTCTTTTGCAACTCTTCAACTCTGCCTTCATAGTGGGAATGCAGCCATAGGTGGTACATAAAGGAACCCATGTGGCCCGGTGCCAATAAAACTTTGTCGACAAAAATAGGTGGCAGGGCCAGGACCTGGGCCTGGCTGGGTAGCTCAGTGGGTTAGAGCATCATCCCAATACTCCAAGGTTGCAGGTTTGATGTCAGGTCAAGGCACATACAAGAAGCAACCAATGAATGCATAAATAAGTGGAACAACAAATCACTCTGTGTGTGTGTGTGAGTGTGTCTCAAATCAATCAATAAAATTAAAAAATAGGTGGCAAGCCAGATTTGGCCCACAGACCACTGTTTAGACTACTGACCCCTGGCACCATGGCAAGATTGTTGGATTTGGAGCTAGGTTTTCAAATGCGGTTTATACCCCATATCATCACAATGTGACTTTAAGTGGGTCTTGTCACTTGCACATTTATTTGCAGGTAAAATTTGTAGAAATAGCACTTACGCCTCCCTTAGGAAGTTAAATGTGATACTATAGAGATTGACTCACTGTGAAGCACTATGTGAACATGGCATTGTTTTCCTGATATTATTAGCAGCAGCAAGGGCAGTTTTTCTAGAGGATCAGGGTTCACCCCTCATTTCCTACAACTCTGTCAGAGTGTCTTAGAACTTACAGACCTGTGGGTAGAACCCCTGCAAGCCCTCAAGAGAGCCCCATATTTGGGGGAGACTGTACCTGGAAATGTTCATATGTGTATGATTCTAATTTAAATCCCTAGCAACACATCATAAAAGCAGAAATGGCCCTTTTTGCCTGAGTACACAGCTTCAGGACATCACATAGGAAAGGCGGGGAACCCCTCTTAGTCTGTGGTGCCTTTTACGTCAACCCTGGCAGTCAGTGGTGTGATCAGTAGTATGGATGGTCCCCCCTCCCATCTCTCTGTTCTCTTGTGAAAATTTTAAACTTGCCAGGAAGGATTTGATATACTCAAGAGACATTATACTGAAACTTTTCCAGTTTCCATATTTTTAACATTAACGAAGCGAACTTGTGAACATGTCTCAGCAGGGACAGCAGTGGCGGATATTTGTGTCTTATGTGGAATGGTGTACTTTGTATAACACACTTTCTGATTGGTCTGGTCACTCTTGTCAAAAGCACGCACGCCATATTCTTGACCCCTAATGTCTTGCATATGATAGATGAATCATGCATGTTCATTGACTGAAAATGTGTTGAGGCAAAAGTAAACATGGGTTTGTTGGTATAGGAGAGCATTTCAGAAGGTAGCTTTTACCATTTAATGACGCTCACATTACAAGTAGTTTTTATCCAGTGGTATCCCAGTAAATGTTTAATAGCCAGTTCTCTGGGGGGGGAAAAATGTGGGTGGGAGGAAGATCAGTAAATCAAGCTCTGATTTGTAGTGTTTGCCAGTTTCCATGGCGTGACTACTGCCACAGCCAACTTAGTTTACCAACATGCAGCTGAATGCAGGACTGAGGAGAGCCGCACCATAGCACACCATTGCATAAAATTTTCACCATGTGGATACAGTAGATGTAGATAACCTCAAGTACATCAGTAATAGTAATGACCATGGTTTAATTATGCCTTTGTTTACCACCTGCTTTGCCAAAGCCCTAAAAATTTAATAATTCACTCCTATGAACCCAAAGGAGCCAGCTCCATCACATCACTGTTCTTATCACAATGTACGGAATGGCTTGTTAAGAACGAGCTTCCTGAAAGTGTGGGCAGTGTGTCTCTACTGCCCAGCACATAGTAGGTACTCAAGTATTTGTTTACTGAATGAACCGTTCCAATCTTTGACATTCTCACCAAGTTAATACATTGTGAAACAAAAGATGAGAATTTCTTTTCCTAAAAACCACATTTTATTTTCTTGGTTTTGGTCAGCTTTCTATGTATGTTTATCTGTAAGCACTTCAGCCTATGAAATATTAATGTAACCAAGGGTATGTGAGTTATTCATGAGCATAATGTTCAAAGAAACAACTCATAATATAAATATATTTGGGAACTACTTTTTAATAAAATGTTGATTTTTTTTTATCTGTTTGTATTCTTCTAAACCAAGAGAAATAGTGTCAGTTCCTGAGATACATAAATTAATTGTGTTTATAAAATTGCAGAACATTTTAAAATTTGGGTGCTGAATAACTTTTATGTTTTCAACCGGAATCTTTGGTACTGAGCAGAATTCAAAATTCTAGCATCTTTCTATTTAAATATCCTAAGGAGAAAAGAGCACTCTTCCCATAGCGTAAGCTAACATTTCCCAAAATGTGTTCCCTGGGATCCAGTTCTGCGGCATGTTTGCGGGTGCTGTGTGAGAACTGCTTCCAGGGTAAAGATGGGCTTGGGGAAAAATTAGTTTAACATTAAACAGGTGTGTTTACAGCAGCACATTACTGAAGGGAATACAGTATATGCAACTTCCCAGTGAATTTTTCTCCACAAGAGCGTCACAAGGACCTCCTGTTCCAAGGAATACCCTTCGGGAACTGTCACACTCATATATGAGCAGACTTACAGAACCGCAGTCTATTTAGAATGAGAGGCCTTAGAGAGCTTCCAGGTCCCCTCCCGCACCCCATCCTGGTGTCAGCGTTCATTGTCCATCACCCAACCAGGTGGCGTCAAGCTTCTGCTAAACACCAGTTGTAGCAGGACAGCTACCGCTCCAGGAGGCAGTCTCCTCCACGGCTGGCCTCCGTTCCTTTTTTCTTTTTTAAGCAAAGTTCTTCCTTACAATTGAACCAAAGTTCTGTTTCTCTGTAAATTATCTATTACTTCTAGCTGAGGCAACTCGAGTATCGGAAAAACAAGTTTGCTTCTTTTTCTGCAAAATAACTATCATGATCTCTGTTAACCTTCTCTTCTTTAAATTGAACATTCCTTGTTTATTCAACTCTTCCTCACTTGGGGAATTTTCTAGAATTCTCACCATCCTGATCAATAATCTCCTGGATAATGTTCAGTGTCCCTCTCAAACTGAGATACTTGGAATTAAACACAGTCTGCTATGGTCTGCCAACAAAACTGTTCACCTTGTTATTCAGCAAATACTTCTGGAGCCGCTGTTCTGTTTGGGCCACTATTCTAGACACTGGCACTGAGACAGGCCAGGCCATAGTGTTCATGAGGCCTACCACCCAGCAGTGGGAAAACCAAATAAACCAGGAAATAAGTAAACAGGTCAGGTAGTCAAAAATGTCATAAATAAGACAGGAACGTCTATCATGATAGAAAGTATTTAGGAAGGAAGTGGCTTCTTTTAGATCAGTGGCTAGTGCAGATTCGGGAGGTAATGTTTGACCTGTTCTTAAATAATACAAAGGACCCAAGGAGTTAGCATCTGTGGGTAGTGCTGTCTGTTGAAAGGAAGGTCACTTTGGGGAATATTGGAAGGGAGAGGAATGTGGGCTTCACAAGGGTGATACCGGTCGATGTGATCTACATGGATAGTACATTGATGATTTGATGACCTGCATTTGATAGTATGATACATTGTACTGCTGTTGATCCGGGTCTGGATTTTTGGTGGTGGTTACTTTTCTGAGAATCTGATCAAGTTTCTAAGTCCTACTAATTTTTAACAAATTAAAATTTCAAGGTCTTTTCCTTTCTTTTTTTTTTTTTTTTTATGCTTTTGATAAAGCCTGTAATTTGGAATCTAAGGGAAAAGGCATTTTTGTCCTCAAGTTTCATTATTTTGGTTTCCTGCTTGTCCAGATAATGCTAAATTCCTGACTCTGTTATCAGTGGTAATAGCAGCATCCTCGGCTTTCTGTTTTTCTTAAATTTAATAAGTAGATCTTATATGTCTTTATTCGCAGTTATCGATAAAATTATATTCAGGTCATTTCCAAGGACTATAGTCTGTCATGGATACCCCTTTAGGTTAAAAAAAAATCCATTAACCAACCTTTTCTCAGGATAGTTTGTCAACCACCTGCTAATACTTGATTCAATGAACGGTCATCCACACCATATTTTTCCCTCAAGGATAGATAGCCCTCAAGATAATTGAAGACATAGAGATCATTCAGTCTCCTAATGCTGTAAGAAAAGGTAAAAAAATAACACAGCACCCTGAACGCGTTTAGATAACATTTCCTTTTCTAAAGGCCCAGAACTCAAAAGATGATTGAAGTTTAATCAACTCTTTCTAAAATGCATTCTCTTCCATTTAAAAAACTAATAAGCACAACGTTTTCCTGATTCCAGTGTTTGGGGTGGAGATCTTGGAGCAATCCAAACTCTTGTGGGGTCTTCTTTGATGAAAGCATTCTTTCTGAGAGACAAGAGGAGCAAGGTCTGCTGCCACTTAAAATCCATGCCTGGCATGGTTTCGCACAAAACACATTTATATTTATTGAGCACTCTCACAGTGCCCTACGGATGATGATTTGTTGAAAATACAAAATACAACACTAAATAAATTAATTAAAAGATAATCAGGTCTCTTTGCTCTTAAGTACTTTTTCAAAGCCTGGGAGGCCAGAGATAGGTGAAGTGACTGGCTAGAGTTAGTCAATTACTTGTCTTTTTGCCCTAATGTTCAGAATCCAGTAAATAATTTTAGCCTATGAGAGAAAAGTACCTGTTTAAAGTACAATTTGGCTTTGTGTTAGGCAACCAAGGTAGTCTTAGGCTCCTTGGAAACAGCGTCCTTCTTTAGTGTGACACCAAAGATCACCATGTGCTTAGCCGCCAGCCAGAACACCTTCACAGAGCTGGCTGGGTTCAGTTGCCATCCCGTGCTTTTTTCTTCTTAATATTGGTACTGTCAAGGTCTCACCTAATGTTTTGATAATCATCACCTGTATTTTATGGGGAAAGAAAATCTCTGCCCAGACATCTGTGCTGTTTGTCCTCAGGCTTGGGCCCGCCATTCACCAGTGTGACCAGTGTGACCGACCACTCCCAGATGTCCTCATTCAGTTTGGTCCAGTTCAGACAGTGTTTATTAAAGTTGACCGCATGTTCATGTTCATACTCAGCTCTGGGGACACAGAGAGAACACTGGAGCGGCATTTCCCACTTCCGGCCAGGTTAAACCTCAGAACCTCCTGGTTCATGTCAGCCAAGCAGCATGCATGAGGTACTCCCTCTTTCCAACCCCAGGCGTTGCTCCTCCACCTCGGAGAGAGCTCAGCCTCCAGGCACACCCTTTCCTTGGCTTGTCTGGGAGCACAAAGGTACTCATGGACAGATTGTGGCGCGCACAGTCCTGGTGGGAACACAGGCATTGCTGATGCATGCATTGGCCTTTCGGAGAGAGGGAGATGGTGCGTGGAGAGATGCTGCCTCAGCAGGGCCACTGCTCCTTGGACAAGAAGTGTGAAAAAGGGTCCGGTCCAAAGAGTGAAAAAGGGTCCGTCCCATCTGACTGCAGGGAGCCACCTCTTAAGGACAGATCAGTGGTGTCATTTTACACTTGTCTCTTTAGACAGGGGCCATCACTTCCTCTTTATCAGTAAGTCGGATAGAGCTGTGAGTGGCAGACACGCTGCATCTGGGGCCCAGTGGAGGGGAAGCACCTGCAGAGACTCCAAGGAAGGTGTCCCCCACCCCTGCCCTCTCTTCTTGGTCTCCTGGTTACTGGGTATTTTTCTTGCATATTCTCCTCCTGGGCTCAACTATTCAAAAGAAAAAATTAATCCTGTGCTTCTTATACTCTGAAGCTAAAAAGAGTGCAGGAGGGAAGTTTACATCAGAACTGATGATCTTACTGATTGTTGCTGGTAAAACCTGGCAAAGGAAAAGTAAGGGGAGCCTCGGGAATATAATTCACTCTTTAATCCACTCAGCAGATATGTCGTTTTTAAGACATAAGTGCAGCCATCAGCAAAAATTGAGAGATGATGGGGACCCTGAAGCTCTTTAAACTGTTGGGCTCTCCCATCCCAACCTTCAAGTAGCCCCTCTTACCCATTTCTTCCTTTGGTGTGTATCCTCCTAACCTATTTCTTTCCTTTAATCCCAAGAAAGCAATTTTAAAAAGAAAGAGAGAGAGAATTTGCATGTTCGCATTAATTAAACGAGGAAGAAGCCTTATGATCTAGACCATCAGCCAGAGATGCGGGGCAGTATAATATCCCTACTTGAAGTCTCTTCCTGGCTCCGCGTCTTTCCCATTTGCAGGAAGTAGGAAACGCAGTGCTACCCTCTAGCTGATGATGATGGTGTTGTCAGTGGCTCCTCCTGCTCTCCCCAAGGCACTGCCCAACCGGCTCTTCCTACCAACAAAGGAGAATGGACGACTGTTCCGCATGCACAGCTTATCCAGGCATTTGCCAGGGAGACCTTCTACTACTTTACACCCCTCTCTCAACTTCTTCCAAGCCACCAGCCTTCTTGGAATGATCTAATAACCCAAATCAGGAAGCGAACTTCATTTCACTTTTGGATTTTCAGTTGCTCCTCTACACTACAGCCAGTAACTCCCTGATGATTTCTTTCATCTAATGAGATCGGAAAATAAGAGAGAAGAACGCCCGTGTCCATGAGTCTTCCACATACCGGGCTAGCAGGATTGATTCTTGATCTCAGTTCCCAAGATACCGGCACAACTGCATTTGGGGGTATGTGGCTTTGAGTCTAGGGGCCCGGGATCCATATTTTAGCCTCTAACCTTCAGATCTTCAAATTCATTTCTCTGTGCTAAGTGCCCGCATGGTGATGTCATAGTGTTCTGAACATAATACAGGGTGATGGATGATTCTGAAAAGCATAGCGTGTACCTTTGTCTTTGGGGAGAGGGCAGAAGCAACTAGTGATTGAACCATAGGCATTACGTTAGCTCCTGGCAGTTCATCTGCCAGTCAAAGTAGTTAACCCTGCATTTTCCCCTTCATACTTGAGAACGATGCTGAACTATTACTACATATGTTGACAGTAGTGGGAAAAGCATCAATTTAGAAACTGGTGTCTGGTTGTCAGCCTTCCAATTTGCCATTTATTAACTGTGTAAACAGATCCTATCCCTTAACATCTCTGAACCTCAATTTCTTTACCTGTAACCTGAAATATTTACCTTATAGCATTGTCTGGAAGATTAAATGATCTGGAACACGTACATGCATTTTGTAAAGTGAAACCCTCTGTGAATATTGACTTTAAGAAACTGGCCTGTATAGTTTAAAAAGCATGGTCTTTGGAATCAGGTCCCCAGCCTGCCACTCACAAGCTGTATGGCCTTTCACAGACAAGGAGTCTGAGTTTCCTGATCTAGTTCCTGGAGATGATGCTAAGGTGACCCTTACAGCATCAGCGCAGAGATTAAGTAAGAAGTGCACGTTGTGAAGGTAAATTCTCTACAGATTGAAGTTACTGGGGCCGTTGTAAATGAGAAAGTATATGAGAATGCTATAGCAACTTAGAGTTGCCTTATCCCGGCACTGCCACTCACCGACCGTGCGACAGCACCTCCTCTGTTATTGCTTGCTCACTTCTCTGTCACCCACAAGTCTGTGCGTTCCTTGAGGGCAGAGGGGCTGGATTCTCACTGCATGTGCGTCTTCCAGTGGAGTATCTGCACATGTAGTCAGTGCTCAGGAAAGGTCTGTTGAAAGAATGAGTGCCTGGTTTTTATCATCTGCTATATCTCTTACACTGCAGTGCCTCATAGATATCACTTGCATCTATAAAAATAACCATAATTAGGAATTGCTGGGGCCATAGACAATTAATGTAGCTTGTCTGAGCCCCACAAAGCTGCTGCCATTCTGCACCACCAAGCTTCTTAACGCCTCTTGACCCAAATCCCTTGGTTGTTAGATTCTTATCTACAGCCAGAAATACAGCACTTAAAACAAAACGAAGCAAAACCTTCCACTTGATCTACCTGGATAATGGTTTCTAATTTCCTGGGACTAAACAGACATATTTTATTTTGCCAGATGGCTCTGTTGAAGACACTGAGTCCTTTTGGAATCCCACGTCTTAGAAACTCCTTGAGGGTAGGGACTTGGCCTTGTGCAGGTGCTCCAGAAATGCTGACAAAATGGAACGGTGTTCTGTTCAGTTTACAGGCATCAGAGAGTGTTCCTATACGTTTACCCTATGGCAGTTTTCAATCCCTGTAATGTTAAATTATTTTCGAGTTAGTCAAAATGGTGAAAATGGTGTCACCGCCTTAGGTATCTGTTACCCTTCACCTGTTGAACAGTGAGGGGCATCCTTTTTGCAGCTTGCTGTCCAATCCCAGGGTGCATTTCAAATTCCAGTTGCGTATTTTGGGGCAGCCTTCCCCTCCAGCAGGTAGGCCTCTGGGTCTGGGTACTTGACTCTTTCCTCCAAAACCATGCAGAACCCCGGCCACTGGCACCAATTTGTTCTTCGGAGGATCCGATTCCACTTGTCTTCTTGACCCTTTTTGGTGGGGTTGAATCTTCAGCCGCTGCTAGTGCAGCCTCAGTTTTTCCAAGCCGCCGTTAGATGGAAGTGGCACCGGAGCTCCCTGCTACATTTCACGCACGTGTCCCAGAGGCAGCAAGACAGAACATCCATCTTCAGCGCCGCCTGGCTCCCTGTTAAGCTTGTATTTTATAGGTGGCTTTGTTGTCAGGAGCTTCCCTCCCTCTCTTCCCACCACCTCGCCCAGAGAGCTTTTCTGACTATGACAGCCATCTAAAGACGAATTATCTCCTTGCAAAGTTAATTGCTGTTTCTCAGCAGGGAGCCGATGTTTCCCGCTGGGACTGAAAGTGCTGCTGTTTGGTAAATGGATGAGTGTCCCTTGGATCTGCTACCCACCCTGGAACTGTTGCGGGCCTGGCTTTCCTCTTCCTTTCATTTCCTACTTGCAGCTGGGCTGGCGCTAGGAGGCCTAAGTGGGTTTCTTCACAGGCTAGTGGCTTACAGTCATTAGCACGGGAAGGGACTCAAACCGAGGACAAGGGCTAGAGAGCCACTTTCTTGCCATCCTTAGTCAGGACAGTTCTGTTGTTTGGGTTTGTTTGTTTGTTTGTTTGTTTGTTTGTTTTAGAGAGTGAAGTCACAAAATCGTTCTAGAGGTTGGGCAAATGGCCTAACATAAAAGGTTCACCTCTGAGTTGGAAGACTTGGAAGAGAATGGAATTTTTCCAGGTGTCTGAGTGCACAAGATCAGGAAGATAAAACAAGATGCCTGGTGAAAATTGCTCTGAGCGCTGGGAAGCGTAATATCCCATGTTGCCATTGTTTTGTACGCTGAGGCTTTTTAAAACAGTTGTATTACCGCCTAGAAAGCAGAGCCAGAAGTTGAGTAGAAACGCCTTAGAGCACAGATGTAGTGCTTCTATTAGGTTATGAAATTGCTACTTGTATCTCAAGCCGTGTCAACTATTGGTGATTTCATCTGGTTCGACCTATACAATTCTGGCTCTTTACTAGAATTCGGAAGGCCAGCAGCCTACGAAAACAATCCAACGCCTGTAGGCCAGAGCCCGTATGTCCTGGAGAGGAGCCAGCCCAGGCTCTTCGCTGTGTGGGTCAGGAACCAGCATGAGGGGGGCTGTGCTTGGATGCACCTGGTCCCCTCCCTGGTCACACAGACTGGCTGGTGCTGGGCAGCTCGCTTCCCCGTCCCAAGTCTCATTTTCCACAGCGTTTCTCCGTCTTGCAGTCAGACTATCGGGGCGTGAGAGATGATCAAACTCAAAGTTCTGAGAAGGTAAAGAGGCAGCAATTCCTCATTTTTAAAAAGCATCACTTACAATGGAAGGCGTTAAATCTGGTGACTCTAGGAATGCGTTTGGCCTTTTGTGAGAAGGAAGAATCGCACAGAACAAATTAAAAGCAAATCAGTTCCCCTGTACTGCTGCTGTGTGACTTTCAGCAAATATCTTAATGTCTACCAGTTTGGATTTCATACTAAGGAAAATAATATTTCAGAGAAACATTGTGAATGGAAGATCAAATTGTATAGTATCTAGTATAGAGTTAACACACATATGTGCTTAGTGGATGTTTTTTCTCTTTTTCCTCTCTATTTCCAGGTTTTAGACATGGAGTTTGAATTCTTTAGGTCCTGAAATAATAGTAATACCCTATGCAAAACACTTTAAACTTTGAAAAGAGGGAACACATTCATATAATAACCCCATGGTTGACCTAAATAGCTTGTGGGCATAGCACGCATGATGTTAATATGATTGTGTTTCTCCCTCATTATATATAACTAGAAATAATTCCAGCATGTCAGCCAAAGTCAACTGCTCCCCGTTCTCTTTATATGGTGACAACATTGCTTTATGTTTTCCTCTTTTCTTGCTCCTTCACTCTTCTCTGCTTGGAATGCCCTTCCACCCATCCCCAGATATCCAGATATTACTAGCTCAGCTGCCACCTCCTGCACAAATAACCCGTAATTCTCCCAGTCTGTTCTCAGGCCAAAAAGGAACCGAGGCACAGGAAGGGGAGGTCCCTTTATAGCAGACCAGTGCTCAGACAGCGCAGGCACTTGGTTTTCAGGAAATGAGAAAAAGCTACCGTGGGACCAGGAATAGAGATTCTCATATAGAGGTGCTCAAGGATTGCCTGTGGACTTTGTCTGAAAATGGAAATCCTTGGGCCCCACCCCACAGATTCTGGTTCTCTAGGTCGGGATTGGGGCTCAGGAATCCACGGTGGTATCAGTAACTTCCAGGTGATTCTAAACAAAGGTATTTCTTGGGTGACACTTGGAGAAACACTGGTTTGGAGGGGAGTGCCTTGCATATCAAGATAAAGAAGGCAAGGTTGGAAATGTCCAAGGGTTGCTTTCGTAGTTCTGTTTGAGGTCAAACCTATATTCCTTTGTTGACTATAAATACAAAGTCCTTCAACATGCTACTTGGTCAAATGTTGCTTATGTGTGTAGCCTCTGAAACATTTTGATAAAGCTGTAAGGCATACACCAGCACTGGTCTACATGGTTCATAGCTTTAGTTTGTTTTAGCCTTTTTTTAAACTTTGACCTACTTCACCAAAAGGAACTTTATTTCTAGAGGCTTCATTAATTGAGGCATTTTATTTTGTTTGATTGATTAATTGATTGATTAACTGAAGTACTAGTTACAACGGAAGGATGACCTTCTGGTAAGCTGAAGGTCATGAAGCTGTGAAACTGATGGCTGTTCTAAGATTTTTCAAGGATCTCTACAAGAAGCCAAGGTTGCTTTTTAAAATAAGGATTAAATACATATATACATACATCGTCGGCAGCCGTCCGTCTCGAGAGACGATGGTGTAGCTTCTTAAGAGTCTATCTGCACCGCCGAGAATGGTTGTGCAGTCTGACTCGGGAGTGACACGGTATCTGTCTCCTCCCGTGTTGAATCGACATCTTGCGATGATGCTGGAGTGTCCTCTCCAGTGAAGCTGAAACTACAGAGCCTGGGCAGGGTGATATGGAGGGTCTGCTGTTGCCCATGCAGCAGACCCCCCCTCTCTTCGCAGCTGAAGGGTCCAAGGGAAAGACGGAGTCAATACAGCTTGGCTTCAGGTGCACCGCAGGAGTTGCCAGTGTTGACTACAACGTCAAACCGCCTTAGGGACTCCGGCTCCGGATTTTCTGTCGGGGTTTACTCCCTTAGCCTTTCCCCTGAAGAGGTATGCCGCAAGGCAGCGGAGGTTTTTTGGAGTCAGAGTTTTCCTTCTCTGATATATACATACATACATACATACATACATACATAAGCATATATGCATGCATATGTAAACATATACAATTTTCTTTTTACATTTAGTGGTGATGATAGATTTATATTAAAGGTGAGAAATTACATTAGGGCAAAGAGATATGAGTGAAAGCTTTTAAAAATTAACTTCTAAAGCAGCAGGTCAGAGGCTGGGCTCTATGAGTACATGGATTTCATAAAAGGCAGTCAGTGCTCTTGTGTTATTTGCTTTCTGCTGCGCCTGTTTAGAATGGTATTAGAAGCAGATAGGAATGGTATCTTCTCGTGTTGAATCTGGAATTTGCTCTTTCCCTGCCTCGGGCTTATTTTCATCACCAACATCAGTTCTTTTGATGATTGCTGACTACCTGTGCTGAAATCTCTGCGGGCTGTTCTATATAAATAGCTGTGATGAATGCCACAGAGAGAGCATTGTGTGACCGCTGTGGGTGTCATCCACAGGTTTGTGACGCTCGATCTGACTAGGTCCACTGATGTACATGTGGAAGTTGATCATACCCCTGAATAGTTGGGTGGCACTTTACCTAGTGCCTTTGACTTAGTTAATGTAGCACATCCGGATCCTCCAACTCTGATCGCACGTCCCTCTCGCGCTATTCCACTGCCTCTCTGGATGGCAGAAGTGTTAGGAAGTCTTGTTATTTTACAAAAGTTGACAGGAATTGTGGGGTAATTCCACAAGCTCCCAAACTTTTCCAGCAAAACTTGCCGAATATCAACCTATGGCATATTGGTAAGCAGTAAATTGTCGAATCCTCTTCTTCTGGCCTTTAAGACATTTGCACTTGCCCTGGCCCATGTGGCTTGATTGGGTGGAGGGAGCATCGTCCAGTAAACCAGAAGGCTGCAGACTTGATTCCCCAGGTCAGGGCACATGCCTAGCTTACTACCAGTTGGATCTGGGTCAGGGCATGTATGAGAACCAACTGATCAATGTTTTCTCTCACATCGATGTTTCTCTCCCTCTTACTCTCCCTCCCTTCCTCTTTTTCTAAAATCAATAAGCATGTCTTCAGGTGAAGATTTAAAAACTAATAATAAGATATCCTTGTATGTTAAAATGCACTCAAAGCTTTGAGAAAAGGACATTCAATTTTTTCTAAAAAAAAGACATTTGCACTCAAATTAGGAAAAGCAGAGAGGCTTGGTGAGTATAGATATTTATGGAACAAGAGCTAGGTCTCCTGACACTACAGTTTAGGACTTTGTAAGTAAACTGTGTGTACTGGGTGTGGAAACATAAACCTTACCCCGCCATGGAATATTTGGGCCCAGTAGTCTTACACGGTGAGAAGTGAAAATGCGAGTGAGGCTGGGTGATCAGATTCCTCCGAGCAGGAGCCCTACGAACAGAAACCCAAGGAACGGACAGCTAGTCCCCATAAGCCGTAAGCCTGGGGACAGTGGAGGGAGAGGTCCTCTCTGAGTCAGCCCCTTCTCCAGCCCTGGGAGGTCAGCCCTGGCTTCCTTCTCTGCTTTCTCCACCCGCCATACTGCTGTTCTGCCCCCCTTTGCCCATTCTGTGTCCTGAACGGGAGGTGTGCCCTGTGCATTGCCGTCATTCTCGCTGGAGGCAGGGGGTCATTGGATAAAATGCCAAAGGCTCTTTTCCTGTTACTCCTGTAGTTATTTCAAGAAATAAATAACAGTTGATTGCTAATCATGTACAAGGCACAACACTAGGTGTTCTGAGATACACAAAAAGGAGTAGGGACCAGGCTTTGCTTTCAAGAAACTTACATTTTACCCAAGGATAGGAAAAAATTCCATCTGCGTTATGAATCCTGTCTCATTCATCAAACTATTCGTATTATTTTGTACACCTGATGTGTTGTTGTTGGACAGGATAGTGATACTCTTGCGTTTTATTTTCTCTGAGCACTTGATTGATTCAGAAATTAAGTACCAGAAGTTGATTATAAGCAAAATTGAAAGCTTTGGATTTACATAAACAGTGATCATAATAAACCCACAGACCCTTAGTCAAAGCCTATTTATTCTAGAAAAGTTTGTCTATCTGGTTTCGTGGTTCACGTTATTTTAAACAGCCGCAGCAGATTAACAATCAGAAACTGACGACGAGTCTACTGTTATTTTTTTCAGAACATTGAGATTTACTAACTCATAGTCTATAACAAACACCATATAAAATCTTAAAGTGAGATGCTGCTTTACGGCCATTGAAGTGGGGTGCAGCCTGCTCTATTTGCCACGATTGCCTTTAAGGACAAAACGTTATGGCTAAACAGAAAGAGTGATATTAATAATGGTGACTCATTAATTTGTAAGGAGTCATTATGGGGTTACATTAAGCTCTATGGATTCTGCTCTAAAAGGCAGGAAAGAATGAATATGTTTCAGAAGAATCATTAGAAATGGGAGTGTAAGAAGTTATATAAAGTGTAAGGATGTACTACAATTGTTTTATTAAAGTTTTAAAAATAAGTAAGCCACATATTAGGAATTGAGATCTTTATTTGAGAAATTCTCGTCTGAAAAAAATGAAAGTGAATAGTGAAAGATTATTATGCATGTTATTTGAAAAATGCTTACTATTATGTAACACTTTTAAGTGTTTCCTAGATAAATTTCATGGGACAAAAATTGTTATCTTGACTAATTTCATTTGCCCAGTCCGATTTAAGGTGATTGATCAGCCCTGGCTGGGTAGCTCAGTTGGTTAGAGCATTGTCCTGGTACACCAGGGTTGCTTTTCACAGACGTGATCTTGTATAATCTTGACGACTATAATGAGGTTGAGAGAAATTAAGTGACTTCTTAAGGTCACAGATCAAGTCACTGGCAGAGTGAGAGGTGCGTCTCAGCCTTTCTAACTCTTGCCTCTACACACTAGTTACTGCCTCCCTCAGGCACTTGGCTTAGTGGGGGGCTGGTTGCTGACCCGCTACTCAGTGTACTCAGGGCCTGTGGGTCTCCAGGTCTTCTTCCCGTGAAATGTTTGGGGCCGGGGGCTAGGGAATAGAGATAAGCCAACAAGTAATTCTACAGTGATGGTTTGTTCCAAGCACTGTGGGAGGACAAAGCAGTGAGTGACTACTTTGGCGAAAGCCTTCAGAGTCGTTTGATCTCGCAGGTTGAGGAGGAGTGTACCGAGCAGGGAGAGAAGACAAGAGGCCCTAAGGCCCTAAAGCACAGGTGTGGCCTCACCTGCAGTCCAGTGCAGCCTGTGCGGAATGGGGGAGGTTGACAAGGGGTGATGCCAGCTGGAGAGGCCTTGCAGGTGAGATGGCCGCACCGTGACTGGTAACGAGGTCCAGAGTCACGCGGCAGCTATGAGGATTGGTTAACATGAAGCATTGCTGTGTACCTCTTCCGCTAAATCCCAGCTTCGATAAGTACCTCCCAGTTTATTTATCTTTCCTCCCAGTTCCAAAGTAGAACTCCCTTTGATTCATCTCTGGATTGGAGCCTGTGTGTGCTCTGAGGCTTTGAGTTGTGGGCTTTGCAAGAGTGTCGCGACTTGCTCTAATGAAGAGGGAATGCCCATGCTCCGTCTGCTGAAACGGGCTCTGTTCATCCTAGTCTCTGCTGAGCAGCTCCTTTGCAAGTCCCTGTAGCTGATTTGAAAATATTGGGCTCTGCTGCACCCTGCAATTTCTCCACCCATGCCAACCAAACTCGCACCAGGATCTGGCCCTGGGACCCTCAAGGCTGTAGCGTCGTGTTGGGCTCCCGGGTGTCTATACCCCACGTTGTCGGCAATCTGCTACCTGCCAGAGCACTGCACAGGGGTAGGTGCTGCCACTTACGGAAACTGCAGCCTCTCCAGGCATTCAGACCCCAAGGCTCTGCTGTGAGTGAAGAAGCCAGTGAGGGCTCTGAGTCAGGCTTCTTGAGTTTCAGCCCTGGCTCTGCCACAAACCAGCTGTGTGGCCATGGGCACATTTCCTCTTCTCTCTGTCTCAGTTTTCTCTTTTGTAAAATGGCCCTAATAATAGTACCTTCTTGGCAGGGTTGTTGCAACGAGTTAAGTAAATGAATGTGTAAATGTCTACCTTACATGTTACAGTGAGCACTTTCTAACACAGAAGTCAGCACTCAGTCAGTCAGGTTCAGTGTGGTCGTCACGGTCACTGTCATCAGTCATTTCAAAGCATACAGTGCCTCCTCTGCGGTCTCTCTTTCCCAGAGACCTGGGCAGAGATGTCCCCTGGGGAGTTCTGCAATTCCTTCCTGGGGGAATCAAAGACTTGGTTATTCTTTTACAAGTAGAAAGAGAGAAAGAGAAAAATCTCTCGGAGCCCCGCCCCCAGGTTCCCTGTGACAGAACAGAACAGAAGTTAGTTGCTCAGAGGACTCTCCTGCCACTTTCACTTAAGTGTGACGCATGGCGTGACCTGTAGGAGAACGGTGGAAAACTCTAATCACCGGCTCACACCTGCCAAAGACTAATTTTTAGAAGCCGCAGAGGTTGGCGTGCATATTAAGAGAGACCAACCAGGTCCTTTCAGTAGAACCCGGAGCAAATGGGTATTGATTAACTCAATTAAAGGAAGATTATAGCCTGTGCACTGCACTGAGTGTTATCTGGCCATGTGGTTCCAAGGGATCTTGAAAGCATGCGTGCTAATGGCCTTCTCATTTAAACCAGCATGCATTTGAGGGTATTTCATCCATTTGGTAATCAAGTAATTGTCAAGAACACAGAAGATAAGAAACAAGAATTTTTTTTTAATAAGTACATTAAAATACTTTAAACTGCCTTTAGTGACAGTCCTCTATGGAGTGTGGTTCAAAGAGATCCCTCCTGCTCTTCAAATATTAAGGGCAGGAGCTCTTCCTTCAGCTGTCATTTGTTTTTCTGATCTTACTGCCCGGTTTGGGCTGGGGAAGGAAGGGTCTCTAATCTGCTGTCTGCAGAGTGAAGGTCTTGCTGACAGCGTTTAGAAAACCACAAGGCAAGAGGATGGAAGAGAGCTAGCATTCTTGGCATCAAGTGCATAAATTCACTTAATCCCCCTCCCCTAACACCTCCCTTGATTGTTTATCCTGTCTCCTAGTCCAGTGACCCTTTATTTCACCCTTCCAGGGAGTAAACCTTCAGATTTTTACCAGTGAGGGAAGGGATTTGGGGATCTGACTACTTAAATAGACTTTCCCCTAATCCATATATTAGTCACTCCTTCCCATCGGTCCCATCGGTTCCACCTCCACGCCTGGGGCTGTCAGGAAGGCCCAGGAGAGGGGGGTTGCTTCCCAGCATTCCCTGCTGGTGGCAAGGGCAGCACTTGCCATTCGGATCTGCTTTCCAGCTTCCCAAATGGTGTGCTTTTGTTTTCTCCCTCCTGTCCTCCTTACCCATAGAGGTTTATGTCTTGGGGAAAAATAAATCCCTTTTCTGTCATTTCAGGGAGATTTTGTTAGGGAGAATAGAAGTGTATGTTCAGCCTGCTTTCTTTGCCCAGAAGCAAGTCCTCCCCTAGGTACATCTTTCTCACCCTTGCTCCCTGCGCCTGTACTCTTAAGACCCTGCCCTGCCGCCCCCTCAGGCAACTGAAGGGGATGGAACGCCCTCCTCTCTCCTTCCTACCTCCCTGTACCGGTAAGGTCCAGCTCCGGGTCTAGCTTGCCTATAATAAAACCTTCCAGAGCCTCTCAGGCCGTGGTCAAAAGCACTCAAGCATAGCCCCTGTGGGAAACTAAATTTCTGTGTGTGTACGTTATACATCCTCTTCAAGAAGATGAAAACAGAGGGAGCCTCCTTCATGCCGGGGCTTGCTGGAGAATTTGGGATTCACATCGCCACGTGGTACGAGGAGAGAGCACGGGCTTGGGAGCGGGACCCGTGTGAGGCAGCGCAGTGCCTCCCCATGCACTGACGGTGCCACGGTGGACGAGGACCTGAACCTCTGATCTCCCCGTCTTCTCTGTAAAATGGGGTGTGTGAGGACCCGGTGAGATGAGGTGTGTGGCCCCGCTTAGCATAACCCCTGCATGCAGGCGGGTATTTAATAAAGATTAGCCTCCCCGCCAGGCTCACATCTCCTTAGCACGGTGTTTTCCTCTGTGATGCTCTGAAATATTCACCAGAAATGTTCTCGAGGAAGAAGTCAATAAAGGCTCTTCATTAGACAGAGCGGGAAGGAAGAACCCCTGCTCTACAGCAGACTCTGTGGCAGGAAACCTTAGTGCTTGAGAAGGGGGTGCTGGGGAAGGCAGGGCACAGGGGCCACGAACCCTGAAAGGGCCTCAGCCTCAGAGTTGGCTCTCCCAGAGCCCCCCACCCCCACCCCGAGGCTTGCAGCTGGGCTTCCTCTTTGAAGCCATAAAAGTGAGAACAATGTTAACTAACTGCCAGTTCAAGCCCTAGTCGGCCACTTGGGGTCTGGAAGCTAGCCTAGCCGATTTTTTTGACCTCAGGTCCTCTATTATGTAGGGTTGCCAGTTATGATTATATGTTCAGGTGTCAGTTAGCAAACGGCCCATTATTTGGCAGTTCAGGGATAATGAGATGGATCTTGAGCTACTCTTTCAATGCAACAAGCATTTGATTCATGCTTGATACATAAAATTCTGTATCGTCCTGCACCTGGTAAGGTTATGCCAAGAGCTGGAGGTCAAAATGTTTTACTCTGCCTTTCTTTATGAGTTCATGAGTTTTCAAATATTACTAGAATCTTGAGCAACAAAGAGGCAGAAAGTTTTCCATAAAAACAATTCTCACTTTCACACATAAGTGTCCCTTTGTATTCAGGTGACAAGAATTCCAAAGGCAGTTACTTTGTGGAGAATATGCAGCGGAAATTCATTTAGTGGAAATAATACTGACTAAACATGACTGTATTAGGCTCTGGATAGACTGTGCACAATCTAAATATAGATTTGCTTGGCTCTGGGGAAACCTTAGTGAGTGAAAAGACTGCCTTTCTCTAAAGATTCCTCATTCCCTGTGATATCTGGCTTTTCTTCTCTCTATATCAGCTTTCTATGCAGATTTTTCTCAGTACCACATCTAGGTTTACATATGCATAGTATTCGTGGAATTCCGTAATTATTATTTTGTGCCCAGTTTTTCATTTTTGCTCACCTAAAGCTGGTCATTTCCTGAAATAACCTCTGTTCCTTCTTGACTTCTGTTTCCCATACTTAAGGAGTCTACACAGAACAGAGAATGCAGATAACAGTGGCTTGGGGGGCCCGAGGGTGGGTGATGAGATTTCACGGGGTTCTCTTGTTGCCACTCGGGGCTGATGGCATGTTAGAGAACCCAGGCTCAGGCCTCCTCTGAACCTAGCTTCTGAAACTCTCTCTCCTTCACACTTGTCCTCTTTCTCCACTCAACAGGTTAGAGTGGATATTTTGTCTCTCCTAAGCTCCGTCATTTGTGGGACATTGTGAGGACCAAGTCTCCAGACCACTGTCCACCCACTTATTTGAGAACAGATGTGTTTGGGTCGGCATGCTCAGTGGTTTGTGCCAACTGGCTCCTACGGCCTCCCCAACTGCTGGTTGTTAAATCTGCACCAGTTTTGTGAGCTGGTTGTTAAACAGTCATTATGAAAAAGTAAGTTCTATAATATTAAAAACAAAGACAATAGATATTCAAACTCATCACTTCTTGATTATGTTACTACATTTCTCTATTATGTTTGCTCTTGGTTGTTTGCGTCATTGTAGTAGAGAGCAGAAATACTGCATTACCAGGTGTGACACTGTGCACCTGTTCCCAGCTCTGAGCTCAGTGACATCATATTGGGGGCTTGAAGTCGGCCATGATGGGAGCGTTGACTCGCGGAGACCAGCAAACCTTATAAATTGGGACTTCCCCATCTCCACGGAGAGCTACTTGTCAAACACTCGCCAGCCAGATTGTTCTTTTCTGCCTCTGCCAGCATTCCAGAACCTCATGCTCTTGAGCCGTACCAGTTACCATTTACCCTGAAGATGGCAAAACTCTTCCTCTGACACGGTCACGGCTGCCTCACATTGCCTTGCGCACAGTCCCAGGGAACCACAAGGCCAGGCGTTTGCCGTGGAGGCACGGCTACTCTGAAACTGCCCCGGCCTCCAGCCTCCTCATCCCCCGTGAAGCACCCATTCACGTCTGTCCTCCTCCCTGTTTCCACCTCCTCCCTCCTCCTCATTTTTAGTCTTTTTAGGAGCAGGTTCTGGTGCCAGACTGACTGGCTTTGCCTCTGGCTCCACTAATCACTAGCCGTGTTCCCTTGACTTGTTACTGAGCTTTTTCTGCCTCTGTTTTATCAACTGTCGAGTGGAAATAATAGTATCTACCTCACAGTTACTGTGGGAATGAAATATTAATACTTTTTTATTAAGCACCTAGAATAATGCCTGACATATAGTAAACAAATATGCATATTTATTTAATAAAATAAACTCTTCCTATTATTATCCAGCCCTTACCACAGGCTTATTAAGAAATAGGGGAGCCCTGACCAGTGCAGCTCAGTGGATTGGGCGTCATTCCGCTACCCAGAAGGTTCCTGGTTTTGATTCCTGGTCAGGGCACATGCCTGGGTTGCAGGTTCGGTCCCCTGTCAGGGTGTGTACATGAAGCAACCGATCCCTGTTTCTCTCTCACACCCATGTTTCTCTCCCTCTTTCTCCCTCCCTTCCCCTTGCTCTAAAAAATAAAAATAAACTTAAAAAAAGAAGTAGGGCAGAGTTCAAGACAGAAAGGAGAATAGCAAAGGGACACATGACAAAAGAAGAGGATGCCTGGCCTAGCATGGTAACGCAGGATAGGAAACATTATAACACAGGAATGGGACGAGGAACCGAAGGAAGGGAGGGGCTAAGGCAGGGTAACACATAAATAAGAAAAATAACTCAGGATAACCTGCAAAGATTAAAATATATAAAATATAACTTTTTAAATCTGTAGTTCCAAATAGATACACCAGGAAAGTAAAGGGACACTTTATGAATGCATAGAAATTTTCCATTCTGACTTAAGCAGTTAAACCAATTTTGATCCTCATTTTAGGCAGAAATCTGTCACCTACTGAAAGTGCTTAGGCTACATCAGATTTATATCGAACAAGATCCATGGAGACTGAGGGAGAGGCGTACATCCCCATCTCCGAAAAAAAGCGACCCAGGAGCCACAGGGCTCGTTTGTCTGGCCATCCGAAAATCTCTGCCGATCTAAGCACTTAATTTCACCCTCGTTCTCAGGACAAAAGGGAAACAACAAAGGAAGAAAACGGAGAGCAGGGCCATTGGACTCTTCGTTTTCAAAAACTCTTAGTGATAAAAAGAGCAGAGAGTTGAAAAGAAAAGAGATGAGAAACCATTAAACTGATCTGAATGCTCTGCCCGCATTTTGTGGTAGGCTCTATTGTTTCAGTTACATGGGAACTGTGGTAATTTTATGAGTCATTAGAGTTTTCTTTCCAAATTATATCTGAATGTTCTTAAAGTGCCTCCTAAGTTACACACAGTAAGGAGCTGTTGAACAATTTTATTATTCCATTTAGTACTTTTTAGTTTTGTATCAGTTTTGCATTTTAAAAAAGTTTTATGCTTAAAACTGAAAGATAAAATCATGACAGTTGAATCTTTGTGTACTTAATTTCTTCTACTTTTTAAAATATATAAGCCTCTCATTGTTCTCATCCTTAGTCTGATAGGAGACTCTAGAGTAAATAGGAAGGCCTTATTCGGTAGAATGACAACGTTCCATTTAAAAGCAGAAACCTCCCCACCCCAGAATTGAAAGCAGTCCCAACAGTTGAACATTGTTCTTTGGCTCATATGTCCCATCAGGCATGATCTGCAAAACATGGATTGTTAATGATACCCATCACTCCTTCCTAGAGTGGTGGCCCCCAAAGGCCAGTCCACCAACCTGGGCCAGCCAGTCCAACATGGAATCCACAGGAAGTGGGTAAAGGAAGGTCAGTGTAGTGTGTCTGTGTGTGCACACGTGTGCCAGTCCAACATGGGATCCATAGGAAATGAGTAAAAAAGATCAATGAAGTGTGTTGTACGTGTGTGTGTGTGCACACACGTTTGCACCAGTCCAATAGGGGAGCAATAGGAAATGGATAAAGGAAGGTCAGTGTAGTATGTGTGTGTGCCAGTTCAACATGGGATCTTCAGGAAATAAAGTAAGGGCAGTGTAGTATGTGTATGTGTGTGTGTGCATGTGTGCCAGTCCAACATGGGATCCACAGGAAATGGGTAAAGGAAGGTCAGTGTGTTTGTGTGTGTGTGCGTGCACACATGCGTGTGTACCAGTCCAACATGGGACCCACAGGAAGTAGGTAGAGTAACATCAGTGTAGTGTGTGTGTGTGTGTGTGTGTGTATGTCTGTATGCCAGTCCAACATGAGGTCCACAGGAAATGGGTAAAGGAAGGTCAGTATAGTGTGTGTGTGTTTGTGTGTGTGTGTGTGCATGCATGTGTGTTTTCCAGTTTACTTTCTTGGAAAAAAGATTTCCATTTTTCTCTCACTTTCCTCCTATTTTTGGTATCAAAATAGTCATATTTTTATCATACATTTATAAAAACAATGGTATTGTAGGTGATCTATTTTGTTTTAAGCATCATAATGTGCAAAATGGAAAGTTGGATGTCTGATGGTCCATGTATTTTTTTCTGGTTGGTGAAGTCCTGAAGCCTGGAAATGGTTGTGCCATGGTGGCTGTATCCTTCCCAGTGACATCGGTGTTTCCTGTGTGAAGAGATTGTCTTAGAAAGAAATACATCAGACGGTCAATATTCTGACTTGGAACCACAAACTCTTCCTGGACTTAGGAGAAAGACTGCTTTCCCTGGCATTGTGTGGGTGGCTCTGTCTTGTCACACCAACTTCAGTTGAGGGCCACCGACTTCAGTTTTCAGTTTGTGTTATGGTAATTTCTAAGTTCAGATAGACCTCTGTCTTCACAAATAATGTGCTTTTAAAACGAAAGTCTAGGAAAGGTCAGTGTGAATGACTTATCTCCTTCACTTGGGAAAAGGAGTTCAAGCCCTTAGTTGACTTTACAGTGGGCAGGCCAGAGATGTCCCCGCAGTTCGTGAAGTGTGTCACATCTTTCGTGAATGAAGAAGGGGAGATCAATTTGTTCAATATCCCCAAGGCAGGCGGCGTTCAAACCACGTTTGCAGTCAGGTCCCCTATTTGCTTGTCATTTGATTTTTTTCCAGCGATACATACTATTTTTCTCAGCATGTAAAAGTCATAGAGAGCACTTCACTTTATTCCTAGAATGAGCCGCAATGCTAGGCTTACAACAACCAGTTTTGTCAAGAGTGAAATCTACTTTTCAAACTCATCAGCTCTTCTTGAATTTCATCGTCTCTCCCAGTGTGGGGCATATGTGAGTCGTACCTGTACCCTTGGACGGATGTCCCCTTGTGTGCGCACGCTTGCTCACTGCACTCTCTCCCCCAACAAGTTCCATATGTTCTGTTTCCCTGGAAGCCGAGCTCCCCGCTTGTTCTCCCCACTCCGAGGGCTCCCGACCTCACCTCTGAGGGGCAGGAGTAACCGAGGCTGAAACCATTCATGGGGAAACCTGTCAGCATAATTGATTATTATATGGTGAGAGCCTCCGAAGACGGGGGGCCTGCACAGAGGGGAGCGAGTGTGTGTGTGGTGTGCCTCTCCCCCAGGGCCCAGCCGCACGTCCTCTTCTGACAAGTTGATTTATAAATCTACGGCTCTTCCCTAATGAATTGTGCCCTGATGTGGGTCACCGGGGCCCCCTGCTGAAGCGACTTCGCCTTTGCTGGCAAACAGAAGAATTGTAAAGGTTCTGCTCTGTGCGTTTCCAGATTTGCTTGCTTCTTGGCACTAAATGGAGTGGCTGAGGCCATGTAATCTGTAAAAGGACAAAATAATCACAGGCAATGCTCGAATAATCTGTTGCATCAAGAGAGGAGTTTCTGTGAATGCAGATGCTTTGCTACATGACAGAACCTGGGGGGGGGGCGGGCAGAATGAGAATTTGAGGACAATAAAGAAATGCAGGCATCTCAAACCACCTGTGATGACAGCTTCGTGTTCTCCAGTTCTTTAAAAGCCTCTTCTGAGTGCTCGCCTTACTTCTGAAACTGCCCTAAGTGTTAGACTTGCTAAAACACAGCAGTGATAATGACTGCTCTACTTTCTACATTCTGCTGGGTTATTGATTGAGATAGTTGCAAAATACTCTGAGTTCTCGGGAGGAAGGGCGTTAGAAAACGCTGTGGTGATATTGTGAGCAATTACTGCGAAAACCTAATTTCAGAAAGAGAAGTGGGAGAAAATTTGAATCATTAGGCCGAGCCTGTAGGTCCATCATATCATCTTCATGTCCAATTGTTTTGTCTCAGGTGTCAGCTCTGGGGAAATCAAGAGACCAAGGTATCAGGAATTTGTGAAGAGAGAGCAGCACTTTCCGGGGTGACACTGTCCCCGGAGAGGCTCTTGGCTGCTGGCCCGGGAGTGGCCCGGGTCTTCAGTACAGCATGCGAGCAGCTCAGGAGTCCAGTCTCCCGACTCTGTCCTGCCCGCTTGCTGAACCAGTTCACCCCATCCTCTCAGCCACGAGTGTCCCTTCCACGCCACACCTCTCTCCACAGCTTCCCCGAAACTGGTCCTGGCCTCACCAGTCCCACCTCTGAAACTGTCATCTGAGGCCACAGGAACCTTCTCCCATGATCAGCCACCGTTCGCTTTGTGCCGCGCCTGGGAAAGACTAACTCATCACTGACTGGTGTTGTGTTTTCACTGGAGGCAACACGATTGCGGTTGCCCGAGTTCACATTCTGGCTGGAATGGAAACTTCCTAGTTGTGTGACCTGGGGCAACTCTTTGATCTCTTAGTACAGTGGTTCTCAACCTTCCTGATGCCATGACCCTTTAATACAGTTCCTCATGTTGTGGTGACCCCCAACCATAAAATTATTTTTGTTGCTACTTCATAACTGTAATTTTGCTACTGTTATGAATCGTAATGTAAATATCTGATATGCAGGATGTATTTTCATTGTTACACATTGAACATAATTAAAGCATAGTGATTAATCACAGAAACAATATGTAATTATATATGTGTTTTCCGATGGTCTTAGGCGACCCCTGTGAAAGGGTTGTTTGACCCCCAAGGGGGTCGCGACCCATGGGTTGAGAACCACTGTTGTAGAGGGTTAAGTGAAATTTATAAGGAATTCAATAGGACAATGCATGCAAAGCACTTAGACCCATCCTGTTTGGCACACCTCATTATAATTGCTGTATTCCGAGATGTAGCATAGTGGTACTGCCTGGCACATAGTAGGTGCTCAGTAAATATTGGATAGATTGACAGATGAATGATAGGTAGCTTATTCTAACATTCACATGTATATTATAATGTAAATGCTATTGCTATTTACAGATATATTCAACATAAGAGAAAGGAAATAACAGTACTGGAATATTTTGTCTTCACCAGTCCAGTCATCTAGGGGCTAGAATTTGGTTTTCTTGGAGGACCTGTTTCTATAAGCTCATCTGTATTTGTTCTTTTTCCTGCCTTTTAACCTTTGAACTGCTTCCTTTATTACTGTTTTCTTTGAGCAAATCACCTTTTTAAAAAAAACTTATGTTAAAAGTAATAAAGGATTTTGTAATGTGTGTATGGTAAGACTATAAAGCTTGGAGTAATATTGGGCCCTTTTAGCAAAAGACAATATTTAGAAATATACAGTTGAGAAATAAAATCCCAGGGGGTGAATCCTCCGTCGGAGTTCTTCTTTCCACACTGGAGGATTCTGTGAGTGGCTGGTTTCTTAAAAGTTGGATGCCCCTACCCTGGCCCGTTCCCTTGAAACTTTTCTCTGCAGCTTTCTCATACTTTGTTTTCTCGATTTTTTTTTTTTTCGTTTGGCCTTTGACCCTGCCCTTTTTTCTGTTGGATCTTCCTTTCCTCCTCTCACTACTATCAAGCGACCCTACATTATTGTTGGGGCCTCAGGCAGCTTTCTTGCATTAAACGCTCACTTCTCTAGTCCACCCCTCAAGTCAGCCAGATAAAATCCCTCTTCCCAGGAGGGGGCCCACTATGGGGTAGTGAAGGGAACCTGGAAATGGTCATCAAAAGGCCTGAATTCTTCGTTCTTCTTTTCACATCTCTCTCTTTCTTTTCAACCTAGCTGCTTTTAAAGTTTTTCTACTTATCCCTGGTTTTCAGCAATTTGGTGATAATGTGCTTTGCTGTACGTGAACGTTATTAGTAAGAGTGTGTCCTCGATGATGTATGCATCGTACCCCGTCAGCTCGGCCAACTTGGAGGAGCTGCTTCCTCACATCAGCGTTGCTGAGCTTAACCGGAGGGACTGTGACCATCCGATTCCCCCTTATACATTACAGTTTTCCTCCTGTGACCAGAAAGGAACCTGTCTCGTGTCACTTTGCCACTACAGAAATGTTCATTCTCCTGTCAACTTTCATCTGTTTGTTTTAGTACCAGCGGATAATCTTTACCTGAATCAGTTGTTCTATTTGGGGCTCCAAAATGATTTTCTAGCTCTTATTTCTCCTCCATGTCTTAGCTGGTAGTCTTCCTTAAAGTAGAGCTGTCACTATTTGATAATCTCAAAATAGAGATCCTACTGGAAAGTCAGTAAATGCATAATTCTTTCTTTCTATTAATTCTGAAGAAGGATTTGATTTAATAGTCACCTGGAATGATGATAAATGGCTTTTTCTAGCTTTCTCTCTGCATTGATTTTTTTTCATATTTTTTAATAAATATGATCACCTACAATAATTTATTTTGTTTGATGCTCTAATCATTAGCTCTGGCCAGAAGGAGCTGGATCTAGACTTTTTTAGACCTGGATTCTAGATTTTGAAGTATCATAAACTAGCTATGTATCTTTGACGGTCCCTTTAATATTTGACTTAGTTATTTTCCTTTTTTTTTTTTTAACTAAAGAATTAGACTGGATAGCAAGGGTCAGCTTCAGCTCTAGAATTAGGATTCCGAGCTCCACTACCTAACACCCTGCCCAGCTTCTGTCCAGCTGCAGGGGGTAGTTCTCAGCCTGCCATTCAGACCCGCTCCCCGAGTCCAGTCCATCCTGTCTCCTCCAGTTCCCCAGGAGGAATCCCCTCCCCCAGCCACACTGGCCCCTGCTTGCTCACCCCTCTCCCAGCCTTTGCACACACCCTTTCTCTTGCCTCTGACGCTCTGTGTAGCCAGACCTCACCCATCCTCCAAGTACAGTACCCTGTTCAGGCTCTCTCACCTTTTTACTCCTCTTCCAAAAGAAGGGCTATAGCTGCTAATGTTATTACTGTACTTTCGTGTCCCCTCTAACATGTAGCACTGTGTATTTTGCTGACTAGCAACCTTAAGGTCTTTTGAAATATGTGACGTGTGTGTGTATGTGTGTGTGTGTGTGTGCATGTGTGTCTGCTGGGACCTGCAGTTGGGTGTATGTCTCACAGGTGCTAACGCGCACTTGTTCATCAACCTATTTCCGCTCTCTGGGTCCCATTCCACATCAAGGGGAAACTGATAACCTGGATGTAGAGTTACAGTGGTTTGAAGTATATACGTCAACAAATACTTCTTTAATTACCTAATCGTTAGGGAAACAGAGATGCCCCCTGGGACCTCATCGCCTAATTATGCACAGCTGTTATATACTTCCTTTCCTCTCCTATTTTGTTTTGTTTTGAATATGAACTCACAAACTCCTAGATAAACCTCCTAAAGCACCAGCTGTGCTTAGCAGATATGTCAGGTACAGATTTTATTCAGGCAGAAATGGTCCTCTACCTAAAATGCTAAAAAATTATTAGTCATTTACTTAAGTACATTTTTCAAGTTTTTAATTAGCAAATAAGTTTTGTAATCACTTATGTGAATTCTAAAAGGATATAGTATTTTCTGATGGCCCAAAATGTGGACCTCATATTTTCTTTGCTTACTTAGCCTGTTTATAAATTCTTCCCAACTCTTTAGGCTGCCAAACAGAGCTTCAAAAGGTGTTTTCCTGTGGGTTGTCTGAGTATATTTGTCTTTTCTGAGCAGTGGGACCTTTTGAAATGATCTTCCTTCACTTGAAGTGGATCTTCTAGTGATTAGTGACATCGATTGGATTAATTTGTGTGTTTTCTTGTTGGAGAAGGGGACGAGAGGGATATTCAAAATATTTAGGCCCTGTGTATATATGCGTTACAAAAGGACCTGCAGGCTTTAGCTTCTGACTGCCTCCCTCAGCTTGCCCATCTGACACACGCACACTCATGCACGCACATACAGCTTTCCCCCCAGGGGCAAAGGACCCCTTGAAATTCCCTGAATCCCACGCTATGTTGTGTTTATGCTGCCTCATTGCCTGAAGTGTTTTCTTCCCATCTTGTCAATCTACAAGTTGCTATTTACCTTTCAGGGCTCAGTTCAGTTACAACTTCCTCCTTCTCTCCACGCGGCGACCCTCCCACTGCAGTCCGGTGAACCGTGTCCTCCCTGTGCCTCCCCTGTACAGTATGCAGCTGCCTGGGACAGCACCTGTGACACGTGATTGTCTTTGCCTGTGAACTTGCTGCTCACGTCCTACTGATATCTTATCTCACCTGGGTTTTTATTTCCTACAGTTATCCTAAAAATTGGCACACAGGAAATATTTATTTAATAAATGTGTATTAATCAATTAGTTAAGCACCCTGCTCTTTCCCCCAAATCACTTCTTATCCTTCTGAACACCTTTTATCGAGTGGTCTGTAGTAGGATGGCCAACGGTATTGCGACAGCCTCACATTTTCAGTCTATACTGTAAGTAAAAACCATTGTAACAGAATACTTACATACTCACAGGCGGTCTTCTCAGACACATTTTTGAAGGGGTGCCCATTTGTACTATGGCTGGACATATATTGTTCAAAGTTGAGGTTAAACATGCACATGTCTTCCCAGGAGACATCTCCCTCCCCAAGCAAAGGTGAAAGAGGGCCAAAGGGAAGGAGGAGAGAGGAGTCTTAGGTGTTTCTAACAGGAGAACCTTATGGGGTGAGGGAAGGTCTTCCCACAGAAAGGGGTTTGTAGTTGAGACCTGAGAGATAAGAAAAAATACTGTAGGAAAGTGAGATCAAGGACAGAACTTGGCAGGCAAGTCCACGGCCCTGACTTGGGGGAGGAGAACTGCGGAAGCCCCACGTAGCCAGGGCTCAGAGAGGCAAGGGGAGGAGGGCAGACCAGAGGCCGGGGCTGGACAGAGGCCCTGGCGCGCAGGGCCTTGTGTGTAATCTGAAGAGTGTGGGCCTGTTGCGTTAAAGAGCTGTCAGTTGGTGAGCTGTAGGGTCAGATATAACTTGAAATTTGTTCTTTTGATATTAAACTTACAAACTGTGAATGCACAAATCTTAAGTGCAAAGAATTTTTACCTGTTTTTGCCCATGCACCTGGAAGGTTCTCTCCTTCCCAGGCAGAACTCGCTCCTCCCAGGGGAGCCACTGTGCTTCTGTCACCAGAGATTCCTTTTGCCTCTCTCTCAAACTATAATAACAAAACCGTAGAGTTGTGCCCCTTTCTTTCTGACTGCTTTCGCTCAGCACGCGGTCTGCGAGCCTCATCCATGTTGTCACGTGTAGCAGTAGTGCGTCCGTTTTCATTTCTGCGCAGCACTCCGTTGTATGATTATTCCACGATTTATTTACCCATTCAACTATGACAGCCATGAAGACCGCTTTCATTATTATTTTTGGCTATTGTAAATAACACTGCTGGGAGCATTGTGTTCGTGTCTTTTGCTGGACCTAAGCGCTCGTTTCTGCGGGAGACACAACCTTCTAGAACCTCTTGGCCTGTGCGGGGGAGAGTGATTTGGGGGAGAGGTGAAGTGCCAGTTCCCCAGCACCAATGCCTGGACACATAGCCTTTGCCCAGCTGGCTCATTAGAAAAGCAAACACATTCAGAACATTCTCAACGTCACACAAATCAAAATATCGATTAAAAACTAAAAAGCAGATTTGCTGTGGGCTTTTGTCATTAGTCATTGCTAGTTATTATTTTTTCTAATTGAGGTAAAATTGGCATGTAACATGTAATTTTCAGGTATATAACATTATAATTCAATATTTGTACACACTACAAGTGATCACCACAAGACTGGAGTTATTATTGTTTACAGCTGATTACAACGCAGAGCAGATAGTAATTGGAAGGACAATTTAGTAAGACAAGTTTTACTTAATTATAGTTGGATATGTTCCAATAAACAGAAACATTATTGTCATCATGAAACATTCAGGTAGCCTCTCCCTCCTCAATTGCTGTGTGTGTGGGTCGGGGTGTGGGGGAGTATGTCTGAAGCAACTAATGATTTATTTATGATTTCTTTCAAATTCTTCCGACAGCAGTTCCCCGGAAGCTTAGCTTCTTTGCCACATCTCTGATCAACCATCCCTGCTCCAGGGGCTAAACCAGCACAAATATAGAGTCTGCATGGTCCAAACTTTGTTCTTGTTTTTTCCCCTCAATTGTAAATTTATTTATATGTCTTAAAACTTTCAAATTAGCACACTTTAATATATATACAAAATGACTGGCATTACAGAAAATAATGCAGTCAGGTGAAATTAGGCATGTTTTTGTAGAAAAATTCTAAGACCTGTAATGAAAGTAAAGTTCAGTCTTTAGGGCCATAGGACTTAAGAGACAGTAAAATAATAATGAAGAGTCTGTGGTCTGACTCCACCTTACCAAGTCAGGGTTTTAACCAGCTATTTGGTGTTATAATTTTACCTTAAACCTGTGTTTTTATCCTGTTCTGAATGTGCTATACATCTGCATTAATTCATCCAGCGAGCATTTATTGAGCACCTGCAATATGCCAGTCACCTTGCTAGTTGGTACTAGAGATACAAAGGTATAGTCACGGATCAAAGGAGTTTCTACTCTGGCAGCAGAGACAGTCAAGTAAGTGACCAGGGATTGCCATGCCCCACTTGGGGCTTGAGCTAAAATTCTGCCCAGGGTACTCTGGTAGCACAGAAGAGGGCATTGAAATCAGAGCAGGTAACGCCTGAGCTGCCTCTTCGAGGCTGAGAGGCGTGAGCTAGGAAGGGCATACCACGCACAGACATTGGGGAGCTCGAAGGCACAGAGGCAGGAAGTAGCCTGGCGCCATCAGGAGTGACTAGTAGTTCTGTGTGTTTGGAGCACAGGTGGGCGTGCTCGGTGGTGGTGGTGGGGGCGGCTAGAGAGAAGGCTAGAGCGGTGGGCAGGAGCCAGAGCCTCAAAAGCTGGGCATGTAGGAACGGGCGTGGACTGAGAAGGACGAGACGTGGTTTCTCACCCTGTTCCTACCAGCACTCCTTGTGTGCACGCATGTCACTCTGCCTCGTGTCCTCCTCAGTATGACAGAGAGTCGTTTCCAAACCACGTTCTGGAAACAGTGTTCCAGTAGATGTGACAAGATGTGTGCTATGATAAAGTTTTCTCTACTTAAGCTGTTAGAGGAAGTTTGAATACCACGTTTGCCTCTTTTAAGATTCACAGTGTCATCGGCGTACTGAAAGTTCCCAGTCCTCCCGTGAAGAAACCACTTCAGTTTTCTTTAACTCAGCATTTGTCAAATTATTTGAACTAAGAGCAAATTTTCTATAATATCACTATCCGTATCATGCTGCAGAGCCCAATTTGGGGGTGGGGGAATGGACAAAGCCTCAAAGATCCAATCATCTTCATTTATTCAGTCATTCAGTTTTTGAAAGTGCAGAACAAACGAGCCGCTCCCTATTTGTGTTTCAGATTGATGTTGTATCCCTATCAGCAACTGGGGCTGGGAACTTTTCATAGCATCAACTATTCTGGGATTTTATTTTTTCGGATTTTCTCATTTTTCATGTCACGCCCAGGCTTTATTACCTGGTAATAAGTTGCAAGAAATGAGAATTGAATTGTTTCTGAACAAATAGCAATCATTTATGATATGTTTAATAGAAATTATAACGCATAAAAATCAGGGTTTTACTTATTAGAAGTATTTCAACGTTGGCAAATCCCCAATTTAATAATCAGTGAATCATTGTGATGCCAAAGAAATCATATAAATAAAAACAGAACTGACCTTTTTAGAAATTTAATACTTTCTGCATTTATCTGTCAGAGCCACTGATTTGGAAATTGTTACAGATTCTTGAAAAATGGGAACTCTTTTCCCTTGTAAAAATACCCATCATTTGGCAAACTAGTGTCATTTTCCTTGAAGAGAATGCAGTGATTGATTATCCAGAGTGCTACCATGACAAGGTAAACCAACCAAATAGCTGGGAAATTGTATGTAATCATACAGCATCACATAGGCCCTTTGTTGAGCACAGCCATTCATATTAAACCATGGCAATCTAGTCATTTCCTGTGGGTACTTCCTGTCCACCCCACACCTTTATGTCCAGGGGACACGCATGCTGGCTGTCTTCCCTTGGCTCCGACTGTCACCAGCACAGGTCTAGTTGTCTGAAAGAACCAGGATAAATGCAGACCAAACTGAATCCACCTAAAGAGATTTCACAATGCAGAGATGTCTGTCTAGCATCCCTCGCGTAGATGACATTCAGAGAGGTTTACTGGTGCACATTAATGTTTTTAGTGCTGTTTCTTGGCATTGGGAGTATTGTCCTGAAGATCCTGAGATATTATAAACAAGTGGCAGGGGGGAGGATGGGAGATGGACGGAAGGAGGAGAATGCCAGTCTTGCTTTTGAGAAGTTGGTGAGCTGATCAGGAAGCCCAAGCACACCTGGCAGGATCTGGAACAATTAATTACACGGTGGTTATTTCCTAGTGTATGAGAGCCAGCGCACCAACAGAATACCTGAGAGGCGAGGGCCAGTGGATGAGAGAAGCCATCAAATTATCCTCGGTTATTCGAAGAGTAAGTTGAGTCATAAGAAAGGAAGAGTTTACCCAAATCTGCCCCAGAGCTGAGTATCAATCGCATCATTGGAAATAGAGCCAGGCCCTGTCTCTCAGTGATCTGAGCCCACTGCCCCGTGCCCATCTTCCCTGCAGGGGTCTGGATTTTGGACGGGCTTTATTAGGAAGGCTGAACTCCACTCTCCTTTATTAATTTCTGTCCACATTTGTAGGACTGCCTGTGTTCTGAATCAGGGTGAGGATTTTTAGATTCTTCCTAGCAGCGTGGGGACATGTAGCTAAGCAGAATCAATTCCTGTCACTCACACACAGATACAAAGAAACGGGATTATGGATCAGGGTGAAGCTGCAGTGTTTTAATCTTAAAATCAATACAGAAAAGGAAGTTGGACTTGTGGGGATTCTGTAGAGACGGTAATTTGGTTTGCCTTCACAAATACAACTGTTTCTTCCTTTTTACCTTCTCACTATTTTACTTTGGGGCAGTGGGGTGGGGGCAAGAGAGGGAAAGAAGAAACCTCTACAACCAAATAATCTTGAATAAGCAATCACATGTAAATATATAACTCAGGCTGATTCTCCGTTGTTTAGAGAAAAGCTGTACACTTTTACACATTCTTTTTATTTTTAGAAGGAGAAAACTAACCAAAACCCCATACTTATTGTCTGCATTTAAACATAACAAAATGCCTTTGATTCTTTCATGGTCACTGTCAGACTGGAAAAAAAATTTTCCGTGTTTATTTACTTTATGGCCAAGTCTGCCATAGCTTAAGGCAATTCTATCTGAATAAATATGTATTCAACAAATCACTCATGGACCCAAGGATTCCAAGCTGCTAAGCATGTGATTAATATTTACCCCAGCGTCATTCTGCTCCTTTTGAAGGAGGCAAGAACTAATGGTTTAAACAACTCAGTCTTTTCTTAAAGATTGAGAATTGACTCTATGCGCCTCTCTTTAGATATAACACTGATTTACTGCCGAGTGCTCTTTGTCTCTAGCTGTAAGATGGGCTTATTTTTCCTTTGGAGATTTCTCTGATTCAGTTCTAAGGTATGTCGGAGTCTGTTCAGACACTCCCCCTGCAGTGGCAGCAACAGTAGGAAACACTGATCTTATGAGAAAATGATGAGGCTATGGGCAGAACTCGGGCCCAGCTGGGAGGCAGACCGGTGCAGGAGAAAGTCTTCCTTTTTCTGAGTCTGTTTCTTCATCTTCAAGCTAGGAGTGATTACAGGACGCCAGGTAGGTAGGTGTGTTGAGAGGATTAAATGAGATAAAGCGGATAGGGCCCTAGTACTGTACCTTGTACTTGTAACAACCCAATACATGTTCATGATCATCGTGATTATTATGTGAGTCTCAAGTGACATAACCTGTGCTGTGTACGCGCAAACACTCTACAAGCTGTAAGGCACAATACAAATGTCAGTTGCGATTCTTCATAGGTTGATGGTTTGAAACTTTTAAAACAAATCACAGCCCTGGCTGGTGTGGTTCAGTGGATTGAGTGCTGGCCTGGGAACCAGGGAGTCGCTGGTTTGATGCCCGGTCAGGGCACATGCCTGGGTTGTGGGCCAAGTTGCCAGTTGGGGGCACGCGAGAGGCAACCACACACTGATGTTTCTCTTCCTCTCTTTCTCCCTCCCTTCCCCTCTCTCTAAAAAATAATAAATAAAACCTTTAAAATCGAACAAACAAACAAAAATCACAGAAGGCTTTTTCCTTGTGCTGCCTGTCCTGGGTCCCTCACCTCAAAGCAGAGCCCTGGAGGTGATAAATTAGGCCCCAGCTGAACCTGTATTCACCTTCTGCAAAGCCACAGAGATATCTGGTGAATGCCCAGAATTCCATGAAGCCAGTTTGAAAATCCCTGTCCTGTGTCCTTCCACAGAAAACACTTTCTCAGATCTCTGGGAAACCTGCTCTATGTAACATACTTATTTTGTTGTAGTTTTAAACCAGTATTTTTTAATGTCACACCCTCCCAGGAAAGCTCAAGTGTCTTCAATGATTGCATTATTTCAGCTGTCCTTCCTTGTCCTAACTATTACTCAGTAAAAAACAAAAAAACAAAAATCCTCATGAGTTTCTGTGTCCCCCTCTATCCCCAGAGTACAATCATCGTGGAGAAGACGGTGCAGGACCTCATGAACCTGATGCATGACTTGAGTGCGTATTCAGATCAGTTCCTCAGCATGGTGTGCGTGAAGCTCCAGGAATACAAGGACACCTGCACCGCGGCCTACAGGTAGAGCTTCTCTCGGGGCCTGAGTGCGGTCACCATTGTTCTGGTTGGTGTGGTCGCTCAGGGCCTAAACTTCCCACCATTGGGGAAAAGGACTATCTCAGATTGTCAGGGGGCCTGAGGAGAACACGTGCCACAGAAATAGTCTCCTGGAGGCTTATAGAGTCATACCCGCAGGGGGCATGAAAGGGACAAAGGGCAGGGCCCCTTCGGGCTGCCATTGGGTGACTTAAATAAGGTGTCAGCCTTGATTTTCATGAAGGCTGAGAGTCATAACATTCATCTTCCCTGAGGACAGTCCAGCGCTTGATTAGTCCATCATGTGATTCTAAAAGATCTTTAATGTAATTTCAAACTCATAGTAACTCTTTATAATCTATAATACGATTTCTCTTTACTGCTTATAAATGTATTCCTCTTCATGTTTGATCTATAGCCTTCCTACTGTCATGAAAAGACAGTTACACTGTTTTTAGCATCAGTGGAAATGAAAAACCATTGTTATGAACCTGAAAACCTGTAGTTTTTTTCCTCTAATTCTTTTTCTCTCAGTTCAAAAATCTCTTTGAGCTTCTGGAAAAAAGATCATAGCACTTCTCATAAAAAACTAATAATAGGAACAAATTATGGTCTGGTTGACAAGACCTAAAGCAATTAGGGGAGAGAATAATGTATAATAAAATAACTGTATATGATAATTAAGCATAGGTAGGTAAAGTACAGTTCTTAATCAGGTACTACTTGTAGCCCACGGAACAGAAGAGCAGAAGGAATAAGAGACAGAGGATAATTGGAGTCTGGGAAGATTTCATAGGCGATAAGAACTGTGTCGAACATTAGAAAAATGAATGAGGTTGAGGAAGTTGCGAAGAAAAACAAAAGGCTTTGCAGGGGTGGAGAGGAAGCGCAAACGTAGCTGCCTCATCTTCAGGGGAGGAAATGAGGAAGAAGTTCACATGGAAGCAATGTCCTAGGAGAAGGTAGTAAGAGAGAATATTTACTAGGAGAAGCAAGACCAAAGAACAAAGGGTCTTTAAAAATAAGACTTGAACATTTCGATGCTGTATGAGTCCTTATAAGTGAGCCTGGAAGCAGTGGTCAGGACAATGAATCTAGCTGAGGAATACAACTTAGATTAATGCTTCACCTCCTTTATTCCAGCAGAAAGTAATATTTACCCACAGGTACATCAACCCACTGAGAGATGCACTCCCAATATTATTTTACTTTATATGTTTAATAATGATACATAAAAAATTATTACATATTTAGGTTAAAATTAGTAGTAATGTTATAATCAATTGTGTACTAAATAATAATTATAATGGCTTAAAATGGCAATTCGAACAAAATATGTTAAAATTTAATCTTATGGTAACAAATTTTTAATGTAAATATTTTAGACTTTAATTTGTACAAATAATTTTTTTTTGCAGAGCACTACAATAGAGTGATCAATAAACTATCAAGCATGAATATATACATGTATTTCTAATGGATAAAATTCACTTAAGAACTAAAATAGAAATAACTCAAAGAGAAAAATGAAAAATACCCAACTGTCAAAGAAGAGCTTAGTCATGTGTACTTTAAATGTTTAATGGTGGCTCTCAAATCCCAGTGGCGTAAAATTCCACTGGGTACACTCAAAGAGGTGATTTTAAAGTGTCACTGTTTATAATATGCCAGAAATATACTCTGCTACCATTTAAGCTCATGCTGAAAAATATTAAATATCAATTTGTAAATATGGGAAGGAGAATATTGTTTTTCAAAATTCCTTTAAATGATACACAAATAAGAATTTTAAAAGCCACTGCTCATGACTAGTTCTCCAAGATTGAAATTTCTGGGCCACAGGGTTATATTTTCAGTTTCACAAAACCCAACTTCAAAGTGATTGTACCGACATCACATCAACCAAATGAGACTCGGTAGCATATTTTAAATCGTCGGCAGCCGTCCGTCTCGAGAGACGATGGTGTAGCTTCTCAAGAGTCTATCTGCACCGCCGAGAATGGCTGTGCAGTCCGACCCGGGAGTGACATGGTATCTGTCTCCTCCCGTGTTGAATCGACATCTTGCGATGACGCTGAAGCTACAGAGCCTGGGCAGGGTAATATGGAGGGTCCGCTGTTGCCCATGCAGCAGACCCCCCCTCTCTTCGCAGCTGAAGGGTCCAAGGGAAAGACGGAGTCGATACAGCTTGGGTTCAGGTGCGCCGCAGGAGTTGCCGGTGTTGACTACAACGTCAAACCGCCTTAGGGACTCCGGCTCCGGATTTTCTGTCGGGGTTTACTCCCTTAGCCTTTCCCCTGAAGAGGTATGCCGCAAGGCAGCGGAGGTTTTTTGGAGTCAGAGTTTTCCTTCTCTGATGTACCCTGACTGGAAGATCGAACCAGCAACACTTAGCTCGCAGGCCGACGCTCAATCCACTGAGCTAAACCAGCCAGGGCCTGCATATTTTAAATATAACACTAAATATCAAAAAATTAAAAATATTTTAAAATCAGTTGCATTTTAATAACATTGTTTTAAATTTACTATTATATTTAACCTCCATTGAATTTTAAGGGTTTTTTTCCCCCAAAAAAAACCCAAATCATATCCTCTTTTGCTCATATTTTATTATGGCCAACCAATAACTCTTAACAATAATGCTGATTAAGAATAATTGGTAGGAACAGAATAGACAGGCAGATGTTAAGAAACTATAGAAAATGGAAAATCCAAAGAACTTACAATCACAACCCCCATGGGCATGAACTAAGTGGGGGGAATTGCTGGAAGAAAGGGGGGTACCGAGCAGAAGAGGGCAAAGGGGAAAAAATTGGGACAACTATAACAGCATAATCAATAAAGTATACTTCAAAAATAATAATGCTGATGAATTTTAATTATGATGAAGATGGTATGTAACCTTCCCAAAATAAGGTAAATTCATTCTAGAATCTAAATCCTACTGATCACCATTTATACTGTTGTTCTTACTGTTTTAGAAAGAAGTTTTTTAACTTTGTATAGCTGGGCATCTTACTGATTGTAGATCTTTTCCTCATTTATGATCCTGCCTCTCAGTGTGTCAAGTGATGGGAAGCTCCCTACATGCACAAAACAGACTGCTCATTGCTGAGCAATTTCTCGTTTTGAAATGATATTCCCCTACCCATTGTACGTAGTTCTGTGTTCTGGAGTGATTCCAAATTGGTTTAATCCTTATCCATGAAAGCCTTCAGCTATGCGAAGTTGGCAATCATGGTCCCTTTTCTCTCCCCCCACCCCCCTCCATGCCCTTCCTCCAGACCGAACATTCTGTTCCTGGTATGTCGTGGGTGCGTAAACCCTCCCAGTCTTCATCCTCTGTAGCCCATTAGCCTGGCTTGCCTGGCTTAAAAAAGAGGGCTCCACACTGAGCCTAGTGTAGTGTTGTTTGTGCTCAGCAACACCTCTCCCTGCCTCCTGGTGCAGGGCCCAGTGCTGGGCACAGTGCTGCCTGTCCCATCCTGTCATCTCATCTGTCAGGTGTTGACCGAGCATTTGCCAGACCCAAGGCACTGTGTGAGTGGGCGTGTGGGGACAGAGAAGTCCATCAGTCACGGATTATAGCTTTAATGGGCTCACATTCTTGATAAGAGGATAGAAACGGAAATGCGGTACAAAGAAACAGGACATGTATGTAATATCCACAGCATTACTTTATGGCAGAAAATATGGCAAGATGCTACAGGAGGAAGAAATTGCCTACAGAGGACAAGAAAGGCTTGGGTGAAGGATATGAAGCAGCCCTTGTGAAGGAGGAGGAGGAGAAGGATTTAGATATGATTTAGGCTTTGGGAGCTGAAGGAAGAAAGGAACCAGAGCGAGGTCAAGGAGGTGGGGAGGATTCGGGAAAGGAAGAACAAGTGATGAATTTGGAGTTTTGGAAAGGAAGCTGGGCCAAAATTCTGGAGGATTTTGAACACCAGGCTCACGGAGCTTGGCCTAAATTAGGTAGTAGGGAGCCAGTGGAGGTGTGAAGCGGGGAGCGCCAAGTGTGGACCTGTGCTTGAGGGGGATTTCTCTGAGCTCTGTATAAACTGGATTGGGCAGGCAAGCGTGTGGAGGTAGAGAAGTAGGGAGTGTCTGAGTCCAGAGACGCAGGGACATGGCCGGTAGGGACAGGTCAGGAGACATCGAGGAGCTAAACGTGTAGAGCATGGCCACCCGTTAGCTGGAAGGGATAAGGCACAGTTGTAAGAAGAAATCATGGAAATTAATCTTATCTTTTTCATGCTGTATTTGCATGGATTATTTTTTACCTCAAATTCAAGATCTCACTTTTACCCATTAAATTTAACGTCACTTTAGCTCATCGTTTTAGTCTCTTGAGATATTTTTGAATTCTCATTCTGTCCTCAGAAAAATCTTAGCTATTCCTCCAAATTTCCTGTCATTCTTCTTTTTATAAGCAGTCTTTTTAGTTTATGTATATCATTTTTTTAAATGTTCAATAGGTCAGGGCTAAATCGACAATTTGCGGGGATATCTCTCGAGACTTCCTTTGGGGTTGACATCCATATGTTACTCAGCCCTTCAGGAGTTCATGTGTTTTTCTAACTATGAACCCAGACTGTAGCTCAGCGCAGGCTCTGGAGCCTAAATTTGAATGCCAGGTTTTCCAGCTTTTAATTATATGACCTGGAACAGTTACTCAGCCTCTCTGTGCCTTAATTTTCTCATCTGCAAAAGATCATAGTTCTTCCTTCATAGGGTTGTTTTGAAAATGTCAGTCTTTTAAAACTGCTTTTAGCAAAAAAAAAAAAAAAAAAAGGTTTGCTCCCTCCAGGATGGTTAGCTGCTATTTTGATGACAATGCCAATGAGGACAAAGATCACCTTGAGCACCATTCAGGACGGTACCTCCATATTTTATCATCTGCCCCTGTGAGAGACCATTAGAGTTCTTGCTGGTGATCTCCCAACCTAATCCTTTTCATGCAGCTAACTGTGCCTCCTGTCTCCCCAAGATGGGCTGGTACAAGCCAGCAACGGAGAACACTAGGTGTTTGTTCAGAAATCCTCTCCTCCCTTCACTTGTAGGACCTCCTGCTCCTTGTCCTGCCAAACCTGTGTTAGGAACGCTCATCTTGGACAGCTTACAAATTATCTTTGGAAACAAGGTCTCTTGACCCTGAGCCAAATGGACCATTTCTTCATTCAAGTCAATGAATTACCCAGTTAGGGAAGGCGCAGAGTCGTGTGACTTACTCATTATGCGGTCTTTCTGGCTCCTAGTGAGGACCACGTCCTAATCAGTCACAACCCATCTTTAATATTTTGTTCTGGAATCGTGCCTATAATTCTAAACTCACCCAATTTCTGTACTGTACCTTCTCTTCTATGAACAGGAGGTTTTTTTGTTGTTTTGTGTGTTATTTTAAATAGGAGAAAAGTGTGTTTGTATTTGAAGAACACTGTTTAGAACAAAGGGAAGATTATTGATGTGGGGAGAAAGGGCGAATTGCAGAAAAGGGCGGGATGTCATGAATAAGTTGACTGTCTGGCGTAAGGCAGGAACATGCCTAGTGGTGTTCACTGTGGTCTGGCCTTATAGGAATTGAGTTATTCCTCTTACATTTATATCTTTCCATTTTGTCGAGACAGTGCAACTGTATCTCTGGTATAATACTTCCTCATGGATCATACCTGTTGCTTTTGGTCCTTGTGGTTGTCAAGAGCATGTTGATTCCATCCCCCAGGAGCCTCGGATACACTTGGGTATCCCTCTTGGTCCAATTCTCTGGATTGCTGCCCACCATGAGATCTTTCCATATACAGGCTGATATCTGCAGGGATCTCCACAGTTACTGAATGACAGGCCTAGGCTGTATGGTCTCAGGGCTGGGGAAAGTCATTCTGTGACGCTTTGAGGGGAATAAAGAGAAAACCATTTATATGGTTGTTCTACAGCAATGAACGCGCACCTACACGCACAGCACATACAACGCCACAGCGCCTGGTCTCTTACTTAACCAGGGTTTTACTCTGGTGAGAGTGTTTCCTTCCTGCATAAGTCTGAGACACACAGTGTCCTTACTTCCTCTCCCCCCGTGCATTGCCCGCCCCTGCACTGGCACCTGCTGCGGAGTAATTAGGGCAGTCCTAATTTGGACAGCCGAATCCTGATTACAGTGCGAGGAAAAACAGGAAATGTTCTAGTTTGGCTGCCAGCAATTGACTGACTTAAATAGCAAGCCATATACAATTCAAATGATCCAAAATGATATAACACTGGGGAAGGAGGAAGGGAGCAGGGGAGCATTGCAATCCGAGTCCTGCGCAGCAGATGACTTTTACAGAAACGATCAAATCCATAAGCTTGCAATGCCCTCTGCTGAGAGCTGGCTTGTGTTCCAAGTTTCCCAGGAGAACCGGAGCGGAGAGATCTTGGTGGAGGTCAGAACCACCTCCGCTTCCCATGCACACCTCACCCTGGAGGGGAAGACTGTGTTACATGCATGACGATGCCATGTTAGAGGCTTTGGCGAAAGAGAGGGTTCCTGAAAGGGAAAGGAGGATTCGAAGTCTTTTCCTTAATTAGTCACACCACCTTGGGGCGTAAAGGGAGACTCAGCTGTGAGTTCTGTGCTACACTGCGCTAGCAATCAGGCAGCTGTCCATTAGGCTCCAAGCTGAGTGCTTCTCTCCTTGGGCCGCCCGCTTTGTCCTGAGGTGCAGCCGGCAGCTTATGTCCCAAAATAGTCATTTCAAAATTGGAAGACACAGGTTTTTGAAGTCTCTGTCTGTTCCTACTTATCATCAGTTCAATAATAATTTTCGGGGGAGGGAGGCCTTCGGGGGGGGGGGGGGGGCTTTCGCTTTCTGCATTGTGTTGGGCCTGGTAGAGAATATAAGTAACGCCTCTTCTAACTATAGAGGCTCCATGCATGTAAGACACAAGCATGTTCTATGAGGAGAAGGTTCATCCTCAGGACCCACCTTTCGCCACTTCTCCGCAGAGGACCGAGAACTCATGCCAGAGCATGAGGAAAGCGTGACATGGGGACAAACCTGCAGTAGCTGATGACAGAACCCAGGTCTGGCACAGGGCTGGATGCCCCGTTGGCCCTCGGTATATCTGGTGAACCAGCGAGGAAATTCCTGGCAGACTGACGGATGCCCAGGCCGTGGGGTAGCGTGCCCATCGTGAGGGCTGGGAGAAGGTCCAGACGTCAGAAGGAACCAGAGTGGCCAGTGGGGTGGGAAGCACCGCGGAGAAAGGGGTGTTGGGAAAGCTTTTCATATTCAGTATAGGAGAAGGACTGCCTCCCCCAGGATCAAAGTGGTGCTTGAAAAGGATGGGGGCCCCACTGTGCTAATAGCGCAGACTAGCCACTGGGCTGTGGTGGTTCCTGAAGTCAGGTTTCCTGTGGAGCCACAGGCTAGGGTCCTAAGGGAATGAGAGCCTTGTTGGGTTGCCTTGATGCCTTTGCCAGCAAACTTAACTTTGATTCAAGAGAGCCAAGGGCACGGGCCAGGGAAGCCCTCCCCAAGCTCCATGCCCGTTGTCTTCCAGTTTGCCGTCTCCCGAGTTCTCAGATGTTGCCTGAGTTGTGATTAGTGGGTGGAGAGACACCTCATCATAAAGATCTCTGACCAGGATGGAGCATGATATGAAAGATGAACCTGAGGTTTCCCTGCTCTTTTCTTGTTTATTCTGCTCCCTCTTACCTCAAGGGATACTTTGGTTTTGAAATTGCGTTTATTTTGTTTTGTTTTGATCAGCAGCATAGCACTCACTCTTTATTTCTGTGTCTCTCGTGGTCGTTATTACTGCGTTGCGGGACGTTGCATTGCACTTAGGCCTGCTACAGGTCCAGGCATTGGTTCAGAGCTGAAAATCGACTCCAGCAGCTCCATTCAGACCAGCCTCGCCCAGGGATCACTTGTCTAGCTTGGCTCCTAGTTTTTGAAGGGTCTGAAAGATTCAGTCTGGGCCAGTAAACATCACGCCGATGAGCCCAACCTGCCCCTGGTTGTTTATCTAATGAAAGACTCAGCACCCAGCTGTGTCCAGGGCCTGTGCTCCTTGCACTTCCCAACTGTTCCAGAGAGGAAGCAACACACATCGGAGCCACCAACAGATGTTCTCTGAATGAAATTTACTCAGCTGTGTCTAGAGGGTGGACCCTTCTCGTGGCAGCCTTATCACCTGTTCTAAGAGGTATACCTATTTTCCTCTCCCTCCTGGGAACAGGTACAAATAGTCACACAGATGGCTCTGTCTGTGGCCCATTGAGCTGTGAATTAATTAGTAGATTATGGTTCTGGTCGTGGTAATTAACCCTACCCCTCTTGTGGAATAATTGTTAGAGATTTAACTCTCCTTTGTTGAGGCTATTAAGATATGTCCTGGAATGTTGTAGCCCACACAGTCCAGTTGAGCACAAAATTATAAACTAATAAATGCAGTTGGTCAGGATAGAAACTTGCCATTTGAATGAAAAATTTCCTTTAGGGTAATTGTATGTTGCTAATCGATGCCAGTATTTCACATTGAGATACTGGGAATTGCATTTGGAACTGATGTTCATTCTAATATGAATTAATTTATTGTTGAGGGCACTCTATAGGTAGCATGTTAGTTAATTTGGACTACATTTTTAAAATAAGACTGGATCAATGAATATTAGCAAAGGCAGTAATATAGTACTTGAATTATTGAATTGATCCAGTCTTCCAAAAAATGCGTAAGTAAATAATATGAATGCCTTTAACAAAGTATCCCACTAAGCTAATTTTTTTTTTCATTCCAACTAGTGCTAAAATGAAAAATTCTGAATTCCCAAAATGTGCAATGCTACCTCACACCAACAGACCCAGACTATTTACTGAATCCTTGGGTGGATGTGGGCCAGAATGGATGGGCTCAAAGATCTAGAGGCTAGAGAACTGAGTTAGGTTTGGGCTTCTAACTCTGCAGAGCAGAATTTGCCCTGTAATGTGTGGGTATAAGAGGCATTGAGCCACCCAGCCAAACTTCTTTCTAGAAATAGACACTGAAATTTAAATTTTATATGATTTCCACATGTCACAAAGTATTCGTCTTTTGATTTTTTTAAAAAAGCTTTTTAAAATGTCAACACTCTTTATATAGCTTACCATATACACAGTCAGCTGATGGGGCAGATTTGACAGGCAGGTCATAGTTTGCCCAACCCATCGTATAGGACAAAGCGCTACTTGTGAAGTCATAGGTGAGAGGTATAAAAGGAGAGTTTTTGTCCAATTGTTTCCCAGAGGGAGAGATTTCTGAAGGCTGACATAGTCGACAGATTCTTCACAGAGAAAGTGAGACTTGGAGGAGACCTTCCAATAACAGGCCACATAGGAATAAGTGGTAAAAGGGGGAGGCTTGTCAATGATCACTCCTTGGCTCATTTGTTTTGTGAGTCGGAACTTTTTTATGTTGGAGTTTTTTCAGAGGGTGGCAGTGGGGGTACACCTATATTCATTATTCTGGTTTTTATCGTATTCCAAGAGGTAGGTGAGAACCTGATGGAGTAATCTGTAATTTGGTCAAAATGCCAAATGGCTTGGTAGCTCACCTAAGTCATTTAGTGCAGAGAAGAAGTAAAGGAAACCACTAAATGGATTTTAGTTTAATGTGTTACCTAGACTCCTAAAACTGAAGAGGGCTTATTTCTATCTCCAGTTCAGTTCTTACACACTTTCCCAATACCAGGTATTATGCTGAGCACTGCAGGCACAAAAACTGAGAAGATACCAACTCTGTCCTCAGAGAACTCACTACCCGGTATGGGATCCCAGGTTGTAGTGGGTTAGTAGGACCAGGGAGGGTAGAGGTTATGTGTAAGTAAGTGGTTCTCACTCTCACATTGGAATCACCTGGGAAACTTAAAAATTCTGATCTCTGGGTCCTGTGCTCTGAGAGTCTTATTTATTTGGTCTTGAGTGTGGCCTGAGCTTCTAGTTTTTCTTAAAAGCTCCTCAGATTATCCCAATGTGCAGTCAAGATACAAGACCTCTGGTATAAGGGTCATGAGGCAGAAAAGAGAGGCCTCAACTGTCCTAAAGGAGGGGCCAAGGTTAATTCTTGATCACTAGAGCTTGTGGAACAATACAGCAGACCACGTGAGAAACTCACGCTCATGAGCAGGGGAGGGAAATGCAGCAGACAGGACATCTGACATCCAAAGAACTACTGTAAAAGTCTAGAGCCGTGTGAAGGGAGCTTTAAAACTGCTGTTTTTAACACGTTGCATACCGGGGTACTTAAATGCCTTTTAATTCTCTGTTCCGGCAGGTTTTTAAGATTTAAATATGATTATATGGCTAATATTAATGAAATGACTTCACAAAATTAACAATTAAGCTACTACTATCCTTAATTAATAAAAAAAAGCAAATGAAAAGTTACTACTGAATGTCTAAATAACCTTATTTAATTGTTAAAATTATGCGATCAAATGATGAGAATTCTCGCCATCCAAATGCAACGTGTTAAATAGTCAAAGAGACAAAGGAATAGAATCCATAATACAAGAACAGTACATTTTCCAGTAGATTTGTAAAAGAGCTAAACAGAAAATATGGACATGAAAAACAGGTCAATTGAAAAATTTCCACAAGCAATGGGTGGGTTAAATCCTACAGCACATCCTGGAGAGAGATTTCATGAATTAAAAAGAGAGAGAGGAAAAAGTGGGGTCACTTAGTGAAGGTCACTCATTTGCTGACAGTGTCTGTGAAGGAAGGGGAGGAGCTTCGCTAGAGAAAAGTGCTGGATCCCAGAAGAGATTCATTCATTGTCTGAGAAAAAACAACACAAGGGTTGGAGAAGACAGAGAGAGATATAGTAGTCCTCTGTTATCTGCGGGGAGATAAGACCCCCAGTGGATGCCTGAAACCGTGGGTAGTACCCAACCCAGTATTTACTATGTCTCTTCTTTACATGTGTACCTGTGCTGAAGTTTAACTTATAAATCAAGCACAGTAAGAGGTTAACAACAATAAGTAGTAATACAATAGAACAATATAGTCCAAACCAACTCCTGAACCTGTGTAACGGCCATTACTTGCACAAAATGACTTGGTGTCGCTCATTCCAGGGGACCCCTTGTGGAAGTCTTTGTACAGGCTCGATGCTTTCTGTCACAACAACTCGTCATCCATCAGAACAGGAACATATTTTCTGTTCAAGTCTTCTATTATATTTGTGCCGGAAGAGGGGAGGAGTCGGGTGGACCCGTTCAAAGCCTTTACTGAGGGAGGTCCAAGCCGGCGGCTGAGTCTGAGCAGACTGCTGCACCAAGGGAAGGGACAGAGGGACTTTCAAGGGCGTGGAGCAGACCCTCGGGGGGATGGGTCTCCCTGCTGGTCGACTCCAGAGTCCAGGGCATAGGTGTTTGAGAAAGAACAATGTTCTCTGATTTAGGGGTGGCTGTCAGGAGACTTATGGTCCTTGTTTCTAGCAAATGATTAAGGGGCAATGTGGGTGTAACTAGTTCTCAGCAGCAGGACACAGGCTGCGCCTTAGTCGCCTCTGTCAATGGGGAACCTCATGATCAGCTGCGTGGCCGGCGCCGCAGACCCTCTGTTTCAGCGCAGGCGGGGGCTCAGGTCCTGCGTGACCACAGGCCACAGCTCCTGAGGACACAGTGACCACTGGCCATGGCCTGTTTCGCAAGGCCTGACTCAGGTGGCAGGTCACGGGGCGGGCAGCATGGGGTCTCTGGCCCTGACATCTCCCACCCACAAATGCGGTGTCTTCTCTACCTTAACTAGGCCCTTACTACGTGCTGTAGCCGTGTACCTTTTGCAGTGTGAGGTGTGACAGCAAAATTGGCACAAATTTCTTTTTCTTTTCCTTTGTTCACAGTTTCACGGGTAGAAGAGTCCTTCTTACCATAGATCTTAGCAACCTTAGCATATAATTTTTTCTCTTTCGTTACTAAGTTGAGAACTTCCTTGGGCTTAGGGCCCTTGGTAAGTAAAATAAGGGTTCGTTGCACACAGGCACTGTAATGCCATGACAAGTGACCTGATAACTGAGACATCTTCCAGGGACTAACAGGTGGGGAGCGCCTACAGTGTGGAGATGCGGGACATGGGGACAAGTCACATCACGCTACTCAGAACAGTGTGAGATTTTGTAACTTCTTTATTTCTAGAACTTTCCATTTAATGTTTTCAGACCACTGTTGACCACAGGTAACTAAAACCACAGAAAGCTAAACCGTGGTTAAGGGGGGCTTCTATACTAGATATAAAGGGAAAGGAGATAATCGAGGAGAAATGACCCCCAAAAACCTAGGTATGGAGATTACTGGAAGTGAATGAGGCTGAAACAGATTTGAACATACTTCGGTGGGGTATCAAAGATGGAATGTTTGAAAGTGTAATCAGGTCCTCTCCTTTCTCTGTCACATAGGAAGATGGCAGAGGTTTAAGCAATGAGGAGATAAATGAAGGGTAAAGATTTTTAAAACAGTCATTGAGAGAAATGGGAGTGGAAGTTGATCAGAGACACGTATAAAGAAGGCCGAAGAGCCAGAGAGTCCATCAGCATTGCCCACCACCCATGTGAGGTGGTCCCATTCTATAACATTGCACCCAGCACCCCAGGTATAAATGTGTCAAAGTTAGACTGTCGGATCGATCCCTAAATATTTCAGAAATGATGCAAGGAAATAACAAGAGAAAAAAAGGGAATTGAAGGTACAAGTGTGATTTGAGAGTCCATTTTTATATCACTAACCATAGTTACTGTTAGAAAACCTTTGCCTGTAGTGGGAAGAATTCTAGAAATCAATGATGGTTCTCTTATTAATCACGCTGATTTTCAGAAAACCAGGGCAATATTGCTTCCTACAACATGAGACATGTTACCTTGAGTCACATTGTCATGAGTCAAGGTTTTTAGCTTCAACCTCTTTTGTCTACAAACATTCAACCGTCTCTTGGGTAGAAGAGGTTTCATCATACATACATTCACATACAACACACACATACACAGTACTCCCTCGCTATATCGCGGTTCACTTATTGCGGCCTTACTCTACCGCAGGACTTTTTTAAATATTATATTTAATTATTTATCGCGGATTTTTCACTATATCACAGGATTTTGCAGTACTGTATACGTATGTTGTTAAAGTTACGTACGTTAAAGAGTGAAGAATAAATGTAAGGTTCCTACTTCACAGGGTATCTGGAACCTAATACCCGCGGTAAGTGAGGGAACACTGTATTGTGTATTCAGAACTGTGTACTAGAATCAATCCCTGCCTGTCGTGGAGGGACACCGGCAGCCTTGGTCAACTTCATAATTAGCACCCCCTTCATAAAAAACTGTCACTTCTGTCACCTAGAATTACTGATGAAGATTTTTAGTCCATTCAAATTAGCTGTAGGGACAGAAATGTTGAATAGAAAGAGAAGCTATTTAATTATGTTGAAATTGAACATTTAAGATGACTTCACAGGTACATTCTGGTAAGAACACAGTGAATAACAACACACAGGCCCTATTAAAGGACCTGAAGCCTGTCAACTCTAGGTCACTAGTCAAAGCTCATGGCAGAGAGCAATCATCAAAGACTTTCTGCCTGACATCGGGAGCGGAAGGTTTCTCTATGATGGTAGATTTGCTTTGAATACCAGGGTGTCCATAGTTCGAAAAGTAACTTCAACTAGAACTAATTGGTAGTTTAAACCAAGAAGTTGGAGAACAGCCCTTTGTAACAAACACTTGGTCACCTTTCAGGTACCATTTATGTTGCCATTTAATAGCATTCTTTTTTTCCCTATTTTTATAGAATTTTATTGTTTAATTACAATTGTCCCAATTCTTCTCCCAGTGTTCTCCCCTGTCCCACTCCCCCACCCCCGACTGCCATAGTCGGTCCCCACCCTGTTGTCCATGTCCATGGGTCCTTATACTTGTTCCTTGGTTAGACCCTTCCCCTTCTTTCCCCGGGTCTCCCCTCCCCTCCTCCCCTCTGGTCACTGTCAGTTTGTTCCTTATTGCCATGTCACTAGTTCTATTTTCTTCATTTGTTTGTTTTGTGCATTAGGTTCCTCTTATATGCAAGATTATGTGGCATTTGTCTTTCGCCACGTGACTTATTTCACTTAGTACAATACTCTCCAGTTCCATCCATGCTTCACAAAGGGTAGGATTTCCTTCTTTCTGCTGCGTAGTATTCCATTGTGTGAATGTACCACAGTTTTTTGATCCCCTCATTTACTGATGGACACTTAGGCTGTTTCCAGTACTTGGCTCTTCTAAATAACACTGCTATGAACACTGGGGTGCATAGCATTCTTGTCTATGGTTATTCTACCTTATTTGTTTAACATCTTTCTTGAAAGATCAAAAACAAAAAACTCTACAATACACTGTTATTAGCTTGTGTGATGACCCAACAATGAAGAATCTAAAGATGAAATCTAGAAATGGTTGTTCCCAGTAATGTGACCTATTTCTATGTGTCACTGCCCCCAACCCAGGTAATGGGGTATGTTAACAAGATAGAGGGCAAGGTTTCTTTTCTGTGTAGCAAAGGTAGATGAAAAATGCTAACCAGAGATTAGGTCATGTGCTCACATGTCTCTTATTGTGCCGGTTGTGTTTAGGGGCATCGTCCAATCAGAAGAAAAGCTCGTCATCAGTGCATCTTGGGCAAAGGATGATGATATCAGCAGACTCTTGAAATCTGTCCCAAACTGGATTAATATGGCTCAGCCCAAACAGCTGAGGCCGAAGAAAGAAGATGAAGAAGACTTCATAAGGTACTGGGTCTATTTTCTAAGTTGTACTAAGCATGAGGAGGAAAACGTGCTTAGCTAATTCTTTCTTAAGCAAAATTTTGGTCAATTCTAAATACGAAGTAGCAGTTAACTAGACTCAGTAAAGTCTCTTTTCATCCTAATGTACCCCATTTCCCATAAAAGTATGCCTTGTGCTCAAAACTTTAGAAGGCAGCAATTGATAAGAATCAAATTTGGAGCATTGCAAAATCCAATTAAAATATCTGTAAGCCCTGGCCAGTTTGGCTCAAATGGTTGGAGCATCTTCCCATGGATCAAAAGGTCACAGGTTCAATTCCTGGTCAAGGTAAATACCTAGGTTGCGGGTTTGATCTCCAGTCAGGACACATATGAGAAGGCAACCAATTATGATTTCTCTCACATCAGTATTGTTTTTGTCTCTCTCTCTCTCCTTCTTTCCCTCCTTTTTCTCTCTTTAAAAGCAATGAAAAAAAAGTGTCCTAGGTGTAAATACATATATCTTTCAATTTGTAGTTGAATCAATTGGTTGATTCTCCCCTCTTAGGGGACCAATATTATTTATTCGTTCATTCATTCACTTATTCAACAAAGCTGTATTGACCTTATTATGTACCATGCTTTGGAAATAAGACAGACAATAAGAAAAGTTTCTGCCCATACAGAGTATGTTACAGTTGTTCTTAGCATGTTCTTCAGTTCACAGAAGCAGTAGTTGAACTTCCTGGAAATACAAATGTGCTTCCAGTCTGTTCGTATACATTGTATTATCTCTTGTTTTATGCTGGTTTTGACAAAAATAAGGTCTCTCGTTCAACTTTATCACTCAGTGTTTACTTATATACAATTTAATTATTTACTTAGGATCTAATTTGATGAAGTCGCTCATTTTCACATGCTGGGCTTGCCACCATGGAACATTCTACTCTCTTTGTAAAGTATGGTAAATAAATGGAGGTAATACATTGTCACATTAAAATTAACTTCATTTTTATTGCCTTTTGCCTATCCAAGTGAGTAATAGTACAAGTAAAATAAAATAAAATAAAATAAAATAAAAGCACTTTAAAGAAGCAAAGCCCAAAAAAGGGATAAAAGAAGTAATGGCCAGCCCTGGCTGCTGTGGCTCAGTGGATTGAGTGTCGGCCTGCGAGCCAAGTGTCGCTGGTTCGATTCCCAGTCAGAGCACATGACTAGGTTGCACCTCAGGTCCCCAGTTGGGGGCGCGAGTGAGAGGCAACCACAGAGTGATGTTTCTCTCCCTCTCTTTCTCCTTTCTCCTTTCTCTAAAAATAAATAAACAAACAAACGAATAAATTATTTTAAAAAAAAAAGAAGAAGTAATGGCCAATACCTTACTTTTAATTTATTATAAAACTGCTATGGCTCAGCTCTTTCTCAGAATATAGGCTGCAACTATAGATAAGTAGGTCTTCACTGCTCACAAAGTTAACCATATTAATATACCACATTTTACCAACATTCTTTTTTAATTAATTGATTTTAGAGAAAGAGAGAATGGTGGGGGAAGAGACCTTGATTTGTTGTTCCACTTACTTATGCAGTCATTGATTGATTCCCATGTGTGCCCTGACTGGGGAGCAAACCCACAACCTTGGTGTATTGGGAACAAAGCTTCATCCGCCTGAGCTACCCGGCCAGAGCTTTACCAACATTTTATTATAAAAATTTGCTATACAATGCCATTTCAAACTCTCTTGAATCATGATGCTCAGAAATTCACAAGTAATTTAACCTTTCTCATTATCCACATTTTCGCAGAGAAAGTGTCAACTAGTTACTTTGATGAGAAAACTATATATTATAGTTTACTTTTTTAATTAATAGACTTTATTTTGGGAGAAGCCATTTTAGGTTTATAAAAAAATTTATCGAAAACCACAGATTCCCCATTATATTCCCTAACCCCGCCCCTAGATCTCCTCTGTTTTTCACATTAATATGGTACAGTTGTTACAATTGATACATGAGCATTGATACATTATTATTGACTAAAGTCTGTAGTTTACATTAGGGTCCGCTCTTCTTGTTGTATATTCTATGGGTTTTGACAAATGTATCATGAATGTATCCACCATTATAGTGTTATTCAACATAATAGTTTCATTGCCCCCCAAATTCTCTGTGTTTCTTCTATCCATCCCTCCCTTGCTTTCCATGAAGCCCTGGCAATCACTGATTTTATTTTTATTTATTTACTTTTTTTACTATCTCCATAATTTTGCCTTTTCCAGAATGTCATATAATTGCAGTCATACACTATGTAGCCTTTTCAGATTGGCTTCTTTTGCTTAGCAGTATGCACTAAAGTTTCCTCCATGTCTTTTTGTGATTCGATAGCTCTTTTAAAAGTTTTTCTGAATAATACTTCATTGTATGGATGTACCATAGTTTGTTTAACCATTCACCTATTGATAAAGTTGCTATAAACATGCATGTGCAGGTTTTTGTGTGGGTGTAAGTTTTCAACTGATTTGAGTAAATATCAAGGAATTCAGTTTTCTAGATCATACGGTAAGAGTGTCTTTAGCTTTGTAAGAAACTGCCAAACTGCCTTCAAAGTGGCTGTACCATTTTGCATTCCCACTTGCAATGCAGGAGAGATACTGTTGCTGCACATCCTTAATAGCATTTGGTGTTATCAGTGTTTTGGACTTGGCATTCTAACAGGTGTGTTGTTCTATCTCAGTGTTTTAATTTTGATTTTCCTAATGTCATAGGCTGAGCTTCTTCTCGTATGCCTATTTTATATCTTTAAGTGTGTACATATATATTTTAGGTGAGATATCTGTTCAGATCTTTTGCCCATTTTTTAAATGGGTTGCATGTCTTATTGTTTTTGAGTTTTAAGGTTCCTTTATATATTTTGGATATCAGTCCTCTATCAGTATGTGTTTTGCAGAGATTTTCTCTCAGCCTGTGCCTTTCTTGACTTTTATTCCCTTCACAATGTCTTCAGTAGAGCATCAATTTTTAATTTTAATTGAATTCAAATTTATTGGGGTTTTTTATTTTATGGAATATGCTTTTTTGCCTTATGCTTTCAATTTAGCATATTGTAGGGTTCCAATTTTTTTTCCACTCTGATCAGAGATCAAACCTACAGCCTTGCTGGTGTAGAGGACGACACTCCAACCAACTGTGCCACCTGGCCAGAGCTGTAGGAATCCTTTAGCTAGATATAATTTTTATTACTGATCGATACATAGATAGATAGACAGATGGATAGATGGCTGTCATCTTCTCCCACTTCACAAGTTATAGTTTTACTCTCTTAATGGTGTCTTTTAATAAATAGACTAAGTCACATTTATTATTTTTTAATAGATAGGGTATTTTGTATTCTAGTTGAAAATCCTGGTTTATACCAAAGTCACAGAGATGTTTTTTTCTTTAAAACCCTCATTGTGCTGAATATATTTTTCCCCAACATCTAAAATGAATTATAAACTCTTAAATTTTAATTTTCCTCCCTGTTCTCTATACACCCCCTTACTTTAGATCACGTTGTCATGGCGATAACAGCAGAGAGCAGCCTCATAATTTTTTTCTATCAAGAGGGGGAGAATGATTGAGACCTTGATGAGTTAGAGCCTCAAGTAAGAATAATTAAATGGACCTTAGATAGAGGTCAGGCCACAGGCCATACTCTTTCTCAGCATTACCCCCACTTTTTCCTGCTGCTAGAGCAGTAAGATGTCTGGATAAGCACATTACCACTCCTTCTCTAAGAATACTCAATTAATTATATCTCTAACCTTAAAGGTTGTGTTAGAAGCAGCATCTGGAGGATAAATTGGTTTTTTCCTCAACTTTTTAGGTTACTTTAAGTCAACATAAGTCTTTCTTCTGTCATCCCTTGGCTTGTTATGATGTCATGCCTTAATTGTATTTTATGTTTGCAAAGAAATTTTCCATCAGTTGTTTAGTTCTCTTCAATAGCTTAGACTTGAAGGGAAGAGCTTCTAGCCCTATTCCAGAAAGGAGCATACCGATCTGAAGAGATGAACCTTCATATGCTACCTTGTGCTTCTGGTTTAGAAGAGTTAGAATTAAGTTCCTAGCTTTCTTTACACTTGTCTTGCCCATATAATTGTATCACTTCTCATCTTAAATTTAAAGAAAAAGCAGCTCTGGCAGGGTGCCTCAGCTACTTGGAGCATAGTCTCAAATGCTAAGAAGACTGCCGGTTCAATCCCAGTTGGGACACATATGGGAGGCAATCGTTGGGTGTCTCTCTCTCTCTCTCTCTCTCTCTCTGTGTCTCTCTCTCTGTCTTTCTCTCTGTCTCTCTCTCCTACTCCCCCCCAACCCTTCTCCCTCTTTCTAAAATCAATAAACATATCCTTGGGTGAGGATTTTTAAAAAGTTAAGGAAAAACAAATAATACATATATTTTTAAATGTTTTGGTGAATTATAATATGCATACAGTAAAGTGTAATCTGACTGTTTAACTCAATGAATTATGATGTCTGAGTGCACCCATGTAACCACCTCCCAAATCAACACATAGAACTCTTCCAGCATCCCAGACGGCCTGCCCTCATGGTGACCACTATTCTTCTATCATCATAGTGCACTGTCCTCAAATTTTATATGAGCTTAATCTGATTTATTTTGCTGGACAGTATGCCTGAGAGATTTGTCCATGTTTCTGCATGCAGACATGGTTTGCAGACAAATTATATTTGCTTTAACAGAAGAAAAATAATTTTATAGGCCTGTTTTGTTTTGCATGTGATTGATTCTTTCCTCTTAATCTGGTACATTCTGGATCTTGATTAGAAGTTGAAAGCAAAGGTAAGTGGTAGGGAACAGTCTTCATTGATATTCCAATGTGGTAGCGTTGACAGAGAGCCTTGATTTCACACATTAGAGCAGCGTAGACCATGGCTGAGCCAAAAGACTGAAAAGTCACACTCTCCTCCTATAATTAGTTTTTAAAGCTTAGAGGGCTATTTAGCAGACTGATGAATATAGAATCCAGTGCCCTTTGCATTGAATAAAGGTTATGTTCCCTTCATTACTAAACGAGGCCTTTTCCTATTCTTATTTTTTAACTAAAAAATAAAATGTGTTATTTCCAGGCTTAACTTTGAATAGAGGAGGAAGAAAAATAGATCAAGCCAGATCTTTAATAGGAAAAAGAAAAATAGCAAATATGGCCTTTTGTTCCCAGGAAGCTGAAAGCAGGCTTTCTAGTCCATTGTCTTTGCACCTGTCATATGTATGTATATATTTATCCTATTGAGATCAATGAATATCCACTGATAAAAGCAGTTCTACTTCCTGGAGATGTAATTAACTGGAGTGGTAAGGTGTTGAGAGAAGTAAAGGGGATGGGAAGGCGTTCTCTAGGTGTTGGGGTCCATGTGTTTTAGAAACACTGTCCTAAGAAAAATCTTTTAGCTCTGTTTCACTCAGGGCCCTAGAATATCAAAGAATAAGAATCATTTCTCTAGGGCCAGGTCTGAAAATCTGTAAGTGAATAGATGTAATTGGCAGCACCAGGACCAGAGTTTTCACGTGGTAAAAGTGAAAAAAATACAGTTGTGAGTACATGAAACAGAGTTTATTCTTGTATTATTAATTAATTATTGCATTTATTAATTACTACATACCTACTTTTGCCCACCCTGTATGTAAAACCTACCTGCTAGTATTGAACTCTAGCATGCAGAAAGATGAACAATAAAGAATCAAGTTTCTGGAAAGATTGTGTAATCAAGTCCAACTGTTAGAACAGTCAGAGTCAGCTCATGCCTGGCACTGTTCGGCAACATTATGAGTTTTCAGGTACTATTATTCCCATTCAAGAGATGAGGGAACTGAGGTGCAGAGAAATTAAATAACTTCCCCAAATTCACAGAGTCACAAAATGATGTAGCTAGTTGAACCCAGGTGGTCTGGCTTCCAGAACTACCATGCTATGATCAACTACCCTAAAAATGGATCAGGAATTTGCATTTTTGGACATTTGAGTTATTTATTTTTAATGATTATCATAATCTTTACTGATACTCTATAGTCATTTTCTAATAATGTCACAAACATTTATCATATAGGTGCTTTTACTCTAGATTCAGGGTGTTATCAGTAGTCGTCGTCGTCGGCAGCCGTCCGTCTTGAGAGACGATGGTGTAGCTTATTAAGAGTCTATCTGCACCGCCGAGAATGGCTGTGCAGTCCGACTCGGGAGTGACACGGTATCTGTCTCCTCCCGTGTTGAATCGACATCTTGCGATGACGCTGGAGTGTCCTCTCCAGTGAAGCTGAAGCTACAGAGCCTGGGCAGGGTGATATGGAGGGTCTGCTGTTGCCCATGCAGCAGACCCCCCTCTCTTCGCAGCTGAAGGGTCCAAGGGAAAGACGGAGTCAATACAGCTTGGCTTCAGGTGCGCCGCAGGAGTTGCCGGTGTTGACTACAACGTCAAACCGCCTTAGGGACTCCGGCTCCGGATTTTCTGTCGGGGTTTACTCCCTTAGCCTTTCCCCTGAAGAGGTATGCCGCAAGGCAGCGGAGGTTTTTTGGAATCAGAGTTTTCCTTCTCTGATGTGCCCTGACTGGAAGATCGAACCAGCGCATTGTATTATATTTCATGTATTACATTTTTGTGTGTTTTCTCCCTTTCAATAACAAGATGCTAACAGAATATCCAGCTATTGGGGCAGGGGTGGCAATATATTGAAACCAGGAATGTAGGTGCTTTAAAACTGATTGTCTAATCTTTCCTTTGAGTTTTATGTTTGCCTCATCAAAGGAAAAGAAAATAATCATTATTGAAAAGAGAGAGAAGACACTGCAAAGGGGATGAAAATATAAAAATAATATAAAACAAATGATGTGGGTTTCAGATAGAGCGTGATGCAGTCCTGAATAGAGAAGAGAGACCTAAGGTTGAGTCAGAATAAAAACAAAAGCAGGCTTGCACTCAGAGATCCTCAGTAAATATTGAACAAATGAAACTGAATACAAATAGGAAGGATCACTCGCTCTTCAAATAAAAAGAATAAAAGGCAAAAATGGTGAACCAAATGCCTTAATTGGAAGAAGGTGCCTTCAGTGGCCCCCCTAAAGGTTGTAAGTCCAGTAACATGTCCCTTTTAGAAGCTCACGGGCCTGAGTCCTGAATCTCGGTGCTTTGTTTGCCTTTGGCAGGTCTTCACACCGCTTAAGCAGAAATCTAGTGGGCCTAGGAAATGGATTTAGATGTAAACATGGTATGAATAAGGTAGAGCACAAATTTTCAGAAAAATTCCACTTGGAAATTGAAAAAGTTCTCCAAACAAGCTAAGCAACAGCTATTAAAAGGTTCTAAATAACTGTAGCTATTGAGGAATCTTTAGATACATTTGAAGAAACAAGTAAAAGATCTGGTACAGAAAAAAAAAAAAAAAAAACAGCTAGCTTGAACGAAATGTCTACTAGAATGGAAACATTTATTTCACTATCTCTGTATGTTTAATATCACTTTAAAATATAATTATAAAAGGAAAGATGAATCAGAAAACGTGAATATATTAAGTAAGTACAAGGGTAGAAAATGCTTTAATAAAGCGGTCTTTTCCCCTCAATTAAACAAGACGAAGGTCATAGAAAGATGTAGGACACTGTCTGGCAAGGCTGGATGAGAAACAGACTTAAAGCTCAAGATTAAACAAAAAAGACAGGTAATTAACTGGAGACTCAGCTACAAACATATCAATTAATGTTTAAGAAGATTGAATTAGGCATTTTGTTGTATCAAAATGATATGACTCTTGTTAGCATGATTGGCAAAAAAATGAAAAAAAAACTTTAAAATCTCTTCTATACATTGCATAAATGCTAATGTATTTAGACAGTTATTAGAGGATTATAATTATCTGGTAGTATCATTCAAACATCGCTACGGAGTGTTTTCTCCCTTTTATTTCTGTTTAATTGCAGAGCATGCAATTATTTAATATTTTCACTTAGGTGTCCATTTAATACCATTCCTCTTTCTCTCATTCAAAATCTTAATAAAAGGAAAAATTAATCCCTCTAATTTAGCCCCCCTCAGCCCTTCAGAAAGTGATGTTTTCTGTGTCACTGAGGTGGAGGGAGGGACACCTGTTACCTAGACTGGGGGGGAGCAGAAGGCACCTGCTGTCCTTCCCCGCCAGCTCTGTCTCCACTGATGGCTGCTCTCTGCTGCAGCCAGATCATGAAAGAACAAAGCCTTTTCACGCCCGCCTTTCTTTCCCTGTTAACCTCAGTCAAGTCCCCAGACTACACCCTTTCCTCCTGACTGCTGTGTCTTTGCCACGCCCACTCCTCTCCTTGGAATGCCCTTGGCTCATCCCACTGCTCACCTGTGGAGCGGAGTGTTTACAGGTCAGGTCAGACATGGACTCTTCCGGCGTCCCCTCTCCGAAACCCTGTCCCCTGCACACCCCACCCTCCTTCTCCTGTGACTGTTCACTGCCAGTTCACCAATTCTCTATCTACATACACTGTCCTTCTAACACTGTTTTATCCTTGAAAAAAACCTTCCTCTTAAACCAACTTCACTTTTCTGCCAATTGTATGCAAAGCATGCATCCTTCTGTGTAGTATCTCACGTTGTCCCAGGGTTCCCATCTCTTTCCTTGTCTTTTTTCCTGAGACTCCCCATTCTGTTCCAAGAGTGCTTTCTTGAATACATGGCACTGAGTGGCTAAGCTTGGGGTTACTGCCTTTGCTTGAGATCAGTCTAGTGTCTGTGTTCTGACCAGTTTCAGATTCTTCAAAAGGAAATCGTGTGACAATTTGAGATATAACGAGGGTGGTCAATAAGCTGGACTACTCAGACAAGAAAGTTCAATGCTATATAAATTTTGACTTAAATGTAATCATTCTTGGTGGTTGAGAAACCAAAGTATATGTTCAGTTTATGGTAAGAAGTTATTGGTTATTTTATTCCAATTATTGATCATCTGTTTTGAATCTTAAGAAATGTTCTTTATGAAATGGTTGCTATTGGAATAAATACATAATTTATGTATTATGCCTGGAAGTCCCAGCACCTAGAGGAAAGACCTTGTATCTTAGTGTTGGTATCCACCTTTGCTTGACAGCATCCTATAAAGAAAACTTTGTAGCCAGGCTTGACTCGCTTGGCTTAGTAAGATGCTTTCTTTTTCGCATCTCAGTACAACCGTATTCCAAGTTGAGTCGATATGAGCCCCAGGCAGGTGCAATCAGCCTGAAAATGCTGGGCTTTGCTTGTTGTTACCTTGCATCTATTTTCATGGAATTTTTCACTCTCCTTACCCACTGATACATCAGGGTACTTATCTACACTGTACCAAAACAGGGGGTACAGAGTGTGGAGAAAATCCTGAGACTGAACCTTGGGTTTCTGCTCCACCCTGCCCCTAATTCTCTGTGTGTCTTTAGCCAGGTCCCCTCACTCCTCCACACCTCCATCTCTTACCTGTAAATGACAACTTGTGATTCTGTAATTTATAGGCTGTTTTTTGAGTGTGTGTGTGTGTGTGTGTGTTTTAACCAGCATATTAGGTCATCTTCAGTTTCTAACCAAATTATGTTTTTACATTATGTGTTTATACTTTAGGTTGAAGTCCTTTGTATAATCAGTATCCCTAGTGCATTCTTTCTATTTTGAATGTTGAATATAATTTTACTATTTTTTAACTTCTCCTTAGCATCCTAGTTTTCATATGCTTACACTTATGGCATATTTTTTGCAAACAATCATTTATTTGGTGTCTCAGAATCATAACCTTTGGTTTTAAATCTATTTTTATTAAAAAATTTGGCCAATTCTTGGATGATTGTTATTTTCCAGAAAAGCGTCATCATAAAAGCAGAAGGTGCCTGTAAAGGCTTTTGAAAGCAAGGTCCTACCAAATCAGGATTCAACATTGATACCAAAGGCATAGGGTTAATGATTAGAGTCGTCTTCGGCAGCCGTCCGTCTTGAGAGACGATGGTGTAGCTTCTTAAGAGTCTATCTGCACCGCCGAGAATGGTTGTGCAGTCCGACTCGGGAGTGACACGGTATCTGTCTCCTCCCGTGTTGAATCGACATCTTGCGATGACGCTGGAGTGTCCTCTCCAGTGAAGCTGAAGCTACAGAGCCTGGGCAGGGTGATATGGAGGGTCTGCTGTTGCCCATGCAGCAGACCCCCCCTCTCTTCGCAGCTTGAAGGATCCAAGGGAAAGACGGAGTCAATACAGCTTGGCTTCAGGTGCGCCGCAGGAGTTGCCGGTGTTGACTACAACGTCAAACCGCCTTAGGGACTCCGGCTCCGGATTTTCTGTCAGGGTTTACTCCCTTAGCCTTTCCCCTGAAGAGGTATGCCGCAAGGCAGCGGAGGTTTTTTGGAGTCAGAGTTTTCCTTCTCTGATGTACCCTGACTGGAAGATCGAACCAGCGACACTTAGCTCGCAGGCCGACGCTCAATCCACTGAGCCAAACCAGCCAGGGCATAATGATTAGAGTACTGAGCTAATATCATCGCTGTAGAATTTCAGTGTTGGGTGCCAAGTGTAAAGTGTGTCATACAATAGTTCAGTAAATGTTTGTTGAATGCATGTATTCTGTACTCAACTACTACTTGGTATACAAGTAATGGAGTTAAATAAGGGAAAGGGTAGAAGGAATCTTAGAGTATAGGGTGTGTGTTAGCCTGCTTGGGCTGCCATAGACTGGTGGCCTAAACAACAGAAGTTCATTTATCACAGTCCTAGAGGCTGGGAATGCCAAAATCAAGGTGCAGGCTCTCTTCCTTGCTTGCGAGGGCCTGTTTTCTTGCTGTATCCTCATGTCAGAAAGAGAAACATCTCTCTTGTGTTTCTTCTTATAAGGGTACAGATCCCATCATGTGGACTCCCCTTCATGATCTTACTACCTCCCAAAGATTTCATCTCTAAATATCATCACTTTGGGTTCAGGGCCTCAACATATGAATCTGGGGGAGGATGCATTTTAGTCTCCATAGCAAAGTGCAAAAACTGAACTGTTTACCTAAAATCTGAGTTTTAATTTTGTTAGCAATTGGAAATTAGTCAGAAATAAGAAAGCTAAATGTTCAATGTATAGGATGTATTGTTATTAATATAAGCAAAAGAGCAAACGTTATGCTTCAGGGGAAGAAAAAGGGTAACTTAAAACTATAATTACAGAGAAAATGTAAAGAATCTCTTGTCACGTGACTTGGACAGTTCTGAGTTCTACTAGTTCTGATGAGTTCTACTAATCCTCAACAGCTTCCTCAACTCCCTCAGTTTTTCACGACATGGAATGCTGCTTTGGTAAAGAGTCTCGGGCAGTTACCAAGTGCAGATGTGACTTTAACAGTTTCTTTGCGATGTGATTCCAAATGCACATTGCTGTCAGGAACACCGCAGAGGTGACATTCTTCACAATGGAGCCTGTCTGTGCTACTCCTGGCAGTGCCAGGTTTGACCATGTAGTTTAAGGTATCGACTGTCGGGTTTCCCAACCGACAGGGGCATTTATTTCCTTTTTTGATTAAGTAGTAATCTGTGGGGTGGTAACTTGAGACCGTGTGATTTTCCTCTTCTCTAGTAACCTGTCAACCAGTAACTTTAGCATCCATTGATGAACTTTGAAACATTTATTAGCTTACATTCTTCTGTTTAAAAAGAGCTCTTCCTCTACCTCTCTTCCCCCCCCCCCCCACTCTTTCTCTTCTCATCTCTTTGGTGACTTTGAATCAGTCACCGCTTTAGGCCTAATTGGAAGGAAAGATGTACGGTGAGAAGGAAGAAAGGTGGGAAATGAATCAAAAGTATTTGCGTTGGCTAATGCAGCGCACCCGTAATAATATTAGAGAGATAAGATCTTATCTCTAATGCTAATATGGACACTTGGTTAGTCAGTCTTTGTGCTGTCACATCAAGATGATTTAAGCGTTTGAAGATGATCATGTTTGATTACAAATATGTTCATTAGCCTACCTGCGTGTTTTCTTTTACATGTTGGGATTAAGGGTGAGGATGGGAGAGTTGGGGGCAAGTAGCTGCTTTCATTCCCCAGGAAGCCTCCGAAACTGCAAGGGATTCCAGCATTTCTACGATGTGATTGCATTGAGCAATTCCATTTTCTCTGTTCCGTGTGTTTTACAATGTGTTGCTCCATTACTAGCATCTCACCTGCTGGAGCATGACCTGGAAACATGGCTAAAATAATGGAATAGCTCGAAGAAATGGGTATTGTGATTTTTTTTCTTCTTTTAGGAAAGAGTGCTCTTATATTTCTCATGGTTCCTTTCTCTTCAAAGCTCTCCAAGCATGTTTTCTGAGCCAAGTATATTTGACACATACTGTGCCTCAGAAATAGACTTAAAGCGTAACTCTCCCCATCAGCCCTCCATTTTAAAAAATTACTCTTAAAGCGAAGCCTGGGCTGGCAGCTGACTGAATGGCCAAAGGATCATTGTTACACCCAGCCCATGGGTCAGGCTGACCTGCTGCTCTGGGATGACTTGTGACCCAGCTGAAGCCACATGCTTATCCCTAGTGGAGATGACATCCACTCAGTCACCCTTCTCTTTCCTTCCAGAGTTCTCTCATGTTGAACTTAACAGTTTTGTTTCCCCCCTCTGTGTCCCACATCAACTCTTGAATCACTTGTAGACTGTAAACATATCAAGGAGCTAGACCAAGAATTGTTCTCCCATAGGAGGCTTTGATTTACTTTATTGCTCAGCAGTTGCCCATCGATCAAGCCTTCTGGTCTTAAAAAATAGGAAAGTGCCTGTTATTATGAAGGGGCTCTTCTCTGAGATTTGACAGATCTATGAACGTGCTTCCTCCTTTAGCACTTCGTGACAGCTGAGTGTTTAGGAAAGTCTAGTTCCATGATTCAAGGCAGAGTTTATGTCTTGGGTAGGGGGGTGGGAGTGGGGGCACTATTTGAGTCCCTGGGCAAGGGAAGCACTAAAGCTACTGTAACTCGTGAGAGGCAGTGTGGTTTGTGGCCCTGATCAGTAAACTAAGAACAGATCTAGCTGTGTTCCCGCCTGTGCTCCCAACGTGCAGGTGAGCACATCTTCCCCTGTGTGCTTCAGTTTCTCTATGAAACGCCTGATAGATGTTTGCTCTCTTTGGGAGATCCAGTCAAGGAACACATTCACAAAGCCATGCAGACTGAACACATATTTTTCAAACTCTGGGTCATGGCATATTAGCAAATTGTGAAATAATGTTAGTGGTTTTTGAACCTACTACAGGAACTAGGACATGACTGAGGCAATGGTGCAATCCTAGTAAATATCCACTAAAGAATTAGTGACTCAATAATAAAATAAAAGACAGATGACCAAGTTAAAAATTTAACAAAGTGTCAGAATTGACATTTCTCTAAAGAACATATACAAATGGTTGATATGCACATGAAAAGATGCTCAATACCATTAGCCAGCAAGAAAATGTTAATTGAAACCACAATGAGATACTAACTCATATCCACTGGGATGACTATAATAACAATAAAAAAGAGAGATGGGTCATCACAAGTGTTGGCAAGAGTGTGGATACATTGGAACCCTCAGTACTACTGGTGAGAATGTCAAGTGCTGCAGCCATTTTGGAAAACAATCCAGCATTTTTCAAAGGATTAAAAATAGAGTTACCTTGTGACCCACCAGTTCCACTGCTAGGTATATATACCCAAGAGAAATGAAAACATACATCCACACAAAAATTCACATGTGAATGTTCATAGCAGCATTATTCATAATAACCAAAAATAGGAAACAACCCAGATTTCCATCAACTGGCAAATAGATAAATGTGGTATAGCCATACAATGGAACATTATTTGGTAATAAAAGAAATGAAGTACTGCTACATGCTTTAACATGGATGAATCTTGAAACCATGTTAAAAGTAAAAGAAGCCAGTCACATAACACAAGATATTGTATGATTCCATTTATCTTAATAGGAATTAAATATGAGTGTCTAAAATAGGGAAATCTCTAGAAACAGAGAGGAGATTAGTGGCGTCCAAAGGCTGGGGTTGAGGGGTTGGGGTAAGTGCAGAGTCTAATGGGTACAGGCTTTCTTTTTGAGGAGATGAAAATCTTCCGAATTAATTATGGTATGATTGCATAATTCTGTGACTATACTAAAACCATTAAACTGTACATATTAAATGGGTGGATTTCACTCAATAAAACTGTTAATTGAAAAAATGCCCACACCTGAACCCCAGCCCATAACCAATTAAATCAGAATTTCTGCAGGTGAAGTTTGGCATCAGGTATTTTGTTTGTTTTCCTGGTGAAGCTTTTAACATACAGCCACTGTGAGAATTACCAGTTTAGACTACTCCCAAGTAGTAGTGCCAGAATACTATAAAGCCATATGGCTGGTGTTTTGTGCCTGTCCCAGTGAGCAAGCTGATTTAAAAGCACAAGAGGAAGAGCTGGTAGGTCACCCCACACACACCTTAATGATGGTCATGATTAGCTTCTCTGGCTCTCATCTCTGGGTGTGTAGGAGCTCAGAAACCCCAGTTTAAGTCCCAAGCAGATCCTAGGAGAAGAGAAGTTGCTGCTATTTCATATATTCACCTTGATACCAAAGAACACCCTGAAAACCACCCACCCTAACTTGTTCCTGATTCTGCCTCTGCACAGAGTTGTAGACCACCCAGCCGCATCGCACCAGCCAAGAGCATTGCAAGCTTCTAAATGGTAGAAAAACAGTCGGCAAAGAAAGCAAATGGAAAATCCTTGATTGCGATGTTTGAAGGAGGCAGCTCTCTAAAGAGGAGCAATTATTTATTAAATATGAAAAATAGCTACTCACATGCTAGTGTGTGACCAAGTGTACAGGCACGAAAACCAGTGAGGGGCAGACTTAGTGATCGTTTCAGCCATTTCCAAGACAAAAATGATGTCATCAAGGTAATTAGACTGTTTTATTACTTTATTACAAAGCTTTACCAAGGTCATTTTAGAAAAACAGGTTTTGAAAACCTGGTTAAAGAACCCATCAGAATGGTACTACCCCCATTATTTTTGACACAAACAAATTAGACAGGTTCAGAAGTGTTGAAGATCGAGCAGTTGTCAAAAGCAGAAGTGATAAATGCCAGTGTCATTGTCACGACTCAAAAGATGGAGTTGGTATTATTATGATTTTAGGTAGGGTCCCCTGACCTTTTTATAACCTTCATCAGTTCAGGCTCTGACAGATAATGGCTAAGTGATCTTCACAGGTCGCCTTGACACATCTCCGTTTCACCACCTGTACAACTTCTGGAACTAATTAATGCCCATGCCAAAAAATTTGCTCAATTTCGAGTAGCATTGAATATGGTGAGACATCATTATTATGTCTTGTATAAGTCAGAATCTAACATGGAAAACAGAAACCACTTCTAGTATTTACCTCAGAGGGAATTTAATGTAGGGAATTGGTTACTTGGGTTACTGGGGATCTGAGCGTGACACAGGGGACATTACAATAACCCCTAGCTTATCAACAGCAGGAAGCCACTGTCTCCCTTTAGCTGGAATGACAAAGGGAAGAAGCATCTATTAGAGAGGCACCCAAAGGGAGTGGGGCCTGATAGGAGCTAGACAGAACCAGGAGGGAGATGCATCGTTTGCTGGAGACATCACCCAGGACAGAGAGGGTGGGCGAGAAGTGCCCTGGCTTCGCCTTTCCCCTTGCATTTCCGTCTCCCACCAGGGCCACCCATGGTCAGTACCCAGCAGAGAGCCTAGAAAACAGTCTACAGGTACCAGCCCCCTTGCCCCCCTCAATACAGATCAGAGCAAGAAAGAGCAGAGGAACGGATCTGAGCACAAATGGACCCAGCACTTTGGGGGCCCCTCCTTTTGTCATTCTGTATCCATTCTCACCCTTATACCCATATTTTAAAAACGTCATACTTCTGCTCAGTACAGGGTGACTAGCTGCTCATCGTATAGAAACATTGTCCCCAGCAAGGGAGTCAGGCTTCTCAGGCACTGTATTCATCTCAAGTCTAGGGTCTCCTCTGTTCTCCAAGTCAGACGTGATTCCTCTATCTGGTGACCTGAGAACTAAGAGGGAACGTAATCACCCCCAGCTCATCATAGAAAATAGCAGGGGAAATACCACCTCCCACCCATGAGGGTGACTTCTTTTAGTCCTTGCCCTGCTCAGTTCTGGATCCTAGGGGGACCAGCCGTGAGGCAGTGTTTCTTGGGCTGGCGGGGGTGCTTCTCACTCCACGGGGTCCATCAGTAGAATGCAGTCCTGGGTGACTTGGGGAATGGGGCAGAGAGAGAGAGAGAGAGAGAGAGAGAGAGAGAGAGAGAGAGAGAGAGAGAGAGAGCAGTGTGTCTGTTATGTGACCAAATATAGCACAGATCTACAAATCACTCACTTAGAAACTATTTGTGATGTTTCTCCCCTAAGTGCATTTAGCCTGCTGAAAATGCAGATTTTTTTTCCCTTCCTAACATCTCAGTGCATAACAGAATTATTTAAAGACTAAATGGAGACCATTTTAGGCATCTTCGGTAAAATTCTCTGAAATGAATTCTTGTCAAATAGACCTCTTTAAAGATTATGATTGCGTGGTAAAATTAAGTTAAACAGGTTTTACGCTCTCAATAAAATTCTCTTAAATGAAGTCTTTTCAGATCAAGCTCTTTAGCGATTATAATTGTATGGTAAAATTAAGCTTGACAGGTTTAACAGCCTTCTTCAGTGTCATGGCTTCCATGGGGGCATGTCGGCCAACTGCTGGGGACAGTGACTCCTCGCAGAGACTCAGTGGTGCTGAAGCAAACCAGTGGCATGCTGATTTCTGCTCTTGGCTGTCAGAGCATCTTCGGGCCATTGATCATTCTGTTACCCATTTCACACAAAAGTACGTGATGTCTTCATTAAATCATGTGCTTTCTTACTAAGTAGGAGATAAAGAGTAAGTAAGATTCAGATCTGGAAAGAAGCAGCAGCGTTGGCCCAGCTGCTGGGGGGCGGTCAGTCTGGCAGGGAGACCCTCTTAAGTGGACAATGGCCGTATCTTGAGCCAGACTTCCGACCAAGCACACACCACCTCCCGGTTGGGTTCACCTGACTGCAATACCCACATTCTTTAATTTTCCACGGTGACATTCTTCATGTGTCCATTTGAAAGGATTTCCCATTTGTGGTAGGGTTTCTACTTTCTAGTTTTAATCGCAAAGTAAACATGTTCTTTGGAGAAAGTGTAGAAAATAGGGAGAAGCACAAAGCATGATCCAGTCACACAGTTAGCATTTTGGTATATAGATACTCAATCTTTTTTCAGTTCATATAAATACATAATTATTATTTTTAAATATTATACAGTGCATCCAGTGTGGTAACAGTTTATTTTACTCAACTGCTTATCATAGCTAAAAAATATACTATATGCAATATTTTTCTATAGTATCAAGTATTTGCTACCGTATAATTTCTGATGACTGCATACTTTTCCATAGTGTGGATATACCATAATTTATTTAATAAATTACAGGGTTTAGCAGAAAACCGGTAGACTAGCAGCTAAAGCCATCCCCTTAAGGTTATGATAACACATAAAAACCATCCACCGAGCACTTTGACACACACAAATCCTCAAAGGACTTTTTGTGTGCAAAAATGGTTACAGCTGTCAATCATTTATCCTCAATGTCACGGTTTCTGTGCTCCTCCAGGTTTGTTCGGGGTGATTATGGATTCCTGACAAATGAGATGTCAGCTGTGTATTCCACACGAGGCGGTTTCTGTTTCTCTCAGTCTATTGCTCTCCCGTCGGAGGAGGTTAAGCAAATCCCAGGGAGCCGGAGGGAAGTGGGATAGGCATCCGGAAGCCAGCGCAGACGGGCCGCGGCCCTCAGATCCCCACGCAGGCAGATTAGACTTCGACATAAATACATTTGTCTTGATTGTCACATTCCACCCAGGGTGACACCTACTTGCATAAAAATGGCTCTGAGCCTGGCGTGCAGAGCTGTCTGCCTCCCCTGTTGCCGTTCAAGCCATCTAGCTCAGAGGCATTTTTTGTGTTCTATCTCGCAAAGATGATTAAGGGGCTGGGAGAGTTGATATATGTGGACAGATTAAGAAAACGAAGTATTTACATCCTGACTGAGTGACAGCCAAGAGGAGGATATTATAACTGCAGGGCTCAAATCCCAGGGGACACATTGTTTTGCTTTTCCCAGTAACTCAATTGTAGGGATATCTAATTCAGAGAAAGTTTTCCAAGGATGACATCACTTATGCTAATTAGATAAGTGTGTCCGTTAGAAATGACATTTTGCTGCTAGTAGCAGAAACTTGGAATAGCTGTGGCTTTAACAAATGAGGTTTCACTTTCTCTCCTATAAGATGCAGCCAGAAGTGTACCGTCTGGGGCTGCCCTGTGGCTCCGTGATGTCATCGTGCACCCAGACCCTCCTGTCTTTGGCTTCATTACTCTCAGTGTCATTTTTATGCTCAAGGTCATCTGATGCCAGGGCTGCGCTCCAGTAAGGAGAAAGGCAAAAGAAGTCCTTGCCAACGAAGACTGCTCAGACGAGCTTTCTTGGAAGCCCATCTCCCGATTTCAGTTGTTATTTCATGACTGCATCTGCAGAAGGGGCTGGGAAATTGCGTGGGGTGTTCTGTTTCGTTTTTTTTTTTTTTTTAGGTTGAATACATGCTGACCCCAACAGTATCTGGGTCCTTTTACTAAGAAGGCGTGGGATAATGGATACAAGATCGGCAGCTAGGGGCTTCTGCCACAACAATTTACCTCATGAAGATCTTGAGAAAAGTCTAAGACTCTGAAACACAGTGACATTTCCTGTGATGTTAAAAGGTTCTATTTGTAAAACTAGCTTTTGAGAGCTAACTTACTTACTTCTGATCACTCCTGTTTTCACTTATTCATTCACAGCATACCTCGGGTTGAAATGAAATAAACCAACCATCTCAACAGACCTGAGAATAAAAATAGCTACAACTTGTTAGTTTTCACCAAGTTCCATGCACTGAAGAATATCCTCTGGATGATTTGCTTCAAAATTGTGGACAAGGAAAGATGAAAAATAGACTAATAATTAAAGCCAAGTAGTGGCTGTGTGGGGGTTTATTATACTCTTTTTTTCTACTTTTGTAATTATTGAAGTTCTCCCAATATAGATTTTAAAAGTCACTTCATCCACTTCTTAAATATTTCACATGAAGTGAGTACCGATACCCCTGGTTAATAATGCTCAGGAGCCCTGGCTGGTGCGACTCAGCAGATTAAGTGCAGGCCTGCAAACCAAAGGGTCACCTGTTCAATTCCTAGTCAGGGCCCACGCCTGGGTTGCAGGCCAGGTCCCTGGTTGGGGGCACATGAGAGGCAACCACACATTGATGTTTCTCTCCCTCTCTTTCTCTCTCCGTTCCCCTCTCTAAAAAATAAATAAATAAAATCTTACCAAAAAAATAACGCTCAGGGAAGTTAAGTTCAGTTCAGTAACATCAGTCAGCAAGTAAGTGGCCGGCTCGGGACGAAGGACTCAGACCCAGGTGTGCCTACTTTGAAGGCTGCGCGCTAACCCTGCATATACTCAAAGGAAGCGTGCTTCCCAGGCAGGCAGCCTGGAGCTAATCTGAAATGGAGACTTCCGGGTCCCACCCCGGGATCTTTTACAAGCCCCCCAAGTCAGGTTTCTGTTCCTCTCCAGCTGCTGTGCCTGTCCACTGCGCTGTGTAGCCCCCATGGCCCTGACCTCCCCAACTCTGTCACTTAAGACTTTGCCTCAAAAACGTAACCTTCTATTGAAATAAGCCTAATCGTGAGTCACTGCTTGGTAGTATAAACATTTTAAGTAAGCATGTGATTCACAGCAGCTCTTTTCTTTCCACATTGGGGGTCTGCTGTAGGGCTGGGTACTAAATGCCTGTGTCAATTAAGCGTCACGCTGAATATCTGTGTCAGCTGTTATTAATCACTGCTTGCCTGAAATTTAATCCAGTTTGTTCTACTTAAGTAAAGCCCTTGCTTCTGCCCACGTGAGGTGTATGGAGTTGTAAAAGCCTTGCAGGGAAGCCTCCAGGTGCTTGTTCCAACTTCCACGGGCAACAGTTCTGCCTACGCACCTGCGCCTGGCTCTCCCGAAGACATGACTTTCCTCCCTAACATCCCCGGTCATCTTTTATCACTTCAGTCCTCTCTCCTTGTGAAAGAAAGAGAGCTGGGGGAATTGGACAACCTAGTCCCAGTGCTGCTGCTTACGTGTCTTGTGGGCAAAGCAGTTAGCCTTCTGGGCCTTCATCTTTCCTCCGTGCAGAGCTGGGCCGTGTGGGCCCTGGGGTCCCTGCCAGCTCATCCTTCCACAACCCCACGTAACCTGACTCCTCGGGCCTCCAAACATGTGAATGGAGACACTGGGCTCTGTGAAACCCTCCTGACTTCATTTTCCCAGTCAGTAAAAGGATCCTGGCGTTGATTTTTACCGGGTTTCCTTTCCAGATCATGAGTGCCTAGATGCTTCGTAGTTTATGTGCCCCCAGATCCTTTTTAGAGTAAATAGATGAGTGAAATGAATGAGTGAGGCCTGCCCTCCCATCTCAAATGGAGTCTGCTTTCTTGAAGAGGCTGGGTCCCCTTTGCTTTTCAATATTGTAAAACATTTTCTAGCTGCCAGATTAACTTGGTTGTTTTATTTATATCTCAACTACTTTCAAACAATGTACAGATAACCCCCATATTATATGGTCGTTGGGTTCCTAGCAAATGCCGTGTTATGTGACTCCGTGTTACACGAAACAAAGAACAAGTATCAAAAGGGGGGGTTAGGTTCCAAAATTGTTTTTTAAATGCTATATTTTGTAATTAAGAGAAATATCTTTATTAAAGCAATTTTCATCATAAGTATTACGTATTAATATGAATTAAGTAATGTTTTCTTCGTCTTCACTACTAAGCTCCATTAACCTAATGCGTTTTCTTTTTGACAAGATATCCTCATCCCCTGAACTTTCTTCAGCATTACCTTGATTTCTGTGCTCTACTTTTTGCAAAAAATCTGTTATTTTAGATTGCTTGCTTTTAGCTGAGAGATCTTCATAAATTTCATTATATGGTGCTAAGCACTTTTGAAGTTCTCTCTTAAACTTTGTGCTCCTTTCAGTGCAAGGATCTTTATTTAAGAAGTATGACTCTAATACTCCATGAACAAAATGGATTTAAAATTCTGATTAATTTTAAAATTCTATAGGCAAATCTGATACGACATACGCGCTTGAATGAAAAATTTTAAATGAGTTATCTTTTGCTCTTAAAAGCTTTTATCCCATTCAGTATTATACGGGGATTTCCCTGATTTCATGTTATTCGGGAGCTTTCCCCAATTCTCTAACTGTGTTAGAGTGAAACCGTTTTATAGAAGTACCGTGTTATACGGGGGATACCTGTACATATTGAATACCCCAAACTCTTCACCAGATTCCACGGCAGAAGCGGTAAGGGAAACCCCTAGGGACCGTCACTGCATAGCTCAGGCTCATACCAGTTGCTGTTGAAGGTACAAGCATCGGGGTCCCTTCCTTTTTCTTCCAAGAACTCCCTTTCTCCTACCAGAGTAATTTTAAGCAGGTATATGATAGTTTTGTCATAAAACTAAACCCAGGAAAAATAGCATGCTGTAATACAGTGATTATAGCAACCGTCATGCTACACATATCTTTTTTATTTTATTTTATTTTATTTGTTGATTTTTGAGAGAGAAGAAGGAAGGGAGCGAGGGAAACATCACTTTGCTGTTCCACTTACTCATGCACTCATTGGTTGTCTCTTGTATGTGCCCGGACTGGGGATCAAACCCACAACTTTGGTGTGTCGGGATGATGCTCTAACCAGCAGAGCTACCCAGACAGGGCCTTGATGGGTCTTAGGAAGCATTGCCCACCCCATCTTTTCCAAGCTGTATGTGAAGTGTTTCTGGTTTGCTTTTCAGGACAGCCTTTGGCAAGGAATCGGAAGTTCTTATTGGAAACCTGGGTGATAAATTAATCCCTCCACAAGACATCCTGCGTGACGTCAGTGACCTCAAAGCCTTGGCCAACATGCATGAAAGCCTGGAATGGTTAGCGGGTCGAACAAAGTCAGCTTTCTCCAATCTTTCTACCTCCCAGAGTAAGTAACTAGACTGTGGGTGGGGGGTGCTGTTGTGGGGGCAGCTGAACTAGGCTGAGTATTTTCATTTCAAGTGTGTGTCACCATATGGGGACGTGTCCAAGCTCTCAGAAGACCTGTGCCAGAATTCTGCTTGTGCTGAGCCTCTGCACTTGTGAATCTGCAAAAGGAATGATCGAGTCTTCCCTGCATGGGGCATGGGGAGCCAGAAATGGCCCATGTAAACACAGCTTGATATTAAATCTTGGAAACATAAAATCATGCCAGGTCAAACCACTGTGTCTCAAGAACAAAAATCAATACCTTTGTCCTCTCACATCTTCTCAAGGGTAGGAACTGTCTCTCAGAGCTCAGAGCTGATCCCACAGCTGATGTTTTTCATTAACTTTGATTCAGTTAAAAGGAAAATTGTCTAAAAGAATAATAGACGTGATTAAGGTGCTGGAAAATAGAGAATATGAGAAAAACAATTATTCTGGAAAGGAGATGGCTGAGAGATAACTTAATTATAGATTTCAAGGAAATTAAGGAATAGGATATGAAATAAAAATGTGAAACCATCAAGAACCAATGACTCAGGGAAAAATAATTTGAAAACTTTAGGGCACATATACTTGACTCAATAACTATAAACTACATACTTTTTGAAGGCATTAGTTCACAAGTACATGTTAGGCAGTTATAATAGAGGCAAAGAAAAAATGATATGAAGAAGGAATAAAAGAGATGGCAGATTTGAATGCGTAAATGGAGAGACAGAGGCAAGGTAGAAAAAAAGCAAAATAACAGCAAGAACATACAAGAAGCAAAATCAGCTCTGAACTTAACATTAGAGTTAACCCTTGGAAGATTATTGCAGGTAAAATGCTTACGTTATTTGGAAGGTGAACTTGAGAGTAAGTTATTTACTGTCATTGTCTTTTCAAAAGTTATTATTTTTTGATTAGCAATGGTTTCCAGCATAGAGATGGAAGACGTGTAGATGAAATTCGCAGGGGTAAATTCCAAAATTCAGACCCCATAGACAGAGTCTAGGGCCCTTGAATGCTCTCTCCATTGGATCTCATGCTGATTCTGTATCTATCCTGAAGGTGAACGGAAGGAGGGAAGCTTTTGAACGAGATTATACATTCTGTTTTAGAAATCTTCTTAAAATATTACTATTTATTTATACTTCTATTTTTTACTTTTTGTGATTCAGTATATCACTTTTTATCTGTTGATACAATTATAAATGTTTATTCCCAGAATCTGTAAAATTAGAAAATATATCCACCTATTAAGGAGAGTTTGGGCACAGTATTGGATATGAGCAGACTCTGCTTAAGTAGGATTCTTGAAAAGACCCTCAACTTTATAACTCCATGATATCAGGCATTCTGTCACAAGCAGTCATTTATATTATCCATTTTATCTCCCAATGCCACCCACTTTACAAAAACAAACAAACAAAAAAGTCAGAAATAGCCAATTTCCCTTTGGCTACTTGCAAAACAGACAGCTCTGAGAAGGGACCAGATGCCTCTCTTCCTGGTTTCCTTTGATTCTTGCAAGCGCAGGGCTGCTTGGGTAGGTGGCCTTTCATCTGGTGGCCTTTCAGCGTCTACTACTTAATAGTGCGATAGCTTATGCCCAACGGGACAGCATTCCAGATTTCTATCCTGTTCATTCTGAAAAGACTCTACAGGGCAAGACCGCACACAACCTCTGTGGCAGGCGATGGCGTGACTCGCTCAAGCTCACCTGGCCTCAGCTGTTTGCAAGGAGAGAGAGAAGCTCCCTGAATTATGCTCGACTTTGTAATCGCACAGTTTAGCTGTTGTCCCCAGGAGTACTCAGCCCAGTTCCTGTCTAGTTCATGTCTTCGATCTTCTCTGTTATTCTGACAAAAACTTCTTCTACTACGCCCACTAATACTTCATCTCAAGTGCTCAGTTCCATTTTATAATATAAGTTGTACCCTCTCAGTCCCCCTCCAGGTGATTATTCCACCCAGTGAGTGATTTAAGTAACTGTCAGCATTTTGAGGATCAGCGCAAAAACCAAGTGAACTGTAATCACTACTTCTGCTGTCTTTGTTAAAACAAAGCATCCAGCGAACCTGGTTTATTCTGCTAACAGGCCTAGCTCACCCACACTAGTCTGTTCTTTGAATTCCCAGGAGAGGTGTCCACTGATGTTTATAATTTGAACAAAGACAGAAATTCTCCCATAATGGGTTACTTTGATTGTTCCATGTCAGTGTGACTCTAGAAAGGGAATAAGGGACAGCTCTTTGCCAGTCTTTTGAAAAGTGAACCTCATTACCTCAACAAAAGTTTGTCCAAGTCTTGAGACAAGGTAACAGGAAGAAAATGCCAGCTTTTTGTCTGGCGCTCATGGATCCTCAGTGTGGGAAGAAATCAAGAAAAGAAGATTACAGGTTTATTTCTTAAATTTCTTATCCTGCATCCTGTTCACTACTTGGTATGGTAAATGCCATGCTTTATTATAATTGCGAAGCTGTTTACGTAATGGAGTGGAGGAAGTTGGCAGGAAATTGTTTTCATAGAGTAATATCTCTTCCCATATTACAGCAGGATTCTCATCCACTGGAGGCATCTGTCGTACTGAATAGTATTGCATTTTAGTGGCCAAGCATGATTGTCCAGTTGTCCATGAGATTCAAGTTGACCGTTTTTTCAAAGATAATTTTTCCATCTCTTTTAGTATTTGCCTAAATGTCCTTCTGTCTTCTTCACACTCAAGAGGGTCTCCTCACCTCATGTAGCTCCCGACTCTACCAAAGGCACCGCTCTTACATTTGTCCCACGATAGTCTGTGGTCCCTGCTCTGTTCCTCTCTGAATTTTCCTTAAACCTGTCGTACTTACAATTCTTTCCATTGAAAGTCACAGTCCTACTGAAGGAAAGCGAATGCATTGAGTCATAAAACTGACAAATCCGAAGGCTTCCAGAGTGGCTGCACCCCGAGTTGCCCCAGATAGCATCACGGCGCAGACACGGTCACACACCTGCTCATTCTCTCTCCCGCTCTCTGTGTCTTTGCATTTTCTCTGTGTTGCTTCCATCGCAGGTGAGTGCTTTCCGTATGGCCACATCCTTGACCACCCGCAGCCCCAGCAGTATCTGGTGCCAAAGAAAAAGAACATTTTTTGCCAAGAGCTCCAGAAATAGTCCCAGACGGGACTCGGATTGACCCAGCCTGACCTTCTCTCTCTGGCTCCCTCTGGTTCTCTCTGCATGTGCCTGGTTTCCTGACTCTTTCTGCCCACACGCAACTCAGCCTCTGTCTCCCACACTCACTTCTAGAATTCCTTTATGCTCAGGATCTGTTTTAACAGCCATGCTTTCAGTACAAGGAAGTTGGGCAGGATCATCGTAAGGGCTGGACATTCAGGATCTAGGTTTATATGTATTTTCTGTCCTGCATTGATCACAACTTTAAGCATGGAGTAAAGGCACATTGTGGTATTGGTCCATTGTAGTACCTGCTATTGGTAAGAACCCTAAAGAAAGACTCTGAGATTAACTGTTAGGGTAAAAAACATTCTCAGCAAAATGGGACCTACATAAAAATTGTTGGTTGGAATGTGTTCAGTGTGAACACTAATAATTTTCTTTTGTATTTTATCCTCTTGTTTTTCAGGGTGTGTTGCTCCTTTTTTTTTTTTTTTTTTTTTTTTTTAAGTATAAAGTTTTTATATTTAGAATTAGCCAGCTGGACTCAGTTTAGATGATCCCAGTTTTGTTGGCAACACCAAACCATCATAGTCTGGAGCCAGTTGAACATATACGAACATATATGCCTTCTTCTCCCCATCAGGCCTGATCAGGGTGTTGACTTTGGCCACATCAATGTCATAGAACTTCTTCCCAGCCTGTTTCATCTGGTGCCCGTTGGCCTTGACATCCACAGTGACCACAAGAGTACTGTTGTCTTCTATCTTCTTCATGGCTGACTCAGTACTCGGGGGTAACATGATGATGGCGTAGTGGTCAAGCTTATTTCTCCTGGTCGGGGGTGCTCTTCCAAGTATATTTAGGCTGCCTTGGAAGCCATCGTGTCTTAGGCCTCCGGAAAGTGGGTGACGTGCAGATCTCTTCTTTTATGTGTGTGTGTGTGTGTGTGTGTATGTGGTTGTGGAGGCCTTTTAGCATTGCTTTCTTTGCCTTCAAAGCCTTTGCCTTGGCTTTGACTTTGGCTTTGGGAGGAGCAGGGGCTTCCTTTTTCGCTTTGGACACCATCTTCATGAAAAGCAGGATCTTTTGCTTTTAAAAATAAACTGCTGAGAACAAGAAGGGGACTCCAGGGCTGCTCCCTCAGGGGGCCCTCCTCTCTGTCTCGGATTCTCTAAAAATCTCTAGGATTAGAGATTCTGAACCTTCCTTGAGTATATATTTTGCTCTTTGAGCAGCCTTACCCACTAGGAGGTTATCTATTTTCTATGGAAGTCCCTTGGCTTCAGTCTAAACCTCTTTCCTCTGTCCCAGTCTAAAGAAATTAAATCTTGGATATCTCCTCTCTAAAATACTTTAATATATGTGAAAACACTTCCCGGTCTCTACCTGCCCATTTCTGGATATTAAAGACTTCTGGTCTAAAGATCCAGTCACCCAATATAAAATGACTATAACTCCCTTTTTTTGCTTCTTTAAAATAAGGCTGCTCTAATGGCCCTTTGCCAATCATTGCACTGTCTTCAGTTCTCAAATAATCTAGCTACTAATGCAATTCTGTTCCTCAATTCACGGACAAATGTTAATGTGGCTTCTGGGATTGATTCCTTTAATAACATTTTAATTCTAGAATAATCTTAGATTTAGAGTAAAATTGCAAAGATAGTACAGAATTCCCTTGGATCTCATACTCATTGTTCCCTATTGTTAGCATCTTACATTCATCACAACTAGTGAACCAATATTGATACATTATTATTAGCTAAAGTCTATACCGCATTTGGATTTCCCTGGTTTTCATCTAATGTCCTTTGTCTGTTTCAAGATCACATTAGGACGTCATAGTACATTTAGCCATTATGCCTCTTCGGGCCTGTCTAGACTGTGACGGTTTCTAGATTTTTCTTGTTTTGATGACCTCGACAGTTTAGAGGAATACTAGTCAGATATTTTGCAGAATGCCCTTCAATATTGGGTTGTCTGATCTCTTTTCATGACTAGACTGGGTTTATCGGTTTGGGGAAGGAAAACCACAGAAATAAAGTTCTCATCACATCATATCAAGGATAACTCCTATCACTGTGACTTAGCACTGATGATGTTCTGGGATTGATATTTATGCCTCCAATTCTTATAATCTTCTTGAGACAATTCCTTCTGAATTCTGATTGACTTTTCACTTTCCCACCATAAATTGCTTTTATCTGTCTTTCTAATTACTTTTTTTAAAAAAACATTACAAGTGTATCTATTATAAGTCCAATGTTTGGACAAGTTGAATAGCTGCTAAAAAATAATTTTTGTCCACTTTAAACAATCATGTCGTTGGCAGGGATTAAAATCTTGCGGGTCCCAAAGGCTCTGTGTGGGAGCAGCTGGTTTTGTTCCCTGAGCCACAATTAGGACCTGCAGCTGGTTCTTAGTTGCCACATGTGCTGAGCGAGCCTTGCTCCATGCACACAACCATAGGCATTTCTGACAAAGCCATGCTGAGAATAAAGGGGTTATCTGAATTCTGTTCACTGCGCATGGTCTTGTTTTAACCCATTTCCATTAGGTTCTCATGTGCAGTGTTGACTCAAGACCCCACACGTGAAATTTGCTTCCTGAGCAGCACGTTTTAGAGCAGCAGTTCACAATTTTGCTGCACATCAGTTGCATTCGATTGCGGAGCTTTAAAAATACTGATGCTGAAAGAAAAGAAAAAAAGATGGATGTTGGACCCCACTCCCAGAGGTGTTTATTTAATTGTTCCAAACCAGTCACATCAGAGGTTGAGAGCCACTCTTCTGAAGGATTGGCCTTTATTAGATTCAGCTACTGAGCTGGTGGCCAGCCTCTCAGGGAGACGCCCTGACTACTGTGCTTTTTATCACTTCCTCAGATGATTTCAGCAAGTCGCCAAGGTTCGTGTCGAAACCCCCAAATTCCCTCTTTAATTTCTCTTGCTCTTTGAATCTGGGAAATCCTTTGTAGTTATTTTGCCCGTTCTTCTGTTCTCAAACGCTGGGGCTTCACATGACTTTTCATTTCATGGCCAATAACACCAGGCATAGAGATGTCTTTGATTCTACGTTAGATTCAAGATAGCAGTGCATGTCTGCTTACCAGTTTTGAGTAGGCCAGACTGTCTCCCATATCTGACTAGGACAAAACTAAAAACATCCCTCTTGCCCTTTTTAAGCCAAATAAGTTGAGAAGAGCACAAAGAATCGACGTATCTTTTAGCAAAGAAGGCTGATCGCTAAAGCAGTGGGATGAAAGTGTTTACAGGTCAGTTGTATCATTGAAAGTAAAGATGGAGAAGGGCCAGGTGCATCTGTACATCCAAGGACATGGCCGTGAGCCACACTTGGAGACCTTTATGCAGCACCTGCTGTGACTTAACAGTTCCTGAAGGTGCAATATGAATGCCCACTATCATGGGCTTTTTCTGTCTTAACGGTACATGAACGATAATGTTTGTATCCCACTCGGCTCTTTGTTTTTCTGCCTTGACTCAACTGAGAATAAAAACGTCCCTAGTCAAAATCTCATGAGACATTGTCCCGTTTCAGGTCCGCTTTTGTCAGTCCATTAAGCTAGAATTTTCCCTGTCATAATTTCATCTGATTATTTTTAATTAAAACTCCCTGCATGGTAATTCCTCTCCTGCTCCGGTATTTACACGTTTCAAATATTTGTAGACTGTTTTCAGCCAGCTCCTCCTCAGGCATTCGCTTAGCCTGACTCCACATATTTAGTTTCTCTCGTCATCTTTCCGAGGGCAGGCTTTCTATGCCATCGACATTTAGTGACTTGATTAGTTGTCATTTTTTAAAGCCGACTCATTCTGTGGCTTCGCTCTTGTCATTCCTCTTCCACAGCTGGTGATGCCTTCCAACTTCATTGTCATTGGTTAACTTCAGGGTCAAGCTGTTTACCAAGAACGTTCAGTTACCACTGGTGTTGGACCTGGTTCATACTCTGAATTCGCTCTGATCTTATCTAATGGACACTACTTCTACTTTTGTGTGGACTTTGATCACTTTTTGAAATAATGCCCAAATATATTTTCACGCTGCTTTCAGTTTCACAACTAATCATATGGTTTATAGGAATAAAAATGCCAGGTGAAAATTGTATGATGATTCGGTTTTGTTCATTTTCAGTCTTAATTATACTCTATTGTTATTTACAAAATGAGGGACATTTGTATAATGAAGGAAGGATTGTGTGGCGAGTTTCAGTGCTCAGGGTGTTCACCGGACTGTTAGTAGGAGTCCTCTGAAACCCACATTGCCACTAGCAGTGGAGCTGTTGGTAATTCTCTCAGTTTATAAAGACAAGCACCTGAAACCTTCTACCTCCGTCTGCATGTTGACATACTGCACGCTACTACTGTTCACGGCGTCAGGCTGACCAGTGTGGTTCCTGTGTCCTTTGCTTTTAGCGCGATTTAAATACTGATACAACAGACTCACAACTACCAACAACTGAATCTAAAAAACAAAAACAAACTAAGCAAACAACTAGAACAGGAACAGAATCATAGGTACGGGGATCATACGGAGGATTATCAGCAGGGAGGGGCAAGAGGGAGAGAATAAGAGAAAAAGTACAGGGATTTAGAAGCATAGCTGGTAGGTACAAAATAAACGGGGACATTAAGCATTGTAAAGGAAATGGAGAAGCCATGGGCATGAACTAAGGGGGATTGCTGGAGGGAAGGAGGTACCAGGCAGAGGGGGGCAAAGGGGGAAAAAATTGGGACAACTGTAATAGCATAATCAATAAAATATACTTAAAAATAAATAAATAAATATAGATACATGAGGCTTAGTCCCCTTTTAAAACATTTCTATTCCCCCCCCCCTCCTCTCTTTGGGTATCCTCGCATGGCTTCTGAACTGTGGTCATTTTTTACCTCTTTCTAAACATCTTCTGTTAATTCATAGACTATTTCCCATACTTCTTTAGTCTAGGAGGCATATAGAGGTATTTGACTTTGAAGTCAGGCATATGGGGGGCAAATCAGGCAAGTTACTGTGTTACCATAGGGAAATCATTTAGCCTTTCTGAGCTAAATAGGTTTTCTTACTTGTTAAATAGAAATGATCTGCGCTCCTTAGGTTATGTAACCATTTACTGAAGGGATGAACTTGGAGCTCTCAGCAGGGTGTGACATACAGTGGGTACTCGGGATGGGGTTCCTGGGGTCACTGCTAGGAATCTTATCACCGGAGCTCTCATGCCTTCCCTAGTACTGGGTCTTCACCTTCCTCCTACCTCTTCAGGCTTCTCTTTTATCCCAACTCTGTGGTTGCTTTTAAAACTCTATTAACATCTGTACTCCTGAACATTTCATGTGAATCACAGCTGTCATTCTACCAGAGTTCCAAAATGTATCCAAAGTCACAGCAATGCCTCTGAGACCGGATCTGTCTCTGAGGTTACTCTGTTGGCAAGTTGCCCATCTGAGAAGCTGAGGTTAATCTCAAAAAGAACCTTGTTTGTCCTTAGAAAACATACCAGACCAGCCCTGGCTGATGTGGCTCAGTGGATTGAGTGCCGGCCTGAAAACCAGAGGATCACCAGTTCAATTCCTGGTTAGGGCACGTGCCTGAGTTGTGGGCCAGGTCCCCAGATGGGGGCATGCAATAGGCAACCACACATTGATGTTTCTCTCCCTCTCTTTCTACCTCCCTTCTCTCTCTAAAAATAAATAAAATCTTAAAAAAAAAAAAAAAAACCAGAACCAAACACAGTGCCCTTCCTGTCCCTGTCAATCAGCTGGTCATCCCTACAGTTCATTGTCCTGTGCTGAGTACTGACTAGAAGGCAGGACCCCACCCCCCTCAGCAAGGAGGTGGTTATCAATTGTGAAGCTACAGAAGGTGAGTGCTGTGGGCGCCTCAGTGAAATGACGGAATTCTCAGTATCTGCCTGTAAAGAATTATGTGGCTGTTTCTTTGAAAATGCCAACATTTGTGTCCATGAGGGAAATATTTTATTAAAATATGATAATACCATGGATGCTTAAGTGGAGTGGCTGGGAGCTTCCAGCTGAATGATTGTATCTTCAAACAAAACCATAAAATGGTAACAGGAAGAAGAAACAGGAGTGAAAATCTCTGGGGAAAGCGAGAGGCAGAAGAAAGGGGAAAGCAAGAGACGGCCCTAAAGTGTCATGCAGAAATTACGGCGCCAGCCTGCGGGGAAGGAAAAGCAGGATTACCTGAGGCCACAGCCCAGGACAGTGAGGGTGAGTGGCCACCAGGGTAGCAGGAAGTGAATAAGATCAGAAGAGACAGATTTGGCTGGCAAACAGAAGAGCCTCTCCCAGTGAGACACAGTGGAAAGATTATACCTGAAGGCCCTGATGGAGCTATTGTTCTAAGCTCTTATCTAGAAAAGCCCTCGGGTAGGTGGGGGCTTTAACACCTCAGATAAACCCACTAACCAAGGTGAACTGTGACTTAATGAACTTCTTACTAGAAAAAGTGTGTCTTTTCATTTCTTCACCCTTGAAACCAAGTTTAGGTGTGGCACAAAATTCAGAGGGTAGGAGGGATGAATCCTTGAAGAGAACAGAAAGGGGCTAGAGGGCTGGCCTCGGTTTAATGGAAGAAATCTCGAGCACTTTGTGGGATTGGATTTAGAAAAATGTTTTGAATGTAAACTGGATCTGCTCATTCAGGCAGCTTCGTTATTAATCAGTAGTGCATAAAGACCCCTTCCAGACTGCCAGCCCCAGAAAAGTGGAAGGGGAGGTGGGGGGTGAGCGGTATGTGCAAATGTGTGTGTAACTGACAGTCCCGGGGGCGCCATGATGATGGGAATGGCACTCAGCACTTCAGTTGCATATCATACTTTCAAGGACCTTCATCATCGTTCATTCTTAATCCCTCTTTCTTGCCTCCAGCTGTAGTGACAGGCCAGCCATTACTCTCTCAGTTTTACAAAGCACCATCATGGAACACTGAAGTTGGGCCAGTTGCCCAAGGTCAAAATGACTCAGTGACAAAATCCAGACTTGAGCTGATCATTCTCAGAGTGCAAACGGTACTGTCTAGAAAGACAACATTATCACCCATTACTAGCGTGCCTCTGTTTCCCCCACAGAGGCAATGAGTTTCTTCAGCTGGCTTCCCAGATCACAGCAGCAAGATGGCTGTGGTGCTATGTCCTTCCTGTGAATGGCATTGAATGCTCTTTAAAAGGGGGGGGGGGGCAGTGGTCTTGACATTTCACCCACTTGAAGAAGCTGAAGTATAAAAGCCATGCCCCTCCTTTCCCCAAGGATCTATTTTAGAACCCAATGTTCTAGTCATATATTTAAGGAAAGGTTTTCTTTTACTTTATTAACCTAATTTCAATACTGCAGTTATATCCAGTATTATAAATTATACAATAAAAATACAAAGACCTTCTTCATATGAAGTGCAGGTTTATATTAGGTATAAGTCTCCAGGACATAGTGTTGCCTATTAATAGCAGGTCATTCTGTGTACTAACATCTTTGAGCTCTGGTTGTTGAATCCTGGGTAGAGCTGACTGGAGTTCTTAACTAATAACTTAATCCAATTTTTAGAAAGGGAAGAATAATGAGTTTCCTATAAGACTCATGAAAACCTAAGAGTCTTTCTAAGAAACCAAGAATATGTGATCAGATCCTTCAAGGAAGCAAAAAAAAAAAAAAGTCCTGTAAATGTCAGAAAGATGTTACGTGCTGGAAACCCCCTTTGTCAAATTCATCTAAAGAAGGTACTATTTGTAGGTGACTTTTCAGCAAGTCTGTCAAAAGCTTCGTGCGACAGATAAAAATTCAATAACCTTTCACTGTGGATAGGCCACAATTATCACTCATTTAAAAACGGTCGCTCTAATGGAGTATTTTATCATGCTGGACAGTCTCTGCATTGTTCATTATTTAGTGTTTGCTAAGCCGATGGCTCTGCCACAGCCCCTTCCTTATCTCTGCTTCTTCAGAATTGGATTTTATATTTCCAACCCAGTCAGATATGACAAGTCATTTTCTTCCCTCTTGTCTTTTAAGAAACGCAAACTTGATTTCTTTCTTTCTCTCTCTTTTTTTTTCCCCCCCAACAATCATCACTTAAAGATTAATGTCATTGCAAATGCCTGTATTAACTAGCTTTGGGGCATGCAGTGGGGCACTCCTGCACTTTAATTGCATTTGGGGTTTTCCTCTTTTCTTTTTCATTCTTTTTAGTTTCCAATATATATGTATTCTTTATCTCTTCGGAAGCCCGTTCTTCTAACACACGCGGCGTATGGCAGAGATGAGATGTCATGAAGCCTGACGTGGCTAGAAGACGAGGAGGTATTATCGGAATTATTATATATTATCGAACCTCAGTAAAGGGGATGATAAGCTGTGTAACTGGGTCTCTGTATATAAAGATTGTCTTTAAAAGAGAAACGTCCTGGAAGGGAAATGATAAAGTCATTAGCCTGACACCTGGGGGATAAATGCCAGTTCAAACAATATCTCTTTTTATATTTACATCAAAACTGAGAATTTTAACGATGTAAGTCATTAAAAAAAAAAATTCAGGTTCTTGTGGTTTCAAATGAATTATCTTTCAAAAATGCACGTTATCCTAAAAGTATATATTATATTTTTAGGTATTTACCTTTTATTCCCGGTTTTATCTTGGGCCTATTTTCGAATTAAGACCAAGTCCCTTCTCTTTATAATGAGAATTGCCTAGGAGAGGAGGTGAGGCAGCCTAAACGAGGCTCAGAATAAAATGGCCACATACCTGCCTCCTTCCCTGGAAGCACTCTCCTTGGGCCCCAGGAGGGCCTGCCCATTTTCTCTCAGACAATCTCTTGCACAATTTTTAGGGAGATACAGAACGTCACTCAAGGACTGTGATGACAAGATTCTGACCTTTTACGGTTCAGTCCTTTAAATAGTGATTTCAGGATACTGAGAATCATAGTATGGAGAGAAATTCTCACCAAAATGCTGATACTGAGATTTATGGATTATTGTTCGAAGCATCGAAACAGAAATAACATCAGCGTCTTTATTCAGTATGCTAATTATAAAGGCCATTTTTTAGGATGGTCTTTATGAAGAAAAATACTTGTTTGAATTTTACCCAGAGGGAGATGTTCAGAACCGCTTGTAACAGAGAATGAGACGAAAACTCCACCTGTATTATTTGTTTACAGGGACCACAAGCCCCATTAACCCTTTGGCTCAAGCCAACAGCTTTGGGCTTTTCACAGAAATCTTGCACGCGTGCAAGAGAAACACCCCCCTGAAGGAGTTCTGCATATGCTGCTCTATCTGCCTCCCTCCTGGAAGCGCAGCCTGCGTCACTGCAGACAGATGGCTGCCACCAGCGCCACCAGGTCCACCAGCGGTCGGAAACACCTCCCACCTCCTGTTCCCTCGGAGTGTGAGAGAGGCCTTCCTCCCACTCCATGTCCGGACTCTGCTTCCCTGACCCAGCCCTACCCGTGAAAGACCAACATCTAATGTGACACTCCTGGCTTTCTGTTCCTCGGCCCCAGCATAACTCAGTAGATGGCCATGAGCTGACCTTGGACAAGGCACTTCCCCCCCAATGGATGGTGTCGTCTGTATTATAAACCCCTCAGAGGATTTGCTTGGGGGTACACCCAACAGCCAATACAGTGTAGCGCAAACCGTGATCCCTCGATAAATAGTAGTTTCATTTTCCTTCTATTTCTCCTCCTTCTAAGGCTCCTTACCTCACTCTTAGCCATCCTAAGACTATTTTCCTCCTGACGTGCTTTATTTGACCGCCAGCCGTTGCCCACAGTGGTACTCAATGTGAAATGCCCAGGTCTGCCTCAAGTTGACAGCCGGGCCATTCTGCTTCATAATTTAATTTTCACTGGCAAGGGATCTTTGGTGTATTGCATCTGAAAATGGACTTTCCGCAGTTACGCTTAACAGCCTTCCAACATCCATGAGGCCTTTGAACTCAGGTACAGGGGGACGCTGTATTATTTGAGACCACAGTGAGTGGAACTTAAGGTGAAACCTCCAGCTCTCATTAAATGGCTTTCTGTAAATTTGCACCTCATTGTATCAGGGGATATGGAAATGAAGAAGCTGCTGCATTGTGGTTTCAGTAAAAACTATAATAAAAATGACAGACTGTCCAACTCCACAGCCTCTAGAAACTCTGGAACTCCTGGGCCTTGTAACATCAAGGTGTTCTGTCTGTATGGATTCAGACTGCAGGGCCATCTCTAGTTAAGACCTACCCAAGCTTCAGCCAGGCCTAAGCCACCAGGGTAGCCCTTCTCTACTGCCTCTGGGGTTATAAAACTACTTAGTACCTCCTTTTCTACTTACCAGCTCCCAACCTCCTGAGTGCTTATACAGATGATGTCTCTTGAAGAGATGTTCAGGGGGTTCTGGAGGTCCCAATTCTGCTGGGGTGCCAGTGTTAGCTAGAAATGGAAATTAGGATTCTTTTTTCTTTTTTTAACCATTTTAACCATTTTTAAGTATACAGTTCAGTGGTATTAAGTACATTCACATTGTTGTGCAACCAGCACGGTTCTCCATCTACAGAACATTTTTATCTCCCCCAGCTGTAACTTCATGCTAATTAAACACTAACTTCTCATCCCGCCCCCCGCCCCCCGCCAAGCCCCTGGCAACCACCATTCTACTTCCTGCCTCTGTGACTTTCACCGTTCTAGGGACCTCCTACAAGTGGAATCACATAGTTTCTATCCTTTTGTGACTGACTTGCTCGTTTAGCATCATGGCTTCATTCATGTTTCCTTCCTTTTTAAGGCTAAGTACTATGACTATACCACATTTTGTTTATCCAGTCATTCATCAGTAGACATGTGCACTTTTTAGACATTGTGAATAATGCTGTTATGAACATAGGTGCACAAGTATCTCTTTGAGTCCCGGCTTTAAGTACTTTTGGATATATTCCCAGAAGTGGAATTATAAAAATGGGTCTTCTGAGACCAGATGTACGTCATGTATTTTTCTACCTAATACCTCCCAGCCTGCTAATTGCTTGTATAGATGGTGTCTTCTGATGAGACATTCAGCGTCAGTCTCAGAAATGCTAATCTTAATAGGAATGATAATATACACCAGGCTCTTTATATTGTTTCATCCAGTCTATGGTGGCCTATGAGGCCCATGTTCTGGTCATGAGTGGTGGGGCTAATGTATATGCCCACATGCGAGTGACATCAGGGCTTGTGCTTATCACCATCACACTAGGCTACCTTCAAGTGAATCATTATTTCTTACTACCTCATGAAATACAAAATAACATATTCCAGCTTTGCAGAGATAGAATTGACATATCCCATTGTATAAGTTTAATATAAAATATGTGATAATTTGATACACATAAATATTGCAAAATGTTTACCACAATAAGGTTAACATGCTGTACATTAGATCCTCAGAACTTATTCCTTCCCCAAGTTTGTGTCCTTCCCCAAGTCCCTGGCAACCACTATTCTATTCTCTGTTTCTATGAGTTTGGCTTTTTAGAATTCCACATGTAAGTGAAATCACACAATATTTTTCTTTCTTTGTCTGACTTTTTTTTTCTCTTAGCATGTCACACTTGGCTTCCATCCATCGTGGCAGGAGTTCCTTTTTTTATGGCAGAATAATATTTCTGAGTGTATATGTGTATCACATCACACTTCCCTGATTCATCCATAAAGGGACACTTAGGTTGCTTCCATGTCTTGCCTGTTGGATACGAGTGATGCTGCAGTGAACATGGGAGTGCAAATACCTCTTCAAAGTACCAATTTCATTCCCTTTAGACAAACACACAGGAGGGAGATCGCTGGATCACACGGTAGCTCTATTTTTAATTTTTTGTGGACCCCTCCAGAGTGGCTGTTTCCATTTATACTCCCATCAACACTGTACAAGGGTTCCCTTTTCTCCACATCCTTGTCAGTACTTGTTGTTTATCTTTCTGAAAATAGCCATTCTAACAGATGTACAGTGATATCTCATTTTGGTTTCGATTTTTATTTTCCTGATGATTAATCATGGTGGGCACCTTTCCATGTACCTTTTCGCTATTTGTATGTGTTCTTTGCAAAAATATATATTCAGGTCCTTTGGCTTTTTAATTGGATCATTTGGTTTTTTGGCTATTGAGTTGTGTGTTCTTCATATATTTTGGATATTAATCCCTTATCAGATATATGACTTGCAAATATTTTCTCCCTTCCACAGGTTACCTTTTCATTTTGATTATTTCTTTTGTTGTACAGAAACTTTTTAGTCTAATGTAGCCCCACGTCTTTTTCTTTCCTTTTTTTTCTTTTGGTGTCATGCCAAGAAGAAAAATTGCCAACACCAATGTCATGAAGCTTATCCTATGTTTTCTTCTACGAGTCTTATGGATTCAGATTTTATGTTTAAGTCTTTAATCTATTCTGAGTTAATTTTTGTGAGTAGTGTAAGACTGAGGTCCAATTGCTTTTCTCTGCATGTGAATATCCACTTTTACCAACACCATTTATTGAAGAAACTGTCCTTTCCCCAGAATGTTCTTGGTTCCCTTATCTAATATTATTTGACCATTTATGCATGGGTTTATTTCTGAGCTCTCAATTCAGTTCCATAGGTTTATGTGTCTGTGTTTATGCCAATACCACACTGTGCTGATTACTGTAGCTTTGTAATAGAGCTTGAAATCAGAAAGTGTGGTACCTCCAGTTTTGCTCTTTCTTAAGATAGCTTTGGCTATGTAAGGTCTTTTGTTGTTCCATACAAATTTTAGAACTGTTTTTTATTTATTTATTTATTTATTTTTAAGATTTTATTTATTTTTAGAGAGAAAGAGAGGGAGGGAAACATCAGTGTGTGAGAGAAACATCCATCAGTTGCCTCTTACATGCCCCCAGCCAGTGACCCAATCCATGGCCCAGGCATGTGCCCTGACTTGGAATCAGACCTGCAACTTTTCATTTTATGGGACAACACCTCACCCACTGTGCCACACCAGTCAGGGCTATTTTTTCTATTTCTGTGTAAAATGCCATTGGAATTTTGAGAGGGATTGCATTGTCTCTATAGATGGCTTTGAGTAATATGGACATTTGAACAGTATTAATTCTCTGATTCATAAATGGGATATCTTTCCATTTTACTTGTTTCTTCTTTGGTTTCCTTCATCAATATCCTGTAGTTTTCATTATAGGATCTTTCACTTCCTAAATTAAATATATTCATAAGTATTTTATGAATACTTTGACACTATTGTAAATGGGACTTTTCTTTCTTGTTTTTCTGGGGTTTGTTTGTTTGTTTTGTTTTTTTATTTTTAGAGAGAGGGTAAGGGAAGGAGAAAGAAAAGGAGAGAAACATCAATGTGTGGTTGTCTCTCACACATCCCCAACTGGGGACCTGGCCTGCAACCCAGGCGTATGCCCTAACTGGGAATCGAACCAACTACCGTTTGGTTCACAGGCTGGTGCTCAATCCACTGAGCCACACCAACCAGGGCCCTGTATCCCTTCTTTTTCAGATAATTCTTTGTTAGTGTATAGAAATGCAATTGATTAACTTATGTTGATTTTATATCCTGAAACTGTACTGAATTGATATGTTAGTTCTAACAGCTTTTTGTTGAAGTCTTTAGGGTTTTCTATTACAAAGTCATGTCAGCTGTAAACAGAGACAGCTTTAATTCTTTGTCTTCAATTTGTGTGTCTTTTATTTCCCTTCCTTGCCTGGTGCTCTGACTGGGACTGTGTGTGGAGCAGGAGTGGCGCAAGCAGCCATACTTGTCATGTGCCTGGTATTAGGGGGAAGCATTCAGCCTTTCATCGTTGAGTCTGATATAAGCTGTGGGCTTAAAACAACTTTAGGGCCCTAGTTATTGTCTTCCTTACACTCCTAGAGAATTTTAAATTGACAGTTGATTCACGATGACTGTTCTGTTCTCTAGATCAGTTATTTTCCATATAGGTTTTATGCCCCCAAGCAATGTGAAAAGCAATACATTTGGGGCTTGGGAAGAAAATAGGAGACCATATATTTATACTTTTTAAAATTAAAACAAGGTATTTTAAAATTAAAACAAGAGATGGCATGGGAGGGCTACGTTGAAAATATAAGCAAGAACAAACAATGAGAAAATAGCTGAGCTGACATTTTTCTTGTTCCTGATAGGGCGCTTCACCAGTCATATTATGATGTTATCTAATCATCAATAACAGTCTAATCAGATATGACTGGAAACTGGCCAAAGAACTTGAACTTGTCTAGACTGTTATTTGCAATATGGATTTACGTCCACTGCCATCAACGTGAACTTTGCCCTAAGTGTGTATGAGTCTTAATATATTGTCTAACGTCAGTTTGAGGTCATCACAATTAGGAAGGCATTTAAGAACATTATAACGTTATTTGTTCTATCTTCGGCTCCTTCTTTATTAATTTTTAGTTATATTTTAGTATAATAGATGTGTATAACTTATAAATAACTAAAAATATGTGTACTGATGATCTGGGCTCAAATGTTTTTTAACTGACAGGATGTTTCATCAGAGGAGTTTTGGAGGTGCCTGCTGTAAACAGTATTGTCTCCGAATGGAGTTGTTAAGGGGCCAGGACGGCACTGCCCTTGCTTCTTGTGTTCCTATGGTTGTGGATGAGCACTGTGAATTTTAACTGAAATTATGAAATAATTAGAACTTTAGCAACCTCCAGATGCTTTTTACATAACCTAAGTGGTACAGGACAGAAGTGATTCAAATAGGATAGGATTTTCTGGAAGCCAATCAGAAAGTAACAACAGTTGTCACAGAGTGAGGACTGGGAGAAAGGGAGGGGAGCCATCTCTGAGCCTAAGGCAAAAAAAACTGCAGAAAAGCATTCAGAAAGCATCCTCGAAATACATGTGTTTATTTTAGAAGAGTTCCTTCTACCTGGAACGAAGGAAATGCCCCAACAACTTGTTTAAGCTTGAGGAATCATAACGAGAAGTAATTCTAGAAACAGCTTGTGCCGTGGCAATAGATCCGTCCTTCATCTCTTCCATCCTTTAGCAGTCGTGACCCTCTGACTTTGTCGCCCATGGTCTACAAATAGCATACACACAGCCACACACACACACAAAAATTTATCTCAACTAAGTTATATTAACTTTGACAAATTAAAGCATCTTGAAATTATTCTTGCTCTGTGGACGCTGTTAGGTCGATTTTAATCATTGCAAACTGAAGCATGGCCGAAGAAGGTGCTGCTGGAGCGTACAGGGACTCCGTGTCTCAGTTATCTTGCACTGAGGACAAAACTGCCCCAAGTATTTCTCACAGTTCAGGGAGTGAGCTGAGCGGTTTTCCCAGCCTCGCCAGACGCACTCAGGCAGCTGCGTTCAGCCAGGCAGCTCAGCTGGGGCCGTAACATCTGGGAAAGTTAGGCCTCTCTCTCCATATCATCTTTCACCCTGGGCTGCTTTCGCACTCAGAGATCTCAGGGAAGTTCCCAGAATGCAAAGCAGATGCTCACATACCTAAGGCCCAGAGTCTGGAACCCACACAAACATAACGTCAGCCATATTATTAGGCAAGCCATAAGGCCAGTCCAGAATCAAGAGGTAGGGGAAAGGCTTTACCTTTTAATGAAAAGAATTACAAAGAATTGTAGCCATATTTATTGTAGCACCCTTGTTGAGTTGTGAAGAAATAATGCCAGGAAAGATATGTCGCTTGTTTATAATTAATTAGTTAGAACTGAACAGAGATCCTGTTGTCTGTGCATTTCCTTGTAAAAACATTATATATTCCAATGGGTAATATACCTGATTTTTTCTGTCAGTATGAGGACTATATTTAAGGACTGAAGTGCACAATTATAATGATACCTCAACGGCATACTCAAAGGGTTTCTATATTCATAACTTAAAATTAACTGAGTTGAGTTGTTCAATGCAAGTATCTTTCCCTAAAGTCAGAGTTTTTCTTCTCTTCTTCACTAGGGATTGACTTGTAACATGTCTCATTGAATTAATTGTTCATATGAATTATTTTCAGTTAGATGGCTTATAAGTAATTTTATTTTTAAAAGCAGAATAACTATAGACTGACTGTTAACTGTGTGGAAGGTGAACAGAATACTGACCCTTCATTAATGCCATATATAGGGGAATTAAAAAAATAAGAAATAAATATGCATTAATTCAAAACAACTATCATTACTCTAAAGTACTTAATTCTTAATAACTATAGTATTAAGTCTTCAATAAAATCCTGTTGGCAAAGTATAACTTAGTCTAAAGTAGGATTTTCCTTATAAGCATCTAAGAGTTCAAGCCATTCTGGTCTTCAGATTAAGTTTAGATTCTTAAGTGCTAATTTCTGTGCCCACTATTAAGGTAATGGATTATCCCTTGATTTCCTTGGCACACCAGTCCTTTACTAAGGGGCTCACTTCTTAGACTTTAGTACGCATCATGCAATAACAAAAAGGCTTCATTATCTTGGAGCGTCTGTTAACTGTAGCAGAACCATTGGCAACATCTAAACAGTTGAGAAATGCATCCCAGGAACATACTGAAAAGGGCTAGAAAGCAAAAATAGTGAAAATAGCTATTTAGCTTGAATTCATTAGGGGTCAATTACCCATATTGCAAGTCACTTAATTTTGTACTTTCCACGCTGAATTAGCCATGTGAATTACTTAAACAACCCAGCCACCACTGCCAGATCCCCTGGTACTAAGACTCCTTTCCCTCATCCTACTCCATAGTGGCTTAGATGGTAAAACAAAGCACCAGGTAGGAATCCCAGCTGACCTGGGTGTGCTGCATAGGGCCTAGTGAGTACTTCATGTTGAGACAGCTGTTGACAAGGCCCATCTAATTATCAGCATCAGTAACAAAACCAGTTCAAGGTACTCTGTAAATGTTTCATCAAATTGAATTAAATTGGCATAGTGCTTCAAATGAGGTCCTGAGATCTGCTACCCGTCTTCCATTTGCTGAATTGGCTGGTAAATCTGTGTCTACAGTGAGCCAACCTTTTTTCTTATTTCTGTTAGGACTACCATTTCCCTTTTTTCTCTCTGGTTTCAAGCACTGATAGTAACAATTACGTTACATAGCACAGGAAGGTTCCTCCCAGGTCATCCATTAACTCTCCTAAGGCTTTCTCCTAGGATTCAACAGTACAATTGCCTTGGGATTGCCACAGTGTTTTGACCATTATCATCCGTACTTAAAGCAATATATTTAATTAGATGCCTATTTTATCCCTTGTTAAATGTGGATTTTATTTACTGAAAATGTTCTTTCTGACCTTCTGCTTTGACTTCTCTTTTCCTTAAATAATTTTTCTTACAGTGCCTGTTTCGGAACAAATATTTACTTACTAACAAATATGTTGTGTTCCAAAAATCCTTTTTAAAATTGACTGCTGGAAGTTCTGAATGTATTTCTTTCATAGAAACATTGTTATTTCTGGTTATGGGATATGAGACATGATTTTTTAATCTATGAGTCTTAATATTCCATCTATGAACTAGGTATAATAATGCCTATTTCTTATAGTTGCTAGAAGATCTGATAATTTTTCTTCCTAAATATTTCTATATCTGTCATTTCTTCTTCGTTCCTACTGTCACTGCCCTAATCTACACCCTTATGAAATCACACCTGAAATATTTCAGTAGCCTCCTACTGATTGGTCTACTTCCATTCTCCTTTTCCTCCTGTGATGCAACAACGGACCTGCATACCAAAGTGGTCTGTCCAAATGCAAATATGGCCAGGTGACTTGGTACAATGGTTTCTTCTCATCATCCCATAGTAAATGTCCAAGATCCTTCACAGGGCACAAAGAGTTCTTCACGATCTAGACATCTGGTTTCATGGACATTGAACAGCCCTTAGTTCTTCTGCAGTGTCATTGCCATTTCTCACCTCCTAAATGTTATTCAGGCTGTGTCCTGAGTCTGATACCTTTGCAGCTTTAGCCTCAGCACATCAAGAAACTTCTTGAGACCCTTTCAGATTGAATTAAGCAACCTTTATCTGACCTTCCATGATACCCAAGAGCTCTCTAGCATTTTGCATACTAGATTACACCATTTATCTATTTCTGCATCTGCCTTTCCAACTAGACAGAAAGCACCTTGAAAGTATAGACTTTGTCTCTTTCCTCTTTACACTAGCAACTAATATGGTACGTAGAATGGGCTCAGAAAATGTGGATTTTATTAATTAGCAAATAAATGGACAAACTAATCAACTTTAACCTCCATTAATACTATAATATCAGGCAAAATATATCTATCTGATGACTGTAAGAACAGAGGCCTCAGAGAAGATATTCCTCCCTACCTACCCCTGCACGTCCCGATAGCTCCTGAGTGTGGATCTTTAGCATTTACTTACCACGAGATTAGACCTAAAAGAATGTGATGTGGACCACTACCAACACTATAATAAAAACAAGGACAGCCTCTCTTATTTGTGGCACAGATCCACTAAACATTTTTGAGAGCCAATTTAGAATGCTGGAGTTTGACAAAAGAAGAAGCTATGAGTCGGATCAAAGTCCTTCTCAAAAGACAATTCTAGGTTCACTCTAATAGATTAACAAGTCATTCATTTAGACCCCCACCCCACCCCCACCATAAATTCTTTGCTATAGGACAGTGGTTTCCAGACAGTTTAGGGAGATACTGAGCAGGCCTAGTTCTAGGCTTTCCACCTTTTACTTTGACCAGAGCCCCTTCTAAATTCTATACTATGAATCGTTCATGTCCACAGAACCAGAGGCTATGAAAAACCAATAAAAGCTGCCAACTTTGTCTTTTATGTTGTTCCTGGAAGATTTCTTCCCAAGGCATTGAGGTAGGAGGCATAACAGTAATCAATTATGATGCTTGAAGCCTGCCTGTAACTTGCACAGAATATGGCTTTGATATACCCAGGCATGTGATTTGCTGGGAAAAGACTGGTGTAGACTTTGGAGGGATATTCAGTAAATTGATGGATCTGTAGGTGGGGGGGAAATTGAAGAATGCCATTTTGAGTCAAATACACCCCGGGTCCAACTGCATGGTAAATAACCATAAAGTTAATAAGGATAAACAATGTGTTACTTAGTATGAGCCTTAAATATTTTTTTTAATATGATGAATAAATGCACACATATATCTCCCCACTGAAACAAAACAAAATGGATTTTTAAACGTGGAAGTCCACAGGAACAAAGAAAACAGGAGAAAAAGTCAAAGAAAGTTAATTTCTGAACCAGTACTGGAGACACGAAGAAGCTATTCAGCTTACTTTTTAAAATTGGCATGCCTACCTCTGAAAGAGGGAATGAGCATACAGGGCTAAAATCCGGAAGACCTGTTGAAAGTCTGTATGAGACATTTGTCCTCAGATTTTTTTTTTTTTTTTTAAGTATATTTTATTGATTATATTGTTACAATAGTTCCAATTTTTTTTTCCCCTTTGCTCCCCTCCGCCCAGCACCCCCCTTCCCCAACAATCCCCTCTCCAAGTCCATGCCCATGGGTCGTACATACAAGCTCTCCCGCCTCACCCTTTCATATATTCTTCTTCTTCTTTTTTTAAAAATTAATTAATTAATTAGTTAAATATTTTAACAATAAAAAATAACAATTCCTCCCTCTCGGACTTAAGACCCTTTACAATCTTATAAAGGACAATGGATGAAGGTCTCGAGCTCCTCTAGCTGCTTCAAGCTGGACATGGTCGTCGTCCTACCTACCCGTGGGTCAAGAAATCCCTAATAAGAGTGGGGATGTGGAGGGGAGGGTGGCCTTCCCACAAGGGGAAGGATCGTGCAGACTCCAGGTTGGTTGGCTGTCTCTGGACAACGGCATGCTTGGTTTGACAGGCTGGCATCCTTGTTGTATTCTGGGGGCAACAGGGTTAAAGGACATCATTTAATCCGTAACCACTAGATGACAAAAGACAGGTATTAATTTTTCAATGTCCCACATTAGGGAAAAGAAGGGCTTCTTTGGAGGAAGGTGTGCCAGGTACATCTCACCTGTCCAAAACCCTTTTGCCCATTATACTTATTTTGGACTGAGGGAAATATTTTAGGTTTCCCCCATCTCAGGCCTCTGGGCTTTTTCTGTCCAAGCCATTAGGATAGAAAAGAGAAACCAGTTTTAAAGTGAAGCCCACAGACCACCCCGTTCTTCACCAACCCAGCCACTTAGTTCAGCCAAACCATTGAGTCTCAGGAGGCAGCAATGCAGACAGGATTAAGTGAGGCCTATGCATACAGATAATCACTCAGGTAATGAGATTGTAGGCTTATGCCCTTTGAAAACAGAAAACACATGTTAATTTATGTAACATAACCCACATACAAGTCTCTAAATCTGTAGGACTGTCTTATCGGAAGGAAAATCCTTGTCCTTCTAATATTCACTGAACTTGCATTTCTATTCTTTATATTTTTATTCCCCCCCCCACTAAAAAATTTTCTGTTTGTTTGTTTTTCCACTACAGTTGTCTCACTTTTTTTCCCCCTCTTGCTTCCCTGCACCCTGCCCCCCCCCCACAGTCAGTCCCCACCCAGTTGTCCATGTCCATGGGTCATTCATACATGTTCTTTGACTAGACCCTTCCCCTTCTTACCCCTTCTCTCCCTCCCATCTCCCCCTTTGTTACTGTTAGTTTATTCCTTGTTTACATACCTCTGGTTCAATTTTGCTCATTTGTTTGTGTTGTTCATTAGTTTCCTGTAACAGGTGACAGCATAAGGTAATTTTCTTTTGTTGCCTGGCTTATTTCGCTAAGCATAATTCTCTCTAGTTCCAATCATGTTGTTGCAAATGGTAGAAGTTCCTTCTTTCTTTCAGTACTTATTCATTGTCATTTTCCCCCTTTGTACTCGTGTTCCTCTCTGTCTCTCTGTTTCTTCATCTTCTTAAAGCAGACCCTTTAGCATCTCTTGCAATGCTGGTTTGGTGGAGATGTATTCTTTTAGCCTTCTTTTGTCTTGGAAACTCCTTATTTCACCTTCCATTTTGAATGAAAGCCTTGCTGGGTAGAGTATTCTTGGTTGTAGGCCTTTGTTTTTCATTGCTTGGAATATTTTTTGCCATTCCCTTCTGGCTTGTAGTGTTTCTGCTGAGAAATCTGATGATAGCCTTATTGGAGCTCCCTTGTATGTTATTAGTTGTTTCTCTCTTGCTGCTTTTAGGATTCTCTCTTTGTCTTTGAATGTTGGCATTTTAATTATGATGTGTCTTGAAGTGGGCCTGTTGGGGTTCCTCTTCATTGGGACCCTCTGTGCTTCCTGGACTTGCGTGACTCTTTCTCTCGTCATGTTAGGAAAGTTTTCTGTCATTAGTTTTTCAAAGAGGTTTTCTATCCCTTGCTCTTCTTCTTCTCCTTCTGGAATTCCTATGATACGGATATTATTACGTTTCATGTTGTCCTGCAGCTGTCTTAGAACCTCTTCAGTCTTGGTCAGTCTTTTTTCATTTTGTTGCATTGTCTGGGAGTTTTTGTGTAGGTTGTCCTCCAGCTCGCTGATCCGATCTTCTGCTTCCTCTAGCCTGCTTTTAATTCCTTCTACTGTGTTCTTCAATTCAGAGATCGTATTTTTCATTTCCTCCTGGCTCTTATTGATAGCTTCTATGTCCTTTTTCATGCTCACGTAATTTTCTGTGAGTTCCTTGTAGTTTTTCTGGAGTTCTTTGAAGTTTCCGCTGAGCTCATTCAGCTTCTCCATAATCCATGTTTTGAATTCCATATCTGATAGTTCGCTCCCCTCTATTTCATTTAGCACTCTTTCTGGGGATTCTACCTTTCCTTTTGATGGGAGGTTGTTTCTCTGTCTCCCCATTTTTTTGACTCCTATTGTTTGTTGGTGCTTCTTGGAATGATCTGCACTTCCTGGATCTGCCTCTGGTGGCGTCAGATCATGTACCAGTCTGGCCCTAGGCAGCCTGTTGGAGACTTCCAGGGATCTACTGCTGTTGTCTGTCTTCTTTGATTGTTAATCTATTCAATCTGTGATTAGCTGTCAGGCTTAAGGACTGTGGGTGTGGCAGCTTAATTCCTGTAGGCAGGGCTTTTGCTTCCCCTCAGGCTGACGCCACTTGGAGGAGAATGGTCTACCCGCAGTACTGGGGATGAGTCAGCACTGGGACCCAGTCAGCTGCTCCTCCAGTTCTCCCCTCAAAGCCACCGTGCCAAATTCTCCCCAAGTGTCTCCAGTCCTCTCTGCCTTCCCTCTGCTTGAGCCCAGGGTAAGTGGTGGCCAAAATATTTTCGTATGTGATCCACTTAAGAGCTCTTTTTCTCCTGCTGTTTCTCTCCGGCTAGCAAGAAAGCCTGTGGCTTTTCGCTTTTCACAGCTGATACTATTTTACTTTCCACTCTGTCACTGTAGGCTGGGAAGCCCAGCTGGGGGTTTAGACCCTGCCCTTCTCAGGGGGAATCCCCGGCTGCTGAGCTGTTTCTCAGCCCCTTCAGCTGCCACCCGTGGGAGCCCAGCCAGCCCTTCCACGTCTCCGCACTCCCTACCGGTCACGTTGTGATGTAGCGGCCTTTTCTGTCTCTCCGTGGTTATAAGACTTCTCTCCAGCTGGTGTTCGGTTCGTTATTCCAGATGATTTCTCCAAAATTACATTGTAAATCCAGACTAGTTCTAGGAGGAAGTTAGTGTAGCTTCCACTTACTCCTCCGCCATCTTGTTTCTGTCCTCAGATTTTCTCTTGTACTTCACATAGCTGTGGCGCTGTTCCTATCGAAATCACAACAGAGCACTGGAGGTTTAGTATCTAAAAATGATAAAATAGAGATTCCTTGAACTGTGGGGCATCAGTCATAGTTGAGTGTGGGGCTGCCACCTGAAATTAGAGCAGTTAATTCATAGTTCACATCAAAGGTTGTTGAGACCTGCCTCCCTTTCCTGATTGGCTGGCAGCCACTGTAATTAACTTCAGGCAAGAGACTGGAAAGTCTTCTCTAAGGAATCTGATTGGCGCAAGAGGAAACAAACAAAAACCCAATGAGACTGACGTGTGGTTCCCAGGTGAAACAGCCCAGCCAGATCACCTACAATGATGACCACAGTCCATAACCTCCATCTCCACAGACACAAAAACTTCATCAGCCCCCCGTAAATATGATCAGACAGCCAGGACAGTATACAATTGAGGAAACCATATAATATGAAACACAGCGACCAATATAAACAGAAAAAGTAACTTAGAGGAAGCAAGGATTATCCTGAAAGAAAGGCCCATAAAAACCTATAATTAATATTCTTAGAAAAAGAAACAATACTCATCCATGAAACAAGAATAGTGTACTGTATGAAAGGAGCATTAGAGAACAAAAAAGAACTCCTGGAAATAAAAAATCAGAAGTGAAAATAAAAATCTCAGAAGAAAGGTTAGAAGATAGAGTTGAAAAAATAGGGAAACATAAAGACAAATAGAAAATAGGGGAAAAAATAAAGAAGACTCTATGGAGCACCACTGTATGTCCAACCACTGAACAATAGGGCCACAGAGAGAAATAAAGGGAAGAGAGTCATCAAAGAAATTTTTTTAATTTCCCAAACCAAAACCCATGAATTTTCAAATTAAAAGGGCCCAGTGCCCAGGGTAATAGATGAAAATAGACCTAGCTTCGCAGTAAGGCAACCATCGCAAAAATTACAGAACCCTCAAATTAAAGAAAAAATTCTACAACTGTTCAGGGGGGAAAAAAATAAGGTTTTATAGAAAGAATCAAGAAGCAGAAAAGCAGTGACTCCTCAAAGGTAACACCGGATGCTAGAAGACATTGGAAAAATACCTTATAGATTCTAAGAATCGAATTTCCAACCTGAAATTAGATACGCAACCGCACTCAGTGTGAGAAAAGAATTTAAACGTTTTCAAACATAGTGTACAAGGTCTCAAAAAACCTCCTTTCCCAGCAGTTTTCCTCAGATCTGCCACACCGAAGGAGTTTACATTAAAAATAGGAATGGAGATTCAACAAAGAAAGAACCCCAAATGATAATGACAGGAGATACCAAGATGGCGGCTCTGGGACAGACACAGGGAGGAGCAGTTCAGAGGGTGTCAGGAGAGATTTGTTTAGGAAGATGATGTTGAGGAGACCTGACTTGGGGTGGTAAACACCTAGTTCAATACACAGATGATGTATGATAGAATTGTACACTTGAAATCTATATAATTTTATTAAGCAATGTCACCCCAATAAATTCACTTTTTAAAAAAAGGCGATGTTGATAGAATAACCAATGTGTCTGGATTTATTGAAAGGGGAATTGTCCAAATCAGGGAAGTATATGGGTTTGAATGATCCCTAAGGTACGTTTTAAAAAAACAACACACACACAAAAAAAAAAAAAAAATAAGAAAAAGAAAATGGTTATTAGCACCAGAAAAACAAACCTGTTGTACAGGGGGAAATGTGGGGTGCTCTATGATCTTAGATGTCAGTAGCATTTATCTGGTCTTTTTTAATTGAATTTATTGGGGTTATATTGGTTAATGAAATTATATAGGTTTCAGAGAATGGTGGAGGCAGGATTTAAATCCACGTCGTTGGACTTGTGTGCCCACCCTCAAGACCACTTTGCTACGTTCTTGCCCTTAAGGACAACAAAACTGAGCCAAGGGTCTGGTCTAGAATCCAGGTTACCTCCTGCCTCCTCTAGGACTTTATCTTGAAAAACACACTGAATGTGAAGATCCAGGTCAAAAAAAAAAAACACATTGGGCTAAGACACTAAATAGCAATTCTAAAGAGGAAAGAATGCGTTTGCCCTCTGCTTCTGGTTACAGTAGTTAAGTTTCCTAGAAACTTTACACCTCCTCAAAATCTTGTGTCAGAAGTCATTACGCAGTTCCCGGTGGCTGTGCTTTCTGTATTTTAGTAGTAGTTTGATACCTTTTGCCTTAGATGACGCTTCTCATTAGGTTAAATGAGTTAAAAGATTCCTTCCGAGACTGCACAGCCCCAGCCAGGGCAGAGGTGAAACACCCTTGATCTTGTCTTTCCTCCTCACAGACTCTCCACAGAAATGATCCAACACGTTCCAAGGGCTGTGCTCTTATTTTCTGTCACTTTCATGCAGAATCTAAACCTTAGCACACAAACAACACTTACCATGCTCGTTAAACAGATTTAAATTTAAGCAAAATTGAGTGTCCCCACATGCGCTTGTGCGAGATCCATATAATTCTTTTGAGGTTTCTGGAAACATGAACCGAGCCATTTACGCTTCAGAGGAACAGATTATATCATTTGAAATCCTCAATAAAAATGCAGTCTCATATTCTGCAGATGGGTGTCATTTAATTAAAATATGTATTTAAAATGCAAAGGGCTACATTAATTCCGCACTGTGGCTGAGATTTTAATTGCACTCAAGTTAGGAAATTCTGAGTTAATGTTCCTCTGGCATCTCTCATTCAGCCTCTTAGAGCAGATGTGTTATGATCTGAAGAGGATTCCAGTATGTTTTCACATGCTGCACATGCAGGCCGGGCTTGGAGACACGAGGGCGGCAGGCACTATAAAGAGATGATTCCAGGGAAGGGACATTGAAGCCCGTGGCTACTTCCCATGGCTCCTGTTCCACCAGGTGGCCCCCAGCTGCCACCCCTGCAGTTGTGCCTCATCTTACTCCCCTGCCTCAGATAACACAGAAAGGTTGTCAGGGGCAAAGGGTGGTCTCCCATGTTTAAAGGGCTCAGAACATTGAAAGGCTCAGAATTTTTTTTTTTTTAACCAACTCTGAATGCCTTTTAGTGTTAAGGCATATTTTAGACTATCCTCTTAAACGTGCAATAAATGCTGATTGGCCAAAAAAGAAACCCACCAGCCTCACTTACGTAACTACGTACTATTGTAATATGATAAATTATTAAATGTATTCCACAGAGGAACCCAGGATTGTAACCACTTAGAAATGTCTCTTTAGACTAGAGATAGTCCAGGGGCAAAAGAAAGGCCAGCGCTTGGGAGTATTTCTGGCAGGGAATGCAACAGACAGGAAAGTGACAAATAATAGAAGTTGTGGGCCCCTAACTTTGGGGTAACTGTGGGGTCAAGGATGTGGGGGAAAGACGGATCTCACACTTATATTTTTAGAGAAGAATCTGTGATAGTAAGTGTCGAAACAGAAAGAGGAGAACTTTCATGAACAGAAATAGGAGGGTGAAATTATCCCTGAGCAGGACAGGACATTGTCCCTTTGTCCATTCTGTCCCTTCAGTCATTCAGCCTGCTCTGGGCCCAGGACCAAGCTGGGCATGAGGACTTGGTGGCGAACAGAAGATAATGTGGTCCAGGCCTTCTGCACCTCACAGCCTAGTGAGGCCATTCTCTGCATAAAACAGGAGTTACCTACAGGAGACATGCCTGCAGTTGAGTGGTTAAATGAGCACAGAGGTGTTTGTTTTATTTTTAATACAGTTTCCTAGGAAATATTGAAGATGGAGAAAAGAAGAGCGTACATAGTTCATCTTGAAGGGATGAATGTTGAGAACGGTATGTTCAGAAATAGACACTTATCATATATTTTATGAGATTGTTTTCATTTGTATTTATGCCCCTGTGAAATCTTTTTGATTAAAATCTGCAAGGCTAATCGGAGGTAATATATGAGAAAGAACTTCAAGTTCTTGGGAAAATAAGCAGTATATAAATCTTTGGGGAAGAAAATAAATCCAAAACCCTGTTAGAAAAATCAGTGAGAGAACCAGCCATGGAACTCAGGCTTCCTGGCTTCTCTGGTTCTTTATGTCCAAATACAATACAGCCTCCTCAATATGAACTTTTTATATTAAAGAAGAAAGCCAGCTAAGTTGAAGAAATAACAATATCTTGCTCTCGGCTTTTAGCAAAACCTAGTTTTGTTTTATCAGTATACACTTCACTGGTTCAAGATTGTCAACCACAGAGCAAAAAGCATCACGAGCAGAAAACTCCAAGCCAGGCAGGCCTGGTCTTCCCCAGAAGCATTGTCCTTAGAAATGTTTTCTAGATGGAGATCCCACAGGGAGGCTGGTTAAAGGCTGAAAAGAGAACCTCAGCTCTAACTGTGCAGCCCTTTGTGAGTTATAACGGCTGTAAACCCTAGAGAAAGGAAGAACGATTATGTGCCTTAGACGCCCAGGCCTGGCTTTCTAATTCTGCAGGGGTAGATGAGGTTTAGAGGACCCTGGCAAATGGAGGAAACCCAATCATCAAGCTTAATGTGCAAGACTTGACTAGCAAGAGATTGATTTCTCTTTATGCTTATAGAAGTCTACCAGGACTTCAGAGTTGTTGTTCTGTTAAATATTCCCAGCTCAAATTTGGACTCTGAAGTCAATCAGATCTATCTCTCTAGCTATAAAATTTTATAAAGGATTGTTTTTGCCACTCTTTCCTTTAATTTCTATTAGATAGATGGGGAGGGAAAGAAGAAGAAAGGAAGAAAAGAGGCAAAATTTCGTAAGGCAGGATGTTTGCAGAAACTAATTGGAAACAGGCTTCTTTTAAAGGAGTTATTGCCTCCTTAAAAGTGCTCATTTCCATGTGAAACATATGCCTCCTTGCGGAGGCAGAGAGGAGGACCCCGGGCAGTTCTAAGGAGACAATTCATTACTGGTTAGTGTACACTCGCCATAAAGCACATTAACTCACAAAATGAAAAACTAATAGAGTGTTTAGCTGGTTCTTTATCACCTGCAGCAGTCTGCTCTCTCTTCATCAGTCCTGTTTACCGACCTGATGGGGACCCAGGCCAGCCCTGCTTATCACAGCTCATCTCAAATTAGTTTCCGTGCCTTTCTGAGCTTGGCCGGGCAGCTGTCCTCCCTTCATCAGAACAAGCGGTCCAGGGGCGCCAAGGAAGCTCTCGAGTTATTCTGTCCATTTATTATATTCTTCCCTTTCCCTTTGATTTTGCAGTTGGGTCCCCAGCAGAAACTCCCTAGCACTATATATGTGTAATTTGTATTGTCGTCATCCATTGGTTACTTCCCACAGACCCTTTCTGAGTGAAAGCTAGCATCTTCATTCCCATTTTACAGATGGAAAAACTGAAGCGTGAAAATACGAACCGTGCCTAGCCAGCGACAGAGCAGGGAGGTTCATCTTGGCGACCTGTCACTTCTCATTAAGCTCACAAGGAGTTTGACTCGGCTTCTCTAACTTTTTCCTTCTCATATGCTACCCCTTACCTTCTTCAGCAACCTTCCGCAATAGACAATTAGTCTGTCCACTCTGTGATTTCTGCTTTCTCGTATGACAGATTTTTCCCAGTCTTTCATCTCCAGTACTTTATTTCCTTTTGAAACTCTGTTTTGGTATTCTTTGGACATGCTTTTTACTTTCTGGATTAGAAAGTCTTTTGCTTCTCTCTCTCATCATTAAGTTGTTTCTTTACCTCATAAAAACAAGTAAAGTACAGCACAGGCAATATACTCAATAATATTGTAGTAGCTACGTATGGTGCTAGGTAGGGTACTACACTTACCGGGGCGATCACTTCATAAAGTATATCAATGTCTCATCACCTGAAACTAAAATAATACTGCATGTCAACTGTAATTGAAAAACAATTTTTTAATTTAAAAATAAAATAACAAAAACAATTACAGTCACATTTTAATCAACTCAAAATATCAGAAGTGCTTCATTACGTGCAAAGGCTATTTTTCTTCGCTCCGTTGCCTTTCCCCTCCCCCACTTCTTACTAATATCTTTGCTGTGTGCGCTAGCGCTTTCACCTAAAAGAACGGCAGAGTACAAAACAGACCATTGCAGCACCCAAAGAAATTAAAACCCTGTAGAAATCCCTGTACGTTTATTTTGAGTTTTAGATCTCATGTGGAGGAAAGCACAGCTGGGTAGCAACCACCCTTGCTAATGGGCCAAGTAGGAGAGATGTTTTATGGCGACCCTCTGAGAAGAGCGTAGAAACAACATTCGGATGAAGATTAAAACAAATGTGAAAGGAAGAAGCAAGTGATATTGATGTAAAAACTACAGACCACTTAATGAGACATAAGCTATGGAGGATGCCATTTTTTTTTTTTTTTTTTAATTCTCAGCCAAGGACATTTTTTTCATTGCTTTTTAGAGAGAGAGGAAGAGAGGGAAAGAAACATTGATGTAAGGGAAGCATTGATTGGCTGCCTCCTGTACTGCCCGGACCTGGGATCAAACCCACAACCCAGGCATGTGCCCTGACTGGGAATCGAACTGGCAACTATTTGGTTACTGTTCAGTGCTCCAAGCAGCGGAGCCACCTGGGCATGGTGGAGGATGCTTTCTTGATACAATAACGCTGCTGGTGTGAGGACAGTAGTGATGGTTTAACGCAGGAGCCCCAAACTGGGGAGCTTATGCAGATGTGGACATGCCGTTAATTACTCACATTACGGCTGGTGGGAGAGAGGCCGCACACTCATGTCTGACACTTGTTTTAAGGGGTCCCAGACAAAGCAGGCACATGTCCTACACATGACTCTAAACTACGTTACCTCGGTGTAAAGAAAAGGACTGGAAGACACTCCCAAAAGGAGATAAGGAGCCTTCCCCAAACCATACACACTCCTTCTGGCCAGGGCAGTCTGACCAGCCCTCAGTCATGGGAGGGAGGAGGGCCATGTCCATTGACCCCGCAGATGCAGAGTCTAATTCAGCCAAAATAGGGTGAGAAGTAAGTGTTTTGACCTGTCTTTTGGATGATTTTTTTCTCCTCAAGAGGGAAAAATGTAGAGATCGAATATCCTGTAGTACTTAATTGGGCCAAAAAGAAGCATTGACTGGGAAAGTAAAAAATTTTAAAGTATTTGGAGAATGCCACCATGTCATATTGGAGTTTACACAGTAATGGAAGTAAACACCAGGTGTAGTTGGGTGTTTAGTTTTCAGAAAGCTAAATTTTCAGACATTTGGGGAAAATACAGGTGTGATCCCATGGTCAAAGGGACTAGTTCATGGTGAGGGGTGGGGAAGACTTCAGGCATAAAATTTGAACCAAGAATAAAATATCAAATACTCTATGCCAGGGTGTCTCTCTCTCTCTCTCTCTCTCTCTCTCTCTCTCTCTCTCTCTCTCTCTCTCTCTCTCTCTCTCTCTCACTCTCTCTCTCTCTCTCTCTTATTTAATCCTCACCACAATCACCCCTAAAGTGGATACCATAATTATCCTCATTTTTACATCCTGGAAACCGGCGCAGGAGATGAAATAACTCACCCAAGGACCATTAAGCTATTAGGTGGTGGAGCCAGAACTGGAATTTTTTCAGTGTGCCTCCTCCACCGTCTGTAGGTACAGCATCCAAAGAGCGCTCTGATGAGCTCATGGGTGAGTGCGTAGTAGGCTCACAGAACGTGAGGCCAGCCCATCCTACCGTGTCCAGGAGGCACATTTTTCGTGACCCTTTGCCCCACTCCTTCCGGCTCTAGGTGTCCTCTGAGATCTGAGTTGCCTGAGCTCAGAAACAGCTCCTGAGTAGAAGCTTATATTTATTCATCAAGACTCAGTCAGGAAAACAGAAACCACTTTTAGGTTTTTCAAGCAAGAAGGAATTTCATGCATGGAATTAGATGTTTTAAAAATTGTTTAAAGGGCTTAGACAATATAGTTCAGTGGAAGCAGAGAGCACGGAAGCCAGCCTCGGGCTTGCAGGAGAGGAGGAAGGGCAGGCCATGTGCCAACAGCCCCACCGCCTGTGGTGAGGAAGCGATGCTACAGAGGCGCCCCTGCGTGCCACCTGCCTGACCCTGCGTGCCACCCGCCCGAGTCTCTCTCTGCCACTGCCCAAGAGAACAAGGCCTTCCCCTTCACTTTAGGGAGCTCCTCTCGCTCCCAGAATGTAAACCCAGAACCTTGCTGGCAAGAAGTTGGGGAAATATAGTTCCTGTAACATATTCTATATCCCTGTGGTCCCCAGCTGCCAGGAAAGGGGCTGGAGATGATGCTGAGTTGACAATAGGCAAGGGCACAAGGTATTTTCCTATCTCAGTTTCTATAGTAAATTTAATATAGGGTATTAGCAAGGGGAATATGTTCCCAAGAAAGCAAATAAAATAACACATCTCCTATGGTAGTAAATGTAAAACTCATCTTTACAAAATAAGCCCAATTCAGCTGTTGTAGCCTTAATAAAAGTCGTAACTTGTCCGTGTCTTGATGTCCGTATTGAAATAACTTATAACACAATTTCTGTCTCCTCAAGCGAAAATAATGTCTATCATTTCAGGTCAAAATGTCATGGTTATATAGATCCATAATCATTACTCCCCTCCTGTATCATAGGGACCACTCCACCCCGCCGCATGTATTCTCTGCTCTCCTCACAGTGCCTTCGGCAGCAGGAAAATAAACTGTGACCGAGGAATACATGCTGATTCCAAATCAAAATATAAATAGGACCTCTCAGGCCCTGTCTGAGTAAGCAGAACTGAGCTCTCAACAACAGAAAACGGCCTCAAAGCTTTCTCCATTATCCTTCTGCATTGCGAAAGTAGCTCGTAAGTTCACATTGCTGTAAGACCAAGCTCTGCAGGCACCCTCCCCTTGAAGACAGACCCCCGCCCTGCCTCCCTCAGAATAACATAGAACACACTATTTTAGCTCTTAGTGCCATCACTCCTGGCTTCCCCCCCAAACCGCCACTTCCTCGTGCCTCCCTGAAATGCCACCTCTTTTATTACATTGACAACTCGGAAGAAAGTTACCCTTCTCTTTTGTAGAGAGGATAAAATTTAAACCTGCCACTGTTAATCCCCTTTTTCTCCTGCTGGTCTTTCTGGAGCATTTCCACAATTCTGTAATGTGCTGATCGTTTTGTGACTCCTTATTTTAAAGTCAAAGGTCATGAGTTTACACAGTGTAAATGTCTTAATATATCAACACACTGTTTTCTTTCTGTCCCCTGGTCATGAGAACAGCAAAGCCCACGGTGCTCCAGTGTTTTGCAAGTTCTTTTGCTGAGTAATGAGATGAGTCTAGGAGTTTCAGTCTTCCGGGGTCCTCACCAGGAGGTCCAACAACAGAAATGTAGATTTACTGATCAGTTACTACATGCCAACAGAGAAGGAAAACTCTGACTCCAAAAAACCTCCGCTGCCTTGCGGCATACCTCTTCAGAGGAAAGGCTAAGGGAGTAAACCCCAACAGAAAATCCGGAGCCGGAGTCCCTAAGGCGGTTTGATGTTGTAGTCAACACCGGCAACTCCTGCGGCGCACCTGAACCCAAGCTGTATCGACTCCGTCTTTCCCTTGGACCCTTCAGCTGCGAAGAGAGGGGGGGTCTGCTGCATGGGCAACAGCAGACCCTCCATATTACCCTGCCCAGGCTCTGTAGCTTCAGCGTCATCGCAAGATGTCGATTCAACACGGGAGGAGACAGATACCATGTCACTCCCGAGTCGGACTGCACAGCCATTCTCGGTGGTGCAGATAGACTCTTAAGAAGCTACACCATCGTCTCTCGAGACGGACGGCTGCCGACGACGACGACGACTACATGCCAAGCATTGTTCCAAATGCTTGGTGTGTTTTATCTCATTGAATTCTTACAATGACCCTCCCAGACAGAAATTGTTATTGCTGATTCACAGGTTTCACAGTTTGCCCAAGGTTATTTAGCTAATAAGTGTTTGAATCAGAATTTAACCCCTTTCCGAGCCTAAACATAGGTAGCCCATCAACACGAAACGTTGTCTTAGATAGAGAAATCGGGTTCATAATTAATGAGAACACTCGTATCTTTTTTTCTTAGGGGAAGAAAATATTTTAGATTTTGAGGTAATATTCTAATATTATAATTACCCGACAGATAAAATGATTGCCTTTCTATGGAGCTTATCCTTAACTGGCATAACAACAGATGATTTATCTTTTGGTTTTTAGGAAACTTGATTCTATATGAACTTTTAATTATTCTAGGGATTATATAGCAAGACTGGATTGGGTGTGTGAACAGTGTTCATGTGTTACTAATGTACAAAGACAGAAATATGGCTGTATGTTATTAACCTTCACAAGACATCAGTCGATGTGTGTACGGCACCAGCTCATCCATTCTGCCTGCAAGGAGTGTCTGTCCCAAGCAAGATTACAGGGGCGGTACATAACCGTTACCTTTTTACCACAACCCGGAGAAATGGCCATGCTTCTTCTCACTGACTAGAAATTCTCTTAGCCACGTTTACACCTGCAAATCCTACCCCGCGCGTTAGCAACTCAGCTCTGCCTCTATTTCTTACTTCCAACATGCTTCAAAGGAAGCCAGTGCCAACTACACGGCTGGTCTCCATGATTGTGTACTTGGTGGCAAGTTCAGCTCTGTCTTCCAGATAAGTCGGTTGTCTGTGTGTTGTCCACACACCTTTAAGGATTCTAAGATTCTGCCAGCTTTGCTCTGCAGTCACAGTAGCTCCTCAGGATTTGTCACTAAATGTATAAAGCAAAGTTGATTGTTCCGAAGCGTACTTAAAGCTAGAAATAGAGGAGGAGGAGACTGTGGTTTTGTTACTTATTTATCGAACACATTTATATTGAATAAATGATTGAAGTAGTCATAACAGTCATTGTCATATATTAAGCACTTGTGTGTTAAACCCTATTCTAAGCACTTTTCTATTTTCTTATTTAATCACCAGGATGCTATGAATTAGGTATGATAATCCTCCTTTTACAGACAGTCTATTAAAGAGAACTCTGTCCAAATGCTATGAGACAGTCAGAATTTGAAGTCAGGTCTGTCTGGTCTGCAAGGGGCACCTTCCTGTTCACTGTACTTGACAGCCACCTGCTGGCTCCAGAAACTGCACTGTATCCTGGGGATACAAGGATAAAAGTGAGGCTGTACTTGCTCTCAGTTGAGAAGGTAATGATTCTTTCTCAACCTGGGTCTAAATTTATGAAGGATACAGGCTGCCTGAAGAGGAAACTCAGGGCAAAAGGCAACTGGGAAAAGATAAATTGAAGACAGACCCCATACGGGACTTTCAATTTAAGTCCTTTAGTTCTGTCTTTATTTGTGGCACTTATTTGCTGTGTCATATTGGAAAACGTGCTTTATTTCTGTTTGGTTCAGCTTCCCCGTTTGTAAACAGGCCCAATGGTTCTAATTCACACAGTGACTACGCCGTCCCCTAGGGCTCTTTGGGAGATTTACAAATGCCCAAGCTGGAAGGATGCTGTTTTCACAACATGGATAAACGTTAGCTCCTTGCCACATAATATTTTTGCCTCTCAAATTCTACAAAAACTTACATCCGTGTCACTTATTCACCTGAAATATCCGGTTAAGTATTTGTTAACACTTCAAGATGCTCTTTGATGCGGAGTTTTACAGAAATACGAAAGGCTGTCAAAGTCCATGGAAATCTGATACAGTTCCACGGTTGTGCCTTTCAACAGAAGGACAGGCGCTGTGCCTCAGCTTTTTCCCCCCATTTCTAGAAATTTTCATTTCCGGCAGTGGCTGATTTGGCCACATGACTCGCCTTTTAGTGGATAATTAGGTTTTTACAAAGCCTCGGGGAGGATTATTTGGAATAAAAGAAAAATCAGTATTAATGTTTCCCCCCAGGTCCCAAAGAGACTGCGGTCTGTACTGACACTCACGATGCAGAAAAGCCACGTGTCTGCTGGTCTGCACTGTGCAGAGGGAGGAGCCTAAAGCTAAAGTCTTGCGGGACCTGGCGCGCTCAGGCTTGTCGCTGCCACGGAATGCTGCTGCATGGTTACCTGGGTGTGCTTTTCCTTCTGCGGAACGGTGCCGTGTCGCGTGTGTGCCGTTAGCTCAGAACTGGCCTCTCATCCTGCGGCCACCTAAGGAAATAGCTCTCCTTTCCCCCTCGCTTTTTATTTTTGTGTGGCTCCTCTCAGTGTGCCCTACACAAATCTCCTTCGTTCCCACTGCATAGGGCAGTATTTGGGAAGATTCTTCAGGTTCAAACACCCGTAGCCTTTCTGGGGCTTAACTGCTTACCCTGAAGCAGAATAATGTTCCAGGCCAGTGAACTGTTTGGAAGATGTTTGGTTAAAGGCATTGGGAAGATATAATGGAAAAAAAGAATATAAAGTACTTGGATTTGTCCTTAAAGATTAAGTTCAACAGGCATTATTGCTGAGTGTAAGGAAAGCGTGGAGGCTGTGAGACGTGCCAGGGAGACTGAGGTATTGCTTGTGTTCTGGTGGGTCTCACACTCTGCCAGGGGTGCCTTCGGCAGCACAGAGCGCAGCGTGCCAGCCAAGAAGGGCAGGCAGCGTGTGACGGGAGTTCAGAGGGTGGTCTCCAGTGCTGTGGCAGGCACCTTGCTCGGGGCCAAGTCCCCCATTTGGTCCTCACGGCAACTCTGAGTTGTGTAAATGAGGAAAATGAGGCTTAGAGTTGTTACGAACTGTGTTCTAGAGGACATAAAAAAGGGAAAGAATGAGTTTTATTTCTCTGGGAAGCAGCAGGAAAAGGTATGGCTTCAGGTCCTGGCCTGTTAGCTCAGTTACTTTAGAGCATCATCCTGATGCACCGCAGTTGTGATGGGTTCAATCCCCAGTCAGGGCGCATGCAAGAATCAACCAACGAAAGCATAAATACATGGAAAGACAAGTCCATGTTTCTCTCTCTCTCTCTCAAACCAATAAATAAAAATTTTTTAAAAGAGTATGGTTTCATAGAGATGAAATATACTCTTAAGCAGGCTCCTTAAAGTTAAATTCTTTATCAAAGTCTGATATTTGTGGGGGATTTGGCCTCATAATAATACATTCTCAAATAAATGGTATTCACCACTTGAGTCACTACCTGGGCAGTGAGTGGGACAAGCATATCTCTTCTTCCCCAAAGAGTTACTCTCTGTAATTGGGGTAATAATAGAAGACATGTTGGAGGAGAGAAGGAGAAAAAAGAATGACAGAGACATGTTCCAAAGAACACTTAAGAAGTTATGTTGCCCACAGGCTTGTGATTAATAGGGGGGAAAGCTAGAACACATGACCGTTGAAATAACAAATGCTACCAAGGAAGGCAGGTCTTTGCCTCCTGTACCCACGGGAAGCAATTTTGCTTTACCGTAAATATATTATCATTTGGGTGACTAGGCCCTGGAAAAGCAAATATAAATAAGACAGCTTCTCCTTACCCTCAAGGTCCCCCATCTTAATCTGTCTTTTCCTTCTTGTTAATGAAAAGTGGAATTTCTTCCACTTTTTCCAACCCCAATTTTTAAAAAATTCCTTCCATTTGCCCTTCTTCCCCGGTAAGAGTGGACAAAAGCGAGCTCCCTCCCAGAGGCAGCAGCGAGAAGGCTCCGCATTCTCAGGCACGGCTATTAAGTATAAAAGGATTCGTTGATCAGGGATTATGTCTCAGCGTGGGCTCTATTTCCAGAGCTGGTTATACATATAGATGCAGGACTGGTATCTAATCTGAACAATGTGCTCTGTGTCCCCATTCTTTGCAATCCTAATCCTATAGGTCAAGGAACAATCTGAGTCAACATTTTGACTTTCAAAAATCAGTTGGCTTTGCTGGCTCAAACCCAAAATTTCTGAGGAAATCTGCACTGAAAAGCAATAGTTATTATTTGGGGACAAAAGAATCATTACTTCTGAAATAGGAGGCAAAATAAAAAGAACCTACTAAGCATGTTCCTTAGGTATGACCTAACCTTATGTAGAAACATAGCAAAATATCTTAAAACCAGGTTATAGATTGTTTGGAGGGTGGGAAAGAGTGTCTAAATAATTGACTTGATAAAGCTGGCTAAAGCTAGGACTGTTGACAAAGAATAGCTAGGTGTTTTTAAAAATGTGTCCCAGGAAAGAGAAAGAGTGATCAAAAAGTGTCACCATGAATTTTTTTTGTTTTGTTTATTAATTTTTAGAAAGAGAAGAAAGAGAGAGAATACAGAGAAACATCGATTTATTTATGCATTCATTGGTTGATTCTTGTATGGGCCCTGACCAGGGATTGAACCCACAACCTGGTGTGTCAGGAAGACACTAACCAACTGAGTTACCCAGCCAGGGCTGTCACCATGAAATTATAACTTGTAGCCATTTACTTAGATGAGGAGAAAGGGACATCTTCATCCTATGGAAATCCAAATTAGATGCTAGTAAGACAGTAGATACTTTAGCACATGAAGGTCACATATCCATTCCTGAAACCAGTAGGTTTATTGCTAAATAATTTATTTAACAAATACTTACCAAGTGCCTACAGTGTACAAAACACTGGGTTGGGGAAAGATTAGTCCTTATAGGTTTGCAAATAATTCAAGGGAATGAATAAAAAGTAAGGCTCGTGGTACAGAAAAATTAAGGTGAAGAGAGAGCTAGCTGGCATTAAAGTTCCAACTTGGAACTCTGGTTTTACAGTATATGACAATTTTAAAGTCTACCCCAGCATTAGGCTTGATAGCAGCATATCCCACGAGCATGTAACAAGAGGAAGGAGCAGACATGGAGGGTCTCCTGTCACGGCCCCATTAGTTCTTAACATCCCAGGCCTAATCGGTATTCCCGTTTTGTTTTGTTTTTTAAAAGATCATCCAGCTAACAAAATCAAAGGTTCTCAAAATTATTTACAAAACCTAATAACATTGTTGGAGGGATTAGGAAGATGCTCTTGCCACCATTTTCTCAACAAGATTGGGAATTAAATAATTTTACCCAGGCTGAAGCGGAGATCATTTTGCGGTGTCTGTCATTTCTCTGTACAAATAGGAAGAGGAGTCATATAAAGATTGTACCAAAATGTGATCTTCTAAAACGTTCTCCAGTGAGAAAATCTCATGGGATCATTCCTTATTGTGTTTTTCTGTCTTCTAAAAAGTTCAAATTCACAGAATTAACCTTTCTTTTCCTGCTGTGATAACCATCTTTCCCTTTTCAATTTACCACTCTGATGACAGCTGATACCAGTCTAAGCTCATATTGTAACAATTTTAGATAATATTGCAGATGCACAAGGACAGCCTCATATGAATCAATTAAAGAAGGCACAGTAAGTTGCCATTGAAAGTGTAACAGCTGCATCCTTGAAAACAGATGCTCTTCTGGGTCTGAATGAGTCCAATTTTGACTAATTTTAAGACCTAAACAGATTTCAGTCTGGTTAATAGTAGGACGTGGAGCCACTTGAGACACCCTAATGAACTACGCTGATTACTTCTTCATGACAGTTTGTATGTTGGTTTTCCTTGTGAGATGCTGGGGATTTGATATGCCAGGGATTTTATGCCAGTAGAAAAGAGACCCGCAAGCCTCAGCTGCAGCAAGGTGGCCTCATGAAACTTTAGTGACTTCTAAAGGCAACCGAATTTATAGGGAAAGTGCTTGGGCTGTAGACATGGACCAGAATTGCTTTAAACTGGTTTTGAACAGCCCAGGAAGCCAGCTATAATGAACTACAACCCTACCCCCCCACTCTGTTTCTAGAACATACTGAAGAAACTAAGGAGAAAGAGCTGTACATGGCAAGTTGTCCCTTCTCCATCCTGATCTTTATTAATCTGTTGTTATGTGAATTATTTGTCATGTTATGTTGGCCAATTAAATCATTTGCTCTATTTAATTTAAAAACATTGGTGCTTACAAAAAAATCAACATAGCCAAATTTGTATCTTAGATAAATAATTCTTGTCTCACGTTTAATTAGCTAAATATAGAGAATTGAATTAAGGTAGGGACAAGTCATCGTGTCAGGAGACTATTCAGTCCATGGAAGAGGTGAGCGCTAAACCAAGAAAATGACAGTAGATATAGAAAATACAAAATATCTTAAGAAAACATTTGTGATATAAAGTTGGCAGGAATTGGTCTTTGCTGAGGGGAGTGAGGGAGAGGAGAGATTCAAAGATCACTCTTAGGTTTGCAGCTGAGATTCCTGAATTGACAGAAAGGGAATTCAGGGTAAAGAGCAGATGCTAGAGATAGATAATGCGTTTAGCTCGGAGCACCTTGCATGTGAGATGCCTTTGGGAGGCACTGGTAAAATGAGCTGGCAAAGAGTTGATCAAACGAAGTTTAGGAGCCATCAATTCCTAGGTAACAGCAGAAACCATGAAAACGGATGAGCTTACTCAAGAGAGAACATATAGCATGACAAGTCAGGGAGACCAACAGAAAAAATATGTATCTTTGGGAACACCAGCATTTGTGGGTGAAGGAAACTGTGGAAACAATGTCAGAGAAGTGAGAAGACACTCCGAGGAATGTGGTGCCACAGAAAGGCAAAGGAAGACAGAATTGCAAGGAGGAAGTGGCCAGTCATGTTGAATGAGGTTAATACTGGTAAGCGCTCAGGGGCTTTGGCAATTAGGCTATCACTGGTGATTATCAGAATAATTATTGAACAAAGAGGCAAAGGCAGAAATCAGATCATGGCATGCAGAAGAGCTCATGGAAGGCAAGACTGCAGAGAAAGCAAGGGTCGACAGTTCTTTTGATGTCTTGCTAAGAATCGGAGGTCTTCACGGGAGGAGGGACAGAGAGTAACAAGGACAGAGGGCCTGGGGAGAGCAGCGTGAATCTGGGAAACAGTTGCTGAGAAAGCAAAAGGGGCTGGCCAAGCGCTAGTGAAGGATGAACAAGTGCTATTGAAGACTTTTCAGAATGAAATCCAGAAAATTTTAGTGGCACCGATCCATACTTTTGTTTCTCTGTCAAAAGGTGAGTTGCAGAATTAGCCCAGCGTTAGATCAAGTTGCCAAAGAAGACCCTAGTACTCAGAGGGTCATTCACCATAGGGTGACACATAGCCACCTCTAAAAACCAGGCAACGGTGGGAATACAAGCTTTTCACTTCCGGAGTCTCTAGTGAAATGAGCAAAGGAAAATTGGAAATATCTTGTTGGTTCACCTAACAAGCAGTGTTTGTCCCAGACACCGAGAGTCAGCTTCCTCATAGACCAATCAATTTATTATAGAAAGCCACGGTTATATTGCCACAAACAGTTCGCTAGGAGTCTCAAAGATGCCTGCTTTTATGCAGTGGCTATAAGAGAAACAGGGATATTGTGAATGATCTGACGTGACCTATCCCCCGGTATTAGAAAAACAGCTCAAAGTGCATATCTTAATACAATGATCAAGCACTAGTATTGTTAAAGGCCACAATATATGTGTGTTCTGCCGATGTGAAGCAATCCCCAAGATATATATCTGACCACACAGCCTCAAAAAGGATTTGTGCAAGTGTGTGTGTGTGTGTGTGTGTATCTTGACTACAATCTCCCAAACAGCAGATCCTGCCAGCCTTGCTTTTTTGTAGATTTCCATCTGGCATTTAAGAGCTAGTTCATTGTCTCGTTGCCCGTGTTTACCATGTCCGGTGTATTCCTTCTTGCTGAGAAAACTTCAGAAACTTCAGTGGGCCCTCAAGAACTCACAAGCCAGCTTTGCAGTGGAACTCTGGGCCTCATTTTCCATATTGCTTTACTAGACTGTTCTGGTTTTGGTATAGATTACAGCCAGGCAAAATGTATAGTGTGTTGCTGTTCTGAAATGTTTTTTACCTCACTCATTGCAAGTTTTACCGTGGCTGCTTAACCTGCCATTAACTTACTCTACTTGGATTTTTTTTTTTTTTTTAAATGTCACAGTTTGGCAGTGGTCAGTTGCTACACATAATGAAATGATATATTTCTATAATAAGGTGGGGTTTTTTTTTTACCTTCTTAGTAGAATTTGTCCAGAATGCCTTTGATAGAGATTGGGATATTAGTACAGTAGTCCCCCATTACCCGTGGTTTTGCTTTTCATGGTTTCAGTTACCCGCAGGCACCTGCAGTTCAAAAATATTAGATTGAAAATTCCAAAAATAAACCATTCATAAGTTTTAAAGTATGCGCTATTCTGAGTAGCGTGATGCGATCTCGTGCCACCCAGCTCTGCCCTGCCTGGGATGTGACTCATGCCTTTGTCCATCATATCCATCCTGCTTGCCACCCTCCCATTAGTCACTCAGTAAGTAGCCTTCTCAGTTTCCAGACCCCCTGTCATGGTATCACAATGCTTGTGTTCAAGTCACCCTTCTCTTACTTCCTGATGGCCCCAAAACACAAGAGTGGTGGAAGATGCTGGCGATTTGGACATGCCAAAGGGAAGCTACAAGCGCTTCCTTTGCATGGAAAGGTGTATATGTATAGGAAAAAACATAGTCTGTATAGGGTTCAGTACCGTTCAAGGTCTCAGGCATCCACTGGGGTCTTGAACGTATCCCCTGCTGATAAGTGGGAACAGCTGTGAAACTTGGAACCTCAGACCATGAGTCTGATTTCTTCAGGATCTGATTTCTGCCCTTTCATCAATACATAGTATCACTCTATGCCACGGTCAGTGTCACATAACAGAGGACTCCGGCAGCTCAAAAGCCCAAAAGTGCTTTGAAATAATTCGATCCACATTACTTATGGTTGCTTTCATCCAGCCTGCCAAATGAAAACGTTGTGAAGGCAGCAGTCTCACATAGGGATGACGCGACGTAAGTAATGTTAACACAGAGAGTGAATGTCACGTCCCACACCTAGCCTCCCGCAGAGTGAGATGCTGAACGTGTCGGGATGCCAGGGCTGGTCATAATTTTAAATCTGCATTGCTGCACTCCCCTCCTCCTGCACGTCAGTTCCTGTAAACAGAACTTTTCTTTTTTTTTTTATGTTTGCTGTGATCATTTATTAAAGTCTGGTTCCATAGTGGGGAACTTAGCCTCGTAAGTCTTGACTCTCTCTCTGGTCTCGACTGTGGGCTGGGCAAGGACCTAGGAATAGATGCATCTCTGAGAGCCCACAGCTGTAGGCACTGCTGTAGCTGGATGTTGACTCTGAGGGGAACACAGTCCAACATTTAGTCAGTAGTGCCTCGCCATCTCCTAGGACACCACATCCTCTGATGAGGAGAAGAATTTTCCAGTGGAAAAGCAAAAAATACTGATAAATGGAAATTGAACTTAAAGATGGATGGAATTATCTTTTAAGTAGCTTGTTGCTATAATTAAGCTTCTTACCCTGGACAAATCACATGCTAATGAAGAAGAAGAATTATTTGTGCTTATTATTTATGTTAATATTGAGTGAGTTTTATGTGCTATTGGTCTAAGTATTTTATCTACATTAACCTATTTAATACTCACAGCAACTCCATGTTCTAGGTGCTGCTATCTCCATTTTATGGAAAAAGAAACTGAGGCACACAGAATATAAGCAATTAGCTTTTAATCACATAATAAATAGTGAGGACAGGACTTGAGGCCAGTCTTTGAAGCTCTAGAGAACTAAAAGAACTTCAAAAAATTTTTTTTAAGATTTTACTTATATATTCTTAGAGGGGAAGAGAAGAAGAAAGAGAAAGAGAGGGGCATCAATGAGTGAGAGAAATATCAGTCAGTTGCCTCTCGCACACCCCCAGTTGGAGACCTGACGCACAACCTCGGCTTGTGCCCTGACTGGGAATCGAACCGATGACCTTTCACTTTGTGGGATGATACCCAACCCACGGAGCCAGGGCTTAAAAGAACTTTTGAATAAAATTGCCAAATTAACTCTTGGTGACCTTGGAGAAATTGTGGGGAACTAGATGTACAACAGAAGTCTAGACATAAACAAATGTAGTTCACATTTTTGCTGTTCATTATTTTCCTGAAGACAGCGTCCAAGTGCTATTAAATATTTTATCAGTTACCTGGGAAAGATGTAGAAGGTAGCTTTATAAAACTTTCCAAGGAGACGTCTGTAGGACTTTAGTTGACTATAAGCTCCATGTGAGTGAAAGTAGAACCTAGCACACTACCACCCCCCAACCCCCGGACACCTTAGGTTTATAGCAAGTAGTGTAGCATTGAGAAGAAAGGCATTGATCACCCCCTCTAGGCAGATGAGACTGCTCTGCAATATTTATTATGTTTGGTCTTGCATCCCACATTTCAAGGGAGGTATACAACAATTGCAGTGGTTTTGTTGGTGAAGTATAAGAACTGTAGAATTATTCAGTTCATTCATTTGAAGAATAGTTGACAAACTGGGGATATTTAGCTTGGAAAAGGGAAGACTTCAAGGAAGACAAAGGAGATATCTTTAATACTTGAAGTACTGACACATGAGAATGACTATAAAGTTGGCAGAATCAGAGCCAATAATTAGAAGATAATGATGATAGCCTGGCCAGGTAGCTCATTTGGCTAGAGTAGCATCCCAATACCCCAAGGTTGGGGGTTCGCTCTCCAGTCAAGACACATACAAGAATCAACCAATGGATGTGTAAATAAGTGGAGCAACAAATCAATTTCTCTCTCTCTCTCTCTCTCTCTCTCTCTCTCTCTCTCTCTCTCTCTCTCTCTCTCTCTCTCTCTCTCTCTCTCTCTTCCTCTCTCTCTCTCTAAATATAAATTAAATAAATAATTGTTGCTGTTTTTTTAAATAAAAGAAGTTAATGATGACAGATATGGCTTGATGCAGGATGGTCAGAGCTTTCAGAGATGGAATCAGCTGCCTCAAAAGGTATTGAGTTTCCTTTCACAAACATTTGTGTGCTGAACAGCCACTTGCAGATGTATAAATCACACCAGGATAGACCACGTGGTTGGGCCAGATGTCTGTTAAGGTCATTTCCAACTCTGAAATTCTGTTTTTGTCATCCTGCGAATAGATTCAAAACAATCATCTGGGCTTCTATGTTTAATCAAGGACAGAAAAGTATTTTCTATCCTGTCTTGGATGCCTAATGCTGCCAATGCTACCATTTGCTAAATGGGTAAAAACAACATGTTGAGCAACAAAATAACATTTCACTTTTAAAAAAATATCTGTGGGCATCTAGTGAAATGATTGGTGTTGTTCTCTCCCCTTTTCTCAGTGCTGTCTCCTGCGCAGGACAGTCACATGACCATGGACCTCCCCCCGGTGTCTGAGCAGATCATGCAGACTCTGAGTGAGCTTGCCAAATCTTTCCAGGATATGGCCGACCGCTGCTTGCTGGTCCTACATCTGGAAGTCAGGTATGGCAAAAGCAACACGCAAGACTGACATTGAAATACACTGTGGGTCATAAATCAACTTGCTTATTTCCATGGAGCATCACCAGCATTTTTGGTTATTATTGATGATGTCCTTTTCTTCCACTGAACGTGACTTTTAGCCTTACCCAGCCACTCGGTAGTTTTCTGAGCTCGTATTGTATTGTGGATATGGTGATTCAGGGTTAGCAAGGCCCATGATATCAGAATGACCTGGAGCTGAATGTCTATACCAGCTGACTAGTCAATCTTAAGACAGTGAATTAAATTCACTAAGCCTCAGTTTCCTCAACTTAAAAACAGAGACAATACTTCTTAACTTACGGGTTTTATAAATGGCATAATTAATACGATGCCTGCCACATAGTAAGTATGCAGAATGTGGTGGCTTTGCGATTATGATGACTTTACTGACACTGATATTTTCACTGAGGTGCTCTGCTAATCAGGATGGCAGTATACAAATGCAGGAACCGTGATCCCTTCCTTCAAAAATTTAAAACCCAACTGAAGAGATTAAGTTAAAATAATACTTCAAGAAAATGCATGTAGTTTCAAGGATGCCGTACTCCTGGCCTCTTGTTTCTTCCCCTGCCATGGAGACTATTCTGTTTAGCTTTGGTAACCTCCTGCACATACAGAAATGGTAGGAGGAAAGGACGAGAGGGTCTTTCATTGTTGGTTCATTCCTTCAATAAATACTTATTGAGTGCATTCTCTGTGCCAGGCAGTGTTCTAAAAGTTGGGATATAGCCGTGGAAAAAACACTCAAGGCCCCTGCTCCCAGGAAGTGTATTCTAATGAGGAGAAGCAGCCAGTGAGTAAACAAAAAGATAATTTCAGATAAGGGCAACTCATCGGCAGCCGTCCGTCTCGAGAGACAATGGTGTAGCTTCTTAAGAGTCTATCTGCACCGCCGAGAATGGCTGTGCAGTCCGACTCGGGAGTGACACAGTATCTGTCTCCTCCCGTGTTGAATCGACATCTTGCGATGACGCTGGAGTGTCCTCTCCAGTGAAGCTGAAGCTACAGAGCCTGGGCAGGGTGATATGGAGGGTCTGCTGTTGCCCATGCAGAAGACCCCCCCTCTCTTCGCAGCTGAAGGATCCAAGGGAAAGACGGAGTCAATACAGCTTGGGTTCAGGTGCGCCGCAGGAGTTGCCGGTGTTGACTACAACGTCAAACCACCTTAGGGACTCCGGCTCCGGATTTTCTGTCGGGGTTTACTCCCTTAGCCTTTCCCCTGAAGAGGTATACCGCAAGGCAGAGGAGGTTTTTTGGAATCAGAGTTTTCCTTCTCTGATGTGCCCTGACTGGAAGATCGAACCAGCGACACTTAGCTCGCAGGCCGACGCTCAATCCACTGAGCCAAACCAGCCAGGGTTATAATTAATTTCAATTACACATCTAAAATTCTCTATGTATGCATACTAAAGGAACCCCTATGGGAAGGCAGGTAAGCTGAGAGGCTGTCTGTTCATGACCCTGTTCCATTAGCAGTTTATTGGATAATCAAAGGCTCTGGAACACAAGACAGGTAGGTTGTGACACTCTTGGAGGGGAAAGGGCAAAGTCAAGTGGCAAGTCTGGAACCCGGAGTGGGGCATGGAGAACCAGGGTTACAAGTAGGCCTCTCAGCAGCACTTGGAGGGCCAGGGAATAACCAGGGACTTCCCTCCCTGCAAGGAGGTTCATGCACTAGCCTGTACTCCACTGAGGGAGAATCAGAGACCCAGGAGAGAGGCCATTCCTGATCCAGGCATCTCTTCACAGTGTAAACATCCATCTGTGACACATGCTCAGCCCATGGGGCATGGAACCAATTTCCTGCCAGTACAGAACGAAGCAAACACTAAGGCTAAAGAGCCCAGAGGGGTCACCTGACCTAGCCTGGGGCTGGAGAGATCAAGGACATGTCCCTGGAAAAGTGACATGGTGACAAGTGCCCAAAGATTGAGGTGGAGGGTACCAAACAAAGAAGGTGAGGAGGGGTTCTGTAAGCAGGGGAATCAGCATGAAGCAAGGCAAGAAAGATGAGACAAGAGTTGCAAGAAATGCTGGAAAATGATGAGTTACTGTGAAAATGATGAGTTACACAGTAACTCATAAGGGCAACTAAACCTATAAAAAAGGGTCATGGAATTAAGTAGCACTGTCTAACAAATATAAAGTGAGCTACATGGGAACCACATAGGTAATTTAAATTGTCTTACAGTCCCATTTGAAAAAAAAAGGGAAACATAAATTATTATTTATTTAACCCAGTATAACCAAAATATTACTTCAATATGTTATTAGCATAAAACTTATTAATGAGATACGTTGTATTTTTTGCCCTGAGCCTTTGAAGTCTACGTATTTGACACTCACCCTGAAATTCACACGGGTCACTTTGCCAGGCCCCAGTGCCTGCATCCGGCCAGCGCTCTCGTCCTGGAGAACGCAGGGAGTGGCTGCGGCTGACGAGCAAGTGGGATTTTGTTTGTTTGTCTTTTTAGATAGAGCGTTCAGAGAAAATTCGACAAGGTAGTAAGAAGGAGCCTAGGGGAAAAGAGTGTCCGTTTCAGACTCTGCTGAGACGGTATCAGGGCTGGAGGAGAGAGGAGTCCAGCGGGATGATTGTGGACTCCTTCCGTCTGACTTACTTTTCTTAGCATGTCTGTGAGTGGGGAAACACGTGGTACACGCACAGTGGGATACTACTACTCAGCCATAAGCAAAGATGAAATACTGCCGTTTGAGACAGTACGTGTCGGTCTTGAGAGCATTGTGCTAAGCGAAATGAGTCAGACGTTCATTCACATTTTTAAAAGATCACTTTGGCTGTAAATGGAAAAGGAATTTCAGGGAGAGAGATGAATGGAAGCAGAGTGACCAGCTGAAACCGATTATGAGCACCAAAAAGACAGGCGGAAGTGTGAGGTGTGATGGACCTGAGACACATTCTGAAGGGGTACAGTTTGTTGATAGATTGGATTGGGTGCAGGGGCTGGAAGTGGTGAGAGAAAAAGGGCTCAAGGAGACCACCAGCTTTGGGGTCGCAGCCAAGGCCCTTAGCTGCCCTGAGAAACACTGAGGGAGGAGAAAGGTTGGGGGATGGGCGAGGGGTGGAAATCAAGAATTCCATGTGGGGGATGTTCAGTGTGAGATGCTTATTAGACATGTAGGTACAGGAACAATGTCAAATAGGCAGGTGGATGCGACTTTAGAAACTTCAGGATCAGAAACCTTAGGACTGAAAAGTGTATAGTAAGCAATATATTTTCTTCTGGATGACCATGAAGTGTTATTAAAGTTGATAGAGTATTTTCTTTTCTTTTGGAGTCTTTACTAGATTTACAGTTTTTAAATGTAAACGGGACTTTGGTTCATACATCTGGACTCCAGTTAGAATTTGGCTATCTTTCTGGTGAGCCCAGGCAAAGCCTGATTGATAATGTACTCCTCACGCCACTTCTTCTCTGTGCTGCTTGCTTTTTTATTCTTCATTATCTTGCACGTGAGTTACTACTTTATTGCTTGTGAGCACCTTATGGGTGGAGTAAGAGAAGGAGCGTCGCAGGTTTGAAATCTGTTTTACTCGGCATTATTTCTGAACTCATTTCCTACATTCAGTGGTCCAGAAATAAGGCTTTTCCTCTGTGTTTTCTAATTTGATATACAATAATATTTAGATTTGTTTTCTATTTATTTGTAGGGTGACGGGTGTTTTCTATGACTAGGTAAATGCAATAGGCATGAAAGAAAACAGACACCACCCAGTAGCATTCTGATGCCTCCGTTACCTGGGTTGCGCAGAAGAACAAGGGAACTTCAAACTCATTACCGTCATAGCTCCTGGATCTTGTGGAGCAAGTGTGAGAACCAAACGGTCGGAGACAACCAAATTAGAATTTAAAGAGCCTTTATTAGCTGGCCAGCGACTGCCCACTCGTCCACAAGCCGGACTTAGGTGGACAGCCCCAACCTTAGAGATTGGGGGGTTTATAAAGCATTTCAGGTGCATTCCTGTTCCTGCAGGTGCAGAAACTTGGACAGAAATACAGCTCATATAGACAAAAATTGCCCACTATCCCCCAGGTCATTGCTCAAAGGAATAACAGTTAGGTCAAGTTCCTTGTTCTGCTTGGTTGAAGCATGTAACCGCGGGGGTCTGGTTCCCGGGACCCAAGTCCAGCTGATTACCCTACTGGTGGGACACCTAAGAAATACCCTTTAACACTGGAATTAGGTGCTGTTGATTCTGTGGGCACACGGTGTCGTCTACATTTAGAATCACCTTCTTGTAGTATAGTTCATTCCAAGTGGGCTATTTTGAACACGTTCGAGTAAAATCTCTTAAACCCTTCACCCCTGTTCTGCCCTTTCTGTTTTTGTACATCTTAGCAGTATTGTTCTATGATGCTGAACATGTTGTAGTCATTATTTATTAAGTTTACAAGGAGCCGTCCAGGGCTGTAACATCCAGCACTCCATCTCGTTTAACATTAGTCAAAAAACAGAAAGAGATCATTTTGAGAATGAATAACAAAAAAAAGCTGAGTTTTACTGCAGACAGCAAACATGTTTCTATTTTCTAAATTGAATGTCTTCACCTCCTCATCTAACATGATTTGAACATTCAGGTTGCTTTCTTATAAGTATACTCCATTTTGTCTTTGTTTCGTTTACAGTACGATATATAAAACTAGACAGAACATGCCGTGTTTGGCTCAGATAGTGAATGTTCACACACTTTATTCATTCCTTGTCACATACTAAGCTTTTTATTTTATTTTTGCAATCGATCATGAATAAGTTTACAAAATGACTAAGATGCCTTTCAAGCAAATCATTATGCTGTTGTATAACAGTGCTAAAGTAGAGACTACCGTGTACCCTGGGCACCCACAGTGGGTGACTGTGGGAGAGACCGTTTGCTCCCGGAAGGCAGAAATCAGGGGTGTCTTGTTCGTTGTCATGGCCCGAGAACCAGGAAGAGTCCTGCTGCCTAATAGGTGCTCAATAAAAATATCAGTGACTCTTGAGAATTAGCTGGCTTGAGACCAAACCCAGGTAAATTAAGTGCTGTTTCCCCAAATAAAACCTGCCTCTCGTTAAAGAAAATGAATTGGTTTAGGGATTCCGTTTTCACTCAGAATTTCACTACATTTATTTGAGAGATACGTACAGAGGTTCCGCATAGCCAGGGTCAGCCTCGTTGTCATGATCAGCTGTGTTTGTTTTATTCCCATCCCGCTGTAAGAAAGGACGAGAACTTAGCTCCTGTTGCCCAGGTGCTGGTACAATGAAGAGTGGCTGGTTAGTCAGTGTCTCTGACATTTTCACCCAAGAAGCCACTGTCGTAAGTGCATAGATAGAAGAGACAAAAAAAATTAATGGGACATGCTAGTGAGAATCCAGAATGACTTCAAATGCCAAAAATGTGTCTTATTCCCCCAAATAGTTTTATATTCATAGTCCATATTTTTCTTTACTGTTGTTAAAGTTTGAATCAAAAGTGTTCTCAAATCCAGTAGGTTCTGTGGTGAAGGACCCATCCAAGAGCATTTGGCATTTTACCTGTGTCACTGTAGGTCACATGTAGCCACCAAGCAGTGCCTTTGCACAATTTGAAACATAAAGCAGATGACACCCCAAGAAATGAAGGACTTGATGAAGCCATAAAACATTGCTCCATATTCTTTCAGATTTGAAGTTTAGAAGAAGAAAATTAAGTTACCATTTGCATCTAGGGTGCCAAGACTCTCACCAGCAGCAGGGCTCCCAGTAGGTTGAAGAGCAAACTGCCTGTCACTGTTGGGATCCTAAGTGTGCACTTGCTGAAATTTCAACTCTCCTGCTGTGTACTCAGCAATATTGGCAGAAAACCTTCATGCCGAAGTCATATTAAGGTCAACAACAAGATGCCAGAATTCAAAAGACATGGAAAATAAAGAACAGTTGAAAAAGAATTTTAACATTTGTCAGTGACTACTTTAATTTCTTTTTCATCTAACCGTTTTGGGAGAGGAAGATGGTCCTTTAAAATAGTGTTTATCTCTCCTCTCTGCCACTCACTTCAGGGTCTCATAAGCTGTCACCTCAAATTCATAATTTCCTAAGTAGTCTCCCTACTTCCCTTTTGTTCCATTCTCCACCTCAATCCACCCTTTATACTACACCAGAGTGGATCTTGCGAAAGCTCCTCCTACCCGATTATATCATTTCACCTCCTAACATCCTCCTGAGGCTCCCTATGGCTCCACACAGTCTAGAGTCCTTGGATAGCCTCCAAAGCCTAGGACGGCCTGGCCCCAGCCGACCTCCCCCCTGTTCACCTCAAGCTCTGTCATGTGATCCCTGCAGACCCAAAGGAGCCCCATCATTCCCTGAAACTGTCCTCCATTCACACCTTCATGCCTTTGTCCATGGTCTTCCCACTGTCCGGAGTTATATTGTTTATAATTTACTGTAAAAATACGTCAGCATTTATGTCTTGATTTTATTTTCAGTTAAGAACTGCTTAGTGTAAGTTTCAAGCACCATACTAATCCATTTCCCTAGTCATTAATCCTCCACCAGGGTTGGTTGACTTTTATTACATCAGAAAGATCAGATTCCAGAGGGATCTGTAACCAGTGCATGTACTGGTATCTTGATCAAAACTATAGTTTTGCCAGTTAGTACATGAATGTCAGAATGAGCCTTTATTGGTGCAGTTAGTCATTCATTGATGAGCAGCTGTTGGATGATCACCCATCATGAAAATGAACTGGTAGTCAAGATATTTGGATACCCCTATATGAACATAGCACACACTATATAAAACTTAGTTCAAAATGGACTATAGATCTAAATGTAAAACCTAAAGCTTTAGAACTTCAGGAAAAAACATACAAAAAAATTTTAGTCACTCAGGCAAAGATTCTTAAATCTAACACCCAAATTACTGCCCATAAAAGAAGTAAAGGATAAGTTGAACTTCATCAAAATTTAAAACCCTTCTTTGAAAGATGCTGTTAAGATAAAAAGAAAAGTGACTCTTTTCCTCCCTGGCTGCTTGAAGATTGGGTGCCATAGTGAACAACACAGTAACTAAGCAACCAGTAAGTTCATGACCAACAGACAGCCTCAGCAGAAACAGAAGTTCACTGACCTTCTTCGCCCTGCAAAGGCAACAGTACCTAAGACAGGAATTCGGGAAAAACTAGTCGAAATGTGTAAGAGCACACCAGAGGTCATCTTTGTGTTTGGATTCAGAACCTATTTTGATGGTGGCAAGACAGTTGGCTTTGGTATAATGTATGATTCCTGGGAATACGCAAAGAAAAAGGAACCTAGACTTGCAAGACACGGGCTGGGTGAGGGTCAGAGGACCTCAAGGAAACAGCGAAAGGGACGTAGAGCAGGACGAAGACAGGCAGGGGACTGCAGAGGCCGGCACTGGTGCTGCGAAGGGAAGGAGGGAAGCTTCTTCAGTGACCTTCTCTGTGCTGATGGGGCAGTTTTCATGAGTGGATCAATACACTCAGAACTTCTATGGGAAAGAAATGAAAAGAAAAAACACGTAAAAGGCTGGGAGAAAATATTTGCAAGAATTTATATCTAGTAAAAGTCTTGCATCTAGAAAATATAAAGAACTCTCAGAACTTAGTAAAAGAGCAAACATCCCAATAAAAAAACTAATGTGAATGCAGAGATACATGGATTGCAAGTAACGCCATGAAAATATGCCCAGAATCATCAGTCATTAAGAAAATGTAAATTAAAACCACAGGGAGATATCACTATACATCTATGAGAATGACTAAAAAAAAATTTTAACTGACAAACACTTGAAGGCATTATGCTAAGTGAAATAAGGCAAAGAAAGACAAATAGTCATGGTGTTACTTATATGTGGAATCTTAAAAAAAAAAAAAATCGAACATAGCAACAGAAGAGTAAGTGGTAGCTGGGGGAGTGGAGGGAATAGGGAGAGGCTGGTAAAAGGTACAAACTTTCCGTTTTAAAGTGGGTAAGGTCTGGGGATCTAACGTAAAACATGCTGACTATGGTTGATAACCCTGTATTGTATAATTGGAATTTGCTGCAAGAGTAGAACTTAAATATTCTCACTAAACAAAGAATAAATATGTGAGGGTAATGGACATGGTAATTGACTGGATGGGGGATCCTTCCAGAAGGTGCATCTATCTCAAAACGCTTTAAGTAGCTTACAATTTTCTATGCCAGTTGTACCTTCATAAAGCTGAACTTCAGAAAAACTGACAACACGGGGTGCTGGTGGGGACGTGGAGCAGCTGGAACTCCTGCACGTTGCTGGTAGGAAAGCAAAATGGCAGGGGTACTTCGGAAAACAGTTTGGCAGTTTCTTATAAAATTAAACCTGCACTTACCGTAGGACCCACCAATCCACTTTTAAGTATTCACCAAAGAGAAATAAAAGCTTACACAGAAACCTGTACGTGAAGCATCTCATAGTCACCCCAAATTTGAAACCAGCCGGGTGCCGACTGGTGAACAGTGGAACGGTGGTACATCCATATGTGGGAGGACTGAGCAACATGGATTAATCTCAAACACGGAGGCAGAATGAAAGCAACCCGACTCCAACACGACACTCACATGTGGTTCCATGTATGTGGCGTTCTGGGGGGGGGTGACATTGCGGAACGGAAAATGCACCGGTGGTCGCAAGAGCCTGGGTATGAGTAGAGGTTGACAAGGAAATTCTATAACTCGATTATGGTCGTGCTTATACAGCTGTATGCACTTGTCAAAAATCATAGAACAGTACTCTAAATAGGGTGAATTTTCCTGCTTGTAAATTATTTCTCAATAAGACAGGCAGCGAAAGACAAATACCATATGATCTCACCTATAAGTGCAACCTAATGAAACAAAGCAAACAGAGGAGCCTAGTAGGACCAGAGACGTGGAAATAAGGAACAAACTGACAGTGACAAGGGTAGAAGGCGGAGGGGATGAAGGGAGGAAGAAGGGAAAGGGTCCAGTCAAGGAACAGGTATAAATGGCCCATGGACATGAACCACAGAGCGGGGATTGACTGGGAGGGGGAGGGCGGCCAGGGAGAGCAATGGGGGGAAATTGGGACCCCTGTAATTCAACAACAATAAAATAAATAAACCCGACTTTAAAAAAGGAAGATGAGAGTCAAAACTGTACTTGCATCATTCAGGGTAATACCCAAGGCTTTTGTAGGGCCTTGCACCGTTTTTAACAAATTCATGGTTGTTCAGTGTGTTATTTAAGTAACAGATTAACATTAGTAAATATGCTAATTGTGATGGTAGCCAACACTTACCGTGCGCTTCCTTCATGCCAGGCCTGTGTCATACGCTTTCTCTGTAGTAGCTCCTTAGGTGTGGCTGTCATTCCCAGCGCACCAGTAAGGGAACTGGGGCAGAGAGAGGGAATAACTTGCCTGAAGTCACACAGGTAATAAATGTTGGAATTGGGCATTGAAACCAATGTAGTCTTATTATAAAGCCTTCACATGCAAGATCTGTGGTTTCTGCCTCTCTCATTTTCACTTCAACAATATCTGTTGAAGATAGGAAGCTTTTCCCACTACGCACACAGTCCTGTCCCTGAAAAGGATTTTGGAGCTCCTCTCTTTCTCACCCACAACGTACGGGTTAAATAAGCAAGGACCATGGAAGCTGACTTGCTCAAGGTCACTCAGCTGTTCTATGGCATAACTATTTATACAATGGATTTCTGGTGGAAGGGGTAGGGGCCCATAAAATTTTCCAGGGCCACTGCTTTGTTAAAGATCTCATTTTCGTCAGAAAGACTTGTTGCTAATTGCTCTCTCCAATCTCTGTCTCTTTCAGGGTTCACTGCTTCCACTATCTCATCCCGCTTGCAAAGGAGGGGAACTATGCCATAGTTGCTAATGTGGAAAGTATGGATTATGACCCGCTGGTGGTCAAGCTCAACAAAGACATCAGTGCCATCGAAGAGGCCATGAGTGCCAGCCTCCAGCAGCACAAGTTCCAATACATCTTTGAAGGTCAGACCCTGCCCCTGTCCCTGGGAGTTTGGGAAGAAGGAAGGAAGGGGGAAGGTTTTCCTGTTTTTTCTGTATCATTGAAGTTTAAAACTTGTAGAAAGAGGTTGTTGGGAATTTTATTTCTTGTTTGATGAAAACTGCAATACCTAGTATCTCTGCGTATGGCTAGATCAATGACAACATGGCCGCCATCTGCTCCTGGTTGATAAGGAGATTTAATCTGAGATAAGGCAGATGGCAGGCTGGCTGTCTCCCTGACGTGCCACTCATGGGAGTTGGATAAATGTGTGGAGGGCCACTACGTCAAGAGGAGCTCATAAAAGAAAAAGAAACACACACACAATGAGGAGAGAACGTTGAAAAATCCCTCATTGGCTAAAATTGTTACCAAAAGGGGAAGTTTTCGCTCTTGAATCTGTGTTATGTTGGAAAACAACAGAAACCTCAGGTTAGCTGAGATTTTAGGAAGGTTACATCAGTACGCGCCTTCAGGGCAGGCGGGAAGGATACGAAAGACAGGCCCGTCTCAGGCATTCACCTTCAACATTGGAAAGACACACTGCCGGCCAAGTAATTTCCGTGCTGAATTCCTTCCTAGGGTCCCTTTTAGGACTTCAAATTCGATTCCCTCTTATTTGGTTTCTTTGCATATAGACCTAAGTGCTAAACCTACCCATGGTGTCTCACAAAATGAAACTCGTGGTAACTCGTGGTACTTAGAGCGAAAAGGAAGGTACATTGTCTAAGGATTGAAGTAGCCTGAAGCCAGGAAAGCGATAAGGCATGGCCATCGATTGCTTTATGAAACAGTTTTGTTCCAGCAAATCCGGACCCCCGAAATCCAATTTTTTTTTCCATTAAATTATGTCATAAAGTTGGAGATGTGTTCTGAAGGGAAATGTCCCTAAAAGACTTTAGCCAAAAGCACACGTGACTAAAAGGCCAGCTGTTAGTGAGCCCAGGGCGCTGGGGATTTGAGGGCCGCAGTGACGCTCTGTAGCTTGAAGCTGCAGCGCCCACCCGAGAACTCGCTTCTCCCTCCCCGCATAGGTTCCTCCCTGCTCTTCTCGGCTGCGGCTCTCACCAGTCCGACAGTCCCCGTTCCCAGAGTCTTGCTCTCGTTTTGCCCACACATTTCTTCCCATGCAGTCCTGCTCAGAGGCCACATCTTGACATAGAGGTATAACCCTCTGACTTGGAATAGGCTTTAACTAGGAAATCATAAGTTTCAGACTTCATGTTTTAAAAGCCAGTTATTTCTCTTTGACGTAATTTTCAAAATTCAAAAGGTATAATATTGAGTTTCCCAAGTGGGGGAGGAGGTGACAGGGTCTTGACCTTGCTTGATGTGGCTGGGAGGAGGGCTTCAGCACAGACACTGTTTAGAGTTGCTGGTGTGTAGTAATAATGTAAAGCAGACCAACTTTTAATTGGTTTTATTATTAATTATTCTAATGTATTGCACAAATTTGTTTGTGTACTATATTTATTAGTATTTCCTATTCTTTACAAACAATCCTCCCCCTACCCCCCATTGCCTACACTTAGGGCCCACTGCAAATGGCAGAACTGAATTATACCTGAAGTTATGGGCTCAGGAGTATCAGTGGAAACTTGACCTACAGAGATTTTTCACAGAAGTGATTTGTGTGGTATTAAATATGAAATCCATGTGTGTTTTTACGTCACTCTCAAGTAGAAGCACGTACAAGTGAGACTGCGGTCTTGAAGCAATGTTGGTGAGTGTAGGAGAAGCAAGAGGGGACACACTCTCCTTTCCCTTTTCTACCTTCATCTTCATCCAGGGAAAACTCCTTCTGAAGACAAGGGGAGCCATTAAACCTGAAGTCACGCCCTGAGCTCTGATCTGAACCACCCAGTCACCATGGAGGGACTATGACTTTAGAAGAGGAAAATAACAAACGCAGTAGACTGCTTACAACTGGTCAGACTAAGGTTCAAGTTCTGAGGGAGACATCCTGACAGAGTCCAACTTTGCAAGAATACAGTATTCCATCTCTTATCACGGATATTATGTTCTAGATCCCCCCCTCGAAGTAGGAACTTTACATTTATTCTACGCTCTTAAACCTATGTAACTTCAACAACATTCGTATACAGTACCACAAAATCCCTCAATATAGTGAGAAATCTGCAATAAATAATTACATATAATATTTTTGAAAATCCCACGATACAGTGAGACCGCGATAAGTGAACTGCGATATAGAGAGGGACTGCTGTAAAAGAAAAAGAAGAAAGAGAAGTTTACTTAATTCCAAGTGTTTAGAATTAAAATCTAGCTTTGTAAAATGGTCATCTACATGTGCCTCGGGTGGTTCCAAACGGCTCCTCTGCGTAATTACATGAAATATCCAGACTGGAACTGCTCGTTTGTTATGTGCTGACCTGCTCTTTGGTCAGCTTCATGACCTCAGGACAGTCCTGTGGAGGTGAGACCAAAGCACTTAGGAGACCCTAGAAATGCCCATAGGTAACTTGTAGGAACTCACAGGGAAAGCTTGATCTGCTTTTCTTCCTCACTCTGTCTCTGCCTGCATCCTCTCCAGTTGCTACTCCAGAAATAGCCCCCATTGTTTGTCAGTGTTGAGGTGTATTAGCATCACTGCCAGGGGCCCCATTTCTTACTGATTTATTTTTGCTTAGGTAGGTTCCCAATCCACTTTTGAGCTAAAGTATATACTCTTATCTGTTTTGTGGGAGGAAGAGGAGGCCAAATACTTACATCATGGTACTTACATGGGTTCTTCTCTGTTCCTAAAATGTGTGTACAGGAAAAAGAGTTCCTATGCACTTCAATAGTTTAAAAAACCAGGCATGTTCTCTAAGCCCCAGTACAGTGGCTTTAGGTGTACATCGTGGTGCTGGAGCTGTGGATTCGCCAGGTTTTGTTGCCAGCAGAAAGGCTCCACATTTCTAAGTACTGGGGGCCGTGTACAAATACTCTACTGCCATGTGATGCCAGCTGGTGCAGCCATCAGGAATATATATGTATTCTTTGGTCATTGACATTGTGGAGGGTTAGAAGAGAGAAATCCTGTGTGTCTGTTTATGCAGGGTGGCACTAACCTCTCCTCTCTCATTTACCCACTGACATGTGCTGGTCCCTCAGGCCTAGGACACCTGATCTCCTGCATCCTCATCAACGGAGCCCAGTACTTCAGGCGCATCAGCGAGTCTGGCATCAAGAAAATGTGCAGGAACATTTTTGTTCTTCAGCAGAACTTGACCAACATCACCATGTCACGGGAGGCAGACCTGGACTTTGCAAGGTGAGTGGGAAGATGGTGCTCAGTTCCTTGTACCGAAGCCAAGACCTCATTGCCTATAAAGTCATTTTTAAAAGTAGATTGTTGAGTCTTTAAAAAGTTAGTTTAAAAAGAAGAACAGGAGATGGGTGTTAATTAAACTTACTGTGGTGATCATTTTGCAATATATACCTATATTGAATAATTATGTTGTACAACTGAAACTACCATAATGTTATGTTATTTATATCTCAATTTTTAAAAAGCAAGAGAAATTAAATAAGTAGATGTTCTTCATTCATAGACAAGGTAATTCTATAAAATTTCTCTTGGACGCTTAACATCCATTAGACAGAAAATTTTTCTTATTGTCTAACCTAAGCTCTTTTTACTACAAAACATTTTTTCTGATTATAAAAGTAATATATGCTCAAACAACCAGAACAGGAACAGAATCATAGATATGGAGATCATTTGAAGGGTTATCATCTGGGAGGGGGAAGAGGGACGATGGCGGAAAAGGTGCAAGGATTAAGAAGTATAATTGGTAGGGACAAAATAGACAGGGAGATGTTAATAATAGTACAGGAAATGGGGAAACCAAAGAACTCATAGGCACAACCCATGGACATGAGGGAATAGGAGTACCAGATGGAGGCGGGCAAAGGGGAAAAAACTGGGACAACTGTAATAGCATAATCAAAATATATATTTCTAAAAAGTAATATATGCTAATTGCATAATATATGAAATATAAAATGAAAGTAATATAAACAGTACTCGTAAACTTTTAATCTGGAGATTATATTTGGCATACTTTCTCCTGGTTTTTGTGCATGGGCACTGTGTACAGGTGAGTTTTTGTACTTGTGTATACAGACGATTTCTCTTTTTATAAACATAAAACTATGTTGATGTAGCTTTATATTCACTTAACTGTATTTTCCCATATCAATAATACTCTTTGAAAGCATGATTTTTCCCATATCTATTAATATTACTTGAAAATATCACTTTGAATGTGTGAAAATATCACTTTTAATCTCATGGTATAAATGAACCCTAATTTATTTATTTAATCATTTGCAAATTTGTAGACATTTGGATTTTTCCATCATTATAAATAACAGGTATTGGATGTGTTGTTGCTTGAATCTATTTCCTCATCGCTTCTACCTTGTCCCAGCTGACACCCATCTTCTCTTGTTTCATGGGGGTGGGGGGATGGGTCCTAATCACAGCCCTTGCTCCCCCTCCGTGTAATTGAAGCTTCTTTCCAAGACTACTTTCTCTTTCCTCCATTTGCTGATCGCAGTGCTTAATGTTTCTTTATAATGTGCCTTTTCAGATGTGAGAGTGAATCTTATTCCCTTTATGGGGTCTTAACACTATTTATACTTTACTTCAATCATCAGACCTTTGGTGTTTTAACGAAATCGTAACCAGTTTGGAAGAGGATGGGTGACGATTATGGCATCTCAGTGCTTAGTTTATATCCAGGTGAATTGTTCCACACACTCCTTTATGGCTAGGAGGTTATTCGTTTTTAATAATCCAGAATGTTCCTGCCTAGTATGGAGTACTTCTGTGCCTTTCCGCTTGATATTTTGATTTCTGAAGACATTCAAGAAAATTTGAAACAATTCTTGAGACGTTTAAGGGAATGATGAAGTATTATATTACTTTGACAACTATTAAGACATATGCTCAGAATCTTGCTTTGGAATCACATAACCACATATCTTTGTGTTTAATGCTTCTTCTCCAATTTGTCACTCCATTTGTTCCATTGCTACCCTGTTCCTCTGCGTCTCTGTCCTGCTTCCCTTTCTTACTTCTCCCTGCGTGCGCGCGTGCGCATGTATGTGTGTGTGTGTGTGTGTTCATTAAATTCCCTATTTTAGGCTAAATTTGGTGGAAAGCCTCCCTTGCTCAGATTAGAGAAACCAGGTGTGACTGAATGCTGCATTTATTTGGTTGGTCTTATGGGGAATGATCTCATTATTGAATTAGTCTCATAATAACATTGACAAGGGGAACAGAAGAACATGGAGGCCTGAGGGATAGAGAGAAGCATTACTAATTCTCTGAGGAATATAATTTCCTAAATTCAATCATCCTTTTTAAATGATTTTTTTTTATTTAGCTGAAATAAGTAAATTAGCACAGTTTTTGGCAGACAGTGTGGGTCTCGAAAACATACTAGAAAAAAAAACTGGCATCTGCATAATGAAATGCCGACTGGGCAGCTCTGAGGTTGGTGTCAGTGGGCTGAGTGCCGGCGAAGCGTTTCTTCAGGAAATAACTGCACAGCAACCGAGTCGTGCCTTTCACATCATTTGTGAATGATGTCCCAGGAAGTGGGTATAAGCCGAAATGTGACCATTTGGGGCAGGTACTGCTACTGTTATTCTTTACTCTTGATGGATCATAAAACAGGCCAGCGAAACCATACAGCATGCAGGTGTCTGGCCTTCTGATCCTGGTTCAGAAGACATCTCCTTACTACATGTGAGCTCCAAAAGGCCAGGCTTTCCTGTCTGTCTTCTCCATGCCTGGACCTGGCTAAGTGCTCTCTCTGTGTATCAGATGAATGAATAGGTACCAAATCAAGGCTTCCTTTCGTCTTGGTGAAGAGCTTGGATAATGACAGAGTTCTGTTTTATCTTTAATGCCCTGAAAGTTTTAATCTGCTGACATGGGTCAGTTCCCTTCTAGGTTCATAAGAAATCAAGCATCTCTTTTATATGTGTGTCATGTATCCCTGCTCTTCATAGTCTCTGTCCCTCATTTTCTCTTGGCTTTCATACATACACATACAGAGACACACGTTATAGCCTTATCCTTTTTCTTGTTCCTGTTTTTTTGGTAGGGACAGGTTTGTGAAATGGGCTCCATCAATTCTACTGACCTGGAGGCTATGTAAAATAAATAAATATACTGTAACAGCAATACCAAAAGAGCCAGAAATAATAGACTGGAGCTGTGTGCCTCAGCATTCCTTAAGCAATGTCTAATCAAGCATGGACAACATCTGTATTTCCAGCAAATCTCCTAGGAGTGTTATCTCTAACACAGTAATTAATCACTAGTTGCCATGTGTCAGAAAACTTATTTAAGAAGAAGTTGCAAGGCTCTTATAGATTTTCACTTCTGTAGCCTTTCTGGCCAGTGGAAAGCAGAACACCCTTTCTGTAATAAAGAAAAGAGGGCTTCGGAGGAATTCCATTTATGTTCCTTCTTCTGCTCATGGTATTGTTGTCTATCTCATTTTCTACATGCCTGTGTCTTAACTGATCTCTAAAGGAGGGTAACTCTTGCATGAGCCAAGAGTCAAGATACCTATATACTCCCCTTGTCCCAATGGTAATGATCTCTGCTACGGTTCTAACCCTTTTTGACTCCACTGTTAATGTTCAAACTCACAAAGATGCTTTGCCCCGGAAAGACAATGCAGATTAACTAAAAAGTGGAAGGGCTTTATGACTGTGCTTTTTTAATTCCTTCATCAGAGATCATCTTACCCAGAGCCGCCATGCTCATTTGAGGACAGAGCTAAAGAAAGACTGGGATAAAGCCATGTGGCTATCTAGTGCAAGAGCATACCAAAGGAAGGAATCTTAAGTGCAAAACCCAGAGCAGAAGTATGCTTGGCATTTAAAGAACAGCAGGAAGTCCAGCGTGGCTGAAGTGAATGACAAGGGGAAGTGTAAGTGCTGGCGTCAGAGGTTTAATCTAAGGAGCTGAGATTTTGCAGATTTATAATATGTTGTCTCTTACTTTGAGTGAGGTAGGAAGCTTTTAGAACAGAAGAGTGCCATAATGTGACTTACACTGTAAGGAATCACTCTGGCTGCCATGTTGACAATAGATGATTGGGAAGAGGAGGTTGCAGCCAAGGGCAAAAGCAGATGGAACTGTTATAAAATGATAGCAGTGATCTATGTGAAAGATAGTGCTGACTCACAGCAAGATGGTAGCAGTGGAGAGCGTGAGAGGTGGTCAGATTAGGATATAGTTTTAAAGTACAGCTGAAGGATTGGAAGTGAACCAGTGACTTGAAGGTTCTTATTCCAGGCAATTCATAGGATAGAGTTTTCATTTAATGAAATGAAAAGGAGCCAGCCCATTGGAAAGGCAGGTTGAGTTGGGTTTGGGGGGAAGGGACAAAGGGGCAGATGGGTAGAGTTTGGGTTTGGCACTGTGAAGTTTAAGATGCCTGTTAGACATCTGAAGAGAGATAAAGAAGAGGGAGTTGCACATACAAACCTAGAGCTCAGCACAGAGGTCTGGGCTGCAAAGAGGAGCTTGGGAATCCTCAGACATGGATGGGATCAAATTCGATGTGACAGGGCGAGAGGTGAGAGTTCAAGGGCACAGGCAGAGGAAAATCATAGGCTTCCAAGAACTGAGCCCGGCATCCACTGTTTGGATGCTGGAGTGCTGAAGAAGAACCAGCAAAGGAGCCTGAAAGGGAGCAGCAGAACAGTAGGAAGATAACCAGGAGAAGTCATGTCCAAGAAGTCAAGTGAAAAAAGTGTTTTAAGGGAAGAGTATCTTCATCTGGGTCAAATGCTGTGTCATTAGCTCAGGACAGAGTATTGGCCACTGGTAGGCCACCCAAGAGGCCTGGAATGCTTCGCCCTGCATTTCTTCATCTTCCCTGCACAATTTACCTAGCATAGGAACAAGCTTTACGCATATTTGGGAATAGACTTCACCCTCTATTCCCTGGCAGGGAATACAATGATTAGAGTGTTTTTGTTGTGATATGCAAAAAAAAAAAAAAAAAAAAAATCATCTTTTCTCATTGGATGTTTACTCAGGAAGCAGAGGTGTGATCCCTCTAGAACAGCGGTTCTCAACCTGTGGGTCGCGACCCGTTTGGGGGTCTAAAGACCCTTTCACAGGGGTCACCTAAGACCATCAGAAAACATGTATATAATTACATATTGCTTTTGTGATTAAATCACTGTGCTTTAATTATGTTCACTTTGTAACAATGAAAATACATCCTGCATATCAGATATTTACATTACAATTCATAACAGTAGCAAAATTATAGTTATGAAGTAGCAATGAAAATTATTTTATGTTTGGGGGTCACCACAACATGAGGAACTGTATTAAAGGGTCGCGGAATTAGGAAGGTTGAGAACCACTGCCCTAGAAGGATAAATAACCAGGTGGTGTCACTGTTAATGGTGGGCAGTCTCTGCTCCCCGGTGCCGCACCCCTCCCTTGCTTGCCCTCTTCCAGCAACTCTGGCTTAGCTTTGGAGCTGGTCTAGGCATGTTCACTTAACCAATGAAGACCTATGTTTCCTATGAATACTGCCCATACATAGGAACATTTGCTCCACTGAAGCCAATAGAGAGGTCTCACTGGTAGAGCAAGAACCATTTGAAACCTAGGGACCAAAGGAGATAAAAAATCTTGCCTGAAATGCTTCCTCTGAACAGAGGTTTATATGTAGAAGTACAATATACCATATTTGTTTAATTCAATAAGAAACTGAATCAGAACGTGAAAAGACGACCAATAAGTTGGGAGAAAATATTTGCATATATCTGATAAAGGGCCTTATATCCAGAATCTATAAAGAACTCTTACAACTCAATAATACAAAGGCAAATAGACCAATTAAGGAGTAGGTAAAGGCACCCCAGTAGCAATAAGTACAAGTAGTACTCAGAGCTTGGTTTTAATATTCTTCTCAAATAAAAGCACCCAGCCCTGGCTGTTGTGGTTCAGTGGCTTGAGTGCCGGCCTGCGGGCCAAAGGATCGCCGGTTCGATTCCCATCAGGGCATGTACCTGGGCTGGGGGTGCACAATAGACAGCCACACATTAATGCTTCTCTCCCTCTCTTTCTCCCTCTCTCTAAAAAATAAGTAAATAAAATCTTTTTTAAAAAAAGACAGTTTCCATGCCCTGACTGCTGAGTCTTTAAAAAAAAAACCCCACCTAGAACTCCTGGGAAAAAGAGATAATTCTAGGACTGGAGCAGGAAACACACAAGATGAGCCCAGAACATCTTGCAGTAAGAAACTAAGGAAGTACTAAAAACATACACACACTACACGTTGCTGGGGATGTGTCAAAGGGGCTCAGAGACCAGCTGAAAGAGCTTCAGTGGTCAAGTCGGACCATTTGAGCAAAATAAATAAATAAATAAATAGGCATTGGATTTTAGCCCAACACATAAAAATAAGTATCAGTGAGTCCATCCCGATATAAATAAGTGACTGAATATATTAGTATATGAGAAGAAAGACATAACTCTCCTGTGCAGAAGAATCCCAAATAAATAATATAGCTACTCTCTCCCCTTCTTCTTAAGTACAGGATACACATAGGGACTTCCTTCCAAAGAAGACCTGTGGATTGGGGGAAAGTAACTTTATAGGAGAGGAATCTGACAAGTAGTGGTTGAGCCAGGTGAACAAGGTCAACATCAATAGGCAGAAAATCATGGTATAAGGGGATGAAAATGGCACTTTACCTCTGTGATCTTCTTCCCCAAAACCCATAGCCCCCATATAATCAGGGTTAAAAAAAAAAAAAAAAAAAGGCATATATCCAGAGAGGAGGATCCTCCATCATACCAGAGTAGTACTCCTCAACTGCCAAGGTCATAAAAACAAGGGAAGTCTGAGAAGCTATCATAGCCAAGAGGAGCCTAAGGAAACATGACAAATACCTGTAGTGTGGTAACTGGATGGAGTCCTGAAACAGAAAAAGAACATTAAGGACTAAGAAAATGTAAATAAACTATGAACTTCAGTCAATAATGTGCCAATATTGGTTCATTTGCTTTGATAGATTTACCATACCACTAACAGGGAAACTGAGTGTAAGTTGTCTGGGAAACCTCTGTACTGTCCTCTCAATTTTTCTGTAAATGTATATTGGGGGAAACTATATTAACTTAAAAAAACAGGCGTAGGATTAGAATAGACACTTCTCCGCAGGAGGTACGTAGATGGCCAATCCGCACATGAAAAGATGCTCACATCATTCACTATTAAGGAAATGCAAGTCAGAACCACAGTGAGATGCCACATCACACCCACTAGGATTGCTATAATCAAAATGACAAGTGTGGGAGAGGATGTGGAGAAACGGGAACCCTCCTACATCATTGGCAGTAGCATCAAATGGCACAGCTGCTTTCAAAAACAGTTTGTCAGTTCCTCATCTCCCTGAAGTAGAAGTGAGCTTCCTAAGGCAAAGACTAGTCACTTCTATAGCCCCAGGGCCTAGAACAATACCCGGCATCAATAAATACTCATGGGTGACAAAGTGAAGGGGTCTGGACTTCATCCTGTCAGCGACTGAAGGCTTTTAAATGCAAAAATGAGAGTCAGATTTGTATCCTAAGTAGATGATTTCAGCAGCTGTGTGGGAAATGCATGTGAGGGCGATAAAACTGGAAGCCTTGCAGACGAGTTGAAGTCGGTCAGGGCTGGTGAGGATGGAGGAGACGGATTTGAGACGTCGAAAGAAGCTGAAGTTGGCAGAATTTAGAGTGCTTGAATAGTGAGGGTAAAGAAAAAGGAGTCCAGGATGACCCGCCACTGCCTGACACAGGTATCTAGCTGTGTCACCATACCATTACCTACATCCGAGGGAGTCAGGATCATCAGTGGGCACCGTAAGTCAGAGTTGCCCGTGCAACTCCCACGTGGAGATGGCTAGGTGCACCTGCATGTGTGAGCTAGGAACGTGGGGGAGGGGCCTGGGCTGAACCCACAGATCTGGGGAGTCACAGCATAGAGTGGCCTGTTAAACCGTGGCAGGAAATACACACTGCAGGTAGAGAACAGCCCCCTGGGGAACACCAACATGTCAAGGACAGGAGAAGGAGGAGGAACCCCTGAGAGGGCAGGGAAGGAAGTTGCCACGTACAAGAGCCGGAAGAGGGCAGCGCGTCAAAGTGCCGTTGGCACTGAAATGGTACTTGCCCCGCCAATCAATATGGCATCTTACTTACCTGTAAACTAAAGCATCTTCTCAGTTGAACCTCCCCAATGCTTCTTGGAAGTAAACAGTTTGGGCGCCTTCATCCGGGTGACAGTGAGGAACAAAGCCAACCCTCAAACGAAATATGTCTGTTTGGACCCCTGCTTTCTCCTTGACCTCATGCTTTGACTAGGGCCGGGAGGGATCGCGGGCACGGCTGAGAATGGTGATTTCCTTCCAAAGGGGCTGCTTAGTCGCCTGGTTTTCTATAAACGCCCTCCCTGCACCAGGATCCTTACTTTGGTTTTCTGCAGGAAAAGGTTGAAGGTTTTTCCTCTTTGGAGTGACCAGGGCCTAGTGTGATAAGCGATTGTCAGTGACATGCTGCCATCTACTGGAAACACCCGCAGTCATCAGACAGAAGAGTACCTGTGGTCTCCAGATCGCAGGCACATGCCTCTTCGGTAGCCTTCAGAGGTGACTGGCCGCAAACAGGAAGTGCCTTTACCTACAATTTTCTTGGACTGCCTCACCAGAAGACCGATTTTGTTACCAGAAAAAAAAATCCAAAATATTTTCACTTTTTCTCTGGTTTTTTTTTTTTTTCCCCCACCCAGCTTTATTCTGTCATTGGTTTACCTGCCTTTTTAATTCTGGGGTTCCCTAGCCCCTTTCCAGCCTTTACCTATAATACTCAAGATTTTTTGACTCAAGATTATTAACCATGTGGATTTGTGGTTAATTCTGTAAGAGAAATTAGTCTGCTACCCAATTTCTTCTCATGGTGATGCCCCCTAAAATTCTGTTATACTTCTTGAATTTAATAGTGACGTGAAGACAGCCTTGATTTTCTAAGGGGCCAGGGTACATTGAAAAATGTGATGGATCAAGTAGCTTTTGCTGCCCGGCAAAGGGATTATGCCGGGTAATAAAATTTCATAACAGAAACATTTATGACTTGACTTCTGAGGAAAAAATTAAAGATCTTTATATAAGTAGGTTTAAATAATATTACATCTTCCTAATTAAACCTTCATTTGACTTTGCTAATCTGTTTGTGACCATCCCACTTTCTACTGATCTCCTTTTTCTGTGTTTGTTGCACTTCTAGTATGTTCCATGTGTTCTAACAATTGATCTCTCATTGATTGTTTAATTAGGGCTCTTGCAAGTCAGGTTGCTGTGCCTCCTTGGTCTGCCTATCCCCCAGAAAGCACACCGAAACAATGAGTACTTACAATGCTCTCAAAAAAATACCGGTCAGCATTGGTGTTTGATTTCTCATAAACATATCTCATGTGTGAGGCTTTGATTACATAAGATTCCTTTTGATTATGCTCAATTAATGGTGCCATACCCTGTACACATATAATGTCAATGTGTAATTTACAATGGCAGCCTTCCCTTTCTCCAATATACTGCAGCTGGCATGATTCAGAGATTCGTGGAGATGCCACATGTTATTATTTCCAATAGAGATCCCAGGGAGCGGAAATCAGAAGTGACTTGTCCAAAATCTCTCATCAAATTGTGCTATTTACATACCCAGCACTCGCTCTGTAGTCATCATAGTCAGGAAATAAAATTAATTCACCTAGTGAGACCGTTTTCTGCCGGGAAACGATTGCATTGCGCCAAAAAGGCATTAAACTCGTTTTGTGACTGAAGCCCAAGACGGATTACTTACTGACTCTATTAGAATTCTTACTGCAAAACTTGATGCAGTAAGCTGACCTTTCTAGTTTTCTAAATAAGGATATAATGTTTGATTTTTATGCTCAAAAGCAGGAAGCAGGCACAGTTCTTAGAGCTGTAAAAGCTAAGCTGTAGCCCCTTACGAACCATGTGAAGGCCAGACTTCCTCCCCTGCTCCAGCCTTTTCTAGTTGAATCTTATACAGAAAGCCCTTCTCTCTCCATTCCCACCTTCTGCTTTGCTTAACACCCTTTGCCGTTCTAAAGAAAACAACCCAAAGTGCCAAGGGGACCACAGTGAACTCAGCGGTCAACACCCAGCCAAAGTCCCAGTTTACATAATGTCAGGGTTCAAATTTAGCTCAGTCCGAGCCCCAAGTCTGTGTATGTTCTTAGCCATATGAAATCAAGGGCTGTCATTTTATAAGTATTGGGTCTCTGTTTTGCTTTGTTTAATTAAATTATGATTCCATTTTTCAATTAGGCTCTTAGCTTTCAGACATCTTTTTTCTCTGTATTTGTTCTGGTTGTATGTCTTTCTCGCTTGATTTCCTTCAAGCTCTGGTCTCTGGCAGCTCTAATCAGCTTTAATTAGCAGACCTCTCCTACACTGAAATGTGTTGGGGCTGGCTTTGCTCGGCCACCAGGTTTTCGGGGCTATTTTCTGCCTACCTTCCAAGCAACTGTCCTGAAAGCCATAGCACCTGACACCTAACATCACTCTCTGGGAACCACGCCACAAACTGGAACTAGAACAGGATTCCCTCTGCTGGTGAAATCTATCAATAATCCCAACTACATACCCTGTACCCTTAAAACACCAAACAGATTAGCCAAGTGGTTCTCAAAAGCTAGAGGGTATAAGAATGTCCTAGAGAACTTGTTGTAAGTGGACTTCTTTGACTCCATGCCTAAAATTTGGGGTTCAGAAGGTTCAGAGTGGGGCCCAGGCATCTGTACTTTATTGAACAAGTACCAGGACACCCTGATGCATTAGGTACTAGACACTTGGAGAAATACTGACCTAACCTCATGCTCTTTGAGACTCGCAATATCTAGGCCAGCTTCTCACAACTTCTTATCCTCCTTGCGTCCCCCTTCCCCTTGGTTTCTCCTGCCGCAGACAGTAAAAGTAATTGTAAACTTTCCTGGATTGAGTCGAGTCATCCTGGAGCCTGTCGCCCAAGGCAGGCACCTTGAGTCAAGCTGTGTTCTTGGAAATCTGTGGGTGAACTAAATGGCATTTCATTTACCTAGTGGTTGACCAGTAAACAAATTCAATCCATCGCTGCCTAAACCTGGACCAGTCCCTTCAGCTCTCTTGGCTGAAGTTCCCTCAGCAACAAAATAAGAGTGTTGACGGGCCCATTAACTGTAGGGTCTCAGGCAGACGAGACCTGCCCAGAGTTCCATGACGCAGAGCCAGAGATGGGGTTGGGAGGTTTTCAAAAGGAAGATGAACTTCAGATCAATTCCATTAAGATACTGTAACGTAACAGGCACGTCAGTATTTTTTTGTCTGTGTGTGGGAATGCGGAAGGAAATAATGGAGGCCTGCTTCTTGTCACAGCTACACAGTCGTGGCTGCAGTGTTTGCTCACCTCCCGTACTGGAGAGTAGCGCAGGCGGAGAGAGAAGCTGGCTACTGCTTTTACGTGACCTATAAAGGTCTTATAAGGCTGTGAACAGTAATTCAAAAAATAAACATGTAGGTACTCAAAAATATAAATGTCACATCTACTGGAGCTCTGCCTCTCCTCTGCTGTGCTGTGGTTTTCCCATTGATGGAAGGGTTTTATTCAGATCAGCCATTTCACTTTTTCCTCGAGGCGCTCTTAACCTTTGTGTTCTAACCTTTAAAGATATAGACTTCCGTAATGATTTCCATTGCCTGCCATCTACATGTTTAAATTCCTCCAAAGAATTGCACACCTTCTCTTTTTCTCAGTTGGAGATGGAGGCAAATGAGGAAGAAAACAAATGGGGGTAGGAGAGGCCAGCTCTTGATTGACTTCCCCCTCCACTCCCTCCCGATACACTGGGCAGGGGAAGGAGTGCATCAGTTGCCTCAAGTTGCAGCCTGCGTTCTCCCTGCACCCCGTTCTCTTTTAGGCGGTCTGTTTCACTACGGTGCTGATTAAACATTTGGGGGTATTGGGGGTAGAGGAGGGAGGGAAAGAGGCTGGGGATTTTTCGTTGCTGGAGCATTTTATTGACAACATTAAAGGCTTCGTGATATATTGGACCAGAAATTAATTACAGCCCAGTTCCCCATTTCTCCCTTAGGTGACAGTCTGCTATTGGTGTGTGCCGCTGTGAAAGTAATAATGGGTTTCAAATGTTTGTGAAAAACGTAAAGTAATTACTTGCTGTGATAAATCAGTCATTTGAAGTTTCAGCTTCTCTTTGCTCCATGTATGTGGCAGTGGGTCTGTTTCTTTTGTTAATTTAATTATATAGCACAGGAGAATTTTTATTTTTCAGTTTTCAGAAATTTGGGGATTTTTTTTTTTTTTTTTTTACTTTTTTATTTTGTGGTTTCCTAGTTCTCCAGGGATGAAAGTATTGAAATGATAATGACACATAACTAACATTTGAACAAGGGAAGCATATGTCTGCCAGGGAGCTGATTGCCTTGGTAAAATTTATTTAGCTATTGGCTATCAGCTATTTGCCAGTCCCTCTAATGAGCCTTAAATATTTACTGTTTGTTGTGCAGAGGGAAAGAGTGTATTCTCAGGCATTTGGGGTCTCTGCTCACGGATGGCTTATGTTTAAATTATGCACCCTGAAGCCAAAGAGCCTCTAATAGCTCTTTTTCCCTTTTTAAATTACACACACAGGCACACAGACACACACACAGACACACACACACACACACAGTTTTCCTATAAAATTTATGGTTCCTTTCCTGATGTCCCTCTCTTTCCAATAAGGCCTGTGCAGATCTGCTTGGATAATACTGACCTATGTGTTAGCTCACCTGTAGAATGAGAGAAATTTCCTTTCAGTAACTATCTTAAAAGGGTCCTCGCCTAGGCAGATACAATAGCGAGGACTATATACTGGCCAACATGACATATTATTATCACACACAGGTATCCTGCTGTTGGTACTAAGGCTGGCTCACCCCTAAAAATAGAAATATGTCTCTACATGTTTGCTTTCTCTTCAGCTCAAATAATTAGTATGGATATTAGGTTCTTCTATCTTGTCTGATGTCTTCTCCATTCCTGATCAGTGAGCCATTGTAAGTCCTAACTTCAAAGGAGGTTTGCTTAATCTCCTACATCAGGCTATCCCTTTCTTAGAAGATTTTGTTTTTATCAGAGGGGAAGGGAGGAAGACAGGAAGATAAACATTGAGGTGGGAGAGAAACTTCTATCAGTTGCCTCTCGCACATCCCTAACTGGGGACCTGGCCCGCAACCCAGACGTGTGCCCTAACCAGCAATCGAACTGGTGACCTTTTGGTTTGCGGGATGACACCCAACTCTCTGAGCCACTGAATCACACCAACCAGGACTGAACTATTGTTATTTTTAGAACCCAATAGAAGAACAGTAAGAATTGGTTATGGATAATTCTTCTATATGGAAAATCAGACTAACTGGGACTTCTGTGCTTTTTCACTACAATGATAATTGGGGTTCATAGTGTTTTCCCCTGAGGCTAGAAGATCCTGCCCATCCTCAAAGAATACCACTGCATTTAGTATAGTTTAGGCATTACATATATTTTACTGTTGTATATTCTGTCTTCAAAATTGATGACTCAATATCATATTTCAGTATAAGCCAGAATATCTGATTTACTATAACCCCTCACTTTCTTTTCATGCTGTATCATGAAGTTTTTCTATCTCTAGGTAGTAACAAGTGCTTAAAAATAAATATTTTTATTATTTTATTATTGTTCATAGTACTAATAACTACTGTGTATTGAGTACCTTCTTCATGTAAGAAACTCTACTTATGTGATTTGCACACATTATCTTATTTAATCCTTATAATAACCTAGCATATATTAGCATTTTGATTTTACAAATGGGAAAATGGAGTCTCTGAAAGATTAAGTAACCCAAGGTCTACACAACTCGTAAATGACAGAACCATGATTCAAAGCCAACTCCATCTGCATTTTCGCTACTGTGCTCCACAGCTCATTACAGCCTAATGTATTAGTATTTCAAGAAGATATACCATGGCCTCAGTGATTTTATAGACTCTATTAAATGATGTTGATGAGGTGTTCCTAGTTGAAAGGGCTTAAAGGAGGGGTGACAATTTTTTATCCTCCCTGAGAGAAATTGAAAGGAGATGTTGTCTTGTAGTCTTGCAGGGATAAACAAAGAAGAAGACCCGGAAAGATTATGAGAAAGGATTTTAGCACTGCACCTAATCCCTGTCTAGAAATGACCACAGTTTTCATGGGCCCAACAGAGGCAGGGATGGGTGAGGGTCTCTGGGAAACTTGGCACAACAGCAGCATTAGAGAGTGTCCAGGACAGGAAGAAGGGGTGCGCAGGGAGGGCGGAGCCACTGCCAAGTACAAACCTCAACCCGAAGGTATTGACAGAGCACCTATGTACATATGGTGGTAGTACAGTGACTGATGGAAATGTCTTAAAGTGGTTTTTAAGAAGCTACTTACTACATTTTTCAACATGAATTTAAAACGTTGAGAAAGGAGGGGAAAGCACCTTCTTGTCCTATCAGTAGAAAAGCCGGTTATTTTCAAAGACAAATATATAATTGACATTTGTCATTTTTTGACCAACCAGTTTCTAAATCTCTTCATGTGTTGAAGGAATTCCCCATAATATGGTCTTAGAGGGAGGCAGAGCCCACTTCATCATAAAAGCACCAAGTCCAGGCTTGTTTACTATAGGGAGGTGTAACTTAGTCTGGGCCAATCACATGTGCCTACGCCAAACTCTAAGCAGGAAGGTAGGGACCCCGAGCACAGGGGAAATGGTGAGCCCGTGAGGTGGCAGCAGTGTCATCAGCGGCCACAGCATGGTCAACATCCAGCTCAGCTGGGAGCACAGCAAGACCTGGTGCCTGTGCTTAGCGGAAGCGGCAGTGGTGTGTTCATGGACTGGTCTTTGAAGAGTGATTCTGGAGCGAGTTGGGCCGTGATCCCAAATGCTGCTGAGCTTTGTTTCTTCCCGCTCACTTTCCACCTCTGATTCTCCAGTCTTTCTGGCTCATCTGTGAGTTGCCCACTATCTCTTCAATAATTTCTTCTTTGCAACTTACAACCCTGACCACTGCTGGACAAACAAACCAAGACATACTCACCATCCCAATACCAGTTTCCTGAATGAATAAAATTTAGTAATAAGTGAGGGAGCCAGACAAAATCCTGAGTTTATTATATGCTAAAGAAGATCGGAACTTTTATAATTATTTTATTGGAAGCCATTTTAATGGAAAGAGTTAGGTGGAGATGCTGTTGGGACATTATTCAAAGTGGATTGAAATAATTAGGGAAAGTGTTGTAGAAGAAACTGTTTTTGAGCTGTAACTTGAAAGAGGTGAGATTTAGAAGGAAGGCTATTATAGACAGAGGAAAGATTACCTTCTCAAGAACCAAAAGCTGTTAAAAAGAGAAGGTTATAAAGTTTAATTTTCAGATGCTGCTGCTTTCCTTAAACTTTTATCTAGAAGGAAATCAAGAGCTTTGTTACTATAGCGTTGTGCTATTTAGTTTCAGATTTAGTTGCTTCCAGGACAGTTTTTTTTTTTTTTGTTTTTTTTTTAACCCTGAGTGTGACAAGTAGGTGTTTTAAGTGTTTTGAGAGGCTCAGACAAAAATAAAACTTCCAAGTGATTGCCATCAAAGGAAAAGAAAAGCCTTTTCAAAATATGTATTCACTTGAAGTCCTCTATCACTTTGATTTAAAGCAGTTGCTGAAATTACCAGAAATAGTAGTAGTCTGCATTTCTGTATTTATAGTCCTTCTGTGAAGCCGAAGGTTTCCATGAATGTGAGTTAATTTAGCTCCTCTGTCATGTGCTAAAGAGGAAAGAAAGCAAGTCCAATCCATTCTCTCTCTCTCTCTCTCTCTCTCTCTCTCTCTCTCTCTCACACACACACACACACACACACACACACACACAGACACGCACACGCACACACACTAGTTTTCATGAGGTGGGTGAAAAGAGAAATCAGCAGAGATGAGTTTACAATTTGGTAAGAAGAGTCTCCATATTGGTTCTCAGGTTACTTAGATCATTTGTCTTCCCAGAAATATGAAAAGCCTTTATTAGGTAGGACTTTGAGATGCTGTCATCTGGCCCCTTCCTTTACCAGGCAAGAAACTGGCTTAGAGAGATGAAGTAACTGGCCAGGGATGAGCCTGATAGGACAGAACCCAAATTTCCTAACTCCTGGTTCAGGGCTCCCTCTGGAGGTCTCCATGCTATTATCAGAAGCTCCCTGCGGTTCACGTTCCTCAGAAACAGTGACGGCTGGGACGGTGACAGGCCACCTGGGGAGAAGGGACATCATTGTGAGGTGTGCTACTTTGCCCCCCAGTTTCTGCCACAATCCTACGGGGTCAGGTTAACCCCACTCCCCATAATGTGTGTCTTCTCTAAAACTAGAATAATATCGCTGTTGGGCACTTTTTATAAACAGAAATTAGTGTGTGATCATGATTCTGGGTTCTGTTCATGATCTACACAGTCATGTCTTTCTTGGCAAGTAAATACAGAAAGATTATTAAAAATAATTAGTTTTATTAGCTTTTGATATTGATATTGCCATGTTCTCTCATAGCTTAAATAGCTGCTCTGCCCACATCAAATTGAATCTTCTTTTCTTAAGTACTTTAAAGTAGAAGTGATAACACACCGTTAATTACAGTCTAAATCCCACTAAACTCTAAAGTCAAAACAAAATTTAAGGACTGTGATTATGTGAAAGGGAGGTACTGGAGGGGGAGACTTCTTTCCTGCTAAGGAGTGGGAAGTCGGGTCCTTTGCAGAAGGGCCTAGAGTTCTTAGGTCAGCCCCCATGTGGAGGTGACCAGACGCCTGTACCAGTAGGCACCGTGCAGTTGACCAGGCTTGGAAGTTGCGTCGACACTGCCTTGTCAGGTGTTCACCCTGGTACTCGTCTCCCGCCTCTTGTGAAGATTTCACTGCAGGGTACATGAGTTCTTTTCCTGAGCCTCAGAGCCCACAGTGATACTGTGGAGAGGAGCCAGGTGGACAAGGGGAATCTAGATACCTCTGGCCCATGTGGAGGAGCGCTGAGGGTTAGTGTTGGGGCCATATACACAAAACCTTCAAATTCTTACTGTCTCTGAGAGGTATCCTGTCTGATTTAGACCCCTGCCACCTGCCTTGTAAGAACATTCTCAAATGCATGGCCGTATCTAGCCAATAGGCACAGAAACCCTTAGATCCCAAAGGGATCTTTCTGAGCAGCTAGGAGGGAGCAGGGGGAAGCAGAACTTTTGAGCACAGGACGCTTACCTAGGTTTCCTCTTAGTTGGATAAAGGAAACAGACCTTATCTAGACCAAGACATGCCCATCCACTGGGTTATCCTTCTCATGGCAGTCTCATTGTCCCAGATACATGGCTTGATGTCTCTCTCATTTATTGTAGATTAAGCCTCTGTCTCACGTTAGCACCTTGGTGGTCCTTTTAAAGCAGTCTGTTCTCAGGCTCTTACACATCTTTGGAACCATCTACCATTGGAAGCATCTTACCACGAATTTTCTAAATGAACAGAGCCATGTACAAGTCCAGAAGCAGGTAATTCATATTGTTTCAGTATCAGAAGCATTTCCTAATGTCACTTGCTCAAACGGTTGTGACAAATTAGCAAGGACGTCATTCATTCATATGATTCATGCCTCAAATAGTTATGAACATAGGTGGGAGCTAACCATTCCTGGAGCTTCAGAAACAAAGATACAGTTCCTGCTTATGCTACACAGCGCAGCAGGGCTGGCTAGTAACGTGAACCATACAATGGAATAAGAATTAAGAGGGAGAGGATTAAGACAAGGTATTAAAACCTCCCAAGATTCATTCCTAGGTATATATACCCAAGAGAAATGAGAACATATGTTCACACAGAAACCTGTATACAAATGTTTATTGTAGCATTATTCATAATAACCAAAAGGTGGAAACAACCCATATGTTCACTATTGGATGAATGGATAAACAAGCGTGGTATATCCATACAATGGATTATTATTTGGCCATAAAAGCTTGAAGTACTGATCCATGTGACAACATGAATGAACCTTGAAAACATTGTGGGATGTGATAAAAAGAGCCAGTCACAAGAGATCATATACTCTATGACGCCATTCATATGAAAGCCCAGAATAGCAACATCTTTAGAGACAGAATGTAGTAAGTGGTTGCCTCAGGGGAGGGAGGGAGGGGGTAACAGAGGGGACAGGGTTTCTTCCTCGGGTGGCGAAATTGTTCTAAAATTGATGTCAGTAATGGTTGCAGATATGTAGAGATGTCTAAAACCATTGAATTGTACACTTTAAATGGGTGGATTATATGGTATGTGAGTTATATCTTAAATCTAAGCTGTTGTTTTTTTTTTCCTTAAATCTAGTAAGAAGAACAAAAATTGAGAGTAGTGGTTGAGAATAGCAGGAAGCTTTCTTTCTCTCTCTCTCTCTGCCTCCTTTCCATCCTCCCTTTCTCTCTTTCCCTTCCTCTCCAAAAGGGAGAAACTTTCTTTGGTTGAGAAAAGATGGTACAAAGTTTGTACCACTGCCTGTGGTAGTGAGAGGATGCTTTTAGTACTCCTGCTGATATTTTAAATAATTATTAAGAATTGATTATGGAGCTAATTAGGACAAAGAACTCCCAGTTTAAAAAAAAAAAAAAGAGAGAGAGAGCCGATTATACTTAGGAGGGTAGAAACAGGTATTATTAATTCAAAATCGGATGCACACTTCCATCACAGATGGAGGAAACTCTTATTTTAGCAGAGGCACTATGGTGCAGTCAACGCCCGAAGGAAGCAATTCCCAAGTTAAAATAGCTGCATCTAATGAAAAGGAAAACTTCTGAGCAAATGAATCTAAGACTCCATTATACATCCATCAAGCTAAGAACAGCTGAAGACATGTAAGGGAGTTCTTTTGTTTTGTATTTACAATGGCATTTTGTTTCTAAGTGTTCATTTGTTACTGAATCTCTCAGTGCAGATTGTTTTAATAAGCAGACAGTGAGTGTGGTTACAAAGTCGTGATTTAAAATACTGTCTGATCTCCCTAGTAACCCAAACCATCTGGGATTGTAAATTATGACTCTTTATTGCCACCTGATGACAACAAAGAGTACAGCCCTTCCAGAAGTAGGAGCCTTTTCAGAAGCAGATTAACCCCTTCCGTGCAAGCTGAAATTCAGAGTCCGTGATGCAGAGGTGGTGTCAGAGGCTCTTGATGAGGTCCTCTGGTCTGCGTTAGGAAGAGGCCCCTTGTCGCAGGCAGGATTTTTCTTACAACCACGTTACCTGGAAAGCAATAACCTATACATTGAAAGCCATTTTCAATATATTGCGTTAAAGCGGTGATCGTCAACTGTTGTGCCGCGGTGCTCTGGCGAGCCACAAGAATTTTAAAACATGCAATGACTGACTGTTTACTGAGGGGCACTGACCTCTTTTCCCTTAGATTGCCAAATTTAAAAAATGACAGCAGCCAACACAACTATTGCCATCCAGTGTAAATAAATCAAAATTATACCTATATTTTAGTCAGATCGGCAAAAATACATATTTTGGTGTGCCACAGGATTTGAGTGAGATTCATTTACGTGTTCTGTGAGGTGGAAAAGGTTGACAGTCGCTGCATTCAGGTGTGAGGCACGTGTCACCCTAAGTCTGTCACCACTCTCCTGGAGTTGTAGCTGCCGTCACTGGCCAGTGGCTGCTACTGTGGTGTCTGCGGCAGCTGCCAGCCCGTTCTCACTGTGGCTGTCATCTCTGTCACAGACAAGCTGTTGCCCCTGCCATTGCCTCCTGCTGCTCATGGCATGGATGGCACCTCTCTGTGCCGCACTGAGCGGCAGACGCTGCTCCTCACCCCAGGCTCAGAGCCGTGGGTCACTGTTTATGTCCACGGCTCATCACCGCCCTCACAGTGATGACGCCAGCTGGGACCGGCCCTGAGCTGGGTGGCTTCACTGGTAGAGGGAGTTTGATGGTCACCTTGCCACCTTGGAAACAGCTGGGTGTGCCTCACGGTGAGACTGGACTTGGGACCGCAAAAACTCCTGCACTTTTAAGAGTCCGCACGTTGGAGCCGGCATCTCTCACCTTTATTTGCTTCTGGAAATGAAAACCGTTTGAAAACTACTGTGTCTAAGCACAGCAGACAGCTTTGGTTGTGTGCCCCCTCACCGTGCACCTGTGCAGGTGCGCAAAATCAGCAGCCCGCGCTCCTCCCTGAATTTCAATGCCATGCGTTAAAAGTTATTTTAAAGTGTTCTTCATCATCTCCATTATTTTTGTAAAAGCTTGCAAGGATTTAATAATATATAGGTTTCAAGATGGCAGATTCCACCATTATACTTTATGGAGACACAAAAAGGACTAAATCCACAATGAGAAGGGATGGGAAGGGGATTTATCAATGAACAGAAGATGTCAACAGATTTCTGGACAATGGAAAGGAGATGGGATACAGTTGATGAATAAACCCGCTGGGGCGGGGCGGGGCTCAGTTTTTATGTCATGTGTAACTAGCATTTTTGGAGAAGTTCCAGGCTTGTAAGCTGTTCAAAAAAAAAAAAAAAATGTGGGCGTGCCAAGACAAACCAAAAACAGGAGGATTGATGAAAATTCACAGATGTGAAAATATATTGGGTAGCATCCTTTTAGTCACCCCTTCAAAATGTTGGCATCCAGAATTTATTCCAGGAACAGCCATCTTAGGAAATACTTATGGGATATGAAGGCCGGGCTGCTGGTGTGGATGTCGAAGCCCCAGAATAAAACCCTCCTCACAGCAGCATTGGAGAAAGAGGTCCCCCGCCTGGCAATTCGCACCCCACCTGCTCCCCCTGAAGAGAAACCTGTTAGCACCTTCGGCACCACCCACATAACGCTCCCAGGCAGAACTCCCTCCCACCACGTGGAGATGGTTCTTAGGAACAAGATGCTACTGAGACTTGGAGGCCTAGCATCCAACCACCTGGAGAGCCAGGAAGAGCAGGGGGAGGAACTGAAGAATTAGTAGAAATGCTTTTATAACACCAAGGAATGGCACACGTCATCATAGTAAGAGAGTCCATCGTGTGCCCACTGGAGTGAATGGGTTAACAGCCTCACCCCGGGTTTCAGAATGGCAAAGGTGAAGGTGCTGAAGGCTTGGGCTGGGGTGGAGGGGACTCAGTTGGTGTCAGATGTGTCCTCAGTGGCACTAAGTACTAGGAAATAATGAAGCCATGTCTTCCCAGGTCTGAGGGAGAACGTTTTCAACCCAGAATTACATATCCCAAGAGCATATCAGGCAATTCGGAGGGCAAGAAAAAGCCATTGTCAGATTTATAAGGATTCAGGAAGTTTACGTCTCATGCTCTTCTTCCTGGGGAACTAATTAAGGATGTTTTTAAGCAGAAGAAGTAAATAAACCAAAAAATTAGAAAACGTAGTGTCTGAAAAACACCCGATCCCACTCAGAAAACCAGCAAAGGGGCAGCTATGCAGCAGGCTTAGGGAAGAACCATCCAAGACAGAGAGACAGGACACACCCCTGGGGAAGGTCTCGGGGAAGGGAGAGACTCGAGCAAGTGGAGAGTGTGATTAAGAAGCTAAAAAACAAGCAAACAAAAAAAATTAAGGTATGGTAAGTACAAGTAATGCAAGAAAAAGGTAGGTCAATTAGAAATTTTCAGGGGAAAAGAAAACCAAACAACTGAACAAGAAACTCATGGTCCAGCTACAAAGCCAACTCCCTGAAGCATCCTCTGAGCAGTCCACCGGTTAGGACTGATTGAGAAGGATCCGTAAGCCCTAGACCGCACTAACCCTAGAACTGAATTCCTAGGACTGAATACCTAGGACACACAATGGCGAAAATGCTTCCTGTTGTTGTTTTGTTTTGTTTTGTTTTTCATGAATCATCATGCAGACAAAGCATGAAAGACTCCATTGTGTTCTCAGGACTGTGCAGGTGCAACTAACGAGAGAAAACGAAGATGAGGGCTGAGCGGAAGGTGGTGGGTGGACAGCGCAGGAGGGAGGAAGGGTTAAAAAGGAGTCCTTAAGAACTTCATCTGAAAAAGTGGGGGCTAGCAGGAGATTAACAGTAGTCAAAACAGTGGTTTAAGTATTTATTTAAATTATAAAGGAAAGCATTTCTATTCTAAAATAACAAAATACAAGGAAGAGGAGGGGTGTTACACATGAGCCCTATCTTTATTGACTGCATTTCTTTTTTTTTTTTTTTTTTTTATGTTTATTCTCACATAATGTGAAGTCCCATTGGGGTGGCCAGTTCAGAGGCCTATTGATGTCATTAAGAACCCAGGTTCTTGCCAGCTCTCTGCTCTTCCTTCCTCAAGGTGTGTTGGTCTCTTCCTTCACAAGCCCCTCTGGGGACCCAGGCTGGTTCCTGCACTTCCAAGGATCACAACAGCATCCAATGGGAAAAGACCGTTCCCCTTGCTGTGCGGTATTTTTGTCAGCAAGGAAAGATGGCCTCTCCCATCCCTCTGCAGACTTCTCGTGTCTTACTGGCCCAGACTGCATCACCCGCCCTCCTCCAAGCCAGCGGCTGCCTTCTGGCAGCCCCTTGCCAGCTGACTTGACCTGGCAGAAGGTCCCTGGCAATGGCCATTTGCATCTCAACGTGAACCTAAGACTTAGGCATAACTGTCAATACGATTTCTCTCTTAATTGATGTGTTCATACCAAGAGCTATCAAAGGGAGGCTGCTGTCCCCGTTATCCCTGTACTCAGTTCAGTTACAGACGTAATTCAGAAAAGAAACCGCAAAGCCCGTCTAGTTTCCTTACTCAGCGATTCTCCCTTGAGAGCCGGAAATACAGGTTTATCCTCTCCAGTTTATGTGTGAAATCCGGATCCTCAGAACTGCTAAGTGAATTTTTCTTTGATTACACAGCTTTATGTAATTCATCGATCCTAAAAGATCTTAAACCTCTTTGAGATCATCTGTAGCTTTCCCATAATGTATAGATTGTATAGAGAGAGAAGGATTCCATGTCTCTTCCCAAAGCTTCCCTGTTTTGCAACTTGGTAAGTGCAACCCAGAGTTTAAATCCCAACTCTGCCACTTACTAGTAGCTGCATAACCTCCAGTAGTTTCTTGACCTTTTAACACTGTATTTATAATCATCTTATCTCTAAAGCAGAAATGATTAGTGCACATGCTTGGGTGTTTTTCAGGATTAAATGAAACTGCAAACAGACGTGCCAGTATAAATATAAGGAGCATGTCAGCAATTGTTAACTTTTCCCCTATGGCAGTGTGCAAGGGGCCATCTAGCACCTGGCTTCCCCGTTTTTATATGTTTGATAGTCGGTTGACATTATTGAAAAGAAGTCAACTTGAGAGGGGGGGCAAGGCAGAGGAATTTAATTCTCATTTGAAACATAAATGTGGTAACAAGAGGACAGATGAAAAACCGCAAGGAAAAGATCGAAAGGAGAAGATACCAGTGCTTCTGACCAGGTTTCCTCCATCAAAGGCTGCAAGCTGCTGCCACGTTTCCCTGAGCCAGATCCTGGGGAGCAGCCATTGACGGGCTTCAGCGGAATGGTTTCCTCACAGAAGGGACCGGGGCAACTGTCTTCCTTCACCAAATCGCTTTGAATTATAAAAAGAAATCAAGCTCAGATCATCAAAAAGCATGAGATGGGGGATAAAATATATTACAGGATTATAATTCAATAATAATTGAGTTTCTCTAGCATTTTTCCCTGGTGGGGAGAAAGAAGTTCAAACGTATCGCCTCCATCAGTGACAACACGCATCAGTGGAGATGAAGGCCTGGTGTTAGACTTTCTGCTCTTTGCATCCTCCGCCAAGGCGGTGAGACCGAACACTGTTCCTGCAGCTTAACCTCTGTGGCTCTATATGTGCCGCCACGAACACTTCAGGCAAAATTTAGAAGTTCGTTATTCCTCCTCAGTGGCTCTCTTGGTTCCGAGTGGAGGCAGCATCTCTCTTATTTCTTCTAAATGTCGTTAGAGCAGTTGCTCTAGGTCCAAACAGCTTGTTGAACAGAACACCACAACAAAACAAACCAAAGAGTTCCTGTGACATTTTTATAAGTCGTTATTACCCAACTGTAGCCCTGGAGTTCTTGAGAAAAGCACATGTTTTTATTTCTAGGATTCCAGTGATACAGTAGTAATAATCCTCAGCATCTTACTACGTATCTACTTATCGCCTGATTCTGAACCCAGGGAGTTCTTTTCCAAATGCCTAGCACGGCAAATAACAAGGAACTAAAACAGGCAACTTGTCTTTCCGCTACCTACCTTTCGAAGGTCAAGGTGGGGACCAACTCGAGGGCGGTATCAGCCTCAGTCGTGCACCGTGGACCACACTGTGGAGCTGGCACCCCACTTTCTGAGGCAGTTCTGAGAAGCATGAGGCTAAGGAGCTGCGGTATTGAGTGTATAAGAAGTAACGTATCTGGCAGATGGGGACTGTCTGAACCCGTTCACTGAGAGGCACCTGCGTGGGACAAATTGGCGTTGCTGAACTTTGACATGTCAGATTTTGGATTTGAACATGCAGCCTGAGACTTCGCCCAAGGAGATCCAGGGAACGCACAAAAAAGATTCAAGCCTGTATTAGTTCCAGGGCAGGTTACACGTTGCAGAATAGAAGTGTTTTCCCCACGTGCTGTGTTGATACTCTGGGCAGCTATATTTGCATCACGCTCTTCAGGAACCACTGCTTAGAGTCAGTTATTCAGAAGTTCCTGGCCTCTCTCATTGATCTGACACATATTTTAAATTGCCTTGGAGTGCTGAGCTAAATTATATGTGTAAGTTAATCTTGTTTGAGAAATTGCTGGCAAAAAAATATGTTTTGTTCTCTGTACTTCCTTCTGATGCCCCATCTCTCCCTGCCTGTGCCTTCTCATCTGTATTTTACTTGTTTCCCATTTCTGACTGTATGTTTCTTCGCTGTCCTGCATGCATGGCCCCCAGACCCTTACCTCCTCAGACAGCAGGCGCACCGCGGGATGCTCCCAATCTTTATGCAGAGGCGGGCAAGAGCAGGCTTACAGTCGTTCGCATGGAAAAAGAGATGCTATAAGAATAATAATAGAAGCATAAACACTGTGTTCCACGTACTCACAACTGTAAACCTACTTTTGCCCACCCTGTACATTACCATCGGTATTAACAAGGGGCTCTTATCCCTTGTTATAGGTTGAGGTCCCCCCCACCCAACACTTACTATAAGCTGTTAAGTCAGATTTTTTCATGAAGACCTTACATCCCAGATTCACTAGTTTATGAATTAGTTTACCCAATGGCTTTCTCCATGGGGAGGGTAGACAGCATCTTTCAAAAGGTACTTTTCTACCAAGAAGAGAGTCGGTGCCACTGGGTATGGAGAGGGATGCATTTGAAATGAAGAGATATGTGTTTTAGTTCAAGTGCAGCCACTCAGTAACAGAGAGAGCCCCTTCCCCTCTCTGGTCTGGCTTCCTTATCTGTTCAGGGAGCAGCCTGCACTAAATAGCCCAAGGGTCTTCCCACCCTGCTCTCCCTTGGGCTCTGCTTCACAGTTTGCTCTTCGTCACCCCTGGTGATCATTGTGCCACATTGCAAGTCATGCCCTGTATTCCCTCACTAAGAGGCCAGAGGTTCAGAATAGGTCCTTGTTGCTTCTAAATTCAAATATCAACAGATGCATTAGTTCACTCTCAAGGGGAAGAAAGGTCACCAGATCACCACTGAGGCCCACTATGGGAGAACCCAGAGTGCCTGGGGGGTGAGGTGGGGGGAGACATAGACATGGATGGGGGCAGGGGCTAGGTCAACCAGTGGGATAGGAATGCGCCCACTAAGGCACTGGGGCCTCCACAGTGTCTAGACAGAAGGTCAGAGGATCCAGAAAGTCAACTGCAGAACTGAACCAGGGCGACGGGATGGGCAGAGGGGAGCTTCCAGTTCCCCTGAGGTCGGTGGATTTAGACCCAGCCGAGGACAACTTAGCCTAGCAGCCTTCTTTCACTGAGCAGGTCCTCCATCCCACGTTCTGAATCGATACAGAAGGGAGGCGTGTAGTAACAATGGCTCCCTGGGTGGTGAGTTTGAACCCAGACCTTTCTAGCACTTGACTGGCTTTAGGTAAGGACCCTACGGGACATTTGCTTACCCAGCAGCCTCAAGGCACTCAGAGTGCCCATGTAAAGATACACATATGTGTGTGTAAACAAGAAATCCCACAACCGATCTTCCTAATTCTGGAGATACTGAGGTTTCTTACTTCATTTTCCTTGCTGTGACATGCAGGGAGATCCTGATTAATCAGAAATAGAGGTGGGTAAAAAAGAGAGCTCCATGTGCTGTTATTAATAAATGGATGGGGGGGTGGGTGGATGGAAGGATAGATATATACATACGTATGGTATATGTTTGAGTAGAAAAGATGAGTGTCTATATAGATATAGATAATTATATGTATGTGTGTCTCTCTCTGTGATATTTATAACAGAAACCATTAATTCTAACTTGGAGTACATGATGGAGCTTCAGGAAGTCCATAAACACCAAAACATTATATGCAAAGTCTGTTTATGTAGATGTTAATTTTCTGGCCAGACAACCGATGATTTCACCAGATTTTCAAAATGTACTGTGAAATTCTGAACCCCTTCTCTTTGCCCCTCTGTGTTTGCTCTTTCATCTTGGAAAATGCTGAACAAACCGTTCGTTCACAATCAGAACAGGTATTCATACTAATGCTGAAGCGAACCGGTCTTGCCAGGCCTGAGAGTGCTGTCTTCCTCTCCTCTACCCTCCGCTGCAGTCCCCACTCCCAGCTCTTCACACTGTTCTGCTTAGCTGCCCCGACAGAGTAGACGCGCGTTGGTGCCTCATTCTTGTCTTCCTCATCTGGCCCTAGCAATCCTTCCTGCAGGTCTTCAGATATTCTTCACTCTGATTTTGGTTCTCTGTAGAAGCTCAAGACCTGCCAAATATGAACCTTCCTTTCACTCACCACCCCCTAACCTCAGATTTTACGGTACAAAGGTTTCTGCCATCCTCTGTGGCTCCGCCATCTAGCTTGTCAACCTTGGTTAAACACAAAGACCTGTGGACACTCTTCCTCTCAGTGATTCCTGTTTTGCTGGCCCACGTCCCTTCCAGCTCACATCTGGAATAAAGCAGCAATTCTTCCGCTAACGTTTGTGCCTCTCGGTGTGTTCCCCTAAGCCATCCTTTGAGAAACGGCTTTCCTGAAATTAATTTTTTGTTCATTCCTAAGAATGACTTTCTTAAAATACTCTATCCAGTCCAAACATGCAAGCTTGTATAGAAATTCTCCTAATAACTGTCTTTTCTTAACTAGCCAGCTTCTGCACTCATGATTTATTCCAGAATCTTCTGTTCCCCCTGATCTCACAGTCCTCCTTCCAAGTGATTTATAGTTGAAGCTCCGTGCCTTTGTTCTAGCTGTTCTTACTTATTAAACTTCTTGCTCTTCTAAATGCATCACACCCCCACCCCTTTTCTGGAATGATTGACTACCCCATTTGGCGCTCTGTTCTCTGAAATCATCAGCATAGTATTTGTATCTCCCACAATGTAAGCACATGACATGTAATAGATATTTGTTTCAAAAATAGATTTCCAACCAGGAATCCCAGAGTAATAAAGGTATGTTTTGGGGAAAGCACATAATGGCTGGTTCAGAGCAATTACCACAAAGACATGGCTAACTCTGAGGTGACTTACACTCACTTAACACTATTTATAATATTTAGTCTAGCTTCCCAAGCATACTCCTTGGCTGAACTGTAAAATATGATCAGCTAATGTGTACTTGTAATTGGTAAACGTAAAACAATTCCCTTCCCGTCCCAAAACTGATGGTAAACACTACCAAACCTGTATACATCCACCTCTCCCTGTGATTATGGCATCAGATGTTAGTGTGTGCTTCCATTCCAGCTGATCCTAAGTAAGGGAGAATTTTATTATAAGTGCTGTTCCCAAAGAGTAACATAAACTGCTTTAGTCAGCAATATTATATATATAAAATCTTTGCCTAGCTGTTTATTGAATTGCTGACTCTCTCTTCTTTAGACCCAATAGTCATATCTTTGCCTCCTTAACTGACGCATGAAACCAAAAGAAAAATACCTTAGTATTCTTAATAAAATGGTATAAGATTTAGATCATTTTTTACTACATGCAGTAAAAATGCAAATGTGTATAGCTTATTTGCAAATGCAGACATTAATAACTGATATTTAAACAGGTTGGATTAGCAATTTTACTGATATATTTAAGAGATTTTTCCAATAATTTGCACACTAAAAATCAATTTGAATGTAACATGTAAATTGAATTTAACTTTTGATATAAAATTGCAGTTATCAGCTTGAACCATTAAATTTACTGTTTAATATATGCTTTCCAGCTCACTTGGTTAGAATTTCATTGCACCTTATCTATATAAATTTAATTAGGCTTGATATCATCAGTATATTATAGAACTAATTAAAGATTTAGATAAGTGTTGAGGGGGCTTATTGAAAACTCCACAAAGTTCCATTTGGAAAATGAGATATTCTTCCTTCAGTTCATTGTGAGAACGGAACAGCAAGAAGTGTTCCTCGCAGTGTTTCTGAAAACTTATTTAACTGGATTTAATGGACTTACTCCATTCTTTGAAGAGCTTTTTAATTACTCTGTATCTTTGGGCAGTCCAGTGACGTTATAATCTTTATTTAAAGGCTCTAAAATCCTCGTTTCCCTCTCCTCCCACTGAGCTAGCCGTCCCCTGCGCGCACGCGTTGTGCCTGGAGGCACGTGGTGCGGGAGGTCTGATGGCGATCACGGAGCACAGAACTGTGTGGGAAGTCTGTCAGTCCTCCCAGGTAGCATTAACACTGGGAAAGATCAGAGTGCCTGCTGTAAACACAGTTGAAAAAGAGGAAAGATAAGAAACCCTGACCCAGGAGGTAACACCTGAGCTAAACAGGTGCCTGCTCAGAGGCGAGCCTGCTTGGAGTAAATCATTTTGTAGAAATCACTTTGAATCCCCTTGTATTTGTGTCTCTGCTGTAGGGTATAAAGCAGATTAGTTTAAAAGACTGTGATTTCAACTAAGTGCTTTGTGTCTTCATTACAAAGCACAATCAAGCTTTTTATTACATGAAACCACCATTACTTTTGATTGACTATGCACGGAAATAAAGCTGCATCTACTACATTCCCAGGGAGCTCAATGCTCTTGTCAAAAGCACATTTTTTTTCTTTCTTTCTTTCTTTCTTTTTTTCTTTTTTTTTTTTTTTTTGAGTGCGGATAAAGTAACATAATACCTGATAGAAGAAAATGAAAATAGAAGGGCAAATAACGAAGGTGGACCATCTGTGACTGGGTACATACACTGTTGTTTAATACAGAGGTACCCAGGAAGCAGGAAGCCAGAAAAATGTCGACACAGAAAAGGTGCAGCTTTGGGCTTAGGAGAAACAGATTAATGCTCTGCTGTTGATTAGCTGCATGGCCTGCCGCCTGATCTCTCTCAGCCTATGTTTCTTTTCCTGGAAAATAGAAATAATATTCATGATGCTGCCCCTCCCCCCACTCAGTCTCCCTCTTGGGTTGGGATGGTTTTCGGATGTCCTCTGCTCCAGTCCATTTCTTTTTCCAGATATGGAAACTGAGGTACAGCGGGACTCAGTGGTATGATCATGACCGCTAGTGGGCTAGTGGCAGGGCAAGGACTGGGTCCAATGCATCAGAGATGTCACGTCATGTCCACACCGTCACGTGGAATATGAAAGAACACACAGACATTTGTTTTAATAACATTCTGGCTGTACTTGGTAGCACTGGGATTTACTTCCCCTCAGGCGTCTCTTTCTGAAACACATCACGGCAGTGTTCCTGCCTGCGTGGCTTGTAAACATTTGCACCCCACCCCTGCCTGAAGAAACACAGAAACATTCTGGTCACAGACCAGTGTTCGTTTCACCACCACACTTGAAATGTTTCTCATTGAAAACATTAGGAATGTTGGCCCGTAAAACAGATTCTCCACAGAAGTATAAGCCCGGAGTGAGGAGGACACCCCAGCTACCTGGTTTGGGACATCCAGAAACCTCCAGCCATAGCATCTGACATGTACCATCTCCCAATATGGCCTTAGACTTGGACATTTGGGGGTCCTGGGCTATCATGGGTACCGTGAGGAGTGCTGTGATTCAGGGGAGCTTTGTGGGCAGCAGGTGTGTTCCTTCCCATGCCTGGGAATTGAGACTGAGTGTTGAGAAGGTAGAGTGGGGAGAGGAGGCAGCAAACTGGCCAGAACAGCCTCCCGGTGGAAAGGACGGACCGAAGGCTCATTTGCTTCTTCCTCATTTTTTGCACACTCGCCCTGCACAGCGTCTGCAGCTCCGACACAGGGGTGCTCACTGGAAGCGGGGTGTTAGCGTAACCTTGGCTGGTAGCGTTGGGTTGGCCAACCACGGGGCGTGGTCTCGGGGTCAGGTCCGCAACTGGGGGTCTAGGCCAAGTGGGCTTAACTCTGTTTCTCCTCATAACTCTACTTCTGTCCCCTTGGGTACCCTCAGCTAATCCCCTCTGCTATCTTCCTCGGATTTCCCTTTGGCCACAGAATGATTGCTAGGCCACACCCTGCTCACTGATGGAGCCCCACGTGAAGCGCTATGGAGGTTCAGGAGAGGTGTGAAAGCATCAGAAATTTTGAGATTAAATCTGAAGGGGCCAGTGTGAAGGAAATGCCCTTTCCTTCCCACTTCTTCCACAGTATTTGTGGAAAACCTGGTGGTTCAGGTTTCCAGGCCATTTTTGCTGCCTTTTGCATGTCTTTTTACTTTCCCTGTTAAAGATGGACGTATATATATATATATATATTTTTTTTTTTTAAACTGTACCTGCTGAGATCACAGGCCATTCCCCTCTTCACCTTTCTCTTTAGTCTGCCTCAGCTCAGCCTTGAAGAGTTGCTCTTTGCCATGAATAGAGGGGTCTGAAGGTCAGCTGTGTAAGAGAACAGATCATTGCAAGAAGTCTCATCTTTCACTTTAACTTCACATAAGTTAGCATAACAGTCACACTTGGAGCAGGCTTGGCACCTCAGCTCCTCATTTTCCCCCCATCTGATACCCAGGCTAAAATAGTGTTAATATATTCTTGCCAGACATGTGCACAGTGCTTAACAGTCTACATAGGACTGTCACAAATATGATCTCAGTGGGTCTCCTGATCACGAGTAAACATTTTTGTCTCCCCAAGCTTGATTCTGGGTGTGTACTGTTGTCTCTTGCCCAACTCGGAGTCTTCCAGAATGATCTGGGGGAGGTAGGACAGGGTAGTGCATTATGTAGGCACAATTCAGTCTGGCTGCTGTTAACCAGCTAGCTGACCTTAGGTGTTGAATTAGCCTTTGTGAGCCTCCACTGTGAGGATGAAATCAGGTGCACCTGTAAAGCATCTGGCATATAGTTAAGTGTTAAATAAACACTAATTTCCCTTAATAGAAACTTTAATTAGTGAATCTTTGACTAAATCATAGTTCTACTACTTTGTAATCATACACATAGAATTGTTCCCAATTCTAACCTATTTTTCCAGTAGGGGTTATTTATTATTCGTTGTTAGAAATTTTTCTTGAGGTTAGTATATGGGGCTGGAGCAAGTTCAGAGGCATTTCATGCAAAGGTGCTGCTGGTCACAGAACCTGCAAAAGTGCGGGGCCCTGCAAAATGGCTTTGCCACCTTTCAGGGACAGTTTGTGAAAATGTGAGCTGGTGAGGACATTTGCCTGTCGCCTTCCAAAGTCTTAATTTGCTAACAGCAAAGGAGAACACTGAACTGCAGCAGAAGTCCTAACGGATCCATCTTGAAACAGTATTGGCTGTGGACGAACATCTTCTCTACAGTCGGGGATCTAGTTCATACAATTAGCACTTTTATAACAGCTTTCTTGAGATATAATTTCCATACCATAAACATTAACCCTTTAAAGTATGTGATTCATTGGCAGGTTTTTTTATACAGTCAGAAGGCTGTGCGGCCGTCATCACTAGCTGATTTTGGAATCGTTTCAGCACCCCAGAAAGAAACCCTTGTATCCATTAATCGTCGCTCCCCACTCCCACCCCCACTCCCCACCCCCACCCCCACTCCCCACCCCCACCCCCACCTACTAATATACGTTCTGTGTCTGTGAATTTCTGGATATTTCATGTAAATGGAACCATCCAGCTTGTGGTCTTTTGTGTCTAGCTGCTTTTAGTTAGCGTAATGTTTTCAAGTTCTTAAAATTAGCACTCGTCTTTACGTGAGGGTATGAGACTGAGTTAAATATTAACCCAGGTACCCACCTCATCACTTGGCCTCCTACCTGCTCTTTTACTTTCTCTTACTTTTGTTTTTGTTTTTTTTTTCTGGAGGGAGGGGTTAGAAAGGGAAAAGTAATGTTTTACTGCAGTATAGCATACATACAGTCGGCGGCGGCGGCAGCCGTCCGTCTCGAGAAACGATGGTGTAGCTTCTTAAGAGTCTATCTGCACCGCCGAGAATGGCTGTGCAGTCCGACTCGGGAGTGAATGGTATCTGTCTCCTCCAGTGTTGAATCGACATCTTGCGATGACGCTGGAGTGTCCTCTCCAGTGAAGCTGAAGCTACAGAGCCTGGGCAGGGTGATATGGAGGGTCTGCTGTTGCCCATGCAGCAGACCCCCCCTCTCTTCGCAGCTGAAGGGTCCAAGGGAAAGACGGAGTCAATACAGCTTGGCTTCAGGTGCGCCGCAGGAGTTGCCGGTGTTGACTACAACGTCAAACCGCCTTAGGGACTCCGGCTCCGGATTTTCTGTCGGGGTTTACTCCCTTAGCCTTTCCCCTGAAGAGGTATGCCGCAAGGCAGCGGAGGTTTTTTGGAGTCAGAGTTTTCCTTCTCTGATGTACCCTGACTGGAAGATCGAACCAGCGACACTTAGCTCGCAGGCCGACGCTCAATCCACTGAGCCAAACCAGCCAGGGGTCATACTATGAAATACTACTCAGTATTCCTGCCATTTGCGACAACATGGATGGATCTCGAGATTATGCTCTGTGAAATAAGTCAGTCAGAAAAGCCAATAAGCATATGATATCATTTATATGTGGGATATTAAACTGAAACTCAAAGACACAGACAACAATATGGTGGTTATCAGAGGCAAGGAGGATAGGGGTAGAAAAGGGATTCAAATATTGTATATCATGATCAAAGATGATCTGACTTTGGGTGGTGGGCACACAATGCAACATACAGATTGTATATCACAGAAATGTATACATGAGCCCTGGCTGGTGTGGCTCAGTGGATTGAGCACTGGTCTACAAACCAAAGGGTCACTAGTTCGATTCCCAGTCAGGGCACATGCCTGGGTTTCAGGCCAGGTCCCCAGTTGGGGGTGCACGAAAGGCATACATACAATGAACCGTACAAATTTAACTATGCAGCTTTTATTACATCACCCAGATAAAAATATGAAACATATTAGAATCCCCCCCAGGAGCCTCCTTGGCCCCTTCTGAGTCATGTCTCCCATCACAGGTGTCTCCTGACTTTGCTTCACTCTGCTGGGCTGAGTGGCTTTCTCTGGCTCCCACATGTAGCCTGGGGCACCCAGACCGCACCCACCCCTGCGCCCCACGTTCTGATTGCTGGGCTCTTGGGGCCTCAGTCACTGCATCCACTCCGGTTCACTCCCGTGGGAAATGCAGCAGCACTGAAGCTCAGGAGGCGCCCCTGCTCTGGGCCAGGCACCCCCGGGCCTTGTGCTTCCTCCTTGCCTTGGTCTCCAGCTTTCCTTCCACGTGGCAGACCTCCCTCAGCAGGCCATTAAGGGGAACCGTTAACATGGGCGAAAACGCACCCCCTCCCTCAGGCCCACTGTGGCAGACGGGAGCCCCGAAGGCAGCTCCGCTCCCCCGCTGGGGGACGGCGGGAGCGGATCCCCATCAGACGCTCAGAAGCGGATCCCTCTCATGAACTCCTGCGTGCTCCCTCCTCTTCAAGAAATGAAGGTTTCCCTTTAAATTCACTTTCTGGTCTTTCAAAAACTTTCACTTCTGTGTGGTCCAGAGCCAAAGGTTATCATTAGCATTTAAATAGAGGCATTAAAGGCTCAGAGACCTTCCTCTCCTAATGTTGCCCTTTTAAATCCAATACTTTTTTCTTTCTAAAAAAAGAATGCAATCGCCATATATATTTTCCCCATCAGAGGCCCTTTTCGTTACACAGAGTTAGGGAAGCAGCGTTGTTAAGCAATCTCAATACTAGTGTTTTTAGGTGGAAAGGGCTGGGCTTTAAAAATTGCTGTTCTGTTCCTCAACGCCCTTTTTTCTCTGCTGACTCTCAGAATGTCCTTTCTTATGGTTAATTTTATCCTACCTAGTACGTCTCATTTTCCTCCAGACACCCCCCCGGACTTAAATCCAGCTCTGAACTGTGGCTCAGTGGGTAGAGCACCAGCCTGCGACCCAAAAGGTCGCCACTTTAACTCCCAGTCAGGGCACAGGCCTGGGTTGCAAGACAGGCCCCCAGTTGGGGGCGTGTGAGAGGCAACGGATCAATGTTTCTCTCCCTCTCTTCCTCCCTCCTTTCCCCTCTAAAAAAATAAATACAATCTTTTTTTAAAAGTTAAAAAAAAAAAAAAAAAAGAAACTGCTCTAAGTCCTTGCTATGTAATATGGGAGTTCCCGGAAGCCCCCCTTAACTGTAGTGGAGAATCCAAGGAACCTGGGGTGACCAGTCACATGACACTATGGCCTTCTCCTGAGACCCTCTTATTTATCTGCCATTAACTAAAGTCCTCCAGACTACTGTGTATGATTGTCAAGAGATTAAACAAGACAATGATCATACCCCTAATTTATAATTTTATGTACAATTATACACATGTTAGGCCCTCCCTTCCTCACATTTCAACGAGGCCAGTGGAGGGATTCGAATGGCAGGTACCTCGGGTAAAAGGTGTCCCTCTGCTTTCTCCTGTTCTTACTGCCAGCCCTCCCTGCCCTCCCAGCCTCATCGCAGTCCCCTGTGCACAGTTCTGTAAGGCTTCCTGGTGCCCTCGGCCTGATGGAAGGAAGTACTAGGGGTGGGAGCCTCGGCCTCTTTTACTGCTGAGCTGCTGAGATGTTGGCAGCCTTCTCTCGCTTGGAGGTAGATTTTATCCAGCTCCACACTTGGGTTGTGAAGCTGTGAGGAAACCAGAAGATGGATACAGCATGACAGAGGACCAAGGAGAAGCGGGGTGGTCCAGCGGTCTCATGGGCTCTGGCTCCTCAGACTGCCCCTCGGCCACCCCACTGCGCGGGAGGGGTTTCCCAACCACGTGGTCCGTGGTCCTTCCTGACTTCTCTCCCAAATCCTCTGTCCTCACACTCCTCGCACCAACTGCAGAATAAGTCCCCAGGTGCCAGGGTGTAAACTGAGGTTTGACTGTCCTCGTCCAGGGGAAAACCTGAAGAAAGACAGTGTGCCGAGTTTGTGAGTTTCTCATAAAAGAAAGCATGTGCCTTTTGTTCTGAGATTATTCCTTTGACACTTGAGGAGCGTTAAAATATCTTCTGTCATTAGATCCTGGTTATAAGAGATGGTCGTTGCTTCGTCTAACAGCCTAGGCAAAGGGCAAGGCTGCCAACACTCGGTGAAAGTGCCATCCCTTTCTTCCACCTGCCCATGGAAGTCCGGCCTCAAGCGTGACAGCAAGGGCCATTGTGACTTGGTCCCCGTTTACCTTGCTAACCTCAGTTCCTCCTCCCGCTCCCAAACCCCTTGCACTCCAGTGAGAAATAAACCATCTGCAATTCCCCAAATACCTTGTTCTTCCCACTTCCTCATACACTTCACACATTCCATTTACTTGTCAGGTACTTTTCTTCTCTCGTGTTTGCCTCATCGTTAATGTCTCCTCCATGAAGCCTTCCCCGACTGCTCTAGGAAGAAGACAACCAACCCCTCCTGGTGGTGGTCTAAGAGTCTCATTTGTACCCTTATTAAGCCACTGTCACCTAACTATAATTACACGGCTACTGTCACACCAGACTCTGCATCCCCAGAGAGCAAGGACTATGTTTTACTCACTTCCTACTACACACACTTCCTTTACACACAACCAACTATATACTACTTGGTGCGTAATTGATGCTTAAATTGTTGAGCAAATAAACAAATAGAAAAATAATTTTGAAAGACGCTATCAAAGCACCGAGGATGCTGCAGAGAGTCATAAGACATAGTCATTGTCGTCAAGAAGGCTGCGTTCTGGGAGACGTTAATAAATATATATGATGGTACATCCACACACTTGAATTCTCTGCAGCCATTAAGAATAAGGCAGGTCGATATGTGCTGAAATGGAACCATCTCCAAGATATATTGTTAAGTGGAAAAAGCAAAGTGCAGTAGAGCATGTAAACACCATTTCTCTGTAAATGCTGTGTGCGCACACACAAGAGTCACACACACAACTATGCTTGTGTAGGTATAACTGGTAACAGTGGTTGTCCCCAGGAAGGGGAGTGGGGCGGGTGGTGGGGGGGACCAGGAGACAGGAGTGGGGGAGAGACTTTGCACTGTATGCTTTTTGCACCTTACATGATGTGCTAGGCACTGCTCAAAGCACTTTAAAGTTAGTAACTCATCCTCCTAACAACCCGATGAGTGGGTACTATCAGTTTCCTTATTTTATGGAACAGGAAACTGACGCCCAAAAAGGTGAATTAACTTCTCCAAGTTTACACAGCTGATAAGTAAATACCCTGATACCTTATTTTATTGTATCACTAGGTCAAAAAACTTTTTTTTTTTTTAAAGAAGCAGACACTACTCTGAATGGTACATGGTAAGTGGTGATCCGTGCCAGAAGTAACAAAAGGAAGAAATTGCTCGGATAGCTTCATCGACAACAGAGGATCTCAGCAATCTTGGGGGTCTGTTAGGCTTTGGATACAAAGACACAGAGCCAAAAAGTACTAGGTGTGTCCCAGGAACAGTGAGGAGCTCAGTTTGGCTTAAATAGAAGGTTGATGCAGGTAGAAAGTGAAGAAAAGGTGGAATAGCAGCCAGATCCTTACAAGGCCTTGGATATCAGTCTGGACTTCATCCTGTTAGCACTGGTGAATTCACAAGCTGTTGTAGCTGTTGTGAATCTGGAGGTTAGTCTGGGAGACTATCATAACAACTCAATAAGAAGCGATGAAGATCCGTGAAATGAACATAAAAGATGTTATAACAACAGACCTGGTGATCATTGTCAAAAGAAATGGAAGAGCAGAAATTCAAAAGTGATCCTGACATTTTGAGGTTTTGTAAACTACACTTCTGCTAAGCAAAATTTGGAAGCAGGGAGGCTACCTGGTAAGGGCACCTGGTAGAAATGTCTGCAAATCAGAGAAAATGAAGCTTTGATCAATGAAGAGACCAGATCTTGAGAGAGAAAGAGAGAACATCTTCTGTACAGATAAGACTTTTGGAAGCAGAGAAAAAACAAAGGGCCAGCGCCTCCAGTGGGCACAGAATAGGAGCCAAGAGTCACATCAAATGGACTGAGGGAGCTGGGAGAAGGATCGAAATCCAAGCGGAAAAGTACTAAGCAAAGGCCGTTGTGTTTGACAGTTAGGGTGCCATCGGTGGCCTTTTTAAATATAGCTTCAGACAAAGTGGAGGCTTTAGAAGGACAGACAGTGAAGACAGATGGTTTTTGCCAGAAATTTAACAATGAAACGAGAAGAGAAGCGATGAGAGAGGGAGTGGACACAGGGTTGCCAAGGGCTTGAGGTCTGTTGTTCGGCTTTGTTTTGTTTTCAGAATATGAGCACTGTAAGGATGTTTGAAGGCAGACATGAAAGAACCAGTGAACGGAGTAGATACCAGATACAAGAGTTAAAAACAAAACAAAACCCCTCACGGCATTGGGAGAGATGGAATCAAGGGCATAGGGTTAATCTTAGAAGGGAAGAGAAACCCCTCTTTCAAGTGAAGACGGAAGGATTAATAAAAAACACCATCGCTGCCTCACAGAGTTGTACTGAAGGAAGAAATAATACGCATGTGGCCGGGAAAGAAAACAATAAAAGTTAGCTGCTATTTTTACCCCTGTTAGGTAGCAAGTGCCCTACCATACCATTTGATTTCATCAAACCTAACCTGTGATGTACAGTGTTTTTTATCTCATTGGGTAAATGAAGAAACTAAAGTCCAGACAGGCCAAGAAATATCCAGGAATTCGTGTCTGTTTCCACCAGACAGGAAAGAAAAGTTGAAGATGGCAGATCATTCATCCAAAATGAATCTTCCCTCCTTGGCCTCCCCTTTGCCATTTGCAGCCAGTGATCCCAAAGTGAGGGGGAGCTCCACGTCTCCTGCTCAGAATCGCATCAGGACACCCCTTTGCCTTCACATGGAGCACCTATTTTATTCCTAGTCCCTCTCCTTCCAGTGTCAAAGAATCAGACTATGTTTTATATTGTCCTCTAAGAGATTTACTGACTGTTGGCTCTCTCATTCATTCATTCCTTTTAGTTTATTCATCCCCACTAGATGCCCTGTTTTCAGGGCAAGGGTAACAAGGAACGATCCAGAATCCAACCCTGCTCTCATTGAGCCTGTGTTCTTGGGGGGGTGGGGGAGCAGACATTTACTAATGTAATAAGCGCTCGTATAACACTTATTCCATTCCAGCCACTTTTCTTCATCATGTGACCCTTGTAAGAACCCCATGTTACTCTTCCCTTTCTCAACTGAAGAAAATAAGGCATAGTGATGAATAAATAGCCCGTGATCATACAAATAGTCAGAGGCAGAACTGGGATTCAACCAGACCCCTGGCTCCTGAATGCATGATCACAACCACTGTATTATGTATGCTGTATCTCTAACTTTATACATAGAGTTATAAAGTACATATTAAACATTTGTTTTGGTAACATATATTTTTAGGTGGAGGTGGGTGCTAAGAACAAAAGTAAAGCTCAGAAGAAGGATAAGCGTTAGATGGGGTGGTCAGGGAAACCATCACTTATTGATAAGCTGACATTTGAGCAAAAACAGGATCGAATCTCTCAATCTCTTTTCTGTCAACCTTCTGTCCCTTTCACCCTGTTTGATGCTTTTTTTCTGATCTCCTTTCAATCGGCTTCTGGTCAAAAGCAACCCAGAACTATGAAGTACTACAAAGGCAGAGATCGCCATCACCTCCTTGTCCTATAACTGGTACTTTCTTTTCCAGGAAGTAAGAAAATGCTCTGGCTCCATACTGTTAGCCCCACACATACACCTTCATGGACGGTTTTCAACCTTTCTGTTCTAACATTTCTCCCAGCTATGGAACCTGCGATGGTGGAATTCCTTCAAGACAAATTCACTTGGGTTTTCCCAACATGAGTCTCATTTTGTCATTTGCTGCCCCAAATTCTAAATCTTCTGAGTCCTTTGCGGTAGTTCTCTTCCTTTGCCACTGTTGATGTCCCTCCCCCATTTAGCGACATCACCCCTTCCGCGGCTCTGAATGTTCTCGCACGTTAATTAAGGTGTTAAGTGAGCTCAGTTATAAGCCAGTGTCCTTACCGTTTACTAGCTGCCTTCTCTTCAGAATGCATTGGTTTGCCGTTAGCATCACCCTTGTTGGTTTCTCAACCTGTGCCCTATCAGAGTAGCCATTCAGAGTAAATTTGTTTTGCTAGTAATGTTTTTTAGAGGCACTGGATAAAATGGTTCACTGACATCCAGATATATATCACCCATGGTGGCCTTTTCACCTGCCAAATTCACATCGCTATCCAAAGCTACCCATCACGTTGGTCAGAGGATTTGGGTGTTTAATTAAACCCTGCTGGAGACTGTACATATTTCTATTAGCTCCTCCTGATTTAGTCTATTATTTTTCTAATTGACATTCTGAAGTCACATGTCCTTGAGTCTCAGTTGGCTCATTTGGCATCTTTGTTTTATTTATGTTTTCTCTCTTTTATAAATAACCTTCAGGGTTTAGTAAACACACCGCGTGTTTGCCATTGGGACCTACTGATTTGCATATGCTCACACTTTTCAAATAATCTGCTGATGTTCTGGTTTCTCCGCCAAAGCCACTTTTCCTTTCTGGCCCTTCAGTCCTAAAAGATACAGTCTTTTGTCTCAGCAAAGTAGAGAAATCTTTTATAACAATATAAGGAAGTGTACTAGGGTTTCTAACTAGGATCAAAAGGTCAGGAGTTGGGGTTTGACTAACAGCCAACGAAGAACAGCTAAATAGCAGTCCTCGCATCTTAACACCCTCGCAGGGATGATCACTTGCAGTGAACTGTGCATTCAGCCTCATCCATCCAGTCCTTGGCTTAACACAGTTGTGAGCTGGCTGGCCAGGGGCAGAGTCAGTGGCTCAAGAATAGAGCTAACTGGCACCTACGAGAATCAATCCATTACCTTGTCCTCATAATGCTCTAGTGGGCCAGGTTTTCCCACCAGAGCCATGTGGCCCATACCTGTCCACACCCTATGCTGTAAATGCAGAAAGCCAATGCCTGTTATGCCCTTGCTTCTCCATCCCTACTTTGAGCAGGGACCTTGGGTTCTGTACCTTATCTAGGGCCCTCCAACTCTTTGGCAGCAGTATGGGTAAGCAGGCTGGCTGGAAAGCCCCAGATTTATCTTACTTTACATTTGATCTTAGCCAAAAGGCTGAGAAGATGAGATCTATCTTACTTTAAGTGAAATAATTTGCCTAGTGCCTTAGATACCTTTGATCTGGGCCTGGATTGGATTTTTTAAAGTGTAGATAAAAGAACCTTCTTGCAACAAGGACTATACCTATCTATGGTACATTAGCATTTAAAATATCATTAGAGCTTCCTAAGTATTAGTTATCCTTTGAAGGAATTGTTTGCCTTATTTATTGAAAATTTGCTAATTCCATTTCATTACCTAAACCTGACAAGCCGTAGGACATCTGAATTATTTTTACTCAGCATATCTCTGCAGTTGTTATCCAGATTGCTAATCTGAGACATATAGACTATAGCAGATAATATCCAGTAAGCGCCTTGTGCTGATTGGTAAACAACATGTAGCCTTGAGGCCATCAAAGTGTCTAATACTAGGTGGTTGTTTTTTTATCAACCTGTGCTATTAGATAATTTATTTTTTTAATGGAAAAGTCTCCCCAAAGTGATATTCAATAATTTATTTTAATGGAAAAGAGTCTCTAAAGTGATATTCAGCACAGCGTAGCTCTCCTTAACCTGGATTCGCCTTTTGATAATCAAAAGAGCATTTACAGACGTATGAGACAAACACAATTATGAAAGTAAAATGAAGGTCCTAAATAAAAAATCACAGAACAAGAGGGTAATTCTATTCACTCTTTCATATTTCATTATTTGATAACATCAGAAGATGAATCCATCAGAATTGCTCTGGCAAGTGCAAACAGAAGTGTGTGCCTAATCAATATTTATTAAAACCTTCAAAATGAGGAGAAGGAGTTGAGCAGACTTCTTAATGGACTGAATAATTATTCATACAATAGGGGTTTGACCAAAGGCAGCGCCCAGACCAAAGAGGCAAGTTTTAATTGCACTGAATTTAAAATGCAGATCTTCCTCTAGCCCTGCTGTAGAAAACTTAATTTAAAAAATTATCTGATGTAGCAGAGAGAGTGACATATGAGTCCTTACGTTGTCGAGGAGGACATTTCAACCACCGCTCTTTATAAATGTAGGATGTGTTCCAAAGGTGGGGACCAAAGTTTGTAGCCAAGGGAACAAAGTTTGTAGCCAAGGGAACAAAAAGGAAAATGTTTTCCCCTTTTCAGCAACTGTAACTGGGCTTGCGAGAGGACATCATCTTATAAGGGATGGGTCTCAGAGCAATTCCTTGGTGTTGAGTGGTTGCATTTTTGTAAAGAGAAATAAATATAGCAGTGCCGTGGCTGCTGCTGTCAAAAATATGAGGCTGCATTCCTGAGAGGGGTGGACACAGCCAACTTGAACTGTTAACACAGCGGTTCTCAACCTGTGGCCACGACCCCTTTGGGGGTCGAACGACCCTTTCACGGGGGTTGCCTAAGACCATCGGAAAACACATATATAATTATATATTGCTTTTGTGATTAATCACTATGCTTTAATTATGTTCAATTTGTAACAATGAGAATACATCCTGCATATCAGATATTTACATTACGATTCATAACAATAGCAAAATTACAGTTATGAGGTAGCAACAAAAATAATGTTATGGTTGGGGGTCACCACGACATGAGGAACTGTATTAAAGGGTCGCGGCATTAGGAAGGCTGAGAACCACTGTGTTAACGTCCTCCCAAGAAGTGTGGGGGTTATCAGAACGACGCCAGTGGGTAACTGCCACTTGAGAACAATGCCACCCGCAGATGAAGGGCCGTGGTGTGTGTACGTGTGCCACATTATATAAAGGAAAATAGAGGCAAACGGCCCATCGAAGCCTTGCACCAGACCCCCGGGCTCTCTTACCTCTTGAATGCTTGCCACCAGCTGAGGGAATTTGTGCGCCAAACTTTCTGAAGACCACACTCGACCTTTCTCCTGGAGCGCCCTGGTCAGAACAGAGACATGCGCAATCTATTCTCGGGAGTGTTCCAGACTATTCCAGCATGGACTATAAATTAATTCTGCTCCCAAGCCTCTAAAGATTATTTTGCTTCTCTATACCTTAGTTTTCACATTCCTAAAATGAAAATAACTTCAACTATTTCAAATGAGAATTTCAGTCATGTCTCTAATAAACTCTAAGCTCTTTGAAGGGGAAGACAAATGAGAACAATTATATTATATTTGTTAATGAACTAATTCATTCTTCTGACACACAGGATTACCATCCAGTTTGTTATTGGTGTGGAAAGTGCAGTGAGCTGAGTTTATATTTGTTCAGAATGTTTTTAAGTCAGCCGCTGTCACAGCTTGCAGTAATGGCTTGGGGAAAATCAGCATCAGCTAATTCTGGCGGAAGCCCATGATTTTAAAGGACCAGGCAGAGGATGCCATCAAGATTTTAAAATCAAAAATCCCAGTGCTTAAACAGCATCTGCAATAACTTCTTTGTTCTGCACATGGGAAGCCAAGGTTCAAAGAGCTGATAGCATTTGCCCAAGGTCACACAGCTGGTTAGGGGGCGAGAATGAAAGATTTAACTAGAATCTGAGTTTAGTTGATCTCTTGAGTATTTATTTACTTCTCTAAGTCTTTCCACTATAACTGCCTCTCAATTATTTATGGGATGATTATCTAGTTTATAGATTATTCAATTCCTTTCTTTTCTCTCTTTCCATTTCCCTCCTTATTAGCATATATACCATTGAGTGAGCAAGAAAACAGGAGTTGAACGTTTTATCTGATAATTTAGTGACCCATCTGCTACTGGGTTTTATTTAAGAGTTCAAAATGCTGCAACGGTTGGCTGAAAGGCATATGGGGAGCTAAGGTTAATACTAAGCTATATTCAGGTAAATATCTCTTCCCTTGAAACTTACATTTAAGAAGGCAGCTTCAGAGCCTAATTCTCTTGTTGATATTAATACTGTCTTTATCTCGGGAAGGCCTAGATGAGGAAGTCTTTACAATGAAATTACTTAATTATCTCCCTTTCTTGCGGAAGTAATGAATCAGAAGGGCAGCCAACTTTGGGGAAGAAAGGTCACCTTGTGCATTACTAGCTTGGAGGAGCAAGAAGGGAGAAATAAAGAGAGGCGACAAAATGAATGGAAAAGCCAGAAAGCTTTCCTGTAGCTCCCGAATGCTGAAGGTAACAGCGCGACTTCGTTATTTGGGTTAGAGCACTGAATTCCCAGATCAAATCCACTGTTATTCAAATATAACTGCAAAGGGTATAAATGAATTTTGAATTGCCACAATTCTAGCTTGTTTCATTACAATAGAAGGCAGAGAGATGAGTCAGTGTGTGAGTTTTATTAAACTCATAGTTCCTAAATCATGACTAAAAATGAATGAGCTATACAGGTATCCTTTGAAATTAGTAGTTTTGCTTTTTACAGTTTCAGATATTTCCATATTCTGGTGGTTTGGGCAGGAGTCTGGGGTTCAGAGTCCTTCCTGTTGAGGCCTGAGACGAATCACTCGTATTCTCTCAGGCTCAGTTTGCTCATCTGTAAGTCATGGATAACCGCAGTACCCACAGCAAAGGGTCCATTAGGTTAATGCAGCTCCAAGTTAGATATTATAATATTAACGTGTGCCGAAAGGGTGAAAGAAGCCACAAGAGGAGACCCACCTCTCACGAAATGTCCCACCCTTCAGGGTGACATGCCACTCTGGTTTCCAGAATAGGATACTTGGTCCGTGTCTAGCAATTGGCCCTTTGATATTAGGGGCTATGGAGAGACTTGCTCCACAAGTCATGCGCTAAACAGGGTCTAACTCAAATGTATGTTCACCGATCCCATCCAGGCAGCTAAGTCAAGTGCTATCTACTGTAAAACGTGGTGCCTTGAAAGCTGTGGCTGCTATTGTAATGCTTGATGATGAAGATCAAGATTTCATTGTCCTGAGGCCTCAATAAGTGCCGATCGATTATTTATCCCAATTGGTTACATGATTTCATTTCAGTGTGCCTGTGTTTGTCAGAGAAGCTCATTTTAATTGTCTAGTTGGAGGCATTTTCCTCGTTTCTCCTTGGGGCACCTGGCGGCAGCCTTTCTCTACCTCCAGGTGTTCCTGCTGCTGCCCTGATTTAGCGTCGCCTCTGCAGCTGGGTGCTCTTGGGAAAGATGAATGCATGTCATTGTCTTTAAATATTTATGTTTCTTTATTATCTCATATGTCATCGTGGTTATGGGGATTTCTTACCCCTAACTATAGAAAATACACCACCCGTTAGCTGTCCACCTGGTTTAATAACTCAGCCTTGTGATGCTGGGGCCTTGTTTATCGAAGCTCGTGAGGATGCTTCTAAGCTCTCACCCTCCTCGGAGGGTCATTCTGGGATTTGTGAAGGTCTGTGTTGCACAGAGGACATGGAAGCATTAAGGACTTAAGTGGCATGCCTTTGTCACTTGTCACACTGGACAACTCAGGACTAGAAATCCAGGCATCTCTCTTTTGTCGGTCGCACCCAGCGTGGAACAGCGGTCTCTGGAGAACACCAGCCATTTATCCCTGGAAGCGAGTCCTCAGATTTTTTTCAAGAGAAATCCCATTTAATCTGGTCTGATGGGTTCAATGTTGCTTTTTAAAATAAATGATGAAAATATCAGCATCATAATACACAGAGACCCAATTCTGTGGCTTAATCTCATTGAAAAGCATTACAACCCACTTAGTGCGTCTGCCTCCTTCCCTAATGCTTTTAGGTCCTTGGCTCAGGAGATGGGAATGGTTCTGTGTCTTTTCCCACGCCACACCGGCTCTGGCTAAGTCTCCTGGTTGCTTCAGAACCTCTGGGAATGAGCGTACCTGGGGATCGGGCCTCAGGAACCTGTGCTCGTCCTAGGGTCCCCAGGCCCTCTGTCATTGGAGAATCTCCAGCCTGGAACTGTGGCTCTCTGGTCACTTCTAGCTTTGAAAAACCATGAGGCCCAAATTCTCATTCCGTTTAGTAAATCTGAATTTGAACATGTGTTCTTCTTGAGTGGTATTTAAAATGTGTGCTTAGTTCCACAAATGGACAGTCTGTGGCTCACCTGTGCACCTAAGGGAAACGGAAATAGACAAGGTAGGGCCTCATTTGTCAAAATACGGGGAAGCCGTGGGCGCCAGAGGACACGTGAAGCCGTAGGGTCCTTATGATGCCTCATCCTACAGCATCACTATTGTGATTTGTTGTTGTTTTTTTTTTAATACTGGCATTTTGTAATTACAACAGACAGGTTGTGGAGCAGGAGTAGTTCATGTGGATTTTATGCTTAACGTGAAGTTTCAAAAGAGTTCCTGACTATAGCTGATATCGGGTCCCAGGCCTCTGGAGGTTAGAGTTCACACGTTTCTTCTATCAGAAGTCCATCTGTCTGCATATAAGGTTATCCTTGAGTAGCAATTCCTAAATACGTGGTGCCGTGAAGTTAAACCAAGCACTCATTTGAAGCCACCACGGAAGATGAGCCCCAAGAGATCCCCACACAAGGATGCTGAAGGAGTTGCTGCCAGGAATCACTCAGAAACTTGCAAATTTAAGATGAGCACTTGACATTCCTGCCGCTATTTAGGACATATTCACAAAAGAGAATTTTTTCTCCTTTTTAAAAAACAATGAGAGTGTGTTAATTAGAAAAGGCGGTTAGGCTGGGCAGGAAGAGGCAAGAGCCATGTGAAGACACCGGAGCTCTGACCGCAGCCCCACTGTGGCCCAAGGGCAGCTGAGTCCTCCCGTATGACAGTCTGTTTTTCAACACGTTCCTAATAAAGAAGAAACAGATCTACAGCCCCCAGGCCAGTAGTGCGAGATTTGTGAACAAGCGATCCTGAAAGACCTGCAAGATCCCTTCACCCCCTGCCTGCCCTGGGCCCGCTGCCTTGTTCTGTCACCTCAATCCTGGCAAAGAGGTCCCCTCCCAGACACTCTGCGTAGCACTGTCACCTTAATCCTCCAGAAGAACAATGTGGCATAGTGCCTCTGCTCTCCAGAGAACCTCAGGAAGGGGGCAGGGAGGGCCTTTAGTGACTTAACTAGGCCTCGGGTTCTTTAGTGACTTAACTAGCCCGATGTCAAACTCTACCTTTTGGCTTCACGGCCTTTTCCTATGACTCCCCATTATTCAGCTACACTTCCCTGCCTTTGCTCATGCTCTTCTCTTTTCCCTTAACCCAGAATTTCCTCCCTGGAGACCCTGCCTGACAGTATCCTACCCCATACGAAGTCTCCACCCTGCCCTCAGTGTGCTGTGAATTCTCCTTCCTCCGCCATAAATTCATAACGTGAATACCTCCTCCTGGTATTTGGACTGTTCTTCTTTGCTCTGTCCATGAAAACGGAGTATTGGACTGAGAGTCAGAGACCTGGGTGCCTCTCTTGGCACTGCCACTCACTCTGTTTGTGACGTTGGGCACATCCTGTAACTTCTCCGTGTCTTCTGTTTCCTTGTCTGAGAAAAGGCAGGATAGCTCTCTGCGTGCGGTGAGGGTACGTGACAGTACATGGAAATTAACTTGTCGCAGAAACGCAATTATTTCATTACCTTTCCTACTTGTCTCTGAGCTATTTGAGGAAAGAGGCCACGTCTTGCTCATCATTACGCACTGCTATTACCATTATTGCATTACTCTTAATACATTGTTATTATAGTTCTAATAATAGTTAATATTTACACAGCACGCATACTTCTGTTGGGCACCTTTCTACGTGCTTTATGTGGATCAACTAATTTTTCCAATAACCCAAAGAAGTAGGTACTGTTATTATCTCACTCTGTGGAACAGAAAACCATGCATTTCTCAGAGCCTGCAATGAATGAATGAATGAATGAAGAATTGAACGAGACAGAAACAGCTGGCAGTGCTGCCAGATGATTGTCTTTCTCCCTCTGGGTTTTGTATCCTACTTCTCTTTGTTTTAGAGGTAAATGCAAATTAGGAGAAAATCTTGACTGAACTCTTAAAGAGTGTGAGGACTCCCTGGGTCTTCTCTTATTGTCATTAAGAGAGCTCCAATGGGTTCCGAGGGGACAAAGACTGGGTCCCTCTCGTTCTCCATTATATTCATGGGGCCTAGAACAATGCCTAGTGGTCAGGAAATGTTTATTGACTGAGTGAACCAAGTAATTTAAAAGCAGCACACTCATTGCCACTAAAACCACTCAAGCGTCACTGACAGTGGAGATGGTGAGCTGTGTGCTGTCTTTCTCTCTCTCAGGCAGTATTACGAGATGTTATACAACACGGCGGATGAGCTCCTGAACCTGGTGGTGGACCAGGGTGTGAAGTACACGGAGCTGGAGTACATCCATGCCCTGACCTTGCTGCACCGCAGTCAGACAGGGGTGGGAGACCAGACCACCCAGAACATGAGGCTGCAGCGGCTCAAGGAGATCATCTGTGAGCAGGCGGCCATCAAGCAAGCCACCAAGGACAAGAAGATAACTACGGTGTAATGGGGGGCACTGCACGGGGGCAGGGGGCAGGGAATGGTCATTTTTGTATACTTAGTCATGCTTAACTTCTTTCTCTGGTGTGTTATTGGTGCATTCTGAGCTGGCTTAGTTTTTTGTACACTAATGCTTTAGTGGAGAGAAGGTGTAGGCATTCTTTTCTCTTTTGGTTTTGGCTTTTCATATAAACTCTAAAGGGAGTTTGCAGTACAGGATGTTTTGATTTAATGCAGTCGATTCCAAATGGATGGGGTGGAAGGCTGGGTCAGATTGGACTTTGAAAAACTGAACGCGTGAGTTACTAACGCCCAGCGATCTTTGGAAAGGAGACTGCCACCGAAGTTTCAGTCTCTTCCGAAAACTGCTTGCTAGGGTTCTCTTACATAAACAGTAGGGTTTCTACTCTCTCGACTTTGTCAGTTTACCATTCAGTGAAATAAGTGTATATGCATTGTTTTCTGTCTCTGTTTCCAAGATCAAATGAATGGCTTCTCAGCTGGATGGAGTTCTCCACAATTCCCCAAACCAAAACAGGACCTCTTCGGGGCTAGGGGGAAAGAAAAGTCCCTTTATGTCACCCCCAGGGACATTTTTATATGCAGTAGCTCATATACAGGTTATAAGTTAGTCTATTACCTTTTCGCTTTTATTTCTGCTGTATCAAAACCAAGAGCCATCAAATTAATGACCAAAATGGCAGAAGAAAAGGTTATTCAATTGGCTTCTTGATTTTCTACTTGTACTTTCCAAGAGAAAATAATGTCACTGGACACATTGCCTGGCCGTGACCGATTCTTAGATGTTCACTTACCCTCCTTAGGAGCCCCTGGGCCTTTCTCACCTTAGAAAGTAGCCAGGTCGGCTCAGCCAAGTGCAAGGAAGATGAGGCAGCTCGAACGTCCCTCCTCCATGCACCCACCAGCCGAGTCTGTTTCTGAAGTGCTCCCAGGTGGTCTGGGCGCCCACTGCTCCCGGCACACTGGGCCTCTCCACTGCCCCAGCTCTCCAAGTGCTCTTGCCACCCATGGCTGACATGTCACAGAAGAAAGCAATGCACTGCCTGCAACACACCTGTAGACAGGTGGAAGGGAGAGCAGGAAGGCCCTTGACCGAACGCGGTCATTCCCCACACCCTGATGGTTTGGAATTTTACACCTGTTTGTACAACTCTGGGCTTGGTGGGAAAAACAACATTAAAAAATGTTTGAGAAGCTGAAATGTTGTCTTTTGGTTTTTTTGTATTCTTTATTTAGCAAGCATTCCCTGAGGTCGTATATGTGCCAGATGGTGGTAGGCAGGGCGCTGATACTAGACAGTGAGGACACTCTTATTACTGGGCTGGCCAAAAAGTCCATACGATGGCTCTAGTAGCACTTAGTTATCTTTAACTTCATTTGAAACAATTTTGTTAGATTATATTGTGGCAGCTGTCATATCAGCATGCATTAAAAAAAAACTTATCAAAATTGGTGACTTGTTGTGCAGCCATTTTAATATTGAAGGTGGACGAAAATATGCAACATTTTTGGTGTATTATGCCTTATTGTTTCAAGAAACGTAAAAACACAACTGAAACACAAAAAAAACATTTGTGCAGTGTATAGAGAAGGTGCTGTGACTGAACAAATGTGTCAGAAGTGGTTTGTGAAGTTTCTTGGTACTACTGACATTTTGGCCAAATAATTCTTTGCTGTGGGGCTGTCTTATGCATTGGAAGGTGCTGAGCAGCACCCTGGCCTCTACCCACTAGAAGCCAATAGCAGGAGATAGCCAACATGCTCAAAGTATCCAAATCAATAAAGTTATCAGTGAAATGAAAAATGTATCTTTTTTTAAACAGAAAGAAACATGCGGACTTTGTGGCCAACCCAATGTCTTTTATAGGACAGAATGTGAGCACCAGCCTGAGCTCCCACGGCCTGTACCTTTGAGAAAAGCCAGTCATCTAGAATCTGTGCCCCCCTGCCCCGGCCCCACACACACATTGTGTGCCCTCTACTCAGTGACCTCATCACAGGCGCCCCCGCCCCTCTCTTCGACCTTATTCTTGCCTGAATGTGTTCTCAGCCTGACAGTCACTAATTTATGTTTCAGACAGCCTGGGAAGAAAACCTCAAATACAGCCCAGTTGAATTGGCAACTAATCCAGATAATTCTTACTGTCAAGTCATATCCACGAATGTCTTAGCGCTAATGCATTCATTCATTCAGTCAGTCAGAAAGATATAATTGCCTGTCACGGCTCAGGTGATGTGGGGTCCATGCAGTGGAGAGCAGAAGGAGCGGTCCCTTGTAACATGGAGCTTATACTTTCTGCTGAAGAGTCATAGCACTTCCCCTCTGATGTTGTCCTCCCCAGAGCCTGGGTTCCTTCCTCAATCTGCCAAAGCTGTCCTTTCGTTAAGGAAAACATCTATAGGACCGAGGACTGAAATCTTCGGCCCCATCCACTGCCGCTCTCTTCCAAACTTTGCCCTTCTGGAAGCTCCAGACTGTGTATCTCACTGGTCACTGTTCCCTCCCGGTTGAGCAGAGCCTGAAAATTCACCCTTTATCATTTGTTGATGGAAAAAAAAATGGATTTCTGCCTCACAGTCTGTGAATGGGCCCAGGCCTTGCCTTCAGGATCCTTGCTCTGGGGCACAGCTGTGGCTGCCTCCCCAGGACCAGGGCACAAAGCTGTCACAGTACAGAACACTGGGGGCAAATCTGAGAGGAGCAGCACAAAGGCTGTCCTAGCACGCCACGAAAACAAGGAGCGCCCTGATCAGTGGGATTTTGCTGGAGAAGGAAAGTGTGTGTAGTCACACACACACCTGAGAGCAGTTGCCTTAGCACGGCAGGGGCGTAAAACAAACTGGGGGTAATTTGGAGGGAGGGCAATGAAGTAACCAAGAACCAGAAAACAAAGAATGACTGGGCTCCGCAAAGGTCCTGACTCTGTCCCCGATTAGGCACAGTTGCTATAAGAAATACATAATTAATAAGCGTGTGACCAGATGGGAAATGCAGCGGAGCCTTTCCCCGGAGCGGAAGTGGGAATGAAGTGTGCACAGCTGGAAGTGGTTGTCCTAATTTGGCAGAGGCAGAAAGCCTGCCTGGAATTGGGCGGAGGTGTCGTAAGAGGCCTGCCACCTGAAAATAACTAATCCTGCTCCAACTGGGCTGGGCTGTAATGAGATATAGCTAATTATCAGGAATGTAATGAGATGCAGAAGCCACTGGAAGTGAGCTGGAAATGTCTTTTAAAAGGATGCAAACACCAGAGCACAGTTTCTGTTAACAAAGCTAGGTGTGAGTGTAATTAAATGTTCATGATTTGAGAAGTTGCTTTAACATACATGGGCCAGAGCGTGATGTCTGTAATCAGAAACACTGCCAGGACCCTCACTTACCTGGAGCAAGAGTCCTTGGGGACTGAGAAAGCAGTGACCTCTAAAAGCTGCACATGTATCTTTTAATTGTATATACAGTTCAGTGTGTTCATGCAGCTGAAAAGAAAAATAAGGAGCCTGGGAGCTGTCGAATGAGTGTTGTGCACACTATATATTTCATCCCATTCAGAAATGTGGCCTCAGATTTCTGCTGACTTTGCAAAGATGCTCCAGAAAAAGAAAAGCAGGCAACTCCACATCCCAAACTTATTTCATTTCCTACCAGGCCGAGTTTTCTGTCCCAAGGATTGACTTACTGTGAGAGGTCAGCAAAGCATTGAAGCGTCAGAACCTGTTTTTATTTTTATGATTGCCGTTATGTTATTTTAGATATCATTTATGGAGCATTTAATATATGTCAGATGCTGTGCTACACCCTTTACCACATTATTCCATTTAATCCTCAGAGTAATTCTATGAGCTCTTTCCCTCCCTATTTTACAGAAGAAACAGGCTCAAAATAAGGAGTTGGCCCCAGGTGGTTGCCGACGCCAGAGTTCATGCTCGGTACCCTGCCATTCTCCATTCTGAGCCAAACCCCCTCATCCCACGTGGCAAAGGGAGGTCTTACGTGCTGTACTTGAGCTCCAAGTGGCATTGGCTGGTAGTCTGACACCTCCCATCTGCTTTTAGAATCTGATGTCACCTCAGTCTTTTACAGGTAGCTTGTGTTGTACAAGTTATTTTCTTCTTTTGATCTTGAGTGCAATTATTAAAGCTGGGGACAGTGAAACATGGAGGGGCTTAGGATGGAAGAAGCAATAGGACAGAGCCTCGGTGGAGCTGTGTTGGCTCATTGGAAAGTCAGAGGAAAGATGGCATTGCAGATTGGTTCAGAGGGTTAGCTCCAGGACGAGCGGCTGTGGCCCGTTGCTCCCCTGATGGCAATTCTCGTGGGGACCTTCAGAGTTCGGCAGATGCACGCCTGAGAGGGAGGAAAGGTGTGGGCAGGCTCCAGGGAGGGAGAGCACACCGGACAACTTATTAAATGCCCTGTGCCTCGGTTTCCTCATCTGTGAAACGGGATTGTCATCATAGCTCTTACCCAACAGTGTTGCTGAATACAGTAAAGGAAGCGTTCGGTGCCTGGCACATAACAAAGGTTACACACACATGACAAATAATATTATTATTCTGATTCCTCCAGCCTGCTTCGTTCTCAGCTATTGGTGAGTTTGCATGTTTGCCTGCCTACGTACTATGCACATCTCATTCAGTCTGAAGGACCCCGCACCCTGTAGGGACCAGGCCTTAACAGACGTACGGCCTTCTGCCTGGTCGGAGTTGGCTGTCAACACTTGCCACCTGTGCTGAGAAATGTCACACAGAACTCCAAGAAGCTCACAGATTGCTCTACGAGACTGAGGTAAGGAAATTGCCACTGTTTGTTTTTTCTAAATCTACTCTGAGTTCCTACTTACCATTTTCAGCAAAAATCCGACTTCAGTAATTTTTTGTGGTTTCCTGGGAAGGAGGGGAGGCTCGCCTTCCTTTGCATAGCGCCAGTGTTCCCCTGCTCTGGATGGCCACTGCCCTTAGGAGCGGCAGCTCTGGATCCAGGTCCCGTCTGGTGTCTCCAGGCTTCATCTGGGGGGGCTCCAGCTGCAATGTCATCTCCACAGGTAATCCCTCAGTCACCCCCACCCAAGGTCCTGCCCACTGGGAAGTACCATGGAATCTACAGTCTGTCTTTTCTCAGCTTTGGGGAGCCAACATTCCAGGTTAGACAGTTCTCCCTCTTTCCTCCAAAGCCAAAGTCTCTTCTCTTTTCTGCCACTGGGAGATCCAAGATTCCTTCCCTAGACCTAGACCTTTCAGAATAATGGCCGGCTTGAGGGAGTTTTCCAAGTGACCCTCTCCTGTCCCCACCCTTCCCTCTTCTTTTTCTTTCTGAAACGGGAAGTTTGTTAACCGGGTCCCTGGGACTAAAAGGAGCCAGGGCTTTGGGAGCAGTCCCAGGTAACCTTCCTACAAGGGTGACAGGGGGAGAGGATATCCCTTTTATTCTTATTTGGGGTTCAGAGATGACATCGGTTACTTTCTCAGTAACTCACCTGTTGTGCATTCATAAAAGCTGGCTAGAACTTGAATGAGCTTTAGTCCCAACCATCTCACTTTGCTGAGGGGTCAAGCAAGGAGGTCCAAAAGAAGGGAGTGGGGACACTCAGTGACTGAGGCAGGACCAGCACCCAGTTCTCTTGGCAGCCAATCCAAAGGAGCCTGCGTTTGGGAGCTTAGTCGTGCCCCATATGGCGAGGCTGCCAGGCAGAGGTCTAGCAGGGTGGACCTGCCTTCAAAGACCTGACTGTTTCATGGAAAGAACAGGGTAATGCACAAGAAGCAACTATAGAATATTGCAGCACACTGTGGGATATTGCAAGCCCACACAGCATGGAAAGCTCCTTGTGTGGTTCAGGCTAAGTGCTTGAGGAACTGAGAAAAAGGAGGACTGTCGTAGACTATTGTTAGCCAGATACAACTTAGTGGAGGAGGTGGGACAGGGCTATGGTCTGAGGAACGTGTAGAGCTGGGGTGGTGACAGGGCATTTTGACCAATCCTATAGTTTTAAAAAAGAAAACAAAAAGGAGCAAAAGGAAAAAAAAGGAAACCTCTCAAGAGTATAAGGATGATTAGCGAAGTGCAGTTATGAGAGCTAGTAGAGATGGAAAACGAGGCAGGGAGGAGGCCCCGCACATGGGATGCTCTTTAGTTGTTTGTTCTAAACCCTGCTGGGGACAGTTAGATGCATGGGATCTTTGCATCCCTCGAATTACATGCAGGCAGCATTTGGAGGGATGGTTTGTTAGGGCGCTATATGAACGTAAAAAGTCTGAGATTTTGATCCAATTCTCAATATTTCCTGGTCTCCACCTTCTAGGACTATAATAGGATTGAATTTTCTGGCTCCTTTGTGCTGGGATGGGGCGATGTGATTAGGTGGCCAGTAAGTTGTAAGTAGAAGTGTATCACTTCCCAGCCAAAGCATTTCATTTCCTCTGGGCAACCCTGCAGAGCTCACTGTCCCCTCTGCCACAACATCCAGCTATATGCCAGACAGCAATTGCTCAGTGTACTCGGGTTCCAGAGTGAAGAAGATGCAGAGCAGAGCCCCAGCTACCCTATAGTGGACATGTGATGTAAGCATGAAATGAATCTATGTTGTTTTAAGCCATTGAAAAGTTGGGGTTATTTGTAACTGCAGCATATCCTTGCCTATCCTGACTAATACAACAAAGAGGCTGACCATTATGAGGAGAGAAGATAAAGCAAGGGAGTTTTAAACAAGAGTGAAGGTACTTCATCAGAGAGAACTATTTGGCCCTGACTGATGTGGCTCAGTGGATTGAGCCCCTGCCTGTGAACCAAAAGGTCACCGGTTGGTTCCCGGTCAGAGCACATGCCTGGGTTATGGGCCCGGTCCCTGGTTGGGAGCATGCAAGAGGCAACCAATTAATGTTTCCCTCACACATTGATGTTTCTCTCCCTCTCTTTTTCCCTCCCTTCCCTGCTCTCTAAAAATAAATTAATAAAATCTTAAAAAATAAAAGAGAGAGAAAACTATTTGAGCAGAGTGATAGAAATAGGAGCCAGAATTAAAGGCTTTCAGGAGAAGAGGTGATGCTTGGTCGATATCAATTGCTCAGTCAGCACATTGGTCCTAGAGACAGAAGCAGTGGGGATGTATTGTCACCCAGTGAGTGACCCTGGAGTCCCCCAGTTTATTTATGTCTTTTGCTTTCTCTGCCTTCTTCCTTTAATTTCTGTAGCACTAATGAGCCATCCACATAGGTCTCAGTTCAATGTTCCTATTTATAAAAAAGCTTCTAAAGATATCCACAACATAGAAAAAATAATACTATTATGATTAACTGTTATTAAAGCTTTAAAATCCTAAATTCCCACTGAGGTCTGATCATCTCACTGGACCAACCCCTTTTTCTTTGGAAGCTTTCCATCCCAGTGCCGTTGAATACCAGCCCCCAGATGAAAGAGTGGCACGCCGTTAACTCGGCCAGTTCTAAGAGACGCATCAAACACAAGGTGATAGGCCTTTGGTACTTCAAGAGCTGCAGGTCACTCATCTGCGATACAACAAACACTGAAATCTTCTCACAGTAATTAGAGAAATTCTTAAGTTTTGCAATATTATTAGCTATTGTCATTTTCTTGGATTTCCATCTCCATGTTTCCTAGCTGCATTTAGTTATGGTGCATGCCCCGGCCCAGCACACCTCTGAGATAGTTGCACGTGGTCCCAGACCGTACTCAGAGTTCAGGAGGGAAGTAAGAGTATCGAATAATTCACCCCAGAACCCAGCTCTCCATTGAGGACTGATTGCCTCTGTCCATTCGGGCTGCTATAACAAAATACCAGAGACTAGGTAGCTTGTAAGCAACAAAAAATGTATTTCTCACTGTTCCAAAACCTGGGAAACCCATGGTCAAGGCCCTGCAGGTTCACTATCTAGTCAGGACCCACTTTCTGGCTCATGAGTGGCACCGGACATGGTAAAGGAGATTAGGGAGCTCTTTGGAGTCTCTTTTATTAATTTATTTTTTAATTTACATTATTTTTTATTGTACTCTTTCCATTACCATTATCCTTCCTACACCCTCTTCCACCTGCCCCCACCCTCTACCCCCCTCCTACCGCACTATTGGGCATCCATGATGGGGTCTCTTTTAAAAGGGGACTAATCCTGTTCGTGAGGGCTCTACCCTAAGCACCTCCTAAAGGCTTTACCTCCTCCTGCCATCCCTTTGAGTATTAGGATTTTAACACATAAATTTGGGGAGAACAGAAACATTCAGGCCAACATGGCATTCCAGTTTGTAAGGTTCCCTTGGGAAACATCACGACCCTTCAACCCTAAGAAGTAGGCAGGAGCAATATGTCTCTTGCACAACTTTGCTAGTAGGGAGTATGCTACAGAGTAAGCAGACAGCACTTATTAGCAAGCAAGGACAGAAGTCTTCTTTTATCATGCTCTCTAAGGTCAGCGAAGTCCCCACTCCCTGTCCCTACTCTGACCACCATCTCTATTCACATTTGCTCCAAGTCAAACAGCCATGTTTTGTCAGCAGGATCACACTCACCTAAGCAGATCTAGAGACATAGTTCTCTGTTAATTGCAGGGGGTCGGGGGACCAGAGTGCTGCTCCATGTTCCATAGTGGTCAGTACTGGGCTTACTGGCCTTTACATTTATTCATGAAAAGATGGGAAAGGCCATAACATCTTATCAGCCAAGCACATATCTTGAACACTTGAAAAGTTTGCCACAGCCGCTTCCAGAGAGCAGGTTCTGGAAGGATGACCCAGAGTCTGGTCTTTGAGAAAAGCATTTCTCAGGGAGCTACCTGCTTGGGCTCTCCTGTCCCTCACTAATATCCCGCCATTCAGATGGGGTGTCACTTCCTCTAATCCCCCGCAAAAGGACATCTACTAATTTTCATTTTCCTAGTTGTGGGCACAGGTTTGCACTGAGTGGTCCACTGGACCTGGGGACCTGCAAGTCAAATTTGCAAAACAGGCCCCCGGGTGTAGTCCCTACCTGCCTCAGAGCACAAGGATACTCAGGTCCTCCTCAGACACAGGGCTGGGATCGGCCCCAGTGATGTGCTCCTTCTCTGACCCACTGAGCTACTGCTCTAGTCACCCACAGTCAAGAAGACAGACTTGGAGACCCTGCCCCCACCCCCAACCTAACCCCTGTTGCTGGTGCAAACCAACTCCCTCTCCAAGGATGCAGAGCCTTATACCTTCATCACACCAAGATCTAGAGTCCATCTAGCTTGTGCTATTACTATCCAGGGCCCTGGCAGCAGCCTCTAGCTTACTGGTCATGTACAGCTGTGGCCCCTGACTTCAACGACAAATGTCCCTCGTCTACATCATTGGCTCTCACCTTACTGATTAGAAAGTCTCATCCTGTCCCCACACCTATCCTTTCTGAACGAATGGCTCTTTTACGTTCCTTTTTAAAGATTTTATTTATTTATTTATTTTTTTAGAGAAAGGGGAAGGGAGAGAGAGCGCGAAACACCAATGTATGGTTGCCTCTCGCTCTCCCCCAATGGGGGACCTGGCCCACAACCCAGGCATGGGCCCTGACCAAGAATCAAACCAGCGACGCTTTGGTCCACAGGCTGGCACTCAGTCCACTGAGCCACACCAGTCAGAGCTGAATGGCTTTTTTAAAGGGAGCCAGATCCTCTAAAATGTATCTCATAGCCAAAGGAAAGAGAATAGATAATAATAGAACCCCATTATCTTCTTTGTGGAATGAGAGAGGTATTGAAGAAGGTTTTTAAAAGTTCAGCGCTGTGTGTACTGAAGAAACTATAAGTAGCTCTGGGCATTAGAAGGACTTTGGGGAGACAAATGTCTGGAGCAGGACTTGGGGGCTTGTGGGAGATATTGCTGAGGTTTTAGTTTTTACCTTGGGGAGTTTGGGGCAACCACTAGAGGTTTTTAGGAAGAGAATGGGATCAGCTTCTGACATTAGAAATATCACGGGGCTGGGCAGGATCAATAATGAATTGGAAGGTGGAGGCAGGGAGACTAGTAATAATCCTGGAGAAAGATGGCGGTGGCTTGGACTTAGGGCGATGGCAGTACAGGCGGAGAGAAGGGAATGGATTCAGGAGATACTGAAAAGCATGATGGTGAATAGAATTGGCAAGATGTGATCAGTGGTTGGAGGGGAGGTGGAAGTAAGAACTGGTACAGGAGCGAAGGAAGGCTCCCAGGTCTGTCGCTAGGTTAGGTGAGCCGGTGGTGCGCCAGTCAGTGAGAGCGGGACCGCCATGCGGGGGGGGGGGGGGGGGGGGGCAGACGCAAGGTTGAGAGGATCATAAATTAGAGGCACTTGTGGGACATCTAGGACAAGAGCAGAGAGACAGCAGAAGGCTTTGGCTGGAAAAATATATTTTGTAGCCTTTGAAGTCTATTCATTCAAAAAATCTTTGTTGCATGCCTGCTTTTCCCGGACACTATGCCAGGCATGAGGGATACAAAGATGAACAAACTGAGGTCATGCAAATGGTGACATTTCTCATAAGATCACAATCATATGCAGTTGATAATAGCCTGTGTTCCTGAGGGGGCAGGGACCAGGTGCTTTCAGAGGCTGTAGGAGGAACTTGAAATTAGCGGGAACTTTCTGGAATACAATTTGGCATATGTACAAAAAGCTTAGAAATTTACCTATCTGTGAGTCAGCAATTTCTCTTCTAAATATTTATTTGCTGGTCATAAGTGCAAGATCTGCTCTCCACCAAGAGGACCCTACTTCAGTATGGCCAGCTTGTGTACCACCAAGCAGGCACCCAGGAGCCTCATCCAGTTTTATACAGGCCAGGCCTGGTCCCTTAGTCCTGACATGCTAAGAGGGTCTCTGAGGCCCCCATCTACATGCAGCTGCAGAAAAGTCGGGGCCTAACTCTGGTCCTCGCTCCAGTCTAAGGCACACTCTCTCAGAAGGGCACTGGCTCCTGCTCCACTTGTATATCTCTGTGTAACAAACTAACCCAACTCAACAGCCTAAAACAATTGTTTTATTATATCTCATGATTCTATGGTCTGGAATCAGGGCAGAGATTTCCTGGGCAGTTCTGCTCCACGTGGCATCCGTCAGGGACAGTCGGTGGTACTGAGCTAACAGCTGGGGCTGGGCTGGAGCATCCAAGATGGCTTCATTCATATGCCTGACTCCTTGGCGGGGCTGGCTCTAAGGCTGGGCACAGCTGGGCCCACAGGTCTCTCCAACACGTAGCGAACTTCTTACAGGACGTGCACGGTTGTTACATGTTGGCTCAGGGTGTCAAGGCGAGGCCTAAAACTACCATTGTGTCACATTGGCTGCACTGTAAAGGCCTGTAAGGAATAGGCAAGTCATAGATCCCACCTCTCAATAGGAGGAGGAATATCAAAGAGTTTACAGCCTTCTTTCACCTGCCACACTCCCTAGTTCAGGGTTGACAAGAGGGCAGAGTGTGGCATGTATATATTCCAGTTACTCTCCTGCCCTCTGCGGTGTGGGCCAGTTTTTCTCCATGTGTGTACTGCAAAGTGGCAATCTCTCAACCTGTTTTTCCAAAGTAAGTCAGGCCTCTTCAAGCAAACAAAAATCCCTTTTAGTATCTCTCTAATATCCGTGTCTTGCCCTGGCTGGTTTGGCTCAGTGGATTGAGCGTCGGCCTGCGAGCTAAGTGTCGCTGGTTCGATCTTCGAGTCAGGGTACATCAGAGAAGGAAAACTCTGACTCCAAAAAACCTCCGCTGCCTTGCAGCATACCTCTTCAGGGGAAAGGCTAAGGGAGTAAACCCCGACAGAAAATCCGGAGCCGGAGTCCCTAAGGCGGTTTGACGTTGTAGTCAACACCGGCAACTCCTGCGGCGCACCTGAAGCCAAGCTGTATTGACTCCGTCTTTCCCTTGGATCCTTCAGCTGCGAAGAGAGGGGGGGTCTGCTGCATGGGCAACAGCAGACCCTCCATATCACCCTGCCCAGGCTCTGTAGTTTCAGCGTCATCACAAGATGTCGATTCAACACGGGAGGAGACAGATACCATGTCACTCCCGAGTCGGACTGCACAGCCATTCTCGGCGGTGCAGATAGACTCTTAAGAAGCTACACCATCGTCTCTCGAGACGGACGGCTGCCGACGACGACGAATATCCGTGTCACATAAACCAAGGCTGCGTGGCCCCCACGAGCTGCTAGCCTGGCTCTCCCCCCGTAAGACTCTTTCCTGTGAGATATAAGCAGCCCAGTCTTAGCCATTCACTTCTGGAAACATGGCTCAGCCCAGATATGGAGTTTCTATTGATTAATCATCACCTTGAACACCAGTGTAACTGGCCACTCTGCAGGCAGCTTCCTCTAAGTCAAATGCACGGACCTAAATTATAATTCCAAAATACTCCCGTGGAAGCCATGATGATTCTTCATTTGTCCTATAGCAGAGAGAGACCCATCTCTGGTCAGTGTTATAGCCAGCATAAAATCTCCTATCAGGGTACCATGACCTACACAAAAGTGCCAGAGCCGCTGGCCAAAGGGAAAGTTCAGCTAAAAAGTGGTAGGACACCATCCTGGCCAGAAGAGCTACCACGAGGCACTGGGTGGCCTTTCTGGGAAAGCGGGTCAGAGAGGCCCCTGGAGGCTGGCAGATCTCATCACCCACTGACACCTGGGCTGCCCTTGGATTATCGTCGTATCACTAGGGTCTCCCATCTACATCCCCAGTGGCCACACGTGACAGGAAACATGTATTTTACAGAATTTGTCCAAGAATGTCACTAAACAAACTATAACAGTAACAAAAAACAAATTGGCAGAAGAGGGTATCTGATTTTCAGAATTGCCACCTTGTATTATTTTAAATGCCCGGTTTTCAGCTACTAGGTACGGAGTTTCTTTTGGGGGTAATGAAACTATTCTGGAATTAGATAGCAGTGGCAGTTGTACACCCTTCAGAATATACCAAGATCCATTGAATTGGGCACTTCAAAAGTATGAATATTATGTGTGTGACACATCTCAAAAAATGTTCTCAAGAAAATGTCAAGTTTTCAACAAAGAAATTGAGATCCTGAAATGCACAGGAAAGTACAGACTGTACACAGGAAAAGAAGCAGTCATTGGAAATTGTCCCAGATGTTGGACTTTCTTTGCAAAGACTTTCAATTGGCTATTACAGATATGTTCAAAGAACTAAAGAAAACCATGTCTCGGTAATTACAGGGAAGAATAAGAATGTCTCACCAAATAGAGAATATCAATGAGGAAATAGAAATCATGTCTGAAAGGTGAAGCTTAAAGGTGGCCTGCAGTTAGCAACTCAGTTCTGCTAAGCAGAGTATGGCGAAGGTGATAGGATGTGATCATATTAGATCCTGAATATAATACATCGAGGCTCCTCCTTGCTCTCTTGGATCACTCGCTGTCGGGGGAGCCAACTGCCATATCATGAGGACACTCAGACAGCCCAATGGAGAGAGAGAGAGCCACATGGCAAGGAGCTGAGTCCTCCTGCCAACCACCATGTGAGTGGGTCATCTTGGAAGTAAATCTTGCAACTCCAGTCAAGCTTTATGTTGAGTATAGCCACACCAACCGGCATCGTAATAATAACCTCATGAGAGACCCTGAACTAGAGCCATCCAGGTAATTTGCTCTTGCCTTCCTAACCCTCAGAAACTATGTATCTCAGCCCTGGCCAGGTAGCTTCGTTGGTTAGAGCATCATCCCAATATGCCAAACATGCAGGTTCGATCCTGGGTCAAAGCACATACAAGAAACAAGCAATGGATGTATAAATAAGTGGGACAACAAATCAGTGAGTCATATTGTCTCTCTCTCTCTCTCTCTCTCCTCTCTCTCTGCTCTCTCCTCTCCTCCCTCTCTTTCTCTCCGTCTATGTCCATTCTCTCTCTAATATCAAGAAAAATTTTTAAAGGAGAGAAGCCGTGTATCTCACACAAACTATTGTTTAAGTAGCTGTTTTAGGGTAATCTGTTATGCAGCAATAGTAGCAAATGCATGCTGAGCGGAAAAAATCCTCTGAAATTATCAAAGGAAAGAAGATCGATAGAGAGGCTAATTTTCTTTCAAAGCAAGGCAGCCCACAGTAGAACAGGTCACATTTTTAAGTAGTGAGCTGCTTGGCACTAAAAGATCACAAGCGAAGATGGATGGTCATTTATCAGCGATGATGAATTATGACTTCCTTCTCTAGTGGGTGAGTGGTTTTTGCAAATGACCTCTTTTTAATTTTACTTATATTTTGACACCCACCACTCCCACTACCATCTGTTCTCCAGAAAGAATTTGTAGTAGTCTAGAATTACGATACATACACATAAAAAAGCTAAAGTTAAAACCAGAAGCCTCACAGACGAATTAGACTTGCTACAATTACAACTAAGCCTGATCGAGATGTTGACTATAGGCCTGGAGTAGGGCCTGGCAGACTATGTGCCTGTTTTAATGCCACTCGCTCATTCTGGCTGGAGGTCTGCTAACCCAGACTGTTCCTGCCAATTCTGTCACTTCCCCTCTGATTTTGTCAGGGGCTAAACATTACCCAATTGAAGGTAAGCTAAAGAATATTCCCTGTTTATGGATTGGTCTGATTTCTTAGCCCTTATCTTGAATTGGCCCCGTACAGGGTCCCTGGCCAGTGGACTGAAGGCTTTGTCTAAGATGACAAGGGTCAGCTCAGGAGCTATGGGGGAGGCGCTTTTATTTTCCCTGTTGTTGTTTGAGGTTTTGATCTTCTCTGGGTTAAGAGGCCACTTATCTTTGTAAACACAAAACATTTTTGCTTTCTCCAGTTTTCTGTTTATGGTGAAAGAATGGAAGCCAATAAAGTTTGTCTGATTTTTGAGACGCCAAAAATAAAAATAAAAAAAGAATATTCCCTGTTACAGATAGAATGTATGATCAGCTTATTCCTGACGGTGAGTATGAGAATGCCTAGCTCTCTCCTTCATGGAGAAAAGCAGAGCCCACTGCCGGCTGATTACAGGGACCACCCTGAAGTCTCCAAAATGAAGACTTTGTTTATCTTGCTAATGTTGGGGGACAGTGTCCTTGGTTCACCCTAATGGAAGACGGAGGATGTGGCTTGGGCTCATGGACAGTCCTTGCTGAGACAAGCTTCTGGGAGACCCAAAGCAAGAGTCAACTAACCAATGCTAAGGCTTCCTGCACAGCCTGCCAATAGGAGGTGGAAACAACCCTGTAGCCCTGCGCCTCTCCTTTTGGTTATTCCCTGGAGAAGGCTCCCATCAAGATGGCCGCCTAGGTAAACGCGGTACTCCAACCCTCCCAAAACCACATCAGAAGTACAACTAAACTAAAGAACAACCACCCTGGAGAACGACCTCTATACACCTAGAAAAGTCACTTAAATTTTTTTTTTTAAGCTCTGATTCTGAATATGATTTGGGCTTAGAAAATGTTTAGGGCCATGTCAATTGGCCAACTTAATCATAGAAGGTTCTGGAAGAAATCTGACTTGGAGTTGTACTGCTTTCTAACGAAAACACAGTTATCAGTGGTTGCTGGGGTCTCAGATCGCCTTTGAAAGCAGTGAGCTCCTTGGCACTCCTGGGTTCCCAGATCCCAGTGCTGTGAGCTCTGGGCAGTGAGGCCAAACGTGTGGAGCCTGGCAGACACACGCCCCGAGCCACATCGCAAACGGAGGATGCGAACTTACTCATCAAAATCAAGCCTGAGACAGAGCAGAGAAAAAGCATCTGATGTTCTTTTCCGCCAAAGCCTTAATGCCAGGCACATTCCATAGACCGGATGTCGGGCCGCTGAAGGGTGATCAGTCTTACTCTGGAATTAAATCCTGCCGTGCTGTTAATGAAGAAACGCCGGTGGGTTTGCTGAAAGGTAATTTAGATCTACATAATTATGACTTAATCCCTCACCCTGTGACATTATAAAGGTCCCTACCCAAGTGGAAGCTGCATGATTTCATGCCACAGAGAGTGCAGCTGTGTGTGACTCCTGTTCCCTTTTGTATGTAACACTCACATCAGTCATGATAGCTGTATTAAATGGTGTGACCTGACCCAATTCTTGGGCACAGGGCGTTATCTCCTAATCAAAACCGCGAAATGTGGGTGAGCAGGCTGTGAAAAGAAATCAGGATCCGCATCTTAAATAGCAGATTCACGTTTCTGGATGGGAGCGCTGCTGGGGGGTGCGGAGGGTGGGGGGCAGGAGGTGGTGGCTCAGAGCAATCTCAGATCTCCTGCGGTAACAGCCAGAGGTGAAGGAGTCCTCAGAACTGCCCAAAACTCCAGCACTGGTTCTGGGGACAACTCTCATGGCAGGGATCACCACTGGGACACCTCCTTGCAGGCACAGCAGATTCGTGTGGACAAGGACAGCCCTCTCCACAGCCTTTAGGCTTCCCCTTCATCTTGAGAGACGGGAGCGTGGGAGTTCAGCGTCAAAAATAGCTTGGAGCCAACTCAAATAGTGCTGTGTCACAGCACAGAAAAGTTACAGGGGTGGCTTAGACCAGAGGCAGTCAGAGGGGTAGAGATTATGTCAAGCTGGGAGTAGAGAGTTGGGGAGTGGGCCCAGGATGTTTCCAAAAGGAGGTGCCTTTGAGCGTGGCTGTCAGGACGGGGTTATGGGTTGAACTGTGTTTTCTCAAAATTCATATGTTGAAGCCCTAACCCCCCAGCATGGCAGATGCTACTTTATTTGGAAATAGGGTCATGATGGATGTAAATAGTTAAGATGAGGTCACACTGGAGTAAGGGGGTTCGCTAATCCAGTGTGAGTGGTGTAATTATGAAAGGGGGGAGGTTTGGAGACACACACCTACACACACTCAGGGGGCTGCCGTATAGAGACTGGAGTTGTGCTGCTACAAGGCAAGGAACTCAATTAGAAACAGGAGAGAGGCCTGGAACCAATTCTTCCCAGTGCCTCCGGTGGGGGGACGGCCCTGCCAACACCTTGATTTCAGACTGGCCTCCGGAAGTGTAAGACGATGAATTTCTGTTGTTCTGAGCCTCCCAGTTTGTGGTGCTTTGTTGCAGCCGCCCTAGCAAAGTAATGCAGATTTGTAGGACTATGTATTCAGACAGGTATAAAGAGAACCTCAGGTGAAGAGAAGAGCACAGCTTACTGAGTGAAGAACGAGCTTGCAGCCCTGGCTGGTGTGGCTCACTGGGTTGGGCGTTGTCCGGCACACCAAAATATCACCGGTTCGATTCCCAGTCAGGGCACACGCCTGGGTTGCAGGACAGGTTCCCAGTCAGGGCAACAACGCCTGGATTTCATGGGAGAGGCAACAACTGAGGTTTCTTTTGCACACTGATATTTCTCTTGCTCTTCCCCTCTCTCTAAAAATAAACAAAATCTGAAAGGAAAAAAGTAAAAAAAGTGAGCTTACAGTCCTGGCCAGGTAGCTCATTTGGTTAGAGGATTGTCCTGATATACCAAGGTTGTGGGTTCAGTCCCTGGTCAGGGCACATACAAGAAGCAAACAAAGATTGCATAGGTAAGCGGAACAATAAATCAATGATTCTCTCTCTCTCCCATTTCTTTTCTCTTAAATAAATAATCTTGCATACATACCAGGAGCATTCAGATGGGAGCAAGCATCTGAAGAGGTCTGAAGAGGGGCCATGGGAATGTGTACTAGGCCAGGTGATAGCGAGGCTTTGAATGGTGGGAAACGTTCTGTCTGGCAAGAGTTTGCTTCACAGTTGTTTCTTTCTGTTTATATTTATCTGTACCCACTCGGGCAGGAAGTGAGTTGAGGTGTGCTGGAATGGGTCTGGTCAGATCCTCCCCAGGAGAGTGAACTGGGACACTCCTGCTTCCTGAGGGACAAGCAGCAGCCCCGGGAAGAAGTCCCGTCCTCCGAAAGAAGTGCAGAAGGACTGGAGTAGACCAATGGCCCCAGGACGGGAAGAGGAGATCAAGACGAAATGATAGGCTGACCGACAAATGTTTGTGAATGGAGGAGAGGATGGGAGAGAGGAATGGACCATAGCGTTGTCAACATTTTGAGCTTGTGACTAGGAGGACAATGGTGCCATTACCAGACTTAGTGAGGAAGGGAGGATCATGTAGGGGGAACTGTGGGGTTCCCAAGTGCAGGCATCTGGCAGGCAGTTGAACTGGGAGGAAAATACACCCTTGAAGGAAAACATGATAAGAGAATGGAAATTTTGAAGCCAGTTGAAAGGTAACAGCGCTACTATATAGGAAATAAAATTAAATGGGGGTGGGGGGACCCACTATGTTAATCCATTTAAAGGTTGGTTGTTCTAACCTGTTCAAATGTGGGTTATGAGTTTGCTATTGTTGCTTTAGGAGTATTAACAAAGAAACAGTTGGTCTGTGGCAAAAACTGCTTGCACCTTGCTCTTAGCAAATTCCTGCCCCTCTGTGGAAGCATGGAGTAATGAAACAAATATGCTGCTTGTCAAGATGTCTCTCACAACGGGAAAAAGGAAAGCGTGATCTCAGGCCCGAGGCCCTGCAGCCCCCAGGATGACCCCCCTACTCTGTTCTCCCGGCCATAGCAGGACACGCGAGTGGAGATACCGAGGGAGCAGGAAAGCGGGGCTCCCATGATGGCCACTTGGCTTTCGCTGGAGAGTTCATGAGCTGGCGAGCACTGAGCTCTCTGACAGCCGAAGAAGCTCTGGTCATCGGGGTTCCCAATTGATGCATGCAGAGAAAGGGACAAAAGAAGCGGCATCGGGGAAGAAGCCCATGGGTGCTTTTAGCGCCAGAATGAGAGAAAGTACTTTCTCTGAAGCTGAGGAAGAAAAGCCTCGGTGAAATTCAGCAGTGAAGAGCGAGAGGGATGCACTTAACTCACACGCAACCGCGCTTAACTCCCTTACGCTGACGTATTAATTTAGCCAGGTAACAGCGAACAATACCTGATATCATGTCTCACCAAAACTTATTAGGTGAGCCAAATAAAAGTGGGTAGCATCTCACAGTGTGGCTTGTCACATAAACTACCTCATCCTCGTCCAATAAAATATAATGTGCACCATAAGTAATTAAATAATTGCCAACAGCCACACTATGACGGTAAGAGGAAACAGATGAAATTCATTTTAACAAAAGTTAATAACATTTTAATAAAATATTTAACTCTGTGTCCCGAATATTACCATTTCAACATATAATTAATATTTGAATTTTCGAGGTATTAATATTTTATGGAGGCTTTTTTTTTGTATGAAGTCTTCAAAATCCAGTGCATGTTTATACTTACAGCCCATTTCGCATCACACGAGCCCCTTTCACGTGCTCGGTACCCGAATGTGGCCACCGAATCGGAAGTGCGGCGCTCCCTTTTCCGAACAGGGTTTCGGTCCTTGCTCAGCTATTTCCCCACATCAGTTCTCTACTGAAGGGTTCCTACCTTGTTCTCAAAACAGATGAGTGCTCATCAAAAATATTGACCAGTTCATTTGCTTAAAGTCTCTTTAAAATTGCACAGGATTTCCTCCTGTTCGAGGGTTGGCTGTGGGACTCAGTTTACTAATGTTATTTTGTGCCAAGGCCAGATTGGAGTTCAAGTAAATGTTATAAACGTTTACAAAAGGCTGTGTGCTTCATACTATAGTAGGTGCTTCATTCACAGGATTCCATTTAATTCTCACACTGAGCCTGCACGATACATTTAGCACCCACATTTTTCAGATGAGAAGGCAGAATCCCTTGCCCATGTATGTGTTACCAGTAACAGCTAATTAAGCAATGCCAGCAAGGGGTCCTAATTTTCAGTATTTGTGATCCCTTTAGCTCTGAGTAACATCAGGACCGAGGCCAACCCTACAGACAGCGGTACTTGGTGCATCTCCTTGTCTTTGGCAGTGAACGAGTCACGTGGATGAGGCTCTGTGACATTCCAAGCCTGCCTTACCTTCTGATCCAGCCCTGTGAGTCACCCACCCCGGCCCCCCATGCCACCTGACACAGCAGCACACAAGTCCATTCAGCACCCCCACCGAAACTGGGCAGGGAACATTACCCAGCTGCGCACTACGCTGGGCAGCCTCAGCCCCTTCTCTCCACTAAAACCTTCTCTCATGTTAAACCCCACAGGCTGAGGGATGGGACTTTACGTGACATCTTGGCCATGCCTCACACCCAGCCCTAGAAAACCTCAAGGACTACCCAGCTGAAAAAGGGAACGGAAGGTAATGGCCATAATGATAACATTTTTAAGAATAATTGAAGGGAGCCCCTCCTTTGAGAGAGATGGTGGAAACGCACAAAAAGGGACCACAGGCTGCGTAAGAAGCTGATCTACAAACCGGATGAGGGGCACTCAGAGCTGACCATCCTCTTCTGCCCGGTCCCTCATCTGCTCGCACCCTCGATCCCACCTGCCCTCCTACCACAGCTGCTCAAAAACGGGGTGCCGATTTGTCCTTTCTGCCTCCCTTCCTTCGCCCCGACCCGTTTCCCTCACTAGATTACAAACTCACTGAGGGCGGGAACTTCGCTCCGGTTGGTATCTGACACTGTGCTCCTCAGGGCGCCTTGCACATCGCAGCACTCCGAGAGCATTTGCTGAACTTGGGGATAAAGTCTGGGGTGACCTGCACGCATAAGGGTGCAAAGTAAAAGGGTTCAGAATATAAAACAAGCCCAGAGACTATTGAGAAATTCCTATGAATTTGAGAGAGAGAAGTGGGAGGAAGATGAGGAGAGGGGACGAAGGGGCGGAAGGGGCGGGTGCGGGGGCAGTGTGCAGACCCACGAGGAAATCAGAGACACTGTCGCATTCTCATATGCAAGAGCTGGAGGCGGGGGTGGGGGGGTGACTGCTTTCTTTTTACAGAGACCTATTTGATCCCATGAACGAGGGGGAGAGAAGTTCCCTGTGGCTTCTATGAAGCTGCTCTGCATTTCACAGAGAAAGCTCTCTAAATTACAAAGGAGAAATAAATATGAAGTTGATTAACCGCTCCAGATTCTACCAAAGGCAGGAGAGCTCACGTGGCGGGGTAACGATTGGAAACATCCAAGAGCGTTCCCCCCATCAAAGGAAATAATGAAAGACCCCAGATGGCCCTTGGCCTGGGCAGAAGGCAGAGGGACACTTCTGGAATTCAGGCTCCTTTTCACTGACCCCATCCCACTGCCTGCCGGCTGTCACAGTTCCAAGAGCCCTGTGTGGAAGTGCCGATAATCCTGCCTCTGAAGTGTTTGCTAAAGAGCTGGGGAACCATTCTCAGGAGCCCCTCTGGTAGAAACGTGCCATTGGTCAGAAAGGTTTCATCACCCTTAACAAATCACCAGCAAGTTACAGGGCGCTGATTGGGTGCAGTCAGTCGGCCGTGGTCAGGGGCTGCGGGGAGGTGGGGGCCAGCCTCCAGGAAACAGGAGGCTTTCCCAGGGGGCGTATCTGAGGGAGCTGAGGTTCTGTTAGGAGGAGGGGTGGAGTGGCGATTGGGGGTAATTGATGTTGGGTTGGCAAATACCACGTGTGCTCCAGCCTAGGCATCTTGTGATCCAGTTTTTAATAATGCTTGTTACAGTAACCTCAATGTTTTTCCTCCAAGAGATTTCAGTGATATTTGATTTTATTTCAGGTTTCTGTGGGATGCACATAGTGTGGTAGAGAGAGTACAGGCTTTGGGATCAGAAAAGCTGAGTTTACGTTTTGTACTGCACATACCCACTGGCTTAGATTCTCCTAAGCAGGTCACAGAACCTTTCAATTCTATTTTCTGGTCTGCAAAATGTGGATAATAATGTCTACTATTCTGAATATTAAGAAAAAGCATATATGTAAAGAACACAGTATAGTGCTTGGCATATACCAGGTGCCCTTATGGTGAAATCCCTTTGTTCCATCTATGATGTGGATCAAAGTTAAAATACAGATAGAGAGATCTTCTCTATGCCTAAGCAGCTCATACTTATTCAAATAATAACTAGGGGGCTGGGAAAGAGGACTCTCAAATTTGATTCATATAACCCCATCCAAATACTTTACTAAGTAGCTGCCACATCTTGCAAAAATCCTTAACAATATTTTACATTTTCATTATGCTTCTTTTTAAAAATGAAAGTATCAATAAGAAGACAAAGTATTTTTCACCCTGACAATAAACATGCACAGGCAGAGAATTAGACATCAGAATCTTCAGAAGCGGTCACATTATTTAGCCGATGAATTAATAGGAATCTGTGGAAGAGGAGGTGGGATTTAAAGTTATAGCTGAATAACAATAAGGTTTTAGTGTCCTTAAAATTCCACTTGCATCTGCTCCTTTCTTTTGACTACAAAAAAACATCAACTTTTCAGAGTAAAGGGTAAAAAGATCTGTACTGTCTTACAACGGTACCCACCAAAGAGGCTGCCACTGTAGTAAGAGGTGGTTATTTGAATTGGGTAGACAGTGTGAAAATCAATAAAGGAAAGTCTCATTCAGAATGGACTTGGAGCCCTGGATGCTGTGGCTCAGTGGATTGAGCGTTGGCCTGCGAGCCAAGTGTCGCTGGTTCGATTCCCAGTCAGGGCACATTGCTAGGTTGCATATCAGGTCCCCAGTTAGGGGCGTGAGTGAGAGGCAACCACACAGTCAAAAAAAAAAAAAAGAAAAGAAAAGAAAAAGAATGGACTTGGGAAGCCATGAAGGGAGGGTTCGCATGCACATACCGCTCATTATGGATTACTTGACATACCCAGGAGGGAAGAAGAAAGATTTTCTCCTTGCCCAGCAGCAACTTGGCCAATAAGAAGCCACCACAACTCCAAACCCTAGTTCTCCTCTAAAAAACTAGTTTTGGAAACCGCCCCTCCCAACTTCTGCCCTTCCTCTCTGAAAACATGGTGCCACGGTGCCTATGGTTCGCCATGGTTTGCATGTCCCAAGTTGCAATTCTTCTGTTTTTATTTTTGTTTTTTTTTTTAATAAACTCATTTTTCCCAGCTAAACCACTTAGCTTTTTGTTCTAAAGGTTGACCAAAGAAATAGATGAGCAGAAGAGGGGGTGATTGCGAAAGAAGAGAATGCCCTGGGGTGCATGTGAGAATCTTGAAAGCATGAGCAAACCCAGCCAGGAGACAGCAGTGCTGTTTGCAGTGGTAAGAAAGCGGATGAATGAGCGTAAGAAGAAACAGCAGTGGCTGGACCCTGTCCTGACACACCGGGCAGAGAGGACTGGGCACCCGGGTGTTCATTATCAAGAGAAAGATCAAGTGTCATACAAGGCCAAAGACAAGTGCGCTTAACTCCAAATGACAGTGTGGCTATTGGTTTTAACCCTTTAGCAAATTTCCATTATTGAGATACAGGTTGGTACATGGAATCAGGAAGCAAAACTTGGACTTGCAGTACGATTATGACTCACTACCTTTGCCTTCCCTGCCCCCAAACAAATACTGGTCTATTAATGTCACCAGGACTAATCACCTACCTAATTCCTGATCAGGGGTAGTAAATATGGAAACTGAATACCTTTCATTGTTAAGCAGATCCATTCATGTATTCATTGAGAGCAAAAGAGCATAAGCATTTCAATGAAGTGACAAACTGCAGAAGCGGAGCTGTAGGCTGTCAAAGCTACAATTCTGGGCTCAATCATTCACAAATTGAACCATCTAAGGTGAGGAAACATCAAAGCATGTGTAATGTGTGGAAATCCAAACCAAGGACCCATCTTCCACTGCTAAACCTTAAGACTGCTTGGAAAATTGCACATTGTCCTTACAGTAAGTCTGGTAAGCCCACAGCTCTGGGAGAAAAGCAGCAAACTGAAGAGGACTGATTCCATAAGTCTTGAGTCACTGTACAAGAGTGGAGGAACAAGACCTCTCTCTCAAGAAGCCACGGTTAAAAAGAGAGCTGCCCAGAGTGGCTGAGATCAGAAAGGAATGACTCAGCAGGAAGACGGCAGCCCCTTCCTTACAAATGAAACATGGGTCAGAGCCTCGGCCCTCCCTCGCCTTCCTAATGGCTCCTCCGAGAGCAGTTTGGTCCACTTTCCAGCTGTCTCTTCAAAAGGAAAATGAACATCCCGTGACCTCATCACAGCACTAAAAGGGGTCACATTTTAGTGAGCAAATGGCATTTTCTCTTTGTAATTTACATACTAAACCAGCCAAAACTCCTGGATTCCTGGAACATCCCTTAGGGAGATACGAACAATAAAAGGTGCCTATGCTAAGCCAAGGTCTAGGAGGAGAAACTGAATTGCACACAGATGATTCAAAAAGATGGGTTTTGTAATGCGATGTGAGAGATGCTAGTGATGGGGCTTTGGACCAAGTGCTAGGGGAAAGCAGAGGAGGCCATGGTTAACAGAGCCCCCTTTTTCTTCATCACGAGCTAGTGAACAAGCAGAGGATCACGTCCTAGAGAGGAGAGAAAGGGCGTGCCAATATTTGCCTTTTTATTTGGGCCCCTGATTTGCTAGACTGGCTCTAGGTGCCCCCTTTCTTCCATATGTATGAAAAACATCTTGTTCTACCAGTTTTATCAGTGAACTTGGTGGAACTGTAAATTCTTTCCTGTGTTGCCCTTGAAAACAAATCTAGGGTGCCTCCCTCACCCCCAGCAACTTAATAAGCAGCTGGCCCACCTGGTACTGCTGCTATTCTGACCACATGTGTACCCAGTTTTCACCCATAGGGTACAAAATTCTGGGTGTAGTTTACAGAATGTTTTAATTCAAGTCCAACTAGATAATAGCGGTCCTTTCCAGAAACAATCAGATTAGTTCAATAACTGAGGCACGCTTGGTTGTGGATTGTGTTTGCCTAATAGTTAGATTCAAATGCATTGAAGAGAAATGAGTCAAGGGGAGATACAGTCCCTTTGAGATGTGACTAGAGGAACAAGATTGTGGTGATACCCAGTGCCCAGCTGCAGCAGGAACTGAAGGCTCAAAGGAAGCAAACAATGTCCCTGAAGCCATGGAAGGAGCCTCCAGACAGGAAACATAGTCACAGGGGGATGTGTGAGGTGTGGGGAAGCACTGACCATTCTCTTGCCTATCCTCCTGGCTCCTGCCTCCCATTGGACAAAATCAATCAAAAGACAGAAGGCAATGCTGCCTGCAGGGTCAGCCCCTCCAGGGATACAAAGATGGGAAGGGAACAGATGGAGCAAGAGAGAAATGGAGGCTAGCTATTGCCTATGCCTTACAGATTGTTAAATTAATACCGGTCATGTGCTCAGTAGTGTCTACCTATAATTAGTCCCATCTTGCATAGTATTAATGCGCTCTGCCCGAACAGACAATCTTTGTTTCTTCTGAGAATTTTAAACATCACAGTAAGTGCTAGTGTCTTTTTCAAGAAGTGATGCTGGGAAAACTGGATGTCTACATGCAGAAGAATGACGTTAGACCCTTGCCTTACAGCATATATGAAAATTAACTCAAAATGGATCAAAGATCTAAAAATGAGAGCTAAAGCTACAGAACTCTTTCAAGAAAACATAGAAGAAAAGCTGCATGACATTGGATTTGACAATGATTTCTCAGGTATGACACCAAAAACACAGGCAACAAAAGTAAAAATACATAAATTAGGTTCAATCAAAATTTAAAACATCTCTGCATCAAAGCAGTAATCAACAGAGTGAAAATGCAGTCCATGGAATGGAAGAAAATATTTACAGATCATATATCTGATTAAAAAAAACACACTAATACTCACAATATATAAATAACTCCTACAATTCAACAACAAAAAACCAAGCAACCTGATTTAAAAATGGGCAAAGGACTTGAATAGACATTTCTCCAAAGAAAGTATACAAATGACGATACGCACATGAAAAAATGTTCAACAGCACTAATCATCAGGAAAATGAAAACCAAACCCAGGGCTATAACCTCACACCCACTAGGATGGCTGCTACTAAAAACACTCGGAAAACAACAGGTGTTGGTGGTAACGTGGAGAAATTGGAACCCTTGTTGTGTACTGTTGGTGGGAATGTAAAGTGATGCAGCTGCTATGGGAAACAGTAGGAAAGTTCCTTTAAAAATCAAAATTAGAACTATCATATCACAATTCCACTTCTATATATACACTCAGAATAATTGAAAGCACGGTCCCTGTGCATTCATGTTTATAGCAGCATTATTCACAGTAGACAAAAGATGGAAGCAATCCAAGTGTCCACTCACAGGTAAATGGGATATTACTAAGCCTTAAAAAGGAAGACCATTTTGACACATGCTACGACATAGATAAACCTTTAGGACTTTATGCTCTGTGAAATAAGCCAGTCCCAAAAGACTACACTGTATGATTCCACTTATGTGAGATGCCTAGACTACTCTAATTTGTAGAGACAGAAGATGGAATGGCAGTTGCCAGGGACGGAGTGAATATGGAGTCGTTGTTTCACGGGAATAGAGTTTCAGTTGTGCACAATGGAAAGAATTCTGGGGATAAATGGAGGCTGCATAATAATGTGATTATACATAATGCCACTGAACTGTACGCTTAAAAATGGTCATGGTGGTAACTTTTATATTACGTGAATTTTACCACCATTTTTTAAAAAGCTGTAGTATGAAGAGTAACTTGGTACCCAAATGGTTAAAATCAAATTTCTCCAACATGATTTTTCTTCTAAGTAATTTTATAAGAGCTATAAGTTCCTTTTTGAATGAATTCACAATCAAGATGGACTCTTGAGTACCTTGACTTGGTCAGGAACAAAAATCAAAACATGACAGAGTGAGAGCTGGGAACTTGAATAATTCATGAACTTTGAAAAATGCCCTAAGCCTCTATTTATTTATAATGAAAATACTATGCATATTCATACTATGCTGTTTGTATCTGCAGGACTCTTTACAAAGCAGATAAATAATTCAAACACTAATTTGCCCACTTGGGCAGTGAGAGGCCAAAGGTCAGGATTCTGTGCCGTTGTTCTGATGGCTACTGATTTTTGTTCCCCAGATGCGTGCATAGTCAGTGTCCCATTACCCACTAGATGGCCCTGGGATGTGATTCGAGGTATGATTTCCCTTTTTGCCATCCTCTTCCAACTTCTGAATAAGTAATGCTTCATCGGAAGGGAAAAGAACTCCAAAGCCCCTTCTTGTCTACTTGTACTTCTTCATGCATGTGGTTATTATTATTTATTATTATTACTATTATTATTATTTCTATGTGCATCCTAGACTTTTTCATACTCTTAGAGGTTAGCATCATCATAGACCTCATGGAAGGCAAGAGAGCTTCCCGGACACTGGGGTGTGAGATGGACAATGAGGTTCAGGCAGCACATCCCTGAGGTGCATCTGGCTGGACAGGGTGCCTGGTACCAACACAGTGAAAGATGGGAGACTCCATCTTTGCTTTTCGCAGATTCCAGAAGACTTTCTTTCTGTCCCTTACTTAGAAACCAGACAGACCCTAGTGTCGCCTCCCGTGATGGTTAATTTGATGTGTCAACCTGACTGGACTACAGGATGCCCAGACATTGGTCAAACATCATTCTGGGTGCATTTGTGAATGTTTCTGGATGAGATTAACATTGGACTCAGTAGACTAAGTAAAGCAAATCACCCTCTCTAACGTGGGCGGGCCTCATCCAACCACCTGCAAACCTGGATAGAACAGAAAGACTTAGTTAAAGGCAGTCAGACTGTGGAGCTGGCACATTGGTCTTCCTCCTCTCTCAGACTGGAATAGAGGCCATCAGCTCTCCTGGATCCCCAGCTTGCCAGCTTCAGATCTTGGGACTTTCAGCATTCCTAATCAAGTGGCCCCATTCCTGTATTTTATTTTATCTCCCATTGTTTCTATTTCTCTGGAAAACCCTGAGTAATATACCCACTTTATTGGAAAGATTTGCAGCTTTTTCATTTTCTTTTCTTCCTTTTTTTTTTTAATGATGGAACATACTACTGACAGTGGCAAAGGCCAATATGGAAATAGTCACTTGAACCCTGGCTGCCGTGGCTCAGTGGATTGAGCGTTGGCCTGTGAGCCAAGTGTCGCTGGTTCGATTCCCAGTCAGGGCACATGACTAGGTTGCACGTCAGGTCCCCAGTTGGGGGCGCAAGTGAGAGGCAACCACACAGTGATAAAAAAAAGAAAGAAAAAGAAATAGTCACTTGAATGAGGGTCAAAAGATAAAGAGTGGACTTCAATCTGTTACTAACCAGTTGGGTGAGACTGCAGGAAATCCAGACACTCTATGTATATATTAACTTTGCTGCCTTTCAGACTCTTCAGATCTTAGCAGCTTAAAACAACCATTTATTTAGCTCATGATTCTTTGGGTTGAGCAGGCAGTTTTTCTGGTCTGGTTTTGGCTCATATGGTTGACTGGCAGGTCAGCTGGTACTTGATGATCTGGCTTCGTGCACATGTCTAGTAAGCAGTGAGAGGCAACTGCCCAAGGCCCCAGGGAACTAGGCCCATTGTTTCTCATTATGCAGCAGGTAGGCCCTGGCTCCTTCACATGACGATCACAGTGTTCCTAAGAGCAGTAAGAAAGAACGGACCGGCACCCAAGCATTTTCAAGTCTTTGTTGGCACCACATGTTTTACTGCTGTGTTGACCAGAGCAAGTTACATGGCCAAGCTCAGATTCAAGGGGTAGAAAAATAGACTCTACCTCTTTTTAAAATTTTTTAAAAATTATTGATATTAGAGAGAGAAAAGGAGAGGGGAGAGAGAGAGAAGCATCAATTTGTTGTTCCACTTATTTATGCTTTCATTGATTGATTCTTGTATGAGCCTTGACCAGGGACCAAACCTACAACCTTGACATATCAAGATGATGCTGTAACCAACTGAGCTGCCCAGCCAGGGCCTAGACTCCACCTCTTGATGGGAGGGGCTACAGAGTCACATTGCAAGGGTGTGCATACAGGGCTGAGGAGAATTAGTGGTCCTACTTGCAGCTCACACACCAGTTCAGCCAGTTTTACTCTCCTCTCATTTACCTCTCACCACAGACCTGGGAGGTGAGCATGGGGTCTGACTTGAGGTAGATCCCAGGCCTGACTCAAAGAAAGTTCCATTAGACCTTTGAACCCTTTATTTCTTTGGTGACTTCAGAGTCCAGGTCATCCATTCTAAGACAGGAATCCTGCTACTTGAATTTCAAACACTCATCTGCGCAGATGTTCACTCGGGAGGAATGAAATGGCAGTTCCATTCTGTGTAATCCTGTACAGCTAAGCTTTGAGCAGTTTATACATGTTTCTAAAGCACCTAATATGCTCAAGGAGCTTTTTGCAAAGAAGGAATGGATCTTTACTGAAGAAAGGTAACAGAAAATTTGTCCCTAAGGTGTAGATGTAAATTGTGTAAAGTGCCTAAAGTAATGCAGTATATCAGAGATCTACAAAGTCTCCTATTAATCCCATGGGAAAGCATCATCTATCCACAAAACCAAGGGTTATAAGGCTCCTGCCTTCTCCTCGTGGCTGGCGGAATCTCTCACCCGTCCCCATCTTCTCTACGTTTTTTTTTTTTTTTTCAAGTCATCCCCCAGATTCTGCTAAGACGTTTGGCTGCCCGAGACAATTTCATCCTTTTCCTCATTCATGCCCCTTTTCCTTTGGGAAGGGAACACCCGCCCCCTTCTTCCCAACCTCCTGTGAACGATTTTATTTCTAGTATATCAAGAAATTCTCAGAGACCCTTCCTGAAACACATCCAGGCCAGCCCCCTCGCCTCTGTTTATGCCACTTCCCGTTCAGGGACTGCCCACCTTCCCCTCCTGTGTGTCTTTCCTCCTTGAAGGCTTAGTTAGTTCAACTCTGACCTCATCCAGGGAGCTTCACAGCATCCCTGTCTTGGGTCACAGATTTATCTCAACTGACAATGCCCAGGGGCTGGCTGGGGACACTGCTTTATCTGTCACAATGAGTGAGCCCTGTCTGCCAAGTGCATAAAAGGAAGAGATGGTCTGCTTGCACCTCTGTCCCTCCCTTAGGGCCTGCGACACCAACTCCAGATCAGTTGGGGGGGACTTACCTCCTCTAGTGTACTTTTTAAAAAATCCTCACCCTAGGACATTTCCATTGATTTTGAAAAGAGAGACAGGAGAGAGAGAGACATAAAGAGGCAGGGAGGGGGGAGCAGAGAAAGAGAGAGAAAGAAAGACAGACAGACAGACACTGATGTGAAAGAGAAACATTGATCGGTCGCCTTCCTTACATACCCCAACCAGGGACCGAACCCACAACCTAGATATGTGCCCTCAATGGGAATTGAACCAGCAACGTTTCGGTGCATGGAATGATGTTCCAACCAACTGAGCCACATGGCCAGGGCCTAGTGTACTTTTAATTAATTTTAAAAATCTCTGTATCCTACTGCCCAACCATAATGCAAATTTCTTGATTAAAGTATCGAGACTTTAACTTTTTTGCATCCTCAGTGCCTGAAACCAACCCATCTACATAGTAGGACCTTGAGTAACCAACTGGTGATAATGGTGACCTGGGTGTGTTCTGTGCTTTACATCAGAGCCTGCAAGATTTGCTTTCCCACAAAGCACCACGGTTTCAATTTAGCTCTTACCTGGAGGAAGTATAGTGTGAGTTTTGAAGCGTATGGATTATGGTGGGATTTCTCGTACAGTTCATTCATTTGCCTTCTATTTACTCTTTCTTCTGTTTTTACTATTTAGTGCCATTGGGATGCTTTGGTTATTAAACCTCGTGTCTCTCAAACTCTCAACTTTCTACCACCTCCTGTGACACTTCCTTTCTGAATTCCTTCTGGTCTTCCTTTATCGTCTTCTGAATATCCCATCATAATATCCTCAGGTCCTCATATCTTCTCCCAAAATATTCCCTACAGTCCGTTTTGGTCATCATTTGAACATTTTAGCCATTTCAATCTTAATTTGTGACTTCTCTGATGAAATTCCCCTTCTGGCTGGGAAGGTGATCTGAGCTAGAAATTCTCAGTAATCCATATCTAGTCCTCTGTTCCGATTTTACTCCTGACTTGATGTTTGCAGTTCCTTTGCAGACAACTCTTTACCGGCTTGACTTTTCTACTTTTGTCAATGAGCTTTTTAGATGATCTCTTCTGAGACTACAAGTTGTATCTTTGATCTCAACACCAGTATCTGATCCAGAGTATCTATTATTGAGGCACCTCCCTCAAAATGCCTTTGATCTCTGCTTGGAATAGGTAATATTGGGCTCAGTCAAGTCCTGCCTGGGCTTTATCAGGGTCTACCAGTCCAATTAATTACTACCATTATTATCTGAACATAGCTGATTTCTGTAAAGATAACTAATGTAGTTCCTCATGTGTTGTACTGTCTTTTCCCAACTTCTTCTGATAATCATCATGAGGCCATTTATATAACCTCTCTGGACCTCGGTTACCTCATCTGGCAAATGGGTATAGACGAAGGATAGATGTGAAGATGACAAAAGACAAAACAGTCCTGGCTGGTATGGCTCAGTGGATTGAACACCAGCCTGTGAAACAAAGGGCCGCTGGTTCGATTCCCAGTCAGGGAATGTGCCTGGGTTGTGGGCCAGGTCCCCAGTTGGGGACATGCAAGAGGCAACCACACATTGATGTTTCTCTCCCTCTCTTTCTCCATTCCTTCCCCTCTTTTGAAAAATAAATAAATAAAGCCTTAAAAAAGGAAGAAAGAAAAGAAAAGAGACAAAACACTTGGAAATATATCACCCCAAAGGCAGTAGTTTAACATCCTGAAAGGCATTAACCAGTTTTATCTCTTAATGAACTTAGGTCAGGATGTCTTTCTTTGTGAATTATGGGTACCCTGTTACCATCTTACCGGTGTCCTCACTAATTAATGAGTTGAATTAAATCATATATATTTCATTCTATTTTTTTTGTATGGGAACCATATACTTAACTCTTCGAAAGTTATCCTTTGACAGGTCCTAACTGACCGCCTTAAAACACGTTCCTTATTAATAGGCTGACATTGGCAAAACTTACTTTGCTAGAAATGCAGATTAAGCTGCTAAAAAAAAATACTGGGTTTCCATTTTTATGTGTTCTGCCCCCCTCTTCCCTATGTCAGTTAGCTAAAGCCAGGTCCTAGTGGGTTAAAAGTGGGGAGTCTCTACCCACTAAGCCAGGTCCTAGTGGGGTAAAGGTGGGGAGTGTCTACCCACTGGAAAAAGAACTAAGCAAGCTGCAAGATGAGCCTAGCAGAAAGAGATACTTTCATTGTGGCCTTTACATTTATGACTAGCAAGATAATGAAGGAAGGTAATTCTGAAAGCTCTATGTCAGTTTTAAGAGTCCCTCAAGCACTGAGAAAGATAATAGTCAATGGATGGTGTCCACAGGATTTCTTCTCCTCCCCTGACAGCCGTTGAGGGGATCATTGTGTATTTGTAGCTGCTATTATTGAAGCATGGAGCAGAGGCCCTGCGGGCCAAGAGGATGAGGACACATCCCTACAAGGATCTCTATTGTCATCAGTGTGACCATAATAGTTACTATAATTTTCCTTCCACTTTTCTATAGTGCATCTTGTGTGTGGAGCTTAAGGCTATGGAATTTGGGCCTCATAAAATCACACTAGCAGAAAATCATGCTATGTAATCTTGCAAAAGTATTTTATAAAACTGCAAATAGAACCTATGCAAAAAGACAAAAAATAACTTCCAATGCAGGTCACTTGACTAATACAGTTACTTATGGGATGCTAATAGCTTTTCAGAAGCTTTCAGATAGTGGCAATTTGACAGTCAATTTCTCTGAATTGTTTGACCACTGCCAACTTTTCTCTGAAAGGGCATGGCTTATCATGTCCAGGGGGGATGGGGGTGGGTGGGAAGGGGGATGTTAATTAATTGCAAATCAGCTTTCAGTTTTGTCCGGTAGTTTCTCTTTATTATCTGCAATTAAACCATAAGGTCCTCAAGAGCCATGCATTTTTTCTTTTTTCTTTTTTTTCTTTTCGTTTCATTTATGCACACCCTCATCTGCTAACACCGCGCTCTGCAGAGACATCTAACACTTCCAAAGTAAGACTCCGCGAAAAGAGCCTTGGTGAATGGAACAGGATGGGGGCTCATGGTGATCTTACGGTGGGATGAAGAAGAAAACAGTTGGACACAAAGAATAGGGGTGCAGGGCGGGCGGCGGAGGGGAAGAGGTAGAAACGAGGAAGACAAGCAAAAAGAAACAAAGCCAGAGACTGAATAGACTAGAGAGAGAAAGGGGGAAAAAAGCAAAACAAAAAGAAAGAAAGAAGAAAGGAAACAGAAGAGGCAGAGAAAAACGAAGGGAAAGTCTTGTGCCAGCAGTGGCGTTGACAGAAAGCCGAGACTCGCGGAGAGGCAAAGACTACAGCCCCCAGAATCCTTTGCGGAGCCTCCTCCCCGGGTGTCAGTCTCCTAGGCAACCCAGGCAAACAATATGGCGACCTCCAGAGGAGATCCCCGGTGGCGGAACCCTGCCTCTCTCCAGGGAAGCTGGAGCAGTTCACGAACTGGAGGCCAGTCGATGCTGTTGCGCTCCGAAAGACAGCGCTGGTCTTCATTTCCCATGGGACAGAGACCGAGACGTACTTTCAGAGCCTCCTCCTCCTACCTGCTCCAGCAGCCCGTTTACCCGTGTCAGGGGTCGGACGCAGACCAAGAGGAATACGAGGACGAGGAAGAGGAGAGCGAGAGTGAGGACGAAGTAGAATCCGAGGAGTCCTCAGAGTCCGAGATGCTGAATTTGGAGGTGTGCTTGCCCCCGACCCCTTACCCCCTCGCTCTTTTCTCCAGCCGTGGAGCCCTGCTACTTCGGCTGCAGCCCACCGACGCCTCACCCCTCATTAGCCTGTGACAGCCCATTCCTTGGGCTTTCACCTACAGGGTGCCTCTTTCTGACCGCCTCAGGACTGCGCCTCTTTTCTTTCCATTTCTGTAACCCGTCCTTCACCCCTTATTGAAATATTTCCAGGGATCTCCGTTATTTTTCAGTAGCTCCTTTGGTTTCTTAAGAGTCAAGTTTTACAGCAGTCAAGTTATGACAAAAACTATCTATCTGTATGGGACATAGCGCTTCAGCTTTGTCAAAAATTATACCTTGACGACATTGTGGATAGCTACAGTCCCTCTTTGACATCTCCTGCTCCCTTCCCTCATTTTGAAGTACTCCAAAGCTCTCCATTCTAGTCCCTTCATCCTCTTTAGGGGAAAAAAATTTTTTTTCAAATAATTTAAGAAGTGCTTTCTCAAACACTGACTTAAAAGTCTAATATATTACTTCTGCCAAGGATATATGTTACATTATCAAGCAACACACACACACACACACACACACATACACCCTCCACTGTCGGAGTATTTTAGGATCTCGACAATGTTCCCAACATTCCCATCTGTCTTTGCCTTTCACATTAATACAAGACCTCTTCTAACCAACAGCCAAACCCACTTCTTTCTTACACTTATTATCATCCTGTTTCCTTCTTAGTCATCACCTGTCTTCTGTCCCTTTCTACTTCCCATCACACCACTCCCTTCTCTTGGCTTCTGATACATTATTTGCTTTCTTTCAAAAAACAAATTCATTTGCATTTATTTTCAATAAACTGTTAGGTTTTCCCCTCTTTGTCCTGCTGCTGGGAAACTCAAAACACTATTTTTCTTAATTTCAATCCTTTTTCTTTAGATAGGTTCTTCTCTCCCCTTTCCTCTTCCTTTGTAATATAAATTGCTTCAAATTCTTTTCAGAAGTAGATGTGATGCAGAGAAATAGCATGTTTCCAATATCCCCATTCTGCGATAGTCTTCTGGCTTCCCCTCTTTGCAACTTGGCACCTTTCCTTCGTTCCCTTTCCTGCTTGAAGCCAAGCACGTTTCTCTTGGTCCGGCCCGTTCTCTTTCACAGACTCTTTTCCTTATTAGTCTTATTTCTTATTCTCCCCTCAGTAACGTGCATTATCCTTTGTTACTCGGATTCTACCATTAAGGGTTCCCTTATTTTGTAATGTCCTTTTGGTCACTTTCAACATTTGGCCCATTTTTTTTCCACCTCCGTTTTGTCTTTCCTCTCATTCCACCTCCTTTCACGTGGGCTAGTTACACATTCGTTTTGCTTAAAGTGGATTATAGGAACTTATTTCTTATTTGTTCATCTTTTGCTTTATTTTGCAACCCTGAACGGTGACTATTGCAAAACCGTGGCAGTGTTTTTACAGTTTTGAGATGTTTGCACGGTTTCTACCAGCTTCCACCCCAGGGGAATTCACAAATGAATCACCAGCTCACTTTATTATCCTAATTAATGCATGCTCTTAAACTATGGGGTTCATTAGTAGTATCATTGTTACTCTGTCCTCAGTATGGTATTAACAACATAGAGGAAGATGACTTGAACTAGTTTTTCCTTTTTGGCTTATAGGATGTATGTGGGAAAAGTTTATTAGCTCTTCCACATACATTCCAAATATTAATATTTATTTTGTGTTTTCACATTCTGTTTTCACTTTCTGTAGTGTCTCCTATGTATTAACATACTGAATAAACTGTAAACTTTAAAAGAGAACATTTGAACTTTTATGTTCAGTGATTTATTTTCCATGTCTTAGCCTAGTTAAGATTTATAATGCCACAATGGTCACAGTGATTACTGAGTGCCTACAATGCAATTAGCCTCAAGCCTCTGAAGACCTTAGGAACTTAAGGGAGTTACTACAGACCAGCTGTTCAGAATACTGTATTTGGTTCATGTAAAGCCTTTTGTTAGCTGTGAGGTTTTGAGCAAGTTACTTTACCTCTCTCTGTCTCATCTACAATATGTGAATTATAATAATACCTATCTCATAGAAGAGTTGTGAAAATTCAATGTGATTCTACCTGTAAAATACTTAGCATAATATACTATTTATACTGTTACTAATATAATAATAACTTCCATGTTTTCATCTGCTAACTACAGCCCTTTAAGTGATTTAATTCATTTAGACTTCATTGAACAAGCATTCATCGAATGGTTGCTGTGTAGGAAGCACTCTTTGAAGAAGAAGTGTCTGGGCCCGTTATATATGTCTGGTGCATGAAAACCACTCTTTGCAGTAACGAATGTGGGTAATATGCCTACTCATTGGATAGTTATAGACATCAAGCTTAATAAGAAACTATGTTAAAGTTCTTCATATGGTGTCTGATAATAGAGTAGGCTCTCAAAAATTATAGATGTACAGTCCCTCTCAAGATGAGATAAGAATGTGAGTAACTTATAGCTATTCATTATGTGAAGTATTATATACACAGCTGCGTACTGAGGACACCTGGTGTGCAGTGGTCACAAAAGTAGACCCTTGTCTGGGTGGAGAGGTGGTGTGTGGGCAGATGGCAGAAAAAGCAGCTGAGGTGGGGCCGGCTTGTGGAAGGCTCTGCTGTTGTACGGACTCTGGGCTTGGATCTCTGGTGGCTGAGTGGGATTAGATCAGAAGCAGGGAAGTCAGTGAGAATACTCTAGGAATATCTATGGAGGAAAGACAGAGTTTGGATTCAGCCAGTAGACATGGAAAGAGAAAAGCAGCTAAACGTGAAAACAAGTAAAATATTTGAGATGGGACCGTTACTAACTGAATATTAGAAGTCTGGGCTGTGGCATGGTCTGGAGGGGGGATATTCAGGCTACTAACCGCAATAAGAAACAGGAACAGGTAGAGCTGCGAATTAAGGAGTTATGACTCAAATCAGGGGAGAGGTTCTCAGAGTTAGAAGACCTGGGAATCATCAGCATTGGCGGTTGTGCGATCAGCCAGGAAGAGAAGAAGCGCGTGGAGGGCCAAGACTAGAACCTGGGGTACAAGTACTGAAGTAGCTGGAAGATAAGGAGGGTTTAGGGAAGGAAGCTGGAAAGGACTGGTAAGAGAAGTACAGGGAAGAAGAGCTGTATGACAGGGAAGCCAAGGCAAGAAGGAGCCTTGAGAACCTGGGGATGGCTTTGCTGCCCACATGTTAAGTGGGAAGCGACCTAAACGATGCTTATTAGCTTTGCTTACCTGAAGGTCATTGGAGACCTACAGCCCGTGTGATTTTGTGATGTGGCGATGACAGAACCGTAACTGTAGCAAGTTGAAGAGTGAATTGGAGGTGAGGAAGGGAACTAAAGGATAAAAAAAGCAACTCCAGAGGAGCTTGGTTATTAAGGGAGACGAGAGCTATAGAGAAGGGAACATGCGGGACTGAAGGGAGCCCTTGTAGGACGGAAGAGACTCCCAACTTGTCCAGCTGGAGAGTGACGGAGAGTGACTGGCTGACATCACGGGCCAAAGAGGGCAAAACTGATGGTCCATACGCAAGGTCTCTGAAGAAATAGAGGAAGCGGGGCCCTGAGTGTGGAGAAGGAGCAGGCTTTCTTCAAGACCCAGGTGAGAAGCATTAGGCAGGGGTAGACTGTTAAGGGAGTGAGTCTCTGATCATTTCCACTTTGACTCAAAAGTAGCAGAGAAGAGCATCTGCTGAGACTGAGGACAGAGGAGTGGAGGCACTGGACAGCTTGAGGAGAGCGATGGAGACCTGACCAGTCACAGCGGGGAGTAGAAAGGTAGCTGATGGATCATGGGAGACTAATAGCACCGAAGCTCAGCTCCCAGCTGACCTTAGAGTGTCACCAGCATGCGTGGTTGTGGGGCCTTGCCCAGCCCACTCAGCAGCTCAGGGGGAGAGTGGGTTCATTAATTCATTCAACCTGTATGTCCTCGGCACGGAACTCCACCCTTCCCACTTTATGCGTCAGCTAGTTTGAACTTTTTGTCGGTCCCCCAAGGGGCCTGCTCGCCTTTGCCTTTGAGACTTTGTATATGTTTCCCCTGTTGCCTGCAATACCCTCCCTCATCCTCTTCTTCTGCCCTTTCCTCCCCTTTTCCAAAATAGCTCACGTCTTTGGATCTCATCTGAATTGGTCTCTCCTCAAGGAAGCCTTTGCTGCGCTCCCGCTCCTCTGTAGAACTGACAGAGGGTGCCCTGTTTATAGTCAATGCACCCTGCCTAGTTCTATTGTAATATTTATCAAAGTCCTGAAATTGCTTATGTACTTGTCTGGCATGTGATAAGCACGACACAGTTCCTGAACAGCGCTTGATGGTGAACTTGATTCTGGTTTGTGTATTTATGCGGTCATTGCAATCAGAGGACAAAGAGTCAGAGAATTGAGAGTGGAGACATTGGAATTGCTCGTGGGATGCTCAGTAGGGAAGGAAGTGTAGTCAGGAGGAGACAGGCAGACTCTGAGAAAGGCAAGGAGGAACAGACTGGAGATTCTGTTGTGGTCTGAGAACCAGTTCAGTAGGCATTGGAAACGTTGAAGGATAGGCACTTGTGGAATTAGAGAGGAATGGAATCCTGGGGTTTGAGAGTTCTAGGGTAGAGCAGTTTAGCATGATAGTCAGGTAGGTCCAGAGCATGGCCATAGGAGTGAGCAGCTGAAGGTGGGTGGAGATCAATTTTAAGGTGTCTGAAGTTGAGAAAATAAAGAAATATGTGTAAGTGCATGTGCTCAAGTAGTAGAGATATTGAATGGCCACCCTTGGGGACCCTGAGGCCACCCAAGATAGAGATAGGGCATAAATGGACTGAAAAGGACTAAAAGCCAGAAGGGAAAGGCGTGACACTGACAAATGGCAGGGACCTCAAAGGAAGTGTGAGGGGGCTGCCTGGGGAGTCTTGCCTTGGGGATCTGGGAAAACGTGAACAGTGTGGCCGGTCTTTACAGCAATGGCTACACTAAGAAGCAGACATCCACCTGATGTAAGTAAGGGTGCAGGTCTTCTCCTATCCAGGAAATAGAAGGGCTGGGTCAGGTAAACTTCAGAGGTGTAAGCGGAAAGTTTTGGAGGAACGAAAGCACCCCCAATTCTATCCCTTCCCAGGCCTTTTATGAGAAATTGGAACTTTATTTAGACAAGTAAATACCTACCACCACCCCCGACCCTATTTTCTGAACAGGTTGATTGGTATGGACGAATGAAATATTAAGATGTGGGTTTTTTTTACTTAATTAGTAGTAACAACTGTCATTTATTTGGAACATGCTCCCTATATTCTAGCCATTGTGTTAAGCGCTCTACATAGACTATTTTTTTTATTCTCCCCAAAACATTAAGAGAAGATATTTATAGATGAAGACTAGGAGGCTCAGAGGAAACTTTATCTGCCCAAAGTCATGTATCCACAAAGGCAGATCCACGTTCAAACCCACTCTTCCCAGCCCCGAAGCCTGTGTGCTGTCTCCATGTGAGTGATATTTGCTTCCCTGGGTTAGTGCAAATTTGGGGAGAAAGAAAATCTTTACAACAGCACAAGTCTACATACTGATGTCCTTACTCCCAGGAGCTTGACCAGCATTGTGGGTCCCTGAACTAATATAGAAAACCTGGAAAAGATATTTTGCCATCAGTCTACATGCTAGTCATGCTTAGTTATACTGGTGCAGCTGGTGTGATTTCTGTGTTTTGTGTCCCTGGGCCGATGTTCGTGTTCCTGTGTCAGTCATTATGGAGTTGAAGGCGGCACAAACCTAGCACTGACCCACCTGTTACCTCTTCTTTCTGTCATTTCTGAGGACAAGGCGTGTTGGGCCTCCACTGGTCCCTAGATATCTGCAGACCAAGGGCCAACATCTCTATGGAAGTGATTATTACCCTTGTCATAAATCTTGTAAATTGCATGAATCCAGCAAAATTAGCCAACAGGAAGCTAACGGAAGACCTGTTTTCTCCAGCAAGAATACCCAATGTAGAGAAGTCACTGTCTTGATTTGACATAACCATCCTTCAAGGCGTGTGCAGCAGTCAAGTGCAGTGGTTAGAATTGCACTGGAGTCGGACAGGCCATCACATACCAGCTATGTGGTTTCGGGCAAACCCACCTCTGCAAGCCTGCTTCATCTGTAAAACGGAGCTAAGAGCAGTGGTCAGTAGGATGCCATGAGTTGATCCATTGGGAGCTCTTAGCACAGCGCTGGAAAGGAGACACACTCAATTTCAACAGCAGTGCTAATGCAGATGTGCCTACTGCTGTGTTCATTCCACTTGGAATACCTGCAAGTGACCACCTGAAAATTTAGTAGCGATAAGAACGTTGTCTTGATAGTTATTGATTCAATCGTACATAATCTGTATGTCTTCAACACATAATTTGGGGGTGTGGGGCTGGTAAATTTTGGAGGGCTCAGCTCCTGAGTGTGTAACATACTAAGTAACTGCTGGATCGGACAAGATGCTTTCATAATGGAAGTCCTCTCTGTGCGCCTCTCCTGTTTTGTTTTGTTTTGTTTTGTTTTGCAGGAGGAATTTGACGGGGTCCTGAGAGAGGACAGGGTGGCTGAGGCACTCTCCCAGTTGGGGCGCTCAGGTTCTGGAACTGAGCAGGTCTACCTGAATCTAACTTTATCGGTGAGTATGACAAGATTGCCATTGTTTGGCCACACCTTGACACGGGTTGGACCGCATCCATTTTTTTCTGGTATGTGTAGCTTTTGTGGGCTCCACCATCTCAGAGTATTGCATTTGATGGAGTCTGGCAATAAGAGTTATTTATGTAAATGTTAGACATCAAAGAGCCCTGGCTAGTCCAATAATCAGCTCCTCAAATTCCTTTGTTTTCATTCCCTTCACAGTCTGTTTCTTTCATCTTAAGTAGTCTATTTTATAGCAATCAATGCCTTCTTTCCAGAAGGTTGAATTTGATTCTGTAAAACTAATCAAAAACTCTGTAAGAATTTTCTCTCTGATCAGTGCCAGGACTAAAATTTGTATCTGAATCCCAGGGAACAAAGGATTTTGGTATTGACTTTTCCCCCCCTAAGTATGTCAAGAAATAAGTAGCTTTGAGCTATCTCTCACTTTCCTAAAGATACCAATTATTAATGAAAAAAATGTATTCTTATTTATCAATTTTCAAGAATTCGATACTAGTCATAGTGCAGCAATAGAATCTTGGCTCCAATTTTATCTTAAAAGCAGAATCCTCAGACTACTTCAGCTTCTTTTTCATTTTGTTTTTCTATAGTCCTAGAAAAATAATTTAACTCTTTCTGCTTTCTTATATTGTAAAGCATTAAGTATTCCTTGGAGGTTTACAGAATAAATGCAGGTACACAGGTGGAAAAGGCCCACAGATATTTTTGCTATAGCACCGATGTGGCTCAGGTGTATAAAATTCTTAGTAAGGCTGCTCCGTCCTGCATTTGAACTAGTAAACCATCCAAGAAACGTTAAGCTCTTTTCACCCATGCTCGTTCCATGACATCGCCTTTGAGAACAGCCTACCGAGGCTCTAAACTTCTACTATTTTCATTTTATAACCTTTTGTGGATGACTCAGCCAGGCAGGCAATACCATACAGGGAGCCCCCTGTGTCAATTTCACCATGCTAGGCGTGGGAATGGGAGGTAATTCCCGCAGCCAATACATCCCCACACAAGTCCCTTTCGATCAATATTCTACTTATGTATGAAGTGCTGTGCCTTAAATTGATCTCCCCCAAAAAGCAATTCTTTAAATCTTATTTCAGCTAGATGGACTGAAGCTTAACTTACTTTGCCACTGACCTCCTTACACTCGAGATATTACAGGTTGAATTACTTTGCCTTCATAACCTGTCCCGCTGAATACACTTTCTTGGGGTTGCCTGGTTTAGTGATTCTCCCCACCCCCTTATATCTTAGTTAGGCTACATGTTATTTTTTTTTACTTTCCCTTATTACTTGTGTATGTAGCTTCTCTTCTACCAGAATCATAACCTTCTTAAGGGCACAGTATGGCTCTATTTCATTACTGTATTTCTCATCATGCCAAGCATGATACCTTGTGCGTAGTAGGTTTTCAGTAACTATTTATTACTGTCCCAGTGGCCTTTATTAAATGCTGTTATTATATTTGAGAACTTGCTTATAATGACACTTCGGTGGCTGGCTTTTTCTGACTTTGACATCACAATACACACCAATGATATGAGTCTTTGTTCCGGGAGACCAAATGCCCCTCCAGCCCTGGATGAAATTCACTAGATGCAATATTTCATGGGAAGCATGCTAGAACAAGATTCAGGAGACTTGGATCTGCTTCTCTATCACTAACTTGCTGTGTGATTTTAGGGTTTTTACACACCTCTCTCTGTACCTCATATTCCTCGTCTCTAAATTGGGCATAATCTGTCCTGAGATCTCGCAGGTGTTTTTGATCAGATAAGATGGTCGTGGGAGAGATTTGAAAATGATCCCTGTGAAGATGTGGGTGGTATTAATGATCTCCTGAGTAGGTGTGAACTCTCTTTAACATTTCATTTAAATTCTGAACATTCGAGTTTTCTTCAACCACATAAAGGCTTTGGCTTTATTACTATTCACAGGTTTTTAATAAAAACAAACTCTGCTCCAAAGGGCTTCATGACACTGTTTTAATTTACCTTTTCATGTTGTAGTTGTTCTTGCTAACAACACTAATTTTCCAAGCTATTATTTTCTTCAGAGGAGTGCATTTTTTAATGGGGCATATACGTAGTCTGTTTTGAGATCGTATTCGTAGTAGGCTTCAGAGTTTGTCCTCTCGCTTCAACTCTATTTTATGAAAGAAATTCTGGATTTCTCTCGTCAAGCATTGCTTCTAGCTGTTGCGAGAAGGCTGAGTGCGAATGCATTACAACATAAAAGTGTTTTACCTTTTCTTTTCTCAGGGCTGTGACTTAGTCGACATTAGCATCCTCTGTGGGTATGTTCATCTACAGAAGTTGGATCTTTCGGTCAATAAAATTGAAGGTATGGAATTGTCGTTTTAGTCGTATTGATGGATCACTAAATCATTTCAAATTCTTAAGCTTTGCATTGTGTAAGATACATTACAAAACTTGATGTAAATGCTATGGTGGTTCAAGTGTTTACCTATCGATTCAACACTTTCCATGTAAAAAAGGCCCCAATGACTGATGACTAAGGAAAGAGTCAGGTCAGCAAACGTGCACTGCTCTGCTGTGGTTGCGAGTACCCAGCGGAATGCTTGCTTTTCCCATTTAGGAGATGGGTCATTACTGCTTTAATACTTCCTGAATATTGAGTGATTCCCTTTCCTTTCCCTTTAGGAGTTTATTCAGTGTAGGTGAATTCATTTTTTTTTCCTTTAATGGATTTTTTTTTCATTTATTTTGCATTTGCATCAACATTTATTTTATTTTGCTGCAAAAAGCTTTGTTGTTTCCACGTGGTTCAATGCATGGGAGAGGGTGGTTAAAAGGGTGTCTGGTGGTTCCAGGAGGAGGCTCAGTCAAAAACCAGGTGCCAGGGGAATGCAGAGGGTCCCCTCAAAGGCTCCTGGGCTCCAGAGGCTCCTAGTGGTGCTTGAGGGTGGGCCTTTCAAAGACAGACTCATCCAGCCTGGGGCCGGCCAGCCTGCAGAGGTGAGTCAGGTGTCGCCCATCTTCTCGATGGGTTTCACCTGCTCATCCAGGAAGTGGTTCTCCAGGAAGTCAGGGCTGAGGGTCTATGCGAGCAGAGCCCAGGGCCTGCAGCTCCAGAAGGGCCTGGTTCAGGTGCTTCTCCAAGACCATGGTGGCTTCCGTGGCGTCCTGAGTGTCACCCCACTCATCTTGGGACGGCTTCAGCACTCTGGAAGAGAATGCAGCTGCCATGCTGGCTTTGCATCTTTTAAGAGCCACTCAGCACCCTCCTGCTTCTTCTCTGCCAGCTCATGGAATAAGTGGCCCATGGCCTACAGAGCCACATCATCCCGGGGGAAACAGAAGCCCAGAGAGAGGTAGGTGGGGGAGGCCGGCAGATGCAGGTTGGCCAGGCAGTGACGGCAGCCTCCATCCAGGTGAAATACTTGTGACAAATTTGGGAGCTCATGGTTGCTCCGCAATAAGGAGTTAAGGTTAAAACATGGCGTTGGCTGGTCTTGGAGCCCAAGGATAGCTGAGGTGGTACCAGAGGTGGGACTGGAAAAGAGGTCAGAGGGTGGTCAGAGGCTGGAAGAAGGGGTGTCCCTGGGTCTGTTCCGTCCAAACACGATTGAAGCACTAGCCAGGCCTGGGGGACCGCCGAGGTCACCGCCACATTTGCGTCAACATTTTAATCCCGACCATCTACTTCTGTCCTCATTTGGAGCGCCAGGGATTCACAAATTAATTTTTCCTCTGTTTTTGCTATCTCTGTATATTTAGTTGATTCTTTAAAGTCTTAACTTGGACATTTGGAGCTCTGTATAACCTATTTGTTGTGATACCGTGTTCAGTTAATAAAATGAGCTACGTTTTCTTGAAAGCTTGATCCTTGTTTCTAATTTTCTGATCTTATTTGAAGTTAAAGTGTACAATTTCTTTCCTTCAGACTTCTAAGAAGGGAAGCAAATCCTTCTTTCTCCCCTGCTTTCTTCACTGATAACCTTCCTACTTCCATCTTTAGCCTGTCTTTTTTTATTGCAATTACATTTTACTGATATGGTCTTCTCTGGCTCATTTTAAGCTTTTTGTTTATCTCATGTGACTCCTCTTTCAGTGACTAAGAAATAATCTAGTATAATTTTTCTTAAAATCTTACTGTTTTTATTTTTTTATCCTCACCTGAGGACATTTTTTTCACTGGTTTTTAGAGAGAGAAACACCAATCCGTTGCCTCCTGTACATGCCCTGATGGAGACTCGAACCCGCAACCTTTCAGCTACGGGATGATGTGCCAACCAACTGAGCCACAATGGCCAGGGCAAAATTTTACTGTTTTGAAAGACTTTCTCCCCCCTAGTTTTATAAAACTTTACTACACAAAATTACAAACACGTGATCAAGTCGAGCGACTGTTGTTGTGAACAGTCAAGTTCAACAATTATCAGCCCTCCCCAGGATTGTTTTAAAGCAAATCTCAGATATCATAGCATCAGAGAGACTTTAGTGTGACCGGCAGGAGCTGTCCCGGTACCCCACACCTCCACAGTTGGTTTTATTTATTAGCCAAGGAATTCCAGAGCGGTGGGGTCTTCAATAATGCTAGTGCTGAGGAAGGGGAAAGAGATGTGGCTTCACGCCCTTGTCACTTGAGCAAGGAGCTTACAGTTGTGCATGAAGCTTCCCTCCTCAGATCGGTCTTCAGTCTTTTTTGGCCTGTTTGGTTAACTCGTGAGGTGTTTGAGAATCTATAAAGTACAGCAGGTTTTTCTTTTTCTGTAGACAGTGTTACCAATGAGCTGACGGAGACCAATCTCGATTTGCATCAGAATCACCTGGAGTGTGAGGGTGGGGGCTGTTCAAACACAGGTGGCTGTGCCCCACCCTCCTAGTTTCGGATTCAGCGGATCTGGGGTGGGAATGGAGAGTTTGCATTTCTAGTTAGTTCCCACGTGAAGCGGACGCCGTAGGTCCAGGACCACCCTTGGAGAACCACGGCTGTAGACGCGAGGTGCTCCTGCCATCTGGTGGACACGGAGGTCACTACACCGTGTAGGGAATTCAGGGCCCTGAAAAAGTTAGAAGCCCAGCAACCCAGACCGTGAATTTCTCTGTCCCTGACTTAAAAGCATTGGCCATCTACACAGAATGAAACGTATTTGTCATCTCTTCATCCCCATCTAAGTGGTAGCTGCTGCGTCCTCTGCTTTAAGACAGAACTCTACGGTACAAAGCCCTTACCTGCCCGCAGAAAGATCAGCTCCAGGGGGGTACCGGGTCTGGTGGCAATTCATAGTTGTGACCACTACGGACAGACACAGAACTGAGCTCAGAATGGACAAATAGGGAAAACCTGTAAAGCAATGACAGTTTCTCCTTAGGCTTCCCCTCACAGGCAGCCTTCCTTGATTGACTCATTAATCCCCACTGAAGGGTCCCTGTTTCAGTGGCTGTTAAACGAAACAATTCCATTTAAAAAGACAGACTTAAAAAAGGGCATAGTTTAAACCAAAGAAACAAAGCAGAAGTTGGTGGGGATCTTCCGGCTCCAGTGATTGTCACTGCTGGTTCTGTGATCTCGAGTGAGAAGAGGGAGACGTCGTTATTACCAGTTTCAGGTGGGGGAACAAGTTGCTGGTGGCGAGGAGGCTGTAAGCTCTCATCGCGTGATTCTTCCTGAGCCGTTTTCTTATTCTTCCTCCTGTCCTGAAGCGCGTCTGCGGTGAAGTGGCAGAGAAAGGCAAAACAATACTTCATTTTTTGTTTTGCATGCAATTTCGTTAGGAGCGACTGACTATTAGCACAATAGTCCTTAGTATTCGAGGTTCAGAATATTTGCCTGGGATAAAATGCTAAAGTCACCCACACATTTGAGCCACTCCAAAGACAAAGTAAAATACTAGCAATAATTTAAATCACTTCAAAGAATTAATGAGACTTAGGATTAAGTCCAACTAAAACAAAATTTAATTCAGGGCAAAGAAAGTTCACCAACTGCGGCATTTTCAGTCTTTCTGAAAAGACCTCCTTTGGTCATTTAGGGGCTAATTTTCATGACCATCTACGGCCCCAGCTTGTCCTTTCTTCCAGGCTGGCCAGTTTTGAAGCATTGGGCTGTGGAAGAGTGAGCTGGGGCAGCGTGAAGGCCTCAGTTATTTGGCTGTCCTGAAAAAGGGGGGGTGGAGGGTGGAGGAGTTGGGGAGGCCCTGGGAAGAAAGGTCAGTTATCGGCTAACGGAGAGTTCCCGTGCGTGTGTGCTTCACACACCGTGTTCATTTCACTCACCTGGAACAATTAAGATGTGCTCGCACGTAGCTCATTTAAAAATGTCCTCACGTCACATATGCTGCTTTCAATGACTTAGTCTGATACTTAGTGCCTTGCCTTATTGTGTATTTCTTTTTCTCCCCAGATTTGTCGTGTGTGAGTTGTATGCCTTATCTTCTAGAGCTCAATGCTTCTCAGAATAAACTGAAGACATTCTTCCATTTCAAGCCACCCAAAAATCTCAAGGTAGACTTTCTCAGTATACCCATTCCGTATGTTAACCGGCTTGCAAAGCACATGAATAAGCAAAATGGCACCAAAATGGGAAATTCAGAGAGAATAAGAAGTCAGGGTAAATAGTGTCTTTGAAATGAAATAAAAGGGAGAAGGATTTATGCTTCATTTATTTGGGGGAAGGGTCTGACAATGAATAATCTTTTTAGAAAGCTTTGCTAAAACCTCATGTTCAGACCAAAGAACTAGCTTCCTTCTGTTCTCTCTCCTTTTAAATGCTAGTTATTATTTGTATGTTTTTATTATAGCAGAATAATTTTATATGTGAAAAATCTATAAAGATTTCCTGGGGGCTCAGATTCTGCCTCCTTATGGGTCCAGGCTTTAGTTTTCTTAGGAAGCAGTGATTTCAGATCTGCGTTCTCACCGCTCTGCTGTGGCTTTTGCCTTTCTGGGGAAGAATTAAACTCCAGAGCAGTGGTTGGTGGAGCAAGCTTGTTCTGCTGCTGGGCGCTGGGTCCTGCCCTTCTGTTTGCACACAGATCACCTGGGGTTCTTGTGTAAATGAGATTCTGACCTGAAGGCCTGGGGCGGGGCCCTGGGAGGGTGAGTTAACAACCTTCCAGGTGATGCTATTGCTGCCAATCCATGTAAGCAGAGAGGTCATGGAATAGTGGTTCCTAAACTTTTCTGCACACGGCAGTCACCTGGACAGTATTAAAACCACTGATCCCTGGACCCTGCTGCCAGAGACTCTGACTCACATGGCCCACGTCTCATGTGCTGAGAGCTTGGGATGAGTGTTCCTCTGTTGGACTCAAGTACTTAATTTAAAAGTTATTTTTAGGAATGAACATCAGCTATTGCCTTTTGTTAGCTACTGGTTTTATTTTACTTACAAACCAAATTAACTTAGATTCAAGGTATTCTACCAGCATTCACAGAAATATGAAATCTGACATCCCTCCTGCCAGTGCGACACCCTCTTATTTTTCCTCCTTTGTTTCGCATCACTCCATTTTTATCGACAGTGGGTTTTTTTCCTCCTTTGAAATTACCGTGACGGCCAGGGTGACATTCCTCTGTCCAAATGAGCCACCTGAGGTGCTCTGTGTGAGGCCACGTGGTCTCCAGGTTACCCGGAATTGTACTGGCTGAGCTGTTTCATTCTCCCTCCTTGGCTTTCCCGTTCTGCCTGAATCCCCCCCAGAAATCAGGCAACAGCATGACCTCTTCCCTGGGAAGAACTTCCCTGGAGTTTCTTCCATTCACACCCTTACCTCACAGACTCCACAAATGGACAGAAACATCAGACAACCCCAGCGTTGTTTATTTGTTTGTTTAGAGCAATTTTAGGTTCACAGCAACACGGAGAGGAAGGTGTAAAGATTTCCTTATTTGCCCTGCCCCCACTGGAGTGGTTGTTTTGTTAACAATTGATGAACCTACACTGACCCATCATTGTCACCTCAAGTGCATAGTTTATGTTCGGGTTCCCTCTTGGTGTGTCCATACTGGGTACCTGGACAAATGTGTAATGACATGTCCCCATCATTATGGCAGATACCCCATCCTTAAGGTTCCTGGAGAAGGAGAACTGATATACGGGTAACTGTAGAGGGCTGCCAGACCAACCGATGAGGGGCGTGAGGACTCCCCATGCACCTGGGTGGGGAATGACGAGGCCCCTGGTGTGGTCAGGGCATTATTTTACTGAATCCCCCAACAAAGATGCAAGGCAGGCGGCACGGTCCCATTTTGCAGATGAGGACACTGACCACAGAAAGGTTAGGTATCTAATCACCTTAACTGGGAGGTGGCAGGGCTGGGATTGAACTCGATGTCTGAGACCCAGAGCCTGTATCTTCCCAGCACAGCAGGCCTATGTCCAGTGTCCCACCCCCTTGGGAAGCTCTGCTTCCTTTTATTTATTGTCTCTGAGCCCATGCCACCAACCAGAGAGGGCACACGTTTCCTAACGAGCAGTGACTTGCACGTCTCTCTGTGTTCTCTGGAATGGTTTTGCTCAGCAGGTGATTTGATGGGTGCTTCCTACAAGCGCTGGTGTCTCAACACATCTGATGTCACAGGTGCATGCAAGGGCTTAGTACTGGCACACGGCCCACCCAGGCGTGGCTGGAAAGATGTCCCAAGGAGACCCATGCCATGCCACGAGAAATGAAAGGTGCTGATGAAAAGGTGCCAATTTTAAGTGAGCTCAGACGATTAAAAATGTCTAGTTTATCATTATTATATAAAAAGTGAACAGGAAACTCCATCAACATCATGCCAAACTGACGTCTTAGTTCAGTCATGATATGCATGTCGCATAGTTGTGGTTTGTATGTGCATGAGTTTTGTGTTCAGAGTATTTTTACTTAGCACTGTCTAGTTGGCACATTTCTCTTCACATGGTTCCCACACACGTGTTTTACTGACTGGGTATCTAGTCCCAGTGCTATATTGTAATCGGCTTAACCAGTTTTCCACTCTTGTCACGTGGGTTGTTGCCAGTTTTTCTCTTTCAAAGAATTCAGTATTTAAAATATTTAGTACTTAATATATTGACAAAATAATTGTGCATTTTTGAGGTTGGAATCACTGTTTAAAAGGGTATAAGAAGATAAGAATAGTGCTTTATATAATTGCTTCATAGTTTTCCAGAAAATGCAAATTAATCAATGCAGTGTTTCAAAAAGTTAGGATCTTCCCCTTTTTAAAAAAATCATTTTTGTTTATGTTTTGCCAGTAGTTGAATAATCAAAATTATTTAATGTATTTCTGTTAGCTCATATTTTTGAGTAGGAACAACTGATGTTGCTAAAAATGCTTTCCTAAAATAGTCCATTTTGAGAAAAAAGATGTTAAATTGAGGAGCTGTGACCTGAGGGATGAATTAGGAAGATTTTTTTGCCATTAAGCACATGACATGGAGAATGTATTGAAATAAAAATAGAAAAGGCAAAGAAAAGAGAAACCCGGTCTGCATATAAACGAAGTGAACACAGTTTGCTGGGCACTAGGGAATCTGAAAGACTCAGTAGTAAGGGTGAAGGCGAGGGGAATCCTGAAGGAAGATCAGGCTGAAAGTAAACGCTGAAAGGAGGGGGTCTCCAGGAAGAGGTCTCCATAGGATCTCTCTTAACAGGGAAGGGCAGGACCCCCTGGTAGATGATGATGAAACAGAGGTGACTGTTTTAGCTTTTGTGTGTTTTCAATCAAGAATTCTAACTCTACACCCAGAAACACATTCTTATGCATTTAATTACTGTGGTTAAGACTAATGGAGAATGAAGTATGACAGACTGTTTCTTTTTGTCCTCAGAAGGCCGATTTTTCCTGCAACCAAATTTCTGAAATGGGTGATTTGTCAGCATACCAGGCTCTCACTAAACTAATTTTGGACAGTATCCTTTGATAAGTAAAGGAGAAATTTTGGTTAATAGACCCATTAATAAGTGTGTGTGTACCAGATGACATGGAATAGTATCATATAAGCAATTTACTAGAGATGTGTGGCTCATTTAAATAATTAAGAATTAATAATCACAAAATGAGGAAAGGTGTTTTATTTACCAAGGACTAAGACTGCAAGTCAAAGCCTACCAAGAGCATTTTATACCTGAAAAGCCAAGTGAGACAGTCATTCTAATAAGCGTAGGCTTATTTTTAATTCTAGAACCAAATAAGAAGTTCTGTTTGAACTGACTCCTTTTCAAATTTACTTAAACGTGCACCCTATCTTATATAAATACAGTGTTTGAAAATCTAGATATGGCCATAAGGAAAATTAGTAATTATTTATTTTACAAAAGCATTCATACTAAACTCCCTTTAAATAGCAAGCTTCTCTACTGTATTTAAAATATGCTTTCATTTTAAAAAAAAAACAACTTTTGATTTACAGTCAACTTCAGGAACAGATCCACTGCATGACTCAGGCTCCCACGCAATCAGCAGCTACTCTCAGGTGGGCGTGCTCCAGCTCCTAGGGCCTAAGGGGTTAATTGGGGGATCTGTGCGTTTAATGAGCTCCAGCCTCTTCTTTACACCAGAGGCTGACATCCTCTGGGGGATGGCGAACAGGGCCTTCTCCTTCTCAGTAAGCACCTTTCTGCCCACCTGGGGATTTCCAGGGCCGAGTGGAGAACGAATTGACTGCCCCTGGTGCGTCATCCAGGGTTGTCGCAGCCGCTAGTACACATCACACTTGTCGTGAGGCTGAGGTGTGGAGAGAATGGAAGGTACACTTTCTGGAAGACATATTTGGCAGCAAAAAATCTTGCTTCACATTTGATGGAACGCTTAGAACACAGCACCACGCCCTTTAGAACTTCTGTGTGAAAATGAGTGATTAGTGGACAAAATGTAAGAAATCTGAAAATGCCAAGGGTTGGGGGACACTAGATTAAAAGGATCTGGATCTCTTTTTTCTGTTGCTTATGAATATGAAACTTCTTCCTTTTTTTTTTTAAGCCAAGACAATCTTTTTCATTTTATGTATATACATATTTTTTAACCCTTATATGCCCCCCCTTGCAATCACCACATTATTGTCCATGAGTTCTTTTTCCTTTTGGCTCAATCCCTCCACCCCCTAATCCCCCACTTTCCACCCCCTTGCCCCACTAGCTGTCATCCTGCTCTCTGTCTATGAGTTTCTCTGGTTCAACCACTTTGGAAAACAGTTTTCTACTATCTTGTGAAGTTGAGCATCCCAATACCCTGTGACCTGGTATTTTCATTCCTACACTTGGAAGGCTTAACATATATGTACCCAGAGGCTTATCTAAGAATTAAGAATTAAGAATGCTCATAGCAGCATTAGTTGTAACAGCAAAACAGGCCCAATGCCCATGGGTAAGAGAAAGCATAAACCGTGGCATACTTACGCAGTAGCACCTTGTAGCATACCGCAGTGAAAATGAATGAATTACATTTCCATGCAGCCGTAAGGAGAGAACTTAATAAACTAAGTGAAACTTGGGTATAAAACCAGTGGGAAAGGGAAGAAGAGATAGCATGGTGGTTATCTCCGAGGGGAGAGAGAGGAACGTTATTGCTGTTGCTCTGCTTCTCGGGTTGGGGATGGGGTGATAGTGATGGTGGTGGTTTCCGGAGTGTTCGTTATATTTTTAAAGGTAAATAAGCAGGCCGTATATGGACCAGTGATGCACCTGTGTCTGTTAACACATCTAAAAGCCTGAAAGTTTGAAATTAATGTCTTCGGAAACAATTATTTACCAAGCTTCAAACGTTAGCTGGGTCAGAATCCCCTGGAGGGTTTGCTGAAACACCTCCCGCTGGCCCCCCGCTGAGTGGGTCTGGGGCGGTGCCTGGGATGTTGCATTTCTAACAAGTTCCCAACCTGATACTGCTGCTCTGAGGACCGCACTGGGAGGTCCTCAACTCTAAATTAGTCTGTTACACCTTGCAAGGCAGGCTTTCCTAATCTGGTGGATTCAGACAGTTGGCTGTCATTTTTTATACTTTTTATATTTGTTCAAGCTTTCCTTAGTGGGTATATATGACTTTTCTACTTGAGGGGGCAAAAGTGCACTTTTCTCTAAAAGAAAGGCAAATAAAAGTAATTCTCAAAGTAAAAACAAAGAACAATTATTTAAAAACAAGTCAGTTAATGAAGCTAGTAATACTGATCATGGGATTGTAGTGGATTATATTAATACAACAGAATGAAATAACTGTAAGATATGAACTTTGCAGTTTATTTTATGCTGTTTTGTCCTTTCATATGTGGGTAACTGATGATCAATTGATAATGATCCTAAATTGCAAGATGATAAACTCTGCCAAGTGTACATACATGTACTTACCCTTGAGAAAGGATGCAGTTGATTCTTTACCTATAAATTCTGACTGGTTGTTCATTGAAATTTACTTTGATTATAGAATGATGGAATTTAAAAAGGATTCATAGAATTTTTACATCCAGGCAGGATTTTGGAGATCCTCTAGCACCAACTTTTAAGCTTATGGAGGAAGATCCCAAGACTCAGGGAGATTCAGTGAATGGTCCAAGATTATTTGGAAAATGGTTGGACTGAGACTAGTCTCTTGGATTCCAGTGTTTTTCCCATGTTGCAATTCATGGAGTAACTGCTAGTTTTATCCCCTCGCCATTTGAAGTGTATGTGTGTTTCATGTCTTAGCGTTTCGCTCCTATAGAGCAGAGCATTTTTCACTGCCATGGGGATACAGATTTTTCCAGATTGGTTTTGATTAAAGCCGTCATTGCAGGTCTTCCCACGAAGAGAATCGCGATAAATTTCCAGGGTTTCTCAGTCACTGTTATCTGCACACCCAAACCATACTTCTGGGTCATCGACGAATGAACGCGAATACCAAACTACTGAGTAATTCAAGCCCAGTGCTGCGAACTGCTGACAGCATCACCAAAATGTAAACAATGTATCACTGGGCCCTGGCTGCTGTGGCTCAGGGAATTGAGCACTGGCCTGTGAACCTCAGGATCGCCAGTTCGACTCCCAGTCAGGGCACATGCCTGGGTTGCAGGCCAGGTCCCCAGTTGGGGGCGCACGAGAGACAACCACACCTTGATGCTTCTCTCCCTCGCTTTCTCTCTGCCTTTCCCCTCTCTCAAAAAATATATACATTTTTTAAGATTAAATAAATATTATCTCGCTGGGCTTTTCCAAGCTGCGAGGTTCTGCCTGTGTGCCACTGGGTTCTTGCACTCCATTTGCTCAAGGATCTAAAATTCCATGGAAAGGATTTATTCACAGAACAAAAAGCTTTAGAGATGGAATGCACTATGATCATGTTGGGTTCTTTGAGTCTCTTTCTCCTGATCGTGGCCTTTTAAAATTAAAATATACCTAAGAGGATTAACCCAGTAAGCTGTTCCATTGTAACAGTTTAGGGACTTATCAGTTTATAGTTCTTCTTATCCAAAAGTCCCAAGACCTAAGAAAGAACATGAAAGAAGAATGTCAGGAGGAAGGGCAAGTGGTATTTTATAAACGTTCTTAAAATAAGAGAACAGGCGATTGAGGAGATAGAGGTGTACCTGAAAGCAAGCTGTGAACTCAGAGTTCTGTACGGAGCGCATTGACTGCTGGGCCATCCTGCATATTGACCCTTGTCATTGCTGGCAGTCACATAAGTGGTGGCCGGGAGTCACTAGGGTGGAAGCTGCTGTATCACTGTGAAAAGAAAAGAAAAAGAAAAATAACCCTTACTCAAGAACCTCATTAATCTGTAGTGCCTGAAATTCCTGGAAACCTAAAGGAATGAAGAGTTGGGGACTGACAATTTTTCAGAAATAAATGTACTTCCCAATAGAAATGTTCAGTCAATCCCTCCCCCTTGGCCCCAGTGGCTGTGAGTGACGGCGACGGTAGCTGCCAAAGCCACGGTTATGATTGAAGTGGCACGTCCGTATTTCTCCGCCTTTGGCCCCTGCAGTATTAACGTCATGAAACAAGACTGGCCATTCTAGTCAAAGCAAGTCAGCTTGCATGTACCAAGGGAACTGTGTTTCGCCTCTAATGTCTTGGAAAATGACTGTGTACAGAGTAAACAAGCTTTCCTTTTCAATTCCCATGATCTCTTCGTAGTTTTAAGACTCCTGTTTTCTAGTTTTCTGGTCCTTGCCTGTTTCCCATGGGACTGCTTCCTGGTTCGGCTGCCCACAAGCGTGTGTTATATACACTGTGTCATAATTCAGAGCATCTTCATTTCGGCTGGATCACAGCCACCAGGACACCAGGGCTCCTGAAACAGGACCTAATGACCATTGCTCCCTCCACTAAGCCGAGACAGATGGCCATTTGAAGTTTGTCTTGCCCAGGATTGCCTACTCAGAGGATATTTTACGTCACCTGTGCTGTGTGAGAGTTTAATCTCCCGTTTTCTACACTTCACATCCTTTGTTACAATCCACACCTGCGAAGATCAGGCCTCTGTTTTACTAACAGAATGAATAGTTAAATAGCCTAAAGAAAATGGAAGCAGAAAGGAGCATAGTGTTTGCGAGCGTAAATGTCTATTTGCAGAGCTATTCTGGAAGGAAGCTTTATGAAAGTAGATTGGAAAATGTACATCAACGACAAGCAGAACTATGTTTCAGCCCCAAAATTGAATCTGAATGGACCCAATGAGGAAAATCTAGGTATTTCTGGTTCATTTGGCAACATTTTCCCATCATTGCTTCTAGTTTCCTAATTTACCTCTTTCTGTGGCCTAGTTCTTTTCAGAATCAACCCTAGCCTTGAACCTTCCATTTTGTGCAGTGGCCAAACGGTAGAGGGTGCAATCTCTGACCTCTCATGCTTGTACTGCGGTAAGGATAACAGTGCCCTGTAATTGTGGGTGTTTTAGGGTTCATGCAACTCACACCCATTTTCTAGCTTTTTCGCTTGATCTAGCTTTGGCCTTCATGGCAACCTGGTGTTTGAGCCGAGGGAAGTTGAGTCACAGAGCTCGTAAATAGTAGAGTTAGGATAACTATAAATCATTATGAGGTGAAAGATATGTTTTTTGATGCTTACAATCCCTTCCTTCCTCTTCGAAGAATTGATTCCATGGTTCTTGATTCTATGGCTCATGGAATCAGATAGCTGGGGCGTTAGAGGTTGAACAGGCAAGGCCTTAAGGAAGAAGTGGTTTGTCTAGAACAGATACCACGTAGTGGAACTGCTGTGACAGTCACACCAAGGCGCCTCCAAAGTGGCTCTGTCGTAGTGACCCTCTCACCCAGCAGTATGAAGGTGTCTGTGCTTTAGAACCTTTAAAATGTTTAAACCTTTTATGCTAATGGTGAAGAATGGCATCTTGTCTTAATTTGTAAGTGTCCTTTCACATCTTTGTTAGCCACTTAGATTTGCTCTTCTGGGAACTTCTTGGAGATATCCTGAATATATTTTTTCTACATTTTCAACTGGGTTGTTTTGTCTTTTTTTTTTCACCCATTACTTTATGGCTATTTTTTATCCTTTGTCTGCTATATATGTTGTGACTATTTTCTTCCAGTCTATCATTTGTACTTATGGAATTAAAAAGGCATAAGAAATAAGAAAATGAAGTTATCTATCAAAAATAAATACTTAAGATGTTGGTTGAATATGAATGTTTTAAAAAAAGGATAAACAAAAGTAGAATTTGCAATTGAGCCTGAGGAACGGGCAGGGTTTAGAAAGGAGAAGGAAAGCAGTACAAAGACTGCGGGTATGTTCCTGAGGAGTTGAGAATATTCACCTGGCAGAATGCAATTCCCATTGGATTACCAGGGGGATGAAATTGAATAGGTAGGTTCTGCTTAAAGTGAAGAGCCTTAAATGCTAGAGTGAGGAATTTGGAATTCATCCTATGAGAATTGTTTAATTGAAGCTTAATATCCAATCAATATTTTGAAAAAAAAAATTAACCTGACTCCAGTGTATTAAGGTGACTTGGGGACCAGATGTTAGAGGTACCCATTGGTGCTAAAGCTTAATTAAGTTGGCAGAGGAATGGATGAACAGAAAGGAATAATTAAGGACATATTTTAAAGAAAAAAAAAAGGGGGCCAGGTTTTGGTGAAGTATTGGATGCCCTGAAGATTACAAGTGACTGAGAAAATGGTGACATCTTAGGCAATCTGGAAAGGAAAGCTGAGCTTTGGTGGGGAAATGATATCAGATCCTGGAAATTGACCAGAGATTTGAGGACAGCAAGAGGTGAGAAGAATCAGTGACTCTGAGATTCCAGTTTCAGGTGCCTACAAGGATGGAACACAGAAGAGAAGTTGACATTTTACCAATGAATAGCAACTTAGTCAGTGGATGGGGAAACGAAGGCAGAGTTGTGGTTCATTTATTTTAAAGGGAGAAGAGATGGCAATAGAAGAAAGGGCTGTTCCTCTCTGGGTCAGGGTGTTCGGTTTTCTTCATCACCATTTGCTGCAGATGCCACTTCCCAGGCTGTCACCCTGGTGGTGACGGGGGTAAAGCTTGCTGCCCATCACCGCTCAGAAGCCCCGCCTGCGGGAAGCACCTGAGTTTCTCAGGGAGACCTGGGGAACCAAGGGAAAGCACACCGCCAGGGAGCCTCTCCAAGTGCTAATGTGACTGAGCACACGCACAAAACATTCCTTTAAAGAGTTCATTTTAAGTCATGCTAGTATTAACGTCTACGTGGAAACTATCAAGATTTATTGATCCTCCTGTATTGGCATGTAATACTGCCCTGTTTTTGCTATGGTCTGACTTAATACTCCTTTCTTTTCCTCTAAAATGTTTTACCGACATTTTCCTTAAATGCGGTCCTGCTGCATAGGCAACGAGATAGAAGAAATCTGTGGGCTGGAGCTGTGCCACAGTCTGACGCAGCTTAGCCTGGCCCGAAACAAGATCACGGCCATTAACGGCTTAGGCATGCTGCCCATCAAAATACTGTGCCTGGTGAGTCTAACAACAAGTGTTATTCCTCAAAAGTGTCAGTTAAAGAAGTGTATGGATGATAATTATTTAGGAATGTTCAGCTTTATAAAGAGAAAATTCTTTGATGGTGTGTTATTGTTTGTCTTCAGTTTGTTTCCTCCTTTCCATATCTGGGTGTGTGTGTATGTGTGTGTGTGTGTGTGTGTGTGTGTGTGTGATCAATATTTTATGCAAAAGGAAAATGATTTTCCAACTTGGTATCCAATTCAATTCTTCCAAAGACCTTTTACCCTGAGAAAGAAAAAGTATACTTTTAACAATTTAAGACACTTCATAATGTCTTATTGGTGAAATCACATTTAAGCAGTATATTTATTGCTCTTAACACGCTTTCTTTCAAATGAACCACAAGATGTTCTCTGGGCACTGAATTTCTGCAGTCCTTGTATGTTAATATATGCTAGTTTCCCCTTCAACAACTAGAATCAGCTGCTGAAAAGAAATGAACAGTTCCAATCAAAGTGTTTAAACTTGTTTATTTTTTCCCATAGAGAACACACTTTTTTTAGCTGTATATAACATCCTATGTGACTGTGACTCAATGAAAATACAGATAATTTACAAAAAAAAAGCAAGACCATAAGTGTCCCAAATACACAGCATTTTTGAAATAACAGCATAGCTCACTAATTTGGGGGCTGATAATATAGTTTCTGGATCATCCAGGACTTTTTCTTCCTCCTTTCCTCTTCTCTCCTACCTCTTAACCTTGGATGGCTTTGTTATTCTTTATTGTATCTGTCACAGGTGGGCAGGGAGGATTTTAAGCCATGAGGCTGGTAGCTTATTAAATTTCTATGTGAAATCTCCCAAGGAGAGTGTTGAACTGTTGTTTGAAATGACATCTTGGGTTGTCTGCAGCATGGGACATATACAATCTACTGCCCTGTCTTATTTAACCACAGATAGCTGATGGATGGCTATGTGGTAATGCTTTCCCCCAGCTTGGAGACCGAAGTGTGTTTTGAAGGCCCTTCACTCCTTACAGTGAGTCAGGACAGGGTCAAGTCCTGGTTCCCAGTGCTGGGGATGGACGGAAGGCATGAAAAGGCTTAACCATTTCCCTGAGGTTTCATGTTTCCTGCCCACTAAGGCATATTAGCAAAGCATTAATGAAAATGAATTTGATAAGTTGGACTGTAAGTTTAAGGATCACTTAAAAAGTCACATTGTCAACTTATATCGTTTGAAGGATTATTGGCAGTAGGTAGTATTCTGTTTGTAGCTTATCCTTTGCTCCCCATGTCTTTCTGTATTGGCATTCCCATTCACTTTACATGGAGCTTGATACGTAGACATCTGGGGCGTGGATCTCATTATTAAGAATAACGACACATCACACTTTCACCCTAAGCATTTCAGTAGCTAAATAAGTAAGTCATGTTGACAGTTTCGGGTCTCAAGTAGCTTTTGGACAAAGCATAACAGATTTATTTTCTTCCTACCAATGAATTAGGTGGATGTTTCCCAACCCCTGCCCCCGCTACCCAAAATGCACTAGAAAGTACAGGAAATGCCATCATTCATTTTCAAGAATAAGAAGGTTTTCTTTTCCATGTGTTAATAAAACACATAAAGTAAAATGATACACATCTGTTTCAACAGTTTTTAATGCTTTGATTTATTTTTTTAATTTGTGGAATCAGAAAACCAATTGTTTTACTATTGAAAATAGTTTATTTTACGATTTAGAGAAGAAAGAACAATTCACCATACACACCAACAGTTAATGGTGCACCATCAACCTTTGCGGTAAATGGGAGGGGAACACACGGTTCCCAGTGGGCTGCCGTGGCAGCCACTTCCCTTAGCAAGTGGGGACAGCGCGTCTCAAAGTTTAAAATCCGTCTTGTCTTAGGAAGAACCATGTTTTCCTCCCCAGCTGGGAGATGAATATCTCTCGTTTCATTTATTTAAAGGAAACGGCTTCTCTCCAAAGGGCCCTTTCCCTGCTCATCATGACCAAACAAGCAGGATTGTTCATGCAGAAACTAGACGTCCACTCTACAGAGCGATGTATCAGTTTCTCAGCATCAGACCGAGGGTTTGACCAGATGACCTTCAACTCAAATTCTGTGATTCCAAAGAGTCCTCGGTTCTGCTTTGTTTTTGACCATAGGCTGTCTCATTAAACTTTTCTCTGCCCCCCTCTGCTCTGACGCATCTCCCGCTTTGGAAGCCAGCAGAAACACTGTAGTTATTCAGGCTCTCTTCCACATCCCAGCACTTCAGAGTTCTTTGCAAAGAAGTATAGCCTGTATAAATTAGCTATGTGGGCATATTTTAAATAGGATATTGAAGTCTTATTTCAGTAAGTTAAATGAATGTGGCTATTATGTTAAGTTTAGTGGCATTTTTTTCTTTTCTATTACACTTTCTAGAACTTTTTTGAACTCTGAACAGTAGGAAATTTGACTTGGGCAAATGGGGTTATGAGCATTTTTTCCTTCTTATAGAATTTTTCAAACACATAAAAATTTAAAAAATGGTTTAATAAGCCCCCGTGTACTATCACCCAGCTTTATAGATCATCAACATTCTGTTAATATATTTTAAAGAGCCATAAATTATGCCAGTGAACACAGATCTTGCTCATTGTTGAAGTTAAATCTTAAGAAAAATAGGATGAACATGAGTTCTTGCTATTAAATGTACCAGGAAAAATATTATAGAGGAAGAGGATACTATAGTTTAATTTTTGAGTTCATAAGTGCTTATTAAAAGTTTTTTAAGTTAAAAGATGGACATAACAGCATTAATTGAATCTCAGAATTCTCTTTAGTATGCTTCTCAATTTAAACTAAGAGTTTAATTTTACTGCTGCATATTCTTATATCTCAAGGTCAAGGAACCCAAAGAGTTAACAAGTATGTTGGAACATGGACAAGAAAAAGCAAATTATTGTTATCACCATTATTTGTTGTTATAGGCACACGGAAGTTGAAGAGGACAATGTTTGAATCTTGAATCTTTCTTTGTTTTGTGCTCATTGCCTGAGAAGATGTCTATGTGTGAATTATTGAAGAACTTAGTTTAGTGGCGTGGAGAACTTTTATTAGCCAACCATTTTATTAGCTAGCAATCCTGCAATCTGAGCTGGGTTCAGCTGGGTGGTTCTTCTGCTGGTCTTGCCTCATTCAGCTGGCAGATGGGCTGGATCTGGGCCCAGCTGGGATGCTGAAATGACTGGGTTTTTCTTCTGTATTTAGTCTCAGGACCCCTCTCCGTACGACAGCTCCTCCATGGGACCTCTCCATAGATTTTCTCCAATAGAGTAGCTCGTATTCTTACACTGCAGCTCAGGACGCCAAGACACAATGGGAAGCTGCCAAGCCTTCTCAATTCTTAGACTTGGTTCTGGCACACTTCTGCCATATTCCTTTGGTCAAGGCAAGTCATAGGTCCAGCCCAGATTCAGGAGGCAGAAACTTCACAAGAGCACAGGTAACCGAAGGCTTGTATCACACCACCGTAGCCCTCATATGAAGTGATTATATTTAGAATGTTGCTGAAAAAGAAGTGTATATGGACATTTTATAATATTCCAGTGGCTCATGATGCCGCTGATCAAAGAACTGCATTGAATTTTTTTTTCCTGAAGATAAACATGGAGTTATGCTACCATTAGGCTTTAGATTATACGATATTACCTAGTTTTTGTTTGTCCTACTGATTTGAACATTCCTCTAGCTTTCACTTCTGTAAAAATATTATATTTTGAGTCTTCCAGCTGGAAAACTTGGATTTCTTTCTGGGCTGTATGTATATGTGCTCAGACAAGTGAGCGATAGAAATGGGGAGGAGGGCAAGAAGAATGGCCTCCTGGCTTTGAGAGATTTGGGGGCAGTAATCACAATGAAAACTTGTCACCTTTTCCTATAGAAGCCTTTAAGACATTGAGTGTCTTTTACTAATTTCAGAGCCATAACCAGATTGAGAAGATCACAGGTTTGGACGAACTAAAAGACTTACAGATTGTGGATCTGTCCCACAATCAGATCAGCAGCCTCCAAGGCTTAGAGAATCACGACTTCCTGGAAGTGATCAACCTCGAGGACAATAAGGTAATGTCACACCGCACATGTGTGGGTGTCAGTGTCTACATTAAGAAGACATTAGGACGATCATTGGTTGCCCAAGGGCTGTCCCATTAAATGCCAGCTTAGAAATGTCATTCTGGAAAACCTCCGGAGCAGTAGTTGAAGAAGGACTTAAAAAAAGAATATTTAACACTTCTAAATTTTTGAAAATTTGATTATTCCTAATTACATTGTTTTTGAAGATTTCAACTACAACCAAGTGCACGTGACTTTCTGAAGTAAGCATGTTCGAGTGAAACTTTGTGTAGGAAGAGAGCCTCAGGAATGCTTGAAATGCCAAAGCAGAGAAATTGTAGACATGGTGGTAGCCTCAGGCTAGTGTTGCTCATGCCAGCCACTGCTAGGAAGTGAATTCTTATATCCCATGGTAACAACAGTGTATGTTCCCAATCTGTGTGAGTTGGGGATTGGACTTATTCAAATTCCTGTATCTGACTTACTGTACAAATTATATTAATTGGCTTTCCCTCTTAATTATACTTTAATAGTTGTATATTGAGTTGGTACCTATAGCTGATTTCTTATGCAGTAAGATTCACAATTGTGATTTTACTCAGACTGAGTACTTTGTCACATGTTTAAAAGAGATTTTATACGGAAATTGAATGTTTATTTCTTCTTGAAAAATGAAAAGTTCGGCTGACCCCGAGGGAGACATGGGTCCTACTTGACATTTCTCTGTCCAGCTGTGATGCTGCTGAACTTCCAGCATCTGTTAGGTTTTTAAAAATTCAGAAAAGGCAGTCTTTAGGTCTGGGAACAGGTGGATATTTAATTACAGACAGAACTATTCATCCTCGCTTTCACTTCATTTGTATGTTAATTGTTTTGTCAACTTCTAAAGTTAACTCAAAAGGACAACTTTTGTTCACTGTGCCATGTGCCTTATGAAGTCAGCATAATCTTTCATATGGCTTTAGCATCTTTTTCATGAAATTGCCATTGACATGATTCTCACGTATCAACAGAGAATGCTGGAGAGATAGACTGGGCCTTGCCTTAGTGATGGTAATACTGATAACAATTATCGTCATAAAATAATTGTGATAGTCATTGAGTACTTATGCACAGGCATTGTTCTAAGCACTTTACATATATCTCATTTATATATATATACCTTATATATAACTATTATTATTGCTATTTTATAGATGAAACTGGAGCATAGGGAGGTTAAGTAATTTGTCCAAAGTTATTTCTCTAGCAATAACAGAGTCGGGATTTAAACATCAACTCGTTGGCCTCTAACATCAGTGTCTTAACCCTTCAGGATAACACAGTAAATGAAATGCTAATGGCCCCTCCTTTCGGGAAAGTGTATTGTGTAAATGTCCAAGAAGAGCACTTTCTGATAAAAATGTAATAGAAAACAAATGTGTATGCAGTTTTAAATTTTCTAGTAGCCACAATAAAGAGGTAAAAAGGAATAGGTGAAATTAATTTTAAAATATTATCATTTCAACATATAATCTACATACAAAATTACTGATATTTTATATTCTGTTGCTTCACATTAAGGTTTTGACATCTGGTGTGTATTTTACACTACAGTACATTTCAGTTCATCCTAGCCACATCCCAGGTGCTAAGTTGCCACTGTGGCTAGTAACGAGTGTACCAGGTAACACTGGTCTAGAAGGAACTCCCGGATAATATATTGTTCTTTTCCATTTCAAGAGATTTTCAAATTACATTTGAAAAAGTTTAAGGAAAAGAGTGAGTGAAGAAAGGAATTTATAATTTTCAAATATTAAAGAGACTCCATTTAAAAAAATGTGGCCACATTTCCCAAAGGTGGGGATCCTTTGGCAATTGTAGCGTTTGTAACAATAACACAATTCCCTGGCTTCCCAATGGGCAGGTTGGGGAGCAACCAACAGTACTTTGAAATATTCTTTGAGCCATCCAGAGATTTCCTCAGGGATTTCTCCAGACCTACTGAGAATGCTATGTATCAAGGATGGAAATTTTATCATTTAAAAGAAACATAAGCCCTGACTGGTGTGGCTCAGTGGACTGAACAGTGATCTGCAAACAGAAAGATTGTCAGTTCGATTCCCAGTCAGGGTATATGCCTGGGTTGCGAACCAGGTCCCCAGGTGGGGGTGTGTGAGAGGTAACAAATGGATGTATCTTCCATACATTGATTTTTCTCTCCCTCTCTTTCTCCCTTTCTTCCCCCCTCTCTAGAAAACAATAAATAAATACATAAATAAAATTTAAAAAAAGAAACATAGCATAGCTGCTGCTTCTCGTGAGATTAATGTAATATTAGGAATATTGTTTTACTGGTAGCACTTGCATCAGTGTTATTTGCTTGGCTTTAGCTGCTGAAACGTTGTTGTCCTTCGCATGATAATTTACGCACCTCTTCTACATTCCTTTGCAAATGTTTGTCATCAGCCGGTGACTTGGGGCCCTTTGTCACTCTCTCCTCTACAGTCCTTGCTAGATTGGATGTCATTTCTAGCGTTTAAAATTTATCCCAAAAGCGTTACTTAGAGAATGCCGTTTTACTTTTCTGAGACTTACTGTCATTATGTCACAAATGTCTGTCTGTCTCTCTATCTAAAGAAAAGCTTTAATAGGCCCATTACATCTGGATGGTAAGGTTTGGCAAGCATGGCCTAGAAGGAAATGGCAAAAAAAAAGAAAAAGGATCATCTAAACTAGTCTCCCTACGAAGTCCAAGTTGACAGGCTTCTTGAGGTGGGATGTCACTAACAGGCAGAGAATGTTCGGGAAGAGGGGCAGACCAGACTCCAGGGATCAGTTAACACTGATATGACATTCTTAGCAGCAGGTGGTTGAAGTTCCTTGCAGAATGCAGTAGTCCCTCACTGTATCGCAGTTCACTTATCGCGGCCTCACTGTATCGCGGGATTTTTTAAAATATTATATTTAATTATTTATCGCAGATTTTTTGCTATATTGCGGGATTTTGTGGTACCGTATACATATGTTGTTAAAGTTACGTAGGTTTAGGAGTGTAGAATAAGTGTAAAGTTTCAATTTGGCAGGGGTTCTGGAACGTAATACCCGCGATAAATGAGGGAATACTGTATAAGCTTTTTGGCAATATTTCACTTCAGGTCATTTGGGGTGCTGTGTGCCTACACCATCTGTTACCATCTGTGATATTCACAGCCTTGGTCTTGACATTTGAGGAGAGAAGACGTGAGGGAGGGTGGGTCTCCTGGGGATGAGGTCTCAGGACAGGGAAGGCGAGCGCGTGCAGGACAGCCAGGCCCTGGTGCGCATGTAATTCCGCAGCCATGGGACCCTGCAGGCAGGCTGCTCCACACTTGCTCCCCTCTGCCCTTACCAACCTCGTCCTCCCTTTGGAAGGACTGGGAGGGAAACTGTCTTCCTCTCATCTGACTCTTAAAAGACCAGTGATCCCAGCTGACATCGTAGAGGTAATACAATCGCATGTAGTCCATGCAGTTTGGAACATTTGAAGATCACCGCAGATATCACCGTCTTCTAAATTGCGTGCATAGCGTTCCCATGATGTGACTGTACCATGACTCATTTAATCACATAATGATGGAGCTTTTAGGAACTGAGACTACTTTTAATTTTTACTAAAGACATTAGACAGCATTCTTATACCTAATTTTTGCCTGTTCGATGTTCTCTTCAGTATAAAACTCCTGAAGTGAGGTAGCTGGTTCATAGCTTAGGCATTTTTAACACAGATTGCCTGTTAGAAAGAATGTGCCAATTTCCATGCTCACCAGTGATGTATGTGAGCGCACGGGGCCAGGCCTTGTTGGCGAGACATGGTGACCATGGGAAAACAGCTCCTAACATCCGTGTGAGGTCCACGCACGTGAGTTGCCCACTGCAGGGAAATCAATCCACCGTTCGAAAGCTACGACTGGGCCAATGTGAGCCAAGTTTACTTTTCTACCATCCCCGAATAACACAATCTAAAAACCGATCCTTTTATTTTGCAGATGACCCAGGTGGCAGTCAAAGGGGCAGATTAGTCATCTTAGAAAAAAGCTGTGTATCATGGCAAACGTTGCCATCACCAAATTCACGTGGGCAGGTTGCATTTCGTAACAATTTGCCTTTCTCACTGTATCTTTGAAAATGGCACCCTTCAAACATGACATATATGTTCTTGCCCCGATTTAGCTTTGGGAATAGTTTACATTTTAGCTGCGTTTTGTGGTCGGATGACTCAAGAATTCTCAGCGACCCTGATGTTGGAGTGCTTTGACAGGGCGTGTGGAAGCAACTTAGGGAGAAATAGAAATGAAAAGTGATGATTAATATATTTTTTTTTGAAAAAGTTCAAATCTATATTTGAAATAAAATTGCAATTATGCTAATTACTGGAAATTTATGTAAAAGTGTTTGCCTTCTGTGTAGTCGAAAATTCAGGCATGCTGCAACCCAATCTCAATCTTTGATCAAATTAAGGACCCCTTTTCCCCTTACATATTTGTAAAAGTTGTGGAACCTAACTTAGAAGAGAGTATAAAACCTAACTGCACAGTTTAACAAAAAACTTTAAAGTGAACTCCCATGTCGGGAAATATGTCATACAATTTCCATAATTTCCATTTTCAACCTTCCTTAAGATAATTATCTGGTTTTTTTTGTTGTTGTTGTTTGTTTTTTTTTAAAGATACAGCCACACAGGTAGATGCAGTAAGAAGGGTTCACTGGTCACAACCGACCAGGTGAGTGGAAGCAGATTAGGAACTGGTCGTTGGGTGGGGAGGTGCAGGGGGAGAAACAGCTAGCCTTCACAGGCATTTTTTGTACTATTTCTCTGAATCTATCTACTATTTTATTCCTGCCTTTAAGTAGACATGGTTGGGATGAGGAACACCTCACTGTTCTCTAGCCAGAGAGGTAAAAGGAAAATGGGGCTGAGTGTTCGCATGCATTAATTTCCTTGTTTTGCAAAACTTGGCGGAATTCTCATTAAAAAGCTGGCTCATCCGTGGAGAGATCTTAAAAATCATCCGAATTTCAAGGACCCAAAGTATCCCCTCTTACATCATGCTTTCTATGATCTTTGTGCCTTCAGTCATCAATATTGATAATGTTGTGTTTCTTTGATTAAACAGATTGCCGAGCTGGGTGAGGTAGAGTACATTGAAAATCTACCTCTCCTTCGAGTTCTCAATCTTCTAAGAAATCCAATTCAGGTAGGAGGTCATTTCTATCAGGGGAGAGGGTGAGAGCTTGCTTGGAACTCTTCCTCAAGAAGTACGTTTGATAAAGGCCATCCGCGTGTTTTTCATCTTCAGTCTCTTAGGATGCATTCGGGAGGGTTAAGCCAGGTAGCGCCCCGTGGGCCACTGCCAGTGAAAGTAAAACCTGAAGTTGTCTGTTCTGTGTGGCCATTTGTGAGTCCAGCAGGTAACAAAGATGACAGGAGGGAGCCATTGAGACGGGGGATGCCCAGGGCTGGAGGTGTGGACAGAACATGGTTCCTGTTTTGTAACAGGAAACAAAGCTTAAGATCAGCTACCCAACAAAATGGTCTGCATAGAGCTGTGAAATCAATGTTGTTGTAAAATGATTACAGAAAACAAGACGTATTTCCCACAGATTCTTCACATCTGGGATTCAAGGCCTGTGAGAGGTTTTCAGGCCCTGTCTTGTTCTCCATTGACAGAGCCCTTCTCTGGCCACTGCGCCTCCCTCTCTGGTCCTTTGCCCCTCGCTCCACTTTCCTGCCTGTACTTACCCTTCTACCGACTTGAATTTTTATGTGGCCCTGAGTACCTTTGTTTTTGTGTGTATCTAGATTAAATATGTATAGACAGGCAAAAAGAAAATCGAATTAACTTAAAAGTGAAAAATAAGATTTAAAAAGAAAAACAGTCTGCGGTACAGGAATAGTAACAGGCAATCTAAAAGCAACTCTGGGAAAGAAAGCAACAGGGCTTAAAGTGACCATCACCCCCAGTTTCAGATCCACGAAGAGTGTATATTCATTTAGCGCACATTCTCATCTATACAATGCATCCTTCACTAATATCTTTCCCTTCCAAGAGATGTAGCTTCATAATACAAAAACTTAAATTGTATTTTTAAAAGGCAGATAATCCTAACACAGCAGATGGTAGGGAGTAATGAGGAATTCATTCCATAAGTGAATATCATTTTATTATTACAAAACACATTCATAATAAATGATACAAATCAATACAAAATGAATCTACAAAGTCATAAATAAATGACAAAGGGATAATAAATACTGTTTTCTTATTTGCAATAATGAAACTCTTTGGAGTTAGAACAGAGATTTTCAGATTTCTTTTAAATTCAGATCTTCAACTGGTATGCTGCAAGAATTTTTAAAACATGTACTGCCTGACTATTTAGTCAGGGACACTGACCTTTTTTCCCTTAGATTGTCAAAAAATGACAATAGCAGACACAACAATTGCCATTTCGTGTGAATGCCATGTCTTGAACCATGAATATACAGGTCATACAATAGAGTTGCATCTGATTGGTGACATCTCATAATAAGTTTGCATCTAATTAATTCTTGGTACTAGAAATCCTTATGTACTAGAAATTCTTATAAACAAGTAGAATATAAGAACCTGATTTTTAAAATGTCACTTTGGAGCAAAAAGGGCAGGTAATTACTATTATTATTTTTTTATAAGTCAGTAAACATTATACCTTTTTTTGTGTGTCAAATCAGCAAGAATATATTTTTTGGTGTGCCACCGAATTTCAGTAATTAGTTTATGTGTATCACGAGATGAAAATCACTAAGTTAGAAGATAGGATATAAGTCACTGGTCGTGAAACTTTCAATTAAGTGCTCACCTCTCTGAGGCCTACTTAGTTGGTTTTCTCTTTGGAAATGAATATAATCATCCCTGTCCTGCGTATCTCATGGGGAGAGTAACAGGATCACACATTTGAAAAGCTTTATAAGTTGCAAGGCCCCGTGCACATCTGAGTTGTTAATGTAAGGGGGCTGGTAAGTGTGAAAATGTAGAGACGGATGAGTATGTGTGCATGTGATTGACAGGGGGGTCACAGGTGATGGACTGATGCTCATGGAAGTAGAATGTCGGTGCTTGTTAATTTGGGGAAATGAAGGCAATTGAATGGTCCTCTTGATATTTTAAACAGGAAAAATCCAAATATTGGCTCTTTGTCATTTTTATGCTACTACAATTAACAGAATTAGATCAGAAGAAGATTAAAGTGGAAGAAAAGGTATGTAATTGTATTATTTCATGTGTTTCTGAGTTATTAAGCTGAAAGGCTTACACTGCCTGCTGCAGGACCAATATAATCAATTAATGATACACGTAATTACTTTACAACATGTAAATTAGTTATTTGTTCAGGGAATGTTTCCTTGTCCCAGGTTCGGTCTGTTTAACCCCCTGCAATGCTGAACGTCAATCCAAATTCAGCATTCCACGTATGACCATTAATTTAGATAACTCTTGTGGCAGACTATTAATTTAGGTAACTATTGTATTTAGAGGGTGTGTCGTACGTCACTCTAAAAATTTGTTTAGTAATGAAACGTATTAAAATGTCATTCTACCATACACTCAAAAGGTACTCAAATGAATCACTACTCTGCCATTTTAAATCTTTCATTCTGCTCTTCAAGATAATAATTCATCTGGACACACAGTTCCAGAGTTACTGAACGCTAGCACCTGCCTCCCCTGCACCACACCTGTGCCGGCTGCTTTGTCTTGCTTTAGTGACAGCTGAAATCTCCACTAATGAGGGATTTCTTACCCTGGATGCAAATCTGAGATGGGAATGAAAATAGGTATAAATGTGTAGAGAGGCAGATATTCCATTTCATAAATGCCTTTCTGAAATCTTGGTTAAAATAGTTACAGATGGGAGTCTGTTATTATTCTTACACTCAAAGGCGCTTATTAGATTTCTCTTTCCCTTTAACGTTTTGCAAAGGGAATAAAATTCAAAGCTGTGAATTAAGGAGAGGTGGTGGCAGACGGGGTAATGTATTTAGAGGGATGGCCAAAACAAGAGGATAGAGAGCTAGCTGTACCGTAGGAGGAAAAGGAGGAGGGGGTTTTGGTGGCATTTGAGATCATCAGAATACTGCTTGGTGAAATGCATGAGAAAAAGATTCTGCAGCATCGACTACCTAGAATCTGGAACTATGATTTTATTTCTTCTTCTTATACTAAAAGCTGGGATGTTCACTATATCAGAAGTAATCTTGGACTTTAGGGGCTTTATTTCTGTTTTTGCTTTTTCCCCTCCTAAACCAGGGGCCGTAAAGAAGGAGAGGACGAAGGGACTCGAGCTCCGCATTTTAAAATAATGATCATTATTTAGGTTATTGGGAAGTTAAGAGTAGACATGAAGGCTGAGCACAAAGATTCATGAGCACGCATTAAATTATTTTCTCCACCTGGTTGCATGTCTAGGCTATTTCATTAAAGAAAATCTAAGTCTTGTGTGCTTTTTAGAAATGAAATCTGTTTCCTTTCTGCACTTCCGATCCTGGAAAAGGTTGCGGCAGTGAATAAATACAACCCTCCGCCGGAAGTGGTCGCAGTCCAGGATCACCTGACCCATGTTGTCCAGAGCATGCTGCAGCCACAGAGGATCTTTGACAGGTACCCATTAGGGACCCTCGGGGCAGAGCTCAGGGCAGCGGGCACAGGACACCCTCATCATTTTCCCTAGCCTTCTAGTTTGTGACCTGTTCCTTTCCCACCTCGTCCCAGGGAAGGGGCCAGGTCTTTATTTGGCAGTCTGTGTTGACTCAGTTATAGTGTGTCATTACATGCTCGAATAGGGGGTCTCTATTTTTCCCAAGCGTGGTGATGAGTGGGTGCATCTTCCCTCTTCCATCTGGCCCCTGAATGGTGGCTAGCCTGTGACATAGGACAGTGAAATAATAATAACAATAAAAACGAGTTTCTCAGTTTTTCAATTTATTTTACTTAGTTTTAGAGAGAGGGGAATCGGGGCAGAGGAACATCAGTGTGCGAGAGATACACTGATCGGTTTGCCTCTCACACGCCTGCAACCCAGGGAAGTGCCCTAATCGGGAATCGAACTGGGGACTCTTAAGTTCATGGAATAACACCCCACCCACAGAGCCACATCAGTCAGGGCAGAGTTTGCTAGTTTCTTTTATTTTTATTTCTTTTATTTATTTTTTTGCTGCTCGATAGAACCACAGACCATGGTGATCATTTCTGTCCATTGTAAATTTTTCCTTAGCTGTGAGTGAATGCTAGATACCCCTGCCAACTAGCACCGCATGCATGCAGATTATTAGAGAGCCCCTAGAAGGAGCTCAGCTAGCCCAAGGGAAACCTGGAAGTCCTTTTTAGTGGTTGCACTTGGAGCAGTCGCTCAACTTGGTTGAACACCTGAATAGTCTCTCACCTCTAAGTTCGAAGACAGATTTACCACGGTTTCTCCTTTTCTTTTTAAACAATCTGTTGGAGCAGATGGCCATTTATGCCGTAAGTGTAATGAAGAAATCTATCAATACCCAAAGGCATTTTAAAAATACTTGGAAGATCTCTTGGTTATAAATAGCTTCTCTTCTTCATGTGGTATTTGCTCCTGTACAACACACGGCTGGTTTCCCACAGGGAGCAAAATGTTTTATTTTGCTTCCAGGGCATGATTTTTTTTTTTTTACATGTAACTTAATAATGCAGACATGGACAGTTTTATATATTTATGGTAGCCCTCCAGGTGAAATAATTTATCATTTATTTGCATATAGCTGGAAAAGCACATTTTATTTTTTAAAAAAGAGCATTTATGTCCTCATTGTATTTCTTTTTTAGTTTATGAAGATTGCTAGTTGTTTCACGCTTTAGGGCACAGTCATATAAAAATGTGTATCAAAGAAATTTATAGCAGCATCTGATAAACACATACTTCATGATCATTTTTGGCTGTTGAGCCAAATAAGAACAAATGGCCAAGCAGCCGCCGTATTCCCAGGCGAAGCAGTGTTCACTGTGAAAGATTCGTGGGGGCGGCGGCAGGCCCGTTATTGCCCGTCCCATTCTGGCCAGCTCGCCGCTCTCCGACAGCCCCAGAAGAGGAATCTTGACTTTTGACCTTGGTACTTTCATGCCCCGCTTTTGGGGGAGTCACTGTTCTCTCTCCTGCTGTGATTAAGGTGAGGATGCAATATTAAAATGACCCAGGCCCTGGCTGGGGAGCTCAGTTGCTTAGAGCCTCATCCCAATATGCCAAGGTTGTGGGTTCTATCCCCAGTCAGGGCACATACAAGAGTCAAGCAATGAATACGTAAATGAGTGGAACAACAAATAGATATTTCTCTCGCTCTCTGTCTCCCTCCTTTCCTCTCTCTCTCTCTCTCCTTCCTTTCCTCTCTCCCTCTTCCTCCTTTCCTCTCTCTGTCTAAAAATCAATTTTTAAAAAATGACCCAACAGAACCTTGACTCCGGCTGGGGGGTCATTGATAGCTTCTTGCTCTTTGGAATGACAAGCTTCTAAAGACTTGTCTTTTAAAAGGCCTGTCCCAACTTCGGAATTATCCATTTCTCCAAGACACCCTGTTTTGTTTTAGTGAGAAATGGTATTTTCCAATCACAATCTAAGTACCAGAGATAATCATTACTAATGAGTTAGTCATTGTTTCTAGGCCTTGTAGTGGACAGAACTAGGAATATATTTTAGTTCCCTCCTTCCCTCCTTGCTTTCTTTCATTTATATATTCATCTATCCTGTGTGTACCTATCTATTAATACCTACATCTATCCAATGTGTTTATCTATCTAATCTATAGATAGATCTGTCTGTATCAATCTACAGATAGATGATAAAATACCTCCTCAATTTATACTGATACTTGCAATTCAATTTCAAGGCTACAGTTGAGCTTTTTTTAAAAAAAATAATTTATTTGTTTTTATTTATTTGTGTACTTATTTATTTATTTTTAGAGAGAGGGGAAAGGAGAAAGAGAGGGAGAGAAACATCACTGTGTGGTTGCCTCTCACTCGCACCCCCAACTGAGGACCTGACGTGCAACCTAGTCATGTGCCCTGACTGGGAATCGAACCAGCAACACTTGGCTCGCAGGCCGACGCTCAGTCCACTGAGCCACAGCAGCCAGGGCTCAGATGAGCTTTTACTTAAGACCCTCTCCATTACATCTGTATCTCCTTTTCTCCCACACCCAGGACACAGAGGATGAAAGTGGAATATCCCATGATTATTCTTCTTTTAAAATCCCACATTATACCACACCAGCATCGGAATACCAATATCAGTACCAATACCAATACCACCATCAACATGATTACTAAAGGCAAAGGAAACATATTTTGCCTATGGTCTTCCCAGTAAAGCACCCCCACACACCCTTTTCATTAGGGTAGAATATATTTATAACATAAAGTTTGCCATTAACTATTTTAAAGTGTACAGTTTGGTGATATTAATTATATTCATAATGTTATGCCACTGTCATCACCATCTATTTCCAAAACCACGGCACCAAACAGAAACTCTGTAATAGCGGCCTCCATTCCCTGCTACTCCCAGTCCCTGATAACTTCTAATCTACTTTCTGTCTCTGTGAATTTGCCTATTGTATATCTTTTATATAAGTGTCAGTCACTCTATTTTAAAAATAGTTTACTGCACTTACATTGTCAGAACATATATCCATCACGTACTGCACGCTCTCCCTTGCTGTCACTTAGCCTTGGTTCTATGGATAACTGCATATTAATTGCTCACTTTCAGCCCTTGTATTGATGTCTCTTGAGTCATTTTGGTTGTAGGAAGCTTGTTCTCTAGTAGATTCCTTAGGCAGGTCTATGGGATCAGTATCCCTTGCTGATAATATTCTCTGCCCTTTATATTGAAAGTCATTTTTGCCCTAGTATATAGATTCCAAGGCTCATACTTTTTTCCTTGAATATACTAAAGATGTTGCTTCATTTTTTAATACAAAACATTGCTGTCAAAAATCTGATGATAATTTTCTTTCTAAGTCATGTGTACTCTTTTTCTAACTGAACAATTTTTTTTCTTCTTAGTCCATTAATTTTACTAGATTATGTCTTAGTATTTGTCATGCTGGGCTAATGTTCTCCGGTACGTTGTGTGTTCTTTTACAACATGCAGTTATTTTTCACTTCTTATTTCAGGAATGTTTTCTTCAATTACAGACTTTAATGTCTGTTCTGTTCCTTTGCTTTGGTTTTCTTCTTCAGGAGGAAGATCTCATGTGCCTATTTTCACTATTTGTCACTTTCTCTCAAAATTTTCTTCTCTTTAATCATTAAAGAATTATTTTGAGATAATATGAGGTTCCCCTGCAGCTGTAAGAAATACCGAGAAATTCTATATCTGGGAGATGGTAACGTCTCCCATAGCTACAGGAGAATATCAAAACCAGGAAAACAGGCATCGATGTCGTCCACCAACCTTCCCAGCAGCCAGGGCTCTTGTAGGTACTCATGTGCCTTTAGTTCTGTGCAATTTTATCACATGTGTGGATTCGTATGAGCAGCAGTGCAGTCAAGTACAGAAAAGCTTTGTTACAAGGATCCCTGTACTTCTCTTTTATAGCCACAGCCACCTCCCTCTCTCTCTCATCTCTTCTAACCTCTGGCAACCAATAACCTGTTCCCCATCTGTATAATTTTTTCATTTCATGAATGTTATATAAATGAAATGTTATAGCATATAACCTTTGGGACTGTTTTTTGTTGTTTTTCTTTTTTTTTTTTTTTTTTTTTTTTTTTTTGTCCTTAACCTCATTCCCTCGAAATTCGTCCAAGTTGTTGGCTGTATCGATAGCTCATTCCTTTTGGCTGCTGAGTAGCATCCCTTGGTGTGGATGCAGCCCAGGTAGCTTAAGGCTTGTCTGGCTGCCTGCTGTTCGTGGCTGTTGCCAGCGTAGCTGCGGTGAACCGCCATGCCCAGGTTTCTGTGTGCGTACAGTCCCAGCCTGCCTGCTTCCCGGTGGGTGCCCGCTGGCTGTTCGGGGTTCCCCTGTTCTCAGATCCGGCAGATGCCACCCCATTGCTTCTTCTTTCCTGATCCTGCACAGATTTGTGGTCCGGGGAGATACCTTGTCACCTGGACTGTTACACATGTTTTCCGTGGGCTTTTGCTCTTGAGTTTTTCTGTTTTTACATGGCTATTCAGAGAGATTGAAAACTTATGTCCCCCCTCATCCTTTATAGAATTCACACCTCAGCCCCATGTTTATTTAAAACATTGTATTTATTCTATGATAGTGTCATGAGTAGAATCTAACACTTCAGCTCCGCATGTCGCAGGAGATTTTAGTAAGAAACTCATTCTTTAGTCTAGCCTTCCAGGCCCAGAAGCCATGCCTAGATTTATACATCAGGTCTTATTTATTAGCTGTTATCCTGAACAAGTTAATCAGCCTCTTGGTATTTCAGTCTTTATGTGTTAAATGGGTATAATGATGGAAATATCCTCATTAGCTTCCTGTGATAACTAAATGAAATAATACATGTAACACTCCTGGAATAGTGCCTAGAACATAGTAATTGCTCAGGTAAATTTTAGTTATTCCCATTTCTTTGCATGTCGATATTCTAATTTAATAGGTATGGATGTTAAAGTTGAACTCTCAAAGGGCAGTCCTGCTTCTTTCATTTTGAAATTCTTGGGGGAATACTTGACCAACCAAGAATTAATATACATTACCATATATTTTCTTTTAAAAGCCTTGTTCAGTTCCATTTACACAGATTTGGAGTTTACGTGTTATCCGATGTCGATGTCGATGTCGATGTCGATGTCGGCAGCCGTCCGTCTCGAGAGACGATGGTGTAGCTTCTTAAGTGTCTATCTGCACCGCCAAGAATGGTTGTGCAGTCCGACTCGGGAGTGACACGGTATCTGTCTCCTCCCGTGTTGAATCGACATCTTGCGATGACGCTGGAGTGTCCTCTCCAGTGAAGCTGAAGCTACAGAGCCTGGGCAGGGTGATATGGAGGGTCTGCTGTTGCCCATGCAGCAGACCCCCCCTCTCTTCGCAGCTGAAGGGTCCAAGGGAAAGACGAAGTCAATACAGCTTGGCTTCAGGTGCGCCGCAGGAGTTGCCGGTGTGGACTACAACGTCAAACCGCCTTAGGGACTCCGGCTCCGGATTTTCTGTCGGGGTTTACTCCCTTAGCCTTTCCCCTGAAGAGGTATGCCGCAAGGCAGCGGAGGTTATCCATGCTTTGATATATTATTATTAGCGTAGAATGGTAACCAGCTTGCTTCCGGAAGTAAGACCAGCCTGCCGTGCAGCGCCTGCCTGTAGCAAGTGCTCGACCACTGGGTTAATCGTGGCTATTGCACAGACTCTCTGCGCTGTATGCAGCTCACCCGCTGCCTCTCTGACCCGGACAGACCTGTCACTGACTCTGCCCTGTGTTACAGCACCCTGCCCAGTCTGGACGCCCCTTACCCCATATTGGTATTAGCTGGTCCCGAAGCTTGTGGAAAACGAGAACTCGCCCACCGCCTCTGCAGACAGTTTAGCACTTACTTCAGATATGGGTGAGTTTGTTTATTGGCTGGTAAGACTGGAAAAGGTCAAATATTGCTGATTTGGGCTATTAATGTTAAGCTAGTTCAAACATGGGCATAGAAGGCTTATCCGCTTCTTTACCATTTATTGCACTGTGATAGACACTGTATTTATTTATTTTTTTTTTTACTTTAATCCTCCAAGTGTTTAACTTTAATTGAGTGACATCTGAAATCACTCTCCAAGGTTTGGAAATGCATGTTTCTAATTAAGCTTAGTGGCGTAGGAATGTGGGCTCATCCTGTCACCGTGGGATGTGACAGCAGGGATCACAGTGTTGTGAAGTGTGGTGGGCGGATCTGTGCACCGGTGACAGGATGACATGCAGCATCTCTGTCTCGGCTGGAACCCACGCTGGCAACACTCAGCTTCTTCCTGGTACACCGGGCTTCCTCTGTTGAGGCACATTTCAGCTCCTTTCCCTTCCCTCAGATCAGCACTCAGCACCCTGTGAGCTTTCGGGAATGAATATATTGCCGTGTGAGTCCCTAGTGACCCAGATAAAATAGAGAAATAGCCAAAAAACTAGAACCAGCCTAAAGAAACCCCCAGCTGGATTTACAGATTTAAGAAAAGTTTCTGAGAATCAGATTTAGAAAGATCACTGTGGTCTTTGAAACTGGTGTTATTTATTTATTTATTTATTTGGCAAAGAAATAACTTTTAGATTAGTGGTGTTCCTCAGTGAGCTGAGGATGGGAGAGCAAGCAAAATAAATGAAGATTATTTTCTAATGCTGTTACAAGAAAGTTCCTTCCCTTAAGCCACACGTGTTCAAACAATGTAAATACTATTTTAAATAGGTCCATAGATATCTAAAATTGCATTCCTTGTTTAAGCAACCTTAGGATACAAATACTGAAGAATAATTTACTTATTAATACATTTGAAGTACCCTGACGTCACAAAAATAAATTAACACATAATATGAGAATAAAAACGTATAGAGCGCCATTATGCTCATTAAGGGTACTGAACCTGTCGCGAAACATAAGTGGAACCCAAAGAACGGAAGGTCAAAGTAGGACAAAAGGGTGGACCCTGACTACTGTGTAAACCTGGAAACTTTTAGAAAAGCAAGAGAACCAGGGCCTTCTCTGATCAGAATTCCTTCAGCTACCAGCTGTGGTCCTGTCCAATCTTTACATGGATGTGACTCCCTAGTAGACAGTCCATTGAACCACTCAAGCAGTGTCTACGGACACCATCCACGTGCCCTGTGCTGGCGATAAAGCTGCAGAACAGCGGGCGTGGATCCTGTCCTCCCAGCAGCTTACAATCTAGTACCTAGGTAAGTGCTCTCTTAACCAGATACTCGTCTGACGGGCACTGTGATGAGGGACGTAAACGCCTCTGAGACAGAAGAAATAAAAGAGGAGGGGCGTGTGGGCTGCAGTGGGGCCTGTATGCCCAAGAGAACGAGCAGGTGCGCTGGATCAACTGCAAGTAGAAAAGCTAAACCCGAAGTATGAAGAGAGATGGCAGAAGAAATGACTGGAAAGACAGACAGCAGTCTGATCCTCAAGGGTCTCTAAGCAGGGGACCGTCGCGGTCACAGCTGCACGTTAGAAAGCACACCCTGTCGCATGGCGTTCCATCTGGGAGAGGGCTTGAGGGGGAGACTAGGAGACCAGTTAGGCTGTAGTGACAGGGGGTGATGGTGTGAGTTAGAAAGTGGTGTGAGTTTGATACTCAGACACAGGACGTGCTGGAGTCTTCTGCGTTGCTGATCTCTTAAATTGTGTCCACCCGTTCGAGGACACGCAATTAGCACTGAGCATTAGGAACAATTTAATTTGCCTACCAAATGCCCTAGGAATACCCGGGCTTTTGCAGATACTAACAAGATGGTGTGCTCCAATCTGCTTAAATTTAGAGGTGCTTACAGCCAAGCCTCTGCCTAAATATTTGCAGTAACAAGGAGTTTATTTCCTGAGGCAATGTGGTCCACAGTTGAGTTTCTAAATCTGTAGGCTTCTAGCACACTGACAGAATTTCTACTTCCTCATCCACCTGCTAGCTCTTCGAGATATCTTTTTCTTCCTGTTACATTTCCTTTGGTATTCGAACATGCCAGTATTCATTCTGGCCTTCCGGATTCTTTCCCTCCCAATCATCTCCTCCTCACAGAGACCTGGTTTGCTAGGATCCTGGATGACAGCTGGCCAAAGAATCGATCTTTAGAATGTCTGACTCACCCTTAGACTTTTTGGGTTAGTGGTGAGGCCTGGGGTTAATGTCTAACTCAGTTCTTTTCTCTGTTAAGTGAAAGTAACAGGGTATATGGCTCCCATTAAAGGCCATGATCTGACTAATTAAACATGATTTAATGAGTAAATTAATTAGTAAAGATGAACTCATGGAAATATAAGTTAGAACTGAAATTATATTTACAGGGGAGATGAAGGATAGCAAAGGGATGGCCAAAGCAAATTTCTTTGTCTAAAATCTGGAGTTTTTTCTAAGTAAGTTTAGTGAAAGATTGCCTTCATTACGATGTATGTCTTTTTAAAATGTTCCTATCTGGGCAGCATACTTCACAGTGAATGTTTCTATATACGAAAACTGGATGATAGATTCAAAAACCCTCAGGTCCCAGTGGGTCTTCCTTAACAGCAAGCCCTGCCGCAGGTTCTGTCATTAACGTTCTCCACACCGACAAAGCCGTCTCTTTGTTTACCTGCCTGGAGGCTTCAAACGGCTTCTTTGCCTGTCTTCCTTTTACAAATTCTGAAACAATTCCTGCTGCTCCATTTCTTTGTTGGGCATGCAAAGTCAGCACCGTGTGTAAAAGCCGTGCTGCGGGCATGATGCTGAGTCACTGATTTATCTTGCCCAATGTCAAGGACACCAAAAGATGGGGGTCCCAGGTCCCTGTCAAGTGTAGTCAAACAACAAAATGAGTGCCGTGATTATCTGAATCTTCCCTTCAAATGTACTCTCCTTCCTGAGTATACAACTTAAATGTGATGTTAAGACCTTAATATTTGCTGACGTAGTTAATTCTTGATGCCGTGGAAGATGAACAGTGGTGTGAATTATAAAACTTTGTCTTTGACTTTGTGACGGAGAGGCTTTTGAGGTTGCGACTTGACCCTCTTAGTTTGCAAAGGAATTGCCCTTGGAACCATCCTGGCCTTGCTGCTTAGTCATGTCGCTTAATCTCTGTCCCAGTTTCATCATCGGTAAAGTAAAAGCGATGCTATATTCTCATCTCCTATTTTCAAACAACAGGATGATCTGAAAATCCATTTGCATTCCCAGAACTTAACATTGAGAAGTCAGAATAGTATGCAATCAAGAGTCCTGGGCTAGTTGGGATCCCCGTGGTCAGTTCTGAGACCGACAGTGGCCTGCTCGGACCAGTCATTTTATAGTCACCTACCAAGTGGGGTTTGTCACAGCTGTTGTGCACGTCATGTTACATTTCTTCATTCGTGTTGCAAATGCTTAGTGAGTGCCTACTGTGGACCTGACATTGGGAATGCCGTGATGGACAAACTGAATAAGATAATGTCCTCCCCTCATTACTCATGTAACCTGCTGGGGAGGATAGGAAAAAAGCAGAATCATCAGTAAAAGAAAGCAGTTTTTGTAAATGAATAACTGGGGCTGTGGTGGTGTGGCATGGTGGTGCTATTTTAGACAGTGGTCAGAAAAGGCTCTAGTCAGCATCGGAATCAGGGATTCCCGGAGGAGGGTCATACCCAGTGTTGACAAGTCCTGGCAGCTCAGTGGGACGAGCTCCCTTCTGCCCTGAAGCAGCAGAGGAGATAGGCTGGAACAAGGACCTGGGAGGCAGTAGGTGCAGATGCTGAGGTGGTGGGCATGTAAGGAAGTGCACAGTCCAGCAAGAGGAGGTCAAGAAAGGCTTTTTAGGGGATTAACACACTGAGACCCGAAAGACGAGTGGAGGGAGAGAGAGGAACATGCAGAAAATGCCTGTAGATCAGACAACATGAAAATACGTGTGTGTGTGTGTGTGTGTGTGTGTGTGTGTGTGTGTGTGAAATCGTCGGCAGCCGTCCGTCTCGAGAGACGATGGCGTAGCTTCCTGAGAGTCTATCTGCACTGCCGAGAATGGCTGTGCAGTCCAACTCGGGAGTGACAATCCCTGCCGTGTGTGAAATATGTAATAAATATTGTTATACTTCCCAAAGTACTGTTTTGGGATGGCAGAGGAGGTGATTCAGAAGGTCATAAATAACGAAGAAATACTGCTGTTGATAATCCAAACTTTGTATCAGCCCTAGATTGTAGCAGCTGAAGCTAGGCTAGCATTTCAAAACCACACAGATTTCACCGTTACGTGACTCTATCATTTATAATTTATGGATCAGTGTCAATTTTTTCAAATATCCTTGATACTGAACTGATTTCCATTTGAATTTTAAGTTACTAGTTATGAAGTAGATTATCTGTTTTATGTTTTCAGGGCTTGTCACACCACAAGACCGCCTTATTTTGGAGAAGGGGACCGAGTTGATTACCATTTTGTCTCACAAGAAGTTTTTAATGAAATGGTAAACATGGTAAGAATGTTCGTTCTCCTTTGTGTTTGTTGCACACTAAATACATGTACTCCGGTAGAAATATTAGGAAATAGTGATAAAAAAGAAAAAAAACTGAATTTTGTCTTTGTTCTGAGAGATGGGATCTTAATGGGTTGTTTTCCCTTAATCCACTTACTACATCCTTGTTCGCATGCTGCTTCATTCTGATCTTGGAGAAAATATCATAAATTTTCAATAAGACTGAAAGAGTAGCCATTTGAAGAGAATAGAAGCGAAAGCACTATGAAAGAGTCCTGTGCTCTGTGTTTATTGAGTGCTCCTGCTACTCATCAGATTTTACTCAAGAGGGACACTTGTCACAGGCCTGATGCGACACACAAAGCTTGCGAACCAAGCGTTCTGGGAGTTGGAGTGTCCAGAGATCCCTCCTTCCGTTTGCTATCAGTGGCGCTTCTTCTTTTTTTTTTTTTTAAATAATAATTTATTTGTTTATTTTATTTTTAGATAGAGGGGAAAGGAGAAAGAGAGGGAGAGAAATATCACTGTGTGGTTGCCTCTCACTCGCGCCCCCAACTGGGGACCTGACGTGCAACCTAGTCATGTGCCCTGACTGGGAATCGAACCAGCGACACTTGGCTCGCAGGCCAACGCTCAATCCACTGAGCCACAGCAGCCAGGGCTAGTGGCGCTTCTTAATGGTCGCGACCTTAAGTGCCATTTCATCACGGTGCGTTGCATTCAGTTGTCCTGTCCTGGACATGGATGCAGCCTTAAGCGTCCACTGTAACATCCCTGTCTGAGAAGTTGTGAGTCTGGGAGGCCAGGCAGGCCACTAGCGCCCCTGGCAGCCCTTGCTGTTGGACTGCAGAAGATGCCTCACTTCTCTGAGGTCTGTGTCTTTACAACATAAAGGCAACCACCCTGCATGGGTCTGTTTAATGGGAGCTCTGGGCAATCTGACTCTGTTTTTCCCTCCTCAAACCCTGATAATCTGATTGGTAGTATTTCCTGACACCCTTTTTTTGAGTTTATTATCTTAAAGGTAATTTATTTGTTCTTTTTGACCTTTACCCACAAAGAGAATTCTCACAACCCTACTTTTATCTGTCGAAAGTATATGCTAATGTCAATCCATACTCACCCATGACTTTCTTCATTACTATCGATGAATCTGTAAGCCTTTTATTTTCTCTTCACCAAGGGCCTGAATTTTGTTTATATTATCATTCGTGCCATCACCAAATGACTCCTACACCACTTTTTATTTTTCCTGAAATCCACCAAAGGACCACGTTAAGGATGACTCTATGTTTCTGCTTTTGGACGATCACCACCCAACCAATGATGTTCGTATGGCTACATCTTCCCGCTTCCCCCTTCTCCTTCCTCTTTCCTTTTTGTGTCCCCACCCCCAAATAATGAACCTGCCTTACACCTCAGTACACATAACCGTGGGACATGTAAGCACAGACCCTGCAGTCACTGGGAGTTTCAGTTTGAACGACCAGCTGTACACATGGTGGGTGTTTCTCTTAGGTTTGCAGAGAAGCCCGCATGAGAAAGTCTTATCATCCCAAGGCCTTGTCAAAAATACCTCTTGGAAATTCTTTATAATTTTCCCTCTGCCCTTGTCAGAAGTACATCTTGGAAATTTTTTACACTTCTCTCTCCTAGGGCTCTATTTTGACAGTTCGGTTTAATGTGTGAAGAGTACTCTGGGACTTTATATTTCTAAAAGCTTTACTTGAGATTTGAGGAGTTATCTTGTTATTAGTAAGAAGCATTCTCTTAAGACTCTTTGGATTGAAAGACAACTAGTTCCCCAAATTAATGTTGATTTCTCTTGTTAGAGTCTGAGGCATTTTCTCTTGGTCCAGTGCGTCTGTTCTCGGTGACCACAGGCTCCCCTGATGTTCCACACCTTAGCACATCTGGATCAAGTCAGCTTCAGTTCCTCATTGAAGAAATCACTGTACTTCCACACTATATTTAGTCTTATAGTTTTATTCCCTCTACAAAAGTCTTCATGTGTTTGAGAATTACTCGTTTTCACCTCTTCTGCTAACATATATTACTTCAGTATGATGTTACTGCCTTCCACTTCAATTTTGCTTTTAATGTCCTTCCCGTTTCTTTAAAGTGAGCTTGAGACTGTTTTATGAAGACAGATAAACCTAGAGACTATAAACTCACAATGTCAGCTTTGCTGATCACGTCCACACACTCAGCCTTCTGTACGCTGAACCCCAACCCAGAGGGCCTGCCCTCCCCCCACTTACAGGCGTCCTCTTGACAGACAACCCCGGTATACCCCATCTCCACACACCCTCCCCAACACACAGATAAGCCCCCAGCATGCCCACAGATGCACAAACCCTTCTTAAGGACAGACACACTCAATTACCTACTTCTTCTCTTGTGGAAATAAGACCACAGATCTTGAGGCTCCTGAAATATGAATATTGCTATTTATGAAGAAATTCACAGGCAAGGAGAAATGAAAGGAGTATCACTAGCCAGAAGCTGGACATCACTTAATCTTAATTATTAAACATTAGCAGAGCCTGTTTTATACACCAAAGTACAATGCAAGAGTCCTCTCAACCCTCCATCCTTCCAGAAAATATATTTGGGGTCCACAGAGGAAGGCCCTTGTCCCCACAAGTAAACAAACTCATAGTGTATATTTTAAAACCAGTTTAAGTGTACATTTTGAAAACAGAGTGAGTCTCAGTAAACAAGATAAAGCACATACAATTCAGATATGTATTATATATGTATGTATGTATGTATGTATGTATCTGGATATAATACATAGAATAAAAGAAAAGGGCTCACCATGTTTGTTCCCCAGAACACAGAGGGTCTGACACTGAAGGAGGAAGTGCTTAAGGATACTTATTACTGAGTTTTTACCATTTAGAAGGTAGGACAGACAGACTCCTTTGCATGGGGTGGGGGCGGTTTTCCCCCTCCTTCTCAGCAGACAGGTGCCCCGGAGCCCCACCCCACCCTGAGAGACACCCTCACTGTGCTGTGCAGACAGGGTGCTGCCATTGGAGGGGTTCAGCCTGGGGAGTTTCACTCCAGCATTTATTTCAAAATCATGCACAGGAGCAATCAAAGTTGCCCACATTTTTACCCCTTCCATTGTCCTCAGGCTCCCAATTTAGATCAGACCGAGTGGTTTCATAACTGCATGATTGTCAGAGAAAGGGTCAGACAGTTTTGAGAGATGTGTTTTTACTTGCTTTTTTTTTTTTTTTTTTTTTTTTTTTTGCAAAGGAGTACAGCTTGGGTGGAGCTGGGCTTCCAGAATAGGGATGCAGTGACAGAAGGCAGTGCTTGTACTTCAGGTGGCCGTAGGGCGAACGGCAACACTGTGGGGCAGTTTCAATAAAAAGCCACCTTCTTTAGGAAAAACAGGGTAGGTCTGTTGCTCATGGCTTATCTCAGAACGCAAGGGCTTTAGGATGTACCTGTAGTTCATGACCTTCCGGCGTATCTGGGAGACAAGCTTTTAAACGGAAGCTTCTCTGGGCTACCTGGAACAGTTGGAGTAGCTGAGGCAGAGGGCAGACTGTGTTTTTCTGTCTCTATAATGAAGGTTCAGGGTGCAGATTTGGCAGGAAGTGGGTAAGTGAGCAAAATGATCTGTTCTATGTAAGCTCCTGGACCTTCACTCTCCTCGAACGTTTGGTCAGCAGATGACTTCCCAAAACCTGATTGTTTTGCCAGCAGAGAATTCTGAATAAATTTCTCCATCACAGTTTTCTGTTAACGTTCATAGACCCACTGTCATTCTTACCTAATTGGTATTATCGGTAAGTTTATGGAATCATATAAAAAAGTAAGACATCAAATAATTTTCTGTATTTTAAACTTCATTATGGCAGCTGTTTTATGAAAATCTTTGTACTTCTCAAATTTCAGGGGAAATTCATTTTAACATATAATTACGGGACCCACAGTTACGGATTAAGTAGAGACACCATAGAAGGTATCGCGAGAGACGGTTTAGCAAGCTGTGTTCATATGGAAATAGAAGTAAGTGTTTTGCTTCCAATCAACTTATTTTTGATGTGTGTGTTTCTGTATTTATATTTGGGGCTGGGGAGGGACTATGATGTGGGTAGCACGCTGCTAGGCACAAGAAGAACGCGCACGAAAGCATGAGAGTTTAAGTTTACAATTGGTATGTGGGAGGCCAGACACATGAAAAATTCACCCACCGACAGGAATTAGATTACGATACAAGAAACGTAATGCATAATAAGTGTATGAGTAGAACTGCCACTCAAGGCTTATTTTCTAAGCTATTTTTCTCACTGAATTATCCTCCTTCTCTTGAGAGCCTGGTCTCTGTTTACATAAAGTGCTACTAGATAAAGCCTGATTCTTACAGGGTGTGGAACCGGTCCCCTGTCCCCATGGGACAATGGCAGCTCCGTGTAGTTGACCTTGATCCTTTACTCTCCATGGGGGATGTGTGAGCTCTGTTGTCATTGGACTCCACTTGTTCACTGCCGGCAGTATTTGCATTCTTGGAGCAACTGAGGCTTGCAGCATTCAGGAGGTTTTCCTCTCTGCCCCGCTACGGCATCTAACCCCTGCTCATCTTCTATATTATCCTCGGGTTTCTCCACAATGCAGATCCAAAGTAAAAGCATGAATATTCCACTCATGGCTTTATCAACTGTTTGAATCTTCCAAGAAAACTCATTGTTTTTGTTTATAAGTTACCTTCACTGACTTAACACCTTTGTAGTCGGAAAAACAGATTATAATAAAAACGATTCCATCAGCCCAGACTTACAGAAAACCACATCTGGGCACGTCTGGTATTCCTTTACTGTCGACTAAAGCTTTCTTAAACCCTTTTTCCTGGTAGCTTCATGGAGCAGGCCACGTGATTCCTTTTCGCTCCTTGTGTGGGCGTCAGTGTTCGCTAGCTTCAGTGAAGTTGGTCACATGTCTTCCAACTCTTTCCTTTTCCTAACTTCAAAATCCTGCAAGCCTTAGCTGTCTGCATGGGATTCGTTTTGCATCTTTAAGGAGGTTTTCATTGCTTTTAGACTAATAGAAAAAAAAGGCATTTTCCTAAAAATGTTTTCCTTGAACAAGGAAGAACCAAAAGTTGATGCAGTTTTCCAGTACAAAATCCCTCCAGTTCCTTGCAGTCACCTGTTTCCAGTTCAGTGCTTCTCTGAGTGCTGGCTCCTGTTTTACTGTTCTGCTCCCTGAGAGTATTCTCCTGCTCACTTCCAAGAGGTCGCATCTATAAATCAGGCTTTATTCTTCTGGTTCTCTTCAGTGAAAGCATCTTTCCAAACTACTCTTTGTCATTGACCCTTTCAGAAATTGCTTTTAAAAAAGAGCCTGTATTTCTTCCCCTGAATTTTTAAAACAAAGCTTTTAAATGCTGAGTTAAATTATTGGCTATAGGATTGAGCTGGAAGGGACTGCAGCATCCATTTAGAATAACTCTTGTTTCACCATTGAGGAACCTGGTACTCAGGGAACTTGAGGGTTTGCACAGAATCTACAGAGCTGGAGAGCTGCAGTCATCACCCAGCCACCAGGTGTGCACACCAACAACACCACTACCTGCCCCTGCTTCCTGCTGGGAGCTCCAGGTATCAGGGTATAATTAGCTTTGCCTTCCTGTGCTCTGGAGGCTCTGATAGGAACCAGCCAACCAGGTGGCTGATTGTGGAACAGGAATTGTCCCAAGGAGATAACAAACGGGTAAGATCTCTTTGTCCTGATGCTGCCAGAATGCCTTTTGAAATGTAGCGCTGAAATTACTTTTCAGCAGATTTTATAAGGAGGGAGAGGGAAAGCAGAACAAAGAGATTGGGGGCAGGGTTTTAAAAGTTCTCTATGTGCAGACAAGCACAGTCTGTTATGACGAAGACCTCGAAACTGGTCAAGTGATGGTCTGGTGTGTGTCATCCTGGTTTTTGTCATCCTGGTTTTATGGTTGAACATCAACAAATCTCCCAGAGCTGGGATGACTGAAGGTCGGAGTCTGTATCTTAAAGTTAGTTCCTAGGCTTCTTATTTATCCTAGGCTTGTTTACCTACAAGCTACGTATTAGTCAGAGTCAACTCTGACAGAAGCAATGTCAAAAGAATGGTGGGGTAGGTTAAACTCTCCACTGTCCCAGTTAGAGGATACCAGATGGAATGAATTCTTACAGCAATGATAATTTAATATTTGACGAACAGGGAGAAGTAATCCAATCTTGAGGTACTTATAGGAAAATAATAGCTAATATACAGATAAAAGAAATTATTCAGTATAATACTACTTATTGTAACTTAGGTTATCAGACATCTCCAAAATGATTTCTGAATTGCGTATGTGTTTCTAATTTATCTTTCTTTTAATGGATAGGGTGTAAGAAGTTTGAAGTATACCTATTTTGAGCCTCGATATATCCTGGTGGTACCCATGAACAAGAAAAAATACGAGGGACACTTACGGAGAAAAGGATTGTTCAGTCGTGTAGAGATTGAATTTGCTGTCTCCAGGGTGGACCTTTATATTCAAATTAATCAGGAATTTCCAGGATATTTTGATGAAGTAATTAATGCAGGTTGGTAACATTGAGCAAAGTTTGATTTTTGAAGCGTAAGGTCACTGGGGAAAAATCTGCTTCAAAGTATATTGTTACTGTTGACTGCATGCAATTTCTTGTGGCCGCAGGACTGAGGTCCCTGTTTCCTTGTTGAATATCTGCTCGGGGTTGTCCTCAGTCCTAGAGGCTGTTCCCATGCCCTGTCCATGTGCTGGGGTCATCTTAGAACTCCGCCTACCACAATATTCATAAAATTAAGTGGAGCTAAAAAACACCTCGCCATCTGCAGTTGCAGATGGACCGCATTTTGGTAGGATTCTGTTGCTTTAAAGTACACTCTCTCTTTTACTGCAGATGATCTGGAGGTTGCCTACCAACAGCTGAGTCAGCTCATTAAGGAATACCTTGGATTGTGCGAGGAAACCACCAAGGGTTTGGCTCCAGCTGCAGGTACTCTCCTAGCCATTTTGTGCCAGAATTTGTGTGTGTCTGTGAGGAGAGGAAAACACATCTTCGAGTTGTTATTGAGAACACTTATCAACTCGAGCTGGTTCTACCTATTTAATCCCCATTCGTCCTCTGGGATGGTCATCCCCACAGAGGGGCTGCACTGAGTCAGCCCTCTGGGCCTGTACCTCTGCTTGTCTTGATGACCATAATGGAGCTCAGAGGACCGTGCGTCAGACACTTGCTGAGCGGTGCCTGGGAAGTTGGCAGGAGATCAGGCATGGTCGTCAGCCTCACGGGTCAGAGCTCAGCCTTCCAGAAGTCTGGCTCCTGTAGGGTCCCTTAAAACAGTACTCTGCTTGGCAGGTTTGCATTTAGCGCTGTTTGGGTCCAAGAGGTTCCTCCCCTGTTTTCTTTGCATTGCCCTTGTGTTCCAAAGGTTGCGCCGCAGAGTCTAGTGGGAGAACAGCAGTCGGGGCACATGGGCCTGGCCCCGGCCCTGCTGCTCCTTTGGGCTCCTGCTTAGCTGTTCAGAGCTTCAATGTACGTCCTGCTAAATGGATTTACCACTCCCCACCTGCCTCATGGATCGTGCATGAGCAGCAAAGACGTAGGATATGCAAGAGTGCATTCCTTGGAATCTAGGATCCTAAAGCCCTGAATTAGAATTTTGGCGCATGAGTCATTGGAAATCTATTTAAATGGTTCCCTCAAATCCACCTCATACCCGCTAGGATGGCTACTTTTTAAAAAAAAAAAAAGAGCGAGAAAATAATATGTGTTGGCAAGAATAGAGAAAATGATATACCTGCTCTGAAAAACAACATGGAGGTTTCTCAAAAAATTTTTCAAAATAGAATTACTAGATGATCCAGCAATTCCATTTCTTGGTATATACTCGCAAAGAATTGAAAGCAGGGATTTAAACAGATATCTGTACACCTATGTTCACAGCAGCGTTATTCACAACAGCCAAAAGGTGGAAGCCACCCAAGTGTCTATCAAGGGATAAAGGGGTAAACAAAATGCGGTGTGCACATGCAATGGAACACTACTCATCCTTAGACTAGAAAGACGTGCTGACACATGCTACAGCATGGATAAACCTTGAGAACATCATGCCAGTGACAAAAACACAAATGCTACATGATTCCACATGTATGAGGTAGCTAGAATAGTCAACCTCATAGAGACTGAAAAGTAGAAGTGGTCTCTGGGGGCTGGGCAAGAGTGGAATGGGGAGCCATGGTTTAATGGGGACTGAGTTTCACTTTTGCAAGACGAGAAGAGTTCTGCAGGTGGATGGTGGTGATGTTTGCACAACAGTGTGGATGTACTTAATGCCAATGAATTGTGCGCTCTAGACATGGTTAACATGGCAAATTTTATGTGATGATTTCTTTACCACCATAATAATAAAAACAGAAGGTCCCTCCAATGGACTGAACCACATTCACCTGTCACATATAGTGAAATGTTTGCTCAAGACACTTGCTGCTGTGTAGATGGGCCACGGCCTTGCATGTACATGTGGTTTCTAGCCTTTGCGACCCTGACCAGCTTGCAGGAGGCAGGCCAGCTCACTCTCACAGAGGTAAACCAGGTCAGGTTCCCTCAGTATTGTGGACTGAAGGCAGGTGAAACTGGTAGCACCCAACAGATAATGACAGATTTTCCTTCAACATATGTCTCTTAGGAGGTGAGTGACAAGAGTATGGTCTCCTGCCCATAATGTGCCTGAAGAAAGCATGCTCTGTCTGAGAATGGGCAGGAGTGGGGGACTGGGCTCTGCCCACAATTTGGGGATGTTAGATTAGGAGCGCGTTGGAGTGTGTGCCCAGCACTGCTCTGATTCTCTACATTAGGCCCTGGCACTTTAGAAAGCTGTGCCCACCCTTACTGGTGTTGCTCAGTGGATTGAGTGCCAGACTGTGAACCAAAAGGTCACCAGTTAGATTCCCAGTCAGGGCACATGCCTGGGTTGGGCCAGGTCCCTAGTTGGGAGCGTGTGAGAGGCAACTGATCAATGTGTCTCTTGCATGTCAATGTTTCTCTCCCTCTCTTTCTCCCTCCCTTCCCCTCTCTCTAAAAATATAAATAAAATCTTTTTAAAAAATGGAAAGCTGTGCCCATCGAGTAGATAGTAGCACAGTCTATCTAATGAGGCTTGCTGTAAGTTTCTCTTGAGGAAGTCTGGCTCCCTTGACTTTAAATCTTAGCCAACCCAGCAACCGTCTGATCTTTAATTTGGTCCCCCCGGGTGGACCTGTCCCTGTGGGGGCCGTCCCTTACGTTAGAACACCCTACCCTGCTCCCTGAGCCAGGCCCATCTCCCATTGTTAATTAATAAATTGGCGTTCTGGCTTTTAAATCAGCCCCATGTGGATTTGGATAAACATGAGTCAGTCCCTGGAGCCTGACCAGTTCTGAGCAATGGAGAAGAGTTTGCTTCTGAATCGGTGGCTCTGGGGGAACCCCTGAGGGTGGCCCTTGTGCAGGACTGTCTCTGCCTTGATGGCCAGCGAGGCTTCATCTCTCCATCCTGTCTTCCCCTACAACCCCCAGAAAGCCTGACTACGGCATGCAGTTGCCAGGGGGGAATTAATAGACAGATAACATGTGTGTAGGAAAATGGCCTCCCATTTTTACAGGTGTAATAAAACTTCCTTTCTGGACTAATCAGGTTAGTCCTGTCTGACTTAATGAAAAGTGTGAATTATAGAATTTGTAACTTCTCAGATCCTTTAATAACTGAAACAGGGCCAGTTATTGACTGGTAGAATTCTAGCTTTTAAAAAAGTCGATGGGAGTGTTTGTGATTAATATAGCAAATTGCTAACCTCAACAACCCTGGTTTTTCTGGCAGGTTTAGTATTTTAGAAAATAATGTGTTTTTCTTAAGAAGCCAAACACTTTACCTTATTTATACAGTTAATCTGTGGAGGAAGTGTTTTTTTGTTTGTTTTTTGTTTTTGTTTTCCAGTTGATGGTTTAAGGATGAACTTGACTTTGTGGAGGCCAAACATTCAAGTGAATATTAAGAAATTCTTGTTAACATAGTCCTTATTCTAAACTTTTATAGTGTCTCTAGTGGCTCATGAGTAGAGCCAGTGGCCTCGGTGAGTTTCAGGGCTGGGAGGTGCTGCCAAGCAGCAGTGGGCCAGGCACATACAGGTCGCTGCAGGGGCGGGGCTCCTACCCTAGATGCTCAAAGTGACCCGGCAGGGTCATCGGCACAGGCCCTACTGGCTTACCCCTCTTTGCCTGGCTCTGAGCTGGGTCACTCTGATTTTCATTTCCGAAGCTTAGGTATATTTCTATAAATACTTATTTACATAAGCGGGACTCCTAGAAACAAAAATCAATAGTTTCAGTACAGTGGAATATTTGATATACTGAATATGTAAAATTGAGCTATTAAGGTAAGAAAGTGAAATAAAAAATAGAAGATTCTGTGAAAGACAGTTTTGTTTGAGCAATTAGGAAACTGAACTAGAAGTAGGAAGCCTTGATTTTGTATTCTCAGTGTTGCCAATAATAATTAATTTAGAGGAGTCATTTAAACTCTCATTTCTTTAGTAACATCAATGAGATATAATATTAAGGAACATTGTTAGAATCTGGTCTTCCAGAGCCGAGGTGTCCCTACGGGGTTAGAGCCTCTGTGTTAATTAGGCTTCAATGCCAGCAGAAACCTGATGGCCAAGGGCATTGTTTTCACAGAAACAGTGATTCTGTGTGAAGGCAAACTGAAAACTATCCCCCAATATGGGAAGCAGCATTAGATGATTTTATCTTTAGCAGTTCTCTGTTGCTTATTTGTAACAGAGAATGCACTTTTAATTTCTCTTTAATGATGAGAGCGGCACAAAGTGGTAACAGGAAGCCCTAGGTTGTCATCTGTGAGTGTAGCAGGCTTAACAGCCTGGCCCCAGAAATGTAAACCTTCAGCAGGGGAGAGACTGATGCAGTTTGTATTTAATGCACGTATGAAACGGTAACTTCAGATACAGAGGAATTATAAACCCTCGAGAGCTTTAGATATACCATTAATTAAAAATGTATATCAACTGAGGTACAGAATTGTCTTTTTTCTTTTTCTATAGCAATGCAGGGAAACATTCATTTCTGACGTATGGAGACTAAAATATTTTGAGTAAACAATATAGTTTCTATAAAACTAAGAAAGACCCACTTTATTCACAGCTCAGTGTAAGATGTATCTTTACCCTCTATGTGTCTCTATACAGCCTATTTCTGGAATAGCTGATCCTCCCAGTAAAGCTTTTTAAAAGCTGATCCAACTTCCACCCTAAGTTCTCACTACAGAGCTCCTAAAATGAAATTATATTTGCAAACCATTATTCAGAATTCTGACTAAATGATAGAGGAAAATGATGATGGTGATGAGTCAAATGGGAAATTGATAAATTTACCAGTCCATAAAGTGGCACCTTTATCGCCGATAAAGGGCATGGTATCATTTGCCAAATTATATGAACTGTTAAATCATGACAGTTGGTGGTGGGGAGGGAATCCTTGTCTGTCTGATTATAGGAAACTAGGAGGGCTTAAAGATGGAACGAACCTTCAGCATTGGCGTTCACTCTCCTTATAATTTTCTATTTGTTTATTGTGGAATAAAATCGCACAAAATTAGCCATTTTAACCATTTTAATTGTACAACTTAGTGCCATTACTTACACTCACAATGTTGCCTAACCATTACTACTACCTGTTTCCAGAAATTTCCATCACTGCAAACAGAAACTCTGCATCCATTAAGTAATAACTCTTCCCACAGCCCTGGTACCTCTAAGCTATTTTCTGTCTCTATGAATTTGCCTATTCTGCATATGTTCACTGTCATGATATTTTGTTTTCACCTGTTTCTTGACAAAATTTGTATTGTAATTTATAAGCATTATAAACTAGGGAAAGAAGAATGATAAACAGGGAGGGCATCCCCCCAGGAACCCCACCAAGAGGCAAGCTTCTCCCAGTCCCCGCTCTTGCCCCCACAGAGATGTCCAGTTTGACTGGATGTGCAGGGCGCACACCTGCACTCGGATGCTCAGTGAGAACCTGGAGTTGTCCAAGCTCCGCTTGCCTTGTGGGAGCGAGGGGATGGTTTGCTTCAGGGGTTGGACTACTCAGGATCCCCTCGGAGGCCTGATTTGTGTGGAATCTCCGGTATCAGGCCTCCCTCAAAGTGAGCTGAGACGAGCTTCTTCAAGGCTGTTCCAGACCACTGGCTTTTCAGTGTCCTGCAGCCTGGGATAAGGTGATGTATGGACCACGGGCATATAGATCAGAGCTTCTACCATAAACACGTGCTGGTGGGGGTGGTGGAGTCCAGGAGGCTGTGCAGGAGACCAGAGTCACTCTGAGAACTCGCTCCCATGGTGAACAATGGGAGCAATTCCCCTCTGCGGCTTCACCCTTGTTAGAGGCCCCTGGAGGTGAGGTGAGGTAGCGGCTTGAACCGGGGTCCTCGGGAGCAGCTTCTCTGAGTCACGGTGCCTTACAATTCCATCGGATCTATTCTTCCCTTTCTTCTTCCATCCTGTACTTACTGACTGAGGGCCCACTGAGCTTCATGCACCTGGCCTAGTGTCGGTGAACCGATGTGACTCTTCACAGAGCTCACAGTTGCTTTGAGGGGACTGCCATCAAACAAGGAAACAGCTGGGACTTTATGTGGCTTAGATGTCCACCTTCTAGTTCCTGCCCTTGAATGTGGCATTGGCCTTTAAGGTGGTTAAATTTAAATCTCATTTGCATAGATAATTTTTTTGCTGCTCTCAGACCTGGATATAAATTTTGATTCTGTGAATAGCCTCTTTATGTTTATTTATTAAAGTTCATGTTTTCAGTTGATGAAGATTGTTTCAAATTCCACCAAATAAAGAGAATTCCAGGCAATGAGTGTCCCAGAGGAGAAGGGATGGTGATATTCATCTATATGTTTTTCAAGTGCTTACGTGTATTGAAAAAGGGAAAGATATTTTCTGTTATTAATTTCTAAAGTTACATAGTCATATTTGTTAAGATATTTTTACCTAACTTCTTTTTATGTCAAAGCAGGAGAGCCCTCTAACAAGAAGACTCCCTCCGGGGTACCAGCACACCTGGTTCCTTCCCCAAGGCGCTTGGCAAAACTGCAAGCCGATGGCTGGATAACAGAGCATCTCTCTGGGGTGCAGGTTTGCGCCCAGGTCCCCGAGAAGCAGGACCTGGCTCCCTCCCGGAACCAGGAGCCGACTCAGGAGGGAGCAACCCCTCCAAAAGAGCTTTCTCCCAACAGTCACATCTGTGCCGAGCCTCCTCCACAGCCCAGCTCATCAGCACTCAGTCTTTCCCAGAAGGCGCAAGACTTATCCCCAAACCAGGAGGCGGGAGATGTTCAACAACCAGACCTTTCTGCAAAACTAATAACCATAAACCTCCCTGAAAACGAGGCCAGGACATCCGAGATGCTAGCAGGTGAAGCAGGTCAGGCGCCCACCACTCCCTCCCAGGGGCCTCCTCAGCACCCTGACCCACATGCAGTCCACAGCCCTGGGCTGGACCACGGTGAGGAATCAGGAGAGGTCAGGGAAACCCCCACAGACCTGCCACCATCCGAACCTCCACAGGAGCCTGGCCCAACATCCCTCAGCCCCCAGGGAGCCCAGGATGAGGAAGCTGAGTCAGCCAGTCCACCACCCAATAGTTCCCATCCTGATCCCCCAGGAAAGCCTTCTGACCCCAATGAGACCAAGATGCCTGGACCCTCTCTGGGAGATTCTCAACAACCTCTGGAGGAAGGAAGCCCCAAAGCAGAAGTTGTCCGGGTCAGCACTCCTTACCCAGGATTGCCACATCCCCAAGATTCTACCAATAGCAAACAGACCCAGGACAGGGAGGACCCAGTGACTCTGCTTTCCAGAAGTCAGCTGGTTCCCACCAGGCTGCCCCAGCCTCGGGTCCTTGCTCCCCTCCAGAGCCGGAGGCCCACACCCAAACTCCCCTCACCCAGCAGGGAACATGCTCTAGGAACAGCCTCCGAACAAACCGTGACTCCCTCTCCAAGGCCTCCACCAGCTCAGGAAGGAGACCCCGGTAAGCTTCCTCTCATCAGCCCTCCCCGTTCCAAACCACCGCCCCACCTGAGCCCCCATCTGGGCCACAGTCCTCAGCACGTGCAGGAAGAGAAAGTCCGGGAGGTGAAGCTCCCTCTGATCAGTCCCCTCATCCGGGAGCGCACGCCGCAGCCTGCCCCCGACCTGCCCCAGGCAGAGGAGGCTCCAGCGGTCAGGCTCCCTCGCCTTCCCACGCCCCATGCAGAACAGCAGCCACCCCAGAACACCGGCGCTCATCACAAGTCAAGAGCTGCCAAGGAGAGGCAAGTGCCCGAAGCAGGCCGCTCCTCCAGCAAGAAGGTTCTGGATGTGCAGGCCTCAAACCAAGAGCCGATGCCGCGGGCGGGAGCTAGGGAAAAAAAACTTCCTATCCAAAGAGAGACAACTAAAGGACCAGCGCACCCGAGAAAGGTGCCCTCCGGAAGCCGCCAGACAGCCGTGCAGCCAGAACCCCAGAGTCGAGGCCACCCTGACCCCACTCTCCCAGAGGTGGCCGTCCACCCTGACCCCACCCCTCCTCAGAGCCCTCGTGGGAACCAGAGAAGCAAAAGCCATACTCCAGAAATCCCTGAGCCACCCCATGCTGCACCCTTGCCAAGAGATCCCCAATTACAGGAAGAGGAAAGGGAAAAAATGCAACATTCCAGAAAAAAGGCCCGTGCCCACCTCCGCCCAAACGACCCGGTTCAGAAGGTAGCTGTGTCCAGAAAAGGACCATCTTTGAAAGGAGGGAATTCCGGAGGATTATCTCAAGAAAGTAAAACTACCCTCAGCAGTGACCAACAAACTCAAGAGTATGAACTGGCACGTGGGAGAACCCTCCAGAATGCAAAGGCCCCTGCAGAGTCCACACGGGATGGTGCCGCTCCCACGGAGCGTCCGAGGACGAAAGCAGAGGTTCACGCAAGGGGACGGGCTCAGGAGGCAGAGACGGCTTCGGGTCCCCCCGAGCAGGATGGCGGGGCCCCCACCCAGCGGCCTGTCGGAGACACGGGTCAGACCAGAGCGAGCTCTGTCCAAGGGGACAAGGCTTCCAGGCAGCAAACCAAAGAGAAACGCCCCCGAAAACATGCAGCCCCACAGGGGAAGAGCCCTGCTGCACCCCAGAATCGGCTGCCTGCTGAGGAGCAGGGAGGCCAGCGGGGAAGACTGCGAGCGAGGGGCAGTCAGAGCACCAAGGTTTAGTAATGCCGGCGGCCCCTGGAGAAGTGCTGTCCCGGCGTGGAAAGCTGTGGCCCGCGTGCTGCTCCTCCGGACACGAGTCGGCCCAGGAGGGGCGCCCGCCAGCGCTGTCGGCCAGTGGGTTCTTGAAAGGCAGCCCGTCATTGCACTGCGGTGCCTCTTTAGTGGCTTGTCATTGCAGCCTGGTGGAGCCGCCCTTCTAAAGACACACACCAGCCAGTAGTGCCCCCAGGCCCCGCCAGCTGATAGCGCAGGTCACGGAGATCCGCGTCAGCGAGGCGCCTTGGTGTCCCAATGCGTAAGGACTCCAACAGGAGTTCCAGCTCTGGCTGAGGCGGTGCCGTGTTGCCATTAAGTTTTGTTCTGTTCCTTAGAAAAAACTGCTTCTAAATCAAATTCTTTTCATGCCGCCTACACCATTGAGGGGCCCAGAAACAAGAGTTCTGAGAAAGGAAGCGTTTGCAGTTTCTGGGTTTTGGTTTCTCCCCCCGAGATTCCAAATCCACAGCTGATCTGTGGGAACCTTCTGAAGGGAAGAGAACACGTTCTTGCCACGCGTGACCTTGTGATCCAACGTTTTAGATACCGTTGGCACACATTGCTTTAAACTTTGAAACCTATTTCAGAATGAATACCTTCCTCCCTCTCTGAACAGGATGTAAATTAGCTTGTGCCTTCATTATGCCGAACCATCTGGTTGAATCAGTTAAAAGAATTGATGGGGGGAACATTCAGGCAAATTAGTTTTCATGTATTCATACCATCAGGATCCTTGTGCTAGCCAGTGACAGGTGTCCAACCTGAGCCAGCTTCTGTGACTGGCTTCGAAGGGGTGGGCTATCTCACACAGCCAGACTGTGGGGAGGGCAGAGGTGCAGAGAGGTTGGGGAGCAGTTACTGAACATAGGCTGGACTTTTGTCATCTACTGGATTCTCATCTCCTGGACTCTTGTCACCTCCTGGACTCTCATCAATTGTCATCTCTTTTTTTTATTCCTCCATGTTGGCTTTATTCTCTTTGATACAAATGACTACAAATCAGTTTCTACACACTAACACCTCTCAAGTTTTACATCTCATGTAACAACTGGCAGCTCCCACTAGTAGGAAGGGATCAACTCAAGCGTTTATTCTTAAAGCAGTCTACTCCGGCTGGGGACAGGGTCCTCTTTAGACACACACACTGTGCCCACCCCTAGAGTATACAGAGTTTGCCTTCCCAGAAGAGAGAATAATTGTGAGCAAAGCAGCCAACCCAAGATTCAACTCTTAAAAAGTTACAAGCAGTTTATTACACGCTTATTATACTAAATATACGATGGCGCGTGAAGTTGTGTTCAGCAGTCTGTATTTTAAAAATGGAATTGACTAAATAAATGCCTGTGTAAATGTGTCTTATCTTACACAAAAGGTATGTGTCCACAAAATTGAATGTGTATCAATTGTTATTTCAAGGGCAGTAGAGGAAATTGATATTTAAAATCTACAATGCAGCAATCCTCTTGTAAAACTAAAAGACTGTGTCATACTAGTAATTACCCTCTGATTTATCCGGTTTGCCTGACGTGAAAGTAAGAAGGTGAATTTTAAACATATAACTTACTTTTATTACGTTAGTTCATTCCACAGGCATTGATTGAGTGAGTACCTCCTATGTGCCAGACACTATGGTAGTTGCTACGTATGATAATGAGGACACTTCAAGGAGCTTTCCCTTTAACGGAGGAGGCAGTTAAGAGGGTTCATTACAATACCATGTGATTTGGGCAGCTGGAGGCCCTGCATCATACTAGGCTAAGTTTAGCATCAAATAGGCAAGAAAGTTATTAACTTTTCCAGACTGTCAGAAGGGTACCAAAGAAGGACACTGAATTCCGCCTGGGATGTGATAACTGAATCAGGAAATACTTCCAGGAGGACGTTGTCCTTCAACTAAGTCTTCAAGGTTACAGAATTAGCTGACTGATGGGTCAGAGGGGACGGTTTCCGAAGAGCAAACAGCATACCCCCAAGCATGCAGTCAGGAACAAGCATAGCGTATTCTAATGATCCAAATGTCCCGAGAGCTCTAGGTATAGGTAAATTCAAAGGGCCTTCTGCACTATGCCAATGAACTTGGAAACTGCATCTCCCAACAATGGGGAGCTATGGAGTGGTCAAATTTTTATCTTAGAGGTATCTTTTGAGAGACGGAATAGAGGACAAATTTGAGGAAGGCAATGTAGAAGGTAGGAAAAACGGCTGTTGTACAATAGGAGTCCTGACAAGACAAAGGGCTTAAAGTAAGGCACTGTGGCAGGGCTGGAGATTCAAGAATGATTTGATTGGATGTATGGGGAGGGCAGATTGTGAAAGAGGAAAAAATAAGGATAACCACCTCTTTTTTTGTGAGCTGTGTAGGGGATGTTTTGAAAGTACCAATACATCACTTAGGTGAAGAACTTTAAAAATGTACTTGATTTCCTCTTTGGGCAATTGTTTCTGAGGCTCCTTAAAGCGTTTGGTTGCATTTTCATTAGGGTACTAATGGGAAGCGAGAAGCCAAACTTCTCGTCGTTTGACGTGAAGGAAGCTCTAGCCCCCTTCCCTGGGGTAGTGTGTGTCTGTGTTTTGGTGGCATGTGTCTCAGATTCAGTGCAACTGGACAACACTTTGTTTGGGTCCGAGGAAAGGAGAAAAGATCAACTCCGGTCTGGTGGGAGGTTTTTATTGTTATTATTGATTTTCTTAGTGTAAGGAAAACTTCTGCTTTTTAATTGTAGAATACATATTTTTACGAGAATAAATATTTTTAAATTGTCCATTTTCAGTCTACAGTGACAAAGTTCATATCGCTTCCATTTGCTGTTTCTCAGCAAAGTCATCTTTATGAGGAAAAAATATGAACTTTAGTTGTTCTATTAGCTAATATAATCTTCAGCTTTTTAAAGGAAATCTGGCCCCTCATTTGCAAACCAACAAAGATAATTGCTTCAATGAACATAAGAGAGCCTTCTTCAAATGTTTAAAGGGCTAAATCAGTTATTTTCAAGCTGTAAAAGATAACGGGACAAAGGGCATGTTTGGTTAATTCACAAAAGAGGAAATAAAAATAACCAATAAATATGTCAAAAAGTATTTAACTGCACTATAGGTTAAAACCAAACTGGCAAAGATAGAAAACAAATTATTACCTGTTCTTGGTGAGGCTAAGGATAAGTGTACTTTCTGTGACATTGTTGAAGTAAATTAGCACAAGTTTTCTGGGGACAGTTTTACAATATCTGTCAAAACCTTAAAAATTGTTCATACCTTTTCAAAATTTTTATTTCTTTTTAGAGGGGAAAAGAAGGTGAAAGAGAGGGAGAGAAACTTCAGCATATAGTTGCCTCTCCCACGCCCCAAGCTGGGAACCTGGCCAACAACCCAAGCATGTGCCCCAACTGGGAGTTGAACCAGTGACACTTTGAATAGCAGGCTGGCGCTCAATCCACTGAGCCACACCCGCCAGGGATGTTTATATCATTAACCCAGTAATTCTAATTCAAGAATTAGCATAAGGAAATAATTTAGGTACAGGAATGTTCATATCAATGTCTTTATAATAAAACCTGAAAATAAACCATCTAATGGGATTTAAAAGTGAGTTATGGGAAAAAAACACAGTTCGGCCACCTGCTAGAATGCTGTGTTGCCATTAGAATGATGCTGTAGAAGAATATGGAGAAGAGGAAAATATTTGATCCTCCAAATTTCACTTCAAATAATCCCACTATTTATATAGTGTTTAGAACTATATGCCTATAAAGGAATTTAATCAGTTGCTTAGTTCAATTTGAAAGACATAGTCCTAGATAATCCCTTTTTATTGACCAGGCATTCAGAGAAGAGGATAAGAAGAGCCTATTTCTTTGTGTTTGAAATAGATAAATAATATTAAAAGACCAAATCTTTCATCTTAAAGGTGATACTGAGAGTGTACTCATGATTAGGAAAGCTGAAGACACTTCTTTTTTTTTCCAGAAATTTATGATTTTAAATACCACTAAATGTCAAAATATTAATTGGAAATTTCGGTTTCAGTATGATCTAGCTCTGTGACCTTGGGCAAGTTATGAAATTCTCATGTATAAAATAGAGATAATGATATTAGGTATCTCAAAATTATTGTGAAGATTAAATGAGTTAATATATTGAAAAACACCCAGAACAATGTCTGACACGTAGTAAGTGTTGATATGAGTATTTATTAGTATTAACATGTAAGGATCAAGAACTAATTTTTAAAGAACTTTAATTTTTATTCTTCAATTACAGTTTTCATTTAATATTATTTTGTATTAGTTTCAGGTGTGCAGCCTAGTGGTTAGATAATTATATACTTTACAAAGTGTTCCCCCAATATTTCCAATACCTACCTGGCACCTTATATAATTATTACAATATTATTGACTATATTGCCTTTGCTGTACTTAACATTGGTAACGATTTTGTAACTACCAGTTTTTTTCTTTTTAATCCCTTCATTTTTTTCACCTGGCTCCCAAACCCTCACCCCTCTGGCAACCGTCAGTGTGTTCTCTGTATCTATGTGCCTGTTTCTGTTTTGTTTGTTCATTTATTTTGTTCTTTACATTCCACATACAGTCGTCGTCGGCAGCCGTCCGTCTCGAGAGACGATGGTGTAGCTTCTTAAGAGTCTATCTGCACCGCCGAGAATGGCTGTGCAGTCCGACTCGGGAGTGACACGGTATCTGTCTCCTCCCGTGTTAAATCGACATCTTGCGATGACGCTGGAGTGTCCTCTCCAGTGAAGCTGAAGCTACAGAGCCTGGGCAGGGTGATATGGAGGGTCTGCTGTTTCCCATGCAGCAGACCCCCCCTCTCTTCGCAGCTGAAGGGTCCAAGGGAAAGACGGAGTCAATACAGCTTGGCTTCAGGTGCACCGCAGGAGTTGCCGGTATTGACTACAACGTCAAACCGCCTTAGGGACTCCGGCTCCGGATTTTCTGTCGGGGTTTACTCCCTTAGCCTTTCCCTGAAGAGGTATGCCGCAAGGCAGCGGAGGTTTTTTGGAGTCAGAGTTTTCCTTCTCTGATGTGCCCTGACTGGAAGATCGAACCAGCGACACTTAGCTCGCAGGCCGACGCTCAATCCACTGAGCCAAACCAGCCAGGCTCATACATACAGTATTCCCTCACTCATCATGGGTATTACATTCTAGACCACCCCCCGCAATAGGTGAAGATCCCCAAGGTAGCGACCTTACATTTATTTTAGTATTTATATATACTTTAAGGCTTTATAAACCCTTCCCACACACTTATAAACCATTCCCAGTCCCTTATTAACCTTTCCCACTCCCTTATTAACCTTTTCCACACTTTCATAAACACTACTTATGTTCTTAAACATATTCTACACTCTTAAACCTACGTAACTTTAACAACATACATATACAGTGCCACAAAATCCCACAATATAGCGAAAAATCTGCAATAAATATAATATTTTTTTAAATCCCGCGATACAGTGAGGCTGCAATAAGTGAACCGTGATATAGAGAGGGACTGCTGTATTAGTGAGATCATATGGTGCCTGTTTCTCTGACTTATTTCCAGGTCCATCCATGCTGTTGCAAATGGTAGGGTTTCATTCTTTTTAAGGGCTTGAGTAATATTCCATGGTGTATATGTACCAAAACACTTCTATTCACTCTTCTGTTGATTGGCACTGGGTTGCTTTCGTATCTAAAAACAATTTTTAAGTAGTATTTTATCATTAGTTGGAATAGGGACAACACTGGTCAAAGTAGGTGTAAATATTTAGCAAATGGGATGCTCTTCTCTGAAAAATCCTTTTAAAAACATCGACAGCCTTGATTGAATTAAGGAGCTTAAGCAGAATTAGAATAATATTGGAAAGAAGTTGTGGTTCAGCACAATATTCTGTAGATCAAGAGATTCTTTCACGGGCATTCACAGGCAGGACTGAAACTTACTTGCGATACACACAGAAAAGACTTGTAAAATAGCACCTGGCACAGAGGACATACGCAATAAATGTTGCCTATTATTTTTACTGTTATTATTTACTTACTGATGAAATCAAAGGCGTTTGTATCTTATGTTTCAAACTGGCTAAATGATAAATGCTGTCAAGTTACTTTACTCAGAAATAAACTAGCAGGTAGCGGGTGTTTGTTTTCTTTTTGTGGTAGGTTGGGGTAAAGACTAGCTTCTGCTGCCAGGTCTAAAGACCACCAGTTTCCAAAGGCAAAAATAGAAAAGCAAAGCGAAAAAAAGGCAAAAGCCATCTTTGCTCAAAGAATTGATCAGTGAAACAACATCTTTGAAGGAGTTGTTGAAGGATGAGAGCCCTTGTTGAGCAAAGACCACACTTACCCCACAGCGGGGGTATAAGGTCGGGTGGAAATCACACCGGAAGTCTAGTTATCAAACACACTGCTCAGAGGGGAGGAAACCTTCAGTGTGTATTCAGGCTCCTTCAAGGTTTCCTGCCAAGCATTGCTACCCCTCTGTTTTCTTTCCCAAAGTCTGTACACATCCACATCTTATGTATCAGGTTTCGGCTCTTGAAATTTACCTATCCTGTATGGTATCACCTTCACGGTGTCAATGAACTACTTCCTGATAAACTCATCCATCTTAAAGAACTGAAATTCAGAGTACTTTTGTCATATGTTTTAATTAGGACATTCTGAATACAATGTCCAAACATGGAATCCGTAGTTCAACTCTACTGAAGACATTCCAGGTACATGCCTTCTACTGCATTTTAAAGTATGAAGTTCAATGGCAAGAAACATTTTTTGAACCTCATTCTCTCTGTGTGAGAACACACATTCACGGGCTTTTCTTTGTCCTGTTGTGGAATCTGTTCTCAATTTAAATAGCTGATTATTCCTTTGATTGGAAACTCAAGAATATAGTACTTTACTGTTAGAATAGTTTAATAATTATATTCATTTTCCCATATGTAACATGAACATTATTACTGTATTTCCTTGGACTTACATGGTGGCTTTCTACTATTAAAGCTTATTTTACTATGGAAAATTATTATGGATATTATGTAAAACGGTTATTTTTCTAGTTGCTATCATTCATAAAAGCACATATGGACAAGACTTTTAGGATTTATTTCTGTCCTGAAAAAATAGGTTCTTTTGGTGCCTTTAGTTTTGTGATAACACTGCCTAATGAACAAAGCTCTTCCCTTTATTTCCCACTACAAATTGTGTAACTGTCCTTTAAAAATAAATATTTTTAATTGTATAGCAGATTTTTGTGCTTTGTGTTTGGCCCTGTTTATGATTGCATATTTCAATACTGAGAGTCTTTTGCAGGGATTTTATAGGTATTCACATTTTATATATGTATATGTATTTAATCATGGTAAGTATAAATTACTTTTTAGTTAAAAACTTGCACACAGTATTTTTATTACCTAGTATTATTAATATTACCTCACTATTACCTAAATAAACATGTTTTTTTTAAAAGCTCCTTTTGAGTGGGGGAAAATAGTGAATCATATTAAAATCATCTAGCTATCTGAGTACTTTTGTCTGAAAATTAAAGACTTTTCAAGTTACACCTTTCCATGTGTCTTCAGAGAAACAATCTCCACTGTTGATTCATTTTTTTGGCAAGGTTTTATTTCAATGTTTAAAAAATTATTAAAAATTGTTAAGTCTCCTGTGTTTGAACAGGAGAGTGACTTGGTTACTTTGCTGTATATATAACCTCATTAATAGTGAAAAATTGGTTATTAAAATAGTGATTTTTGGTTTTCTAAATTCAGCTGACCCTTGAACAACACATGGTTAGGAGTACCAGCCTTCAACACAGTCAAAAATCCATGCATAACTTCTGATTTCCCCCAAAGATTAGCTACTAATAGCCAATTATAGACTGGAAGCCTTACTGATAACAGTCAATTAACACATATTTTGTATATTATATGTAGCATACACCATTTTCTTACAATGCAGTAAGCTAGATACAAGAAAACGTGGTTAAGAAAATCATAAGGAAAATACATTTACTGTGTTTATTGAAAAAAAATATATAAGTGGACCTGTGCATTCCAACCCATGTTTTTCAAAGGTCAACTGCATTCACAATCTGACCCTCGGATTCTAATCTTATGAGTCATTATTGACATATCTATGGGCCTATAATATGAGATCAACAACATCTTTTATTTTCTCCTTTCTTTGCTGCAGCAAAAGGCCCTGCTTAGTCCATGTGATAATATGACATTAAATACACATACAAGTGTTTATTCTTAGGTACATGTCTTCTTAGGTTGGATTCTATGCTTATTCTTTTAAGATGGTTTATACACATTTTAATTCACTTGGCTGCAAAAGAATATAATTTTAACTAAAAGATCTAAGCTATTTAAAATTAATTTGAGATGTAGTTCTTGTTATTCCAGATATTTCATTTATATTTTCCTGCATATGGTAATGATACTCATCCATAAAATAACTTTAAAATCTGTCGTGCAACATTAAATTCACTTACGCTTCATTGGAGGTATTTAAATAAATTTAACTAGTCTATATACTGAAGAACTTGGTATATTAGTGTACTATTAAGTAATTTTTATACACTTTCAATGTTGCCTTGAGGTTGACTTTAACTTTGGTACTTTGAATAAGATCACATTAAGAAACTTTGTTGTGGGGCATTTTAATATAACATTGGGAATTACGGTTTTTTTTTTAACTGAGAAGTAGAATCTCTTGTTCATCGGTGTATTAAGACATTAGAAACCATATTAAGAACTGTAGAAAACTGTTTATTATAGGAGTCCAAGTCATTAAAGTGGTGGCATTACAATGCAGTTTAACAGTAATTTTTACCCAGAATGCTTTGTTCCTGAGAAACCGGTAAGACATTAAATTGTTGGAATTATAGCTGCATTGTATCAGACTGAACTTGGCTTGTTTACACCATAGTGCAAATGGCTGATGTCTCAAAAAGGTAGAACAAGGAACCCTGGCTCAAACTGCTATATTTTGAATAAGGTTTTATAGGTATAGGATCCTTTCCAAAGAACTTATTTCAAGGGAGATAGCTTCTATTTCTTTAAATTTTATCTTCACTTTTTTTCAAATGTATCTGGTCTTTTTCACAATGCTTTATTCTTCCTGTCCCAGCTAAAGGCCAAGGGTTTTTTCCCCTTGCTTCAGCCACCCCGGATTTTTAAATTCAGTTGTGTTAAACATGGCTCTGGGTCCCTATACAGGGCCACTCTCTCCGCCTGATAAGCTTCCACCCCAGATATTTGAATGCCTTTCTTCTTCATGACTTTAGATCACTGTCCAGACTTTAAATATGCAGGTTGTTATGTTTGGACAAATCCAGATAAAAACATTTCTCTCACTTCAGAAAGTTCCTTGAGCCTCTCTGATGCCTTTTACATTCAACTTTGTTGTTGTTTTTTTCCCCCCTACCAGATATTGTACCTGAGCTGAAATTTCAAGAATCATCTAAGAAGTCTAGTTTCCTGGATTCTACAAACAGAAACTACTCGATGAAATTATGGGCCACACTGTCAGCCAGAAAAACACCAGTGGTAAGGAGGGATGGATGGGTGAAGCCACAGCTGAGTGTTCCACAGTGTCAGACAAAAGCAGGCTTTGATGTTTGCAGATGAAGATGTTCCACCAGAACTATTCTCTGACTGCTGTCCTGCAAAGCCAAGTTTATTTGCTTCTTTCTACACCTCTAAGAATTGACATGAGATCTAAAAATAGAATATTTAGTTTGCACTTTGTGAGTATCTTTGCCCCAGCCTCCTAGTCTCAACCTTAACACTCATCTCTTCTGTTTGGCAAGAATAGAAAAGCAGAACAATAGAATGAATGCTGTGAAATATGTATTTCCAGGGAAAACTTGCTTTGTTGTTGGGATACAATTTTTAGTGTTCTCGTGCTAAATTGTCAGAGTGAGCCCACTCGAACAGTCCATGATTTAATAACGTAGCACTGTTTAAAGCAGTCACATAACCTGGTCACAAGTCTGTTCTCCAAGAACTCAGAAAGATCAGTGTGCGCAGAAGCATTGAATGCAGACTTGGCTCTGCATTCGAACTGGGCGGTGCTCATTTCCCGTTTCCGTAGTTTGCATAGAATGCTGTGGGAATATGAAGAGATTTTGATCGTTGCAGAAGTGATTGAACTTTCGCTTTGGTTGCCATCACCTTGGAGGTGTTTCCTTAAGCCTAGCCTGTTCTAAGCAAGTAATTACATCCTCTTCTAAAGTCAGAACCATAGACAGTGGTCAAGAGAATGAGACTGGCTTCTTTAGGTGAAAAGTCTAGGGCAACAGTATAGACAGGCGTACGCATTCTATTCTGATTTAGTCATAAGAGTGGTGTTTTCCAGGTGTAAGCTACCCACTCAAATCAGCTTCAGTAGAGGTAGCTCCGTTATAAAAAAAAGAAATACAGTGAATGGGTTCTTAGTGCCTGATGAGCAGGGATGGGTGCACACTTCACAGAAACACACAGGATTAGAAAGTGAGGTACTTTCTCTGCATCCCGGAGGCACCAGGCCCCATTCATCTCTGCTTCTCTTACATGTTTTGGTGAACTCTCTCTCCTGGTTGGCCTCCTCCACATAATTTGCGCTCATTTTCACGGACGCCAGCCCTACCTCTCTGTGACCTCTTGGCTCTGTGGCCACCATTCCCAGCAACTTCTCTCTGTCTCTTCGATTCATATTGAGCAAGGCAAGAGAATCTGATTGGCCCAGCTGGATGTGTCCGGCTTTCCCCCACAGATCACATTAGACTGCTGCCCAGTTCACTGTGGCAAGGCGAAGGGCAGGGCCACCGGGTCCCGATGATGGCTTCTTAGAGGGAGCAGTGGGTAGAGCCTGAACACCTATAAATAATATGAATTTGTTCCCTGCTTGAGTGAGTGCTTATTTATCTACAGTAAATCTGGAATTGTTCCCATCCACCAAGGATCTGTGGGAAATCAAATATCAGGAGTAGGGGCCACATGCCTTCTTTGGTTAAGTTTGAGAAACCTGAGGCCCTCACCATCTATTGGGGGAGAGCCCTGGGCCTCTAGGCCACCCTCCATGGATGCCACGGAGATGCTCCTCTAAGAGTCTGAGTTCCATTGTGAGCCAGTAGCTCCGGTGTTCTCCGTATCCTGCCCTGCTAGTGGCTGAGTACTGACCCCTGAGACCTTGCCGTCCCCAGGGTCCTCCTCCTGCATGAGGAAGCCATCAGCTTCTTACCTTTTGGGCCTGGGAAATCCAGCTCTTCCAAGGCCAGTTGACCACTGTCTCTCCACACTTGCTGTCCTGTCCTTCTTGGATGGGATGGCTTCATGCTTCCTGGAGCTTAGACTTTGCAAATCTAAATTGTTCTTTAATCTCCCCTAGGATGTGGCATATCCATAGTGTAACTCCAGAACATGAGTCATTCGCCACCCCTATTTATTCCTTAATGATGAGCCTGTGTCCTGACAGCCAGGGCCTGCTCATGTCCCCGTCAGGCTGTGCTTCAGCACAGAGGCCAGGCACACTCCCTTGATGAGCACCCTCTGCCCGTTGGGGGATATTCATGATTTCTTGAAATGTGACCAATCTGAATAGTACCTATTAGAAAACTTTCAGGACTAATTAAAAATACCTTTCTCTGGTTGAGGACACTTAGGTACCCAGGAATGAGAACAGGGACAGAGATTTTTTTTAAGGCAACATTATATGTTCTTAGCAATAATTCATATCCAACATTTTAATATAAAATGAATGAACAGCGTGGAGAACCTGGAGAGGAAAGTGTGTGATAAAAAGGCGACATGAGAGGAGAAGAGGCCACTTTGGTGGCGGTGGGTGGGGGAGGGGTGCAGGTATTACCAACTTCCTGTGGTCAAAGAGTCTCACAAAGTTTTACACACCCAGGGTCTTCTCTACTCACATCTACCCCAAAACTCACCTTGGACATGAGCTCTTTCAGTCTAAGCCCTTCCTTCTAACATTCCACTCTTTCCGTGTGCGTCGTCTGTCACTACGTGCATGCCAAGGTGTGATTACAAAACCGTGAGGCTGCCTTTGTCTGTCTTATGAAAACCATTCTGTTCCTTAGCAGTCACATATGCTCATGTCATAACTGGGTAAGTGTATATTTAGGTGTGTCTTTGTGTCTGTGTCTATTTTTAGTCTAGCTTGCTTCTGTCTACATTTAACTATTGATTGGTTCCTTGACCTGAGAGGAAACACAGCGACTCTGAGTTCATGTGACAGTCTTGCCACCTACTGGGTGATCTTATAAAAGTCCCTTATCTGCTCTGAGATGTCATTTTCTTTTCTGTAAAGTCAAGCTAATAGTATCTATTCTGCGAAGTTATTGGATCAAATGCTTATGGAACTTCTTTCTAAATTATTGACCATAAAAGAAATGTTAGTTGTTGTTATGGCGATAGTGGTCGGCGGGGAGGGCAGAAAGGGCCCAGGCCCTCAGCTGTGCCCACCTTTGACTTACACAATGTTACATATATAAAGAAATAATTGGTGTCAATTTAGGAAATAAGTGCACTTGACAAGGTTATTAAATACAATGTCAATATACAAAAAGAAATTAGGTTTTTAAACAGTAGCAATATTTATTAGCTTCCCCTTCCTTCCCTACTCCTTCCCCTTCCTCTTTTTTCCCTCTCATTCATCTGTCTCTACCCATCCTGAATTTGCTTAATTCCTCTCATGTATGTGGGATCTGGATTTGCTTTTCTGTATAGAGCAGGTGTTTGCTGACCAGACCCTGCTCTAGACACTAGAGCAGGATGGACCTGGTCCTTATGGAATGCACAGTGTAGTATTGGTCCCCTCTCATTGGTAGGGTCTGGCTGGGGAATGTGTAGCTTTTCTACTCCTGCCTTCTTTCTGTAAGTAGAAAATAGGCTAATGGAGCATGGGGAGCCCCCATGTTACTGACTCCTAATATACCGACAGCTGGTTTTTGTTCCTTGTATCTAAAGTCACTAAGTATTTACTCCGTGACCCAACTAACTTGTCTTTCTTAGGAATAAATGTCCAAGAATATTATTCCGTGTCTTCAAATATGAAAACAAAAACAAAAACCCTATTAACATCACTTTTCTTACTAGTCACTCCAATAGCTTATCAATATACAATGCTTTCTATAACTAGGATCATAATTTAATATAGATTTGAATAATTAAATAGAACACTCAATTTCCTCATTCCTTTATTCCTTGCTTATACAATCACTCTTCTGTTGCTTATTTTTTCTCTCTTCATAGCCTAAATAGTATTTACTTTTCTGAATGACTCCCAAAGCACATTAATTTGAATGTCTCTAGAAGATTCTTAGATAACTATAAATATAATTTGAATCAGCCTTACTTCTTAAACACAATTTTCTTGTTAGGTCTGAGGTTTTTTTAAGTGTGCAGCTTTTTTTTACTGCTACAAAAAGTGTATATCAAAAGTATCCAGTGAGAAGTTTTATTTATACAACACTTGCGTATACTCTGTGTGACAGGAATCTGAGCCCTTGTGTTTTATTTGTCAGATGTCACTGTGCTTCCCCTGCCTGCCTGATAGCAACCCAGTCCCCTCTGGCATGACCAGCTCCCTGAAACTCATACACGACATCTGACAAGTAAAACACATATGTGACGGCATAGTGAAGAGTTTTTGCTCTGGAATTACTGTGACTAGGTCTTTGCCTTCTGGGAGTAGGTTGATCGTCTGACTTTCTTCAACAAGTTCCTCAGATCTCTTCAGGGGACACTCTTGCTCCTGATGCAGGCCAACTTTCCGGAAGCCCATTCTTTAGAAAAAATAGCCAAATGACTTGTTCATTCAAAGCCAACTTAGCAAATGCATGTGCGTAGCAGATAAGGCAGTACAGTTTCATCAAGTATCCAAACGTATGAGGGCCAGGGAGCAGTGGCTCTGTGGTGACACATTGGGTGTCACGATTTTCTTCCGGTACTGAGACAGTCCCTCAGGGAGCTTGTCCAAGACTATACAGCTTACAGGTTTCTGGTTGGACCCCAAAAGAAAAATGCCTGCTTCTGCCCAGGTGCATTTTTCAGAGCACAGTGTTCAAAACCATATTTATTAGCTGGAATAATATATAAAGGGATTCTTCTCCACCTGCCACCCGGTTACCAAGTGGTACAGTTTGCAGGAGATCGGCAGTCTAAATGCTTTTCTCCAGATACTGAATCAGTGACCTGTTAATTCGAAAAGGTCGTTTATGATCTTGATTTATGCACATTATATTAAAGGGTATCCACCCACTGCACTTTTTTATCCTTATTGAAATTTATTCTTCCTTTGGCCAATGAGAGCCTCTTCAAGATGCTCCTGTGCCCTTTCACCCTGACCCATGTCGTCTTTGATAGCCATCTTGCGACCTAGTATGACAAGACATTCTATGCTCTTTTGTTCGTTGCCTGTCCCATAGCTTATTAATTTTTTTATTTGTTTTACCCACATTACACACAGAAGAGTCTCAGGATAACAGTACTAATGTAACCAGCACCCATTATAAAAACTGAACACACTTATTAAAAGTTGGGGGTAAATGTTCGTCCTCTTCCCTCCCCGCCCCCATTACTTTTGGTTGCATTATAGCCACACTGTCAGATCATATAGTCGTTAGAGACCCTCTCTCTTTAACTTTCATTTTGTCTTAGTTCTCAAACCTGTAGAAAGTTAATGCTCATCATTAGAACTTAGGTAAATGTCTCTGGTTGTTTTGTTATCTTTGTTATCTTTGCTTATTCTCTAGTAGATACAGAAAGGGCTATGGGAACAGTATTTCCTGAATACTTGCCTGTTGTTAACAGTCTGTTATACCATTATGTTATACAGTTGAATTATCTGCCCCCTGCTTCCTTGTTTTGGTTTACTTTGTCAAGGATTCTTATGGTTTGTATACTGGCTCTTCTTGGTCTATCTTAAATGTTTGTCATTTTCTCTTGAATCCTTTTTACTGCTTTTTTTTTTTTTAATTTAAAAACTTTCCTTTGTTTAATTTCTATTTCCCTTAAGGCCTTATTTGTTGTCCTTATTCACTCTGGTGTTCTTCATAGTTTAGTTTTTGTTTCTAAGGTTATTTTTTTCCCTTATGTTTCTAATTCTTCCCTGAGTTCTGTCATATCGTTTCTGAGTTTGTAAAATTGTAATTTATTTGCTCCTTAACGTGTTGTGCCATTTGCTTAATGTCTTTTAGTTTATTTCGAAGTCGTGGACTATGGGCTTTATCCGTTTTAGGAGCAAGTTTTCATTGCATGTACAGGTGTTATTTTACTCCTTTCCTCTTTTTTCTTATAATAACTCTGTGTGGGATTTGACCAGGAAATTTCTCATATTTATGTGAAATTAGTTTTTTCAAGCTTTTAGAAGGCAGCACGGTTTCTTCAAATAGTGATAAAATATAAAAATAGCCTTCTTTCTGAGACTTCCTGGCTGTGTTTCCCTCCTCGCTTAGGTCTAGACTTCCTCTTTCCTTTGTCCCTACGGACCTTGCCCTAATTAATTTTATTCCACTCCATAGCTGCTTCTTCAGTGTGAGGAGACCCTGCCCTAGAAGGGAACCCCACTGGGCCCGTTTCAGGAATCCACGGTGGATCCAGCTCCTTCAGGACCTGCTGTGGGACCCCATGGTCTCCCCCACTGCTGGAGTGGGAACGACTCCTCACCTGTTTCAGCTGCGGTTCCAAACTGTCCTGCTTTGCCTTCCAAGGAAGACTTTTGAACTGTTTTTGGATTCTCCTGGTCTCAGCTCTTTTAGTCACCCTAGGGATTCCTTCCTTCCTTCCTTCATGTCCTCTTGCATGGAAACTGACACCCATGCTGGTTTGGTGTCTGTTAGCACCATATTTGGGGCTTGAGGGTGTTAGGTTTGTGCCGGAAGAAGGGAGGAGTCGGGTGGACCCGTTCAAAGCCTTTACTGAGGGAGGTCCAAGCCGGCGGCTGAGTCTGAGCAGACTGCTGCACCAAGGGAAGGGACAGAGGGACTTTCAAGGGCGTGGAGCAGACCCTCGGGGGGATGGGTCTCCCTGCTGGTCGACTCCAGAGTCCAGGGCATAGGTGTTCGGGAAAGAACAATGTCCCCTGATTAGGGGTGGCTGTCAGGAGATTTATGGTCCTTGTTTCTAGCAAATGATTAAGGGGCAATGGGGCTGTAACTAGTTCTCAGCAGGACACCGGCTGCGCCTTAGTCGGCTCTGTCAATGGGGAACCTCATGATCAGCTGCGTGGCCAGCGCCGCAGACCCTCTGTTTCAGCGCAGGCGGGGGCTCAGGTCCTGCGTGACCACAGGCCACAGCTCCCGAGGACACAGTGACCACTGGCCATGCCTGTTTCGCAAGGCCTGACTCAGGTGGCAGGTCACGGGGCGGGCAGCATGGGGTCTCTGGCCCTGACAGAGGGGATACCTTGCTATCTTGTTTTTTTGTTTGTTTGGTTTTTTTTTATAAATGCTTTGATATGTCTTTTATTTTACTATTTAGTTGCTGTATCTGTTTTTACGTGGGGATTCTGGAAGATCCAAAAGCTATACTTCCACTACCAATGTCGTCATCCAAGTCATGATATGATTAGAATCAAGCATCAATATAGAAAAAGAATAAGGACAATACAGAGTACAATCACAACAGCAGATGTATATACAAGTACAGAGTGATATGAGGAAGAATAATTACATGAGAGTAAGACAGCAGATTTGGTCAATCTGTAGTAATTTTGTAGTAATATGAAACAGTAAAGACATATCTATGGATTTACTTAAATATATAGTTTTTAAATGGTGAAATTTAAAGAGTAGATTCCTTTCTTGTTTTCTTCCCGTTCCAGATACCCCCCCCCCCCCCTACAGAAACCCAGAGCTAATGGTCCGGGGAACACTGAAATGGTCTGCCCATCAGATACTTGCCTGAGAACCTGTGTTCAGAGAATCCACGCATTAGCTCTCATGTGCAGGGGTTTCTTAGGAACAATTTCAAAAGCTTGGTCTAGAATTTCTCAAGCTAGCCACAGTTGGTAGCAAATTCCAACCCAGATTATAAAGAGTAGTCATCATTATTCATTGTTTAAGTTATCCTCCAAATTTCCTTTGTTTTACATTAAAAATATGTATTGAGCTCCTGCTTTGTGCTAAGGTGTACATGCATGTGCAGGGGATACAGGGAGGGCTCTGGTCCCCAGGGTGTGAATTGTTTCTCAGAGATGCTCACTGTGTTCATCAATCTTGGCCTCACCACAGGGCAGAGCCACTCCTGCAGATAAATTTTTGCAATGCAAAAATGTTTTTAGAATAACATCAGCTTAATCCTTGGAAGTCCCCCCAAAGACATGCAAGCTCTTGGAGCTACACTAGCCCACAAGGCTAAGCAGAGTGTCAGCCTGAAGTTGTGGGTTCACCACCATAGCTACCGTGTGGGTCCTTTTGTTATTGGTGGGAGTGAGGTTCTTGCAGCAAAGAATTCTTTAGGAAAAAAATTTCCTGAGACCCACGTGGGAGGATGGGGCTCTGTGGTATGGTTTATACCATATCAATAGATGATGTACAATTAAGGGGGATCCCTGCCCCACTTCCCAATGTCCCATCTCTGTCCGTCTTGCTGTAGAAAAAGTCCAGTCTTATCTTCAGTCGGACCAGGATGAAGGACACTGCCCAGAGTTTCTGCTCATATTAAAAGTCCAGTCCAGTCTGTTCCAGCATCAGGTTAGCTTAGCGTGTGATTCCAGCTGTAGTGCGTTGCTGTGCTTTGATATTCAGGTTCTCTCCTGGAGGTCATGGGCCATGTGGCTGCTAAGGCCAGGTGACCATGGAGAGAGCAGGTCCGTGCACAGTGGGAATGCAGGCCACAGCAAGAGAGAGCGAGCTTCTTTGTTCCTCTGGGATTATAACCAGGAGCTTGGGTTTGGGACGAACCAGGTGCTTTCTCCAAGTGACCAATCAACTTCCCAAGCTTTCCCTGGCTTTGAGCAGGGTCCACCCTCTAGTTAGACCACCAGGCCTCTATGATCCAGCACCTCCCCCACACCTCTCCCCCCCTCCCCCCCAATCCAGTACTGGAAGGGGGAAGGGAGGAGTGTTAATCACCTGGGGGGTGAAACCGTAGCTTCCTGGCTAACAAGTAGGCTTCTGCTTCCCAGTTTATTAAACTCAATGTCTAGTCTACTTTACTCCCCTCCTCAATTATCTAGATAAACACTGACAGTAACACTTTCCTTGGCCTACTTGTTTCTTGTTATTTCCTATGCAATTTTAAGTGAATATCAATTTAAAGAGGAGCCCAGTAATGACATTAAAATCAAAACAGGTTTGTTTTTTTTTTTCAGATTAAGTGACTGCAAGCAAAGATTGTGTATTTTAAATGCACTTGCTGTTTAAATAAGTGTTATTATAAATCCCTTAAGAAATGAATGGTCTTTTATTGAAAACAAGTAAGCACTTGCCAATTTATGTTTTCGTAAATTAAGAGTTTTACATATTAGGTTTGATTAAAGGGAAGAAACCCAGTACATGGGCAGTTGCTAAGCAGGTCCACACTGCCTCAGATAATCTGTGTGTAAACACACGTTGTACTATTTATAAAACAGCATGTGCTCTCTTATCTTTTTTATCCACCTTTTTCCATAGCCTTTTACCACCAGATTATAAGCCTTTTGAATGCTAAAACTGTGTCTTTTATATCTTGTATCCCCATCAAATATTTACTAATGATTTGGTGATGGTGACGGTGATGTTGGTGAGATACAGGAGAAAGAACCCCCAATTTGTCCCACTTCAGGACCATACATCAGCACCATTGGATATATTCAATGAGTTAGGTACTATGTGTGTTAAGATCTGGGGAAACTAAAAATACAATACTAATCTGGATCCCTGAGAGAAATTCTCATTAGAAAGATAAAAATATAAACATGAAATGCTAATAAAAATTTGCCACATTATTATTTAGATGTCATATATAATTAATATATTAAATTGCAGTCTTCATGAAAGTATTTTATTTATAAAGGTTTTTTTTTTCCAATAAATAAATAGCAATTGTTTTTTAGGCCTATGTGGTTTTCATTTTTCTCTTCACATATTTGACAATCTGTAGTAAGAAGAGAATGATTATAGCTCTTTAAATCATCTGACATACTTTGAACATCGGTATAATTTCCTGATCATATTTCTCACCTAGGAAAAGAATTCTTTAGAGAGAAGGCATGAGACGGCGCGGCAGGCCCTAATGGGAAGGACACCACCTCATCACACAGTCCTGTTTCAAAGGTAGCAATTTGCCATGTTTATTTAAACCTGGGCATCTTTAGAATGATTTACTAGTCTCCCAATATAAAAAATGAATCCTAACTCGTCGACATAAACAGGGACCTCTGTGCGAAAATGAACCCAGTGATTCAGAATAAAAAAGCCATTTAACTGTGTTTTAAATTATAGTTCTTTTTACTGTCTATAATTTTAAGCTATCTGTTGAAAAATTTTAACCAATATACATAATAAATTTTGTCTATTTGTCTGCTGTATATGGAAAATGCATGATTAATTTTCTCCATATTGGTAGGCTATCTTTGGATGGTTGGAGGCAAAGGACAAGCTGTGTGATACATGCAAAGTTCTCTTGGAGGGTCCGGAGGGTAGCGGCCAGATGATTGGCAGTGTTCCCAGAGCAGCTGATGCTGCGGCCTGGGTGACACCTGACTGGCAGAGTGGCCATGCCTATTAAAACACTTTGGACAGAGAAACAAAGCAGTTTTAAATATGAGCTCCAAATGGGTCATGCTAGAACAGATAGATGCTTTGAATTTGCATGCATTTACATGCAATCGGGCTACTTTGCCCACCACCACTCTATTTAGCAAGTCTGGGTGAATAGCTGTAGGATTTATTCCCTAAAAATGGTTAATGATTCTTTCAAGTTGCTTTCAAAAAACAGGTTAATACAGATGAAAAAAATGTTGCATACTAAATTTCAACTGAGAATTTTTAGAATTATAGAATTTTTAAAACTATTTTATTCTGGTATTATTTCAAAGCATTAGAATACAAAAAAAAAACATGTAAAATATCTATTTCACTTTTTATAGTCATTGATATATTGCCCATCGATATGGGCCTGACATTAAAAAAATGGACTAGGGTTCACTATAAAAATATGTACAGATCAGTAGGAAGATAATTTGCCTATATTAATTATTTAATAGATAAGGAATATTTACAACAATACAAATTTTCTTAATCTACAAATTGGAATGCAATAATTCCAGCTCTGAGGTACATGTCTATGAGTGGATACGTTACATTATACCAAGTAGACTTTATTGGCATTTATGTGGGGTGTAATGGTCAGTATTTAGGTATTGCACATGCGTATGCTTGGTATCATTACAAAATTCTTTGGATTTTTTTTGTTGTTGTTGTTATTTCTAATTTCAGGGGTTTCGTACCAGCACCCATCAATAGTGAACCTTATTTCACAGCTTTAGGACTTAAGAAAAGCTTTGAGATTTGTGAAGAAGAGTCTTTCAAAACTCTCTTTAGGACACATCCTGAAAAGAGGTGAGTTGAATTTTGTTGGGTGGAATCAATTACTTCCTGCTGATTTGGGGAGATCATGGCACCCGTCCTTAGGCTTCAGGGGAACCCTAAATTGGGAAGCAGGGCCCCAACTCCCACTGTGGAATGTGAAGGGAGCAGATGCTGGCCCTCTAGGGAGGGCCTAGGCGTATAACCTAGGTTCATACAATTGAAAGCTTCTCTCTGGGACTCTGAATTTGAGGGAGTAACAAAAAGATGCAGGCGCAGTTAAAAGTCGTTCAAGTCCCCAGTTGGTGGAAGAATCAAGAATCCACCGTGAAGTACAAGGAACGATGTGTACCGATCTCTTCCTGTGTCACGACTTGGCTGTGTTTTGACACCTAGCTCACCTTGGTTCCTGCCCCATTTTTAAGCCTGGTTCTCCAGTTTCCCATTGAGTATATACACTACCCAATTGCAGTATCCCCTCACTTATCGCAGGTATTACATTCTAGACACCCCCCCCCCCCCGCCACGAAGTAGGAACCTTACATTTATTCTACACTCTTAAACGTACGTAACTTTAACAACATACGTATACAATACCACAAAATCCCGTGATATAGCGAAAAATCTGCGATAAATAATTAAATATAATATCTTTTAAAATCCTGCAATACAGCGAGGCCACGATAAGTGAACCGCGATATAGAGAGGGACTGCTGTGCTTCTCAATTCTCCCTTTTTAACATTCAAAGTGGCCAGAGTTGGTGTCCGTGATGTGCAGTCAACATCACTGATTAGTACAACGGCTATATTTCCAAATGTTCACCAGCTGATGTCCAACATACAAAATGCCACTTCAGGGTTCCAGTACTTAATATATCAAAGTGTGGTTCAAGACCTGATTATGTGCAAGTTGAGGTCTCCATGGAGACCACAGTAGACCCTCCACTGCTGATTTTAATGCTTGGCTTTTGTGGGCATTCTACTAGACGGTTTCTATTTCAAATGGACCTGCCCCAGTTGGCCATCACTCTGTAGGGCCTGAATCCAAGCTTCCCAAGCACAGATCTAGCTGGTCGAGTTAATCACAATCTACAATGAGGTGCCACTCTTGGGTAGAGATCTCTAGTCAGGGCCCTCGTAGGTAACAGGCTGGTTGATAGACTGGTTGCTCCTGTGTCAAGCCCCCATCCTTTATCCAATCATCTGTGCCAGAGCAGTGACAGAGAACTGACTAAAGGACTCTTCAGAAGGGGTCTGTGGGTTTGGTCATCTCTCTGGCGTATCTGAACACATGGCAACACACTAGGCAAGAAATGGGACTGGAAGGAAGTACTCAGACATTAACAGTGAATATTCCTCTAGAAGTATCTGTTATTTCTACTTCCTTCTTTATCTATTTTCTGTAACTTCTAAATTGTCTATACAGGAGATATTTATTTATTAATTTATTTATTTATTTATTTATTTATTTATATCCTTAAAAAAAAAAAAAACTATTAAAACCCCATGAGAATTTGAGGAAATACTCAAATGGGAAAACTTGATCCTCTTGATGCAATCACATTTCTCATATCACTATATATATTTAAAAATTTAGATAAATTTTAGTTAAATACAAATCAGTGCCTATTATATAAGTGTTAAAAGTCAGACACACAGGTGTATCCAACATAATGTAGATCTACAAACAGTCATGTGTATGTACAGAAAAAAGAACACTGAAACGAAATACACCAAAATTTTATCAGTTGTCTTTTAGTAATGGGGTTATGGCCAATTTTAATTTTCTTTGTTCTTCTCCATATTTTTAACAGCGAGCATTTTATAATTTTTAAAGTATTGATATAACCTTAAAACGTTATTTTAAAAGTCTGCCACACCAAAGGGACAGGTTATGAGGGTGATGCGCCATAGTGAAAAGGACAGTTTTAAAAATAAGTAATGCTTTCCTTCCTTTCTGGGTTTTATTGTTGTAACATTTTGGGTTTCCTTCAATAATTTAATGGTAAAAAAGGATTGTCACTTCTAAACGGCCTGCTCAAGTCTGCCCATTTCACTAATACTAAAGACTCTAGCATTATGACGAGCTAATTAGCTTTCTGTGACAGTGTCAAAACTGTGGCGCTCCGAGGACTTATTTAAGCTGTGAATTTTCAGTACGTTAAGGTAGGTTGATGGGAATACAGTGAGAAAGACAATGTCTTAGTTTAGGCTGCTGCACCAAATTACTGTAGACGCGTGGCAGAGATGACAGACAATTCTCTCTCCTGGCTCTGGAGGCTGAGAAACCTGAGGTAGGAGGCAGCACCATCAGGTTCTGATGAGGACTCTTTCTGGCTGGCCGGTGGCTCGTCTTGCTCTGTCCCCACATGGTGCAGAATGAAGAGAGGAGGCGAGCTGTCTCGTGTCTCTTCTTTTAAGGGCACTAATTCCATTTATGAAGGCTTCACCTCCTGGTCTGATCACTTCCCGAAGGTCTCACCTTATACTATCACATCGGGGGTTAGGATTTCAACTTACGAATTTTGAGAAGGGAACCAACATTCAGTCCATAACAAGAAAAGAAGGAAAGCCTAACAGGCTGCAGTGGGCTATGTATCTGTTCCCCTGGTGAAAAGGGACCCAGCCTGATCAGACTGACCCTGCGCACAGGCTAACACATGTGTCTTCCAACTTCACCACTTTTTGACTTCTGACTTTTGAAGCATTTTCATTTAGTACGTTCTTTGATACAAAGGAAAATTGTTGAAAGGCAGAACTTACTCTGTGATCGCTTTTTGGTATGTGTTTTAAATGAAGAGGCATTTCCTCCCCACCCCCCAAAATAAGAGACCAAAACATATGTGTTACAGGTTGAATTGCGTCCTTCCAAAATTCCTATATTGGGGCCCTAACCCCTCGTACTAAGAATGTGACCTTTCCAGAAATAGGGTCATCGCAGGTGTAATTAGTTAAGATGAAGTCATACTGGAGTGGGGTGAACCCCTAATTCGATATGATTGGTGTTAATATAAAAAGGGGAAATTTGGATACAGACACATATCCACAGGGAGAGGTGGGGGCAGGGGACACAGAATCCAAGGAGCAGTGAGGACTGCCAGCAAACCAGCAGGCGCTAAGGGAGAGACCTGGGACAGCTTCTCCCTCATGGCCCTCAGAGGAAACCAGCCCCACGGACGCATTGATCCCCCACCTACAGACTCCAGCACTGTGGTGAAGTGAATTCCAACGACTCAGTTCACAGTACTTGGCTATGGCAATAACCGAGCTAATACGGTATCTACTAATCAAAGTCCACTGAAATTTTTCTTTTATCTTCTTTTTTATTAAATCCTCACCCGAGGATATGTTTATTGATTTGTGAGAGAGAGAGAGAAACATCGATTGGTTGCCTCCTATACACGCCCTGAGCAGAGTTTATATCTGCATCCTTTTGCTGTAGGGGACGATGCTCCAACCAACTGAGCCATCTGGCCAGGGCATTCTTGCTATTTTCTGTGTTCTCTTCAACATACTACATTTATATCTCTAGAGATCTGGCCATAAAATCTATGTATGGTTATGTTTTGCACTAGAAAGGGGAGAAAATCTTTATGTTTCTATAGGTTGGAATAAGAGATCTAGGCCATAATACATAAATGCATCTACAACTGTATTTAGGGGGAAAGACTCAGTTTAGCTGTACATCTAGGGAGAAGATCCCAGGCATGGGTTAATAACGGCACTTTTCCACTTCAGGGGGCAGAAGAAAGCATTGGTCAGTCACTGGAAAGCCCAGATGTTGGCAGTATCGTCTCAGTTTATACTTCTCTAGGAAGTGCTTCCTGGACAAGCCCAATAATTGTATGGGAGCAAGAGGCTGGGAAACGAGGTCTTAGAGAAGCTTGACTGTTCCACCTGACGGCGGCTAACATTCTCCGAGGAGGTCCCAAAAGCTGTTGTCTAGTAGAAAGAGGACAGACAAGAGAACTCAGGCTGAGAAGGATCTTCTTTATTCGTTCATAACAAGGAGTCAGAACTTCTAAGCAGAACCCATAGGCGCAGGGATGTTGCCCCAGCCCAGCCTTTGTCCAGATGAGAATATTGCTGCCACACAGCCCTTGCAATAGCTGATACAGAGCTCGGGTCCGGCGGGAGGCAGACATCCATGCTTAGCCATGTGGGGGGTCTCTAGGAGAGCTGATTCTGGGTTCCAGCCATGACCTACCACCCAAGTGCTGCAGCCTCCGCTTGCCATTCAAACGTAACAGGCAATGTGCTTGCGCCCACACTGGCTGTGTCACCCACAATATGCATATGCCACCCACTCCCTTTCCTCCTGGATCAAGGACAAGCCCAGAGAGCTAATTGGACTCTGTTTCCGGTGACAGAGCCTTGAACCCCTGAAGATGCCTCATTAAGACTTGCTTCTACCCTTTTCATCTCAGCTTCAGTCATAATTTCCTCCTGATTAACACAGACACCCTCATATAAATGACAGGTTTTATCCTCAACAGACTCAGTTTGCATCAGCCTTCGCTACTGCCGGATATGAACTTAAACATGTAGTGTGAACAGGTGGAGGTCAGCTTGGACTTGGTCCTTGAAATTTATTATTTTTTTTGCAGAGATGGGAATCATTACATAGATAGAACTTTAGAGAAGAAAGAATTATCACAGCCAACTACTGGTCTGCGCAGTAAATAATTATGTATTAATTTTTAACATTTTAAATCAACCTTTGGCTGAATCATGAAAAGACATAACTATGAGGTCAAAACTTAATATAAACAATATTGACAGTGGAAAGGAGAGAGAGCTCTAATGACAAAGTTTAAAGTGGAGGTGGAAAGTCACTATGTATCATCTGTTGTTGATTGAACAAGAAATGGAGATTTTAAATATGCATGAAGATGTTGATCTGACAGATGGAGGAACTGAAAATAGTGGTAGAACTGTTCAGGGGGAGGAAAAGTCAGGGATGTGTTATTAAATGAGCTAAATCCTTTCCAGTCATAGTGGAAATCCATATCAACCAAAGATGTGTCTAAAGCTGATAAATCTATATATGTCAGTAACATATTATTTAGAAATAAAGTTGTTGTCAGGACATCTAAAACACCTATGGTTAAAAATGGTTGACTCTCATGAGAGTGAAATTGGGGTGATTATTGTTTGATATTGTAAGCCCTTCTGTATACAGTAGTCCCTCTCTATATCGTGGTTCACTTATCACAGCCTCACTGTATCACGAGATTTTAAAAAATATATTTAATTATTGCAGATTTTTCGCTATTATCGCGGGATTTTGCTGTCTATAAACGTATGTTGTTAAAGTGACGTAGGTTTAAGAGTATAGAATATGTTTAAGAACATAAGTAGTGTTTATAAAAGTGTGGAAAAGGTTAATAAGGGAGTGGGAAAGGTTAATAAGGGACTGGGAACGGTTTATAAGTGTGTGGGAAGGGTTTATAAAGCCTTAAAATATATATAAATACTAAAATAAATGTAAGGTTCCTACTTTGTGGATTTTCACCTATAGCGGGGGAGTCTAGAACGTAATACCCGTGATAAGTGAGGGAATACTGTAATCGTCGTCGTCGTCGGCGTCGGCAGCCGTCCGTCTCGAGAGACGATGGTGTAGCTTCTTAAGAGTCTATCTGCACCGCCGAGAATGGCTGTGCAGTCCCACTCGGGAGTGACATGGTAGTATCTGTCTCCTCCCGTGTTGAATCGACATCTTGCGATGACGCTGGAGTGTCCTCTCCAGTGAAGCTGAAGCTACAGAGCCTGGGCAGGGTGATATGGAGGGTCTGCTGTTGCCCATGCAGCAGACCCCCCCCTCTCTTCGCAGCTGAAGGGTCCAAGGGAAAGACGGAGTCAATACAGCTTGGCTTCAGGTGCGCCGCAGGAGTTGCCGGTGTTGACTACAACGTCAGACCGCCTTAGGGACTCCGGCTCCGGATTTTCTGTCGGGGTTTACTCCCTTAGCCTTTCCCCTGAAGAGGTATGCCGCAAGGCAGCGGAGGTTTTTTGGAGTCAGAGTTTTCCTTCTCTGATGTGCCCTGACTGGAAGATCGAACCAGCGACACTTAGCTCGCAGGCCGACGCTCAATCCACTGAGCTAAACCAGCCAGGGCAATACTGTAATATGACTTAGTTTTAACTATATTCATATGGCATATTGATTAAAGTGTTAATGAAATGTTTTGGGAGAAATAGAAAAAATCACAGAAGAAAATATGGATATATTTTGATATAAACATCTTAAGCTTCTCTAGGTTCAAAATGAAATTAAAAGGGAAAACAGCAAGCTCTTTAAAACGCAATAAAAGAGGTAACATTCGGTATATAAAGAGTCACTCAAAATGATTAGGGAAAACACAAAGGTCCTCAAAGGATAAGTGAAGAAGAGACGGAAACAGTTCACCAAGTCTGCAAGACAAGCTATTTAGTAAATACAAAGAAGTAGCATTCAGTCTTATTCAACCATTCACAGTGCCCTGCTGGATGCGCTGCCCCGGCGGAGGGGCCCGGAAGCAAGTGACTCCCACCAGAGGGAGGAGGTGCAACTACCCAGATACAGAGACTTCAGCCCCCAGATCCCACCCCAACCCTATCCTGACAACCGGCTGAAATCACAGTCCAAAACTAGCATGAGACATGTCCCACGTGGAGTCCAAATCAGGCCACCTAACAGGCTGTCATTCCCTCTCTCCTTGAAATAGCAGGAAGCGCCGTATATAAATTGTCCTTGATTCTGAAGTGCTAGAAATTAGGAGGTGCGCCTTACCCACCTTGTTTTATACTCCAGCACCTATCACAATGCCATGCTCTTAGGAGGCATTCCATTATGTTTTTGTAACGGATGAGAACTGTATGCTAATATGGACAGTACTTTATGTCGGCTGCTGTATAGGTCTGGCTACAGATACCCTTGAAAACTTGAGCCCAACAGAGACATGTTCACAAACTACTGACAGGACTTGATAAAGGTGCCCCAAAGAAGTCATGAGCATAGTTGGAGTGGCCATTGGTAGTTTCCCATCTCACAGATATCATCTCTTTTTTGATTTTCAGCCACGAGGACACCCCTACCACCAGGACTGCATTGTTTCAGTTTTGTCCATGGTGGAAAGAAATGACTTCTGAGCCTCGTCTTTATTCACGCTCAGGATCAGACATAAGTGATGGAAGGAAGGATCAGGCCCTGAAAGGTAGGAGTCGTTTTACACCTGGTTCTCATTTAAGTAGATGTTTTTCTTACTCTTCTTCTGACTGTTAGAGATTTTTTTTTTAATTAAGTGAATGGTTTAAGTCAGAAGCTGTTCTTGTAGGTAGCATGGGTTATTAGTCTTCCATTGTTACAGATGAGAAACCAAGTTCATAAAGGTCAGGAGTGTGCCCGCAGCCACTTAGCTACTTAGAGTGGATGCTGCTGCTCTGCCCACCTGACCACACTGCTTACAGGGGTCTTCTAGGGCAAGGGGCATTTGCTCGCTGGAGGAGAGACAACTTGGGCTCTGCCTTTGACTAGTTGAGCTCTTCTCAGTGAAGGTGAAGAGAAGCATGGAAGGTTCCAGATTGCTGGCTGGTCTCCTGTACTGGGAGTCTGGCAGAATCCTGACAGTTTTATGTTTGGAGGATCTGGCCCTACCCCCCTACGTCACCCCCTTTTTGCCCGTTGCTCCCCAACATGCATGTGAATGCGTAGCTTTGGGCACAGACACATGGTCATTGCATTTTTGTCCCTGGGCTCGGTGGCAGTGTTCGTAAGTGACCATGACATGAATAAAGACCTTGATCAGTGTGGGGAGACTGAAGGACTAGAGGTAAACATGGGCCAAGGAGAAAGTAACCCAGTGTTGGGGATAGGAGGTGGGGCTCTCTGAGGAACTGATGGGGGATTCAGAGCCTGGAGGCCGGGAGGGAGCCATCGTCTGTAGGCTGAGGCGGGGCGGGCTGTTCTGCCAGAGCCCAGAGGAGGCCGTGAGGAGGCCCTGCTTGCTCAGGTGACCGGGGAGCCAGAAACAGAAGAGAAACTTGCTAGGTTGCCAGGGACGCCATGGATGGCACCTCCAGAAGACAGAGGTTCCTAAAGCAGCCATCTTCTATCCCATGTAAAGGGTGACCCCTCTTCAGCAGCAGTTATAGTCAGGATGGCTAGCCGAGATACGGTACTTTCAAAGGTTTTACTCATGAGGGAGGACATAGCAATAACGATGAGAGGCCCAAGACCAAAATGCCAGGAAATAATCCCAAATTCTCAAGTAGACACTTTATGTCAGCTTAAAGGAATGGGAAGTATTAAAGACTGAGAGGACTCAGGGACCCTGGGCCAAACATGTCACCACAGCCCACCGTGGTCCTGGCTTCCCACAGGACAGTGTGCCTAGACCTTTCCCTTCTCATTTCTTTCCTCTGCCTGTGTCCTCCCTTAAGTGGGATCTGAGTAAGCTGCATTCCCGACATAGTTTGGGCAGACAGAGCAAGCTGGGGCTGTTACTGGTGCGTGGTACAGTGGAAAGAGCATCAGATTAGGAATCAGAAGACCGGGTTCTAGTTCCATTTCTACTATTGTCTGCCTTTCTAGTGTTGGGCAACTCAGTTAACGTCTGAGCCTTGGGAATGATAATATCTGTTCTACAGTAGTATAGTAATCTCCTACATTCTATTTATTATTGCAATACCTGTATATTATGATATAATATATAATATAATAACATAGGACTAGACAAGATATGTATGTGTATGATGTGAGAAGCAAAGTGCTAGATACCTAGTAGGTATTATGATTGTAAATTTTTGTACGCATAGCAGAAATTTGTGATAATTTTCTTCAGTGATGCTTTCTGGAGACTTAATTCGGTTCCTCTGAATGGGCCATGTTTTCCTGTTTCTTTATATGTCTTCTGATTTTTTGTTGGAAGTCGGACTTCTGAAAAGCAGCCACCTCTCCGAGTCTGCAGACTGGCTCCGAGCAGGGGAAGACCATGAGCGATTTGCAGGGCATGTACTGAGCCAGGATCCGCCCAGCATGGAAGGCTTGGGGCCTTTTCAGCTCTTTTCTGGACATGCGCTCTCCCTGGGCTTTTTTCTAATTCCTCAGTATACAGTGGTGCTTTTTAAAAATGTCTTAATTTCCCTAAGAGACTCCTGCTGCTTCTTGGAGCCTTAGCTGTTCTATTGTATTCCTCAAGTAGTAATCTCTTGCCCGAGGCATCTGAGCGTCTGTTGCCCCCTTGCGGTTTTCATGAGCCCTGTCCAGGGCTTTCTGAGGCTTCCTCTAGACTGAGAGTCCAACTGTACCACTATGAAGCTCAGCAAGGTCACGCACACACCAATCAGGCAGTCCCAGACAGGTGAGGACATCCCCCTCCTCCGCGGTTCACAGCAGAGAACTGGGCACCAGGCCTCCCTTCCTCTAAACTGTACTTCACTGGCCAGGGGCGGGGGCAGGCGGAGGGGTAAGGCAAAGATGAATAAAAGCACCTTGATATTTCCTACTTTTTTAATGTGACTTTTTCTTAATTGGGCATTCACTTGGTGGCTGTAGGCCTTTGATTGATTTTCAGAGCTCCTGTAAAGTCATTTTAGCTAGTCTCTAGTTGTTCATCTGATGTCTCCATGGGGAAATGAGGATCTGAAGATTTCTGGTCTACCATCTAGATGACGTCCTTTGGTGGTGGTTTTCTGACCAATCCCATCCCACTGCTGGCTCTGGGTCAGTTAAACTCTCATATCTTTTTCACATGAACTGCCAAACCGGGTTTCTATCATACAATATATGAGTACTTGATTTTTACTTAAATGCAACTTTTATTTTCATCTTTTTTATCATTTTGGGTTCAGCCCCACTTTCGAGTTTGATTAGATAATTATTTATCTTCACTACTTACTACTTCATAGATTTGTATAAAGCCAGCAAGCATGCCACTTATGCCTTGGCCAGGGTCACTGTCAACAATAGGATCCAGGACTTGGCCAAGAGTTGCATCCTGTGGCAAGTCTCTGGAGACTCAGTCCCAGGGAAAGTCACCTGGTATGTGATTCTTTTATCAGTGTTGGGGGCTCTTGGGTTCCCCAAGATAGAAATTGAGAGGAAACCCCAGAGAAGTTTTCAGGCAGATTCTATTAAGGTTATGCTTGAGCACTAGGGAGTCAGCAGAGAGGAAAGAAGGCCCTGTGACCTGGCTCGGGGGCTGGCTCTGCTTTTCTGCTTTCCTAAACTGGGGACAAAGGGCTTGCACCAAAAGACAGGCTTTTTGAAAATGGCAGGCTTGTGGAACTTTCTCTATCGGGGGAGGAAAACAAGTTTTTAGAAGGGAGACAAAATTGTGTTTTGTTTTGTTTTGTTTTAGCAAGAAGTGGTCGGGTGCTGACATTCTTGTGGTCTCTTCGTCCTGCTGGACACCTGGTGTTTTTCCATTCTAGGGCCCAAGGCCCTCTACTGTCTCAATTCTCACATCTCTCTAGTGTATTTACACGAGAAACATGGATACAGGCCTTGCAGAAAGCAAGACACCTTATATCAGTGGTATTTTCTAACTCAGATGTCAGCAAGCTTTCTGTAAAGGGGCAGACAGTAAATGCCTTTGGCCTTCTGAGTCACATGGCCTCTTCTGCAGCTAATAAACTACCATTGTAGTGCGAGAGCAGCCCTGCATGATGCAGAAATGAACAGGTGTGGGCTGGGTTCCCCTAAACTTAACTTACTAAAACAGGCTGCAGACCAGAATGAGCCTGTGGGCTATAGTTTCTTGACTCCCCTCTTAGTAAGAGAGAAATTAAATTAATCTGAAATAATTTCTCTTCATGAATCCTTCCCAACACTTACCACTCACTACAGTACAGTATTCCCTCACTTATCGCAGGTATTACATTCTAGACGCCCCCACGATAGGTGAAAACCCGCGAAGTAGGAACCTTACACTTATTTTAGTATTTATATATATTTTAAGGCTTCATAAACCCTTCCCACACACTTATAAACCATTCCCAGTCCCTTATTAACCTTTCCCACTCCCTTATTAACCTTTTCCACACTTTTATTAACACTATTTATGTTCTTAAACATATTCTACACTCCTAAACCTATGTAACTGTAACTACATACGTATACAGTACTGCAAAATCCCACAATATAGCGAAAAATCCGCGATAAATAATTAAATATAATATTTTTAAATATATGTTTTTTAAATCCTGTGATACAGTGAGGCCACGATAAGTGAACTATGATATAGAGAGAGACTACTGTATTTTCTAAATACACAAATCATTTTTTTAATAAATTTGAATTTGCTAAGGTTTGGTGTCAGGTATACTGGTTTGTAAATCTTTATTTCCATTTTTTAAATAGCAATATTATTGGTCTCTAGTACTTTTCTCACTGGCAATGAATTCTCAAAGACCAGACACTCTGAAATTACTTCTGTAAGTTATTTCAGCTGCCTGGAATATAGCCTACCAGGGTATGGAAACTTAAGTGGTTGGGAAGGAAGGCCCAGTCTTCTGCAGTTCTTCAGGGCCTTTATTTTCTGAAGATGCTTTTGTGACCCTTTCTAGTTTAAAAGATATCTCAATGGTGAAAAAAAGGAAGCAAACGGAGAAGAGCCTTTTCTTTTCTTTTTCCTTTTTCTTTCCTTCCTTCTTTCTTTCTTTCTTTTTTTTTTTTTTTTTTTTTTTTTTTGTGCTCTGTTAAGATGATATTATCTCTCAAGGAATATGCCATTCTGTCTGAATAGAGCTTTAAAAGGTCCATTTTTGCCTTTAACATTGTGGATTGCTTCAGTTTGCCCAATAGATTGAGCCTTCCTGATCTTATGATACAGGTCACCCCATTGTTCTCACTCCCCTTAGACTCCCCTGCCTCACTTCCCCATCTCTGCGGCACTGCTTTCTCCCAGTGAGAATTCGGCTTCCCCTGTGGCCACCACGCATCTGCCTTCGGGCTCCATCATCCAAACTCCTCTTGCTTAAAACACGCCTCAAAGGAGCCTAGCTCCATGGTTCGTCCTTGGTGTCTTCATCACTGATAAGCAGACCAACCTTGGGGAGGGGATGCTGTGTGCGCACTCCCACGCTAAGTCTACTTATGCATGACGGTGAAAGAACATGGTGCAGGGCACGGTTTCAGGGCTGTGAGCGGGGCGGGACTGCAGCATAGGAATTGCTTGCTGTGCAGCCTTCTGGTCCTCGTGCAAGTTGGCATAACCCAAGGCTTGTCCAGCCATGCGCGCGACAGTCTGAACCTCGTGCTCTAGTTCTCCTGTTTTTGTTAGGAAATAATGCTAAATATTATTCTGGTGCTCACATCATACAGTGCTTATTTTCTTTATTTAGTGTAGCCAGGGGCTAACTATATGTACTGCATCTTTTTCTTTTTTCTTAATGTTTTATAGCACTACATCGATCATCACTTCAGTATGAAAAGGGGTCTCTCCAACACAGACGACACACCATGACAGTCATCCGTCGCCCAGGTTCCAACACCAAACCCACCCTTCCTCCAATCCCTCAGGGCTGCAAGTATACCAGTGCTTGACATTTGACCTTAACATGGAAAACTTGCTCCGATAATGTGCAGTTCCTGCGCCTACCCTGGCCAGGGATCCTGGCTGTTTCTCACACAGCCAGCTACCTCCAAAAGAATGTCCTGTGTGCCTTAATCCTCTCCATCAGTTTCTTTTGTGATTTTCTGAATAGCGTCTGTTTTTTTAATGTAAGCTTTTAGAAAAGTAATTTCAATTTTTCCCATAGCTATTAATGATTTTTCCAGCTGCTTCCTGCTCTGAAATATCAGATGGCAAAATCTCCCAGGATCTCTGCATTGCTATGTGCATAGTGATTTTTGGATATATCCAGCTGGGATTGCGCTCTTGAAATTTCAGTGTGTCCATTTTTAACTGCAGTGTATACTCTGTGGAATTGAAATATTTTATTCTGATTACGAAAGGATTGTAGAGTTCCATTTAACTGTGAGCAACATGATATCAACTGCATCTCTCAAAGGGAATTAATTAATGTAAATTTTCATGGTTCTTGACTAGCTTTAGCAATATGAAGGAATAAAAAATATCAGATTTTTTTATTTCACCCTTTCCTGACTCAGATTATGTACTGCCTGTTGCTAGAAATGTTTTAAGCAACTTTCACTGCTTGGTGTTTGTAGAAAAAAATAAAAGTAGTTATAGGTAAGGATGGTATTCAGCTGATATGTGCTGGTAACATTATGCTGGTCGTTAAAACATTGGAACATATCCATGTGGAACGGTAAATGCTCTCTCCTCCGAATTCTCTGTGCAGGATGACTCATGGGGACCAGAGCCTTCACACAGTACTGTACTAATTGTTATGTATTTTAAACACCAAAACCCTCTCATGACTTCCCCTTCTAAAATATCAAAACCCTTTCATAGCTCCTTCCCCCACAACTCAGATTTGGATGTAACGTTTTGCAGTGGCGTATGTCTCCCACCATACCCTGTTCTCGGCTGGAGCTGGTTAATGTTCTTCCCTTGGAGCTGGTGGGAGAGGAAGGGAGGGGGATGGGGAAAAGCGGACAAGGCTGAGCAGGAAAAGGGAAGCGATCCTCGCTGGAAAAGTGGGAAGCCTGAGAGTGGGTCACTGTGCCCCCAAAATCTTAAAGAATAGTTTAACTATCACCATCATCATCTAGTTTTTTACAAAGTTACTGTGAAGTATTTTAGACGCACTAGAAGATTTGAAAATCGTAGTTACAACATGGAGGAGATGCGCTTGTTGCTGTTGCTGTAAGTACAGTTAAATCCTAGACATTCCATGTAAAACCAAGACAAGGAGACTGAGAGGAGGAGGGAGAAGAGACCAGCCGGGGACCTCAGGACCCAAGTAGCATAGAGGTAAGTTCCCTGGTTCTCCCTCCTGCCTCGAATATCCTGAGCTGGGTGCTGGAGAAGCTACAACCCCAGCCCCGCTATAGCAATACAGACAACAAAGACCTCAACAAAAATCCTACTCTCTCTAGCCAAAGGACGAGGGCGGGGGCAGCCGAGTGTGACAGAAAACTCTTATACAATAACTGGATCACTTTAGCCAAATACCATGACACAGCTGTGGTTGAAACAATGCCCTCCTTCCCTCCCTGCTGGGACACTGTCAGAAATTCTTGTGGAGAGCAGGACTTTGTCCTCACTCACTATGAATGAGAACCCCCTCCCACAGAGACATAATTACCAATATCATAAATGAAACAAAGGTTGTAACTACAGACTCTGCAGACATCAAAAGGATAATGAGAGAATACTACAAATAACTGTGCATACATGAATTTGGCAACTTAGATGAAATGGGCCAATTCCTCAAAAACACACACTACCACAGTTCACCCAACATGGGATAGGTAATTTGAATAACCCTATACATATATTAAATATATTGAAGAACTAAGTTGACTTAAAGAATTCATAATTGAATTCTGAAAAAGAAATCTCCAGGCCCAGACACTTTCACTGGAGAATTCTACCAAGTGTCTGCAGAAGAATTTACACAAGTTCTATGTCATCTCTTCTAGAAAATAGCAAAAGGACTACTTCCCAACTTATTTCACGAGGCCACTATTACCCTGATAACAAAATCATACACGTAGTCTGAAGAAAGAAAACTACAGAGTAATATTCTTAAATACAGATATAAAAAGCCTTAATGAAATAAAAGCAAATAAAATTCAGCAATACATAAAAGGAATTCTATACCATGACCAGGTGGAGGTTAACCCAGGAACGCGAGGTTGGTTCAAATGTTTAATTCAACCAATGTTATCCACCATAATAACAGGCTAACCAGGAAAAATCAATGATCACATCAATTGATGAAGAGAAAGTATTTGACAAAATCCAACATCCATTCATGATAAAAATTTAAGTATAGAGGATACCTTTCTCAACTTGATGAAGACTTTGGTGCATATGTCTCTTTTCCTAAACTATATATATTTTTGTTCACAGTGATTTTAAACTGTATATTATACAGATGCTTCTTGAGTTATGACGGAGTTATATCCTGATAAACCCAGTTTAAGTTGAAAATATCTTAAGTTGAAAATGCTTTTAATACCCCTAACCTACTGAACATCATAGCTTAGCCTAGCCAATGTCTACTGAATGACTCTCACTATGGCACACACCATCATAAAGTTGAAAAATTGTGAGTTGAATCATTGTAAGTTGGAGACTTTATTATGTATATGTAGCAATTAACTTTTTTCTCAACACTTTATTTGTGGGATTAATCCACATAGATTGTGTTGTTTTAATGTTTGTTCTTTGCTGCATAATATTGCATTGTGAGAATATACCAGAATTTAGTCACTTTCTTGTTGAAGAAGGCTAAATTTGTTCTCACTTTTTTGTTGTTACTACAAAGGATGCAGCTGAAAATATTCTCATCTAGGAGTTGAATTGCTATGTTATAGGTATATAGATGTTAATTTTACCAGATATTGCTACATTGGTTACCCTAATATGCCCTCACCAACATGTATTGGGTTGGCTAAAAAGTTCGTTTGGTTTTTTCCATGGGATGGATCCAATAGTGTTCAGTTGTCCTTAACTATATTCAAAACAATTTTGTTAGATTGTATTGTAACAGCTATCATATCAGCATGCATTTAAAAACATCAAAATTGGTAAATTTTTGTGGAGCCATTTTAATATTGAAGATGGAAGAAAGTACACAACATTTTTTTTTTTGGCATGTTATGCTTTATTTCAAGAAAGGTAAAATACAACTGAAACACACACACAAAAGGTTTGTGCAGTATAGGAGAAGGTGCTGTGACTAACCAAATGTGTCAGAAGTGGTTTGAGAAGTTTCTTGGTACCATTGACATTTTGGCCAAATAATTCTTTGCTGTGGGGCTGTCTTATGCATTGGAAGGTGTTCAGCAGCACCTCTGGCCTCTACCCACTAGACGCCAATAGCAGGAGACTGCCGACATGCTCAAAGTATCCAAATCAGTAATGTTATTGGTGAAAAGAAAAAATGTGTCCTTTATGAAAAAAAGAAAACTAAACAGATTTTCTGGCCAATCCAATAAGTGAGTTTACATTTTTTGAGTCTTCATCAACAAGCACAGTCGACAGTCATCCTATTGCTAACCCAATGGCTGATCATGTAAACTCAGTGTAGTGTTTAATTTGAACTTCTCCAATTACTAGCAAAGTTGAATGCTTTTTTGTATGCTTTATTGGCCACTTATGGCTTCTCTTTTGTGAATTGCCTATTTTTACCTAGTTTTAAATTAAATTAATTTTTTATCCATTTGCAGAATTTATTTATATATTCTGATCATTAAGTCTTTGTTAACTATGTATACTGCAAATGTCCTTTCCAAGACGGTTTCTTATCTCTCCACTTTTAAAAATGTTATTTTAATGAATAGTTTTTAACAAGGTCAAATTTGCCAACATTTTTCTTTATGGTTTGTACTTTTTATGTCTCATGAAATTCCTCCCTATCCCCTAGTCATATAGTCTCCTAGATACACTTCTGAATGCTTTCTTTTAAAAAGTCTTGCTTTTCCCATTTCGGTCTATGCAGTATGTGGAGTGGACTTTGTGCGTGGCGTGGCGCAGCATAGGGTTACAATGTTTTCCCCATTGTCCCATCCCCTCCCTCTCTAATCTGTAAGACCATTTCTCTCACATATTGTTTCTATCAATGCTTGGGTCTGTTTCTGTTTTATTTACAATCCATTTACAACAGAACTCATAATGTGGTAGGACAAACAGTGCACTTTGGTATTCTTTAAAATTATCTTGGCTATTCATCACATTTTCTTTTTCTAGTAATTTTAGAATTTGTTTATCAAACTTTACAAAACCCTTACCTTTACATTTAATGTATAAGGTTGGGAAGGCTTGCCTTCTTTTTGATACTGAATTTTCTATAAACATGCTTCATTTGTATAGGTGTTCTTTAATTCCTTTAATAAAATTCTATAATTATCACCAAAAGGGACATAAGTATCTTTAGTGAAATATATGGTTATTGTAAATGGAATATCCTTTAAGATTATATTTTCTGTGACTGGTATATAAGATGCAGTTCATTTTTATAGATGTAATGTGTATTAATTCTAACAATATATTTGTAGCTTATTTCAGGACTTCCATTCAGATATCACCAAAAATGACAATTTTTTCATTTCCATTCCTATTAGTATCCTCTTTCTTCTTTTTTATTTCATTTCATTTTTTTCTTTTTCAAAACTGTCCCGGAAAAATCCTCCAACACAATGTTGAATAGTAGCAGCGATAGTGGGCATCCCTATCAACTTCTGATTTAAAAAAGAATATTCTAATGCTTCATTGTTAAGTGTGAAATTTGCTATAAATTTTTGGCAGATAAACTTCTTTGGAAAAAGGAAGCTTCATTTAATTCTTAGTTTACTATAAGTTTTACTCCGAATGAGTATAGAAAAGGTGTTTTTCTTTTGTAGGGTACAGAAATTTGAGGTATTTATTAATTCAATCATATTAATCATATTTATCAAACCTTTTATTTTCTTTTTAGTTTTTTTTTCAACTTATATCTTATAAAACCTTATGGTGGGTTTCTTTTCTTTTCTCTCTAGCCCCTCTCTCTTCCTTCTTTCATTCTTGCCTCCTGCCTCCCCTCCTTCCCTCCCTGGATTACCTGCTGACTCTAGAAAAGTTAGTGGTATGTAACAGAAATGCTTCCAGAAACATCAAAAGTAACATTCACACAAATAAGCAAGTAGCAGCAATATTATAGTCAAAGTAAGAGGGCACGACAAAAAAAGTCATTAAATGATACCTAAAGGACCCTTTTACATTAAACCAGGTAATCCCATTACTAAGATATAGTAGTCACAAAACCTCAGGATTTTTTATTTGGTGCTTAATTTTTTAACTTTATTGCGGTAAAATTAGTTAATGGCATTGTATAATTTTCAGATATGCAACATTGTAACATGTTAGCTGTATGAACTAAAGCGTGCTCTCCACCAAAAGTCTAGTACCCATTTATGACCATACACTTGACCCCTTTTACTCATTTCGCCCTCCTCCCCTCTGCTACCCACCCACCCACCTGTTGTCTGTGTCTGTGAGTTTAGACACTCACGAATTGAGGCCTATAACATCAAAGCAGATAAAGCAGAAATTGTGAGAGTGATTACAATGTGTAGCAAGTTTTGAAAACCACTTCTAGATGGTTGAGTGGAAGCTTTCTAAGACCATTTTGTCAAAAGTTTTCATTATTTGCCTTCAGCAGTTTACAAGTGACCATGTCACCACTCTCACTAGCATAAAGCATTATCATTTTATCATTATTAATTTGATAGTTGAAAAATATTTTTGTTGATTAGATTTAATATTTTTCATATGCTTATTTTTTATTAATATTTCTTATGAATTGTTGGTTCATGTCTTTGTTACATTTTTATCCTGAGATGTTTAGTGGAGTTTGGTTTTTTTGTTTTGTTTTTTGAGAATTGTGTGTATTAAATATTAACTATTTGGTCCCCATTTGTTATCATGAATTCTGCTTTCTAAAAGCAGCACTGTCCAGTAGTTTTCTGTGATGATATAAATGCATAGAAATATCTACATGGTCCGATATGGCAGCCACAATATAGCTCCATATGGCTACTGAGTACTAAAAGGTGTGGCTACTGTGATCGAGGAACTGAAATTTTTATTTTACTTTTATTAATTCAGGTGTAAATGACTAGATGTACTAGTGGCCACCACGTGGGACAGTGCAAATCTAAAAGGTTTATCATTACAGTTTGGGGCTTTTATTGACTTGATAGTTATTTTAAGAGTTTTTCCTTGCAAGTTCTAGTTTCAGTGGGTCATAAAGAAGAAATGAAAATATGGTTTATATAATTATATTTTATGAACTTTATTAATGTTCTTTATGCCTTGGTATGAATTGGAAATCTGTAAAATTTTGCTACATTTACTAATTCAGTTTTACTAATTACATTATTTAAACTACCTAGATATATCATATCTCTTATTTTTATCAACTCGCTCTGTCATAGATGACATTGGTATTTTAGTATCTCACTATAGGTGTGTTTCTGTGTCTTTCTTCTCACATATCAAATAGTTTTTCGCTATATAAGTTTTTATGTTAGTCAGCTTATAAATGCTCAGGACTATTAAAACATAAAAATGGATTTCATTTTGTTTTAGTATAAAAAAGTCTTTTTTGTTTTATTGAATCGTTTTTGCCTTGGACTTTCCTTTGATAATATTACTGCCACCTCTGCTTATTTTTGTTTGCCTAATATATTATATTTTATTATTTTATTCTGTCCTTCTAACCTTATTTTTTCTGTGTAATTTGATTTTGGTCTCACTGTTATAAGAAACAGAGTTGGATTTCTTCTTTAACTCAGTCCAAGTATCTGCCTCTTACTTCAGCTGTGGAGCGGAACTACTTTTATGTTGTTTTAATACTGATGAGCTCAGTTCTATTTCTGTCACTTTTGTGCTGAGTTTGAGACTGTAAAAAACAGCTGTTTCACTTCCTGGCTTGTGCCTTTGGCTGTATATTTGCTCTTTTCATTTAAAATGATTTAGGAGGTATATTTTTCCCTACTCTGATGTATGTCATGGAATTTATAATGTTTTGATTTCTCCCTGCCTTTCCCATTCTCACAATTATAAATTTAATTAGAAACTAAAGACTCAGTTTAGGGAACTACCCCTCCTTTTTTCCCCCAAATCTTCAAGAGCTCTTTTGGCTTTATTTTGAGTAGGTATGTTGTTTTATTTCTCCCTGGGTTTTTCAGTACTTTCAGTGTTTACTACCAATTCTTTTATGTGATTGCTTTCTCGCTGTCAAATTCTTAATCTAAAAGCCCAGAGGGAAAGTGAGTGGGGGCGGGTAATGTAAGAACCTGTTTGGTTTCCGTATTCTAGTAGAGAGATAAGAGGTGAGAGGTGACTGAATTTTTCAACATTTGTTTAAAACACACATTCTGCTATTCCCAGGGTCTGTTTTCTTTCTGCCCTCAGATTGCAGTGCTCAGTGCACATACCAAGACCTGGCATAAGGACTTCACTTTAGACTTCATTCCTAGTGCCAGTTACTTCTGTTGTTACTGTTTTCTTTGGATGTTAGGATTTCTTTGGGTTGTTTTTTGCCTTTCATAATTCATTGAGTGGGGAGCTAGGACAGGCAGATGCTAATATGCTGCCATACTGACACCTGCGTTTCAATTTCCAGAAAGCACTAAATCTTCAAAAGTTCATAAAGATATGTGTGTGTGTGTACGTATGTACATGTATAGTATACAACTCCATTCCAAAAAGGTTCCAGGATACTTACAATGGCATATTCAATTCAACCAGATAAAACATGAAAAAGTAAGGATATTGGGGCAAATAAGGGAAAAACATGTTCAATATACACAGTGAAAGCCCTAATTGTTAGAGGTGGGTCACAAAATTAAGCTTCCCAGTATTCACAGTAAAGAAGGAAATGTGATCAGTTCCACAGCTTTAAGACTCATGGGACCTTAAGATGAAGTCAAAACCTTGGCCAGGACCAGCCCAGCTTTTCTTGATCAAGACTTCGAGACATTTTTTCCAGTTCTCCCAAAGCGGGCGCTGTATGAGCATATGGACCGCATTCTCAATACAGGCAATAAATACAGTCGAGTTTGACACCACCATTTTTTTTGACATGTCCTTCAAGGTAGATTATATACAATCATAATCCCTCCCCAGCCCCTCCAAAAGGAATTCTTTGAGCAGCCCTGTCTAAATATAGCAAGGGAGGCACTATAACACCATGATTAACTGTGTGAGGCTGCCTTCAGGATTTTCTGAGTTCAGATCCTGATTCAGTCATTTGCCAGGAGTCCGACCTTAGGCAATTTACTCACTTCGTTGTTACTTCAACTGCTAGGTTCACTCTCGGGGGGACTGATGGAGATGCCATTTCACAGGCTGGGAGTGGGGAAGGGGTGAGGGTATGTAATGAATCAGGTTGAACAATAGCAGGCAGGTCTCCAGCCTCAAGTCTCCAAGCCCTTGTGGCGAGTCGTGGAAGAAAATTAATAATCAAGTGGTGGAAAATTGGAGGGGGTGAAAAAGTATTCTATCAATTCTAAGAGTCACATTTTTTAACATTTTAATATCTTTAAAAGCAGGGCACATTTAAAATTGATGGCACGCTGTAGCTGCATTGACAGCATTGTTTCTCTTTCCTGGTGGAATGTAAAATGATGGTGTATATTTCAGTTTATAACATCTTAGGTTCAGTAAAACATGGTAGTGATAGTTATTCTAAGAGACCAGCTTTTTTCGGGGGGGACAGCTCTTTGGAGAGGTAGAACGGGTCCCGCCACCTAAGATGGTCATGGCTGGCTAGGGTGCTGTCAGAGAAGGTGATCAGTGGAAATATGGGTCTCCCATTTTAAGGACAAGCCTTCTTTTCCAAGTCCCTCATAACGAGGGGAAAGGACTACATGAACTGGGAAACGCCTTTGTCAACAGGTGGAAGAGTTGAACCATAAATAGACATAATGTGCCATTAGAGGAAGGTAGAGAGCAAGCGGACAGCCTGCCAGGGTCCCATCCAGTGCCACTTCCCTGGGGTTCTGTATTTTTTCCACCAAGTCCAGCAGGGGCTATTGAGAAATCATGGCTATCAGACCCTCCCTCTGACCTTTGCATCTTGTGTGGCAACCTGTTGTTGTAGAGGCCGGTCCCCAATCCGGCAGGAAATGACATGAGAGACCGCATGATGGAGCACACGGATACCCACATTGCACAGCAAGGGGAGGCTGCGGTAGCTACTCCAACCCAGTTTTGGAAGAGGCTACATCTACCTTCAGGGGAAGGTCACAACCTATTCCCCCGAGAATTGTCCACATATAGTTTGTCAGATGATATATGCTCAATTGACATAGCTGTTTTTCTTTTTATATTTTTTTTGCAAGACAGGGATTAGAAGATGTGAAGTATCTGTTAGAGAACACCAGAAATGCCACCACATTTCCTGGTGCCTGGGACAGGGGCCGACCTAGACATTCCTTCGTGTTTTGAGTGGTCATGCATGCTAGCTTGCTTGGAGCTGTCCCAGTTTATGCCTTTTGTCCCAGTAAAATTATTAACAGGGCAACCTTGGACTCTCCAGAGCATTCTAGTGTAGGTAACAATTTATATGATCACTCTATGTGGGGATCATATGGAGTCCATCTCTCATTGTATCCATACAGTGCAAGAAATAAAGTAACTTAAATATAGAAGGATAAAAAATTGAATTAGTAATATACTTAAAATCTCAAGAACAAGGATTTCAAAACCAAGAAGTCAACCTTTATAATAAATAAAATAAAAACTCAAAAAGTAAATGAGATACTATAGTACATATAAGAAGCTTCCATATTGAACTTGTTATGTGAAAAACATTTGACATTAAAAGAACTATTTTAAACTAAAATTTCAAAAATATATTTTGAAAGTATACTAAGGAATGTAATAATCTTAGAAGACAATACAGGAATCTAAACATTAAATGAATTCTAAAATAGGATAAAAATATAAATAAAAAACAAACCAACAAGAATAGAGAGAAAAAACTCACTGAAACAATATATACCTCTGCGTATATTATACAGGATATGTTTATATTTATAATATATTTATCTCCTTAGTAAAACAAATGGAAAACGAAAAGAGAAATAGGGAGAAAATGAAAACCAGGGCGGGGCTGGAAGCAAGCGATCGCCCAGGGAGTTTGCTTACAGTTTGGGGCCCAGTCAGAGTCCCTGCGGGGGGAAGAGGTACAGGGGCGCCCAGAGAATGAGCTGCACCTGGTCTCCTACCATCACCCACCCCCCGAAACAGCAGGGGTGAGACGCTGCGTATCTGAATACCTGCCTCTCAGATCTCCAAATGCCTACGCATGGTAGGGAACTGTTTCCATACCTTCTTGAACAGTGGTCATGTGAAGAAAAAACAAAAAAACAACTCATCCTTAAAAGTATCTGGTTAATGAAAACACCCCAATCGCAAACTCTGTGATAACAAAGGGCATCGTTTACAAAGATGGTCGGTCGGTCGGTCGGCAGCCGTCCGTCTCGAGAGACGATGGTGTAGCTTCTTAAGAGTCTATCTGCACCGCCGAGAATGGCTGTGCAGTCCGACTCGGGAGTGACACAGTATCTGTCTCCTCCCGTGTTGAATCGACATCTTGCGATGACGCTGGAGTGTCCTCTCCAGTGAAGCTGAAGCTACAGAGCCTGGGCAGGGTGATATGGATGACGAAATCAGCAAGTGAAGATCAGCGCCTTGGTCGAACAGGCAGCCTAGCACCAGCCAGAGTGAGTGGTATTGCTGTTTCTAAAAAGCATATGCATGAAGTTTTGTTGAATGAGAACTATGAAAAATAAGAGCAATTAGAATGCCCCCATCAAATCGAAGTGGCTCAGCGAAGGTCGTGTCCTGCTTGCTTCCATTTAAGGAGAGAGCTCTGCAGTTTTATATTTTATTTATTAACATGTGAAAAGCTCTGGGTTTTTTATTAACCCAGGCAGTTGATGGCGTGAAAGACAGGTTTACAATTTGATGAGGTGACTTCCACAGCATGTTAAATTAGAACCCCTGATACTAAAGCGCCAAGTCTAATTTTCACCTGAGTTTATGAGGTTCTCTTGAAAATTCTATTATCCTAATGCCAGCATCTAACTCTGTAACTCCTATAAGAAATGGTACTTCCTACCAATTGTAAAGTCAAAAAATATTCTCAGCTTCCACTGTGGGATATTTAAATTTTCTATTTACTGAATCCTTGATCTTAGGAATAGAGATACAATCTGCTTTCCCCATTTCCGCCCAAAATTGTGATACTTGGAAATTGTAGCAAAATTCCTACTCTCACTAGGAATTCTGCCAAGAAAAGTTCTTGCTTGGCTGACTCCACGGCTTGTTCTTGGCTCAGGTCCTTAAAACCCAATTAATATACGATTCAGAAAGGCAGATGAAAGGAGGGAAAAGAACAACAAGAAAGGCAAGGGAACTTGAAGTCGCAGGATGTTGCTTGGTTCTGACGCCCCAGCGTTAATAAGGTGACGCTCACGTGTGAGTTAAGCCACGGTGAGAGGATGTGCACTTTCTGTACCTCGTCCCAGACCCTCTTCCCCGAGACAACCCATCGCCTGGTCCCTCACCTTCCCAGGCCTCGCCCGCACATCGCTGCCCCAGGTCCTCCCTCACCATCCTATTTCAAGTCTCTCTGGAGCCGCATCCCACCACCCCGGGTCCTGGTCTCCTTCCCCCTGCCTTGTTTGTCTCCAGAGCACATGTCCCCATCTAACGTTTATTTTAATTATTTATCTTGTTTACTGTGCATTTCTCTTATGAGAAGGAAGCCCTGGGAGGACAGAGATAACCAGTTTTATGTTTTCAGTTTGTTACTTTGTGGGTTTTTTTTTTTTTTAAATAGTACGTGCTGTGTGATGTTGAGCTTTATGAAAGTGCTATCACTGTTGTCTCCTGAGATGTGCTTTTTACATTCCTCAGTGTCTTTCTGAGATTCATCTTTGTTGACAGGTGAAGCTATAGGTCATTTCTTACTTTTCCAGTCTGTCAACGGCAATTTTGGTCTTTTCCGTTGTTTTTTATCTTCTGCAAAGCGAGCAGCACCGTTCTGAGCAGTGTTGGTGTGTCTGCTGGTTCACACGGACACGTGGAGCTCTGTGAGCGTAGCCTGAATTGGAATTCCTGGTCCCAGGTAGACACGTTTGCAACTTTAAAAGGTGGCGTCTGATTATCTTCCAAGTCAGCTGTACCAATTTACACCCCAGAGACTATCTAAAAAGCCCCCATTAAGGTGCTCCTTGTCCACACTTGCTGTTTTTTGACTTTTCATGCTGGCCTGTCTGATGAATGTAACGTGGTATTATCTCTCACTCTGGGTTTTAGAGGCACTTCCCTAATTGTTAATGAAATTGAGCATCCTTTCCTGTCTAGTGGCCTTTGGGTGTTTTTATTCTGTGAAATACTGTTTTGTTTTGTTTTTTTGTTGTTTTGATTTTTTTGCCTGTTGTTCTATTCAGTTGTTTGTCTTTTTTATTTTTATTTTTTAATTTTAGGAGTTCTTTATAAAGCTGGATATCTATCCTTTATTAGCTACATGTATATTACAAATACATTCTAGCTTGTAACATAATTTTTCTCCTTTCTGCTTCTCTTCTTCCCTCCCTTCCTTGTTACCCTTTCCTCCAGAATATCTGTGCTTTTAGAACAGGACGGGGACCCACCCATGTCATTCCAACTCATCACATTACTGTGTAGAAATTCCTAACAGACTCTAATTTCTAATATTGCTCCGTAACCTTAACTTACTGAATGCATAGTTTATGGGTCAATTGCACACCCTATGGGTAATTTGACAGCAGCTATAATGCTTAGGAAATTTTTATACCACTTGTTGGAATTTGCATAAATGTTATTCTGAAAGTCCAAGTTTTCATTTTATTCATGTTTTTTTCCTTCACCAAAGCTCTTAATTCTGTATGAAATACAACATTAAATCTACAAAGATTCTTGTTTTCAGGTTAGATCTAAATTCTCTTTCAGGTGACTACAAGTTCTGTAAAGATGGAGACCCTGTTGATTTTGCTCATTAATGTATTCCTAGTGCCGGACCACCACACGGGGCACATAGTAGCTTGCCTGATAAATTATACAATACCTGTCTAATGAATTACGTGAAGTATAGATCCACAAAAATTAGTCATATATCTTTAAGAGTCTAAAACTGTTCATAGCCTCTGGACCAATAAATCTTCTCGGGATGTAGTCTAAGGAAGAAATCCGATCAGTGCAGACAGATTTATTTATATACAAGGATGTTCATGTAATCACTATTTATACTACAGTAAGATTGGAAACAGTAAATTTTAAGTAGTCAACAATAATGAATTTGTGCTAACAGTTATGGAACATGCACATACTAGAATGTCATAAAGTCATTAAAACTCACATTTTCCAAGAATATAAGAAGTGCATACAAAACATCATTAACTAAATAAAACAGAAAATAGAACTGTGTATTTAGCAGGTCCTAATTTTGGTGTATGATTCGTAGGCATAGAGAAAACTAAAAAGAAACATACCAATATTTTTCAGAGGTTATCTTTGGGTGGTGGGGGTCACCAATGGGTATGAGTACCACATCAGACTGTCAGCAACTTGAAATTAGTATGAAGTTTTTTCAGTTTGATATTTCTATAGTTTGGCATAGTGCTTGTGACTTGTGGTACTAAACAATTAATTGGAATAATGCATATAAAAATAGTAAAAATTCTAATCCTTCATAGGCTGTTTTCAGTAACTTGTCACTGATCATGTATTGTAAAATGTCATTTATCGTATCTTCCTGCTTGCACAGCAGGTGGTTGGCATGCCACACCAAGCGACCAAGGGCATTCTGAGTACTGGAAATGGCAAAGGCACATAACATACTTTTCACCAGCACCTTTGAGTGCCTGCAGTCGCAATGAAGTGCATTTGTGGAATCTATGCCTTAGATGAGTGAAATGAACTCAACATGCAGTATCCACAGTAGAGCGTGTACATCTTTGTTTGATTTGAAATAGATATATTATTCACTCTTGATGGTAGATGTCCAACATAAGGCACCTAGCATCGCTGAGCTTGGTGATGTCTTCCATAAATCATCTACAGTGGTTACATCTTGGGAAGTTAAGGATGATTCAGCATTTTATTGTCTGTATCTATGAGTTTATTTTTTGTTTGTTTATTTGTTGCTTTTTGTTTTATATCCCATATATGAGTGAAATCATACGGTGCTTGTCCTTTTCTGTCTGACTTAGCATAAAATTCAAGATCCATCCATGTTGTCACAAATGGTGATATTTTTATGGGATTGTAGCATTCCATTGTATGGACCACTTCTTGATCAAGTCATCTGTCAGAGGACGCTTAGGTTGTTTGCATGTCTTGGCTGTTGTGAATAATGCAGTGAACATGGGGGGACATATATCTTTATGAATAAGTGTTTTCAAAATTTGGGGGTAGATACCCAAAAGAGGGATTGCAGGGTCATATGGTAGCCCTATTCTCAATATTTTTGAGGACTCTCCAGACTGTTTTCCATAGTGGCTGTACCAGTTACATTCCCACCAACAGTGAATGAGGGTTCCTTTTTCTCCACATCCTCTCCAACACTTGTTATTTCTTGCCTTATTGATAATAGCCAATCTAACAGGTGTGGGGTGGTATCTCATAGTGGTTTTGATGAGCATTTCCCTTATAACTAGTGATGTTGAGCATTTGTTCATGTCTACTGGCCATCTGTGTGTCTTCCTTGGAATAATATGTATTTAGGTACTCTGCCTATTTTTTAAAAAATCTAATGTTTTTTTTGTTCTTGAGTTATATGAGTTCTTTATATATTTTGGATATTAGCGTGGTTACCAGAGGGGAAGTGGGGTGAAGGAGAGGATGAAGAGAGTAAAGGGGTTCAAATACATGAGGAAGGAAGGAGACTGGACTTTGGGTGGTGAGCACACGATAGAGTATACAAATGTATAATGAAGTTGTACACTGAAGTTTATATAATGTTTAACCAATGTTACCCCAATACATTTGGTTTAAAATAATTTTTTTTAATACTAATCCCATCTGGAGTTAAAAAAAAATTTTTTTTAAGGATGATTTGGGAATTTCGATATTAAGACATATTCTGATCTTATCCAATACCCATTGACTGCCCAGGTCTGACTTGTATGTTAAGTGTGTGAGTCCAATGGCGGTTACTGCAGGGTCTGGTCTCACGTCTCCTGGGTTCTTTGGTCACAGGCTCATCTCTGCCAGGGCCTCCTGCAGAAGGCGCTCAGTGACCTGGCAGAGATGACGGAGAGGACTTTGAGGAAGAGGAAACGTGCTCCAGCATCCTCAATAGACGGGGTCTGAAAGAAGTGTGGTGGCTCTCAGACCAGATGTTCCAAGATTGGCAGAACTTCTGCAGCCCCTCAGGAGAGCGAAATCCTCCACCAGGGTCTCAGTGAGGGGACAGGCAGGCATGACCTCAGTGGCAGAGGCCAGGGTACCCCACAGTCCACATTGAGCACACCGCCGCCAATGGAGGTGGTGGGGTGTCTGGCAGAGGGGGCCTGGAAATCAGTTCTTTAAATCAATTTTTTTCTATCAATGATAACGTGGAATCCCTCCACATTTCAGTCTGTGATCTAAAATTCATACCCACTACACTCCCTGTCTAGCGTGGTGCGGAGTGTGGTTTTTGAACACAGATGACAAAGTTGGGCTTCCCAAAGACGTTAAGAAAATAAAATCCCAAATCATATCAACAAATACTTGATCCCCATAAGTCAGGAAGCCTTTTTGTCTTCCAGCACGTGACAGCAAAGTGTTAATCTTAGCTTCATTGAAATAACTTCTGTCACCATTCCTGCCTGGGTTTTCCGTTGCCCCTAAACGCCCATCATGGTTATAGATTCTACCGAGTCTGCCCCTCTTTACATAATTAACAACCTTCTGCAGTGGTTAATGGGTGAGGAAAAAGCTCTCTAAGGAGTTGATCTTCATTCATTCCACGTCTCCTTCAGGAAGATGAGCGCTTCTGGGCCAAAAGCAGACACGGTCGGTGTGAAGGGTGTTTGCATACAGCCTTTATGAGGCAGTTTACTGGCAAACTTGGGTGTCTATGACTGTAAACTGCTGCATACCATGTGATTACATGATTAAGAAGGAAGAGGTGAATTGCTCATCTTGTCAGTCCGACTGTTTTCTTCTTTGATAACATTGGTGTTATTACACTTCGGGTGATGAAAGATTGTAATTGGCTGTTGACGTTGATTGAAGGAAAGAGATGTGAGTTTTGGGGGGGGTTGTAAAAAAAAAGAGAGAGAGAGAGAATTAATTAGCTTGTTGAGGGAGGTAACACAATTCAAATCTGTGGCTCTCACAGCTGCAAAATAGAAGGGAGCCGTCAACGAGAGTTTTCCTCTCTTCCTTCCCCACCTGTTTTTCTCCTGTGGTGACATCTCTTCCTAAACTTACCACATTGAAAATTGGTCCACCAAAGAAAGAGAGAGGGGTCAGGGGCTGGGGAGCCTTCAAAAGAAAAAGGAAGTAATGTAGCTTTCAGGGTTTATTTACACCAGAAACACTGCAAGTGTGTGTGTGTTTCACTTGCATGTGTCGATGCAGTGTTTGAGGAAGAGGCAGAGACCTTACACTGGGCCAAGCCTTTGTCTCTTCACTTGGTCTAAGCCACCAACCAACCCCCGAGAACTGGCTGCCTGTGGAGCAGCCAGGAAAAAGGATCTGGGTAAACGGCACATCCTGGTTTGTCTGGTTCAGTTGCCATATATAGAAGAGCAGTTAAAACCTGCTGCTCAAGAGGTTTTAGGGTCCCTTTGCACCCACAGAGAAAAAAATGAGTCCAAGAATGAGGAGGTAGATATGAGTAGATTCACACTATCACCCTTAACAATGCACTTGCAAAATTTTTGTTTCTTGTTCCCGCAACTTGAAATGCTGCTGGTCTCGAAGTTTTAGGTTCCATGGGAGGGATGCTTTCACCAAGGGACACAGCAAAGGCTCCATTGAGGCAGCAGTTGAAAAGGCCACCTGGTCGCTTTTGACTTCTTGTGCCACTGAAGCAACAGGCCAAGAAGGGGATCACCATTGTTGTGGCGGGTGTTGGGGGCAGGGCATCAAACCTGACTGTCAGTGGGAGAGAGAGTTGCTGCCACACCGTCGGGACCAGTGCAGGCAGCACCAGGCTCAGATGCTTCAGGAGTGAAGGTTTGGGTCATTCCCCAAGGCCGTGGTCCTCATCAGCTGAGTAGCTGGCAGAGGGCGAAGGGAACATAGCATGAGGAATGGAATAAGAAAGTGACAAATACCAACCATGAACAAATCGGTCATTAAATGAGAAGTATTAACAAGCTAACGAGCCTGCATATTTTGCTCCTTTCATTGTTAAATTAGTGTGTTAACATTAGAAAATTGATTTGATCGTCAGAAACAAGCCCCCTGCCTATTTATTTATTTATTTATTTTAACCCTCATCCGAGGATATCTTTTTGTTCCATTGATTTTAGAGGGGGGGGGGGACATCGATGTAAGAGAAACATTGATCTGTTGCCTCCCATATGTGCTGTGATTGGGGATTGAACCCGCAGCCTTCTGGTGTAGGGACAATGCTCCAGCCGCCTGAGTCACTGGTCAGGTCTCGTTTTAGATAAGATGTAGGGTGGTAAATTTGTAATTTGGGGATCAAGCTACAGGATATCAAAGGCGAATCATGACTGAACTAGAGATGGATGTGGTTGGTGACTTAGGAGGAAAACAGTGATAGCGTGCTCATGGGTAGGAGGAAGAGTCCCATTGTAGTAGGCAGAGGCATGCTGTTTTGCTCTGTAAACAAAAGTTCCACAGGACTCTTCTGAGGAATTAAAGAGAATTTTATCTGTTACGATTTGCAAATTAGGGAACGTAGCCTTTGGGATGAACCAAAGACAGGTTCTGAGGGGGTAAAAATAAGGCAAAGATTTTAAAAGTGAGAGTTGCAAGGAGCTGGTGGTGGTCAAAGGGATGATGGGTTGCTAGGGAAACAGGACCATAAACGTACTTTATTCATCTACTGATTGGTGGAGGCAGCTGGACCTGTCCAGGCTGACCGACTCCATGGTCAGCAAGTGTGATTGCGAGATAAGAACAGCGAGTGGTTTCATCTGACTCCTGGGCAGCAGGATGTGGGTCACAGGGCAGGGGCCAACGCCTCCCAAATCAACTAGCAAAATAAGTTTTGTGGTGAAATGGACAATGCGGTCAGGTAGACTGAGTCAGAGTTTAAAGTGCAAGCAGCCTAGTCATTTGAGCCGGGTCAGAGACCAAACTGAAGAAGGGTCTGGATATTCAGCCACAACGTGATGATATTAGAATCCTCAACTCGAATTGTTTGTCCGAAAGTTAAATACTATTGTTGAGTAGTCCAAAGGCTTTGGGAGTCTTGGAATCTGCACGGCCCAGGATCTTCGCCAGCAGTGGTCTGGGACCGATTCCTCCAATGACAGGTACCCATGTGATGTGGAGGCAGAAATGAAACAGAAGCCATGTAATTGTTTGTCTGGTTGTTACAGAGTGGGGGTCTCCAAAAATCCCCAGAGCCTGTGGGTTGGGGGATGGGGAGAAGGGAACAGCTTTTAAAATGCCTTTACGTGACTACGGCTGGTAGCTAGTGTCTTAGTTATGCAAATGGATGGTTCTTCCAAGGCTCTGAGGAGATGGAAGGGGTTTGGACCGTAGAATGGTGAGGAAAGAGCATACAAAGCCTGCGCAAGGTTCTGCAAATGGTCAGAACCAGTTACCACACCCACTGTGTCACAGGCCATGGTCAGGGATTTAAAAATAAGGTGGCAGCCAGTTTAGAGAGAGGAAAGGAGATCCACACAGTTTGGAGAGAGAGGAGCACCACGCAGTTTGCAAGGAGGGCAGAGGAGGATACCAATGCGGCTTGGAAAGGGCAGAGAGAGAACCATGTGTGATCCAATGCAACATGGCACATGTTTTCCTGGACTGTTATACAGAGTCTGTTGACATCATACCCCAGATCCTAAAAGAGAGAGCTGACAGATAAGGGATGGGGAGCTTCTGGACATGTTTTTGACTTCTAGACTTTTGGGGAGCAAGGGAAGTGCTGGGTCCCGTGAGAGAACAGGGCTCTGAGCTGAAGTGCTCACTGCCTCCCCCCCCCCCACCCAGGTTGAACTATTGTAAATAAAGACTGTTTTCCTCAACATTAGTTGTTGGGTTTTACACCAAGGCACCACGTGAAAGAACCCCCTTTCTCTCTGTAACATGTTGACAGTGGGCAAGACATGTGGCCTTTTGCAAATGGGCCACTTTCTCTTGATTTCCATGATGACTTCCTCAGGTGGCTAAACCAGGCCCACCCTGCCCACCTCCCATGGAACAGAAAACATTAGGTTCAGCGACTGCAGTTTTGGTTTCTATTACATGGAGTTAAACTTAATCCTGATAAAATCTGTATCAAAGGGATGACAGTTATGTTTTCATTTTCTAACAAAATTACGTATGCAGACACATCTGCAGAGACAAATGTTTTCTAGGACTACAGTTGAGCAATACTGAAACATTGATTCTTGCTTGGAAGGGATATCAGGCGATCCAGTGGATAATGGGTAATACATTAAACTCCGTTTGTGCCAAAGATACTGAATCATTGAAAATGTCAACTCTTGTAATGATCCTTCTATAATGGTTGTAGGTTTCTTATCAAAGTATAATTCAGAGATGGCATTTATCCGGGTAGAGGAGATAACATAATTTAAATGCTTTCTGAGACAGAATGTGGAGACACTGAAAGAGCAGTTAATGCGTATATTAAACATTCTGTAAATTACAGCTACTTAAGCAAATCGTTGATAAAGGCTTTGTGATTCAATTACCTAAGTTGCTACACCGCCCATTTGATAGCGTTCATTAACCTGAAAGTTGAGGGCTGCAGATACCAGGAAAAATGGGGTACATTCTGTTGGGAACACTTAAGACCCAAAATCGCTTAGTCCTGTTTGGCTACTTTCTGGATTTTATTTCTTCTTGCTTTTGTTGTGTGACAGAACATATCATCAGCTCTTAGAGGAAAGTTAGAGAATAGGATATGAATTCAAAGACAAGTGTAACAATGGTAAAAAAGCAACAACAACAGATTCAAGACTAAGACTCATTGTTGACAGTGAGCATTTGTCTACACCAAATAGACAGAGGGCAAAGAAAGATTGTACAGTCTCTTAGTGAGATTTTAGAGGTAACATAATGCACTGATAAGAGAGTATAGATTCTGGACTCAGTCTTTATGGGTTCAAATCCCAGTTCCAACACATATAAGTAATAAGGCAAGTTAGCTCCTCTGTGCCTCAGTTTTCTTACCTGTGAAACGATAATTTTCTAACTTCAATGATTTGTCATAGAATTAAATAAATTAATATATAAGTCAAACAGGGTGCCTCACACGTGGGAAGTATAGGTTTACTATTACTACTGCATCAGCCCATTTAATTCCTGGAATGAAACCCATTATTTTAACAATGTTAAAGAATCTGGGAAACTGAAACAGATGAGTAGCCTTCAGGAGAGGAATGTATTCATGCAGTGAACTGCATTTGAAGCGATTAAAGGAAATAACAGAACTCCAATAATTAATATTAGAAGCTCCCTTCGCTGTAGAACACATCTGTGCACGGCAGAGTCACATGCAGTAATGAAGCCAGATGCTAAATCTTCGAAGTGCTGATTAAGACACAATCTGACATGAACATAACTTACTTTTAATGATGGGATGATTTTATTAAGTTAATCTGCAGATAAAGGACATCACTGAAAAGCTTTGAGTATTAAATACTCGCCCAGCCAGATGTGCCTTCTTTTTCATTTTAAAGAGAACTTACAACACCCATACCCACTCGGTTCGTCAATCTGGACCCCTTTCTGATCTCTGCTTCAACGCTGGCTTCAGCACTGAATGTAAGACAGGGACGAAGAAACGGGATCTTTTCCGACATCCATCCATGTGTTTGCTCCCTGATCGATGAGGGACATCTCAGGACGAGACACTGCTGTGAGCTGCAGTTGCGTTTTCCAGGGTACCGTGCAGCAGACGTCTTTTACGCATGGGGTCCGTAACATTGTCAAGTTGGCCACCATCTGCGCCTACGCGACTTGGGAATGGAGGGGCCGTTCCAGCTGCCATGACGGGCTCGGGACTGCTGAAGAACAGCGAGCTCTGCTCTGATCCAGCTGTGCTGCACTGTTGGGCTACCGAGGACCGTGGTTAAAAACAGACTGGGTGCGGTAAACCACTTCAAAAGTTGCTTTTGAATGAAGATTCATTTAAAAGCAACAGATTGATGATAGAGAGCTGGCCATTGCCCGATTGCGAAAATCAGTGTTTCTATGAAGGCAAAGAGGTTTTGAGAGATTTGCTTCAGAAACTTACTGCCACAAACCTCTAAAACCTCCCAAAGGGGGTTGATCCTCTTTGAATTTTGGAAGTAGAAACAGACCTGTGGACAGGGAAGCGGTTTATGACTGATCTGGCTGCGGGGCCGTAGGAAGCAAAGTTGCCTGTCGTCATTTGTAGTAAAATGTACCATCACCATCGCGCAAGGCAAAGGCTGGAGAGCTTTGAGAACCGCACGCAGGCGCCTGACAGGTAATGTGACTGGAAACACCTGCAGGAAATGTAGCTCATTTATTAAGAAACAATGATGGTAGAATTCAAGATAAAAACCGGATGTCTGATGAGTTGTTTCAGAACATAGAAAATTGCTCTTTATAAGAAATCATGGTAAAAACAAGCAAACAAAAAAAGATTCATTCAGTCTGTTTGTCAAGAGATCTTATTCACAAAATCTCCCTTTCCTCCTTAACTCGGCTCCAATGACTCGTAAGGCTGGAAGCTGATGTTTGATGTTTACACAGCGCAAAATGGGAATACTTCTGATGTCTCTTCACTGCCCTACATCCTCAGCAGCTGTCCAGTGGCTTCCTCCCCCAGCTCTGACCCTGAAATGTAACAGAGTGAAGTGATCAGAGCTGAATAAATCAAATCCCCACTGTCCACAGGATCAGGTAGGAAATCCTGCTTTAAAAACCACTCTCTTTTCTTGGTTGGTGCGGTCCTCTGGAGTGAAAGCAGCTAGTGCAGAAATGACTTGGAATTGCAAGTGATACCCAGATGTCTTTACTGTGCCGCAGGATAACCATCACTCCCCTCGGTGGTTCACAGAAGTTGTCTTTACATCTCAAAGGATAGAAACAATTCAATGTGCCAAAAGAATTATTACAGCCTTTTCTTTTTTCCCTTAAAAAAGTATGGATCTTATTTCTTCTAAACATAGGCCAAGCTTTTCCCCCTGTCTACGTCTGGTACATTGCAGTCTTGCTGGGTTGAACTTGAGGAAATTGGGTAGGATGGTTAGCGGTTTCAACAGGTAAAGCTCAGGGGAGGTGTTTAGGTATGATACCAAGAATAGACAGGAAGACCGTGAGCTCCAGTCAGCAGCCAGTGCAGACCAACTACATGGGCTGTGGAGGTGTTGGGGTCACGCAGGGAGCCTACTTCAAAAACTCAACTCTCTAATGCTACCCTGACAGGCATGTCCTTGCCGTGAGCATCACATGACACAAGGTGCTCAGCTGATAACGCTCTTCCCTCCTCCCACCAGACAGAGAGGGCAAAGAGCCACGGGCTGATCGCAGTCCCAGGTGTGAGCCCTCCACTGGTCCTCGGTTCCTTCTCTGGCTTGGAACTTAGGGGTGTTTCCACCTCCTTGCCTCCTTGCCCCCTTGCCAACAGCTGGTGAAGAGCGGGAACAGGTGAAGAGCAGGAACGGTTATCAGGGACCATTAGAAGGTTTCTCAGAAACTTGAGGGAATAAGAGATGTTAGCAAGCTGGGTGGCAATGCTGAACTGAGTAGGTAAGGCGTGGTCCCAGGTCCCTTCTCTGCATGTCTGCTCTGAGGAGGCTCATGGAAAGAGAACACGCTACAAAGCCTCCCTCCCCAGGTCGGTACATACTACACATAGCCCAGTGCTTATGACCAGCTCTTTATTATTATTTCTAAGGTTTTATTTACTTGTTTTTAAAGAGAAGGAGAAAGAGAAGGAGAGAAGCATTGCTGTGTGAGAGAAACATCGATCGGTTGCCTCTTGCATGTGCCCCAATCAGGGACTGGCCCACCACCCAGGCTTGTGCCCCAACCAGGAATCAAATCAGAGACCCTTCGCTTTGCAGGGCGACACTCCACCAACTGAGCCATGTGGTCAGGGCATGACCAGTTCTTTTCCTTACAAATATTGCTTATCCTCATTCTCAAATGTCACACCCATCAGTGATGATAATGGCTTTTATCTCTCTTGACAGTTCTTTCAACCTAAGGACAAGCCACCACAGGTAAGTTCCACTCACATTTTTCCAGGATAAAGCTCTCGAGACCAAAATGCTCTGTTTATCTAATTAGGGCAGAATTAATCATAATTCTCTTTACTGCAAGCCAAAGAGAAACCAGCTCCACCAAACATAGTATCTATGATGTGGTTCTTCTCGTGCATGGGTTTGCCTATCCTTTCAGGTCTCTGCCACATGCTCCAGTATACCAGCTGGTCCACTGGTGAGCGTGCCCCAGCTCAGAGCAAATTTATTGGTTTAGAATTATTCCTGAGCTAATGCTCTCCCCGTCCCTCTCCACAGGCCTTTGGCACTGTTGAGTGAAGTCAGCTAGAGGCAGGGTAGAAAGAACGAAGTTAAGAATTGTTTTCCAAATATAGGCAGGAATGGTAGGAAAGATTCCCAACCCCCCCCCACCCCAAACTGTAACAGAATATATAAACATTCTTACATTAATGCATCATATTTATACTCATCTACACATATATTCACATACTCTGCCCAGTATCCTCAGCCATAGAGACACACACCTCTAGTGCCACTGCTTATAACAATGTGCGCAAAATTCATGCTGTAGCCGTATAAACACTCTGTAAAAATCCCCAAACATCCCGAAGCCCCAAATAATAGAGACATAGACTGATAACTTATTATAGGTGTTGCTCAGTAGAAAACTACACAAATGAATGGAGGCTGCAGAGAGGAAAATAGAGGTGGGTGAGAAAGTTAACAGCAATGACAAAACCAGGCAGAAGGGAGGGAAGGGGCTTAGGAAAGAGAGTTATTGATATCCTTTAAAAACAAATGTCTGGTAATCCTCCCAGAGAAGTGTTTTGTTGTGGGTGCCTCAGATCAACTCAGCTTTCATGACTTCTCCTCACTTGTAGCATTTCGTTTTGGATAACAGGAAGAAGGGAAAAAGCTTTGGTTAGACACTTCTCAAGTGCATACACGGTGGTTTTAGTTGGATGAAAGAAGAAGAAAAAAGTCAACAATTACTAATAAGAATGAAAAAGATAGCATTTATAATGTGGCAATAGAATTGTGGTAAAGGATAGGTAGACATCAAATTAATATGATTCAAATAGCCACCGTTTTCTCCTGTTACCTTATGTATGACCCTGGTGAAGCAGTTAACTGGGCACACAGGTGTATACACACACACACATACACACAGACATTTTCTGGATGTTGTCATCCATTTGATCTTTGCTCTAAGGGTAAATATTTGGATGTCTTAAACACCAGTCTCTTTTGCAAACAAACTAGATCCTCTATCTCAAGGGCTCAAATGACAGAGAAAGACATTTAATAGACATTTCTTCCCCAGCTAGGTGTAAGTCAGACCCTCTACAAGATGGTTTATTTGCCCTTTCAATAAAAGTTGACATCGGTTTCATCAATTGGTGGCAGCAAAGTTCAGCTACCATTAAATGTTGGCAAAGGTGGGATCTTCTGACTTATTACAAAGGACTTGTAAAAGCTCTTGACATTAATTCAAAGCTTATACAGCAAGCTTTTCACAGCATGCTCCCAGGAGATGCAGACAACGGAAATCATGGCCTACAACCTGCAGATGTGGTCCATATGGCCTACAACCTGCAGATGTGGTCCATCAATAGAAGGCCTCCCCACAAGGGCTCTCTCCGGTCTCACTGGAAGGGACCATACCAGGTATTGCTAACTCATCCCTGTGCTACAAAGTTAAAAGGTATTTATTCATGAATTCATCTTTCTTATTTAAAAAGGCCCCCACACTTCTACCTCATTCACCTGATTGAACACCCCAGCCTACGGGAGACCTCAAATTGAAGTTATTCAGAGCAGACAACCACTCAGATGTCAAGCACATGACGTTTGAAGCCGACAGCCTTTTCCAAGACCCAGGACCAGGCCAGTAAGGTCAAATCCCACTATGCAAAATCCTTATCCTTATTTCATTATTATCATAATGATTATTTTCCTGGGTATTTCAATAATCTTAATTTCTTGTGACAAGCTGCTCACCTTACCTGTGTCTTAGATTGTATAGTCTAGTTATTCCATATCATTAACCCTCAACTATACAGAACTGTCTAATGTATGCTGTTTTGACCCTTGTAAGTGGGAAACCTTGCTACAGAATTATGGTTCAATACTCCCAAACCTTAGCCTCCTCGGGGAGCCTATTGGAATGCTGGATTTATCGTCTGATGCCTGCCCCTACCCTTGGGCAAACGGATGACCCCACAGTTATTCTTGTAATTTCTTGACTGCCCCTAACTTTACTGTTGATTTTATAAAACCCCTCTCTAAAGCCACCATGGCAGAAACAGCACTTCCAGCACACTGCCTCTCTGCCATCAGAGTTGGCTCTCCAGTAATTTCACACACCACCAAATGGGAAAATAATTAGTTATTAAGGACAAACTATAGCCTTGTACATTTCCCTTGTACAAGGAGCTGTTTTGGACCTTGTTTCTGATCAATGAAGTCAAATTGGTATATCCCAGTAGAATGAAGTGCTGCTAGTTTAGAAAAAATACATCATTTTTTAATCCTCACCCAAGGTTATGTTTTTTATTAATTTTAGAGAGGAAAAGAGAGAGAGAGAGACATTCATGTGAGAGAGAAACACCAATTGGTTGCCTCTTATATGCATCCCGACCGGGGATTGACCCCACAACCTATATATGTCCCTTGACCTGGGATCGAACTTGCAACCTTTGGTGTATCGGACAACGCTCCAACCAACTTGGCCACCCAGCTATGGAAAGGTACATCATTTTAAATGTGAATCATTCCTATTATCTTGCTAGAAGGATTTTTAACCCCAATATTGATATTGATCAGTTTTTCCAGTGGAAAGGACTTGCATTTCAACTGAGAGGTGATTTAGAGAAACAAGGCAAGGCAAAAATTGGTGGCTAAAAATGCCTTGCATACAGTCGTAGAATGTGTGTTGTTCTTTTCCCAATATCTTAAACTGAAAAGGATAAGTAATTTCAAATATATGAAAATTTCCTTCAGGTAAGATTAATAATATCTTTACAGTAGTCAGTCTGCCAGCTTAAGGCTGTAATTTTCCTTAATGCAATCTCGGGGCTGATTGTATTTATGAATAGAGTTCAGTATTTGGAAGACTACCTCCCTTTGTTCTTTCCACCTCAAACCAGTGTTTAAAAATTGAAATGTATTATATATATATATTTCATTGTCACCCGAGGGTATGTTTATTGATTTTGAGAAAGAAACATCGATGTGAGAAACGTGGACATGAGAAACATCAATCCAGCTGCCTCCTATTTGCACCCTGAATGGGACTCACACCCACAGCTCAGGTATGTGCCCTGATGGGGAATTGAACTCACAATCATTTGGTGTACAGGGAGACGTTCCAACCAACTGAGCCACCCAGACAGGGGTTGAAATGCATTTTAGGTGATGTCAGAATAAGTATAAACTTCTATTAGCATGGATAACATTTACCATAATGTTTTAAAAAGTTAAAGATTGTTTTAATTGTATTATTGAAGTGAAAATATACCACGTGATGGATTGGTGTTCTCTTTGAGGCAGAAGGAAAAACCCTTTTCCAGATATCCGCCAAATGGTGCTCATGCCCACAACACTTCAATAGGTGCTATAGGGGATACAGGAAAGGAATGAGGCGTGCTCCGGTTTGCTAAGAAATTTTATTTTTTCAATTATTTTAAAATTTTTATTGAATTTATTGGGGTGGCATGGGTTAATAAAATTATGTAGGTTTCAGATGTAGAATTCTATAATACACCATCTGTATATCGTATTGTGTGCTCACCATCCCAAGTCAGGTCTCCTTCCATCACTGTTTATCCCCATTTTACCCTCTGTTACCTGCCCCCCTTTCCCTCTGGTCATCACCATACTGTTGTCTGTGTCTGAGTTTATTTTTCTTTTCTTAATCCCCTCCCCAACCCTCTTCCCCTCTGACAGGTGTCAGTGTGTTCTCTGTATCTATGAGTCTGTTTCTATTTTGTTTGCTAGTTTATTTTGTTCATTAGATTCCACATATGAGTGAAATCATATGGTACTTGTGTTGCTCTGATTGGCTTATTTCACTTAGCAGAACACTCTCTAGGTCCATCCATGCTGTCACAAAAGGTAAGATTTCCTTCTTTTTACAGCTGAATAGTATTCCATTGTGTAAATGTACCATCATTGGTTTTCTTATCCACTCATCTACTGATGGGCAGTTGGGATGCTTCCAAATCTTGGCTATTGTAAATAACGCTGCAGTGAACATAGGGCTGAATATATTCTTTCAAATAAGTGTTTTGGGTTTCATTGAATATATTTATAGAAGTGGGATCACTGAGTCATAAGGCAGTTCCATTTTTAATTTTTTGAGGTACCTCCATACTGCTTTCCACAGTGGCTGCACCAACCTGCATTCCCGCTAACAGTGCACTAGGGTTCATCCTCACCAGCACTTGTTTGTTGATTTGTTGATGATAGTTATTCTGATAGGTATGAGGTGGTATCTCATTGTCGTTTTAATCTGCATTTCTCTGATGACCAGTGATGAGCATCTTTTCATATTTCTATTGGCCATCTGTATGTCCTCTTTGGAGAAGTGTCTATTTAGGTCCTTGGCCCATTTTTAATTTGATTGTTTGTCTTCCTGGTGTTGAGTTTTTAAGTTCTTCATAGATTTTGGATATTTACTCCATATCAGATATATCATTGGGTAATGTTTTCCCATTCAGTGGCTTGTCTTTTCATTTCATTGATGGGTTCCTTTGTTGTGCAAAAGCTTTTTAGTTTGATGTAGTTCCATTTGTTTATTTCTTCTTTTGTTTGCCTTGCCTGAGGAGATATATCAGAAAAAATATTGCTACAAGTAATGTCCAAGATGTTACTACTTATGTTTTCTTCTGGAATTCTTATGGTTTTGAGTCTAACATTTAAGTCTTTAATGTATTTTCAGTTCATGCTTGTGTGTGGTGTAAGAAGATGGCCTAGTTTCATTTTTTGGCACATATCTGACCAATTTTCCCAACATCTTTATTAAATAGACTATCTTTACCCAATTGTATGTTCTTGCCTCCTTTGTCAAATATTGACTATAAAGGTGTGGGTTTATTTCTGGACTCTATTTTGTTCCATTGATCTTATGTGTCTGTTTTTATTCTAGTACCAGGCTGCTTTGATTATTATGGCCTTGTAGTACAGTTTGATATTAGGTAGCATGATTCCTCCAGTTTTGTTCTTCTTTCTCAAGATTGCTGTGGCTATTCTGGGTATTTTGTGGTTCCATATAAATTTTTGGAATATTTATTCTAGTTCTGTGAAATATGCCATTGGTATCTTGATAGGAATTGCACTGAATCTATAGTTTGCTTTGGGTAATACGGGCATTTTAATGATGTCAATTCGTCCTGTCCGTGAACACAGTATGTGCTTCCCCTTAGTTTTATTGATGTGATGAATCACATTGTTTTGCTAATGTTGAACCATCCTTGCATCCCTGGCATAAATCCCAGTTGATCATGATGTACAGGCCTTTTAATGTATTATTGGTTTTGGCTTCCTAGTATTTTGTTGAGAATTTTTTCATGTTCATTAGGGATATCAGCCTATAATACTCATTTTCTGTAGTGTCTGTCTGATTTTGGTATCAGGGTAATGATAGCCTCAAAGAATATTTGGGAGCCTTCCCTCCTCTTCAATTTTTTAGGAATAGTTTGAGAAGGATATGTATCAACTCTAAAGATTTGGTAGAATTCACCTGTGAAGCCATCTGGTTCTGGGCTTGTTTATTCAGAGTTTTTTGATTACTGCTTCAATCTCATTACTAATAGGTCTGTTCAGATTTTCTATCTCTTCCTAATTTAGTCTTGGAAGGTTCTATGTTTCTAGAAATTTATCCATTTCTTCTGAATTGTCTAATTTGTCTAATTATACATCTAACGACATATAATTATTCATGGTATTCTTTTTGTTTAAAGTATGACGAGTCTACTGTATGCTATACTGACAATAGATACAGGGCCAGAAGTTCATAAATATTCATGTAAGTGTAAAAAAGACCACAACTTACGCATACTTCATTCACTTGATAGAAAGCCTTCTTATGGTACATATTATGTTTTATATTGTTGATCTCACCTTTGTTTACATTGACTTTAGTGAGTTGGTATTTGCGTTTCTATGCTTGAGTCTCTGCTCAATTGCTGCTGTTGCTGTTGGTTTGTTTTCTTTCAGGATCAAGGTGAGTACTTTTTAATAAAATCTTATATTTAATTCCTCTCTCGCAATTCTTTCCTGGGTTCTTAGCTTTGCATAATTATACCTAAAATGGAACAAGCATCCTAAAGTCACCAAGATAAATCCTCCAACTCCAACATCATATGATCCTCTGATTAGTTAACAAAAAACACCCAAGGCCAGCCTCAGATCCTTATGAACCATACAATACGGAGTCCCATGCACAGGGCACATTCTCAGCATTTAATGTCCCTGGGCAGCCACGGGGACGAGCCAATGACTCCAGCACTGCCCTGCTGCCCATGCTGAGGGCGGCCTTCATAGTATTCTTTAATGATCCTTTGTATTTCTGGGGTGGTAAGTTGTAATCTCTTCTCTTTCACTTCTGATTTTATTTGATCGGGCTCTCTTTTTTGTAGGAGTCTTGTTAAAGGTTGGTCAACTTTATTTATCCTTTGAAAGAACCAGTTTTAATTTCATTGAATTTTTTAATAGTTTCTTAAGTCTGTATTTTGTTTATTTCCTCTCTGACCTTTCTTATTTCCCTCCTCTACTTCCTTTGGGTTTTGATCGTTCTTCTTTTTCTAGTTCCTTTAGGTGTAAAGTTAGATTGTATTTGGGACTTTTCCTACTTCTTGAGTTAGGCCTACATACCTATGAACTTTCCTCTTATAATTGCTTTTGCTTCATCCCGTAAGTTTTGAAAAGCTGCGTTTTCATTTTCATTTGTCCCAAAGTAGTTTTTGATTTCCTGTTTGACCCACTGGTTGCTTAGTAGCATATTGTTTACTCTCCATGTTGTTTTTTCCAGTTTACTTCCTTTAGTTGGTTTCTGGTTTCATGCCATTGTGGTCAGAAAATATGCTTGATAAAATTTGAATCTTCTTGAATTTATTGAGGCTTGTTTGTGGTCTAACATATAGCTATCATAAAAATGTCTATTAAGTCAATCTGTTGTACTGTGGTATTTAAGGCCATTATTTACTTTCTTCCCATTTTTAAAAATTTATTGATTACATTATTTCCATTACCACTTATTCCCTTATACCCCTTCCCACAATCACCACGTAGTTGTCCGTGTCCATAAGCCCTCCTTATGCCCATGAATGTTTGCTTTATAGCCTGGGGTGCTCCTGTGTTAGGTTTATAGATACTTAGGATGGTTATATCCTCTTCTTGTATTGACCCCTTTATCATTATATAATCTTCTTCTTTCTTTTTACATTCTTTGTTTTAAAGCCTATTTTGTCTGATGTGAGTATTGCTACCCCAGTGTTCTTTTCATTTCTATTTGTAGGAGTATCTTATAACATCCATTTACTTGCTATCTGTGTGTCTTTCAATCCAAAGTGAGTCTCATGTAGGCAGCATATAGATGGGTTTTTTTTTAATGCACTCTGCCACCCTACGTCTTTTGTTTGGAGAAGTTAGTCCATTTACATTTAAAGTAATTATTGACGGATATGTACTTATTGCCATTTTGTTTGTTATTGTTGTTTTTGTTCTCTTGATCTCTTTCCTTGTGGTTTGCTTGTTTCCTTTAGTGTTTTGGGGGGGTTCTTTTCAATTTTTGTAGTTTTGTTTATGGTTACCATGAGGTGTGTGTGTATATATATATATATACATATATATATACACACACACACACACACACACACACATATATATATATATATACCCAGCTATATTTACAGCAATCTATTTTAAGCTTATAGGCATTTAAGTTCAAACACATTCTCAAAGTACTAAATTTTCACTCCCTGCACACACTTTATTTTTGATGTCATATATCTTTTTGTTTTGTGTAGCTCCTAATTATTTTTATAGTTATACTTAATTTTGTTACTTTGTCTTTTAATCTTCATATTAGATTTTTGAATGGTTGATTCAGTGTTAATTCTATATTTTCCTTTTTTTGTGATTTTTTTTTTCCCTGTAATTTCTTATTTTTGGCATGGCCATTTCTTTTCTGCATAAAGTCTATTTAACATTTCTTATAGAGCCTGTTTAATGGGGATGAACTGTTTGAGTTTTATCTGGGAAATTCTCTATCTTTCCTTCAAAGCTGAATGATAACCTTGCCAGGTATACTAGGCTATAGGCTCCTTTCTTTCAGTACTCCAAGTATTTCCTGCCACTCCCTTCTGGCTTGTAGTTTGCTGCTGAGAAATCAGCTCATAGCCTTTTGGGGTTTCCTTGTATGTAGAGTTCATTGTTTTTCCCCTTCTTTCAAGATTGTGTTTTTAACTTTTTCATTTAATTACAGTATATCTTGGCATGGGCCTCTCTGGGTTCATTTTGAAATTCTATGTGCTTCCTGGACATGGATGTCTTTTTCCTTCCCTAGAATAAGAAAGTTTTCAGCCATTATTTCTTCAAATGTACTTTTTGCCCCTTTCTCTCCTCTCCTTCTGGGAACCTTATGTGAATGTTACTGTTCTTGATGCTGACCCATAGGGCCCTCATATTATCTTCATTTTCTTAAATTCTCCTTTTTTTGTTGTTATGATTGGGTGATTTTCAGTATTCTTCCAGGTCACTTCTGTATTAACCAATCTGATGTCAATTCCTTCTAGTACATTTTTAATTTCAGTTATTGTATTCTTCATCTCTGATTGATTATATTTTCTAACTCTTTTTTGAAGCTCTGAGTTCCTTTATTTAACTTTCAAGTTTATTGAGCATCCTTACGACAGCTTCTTTGAGTCTTTATCAGGCAAAATATTTTTCTCCATTCATTAGTTGTTCTCTGGTGTTTTCTCTTGTTCCTCCATTTTCTTTGAGTTTCTGTAATTGTTCCTATGAGTTAGATGATAAGAATTCTCTCCCAGTCTTGAAAAATTGGTCTGTTATAAAGTGATGTCCGTGGACTAGGTGGTTTGAGCAGGCTGGCTGGAGTGGGGTGGGCATGTGTAGTGCCCAGGATGCAGCAGCATGATGTGAGTGTGGTACTCCCCTGTTGTTTCGGCTGTCCACAGCCAGTTCTGGGTCAGGACAGGGCAGCAGTGTGTGTGCACTTTAGAGCCCTGCTGGTTTCTTCTGACTCCAGACGGGGCTTCCTGCTGTGCATGCCTCACCCTGTTGTTTTGATCGACTGCCATCGAGTCTGAGTTGGACCACTCCCTGGGCAGGAGCACAGTGATGCCCTGCCCAGTCCCTGAAATCACTCCAGGTGGGGCTGCCCAGCACACATGTACTGTGGCTCCTCCCTGGTGGTCTTCTTTGGCTCCGGGCGGGGCAGCCCAGTGGATGTAATCTGTGGTGGTAGTAGGGGCTGTGCACACTTGCTATGGCACCCTCTTCCTACTGGAGCTAGTTCCAGGAGGGGTGACTGGGGATGCACTACTGCGGCCTTGCAGGCTGACCAGGGCGCCTGGGCAGAGTGACCACCAATGCTATCCAGGTGCTCACCAGCTCCTCCAATCCTGGTGGGCTCCCTCAGACTCTCCAGAGTTCCCACTGCTCCCCAACCCTTCATGCAGCCTCTTCTTCTCCTCTTTGTTGTGCAGAGGCTGTTCAGTTGCCCCCAAGGGACAGCTGCTCTAAATAGAGATGTGTGTTCGGTGTGCTTATGGGAGAGGGCAAGCTCCGTGACCTCTTCCGCTGTCATCTTGGACCCGCCCAAGCTCAGGCAGCAGAAAAACATACCACACTGTGGGGTGAACCGAGGGGACCCATGGAGCCACCCCCCAATTGCAGTACACAGTCTGCACCCAGGAAAAAAGGCCTGTGTGTGTAAAAAGAGCGGCTAGTGGGTTTACCTGCCAACAGAACAGCATGGACTTTTGTGAGATGAATTACAGTCCAGAGCTAAGGGAAGAAAAGGAAATGAAAGAACCCTGACTCTCGTGCTCTTGTCTCCCAAATTACCACAGACCACACGAGGGCACACACCACGCCAGCTGACACTGGTCCTCAGTCTCAAAACCAGGCCATGGGAGGAAAGCAGATGAGTGAAAGGGGGTGCACCTTTCCACACATAACAGAACACACACACCACCACCCTCACAGAGACCCACAAGAACATTAAGATACCTTATAGAAAAATAAGAAAAGCTTTCCATTTTAGTTGTGATGTGATCCGATTTTCACACCAACACCCTATTTTAGTCTACTCATTAGCCTGCTTGTGACTGTCACAACTGTCAGGCGGAGTTAAACCTTCTTGGTTAAGAAGGTTTCCGAAGACTTAACCTCCCCACTGGGCAGAAGCCCTGTGAGGACCTGTGGCTGTCCGGGCGAAGACCCGGGCCAGCATCTCCAGGGCCACCTTAGCGGGACCATCTCAGGTCTAGGCTCATGGGCTTCATGGAAAAGAGTGAGGGAAAAAAGGCCTCTCTTCCCGAATTCATATACGATCTTTTTCTTATTAACACAGCGCCATAGAGATATGCTGCAGGGTTGTTCTAAGCACAGAAAGCCACAGATGTAAAAGCATATAATTTGCATAGAAAACAAAACAGAACATGGGAAAGGGTTCCCCAGTCCTGCTCCATCATCACCAGGGCTCGGCTCACAGGGACAACCACCACTTTCCCAACACGCTAGAGGAAGTGTAGCCCGTGTCACCAGTCACTTGGTCACGCAGTTAGTTGTTCCTCATGATGATGCCAGGAGCACCTGAATGACAAGTGCTGCTGAGGAGCAGAAGGGTGACAGAACAAAGGACAAGGACAAGAACAAAAATGACTTATGGCAGACAGTCATCAGAACAACAACAAAAGGGATAACCTTGTCCAAGAGCATGGATATAAAATGAGTAACTCTGGAGACTCAAGTCAATAAACAAGTGCAGTACTGAATATTTTGGTAAACAAGGCAGAAATAACAAACAAACAGGTCGTTCAATAGTAGATAACTATTCTTTTTTCTAATTCAGGGTTGCGAGGTTTCTATTCAGAGTCCACCCATGTCAGACTGTAAAGTCACGTGAAATCTGAGACGGCCCCTCCTTCTGAGGATTCTCTGGTACGTGGTTGCTTCGGGGCTGGGGCTAGTTCAGCATTAACAAAAGTGAAATGGCAGCCAGACGTGTGCCAGACCCTGGCTCGTAATGACACTGGTCTCCTAGGCAGCCCTCAGTTCTTCTTGTCCTTCTGAGGCTGGCTTTTCATGGTCCCTAGGTGGTTCCACACCTCTGTGTACATTAGGGTTCCGATGAAGACAAACAAGGTGCCCAGCCAGTGCCACCAAGTAAAAGGGTTCTGGAAGTACAAGATGGAGAAGATGAGGCTCACGAACTTGCGCAGGGTCACAACGAGCGTGACGGTGAGGGAGGTGCACTCTGTGGTGAGGATGAAGACGCCCCGAATGCACACATACCTGGAGAGACGGGGTTAAGGGAGATTCCCGTAGGCTACCGAGAGACATTCTGGGGAGAACCTCCCGACGTGGTTCTAGGCTTAAATGTTCCCGTGCTAAGAACCAGAATCCTGGGGGTTGGCTATGGCTGCTCTGAGGCTCCTTGGTAGAACTTTCTGCAGAATTCCTGTTCTGTCATTCCATTTGTGGATCCCATCTCAAAACTGCCTAAAACCTCCCATTATTCTCATTCTGGATTCTTCCCACAGTTTACAGTGGAGGTCACCTCTCAAGGAGTGACAGAGGGTAACACTCGGCAAAGGTCCTCACACCTACCTTTATTTGATCTGACCCCCTGTCCTTCCACCAAAAAAGAACTCTCATGAATTTGACCTTCCTCTCACATCACCTCATGGATTTGCCCTACAGGTTTAATTATTTTGAAATTACTTTCAGAGTCTTGTGGCAGCTTGTTAAATGGCCCAGGATACTAGAAAACTCCAGGCAGAAATCACAGACCTGCATGTCAGACTATTCTAATTCCTACTTATCCACTGGCTTCTGCACCTGCACCCCAAGCATTTCCTTCCTCTGATCTACTGACCTGTGCTGTGGCACTACCACCGCTTTGGCCCTCCACAAGGGAGCTCAGCGAGGGGCCTCTCTCAGGTTTACGGCAGAACAGGTCAGATACTCACTCCAGGCGCCGTCAGAGGAATAAACATTCCTACGCCACCACAGCCCCGAGAGGACACAAAGGATACTGAGTAATGACGTTCATGAGGAGGTAGAACCACATGATGGGCACTGTCATGCCAGCGACTGGAACTTGATATAATTCTGCAAAGATTAAGGGGGAGACAGCTGTGTCACTTTCGACAGCTGACGTTCTCAATACAGACGAACAGAATCAAGACAGCACTGTTATTTCCCTTGCAAACAGATCTGGACCACACACCACTTTACTTGCCTGGATTCCAAGCTACATCAGCCTCAAGAGGCATTACACTGCTTTCTTAAATGATAATTCATCTTAATTTTAAAATGAGCTCTTTACCATTCACCTGAGTAGGACCCACTTTACAGTGAAAGGCTATGAATCCCAGAGACGGTCAAATGAAATGGTCTTAACAGACAATCAACACAGGAGGAAAGACCAGTCACGAAATGCCATGTAGAAATACTGTTAGTCCTGCTAGTAATCAAAGAATTCTAAACAAGACTGCAGCATTTTATAGCTATTAAGCCAGCAATTAAAAACTTACAACTAGTATTCTCATATGGCAAGGTGAAAGTGGAACTGGCCACCATTCAGTTGGTGGTAGCATAAATTGACTTTTTTTCTTTTTTAAATCTATTTTACAATTCTTATTAAGGGGTCATACAGTATTGGAATTAATACTAAGATCAGGAATTAATCTTAGATAATTCAAAACAAGACAAAAGTTCTTCATTCATTGCAGTATAACTTACAATAAGGAAAAGCTCTAACTCAATCTAAATGTTCAATGACAGAGCAATAGCTATATAACTAAAGGTACTTTGACTAGATGAGGCATTATATGTACATTCTATTTTAAAAAACCACATAAAAACTCAAAATGAAAGTGAAAAGGAAGTATAAAAATTATATCTACACAAAGATATAACTATATAAGCATATACAATGTCTGGAAGAAAACTGGTAAAATGAGATTAGCTGATGTGAGGGTGGCGGAAGTTTAACTTTTCTTCTTGTGAATACATTCCTATGTTAGTTTTCTATAATGATGTTTGCACAGTGACTGGGAGGAAACAAAACCAACTACAGAGAATGAGAACGCAGGAATCCTCTAAGAGCTGCCTCTTTTATGTGGCTGAATTGTTTCCTGGCTTTGAAATACACAGCATCACTTAGGAAATTCCAACAAGGTAATGCTGAGATTTGGTTAGGAAAAGAACATCAATTTTCTTTTGCAAAAAATAAAAAGCCACCCAGATAAAGAGAGAACTGGTTAGCACTGTGTGTGTGCACTAGTAGGAAATCCCAATAATGTGCTCTGTTGTCTCTGAAACATTTAGCAAGTATTGAAATGCAAAGAAAGTGAACAAATGTTATTACTGTTTAATAACTTCAGAGACCCACTGTATTAATTTGCTGAGGAGAGAGACAATCAATATGACTTAAAAGTAATTCAGCTCTCTTAGAAAAAAATCAAGAATAATAGGTTCACTTGAGACACTAAAACTCAAGAAGAGAAAAAAAATGTACATTTAACTTAGGGACAATTCTGAAAAATTTAAAGGCAGATCCTAAAAAAAAAAGAAAAAGAAACAACAATTGTAAATACCCAGCACTGCAACTTTTAGAAGAAGCGTTCTAGTAACAAAATCAATCCTAAGATTTGATAGTGTTTGTTTAAATAGCTCTTTCCTGTGTGTGGACTGTCAGAACCTTAAAAACCACTGTGACAAACATCAACTATATGTCCATTATATCTCAAAAAAAAAAAAAAATCAGAAGTGAGTGATTCAGGGCCTTAAAAACTTTCTTACACACTACCCTCATCACACATTGGGGGACGAGGAGGGGGACAAAATGGAAGAGGTGACGTTACAAACTCAGAGCCATGAAACTTCACAACTCATGTCCACACAGCAACTGTTTCCTGAGTACCTACGGCCATTCCTTAAAATACTCTTCTTAGGTATGAGCCACATAAAGCCTTACAAAGAACAAGTAACACTATGTCTTTTAGTAGCTAATCAGATCATATAAGTAATTTATTTTAAGTTAACTGGCAATTTATAGCTAACTGGTTACCTAGTCACTTTAAGAAGTAATAGCTAACTTATACCGTAGACTTCTGAATTAATTTTGCTTATTCCTGCTGCCTATCTAACCTGTCTCTTGGAAAAAGAGCCCTGTCGTCATTTTTGCTTCCCCTTTCCCAAGGTGGCCAGGCCTGGAGCCACCAGTCACGGCAGAAAAGGCTGACCAGGCACAGAGAGAGCTGGACCGCTGCCCACCCTCTCACGGCGCCGGTCTCTACACTGTTATTACTATTAGGCTGCATTCTCAAAACAGGAAACTTTCCACATTCAAATGCAAGCAGACCATGTGAAGATATTCTCTTACTTTATTTGCAAATAACTGAGAAGCACTTGTAAAAGCTTTTGCTGCTGCAACTATTGATTCATGGTACTATATTCCTGGATGGTTTCAAGGGGGCTGGATGATTTGGATAAAAAAAGCAGTGGTCAAGTCAAGAGTAAAACTGAAACTGTGCCTCAGAAACTGTCGGGTAATTCTACTGGGTAACCCCAAACTCACCAGACTTATTGAAAAGGACTGCATGGTCATAAATATCAGACGCCAAGAAGATGAATCCAGGCAGGGGAAGGGCATGCTATGGGAAGAAATATTTCACATCAATTGAAATGCAAAAACATTTATAGAATAATGAAAGTAATTTTATAGTGATCCACACTCTTACAGATTATTTGACAAGCAATCAAGAAAAGCAAGTTAGACTAAGTGAAATGTATCCAGTGCATCTAACCCCCAAATCACGGTTCTTGCCCTCATGGAGCGGGATGGCCATCGCATGCGTGCGTGCGCACTTACACACACACAGACACACACACACCCCAGCCTCCTTCCCTCAACAAAAGGGAATGGGAGATTTAAACACACAGTCATTCTGTCCAAAGGATTTGTTACATTTTCCTATTTTTGAGAATAGTTAATTAAGCAAGTATAATGAACTCAAAAATGATAAAGAATGTGAAGGCAGGTTTCAAGGACTTTAGAAAAGTAGTAGGAAAGAAGACCAGAGGACAACACACTGTCAGGGGGAAAGAAATGAAGACAAGAACAAAAAGAGGTTGCAGAGGTAAGCAAAGATTAATGTACCTGACAACAACCAACCACCACAGTATCTTAGTAAGAAATCACAGTTAACATTTACTCAGCAGTTACAATGTGCCACTTACTGTTCTAAAAAAAAAAGTGAAAATGGAATGTTTATTTTTTACATTCCCAGTCACATACTCTAGCTCCACCTAAATGTGTCAAATTGCTCATCTGCAACTTCAGTGCAAAAAGTTGGCAGTGAAGGACTCTGTGGTCCCTGAACCTGCGGTTCCTGAACCTGGAGAACTATGTTGCCCTGACACTGAAGAGGAGGCCCTAGCGCAGCCGTGTAAAACAAGGAAGCTAGTGTCGATGACTGCTGTTGGCACTCCCCATACAACGAATAAAGCCCCTCTGAGCTGGCCTCCTCTCACTCATCTTCCCTCGCGCTCTCAGGCGCCTGCCTGCTCCGACTCCCCTCGGCACACTGTTTTTGCAACTTATTTTCCTTTTCCAGGTTTCCATATCGGTTTAACCTGGCTCCATCTGCAGGAGCACTGGGGGTGAAGGTGGCTTGTCTCTGGGGTAGTTCCTGGTGAGCACACACGTTCTGTTCCCAAGGACCGACCGTGACCATCTTGTGTAGAGAACTGTGGCTCCAAATGCACATTAGCAGCCTATGAAAGGTGCTTCAGTCTACGGGGCCCAAAGCAGTTTACCGATGATAAACTGATCCTTCGACTACATCAGAAGGGTGGCATATTACATTTTAAATAACCTGTCACAATAACAACAACTCAGTGACTTTCATCCTCCCTCCCCAGGTTTGAGAAATTGCTTACATTATAAAACAGAGCCTCCTTGGAGTGTTTCCCAAACTGTTTGTAGAGAGTCTCCTGGAAAATACCCATCCTGGCGGACATCAGAAGAGCAAACGTCAGTGCTCCGATGCCTGCAAAACAAAGATCAGGTTACAAGATACCTGCATTTGCTAATTTCCAGATATTTTCTCAAAGAACATTTACTGATTATTTAAATGTACTACAAATATTACTACAAATATTACAAACTAATTGTAGAATATGTACAAAATTTAAAAAAGAAATAAAAGTCAACCATAATATTACCATCTAGTCCTTTATTGTTTTTTCCATCTCTCTAAATACATTTGTGTATGTTTTATACTAAGCCACGATCATAATAAGAATACAATTTTATATCTTTTTCATGATCTTTTTCCTAGATTTTCCTTCATGTTGTTCATTACGAGTTCTTCAAAAGTATGTGTGAACGGCACAGAGTGCTCTATTGTGTGGATGTACCATACCTAAATGCCCTGCAATATGAGAATGATTAGATTACTTCCAATTATTTCATTAAAATCAATGTACAGCCTTGTACATAAAGCTTTTTTTATATGTTGATTATTTCTTTAGGATAAACTGTCATAAGTGGATTTACTAAATAATCAAAGGTTGTAGACCTTTTAAAAACTCAATACATAAATTTTTTTCCAGAAAGGTTATGTCAATTTTTATTGTAAACAGTTTATGTGAAAACAATTTTTCTACTGCACCATCAGCAGCAATGAGAGCAATCATTTATTATCTTGCCAATATAATGGATCAAAAATAAAAAGGCACTGCATTTTGATTTCAATTTACATTTGATTATTAGACTAGTGAAGCTGAACGTAAAATAACTGGACATTAATTTTTTTCCCCCATTAACTGTATGTTCAAATCCTTTGTAAATTTTTCTTACTGGATAAAGGATTCTTCTAATAGCTCATAAAGATCTTTCTATGTTAAGTACAGCCATCGAGAGAGGAAAGGTTTCAAAGCCAAGAAGCACGGAGAACACAGTTCTTTCACTGCTCTCTCTCCCACTCGGTCAGCCTTGACCTGTTCTTGCTATCACTGGGGGTGCTTGGAGAGCTTCACCTCCCTCCGCGTTGTACAAGGTGAGGGCCGAGCTCTGCAGGGGCTGCCTCATGAATTCTACAAAGATACGTCCCTTTTTTAAAATTCCCCAGGAGATTCTGCTGACCAGTCAGGTTAGGGAACATGGTCATATGGAAGATCTAACTTCCAAAGAAAATATATCCAAGACTTAGAAATGGGTCCCTTGGAAATTTAAATAGTCAACTGCTATAACGTGCCCTTCATCTGAAGATGCCTCTAGTCAGCAGACGGAGAGAAATGGATAACCCTCCAAGCACCGCTTGCAGGGAGCATGCTGGGCAAGGAGGCATGTCCTTTCCTTTCTATACCAGCGGCAACCAGGAGAACCACGGATCCGTGTCACAGAACACATGGCCATGAACCTGGATGTTTCCGCTTTTTCATTTCTTGAACACTAGGTTCAGAGATATATGATCCCAGGTGCCTCTCTTCTGTGGCATCATTTGTTTAGCTAAAGCTTCTTGCCAGGAAACATGTCCCTCAGGAGAAAGCTCCGCAAACAGAAATGCAAAGGCAGTTATCTACTGTAATCACCATACTTGCCTAATAACCACCACGCAAATACCTGGAATCCGTCCTTCTCACTCAAGCTGGCCTGGGAAGTCTGGGAAAGAAGAAGAACACTAGGTACAGAGACCAGAGCTACACGCAGAGGGCTTGGACTCAAGGGAAAGATTTGTTGCCCACTTCCCTCCCCTCTTCTTCGTATCATTAATAAGTACCCGGTACCTGGGCCCCCGTGGCAAGCAGTGACTATAAATGATTTGTGAACCCTTTCTTACCACCTGCTTCGCTGACATGGAAGTGCAAATAAATATTCCCACAGACACCAGGGCAATGGAAGTATATTTGAATATACTGTATCTGCAAAAATAAGAACAAGAGCGCCTTAGGATAGCACAGATACCAATTTCCATATGATGTCTTCAGTCATGGGGCCTGAGAGGACAAATCACCAAAACACAGCCGCGGGGGTCCTTTCCCAGCGGAGTCCGCGTAAGTCTGTGTGTGGAAGAGCCAGGGCCACCGGGTGGCTACACAACACCCTTCCTTGGTGTTGCTTAAAATAGTTTGTTAGTTTTTGCGCCAACAGATTGTTTCTTCAGAAAATTGAGGAAGAAAAAATAAAGACCAGACATGACATTCCATTCTGCTCTCTCGAGTCCAAGTGAAAGACTGACCGGCATTTGCTGCTCTTTTTGTGTTCAGGAGACACAGCCCTGAGTGAAGACACACACCATGCCGGAGGAAGAATGGACTCTCGGGTATAAGACGCAGGCCTCAATACTCAAAATAATTCAGCCATTCATTTGCAGGGGAGGATTTTCTTTTAAAGTCTTTGAATGACTTAAACATTGTTTTTAAAAGTTGGCATGGTTGGATAAAGGGACGGAGAGTAAACTAACAGGGCTGCTGGCAGTAATAATGTATCTCACATTAGCTAAAACAGTATCATCAGCATCTTTCTCAGGCTCTCGGTGATAAAGCAAAAGGCTTCAGGCAAGAATGAAAAGGAATCAAATGTACAAGATGAACAATCCGAGGTTTCTACTTAAATCTTCTGTACAGTTCTGGTCACTGTACAAAGGCCAACAGAACAAGGCAAGCAGCAGAGCAAGGCCAAGAGCACCGTGCGGGACAGAAGGGTGAGTGAGGGAGCCGGCACGGCTGGAGGCAGCTATAAAAATAAGGGAACTCCTCAGTCTGGAAAGATCAAGGTAGAAAGGTTTATAACTGAGACCTAAAAAATAATGAGGAATATACTATCTATTTGGGGGGCTTCTACCCAAGATAAAGAAAAGGAAATAAGTGTAAAAAAATAAATAAATGGAACCACTTTGAACTAGAGTCAAAGCCACCATCCTAAAGGAGCTGCCTCGTACATCTTACACCTCAGATCTCAGGAACATGAAAATGGCAAATATCCTGGGCGCTGGGCTGAAAGCAACACTGCACCCCAAAGAGCTGTTTGTAAAGATAACGAGAAAGCAGAAATTAAAACTAGGGGACTGATAATTCCCTGACTGAAAATTAAAAACTCTGTTTGGAATTAGCGTCACCACGTTAGCTTACCCACACCAATAGAAATGCCCGCCTTTTACGGATGTAATTATCCCCCTGCCCCAAAATACACCTGGCCTTTGTCTCCTAATGAAAACACTGTTTGGATTTTTGTCTGAATCAGTGCTACCAGAATATTCTTCTTTTTTTTTAATCTCAAATGATTACTGCCTCTTACTTTGGCCTTTTATTTTGAGGTTGACATACATTACTAATTCATAGTATTAGTTAACTTAAGGAAATCCTTGCTCTCTTACATTGAAGAGTCAAAAAAGCTGAGAGACAGATTCAAGATGACAGACCTAAAACAAGTTAAGGAAAACCGAAATGGTTAAGAAAGGCTCCTGACATTTTGGGGCAGTATCAGGAGAATAGATTTTTTTAAATATGTCCTTTTGTATCCGTTATGAGTGAGCCAAAGTCAAAGGTTAGAAGGCCCACAGGTCTGTCCCAAGGGGAACTCTATTCTATCAAGAAGCACAAAGGTTACTTTAAACATAACAAACCCGACCATTATAATGCATTCTTAATTGCAGAGAACCTAAGAATGAGCTCAACTACAGTGGTACTTATCTGGGAAATACACAAGCCTTGGGATAAAGGGTTCATGATACCAGCCTGGTAACATAGGACAATTGTCCTTTTTATGACACAGCCCTTACTACTTCAAAACTCTAGGTTCCCACACTCGGAACTAATATCTACTTCCCAAGCTGGTACAGAGAGTTCTAATACTGGGGATAGGTAGTAAACGCATTAAAAAGTTGGCATCAACTTGTACAATTTTGGACGTAACAATGAGGGTGAACTTCCCCTGGTTCCAGATGTTTGTGCTGTTTTTCCTCACTGCCCCTCCTTCTTGGGGGTGAGAGGTGAGGCTCAGAGTGAAGGTGAGAGACAAGTACTTCAAGAAAGCATCCCAGGTACCTTTCGTATCTCCTATCCTTATCCCATAGAGCCATTGGTGACAGTCACAAAGAACAGTCCTGAAGCTTTTCATTCCATCCTCTTGGCCATTTGGGCCTCTATTAGGGATTTTCTTCTTAATAAGTATGATTATTCCTCAGTTCATTATGTTGTACAGATGAACACCACCTATGACAGCTGTGTCCCACACAACTCTATGAGGTTGGACATGTTCTAAACTGAGCTCTCTGATATGGTCGCCATTAGCCACATGTGGCTGCTGAGCACTTAACATGCGGCTAATGAGACTGAGAAACTACGTGGCTAGTAGTGACCGTATGTATGGTACAGTGAAGGTCTAGATCACCTGGCTGTATAGGTTAGTGTGGATCTAAGGATTCAATGATGACAAGAGCCAATTCTACAGAGAAAATGCTACTCCAAAGCCACAGGTGGGATCTCTTACCTGGTCAACTGCTACAGGAATGCACATCACTGTCAGAGAGAGAACTAAGCAACAAAGAAGGTCAAGAGCAAACTATTTCCACTATAGACGGGGCTCAGGAGATGCTTCCTATACATAAATTATAAAAGTATATTGTTTACCTTTTCTTCAAAATGATAATTCCTAGAATCATGTTGGCAATTAGAGAACCCTGTAAAAGGAGACAAGAGAAAGTTTTAGGGCCCTAGAGAAAGGCAATTAATTCAAGATAAATATGAACATGGACACGAGGGAAAACAGCTGGAAAGAAGGTTGTTAGGATGATTAATTAGTAAGATCCAGGTGTTCATCTGATGGCAACAAGTATAAACCATAAAAATCTATCTTGCAAAATAGTAAAACCTTTTAAGGATGATAATGAAAACAAAAATGATAAATTCTCAATAACCAGTCATAGCTGAAGCTAGAACTAGCAGAAATAAATTATAATACAGACTTATTTTTGTCAAATTTTCCTTCTATCTTACGTATAAGAGCTTTTAATAAACTTCTTGCCCTTAGTTTTAATGAAAGAAATCATGTAGAGATCTCTCTCTTCTCTGGAAGGGTGTCTGTCAATCAATCAATCGTTTATTGAAAGTCTACTATGTGCTCTATGCTTTGAAGGTCATCCTAATAATAATAATTAGCTCTGGAAAGTCCTCTTAGGAATAACGCATTCAGTCTTACAAAAATCTCAGACCACACCGAAGTGCTATAACCCCAATAATCACCCATTTTGTATTCGTCTGCAATCCTATCTACATTTCCTTTGAAGTCTTTCCTACTCTTCAAGAAAAACTGTTATTTATATACAAACTAAACACAGATCTGTCGCCCTACATGAGGCAAAGAAAAACACCTCTACTGCATTCGAAAAAACATCTTCATCAAGAATTTCCCTTTATTATCTAAAGTCTCTGCTAAAAAAAAAAAAAATCAGAAAACAGAAGGATCTGTTTCATTTACTAGAAGTAAATGTAATTTTATGGAAGAACAAAACAAAAAGTGATGAGAAATAAACAACATTCATAGCCAAGTTTGACTATAAAATAAACCAGATGAAATTAAAAGGTAAAATCTGTTTCTCAGGAAAATTTTAACTTTCCTTTTATTAATCACCCATAAGACCTCAGATAAGTCAGAGTAAACCATCCACTTGCACGTTTCTCGTTCTTTGCCTTCCTTCTCAGATGAAGGAAAGTCAGCCTCTGCACTCTCATCCCGAGACCTGTTCTTAGACCCTCAACACTATTCATTACGAGCCCTTTCTACTTGTGCCACGTGTCTGATCTGCCCACTGGGCGTCCGTCAGAGGAACCCACGGTGGAGGCCGGTGGAGGCCGGCAGACTCACAGATCTGAAGATCATGTGCAGGGGCATGGCGATGTTGAGGTTCAGGGCGTAGTTGTTCACCACGCTGACCGTGAAGAACATGGTGACCATTGTGGCGTAGTATCTGCAACGCAGAGGGAACAGCTTGTCGTCACACAGAATCTTCCATTCCAAAGAAAGCCAATATACAAGACGATGTGTATTTTTAGTTAAAAAGTTATTTTGCTTACTCTCTCTTCATTAAGATTGTATCACTATTATAATTTGAAGTCAAATAATAAGTCCTTATAAAAATACTTCACAAAGCCAGACTAACATGGAAAAAGTTTAAATTACAGAATATGTTTCAAGCCACAGTATTTTAATATGTTTCAAGTAAACACAGCAACTGAAAACCAGGGTTCAAAAATGTTACTTAATAGACACCAATAGGTTTTTCAAAGTAAAGGGAGAATGTTGGCATCATGGCAGAGTGAGAGGATGCCATCGTTTCTCCTCTTATATTTACAAGTCAGACAATTATAACTCAACGAAGGACCCCGTGCTCAGCACACAAACACGCCTGAGAGATCCACGCGTCAGGACGCCCGAAGGCAGCCTATTGGAAGGAGTCGGGGAGGCGGGAGGGAGGAAGGGCAGGAGGGGAGGCAGGACTGGGGAAGGGCAGGCACGGTGGCCGCAGATGCAGTTCGGTGCCCACCCCGGCTCCAGCGAGCAGCAAGCATAGTAGCGGGGGAGAAGCCTGGCCACAGCCCTCACACTAAACCTGGAGGGTAAAAGGGGCGGAGCAGTTTCCTTCCTAGAACCGGCATCTCCCTGAGGCCTGCCCCGTTGCAGCAGAGCTGGGCAGAGATGGCTGGGAAGCCCTTACCATGAGGGGATGGGGCAGAGCCATAAGACTGTGAGCCCGCCTCCTCTGCCCCACATACCCCGGCAGAGCCTGGTAAAAAAAACACAGTGCCAAAATGCAGGTGCTCCGGGAGCCTGCAAAACAGTTCTTCACCACGAGTCACATCCCCTCATCACAGCGGCCATGAGCAGTACTGCGGTGAGCAGGTGAGGGGGGACACCCAGCATCTCAGTACATGGCATTTTCCTTAATCTAAGCAATGCCGCTCCACCGTGAGCCCAGAGGCGTTAATGCTGCAAGTAAGAGAAAATAAAGCGTGTGCTGTCACGCCATCTATGGGAAAAGAAAACGTAGTCTGCCTGTGAACCTGAATTGAGAGCAAAACAGTATCTCAACAAGAGACCACTACCCCAAATGCACACAGAGAAACGATCCACCGAACACCATGAACCACCAACATAACTTAGGAGCACAGAAAGAAAATGAAAAATCTCCAGAAACCACACTCAAAAGGCATGGGAGACTGATTTAAATGACAGAGAATTTAAGACTGCAGTTACGAAGAAACTCAGTGGGATACAAAACAAACAAACAAAAATCCAGTAAGGCAGTTTAATGAGCTCAGGAATAAAATTAATGAACAAAAGGAGTACTTTACCAAAGAGAATCAATTATAAGAAAGAAATCCTGGAGATGGATAACTCAATAAAGGAGATAAAGAATGCACTAGAGAGCACAATAAATAGCAGAACAAGATGGAAAACAGAATTCAAGAATTTGAAGATAGACACCTAGAAATGACCCATGAGGAAGAAGAGAGTGAACTAAGAGTTTTAAAAAGATCAAACAACTCTCTGAAAACATTAGCAATAACAATCTAAGGATAACAGGAATCCGGAAAGAGAAGAGGGGGGAAGGAACAGAGATCCTACTTAAAGAAATAATGGATGAGAATTTCCCAAGCCTATGGAAAAGAACTAGATTTTGGCATAGAGGAAGCTAACAGAACAGCTAATTGTATCAATACAAAAAAACCTCCTCCAAGACTCATTTTATTCCAACTCTCAAAAATCAGTAACAGATATTAAAATACTAACGGCACTCTTCCCAGAATTACAACTAATCCTAAGATTTACATGGAACCACAAAAGACCACAATAGCCAAAGAAATTTTGAGAAAAAGCAAAGAGCCCCAATCGGGAACTGAACCAACAACCCAGGCATGTGGTCTGACCAGGAATAGAACCAGCCACCTTTTGCTTGGTGTGATGATGCCCAATCGAATCACGCCAGTCAAGGCCAATCATTTTCTTTTAATTGAGGTGAAATTCACAACATAAAATCAACCATTTTAAAATGAACACTTCAGTGGCATTTAGTACATTCACAATATTGTGTAACTACCACCACTATTTCCAAAACCATTTGTTTTTTAAAGGAACAATGATACCACTCTTACCATATGTGATAAGGATAGCATACATAACTATTTTTAAAAATTGGTGATGACTCTAGGCCTTTAACTGACCATATACTAGACAGACACATACATATATATACATTGTTGTCTCCACCACAGTTATTTGAAGTCTTGTGGAAGGAATTTTATTCTAAAATATAGGCCCCCTGGAGTTTCACAACATATTACATTCAGAAAATAAATTATGACTCTACTGATATATTTGATACAAATTTTATTAAATGTCTCATATTCCTTTTATATAAGTACCAGAAAAGCTCTTAACTTTAAAAAGGACAAAAAAAAAAGACTAAAAGAGACTTCAATGTACCACACCTTATTGGGATGGCTGGCCGCTTCCTTCCCAAATTAGCTTCAAAGAGGAAGCCTTCCACAGCAATAAATAAGAACTGGGCAAATGTCACAATGTTCCCGCATCCTGGATGCTTCCTGTGTAGTGAATAACAAAAAGGGGAAAAAGGCATAAAACACTGACATAAAGGCCACTGTGACTCGGTATATTGGAAGTTCAGAACATCAGGGATAGATTCCCATTACCCACTGGCCTCCTCTCAGTGTTCCTAACGCATGGATCACATACGTTTAGCAACATACCGCACAGAGAAGAATGTCCAGCCTATTTCACTCTTCCATAGCTACAGTCAGATCACTCGGATGCACTCCCTCCTAGAACCAGGATACAACTTTCCTAGTAAACTGTAGGAAGTTTGGCCCTATGTTCCTTCTGGGATCTTCACTTAACCAAGAGGACCTTAGTCAAGATCCTGGTCAGCTCAGGCAGCAAAGTCCAAGGACAGAAATATGCTCAGGTCTAGAAATGTTTATACATCCTCCTGACCAGGAATCTCCAAGACTCCTGTCAATCAAAGATTCGATTCTTATCCACCATTGACAACAGGGACATTACCTTAGCTCCCTCATGGGGGCAAAAACTGGTTCTCAGGGTGGGGTGGGGATCTTACTATGGTACAAATTTAAAGCACAGATATATGTACAGTACATAAACCCATATAATAGTGTGTCTGTAGGGGATGGTTAGGGCAAAAATGTCCAAAATCGGGTCCTGGTGGGGGCGGAGGGAGGGGTAAGGAGCAATAATGAAAAAATTGAGAACACTGCTGAAGTCTCCTATAACCCTTAGTACAAATGTATCAGGCACTCAACAAACGTTCATGAAATTCAGTCACACCTCCTGTGTGGTCTATGGGAGGGAGAGGAAGTCTTTCACCGTGGCTGTTAGGAAGAAAATTACAAGCTAGAAGAATTCCTTGTGACATCCCTCCTGTGGCAAACTACGAAAATTCCTTCCTTAAAATGTCTGTGGTTTCCTTGAGCTTGTCCTCCATTAGGCTCCGCTCAGCCCCTGGAGGGACTTCAAAGTGAACCATTGTTCTTGTTTTCCTGAAGCTTCCAGATTTCCCGTATTACCCATACTGCCATATTACAGAATTCAGCCTTCATATTCTGTATTTTCACCTTCACCCAAGACATGTACCCAAAACTAGTGACTAGAGAAATGTCCTTAAATTACTAAATATTAATATAATGCTATTTATTAAAAACTCCATCCTCTGTTGGTGGTATTAATATTAAATAGCAGTGCCAAGTATGCAAATTTTTTAAAAAATATTTTACTTATTTTTAGAAAGAGGGAAAGGAAGGGAGAGAAACATCAACATGTGGTTGCCTCTCACACACCTCCAACTGGAGACCTGGCCTGCAACCCAGGCATGTGCCCTGACTGGGAATCAAACTGTCAACACTTTGGTTCACAGGCTGGTATTCAATCCACTGAGCCCCATCAGCCAGTGCTCAAGTATACAAATTATTAAATACACCCATCAGGCATAAAAATAAAAAACTCCAAGCACAAGCCATTCTTTTTTTTTTTTTTTGCAGTTTATTAATTATGTATTTTTATATTTTGTTATTACAGTTGTCCCAATTTTTCCTCCTTTGTTCCCTTCCACCCATCACCCCCCACTCCCTCAAGCAATCCCCACACCACTGTTCCTATCCATCGGTCATGTGTATAGGTTCTTTGGCTACTCAATCCTATACTGTACTTTTCATCCCCATGGCTATTCTGTAGCTACCTATTTGTACTTCTTAATCCCCTCACCTCTTCACCTCTTCACCCCTTCCCCCACACCCCCTCCCATCTGGCAACCATCAAAATGCTCTCTGTATCCATGATTCTGTCTCTGTCCTTGTTTGCTTAGTTTTTTAGATTCAATTGTTGACAGGTATGTATTTATTGCCATTTTATTGCTCATTGTTTTGATCATGAACGTGTACAGAGCTATAAGCTTACCATCTGAGGCAGAACTGTTGCTACTCTTTAGGATCTACTGCCTATGAAGGTTTCCTTGAAAACTACTGCTTTATATTCCATTCAGTGATTTCTTTTAGCACTTCTTATGTTCAAGGGACAGGACTAAAGGTTGCAGTAATCCATAAATAATCGTGTGAGACATTTACCTCATTCAAGGAGCTTTTAAAACCATTAGCCTCAATATGAGCAACAGGAGAAGGAAGTTGAGCTGTACCTAGATAGTTCTTAGCACGGTCTCTGCAAATCTGCGTAGGCCATCTTTAGAAACCATGTGCCCGGGGAGCCTCCCCTCCCAGTTCAGATTGGACTGGTCTGGGGTAAGGCCCTCGAATCTGCCCTTTTGAAAGCTTCCCACTGGATCCTGAAAACCACTAGTGTAGAAAGGGCCAGGGGCGGGGGCGTGCGTGCGTGCGTGCATGTGTGTGTGATGCACAGGTAACTCTTCTGTGCTGACACAGCGTTGAGAGCTACTGTGCTCCACAGTGACTGAATGGACACTGTGACATGCAGGATGCAGCTCTGTCACTTACCCTGTGACAGCGGAAGTTAATTACCCTATCTACATCTGGTTTTCTTATCTTTAAAATGGAAACAGTATTAGCGCCTTACTCATTGGTTTTATTGCAGAGCAAATAAGCCTGTCCCTGAAAAGCATTTCCCATAGAGTCTACTACAGAGGGAAAAAGGTAAAGACTAGAACTCTAAAACAAGCAATAGGACCTTGTCTATTAGCAAGTCTTCAACTGAAGACTAGTAACGTTTTAAAAGATACTTCTATTGACCATTTTTTCTCACCTATAAGACAGAGGTGACATTTTTAACGTTCTAGTGAGGATTCAATGAAAAAATATACATCAAGTGCCAAGTCCAAGACTTAGCTCAAAAGGGGCTGATGACGCTTCCTTGCTTTCCCTTCCATTTTCTGTTGACCAAAAACTTAGACCAGTTCAACGACAGAACAATTATGGGGCTAGCTGCCTGGAAGCTCTCGATGGGGATGAGACCTGACCCCACCATTAAGATGCCAATATGATGAGGGAGCCACACATAGAGCAGGAGACAGGAAGAAGCCAGTGCTACAGAGGGACAGTTTGGGGCCGGTGCTCCTCCTCTCTCCACAGTGTCTGGCCTTCACTCAGGCACCCGAATGAATGTGGGGATGCCTCACTTTAAGCAACCGTACTCTAGAAGATTAAAATTGTGCAAAAGATATAAAGAAATAATCTTTTTTCAAAAACTGATTCGTTTTACAAGTGTATTCTCCATAGTACTTTTAAAAGGCACCACAATCATTGGTAATTTGACCTTCGTTTTTATGGAGGTAGGTAGTGTTATCCCCATTTCATTGCTAAAGGCACATGGGCCACATGGCCAGTCCATGGTGTTTGCAGACCCCATCATCACCATTATTATTATTTACAATTTAGTAGATTTTAGTATATTTAGAGCTGTGCAGCCATTACCATTATTTAGTTTTAGGACACCGCCAAAAGGAACTCCATACCCATTAGGAACCATTTTCTATCACCCCCTTGACAACTCTAACCTACTCCCTCAGTTTCCACAGGATTTTTAAACATCCCTAATGTATTCAACTTTTAAAAAACCAATTTACAGAGTTTTTTAGGAACACACTGTTGTATTTATTGTAACTTAAATAATTCATTTTAAAACTTCAGAGTAAAAACTTGGACCCCCGTCCCTTAAATCACTTGTTTTGCTGTTAATTCATTCCTCAGGAATTATAATCACTAACTGCAAACAGTTTCTCTGACTTTGCCTTCTCTTTGGCAAGAATCTAAACGTTTGTTTTTAAAAAAAGCAACTTTGAAGAGAAAGAAATGGGCAGACAGTGCACACCTTCTGTAATCTCTTAGCCTAGGTTTAGGAAACATTTTTATTTGATACGGCCTTAGGCACTTGATTGAAATAAAATGGAAAAAAGCAAGTTTCCGGCTGTTTTCCTCACGTTAAGACACACAACACGTTGCCCACTTAGCTGGCTGATGCACATGCCCTCGGGCATTACTTCACATCTGCTCCTCGCACTGCGTCCTGCTGTGTATTTTATTTTAGATCCCAATTATAGGTATGAACATCGGGAAAATACACCTACATTTGTTTTTCCAGTTGGGGGAAAGATTATAAATGGTCACTTCTCCCTGCAAGTCCCTTCAGCATTTATTTCCATTTGTGACAGTGCGTTCTACTTGCCACTTATCAGGGCGCCCAGTGGTTCCAAGGAAGCCATATAAAAAGCACAGTTCCTGCTCTATAAAAAAGTTATGAGCTGTGAAGTCCCAAGATAAAGTCACAAATCCTGAGAAGGCCAAAACTAGAAAGAGTTTTAAACACCACCCAGTCCAGCCAGCTCTTATTTTATTGATCTGTAACACAGGAAGTTGTGAGTTCCCAAGCAAATCGGGAAAAAGCTGTTATTCCGTCTGGTGTACCATTCATTAAATCCATCAGTGTACCCCTCACCATTTTAGAAAAACCCACTGCCATATGCCACGTTCCAGATTTATAAAAAAAAGATAAGTGACAGATGATTATTTACAAATTATTTCAAAGTTCTAAATAGATGCTCCCATAATGTGTAAAAACATTCTGTATGGGTCAAGTTAGATTTCACCACAACCTTCCAGAAACAAATTAATAAAACAAGGTAGACCTGTATTGAAATAAATGTTGAGAGAGGAGAGGAAGCCCACGGTGAGTGTGCTTCAGGCTTTGCATGGGAATCTCATTTAATCCTTCAAAACCACGTGAGGCTGGCAGAACCATCATTCATTCCCCTTTCTCTGCTGAGAAAACAGACTCCAGGAGATCAAGTAATTTAGCCAAGGGTTCCTCACTAGTAAAGAACGCCTTCACCTGGCTGCTGTGGCTCAGTGGATTGAGCATCGGCCTGCGAACCAAGTGTCACTGGTTCTATTCCCAGTCAGGGCACATGACTAGGTTGCAGGTCAGGTCCCCAGTTGGGGGGGGCGCAAGTGAGAGGCAACCACACAGTGATGTTTCTCTCCCTCTCTTTCTCCTTTCCCCTCTCTCTAAAAATAAATAAATAAATAATTTAAAAAAAAAACAAAAAACAGTACACCTTCAGCTGCTAGCGTAGCTGACCTCACACAGCCAAGATTTAATGTAATGGCATATTCGACACAAATATGACACCTTTATTTGGCTGGCCTGATTGTACCACTTTTTTAATACTTTAAAACCAATTTCCAAAGTACTTTCCTTTTAAATGTACCAGCTTACAGCAGAATCTATTTTTTTCCCCATATCCCTCACCACCTACTCAAGAATGACAAATGACAGGTCTTGATCAACGTTTTCTGGGTAGGAAAATTTCCAGCTCAGTGACTGCAAAAATTAACCCCATACAGAGTTTACCTTAAATAAACTGGTTGCTTCTAAATGACTTCATCAGTGGTATCAGGAAAATAAAATACATTTCTAGGAGGCACCACACGAGAAACCGGGTGACTGAAACCTCTAGGCTGCTCAAGTTCAAAACGAACAGGGAGGTTGAAAAAGATAGTGGATGAGTTTAGAAATCCTGGATTCCAGTTCCGCCTCTGCTGCCTACACGTAGAAAAAGACGGTCTAACTCTTGGGACCTGTTTCATTTTCAGTAAAACAGAAATCATAATTCTTGACCTATCTTGTACACATTGTTCTGACAGTCGGTGGAGATAAGATGTAGATTCAGAAACACAGTGGTAGATACCACCACAGATAGCATTTGGCAGGTAAAGGGAGGCCCAGAGAGGCTAAGTGATTTGAAAAGGCCACACAGCCGGGGTATGACAAAACCAAGAACGAAGTTCATAATTTTGAGACTTTTAGTCCTGAGCCTTTTCCAGGACACCTGCTGCCTTTTCTGTAACAGTTTCTACCTACTGAACTTTGCACATTATTACTCAACATTATTTGCTTACCATCCCAATAAAACTAGCCCAGTCTTTTTGGTAATGTTCCTAACCATTCTTGTCTTGTCTTCTCTTTTTTCATTTCTTTTTCTTTTTATTTATTTATTTATTTATTTATTTTGGAAATAACATTGGTTTAGAACATTATGTAAGTTTCAGGTGGCAACATTAGAATTTGACATGTTTGGAAAACCTCGTGCTCACTACCAAAAGTCTAGCTTCCATTCATCACCCTCTTGACCCATTTTGCCCTCCCTCCACCCCCCATTTTTAAATGGAATCTATTGGGGTGACATTGGTTAATGAAACCATACCAGGTTCAAGTGCATGACTCAACAAGACATCATCTGCATACCGCATGGTGCACTTACCACCCAAAGTCAAGTTCTTTTCTGTCCCCGTTTATCCCCCACCTCTGCCCCCCTCCCCCTCCCCCCACTCCCCTTTCCCTCTGGCTATCACCATACTGTTTTCCAGGGCTCTGTGTCAGAGACGTGTCGTGTTTTTTTGTTTTTCTTAAGCCTTTCACCATTTTTCACCCAGCCCGGAAAGCCCCCATCCCTCTGACAGCTGTCAGTCTATGTTTCTTTGCTTCTGTTTCTGTTTTAATTATTTTGTTGATTAGATTCCACATAGAAGTGAGATCATATGGTATTTTCCTTTTTCTGATTGGTTTATTTCAATCAGCATAATAATCTCCAGGTCCATCCATGCTGTCGCAAAAGGTAGGACCTTCTTCTTGTTTATGACTGAGTAGTATTCCACTGGATAAATGTTCCAGCTCTTTTTGTAATGCGCACCTCCCCGTTCTTCATTTATAGTTACATCTCAAAATACATGCTCCCCAGTTTAAAGACTAATACGTATCTTAAAGCTGGAAATGCTCTCCTGAGTCAATGACATAGACCTCATACAGAAATAAGAATAAGAATCTGTTCTGCTACATCACTGAGGGGCAATGTCTGGGCCAAGTACTCACGCCCACCTAGTTACAAGGCTAATAAAACAAATGCTGTGCGGGCCACTTGAACACACAAGCAACTTTCTTCGCAGCGTGTACAAAATCGGACTGCCTTATACATCGAGAAGATTCGCTGAAGTCAAACGTGGCATTATTACCAGGATGGGGGGAAAAAAAAAAAGCTGCAGGAACCTGGGTTCCGCCACGAGCTCCCTGACGACCTGGGGCCAGTCACGTGAGAAATTCTCCGGATGCAATCCCCCAGTGCGTGAAAAAGCGGTGACAGCAACACCCCCAGCGTTCCCTCCGAGGGATGCTGTGAAACTCTTGGGCGGGACAGCGGCCGGTGAGCCGGACGAAGGAGTGGCCGACTCAGCAGGGTCCCAGGCGGCATAGAGCCCTCCGGGCTCGGGCTGTCCCAACCCGGCCTCCGCCCCAGGACCGGGGTCGGGGGACGGGTGGGCGCGGGGACGCCTCTCCTCTGGCTTTCTCAGTGCACCTCCCGGAACCGCGTGCGGCCCGCGGGGGGGGGTCACTCACCTGACCAAGAGTTCTAGGAAGATCACGTTACTGCAGCAGCCTGCGAAAACCAGGCCCACCGCGAAGAGCGGGCGCATGCCGGTGCAGGGGAAGGGGGGCAAGCGCCCGCCTATACCGCTACCCCAGGAAGCCGAGCTGCTGCCTCCGTCGTGGCACAGAACATCGCCACCTTTCCGAAGCGCTACTCTTTCTCGGGCCGTCGCAGTCTCCCTTTCCCCGGCGGCGGCCACCAACGCTGAGGGCCGAGGAGCTGTAGTTCGCGGTCAGCCCCGGCCCCATTCATTAGAGGGGGCGTCGTAGTCCCGGCCAGACTACATATCCCAGGATGCCGCGCGCCCTTACGTCAGGCCGGGACGTGTCCCGCTTCTGCTGGGTAGCTCCACCAGAGAGGAGAGAGGGGCGAGGCGACCGTCATGCCTCGCGCGATAGGAAGCCGCGAGGCTCGCTGGGAAGTGAAGTTCCAGCCTTGTCGATGTTGTTTCTTGCGAGGTTACCAAGGGCTCAGAGGATTCGTGCATCACTCTCAACAAACGCAGCTGGTGGCACTAGAGCCACAGATCTGTGATTTATCGCTGCGGGCGTGCTAACATCTGAAACCATTCTGAATTCAGTGAAAGTAGAAATTCCTCTGAACATACCTTTCTGCCTTCTGAAAGGAACATTGGATTCAGGAAGCCCTGGGATTGAATCTTGGCTCAGCTACTAATCAGCTCGGCTATCTCAAGCAACTTCTTTGAGCCTTAGTCTCATCGTTGGTAAAAATGGAAGCAGTAATGCCAATCTTACCGCTTGTTGTGAGGGTTACAAGGTATGGTCACCGGGGGATCTTGTTAAAATGTGGATTCTGATTCACTGCACCTGCAGCTTGCCCTGATATTCTGCATTTCTAATAAGTTCCCTGGTGCTGCTGATAGCTACCGGTCTGTGGCCCACACTTTTAAAAAAAAATAGTTGACTCTGGAGATTTCTCTACCCCACCCCTTCCATTGGCTCAGTATCCTCCTGCCTTAGTCTCTCCCTTCCCCTTAGCCAGCAATCATGTTCAAATTAATTTATCTTTGTCCTTCACTGTATCTCCAAATGTCTTCAAAGAGTAGTCTAGGTTCATAGTCTACTTTTTCACTTCTATCAAAGCCAGATTTTTAAAAAGTTTCATTCAGAGTTCTACTGACCTCTAAATTGTCAAAACCATATACAACAGTCCCTTGAATAACGTTTCACTTAAAGTCAGTTTCCAAGAATCTATCAATGATGTTAAGTGAGACTTTTCTGTACCATAGTCTTGATCTTGCAAATGGTTTTTGACAGTAAAAGCTCAATTTTTTTGATATGCTCTTGTCCTGCTGCTTAGAAGACATGATTCTCCTCTTTCTCTTTTTACTTCTGAGTTACCTTTGTCAGTTTTCTTTGCAGCTTTTCCTCCTCTGCCCACTACATTCCCCTTCCAAAGTCCCATCATTTGTCCCCAGCTTGTATTGCCCTAAACACATTCTATTGGTGATCTCATCTCTGTAACCTCATCCATCCTGCACGCACGTATATGTACAGCCCCAAGCTCCCTCGTGTCTTAAATTGACGTTTCCGACTGCTTTTTTGACGTCTTCAACGATGTGATGTGAGGAAGGGAACTTTCTGCTCACAAAAGCTTTCTGTGGGTAGCTTTTCAATGCACCATTCCCAGCTCCCTCCTCTATATCTCCAGCACTCCGTTCATACCTAAACCATTCCAGAAATCATGCTGCATTGTACTTACCGGTTTCATATTAGTCTTCCTCCCTCTACACTATACCCCTTTGCAGACAGTAACCAAGAAAAACTAATTTACCTCTAGATCCTTAGCATTAAATACAGTGACTGGTATGTAATATGTACATATTTTTGTTGAATAAATGAATGAGCTTGACTTCTAATTTGAGTAAAATAACTCACACCTCATAAATCCAATCAATATGTAATGTTTTTAGCCCAATGAACTTAAAAACTGCAAACATCAAAAAGGCACTGTGCAATGAATTTCCATAAACAATGACATAGAACCAGTACCTGGCCAGGAAACAGAACATTACCAGCATCTCAGAAGCTCCTTGTACTGCCTTGCAATCACCAATTTCCCTCTAGGAATTCCCTCCAGAGATCAGTTTTGCCTGTTTTGGGGGCTTTACATAAATGGAATCATACAGAATATATTCTTTAGTTTCTGCTTCTTTCACTCAACATTATGTTTGTCAGTTCATCTGTGTTGTTGCCTATATTTGTAGTTCATTTATTGTCAGTGCTGTATAGCATTTCCTTGTATGAATATTCCATAATTTACTTGTCTTTTCTCCTGGTGATAGAAAGTTTGGCTTTTATGAATAGTGCTACTCTGAAACTTCTTGCACATAGCTTTTGGTGACCATAAATACACATTTCTGTTGGATACCAGTATATTCATCAAGGTCCAGTCAGGAAACAGAAATCTCAAGTAATTTGAACAGGGAAAGTTTAATATAAAGAACTATTCATTAATAACAGAGGATTAGTTACTATGAGAAGTTAAGCAATCCCCAAGATTCCAGGAAGAGCAGATAAAAGAAGCAGCTACTGCTCAGGACTGAGACAGACCACCCAAGGACCTATTGCTCTGGGAGTGTTCATCATCTTTGCCCCCAAGTTGCAGTTGTCAAGGTTTATTTTTTCTTCTATTTCCAGCCACTTGGACATATTTTGAATCATTTATAAAATCCACTTAATCAAATTGTTGACCAAAAGTTTAAGTAAGATGGCCCCTGTGGGAGACTGCTTGAAAAGTGTCTCCAAGTAGACCATCCTCCAGAGATTTGTCTTTTTGTTTTGTTTTGCTTTCCATATCTGTTGTGGATGTGAGGATGATTTTTTCCTCTGAATATCACATAAATCTTGAGGGGCTTGAAGCTGTGCACAAGAAAGAAACACCATAAATATACTGAAGGCATTTATTTGTAAAGCCAAGATATTTTTGTTCCTTGTTTCGTAAGTCAGATTCAAGCAATGCCCCAGTGTATTGATAGATTTATGCAATCTAGCTTCTTCAAGGATGTTACTGGAAAACAGATTTTCTTTTTCAGAGTACTATAGTTTAGGCACATCAAGTTTTAGCTAGGAAGGAAATCTCCGCCAGAATGTTAGTGGCACGAGGTCAAGGATTTTATCTTATTAGTCATAGTATCCTCTAAATCTAGATGGCCTCTGGCCCTAGTAAATGCTCAGTAAGTAGTGGTTGAAAGGTAGGAAGAAGGACAGACAGATGGGGTTGATGGGGCAGGAGAAGGAAGAAGGACCTTTAGCAAAACCAGCTCCCTTTTTAGGGACTCTTACACACAGAGCAGGAGAGGAGTTGAAAATTGTCTCTGCCATGAGAGAAGGTGCTAGAACATTGTTGGCCGGTCACGAAAAACTCGTTTCCAACCACAAACATTGTTGACGGATAACAAGTTAACGCATGTATGCACTTGCCTTAGCTTATACAATTCTTAAAACTGAAAGTAATATAGGATTTTGTAAAAAAAATTCTGTAAATAGTTTCATTTTCATATTCAATGACGAAAACTAGCCAGTGATACAGGATAGCTTTTGTATAAAATTGCGGGTCAACGAGGCGCTAAGTAGAATAACCATTCAAAGGAAGAGCCTCAGTGCCCAGGTGGTGGGCCAGCTCCTGGATGGCAGGAACCCCCCTGCTGGATCCATGTGCCTCGCAGTTCCCCCTTCGCTGCAGCTGAACTGATGTTTGTTAAATTGTGTTACTGAACTGAGGTGGCAAGTCCAGCTCTGAGCCAGGTTCCTTCCTGATAGTGCCAGGCCTGTGGTCACTTATCAAAAAGTACAGGGGCGGGGCGTTCGCTGAGGCTGGCTGTCATTTGTTCAGGAGAATTTAGGAAGGGGTGAAGCATGAGCAAAGAGGAGTTATGTATATGTAACAGGCACTGTTACCAGCACATGTGGGCCCATAAATGGGGTGGAATGAAACCTCAGGAAATCCCCAGGATGAGGAAAACTATATGAATCAGGTTGGTGGAGTCTCATATATGGCACCGGCCTGCTGTCTCTGTGGCAGGGAGGTTTCAGAACAGGAACAAAGGCCTTTTTTGCCATTCTGGCTGTCAGAAAGCTGTCCCCCAGCTGTTACCCTGATACCAGCCATGTCACTTCCTCCCCAAATGCCAGTGGGCCTTTGAAGCTGCTACCCCATTGCTAGAGATGAGTGGGAGTGAGTTACATTAAGTCCATGTCTGGATCCATTTAGAGGAACTGCCTGGGAGTCCAGCAGTTTCTTCCAAAGACTCTGTCCCCACTCATTTTTGCAGCCAGAAGTTTGGGGCTGCCTATCTCCACCTCTCTTGCCAGTGTGCATGGATGTGGCGTCTTTAAATTTGTAATTGTCATACTTCCATTTAACTAGCTTTCTGGTGGTTCTGATTGATAGTTGTTGTATATTTTATATGTAATTTGGATGTGGTTGTGTGAACAGGTGAGGTTGGTTTACCTATGCTTCCATCTTGACCCGAAGTTGGAAGAGAGTTTTAACATGCATGGTTTGACCAGCGTAATCCAAAACGAAACATATAAATTGGATTAATATAAAGTTAATATATTATAAATTGATATCAATTCAATGAAACATAAAAAGCATTTATTTGAGCAAAGAGAACTTGGAGCCCAGGAGACAGAAATTCAGGTAGCAACTAAATTGTGTTTCACCTAGACAAAGTGGGGGCCGCCTTTTAGAGTTAAAGTTCCCACCCAGGTTCTCAATTATGTTTTATGTAAATGAGGTATCCAAATTGTTCAGTTCTGATTGGACAAGGCAGGTTATCAGTTTGTTGACAAAAGACAAAACAAGGGTTTCCCAGCACGTGTGTACTCTAGAGGGTGTGTATCGTCATCGGCAGCCGTCCGTCTCGAGAGACGATGGTGTAGCTTCTTAAGTCTATCTGCACCGCCGAGAATGGCTATGCAGTCCAACTCGGGAGTGACACGGTATCTGTCTCCTCCCGTGTTGAATCGACATCTTGCGATGACGCTGGAGTGTCCTCTCCAGTGAAGCTGAAGCTACAGAGCCTGGGCAGGGTGATATGGAGGGTCTGCTGTTGCCCATGCAGCAGACCGCCCCTCTCTTCACAGCTGAAGGGTCCAAGGGAAAGACGGAGTCAATACAGCTTGGCTTCAGGTGCGCCGCAGGAGTTGCCGGTGTTGACTACAACGTCAAACCGCCTTAGGGACTCCGGCTCCGGATTTTCTGTCGGGGTTTACTCCCTTAGCCTTTCCCCTGAAGAGGTATGCCGCAAGGCAGCGGAGGTTTTTTGGAGTCAGAGTTTTCCTTCTCTGATGTGCCCTGACTGGAAGATCGAACCAGTGACACTTAGCTCGCAGGCCGACGCTCAATCCACTGAGCCAAACCAGCCAGGGACGAGAGGGTGTGTATAAGCAGGGCATAATGCGGGAAGCCCAGAGTCCATTCAGAGGTTCTTCCCAGTGTAACAGTTTTCTGGGGCTCCAGTGAGCTTCTCTGTCTCTTCTCTCCAGAAGCTCTCCAATCAGTTGTGAGTTTTAAACCTCACGATTTGTCAAGACAACGTAAAGAGCCACTTTGGGAAAATGCAAAGGTGTCACTCACTCACATCGAGTCTCCTTTCTCATCCTAAGACATGGTGATTTGACCCTGCACCCCAGCCATGGCTGATGGATCCATCTGGAGATCTCTGAGTAAAATCTAGGCTGACCACATTTTCTTCCAATGGGAATTTACCTTGTGGGGCCGTCAGATCCTGAGCTGGAAAGCAGGAGCACTAAACTGGACAATGGCAGTGACCAGGTTTAACAGAAGCCCTGGGCTGCTCTGACTGAAACAGAACCCACGGGCTGTTTAGTTAAGGGCCCGACTGCCCACCGCCAGAATTATAACTCTCAATACCAGAGTTTGGTGAAAAGAAAAAGAATTGTTTATTTGCACATAGTCCTGCCTCCCCCTCCCAGACCTGGCCAGTCTTAGGAAAGTCAGAAACACCGTTTCCCTACTTCCTAGGCAGTTCAGCTTTACCAGTAGCTGCCAATCACTCAGTTCTGATTGGGGAGGTCCTTTCTGTGCTGTGGTGCCCTCCAGCTCTCAATGCAGGACCGCCTGGATTCTCAGCCTCCTTGCAAACTGCCTTCTTCCTGCAAACCGCATGGATCTCCTCTCCTTCTCGAAGCAGCCTGGCAAGAGCCTCTTCTTAAAGCAGCCTGGAGACCCCTGCTCCAAGCCAGATGGAGGGAGCCCACAAGAGCCAGAGAGTGAGGGCGTGAGGGCCAGAGAGAGCCTGAGAGAGAGAGCCTCCTAGAGCCAGAGCCAGCCCAAAATGTCCACAGCTGCTTCTCTCTTCCTCCCTGCCTCCTCTCTCTCCCTGCGTCCTCTCACGCAGTGGGTGTTGCAAACAGTTCTGACCATTCACAGAACCCTACATAGGCTCTGCCTGCTTCTTCCTACCAGCCTACAGTCCAAGATCCCTCCCATCTTCCTGAGTCTAGAAGTAAAGCGAATCTTTGCAACAATGTTTCCAGCCACTAGCTCCAGGCATGCAAGGGCATCCTGAAAGCTGCTTCCTGCTGCCTATCTCCCAGCTGCAAACTCTGGGGTTTGCTTTTGGACTCCCCTGTTTCTGTAACACCAGCACACAGAGTACAGGAGACACTCCGGTCAGCAAGGAACCACTAGGTTCTTATTACTTCTAAAAATTTGGGCCTGTGGTCGATCATAAGGAGTTCATCTTCGCAAATAAATTTTTGCTGTGTCCATGTAAAATGATTCTTTCTCATCATGGACCATCGTCATCATCGTCATCGGCAGCCGTCCGTCTCGAGAGACGATGGTGTAGCTTCTTAAGAGTCTATCTGCACCGCCGAGAATGGTTGTGCAGTCCGACTGGGGAGTGACACGGTATCTGTCTCCTCCCGTGTTGAACCGACATCTTGCGATGACGCTGGAGTGTCCTCTCCAGTGAAGCTGAAGCTACAGAGCCTGGGCAGGGTGATATGGAGGGTCTGCTGTTGCCCATGCAGCAGACCCCCCCTCTCTTCGCAGCTGAAGGGTCCAAGGGAAAGACGGGAGTCAATACAGCTTGGCTTCAGGTGCGCCGCAGGAGTTGCCGGTGTTGACTACAGCGTCAAACCGCCTTAGGGACTCCGGCTCCGGATTTTCTGTCGGGGTTTACTCCCTTAGCCTTGCCCCTGAAGAGGTATGCCGCAAGGCAGCGGAGGTTTTTTGGAGTCAGAGTTTTCCTTCTCTGATGTGCCCTGACTGGAAGATCGAACCAGCGACACTTAGCTCACAGGCCGACGCTCAATCCACTGAGCCAAACCAGCCAGGGCAACATCATGGACCACAACACACTTATCAAACACTCAAAGAGGTGGCAAACTGATTGGATTGAAATGAGGTCAATAAGGTTTTTGTTTCCAATAATGAAAACTGTTTTCCAATGAGAGGCCAATGTCTCTTGTTCTGCTTCTTTCTTTGACTCATGGCCCCACCTTCCTTCGGTTGCCTTTCTCCTCAGGGAGTAGAAAAGAAGCCACGGCTGTGCTAGGAGTCCAAATAATAAGAAAAGGTTGTTGTTGTTTTTCTTTGAAATAAACAGTACCTTACTCAAAATGCTCCCTCCCACAGGTTTTTCTTCCTGTCTCATTGGCCTATGGATAAACAAGTCGATGACAAAGAGAATAAGACCACCACTAGCTTAGGTTAATGTGACTTCTCCCTGATGATGAAGATACTAATAGCTTTCCCTGTGTCAAATAGGTATGAGGCAGAAAGACTACCAGATTACAACCAGGGCTATTTTCGGAAGAAAGAGGTAGAAAGCATGAACACTCTACAAATAAATCTTCTGGATCACTGCATCTCACACTTCAATGCCCACATGGACCACCTAGAGATCTTAATGAAGTGCCTATTTCGAATCATTGAAGTCTGTAGGGGACCTTAGGTCCTGCAGTTCTAAGAAGCTCCCAGGTGATACCAATAATGCTGTCCCTGGGACAATTGCAGTAGGAAGGTACGATAACAGTCTCCATGCACTTGGAATTTGGGCCTTCACTGGTACTTGAAATGTAAAGCAAAATACCCATGATCTCTATCCTCAAGGTGATTAAGACTCCTGAGGGGTTCATCATCTAGTGAGGATCTAGATTTCTAGAACAAATATGAAGATAACATTACAATCCTGAAATTATGAATATTATTTTACACACAAAACCTCAGTATAAAGGAAGTTCATATGAACCCTCATGAATTACATGCTAATTGCAATCACTGCAAAAAATCATTGAAAACACTAACTCATGTATTCTTATTATTAATTTATGTTTTATGGAGGTAAGCGTGATATTTTATCTTTATATTCTTAGGTATGGAGGTATAGAAAGCACTTATTTTCCTTAAAATGTATAGTCTATTTTCCAAATTACTTGAATTATAAAATTATTTCTGACTTTCCTAGATATTTTATAGCTAATAAGCATTGCCTTCTAATAAGAAAATAATTGCTCTATATGTAAGAGGGAAGGACTATGCTATGCTACTTATATTAATCTTAATACATGTTGAACCCAGCTTGTTGCTCTAACCTGATTTTTTCCCTCTTAAAAATTAGCTCGTAGGCCTGGCTAGTATGGCAGTGTTGATTGGTGAATCATCCTATAATGTAAAGAGCGCCGGTCTGATTCCCAGTCAGGGCACATACCTGGACGGCACTTTCAATCCCCAGTCTGGGTATGTGTAATTTCCCCATCCAGGTGCATATGGGAGGTGAGTGCAGCAATGCTTCCCCTGCATCCCCTCCATTGTCTGACAAGGACAAAGTTATTGCCCCCCACCCCCAAGGAGTGCAACTGGGGAAGAGACTCAGTTTTTATTCATTAGAAATTCAGCACATTGGGTTTACATCCCTGCTAGCTGCTTCTCTGGGATGTCTCCAGGTGCAGCACCCAGTTGGTCAGGGCTTTGTGCCCAATCCGCCTCAGAATCTTTCCCAGCTAGCTGGTCTGGTGAGGCTGGTGACCAGAGCAGCCATGGAGAAAGTGCACCTGCCTCAGCCTCAAAGAGAAGCTGAAAAGGTCCCCTGAGTGTTACAGAAACAGGGGAGTCCAAAAACAAACCCCAGAGTTTTCGGCTGGGAGATAGGCAGCAGGAAGCAGCTTTCAGGATGCCCTTGCATGCCTGGAGCTAGTGGCTGGATACATTGTTGCAAAGATTCGCTTTACTTTTAGACTCAGGAAGATGGGAGGGATCTTGGACTGTGGGCTGGTACGGAAGAAGCAGACAGAGCCTACGTAGGGTTCTGTGAATGGTCAGAACTGTTTGCAACACCCACTGCGTGAGAGGACGCAGGGAGAGAGAGGAGGCAGGGAGGAAGAGAGAAGCAGCTGTGGACATTTTGGGCTGGCTCTGGCTCTAGGAGGCTCTCTCTCTCAGGCTCTCTCTGGCCCTCACGCCCTCACTCTCTGGCTCTTGTGGGCTCCCTCCATCTGGCTTGGAGCAGGGGTCTCCAGGCGGCTTTAAGAAGAGGCTTTTGCCAGACTGCTTTGAGAAGAAGAGGAGATCCATGCGATTTGCAGGAAGAAGGCAGTTTCCAAGGAGGCTGAGAATCCAGGTGGTCCTGCATTGAGAGCTGGAGGGCACCACAGCACAGAAAGGACCTCCCCAATCAGAACTGAGTGATTGGCAGCCGCTGGTAAAGCTGAACTGTGCCTAGGAAGTAGGGAAACGGTGTTTCTGATTTTCCTAAGACTGGCCAGGTCTGGGAGGGGGAGGCAGGGCTTTGTGTAAATAAACAATTCTTTTTCTTTTCACCAAACTCTGGTATTCAGAGTTATGATTCTGGTGGCGGGCAGTCGGACCCCTAACTAAACAGCCCATGGGTTCTGTTTCAATTGGAGCAGCCCAGGGGTTCTGTTACATGAGGAGGTGGGCCACATCCAGGAAGGAGCTGGCTGGCTCTGGCAGTAGCTTTGAGCAGGCTCTGGCCTCCTGGACTGCAGTGGGGCAGGCGCCAAAGCTCCCACAGAGCCAGTGGCCAGGCAGGGTGAGTTCTGGCAGATGGGGCCTCAGTGGTCTGGAGCAAGCCCCTCATGGAGGGCCAGCAGGTACCAAACAGCTGCTACTCACAGCTATAGGTCCCAGGTGCTAGGAAGTCATGAAGGGATTGGCTGTTCATTGACGCCCCACCCCTTGCCCTTTGACTCTCAATGACCATTGATGTTTCCATGGGGACATCAGAACTTCCTGGCTGAAGTTAATTCAGTGCGTGCTAGAACCCCAGGGAGTAGGAAGCATAGGAGAGACTCTCCCTGTTTCCACTCTGTTTGGAGTTCGTTTGGCGCATAACTGCCTCATACGGCCATTTCCTTTCTCGGTTTGGACTCCTCTTCCGCCGCCGCCGCGGCCACCATCCCTTGCCTGGTGGCCATCACCCTGTCATCTGTGATGATGCCCCACCTGGCGGGGACCTCCCTGCTGTTCCTGTACCTGCTGTCAACCCTTCGTACCTGCTCTTTCCTCAGGATCATGCTCCTGGACTATCTGCCTTTCACCTTGTCCCGAGAGGGTGGCGGCGTCTCCCACAGACTGCGCGCTTCCTTCCGGAGTCCTCCCGTTGGTGAACCGGAGGGACCCCCCCCCCAAGAAACCTGTGCCGTCTGCTGCGACATCCAGAATGTCCAGACCCCTGAGACCGGTCCCTATTCGTCCTTCAGGTCACAGATCTTCTCGCCTGCGTTCACAACCTGAGCAGGTAGTCAAGGCTGAGGAGCCAGGACCCTCTAGTATCATCCCACTTCCTTGCCCAAAGGAGGTGGTGGTGAAGGGCCAAGAAGTGCCCCCAAAAGGGATGGCTTACAACACCAACCAGGTACAGGACAATGGGCAGGATCATCAGGACAGCCGCTACGGCAGTGGGGATCTGCCCAGCGCTCCAGGTTCACTACCTGTATGGAAGGGGAAGGATGCTGAAAAGCCATCAAGCAGCAGTTCTCCCCAGGACCGGGCCTTGGCCTCTTCCAGCAGGAGGCTCTGCAGAAGAAAACTCTCTGGGCCACTTTTGCTCCCACTGCCACCACTGCAGTGGGATCGAGGTGAGCTGCCCTCGCCTGCTAAGCTGCCTTGCCTTGCTGTGTACCAAAACCTGGTCCACACTGAGTGTCCGAATACAAAGACTGGCAGGTACAAAACAGCAGTGGCTCAGCCTGCAGCTTCTCTCCCTCCACCTGGCTAGGTGACTGCAGACACCCGTCCCCCGGTCACTCAAACCAGGCAGGCCGCTGCCACCATCACTGCCGGGGCATCTACCTCTCAGCCGACTTTACCTGATGATGACATCCAAACGGACACCTCTCCTCCTCCTAGGCTGCCACAAGCATATCATCACCAGCCAGCAATGTAAGGCTCGTGCCAGTTAACCAAATCCCTGCCATCGACCCCGAGGAGCCAATGGACACCACTCCTCCTGTGTAGGGTGTCCTTTTCCATTCTGCACCTGTATCCAGGGAAAACTACTCCCCGTTGTCCTTGCATGTCCTAATTCTGACAACAGACCACCCAGTGGCGGCATTCCCTTGGCTGAAGTCACCACTTCTTTACCTAACTGGGGATCCATCTGGCCGCAGCATGGCTGCTGCAGGAGGAGGAACATGCACCACCCCAGTGCTTGGATACACTGCTGGCTCCACCTCCAATCCATCACTGGGAGCCCACCTGTCCATAACACAGGTGCGGCGGTCACGGGAGAGTAGAACACCGTCCCCACGATCACAGCTGCTAGTGTTCACGCTTGCCACCCATGCACCTGCGGCCCACCTGGTCATAGGAAATCTCCAACACTTGCAACAGCCACCACCATGGAGAATACAGGTATGTCAAGAGACATGTCTGTTTCCACTTTTGAATCAGACCACTGGGGGCTTTTCTGGCTGCTTCACATCCATTATCGATGCAAGCCTGAGCCTCATCCCTGTGTTTAGACACACTTGGAGCTGCACTTTATTTCAAACCGGGAACATACCTGTGCCGGATCTAGGTGATGCTATGGGAGGTAAGGACCTGTTATTCCCACCTTCCGTCAGTACAGCTGGGGCCCACCTGGCCGTGATGGCTGATTTTTAAAGACACAGTTGATATATTGTTAATTTGTGGTTTAATCAATAGCTTCTAATTCATTTGATTAGTCAAAAGTCTGTTTAGAGGAAGTTCATGAGACTTTGCTAATGAATTCAAACTCTGGGTCATGCTTTAGGTTTTGAAATCCTAGATGACATATTTTAATCTTTTATTGATTCAATTGCAGAGAAGTTCTGTCACATAGAGGACACATGGAATGTCTTAATTTTTTAGACAAAATATCTTGACGTGAAGCACAAAATATTTGTAAAACCATAAAATTGTATAATGCAGTACATTACCCCTTTGGATGATATATTTGGAGTCATTGAAGTCTGTAGGGGACCTTAGGTCCTGCAGTTCTAAGAAGCTCCCAGGTGATACCAATAATGCTGTCCCTGGGACAATTGGAGTAGGAAGGTATGATAGCAGTCTCCATGCACTTGGAATTTGGGCTTTCACTGGTACTTGAAATATAAAGCAAAATACCCATGATCTCTATCCTCAAGGTGATTAAGACTCCTGAGGGGTTCATCATCTAGTGAGGATCTAGATTTCTAGAACAAATATGAAGATAACATTCATCATCATCATCATCGGCAGCCGTCCGTCTCGAGAGACGATGGCGTAGCTTCTTGAGAGTCTTACAGGTGAAGGCAGATGGCCGTTGTTGCTGCTGTTGACGCTGCTTCCGCCTCGATCTTTTCTGGACCGCCTCCTCGTTGCGCGCAGCCTCCGCGCGTGACGTACCTTGCCTGACCGCGAGCCTCCAGGCTAGGCGGTCGTCTGCTTGAACTTCCCATTTGTTGAGATTGATGGAGCATTGTGTCATATCCTTTTTGCAGATGTCTTTGAACCGCAGTTTTGGGCGCCCTGTCATCCTCTGGCCTTCTGCTAGCTCGCCGTAGAGGAGGTCTTTGGGAATACGGCCTGCATCCATTCTTTTGACATGGCCGAGCCACCTGAGGCGTCTCTCACTAAGAACTGCATGCAAACTGCTCATGTTGGCTCGCTTCAGCACCTCGGTGTTGGGAACCTTATCCTGCCAGGCGACATGCAGGACGCGTCGCAGGCACCTCACGTGGAAGCTGTTGAGTTTCCTTTCGTGCCTTGCGTAGGTGGTCCACGTCTCGCTGCCATAGAGGAGAGTGCTGAGTACGCAGGCTTGGTAGATGCGCAGTCTGGTTTTCTCAGTGAGGCTGGAATTGTTCCACGCTCGCCGGTTCAGTTTGGCCATAACTGTGTCTGCCCTGGCGATTCTCCGGTTGACCTCCAAGTCAACTGACAGAGAGCTCGAGATGGTGGACCCGAGGTAAGTGAAGTCGTTGACAACCTCCAGGGTGTATCCGTTGATGGTGATGCATGGGGGAGTCCCCGTGCCTTGAGCCATAACGTTCGTCTTCGTCAGGCTGATGGCTAGTCCGAACTCCTTGCATGCGTGGGAAAGGCAAGTGACTAGCTGCTGGAGTCCCTCTTCGGAGTGTGATGTCAAGGCTGCGTCGTCGGCGAAGAGCATCTCACGGATGAGCACCTCTTTGACTTTGGTCTTGGCTCGTAGACGGGCCAGGTTGTAGAGCTTGCCATCGGATCTGGTGTGAATGAAGACACCCTCGCTGCAGTCCTTAAAGGCGTATTGGAGGAGCATGGAGAAGAAGATTCCGAACAGCGTAGGCGCGAGGACGCAGCCCTGCTTTACTCCGCTGCTGACTGGGAAGGCCTCAGAGGTTGCGCCGTTGTAGGACACCGTGCTGTGCATGTTGTCGTGAAAGGACATGACCACAGCAAGCAGATGTGGTGGACAGCCAATCTTCCGTAGCAAGCTGAAGAGTCCGCTTCGACTGACCAGATCAAACACCTTTGTGAGGTCGATAAAGGCGAGGTAGCGTGGTTTATGCTGCTCGTGACACTTCTCCTGCAGCTGGCGTAGGGAGAAGATCATGTCCACTGTTGACTGTTGATCGGCCAGCTCTGAAGCCACACTGGGACTCTGGGTAGACGCGGGAAGCAAGGGTCTGCAGGCGGGCAAGAGCGACCCGGGCGAATACTTTGCCGACGACGCTGAGGAGAGAGATGCCCCGGTAGTTGTTGCAGTCGCTGCGGTCTCATTTGTTCTTGTACATGGTGATAATGTTGGCGTCTCTCATATCCTGGGGGATGTAACCCTCCTTCCAGCAGAGACAGAGTAGATGGTGGAGCGGCTGTAGCAGGACTGGTTTCCCACTCTTTAGGATTTCTGGAGGGATTCCGTCGCTTCCTGGTGCTTTCCCACAAGCGAGGCGGTCGATGGCTTTGCCGAGCTCTGCTGCAGTAGGTGGGGTGTCTAGCTCCTCCATGACTGGTAGGTCTGGGATGGCGTTAAGAGCAGTGTCTGTTACGGTGTTCTTCGTTGCGTACAGCTCGAGGTAGTGCTCGGTCCACCGCCGCATTTGCTGTTCCTGGTCAGTGATGACCTCACCTGTCTTGGACTTAAGGGGGGCGATCTTGGAGGGGATTGGGCCTGTTGCCTTCTTGATACCCTCATACATTCCTCGTGTGTTGCCTATATCGGCGGCTTCCTGGATGCTTCTGCACAGGTTTAGCCAATAGGTGTTGGCACAGTGGCGAGCAGTCTTCTGGACTTTGTTCCTGGCAGCCCGTAGAGCTTGAAGTGTACTGGGAGTGGGCGTGGCCTTGTAAGCCAGTAGGGCCTTCCTCTTAGCCTCGATCACGGGTTCCATTTCTTCCCAGTGAGCCTCGTACCAGTCAGCGTTCTTCCGCTCTTTCTTCCCGTAAGCAATAATGGCGGAGTTGTATATGGCGTCGCGGAGACGTGACCAATTGGATTCGATAATGTCGTCTGCCGCCATTCCCTCGCCGAGTGAATCTTCCATCCTGTTGATGAATTGCTGGGTCTTAACTGGGTTGCTGGCACAACTGGTGTTGATGCGTGGGCGACCCTTCATCTTGGAGTGGTGCAACCTCTTCGGCATTATGCGCACATTGCTTACCACGAGGGCATGGTCCATGTCGCAGTCTGCACTGTGGTAGCTGCGGGTGAGGAGGGTGCTGCCAATATCCGTTCTTCTGGTGATGACAAGGTCAAGCTGGTGCCAGTGGCGGGAGCGGGGGTGCCTCCATGACACCTGGTGGATCTCTTTGCACTTGAAGAATGTGTTTGTCACGCACAGGCCGTGGTGACACGAAAGCTCAAGCAGTCGCTGACCATTCTCATTGATCTTTCCTCTCCCAAAGTTTCCAAGGCAGGTGGGCCAGGCCATGTGGTCGGCTCCTACTCTTGCGTTGAAGTCTCCAAGGAGATAAAGAGCGTTACTTCTGGGGATCTTGGATAACGCTTCGTCCAGTGCATGATAGAACTGTTCTTTCTCTTCGGTGGTGGCGCAGAGGGTTGGGGCGTACGCGCTAAGAATGCTGACTGGGCCGAAAGTTTTTGACAATCGGAGGGTAAGTAATCTCTCTGTGCCTCCTGTGGGTGGCTCTATGGAGTTAACAAGCGTGTTCTTCACAGCGAACCCAACACCGTGCTGTCTTGGTTGGTCCGGAGACTTCCCTTGCCAGTAGAAGGTGTAGTTGGTTTCTCTGATAGTTCCGTTGTCGGCCAACCGGGTCTCCTGTAGAGCCGCAATGTCGATGTTTAGTCGTGCCAGTTCCCTGTCGATGACGGCGGTTTTCCTGGCACCATTGATCCATGGAAGGTCTGCAGTAAGTCCGGGACACATGGTCCTGATGTTCCAGCTAGCGAGGCGAAGAGCTGGAGGCTTCTTTCTTGTTGTTTGCTTGGAATTGCCTGGTGCGAGTGTTTTGTGGCCCACTTTTCGAGAGACGCCTCTCTGATCCCCACGCACCCAGTGGGGCAGGCGAGCCATGGCGAGATGGCACCTAATTGGCTGGGGGCTGCCCAGCTTGAGGCGGGCGGTAGCTGTCCAGTGAGGTGCGATGACCTCTCCCACCGTCAGAGGAGACCCCTGGCGCTCGTTTCCTTCGCCAATCGGATGAGCTTATAACCGGTAACTGTCTCCTCCCGTGTTGAGTCGACATCTTGCGATGACGCTGGAGTGTCCTCTCCAGTGAAGCTACAAAGCCTGGGCAGGGTGATATGGAGGGCCAGCTGTTGCCCATGCAGCAGACCCCCCCTCTCTTCGCAGCTGAAGGATCCAAGGGGAAAGACAGAGTCAATACAGCTTGGCTTCAGGTGCGCCGCAGGAGTTGCCGGTGTTGACTACGATGTCAAACCGCCTTAGGGACTCCGGCTCCGGATTTTCTGTCGGGGTTTACTCCCTTAGCCTTTCCCCTGAGGAGGTATGCCGCAAGGCAGCGGAGGTTTGGAGTCAGAGTTTCCCTTCTCCTTAGCCTTTCCCCTGAAGAGGTATGCCGCAAGGCAGCGGAGGTTTTTTGGAGTCAGAGTTTTCCCTCTCTGACAGACTGAATATTAAAATGACTTATTAGGATAAATGCCCGGAGAGGAGCCATCAAGATCATCCCATGCAGTTACCAGTCTCCTGTTTGCAGATTCAAACATCAAAAAGTTCCCGAAAGCCAAAAGGTTTTTCTTAACCCGTCTGGTGACAAACCTCACCCAATTCTATTTATAAATAAAGTATGGGAACATTTTGGGAAATCAGTTGCTTAAGAAGACAGGAAAAATAAAAGGTATAAGGACTGGAAAGCAAGAAATAAAACTGTCATTACTCACAGATGACATGATTAAGTTTGTAACAGACAAAAGAATCCATTGAAAAATTATTAGAATTAAAGGTTTAATATGATTGCTAGTGATAAAATCAACATATAGAACAAGCTGCTTTTCTGTAAAACAGCAGCAAGCAGAATGTTGATTTCCAGAAACATCATGTACAATAGCATGAAAAATTGCAAGAAGACAGAAATAAGCTTAATAAAAGATGTGTATGTCTGTCATGAAGAAGAGGTAAAAACTTTATTAAAAGACAATGAAGACAATAAAATATACAAAACAAAACTAAAGACAATGAGGAAAGCCAGAATAAACGGAGAGTATCCATGCTCATGGTTTGGGAGGCTCTATATTGTGAGTGTGGTATATCAGTTCTCCACCAGATTATCTACAGATTAAATACAGGGCCAATGGAAATCCCAACAGGTTTTTTTGGAGAACATAAATCAAAGGTTTATCTGGAGTTGCAAAGAAGGTTCATATGGTCTTTTGCAGAAGAACAAGGGGGGGCGGGTACATACCACACCAGACACTGACTCACTCTAAAGTTTATTAAGAGGTTGCGTAGTACTGGCCAGAAATAGAGAAATAGGCAAATGCAGAGGACAAAAAGACCAGGAACAGGGCCTGGCCAAAAAAACAAACAAACAAAAAAAGACTCCTGGGATAGAAGAGAGGTAGCCATACACCACACGGAGAAGACACGGACTCGAACGGCCAAGGCCCTGGGGCCCGGAGCTCGAGGAACTGGCTCACAGATCTCTGGCTCTCGGCCGTCCCAGCTGCGTCTCATGGCGCAAGTTACTTAACCTTCCTGCCTTTCTGTTTCTTACCTCAAAAATGGGGGAGGGGGGGGATAGTTAATTTTTATGAACCAGGGGTATGGACTTGGGGGGGATTGCTGGGGGAGGGGGGTGCTGGGTGGAGGGGAACAAGGGGGAGAAAATTGGAACTGTTGTAACAATATAATCAATAAAAAACATTTAAAAAAACTCAAAAAAAAAATCAAAATAAAAATAAAAAAAAAAAATGGGGGAGGGGGTGGGAGCAGGATCTATCTGTGGGGACACTCTAAGAATTAAATAAGGGACCTCATGCCTAGAACACTGCTTGGCACAGGGCAAGCCCCAGGGGAAGGGGGCGCGTTTGTCACGGTCCCCCTCATCGCCAGCACACGCCACTGGGGGAAGAACAGGCCTCTCCGTGCGACGTGCAGGGATAGCCGCGCACCTGGCCCGCAAGATGAGGTCAAACCTCTATTTCGTGTGATGAATGAAAACAGATTCCAGTAGATTGAAGATGTCAATGAGGAAGATAACATTGCAATCCTGAAATTATGAATATTATTTTACACACAAAACCTCAGTATAAAGGAAGTTCATATGAACCCTCATGAATTACATGCTAATTGCAATCACTGCAAAAATCATTGAAAACACTAACTCATGTATTCTTATTAATTTATGTTTTATGGAGGTAAGCATGATATCTTTATATTCTTAGGTATGGAGGTATAGAAGGCACTTATTTTCCTTAAAAAGTATAGTCTATTTTCCAAATTACTTGAATTATAAAATTATTTCCGACTTTCCTAGATATTTTATAGCTAATAAGCATTGCATTCTAATAAGAAAATAATTGCCCTATATGTAAGAGGGAAGGACTATGCTATGCTACTTATATTAATCTTAATACATGTTGAACCCAGCTTGTTGCTCTAACCTGATTTTTTGCCTCTTAAAAATTAGCGCGTAGGCCTGGCTGGTATGGTCGAATTGATTGATAATCATCCTATAATGTAAAGAGCACAGGTTTCATTTCCAGGCAGAACACATACCTGGACGGCAGCTTCAATCCCCAGTCTGGTATGTGTATTTTTCCCATCCAGGTGTGTACGGGAGGTGACCAGTCCGTGATTCTCTCTCACATAAATGCTTTGTTTGTCTCTATTTCTTCTTTTCTCTCCCTCTAAAAAAAAAAAGGAAACATTAAGGCTTACATATTAGAAGTTTATAGTATACTACTACAGGGATCTGCAGTTTAAGTTCACACGTCAACCTAAGAAACTGTCTGACCTCAAAAATCCAGGAATTCTCACTCTCCCCAAAAAACAAACAAAAGCAGGTGACCATAAAGATCCGTTTCAAAACCTGCAAGAAAGCGTCCTGCACATCATCCCCAAATGAGGCTAGGATGTATGGCTTAGGACAAAGGCCCAGTTCCTCATACCTGTCATAAATCACTAACCTTTTGAGCATATTACAGAAATGTCCTGTTTTGGGTCCCACCTGGGGCTGGGTGAGCCTGACCACAGGGACTCACTAATGCCAAGACCTTTCTCCAAGCTGACCAGAACACTGACTGCACATCTTCCGCCTTTCCCTGCATGACCATAATTCCTTCCCCTGATTTCTTTATTCTACTCTTCCCTCTCCTTCCTGATAAAATCCCTTGACTGTATTGAGATGTTAGGATGTCTTTGGAGGACAGGAGCCTGCCATCATCTCAGGTTGAGGGCACTTGAATAAAGACTTTCCTTTTCACCAGCACTGGTCCCATGAGGTTAGCTTTTATTGCAGTAGGCAGCCAGACCTGCATTCAGTTCCATATATGTTCATGGAAAGAATTCCTTGAGACTTCACAGTATAAGAATTAGTTCCTATGAAGTTCAAGTCCTCTGAGAAGTGACCACCAAAACAGGATTCTATGAGGACAAAAATTTTCACAGGAGAAAAATTTGTGAGAAAAAATGAGGAGGGATGACAGGAGATTTGAAGTCACTAGGCCACTATATTAGTCTAGAAAGGACAATGGGAAAAGAAAAGGGACAGCGTTAGATGGTTTGCTAGCTGGTTGGTTAATTAGTGGAGGCATCTCAGATTGTCATGCAATTCTAAGAAAAGTTAGCATGGTAGTTGGTTAGTTCTTGAGCCAAAATTACTCATCAAAGGAGGCTTTCATCTCCCAGGAACATGCATTTCTGCCTACATATCCTGGTCATGCTCAGTCATTGGCAGAGTACAGCCTGAGGGAAGACTGTCAGCACAAGCAGCAATATGAATTTCAGAGCTCTCAGACACTAAAGCTTCTTTAATTGTCTCAACCCAGCATGCATGGCAGATAGATAAGATCAGACATACTGAAAGACGTATTTTAGTACATTGCAGGAAAGCTGTGAAGTGCAAACTGATCACAACAGCTACTGACTACTGAATTTTGTTACTTATGCACATTAAGAAAGAGGTAGGAGAAAGCTCCAATGATACAAAAGTAATTACATCTGGAAGACTCTCAAAATGTCACAGGACACACAAGCTCAGACTAAGTGCTGGGACAATATAAAAATTATAATGTTTAATCCTTTATAGATGAAATCTCAAAATTTAAACATAACAGTTTATGGTTTCAATATGAGCTTTTCTAGCAATATTTACTACTTTCCTTTTATATAATTTTTATATTGAAAAGTCAATTTAGAATCACCAAAACTTGTGCAGCCTCTTGAACTTGCAGTCACTAGCTAGATTACAGGTGTGTGCACATCCAATGAAAGAGCAAGCAAGACGCTCAAATGTTAGGAAACATCAGTGACAATACAGAGAGAAGAGAATGACTGACTCAGCAAAGCACCAGGACTTGGCTTTGAACTCCTGCAACTGTCATGTTCTGGGAAAACCGGCAATTGCCTGGTTTCCTGCATTCAGGAGTGGGGTTGTTTTTCTGCCATGAAATCTTTTGGCCAACCACAAGTCAGAAACAAAGAATTTTGCAAAGAGTAACTAGTTTTGCAAATGTATTCGGTAGTAGCAAATCAAAGAATAACTTTTATTTGTTTATGAATGTGGAACAAACTTTTGGTTTGTCATTGCGCAGGAAGAACCGATTTTCCTGTACTTCAAGATGCTCCTGATTGGTCTAATAATAATCAAGTAGATATGAGACGTATTAGCCAGAGAAAATAACCAAATTTAAACCACACCTGTGTATAGGAACCTTGTACACATGAGAGAATCAGAGACCCCACATGCAGGAGAATTGCAGAGATAGGAAGAGGGACAGCGGTATACAGCAGTCCCTCTCTATATCGCGGTTCACTTATCGCGACCCCACTGTACCTCGGGATTTTTTTTAATACAGTGATCCCTCACTTATCATGGGTATTATGTTCTAGACCCCCAGCGATGGGTAAAACTCCGCGAAGTAGGAACCTTACGTTTATTTTAGTATTTCCTGTACAGTACCGCAAATTCCTGCTGTATAGCGAAAAATCCACGATAAATAATTAAACAGAATATTTCAAAAAAACCCTGCGGTACAGCGATGCCGCAATAAGTGAACCGCGATATAGAGAGGGACTTCTGTATTATTTTAAATTATTTATTGCGGACTTTTCGCTATATCGCAGTATTTTGTGGTACTGTACAGTAAATACTAAAATAAAGGTATTTTGTTTTAGTTTTTACTTCGCGGATGTTGAACTATCGCGGGGGAGGGGGTGTGCCTAGAACATAATACCCGCGATAAGTGAGGGATCACTGTAATTTAGTTTGAGACCAAATGCCTGAGAACCAGCAGAGCCAAGGGTGTTAATCTTGGCCCAAGGGCAGGAAAATAACAAAGCTCAAGCTCAATCAGGCAGAAAGGAAAGGAATCGTCCCTGCTTGCTTTCTCGCTCTATTAAGGCCCTCAACGGATTGGAACTGCCCAATGACAATGGAAAGGCCAATCTGCATGGAACTGTAACCTTGTAGAAGCTTCATTTCTTTACATGAGCTTTTCTCCTTTCTTTATTTTAGATTCAAACTGGCTTTATTAAGTGCTCTGACTCACCTGTCTCCTTCTCCCTTGCCTGTGCATTCCCTTATTCATTAAGTCCTCAAGACAGTGAGGATCTGATCAGCATCACAGAATCTTAGGAACAAACTCTCACGTCTATTGATCACAGCTAGAGAGTTTCAGTCAAACTAAAGATAACGGGAAGGCTCAGTTGTGTTTTGGCTCCAGGCCCAGAAGAAGCTGCAGAACCAGCCAAAGCGACACCATGGCTAACATCAGGACCAGATTCCCTGATCAACTACCTCTTCGTGCTGACCAATCACTAGAAAGCACCACCTTGTCCATGCCCCTAACTCCGCTAGTCACCATGATTAATAATTTTAGCCCTATGTACTCATCCATTAGAAACTCTTGGGGAGCTAGGTCTTTGAGTAGTAGCTCCCTTGTCTCTGGGCAGGCGCCACTTCCTAAAACTTAAACCCTTACCCTCTTTGCTGCAGATTCCTGTCTGAGCCTTATTGGGGCTCTGGGGCCTGCTCACAAATGAACCCCTTTAGTCAGATAACAGTACCCACCCACATAGGATAGTGCAAACTAATTAACTGAGTCCACCAATTCAAATGCTAATCTCATCTCTGAAAGTACCCTCACAGACATATCCAGACATCATGTTTAATCGGGTCACCCTGTGGTTCAGTCAAGTTCATGCATAAAATTAATCATCACACCTTCTGTACTTTAGACTCATCGTGTATTAAAAGAGTGATAACTGTTGTACCACCTCCAGGGATTGCTGTGGGAATTTAGTAATTTCATATTCCTAGAGCTCTTAGTTCCATGTTTGGTTCAAAATGGAAGCACAGTGTAACTATGGGTTTACTGTGAAAAGGAAAAGTAAAGCTGAGGCTGAAAAATACAGCTTTTTGAAGTCACCTGCATGTGTTGAGATGACTGAAGCCATGGCAATTTAAAAGGGATAGTTCAAGTGAATGTTTGGCACAGGTAACTCTAAATGCAGAGGAAAGCAGTGATTTTTAGATGTTAATTTTAAGATGTATTCAGATGACTCAGAGTAAAGTAAGAAACACTGGAGTCCCACAGGCCATGGAAAACAGAAATTTTTAAAAATTATATATTTATTATGCTATTAAAAACATTGCTCCAATGTTTCTCCCCTTGCTGCCTTCCACCCAGCACCCCCACTCCCTCAGAAAATCCCCACACCGTTATCCATGTCCATGGGTCATGCGTATAAGAAGTTCTTTGGCTACTCCATTGCCTATACTAGACTTTGCATCCCCATGGCTGTTCTGTAATGACCAATCTGTACTCCTTCCTCCCCTCACCTCTCCACCTATTCTTCCATTCTCCCATCCGGCAATCATCAAAGCATCGTCCATATCCATAATTTTGTCTCTGTTCTTCCTGTGTGCTTGGTTTATCTTTTAGATTCAACTGTTGATAGATATATATTTATTGCCATTTCATTGTTCACAGTTTTGGTCTTCTTTTGCTTAATTAAGTCCCTTTAACATTTCATATATTAATGGTTTGGTCATGATGAAAAGTCCTTTAATTTGTTCCTGTCTGGGGAGCTCTTTATCTGCCTTTCCATTCTAAATGATAGCTTTGCTGGATAGAGCAATCTTGGCTGTAGGTCCCTGACTTTCATGACTTTGAACATATCTTGCCATTCCCCTCTTGCCTACAATGTTTCCTTTGGGAAATCATCCGACAGTCTTACTGTAGGTAAGTCTTACCCTGTAGGTAACTAACTGCTTTTCTCTTGCTGCCTGTAAGGTTATCTCTGTATCTTTAACCTTTAGCATTTTAATTATGATATGTCTTGGTGTGGGCCACATTGCATTCATCTGGCTTGGCACTCTCTGGGATTTCTGGACTTCCATGCCTATTTCCTTCCCGAAATTAGGACAGTTTTCTTTCATTATTTTTTCAAACAGATTTCCAATTCCGTACTCTTTCACTTCTCCTTTTGAGACTTCTATGGCTCAAGGGTTGGATTGCTTGAAGTTGTCCCAGAGGTGCCTTACACTATTCCTGTTTTTATTGGAATCTTTTTTCATCTTGTTGTTCTGATTGTTTGCCTTTGCTTCCTTCTATTTCAAAGAATTGATTTGATTCTCAGCTTCATCCACTCTACTGTTGTCTCCCTGTAAATTGTTTTTTACTTCAATGAGTTATGCTTCATTTCTGGCTGAGTCTTTTTTATGTTGTTGAGGTCCTCACTAAGTTCTCTGAGCATCCTTATACCCAGTGTTTTGAACTCTGCATCTCATAGATTGCTTGTTTCCATTTTATTTAGTTGGTTTTTTTTTTCTGGAATTTTGATCTGTTCTTTCATCTGGGCCATGTTTCTTTGTCTCCTCATTTTGGCAGCCTCCCTGTGTTTGTTTCCGTGTATTAGCTAGAGCTGCTGTGACTTCCTTCTTGGTATCATGATGTAACGTAGTAGGTGTCCAGAAGGGCCAGTGGCACAGCCTCCCTTATTACCCAAGCTGGGTACTCGAGGTGTGCGCTCTGTGTGGGCTGAGTACACTTCCCTCTTGTAGTTGAGCCTTGATTGCTGTTGGCAGGTCAACAGGAGGGATTTACCCAGGCCAGTCAGCTGCAAAGCCTGGCTGTGACCACTGACCACCAATTTCCACCCTCTGTGGAGGGTCAGCTGTGCAGGGGCAGGGGTGGTGGTGCTCCGACATGGCCTGTAGCTTCACAGGTGTCAAGGCTCTGGAGTTTCCTGAATGGTTCAGGCCAAGGTCAGTCACCACATGTGTTCTGCTGAGGGTCACCCAGTATGAGCTACAAAGCAGTCTGTACATGGCTGCGACTTGTTCTGGGCTTGGACATTCATAGGTGAAGTGAAACCGTGGACCTAGGCTGGCTGCTGTGGGCCTCTGGCTCATGAACCCTAATCATGCCCTAAACGACAGAGCCAGGGGGAGGGCAGGGCTGCTCCAGAACAGCCCTCGTTTGACACTTGCTCAGTTTGTCCACCATCCTACCCCAACATGTCTCCTGGTGACACTTTTAACATTTTCTTAATTAAAAAAATTTTTTATATTTGTTTTTGTATTTGTAATACATGCAAAAAATAGAAACTTCAAAAGGCACAAAGGATATCTGTGTAAAATAATTTTCTTTTCCCTCCTGAACCCCAGTTCACAGAGCACCCTTACTTCAAGGCCACCGTTGTCACCAATGTTTTGTGCGTCCTTTTGTTCACTACAAAATATGTAGCTAGTTTTCACTCAGTTACTACTTTTTCCCCTTAACAATAGATCTTGGAGAACATTTCATAGTAACACTGGCTTGTTCTTTTTAATGTTTGTACAGTATGTATAGATGTACCACCTTATATTTAATTGGTCCCTGTTGTTGGCTCTTCAGATTGTTTCCAATATTTTGCTCTAATAAACAGTAATGCATTGAATATCAATGGTATTTATTTTTGAGTACAGTATTCCCTCACTTATCACGGGTATTATGTTCTAGACCCCCCGCCCCACGATAGGTGAAGATCCGCAAGGTAGCGACCTTACATTTATTTTAGTATTTATATATATTTTAAGGCTTTATAAACCCTTCCCACACACTTATAAACCATTCCCAGTCCCTTATTAACCGTTTCCACACTTTTATAAACACTACTTATGTTCTTAACCATATTCTACACTCTTAAACCTATGTAACTTTAACAACATACGTATACAGTACTGCAAAATCCCACGATATAGCAAAAAATCCACAGTAAATAATTAAATATAATATTTTTTAAAATCCCACAATACAGTGAGGCCGTGATAAGTGAACCACGATATAGAGAGGGACTACTGTAAACTCAATACAGTAGACGGCCACGTGGCCATAACTTAGCTGTGAAACATAGTCAAATTAAAGACTTGCTCATGTTTTAGTTTCAAAACTGTAGCATTAATAGTACCCAGCTTTTACAGTACTCCCATAGCTAAGGATACTTCTTCCTAAACCAGATAGATTTAAAAAAAAAAAAAACAAAAAAGACTTGAATACTTTATTTAATGCTTACATAAGACAAAATATTATATACTATACCTCATGACCTCATGCATTGTCTGAAAACTATGGCCTAACAATAATTCCTCTTAGATCTATAATGAAATAAATGGTAGTGCCACAAGGATAAGATTCCTACTAAGCAAAACTTTCCAGTTAACACATCAAGTTTAGAACTGAAAATTGTACTGAAATAATTTTGAATGGGAACCTTCCTGATGTTGACTGTCCTTATCTTGTGCACTGAACATCACTGTCCTGCGGTGATTCTCACTGAGTCACCGGATGAACCCCTGCATCAGTGCCCTGATACTAAATACACCACCCCCACCCCCACCCATTTTCCTCCAAAAAATAGTCTCATGGGGTTGAAGACTGATCAGTTCTCTTTCAGCGCCCTCTAGTGTCCCATGCTCACCCTGGTTTATCACTTAACACTGTGCTGGGATTGTTTCCGTGTCTCCTACCTCCATCACGTCCTAAACTCCAGGAGGGCAAGGATGGTGTTCTTGTCGCTTTTGTGTGCCCAGCTCCGAACAGTCATGCCCCGCCTACAATGACCACCCATGAGTATTTATTGAGTGAATGAGTTATTGAAAAACGACTCAGTGAATAAGTGAGTGAACAGATTCCTTTATTCCTTTCTTGAGCTCTCCCTACCTTTTATAGTTTTAATGTTGTCTTCTTTGACACTATTGCTCTCTTTACATGAAGCATGATGGCCTTTGCCTACGGTCCCTTCCACCTCTCTGTCACTGGAGAAACCCGACTGACTGAGCACATGATTGGGTTTAAAAGCAAACAGGGAATGGAGCATTCTCCATGGTTTAAGTTTATAGCTTTAGTGCATAATCTTTCTGACAGGTGTTTTGAAAATTCAAAGACATTTTGTTTTCCTTCTGGTTCTTGAGTTCTGAATACGGTTGTCAATCAGCTGGTTACTAGGCTACACAATTATTGCTGTTGGGTAAGTCTACAAAATTCATTAAGAGTTGAATTAGGTGGTGAACACAATGCTAGGAAGTATGAGATAAACATGGCAAGGTTTGCACATGATAAGGCTTAATACATACTTATTGACTGATAAAGGGCAAGTGTAGGGCACTTACACTTAATAATAGCTAATGTCCGAAGCACTTTACTCGAATTTTCTCATTTAATTTTTATAAAAATCCAATGACATAGAAACTTATGTTTTGCATTTTTCAGAGGGGGTAATTGAGGCCTAGAGAGATTAAGAGATCTTTCCAAGGTGATATAAAGTTGTAAACTTGGCTAACATCCAGGTGCACTTAATACTAGGTAGAGGCTATAATTGTAACTGCTCTGCTCCATTGACCCAAGAGATTGTCTGTTTTATCAGAGAAGCAAGATAAACAAATGAAGCCACCAGACTTCTCCAAACACACCAGCTCTCCATCTGACTTCTTGTATATCTCCTTCAATCATCTACCACTCTGCCCTGTGCAAACTGCTCTCCAGCCACACTGAACTATTTGGTGTTTCTGCGATATCAGAGCACATTCCTGCCCCAGGGCCTTTGCACTTTCTGTCCTATGTCTGGAACACTCTTCCCCCATGTATACCTATGGCCATCTTCCTCATTTCATTCAGTTCTGTGCGTAAATGTTATTTCCTTGGAGAGACTTTCCTGACCGCTGTATCTAAATAGCATCCTCTGACATTCTATCTGCTGTTAACCTGCTTTATTTCTTTATTTAACCAAAACCTAACATGATATTGATGATCTTTTTATAGATTTAGTTTTAATATTTGGTGCGTCTTCCACTAGATAATAGACTCCAGGAAGCCAGGGACTTGGAGTGTGCCCCCAGCAACTAGAAATGTGTCTGGCACATAATAGCCCCTGTTGAATACATGAATTACATTAGCATATGTCAGTGGACTTTAAAATAAATGACAAGTATTGAACAGCAGTTCTGTGGTGGGCATTTGCCAGATGTTTTACAACATATTATAGTGTCTCGTGTATTACTTTGCCACCCCATGAGAGAGGCATATTACAGTAGTCCCTTACTATATCGCGGTTCACTTATTGCTGCCTCACTGTATCGTGGGACTTTAAAAAATATTATATTTAATTATTCATCTCGGAGTTTTCACTATATCATGGGATTTTGTGGTATTGCATACGTATGTTGTTAAAGTTACGAAGGTTTAAGAGTGTAGAATAAATGTAAGGTTCCTACTTCATGGGGCGGGTCTGGAACGTAATACCCACTATAAGTGAGGGAATACTGTATTTTCTTTTCATTTTGTAGAGAAAAAAAAGGAAACTGAGTTCAGAGAGGCTGAATAACCTGCTCCTGGGCAGTTAGTGGCTGAGTCTGGAGGTGGACACGCTCTTTCCCACGATGGATCATGTCCTAGGGGCTTATTTTTCTTGCAGAACTATGGCGGAGGTGCCACACACACCCTAGGCTCGGTTGGAAGTTGCTCTGTCCAGCAGAGGCTTTGTGACCACAGCGGAACAAACTTTTACCCAGGACATTTCATTATGTCTGGGGGAAGGAAGGTGACTGCCTCTCTAGTGGAGACCAGCAGCCAAACCTTCATTTCTTATGCCTTTTATTGAGGAGGATACATGAGAGAGATACAAGGCTAAAATTCATAAATTGTCTATTGTATTCAGTTGTTTGACAGGAACAGATCACACATACCAGTATAGGGGTCGCAGTGACCAGTCTGTGTCAAGGTCCATAAAACATCCTGACCAGGTGCAAGGTTTCACACACTCCTTGCTAGAGATTGTTTATGTTACATTACTGATAAGGAAAGCAGAGCAAGTTCTAAAGCGTAATGAGCATAATGAGTGCTCTTTGATCTACTTCCCATAGCAACCCTCTGAGTGGTTGTCAGTCATGTTCCGCACGCAGCCTTACGTTGAGACTTAGAGGCAAGTGCAGCCAGAAAGCTGGCGGCTTGCCATGCTCAGGCCAGGTCTAAATTCCTTAAACCACGAGGAGTGGTTGCCCATACAGAACTACTCGCCCAAGCCCTCAGCAGCAAGTAGCTGTTTTTCCATTTTTGCAATGCTGGTATTTCCACAAGTTCTGACTGGAACTTGGATCAAGGGTTTTCAAGCTGCAGCCTAACATCCATAGACAGCCTCACCAGGGTCACAACATGGGACAGCTGCCTGTCCAAGACCGGATTCCCTCCAGGAGGCTTCAGATCCCCTTACTTTTTTCAGGCCAGTAAAAGACTGAGCAGTCACGAGGAGGGTGGTCAGAGCAACTCCAAGGCAGAGAGGGTTTTATGTTCCTGCCCACCTCTTTGATACAAGGAAAGCTTGGTCCTTTGCAGAATGTTTTCCAAACTTTTTGAGGATGGGCCTGTCCCCATGGCTCGGCTGGCTGGAGCACTATCCCCTACACTGAAAGGTTGAGGGTTTGATTCCCTGGTTGGAGAGAGTACCTGGGTTGTGGATTCAATTCCTGGTCAGGGCACAAATGAGAGGCAACAGGCTGATGTTTCTCTCTCTCTCTCCCTTCCTCTCTCCCTAAAGCCAATAGACATATCCTCAGGTGAGGATGAAAACAAAGCAGGAAACACATTTTTTGATGATGTCTCAATGGGTTTTTTGCAAGTAGGGGCTTTACTCATGTTGTTCTGAGGGCTGGAAGTTGCATCCCTCACACACGAAGGAAGTGGAGAGGCCATCCTTGAACTCCTGCTGGAGAATCATCATGTTCTGAATGTGGATCTGGATGATTCCATTTGAACAAACCTACCCCATTCTGTCCCTGGGCAGAACACAGGAGGGGACTGATGTTGGCCTACACCACTTGGGGAACCCCAGAGCCTGTGCACGCAGCGGACAGCTACAAACTACACTGGAGCACCACCACGCTGCCCCTGCACAGCTGATCCTCCACGGAGATCAGAGGTTGGTGGTCAGTGGTCACAGCCAGTCCTTGCAGCTGACTGGCCTGAGTATATCCCTCCCACTGACCTGCCAATAGCATTCAAGGCTCAACTACAAGATGAGGGTATACCCAGCCCACAAGAAGGGTGCACTTCAAGTACCCAGTTTGGGTGCTAGGGGAGGCTGTGCCATTGGACCCTATAGGACACCTACTCCATTAGGCCATGCTACCGAGACACAGAGTCAAAGCATCTGTACCTAATACACAGAAACAAACACAGGGAGGCTGCCAAAATGAGGAGACAAAGAAACATGGCCCAGATGAAAGAACAGATGAAAACTCCAGAAAAAGAACTAAACGAAATGGAGATAAGCAATCTATCAGATGCAGAGTTCAAAACACTGAAAAGGATGCTCAAGGAATTTAGTGAGGACCTCAACGGCATAAAAAGGATCCTGTCAGAAACGAAGGGTACACTAATTGAATAAAGAACAATTTACAGGGAAACAACAGTAGAGTGGATGAAGCCAAGAATCAAATCAATGATTTAGAACATAAGGAAGCAAAAACCAACCAACAAGAGAAAAAATCCAAAAAAAAAAAAAATGAGGATAGGATAAGCAGTCTCTGGGACAACTTCAAGAGGTCCAACATTTGCATCATAAGAATGTCAAAAAGAGAAGAGAAAGAGCAAGAAACTGGAAATCTATTTGAAAAAAGAATGAAAGACAACTTCCCTAATTTGGTGAAGGAAATAGACATGCAAGTCTAGGAAGCAAAGAAAATCCCAAACAAGATAGATGCAAAGAGGCCCACTCCAAGACACAACATAATTAAAATGCCAAAGGTTAATGACAAAGAGAGAAACTTAAAAGCAGCAAGAGAAAAGCAGTTAGGTACTTACAGGGACGTCCTCCTAAGACTGTCAGCTTATTTCTCAAAAGAAACTTTTCAGGCTAGGAGGGATTGGCAAGAAATATTCAAAGTCATGAAAAGCAGGGACCTACAGCCAAGATTGCTCTACCCAGCAAAGCTATCATTTAGAATGGAAGGGCAGATAAAGAGCTTCCCGGACAAGATAAAACTAAAGGAGTTAATCATCACCAAACCACAATTATATGAACTGTTAAAGGGAACTTAAGAAAAAGAAGATCAATACTATGAACAATAAAATTACAAAAGATACATATCTATCAACAATTGAATTAAAAACAAACTAAGCAAACAAGAAGAACAGAGACAGAATCATGGATACAGAGAGCATTTTGATGGTTGCCAGATGGAAGAGAGATGTGGAGGAAAGGGTGAAGAGGTGAGGGAACTAGTAGTACAAATAGGAAGTTATAGAATAGCCATGGGGATGTAAAGTACAGTATAGGACATGGAGTAGCCAGAGAACTTATACTCATGACCCCTGGGCATGGACAATGGTGGGGGGATTGCCTGAGGGAGTGGGTGGGGGCTTAAAGGGGGAAAATTTGGGACGACTGTAATAGCATAATCAATAAAATACAGTTTTTACAAAACGGACCCCATCCTTAGGGAAAGGGGTCAGGGAAGGCTGTTCTCTCATACAAAATCCAAACAACTCAGAATGAACCAGAACTCTGTTCCCCATGAGGTACTGATGTGATGATCTGTTTTTTTTTTTTTTTACAAATAAAACTTATGACATTTCTTTATTAATAAACCCTCTCTGTAGGATTGCTACTAGTGTATCCAGAAAATGGCCTTTCTCTACTTCTTGGCCCCAAAAGGTGGTGAAAGGGCAGTTTAGGAGAAAATTGATTGACCCATAAAAACCAGTGAGCATCTCAGTGGAACAGAGATGCTTAACAGTGCTGTTTATTCTCCATTGTCCCTCCAGATCCCCTGACCACCCTCCTCTGTCCTACTCTGAGCCCTGGGGGTCCCCTCTATGGTACACACCACTTGGGCTCTCCTGCTCACTGGCTTCCAGGTGGGTCTGACAAATAGAAGGCACCAGCCTGGAGGTCAGAGGGCAGGATGAGAGAGAAGTTGGGATCTTTACTGTCCTTGGCCCTCATCTCCCTGGGCCACGGTCAGGCTGTGGCTGTATCTTCCCATAACACAGTCCCTGGCAGAGGGCTCCTCTCCCATGAACGAGCTCATGCCACATCCCAATACTAATATTCGTCCTTTTGCCTCTTCAGGCCCAGTTAACTGCTTCCCGGTCTTGCTAGAGGTAGGGAGACAAAGATACATAAGACATAGTTTTATGCCTCAAGGAACTCACAGATATAATGAAGGGGAGAAATGGCTTCACTATGGAGATTTTCCCATGATCAGTTTGGGACTACAGTGCAACCTGAATCCTCCCTGCACAGTCCCCAGGCCTTTAAAAAAAAAAAAAAAAAAAAAATATATATATATATATATATATATATATATATATATATATATATAGAGGCCCTGGCTGGTTTAGCTCAGTGGATTGAGCGTCGGCCTGCGAGCTAAGTGTCGCTGGTTCGATCTTCCAGTCAGGGCACATCAGAGAAGGAAAACTCTGACTCCAAAAAACCTCCGCTGCCTTGCGGCATACCTCTTCAGGGGAAAGGCTAAGGGAGTAAACCCCGACAGAAAATCCGGAGCCGGAGTCCCTAAGGCGGTTTGACGTTGTAGTCAACACCGGCAACTCCTGCGGCGCACCTGAAGCCAAGCTGTATTGACTCTGTCTTTCCCTTGGATCCTTCAGCTGCGAAGAGAGGGGGGGTCTGCTGCATGGGAAACAGCAGACCCTCCATATTACCCTGCCCAGGCTCTGTAGCTTCAGCTTCACTGGAGAGGACACTCCAGCGTCATCGCAAGATGTCGATTCAACACGGGAGGAGACAGATACCATGTCACTCCCGAGTCGGACTGCACAGCCATTCTCGGCGGTGCAGATAGACTCTTAAGAAGCTACACCATCGTCTCTCGAGACGGACGGCTGCCGACGACGATATATATATATGCTCATTGATTTTAGAGAAAGAGGAAGGGAGGGAGAGAAAGAAAGAAAACATTGATGTGAGAGAGAACATTGATTGGTTGCCTCCCATAGGGGTACCTGACTGGGAATTGAACCCATAACCTAGGTATGTGCCCCTACCAGGGATTGAACTCGCAGCCTGTTGGTGTACAAGATGATGATCCAACCAACTGAGCCACACCGGCTAGGGCCCCTCGTCATTTTTTAAATTCTCAAGTCTGTCTCCTCTAGTCCTGCTCTGGGGAACTGCAAAACCACGTGCCCTTCATTATCACTGCTGCCCTCTTTGTTATCTTATCCAGTGATGGAGGAAATCTGCTCGATTAAAGGGGATTTGTATTCTATATGGCTGTTATTTCAAGGCCACCAAATTCCATTGGTTCTCGTAGAAAGATGTAGCTACTGTACTGTAGAATGTTCTTTATCTTCTATTGACCTGCGACCCCATGAGTCATCTGCAGCAGCAGCTTCCATACCATAATATCATCAAAAAGATCTCGGTGTACTTGTGGGCGTTCCACTGATGGAAGGGTTTTTCTGAGTCATGAATATGAATATGATTATTCAAATTACTCTGGTAGATGTCAAAGATAAAAGGAAATGTTTTATTTTGTGTTCATTAAGCACTGGAGGGTATGTTTTCGCGGATGCCGACTCATTATGCCTGTAACAGTTCATGGGAGTTAAACTCCAACATCACATCAAGGGGGAGAGATGATCTCTCAAGTATTTGGCTACGCCTTTCTCCAAATTGCAGATCAAAGCTAGGTTGTGAACTTCTACGCCGTCTTGCTAATGGATTAGACTAACTATGTGAAATTTTTTTTCCTCCCTCCAAACACTAACTTTCCCTAAATAGAGCTGATTACGGAAGTTTTGTAAGCATGAGAGACTGTGAGGTCTAGCAAAGCTAACTGCCATCATAGGTCTTCCCTCCTGGGGAGAAAAACTAACACTGTGTAAATGCCTGCTGTGTGTAGGGGGCTTTCCTTGCACCCTCTCACTTGGGTTCCACAAACATAAGTGAGATGCTTCTGTCTCAGATATGAGGGAGCTGAGGTCTGGGGCGGTCCAGTGACCTACCCCAAATCACGTGTCTGATAGGAGAAGGAGGCAACAAGCCCAGGACTGTCTGTTTAAAAACACATTGAACGCACTGTTTTGGGCCATTTCCCAGGGGTCCGTCAGATACCTGCTCTATGATAAATGTGATACACAGGGCTGGGGACGGCGCACAGAGTGAGAAGCTAACAAAAATGCCAGAGCCGCGTGACTGGTACATATGAACCCATACAAGCTATCTGGTGATGTGGTTCTGCCTTGCATAAACCTGCTTGGTGAAAAAATGGATTAATCCCAGACCGTGGTGAATGAGTCGCTAGGCAAGTGCCCTTTATGTGACTTGGGAAAGGAAGGCTCATGCATACAGGTGAGGAACATGGTCAAAAAAGAGCCAATCGCAGGGCTGTGTCCGTGGCATGCCCGTGGGTGAGATGCCCCTCCTTGTCTCACCTCACTGTACAGGAGGCTTCTGGAAACTTCCAGAAGGAGAGAACCCCCAGAAAGTTCAGCCTGAGGAGGTATTTGTCTTAATACCATTTAAGACAAAATGTCTCTGCTGCCATGTGACTAAAACCTGTTTCGTCGCTGGCAGTGACATGCAGGAGAAAATGACTCCCTGCCTTCTGTACACCATCTTCCTGTGAACTTTTCCCCCAGGACCTGCTTTCAGGTCTGGGTAACAGGTGTGCTGTTCCCTGTTGTGCTCTCTTTGGCTTTTCCTGCCTGGGGTGAAATGTGGGATCCCAGAAGAAACGGAAAAGGACCAGCTAAGTAACACTTGGAGTAACAGCCGGCCCTGAGGAGGCCCCACCTGGAGGGCTGTGCTCAGCTCTGAGCATCGAATCACCAGCCAGGTACAGACAAACGGGGTGCATGCTAGGGGAGGGGCAATCACGGTGATGGAGGAGGAGGTGGATTTAACGAAGAAAGATGAAAAGAGCTGAATAAGTAGAGCTCCGTAAATGATGATGTGCGGGAACTCGGGGACCATCCACTTATATCTAAAGGTTGTAAACAATCGGCAGAGTAAGAATTACTTGGGTTAGACCTAAGATGTATAAGAAAGGGTAATGAAAAGAAACATATAATAATAATGGACTGTAATTTTATACCTCTTCCTATCCCAAGAAACCTCAGAACATTTTATGGCTCCGTATAATATACACACGACAGTGGGGCACATTCAGACTGTAAAGTGGCTTGTAATTTAGCTAACGCTTTTGTAAAAGTAATACTTAGTGAGAGGGTAACAGGCACTTTGGGCATAAAGGGCAGGACCCTGGCTTTGTTTACCGGCCACCCCCCTCCCAGGCACAGTGAAGGTATAGAGCGTTGCTTTAAGAAAGACCACTTACAAATCTCGCCACTGCCAGTTTCGGACATGCACAAAATTCAAGCCCCGTTGTACAGAAGGGGATTAAGGATCGTCACAGTGTGAGAAACACGGGTCTCAGAAAACCGTGGAAGGCAGCTACAGCTTCCATCTCAACACTGTGTCAGATCGTCAGCGACCTGATGGAGCTGGCAGGACGGTAGCCAGACCTGCTGCTCCTGTTCAGACCTGGAAACCCTGTAGATGGGGCGGGGTCTCCACCTCTCTCTGGACCTCAGCTTTCCCAGCCTCTATCTGAGGAGGCAAATCTTGGTCTCTCTGTGATACTGGACGATGGTGGGCTTTTGCATTTTCCTGTTCCCTCTGCTTAGAGCCCTCTCTCCTCAAATACCCACATCGCTCACTTCTTCATTTTGTTCAGGTTTCTGCCTGAATGCCAAGTTGTTAGAGAGACGGTCCCCGTCCACCCTGTCTAAAATAGGAGCAGCCTCTGCACTTCATCACCCTCCAGCCCTTTAAGCAAACTTATCAATACCTGGAATTATGAAATGACATGATTATTTTTTTCTCTCCATTGACTAGAATGTAAGTTCTTCCAGGACGGGGACACGGCTGTTCTGTTCGCTGTCCTGCCACCAGCGACACCTGAGGACCACACATAGTATCCCCTCAGTAAGTTCACCTAAGTGAGTTTATTCAATGTACCCTGGACGTTCTCGAATAAAGGAACCTCGTCAGTCGCATGTTTTTAATCTCTTAAAATACCTACCCTTTCAATAGCCCTGGATAGACTAGTGGCCTTCTCTCCAATTTACAGAGAAGAAAACTGAGGCACAAAATACAATTTGAGAAAACTTGACATGGCAGGAACCAGATTTAAATCTCGAGCGCCTGAGTTTCCAGGACTTTCTAGGGGGCCCGTGGGCATCTCCCGGCAGAGCCCATGTTTTATGTCTATAAACTGCTTGCCTCTGACATTGCCTATATTTGTAGGAAGTCATAAAGGGATGAGCAAGAAACTCTTCATGCAGAATTGGATACGTGCATTATATAATGGTCTCACTATAGGAAAATCTATACATCGGAGCCAACTCCCCTCTTCTGTTTTTTGTGGGGTTTTTTAAGTATATTTTATTGATTATGTTGTTACAGTAGTTCTGATTTTTTTCCCCTTTGCTCCCCTCTGATCAGCCCTCCCCCTTCCCTACAGCAATCCCACCCCCCTTACCTCATGTCCCTGGGTCATGCATATAGTATGTTCTTTGGCTTCACCCTTTCCTGTATTATTCTTAACTTCCCCCTGTCTATTTTGTACCGACCAATTATGCTTCTTAATCCCTGCAACATTTCCCCATTTCTCCCCCTTCCCCTCCCAGCTGATAACCCTCCAAATGATCCCCACACCTATTATTCTGTTCCTATTCTGGTTTGCTTAGTTCAATTTTGTTTTTATTTTTTAGATTCAGTTGTTGATAGTTGTGAGTTTGTTGTCATTTTAGTGTTCATAGTTTTGATCTTCTTTTTCTTAAGTAAGTCCCTTTGACATTTCATGTAATAAGGGCTTGGTGATGATGAATTCTTTTAGCTTTACCTTGTCTGGGAAGCACTTCATCTGCCCTTCCATTCTAAATGATAGCTTTGCTGGATAGAGTAGTCTTGGTTGTAGGTCCTTGCTTTTCATCACATTGAATATTGTTTGCCAGTCCGTTCTTGCCTGCAAAGTGTCTTTTGAGAAATCAGCTGACAGTCTTATAGGCATCCCTTTGTAGACAACTCTCTGCTTCTCTCTAGCTGCTTTTAGTATTCTCTCTTTATCTTTCACCTTTGGCATTTTAATCATGATATGTCTTGGTGTGGTCCCATCTGAGTCCAGCTCACCCGGGACTCTCCATGCTTCCTGAACTTGTATGTCTATTTCCTTCACCAAATTTGGGAAGTTTTCCTCCATTATTTTTTCACATAAGTTTTCAATTTCTTGCTCTTCCTCTTCTCCTTCTGGCACCCATATGATTTGAATGTTGGCAACTTTAAAGTTATCTCAGAGGTTCCCAAGCCTCTCCTCATTTTTTTCAATTCTTGTGTCCTCATTTTGTACTGGTTGACTGTTTTTTTCTTCCTTATGTTCCAAATCATTGATGTGAACCCCAGTTTTCTTCCCGTCACCATTGGTTTTGTGTGGATTTTCCTTCATTTCACTTAGCATAGCCTTCACTTCTACCCTTATGCATTTGCCATACTTAAGTATATCTGTCAAACCTGTGAGCATTTTTATCACCAGTGTTTGGAACTCTGCATCTGTTAGGTTGGCTATCTCCTCATCACTTAGTTCTCTCACTGGAACCTTGATCTGTTCCCTCTTTTGGGCCATACTTCTCTGTCTCCTCATCTTGACAGGCTCCTGTGTTTGTTTGCTTCTGCGTCTTAGATAGAGCTGTGGCTCCTGTTATGTTGTAAGGGACGGAGCCTTAGGGATTTGTCAGTACAGGGTGACCTGTTTTACCACATTGTATCGCTGTGGGGGGGGGGTCTGAGAGGGAACAATGCCGCTTGCCCAGCACTTGCCCCTTTTCCAGGCACTTCTGTATGGGAATGGGGCCTCTTTAGCTGTTGCCCTGGCTGTCATTCCCAGAGTGGGTGGGTCTGCAGACATTCTAGGACCTTGGGGGCCCTTTAAACAAATAGACTCTGCTGAGAGACCGGCAGTTTCTGCCTCTGCCCCAACCCCCACTGGTCTGCACAGTCAGAAGCAATGAGGCTTGATTTTCCCCAGTGCTGGGACCATGAGCTGTGAGGTCTGGTAAGGAGCTTGGAATGCTCCCCAGGTGTCCCTCTTGACTTTTAAAAATGTGTGACTGTGCTTTCTGCCAGCCTGCTGCTGCTGCCAGTGCCGCTGCTGCCACCGCCACCACACTATATCCTCTCCGCCCCTGCTCCACCCCTCCTACCTGTCTGGGTGAGTATTTCTTCTTTATATCTTTGTTGGACTTCCATGCAGTTTGATTTTCTGGAACTTCTGGTTGCCTCTAGTTTTGAGGTAGTTGTATTCCTTCTTAGTTGTGGAGGGAGACTCAGAGTGTCAGTCTAGGCCTCCATCTTGTCCAGAAGTCTTTCCCCTTTTCTGTTAATGGCAGGGATCCGAGGTCTGTGGCACAGGTTGTCTGTACAACATATAGTTCAATTGGTTGCAGGCGTCGTTTTTCTAAGTAGCTGGGAGAGTGAAAGAAGTGCTTGGGTACTGAGCTTTTTCGGCCTCCCATTGGGTTCTGATTCTTCATGTCCGTGTGTATGGCTGGTCACATGTTTTCCAAGCTAAGTTTTTGATGATTGTCCTTCATTTGCCATTCGCTGGTGCACCAAGAGGATTCAGAGGCTTCTTCCTTTATTGACCAATATCAGCATCATTTTTATTTTTGTCATTAATACTGAGTCACCAATGTGCCAGATAGCAATACGGGGACATGGAGGTGGGGGACAGTCCTTGGCACAGTCCTGTGAGAACTTCACAGGAGGTTGAGACACAGAACCACTATTGTTGTTTTGGGAAATGAGGCCATCGTGTGCTGTTCACCATGTTGGGAGCCTCCAAATCCACTTCTTATACTCCCGGCAGGGAGGTCAGGGGCAATCGCCTGTCCACAGGCAAGCCGGGGTGGACCCCATAGACACAAAACCTCCAGGAGGTCATTGCAAGGTCACATGACAGAGCGAACATTTGGGCCTGGGTTTTCCTCCCCCGGCTCCTGAACTTGGCCTTGTGTATTTAGGGAGTTGATGCTTTGCTTTATTTTTGGAGAAGGCTTCACTCTGCCCAATGGCTCACTAAGTAAGGTCAGACCTTTTGGTCCTCCTTATGAGGGACAGGAGAAATGATTAAAAAAACAGAAGATTCTGGAGCCCATTGACTTCTGTCAATTTGCAATTATTCCTTCTCTTTGAGAGTTGATCCCTGCCCCCACCTCCTTATAGACCCAAGATGCAGTTTGGGAAAGTCAAATCAGAAATACAAGAACAAAAGAGCCAGGTGTCAGTGAAGAAGTACCTTTTTTTGAGAGAGAGTGTTAATAGAGCCACCCACCTCAGACTCTGCAGGCTTTTCAGACGAGACACATAATGATTAAGTAACCCCTTTTCTTTCTTTTTAGTCAAAGATTTTTTTTTCCAGTCCTTCCTTCTGGCAGTGAGGAGAGTTCATTAACTGGGCGAGCAAAGGGAGCCCATTTGGGCAATGTGCTTTTGAAAGGAAGGCATTAGGTTCATTTGCTGTTTGATTCTACATTTTGTGAAAAAAAGAAATTACACAGATCGACTTATTTTGGCTTCTGAAATGGTGAGTGATAGCATTGCAGGTATAATTGCTCTGTATCGTTTGGGCAAGGAGACAGTCTCAGCGAATGGTCTTCCACTGCCCTGAGCCTGGGCCAGGGTGAGGCCTGGACTATTTGTTCCCAAAACAGAGTTTTCTCCTCCATGCGCAGAGAAATCCTACTGCGTATGTGAGAGGTCATGGTCATTCATCCATCCTGAACACACCCAGGAGATAAATAAATTTGGAGATGAAAGTGGGAGCATGTGGGCAGTGTTTTGAGCGATGGGTGGTGAATGATTTTAACTGAGCTCAGTATGTGAGATTTTTTTTTCCTTGAGATTCTCTCCACCAAGCCTGCATTTAGGAGTATGCAAAATTGGTCTATACTATTTAAACAGGCTTTAATAATAATGGAAAACACTGAAGAAAGGGAACTATTTGGCGTTATGGAAAAGTAGATATTTTGGAATGAGATGGATCTGGCCTCAAACCCTGACTCTGCTTCTTATTAGGTGTTGTGACTTAAAGAAGTTGTTAAAAAAATACCTTCAGTTTTGCCCTGGCCAAATGGTTCAGTTGGTTGGAGCGTCTTCCTGTGCATCAGAAGGTTGTGGGTTCGGTTCCCAGCCCGGGCACTTACAGGAGGCAGCCTATCAATGTTTCTCTCTCACATCAATGTTCCTCTTCCCCCAACCCCACACTTCCTCTCTCTCTCTAAAATCAATAAACATATCTTTGGGTGAGGATTAAAAATAAAATAAAAACCTTCAGCTCAGTTTCTTCATCTATGAAAGGGAATAATAATAGCACCTACCTATTATATCCTGAGAATTCAGTAAAATTACACACATGACGCTCCTGGCACATGGAATGCTCTCAATTAACTTCAGTCTGCTTCCACCCTCTGGCCCCTTTAAACTGCATCTGATTAAATGCACAGTCAAGGTTAGCGGAGAAGGCGCTGTTTCATGTACGAGAGAGCCGCTGCCTGCAGACACGGTCCAACTCAGAGCCACGAGCCACTTCGGGGCTCCGGGGGGACTTGGGGCCGCTACGCCCTGCACACCAGCTCCGTTTAGAACCCAGATCCTTTTGTGCTTTGTTCCTCCTTGGAGAGAGCGGGTGACCTTGGGGAAGTCAGCCTGGCCTGGGAGTGCGGAGCCTGGGTGGCCAGCGACAGGAGTAAGGAATGGGTGCGACCTCCGTGTCCCAGAGAGAGGTGCGGGTGCTCCGCTGCGTTCTCAGAGTTCCCTCGGAAAGCTGAAAGGGACGCAGCCGCTCACAGCACGCTGTCATTGGTGACACCTCTTTACTCCCGGGGTGACGATATACCTGCTTTGGAAGGACAAGAGCCCATTTGCAAAGCAAGGGGAAAACCTCTCCTTTCACGTCTCCTGCTTTCTGTTCCCTCCTTTTAGAGTCTCCTGCAGGTTTTCCCCCTTTAAATCAAGCCTTGATGAACACGAGTGAGAAAAATCACTTCCCTCAAGCTAACCGCCTCCACAATTCTTAGAAATACTGATAAATGGCTCATATGGCTTAAAAGCAACGAAGGATGCTCCCCTGGGAGGTTTGCCGGTTGCAGGAAAGTGAGATGGGGGTGTTGGACGGGGTTTAGGCGGGAGCAGGAGAGCAGGAGAGCCGGGGCGCTCGGTGAGGGGGATCCGGAGGATTTATGAAGAGTAGAAACGTGGGGTCATGGATGGGAAGCTGGATTCTGGGGAGAGAGCATGTAGAGACTGCTCAGGGAGCCTGGCTGTCTCTGCCTCCTTACCACGTTTATTAAAGACATATATTACCTTTCAAAGCTTTCTGTGGGAGGATTTGCACTTCTTTTACCTTTTAATGTTACAGAAATCACACACTTATGCGTTATGTCCAAAAACAAAGATAACAATTGGGGTTTTAAATGCATTAATCTCTTAAATCAAGTAGAAAACAAAAAGTGTAGCTACATTCCAAAGTTACGATAGCACTAGCTTCAATAGTCGTCCATGTACTTACTTTAATAGAGATGTTTGTTTCTTCCTAAACCTTTGGGTTAATTAATGTCCAGTGTCCTTTCATTCCAATCTGAAGGATTCCCTTCATGCAGGGCAGGTCTAGTGATAGAGAACTCTCTCAGCTGAGGTTTATCTGGGAATGTCTTAATTTCTCCCTTATTTCTAAAGGACAGATTTGCCATGTGTATGATTCTTGGTTGGCAGCTCTTCTCCTTCAGTGCTTTCAATATAGCAGCCCACTGTCCCCTAAATGGCAAGGTTTCTGATGAGAAATCTGCTCATGATCTTATTGGAGAAAATATAATGAAAGTTATCTTCCTCTCAGCTTTAGAGATGTTAATAACATACCTTCCTATGTCTGATATAGCAGGACATTTTCTTACAGTATCATGGTATCAATTAAGTGGTGGCATCATTTTGAGACCAATTGGAGCATCAGGAAAAGAAATTGACAATTTTAATGGTAGACAATATAAGGTCTTTAAAAGACAAAAATTATTATAGATTTTCAAACTATAAATGAAAAGGCCACTGAAGCACCCTACAGATTTTAATTTCTAATGAAGTAAATATTATTCTTTAATACCCCACATAAACAAAAAGCTTTTTAAGGTCCTTGTACTTTTCAGAGTAAAGGGGTCTCGGGACTAGTAAGTGGGTTTATCCCCAGCTGTGATTGGTTCATTTCTTGCTCTGACTTCATAAGGCATCATTTTGATGGAATTACAAACTACTCCTATATAAGGCCCTGGCCTGGCTGAGGTTTTTGTCCTTTACAGCCCAGGAAGCTGATGTGTGGTGACCTGTGAGACTTGGATCTGTTAGCTTGTTTTTTCCATCCCCTCCCCCCATTTTATTTTTTCTCTTCTTTTTACTATTCTTTTTCTTCCTTTTTGGTTATTATTTTCCTTTGTCTTATTTTTCTTTGCCCTCTTTTCCCACTTTCCTTTATTCTTTTTGTCTTTTTTCTCTTCTTATGTTTTCTTCTTTTCTTGATTTTTAAATGTAAATTTTCTCAATTTTTGCTTTCTCATTTTTTTCTTTTATTATTTTTTTTCTCATCTTTTTGTTTTCAACTGTTTTGGTATTTTTAGTACAGTCAGTATCATTAGTATTGTTGATCTAGTTCGTATAGTTAACACAGTGTAGTTATTACTGTTTATTAGCATGGTTAGCATTGTTGGTATTAGCATAGTTAGTATTATTGGCATAGCTAGTAAGCATAGTTAACACTGTTATTTAGTATCATCAGTTAGTGTATTTGGCAAGTCACCATGTTGTTGGACCTTGCAGCCACATCTGCTGAGCTCCCATAAAGGGGCTCAGAGGATTATCATTCACAGGATGTGAAGCCAGAGGAGGTGCTCTCTGATGTTCATAGGAACATGTGCACTTTGACTCAGTTTACCGGAAATACGTTGAGCACACTCTGTGACATCCTCTCTTATGCCGTCCCAGAGTTCTTCCTGGGATCAAAATGCAATGGCCTTGTGGTAGGTATATGGAGCCTAGGAGTGGTTTTATATGAAATGATCAATGGGGCCCTTCCTTTTATGGGAAAGAACTTCAGGGAGCTGTGACAATACCCCATGACACTTCATATTTTTTGGATTGGAAAAGACCCTAAAGAAATGGATGACCCTTGACCCTAGGGACAGAGGAAGTTTAAAACAAATTATGGGGGGCCCATGGCTAAATGTGGGCCAAGAGGAGGAACTCAGGTCTTAAACTGAGCCACCCTGCGATGACATGGGCCCCTGGGTGACAGAGGAGATGATGAACCTGGGGTTTGAGTGGGACCAGATCCAGGACTTCTTCATAGGCTGTGATGGCCACATGCCTCGTCCTGAGCACCCAGAAACCAAAGTGGGGTGCTGCACCATCCTGGTAAGGCCCTTCCACCCCCCTGGCTCCAACAGTAGTCCCTCCCCAACTCGGTAGGTTCAGCCAGATCTCTCTAGGTTCTACCAGGCACGGCAGCAGCCTGAGGACCAGGAGTCAGGGCAGAAGGCCATAGAGCCTGCCAGTTGCCAAGCCAACCTGAAGTGGAGGACTGCCACCCCCAGCCCAAGCCCTCGGTGTGGCCCTGAGGGCGCCCCCTCCACCCACAGCAGCAGCAGCAGCAGAGGGAACCACACAGGGCCACCAGGAGGTAGCTAGGAGGTTCTTGGACTTTATTCTGAAAGCTTTGGGCTATTCAAGAAGTGTCATGGCAAACAGAACAGGAATGAGCTGATTTAAATGGTGGACAGCCGAGGCGGGGGGTTATACCCAAAGGTCAAGTGGGACCCCCTGCATTGTAAAGGCTGAACTTGCCACATAATGTGGAGGAGATAGGTCCGCGGTTGGACACAAACCAGTGGTGGCAGTGCAAGAAATACAGCCATGTGTGTGAGGACCCCTGGGCAAGGGGTCTCGGTCCAGCAGGCGATGGAGATTACAAACTGCCGCAGCGTTCTCTGCACAGGATTCACACTGGGAGGGTCCCTGGCCTCTCCGTGGCCTTCAGAAGCATGGCACCTAAAATCCCTGGTGAGCTTGGAGGATGCCCTGGAGCCACGTGAGAGGGGACAAGAGGAGAGGCCACCCTAGCTGCAGGTCCACCGCTTGGCCACCACTTAGATGAAACTTCAGAGACGGAACTGTCTTTCCTCCCTTGCTCTCTCTCTCTCTCTCTCTCTCTCTCTCTCTCTCTCTATGTTTGTAGGCGGGGGCAGTTTTTATTAATGTGCTTGGTTCTTCCAAATCTTGTAATAAACTTGGTGCTTCAGAAAGATGTTTGGGTTCTCTGGTTCTGCATCCTTTCTGCACCGAATCGGGGCTGGGCCTCCTCCCATCTGCGAAATGTGTTGTAATGTAGTTGATCTTAATCAAAACAGCTTCACATGTTCTGTTCCTCTTGTCCTTGTGGTCCCTTGACTTCCACCCCTCAGCTACCTGGTCCACTTCCTGCTTGGGGGCAGGATGGTGTTGGTGGCACACACAGCCCACCGCCTTCTTCCCATGGGTGCTGGATATTCAGTGATGTCAGCAGGCCTCAGCTCTCCTCACTGCTTGGCTTTGCTTGCTTCCCTCTCTGCTGGTCTCAGGGGAGTGTTCCCTTCGTGAAAGCAAGATGGCCACCAGCAACCACAGGCTGCACCGTCCCCAGAGCTCGGCAACGGAAACAGAATTCTGAATACAGTCCTCCACTGTGACAAACCTTGTTCACGGAGCAAATGGGTTACCGGTGTAGCACAAACCCAGTTAATCCACACAACGCACCTGTGCTGAGCGAGATGGCGCGAGTCCATCCTCTTTGGCTTTTAAATTCAAGACACTTCCTAGGAATACAATTCTGGGCTCATAGTTACCCTCCACAGCAAACAACTCCGTGACTTAATGATTTCTCAGGAGATGTTCAACGCCTCAGAGAAGTGCCCTCTCACATGAAACTTGGAAAGATAAACGTGGGCAAAGAAAATCAGTGACTCAAATCCAACACATGGCCAAGTATGGGAATAGATGCCTAATTGTCTTTCCGGGACAAGAAGTCAAAGGACACCAGGTTTCTAAACTTAGGACACACACCAGAGTATGCTTAAGATATGTTTTTGATGGATGTATGGGAAGTCCGCCTCATCCCATCAATGAAATTGGGGCAACAGAATGCAGGTGGGGAGGAGGGTGCAGTCCCTCGTGACACACCGTTCTTCACTCTTGCTTCTGAAATCAGAGGGCAGTCGTGGAGAGGCGAAGAGCAGAGACTCGGGACTGGAAGCCCTCTAATGTGCCCCCCTAAATCATCTGAGGCAGGTTCATTTTAGTTTTGAAAAAGCCCCAGGGAAAATCACACCGAAACCTCCTTTTGGTCGAGCCGTTGCGGTGTTAACAACCCTCACTCGCTGGAAGCTTAATCCCCCTAATTCATCACCTGCCACAAGCAAACACAAGTGGATGGAGTCTATCTATTTTCTCAACACTTACGCCTCCGCCTCCTTCCAAAACGGGTGGGAGGAACCCTCTCATGGCGCTGGCTCCTAGTGTAGGGGACAGCGGATGTAAAAAAGCTGAGTGCTCTGTGAGATGCTGCTAGAAAGACCCAGCACGGCCTCGGCTGGTGGAAACCTGGGCTGGATTTAGCATAATTCTGGAACGGGCCAAGTGGCCGAGCGCAGAGAGCAGAGGGACTGCAGCTGGGAGAGGGCACAAGAACCGTGTGCAATTGCTTTGCAGCAATTTAGGGAAAGAGACGAGACACTGGGGAAAAGTAATTCTGATACAGAAGACTTGAGGGAAGTCTTCTAAGTGTTCATACGTAACCTGTGTTCCAGAGGGTCATTAAGGAATGTGTGAAGCTATGTGCGGGGTTGGGGGGAGGGGCTCGAGGGAAATTGACCATCGTTCCAAAGCTTCGTATGTAGATAACTTCTAAAAAGACCAGCCCAGACGGTAGCAGGCAGGACGGTGACGCTCAGCATCAAGTGCAGCACAACAGGAAACAGGCTCATCCCTCTCTGCGAAGGTACCACGCTGACCTTTAAGGCTTCACTACAGAAGCGTTTGTCATGCCGAGAGGCTGGAAGAAAATGCAAATGTGGAAAGAAACTGAGTGAACGGAGGGAAAGGAGACTGAAAGGGCTAGAGGCCACCTAGGCGATGTGAAGACACACTGAGGGCCATTTGGAAGCTGGACAGGGAGATTGTTCCAACCATGCTATCTGTGACTATTTATTGCTGTTATTACTAATACGAGCTCAACATAATTAAATTGGGAACTCAGGTTCTTTACCCAGAACATATACCAGGAAGGATGTTGTTGTATGTACATGAAGCCAACCTTGCACAATTCCTTCAGAGCCAGAAAACAAAAACCACCGAAGAAAAGCAAAAGTGAATGGAAAGAGGATTGAGGGGTCCCCCTTGTGGACACTTGTGCGCCCTGCACTTTAGTGGGAATCTGGACCTTGGAAGGATGGACGGAGTAACCGCCTGACGGAAGGTTGGACCGATAGGTGCGTGGGTGGATGGAGGGATGACGATGACTTAGAATTAAGAGTTCACGGTAAAAAGGTTACCTGGAATAGCTGTAAAACAGGAAAGGGCTGGAGGGCGATCGGGCCATCGTTGGCGATGGGTGATAGACTCCTGGCCAGCCCAGGTCAGGTGGTTGCTGGTGATTCAGGTGACTATTTCATTCAGCAGCTTTTGTTTCCAGCTGTCGACCCGCCATCGGTCCTCGCTCTGTGACATCCTGCCCCGCCCCTCGCCCCGCCACCCTCAGGTCTTCCTCATTCCTCTCCAGTCATTTCCTCCCCGGTCCTAGTTCATTTCCTCTCCCTAAGCTCCTGACGTGGGAGGTGTCCCGTTCGCATCTCACTCAGCGCTTTCTCCTTGGATGACCTCACCCATTCCCGGGATTTAAACAACCCTCTTTCTCCTAGTGGCTCCGCGAGTTATCATCTTGGTCAGACCCCTCTTCTGAGCATTGGGTTCCCATATGCAGTACCTGCTCTTCAACTCCGCGTTGATGTTTCAGAGGCAGCTGAAGCTTCCTGGGTCTGGAACAGAGCTGTTACCCCATTGGCGCCGTTGGCTCCTGCGCCGGGGCTTCTGGCCTTTGTACCGGCTCCTGTGTCTACCCAGCGGCTCAGGCCAGAAACTGGGGAGTGCATTCTTGCTTCTACCCTTTACTTTCCCCCACCCATGCACACACATACAAAATGCATCCCCAACGCCTGTCATTTTTATTTCCCAAATTCATCTTCAGTCCTCTTCCTTTCTACTACCCTAACCTTGGACTAAGAAGCCACCATAACTTCTCCTTTGGACCCCTCCTAATGGCTCCTAACTGGCCACCCCGCTTCCACTGTTGCTTCCCAGTGGTCAGTTCATGCTGTTGCTGGAATGATCTTTTAAAACATTCACAAAAATGCCCCATCGACTTAAAACTCATTGTTTTCCACCACACTTCCAGTGAGGTCCCCTCACCTGGCAATAAGGCTAACGTGCTGGATCCTGACACCTCTGTAGCTCAGCCTGTCACCCTCATCCACCCCGGCCACAATGGCACTTGAGGTTCTCAAACAAGCTCAGCTCTTCTCTGCCTCTGGAGCGTCAATTCTCTATGGTGCCCTGGCCTGGAAGACTCTTCCCTTCCAAGAGCTCATTTCTACTTATTCAGGGTTCAACTTCAATGTTATTCCTGCAGGACCCACCTTTTAGTCCACTTGGGTGGCTATAACAGAAAACCACAGACTGGGTGGTTTAGAAACAACAGAAATCTATTCCTCACAGCTCTAGAGGCTGGGAAACCCAAGAGGCTGCCGGATTCAGTATCTGTTGAGGACTGACTTCTTGGTTCATAGATGGCTGTTGTCTTCTCGCTGGGAGCTCTCTGGAGCTCTTTGAAAAGGGCACTAACCCCATTCCTGAAGGCTCCACCCTCAAGACCTAGTCACCTCCTAGAGGCCCCACCTCCTCATACCATCACTTTGGGGGCTAGGTTTCAACATGTGAATTTGGGGAGGACACAAACATCCACAGCGGTCTCAGTAATTTATAAAGTTACGTGCCTACTTTTGGTACTATCGTTTTGTCTCTATGAAATTATAATTTCATAAAGGCAGGGGGTATGTTCTTTTTGCTCATGGGTTTTCATTTTTGAAATTTGGACTTGAGACTCAGAGGTGGAGTCCATCTCTGCTGGTTGCCTGCATTGGCCACAAGTCCTCCCGGGACTGTGGAGAGGTGTTTCTAGTCAGAGAAGAGAATGGGGACAAAGTGGGATGGGAAACCCCGACAAGAGGAGAGAGAGACCCAGAGATAGACAGATACTCCCCAACCCTCTCTGGGTTTGTTGGTCTGTTTTCCCTCAGGACATCTCAGAATCCTCACATCAATCTCCTTTCAGCTTGGGCTAGGCCAAGTGCACTTCCGTAACCCGAAACCAACATAAGCTGGTGGGAGATGAAGACAGAACAACTGGAAGAAAGTTCCCTTAGCAACTCAGGCATCCGAGATACATCTTGAATCAATCATTGCAATTGACCCAGAGGTAAATTTCAGGATTGGGGACTGAGCTCTCTACCTCCCCGTTCCTGTGCCTGTTACCTGTCTCTGGCTTCAAAAGGCACTGCCCTGGTGTACAGTCTCTTGAACCTCCTTCATGCTGCAGGGTGGGCTAGAGGAAGGTCAAGGCTCTGGTGGCCCCAGACACCTGTCACCTTGACACCGAGTCTGACGTGAACCCTGGAGCCTGTTCTCTCTCTGCAGCTGCAGCTGCAGCGCGCTGTCTGGGCAATGATGGATTTGGCTTTTCTTCCTCTGAAGGACAGGGCTGGGCTAATGTAACACATCCTTCCTGCAAATAATGCATTTCTAGATTTCTGTGCTTAGGGGTATGTGATTTCTGAAGGGTAAACACGGCCTGGAAGGGGGAAAAATTGTTCTGCTTAACTATGCAGAGAATCCCCAGCAGTTCCTGTAATTTGGTTTTCTCCAATAGGGCACATTTGCATTCACTGACTTGTGGCTTTTTAGAATAGCAAATGCATCTCTCTCTTCTCTAGGTTTCATTAAATGACCAGGAGGTCTCCAGGCTGCACTAACATTAGCCAGTCCTCCTGAGACTGGAGGCAGGCGATCCAGCTAGCTTGCTTCTCTTTCTCTACCCTCCCTCCCCCATCTTTTTTTTTTTTAAATCCTTTTTGTCATGTGAGGACTGAACCTCAGCAATCAGTGTGTGTTTGTGTTTGGGCAACACACACATGCAATAGGATGGGGATCAAAGCTGCGGGAAGGAAAAGCATGTAATATCTAGCTTAAGATTAAAAAGGGTTGCCTTGATCTACAGCTGACGTTGGTAAAGGGAATGGGTGTTTCTATTGTTTTACAATTTAGTTTTTTAGTAGCACACGCCCCTGTGGCATTTAATATTTGGTGTTAGTATTATCTGCTGCCCAATGGCTGATCCCCCACCCATCAGTGAGGAGGGACAGTTCTGAGCAGAGTGTCAGTCACTCCTGTGGTCCCTTGGCCCCTGGACCTCTTCCTGAGCCTGGGGGAGTGAGGGGCGGCTAAGGCCAGCATGGCTTGGGGACTCACATCCCAGAATGTCACAGGTGTGTGAACTGAGAGGAGCAAGAGAGTCTCTGTACTCTAGCAGAGAAGCCAAGACTCTTACACATCATCTGGGCTTGGCCATTTTGTGCATTCCAGCTACAAATAAGGCAGATTGGGAGTCACTGATTAGGCATAAATGGTAAGAACAGAGCATAGGAACCTCCACCAGGAGACTATGAAAATTTGCCATACTTCCCCAGAAATGCAGTAAGGGTTACAAAACAACTCTGTAATGCCCTAAAATTACTATTATTATATTTCATCAAATTAGGTTCCCATCCACATGGTCCTTCTGATCCATTTAAGTTATTTTCTTAGGATCAAATGATCAAAAGATATGGCATGGTTGCAGGAACTGGCTTTGGATTTAAAAATCCTGGTTTTGAGACACAGTTTTTGCACCCAGCTTGGGCAAGTTGTGACATTTCTAAACCTTCCTTTTCTAAAGAAAATAATGTATACATTGCCTAGTAAGAAGGATCTGATGAGGTGATATATTGTGAAACTGTTTTGTTAGCTATGAACCATAAAGCTATTATTATTTCTCTTCTAGGCGACGAGCAGAGGTTTTCAGTGATGGCTGATCAAAATAGTGAGAAATCACCCTGGCCGGTTGGGTTAGTTGGTTGGAGCATCATCCCATACACCAATAGGTTGCAGGTTCGATCCCCAGTCAGGGCACATATGGGAGGCAACTGATCAATGTTTCTCTCTCACATCTTTCTCTGTCTCTCCCTCTCCCCTTGAGTGAGGATTTTAAAAAATAGTGAAACATACTTTTGGTACTTATGTGCTTGTCCCTATAACTGTTCTGTTGGCCTCTCTGCATTCTTACCCTGAAGCCAGAATCCAAGCACTTGTCCTAGGGTGTGCTAGAACTAAAACCCTTCAGGGTTCTGCATGCTCTGGGAGTTACATTTCTGGAACTGCCACATGGAATTCAAATAATTTCATTTGGTTCACTAAGACAAATCTGCTCTGATCACCTTCGAAGTTCCTGTTGTGTGATAGATGGAAGGCTGTTCGTTCTGGGGCATTATCAGCGATAGATAGTTCCTGTCTATCCCTCCTCTGACATCACAAGAAATTCTCTCAGGGCGTTCGTGCCTGTGGGAGATGCTATAATGTGCTGACTTAAAACACGTGCCTAAACGCTGATTAGGCACCTGTTTGGCTTAAGGCACAACTCTGGGTCCTAGGGATTGTGGAGTACATGTAATTACCCTCTTCCATAAACATTCACACAAAGTGAACTGAGGGTTATTGGTTAGAAGGATCTTGCCTGTTGGCTGGTAGCATGCCCAGTGTGGTTTGGGAGGTGGGACAATCATCTTGGTAAGTATGACAATGCCACATTATCACAAAAACACAAAAGCAGCTTCGTGTTCAGAAAGATACCTCTAGTGGACAACACTTTTTAATTTCCTCTAAAGCAATTTGGCCAGAACATTTCTTTTCCACTGTGGGAAGCTTACGGAAAAGTAAATGGGGCTCATGCTGAACCTTTAGATGCAATGACATTCTCAGGAGAAGACACGTCCAGAGGGCACCGGGGCCAACGTGCCAACCGAGCATGGGCCGAGGGAAGAAGGGCAGAGCGACGGTCAGTCCCGGCTGGTGCTTCTGTGGCCCTCCCTGGGCAGTTGTTACCTTGAAAACTTCTGCTCCGTGAAAGGACATTGATTTTGCCAGTTTTTCTTGTCATTGGCCGCCTGATATTTACTCTTGGAAGTGATGTAACTGTTGATACATGGGACTGCTCACTTCTGACATTAACATGGGAGGGAGTTGCTATGATCATGAAGTCGACGTAGGCTTCTCCAAGTAACAGATGTATATTTCATGCCACAGACCAAGTCTTCCGATCCAGGCTAGACAAAGCCTTTCTCGTGACACCTGGCTGACAAAGGCTTGCAGACCATCTTCCATGGGCCGTTTAGACTGCACGCACTGGATGCTGCCCATTAAGCAAGGATCACGCTCAGCCAGGAACAGACACAACTGTTTAAAAATGGATCCCACGGCAACTACGTTTTCCCATTTTCACCTTCATAGGGATGCTTTCAGAGATTCATTAAAACATATCATTCTGATTGTTGAAACTGAAAACAACATTACTTCATTCAGTTTCAAGGCTTCCCAGGCCTTAAAGGGTTTTTACTAATTTTAATTGTCAGAGTGGTACAATTTAAAAATAGGAAGTTCTCTTGGCAGTAAGAAAGTTGCTAATTTGATATATACCCATACATTCTGGAGATAGGAATATATTTTTAATCCATTCAGACGCAAGGGATGCTTAAAGCCTGTCACATTGGAGGTGAGGACAGTATTTATGTATGTATTTTCTACGTCCATCAGAGAATGTCACTCCTACTTCTAGCTGGGCAGACTTGTAAGGTACAAGGCTTAACACTTAGCTATGATATACAATACCTGTTCTCCAATGGTTATCAGGAGGTACACTGATTCAATAGCTCTCAAAAGCTTAGCTGAAGGAAACTACTATGGAAGTTTGCTGTGAGAGTGTGCGGTGGAGATATTCCCTTGAATACCCTACATTTAACCCTGAATGGAGGCAGATCAGAAAAGCCTCACACTCAGGCCACATTATTTTGGGCTACGGTTTGTGTTATGGCTTTTCTGAACCATGCTTAGTGTTGTTCAAACAGATGGCCCCAGGAGAACATATTTCGTTATAGAGATGAGTGTAGTGAAGATTTGACTACCCTTTGGGAGGTAGCCACTAAACCCTGGGCATTTCCTGAGTGGCAGGGGTGTCTTGTTATTCCTTGGACACTCCTGATGGTTCTTGTGCATGAGGTGACTGGGGGTAGGGCTGGCCATGCCAGAAAGACCAGCCCTGTAATGAGGGGATGAGGTTCTGGACAACTACATGGGCAGTGATTCAATCGATCGTGCTTACATGATAGACAATATGGACACTAAAGGTTGGGTGAGCTTCCCGGGTTGGTACACTCTGTGCATACTGTCACATGTCAATGACAGAAGGGTCATGTGTCCCTGGAGACACAGAAGTTTCACACTGGGAACCCACCCAGACATTATTCAATGCATCGCTTTCTTTGGTTGGTTCTGATTTGTTTCTTTTTTGCTCTAACAAAACTGTGATTGTAAATATAACACTTTCCTGAGTTCTCTGCATCATTCTGGTAGGTTTCCAAAACTGAGGATGGTTTAGGGGAAAACCCTGAACTTGCAGTTGGTGTCAGAAGCCTTGGGCAGCCTTTGGCAGCCTGTGGGGACTGTGCCCTTCACCTTGAGTTTGGCTAATTCCCGGGAAGAGGTTTTAGAGGACATTGCTCACTGCACCCTATCCTGGAAAGTGAGCACCAGGAAGGGACAGCTGAGCATTGAGCATTGTTTAAGATAAGAGACACCATCAGTTCAGTGGTGTGCGTGGAGGTGAGGAGGCCCATCTCAGGAGAACTGCACTGGTTTCTCTGGCCACTTCCTATGGAGAGGCCCTGGCTCATGTTTTCCCACCGGAAACAGTGAAGCCATGGAACCAGCTTTGAGGTTCTCAGAAAGACATACAGTACTTGTATCCAGTTAGATTCCCGCCTGAATCAGGTCTAGTGCTGGGTGACATGACACTTCAAGGTTCATTGTTCCTTCTGCCTGAGAGACGAAGGACAAGGAGACCCCCTGCTGGGCTCCCTCTGCCCTCCACCAGAGCAGTGGAGCACCTTCAGCATGGTGGGGCAGAGGTGGGCTGCAGGTAGGGTGCTCTCCCACCAAAGCTGCCACTGGGACTGGCCAGCTGCTGCAGCCCTGGCCACAGGGGGAAATGAAAGGGACAGTCACAGAAGGCTTATTATACCAAAGAGCGGAGAGTGACATGAAGAAGAGGTGCTGTTACTCCTGCAGCAAAGAGCCAGGGTCCCGGACCGGGCCTGAGGTAGGACATTCTGAGAACCCGGACTGGGCAAGGACGCCAGCACCCTTGGGTTCCCGACGGTTTTATCTGCCCGTGCAGTCTGCAAATACTGCGTACTGTAGGTTACTGGCTCTGGGCTCTCAGACGGCAAACACCAGAGAAGTTCCTAATATACATTTTGGGGGCTAAGTAGAGTTGTTTTCTGAAAAAAATCTTGCCAATGGGGCCTTAAATAGAAAGTGTTAATCTGCCATCCACGATCAGCATCATTTCATAAAGAAACACATTTTAATGCCAGAAAGAAAAACAAAACAGGAAGGCGATTATCACAGAATGTAGAACAAACCTTCTAAAATGAAAATTAGCTTTTAGAAAACTCCCTGGGTTTATCATATATTTTATCAGTTGGCACTGATCTAAAAACAAAACAAGCAAACAACAACAAAAAAAACCAACCTGCGGTGGATGTTTGGAATTAAAAGTTAAAAGGTCTAGGTTCAAGTTCTGGCTCACCTGCTCACCTACCCATTGGCTCCGTGGTTCAGGGTGAGCCGCTTACAGTCTCTCAACCTCGGTTTTCTCATCATAAAATGGGGACGATAAACCCCATTTCAGGACTGTTGTGAGACCCAAGTGAGCTTTCACATGTAAAAGGGCTTTGCAAATTGTCAGGAGACAGGCAGAGGTCAACCATGCCCAGACTTGGGAGCCTGGAGGTCAAACATAATCAGCTTTCCCGAAGCTCTCAGACTCACCCGAGTCCTCTTCCTCTTGGTTCTGGGTTGTTTGCTTGTTTGTTTTTGGTTCCACTACTTCAAAAAGGGACCTAAGAAATTGCCATCTACACCGTCAACTAGTGCCAGCTCACTCCCACCCCAGCCGCTTGCCCAGTACCAGTGGCTTGTGCAGTATTTCCCTAGCACAGCATAAGTTTCTGGCATCGTAACATGACCACTTTTTTTTTTTTTTAAATTCTCACCCAAGGATATGTTTATTGATTTGAGAGAGAGAGAGAAAGGGGAGAGAGAGAGAGAGAGAGAGACATCAAGACATCGACATGCCAGAGACACATTGAATGGTTGCCTCCCCTATGTGCCCTGACCGGGGATCGAACCCACAAGCCTTTGTTGTACAGAAGAACAAGCCAACTGAGCCACTCATCCAGGGCTCACGACCACTTTTCATGATCACACGCCATGAGCTGTGCGTTGTCTCTGGCAGAATGCCTGGCCTGACTTTGGGGAAACCCTTTTTAGGACTGCTGACCTCCAGAGCCTCGTTTTCCATGCGCGGGGTCCAAACGGCCTTGTACACTGAGCAGACTGAGCAGGCAACCCTCCCTCCCCGGCAGCAGCCGCGTGGGCCACATCACACGGAGGTGAGGCCAGCACACCTTCCGGAGGCCGCACTGCACCCGCCTTATTTCCTGCCAGCGCCCTGCTCCTGCCTCTCTGCCCAGGGATTCCTGGTCCGGTCTCTCTCTGCCTCCTGCAGCCAGAGTCCAACAGGATCGGGGTGGTGGCCATAGGAAGAGGGCAAACTCACTGCTTCCTTCCTGCCCAGGATTCTCACCCGTCTCTGCGCCTTTCCTGCACATCCTGGCTCTTCTTTCCCCCCATCTCCCTCTCTCCCGAGGTCTCCCACTTCCCTTCCTTTGAGCTGGTGGAATCAGCTCCCACCGGCGGGCACAAGAAGGCTCTTGGAGTCTCTGCCTAGCCCTCCCTGACCTCTCCTCCTGCTCACTTCCTGCCCTTTTCTCAACCCCTCTTTGGCCCAAACCTTCTCCCTCCTTCCTCCATGAAAGTCCACCCTCTCAGGAGGCACTTGCTCTTTCCTAAGCAGGTACGGTCCCTGTGGTCCGTAGGAGCTGAGGGCACCTAAGGGAAGGCCCTGGTAGGTTTTCACACGCCTCTAACTGGGACCCTCAGCTGCTGCAAGCCCGCCAGGCTGAACTCGCCCTACCCAGCCTTGCTCTTTCCTCCTCATTAAGGCGATCTCTGCAGCCCAGGCAGCCCCGCCCCATTTACAGCTCAGTAAGCACCTGCCGTCACCTGCTGAGAGCTCAGGCCAGCCAAGCCCTCCAAATGCGTTGAACCCCTTCTTTGATTTCCACTGGGTTTGGAACGCAGGAGGCTCGGACACCGAAATTGGCGCTCTAGGTTCCACGGTGAGATAGCTGGACGGGAACAACATGGGGCCTTGATGGGCAGGCAAGCTGTGCCGCACGTAAATCAGAAGACAAGGCAGCGTATAGTAAGGAGGCTCTTCGGGGAACTCCGCCCTGAGAGCAAAGCTTAATGCAAACGCAGGCCCTATGGGCTTTTTAAAAACAGCCGACCTGGGTTCAACACTCCAGCTCTCCTTCTAACGAGTGATGTGATCTTGGGCTGGTTATTTAGGCCCCTCAGACTTTCCGTTTCCTCGTCTGCAAAGTAGGGATGATAACACCTAGGATCTTTGTAGGATTAAGGGAGGTCATGAGGGGATCACTCCCAGCGCAGTGCCTGGCAGACGGTTCGGTCCCCCACAACCCTAGTTCCCGGTGGGAACCAGAATAGCAAAGCGCAATGTGCCATCGCCATCTAGTGGCTGGTTTTGGAGTTGCAAGTAAAAGACTCCAAAAAAGTTTATGAGATGGCTTGTTTTAACTTACCGTGTTTAAATAACAAGATGCGTAGAAGCTGGGGCAATGGGATAAAGCAGTGGTAATGGGGAGGCATTCTATTCAGGGAGAATGCCATGAAAAAAACAGAGATGGGAATTACTGCACTGAATTTCTGTAGGGAGGTGTAGTAAAGAGACAAGCGATTTGGTTTCTCATAGTACCATAAATCCTGAACAAGCCGGCAACGGACAGGGACTTTGCTGAACCTCAGGGTGTGGCCCGCATCCAGGCTGTAGGGAATCCGTGGTTTTTCTGCCCCTATGCTGAGTTTCATGGCGAAAGTGCTTTTTTTGTGTGGTTGTCCAAGGAGAATGCCCTAATAATTCTCGCCCTGGGAACCCAGGCCTCCATCAGCAGGTGGCCTGGTGGCGGGTGGATGCTGCAGGGACTGGTCTGGTCACACGAATATTCCAGTGCCAACAGCTGAGGAACCACCTTGCTGGCTACTGGCTCCTCTCAGAGGGGACCTTCGGAGGTCATTGGGAAAAGCTGGGAGTATACACAGTGAACACTACCTGCAACTTCAGAAAGAATTATGAAATCACAGTGCTTGAAGATTCAGTCCAGGGAAAGTGACCAGTGTCACCCACAGGGTATTTCTGGGGGGTCTGCAGCATCCTCTGAGAGAAAGCCAGCAGGCGCCCCATGCCAGTGGCTGATGTCCCTCAGCACCTCCCCACTTTACAAAGCCTCTGTCTCCTGGAGACCTCAGGCATGGCCGGGTGTGGATGGCTTCCCAGGGTCACCCTGTCCCTCTGCCTGTTTCCCTGTGCCAGCTGGCCAATGGAGGCCAGGGTACCTCTGTGACCTGAAACAGCTTTCCTGTGTCATGCTACCTGGTTCATAACTGGAGTTAAACTTACAACCTGGGACTGATCATCTGTGTCCTAAAGACTGAGATCACTAGCTTAGAGGCAGATGTTAGAGAACCCACCCATGCATGCATGCAGGCACACTCCTGCACACCCAGCCACGGACAGACAGTGAGATGCCACAGAGAAATGGACAGAGACAGGTAAGTAGCTTTGTCTTAACTTGAGCAGAGCTGGCACCTCATAGGTGCTGCAAGAATCAGGGACAACCAGCAGACTTGGCAATGTCCTCATTCCTCCTACAAATTCCAGTCCCTTTCTCTTATCTGCTTTCCCACAGAAAGGCAGTCCTGCTGACTCCACAACAGAAGCCAAAAGGGCTTCGGAGGCCCCCTCCCCCCACTGTACATTTCAGGCTTTGAAGTGATACCTGCTTGGTGAGCTGAAAAGGCAGCCAGTTCTGCCAGTTGTCCTTGGTCCCAGGGTAATCAAAGCTGTGTGTGGCAAACCCTGGGACAAGTCCTGGAAGACACAGCTTTGGGGCTTTGGGGGCCACTCTCAGGGGGTCTTGGCAAGCTAGGGACCCTGCTGACCTTGGCTGCTGTTTGACCTAAAAGAGCTGAGAACCCTGGGTTTGTGGGGCTTGGGGGCAGGTTACTCTGATGAAATACACGCAACATAAAATGTACCATTTTAACCATTTTCAAGAGTACAGGTCAATGGCATGAAGTATAATCACCATGTTGTGTGAACCTCCCCACTATCCATTTCCAGAGCTATTTAATCTTCCCAAACAGAAACTGTACCCAGTAAACAATAATTCCCCATTACTCTATCTCCCTGTCCCTGGCAACCACTATTCTACTTTCTGTGTTTATGAATTTGCTTATTCTAGGTACCTGTTGTAAGTCGAATCTCACAATACTTGTCCTTTTGTGTCGGGTTTACTGCACTTAGAATAATGTTTGCAAGGTCCATCCATGTTGTTGTATAGATGAGAATTTCATTCCTTCCTATGGCAGCCTCACTATCGCGGATTTTTTGCTATATTGCAGGATTTTGCAGTACTGTATATGTATGTTGTTAAAGTTACGTAGGTTTAAGAGTGTAGAATATGTTTAAGAACATAAAAATAGTGTTTATAATAAAGTGTGGAAAAGGTTAATAAGGGAGTGGGAAAGGTTAATAAGGGCCTGGAAATGGTTTATAAGTGTGTGGGAAGGGTTTATAAAACCTTAAAATATATACAAATACTAAAATAAATGTAAGGTTCCTACTTCGTGGATTCTCACCTATCACGGGACGGGGGGGGCAGTGGTGTCTAGAAAGTAATACCCGCAATAAGTAAGGGAATACTGTATGTATACTGATTTCTGGGTCCTATGGGAAGTCTATGCTTAACTTTTGAGGAACCTCCCTGCTGTTTTCCACAGCGTCCACACGATTTTACATTCCCACCAGCAGTATGTGAGGGTTTCCATTTCTCTGCCTCCTTGCCAATGCTTTATTGTTCCTTTGTAATAACAGCCATCCTAATGGGCACGAGGTTTGTGGGCTTTTGTTCTTTTCTTTTTGCAGTTCTCAGTGTCTCGGGTTTGAGGAGGACTGTGAGAAATCCAGAAGGTTTGAGCCTGGTGACATGCTTAGGGGGACTGTCCTCTTCTAAGGCAGACTTTTTCCACTGAGGCACTATTGACATTTTGGACTGGATCCTTCTTTTTGACCTGTGCACTGTAGAACGCCCAAGCAGCATCCTTGGCCTCTACCCGCTAGATACCCTCCTGCATTGTGACAATCAAATGTCTCCAGGCATTGCCAAATGTGCCTGAGGTGGCAGAAGACCCCCCAGTTGGGAGCCGCTGTCTAAGTCAGGACCAGCTAAAGTCACCCTGGTACATCGGGAGGAGACAGTGGGGGCTTCCCCAGTTGCTCGTAGCTACGTGCTGTGAGTACCAGTTCCGACTTGCTCATCGTCTCAGTTTAGATTTGTGTTTCCCCCACGTGTAAAAGTTGAGTTCAAAGGGAGCAAATCTGTTGCTACCCTACAGAAAACACTGGTGTTTTTGCTGTACCACCAGGGGGCCCTGCTGATCAAGAAAGGCTCAAGATGGTAGCCAGGGTGTGCAGGGTGGGTGGGGTGGATTGGGCTGCTGGGGTAATGGCAGGGAGCTCAAGAGGGGACTTTTAATGAGCAGCTGGTGCTCCAAAGACACAGGTTCATACACCCGAAAGCCTCTGGTATGCTGGCCCCACCCCACTGCATCCCTGCCGGCTCCAAGGTAAGGGTGGTTGTCTTCATGTTACAGATAGTCTTTCTTTGATATTGCTTCCCACCAAAGCTGATCTTGAAGACACCCCCCCCCGCATCAAATTTCACTTATTGAAATAAAGGCATTCCATGTAATATTCCGCAAAATAATTCACCTCGCCAAGCCTACCAACATGTCTAGCCATGACTACACTGTCTTGATTTCTGAATGATGGTAGTGCACAGATAGATGATCTACACCTGTACACTGATAGTCAGGTGCTGCACATGCTCTGTTGGCATCAGAATTCATTGCCAGCCCTTTGTACGCTCCCTTCAGTATTGCAAGAGAGCAGAGACCAAAACCTGCCATCTCATTCTTTCTTAGAGCCAGGGGTCTATGTGCAGTGTAGTGCACTTGTGCCGTTGAGCTGCACTTGCGTGAATAGTGAAGAGGCAGAGGTCATCTGCCTGCACAGTGGCTGTTGGAAGAAGGTCAGTTGGAGGGGAATCTGATGGCTGGACTCCACCTCCACGTCTGTGAGAGGTGAGATGTCATTAGCAACAGCAGCTTCCTGAATCACAGCCATAGTGATGTGATCTTGGAGACAGCAGTCTAAAGGCGGCCCCCTTGCTCCTGCCTGCCCAAGAACTCCAGGAATGCCTGACTCCCTATATTTGATCTCTTTCAGCTGGACTGGCTCTGTTTCGTGCATCGAACCCCACCTGGCACATGTATGTTCACCCACATACGTATGTATGCCTCACTGCCTTCCCATGTCACTGATTTAAATTTGGGGTGTATTTATTCGCCATCTGCTGTGTGGTAGAATTTGCCAAGTGCTGTCGGATGTTGACGTCCCAAGGGGTGTTCCATTGATCTTGTCTTAAGAAAACAGACTCTGGAGCTCAAGGACCAACACCCCAGAACAATACAAAGTCAATAAATGAATAGTTACTTCCATGTGTCTATTGAACATCAAGCTTTCTGGTCAGTCAGAAGGGATGGGATCAGTAGAGTTACTTCATTCAAACAGGTTTGAACTAGACTTGAAAGACAGGTTAACACTGGGTAAGTGTGGGAAAGTGGAGGTAGTGAATGAAAAGAGACAGAGACAAAGAGTGGCATCTGTAAAGGTCATTATCCTGGGATGGTGTCCTCCCTATGCCACCTCGTCTAGTTGGGTCAATGATTTGATCTCTGGGAGCCCACATTAGCTCATTTGAAAAACTTACAAACCCTGCAGGGCTGTAGTGAGGTTCAAATGACATTAAAAAATAGATCTCTCTCTATCTGTATCTTTATCTGCATCTAGGTATCTATTTCTCTGGATAGCATCATATGCTACACTATGTCGACTAGATCTTCTCTCTTTGACCCAGCACCTCACTTGCCTGCCCTGCTCTGACCCCGGGAAGCTGACTTGAATGGGTGGAGTCCCCGGGTTCCTTTGCCCTCTCCCAGGTCTCACCTTGCATTCAGCTAGTGGGAGGCTTTCACGGGAGACTGGAGGGTGAGAAGGAAGAGGGGTCAGGGCTATTTCACAGCTCCCTCTGATCCAGTCACACCGTGTTCCTCTACCCAAGGCCACAGCGGAGAGCAGGCGGCCACCCGTCTCCTAGGGCTAGAGCTTGGTCCAGATTGCAGGAACCGTTTGAGGTTTCCTGAGCTGTCCCTTGCTGGCTTCCTTCTATTCCACCCACACCGTCGTACACAGTCTTTTAAATTAACTTTCCTCTAACACCCTTTGGGAATACGCCTTTTGTTTCCTGCCACAATTTGGGCAGATACAGAATGTAAGCTGCTGTCTTCACGTATTCCCCTGGACTAAGAACCTGTGATGGTTCCCTGTTACTTAATAAGGTCAAGTCCAAATTCGTTTTCCTAGCATAGGAAGAATGCAATTAAGAAAGTGAATCCGCATGACAGGATTTATAGATGACCTTGCGACAGCTCCCGGCAACCGAGTGCAGAAGGGAGACTTGAATCCCAAGACGACTCGGGGTCGGTGGCAGTGAGTGACACATAGGTGTTCCATTGGTTTTGTTCCCCTGCTTCCAAGACAGGTAAACAATTCCAGGACACCCTTCCTGCCCTTTCCTTTCCTCTATTCTCCTCTGTCTCTATGTGCTCTCCTTTCACTTTTCCCTTCGGAAACCCAGATGGACATAGGCGGGGAGGCATGACCTCATGTCAAAAGTGGACATGGTGAATGGCTGGAAAATTTCTTAGCCGTTAAAGCCGCATGGTTCATCAGACAGCTCACCTGGCAGACAAGGGAGCAACTGATGGCTGATGACTCACTTGGATGACAGGAGGCCAACATGGGGGTTGGGGGGCCACAAGTCCAGAAGAGCTGTGCAATCTAATTCCAGCTCTGTGCCTGACTTCCTTTACTCACTTTCTGTCTTTCCTCCCAGTTGAAGGAGCAAAAATTAAGGCTCCATTTTCATGGACTAATACCACCTTTGGGAAATATAGGCATGCCTTGCCTATATTGAGCTAATGTAAATTTTAAATGTTATTAATAGTGATACCACAGAGAAAAGCACTAATAAACTTAGTTTCTGGACAAGGAATTACAGCCAAGTATGGTGGTAAAGTGTAATTGAAAATTAATACACCCTGTCCCATCCCATCCCTCCTAAAGGTCCTCTAGGACTCTGGTGGAGGAGTAAATTTTATAACAAGGATTATAGTTTACCAGTGACTCACAGCAGAGGCTATTTTTAGCCAGGGCACTTTGCTAAATAGTTACCTACAAGGACAGGCTCAAATCTCACCTCTCCCTGAAGCCTTGTCTTTATCTCTAGCAGTGTGGTAGAAATCCTTTATTTGGCATTTACACTAATGGGAGAACACATGGACCACTTCAGGTAGTCTTTCCTCCCCCCCCTAAGTTTGCCTAAGGACTGAAATCATGTTTTATATTTAACCAATTCCCAATAGCACCAATCACAGGGTTAGGAGGAGTCCAATGAGAAAAATAAATCTGAGAGTTGGAAGGAACCTCGGAAGTGGCCTGATCTCAAAACAGCTCCATTTCCAGGTGAGCAAACAGACACATAAAGAAATAGACACAATCAAAATTAATTACAAATCTGGGACCAGCATTCAGGTCATTTGGTGTCCAATGTTGTATCCTTCTACTGCACTGGAAAGCCTTCTGGTAGCTTGGGAGCTGGACAAAATGAGGCATTTGTACTGACACATCAGCTCCAGGGTTAGAAGGATATGTGCCGATCACTGGGGGAGCAGGGCAGGCGAGGACAGGATGGGTCGTGAAGATTCTAGAAAGTGCTGGAATCTGGTAACTCAACCTCCAGAAAGGTGATGGGACAGGTTAGGGAGCAGGTTCACAAGTGCTGGATAAACACGAGAAGGTGTTTCCCTTTTACATCTGCAGAGCATGTATGGCAGGTCTGAGATGCCAACATGGTTCTGGTTGCTTGGTTCTCTGTATGGTAGCTGTACTCTTCAAAGTAGGCATCATTCATTGCTCCCGCACTGCTGATCTGTGAGAATGGAAATTTCCGACTTGAAATCAGTATTTAGATCTGTTGTCTAAACGTATTGTGCCTCCCTCTATGTTTTCCCACTAACCAGACCCTTATGCAATTGGCTTTGACATTTTTGCAATGTCTGCTGAGGTATATCATGTTCTAATTAGAAAGAATACTTCAAGAAAATGGCAGCACCTCAGGATCCAAAATCTCTCAGCTCTTGAGTACTTTCTCTGATTCATTTGATCAGAACAGCAAACCAATTCTTTAAACATAGATTGTGTACTGTTCATTCAACAGATATCTATTCCCTGCTTGCCATATGCCAGTCCCACCAAAAGCACCGAGGATACAACAGTCAGTGTGCCACTGTCCCTACCCTCCAGGAGCTTGGTATCTAGTGAGCAAGACGGTCAATTACATAAGTGTGATGGATGATACAGTGGACACAACCCAAGGTGATGCAGGAATTAGGAGGGGCAGGTGGCCCAGTCTTGGGATGGGGCACAGTGTGGTGGGTGGGCTTCCCAGACATTTCCTAGGAAAAATAACATCAAAGCATAAACTGGAGAAATGAATAGGAATTAAAGAGGTGCAGTTGGGGGCTGGTAGTGAAGAAAGTGGTTCAGGCAGGGGAAATTACATGTACAAAGTCCTACAGAGTTTCCTTTATGTTCAGGACATGACAAGTCCTATAATGTTGCTGGAGTGTGAAATTCAAGGGTAGAATAGAAGGAGATGAGACAGAGAGGGGAAGACAAGGTGAGCACATGAGTGACTTCATAAGGCTCACAAAGGGGATGGGACTTGATCCTAACGGCAGTGGGGACACCGAGGGGGGTGCTGGCAGGGATGTAATGCAATGTGCTCAGGTCCCAGGTGAGAAATCACACCAAGCTAATAGCCATATGATAATTATTACTATTGGTGGTAACTTTATTGAGTGGAAGGGGAATTTTCCCCATTGAAGAGGTGACTTGAGACAATAATAGTTAGCTCAGGGTCCAGGTTTATAACATTAAGTAGTTCTGTGATGGTATTCACCAGTAACTGTTCTAGGAATTCTCCTAAGGACATAAACTTGGACGTAAACAGATCTTCTGGCACAAAGATATTTATCAAAGCATTATTTATATAGATGAAAATTTGGAAATATTCAAAATTTGCAATAAGAAGAGGGAGAGTATCACATCTCTAAAATGAAATATTAAGTAGCCATTGACATAAAGTTACCAGAGGTTTTTTTTCTTATTTTTTATTTTTATTATTTTTTTTTTTACTGACATAGCAACATGTTTATAAATAGAAAAGGGAAGAACTTACCTTTGGCAGGAGTATGTGTGTGTGTATGTGAATTATATGCAATTTTTATTTTCTCTTTTATACTTTTAAATATTTTGTAATTTTATACAATTAATCTATTTTCTTTCTCATCAAAAATCTTATTTGAGCCCTGGCTGGTGTGGCTCAGTGGATTGAGTGACAGCCTGCGAACCAAAGAGTCACCAGTTTGATTCCCAATCAGGGCACAGGCCTGGGTTGCAGGCCGGGTCCCCAGTTGGGGGCGCATGAGAGGCAACCACATAGTGATGTTTCTCTCCCTCTCTTCCCCTTTCTCTAAAAATAAATAAATAAAATATTATAAATAAATAAATATTTTTTAAAAATATTATTTGAAGTAAAAGAAATTATTTGATGACAATGACCATGTATGTCCTCTTGTACAAACACTCAGAAAGTCCCAAATCTCCCTTAGGACTGACAGGGAGGGCCAGATATTTAGCAGATGTGCCCGTTATTTACTGATGGCTCCCTTCTGATTGGTCGATGTCCTGGAATTTGGGTGCCTAAATATTTTGATTATCACACCTGGAAAAGAATGTGTGTCACCTGAAACTTTGTTTCCAAAGCGGTATCTTCCTCAGAATGGGCATGTAGTTTCAGCGGAATTGCTGGCTCCCATTCTTACGAACTGCTTCTTACTACTTGGGCAGAATGTTATAATCTTTTGAGTCTTGTTTCTAAAATGAGAATAAAAACTTCCTACCCCAGAACCTATGCAGGGTGCTTGGACAAATAAAGAAACGTGGGGAAAGCCTCTGGCACCCACGAGAAGCCGTTGGCCTCATCTTCGGCCACGTGAGTTATAACTAAGGTGCCATGTTGCTCATTGGCTAGTCTTGTAGTTACAAGATTGTCACGTAGACCCTGGCCTAACATTGAATTTGCAAGGTGTCTGTTATGCTTGTGTCTATGCTTTTAGACGACCAAAAAGTTGCTGGATTTTCTCCAGAAATTGCTAGTTTTACTGATGTTTTCCATGATTCTCTTGGGTTGAGCCATTGCTGACGTGGCGCATTCTCTGGCTGACTCCACTCAGCGGCAGAAACTTTCCACCAGCACTCACTCCCGGCATGCTGGCGGCACACACACCTCAGGCTGTTTCTGACTGGGCATCTGCAATACCTAAAACAGCCACAGAGATGGAACTTCCCCGGGATTTTCCATCAAGGTAGAACCAAAGCTGCTTCTTTGTTCTCTTCTGCCCGAGGAACCTTTTCTGGTTGGGTTTTGTCACTGCATGGGGAGAATGTCTGTATGAAGTGTTGTTATGATTCTCTCGATTAAAACTGAGAAGCCCAATACCCATTAATGATCTAGCTCAGATTTCCCAAGATCTTGAATTACAAATAAGACCCGTTGTTCAGTTAAACAGGCTCTTTCTTTGTGTGCCACAACAGGTTGTCTTTACAACGAATACAAATATAATTCCTCTGTAGAAAAGAAAGTGACAGCAAACATATATTTAAAATATCCTCACCTGAGGACATTTTTCATTGCTTTTTTTTTTTTTTTTTTTTAAGAGAGAGAGAGAGAGGAAGGGAGAGAGAAACATAGACATGAGAAAGAAGCATTGATTAGTTGCCTTCTCGTACGCGCCTTGACCAGGGATCGAACCTGTAACCTGAGTGTGTGCCCTGACCAGGAATCAAGCCCATAGCCTTCTGGCTACAGAACAATTCTCCAACCAAGTGAACCACCCCAGCCAGGGACGCAAACATTTTTAAAATGCATTGTATGTTTTTCTGTTTTGTTTTGTTTTGTTTAAATCAGAATATGAACATTATCACTACTGTACACCTTGATTAGGAATACAGGTTGCAGTTCATTTCTGTGGTGGATCCAGGATGGCTGCCTGATGTTGTCTGTGAGAGGTGGTGTTCCAGCCGTTGGTTAAAACAAAGTTAACTAATAGAGGGGAGCTCTGGAGAAGGTTGTCCTGCACAGGCAAAGCTGATATCGATCAATGGGTGTTCCTGGATTCTGAGGAAGTGAATTGCCTTTTAATTTTCCAGTTCCAGAATCATGGCAGACCCAGGATGGAAGTGAAGTTGCATGGGACATTTTTTCTGCTGGCTTTTAGGGTGTCAACAGTTCCTTTCTCTGCATCATTTAACACTGACCAGGCTCTGCCCAGACCTGCCCGGCACCCTGTGTACATAGGAATGTCAGCCTTCTGCAACTGACAGCCCCGGCCTGGAGGTGGAGGGAAACAGTCTCTGAACCCTGGATATGTCCAGCACAGAGCTGCCAAACCAAGGGCAGATGGCTGGTGCTTTCTGCCCTCCAAGCCAAATCCCATCTGGATATTGGATTCCTAGCCTGCAGCAGATTATGGTCCGGGAACCGGGAAGGCACTTGTAGGCTGGAAAGACGAAGCATTGGAGTTGGGCATGTGGGAGCACGACCTGATGCCGAGGAAGAAGGCAGAAAACTTGAACTTAATGTAGAATTATCATGGTACACGGTGCATTCTCTGAGATCCAGCTCTGCCGAAACCTCTCTTCCAGAAGGCAGAGACTTTTAGAATATATTTCAGAAAAGTGTCAACGTTCTCATCAATAACAAGAAAAACTTATTTTCTATTTTTAGGTAACTGGCAATTATCAGATCCTGGGAGAATTACCAGGCAGTTTGCCTGCCTGGGGAAGCTGGGCCTTTGTGGGTAGAAAAGAGAATTAAAAATGCAAGGTGGCTTCTGCTAAGTGCCAAATAAATGATTTAGGTAGTAATTGCTTTGCAATTCAAAGAAAGGAAAGTATTCAGGGCTTCCTGAGCCACCTACTCTCACCACCATATGACCAACTTCCAAAGGAAGAAAGAGATATTTGTTGAAAGCTGGATAGAACTGTCAAAATTCCAGGAAATCAATTACATAAATTGTGAAGCGTAAGTCACAATTTTACTTGCTCTGAAAGACTGTGAAATTTGCAATTTTTCATTAAAATAAGAAATAACCAATTACTGCTTCCTCCAAAAATGTCACCCCTACCGAATGCATGACCCCATTTGTTTTCACAGTGCGGTATCTGTGAGTGTGTCTCTGCTGCTGGCATTTGACATTTGAGCTTATAGAGGGGCCGTTGGTAAACAGGTTAACCCAAGGGTGGATTTCTTTTCTGCATCTTCTGATAGGTTCATTGGCACAGTCTGGTATCTCATGAGGCATTTAAACAGAGAGATGGTCACAAGGGAAAGCAGACCACGTGAACCTACCCGGTAGGTATTTACCATGTTGGCAAATCACTTTGTCAGAAATGTCCAGGACTGGCCCCAGAGGTCTGGAAGGACTTCAGTGGGGAGAAAGTCTAGGACACTCTTCCAGGGAGGACGGGACTGTGCTGGACGCTGTGGAGCTGGGACCAGAGGAGAGTCAGGAAACGTTTAGGGAAAGGGTGTGGCTGGAGCCAACTTGTCTCTGCAGGGACTTATGAGAAATTGACTTAAGGTGGTAGGTCGCACAGTGGAACATGGATGAGTGAGTGTTTTGAGGAGATACGCTGACTTGGCTTGAGGTCTTTCCGAAGCTACCCTTGAGGGAGGAAGCACAGTGAGCCAGTAGGAAAATGAGATGGGAGAAGAAGCCCACGAGGGCGTGTTACTAAGAGCGCTGTCTCTGGCTGCCCGGGACTCCTCCCACGGGGGTCCTGCAAGAGGCCTGAGGAACACTCAAGTGTTTATTTTTCTTGGGATCAATCATTTACTGCAAAATGAACAATTATGTTTTTCAAACATATATTTACTTTTATTCCTACTGTGCTGAAAATGAGTCAACAGAATGTTATTCAGACTTGACAAATACCTTTATATCAGCCTGAGATTAGGCAGGAGAAAGTTCAACCTGGAGTTAGATTGGGGCATTGCACAACGGTAACGCACCTGAAAGCTGAAAAGGATCGTACGTTTATCAAATATAATTAAAGTGATCAGTGAACTTTGATAATGAATAGGGTGTAGTCATGGGTAAGACATTAGGATGGTCCTCCAGAGGCATGGGGAAACTGAGGTTTTGATCCATCAAGTTCCATCTTAGTGGCTTGAGGCTGCTTCTGGGTCTTTAACTCCCGGGTACTTCTGGCTTCCCCACAAGGAGGGGACTGTGGTCCCAGGGTGAGTCTAGAGAAAACCATCAAGAGAAACAGATGCTGAGGGAGTTAGCTATCGCCCTGTGTCAGAACTGTCCGCGGAACTGCAGGGAAGCAGGGGAGAGACGTGTGTGGGCCGCCATCAGCTTCTCCCATGCATTCTTCTCAACTTCAGGGACAGCTTTCTGAAAGCGACGTTGGTTCCTGTATCCCCAGCTGCCCCCTTCTCCCTCTTCCTGTGCTTCATGCGTGTCCCTTCCCATCCACCCCCCAGAGTCCCTACCTCCCTGTAACCTTTCTAGGTAGCCGGGTGGGGGTGGAGGCTCAAAGGCAGCTTTTGCCTTTTATCAGGTGAGTAAGGCAGGAATTTCTAATTATGAAATGTCTGCTGATTGAGAAATATGTTTTGGGGAAGATAAAGGTCTACCCAGAACCTTGAAATAACCCAGAACCCAGAATGTTCTAGGCTCCTGCCAGGTGTCAGGTGACTCACAGCCCTGGGAAAACCGAGATGTTTAGTTCACCAATGCATATCATCATCTTATTTTCTACCTGACTGACAACTAGTAGATAGTTTCCTGTTGACAGTTAAAATGGCCACAACTGTAAAATGACAGTCACTTTAGATGGGCACCATACCTGTGTGTGTTGAAAATAAGAAAGGAATTAAACACATTTTTAAAAGGTTATCAGATAAATTATTTTCGCTAGAGATCTTTCTTGCTTCTATAAAAGCAGCTGAAGAGCCAAAAACTATCCCAGAAACTATCAGCCCAGAATGCAGCAAGTCATCCTACACCTGAAATCATGAAATTCTCTGTTCTTGACACATGTAGTCACTGCCGCAGCGGCTGATTGTCATGTCACAGAGCAGACAAGAATACGAACACAAGGAAACAGGACGCGCGAATGCACTGTGATTCAGTTTCCATGCAAATAGTCTAACTCAGAAAAATAAAAGGGAGACAATCTCTTCACATGAAAGCAGAATTATCTCGGAATTGAATTTCTGCCACCCTCTCAGGTAGCAGTTCTTTTTACACAGGTTATTTTTTAAGTTGATTCTGTGTGCGGGGAGGGATGACAAACCTGTTAGGGACCAGAATAATAAAAATAAATCTGCTTGAGTTCGAGGGGTCATCTTGCTCAGCTTCTGGTTTCCAGGTGGAAATGATCCCTAACAATGACCTTCTGAAGAGCCTGCAGGAAAAAGATGATTCTACAGTCTTTTTCAATATCTCAGCTTGCACGTTTTAACCCTGCAATATGACAGCCCTTTCTTTATATCAATCGTGTGTGTCTGTACTGAATTTTAAGTCTATGTTTTATATTCTGTCCTCACTGGTACATTGACAACAGCTACATTCTGCATTTCTGATAATACGGATGTTTACCCCTAGTAAAAAAATAAAAACCTCTGGGTTCCTCTTATTCCTGCACCGACAGCGCGTGACCTTTGCAGAACTGGGGAGGAATTGGGGAGGAATTGGCTGGGCTGGGTGTGGTAGGCTGCAATTTGTCCCCTCAAATTTGCAATAGTTTCTTAAAAGAAAATTACTTTTCCTGAATTTCTGGGAGCTGGCATGTGGGTGAGGCTGCAACCCAGTTTTGGCCACCTAGACTCGGCGTCTTAGGGGGTGGAGGAGATATAAGAAGGAAGAAAGTGCATGGAACAGAGTTGTGACTCCAGCTGGAACTACCCACCCTGGACCTAGTGCTCAGAGAATCAAACTCGAACTCAAACTCAAGTGTGCTGCACATTATTTCTTGTTGGAGCATGCAAAGTGGAAAAAGCAATGAGTGAGTGTGTGGGGTGGTAGTGGGGAGTGGACTGCCTACTGGTGGGAGGAATGCTTGGCTTGCACCCAGGTTCAAGAGTCTGAATTTGGAATCAGCAGATTGGGACTTAAGTCCCAGAGCTGCCAGGACGTACCCGGTTCACCTTGGACTTGTGCTTAACCTTTCTATAAATAGGATTAGTGATTCTATTTGCCTCACTTGTACTTCTTGGTGATGTTGTGAAGATCAAATTGAGTTAATATACAGAGGACTTTGTGGGCTGTGATGTGCCCCCCAACACACACACATACACACACCCGCACACACACAAGCTGCTATTGTTACAGAAGATGGTATGTCCCAGCCAAGTAGATCAGTTGGTTAGTGTCGTCCCAATATGCCAAGGTTGCAGGTTTGATCTCTGGTCAGGGCACATACAGGAAGAAACAATGAGTGCATAAATAAGTGGAACAACAAATGGTGCTTCTCCCTCTCTCTCAAATCAATCAATAATTCTTCTTCTTCCTTTTTTTTAAAAGAAGATGATATAAAAACTGCTTGGACTGTAAATCTCATCTCCTCATCTTCAATGCAAGCAATACACATTTCCATTTCTAATAAACAATGCACTAATGCTTACTGTCATTATTTATCCTCATCTATCCTTTGTTAAGTTGCTTTAAACAGGCTTGTTTCACATGCTGAGACATCGCTGCTGGGAGTTGCAAATGGTCGTCGGCAGCCGTCCGTCTCGAGAGACGATGGTGTAGCTTCTTAAGAGTCTATCTGCACCGCCGAGAATGGCTGTGCAGTCCGACTCGGGAGTGACACGGTATCTGTCTCCTCCCGTGTTGAATCGACATCTTGCGATGACGCTGGAGTGTCCTCTCCAGTGAAGCTGAAGCTACAGAGCCTGGGCAGGGTGATATGGAGGGTCTGCTGTTGCCCATGCAGCAGACCCCCCCTCTCTTCGCAGCTGAAGAGTCCAAGGGAAAGACGGAGTCAATACAGCTTGGCTTCAGGTGCGCCGCAGGAGTTGCTGGTGTTGACTACAACGTCAAACCGCCTTAGGGACTCCGGCTCCGGATTTTCTGTCAGGGTTTACTCCCTTAGCCTTTCCCCTGAAGAGGTATGCCGCAAGGCAGTGGAGGTTTTTTGGAGTCAGAGTTTTCCTCCTCTGATGTGCCCTGACTAGAAGATCGAACCAGCGACACTTAGCTCGCAGGCCGACGCTCAATCCACTGAGCCAAACCAGCCAGGGTGTTGCAAATGGTAGAATTCATATAAAGACCAAGTTGGCAATATCTATCAAAATGATAAGTACATTTACCCTTTGGGCCAGCAAAACCACTTCTGAGAATTTATTCTCCTGATTATCTGCACACACATGAATTACTTAATACAAAATTATTTATCACAATATTGTTCGTAATAGCAAAAGACTGAAAACAACATAAGTGTTTACAGTAGTGTATTGGTTAAATAAACCAAGGTACATCCACACAGTGGAAGCCTATGCAGCTGTCACCAAACAAACAAACAAAATATCCAGAAACTCTGAATGTTCTAATATGGAAGAGCCCTAGGATATATTGTTTGAGAATAAAGGCAAGGTTTAGAGCATTTTAGAAAGTATGGTACCTTTTATATATGGAAAGGAAAAAAACCTAGTATATAAGAAAATAATAAAAATTATTATCAGAGAGGGCCAGAGCTGAGGAATGGCATGGGGGAGGGCAGGGGTGAGAGTGAGCCTGTTCATTATGACTTTTTATTCATTTTGATATTTTGCCAATGTGTTGTCTACCCCAAAATAATAATTAAATATTTTTTAAAGATTTTATTTATTTTTTAGAGAGAAGGGAAGGGAGGGAGAGAGAAAGGGAGAGAAACACCAGTGTGTCACAGAAACATCTATCGGTTGCCTCTTGCACACCCCCAACCAAGGACCTGGCCCACACCCAGACATGTGCCCTGACTGGGAATTTAACTGGTGACTTGTCGATTTGCAGGATGACACCCAACCCACTGAGCCACACCAGCCAGGGATAAATATATATTTTTTAAAGTACTATTTCTGTCACCAATAAATCAAATAACAATTGTTGAAGATGTGGAGAAAAGGGAACCCTCGAACGCTATTGGTGGGAATGCAGATTGATGTAGCCTCTGTGGAAAATACTATGGAGTTTCCTCAAAAAATTAAAAATGAAACTGCCTTATGACCCAGCAGTTCCACTTCTGAGAATATATCCAAAGAAATGCAAAGCACTAATTTGAAAGAATATATGCACCCCTATGTTTGTTGCAGCATTATCCACAATAACCAAGCTATGGAAACCACCTTAGTACCCATCAATAGATAAATGGATAATTAAAAAAAGCTGTGGTACATATATACAGTGGAATATTATTGGGCCGTAAAAAAAGAATGAAATATTACCATTTGTGACATCATGGATGGACCTAGAGGGTATTATGCTCAGTGAAATAAGTCAGTCAGAGAAAAACAAATACCATATGATTTCACTTATGTGATATCTAAAAAACAAAATAAACAAATACATAAAATTGAAGCAGACTCAGAGACACAGAGAACAGACTGATGGTTGCCAGAGGGGAGGCAGGTAGGGGGACTGGGTGAAAAAGATGAAGGGATAAAGAAGTACAAATTGGTAGTTACAGAATAGTCACAGGGATGTAAGGCACAGCATAGGGAATATAGTCAATAATATTGTAATAACTCCGTATGTAACAGATGGGTGCTGCAAATATTGGAGGGAACACGTTGTAAAGTATATGATTATCTAACCACTATGTTGTATACCTGAAAAAGTACAAAATAATAGTAAGTGTAAAGTGTAATTAATTTTTTTTAATGACTGGGAAATAGAGTTGACTTGATTTATCAGATGACTGAAGAAAGAACTGAAATTCTAATGACAAGGAGCATTAGTCTTCTCAGCTATATTTTTTCAAAAATGTTTAGTGAGCATCTATTAAGTGCCAGGTACTGTATTAGATCCTTGCAACATATCCAGTAGGTAAACTTTCCTTAAATGTAGAATATGCCTTTTAGAGTTTGTTTCAGGAATTTTCTATCTAATTCCTGAACTACAGAGACTGTGACAAGGCTAGCCACTTGCAGCGGAAGAAGAGGTCAAGGTGCCTTCTGTTTCTGCCAGCTTTTCACTTTATTGATGGTTGGTTAAGCCTCCAAGAATCAGGAGGAGAGAGAGTGGAGCCCAGGTTACTGGCTCTAGACTCAGATATCCCAACCTTTGCTAATATGCAGTTTAGTGAATGTCCTATACCGTGATCAATATATCCTTGAGAAGGAAGAGCTAGTGAGAAGAGCAAAGAGCCCTGGCTGGTGTGGCTCAGTGGATTGAGTGCCAGTCTATGAACTGAAAGGTCACCAGTTCAATTCCCAATCAGGGCACATGCCTGGGTTGTAGGCCAGGTCCTTGGTTGGGGGCATGAGAGAGGCAGCCCATAGATGTTTCTCTCCCTCTCTTTCTCCCCTGCTTCCCCTCTCTCTAAAAATAAATAAATAATTTTTTCTTTTTTAAAGAACAAAGAAAAGTCAGAAGTGGGAAGGTGGTAGGGAGTGTAGAGAGCAGAATTACCCCTCTTGCCTCCCCATCTTGCTCACTCACACACATATCTGAGCAACCCTTTCCTTGAACTCCAGGAGTGTAAATGGTGAAATCTCCCAAATCTCAGAGGGTAGTGATATTATTTCATATTTTTATTGACAATCTATAAAAAGGATTGCCAAGGAAACTCAAAGTTTGGTAAAATGTGATGCTGGTAAGTATCTAGTAGAAATGATATTTTTGAGATGTATTTCTCAGACTGTGCCTCAAGAATGCGGTTAGAGAAGCTCTCCTGCTGGTGTGAAGCCCACAGGACCGGAGGATGACTTTTTCTGAACAGCTCCTTTGCTCCAAACACTGAGAAACTTGGGGGAAATCTCCCACATTGCATCCTGTCCATTCACAAAGCAACTGACAGCGTTTCATAGCTTGTCATTGGGAGAGTTGGGAGCAGCAGCTGCCTAGACTAGGACATTTCCCAAGGGGTAGTCTGTGCTGTCTGACCTCCTTGGGTATGTTACTCCCAATACCCCTCCCACTCAAGCTTGATCCAATTCCATCTCATCTTTACTATTTCCCTTATTCTATTTCCCTTGCAAGGAATCAGAAGCCCCAGGGAAGACAGTGGTCAAGGTGAACAATTTTTCAAGCCAGGGGACTTAATAACTAAAAGCAGCTCTTTGAAAGGCCAGCAAGACAAGAGTCATTATAGGAGTGGTCTGATTCCCAGATCATGTTCATTTGATTACAGGTCTTGAGGTTCCCTTCCGACTCTAACCAGCAAGACTGGGTAATGCCCTTCAGAGCTCGATAGTTTAAAGGGCACATTGGGTGCATCACATGTTGGTATGTGTGGCAGAGATACCAGTGCTCACCCACACCTAGTTCCCTTCTCCTCTGGGGCACCCTACTGGCCTTAGATACACCATGTGACCAGAGCTGGCCAATAGGCTGTGAGCAGAGTATCCCATCAGAGCTGAGTGTGTATTTGCTGTGTGAGAACCTCCAGCCTTCTTTTCTCCTGCTGTGGGGACATTGGCAGCCTGCACTGAGGGAGTAACAAGAGCAAAGTACTTGGTACCACCGAGCCCACGCACGAGGACAGCAGCCTGGAGAGTTTTCTAGATTTGCTGTGCCGTAATTTAAGAATTTTGTTTCATTTAGCCAGACTCATGAAATAAGACAAGTCTGACCTTAAATTCTATTGAAATTTTTGAAACGTTATCCCCCTTCCTTTTTTCCTACCCTTTCATTGTATAGTATGTTGCGAAGGTTTTCTATCCTCAACTCAACAAGATAGAACTGTGGATGAGTTAAGATAGTTTGGGCTATAAGCAGCAAAACCCCAAACTCAAAGTAGTTTAAATAATGAGGCCATAAATTATCTAACGTTATTGAAAATCTGGGGGCTTTGTGGGGCTTGGGGTTAGCTCATTCAGCAGCTCATTTATGCCATCTAGGACTCAGATTATTTTCAAAGTTCATGGCAAAACAGTGCAGCAGTTCAGACATCATACCTACATGGGACAATGTCCAGAGGAAGAAGAGAAATTGTCTCATCCTGGGTTTCTACCTAAAGAGAGGAAATATTTCGAGAAGTTAGTTCTCATTGGCCAGACGGGGTCATGTGCTCAATCCTGACGCCATCACTGGTGAGAAGGATAAAATTGTCACCATTGGTTTAGAACCATTTGTCCAGGTTAACATGATATAAGTGTTTGGGTGGAGTGGATGTTGGGGAGTCTATCACAGACATGATCTTTATTTCTACTTTGCAGTCAAAGAAACAGACATTCTGGGTTATTTTTTCCTTTGAGTCTCCTGAATTGATTCCTTTGGTCTTAATTCTTCTATCACCACCACAGTCGAGATACTCATGCTTTTATTTCCACATTTCTCAATAACTTCTCATCTGCCCGCTCTGGCTCACCTTGTCTTTCTCTAGTCCACTCTGTACTCCTCTGTTAGACCTTACTCTTCTTACTCTGTCTCAGCCTTATCCAATTATGTTCAAATGTCTCCCTCTTGCCATTTGGTTTTAGATTCAGACTTCTCTAGGTGTTTTTCCAGCTGTGGTTTTATCACACTAATTCTACCCACCAATACGCAACCTGCGCTCTTTAAATTGCTCTCTGCACGCCGTCCTCACCCAACACATCAATTCCTGCTTCTATACTTGTGTGTTGTATCTCTCATCTTGAACGTCCTGCTCCATCTTCTCTGCCTGTCCAAGTCCTTCCCTTTCTTTAACATTCATCTCTTTTTAAAAAAAAATTATTTTTTATTGATTTGAGAGAGAGAGAGGAAAGAAGAGAGAGAATGGGGGAAAAAAAACATCAATTTATTTTTTCACTTATTCATGCAGTCATTGGTTGATTCTTGTATGTGCCCTGACCAGGAATCAAACCCACAACCTTAGTGTATCAGGATGACGCTCTAAGCAGGTCTCTCCCCTCACTGAGTTCTTGTTTTATGTACAACCAGCACCAAAACTGCAATCCTCGGTACGTGTTAAGCTACTCTTCCCAAATAAATGAGGCAGAGACTGTTGTTACACTTCATTTTCGTCCCAAAGCATCTTTACACCACATTGGGCACACTTGATCGATCCTTCAGTCAATCAGCAAGCAATGACTGAGACCCGCTCCACATGGTTACACTGTGACATTTGCACAGACGCAGTCGAACAACTTAACCCTGTTGGGAAAATCAGCGCTCGCTGGGCACAACTGGACACTCCCATGAGACAGGGAGAGGCGCCCTGTGAATAAGTTCAGTTTAGAAACAGAACTGGGACTGGAATTTTGTAACTGCAAATTTCTAGCCCACTTCTGAGAACTCAAATCTACACTCCTGTTTAGAAGGCCACGCTTTTGGAATTGCATTCCAGAATAAATACAGAAGGTTGATCAGCATTTGAGTTAGCCTCTTAACAGAGTTCCAGTCATGCATATGCACTTGAACCTCAATTCTTCTTTTTTTTCCCCACCGGGGAAATGTTCATTCACATTCACATGCCTCTTCCCCCTTGTGATCAGAAGCATGCGTTTGTTGGCCAATCTGAACAAGGCCTGCGGACAAGCACCATCGAACAGAGACGGAAATTGTCCTTTAGAAGAACAGATTGCTCCGCTACCCTGCGCTTTGTGCACCAGACTCGATAAGGCCCTGCGGACACTGGGCTGCTTATGTTGTATGTCAGTGATTTTCAGCCAGTGTGCTGCAAGAGTTTTTAAAACATGCAATACCTGACTATTTAGTCAGGGGCACTGACCTCTTTCCCCTTAGACTCAAATACAAAAATGGCAACAGCCAACACAACAATAGGTGTCTGGTGTGAATGTATCAAAATTACACTTTTTTTTTTTTTTTTTTGTCAGATCGGCAAAAAAGATATTTTTGGGTGCGCTGCCGAATTTTAGTAATTTGTTTATCTATGTCATGAGATGAAAAAGGTTGAAAATCCCTTTTGGATGGGACTGTGTGATGGAAATTAACACATAATTCTGAGTCCCAGCTTTATTGCTGAGATCCATAACGAGTCAGTATAATTAAGCACCATTTGACTGGTTAGTTAGTTCAGGTGTCTGAATCTGTCACAATAAAGTATGTGATGTTAAACATGTTTGGATTAGAACCTTCTGGAGCCAATGCCAATGCAGACAGCTATATTAATCACATGGGAGGTTATCTTATTTGAGATTTTCTATGCACCTCTGAGTTACAGTGTTCCATCCATCAAGGGCTTGCTGAAGACATCTGTAAACTTTGATTTATTGCACTGTTCCTGGTACAGAATTAAATAGCATTATACTCAAATACATTGTCTTAATTGACAGGTAGAGATTTAATCCTGTTAATTATCTAATCCGCTTGAAAGCTTCCATTAACCCCTTGCTGAATGGGTAGGATTCAGAAGTTGTCTTAACACCTATTTGGGGCTCAGGTAAACCCATCATTCCTTTCCTCTTCCGGGAGTTTATTGTTGCCAGCCTCCATTTGTGAGCAAACATGCGTACCCATGAAACAGGTGCGTCCTCTCTCGGGCGTCTCCTCTCTGACTCAGAACAGTCCATCCCTTTAGGTAAATGACCTCAGAGCTTTGTAGTGAGGGTCTCTTCTGGCTTTGGGTTTTGTTTAATGCGATACATCGTGTGAAATTTGTTTACTTATTCAACATACTTGTATTGAGCACTTACTCTGCTTGGGAACTTTGCTGGCCTGAAAAAAAGAAAAAAGTTTACATATAGAGACAGTTAAAACCCGCTAGCAACTTGCATCATTTGTAAATCATAAAGTACTCTACAAGTATGTGGGGCACTCTCGTTAATGATTATGATCTGCGCTATAATAATGATGCATACCAATAGGATGTTCATACCACAAAATGTAAGGGTAGTTCAGCTTTATCCTCCTAGGACAGTACTTCTAACAAAGAATACCAGGGTGGAAATTTCAAACACTGTGGGAGAGGAGTGGAAGAGACATTTCTAGGGGGCAAATTCTTCTGGAGCTTTTCAATTCACCCATCACAAAGCAATTATGTTGTCTTCCTATATATAGGAGGACCCCACCAATAGAGCCATCTGCTGAGCTCCTCTGCTCCTCAGATCACCTCACGCCCTCTCTGTTCCTGGTCATTGTGCTAAGCATGGAGGACACAGAGAAAGGACAGACTTCTCTGTCTTTTTAGAGGTCACACTCTGGGGGAGACACAGATGACTATAATGGAGGGTCCCCCAGGAGGCTATTGGAGTTCGAAGTAGACACACTTAATCTAGGAGGATTCAAGGAAGGCTTCCTGAAGGAGGAACTATCTGATTTGGGTTTTGACAAATGATTAACAGTTATTTAGTTGAAGAAAGAAGGGTGTGTGAGAGGGGCAAGTTAGGGAATGACACAAAGTGAATAACCTGGCCAAAGTCAGAGAAAGTAAAACCGTAATGTTCCTAGGAAGACACAAGTACTTTGGGATTTTAAATGAAAGGTCAGGAGCAGGCACAGCTGGGCCTTGGCAAGGGCTACCTCATGGAGGGTCTTGCAGGCCAGACTAGGCACCTGGAACACGGTGTTCAGGAGCCAGTGGAACATTCCAAGCAGTAAAGTAAAATGATCGTGGTTCCTAAAATTGGTCTATCTGATGATCAACCTTGTGGGACAGTGGAGGATTTATTGGTATTTCTCAACTTGAATAACATTCAAATGAAAAAAAAAAAATGTATACGCTAGGAACACATAGGGAATCAAAGTCCATGAAAGTCGTGCATTTAAACTTTTCTTATTTCTTTTTTTTTTTAAGATTTTATTTATTAATTTTAGAGAGGGAAGGGAGGGAGAAAGAGAGGGAGAGAAACATCACTGTGTGGTTGCCTCTCACTCGCGCCCCCAACTGGGGACCTGACGTGCAACCTAGTCATGTGCCCTGACTGGGAATCGAACCAGCGACACTTGGCTTACAGGCCAATGCTAAACTTTTCCTTTTAATATTATTTTACACTTACAACAGCTCACAAGAATTTTTTTTTTAATCCCCTATATAATCTTGACCCAGATTCATGAATTGTTAACAAATTATGGACATTTTGCTCCACTTTTCCCTTTATTTATCTATCTAGCTACTAACTTACCTACACACACATACACACACACTCATTGATCGATTGTGAGCAGCTTGCAGCCTTTATAAATACTCCAATGTCTATTTCCTAAGAAAAAGAACTTTCTCTTTTTAAAACAACAATAAACATTTATCAAAATCAGGAAATATGACATTGATAAAACACTATTATCTAATCCAGCAATTTCAACCTTTCGCATCTCATGGCACACATAAGCTAATTTCTAAAGTTCTGCAGCACACCAAAAAATATATTTTTTCTGATCTGGCAAAAAAAAAAAGTATAATTTTGATTCATTCACACCAGATGGCTATTGTTGTATTGGCTGTTGCCATCTTTTTAGTTGACAATCTAAGGGAAAAGAGGTCAGTGCCCCTGACTAAATAGTCAGGTATCGCATATTTTTAAAATTCTGTAGCGCACCAGTTGAAAATCACTGATCTGATCCAGTCTTGCTAATTATGTTAATGATGACTGATGATATTTTTAAGAACTGTGACTTTAAAAAACTACATCTGGTTCAATGCAATTATCTTTCAGTTGCGAATTACCACTGAAACAGAGATTAATCTTTATAATAATAATAAATTTTTTTAGATTAGCATAAAAATAAAAGCACAGAATTTTAAAATTCTCACAGAGCTCATAGATTCCTAGATCCACATTTGAGACCTATTGTTGGACACCAAGGCGAAGACAGGGAGAGCTGTCTTCATTGTGCAGGTGTAGACTGTCTTTTCCTGTTCACACCAGGGTATCAGAAAGTCACGCAGAGGTCCCATCTCTGTTCAGCAAAGTTGAATAAAAAAATCCTGACAGACCTAGGAATCAAGGCCCAGGGTATGCACCTCAGCTCACATGCCGAATACCGAGCTGAAAAGGGCAGAGTGCAGTCAAGGATACTCCCATGGCCTGTCTTTTCGCAGGCACCAAGTTGGGGCTAAACTGAAAGAAAGAGAGCAAATGTGGGGAGAGAGAAGAATACCGTTTTCGTGGCTCGTTGGGAGTGCAGATCTCGGCAACCAGAGGAAATCTTGGTCGTCATTTGATGTCATTAGCCACATGTAAGAAGACACAGATTCTCCAATGCAGAATAAAGTAACGAGACAAGCAGCTGAGAGGAAAAGGCATCAAGATGAGATGAAAATGGAGATGGTAGAGATAAGAAGAGCTCACAAGGAAACTAAAAGGCAAAATATCTTCTTATATATTTTTAGAAAATTTAAGAATCTTTAAAGTTCACTTTAGAGGCAGTAAAGAACAGAATCAACACTGTGGCTCGTAGACTCAACGATGGGGCAGATCTCCACTAAACTGAACAGGCTTAGTGGTTCCAGGCACAGTCAGGAGAAAGGGAGAGAAGCGCAGTCATGGCGTCCAATAAAGCTCTTAGTCTTTGATGAGGTTGGCAAGACCAATAAGGACACGAGAATGGTCATTCATAGATCTACTGCAAAGGTGGTAACTGTAAACGGAGCTCCTATCATGCATCTCTGCCCCATTACCAAAGCGATCATAAATTCTGGGCCCTAATATCAACCTCAATAAACTCAAATGTGTGGAAATTACTGTGAGAAATTAAAACACAGTGCAAAAACTTTGGGGTCACATTCTAGCTTACTAACCTTGCTTCTTAATCTGTAAAATATAAATATTATTAACAGCTGCCTTCTACAGGTGTTTTAATCTGTAAAATATAATTAATAGCTGCCTTCTGTGGGTGTTGTGAGGAGTAAAAGAGTTTTTACAGAGCTTATGATAGTAGTTGGCACACAGTAAGCACTCCGTACATGTTATTGTAGCTATTAGTATTATTACTATTGTTATTACTTTTTGGTCATATTCTATATTACCCTAAATAATAAAAGTGTAAAGAAATAAATCGAAACTCCCAATCAGTTAAGATAAAATAAGAATCTTAAACTACTTTTGAATCAAACAGAATAAACTTTAATTACAAAACAAGGGCAAAAAAAAGCAATACAGATGAGCTATGAAGCTATGAAGCCTAATGGAAGGCAGCCAAAGCTCTACTAATAGGCAAACTCATAGACTCAAACAATTTTCTTATGGGAGAGGGGAGACAGAATAGTAGAAACAAAGTAAATCTTAGGAAGATAGAAGAAATGAAATGGCAGATGTAAAAGCAGACTCATTTTTTAAAAAGCAGACAATTAGTATAATTTGGGAGGTAAAACAGCAAAATATACTCCTCCCCCTCCCATAAGTTTAGGTTTTACAAAGATAGAGACATATGCATGCTTCTAGATTTTGAGATTGACTACTGTAAGAATATGTGAGGTCATGCTGAGTGGGGGAATTCTTAAATGACCCTGAGCACTGGGACAGGGTCAGGCAGGGTCAAAAGGGTCTCCATGGAAACTGCTGTATGAACTCAAGTACAAGAATTATAACCATGAGCACAAACATCCTTGTACTCTTATGCTTCTTCCTATGCAGATCACATTAGTATTGACGTCAAGTAAAGTTACAACCGCACTGAACTCTCGAATGTCTTCTGGTATATTTCTTCCTTTTCCCAAATTGTGACTCATCTATTTACGACTTAAAGAATTGGAAGGGTATTGAGGACAACATGGGGAGTGTAGAGCAGGTGGAAGAAAGGGCTCTAGCTCACACTTTGTAAAAATGCTTACATGACTTCACAGGCTATAAAGCCACTGCCTTGATCTGAGATTTATGGGAACAGTCCTTCTGACCTTACAAAAGTAGATTCTAGCCTCACTCGTCCATAAGCACCAAGATCTTCTCTCACTTGCCTCAACCCAGTTGCCTGGGAGGTCTGGGGAAGCTGGAGGGATGAGGAAGTCCTTATGGAAATCCATAAGTATTTTTAATCAGAGGTGGAGCCATCTCTGACTCTTCCTGGATCAGCAAAGAGATCCTTTGTCCCCAGATCTGTCTCCCAGAGAAGAAGGCAAGAAGGAGCTAGGAGAGCCATGAAGAAGGGAAAAGAGGGCCAGGTGAGCAAAACTGTCTTTCCTCCACCCTTTGAAGTTATTCTTAAATAACCTTGAGCAGACAAGTCACACTGTTATGTGCCAAGGAAGACAAATTCACAAAGCACATGTTTTGTTTTATGGATTATTTCCCATTCATTACAGAAATCTGGCAGAGAGACCCCTGCTAGGTCACTCCTGCCATCCCCTGCTGAGAGTCTAGGACAGTTAATCTTTTTAATGCTCCAGTTCCTCCCAGAGCATTCAGGGCACACTGGAGGTGAGGCGGTCCCCTGGGAACTCTCCGCATTAGTTATCTTGGCTACACAGTGACATCTACAGTTTGTCTGCTGCTGCTCATTGGAGGATGCCAGATGGGGCCAACTCCAAAAGCAACACCTGGGCATGGATTCTCCTTGTCCATCACCGCCTCGGCTGTCACCAGCTGATGTCTGATCTGAAGGTCTGGATGACTGAGCAAGGGAGTTGTCCTGTCGCCTTTCAGAAGCCCCTGACACTCCTCACACAAGTTCAGAGCTGCTGAGACCAATATGGCGGTGACGTGTGTTCTCAGGACCCTGTGGCGATAATGACAGAGAAGCTGAACTGTGACTTGCTCTTTTATTGCAGCACTGAGCCACGAACACCTGGGGTCGGGGTCAGGAAATGGCCTGTGTGACAGATGCCCGACTCTACTCAGCTGCAGTTCCCAGGCACAATGGGATCAAAAAAAATAAAATGCTATCATATCCCCTTAGTAGCTGGCACTGGAATTTCTCTTAGGATGAGGCTTGCCTTTTGGAGGAAAATGCCATGATAAGCTCACCTGTGCCGTCAGTTCCTTTGAAGCGTAGCTGTTCTCTGGTGCTAAGGTTTCGGAGAAAGAGCTGAAGCTATTCTGCATAAGAAAACCAACTTTCGGTTTTTATTTGGTCCTGGAGGGGGCAAAGAGGAGACTAAACAGGAGGAAGAATAAAGTAACAAGCTGGTGGGAGGTCACTGTTGCCCAATGGGATTCATTTTCACTAATATTGAAAATGACAAAATGATTGAATTTCTCATGGAAACCAATGAGTGGGACCAACTTTGTATATATTATGGTTCTTTGCAAAGCAGAGGTTCCAGATACAGAAAAAGGAAGGGGAGACAGAGACCCCAGTTGCCATCAGGACAGCTAGACCAGGTTCCTTCTCTTCAAATCAAACCTGTGCGGCCTACCTGGTCCTTGATGATGCAAAGTGAGCCCAAGCGACTGTGCCTCGTTGGGACCCAGGATGAGGTTTTGCAGGTCTGGAGCCCAGGGCAGATGCCACTGAGAAACTAGAGACTACTCAGAAACTTCTAGTAAAAGCAAAGCAAAACTAACGCCAATGACCAGCTCCTCTGATCTTCTTTGTGGTACTGTTGGGGGACTCAAATGTTGAAAAATTTTAGTTTCAGGTGACAGCTAATAAGCTTAGTAATCAATGTATGTAAAAAGCTGTGGTTTCAGGAACTGGAGCTACGACGCACCTTGACTCCAGGAGACCAGAAGGAGTCCCACCTCTGTGCCTCAGGAGGACTGCAAGCAATCAGGATGGTACCTGGGCCATTGTACTCCAGGGAGAGAGGACCACCACCCAGGGCACAAAGACCACAGCCCAGGACACAAGGACCCCCACCCAGGACACAGATGGAAGAACGCTGCAGCTTTTATCTGATTAACCTTTTCCCTGAGTTCCAAACCCCTTACCTACATGTCTTCATATAAAAGGGGCCCATTTATAATGAAATTTAAGACGGTCTGTTCCATCCCATTCCATTCCACCTCATGGCATTCCATTCCCCTCCCAGGCATCCATTGAGCCTCTGCTGTGTGCACAATGCTTCACCAGGCTGTGGGCCTGCCGAGACAAACCGCACACAATCCATGGGAAAGGAATGCTTGATTCTCCGCACCACCGGCTGGGCTCCCGGGGACTCGCCCCTTATTCCTCCTTGCCTTTGGAGGGCTCCGCTGAGATGCTTTTCCTCCAAGAGATTTCATGAGTTCCCGTCTTCAGGATGAGTCAGTCCTTCAGAAAGGTTACTTTAAAAGTCTAGCATTTCTCATCCATTTTCCTATTCTCTCCTATGCACTCACGACCTGGATGCTTTCTATTGCTGCTGGAACAGATCACCATTAATTTAGTGGCCCGAAGCAACACAAATGTATTCTCTTACAGTGCTGGGAGTCTAAAATAGGCCCGGGCTGCTGCGTTGCTTCTGGAGGCTTTAGGGGAGAATCCTTCTTTTCTTTTTTTAACCTTTTCCAAGTTCTAGAGGCAACCCACCTTCCTTGAGTCGTGACCTTGCAGCACTCTGACCTCCGCTTCCAGCATTGTGTGACCTTTTTCTGGCTCTGATCCTCCTGCCCCCCTTGTATAAGGACCCTTGTGATTATATTGCAATCACCTGGCTAATTCAGGCCACTCACCCTGTCTCAAGAGCCTTAATTTAATCATACTCGCGAAATCCCTTCTATCACATAAAACGGCATATTCACCGGTTCTGAGGATTAGGATGTGGGCATCCTTGGGGGCTATTATCCAGTCTGCTATGTTCCCCAAAATGTGAAGAAGAGAGCACTGGTCGCGGAAAATGCAAATGCTGTGCCCCTGGTGTGAGCTGATAGCACAGTGTCTTCTGCGGGATTAGAGAGCCCAAGTCTCTTTAGAGTCATTCCCATTCTTATCCTCTTAATGATCCATTATTAGATCTTATTGTTCTCTCAATTAATGAACTGCAGACCCAGAGAGGTTAAATATCCCCCCAAAGTCATCCAGTAATAAATAGCACCCAGCCCTGCACTGAGCTGGGCCTGACCCAGATGCTCAGCCCTGTCCAGAGACGAGCAAAGACAGACTAGGGAGAAAGAACTGAACAGGCCCACAGACACGCGCGCACATGACCTTGCTGCTTCGTTACAGAGAGAAATGGCGGAAGACAGACACTTCCGTGCTGAATCTCTTTTCTTCCTTTGGCTGTTTGACACCGTCTTTCCGAGTGGCTTTGAGGGGAGTGGCGGGGTGAGTGAGGGAAGGCAGTTTAGGGGTGTGGTTCAAGAGGAAGAGTTTAGCGAATGAAATAACGTACTGTGTCCAGAAGAGGCTAATGTGGGCATATTTCTTACTTCTCCCCACCCCTGTTTCCGACTGGTTCCCCAGGTATGGCTGTAACAGCGAGGAATTGGAACCCACCCCAGCATTCTTTTGACACTGTCTCAGTAAGTGCTGACTCTGTCTAATATGTTGCTTGTAGATAAATAGCATGTTTGTATAAAAATCGTAGAAACTAACTTCAAAAGATACAGACTCTGACCTTCAGGCATTCCAGCTCAGGGAGATTTGCTGACCTTCAACCGTAAAACCAGGATGGCACACACCGGACCATCACTGGACCAGCTTTGAGGTCCTTATCAGAACAGACTGTGCTCATCCGCATGTAGTCTCTTTGTCCTGCTTTCCTTCTCCTTCCTTATAAAACCTCTGCCTGCACTGAGATGTGAAGATGGGCTTTGGCCAGGCACCTGAATAAACCGTCTTTCCTTAGACCGGCACCTGTCTCTCAAGTGCTGGCTTTGGAAGTGGCAGGCAGCTGGACCTGCGTTCAGTACCATGGTGGCTAATGGCTAACAGAGACCAAGAAAAGCCACTTACTTCTTAAAAACTGTGAGGATTGTGTGAGACTCTGGTTTCTGCCACCTCTTCTAGGTGGGGGGAGTGAGGCCAGGTGAGGAGTGAGGATAGGTGGGGTCACGCCATGTGGGGGTCAGGCCAGGTGAGTGTTCATCCTGAGTGGAGGGTTCATCCTGTGTGTGTGTGTGTGTGTGTGTGTGTGTGTAGTGGGGGCGGTCAAGCCAGGAGAGGAGGTCAGGCCAGGTTGGTGGGGGGGGATTGAGCCAACTGGGGACCAGGCAAGGTTGGGGGGAGTCATCCTGAGTGGGAGGAATAAGGCTCGCCTGGATGCTCAGCTTCCTGCTGTGATTCCCAGCAGCCTGGTCCCCAGACTCTCAACCTGGTCCCAGGCAACCTCTCACCGCAACTGAGTAGAAAATCCACGTAAGCTGAATGGATTTGCTCAGGGCAGTTCCCCCATTTCGAGTTGCCGCAGCCTGGTGGAGCTTGGGACGGGGAAGGATGTCAGAGGGGTCACAGCTGACTGATGACTCTGGGGTTGGTGATATTTATGTGCACAGGCCATTAACCAGCCGAGTTATAAACTCCAGAAGCAGAAATGCTGGCTGACTCCAAACCGTGTGTTCGTGACAGAGGGGTGGTTGGCAGGGAGCTGCTGTTTACTTTATCGACACCACCTGAATCCTGAAGGCCATTTTCATCAGCTTTCAAACAGCTTTCCTACTTTTTGGTCTTGGGGTTTGTTCCTATGGCTACTACACACACACACCTACACACAACCGCGTTTCAGTGAAATCAGGGGAACATCTGAATGGCTACATTGTATCAGCATCTCATTCAAATGGACACCGACTGCCAGAGAGGGTAGAAAGGCTGCTTTGTAGTTTATTCGTATTTTTAATTATTTAAAGCAAAATTTACACACGCTGTTGTGCTGGTGCATTGAGGTCAAGTTTTTATTTTTATTTTATTTTTTGCACAAACAAGAAAGGTTTTCTAACTTCCAGAGCAAGCTGCCAAGGAAGAAAAGGCTGTGGCTAGCTTTGAACATAATGTCAGGTTCCTGGTAAAACTGGACGTACTTTTCAAAACACACTGCTAATATTTGGGCTGTAGTTACAAGTATTTATGAAGGGCAGGGGTAGGGGAGCCAGGCTAGGAGACAAACAGGGCGGCGAAAGGCTATTTAATGAGCTCAGCGTGGAAATTAACTGTGTGTTGCTGCAGAAAAGGCCAAACTAGTGAATCACCATGTCTGAAAGAAAAGTGACAATAAGCAACGTGTTTGTGCCTATGTGTGCGGGCGGGTGGGGGCAGGGCTGCCCTTGACTGAGCCGGGTTCAGGGGCTGGGGCTAGTGCTTCCCAGAGGGAGGAAGCCTCAGAGAACAGGAAAGCAGATGCCAGGGGTATAGAAGGAAGGGGATGAAGTGATGCATTGGGGCAGGAAGGAGCTGGCTTCCCCTCCTGCCTAGATGCGAAGAGGGTCCAGGGCAGACTTTCGGGACCTGAGTGAGAGCAGCTCCCCGCTGGGAACTTAGGGAAGGGAGGAGATGGAGGATGCGGAGAAGGCATTATCTGAGCTGAAGGCATTATCTGAGTTCCTCAGAGAACCAGAGAGCTTGGAATGTGGCAGTTTGGGAACTCAGAAAAGATGCTGCTGATGAGCACTTGAGTTTCCCAGTGGGCTTCTCCGTGAATGTGTTTCGTCCTTATCCCTAGCATGGAGTCTCTGTTCAGCGGCTTTCTCTAGCATCAAGCAGGTCCCAGTAGGAAACAGATGGAGCACTCAAGCTCGGTAATTGAGGAAGGCTTAATAAAGGAACTATTTACAAAAGTGTGGGCACTGTGCGAGAAAGCACCAGGGATACGCCTGGGGCTGGGAACAGTGTGTGTGTGGGGAGAGCCGGGGGGGGGCGGGGGGGGGCATTATCACCCCATCACTGGGAGGGGACAGGAGGGGAAGAAGCAGTACTGAACCCGAGGAGTGGACAGGACCACCTTGGTAGAGAAGTACATCAGCCAGGAACAACGTACCAGAAGAGAATACAGGATCGAACAGGTAGCTCAGCCTCTCCCTCCCTTCTTCTTCCAAAGCCTTGCTGCTGACTCCCGTTGGCTAATCCCAACTTGAAGCCAGACGCTATGTGTGGGCTGGCAAGTCCCAAATCCCTAGATGAATGGTAGGCTGGAAATCTGAGTAAGAGTTGATGTTCCGGTCTTGAGTCCCAAGACTGAAAACTCGGGTAGAATTTCTGTCCTATAGTTTGGAGGCAGAATGTCTTCTTTTTCAGGAAACCTCAGTCTTTGCTCTGAAGACCTGCAACTGACTGGATGGGGCTCACCCACACTATGGAAGGTAGTCTGCTTTACTTAAAGTCAACTGATGGTGACCCTGGCCGAGTAGCTCAGTTGGTTAGAGCATTGTCCCAATACACTAAGGTTGCAGGTTTGATCCCAGGTCAGGGCAAATACAAGAATAGACCAATGAATGGATAGACAAATGGAATAGGAAGTCGATATCTCTCTCTCTCTCTCTAAAAATTAACTTAAAAAATTTTAAGTCAACTGATCGTAAATGTTAATCACATCTAAAAAATACCCTTTACAGCAACATCTCAGCTGGTGGTTGACAAAACATTGGCCATCACAGTCTTGTCAAGCTGACTTATAAAATTAACTACCACAGACCTTGTAGTGGGGAAAGATGGATGTCTGCTTCAGAGTTATGCTGACATTCAGTCAGACCCTTAAGTTTACAAATTACTCTCACATGTGTTGACTTATCTAATCCTCAAAACCCTACTGTGAAACAGGTATTATCATAATTTTTAGATGTTGCAGCCGAGGCTCAGGGAAGTATTGCCGAAGGACACCGCTGGAAAATTGTAGAGGCAAGACTCAAACTCAAATTTCTTGACTTCAATTCTAAGCAGTTTCTAAGTGAATAATACAATATTTTAAATTCTCATCATGAGATCACATGATAGCAGAAGTTTACTTAAAAATAATAAAATGGTCCCTGTCCGGCATGGCCCATTTAGTCGGGTCCCACAAATCCAAAGGTTGCCCGTTTGATTCCTGGTCAGGGCACAGGCCTGAGTCTCAGGCTCTGTGCTCCATCCCCAGTCAGGGCATGTACAAAAGGTGGCTAGTTGATGTTTCTCTCTTGCATTGATGTTTCTCTCCCTCTCTTTCTTTCTCCATTCCCATCTCTCTAAAATAAATTTTAGAAGATAATAAAACGGGGGAGTGAATCAGTGTATGAATGAAACGTGATTGGCCATATGCTGATCATTGTTGGGGCTGGGTGATGGGTCCGTGGAGGTCCATTGTACTTTTCTCTATACCTTTGAGTATGTTTGAGAATTCCAACAATAAAATGTTAAATACAATCTCACACCTTTGTGACCAGTTTCCTATCTATCGTATAAAGCAGAGCTGGCCACTCGAGGCCTATCATTCGTAGCCAGATGAACCCAAGCCCTTTGAATTCACCTCTGCTTTTCCCAATTTTTCTTTTGAAGGGCGTTCTTGGCTAAGGCATGAGGGAGGTTATGACAGGTGTCTTTGCCATCAGGTCGCTCTGAGTATCTCCTGATGACACTGACCCTTTCACCTTGTGAACTGACATGCAGGGGCATTGATCACACCACAGACTCTGCAGCCAGACTGTCTGGGTTTGACCCCTGCCTCTGCCACTTACTAGTGACACACCCGGGCACGCCACTTACCCTCTCTGCACCTGAGCTTCACCATTAAAAAAGGGACAATGATAGTACCTTCCTCCCAGATTTATTATGAGGACTGAATGAGCTTAGTTGCTACGAGGCTCAGACTAGTGTCTGCATACAGTAAGTGTTACGCAGGCATTATGTTGAATAAAATTCACAAAACTCTCTTTCCATGAATGAACTTTTGGTGGCATGTGGTTTTCTGATTTCTTTGTCTTCCGATGCTGGAAGAGAAAGCAACAAATAGGTAAATCATTCATTCATTCAATGATTATTGAGGTCCTGTTTCATTCCTATTATGATGATCATCATCATCAGCTACAGGAACACAGTTTAGGTGGGAGAGGCAGGCCATTAACTAAATCAATGGTTCTTAACATTTATTAAGGCATAGACCTTTAGGAAATTGTATGAAGGTTTTAAATCATCTGTACAAAATACTCATACACATAAGTTATTTATAATTTAATCCTAAATACCAGGTTAAGAACTCCTAAAATAAATAATTATAAACAGTACAGTAAATATTATGATAAGAGTATGTTCCCTGTTTACCTTTCCTGTCCACTTTCTCAACCCCGCACTCCCCTTCTCCCAAGTTCTGCTATACTGACCTTCTTTTATTCTTTAGCCATTTTTTAAAATCCTCACCTGAGGACATGTTCATTGATTTGAGAGGAAGGTAGGGAGAGAGAGCGAGAGAGAAACATCAATGTGAAAGAGAAACATTGATCAGTTGCCTCTTATACATGCCAGGTAGGGGGTCAAACAATAAACCTATGTATGTGCCCTGACTGAGAATTGAACCTATAACCTTTTGGTGTATGGGACGATGTTCCAACCTACTGAACCACCCAGCCAGGGTGACCTTCTTTTATTCTTCAATGAAACAGTTTCCTCAGTTAGAAAACAACAACAAATAAATAAACCCAAACCTTCTAGACATATATGTGTATTATACATATAATATGAATATATATGTATATAATATATGCGCTTACATACACACTCCAAGGTGTGCATATTTATTTATCAATTGTATAATGTATTATTACCATTAATATATCAAGATGAGAATGTAAAGATTCAACATGAACAACAGAGGATGCAAATCCATAGTTCAAAAGGACTTGCTGATAATTTTGTATTCTTCGGGCAGACTTCTTGTCAGGTCTGATTAGATCATTGTTTTGATCTCGTGATGTGGCTGACAAAGAGCTTGTAAGAAGTAGTGTGAGTTCAGAAGAAAATTCTCGCCCACTTGTACTTACATTATTCGCATTACCTTCCATCTGTGACTCCTTTGCAGGAACCTCTTTCAGCCGTGTTTCATTGTGCAAGAGTGGGTTCAGGCTAAGTAGTATAATCGGTGAGTCTGTGTAATAGACACACAGAAGCTGCACGTTAAAGCTCGGCCTTCCTTTCAGAACACATCATGTGCTTCATGGGGCACGTGATCCCCTGACACCAAGGGAGCCACTGGCTTCAGCCTGCTTGTTAGAGAATAGTGGAGCTTATCTCTCCCTTACCCAGTTAGATTAAAATTCAGCGTAAGTAGGTGACTGTTTTCTTTCTGTGTCCTAGTGGATTCTCTTACGTACCCCTTGGGGAACAAGCACCGTACTTGGGAAACCTGTGCTCGGAAACACACCTGCACTTGGCCTAATTCCTACACTCTCTTGAAAGTCTCTGAGTTATACTCCCTCTGGGCAGCCTTGCCTAACCCCCCTTAAACCAGGTGGGATACTTCCATTCATTTCCTAGCACTTCTTCACAGGGCAAATACCTGTGGAGTTCCTGTTATGCAAGACTTATCCAGGCGAGCAAACTGAACGTGGCCCTATGTTTATAAAGCTTACCATCTAGAGGAGTCAATAGTCATCAATCGAGTAATAATACAAATACATATGAAATTATAATTGTGTCAAGTGCTTTGATGGAGAAGTACATAATGTGATATAAAAACACAAAGGAGGGGGATTTGATCTAGCCTGGGGAACTGAGTTTACATCTAAAGGACTACTACACAAACGGGAGACAGTATCAGGGGAAGGGGGTGGCATATGCAAAGGCCCTGGGGCAGAAGGGAGCATTTATTTTTAATATTTACTATATTTGTTATAATTCCTTGTGAAATTGTCTCTGTTCCTCATTAGCTGCTGAGCTCTGTGAGAGCAGAAACTATGCCTGTCTTGTTCATGACTGCATCACCCTCACCTAATATAACGCCTGCCACGTAGTAGCTCAAGAAATATATGTTGAATGAATGAATGAATGAATGAGCGCATAGGGAAAGCGATAAACCCAGACTGGGGTTTCTGAGAAATTTCCTCAGAGGAAATAGCACCTGAGTTGAGATACAAAGACAAGCAGGATTTCTCTACAGGAAGAAGCTGGAAGAAGTGAGGGAAAGCAGGAGCGGAGTTTGCTGTAGCTACCAAGTCAGCTCCATCGGTGCAAAGGGCAGGCTTGGCGGGGGGAATGGGAGGGGACTTGGCGAGCCCTGCCTACTGGCTGGGCCTTTGAGGATTTACCAGGGGAGAGGTGTTGCCACACAGGTAAAGCCATGAGGGCCCTGACTAAGGTAGGTGCAGGGGGATGCAGAGAGGTGGGCACTGCCAGGTAGGTGAGGAGCAATGCCGTTAACCAAAATGGGTCATTGGAGCAGCAGCTGTTGTGACGGGGCTGGGGAGTGACAGCTGCAGAGTCCACCTCACTGACTTGACGCTTCTGCGATGTCCCCAGGCAGAAACTGTAGGGGCTCAGATTGCTGGGTGTGATGTCAGTGTGTCTCCTCTGAGTCCCAGTGAGGACACCCTAGTCATAGTCCTGTATAGGGCACCACACGGGTACAACACTGTCCCTGGCCTGAGGTCTATTAGGGGATGAGATACACACATATCATCACACGTGAGGTGGGGACTGTTAAGTGAGAGAGAAACCAGGTGGGAATTCAAAAGGGAGAAAGCGAGGGGTCACTTCTAGAGGGGTGAGAGGAGGTGGGAATCTGCTTAGAAACTGCCCTACAGAGTAACAGTCACCAGTCACCCATATTTTGTGGTGGTGGCAGCAGGAATATGTATGTGTCTTTCTTGGCATTAACCTCAAAAAAGCGAGCTGGCCCTTTAAAACCCAGACTCCACAGTGACTTTTAAAAACAGCCATTAGTCTGGAGCCTTTTTGAAAGTCTAAATAAATTACATTCATTGGTTTCCCCTTGTCCACACATTAATCTTCTCACAGGCTGCGGTGCATTAATCAGGCCTGTTCTCCCTCTGCAATTGCTTCCCCTACCCCCACCCCCACCCCCACCCCCGGGAGAGTCTACGCATCTGAGTGCACCCATTGATTCCCCAATTCCCCACACCTGCCTGTGCCGGGGTGGGAAGGGGCGCACTTGACTGTGGTTCCCAGGAGACCCTGCAGATCCTTCCCCAGACTTGGGGTCTCCCTGGAATTTTGGGGTCCCCAGACATCAGAGCTCTCTGCAGCGACAGTTCACACATTGGCTGAGTTGCCCAATTTTACTGCCCCTCCCCCAACCCTTCTAGAAGTCCAGGGTGAGCCTCGCCTTCCCAGGGATATATTGAGTTGAACAACCAAGTAATTTAATGCTGTTTGGTTAGCTACCTCCAAACTGCCTTTCGGTAAATAATCCAGAAGCGGCCCAACCAAAGCCTTTGTGTCCTTGCGCTTCATGCCTTTCTCCCTCTGCCCGGGCACGGCCGTCACCCTTTGCTCATGTACCCTTGACTTGTGGGAGCTTGGTGTAACCAAGGGCATTCTGTTGCCAGCAGGGCACCTTTTGAATCATTTTTGTCCCTGTTGATTCCATTTGGTCCCCAATCTGCCACATGCCACAGGTGTCCCGGGTTTTGCTGACTGGGCCTTCTCCACGTCTACACGAGGCCCTGTGCTCATGCTCTGGGCCTTCCGTCATGCATTTGGGCAGGTGTCCCATGGGCTCGGTGATCTGTAAGAGTGCAATGTCAGACAATATGGACAGGGGTCGGGTCAGGCACTGGTGTTCGGCTACATGACTGCACGGGGCTGAGCCTACAAGGGGCACTACTCTGGGAGAGTCACTGCTTTGCAAAGAAGCTCTAAAACTTTGAGTGGAGGCGGGAGCTTGCTTCCACAGCTGGTCCGAAGTTCCTTAGGTGACCACGAGGCTAGGAAGGTTGTTCTTTATCTTAAAGGGCCATCCAGGCTAGTTCAGATCCATAGGCTCCTCGATCTTCCCCCAAACAGAAAAACTGAAACCCGTAAGGTTGGTCCCCTTGTTTAATCAAGAGCCTTATCTACAGTATTTGAGGGGACAACCTCAAACGGGGACTGAATGAGGAGGCAGCCAGCGTGTTCATGCCCAGTCTCAGACAGGACAAGCTGCTGTCACTGCAGAAGTCAGAAGTATGTGGAGGTGCCTCCTTCTCATCCTCTGGCACCTCTTTGTGGTCTAAAACTTGGCTTTGTATGTCTGATAATGATGGCTAGGCTTCCTCTACCCATTATACAGATGGACGGTTATTAAAACAATCTGGAAAATAGCATCCCAAGACCTCTCAGGCAACCTGGCTTTGGAGAGAACTTTTTGGAAATGCTTCCCTTCAAGGCATTCTTACTCAGTGCGACAAGGGGAGGGCTCTGAATCTGAGGAGCTGTTTGAACGAGTCCCTGAGGTTCCTGTCAGACAATTACTGGGGGTGTTTTTCTGTGCATACACTTCGCACATAGTCTCCGTTTGCTCACCAGCCTCCCAGCCCTGCTCTAGGCAGGAAGACGGAGAAGGGAACAGCATGCAGGTGGGAGGATGCGCCTTCTGGAGGCAGCAGCGTCTGCTTCTCTGCACTGAGCAAGAACTGTGCGCTGCCGGGGAAGCTGCGACACATGGCTTGCTTTTCAGCTGAGGAAATCACTGCCCTGGAATTGAAATCTGCGTTCAGTTGGTGAGGAAGAGAGGGATATTGAAAAGGCAACTGCAATGCGTTAAAATAGATTTATTTCTGCGTGCGCCACACATTACATTTGGGCTCCCTGGCCTTTCTCATCCCGGGAGTGAGAAAATAATGCTTGTATGACTAGCTAGGGCGAATGGAGATCACTGCTTATGGCCAAGGCCACTCGCCTGGGGACATGAAGTGACATGGGACCCACTGGTTTCTCCAAGGGCTGAGGGTCAGTACCCTGCTCCAGCCATTCACAGTGAAGCTGCCTGAGAGGTGTCTGAGGTAGGGTTCCTCAGAGATCAGTATGCAGGAGCTGTATGACATGATGTTTTCAAGGACAACATCATGAGGGGCAAGGGACACTCAGGACTGGGCAGAGGGAGAAGTTGAGTGTCAACACAATGACCTCAGAGACCTCAGCGGACCCTCTGAGGAGCTCTGGCACTGGGATGGCCCTTCAGAGTTGTCCCACTTTGAGACCAGGGAGCCAGGCCTTTACCCTGCCCGTCCCCATCACCTACCTTCACTGGATATGGGAGGGGGTGTGGCTTTGGAAAAGAGACTCTCTTAGGCTGAAGGCCATGCCCAGTTTGGGACTCACCTGAGAGCCCCCAGCTGCCATGACTCCCAGCAGCAGGGAGAATGGGTCCCTCAGTCCCAAAAGGGTGGGAGGATCTGGGCAGCGCTTTCCGAATTCCCTTCTGGAGGCTTTGTGTTCCACAATCCCAGGGAAATGCACATGTAATAAAGGTCTTACCTAGAATGGTATCCACAGAATGTGTGGTGTTTGTATGCAAATTGGCATCTCAGCCAACGGAGTGAGGCGTCCCAGAGGCCTGGGGAAGAATTCTACCAGCCTTCCGCACTGCCAGAGGGTTGACAAATGCATTTCACACTGCTGTTTATTTGGATTCAGCTATAGACTCGTCTGCAGCATTGAATTGTCATGAATATCATGTAGCAAGAGGCAGCTGAGAGACTGAAATGAGCTCCCAATTTGTCTTTGAGAAATTTTCTCTATTATGAGACTAGAAAGATGAAAGGGATAATAACACCTTACACCCGTATCATGCTTTCCTACACACATTATCTTATTTGAGCCTCATGATAGTCCTGGGAGGTAGTCAGAATACAAATTATTATTTATCTTAGAGGTGAAAATCTGTTAACTTTGGAGATGTATGCCTTATATTCCGAGACTGGGTTGCATTTCTTGAATTTTTTAAAAAAACTGACCAAGATCCTTTCCATTCTCTCAAAATCCAAGAAGACTAAAGCATGAAGGCATGTGAGAAAAATGTCCCCCTCTCTTGTATATATCTGAGTTATAACATCTTTCCCCCATCTCTGTAGCTACAACACAAGAGTTATGAAACAGAAATTAGACTACCAACAAGCCGAAAAATATGGCTACTGTCACCTGTGATTAGATCACTTACCATCCCCCCTCTGTATGCCATGGGAGTTGTAAAAAAGGGGAACAAAACTCATAGTTCTGTGAGGCTAACAATCCAATAAGGGGCATAGAATAGGTAGAGGACTAACAAATATTAGGGAAAAGAAGTGGAGCCCAACTGAACAGGAGTTAACAGAAGACACAGATGCTGGGATGCTTTAAGGAAAGAAGCAGTGGCCCTGGTCAGGTGGCTTAGTTGGTTGGCACGTCGTCCTGTACAACAAAAGGTTGCGGGTTCAATTCCCACACAGGGCACATGCCTAGGTTGTGGGTTTGACTCCTGGTGGGGGCACATATGGGAGGCAACCGATCGATGTCTCTCTCTCTCTCTCTCTCTCTCTCTCCCCACCCCAACTCCCTTTCTCTCTCTAAAATCAATTAAAAAATAAAAAACATATCCTCAGATGAGGATTAAAAAAGAGAGAAGAGGCAGCATGTGAGCTGGTCCCCAAAGGATGAGCATTGTTTGCTGGACAGATGATGAAGCACCACAGGCTAGCAGCAATCCCGAGCTTACTGTGTGCCAGGCCCCGGGCTAAAATGAAGGCAACAGCATTCACCGTGCGACCGATGCATTCAGGTGTCTATTTAGCCAGCTGCACACTCATTACCATCAGTCAGCCCACGACGCAGCCCGTTCTGCTTACTCTTCCATGGTCTGTTTTCTGACCATGTTTTGTCCTTCCAGCAGTCTGGTAAGCAAGCGCTGGATAGCGCTACCACCAGAACGTCCAAGGAACATTTGGCTGCAGCTCTCCTTGAAGAATAGACCCCTTAGGCTGGGATGTGGTGGAGCCTTGGGAGCAGGCGTTGGACCCTGAGCAGCAGATGCTGTCCTATCTGCACCGAGTCAGGCATCCTGTTTGCACGCAGGCGATAGATCAGCTTGTGCCCCAGGGAAGCACAGGCCCTGGAACGGGGTGTTTTTTCAGAGTTGCCAATTGGTCTGGCCTTTTTGTTCCACCTGTATTCCGCTGTTGGAGGGAACACTCTTAATACGATCAATAAATGAAAAGTGTCAATAAGGTGACTCCTGACAGACAGGTTTTCCAGGAATGCAATTTATTACTGGCTTTGTAGAAACGAAGTCATATGATGATGCTATCTGTTCAATGGTCACGCCACACACTGCCGGGAGAAGGGGATGTCACAAGTAAGAGCCAGAGCTTTTAGCTGCTGGCCTGGTTTGTCATGGGTGGCTCTCAGGTGTCATTCACCCTAGGGGATGCCGGGGCTAGGAGGAGGAGTAGCTGGGGGCAGGGGGAAGGGTAGCAGAAGTAACCTCCAACCACAAACTGGTGTCAGGTGGGCACAAATCTGGGAGCAGTACAGGTGAGGACCTTTATGCCCAAACTAAATAGTCCTTTGAAAGCTCGGGGCGTTTTGGATCTGAAAAGACTAGGAAGGGAGAATGCAGGGAACAGAAAGAGATGATTATTTGGAATAAATGCAGCAGGCCCTTAAGCATCAAATTAGGCTAATGGGGTATGTTTGCAAACTCGACCATTGCGGGGAATTATTTGTAAGACCAAATGAACTCATGCACCCTTCAGAAACTGGACTTCCCAATGGGGATGCCCTGTCTGCAGCATCCTGGAGGTCCTGCAGAGCTGGGCTGGGCAGTGGGTCAGGAGATTTCAAGGCCTAGCCTCACCCTGCACCAGCTCTGTGACCACAGGCAAGTTATTCAGCATCTCTGCCCCCTCGGTTGCCTCATTAATCAAATGAGGAGATTAGGTTATTAGGTCTCTAGAGTTGCCCGATCTTTTATGAATGATTCTATTTCAGAGTCAAACACGTTATAAAGTACCGCTTTGTTATACTCATTCAGAGTCACCTTTGACGTCACCTGAAGGAGAAAGAAGTGGAATCGGTGGTGAACTGTGTCTTCATCAAAACCATCCTCTATAAAGGGGGACCTGGAGACCCGAACAGGAAACCCAGAGACCCAAATAGAGTGGAAGGGAGGGCAGCAGGAACGACCCCCTCCCGCAGGACAGGCAGTGGGCTGGGACTCTCACAGTAAGAGGAACGGTCCTGCAAGAGCCCGATAGGGACTGTCAACCTGCATATGACTTGTCCCTGGTCCCTTCCTCCCTCCCTCCTGCCTTTCCAGTCAACACCCTTCCTCCACATTATCAGTAAAAATTTACCTTTAGAACAAGGCTAACTAGGAGAGAGGCTTGTTTCTGGGAGCTGATCTGGACCTGAACCAAAGCAGGAAGTGCAAAGGTGCCAAGCTCTGAGCAGGAGGGGCAAAATCAGCTCACCTTGCCAGGGTGGTGGGCAGGACGAAGAAGGCGGTGGGCGGGGCGAAGAAGGCGGGAGATGCTGCCCCAGCCTGGCATTCGGGGGACCAGGCTTTGCAGGTGACTCTGAGGGCTGGAGTTTGTAAGGAGGTGTGAGAGGAACGGAGGCACAAGCAGGGGTCTCCCATTGAAGCCTGAGAGGCCAAGGAGGCTGGGGCTGTGTCCCTCCAGAAAGCCTTCTATTTCTTCAAAACACAGTGTCTGTCACGGGGGAAAATGAGCTGCGGCTCCTTATATAGTCATTCATTTGTGGATGACTTTCAGTCCAAGATAGAACCAGAGAATATCAAATGGAGAATCTCACGCATCTGCCCTCAGGAAGACAAAACGTAAGGATGCAGGAGACTGATTTCCTATAAATACCTGATTTACAGAAACCTGCTAATGTTGGAATTTTCTTGGGTGCTGAGGGGGTGGTCAGGGGTTGTCTCAGATGAGCCTTGGGAAGCCTTTGCCAGAGGCATGAATGGGTGGGGACCCAGGCCAGGTTGGTTTTGTGAGGTGGGCTGAAATGAGCTTTTTTAGCATGACTAGACTGGTTTTGTCTGCTTGGGAGCTTTTCAAGGCTGGTCATTGTTTGTTTTTTATTTTAACTGATTCTCACTGAACTCTCCCTTCTTTATATTCTCTGAGCATAAATACAACCTACCCCAAATCCTCAATGGACTAGCCTGTAGCTTCTTATAGTTTGCTTGTCCAGAATTGCAATTTCTTAGCTATTCCCAAATAAATTCAACTTTTTGGAGCTTGCCTCAGTTTACCTCTTTATTTAGGTCAACACATTTATTCATTCATTCATTCATTCATTCAACAGCAGTTACTGAGTCTGCAGGGTAATAGGCCCTGTGGGCTTCCATGGACCTCATGGTGGGCCAAGTTTATGTATAAAATTCCTGCCTTCAGCAAGCTTACATTCTCCTAAGAGACAGGCACTCAAGACAATGGAAAAATTATAAAATAATAAGTAGTAAAAAGTGTGAGGAAGTAAAATAGAGCAGAGTGAAGTGGTAGAGTGTGAAGGGAGGGGGGTTCCAATCTGGCGGTGAGAGAAGGCATCTCAGAGGAGATGACATTGAGCAGAGACCTAAATAAAGTGAGGGAGCCAGTCCTGGGGACTAGGGGCATAAGAATCTGTCCCCAGGCTATGGGAACAAATGTGCAAACGCCCGAGGGAGGAGTGGGCTTCCTCTGTTCTAGCAAAATGCCAGGCAGCTCCAGCAGAGTGAGAGAGGCACCCCAGGAGTGAAGTCCCAGAGGCCAGCGGACACCACACTTAGGCTCAGATTGCGTTCTCCATGTGACGGAGAGCAGGATGGGTTTACATCTGCCAAGGTTACTCCGGCAGGTGTGTGGAGAAAGGACTGCATAGGAGGGAGAGAAAGATCTGGAGAGAGGATTTTGACCCTGCTACTCACCCCTACCCTGGGCGGTAAGTGACATTCTCTGATGTTTCCCCCAGTTCACAGAAGACAAGTGTCCTGAGCAGGGAGTCAAGGTCATCCTATGGGAGGGCTAAACCGGGATCCGAGGCTGGGGGTGCTGCTAGGTGCCAACATCTGAGAACATGAGTCACAGAAGCCTGGGACAATGTGGCTCCAGGGCTTTGATATTCTGAGCAAAGATGACAAGTTATTCCCTTACTCTCCTTTTTTCCAGAACTTTCCTTGGTGTGCTGTCATAGCAGAAAGACAGAGCGTTGGAATCTAGGAGCTCTACATTCAAATCTCAGTTCTGCTGCTTACAGTGTGCCACCCAGGGCCACTTACTTAACGTCCCTGAACCTCAGTTTCCTCACCAGTGAACTCCTACCTGAATCAAAGGGGTGAGATGATTCACACGGTTCTCTGTCACCGTAGGTGTCAGCAAGTGGTGGCTTTAGTGACAACAATGCTCCTGCTCGGCCTCTCACTGCATAGCCACAACCCTGCCTCCTTTCATTGGCTGCATCAAGATTAATAGAGAAGAGAGAGACTTTAGAAATCTTCTCTTCCAAGTTAAAGCAAGCACTGCCATGTATGGGGGAAGCACGAATCTGGAAAATCAAAAGAAGTTATTGTCCATTTTTTCGCACCCTGCCTTCCTTTTCCAGAACCTGAGCTCCCTGAGAGCAGGGATCTCCTCGTCATGCCCACCACGTGACTTCCGGTGCCCGTGTGGCGGCTGGACACCTGGTTGGCACTCACCAGCCATTTGCTGAGCAAGTGAATGAGTGCGCCAGATGCCCGGCGCCCACAGGCTGTGTCCACAGGGCAGCGACACATCTGGATGTGGCCGGGTACCGAGATGCGGAAGCAGTCGCAGAGCTTGGGAACGGCCGGAGATGCAGAGAGGTCAGAGGGCACAACCCCTTTCAAGCTGCAATTCAATAGCTTCAACATACACCATTTACTATCAGGCAAATCAGATCAAATAGTCCCTCAGCTGCTCCTTGCGGCCCAAACGGGTGTCAGTTCGCTGGGTCATCCACCTTTGGCCTGAGAGGAGCTCGGCCACAAAGCAGAGGAAAGGGATGTGAATAATGTGCTTGACCAGGGATGGGGTTTGATGTGGTCTCAGATGCTGCCCAGGGTGGGGTAGATGGCCGTCTGGGTGTGAGGGAGGCAGATGGAAGACCAAGAAGGCAAAATAGCCCAAGAGGCATTTAAAGTAAACAAATGAGGCTGCCCACCCCAACAAGACCATGGGGGTGCTTCCTCCACCCCTGACCTGGGTTGGCCTGAGTTCAACAGCACTTACATCTCACTTCTCAGTTTTGCTCAGACATGGCTCCTACCTGCCAGATCATACTTGCTTTTAATTGTCTCTCTAATGACATTACGCAACTCAATTGAGCCCTTTTAAGTCTTGTTTGTCCCTTAATTAACCCGAACCCCACCCAGCCTGTACCTGCATTAGACATGAGATGGATAAAGATAAAGACTGTGAGGACATTGTCTATTTTGTATCTCCCACGTGGCTCCAACGGATGCCCCTCCAGTGGCTCTGGGAGCCTTTGAAGAAGCCTGCAGATGTGAGAGGGACAGAGGCGTCCTTGAAAAGGGATGAGGGTTGCTCGTCCCAGGTCCCAGGTGGCCATCATTCTGGCTTGCTGAAATGCCCTCCGTCCTTGTGCCGTTGATTTTTGCTGCTGCTGAGACCCCAGGCCTGCCCATTCATTAGCAAGTACCCATTTCCTTTCCTCTCCTGTCTTTTCTAAAATGCCCTTGGCAGTAGAAGCGAATCACTCTGCATCTGCTGCTCTGCAGCTGGGAGCTCAGTGTTTTTCCTCCGCTGCTGCAGGCAGAGGCCGGACCCCTTTCGTTTGTCCTAAATGTATCGCTTGCAAACCTGCTTTGTTACCAATGTTTGGTCAGTGACTGAACTGACATGATGTGTGTGCAGAAGGAATGGGGGATTTGGAGAGATCTCGTGCGTCTCATTGTCCTCAGGCTTCCCTCGAGAGAAATAAAAAACAGGGTTATTGGGAGAGTTAAATGAGGTGACTTGGCACACGGGACATAATCAACAAGCACTGGGTCTCTCACTTACCGACGCGTAATCTCTGCGTTAGGGTCTAGCGAGAAGGCAGCAAAGTGACCCCATGACTTTGAGGCGTCAGTCAGCCTCTCCCAAATTGATTGTCATGAATCCTGGTCCTTGTTGATGCTTCTGGACCATCTTTTTAAACTCAATCTAAAAAGTGTCCCCCAAAGCTGTGGTGAGGGTGAGAGAAGATGCCATCCCCTTTTCAGGCTCCTCATTGTGCCGCTGTCTGTCCGAATCAAAGATTGTAACAGAGGATTAAAAACAGTTCAAAACAACAATAACAAAAATCCCTCTAAACCATCAGCAAAATCAAGTAGGAACCTTTCAGGACTCCAAACTGAGCGGAAATAGAAGTGGAGCAATGGCGCCGCTATGTGGTGAAGCTGAGAACGACAACTTCGACTGCTGGTTTTTCTTTAACTGCATTACCCGCAGAGTTTACCTGGCACCAGCCTGATCCAGGGCCTGGCTCCTTAGAGCGCAGGGTTGTGGAGCCGGCTCGCAGGATTGGCACGCTAACCCGAAGCAAACGTCAAACACCCGTGCTAGTAAGGGCGGCAAGTAAGGGAGTGGGAATGGAGCTGCAGAAATGAATCCTCTCTACAAGATAAAACAGTAACTGTTGTGTTACTTCGGCCTGTCAGTGAACTATTTCGCAAAACATTATTCTTTCACCACCTGCCTCAGGATCACCTGGAGAGCCTGGTCAAGGTGCAGGTTTTTGGGGTCTGCCCCAGCCACACTGAGTCAGAACCCCTGGAGGTGGTCGCTGGGAGTTGGCATTTTTAACAAATACTTGGGCAAGTCTGGGATATGTTAAAATTTGGGACCAGAAGCCAACAAATGAGGAGCCATGAAGGCTTACTGAACTCATTCTATAAAAAAGAGAAAGTGAAGACAATGGATGAACAAGAGTCATTCTAGAGAACCAACCGGTCCACGTGGCAATGGCGAATGTAGCTCAGCCCTGGTCCGGAAAACCGACACGCACAGGAGCCAGGCCCCCAGATTGGCTTTCCTGTGGGAATCAGGCCTGCATTTTATCTAGGCTGCTTTAAAGCTTCCTTTTGCTAAAACTCTCTCCCCTAAAGTTAAGAAAATAGATGTTTAGCGTATAACCTTGAAGTAACTTCCCAAGGTTTATTCTGAGCTGTTTCAAGGACAGGATGGGGCCAGCTCGCCCATCCTTATCATCCCCCTGCATGCACAACATTCTCTTCTTTTTTATCTGTAAGCAATAACCATTTAAAGTAACTTTAGTAGGATAATTTATGAGTCCCTTGGATGTCATTCCCCGAGAACGGTAATAAAAAGCCTGTCTAGGCCAGGGTCGATGTACTCTGACCTAGAGAGTGGCCACTCTGTCCCTTTTCTCCACAGGATTCCCTGAGTCCGTGTGCATTTGTTCGCCCTCATCCGCGACGCCATGGACCCCGCTGGTTGGAGTCCGCGACAAGATGTGATCTTATTTAAAAGAGATAGGAACTTGAAGGAGAAAGGGAATCTTGAATAGAAGATCGGCACACACCACACACACACATGTACTTAATGTGTGCAGCGGTATGGATATGTGGATGGGGAGCTCTGTTTGCTGGACAGAGGATTGTAAAGATCCTTTTCTCTTGTGTTAAATCAAGTACAAGTTAAGGTGCTTAAGCTTAAACACGTTTTAGTACTGGGTAACCCAGTTACATTCTGAGACCTTTAGCACTTATGTCGAAATTGAGATCTGCTTTTCTTACCCTTTGTAAGATCTAAAATAAAGAGATTACTAGGCCCACGTGGTCTCTATGTATTTCCAAAGAGAGAGAGAACAGTGGTGGAGGGAAGTTCCTTCTTTCTCTGGCAATGGTTTTTGTCCCCAGAGAACAGCAAGGTGCCTGACAGACAGTGGATGTTCTAAATATTTGAGGAGTGAAATGAATAGCAAATTGGCTGGAAGGAAGGAAGGAAGGAAGGAAGGGCTGAGCAGACCTGCATGTATCCTTTCATTTAGTCATGTATGTATTTATTTAATTTTTAAATTAGAGTTGACATTCAATATGATATTAGTTGCAGGTCCCGTGAGCCTTCTCATCTTCCTCCTCACTGCCTAGTCGTCCCTGTAACCTGTCCCACCGCAGCTCCCATTGGTGCCCTGCTCGGTCCTGTCCCACCCTGGCTGTTGGGGAGTGGCCCCACTATGTGCAGTCTGCTCCTCTGAGGATGTCATGTACAGTGGGGGCCTTTTGGCGGATGGTAAATTTAAACACAAAACAAAACCTTCATTGAGAGCGACATGCCTATGCCCACCATGGCCTGTTTCAAGCCACAACATGACTTTGCTGGACACGGAAGAGATGCTCAACCATGTGGTTTACACCATACAGATATCATCATAAGTAACCCAAGAGCATACATGGTAGCAACAAAATGATTAGGAATGAGGCACTTGAGTAGGTAGTACCTTTGTGTCTACTATACTTTAATTGTAAGTGTATATGACTTAATTTTTAAAATAAATTGTGATTTACAAAATTCCTGAAAATCTAACAATTGGCTCTCCTGAGCTGGTATGAGCCAGTTCCTACAAACCACCACTCTGCCCCAAGAAATGTTCTGCCACTAACTTCAGGCCAGAGAGAGAGGGCCAGGGCCAAGCCCAGGGAGAGACCTGCCGGTGAGAACCTCTCAGGAAAGGACTTTCTGGGGCAGCTGCCAGCAGGTAGTCAAGCCTTCCTGGGGGATGTTCTCCCTGGAGCTCCCTTTCTTCTCCAGGTTGGCCCCCCACTGGGCATGCAGAGTCTGCTTCTCTAAGCGGCCCTGGTCCACCTCCTGAGAGCTGGGAGGATGGGGTCTGCATGGGTTTCCCAGTCAGCCCCAGAGGGAAGTCCCTGGCCCAGAGGAGCGGGGTTTAATGGATAGTTACTGTTGAATGAATGATCTATCTGGTAGAAAACACACTGGCCCAGAATCAGGAGAGTTGGCTTCTGGGCTAGTGTCTGCTGTTGTCAGGATGCACGCCTTTGCAGTTTCTGGGCCTCACTTTCCTCCGGTGTTGGAGGAGGGAGTGAAGCCGAGTGACTATGGAGGGCCTACCAGTATCCCAGGACTCTCCTATAGGGGATGGCCCGGGGAGCACCTCACCCCTCTGACCCGATCAGCTCACCCTCAGGGCTTGCCTTCATCTCGGGGTCCGGGGTCACCAAACCCTCCTGTGTTGCCTCTGGTGTCCCTGATGCAGGAAATTCCTATGCATGGAAGACCTTTCCCACCTGCCTCATGGTCCCATTAATGGCAGGATTCCAGCTGCACCGACAGGGACCACCCAGAAATTCCTGAGAGGGGTGTGGCTGTGTAACCGAGGGGAGACTGCAGGGAACCTTTGGCATCTCAGCTGCCAGGGTTGTCTTGGTAACATGTCGGGGAAAACTTCCAACCCCAAGCTCCCTCCCTGTCTCCCAGGGAAGATGTTAATGGGGTAAGAGGTCACATGGAATAGTGACTATATGAAAAGTCACTGAACTGTGCACTTGGCCATGGTGAATTTTATATTAAATGAATTCTATCTTGATTGTTTTTTTAAATTTGAATACTTACCAAAGCAAAAAAGGAAGACGAGGAAGAGAAAGAAGTCAGACAGTGGCCCATGAGGGCAGAGACAAGGAAAAGAGAATTCCAAGATTCTGGGACCAGTTCTCTCAAAGGGTTTCCCTTTGGAATAAGAATTCCAACTGTGTGCATTGGTCGTATTACTTGATTTAATAGGTTGGATGATTAGGATCCAGATGGACCCCAAGTGCTGAGTCCCAGAAGAGCAAGTGGGAGATAAGAATCCCTCACCTGTCCAGGTGAGATGATAGTGGGAGAGACGGGCCAGGTGTTGCCGGGCTGACGTCAGCACCCGCCCACCCGCGGTTCCCTGCCCATCCCGCCAGCTCCTGATTTCAGATCTGTGTCCACCAGGGGCTCTGAGACGCCCTATCAACCCAGAAAAATCCTGGAAAAAAGTGGAAAAATCCCTTTTCCTTCTGTTAGCTGAGACTGAGTTGGAATTTTCCAAAGGAAATTTTCCTTGGAAACTTAGAAAACAGAAAAGCACAAAGGTTCTAGGGGAAAAAAAAAAAACAAAACACAAAACAGAACCTTTCCACTGGAGGGTAGATTTCCACTCTGGTCAAAGCAGAGACCAAAGCTGGGGCAAGAGTTGGTGGGACCCTTCTCTGGTTTTATCTGAACAAGGGCCCCTGCTCACAAAGACCCCCTCCCCCATGCTGGGCCCTCGGACCCCTTCCTTCCCATTCTCCTTAGTGCTCCCCATGGCCCACCTGGGGTGGGGTGGGGGTCTGGTCCAAGGCCTTCCGTGAATCCAGGCCCACGGCTGGTTATTGGAGACAGTGTCTTGAGAGTCTGTATCTCTGAGGAGCTTACCCAGGGCCTTTCTGGTGCCATTTTCCAAATTAATCCCAGAATTACAGAGTGACAGTATCCACCACCTGGGCCAACTCATCCTCGCAGTATGTGAAGTATCCGGCCCAGGACTGAAACCGGAAAAGCTGGTGTTGGCGCTGGCTGTCACCTGCCAGACCCAATAAGCAGAGACAGGGATCGAATCTTTATGGGCGCTTTATTCAGATGGTCAGATCTGAGAAGACAGCAGGTTTGTACCCTAACAGACTGTCTTAAATTCCATTATAAATGGGCCCTTTTTTTAAGGAAAAGAAAAGTGTAGGTAAGGGGTTTGGAATTCAGGGAAAAGGTTAATCAGATAAAAACTGCAGCAGTCTTTCATCTGTGCTCTGGGCTGTGGTCCCTGTGCCCTGGGCTGTGATCTTTGTGCCCTGGGCAGTGGTCACCCTGGAGTACAGTGGCTCAGATACAAACCTGATTGCTTGCAGTCCTCCTGAGGCTCAAAGGTGGAACTCCTGGTCTCTCCTGGAGTCAAGGTGGGTCCTACCTCCAGTTCCTGAAACAATAGCTTTTTACATACATTGATTACTAAGCTTATTAGCTGTCACCTGAAGCTAAAATTTCCCAACATTTGAGTCCCCCATCAGGATGACACAGGGCGTCAGGCTGGAAGGTGCTTGTGCACCGCCACAGAGCTGGCTGCCTGGCGTGGGGCACCTCGGAAGCCAGGCCAGGTTAGGCCAGGCCCCTCTGCAGCCTCAGAGAGGACCCACCTGGGCCGAGGGCGGAGGCTCATCCACGTGGGAGGTGACGTGGGAGGTGGCATGGGTGGCAGCAAGAGAAGAAAGTAGCACCCTCCCCAAATTGTCCTCTAGATGCCCTGAGCAAGTAGAGGGTGTTTTTGTAGGTGGGACTGGACCCAATGGAGCAGGAGGAAGAACCCAGAGGGCTGGCCCCTCCCACAGATCAGAACTATGGAGGGAGGGTCGCCCAGGCCCCAGGCCCCCTCAACCTGCCATTGCAGTCCAGGCTTCCTGCAGATGGCCTCACCCTGCAGGGGTCCGGGTTTGGCTAGAAGTGCTCAGAAACGTGGATGAATCAGTCCTGGTGGCCCCCGCTACCCTCGCTTCTCAGCCCCTGGCAGCCCTAGGCCCACAAAGGTACCGAATCTACCCCGGCCTGTGCCTGCCTACCCAGGGACCCGGGGACAGCCGTCCTCAGACTTGCCAGACAGTGACCGTGCTGTGAGGCTAGAGACAAGGCTCCTGCCCTCTTTGTCACCCTCCCTCAGGGGCATCCCACCACAGGGTGCCACAGCTATGTGTGTGTGTGTGTGTGTGTCCCTCTCTCTCTATCTCTCTTTCACACACACACACACAACACTTTTTCAGACATGCAGCCCAGCATGACGGGGCTGAGACACCCCACCCCGCACACCCCCGTGCCCTGCTGGGGTCTGGCTCACTGGTTCTCTTCCTCTCTCAGAATGTGCCCTGCGGTCTCTCCAGGGCTCAGCCCGCAGAGGGTTTTCAGAGCCAGGGGAGGGGCAGGGGGGCATTGGGGAGGGAGGTCTGTTCTCCCTCCAGCAACATTTCCCCTGCCTCTGTGTCCTGGTATTTCAAGGAAATAGCCCACTGCCAATTATGCTCTGAATTCTTTGATCATTAAAGCTTTTTGAGATTGGTTTTGGGCCCTTGGGACAGGGATATTAGTGGTAAGAACAGATCTTACCTTCTTAGTGGTGGCTCAGTTGGTTGGAATGTCATCCCATACACCGGAATGTTGTGGGTTCAATCCCTGGTTGGGGCGCGTACAGGAGGCAACCAACTGATGTTTCTCTTGAAGTTGTCCCAGAGGCTGCTTCTACTGTCCTCACTGTTTTGGATTCTTTTCTGTTTTGGATTCTTTTCTCTCGTCGTTGTTCTGATTGATTGTTTTTTGCTTCCTTGTGTTCCAAATCATTGATTTGATTCTCGCCTTCATCCACTCTACTGTTTTTTTCCCTGAAAATTATTCTTTATTTCAATTAGTGTATCCTTGGGTTCTGCCTGGATCTTTTTTATGCTTCTGAGGTCCTCACTAGGTTCCTTGAGCATCCTGAAATATCCCTCCCGAATTTGTACCCACCACACATGGGTGTGGGACCAGCCCATTCTGCATCTGCGCCCCTCCTGCCAGTCTCAACGGATGTGGTTTCTTTAATTCTGTAGTTGTCAGACTTCCATTCAACTCAGTTTTTGATGATTCCAAGTGATGGTTGTTCTATATTTCAGTTGTAATTTTGAAGTGGTTGTTTGAGGAGGCAAGCCATGTCTGCCCATGCCGCCATCTTGACTGGAAGTCTGAGAAAGAAACATGTTGACACAAGAGAGAAACAGTGATTGGTTGCCTCCAGCAGGCACCCTGACCAGGAATCGAACCCACGACCTTTTGGTGTATAGGATGATGCTCCAACCAACTGAGCAACCTGGCCAGGGTGTGGTATCTTCTTACATACAGTTTCTATGTGAGTGATACAGACATGAGCTTCCAGGACCCAAAGGAAGGGGCTCTTGGGCCATGAGGAAGCATGGCTAGAGAGGGTGGGCACAACTTGGACAGGCAGAGGGTGGGGGGCTCTTCGAGGGGGAGGGACCATGCGTCAGTTACCAAGATGAGGCATGTCCAGCATGGTGACAACCTGTCTTTATCATGCGAAGGCATGAGTAAGGCAGAGAAGGGCCTGGCGCCAGTGTGATGGACTGTGTGTGTAGCATCTGAGAGGAGAAGTCATCCTTCCAACTGACTACCATCCAGACTGAAGCATGCATAGCATTTTTCTAGCATTTGCCACATGCCAGGCAGTGCTGCAGGCAGTTCAGGCATATTATCCCATCTAATCTTTGTGACAGTTTTAAGACACAGCTATTTTCATTGCCTTCATTTTATAGGTGGAGGAACTGGGGTACGGAGAGTTTAAGTAACTTACTCAAAGATCTACCAGCAAATGGTAGAGCCAAATTCAGCTCAGGAGTCTGGATCTAGGTCCATGCTGCACCTAACCACTCAGCCATACTCTCCCTCGGGTCAGGACCTGGTTGTTGGGCCCTGACTTGAGGAGCAGAAAGAAGAATGCGCAGCAGAGGACCAAATACAGCTTTGCTCTTGGAAGGTTGCCAGGGTCACTTTCTACAGGGATATTTGGTTCATTTCCTTTCAAGGGTTGGCCGTGGAGATGCAGAGATAAACAAAACACCCTCAGGAACCTCCGGAACTAGAGGGGAGTGGTAGCATCTAGGATTAGCAGTAACACTGGGTGCTGTGTGATGCACTGTGCTCTCGCAGTACAAATATGGAGCAGTAGGAGCCAGGGTGTGGGGTCTAGGGTGAGGGGAAAGGCTCTCACCAAAGCCCATTCTGGCCTGGGGCCTGGGATAGGGCGGGGGTGCAGGTTGTGTCTGAACACAGAACGCAGGCAGGGACTGGATGGCCCAGGCAGGCGGACGCAGCTTGAGCTGAGGACCCTGGCGCTAAGAGGTGTCAGCTAGAAATGACAAGTTCCAGTGTGACTGGAGGGAAGGATCTGTGAGGGGAGAGCCCGGTTCAACAGGAAGTTTGGCATCCGTGGTGAAGAGTGTGGGTCTGAGGGCATGGCAGCCACCGCGGGCCTATAAGCATCAGTGACGTGATCAGTTACATTTCTAAAGCTCTTTAGGGGCCAGGATAGTGGGTGGAAGGATTGGTGGTATTCTGGCTGGGAGACCCATCCAAGGGCAGTGTGGTCATCAGGCTAAAGATAGCACAGGTCTCAACCAGGAGGTGGGAGAGGAAATCCAGGGGAGAGGTAGCTGCCAGGTCAGTCCATTGTCAAGGGAAGGGCAGGAGGAGGTCCAGGCTCCTCACCTGGGCAAATGGTTATGTCATTAAGCAAGAGAGTGCATGTGGCGGTGTGGGGTGGGGGTGGGCAGAATCCACAGGGGTGTTTGCTCTCCACTCTAATCTTAGGTTTGGTTCCTGGGTAGCAGGACTTGGAGCACATTGGCCAAATGTGGTTCTGATGCCCCACCCCCACTTCCATGAGAACAGAAGCATCTGGCTTGCTTGCTAAAGATGCAGGTTCCTCAGCCCCATTCAGTCCTGGAATTTGGAAAACACCTGGTCTTAGAGATTTACAATTTCTTTATTTAATAAGAAAAAAAATGTCTACAAGTCTCCCTCTCCTTCAACTTGGATGCTGGGAACATAGGAAGATGAGCAGGTTTTAGAGGGAAGGTAATGATTTTCACTTTCAAGGTGTTTGCAGATATTCAGTAGGCAGTTAGTTATTAAAAGCTAGAACTCAGAACAGCCCTTGCAGTTGGGATGGACACAGAGATGTGAGAATATTACTGGAAGAATAATTTGAAATTCTATGTGATATTTTCCTTTTGTCTCCATGAGTCTATCTATGACCTTTATATATAGTCTGCCTTAGACAACCGTATGTCTGGGAAGAGATTAGAATTTGTTCCAGAAGGACTTATTGTTATTTAATTACTATTAAATTAATGGTTTTTATTATTAAATTCATCATTGCTTTAGGGTAATTTTTAAGCAGCCACAGTAACTGGAACACACAGAGCTTTGTTTTACAACTTTTGTATTTATTAGCATGAGCATTTTACTCATGGTGTTTCTCAGTCATAATTATCATTTTATTGGCTGCAAAATATTTTGAGTTGATGTAGTATAGCCTATTTAAATGTTGTGCTCTTCTTGATTATTCAGACAGACTGTCATTTTTCACTATTTACGTAATGATATACAAAGTTGTGCATAGAGATTCTTCTCTTTCTTTGAACTGCTTCACTGGGACAGAATCCCAGATGCGGAATTACTTCTGGGCATGAACATTTTTATGACTCCACAAATCTACCACCAAATTGCTTCTCAGACAAAATTGCAACAATAGATTCTGCCCTCCGTCGTGTTTTGCAATTTCGGTACATAAAACCACCTCAAATTTGTGTCGGCTTGAAGTGGGATATAAATAAGTGCACCCAAGGAAGATCTTTGGTGTACTGCCATCTGCATTGGGCATTATCATTGCTTTTAATTTTTGCTAATTTAAATTTTGCTAATAAAATTGTGCTTTATTATCATTTATAATTTGTATATCTTGGGTGAGTACCGAGGCTTAGATTTTGCTATATTCTAAAAATGGTTTTTCCACATTTTAAAAATGGTTAAAAAAATGTTTTATGCATAGAGGTATCTGTGTATGCTCTTTATCCAATAATATATTTATCAGAGCTCTTGAGATCACTATTTTTAAACTTCAGGTCACAATTTATTAGTAGATTATGATTAAGTGGCTCATGACCCACAGTAAAGAAAAAATTAGAATAGAATAGAACATAATAGAATAGAATAGAAAAATAGAAAAGTTATATTCTGATAATATTATACAATATTAATTAATATTATTAATAGAATAGACTAAAAATATCATTTTTCAGAGTGAGCTTTTTGTGTGTGGAGTCTCGTTTTAGCCTAAGTGTGTAATGGGTCAAGATGCAATTTTTTTTTTATTGGAGGATATAGCCAAAAGGATTTTTTAAATTGGCCTTATAAAAACATTTATTAATCCCTTTTCACATTGATGTAAACATTTCCCAAGATGTGAGATGTGTCTTCCATTTTCATATTTAATGATCTTTCTTTTGTATCATTTACATTTTTCACGTCTTCAGGCCCGGCAGTCCTTTTTTCAGTTGAAAACAGAAATTCATCTTGTTTCTACGAAGGTGATAAATGATCCATTGCCTTTTTTTTTTTTTGTCAACTCATTTTTTACTGCAGCATTCTCTGGACACCCTCAAATTCACAAACACTCATGTTGGCCCAGCAAAATGCAAATGCTGTTATGATGGGCAAATCACGAATCAGGGTCATCACGTGAGCCCCTGTTCTCACTTCCAGTTGTCAGAGTCTACGCTGCATCAGCAAATTAGTTCGGGTGCAAATGCTGTATAAGCAAGTGTTACAACAGTCACCCAAAGACAGCTACAGAATGATGAAAACAGTTGAAGAGGAAGTAAAGTTGAAAATTCCAGAACACGTGAAAACAGAATCATAAAGAGAGATGAGTTTGGGGACAAAACAGGTAAAGTAGAGATTAGTGATAAAATGATAGTGATAATAATAATCATTACTATATATTATATATTTTCCAGACTCATTTACTCCTCATCATTACCTGTGAGGTTTATCATTATTTTCATGCTACAAATGAAAAAACTGCAGCCCAAGAAGGCTATGGGACTTACCCAAGGTCACTCAGCTAACAGGTGCCTGGAATTTGAACTTCAAGCAGGGGTTGCAGTCAAAGAAAAAAGTTGAATGCCTGGGGAGAGAGTTAATCACACCTTAGGAGTCTTAAAGGAATACTTTAAAAAAAATTTTTTTTTTTTAATATTTATTTTTAGAGACAGGGAATGAAGGGAGAAAGAGGAAGAGAAACACCAGTGTGAGAGAAACATCTATCAGTTGCCACTCAAACGCGTCCTGACCAGGGACCGAACCTGCAAGCCAGGCATGTGCCCTGACCAGGAATCAAACCAGCGACTCTTCGCTCCGTGGATGACACTCAACCAAATAAGCCATACCAGTCAGAGCTAAAGGAATACTTCTATTGCTCTGTGGAACCTTACAGATTTTCCCATCCACTCTGGAGAATTTCTTTCAAACAACTGGTTCAAGTCACCTAGAATAAAAGCAGCGTCTACCCTATTCAGTGCTGAAGATAAACAGGCCAATCTTTCGTATTCCATCTGCTGTTGTGCAGGACTCCAGATCATGAAAATTCCTAATGTTACAAGGTCTCAAAGAGGCAGGGGAGACCCGGCACAGATGTGGCAGCCAGTGTATGTGGATTTGGACTCAGCTCACTCTTCGCAGCTGTGTGATGCCAAGCAAGTTTTTCCCATTTGTAAAATGGGAATAGTAATAGTCCATGCCTACCATTACTGACAGCCCCCAGCCCACAGGAAGTGGTACGTTAGTATTAGCTATATTATTATTACATGCTAGATTTTTTCTTTTGAAGCCGGTATGCTTTGTATTGGTTATACTTTGTTTTGCCTGGTTGGATTTTAGGAGATAATCCAGTCTTATCAGCAGCGTATTTGCAGAGTTTTTATGTTGATGTTTGTAAGTCACATTTAATGATCTGGCATTTTCTTTTCTAATTGGTCAGTGTCCAGAATACAGGCTTTTCGGGTGGGGTGACCATATGTCTGAGTTTACACTGTCCCAGCATAATTATTAATAGTGCTCCCTTCCAACTCAAAAAAAATAAACCATGTGGTCACCCTATTTGGAAAACTGTCACTGCTAACTTACATGACCTGGGTCAAGAGGCCCAAAGCCCAGCATAGAATCAGGGCAGCAGTTCTAATCATTTTCATGCCAAGACCCCTTTGGCAGGCTTCAGAAACCTTTGGGCCCCTTCTATGAATATTTTTTAATGCATAAAATAAAATGCACAGGATCATAGAGGAATTCCATAATTTTCAAAGAATGCTATCAAAATATTGAAAACAAATGTGTGACATAGCAATATATATGCTTTTTGTTAATGATTAAATAACAGGTTTAATGACTATTATAATTTCAAAGCAGTGATGAGCATACATGCTATTTTGAGATATCTGTAACAGAGGTAACATGATATAGAAATATCTGTGATTTCTATCAATGACAAAGACCACTTCCGTGTGTCTTCTATATTCACAGCAGAATGTAAATGTTTTCCTATCCAAGTTCACGGACTGATTGCACTCTATCCAATTCTCTTGTGAACTCCACTTTAAGAACCCCTGCACTGGGGTGAACGTTTGCACAAAGATCGGGGGGAAAAAGTAAAGACTGAAATGGTCATAGGCTTGGTAATGGGCACAAGAAGTGGAGGAGAAAATGATGTGGGAGGTTGCCAGGATGTGGACCAAGGGAACACAAACCCGTCCCTGCTGGCAGACAGAATGCGGGAGAGCCTAGCCCCCCCAGGACACAGTCTGCCAGGACCGTGAATACGCGCAGCGGCTCAGGACGTGGACTTTGAAGTCTGACACACCTGGGTTTGAGTCCCAGCCCTGCCATTCACCAGTGTATGCTTTGCACAGGTCATGTAACTGCTCTGAGACTCAGTTTCTCCTGTTGAGTGGGAGTAATAATACCTATTAGGTCCGGAGAGAGTGAGAGGAGAAAGGACAGGAGAACAGGCCTTGAGTTTAAAAAGGATTTATTTGGCCAGCTGCTACAGGCCAGGCGAGCTGAGACCCTGAGGTGTTAGCAGCAAACAAAAGAAAGGCAGGTGTTTTGAAAGGGGATAAGCCAGAGGCGGGGGTCGGGGGGAGTTGAAGGGACTCTCTGTAGATGGCTTTGGGGGAGTTTCCTCTGAGAACAGAGAGGCTTACTAAAACAAAAAAGTTACTAAATTCTTGCCCACAGGCTAAGGCATCTTTGCAGGGGGCTAAGATATCTCAGAAGAACACAGGCAGTTACTAACATCAGCAGTTACTGTGGGGACAGCAGATTTAGTGGGGCTCCCTAAAACTATACCAGAATTCCCTGAAGGAACCCAGGTCTTAGGCCTAAGAGTACCTACCTCACAAAATTGTCTGGAGAATTAAATCAGACCGCATCTGTAAAATGCTTAACATAGTGTGTGACATATTTTTATAAGCTTCTGAGGATCGTTCTGGCAACAATAATGTGGTTATTATTATGACTAGGAAGGTTCGCTGCCCTGCAGTAAGGGCTCCACCAAGCATTACTGAAACATTAGCGTCGACTCGCCTGTGGCCAGCAGGGGGCAACAAACCCCACATGTAAGCTTAGGTGAAAATGAGCAGAGAGGGCTATGTGTGGGGGCTCTGCTCACTACAATGAGCTGGATGAACTAGGTTCCTCCTGCCTCTTTTGCTTGGCCGGCAGTGCCCAGAAGGGTATCTAGCCCCTTCTGAGGGTCAAGACCACCCAGACCACTGAGGCACGGTCAGGAATGTTCTGTTAGGCTGGTAGGTCAGGGCTGGGGCCAGAGATCATTTGTTTCTATTTTACCCCATCCTATCCAAGCAGCATTTTAATCATATAATTGAAGGAGCTGGTGCTGGGTCCTGGGAAGAATTCTGTATATAATGGGAGCCTCTCAGTCTACTCTCCCATGTTTACTTCTTAAACAGTTCTTGTTATCTAACCTTTCACCTGCCTTCCTTTAAAAAAAAAAAGAAAAAAACTCACCCAGGGATATGTTTATTTATCTCAGAGAGAGGAAAGGGTGTGGGGGAGAGAGAGAGAAACATTGAACGGTTGCCTCCCGTACATACCCCAACCTGGGATTGAACCCAGAACCTAGGTATGTGTCCTGACTGGGAATCAAACCTTTTGGTGTATGGGAGGACGCTACGACCAATATGGACCAATAAGAAAGCCCATTCACCTGCTTTCTTATTCATAGAAATATCACCTGCCCTCCAGGTAATTCCAGGAGCCCACAGGATTTAAACCTCATCCTATGCTGTGCCCAATTTAGGAACATCCAACCTAGGCCGTCCTCTTCTGCCCTTCCTCACTAGACCATGAAGAAGTTATTGTCTTATGTTACCCTGCACAGAATAATCTGGAAAGCTTTTGAACTACAGCTACCCACGTGCACATACAAAGAAATCATCCCTATTAGAGTGGCAGAAAGCTAGCAAATGACAGGTGCCTTTCTCAGGACATCCCAGAAATGAGATGCAAGTAAATAGGAACACTGTGCCTGAAATGGGGAAGTCAAGGTATCATTTGTAAAACTGTTTCTAAGGAGAAACACTTCCAAGTGACTAATCTCGGGATCACTGGTAGATCTGTACTTTGAGGCTGGACCCTCTGTTCTGTGCCCCTAGCATGTTCCACAAAGCTGACGCATAACTAAGGCTCCAGAAATACTTAGCGAAAGGTACCGAAATTTGGAAAGTGAGCAGAGAGCGAGCCTCAAGAGATCCAACTTGGTTCTCTGTGGATTTAATTTTTCTGAAGCTTTTTTAAAAAGATCAGAACCCTTTCGTTCCACAATGAAATCTTACACACAATTCCGACAAACAAAGCAGATGAAAAGGAATTTTCTCTGGCTGACGCAGGGGAGCGGGTGGCAGGGAGGGAGGAGAGGAGACCTACCCCTCCTCTTCTGGACCCTTGCCCCTGATGTACAAATCCAGGCTTCCTCAGTTTGAACCTCCTGGCTTCCCATGGGGGCAATCCAGCCTAGTCTCCAGTCCCGAATAGGCCACTACTTGATGGGTTGAGGCTTCCAAGATGACGTGCCCAGACAAGGGGACACCAGAGCAGGTGACCTACAGAAAAAGGACATCGGAAAAACATCCAGTGACATAAAATCTAATCCTGGCTCTTCCACCAGTTGTCTGGTGGGTCTTATCAGAGTCACCTACCTGCTCCTAGACAATGAAAGCTGGGAACACTTGACCTCTGAGAGCCCTGCCAGAGCCCAGGTTCTCATTGAAACTTGATGATTCATGCTGACGGGGAGGAAGTGTCACCCACTGGTCCTCATGTTACAGAAACAGGGGAGTCCAAAAATCCCCGGAGTTTGCGGCTGGGGGATGGGGAGAAGGAAGCAGCTTTCAGGATGCCTCCACACTCCTGAGGCTGGTGGCTGGTGTCTTTCATTATGCAAAATCGCTTGGATGCTTCCAAGGCCTCAGGTGGATGGGAGGAGTCTTGAACCAGGGGACAGTATGGAGAAAGCACACAGAGCCTGCGTGGGGTTCTGTGAATGGTCAGAACTGTTGGCAACACGCACTGCGTCAGAGGACGCAGTCAGGGATATATAGGCAGCTGCAAACATTTTGGGGGTGGCGCACTCTGGGGCTGTTTCCCTCGCTGGCAGGTTTTCGCAGGGGTGCTCTGGAGGAGAGGAGGTCCATGCGGTTTACAGAAAGAAGACAGTTTGCAAGGGGCCTGAGAATCCCGGCGGTTTTGTGTTGAGAGCTGAAGGGCACCACAGCACAGAAAGGACCTCCCCAATCAGACTGAATGATTGGCAGCCGCTGGTAAAGCTGAACTGTGTTTGGGAAGTAGGGAACGGTGTTTCTGACCTTCCTAAAACTGGCTAGGTTTGGTGGGGGGGAGGCAAGGATATGTGTTAACTGTTAAATAAACAATTTTCTTTTCACTCAACTGAAGTATTAAGAGTTGTAATTCTGGCGGCGGGCAATTGGACCCCTAACTAAAGAGCCTGTGGGTTTGTTTTCAGTTGGAGCAGCCCAGGGGTTCTGTTATACTCAGTGCCCGGGTCCGGCCAGCAGGGCGCCCAGTATTGTTAAATATAGTCACCATGTTGCACATTAGATCCCCAGGACTTATTCATCTTATAGATGGAAGTTGTGTGTGCCCTTGGATCAACATCTCCCCATTTCTCCCAACCCTTAGCCCCTGGTAACCACCACTCTACACTCCGTTTCTATGAGTTCAATGTTTTTAGGATGCACATATAGGTGAGACCATGTGATATTTGTCTTCCTCTGTCTGACATTTAACTTAGCCATTTGTCCTCGATGTTCAAATGGCAGGTTTCCTTGTTTCTTTTTTTTTTTTAATTATATTTTATTGATAATGCTATTACAGTTGTCCTGATTTTTTTCCCCTTTGACCCCCACCACCCAGCACCCCCCACTCCCTCAGGCAAGCCCCACCCCATTGTTCATGCCGATGGGTCAGGTGCATAAGTTCTTTGGCTGCTCCATTTCCTATACTGTACTTTACATCCCTGTGGATGTTCTGTAACTACCTATTTGTACTTCTTTTTTTTTTAATATGCTTTATTGATTATGCTGTTACAGTTGTCCCAATTTCTTTTCCCTTTGTTCCCCTCCACCCAGTGACCACCCTCCCTCCAGTTGTCCACCCCCCCCCTTAGTCCATGCCCATAGGTTGTGCATATAGTTCTTCTCAACATCTTCCTGTCTACCCCACTCCCTCCTACTATGCTTAATTCCTGAACCATTTCCCTCCCTTTTTCCCCTTCCCCCTCCCTGCTGACCTCCCCCCAATATGTTCCCCATACCTATAATTCTTTTCCCACTCTTGTTGCCTACTTAGTTTGCCTTTGTTTCGGTTCCCTAGCTTCTGTTGTTGGTTGTTGTGATACAGTTTGCATTTTAATGTTCATAATTTTGATTCTTTCTCCTAAACAAGTCCCTTTAACATTTCATATAACAGTGGTTTGGATCTGATGAACTCCTTCAGTTTTACTTTGTCCTGGAAGCACTTTCTCTGCCTTTCTATTCTGAATGACAGCTTCGCTGGATAAGAGTAATCGTGGTTGTAGGTTTTTGCTTTTCATTACTTTGAATATTTCTTGCCAGTCCCTTCTTGCCTGCAATTTCTTTTGAGAAATCAGCTGATAGTCTTATTGGGATCCCTTTGTATGTAATTCTCTTCTCTTGCTACTTTTAAGATTCTCTCTTTATCCTTAATTTTTGACATTTTGATTATATGTGTCTTGGTGTGGTTCTCCCTGGGTCGTGTTTTTGGAACTCTCTGTGCTTCCTGGACCTGTAAGTCTATTTCCTTCCCCAAGTTAGGGAAGTTCTGCTTCATTATTTTTTCACATAATTTTTCAATTTCTAGTTCATCTTCTTCACCTTCCGGCAACCCTATAATTCGGACGTTGACCCACTTATAGCTGTCCCATAGGTTTCTGAGCCTCTCCTCATTTTCCTCACTTTTCATTTCCTCTTCCTGCACTGGCTGACTGTTTGTTCCTTCCCTATGTTTCGATTTGTTGATTTGATCCCTGGTTTTCTTTCCCTCACCACTAGTTTCGTATGTGTTTTCATTCATTTCAGCAGGACTAGCCTTCATTCCTTTCCCGTCTTGTTTAAGATCTGCTGTTAGGTCTGTAAGCATTTGTATAACCAAAGCTCTGAACTGTGACTCACAAAGATTTCCTATCTGCTGCTGTGTTAGATTAGATATTTGCTGTCTGGTCAGCTGCAACACTGGGATCTCTATCATGATCTGTGCCATCCCAACAGTTTTGTGTTTACCTTTGCTTCCTGGACGGGGCTGTCACACCTCCTACGCTATAGGGGGTGGAGCCCCGTGCACTCATCACTACCGGGCAACCCTTCTCACCACGCTGTGGAGCTTTGTGTGGAGATGGGGGTCCAAGATGGATTCCTGCTGTTCACTCTCCGCTGAAACACCGGGAGCCTCCTCCTCCGTCCCCACACCCTCTGGGCCCCACAGTCCGAGGCAATGGGGGTCTGCCTTCCCTGGAGTTGGAATCGCAAGCTGACAGGTTTGGTCTGCAGCTGGGGGTGCTTCCCAGGTGCTTCTTGCTTCCCCTTAAATACAGGTGTCTATGCTTACTGCCATCGCTGCAGCTGCCACCGCCAGCACAGCTTGACCTCTCCACCCTGGCTTCGCCTCTCTTCCCCGTCCGGACGAGCACCACTTCTTTATAACTTCATATGCTAGACTTCCATGTAGCTTTATTTTCTGGAACTTCTGGTTATTTCTGGTTTTGCAGTTGTTGTATTCATTCTTAGTTGTGGAGGGAGACAGAGCGTGTCAGTCTAGGCCTCCAACTTGGCCGGAAGTAGGTTTCCGTGTTTCTTATGGCTGAATAATATTCCATTATAACAGCTTCTTCATCCATTCATTCATTGATGGATACTTAGGTTGTTTCCATGTCTTGGCTCTATTTCTAAATTTTTGAGGAGAGTCCACCCTCTTTCCCACAGTGGCTGCATCAGTCCTCATTCCCACCATTAATTCACAGGGCTTCCCTTTTCTCCACATCCTCACTAACACTTACCTCTTGTCTTTTTCATAATAGCCATTCCAACAGGTATAAGGTGGTATCTCATTGTGGTTTTGATATGTACTTCCCTGATGATTAGTGATGTTGAGCAGTTTTTAATGTACTTGTTAGCTACTTGTATGGCTTTGGAAATATGTCTATTAAAGTCCTCTGCCCATTTTTAAATAGGATTGTTTGTTGTTTTGCTCTTAACTCCCGTCCTTGAATTTTGAATAAATCATTCTCTGCTCTTCTTTATAGTTTTATGACCTGTGATTATATCCTTAAAAATAGGTTCATTAGTTTCATCTATTTTAAGTGATACAGGTAGAATCCTACTGTAAGTGTTTTTCTCTGATGATCTTTTCTTGCCTCAGCATTGCATTTTGAAACTCACTCATGTGGAAGCATCCAGCTGTAGTTTGTACACCATGAGGACATGCTATGCTAGGTTTATAAGATGCCCAGCTAGATGCCCTTTAGCAGGTTGAAAGTTTTCTTCTATTCTGGGTTTGCCAAAAGATGTTTATCATGAAGTGATTTTGACTCATATAAAATATTTTCCTATTTGAATGCATATACACACCTTATTATTGTAATATGGGAGATGACAGTAATAATTTTCTAGTAGTAAATCAACATTGCATTTCTGTGATAAATTCGCTTTGATCATGGTTTTATACATTATTGAATGTAACTAAGCATATTTTATTTAGGATTTTTTCATAAATGTTCTTCAGTAAGACTGGTCTGTAATTTTCCTTTCTTGAACTCTCCTAGTGATTTGAGTCTCCAAGTTACGCTGGCTGCATAAAATGATTTTGAAAGTGTCCCCTCAAGCAGGTTTGGCAGGGCTGTACCTTGACTGCTGTAATACATACCAACGCTGCCATAAAGCCATCCTGATTTGGTATTTTCTTTGTGGCAAGATTTTTGACTTGCTGTTAAGCTTTGTTAATGGTTATAAAACGCCCTTAAGTGATAAGACTCCTCTAAGTACTGCTATGGCTGCCTTCCAAAAGTTTTGATATGTCCTATTTTTACCATTCCTCATGTGTTTCCTACTTTATAGTAGGAGGCAGCCTATGAGGATGAGCACAGACTCTGGAGTCAGCTGCCCACCTGTAGACCCTCCTGCACCATTTTCCCATGACCTTGGGCAGGTTGTTCAGCCTCCATGTGCCCCAGTTTCTTTATCTGTGAATGAGATAATAATAGGACCAACCTCTAAGGCTTCTCCAGAGGAATATATATATATATATATATATATATATATATATATATATATATATATATAAGATATATATATATCTTAAAATATTACGTGGGACATAATTATTAATAAGTGCCATATATGATGTTTGCTGTTATTTTTTATTTAACCCTTAAATTGATTGTATGTCTTTTTTAACTTACAAATGTCTATGTGAAAGAGTGGGCAGTTGTTTTTGTTAATATTTTATTTGTAGTCAGGGAATATAATTCAAATGACATCTACCTGCTGAAATTGTGGAGGCAAACACTTTGGCCTAGCCTATCATTGGTTTTCATAAATGTCCCACATGTGCTTAGAAATATAGGGTCTCTACAAATAGAATTAGCGATTATGCCATTCAAATCTGTACCCTTGCTAATTCTTTTGTTAGCTTGATCTAAGAAATGTGTGAGCATTTTGAAAGCAAGTGAGCGATCTGGGCAGACTTGTTATATTTTGGTTAGAAAAAGTTCTGACTGCAAAGTTTTAATTTTGAAGTTCTGTTTTTTAAAATAGTTACAGAAAAATTTTCAAGATTGTGTACAGAGTTCCAATACACTCCACACCTAGTCGCCATTAACAGGTAACATTAGTACAGTACGTTTGGCATATTTAGTGAATCAATATTGTAAATTATTGCTAGCTGAAGTCCACAGAGTATCCCAGGGAACATTTTAAGACCTTCCTCACTGGCATATTCTTGTCAGTTTGGCTCAAACTCTTATTAAAAAATAAAAATAAAGTATATTCATTCCAATGTCCTTATTTTTCACCTAATGCCCCTTTTCCTGACCCCAGATCCCATCCATGTGATGCCTTCTCACGTTTTTGGCAACCTTGACAGTTTTGAAGAGTATTGATATTGGTCAGTGTTTTATAGCGTGTCCTTTGACTGCATCAGATTTCTCTGATATTTTCTCATTAGACTGAGGTTTGGGGAAGATCATGGAGGCAAATGGCCATTCTCACCACATCATGTCCAGAGCACATACTATCAATCTGACTTATCACTCTCTATTTAACCTTGATTACCGGGTCATAAAGTTGTATACATGTGTAAGTCACTAGTTTTTATTAAAATGCAATGTCATTGTTAATAATATTATGAAGTAATGCAAAAGACTAGCATCCAGAGACCTTAAATTTCTAAATTACTCTGTGAACTTTCGCTGGTCACTTCACCTCTCTGACTCTCAGAGTTGTTGTAAAACCAAAGGGTGGCTTGGCTGGGCATGCCAATCTAAACATATATCCTTTTGAGACAGCATTTGCATTTACTTCTGAAATGTTTCCTAAACGATACACAGTAGTAGCTTTGCAAATTATGGTAACCAGCCCCCACGGTGTCCCAGTCAAGAGCTTTGGTGTTGGGTGGAAATGATGGTGTGACTTGAGGTTAGATGATGACATCGTGGCTTCCACCTTGTGCTCGCTTGGATCATTCACTCGGGGAGAATCGGCCTTCATGTCATGCATAGTCCAGGTACACATGGTAAGGAACTGAGGCCCGACGTTGGGTGCGCAATCTTGGAATCTAGTCCTCCAGCCCAACCTGGCCTTCGCATGACGATTCCCAGCTCATACAGTCACCTTTTGAGAAATGCCCACCCAGAACAACCCTGTTAATCCACTCCAGAGTTCCTGAACTCCAGCAACCATGTAAAAGTATTTATAGTTTTTAAAAATAAACAAGTGAACAACAAAGGGTTGGCTCTCAAGGCTTTGCCACTGTGTTCCACGGTCCTTGTGGTTAGGGTGGCTGTGTGTGGGGTAGACTTGGTTCCGAGACTCCTTCCCCACTTAAGTCACTGTGCTGTCTTTACCTGGTGTACAGATTGAGGATCTGCGTAGCATTTGTTGTGAAGAAAGGAGTCTGCTACCAAAAGTAAGTTAGAAAACACTGGATTAGGGAAACAAGGGATTAGATGACCTCTTAACACTCTATGGGTTCATCTATCACTATGAAAAAAATACTTCTTACAAACACATGGGCAGTATTGTCTTCAGGGCTCGTTCTCATTCCAGGGAGCACTATCCCAGAGACTGGAAACAAAAGCTTCCAGTGTGCTGTGCACTGATGAATGTATCAGGAGCTGCCCTTCCTGTGCATGAGGTTGGACAGAGCCCAGCCCATGGAGAAAGCAGTTCTGGGCATAGCCCCCCTGGGCCACCACCTGCAAATGGATGCGTTTGCTTCTGTTGTAGACATTTGGTTATAATAATGGTATTAACAATATCAGCAATAATAGCTAGCAAGTACTGAGTGCAGTGTGTAACACCTGTTATAAGGGTTTTCCGTTTATGATCTCATTTAATTCCCGTGACCACGAGGAGGGAGGCATTTTAGAAATTGAGGTCATGAAGGCTGCTGGTACGTTAACTTTCTCTCCAAGGTCATGATTAGAAAGAGCAGAGCTGCAATGAAGACTGTCTGTAGCTACATTACGCTTGGCCACCCTTTCATGTATTGTGGGCCGCTACTCAGAACTAAGCAGCCCCTCATTAGGTCTGAAATACATTGATTTCACACCAGGTTTTATTAGTCATAAGAACAGCTCTTCATTCATTCATTCGCTAGTTCATGCAACTGACATCGGGAGCCTAGTCTGTGCCCAGGAGCTGCTCTAGGCTCTGTGGACAGAAGGGTAAGAAGATACTGGTGCATCCTTGGGTGGAGCTGGAAGTTGGGTTGGAGGAGGACCCGAGAAGCCAAACTCTGGGAATGGAGAGGAAGGTTCCCCTTGGGATCCTGGAGACCAAGGTCTTCCTTAGAACACAGAAAATACCTTCAAAAGGCACAACAGGTGTGATCTACACTGGAACAAAGAGCCATGATCTTCCAAACACAGTCCCCAAAGACAGTCTTTGTCCCCAAAGAAAGTCCCTCCAGGAAGCCTGCCTGGGTTGTGCTTCTGGCCGGGCAGTGCCCGGGTATCTGGAATGACTGCTTCGGTTAGCCAGCACATAAAGGGCCTGGCCTTGAGAAACCTCGCCGTGTGAAATCGGCCCTTCAGAAACTGCTGTAGGAAACCAATTCTGCGGCAGCACAGCTCAGAGGTTTTCCAAGGGCCTTTCAGTAGGTCTTATTAACAAGTGTCTGTGGCTGGAACTGTGTTTTGGTGGAATTCTGTTTCGTGGATGTATTTGGTATTTCACTTCATGCATCCTGGGGACTCCACCTGAGCCGTAAGGCTGGACTAGAACCTGCCCCAGGAGGTACGGAGATTTTATTTCCACAAAGGGAAGGGGCTGTCCACGGGAAAAGCAGTTTCTATTTATGGAGACCCCTGGCGTCTACTGCTCCAGCCGCAGATCAGTTATTAGCAGGAGCACGGAGCTGGCCCCATCGAGCCACACAGGCCCCCACCTGCTCCTAGGGCCACCAGCTGCCACGTACACTATTTTATCTGCAGAACACAGAATGAGTCCTTTGTGATAGGCCTTGATTTCCTCCTCTCCCCACCCCCAGGCCAGGCTCCTTGCCAGGGACATGTCCTAGATATCATCTCATCACGTCTCTGCTAGAAAGCAGGACGGCCTCGTGCAGACCCTTTTATCTTGTCGGTGCTTCTGGCTGACTTTTCAAGGCTTGTTTTGATGTGTTTTTACTTGGATCTAGAAGGCAAGCAGCTGATTTAAAAACTCTTAATAGGGACTACCTCAAAGTTTTCCCAGAGTGTGTTTAAGCCAAATCTTGACTGAGGAAAGAGGGTAGAGACTAGTTGCAGTGAACTTGACCTAATGAAATAGTAGTCCGCCCTTGATGATTCAGAGGGTGAGTGAAGAGGCTTGGCAGTTTAACGTGGGATACGGTGGGAGCTGCCTATCCAGCAGGGGAACCCGAACCACTGTGACCAGCAGGTGCCGGGAAGAGAGGCCAAGGCCCAGGGCTGCCAGGCAGTGAGTGAGCGGGGCTCTGGGTCCCCCACCCTGGCCCCTCGGGGGCCTGATGCTCTCTGCCATCCCTGGGTGAGGCTAGCAGCCACTGCTGTTCAACTGCTTCTGACACATGAATAACCTGCCAAGCAGTTAAGGCCACCTGCTTGTCAGGGTCCACGGTCATCCAATAAAGTGGGCTACAAGGCAGCTTGTCTGTGAAATTTGAAGTCAACACCTGTCTGTCATAGCCTTTTCCTTGCTGTTGTCAGTTTAACTCTGGGTAAGGAAGCATTACTAAAAACAAGCAACAGCATTTGTAAGAGTAAAAACAAAAGGTAAAAAAGAAGAGGAACTTAGACTTTTGTAACCCTAGGGAAAGCATTCCCCCTTCTCTGTCCTGTGGGGACAGTGGGCAGGCAGCAGTCTACAAGCCGGGAAGTGGGCCCCCACCAAACCCGGCCACACTGGCACCCTGGTCTGATCTCCAGCCTCCAGAACGAGGAGAAATGACTCTGTTGTTGAAGGCACCCTGTCTGCGGCACTTTGTATGGCAGCCTGAGCCAAGATAGATACAGATTATTGATGCTCTTCTTCCCTCTGGCCCCAACAACGAGCCTGTGAGAGCAGTTCCTTCCGAGGAATGCTACTCAGTAAAGAGGACTTCGGCTTTCACAGGTGGAAGGAATGATCGAGGAATGTGTGCAATTACAAATGGGCTGACCACCCGGCTCAGCCTGAGTGCTGTGGCTCTCATCTCGGCTGCACGTTAGAACCCCGTGGGGGGCAGGCAGACTGTCCCGGCCACCTACCTCCTGGGCTGATTAGATCGTCTCCAGACACCTAACGCGGTCCAGACGGCACGAGCACTGGCTGCTCCCCTGCCGACTCCTCTGCGCAGCCAGGTGAGACTCATCACCCTCAAGCTAATGGGTAACACACTGGGGTAAGGGGTCCTCCACCAAAAGGGAAGGTGCCAAGTCTCCATTTGTGCTGCAGGGTCAAATGGCCTGCTTTACGGGGAACAACGGGATGAAGGTCAAGTGGGACAGAAGGCGAGAAAATCATTTCAACACACCAGGCCAAACGAACAGCATCAAGCTCACAAAAGTACTTGTTATTTGAGGCAAGGAGAAGCCTGGCTGCAAGGATTAGTTCCAAGCAGCCAAAACCCAATTGTTAGTGGCACTATCTTTTCACTTTGTAAATTCAACTTAGGAAAGGATATCGAGGTGGTAGTCCCGCTGGACAAGAAGGGCAAAGGAAACTGAAAGAGACGTCTACGCAGACTGTTCTTTGGCCCCACGGCCAGGCCGGCCAGGCCCTCGCCGGATCCTCTGCAGGTGGCTGCGCGGCCGCTGAGGGCCACGGGCCACAGGCCACACTACACTACACACAGGGAGGAGGAGGAAGGGGGGACGGCTGCAGGTCTCTGGGGAAGAGCAGGTACCCGCAGCTTCAGAACTCTTCATGGAAGGGATAATCCTTGTGGGAGACACAGCTGTCGGGAGAAAAGAGGAACACATTAGTTTCTCAAGAGGAGATTTCAACCGTAATAACGTACAAAGAGACAGAAACGGCGAGGGTCTCATTACAGGTAAAAACAAAGGTCCCTGAGAGCATGACTGACGCCACCCTTCCCGTGTGCCCAGCACTGTGCCCACGGCGCTCGGGGCAGCAAGACACGCCTCCTTCTTCCCCAGAATTCAGTCTAGCGGGCTGGGCAGGAGAGCGTTTTATCGTCTTCAACAGGAAGCAGGCGATAACGTACGATGTTACGTTTGTGCGTGTGACACAGAGAGTGCTCTGTGCACACAGAGAGGAGGAGCACTGTCACCCCCAGCAGTCTCCTGGTATCAGCGGGAGCTGAAGCGGACCCAGTAGTTGATTTGATAAAAGAAACATGGGAGGGGACAGGCTGGGCATCCACTTGGGGACGGAGAGCTGCAGGCGTGTCTGCCACAGTCCACAGCCCCACCTGGCGGGGCCAGTGACTGTGTTGGGAACGTAACGGCAATAACACTGGAAACACTGGCTAGGCAGTGTCAAAGGCGCACGGTGAACCCAGCCTGGGGCATACAACTCTTGTTCAAATATTCAGAACCATTCCAAATTCCCCACGGTCTGCCTTTTATTTTGCCATCCCATCAAATCTGAGGTATATAAATAACACTGCCATCAGCAGCAGGGGCTAAGTATCACCATAACTGCCAAGCAAAGGTGATGTGTGTATGTATGCATAGTTCCTGGGTGACCTGGGAATGCTGGAGACAGCTTCTTGCTCCCCATTCAAACCCCAAACATCCCCACCACACATCAGTAGACCACAGAATCATCTGACGGTGGTTTCCAGAATCCTACTGGGGAGTGGAGAAAGTCGAGATGTAAAGGGACCAGTTAGTTAACCACTGTGCCTGTCAGTCCTGAGAAGCTTCAATAACCACATGAGCAGTGGGAACGCCACTGAATGCATCACACAGAGATTCTCAAAGCAGAACTTGGTGGAAGATTCGCTTCCCTCCTCGCCCACTCAATCCAAAAATGGTTTCAGGGTCTAAAGGTTCAATATCATTAACACACAGGGGCATCAGGAAGGGCCCTGAGCGGGACAGAGACCACAGCGGCTGGGACGAGAAAGCCAGCACCCCAGCCTGTCTCGGGGACCGTTCGCATGTTGCTTAGAAGAACTAACTACTAAGGAGACAGAGCAGAAACCGGCAGAGCTCAGACAATAAAAACAGCAAGAGGAGGTTCCTAGTCTCCACTGGAAAATGCGACATTTCCTCCTAAAAGCAGAAACAGTTTTGAACTTGAGTTGTTGCACAGGCAGGAAACAAAAATGAACAGAATTATCACCTCCCTCAGGTTCCAAACTACATGTCAGAAGGAATACATGGGACCAGCAAACGTGCAGCTGGAGGGCCTGAAGGTGACTCTGCCAGTCAGAGGGCCAAGTGACCTTCTCAGGGTCAAGTGGCTTATGGTACCACTGCAGGAATCTCGGGCCCTGAGCACCAGGTCTTCCTACTAAGCCCCTTTTATTAGAGTCATTATCAGATAGAGTCACAGGCAAATTCTACCACGAAGCTGGGACAGGAGCCACCTGGGATCCCCTGGTTTTCATCTACAGTAAGATTTGGGAATTAAATACCTAAAACAGGCGGTTACTGCAGGTCAGGCCAACAGTACACCTGGCCCGGGACGAGAAGATATCAGAGCAGGTGTCTCGGCACCTTCCCCATGGCCATGTGCGGTTCAACTGGCACAGAATTAAGCGTTTCTGGCTGTACATGCGTGAGAACCCAAGTAAGAAAGGCTGTGGAGCCGGAGTCAGGCACGAAGGCCTTCGGGAGCCAGGCCTTCGTTCCGCAGCCTCTGATCCCCTCCCAGGACCCACTCACCTCACCAAGGCACAGACCCTCCAGTTCCTGTTGTAGCTGAGTAAGGTGGCCATATCCTCACTGCTCAACTCAAAGTCGAAGACCTAGAAAGAAAGAGCACCCAAGTAAGCACTGCCGCTGAAGCTCGCACGCAGGCTCCCCCTGGTGCTCCGCGCAGGACCACAGAGAGATGTCTCCGGAGCAGGGGGTGGGGAAGAAGGGGGCCGGAACTCGGAGGAAGCGCCCTGTCTGCCCACAGAAGGCTCAGGTTTCGGCTCGGCTCTCTGAGACATCACATCACCAGCAGTCCTTCCCTCCTGGAACCTCCCGGCAAAATAATACTTTTTATTCCATTTAGTTCATCTCAAGACCACTACTAGGCACTTCTGCTGTGCTCAGCACCAGGGCCGCAGTGACGGGTAAGACCCCGTCCTTGCCTCATGTTACAAGGGAGCAGAGGAAACGCAGCGGCTACGGCACGAGGGGGACCTGATCGCACACAACTACACAGAGCGTCCAGAGGGTCCGGGGTGAACCCCAGCTGGGGAGTGGAAGGCTGTGGCCGAAGGATCTGAGGCAGGCCTCAGACACCAAGGAAGGTTTGGACAGGGAGCAAGATGGTGGATTGGGAGAACCATCTGCGTGAAGACCAGCTGCAAGGAAGATGTGGCCGGCACTAAGGCCGGCGGGCAGGCCCTGAGGGCACCTGGTAAGACCGAGAGGGCTGGCCACACACCGGGAGGGCCCTCGGCATCCGATGACCATAGAATGTTCAAGAAAGTCTGCTGCGGACTCTGCAATTACAACTGTGCAAAAATGTGCAAGGACTGCACACTAACAAATGAAAATAAAATGTTAGCTCGTCCTGGCTGGTGTGGTTCAGTGGATTGAGCACTGGCCTGCGAACCAAAGGGTCACAGGTTCGATTCCCATTCAGGGCGTATGCCTGGGTTGCAGGCCACGTCCCCAGTTGGGGGAACATGAGAGGCTACTACATGTTGATGTTTCTCTCCCTCTCTTTTTCCTTCCTTTCCTTTCTCTCTAAAAATAAATAAAATTTTTTTAAAAAACGTTAATTCTCTGTCATTAGTCATTTCAAAATTATTCTTTTCTAACACCTTGAAAAGATACAATACACAAAATAAAGACTCCATCTGTAGCATAACACGTGTTTCCCATTGGTCACTGTTTTACCGCGTCATCTAGACTAGCCAGAACACCCGAAGGAAGAAGAAAATCCTACCCTACTACCAATAAGCTCCACCCCCTTCCCCAGGCCTCACCCGTCTCCCAGGTGACCAATGGCGCACAGGTCACAGTCAAGCCCTGGGGCCAGAGAACAGGCAAAACCAGCTGTTCACTGAGGGAACAGCTGCTCGAAGCCAGAGCTTGGGTGAGGACGGCGAGGCTGTGGCGGAATCGCTTTGCTCGGGGAACGCAGCCGCTGGTCCCTCCCAGGGAGCTCTTCTCCCCCAGGCCCGCGTCACCAGTGTGAAAGGCACGGAGGGCGTGACGCCAGGCCAGCTGATCTGCTCTGGGGGTGCTCTCGGTGCCCTGGCACCAGCCCTGCTGGGACGGGGTCTCAGCAGAAGGGGTGGGCAGGAATGGCCTGCAGGGTCTTTGCAGACCCCGGACTCGTCATCAGCACAGCAGCGTTTCCTGAGCACTCACTAGGGAACCAAGCAGGGTCTGCGAAGCCCTTTGATGCACCGGACTTAATCTCCACGACAACCCTTGAAACAGTTGTTATTCTACAGCTGGGGAAACTGAGGTAAGTGACGAAGCCCGGATGCAAACCCAGTGTCATTTACAAACATTTCTCAGGGCAAACACCGAGGCACTGAGGAGCCTCAGCACAGGAGTGTGCGTGTACAGAGGGTAAACTGAGGCACAGGGCCCACCCCAAAGCAGTGCCTCCACCCAGGAAGAGCCACTGTCCCGAATCCAAGGGGAGCTCTCTGCAGTTTACTGAGGACGGCCCCCTGACCAAGACGTGGGAGAGGGCGGGGGTCCCACACACAACACGGCAGAAACAGGATGAGACCCTGTGAAGTCCTCCCCTCCCCCCTCCACTGAGCAAAACCGGGGCTACCAGCTGGGACCTCACCTACCTGAAAGTTCTCGGCGATACGTTCAGGTGTCACAGACTTGGGGATCACGACCAAGTTCCTCTGCATGGGGAACCGGATCAGCACCTGCGGAGAGACGTGCCGAGTCACATGCACACTGAGACCTCCATGCCATTGTCTCAACTGAATCTTAGGCATCCCTACCCAGAAGGGAGGCAGTCCAGAACGTCACATGAGAAAACAGAGGCTCAGAGACGTCAGGGTCACACCCAGCAGCAGGGAGGGTGGCACTCAAGACCTGACCCCAGAGCATGGCTCTGAGTCACCATGCCATGTGCTTCAGTGTCTCCCTGGCATCGCGTCTCCAAGGAGACAGAAGTTCTACTGCCACCAGGGAGAAAGGCAATGTTTCCTGGGCAACTGATAACAAGAGCTTTCCTAGGACAACTACACACCCCAGGATCCGAAGCCACACTCCCAGGAGGGCTTGACTGGGCTCGGTCACCTCCCCACCCCCGACTCACCACGAATGCAGTTCTGGGGATGGACAGTCACAAGTGCCTGGAAATGGCCGTACCTGGGCTGTGGTTTTGTTGTACTTGTCAGCTATGGCTTTGATCCTGGGATCCTCCAGGAGGGAAGGGTCCTCAGGCTTGGCCCTGAAACAGAAAGATGGCCCATGTGAGAAACCACCGGCGCTGCCACTCAGAAGAGCCGGCACCCCAACTGTGAGACCATCATGCTCGGAGGGCAGCCCACTAGTCTCCTTTGGACTGGAAGCTCGGTTATGAATTCCCAAGCCTTTGGAAGACAGAGGGCCTCTTGCTCCTGGAAATGCCGACCAGGAAACCCAACAATGAGGCTCCTGGGAAGGTCTAGACATGAGCCCCAGAACCACTTCCCTTGATGCTGGATTCTTCTCTTGGGCCATTTCTAATCTTCCCCGACTGACCAGAAAACAGGGGCCCGTGGAAACTCACCAGGGCCTGTCAGGAGAGCCGAGGGGGCTGTAGGCAGTCACTGCAATGCCCTTGGAGTGGCAATACTGGATCAGCTTCTCCTGAGTGAGGTACGGGTGGCACTCGATCTGCAAGTGCAAACGGGGCGGATGCCGCTCTGGGGACAGGCAATGGGGCCCAGAGGGAGGTTCCCCGTGCCGAGTCCCAACCTCACCAGATAGGAAATCATGTGTAACCAGCGTCCTAGCTCCCAGATAAGCCACAGCGAGGTCTATGTTTCCCAGCTAGTGTCCTTGACATTAACAGCAATAACCTTGTTACCAATGTGCCGTGGCCATGGACCCAAAGGGACTTTTCTGGCTCTGGCCATTTACCGCCTGTGACAGGTCTGAGGACCTCAATGTCCATAGGCTGCTATTTGTGAGATCGTGAGCTAGCACAAGCCAGGCTCAAGCCCTTTCTCTCCCACACGTTTCACTCCCACATGCGCCACTGTCGCGCTGAATCGTGAATGAGGGCTCTGCCAGGGCCCAGGAGCCGGCCTCCTGGCTGCTCCCTGGGTCACATGAATGAGAGGTACCTGCCAGAATCAGAGTATCAGGTGTCTGCCATGCCCACCTACTTCCCTGCTGGATGCTTACCTGGTTAACTGCTGGCTTATATTTTAAGCCAGGTTTGTTTAAGAGCTTCTCGATTTGGACGTGGTTGAAGTTGGAGATTCCAATAGCTTTCACAAGCCCTTCATCCACCAGCTCTTCCATGACCTAAAGACAAAAGAGGGTCTGCTTGCACCTGACATGTGCCCTACAGGACAGGACCAGGAGCATCTTTCAAACCTGTCCTGCCCTTACTACCCAGTGCCAGAGTCAGACCTTGGAGAAGCCAGAGGACACAGAGACAAAAGCCGGGCTGGCTTAAATGGACAGGAAGAGCAAAAATCAGTGGCAGAGCCCTGGCCAGTGTGGCTCAGTTGGTTGAAGCGCTGTTCCGCAAACCCAAAGGTCGTAGGATCAATTCCCAGTCATGGTGCATGTAAGAGGCAACCAATCAATGTTCTTCTCTCATCGTGATGTTTCTCTCCCTCCCTCTCCTCCTCCCTTCCTCTCTCTCTAAAACCAATAACCATGTCCTCGGGTGAGGATAAGAAAAAACACAGTGGCAGAACAGCAATATGCAGCGCAAGAAGTGGCAGAACACACACCTGTCCACACAAGGACCACAGGAAACCAGCACTGAAGAAGAAAGCCAAATTGGGGACAGCCTTACCTCCCACGTGTCCAAAAAGTTGGCGTCAGAGGGAATCACGTTGCCTTTCGCATCCAGCGGGAAAAATTCGTTGCCTGGCTGTCATTACAATCAAACACAAATCAATCAGTAACAGCCCTTCAGAGACGGGCTAGGGAACTGCATCTTTGAAAGCAAAGTTTTAAAAATATTCTAAACTATGAGAGCAGGCTAAATCTTTAGAAGATAAGAGCAAATCTGTGTCCGTGAGAAAAAGAACTAGGCAGACAAACTCTGAGACCCCACACACGTGTTCTATCAGCTGGGTCTGCGCTGGCTGCCAGACAAGGTGTCTGATCCTCGGTCAGCAAGACGAGCTCCCCCCCCCAATGGACTAGAGGGTACGGGTGGGGAAGAACTCAAAACCAGGGGTGGTGGGGTTCACGACATCCTGGCTGGACCCCCAGCCTATGGGACCATCGCTGGCTTATCGCGAAGCACAAAAGATCAAACGCAGGCCGATACCCCACAGCTTCAGGGTAAAAGTCACGCTTCCCATCTGCCTGACAAAGCAGAAAGGTGAGCCCACAGGACGTGGTAACGCTGAATTCCTTCCCTGCACTCACACTGCCAATGAGTATTCACCAAGCACCCGCAGGAGGCAGCATGTGTGTGCAACTAGGATGCACACATACGCAGGTGCAGAGTAGGAACGTGTACATGTGCATGTGCCTCCGGGCAGGGCGGGGCTAACTGATCACACCTGCGGCTCCGTGCAGACTTTTCCCCTGAGCCCTGTCTGCTGTCACAAGGTTGTAAATCACACTCACCAACCGACCCAGTGCAGGGCCCCTCAAACTCTGTAACATGCAGCCGAGCCCCTGGGGTTTGGATTTGGAACCCATGGGTGGCGCCCGAGACTGATATCTAACAAGCTCCCAGGTGATGTCGCTGCATGAGCAGTAACAACACACACAGTCTGTGCCCCTCATAACCCGCCAATAAAGAAGGCCCTAACGTGCCACAGGCTACACGCAAGCCCGGCGCCCCATACCTTGAAACTGATGGGCCAGTGAATAAGGTAGAGGTCCAGGTAGTTCAGCTTCAGGTCGCTGAGCGTCTTCTGGCAGGCTCCTTTCACCAGGTTTTTCTCGTGGTACGTGGACCACAGCTGAAGCCGGCAAGAGAACACATCTTACCACGGCCACACAGGAAGCCGCTCCCTGGCGGGGAGCCAGGGGGCTTGAAGCCAGAGGATTCCCCTTCCTCTCACCCCCTGCCCACGTCACCGTGATGCTGCGCACGGCGGTGGAGGAGATTCCACCTCACAGCGCGGGTCCTAACTTTCTGAAGGAAGGCGGGGTAATCGGGTCAGATACCTCTCAGAAGGACCAAACTAAAGGCATCAAATAGAAAGGACAGGCCGGCACCAGCCCTGGGTCCGACAAGTGACCTCTCAGGGCTACTTTCCCTGAAAGACACACCCTGCTGACCTGCCCAGCCATGTGTCCTGGGGGCACCAGCAGCCTCCAGGTCAAAGGCAGTGACCAGCAGGGGAGACCCACTCTGTAGATGGGAACCAGGGTCCTCCCTCAAAGTCACTCCTTGGAAAGAAAGCACCAACCCACAACCTCAGTCTCTTCTGCAAGGGGCTCTACCATGGGTCCAGGTGGAATGACCAGCTAAGAGACAGCCAGGAGCCCCTATGGCCTCGAGTTAACACGTTTTTCCTGGAAGAATCGTGTCCTGAATGATAACTGTAGCTGTATTAAGAGGTCCCAGAGTACGGCCTTGGCTCCTACGCTGATGCCACCAACGAACAACCGTGAACGGGAACCCTATGCCCCGGGATCCCGAGCGCGGCACCTTGCTGACAATGAAGAGGTCCTCACGCTTCACCACCTGCTCCTTGAGCTTCTCCTGGATGGCCACCCCCACCTCATTCTCATTCTGGTACACGTGCGCACAGTCAATGTGGCGGTACCCAAGGCCAATGGCCGCCTTCACAGCCTCCGTCACTTTGCCTGGAGGGGACTGAAAGGAAAGGAAACAGAGGCATGGAGTTAAAACCCAAAATGAAACAGAAGATGCAGTCTGCACACAACTCAGGAAGGAGGACAGAGTGAGCCCACTGCTCCTCATTGAAGCACCTGCTCCTGTGGATCAGCTTTGGAAGCACAGCCTAAGCTACCTGCTCTCAGACGGAACGAGGTAAAATGCCACACTGATTCATTTTGGGATAATCTGACGGCTTAATAGCAGCACAGATCACCTTAAAAAGATGTGCAAAGTTATTCTACTTGTTTCTTCACATCTGTTGATTTACAAACCACTATATAAAAAATCTATTAGGGTCCCAAGACAAGAAGGGATACCATTTCCTTTCAAACACTCAAAATGTATATTTCACAAATCGCTGACAATGTTTACCCAATTCCCATTTGGTTTCACAGCTTGGTAAACACCTGTGCCTTACTTTCTCTCTTTGTGCATGGATTCGGATATTGGCAATTGCTTGTTTTTAAGCAGTTCTGGGAGATTATCATTAAGTCAATATTACTGATACAGATTCAGAGACCTGGGCGCCAAGCCTCACTCTATCAGAATCGTGGAAGATCACCAGATGGTGTGTGGTCACAGCTACAAAGAAGCTGAATGGCTGGCTGGTTGGGCCCCGCCCATGTGAGCGCCCAGGACAGGTGCGGGGAGCCTGGCTGTTGAGAAGGAGAAAAATGTCTGTATAGCCGTTAAGATTCACCCAGATCGGCTGCATAGACATTTACTCCATCTCCTGCTCAGACGAGAGCGGTGGAACGTAAACACACGAGCAGCGGACTATTGAGTGAATGGAGCACATTCCTCGGGAGAGCTGGGGTTGAAAGAATGAAAAGGAAAACTCCCCAGAGCCATCTGCAGCTGCAGACATCTGCTGTTTTGACACCAGCTGCTGGGGACAGGCGAGGGGGGCGGAACAGGGCGCCACGGGAACAAGAGCGTGACCCGACAGTGCCCTGAGCTCGCTGGCCACCATGGAGGGACCAGGGAGGCAGGGTGGCGATGCAAACCTTAGGTATTAGATCAAGGAGTGACTTCAGATGACCTGGCAACCTCCCCTCTCCTGGAGGGCCTGCAGCCTTCCCCACCCTACCCGGCCGAAGGAGCAGAGCGCAGCGACCGCCACAGCCTCTTTGTGGCATACGGGGCGCGGCTGTCGCTGACGTGAGCGGTGAAGCCAGAGCACACTCCTTCGCCAGAAAGAGAATGTGAGTGAGGGACCTCGGCGGGAGGAAACTGCCTAGCATGCACTCAGCTTCCTCCAGACTTAATGGAGCCCCGATTTTCTCTGCAGAGCCCTGTTCTGTGCCAGCCTAGTGCCTTGTAGCCCCCCACCCTGGCCCCGCCTGGTCACACACTGTATCGGCCAATGACTGGCATAGGGGCAGAGACACGCCCCAAGCCAGGCCCAAGAGATTCAATCTTTGGCCTTAAGTTGGCACCAACAAGACAACATTTCATTCTGCTGGGGTCACCCCGCTGGGAGGATATGAGCCAGGAGCTGCTGGAGCAAAGCGGGATGGAAGAACAGATGCGGATTACATTCCTGTCCTTGAATCTGGTACGCCCGAGGCCATTCCACAGGTCAATGAACCCCCACCTCAAACAAACTTTTTTTTGGGAGGTGTGGGGGGTTCTGTTTTCAGTTTAAGTTGACTATCTCATTCCTTGGAACCAGAAGGGTTCAGACTCAGAGAACAGTCTGAACGGAACAACACAGTCCCCAGGGCAGGAAAGATCCATGGGACTTGCAGTCTCCCCCGGTTCTCACAAAGATAAGCAAATGGTATTGAGGCCACCCCATCTTTTGTCCAGCATCTGTGAAGGGAGATGTGCACACATACGTGGAGAAGGTATTAATTCATTATGCATAAAGCTTTTGCACTTAAGGAAAGGAAACCCACTCTAAGCCTGTACTTACACCATTTACGGCACTGACCTCCACCCTCATCATGTCTCCACACAATTCAGGACAACCCTCCCCTCCTCACCCTCCCAACATCTCAAGTTACCTTACTTTTTCAATTCAAGACCTATCGTTTGGGCACCTGCTATTGACCAAGCACCGTGAGAAGCGCTGGAAATAACCGTGAATGAGGCCGACACTACCCTAGCCCTCAACGGCCTTAGCCTGCAGAAAGGAGATAAACACACACAGATTTTGTGTTATTTAAAAAACATATATACACAGCTTTTCTGGGTGTTCAGTGCTCACTCAGTTGGATGATTAAAAGTCCTCTTTTATCAACTTTTACTCCTTATTTACCCTACAGTCGTGATTTTCAAATGACGGGCCTGGGGTCAGGACCACTTTCTGCAGATACGGAACAAAATAAAAACTTTGGAATGCATCTCACCTAGTAAGGCTCAGGACTGCTCTGCGGAGCTTTTGTTCCAGTTCTACGTGGATGTCTGTGGGCTCCATCATTACTACAGAAACTGTGAGCTGGTATTGCCATGAAAACGTCTTCCCACATCCACTCTGAGAATAACCTGCCGCTGATGGAATTTAACTCACTGTCATGGCCATAACTCACGCTACCCCCTGACTTTTTGAAGGGAACACAGAATTACTAATATTCTGATCACTTCGGCCAAGAAATATTTTCCATGTGAGGCAACTCTAGGACTTTCTGATTCACCTTATATTTACCAATTTCCAACTGCAGGTGTTAGGGTCGGGGTAAGCACCGTCTTCTGTTCTATTTCAAACCACTGTAGGGGTGCAGCTCAATCCTGTCTCCTTTCTCCCCTTGTCTGACTGTAAGTATCCCAAGCCCAAGCCCACACTCAAAAGTTCATGGGAAAACCTGGGTCATAGCTGTGGAGCGTAATATATAATACCTGCAACTACCGTATAAGCGGCTTAAAAATATTGGGTTTTTCCCCAGTGCCCACATACCACCTACCGTGCCCCCTAATTTTCAGATTATCAGATTATCCATTGTATTCCTAACCATTTCCTGGGGACGCTGTGAGTCCCGCGATTTCAGTGGTGATTAGGTTTCCGGAGCCAGTTATGATACTGATGCCTGCGGACAGTTTCCCACAGGCAGGCGGTAAGCACCAGTGCCCAGACTCTCTGAGGAGTTGCTACGATACCCCCAAAGTTCCTACGACTCCCCAGAGCGCCACGCCCGGCTGCAGGGGCTGGTTGGGCGTGGCGCATCTTGGGACATGGAAATGGATGCGTCTTGGGCAAACTCGTGCCGCCTAATTAAATTACCTGCAGTCTCCGGGCTTCCCTCAAGATACTTATTCCTTAGAGAGAAAAAAGGAACCTCTTAAGGGCAAATGATTTGGAAGAAAGACAAAGGGGCGGCGCAACAAGTGCCCTTAGGGCATGAACGCCGGCGCCCAACGGCCCCTTGTCTTCCAGATCCTTCGCCCGAGCTCCGAGCTCCGTCCCCGGGGCCAGAGCGGCGGGGGTGCTGACGCCCACCTTCCCTGCGGTCTCTTTCAGCGGTTTTTCCAGCTGGGATCGGATTCAGAGTGCGGCCTGCGGACCAAGCCCACTCACTGGTCTACCGAAGCGGCCTACCGCGGGCCTCCCAAGCCCCTCACACAAGCCCCCCGGCCCGCCTGCTGGCCCACCTCGGCGCCCGCGAGGCCGACCTGAAAAGCCCAAGTGTGGCTCCTCGGAGGATGGACGTCCACGCTGAGGGCCACTCCAGGTCCCTCCCCGCCCCAGGCTGCGCAGAGCCCGAAGAGAGCAGCGGGACGCGACCCCCACTTCACCTACCTTCCAGGTGCCCAGGCCCACGAGGGGCATCTTGGCGCCGTTGGAGAGCACGATATGGCTGGCCATGACTTCCGCGCTCCACAACCCCAGGCCCAGGGAGCACAGCGACTTGGCTCCGGCGCGCACCTTTAAATAGCCCGTACTGCACGCAGCAAGGGCGGCTACGATTGGGGGGGCGGGGGGGGGGGGTCTGGCTACTCAAAGCCGGCTTCTGATTGGCTAGTCCGCGCCGACCGTACCCTAGAGCGCCGCTGAGACGTTTTTTTCCGCTAGGTCCTAGCGGGACCGTATTTTTGAACGCTCGGGTTGCTAGCCCAGTCCCCGCGCGGCACCGCTGTGGCGCTTCGAAACGCGAATGCTTTATCGAAAGTAATAGACAGCCTACAAATAAGCAACGCAGCCCAGGAAGAAGGGGTGTTTTTTTGTTTGTTTTTGTTTTTTTTAGAGCCGGGAAGGAGATAGGTTTGTTTGTTGTCCAAGCCCAGTATCAGGCTCTTCAAAAATTTGACAAATGGCTTGTCCTAAATTTGTCTGAATCATATTGACTCCGGTACATTTTAGCGCACTTTGCTCTTAGGAAGGTACCTATATGAGAAATGGCTTGCAATCTTGTTGCAGAACACGTTCTGGAGATCTGGGTTTGCCCAGCTTGTACGTAGCTGCTGGGGCTATCTTGGGCACCCCCATCCTAGGCAGAGCTGCGTATACACACACTGGGTTTGGTTCAGCAAGCCTTCCTTCAAAACCCAGCATTTCTGCAGGTTAGGAAGCCTTGATGAACTTGATCCAGAACACACAGACTAGTCAATCTTTAGAAAGTGAGGCTATCAAAGTAGCAAAATTCAATCTGGTAACTTAACAAAATTCCAGACGAGTGAATGGGCAGAAAGCCACAAAAGAGAAGTTAGCTTTGATAGTGTAGTTTCACGTACTTCAAATTAAGAGGTGCTATGTAATGAATCGACCAGCCCTGAGTATCGGGTAAGACTTCCTTCTATTTGGCAGCAAGAAGATACATTATTTTCCGAACTAACCAAAGGAAGGTGCTGGAAGAGCTTTGAAGACAATTTTGGTTTCTTTCCAACAGTCTCCATCCATGATGCCCTATCCTACCCCAGACCTGCTCTTTCTGCTCCATCACCCTCAAATCTTTCCCCTAACCATGCAAGGTTGAGAATTATACCTGCCTAGCAATGACTCAGGAACCAGGCCTCTCTAAACTCCATTCTGGTGATTTTCCATTTAGTGATTTCTAAAAAGTGCCCTTTGGGAAAATTTTATACACAATAGACTAACACAGATATTTTTCCATTTGATTTTTATAAAAACTCTTTGTTAGTAGGCAAATTCTGATGCTATTTGTCCCCAAATAATAGAATTTTAATTCAACCCTGAAGCTGGGACCACCATTCTTCAGTCATAAGATGTCATAAGATCCCTGGAGACACAGAGGCTGCTGTCCAAAGGGTGAGTCTCTTTCAAAAATAATACACCTTAAGTGACCAGGTCGGTATACACAGAGGGATCATCTGTTAGAGACATGGCCCCGTGATGAAGGGCCATGTGTGATGTCTGTGATGACTGGGTATAGAAGCCGACTGCATGAAGGCCGAACTGTCTAAAAATGGGGTAGTCTGACCCAGTTACCCAAATGAGAAGTCAGACCTGTGGCATTTCTAAAGTAACAACGGGACTAGAGTTGGGACATACTATTGTCATAGTCTCCTAACTGACTCGTTGTCTGTGTCATCTCTGTAAAATGCCATGATGCATGGATCAAAATTATGCTTTAAAAAAAACCTTCAATGGACTTCTGAGAAATATTCTAGTACTTTAATATCAAGAGCAATAAGAATCTTAATGTACTTGGAACCAGTAATCCCATCATGAAACCAGTAATCTCATTCTGATGAAGTAATTTAAAAGGAGGCGTTTGCACACACACACACACAGAGTAGGGGATAGGACTGAGACTAGGATGAAGAAATGACACATGCAGGTGCAATATTACATGCTCGGGCATGTAATTAAATTTTACACCCTAGGCACTTCAGTTACCTCACCCTAGTCCAGCCACACACACACACACACACACACACACACACACACACACACGTGTTTATTTTAAAAAGTTCTATACACATAAGGTAAAACAGTAAATATTTAACAATAGCAAGAGATAACAGGTAGTCATTCCAAATGATGAAGACTGTGTAGATATAGAGAAAACTGTATATGAAAAAATACTAAGGTGAAAGTTGAAAACAAAATCATAAATATGACATGATTATAAGCAGAAAAAACAACTTGTAACATAAATTTGGGAAGAAGCTAAAGGACGTGGGCAATACTGTTTGTCAGGTTATTTAATTAGTAAACACACTTTGCAGTTAACTGTTAACTCTCCAATCTCCTGAGGATAAAATGTCAACTTCTTACCCTGGCATTCAGGGTCCTATGAACTCTGGTATAACTCCGTAAATATATGAAAAACCAGCCAATTCTGTACCCTCATAGGGTGACTTTCGTGGCATGTTATATGACTATTAAAGCCATTAGAAACAAAGAGATATACAAAGGTTTTGAGGCAGGACAGTAAGAAGGTAGGGAAATACCTTGACAAGTGGAATAAGGCAAACTGAGACAAAATAATTAAACACCACCAAACAATGTGAGCCATTTAGAACCAGCGAATGAATCACAAGGCTTTCTTTATCTTCCCTAACCAAGGACGCTTAGGAGCAAATGGTTTACTCATTCCAGACAGTTTCAGGGCAGACCAGCCTTGCTCCTGGTCCCTCTTTGATGACGTTCTTTGAAAATAAAACAAACCAAAAAATAACTATTTGCACATTTTGATGAATCAGCATATCAAAGGACACAGCTGGAAGGCTAATGAATATTCTGTTAAGACCCTCCCCTGAGACCTCCCCTAGGATTCTCACAGGCCAAAGAAAGATAAAAAACCTCAAGACAAAGGACCCGTGGCATGCTCTCCCTAGAGCACACCCACACCTTGTATCCCTGCTCCCTACCTCCAAACTCTAAGGGTCCCATGAGATTGCAACCAGGGAGCCACAGGTGGCGGCCGCTGATCCCAGGCTTACCCTCTGAACCTAACTTCAAGGCTTCCTTTTTTTTCCCCCTCTGGTCTCTCTAGTGAGCTAACAGCAGCCCTGCCTTGGCTCAGTCTGTCACCGTGACTTTTACTTCTCAGTGAATTCACGCAGCCCAGCGTGACCCACTTCTTTCCTATCATGTTTCCAAAAACCCAAAGCAGACCCATCTGGGCTCTCTTCTGTCTCTTCTTCTACCCTAAGCCCTTCCTCTGTTTCACTGTCCCCAGCTTTAATAAATGTGCTCTCAAAATCACTTGGACTTGGGCTCTGAAATCTTTCCTGCACCAAGTCAAGAACCCATGCACTACCAGCTAGCCTGAGGCAGACCCACCCCGAGCCCAGTCCCCGTCTGGGGACAATCTCAGGTAGCAGGAACACTGACAGCCACACAAGAAGGGACATGATGCCCGCTTCAGGAGAAACCACAAGGTAAGCCTTCCTATCATGGCAGCAAGTGCAACCTCTGCCCACTTCCTAGCATGCCACCTTGGCCCACTCCATCTTTCCATTCCCCTGGTCAAATAAGCACAATTTGGGGATGAGATCACCTGAGACTGGCCCTGTGGAGAGGCAGGAAGCAGAGAGAGAGGCAGCAGGCAAAAGAGAAAGGTTGTGGGAGCCATGGGAAGAAGGCAGAGAGGCCCATCGCCTGCCATGGAGTGGGGTGGGCCTTAAAGACTCGGGAACTGACAGGTGAGCATGGCCAAGTGGATAGAGTACCTGTCTAGAATACAGAAAGGCTCGGAAACTGGCCTACTGGGGAGCTGGCTCCTGTGTGTTGATATTTGTTCACATTTGTTTGCAAGATGAAGTACAGATGGGTCAATATTAACCTTCCCCATCCATACTGGGGAACAACCAAAAACAAAAGGGAGAGAAAAAGAAAAATTTTTATCACTTTTTAGCACAGCTATTTCATAGATGCTTGTGAATAACTGCATCCACTCTTTTCTGGGTGCCTTCTGTGCATCAGGCACTTTAAATACATTCTATGGCTTGATCCTTACAACCTCCTGGCAAAGACAACTGACTATATTCCTGTCCCTGTTTCAGAATGAAGAAACTGAGGTTTGGTAATATGAATTTGCCCAACACCAAGAAGTTAGTAAGAAGCCTTCCTTTAAATTTTTGATATTTTGTTCATCATGGATTTTTTTTTTGCATACATTTAGATTTTTAGAATGTTGTATTAAAATATCATGTATCCTGACTACTGCGATTTTTCACACTTCCCCCTCTCAAATTCTGCATTGAGGCAAATACCAAAATAAAAAAAGAATGCATAGGGTGGAGTTACCCACACAGAGCAGTCATTATCCACACTGCCATAATTCACGAGGGCCACGCTCTTCACAGCAGACACAGAAGAATGTGAGCATCTGTGTGCTTTTCCCCGCCCTTTTCCCTTCCAGCTAAGAAACCCTAAGAGGAAGCAGTGGGGACAGTCTTCTAACAGAGGCCACTTTGAGAATTGCCTAAGGCATTCGTGAATGTTTTACTTCTAGAAACGAAGGACTGTGACACCGCTCCCAGCTGTGGGTCACACCGCAGGATGGCAGCGCTGTGGCTGAGAACCTTCGGTGGGTGCTTGTGGCTTCCCCTTTCTAAGTGAAGGGACTCAGGGAAGACTTGCCAGTACATCAGTGTGAGAGACTGGGCCTTGGCAGAGCAAATCAGTAAGTGTCCTGCACTCTGATTTAGGCATAGGCTGTTGGTGAGATTGAGGGGTCACCTTACTTACCTGGCACCCTGGTGTGGTGGCAGCAGATAGGGTGAAGATCAGGGAACCCACAGAGCCACTAACACGGGTTCTGGCATTTTTAAGCAGGTCACAGAGCGGCATGTCGGTCCCCATCAGCATGGACTTGGGTGAGATGCCTGATAACTTCCCGGATGCCAGCTCCTGTCTCACCCTCAATGGCCAGGCCCCGGGCCCTCACCGGGAAAATCTACTGGAAGAAAAGATCTCCGTGTACAGGCCAAGTGCACGTAATATCAGAAAGTCAGGCACTTCTATGGAAGAAGCGTAATCAGCAAACAAACTCATTCATTTACCCAAAAATATTTAATACCAACAGGTACTGCTTTAGATCTGGGGATTACAGGACAAGCTGACAAGCTTTCTTTATAGAGGCAGAGAGAGAGAGAGAGAGAGAGAGAGAGAGAAAGATAGAAAGAGTACCTATATCTAAAAACAAGCCAACATAGTATCTGGCCAGATACTGATAAGCCATGTGATGAGCTCGAGAGGAGGGCAGGGTGGGTTGCATTGACAGAGAGAGTGGACAGGGAGACAGAGCCATGTGCACACCCCGAGAGACCCATTTCCAGCAGGGGAGAAGAGTCCTGCCTTGACCTTGAGGACAGTATGAGTTGATTTGGATGCACATGGGGCAGGGCAAGAGTGGTGGGAGAAGCAAGGAAGCCCATGTGGCTAAGGCAGAGAAAATGCAGCTGCAGCAAAAATGCGAGAGAACAGGAGACTGGCGTGGGGAGAGCCAGGGGATGGGGGAAGGACTGTTCTATTCTCTGAGGAGGCTCCACATTTCATTATAAATGTCAAGAGCTCTGCGAAAATCCTGAAAGAGGTCTTGTCTACTGCGGCAGGCGTCATCGGTTTCATCGGCAGCAGGGCTTTGAGTCCCCAGCTTTTGTCAAGAAATGGGACCACACTCCAGATAAACTCCCTAACTTTGCAGAGGCCTTCTGGAAGCACATGATGAAACTTCAGGTGGTTTTTGTTGTTGTTACAAGAGAAGGAAAGCCCATTGTCAAAACAATTTGCCAAGCTGAAACATATATGAGAGTGAATAAGTCACAAAGCATTGTACGCTTTTGAAAAATCCTCATCCAAGGATTTTTTAAATTATTGATTTGAGAGAGAGAGAGAGAGAGAGAGGGAGAGAGAGAGAGATTGATTGATTGCCTCCCTTACACACCCCGACTAAGGATTGAACCCACAACCTAGGTATGTGCCCTGACCGGGAATCAAGCCCACAACTTCTTTGTGTGTACAGAATGATGCTCCAACCAACTGAGCCACCGAACCAGGGCACACACTTTTAAATATTATTTCTGATAAGGAAATACATTTTCAGTACCATAACATTCAGTGCACAATTCAGCACAATTCAAAGTACAGGTTTTTATGTGTATTCTTCCAGGGAGGCATTCAAAGCTTTCTTTCAGATCCTTAATTGGGTTTCTACACTCCCCAAATTAAAGAGTATCAGAGAGTAGCCTCCATCAAGTGTAAATGATAACAAATATACACTATAAACCTGTAGACTCCAAGATGTCTATACACGCACATAACTTGATATATATATAACAAATGCTTAGCTAACCTTCCAAGTTGGATGACTAAGTCTGTCCGTTTCCAAGCTGGATAAGTAAGTCTGTCAGTGAGTCTTTAATATCGTTTGAGGTGGGGAGGAAGTGTTTTCTTCAACTATATCATTAGTTCTGATTATTAATGCAGAAAACCCCTAGCAAGTTTTATGGAAGGTAAAATTCTAGAGAAAAAGTTCTAATTCCATGTCATAAAGGGTTATACCCTCCTTTCTTTTCTACTGCCTGGAATGTGGCTGTGATGGCTGGAGCTCAAGCAGCTGGTTGGAATCATGAGACGGCATGGATAAAGCAGTAGGACAGAAGGAGCCTGAGTTCTTTAAATGGCGCAGGTGCCATATCGCACCTGGACTGCCCTCCTCCTGTGTTCTTTTTTGTGAAAAGAAGAAAAGAAAACCTTTCATCTTATTTATGCTGCTGCTTGTCACAAAGTCTGCACGGATCATCTCAATTATGTGTCGTAATTACCCAAAGAGGTCCCTATCTTTATACCAGCTTTTTAGATGAGGAAACCAAGACCTACAGAGATTGTAGGCGGCAGGTTGAGTTAGGCAGTCTGGCCCCAGAACCGGCATTCTGACTCTGTACCAGGCGTTATTCCAAACACTTAATAAGCGTTAATTGAAGCAATTCCCACAGAAAACCTAGAAGATAGTTATTATTATTCTTCTCATTTGTAGAAAAAGAAATCAAGGCATGGAAGGGTTAAAAAGTACCACAGGTCACAGCAAGTAAGAGGAGTCTGAGGCAGGAATCTGACTCTGGGGTTCACTGTCAGGCACTCTGTGATATGGCCTTTATCACAGGCAAAGACGAACTCTGTGTCCTCGAGAGCCGTTATCTGGTAAAGGTTTATGGGCTGTTCTTGCCCAATGAATGGGTATAAATCACCCACGTAAACCTGATTCAAGGCCATGTGCCAAGTTGACCCTGATTTAACTCTGGCATCGAAGAGGCACCCATATATAGTCTTAGCCAATGCCAAGACTATATATGGATGTTGATTTTAAAGAGGCAGATATAAAAGCCATTATTTGCAAAAACTCTCTTCAGCGTCCATTATAAAAAATATTAATGAGAGTTACCCTTGGAGCAAAGCTTCTATTTTAAGTGTATCAGAGCTTGCTTGACAAACAAACACCTGATGTTCAGAAAAATATCATAATGCATGTTCCTATCATAAAAATATCTAGGCAACTAAAAGCAAAGTAATAAGCAACAGCCCTGGCTGGGTGGCTCAGCTGGTTGGAGCACATTCCTGTTCACCGAAAGGTTGCGACTTCGATTCCTGGTTGGGGCGCGTATGGGAGGCAACTGTTCGATGTTTCTGTCTCACGTTGATGTTTCTCTCTCTGTTTTCCTCTCTCTAAAAAAATCAATTGGGTGGAGTTTGGGGATGATGGCTCTTCTTTTCCTTAGCTGAGAAGATATTGAGCCACAGACATAAGAACCGGGCATATGGAGATCAGAATATCAGCTTTGTTTCTGACAAGGCTGAATTGGAGAATATGGTTTGAACTTTGCAGACAGGCCCCAGACTGTGCTCCTCGGGACTGAATGTGCCCATCGGTGTCATACACACCTGGACCACTGCATCTCCCTCTCAGAGGCTGGAATTTATCTAATGGAAAGTCCTGAAGGCAGGGCTCTTTCTCTGGGACACAGAGGGAGAAGTGATCCAGGAAAGGTGTTCCAATTTCTTTTTCTTGCTCATCTAAGTGTCCAGAGCAGAAATCTGTTTCCCTTTCCCATAAAATCTTCAGAAAGTTCATAACTATGTGACAGTGTTGAGTACCAGCCAGCAAAGGAAATACTTATCTTTCAGCTATAAAGTGCAACAATTTTTTTTTCCCTTTGGTGATACAAGGTCAGGGACCTTGTGTTTCACAGTTACAGGTGCTTGATGGGACAAGAGGATATAGGATGAGAAGCTGCATGGTCTGGAAGAAGCCATGGTGATGGCTCACAGCGGACGATGGGTATGGACATCACTTGGTAGAATTTGGGTGTGGGCAGTTATTTGATTTTGTTATTTGTTTAAATATACACGTAGCATAAAATTAAAGAGACTAATGGTTTATTGATTTAATAAGAAGTTATACCTTTATAGGAAGAAGGAAGCACATGCATTACCAAGATTTTTGCTAGAGACTTTTCATGCATTGCGCCGTTTAATCCTCACAAGAACATGCACAAGTCAGTTGTAATCTCTTTGTCTCTGTCTTTTTTATCTTTAGTACATGAAGTTCCTTAGGCTTAGAAAGATTATTAACCTAAATAAACAGGTGCAGAAGTCATACTGCCTTCAACATACAATAATACATTACGACAAGTGACATTCTTGAAACACTATTGAGTTACAACAAGCAGCTCACATACATTGTCTCCCTAAGTCTTTCCTGGACCCCTGAGTTAGTCCTTATTGTGCTCACTCTGCAGGTGAGAAAGCTGAAGCTCAAAGAAGTTACTTCTTACAGCCAGTAAATAGCAGAATTGGAATTCAAATGCTAATCTTCTGACATCCAATCTCAAGCTCTGCCCGGTACACTGCCCCGCTGAAATCGGAGACACATTCTTTTCCGCCCACGGGAAGCCTTTCTGTGTGAGTCTTGACTTCACAGACAGAACAAAGCTGGCTGCCTAGTGACAGATCATATGCTCAGACCTTGAAAATCTAAACCTACAAAGTGATGGCCAGTATCTTTAGAAAACAGTTTAGATACACTTATGAATGGCAGCTCCAGAGTGCACTATTAAAAAAAATAAACCATAACTATAATCTTTTCCATACAGAACCAATAAGATTGTCTATCTATCTATCTATATTTATATCTATATCTATACACACACACACACACACACACACACACATATATATATATATATATATATATATATACAGAGAATTTATTATAAGGAATTGGCTCATGTGCTTTATAGAGGCTTCATAGAAATTCCAAGATCTGCAGTCAGCAAGCTGGAAACCTGGATATCCAAGAGAGCCAGTGGTACAAGTCCCAGTTAGAGGGCGGAAGACTGACATCTCAGCTCCAGCAGCAAAGTAAGTGAACCAATGACATTGACATTAAGAAGGATAACCAGGATCTTCCCCATGTATACCTCACTGTTTTTATAAGAGGCAGAATAACTGGACAACCATTGTATTTGTAAAGTCTAGAAGTTTGCACCAACCCTGTGACTTCTTTTTCTCTCTAACTTTCACAGTTTGTTGTCTTTACACATCTCTTATATTAAAATAAATTGTTTCATAATTTGGTTGGCAGCACCAACCCAAATAAAAGTAACTTTCATTGCAAACAAAAGGTAGCATTGTATGGAAGTGCGAGGGCCTTGGACCCGGACAGCTGGAATCTGGATTTCAGCCTTGCATCTTACTAGCTAACATAAGATTGAACCATGTAAGTTTTCAAAAGTCAGCTTTTTAATATACGAAAATATCAATTTCGTGTGGTTTAATGTAATAATGATATTGAGGGTAAGTGTGTGATACATGTTATCTCACATGGCTCTCACAAATCCATTGTGAAATAGCGTTCTCCTTACCCACGTTTTACTAATGAAGAGATAAAGGCCAGAGAGTCTGAGCAAGACCACGAAGCTATAGTGCGCATGAACGGGGATTCTAACCAGGTCTCCCTGTTTTCAAAGCCAACACTCGCTCAGTTTCGATTCCCATTTATGACATGAGTGAGTCGCTTGAGCGTTCTAAGCCTCAGTCATCATTTTTTTCTATTTATCTTCTGCAAGGAGAAACTTGAGCCTTGAGTGCCAAGCAAAGGAGCTTTAATCCCATCTCATCACTGTGAACCATTGTGGGAATAATCTCAGAAAATCAGGGTGTGTACACTGCTGGGCAGTGATTAAAGTTGTATCAGCAGTGCTGCCTCGAAGAAACAATCGTGGAGTTTTCCCTAAATCGATGAATGGTTCTGTTCACTCAGCACCAATTGTTGCGAGTGGAAGTATCACTGGTTATTGTAGATGCAGTTCTTTTGTTTGAATGCTTTGTTTGTTTCATTGTTTATTTCTCTCAATGTGTTCTTAGTAGCTAGCAATAATTTCTAAAATTCTTGCCTAACTCAGCTATGCCAAAGAAATTTATAAGGAAGCATATTCTTGTGCCAACTTGGACTGGAATTTTAACCTATGCTCAGGGGAAACTGGGCACGGTGGTGACAAAGACATTAAATATTAGAACTCAAGGAGCAAGAAGAAACTCAGGGTACAGAATAAGGCTGCTTGGTCAGCTTCTCCTCCCTACCTGAAGTTTTCATTCATTCAATAAATAAGTATAAATATATTTATATTCAATTATTTTTATATAATATATTCAAAATACAACGTTTATAAAAATACTTATAAACTAGGCATCCTTTTTTCCACAAAAATTGGGTGGTCCTCTGTTTCCTTTTAATGAGAATCAGACTGAGAAAGGAAACCATCTGTATCACTCACCTGGCTGCCTAAATGAATATTAGTGCACTTTCTTCATTAGTTACCCCGCCAGGAAGATAAAAATTGCAGACAACTTTATTTTTCATTTCAGGCAAATCCTAAAAGACCCACTAACTCTTGAATACAAAACACCAAATGACAGTTTACACCCCAAGAATCTTTGAACCCTACTTTCAAAATCTTTATGTTGTTGGATCTAACAATCCTAAATATTATGTCATGATTCTTCTCCAATTCTAACTGAGCATCACACTCTTTCCTTCAAAAGAATTAATTTAGACTATAGACTTCAAAAATCTCAATAAATATCCCAACTTTGCCCACTCCCCTTTTGGTTGCTGCTGAGACTCCATAGAGGTAACATTCTCACTCATCAAGGTCAGCATCATCTTTTTTTTAAAGCATATTTTATTGATTATGTTGTTACAGTAGTACCAATTTCTTTTCCCTTTGCTTCCCTCTGCCCAGTACTGCCCTTGCCTCCAGCAATCCCACCCCCCTTAGTTCATTTCTGTGGGTCATGCATATAAGTTCTTTGGCTTCACCTTTTCCTATATTATTCTTAACTTTCCCCTGTCTATTTTGTAGCAACTGATTATGCTTCTTAATCCCTGCACCATATCCCCATTTCTCCCCATTCCCCCTCCCAGCTGATAACCCTCCAAATGATCCCCACACTATGATTCTGTTCCTGTTCTGGTTGTTTGCTTAGTTGGATTTTGTTTTCATTTTTTAGATTCAGTTGTTGATAGTGGTGAGTTTGTTGTCATTTTAATGTTCATAGTGTTTATCTTCATTTACTTAAATAAGTCCCTTTAACATTTCATATAATAATGGCTTAGTGATGATGAACTCCTTTAGCTTTACCTTGTCTGGGAAGCACTTGATCTGCACTTCCATTCTAAACGATAGCTTTGCTGGATAGAGTAGTTTTGGTTGTAGGTCCTTGCTTTTCATCACATTGAATACTTCTTGCTAGTCCCTTCTTGCCTGCAAAGTTTCTTTTGAGATAGTCTTATAGGCACCCCTTTGTAGGTAACTGCTTTTCTCTTGCTGCTTTTACAATTCTCTCTTAAAATACCTTTGGTATTTTAATGATTATGTGTCGTCATGTGGTCCTCTTTGGAACTAGCTTCTTTGGGACTCTCTGTGCTTTCTGGACTTGTATGTCTATTTCCTTCACCAAACTTGAGAGGTTTTCCTTCATTATTTTTTCACATAAGCTTTCGATTTCTTGCTCTTCCTCTTCTCCTGGCACCCCTATGATTAGGATGTTGGCACATTTAAAGTTGTCCCAGAGGTTCCCAAGCCTGTCCTCATTTTTTTCAATTTTTGTTTCCTCATTCTGTACTGGTTGACTGTTTTTTTCTTCCTTATATTCCAAATCATTGATTTGAACCCCGGTTTCCTTCTCCTCACCATGGTTTTGTGTGGATTTTCTTTTGTTTCACTTAGCATAGCCTTCATTTCTTCCCTTATGCATTTTCCATACTTAAGCATATCTGTCAAGTCTGTGAGCATCTTTATCACCAGTGTTTTGAACTCTTCCTCTGTTAGGTTGGTTATCTCCTCATTTGTTAGGTTGGCTATCTCTTCATCGCTTAGTTCTCCCACTGGAACCTTGATCTGTTACTCTTTTGGGCCATACCTCTCTGTTTCCTCTTCTTGACAGGCTTCTGTGTTTGTTTGCTTCTGTGTCTTAGGTAGAGCTGTCACACCTGTTATGTTGTAAGAGGTGGAGCCGTAGGTATTCGTCAGTTAGGTAGAGCTGTCACACCTGTTGTTGTAAGAGGTGGAGCCGTAGGTATTCGTCAGTACAGGGCGACCCATTTCAGCATGTTGTGGCGCTGTGTGTGGGGGAGGGGTCTGAGAGGGAACAATGCTGCTTGCTCAGCACTCGCCCCTTTTCCAGGCACTTCTCCCACTTCCATATGGGCCTGGCGCCTCTCTAGCAGTTGCCCTGGCTGTTGTTCCCAGAGTGAGTGGATTTGCTAATGTTCTAGGACCGTGGGGCCCTTTAAACAAACGGCAGTCTGCCCCACCCCCACTGGTCTGCACAGTCAGAAGCAATGAGGCTTTATGGTCCCCGGTGCTGGAACCATGAGCTGTGTGGTTTGGTCTGGTGCTGGGAGTGCTCCCCAGGTGTCCCTCTTGACTTTTTAAAATGTTTGCCTTGCCTTTCTGCTTGCCTGCAGCTGCCACCATGGCCATCACTGCTGCCACTGCTGCTGCTGCTGCTGCTGCCACCACACCGCATCTTCTCTGCCCTGGCTCCGCCCCTCCTACCTGCCTGGATGAGTATTTCTTCTTTATACCTTTCTTTGTTAAACTTCCATGCAGTTTGGTTTTCTGGAACTTCTGGTGGTCTCTAGTTTTGAGGTAGTTATATTCCTTTTTAGTTGTGGAGGAAGATGCAGAGTGTCTGTCTAGGCCTCCATCTTGGCTGGAAGTCTCAAGGTCAGCACCATATTATCAGCAGGTTGTTTTGGTGTTATTTTGGGTGACTAGCATTCAAAGAAATCCAAAGGCTTGAGTTGGAAAATTTTATGGGGGAACAATTTAGAAGTAATTGAATGAATTGAAGTCCACCCTTATCAAGGAGTCAAATAGCAATAGCAGGAAAAATCAGATAACTGGGTTTTTAAAAATATGGGGAGAGATATATAGAAACTTCCAAACCTGGAAATTGTTAGTAACAAAGAAGTAAAAGCAAAATGAGTTTAAGATGTCAGCCCTTTTGGAAAATGATTAGAGAACTTCATCTTTTACTGAACAAATATTGTAATTATTACCCAATATTAAAAATAAATTGTGCACTGGGTCACAAACTTAGCTTGTTTTGAGAATTATCTAAATATTATAGCAGTACTAAGAAAAAGAGAAACAGATTTGTAGTTATTGGGCTTTTGTAATATGGTACCACAAAAGCAAATACTTAGACAGTTAAATTTAATAGTTTTAAGTGTCAATAAACTTCTATTGTTCATAAAGTATCATAATACTTTGACCTTAAACTGCCAGAGGTTTAACACATAATGTATATGTACATGCTTTTGCAGACTTTAAAAAATATAAATTTGGTTATGCATAAGCAAATGCATTCTCATAAGTATGGTCTAGACATTTTTAGTTTTGTGAAAACATGTATGTTTAAATTTAGTTTAAAAAATTTAGTTCAGATTTCAAGATGGTGGTGGAATAGGTGAAACTGCACTCACTCCCTCCAAGGGCAAAACAGGAATTGTTTATATATGTTCCTTCTATTCCCACTTTGCGGAGAGATTTTACCATAAATGGGTACTAGATGTTATCAAATGTTTTCTCTGCATCTGTTGATATGATCATGTGGTCTTTATCCTTCATTTTGTTAATGTGGTGAAGTACATTTATTAATTAGCGAATGTTGCAACAACCTTGCATTCTTGGAATAGGTCTGAGTTGATCACGGTATATGATCTTTTTGATGCTTTGCTGTATTCAGTTTGCTAATATTTGTTAAGGGTCTTAGCACCTATGTTTGTCAGGAATATTGGCCTATAATTTTCTTTCTTGTAGTGTCTTTTTCTGGTTTTGGAACTAGGATAATGCTGGTTTCATAAAATGAGTTTGGGAGCCTTCCCACCTCTGGAATTTATGAAATAGTTTGAGAAAGAGAGGTTTTAGTTTCTTAGAATGTTTGGTAAAATTCACCTGTGAAGCCATCTGGTCCAGGGCTTTTGTTTGTTGGGAGTTTTTGTTTTTGTTTTTGTTTTATTACTGTGTCAATTTCACTAGGTGTAACCTATCTACTCAGAGTCTCTAATTCTTCCTGATTTAGTTTTGGAAGATTGTATGTTTCTAGGAATTTATCCATTTCATCCAGGTTGTCCAGTGTGTTGGCACATAGTTGTTCATAATATTTTCTTACAATCCTTTGTGTTCCTCTATTTCATTTATTTCTGCTCCATCTTTATTATTTCCTTCCTTCTACTCACTTTGGGTTTTGTTTATTGTCTTTTTTAAGTTCCTTTAAACGTAAAGTTAGATAGTATATTTCAGCTTTTTCTTGTTTTTTTTTTTTTTTTTTTTTTGAGATAGGTCTGTAATGTTATGAATTTCCCTAAATTAAAGAACATCCATCCTGAAGTCTAGCTGAAGAGGAGTCTTATAACCAAGCATTTGCAGAAGAAGCCACATCCAGACTGGGAGGAAAGGCAGAGACTCTGCTCCCATGGTCTATAGTTGAGGTTCTGGAGGGAGATCTCAGCTGTGGGGATTCCCCCTGAGAAGCATGGGGTCCAAAGCCTAAGCCAGGCTCCCCACCCTAGAGGCCCCGAGCTGGGAAGAGGTGCACACTTACCATAAGCTGGCTGTGAAAAGCAGTGGAGTTCCCTCTACCAGGGAGAGAAAGGAGTCTGCTAGAGACAAAGGAACCCTCTTAAAGGGCCAATGCACAAAATCTCTTGCAACCACTCACTCTGGGCTCCTCTGGTAGAGGGAGGGTGCAGCAGACTAGAGTTGCTTGAGGAGAGTCTAGGTTTAGTGGCTCAGGGGAGAGAGCTGGGGAGACAGCAGCCAGATTCCCTGTGCTGAGTCATTCTTCCGTACCAAAGACGTCATCTTTCGTGGGTGGAATGCTCCCCTCCCTGTGGCATTGGCCTGGGGAAAGCAATTGCCCTACCCTCTGGACTCCCTTTCACCTCAGTCTGCAGAGTTTAGGTCCTTCTGTAGAGTCAGCTCCCTTGGCCGGTGCGCAGAAGTCTGGGAAGACTCAGGGAGTGACAGTGACTTTGGGTCTTGGGCCATTCCCCCCACTCTCCTGTGAACCTGACTGGAAGATCCAATAGAACCACTCATGGGAGATCCAATAGAACCACCCTCCCACCCTCCCAGCTCCTGGCAGACCCAATCTCGGGGCTCCGGAGGCCTCACTTGCCTAACTCCTAGTTGCTCTGCCCTGCTGAGGTCAGGACAAAATCCAGAACAGACTGAGTCGTATGGCTCTGAGGCAGGGACCAAATTCACAACCTTCCCTGAAACATGAACAGCACCCCCCCTTCATGGGAGATTCACTAGCCCCATCTTCCCAAATCTGCTGGAAGCTCTTTCAATGACTGAGCATGACAGGCAGCCACCAGGTGAGGGCAGATCTCCGGGAGCCTTGGGACTTTTGCTGACTTGCCTTGAGGCCCCGTGCTAATAAAAGCTGGCCTTGGTGCGTAGCATGGTCCTTCCAGCATACACCCAAGCCCACCAGAGGCAGCCACAAACTGTGGATTTTTTGTAACTCCAAACAGGTTGCCAAAGGACAAGCACAGACAGCACCTGACATTGGTCTGAACCAGAATTCATCCCAAGAGGCCCAGAATCAACACACCCAGTGGCCAGCTTCCAACAACATCAGAGAAGGGTCCAATAAGCTTACAAACAGCATATCCAAAGGGAAGTCTCGGCAGGCACCAAACCCTGTTGAGGTGAATTCTGCTCCATTTGGTAAGCAGCTGCACAATAGCTTGCACGCTGTGGTTGGGGTTGAGCCTCACAATCAGGCAGCCTGCAGGTCAATCCCATGCACAAATGGGAGAATAGCAATCAAGACTCAATTACAACAGGCAGGTCCACATAACATGCACAAGGGACATCCTTAGAGCACATAGCTAAGATGATTAAGGTGACTGCACCACTGGGTCCCACATGACACCTACTACATAAGGCCGAATCACAAAGACTGGGAGTCATAGCAGATCGACTTAATACATATAAAGAAACACAAAGCGGCAGCCAAACTGGGGAAGATGGTGGCCTTAAATGACACATTAGATCAAGTGGATTTAATTGATATCTTCAGAGCATTTCACCACAAAGCGGCAAAATATATATTCTTTTCAAGTGCTCATAGAACATTTTCTATGAAAGACCACATGTTTGAACACAAAACAAGTCTCAAGAAATTTAAGAAGTTTGAAATTATGTAAACATTTTCTCTGATCATAATGGTATGAAACTGGTAAGCAATCACAGAAAAAGGAACTAAAAAAACACACGAAGACGTGGAGGCTAAATAACATGTCACTAACAATGAGATCAAGGAAGAAATGAAAAGATACCATGAAACAAATGAAAATGAGAACAAAACAACTCAAATTCTATGGAACAAAAGGAAAGCAGTCAAAGAAGGAAATTCAGAGCATCACAGTAACTCACGAAACAAGAAAAATCTCAAATACGTAATCTAACTTTACACTTAAAGGAACTGGAAAAGGAACAACAAACAAAGCCCAAAGTGAGCAGAAGGAAGGAAATATAAAAACTAGAGCAGAGGTAAACAAATTAGAGCCTTAAAAGATGATACAAAAGATTAATGAAACCAAGAGCTGGTTCTTTGAGAAGAAAAGGACTGACAAACATTTAACCAGACTCATCAAGAAAAAAAGAGTGAGCACCCGAATAAATAATATCAGAAATGAAAAAGGAGAAGTAACAACTGACACCAAAGAAATACGAAGGATTGTAAGAATATATTATGAACAACTATATGCCAACAAACTGGACAACCTGGATGAAATGGATAAATTCCTAGAAACATATAATCTTCCAGAACTAAATCAGGAACAGTTAGAGAAAGGGAACAGACATATTACAACTAGTGAAATGGAAACAGTAATTAAAAAAAAAAAAATCCTGAACTGGATGGCTTCACAGGTGAATTTCACCAAACATTCAGAGAAGGACTAACACCTCTCCTCCTCAAACTATTCTCAAAAATTCAAGATGAGGGATGTCTCCCAAGCTCATTTTATGAGGGTAGCATTATCCTAATTCCAAAATTAGATAAAGACACTACACAGAAAGAAAATTATGGACCAATAGCTCTGATGAACATAGATACAAAAATCCTCAACAAAATATTAGCAAACCAGATCCAGCAATACATTAAAAATATCATAAGCCATGATCAAGTGGGATTTATTCTGGAGATGCAAGGTTGGTACAATATTTGCAGATCAATAAATGTGATACACCACATAAACAAAATAAAGGATTAAAACCTTGATCATATCAATAAAGGATGAAAACCAATGATCATATCAATAGATGCAGAAAAAGCACTTGATAAAATCTATCATCCATTTATGATAAACACTCTCAGCAAAGTGGGAATAGAGGGGACATACCTCAACATGATAAAACTCATGTATGACAAACCCACAGCTGACATCATACTCAGTGGACAAAAATTACAAGGATTTCCTATAAGATTCGAAACAAGACAGAGATGCCTGCTTTTACCACTCTCATTCAACATAGTACTGGAACTCCTAGCCATAGCAATCAGACAAAAAGAAGAAATAAAAGGCATTCAAATAGAAAAGGAAGAAGTAAGACTCATTATTTGCAGATGACACAATACTGTCTACAGAGAAGCCTAAAGATACAACCAAAAAGCTACTAGAACTGATAACTGAATTCATTAAAGTAGCAGAATACAAAATAAATTTCCAGAAAGCATTTTTACACACCAATAATGAACTATGAGAAGGGGAAACTAAGAAACCAATCCCACTTACAATTGCTTCAAAAAGTAATATACCTAGAAATAAATTTAACCAAGGATAAAAAGACCTGTACTCAGAAAATTATAAGACACCAAAGAAAGAAATAGAAGAAGATACAAATAATTGGAAGCATATACTGTGTTCACACATAGGAAGAATTAACATCATTAAAATATCCACACTACCCAAACAATCTACAGATTCAACTTAATCCCTATCAAGGTACCAATGGCATATTTCACAGAACTAGAACAAGGATTTCAAAAACTTATATTGAACCATAAAAAACCCCAAATAGCCACAGCAATCTTGAGAAAGAAGAACAAAGTTGGAGGAATCACACTACCTAATATCAAACAATACTACAAGGCTATAGTAATCAAAGCAGCATAATACTGGCATAAAAACAGATATATGGATCAAAGGAACAAAATGAAGAGCCCAGAAATAAATCCACACCAATTAATGTGTGACAAAAGAGACAAGAACATACAATCTGGTAAAGATAGTCTAGTCAATAAATGGTGTTGGGAAAACTGGACAGGTAGGTGCAAAAAATGTTAAACTAGACCACAATCTTACATACCTTACTGAAGACTAAACTCAAAATGGATTAAAGACTTAAATGTTAGACTCAAAAGCATAAAAGTCCTAAAAGAAATCATAGGCAGTAAAATCTCTGACATTTCTCATAGTGATATTTTTTCTGTTACATCAAATCAAGTAGGGGAAACAAAAGAAAAAATAAATGATACTACATCAAACTAAAAATTTTTCACACAGCAAAAGAAATCATCAACAAAATGAAAAGACAACCCATTGAATGGGAGATCATATTTGCCAATACATCTGATAAGGGGTTAATATCCAAAATGTATAAGGAACTTATAGAACTCAACACAAAAAACCCACCCAAACAATCCAATTAAGAAATGGGCAAAAGACCCAAATAAACACTTCTCCAAAGAGGACATATGGATGGATGGCTAACAGACATATAAAAAATGCTTAACTACGCTAATTATCAGATGCAAATTAAAACCACAATGAGATATCCCCTCACACCAGTCTGAATGACTATCATCAATAAATCAACAAACAACAAGTGCTGGTGAGGATGTGAAGAAAGGGGAACCCACACGTGCTGGGAACCCTCGTGAGCTGTTGGTGGGAATGCAGATTGATGCAGCCATTGTGAAAAGCAGTATGGAGTTACTTCAAAAATTAAAAATGCAACTGCTTATGACCCAGCATATCCACTTCTGGGAATATATCCAAAGAAACCAAAACACTAATTCAGAAGAATATATGCACCTTCATGTTCACTGCAGCATTATTTACAATAGCCAAGACTGGGAAGCAGCCCAGGTGCCCATCAGTGGGGGAATAGGTCAAAAACCTGTGGTACATTTACACAATGGAATACTTCTCAGGTGTAGAAAAGGAGATCTTACTTTTTGAGACAACGTGGATGGACCTAGCGAGTATTATGCTAAGTGAAATAAACCAGAGAAAGACAAGTACCATATCATTTCACTCATATGTGGAATCTAATGAACAAAATAAACAAACTGGAGACAGACTCAGGTATACAGCGAACAGACTAACAGCTGTCAGAGGGGAAGTTGGGGGCTGGGTAAGAAGGGTGATGGGATTAAGCAAAGAAAAAAAGGAAAGAGAGACTCTTGGACACAGCAGTACAGTGATTGCCCGAGGGAAGAGGGTGGCAGGAGGAAGAAGACAGTAAAGAGGATGAATTGACTTGGGGTGGTGAGCACTCAACACAATATACAGGTGATGTATTACAGAATTCTATACCTGAAACCTACATTCTTTTATTAACCAGTGTCACCCCAATTAAATCAATAAAAAAATAAATATTTAAAAGTTTAGTTCAAGTTGGGATGCTCTTCCTTTTCAGTTATAATGTCATTTATCTTGGGATATATTCCTAAACATTTGCAGCGTAATTATAATAAAGCTTACATGGAACTGAGACAACAGTGAAAATTACTTAGATATTGAAAACTCACTTTACTTTTAGATTTATTAATCAAAAAATGACTTTATGGAAAACTTTGAATTTAAATGTTCTCATAGATATATAACTTTGACATGACCCCATTCTAAAAATTTTGTAAGATCATTTAAATTTATAATAGCCAATGATATGATGTTGTCAGGATTATTGAACTTCCACTAGTGGAAGATTGATTTATCTTGATTATAGGAAAAAAAAAAAAAAACCTTTTCAGATTTTGCTAGATTCACACGTGGATGCTTTATTTCAAAGTAGAAACTTCTAAGCCCTACACTGAGAGGGAAGCACTTGACTTATTCGTATAGTGTTATTAGTTCGACAAATTGATGTTATTAGATGGTATTAGACTAAAAGGGGTTAAACTGTGACTGGAATGTGTGAAATGTATTTAGGGGTTCATGAAGCCAAAACTACTTTCATATTAATACCAAAGTGGCATTTCCTTTTTTACTCTCCTGCCCTCACAAGCCTGTAGTGAGGTTTCCAGGAATGACATGACATGCAGTATTGCAACAATGTGAATATAGAAGACACAAGAATTCAGCCAGCTTCTATTAAACCATGTATTTCAAAGTTTTGTGAAAATGCAAAACCATGCCATTAAATTTTTGTTTTGGAAAATAGAGTCATAAAAATGTTGTTTGTATATGTCATGGGTTTATTGTTATTTTTAAGTGAATAAATACATAATTTAAAAAAAGTCTCAGTCTTAATTTCTAATATGGTAAATATTGATTAACCTAGCCCACATTAAACTAAAACTCTTTTGGGTCTTTAATAATTTTTAAGTTTGTAAAAGGATCCTGAAACCAAAGAGTTTGAGAGCCACTGCCACCAGTTCTACTACCATTGCCTGTTCATCGAGGAATCCTTCACAGCATGTTTTTAAAAAAGATTTTTATTTATTTATTTTTAGAGAAAGGGGAAAGGAGGGAAAAAGAGAGGGAGAGAAAAGTCAATGTGTGGTTGCCTCTCGCTCACCCCCAACTGGGAACCTGGCCCTCAACCCAGGCATGTGCCCTGACTGGGAATCAAACCAGTGACCCTTTGGTTTGCAGGCCAGCACTCAATCCACTGAGCCACAGCAGCCGGGGCTTACAGCACTTTTAATTGTCGGCCACCCGAGAAAAAAACAATTCCATTCTTGACGAGTCCAAAGATTTGGAAAGCAGCTTATCAATTTGTTGGACCATCTTAATTACCATGTCTTTGTTTTGTGCCCCACAGAACTCTTAGTGGCTGCTGTCATTAAGTTTCACATGACAGTCCTTTAAATTCTGGACAGTGTCATGTCTTGCCTGTTTATTCTCCGAGCATATCATTTCTAGTTCTGCTGAGCACCTCTGTCCGGCATGATTTCTAATCTCATTAGCACACGTCAGTTTTTCATGGTCTTGGCAGGCATAGCAAGAAAATATGGATTTTTCTGGAAAGGATCTTACCAGAGTCGAGTGCAATGAGGTTATCGGCTTTCTTAATGTGTCATTTCTATGTTTCATACTATTGTTTCTTACTGAATTGCTGGCAGCAAATCCTTATTCCTTTTTATTGTGAGTTTTTTCCAAGAATTAGGTCTCCCCTATTCTGCGTTTGTGCCATAGATTCTTTAAACCCTAACTCCCATTCAAACCTCATCCTATTGGGTTTGGTCCCAATATCCTATCACAATCTTAATTTTCCCTCGAATCAGAAGTGGCAACACTTTATTCCACTATTATCTTTTTTCTATTCTTGGAATAAAGAATTGGAATATGAAAATTTAAAGCGAGTAAATAAGCAAAAAATTTGATATTCTATTAAAATTAGAAAAGTTAAATAACAATGATATAATGGCCCACTCAGTGCTTGGGGAAAGGTTAACAGCTGGAGTGGAAAGCAGGCTCCCATTTTTGCAGGATTACCTTAAGTAACATTGTTATCTTTTAGACAAATTGCCTGAAATCACTGTACCATGAAAAAGCCTCTTACTGGCTTTTATCTCCAAAGAAAATGTTAAACGAATTGTCTTACTCCACCTTCCTTCCCCAATCTAATTTTAAGCACAGAATGTAATGCGCCATGTATTTATAGTTATCTTGGCTCCCAGATGAATTTATCTCACAGGAATTATTAAATTAACCTTTGGGTTTCACTGGCTTTGTTGTGGGGCAAATGAAAATAATTTGGTACGACCGCCTGTCAAGGGCAAAGCGTACAAGCTCCCCAGTGTGTCACAAGTGGCCCTGGGGAGCACAGCCACGTCTGTTCCATGCAGGTGACTTTAACAACTCCAGTTTTTACATTGAAAATCCAAAATCGATGTATAGTAGCATTCAATACAACGTAAAAAGAAAGCCTGGTTAGCATGCTATATTCTTAATATTTGGGTCAATTGATCTGAAGAATAATCTCAAATTTAAAATAATGTTGGCAAATTTGAATGAGCATTAAGCCTTTTTTAAAGGTTGTGTTGAATGAAAATTAAAACACAACATACTAACATTTTTAGGATCCTGTTAAAGCAGTACTTACGGGGAAATTTTAAAATGCTAATACCTGTATTAAAAGAATAAAGGTCTCAAACTAATAACCTCAGTTCCACCATAAAAATCTGGAAAGAAGAAAAACTGAAATGAGGTAAGAAGAAGAAAAGAAATAATAAAGGTCAGAACTGAGTTAAGTGAAATAGAAAACAGAAAAACAATAGAGAAAAATCAATGAATCTAAAATAACTTCTTAAGTAGATCAATACAACTGATTACTCTCAGCCAGACTGATCAGGTAAAACAGAGAAAAGATGCAGATTACCAAAATCAGGAATGAGAGATGTAACATCACCACACATTCTACAGATATTAAAAGATAATAAAATAGTACCATGAACAATATTTTGTTAAAAAATATGATGATTTAGATGAAATTAAGCCCTTGAAAGATGAAAACTCTCAAATTTCATTTAAGAAGGAATAGATTACCCTAATAGCTCCATATTTATGAAAGAAATTGAATCTACCCTTCTCTCCTCAAAAACCCTCCAGGTCCATATGGCATTGTTGGTGAATTCTACCAAACTTTTAAGGAAATTCATTCTACACAAATTTATTCAGAAAAGTGAAGAAGAGGGAACACTTCCCAACTCATTTTGTGAAGCCAGCATTATCTTGATACCAAAGCCAGATAAAGATATTACAGGTAAACTACAGACCAATATCCCTCGTGAACATGAACGCAAAAATTCTCAACAAAATTGTAGCAAATAAAATCCAATAATATATAACAAGGATAAAACCCCATGACCACTTTGAGTTTATTCCAAGAATGCCAAGTTGCTTTGACATTTCAAAATCAGTTAACTTACCACATTAACAGGCTAAAAAAGAAATAAACATACAATCGTATCAATAAACATAAGAAAAGCATTTGACAGAATCCAACATCCATTTCTTATTAAAAAGTCACACCAAACTAGTAAAAAATTAGAAAGATCTGGGGAAATTTACAAAACACTGAAAATTACAAAAGGTTGCTGAGAGAAATTAAAGAAGTTCTAAATAAATGGAGAGAGATACTGTGTTTATTAGTTAGAAGACTCAATATTGCTACAGTGTCCACCCTTCCCAAATTCATGACCATGTTCAATGCAATCCCAATCTAAATTCCATCAGGTTTTTGGACAAACTGGTAGAAATTGACAAATGGATTTGAATGTTCATGTGGAAGGACCTAGAGTGGACCAAAAACTTTGAAAAATAAGAATCAAGTTGGAGGACTAACTAGACTCTTCCTCCAAAGGGACCCCAACCAGCCGCCATGACAGGGGTGGCAGGGAAGAAGGCTGGTGTGGTGAGGACAGGGGCTGATGCTGCGCCTCGTAGCCTGCTCTCTGGCTGCCCACAAGAATCCACCATCCTGACCCCCCAAAAGAATACTCAAACCTTACTCTCATTTTTATTCAAATCAAAACAAACAAAAATGTCATTCACTCCTAGAATTGTTGAATTTGCTTAATAATCTTAAAATTGGTCTGAATTCTTTATTTGCCCTGGTAAATCATCATCTATTTATATACATATATAACTATATATATATGACATGTATATATGTATATGATATAGATGACATATGACATATATTATAGGTTATATATCATATACATTATATATGCCTGGCTAGGCTTTTGGAAGCATGCTCCTTGAATAATATAATATCTCTTTCCTTCTTCTTTGATTTTCACCTGAATATTCTCTGTGAGTTATAGATTTACTGTTCAGGCATACTTTGTCCTTGTTTAGCAGATAATACTATCTCTCTGTTAAATGTGCTTCTTTATAAAAACATATATTTTGTTTATCAAATTCAAATTTATTTTTATTAAACTATCCAGTTTTCATTCTTCTGTTTATGCCATGTGATATTATTTGGGGAGCACTTGAGGTCATAAGGAGGGTGAACAACTCATTCCAGTTCCCTGGAACTTTCCTGATTTTAAAACTGAAAGTTCTCCAAAGTTGTGGGTTCCATCCCCAGGCAAAGCACCTATAAGAAGCAACCAATAAATGCATAAATAAGCGGAACAACAAATATGTCTTTCTCTCCCTCTCTCTCTCTCAAATCAATAAATAAAAGATTAAAAAACTGAAAGCTCTGTGACTCAAGAACCCCTGTAGTTCCAGGCAAATGGGGATGTTTGGTCACCCAAGTAAGGGTTATTCCTGACAAGTGTCTCTTATCATACTGATCATACTTACTCAAGAATTTTAAGCTCACCTCTCCTTTGCTACTTCTTGTTGCTTTTTTCACCTTCATTGTATCCAGTCTTACTGGTTTTTCCATAATTCCCCTCTTTTTTTCCAAATTCTATGCATCACAATCCATTACAGTTGGAAGGAAACTCAGATATTATCTAGTCAAACTCATTGATCTACAGAGGATCAAACAAACTTGGAGAGAAGTAACCAGCTAAATTTCCATCTTAGATCCAGAACTGATTATGCCTTGCAATTACAGCACCTATAATAAGAACAGTGACTAGTATTTCTATGTCCTCTACTCTTCCTGCTCATTGGGGACAACTTGTCTTTTAAAATACCCTCAAATTCAGATTCCATCTTTTTTTAAGACAATTTTATTACTTACAATTTTCTTTTTTTATTTTATAGATTTTAATTTATTTATTTTTAGAGAGAGGGGGAAGGGAGGGAGAAAGAGAGGAAGAGAAACATCAATGTGTGGTTGCCTCTTGCAAGCCCCTAACTGGGAACTGGTCCATGACGCAGGAATGTGCCCTGACTGGGAACTGAACTGGCGACACTCTGGTTTTCAGGCCAGCACTCAATACCCTGAGCCACACCAGCCAGGGCCAGGTTCCATCTTTGACAAACAAGTTGGCTTATCTCCCAACGCGTCTAGGATTCTTGGTGTTCGCAGTGTTGCTGAGCCCAGGCTCTGCAGATTTTCTTAGGCCTCACCTGCTTTTCACCCTCTGTGTGGGGTGTTTCAGGGGAGCCTGTGCCTGGAGCTAGAGGTACCCAGCAAAACAGTGACAATACCAACAACCCCAACAATGAAGTATTACCTCGGCAAGTCGTGGGGCCATCCAGCAGGGGCCTGGCTCTACATCAGTTCCCAGCCACACACACTATCAAAATCCTCCCTGAACTGTTAACTGCGCTGGGTGCACTCACTTGGAGGCAGGTCCTGGCAAAAGAAGTGAAGCTGTTCCTATACATACAGTGTGGTGTTTGTCCATGAACATGGCTTTGAACATGGTGTACTGGTGCTGACCCATACCATGAATGCTCTAAAAGTTAGTGATTAAGGCAGAGCCAGGGAGAGGCAGAACTGAAATTTACACACAGCCCGCGTTCATAAGGAAGCACAGATTTTATCAAAAAGCACAGGTTGTATCTACTTCAAGTACTTCTGCTGTGGAAGACTTGTCAGTTCCATGCCTTGCCAGCCTCCCAGAGTCCTCCACAGCCTTTAAATATCATGTGGAAAAGTGTCTATGGTCTCATTCGCCCCTGTGCCCGCCATGGGAACCATTCATTCATTCATTCATTCACTCACGCATCAGAGAATAGCGACTATCTTCATTGTGCTGGAACGGTGCTGGGAGAAGGTAACTGTGCTTGGTTCCTGCTCTTAGGGAGCTTCAGAGGAGTGGAAGAGGAGAAGAGCTTATGGAACTGACTGTGGAACAGGTAGTCTGAGCAAAATGCTAAGGAAGCCCACGCAGTTAGTGATGAACTCCTGGATTCTGCCTGGAGGGGTTGAGAAGGGCTTCACAGGGGTTGGCTATGGAGTATGTCCCTCGCTGGTGAGAGGACTGCACCTGCTATTTACGTGTGGCACTGTCCCAGGCCCCCTGGGGAAACAGAACAACCTCCGCTACCCAAGAAGAGCCTGTGTGGAGCCTTTCCAGGGGTTACGCAATAAGAATACAAAGCTGCAAGTGTGAGTCACAGAAACAAAGCTCATGGGATCCCCGCAGGGCGGGGGCCCCCCATCTGTTTGGGAATAAAACACTGAACATCGCAAACACTAGAGATAGTTTTCTACCCTGTTCTCTAATTTCCTTTAGGAAACGAAGCCTGACTTGTTTACAAGAAATGGGCTCGCACTGACAACAGATTTAGATTCAGAAAGTCAATGGCCAGTTGGTCTGCTGACAGCAGTGCACGCCAGTGTCAAGTAACCAACTGTCTCTGGTATCCCATCAATAATTGAGTGGCCACGGCATCTGTCCTATTCTGTGTATAGCTTCCTAGAACCCACCCTCGCCACCATGACTCTCGGCTAATACATTCCGTCTTACTCTTCCCTTGAATTCTTGGTCAAGTGCCTACTCTGGGTCCAGCACTTTTCCAGGTGGGGAAGTTGAAAAGCAGAGGACACAGGGAGAGGTGGACGCCCTTGAGATGAATGATGATGTACTTAGCAGCCTCTCTCCCTCTGCTCAACCTGGGAACCCAGCCTTCTTTGTAGATGAAATATCAAAACCTCTTCACCTCTCAGGCCTTCTCTGCCAGACCAATTTATTCTCAAGATTTGAGCTCTACTCTGGGCTATATTTATTTATTTTTCTTTCTTTCTTTTTTTTTTTTTTTCAATGACAGTTGACAGTCAGTACTGTTTTAGATTAGTTTCAGGTGTATAGCATTTATGTAATTTACCAAGGGATTCCCCTGATAAGTCTAGTACCCACCTGGCACCATACGTAGTTATTACAATAGTGTTGACTTTATTCTCTATGCTGCACTTTACATCCCTGTGACTATATTGTAATGGCCAGTTTGTACTCCATCCCTTCCTGTTTTTCATCCAATCCTCCAACCTCCCTCCCTTCTGGCAACCATCAGTCTGGTCTCCGTATCTACGAGTCTGTTTCTGTTTTGTTTTCACTTATTTTGCTCTTTAGATTGCACATATAAGTAAAATCATATGGTATTTGTCTTCCTCTATCTGACTTATTTCATTTAGCACAATACCCTCTAGGGCCATCATGTTTTTGCCGCAAATAGCAAGATTTCGTTCTTTTTTATGGCTGAGTAATATTCCATTGGACATATGGCTTTTAAATGCTAATGGTCTGAAAGATGAAGCTCCTGGCTCCATGAATCGATATGGTTCAACGTGAATATATTTTCAATGGGTTTACTTATGAAGAAAGGAGCAGAGCACACTTGGGACTGGGTCTAGGCTTGGGAGACCTGAAACAGGGAGGCAAGTCAGAGGGAGAAAGGATTGGGGAAGAGTACGGATTAGGGTAGGCCCTGTTGATATGTGGTTGTATTGTAATTGCCACTTAACGCAGAGGAAACAAGAAAGGGCCCAGTGTGAACATGAAGGGACACAGAGGAAGGAAGGAAGGGAGGAAAGTAGGAAGAAAGGAGGGAAGGGAAAGGAGGAAAGAAAAAATCCAACGCACTAATTTGGATGCCTTCCAGTCTAGATCTGGAGCACCCCCCTTATTATTAGTGAACTCCAGGATGTTACTCCCCGTGCTCTGTTCCAAAAATGATTTATGGTTGTTGCAACATTGTTTTATTTACTTGCAGCAAGTAGAGGAGACAGGAAATTCACATCCAAAGCTATGCCTCTGGGAAAGGAGGCTTAGCCATTGCTGATATACAATTTGGTCAATTACATGTTAATTTCTTCCTTCCAGTGGGGTTCCTGTCACTCATCCTGTTTGCTGCTGCATCTGTAAGATACTGTGCTACATTTTAACATTTAGCAAGAATAACATTTAGTTAAGAACTGCCCAGGCCATGACACCCTTGTCCTATCCAACATTGTCAGTTACTCCTCTTTTCTTCCTCCATGTACTTCCTTAAGGAAAGGAATAGGAAGTTGACAGGAAAAAAAGTGTTGGCTTATTTCTTTTCATTGTTTCAAGGAACTAACTGCCGAATGAAAATAAGTAAACAATCGTTTTGCACGTAGAAGCCATATATTTCTACATTTATGCAAACCAATTCTGGAGGGTAGGCTGTGGATGTTAATAGGTTTTAAATCTTTTTGGGGCACCTAGCCCCACTGTTCCCCTGCTCAGCAGTTACCCAGAAACGAACAAAGCTGGGTGGTTGGAAACACACTTGGGGGTCCCCTGATTTACAGCGAAGAGGAAATATCAGAACTGTCACTCCAGGCCACACTAAGTACCCTGCTCTCATTAAGCCTGAAACCAAGAAGAAACTTCTGTGTGTGGCAGGGTGAGCGGGTGGGGGTGAGGGTCAGGGGTGGGGAGAGAGGCTGGGCACAGGGCTGGTTTCTGGGTGGCAAGTGTATGTGGTTAAGAGGTAGTTTAGTATTTTTCAGACTTCAACGTGAACATGAATCACCTGAGAGTCTTGTGAAAATGCAGATTCTGACTCAGGGTCTGGGGGCGTGGGGATAAAATTCTGCATTTCTTACATACTTCTAGTTCAGGCTGATGTTTCCAATACTTTGAGAAGCAAAAGAGGGACACACCAAGAAGCAGTGAGTTTCAAAGACAAATATTTCCCACTTTGAAACATTGCCTTGGCCTAGCTCTGGACCTGCGCTTCAGTCCCAGATTATGTCCTAAATGGCTTTTAATTTTATATGCTCAACTAGACTTTGTGAAAGCTGGCTATCTTTCCCCAGAAAACACTTCTTGAGGGCCAGTTTTGCATTACACGGCCCAGATCTATGTATTGAATACGTTTGTGTGTGCTGCCCTCTGCTGGTCATAGTCTGAAAAGCACAGTCCGCCCTGCCCTGGAGTGCTTGTCATGCCTGAAAGTGCTGGGGGCAGTTCTAGACCAGGAAAGGCATTAGATTAATTCCTCCAACCTGTAGGTTCATTCCGTAACAAACTTTTAGATATCCACATTCCCCAAGCTTCACCCCAGGTTACAACTGCACAGCTAGTGCTTTAGATTATGCGTCCACACTGTTAGGGGCATTCATGGTCACTTAATAAGAAGTGCTGGGTGTGTCAGACTAACTTTGGGGTTTTTTTCCCCCCCAAGAGACAAGAAAGCATATGTATGCAGGAAAGGCATTCCAAGCTGTCTGATAGGCACCGACTTGTGTCTGCTGAGAATCGCAACCGTGTGACGTCTTTCATATGCTGCTAAGTGATAGGCTCTGTCGTCGTCGGCAGCCGTCCGTCTCGAGAGACGATGGTGTAGCTTCTTAAAAGTCTATCTGCATCGCCGAGAATGGCTGTGCAGTCCGACTCGGGAGTGACACGGTATCTGTCTCCTCCCGTGTTGAATCGACATCTTGCAATGACGCTGGAGTGTCCTCTCCAGTGAAGCTGAAGCTACAGAGCCTGGGCAGGGTGATATGGAGGGTCTGCTGTTGCCCATGCAGCAGACCCCCCCCTCTCTTCACAGCTGAAGGGTCCAAGGGAAAGACGGAGTCAATACAGCTTGGCTTCAGGTGCGCCGCAGGAGTTGCCGGTGTTGACTACAACGTCAAACCGCCTTAGGGACTCCGGCTCCGGATTTTCTGTCGGGGTTTACTCCCTTAGCCTTTCCCCTGAAGAGGTATGCCGCAAGGCAGCGGAGGTTTTTTGGAATCAGAGTTTTCCTTCTCTGATGTGCCCTGACTGGAAGATCGAACCAGCGACACTTAGCTCGCAGGCCGACGCTCAATCCACTGAGCCGAACCAGCCAGGGGAGATAGGCTCTGTAATAGTGGGCAAACTGGCCCTGAAACCTACCCCGTGCACCTGCGGCCTCACTCTAGGTTCCCAGGACGTGGTTCTGCATGAGGAGATGGAGAATCTCCTTCAAGACTCTTAGGCATTAAACCTGGGTTCTGGGAATTCAGGCCTTATTTTAGCAAGCCTCAATAAGTCTGCTGCCCCCACAGTAACTGCTGACGCTGGTGACTAACTGCCTGGTCCTTCAAAAGTATCTGAGTCTGCTGGCAAGAATTTAGTAACTTCTCTGTTTTAATAATTTCTCTGTTCTCAGAGACAACTTCCCCCAGAGCCACCTGCAGAGAGTCCCTTGAACCCCCTTTTCCCTTTATCCCCTTTAAAAAGCCCGGCCTTGCTATTGTTCAGGGCTGATGCCGCTTTGGTCTCAGCCCGCCTGCTTGCAGCTGGCCAAATAAATCGTTTAAACTCGTGGCCTGTTCTCCTGTCGTGTCTCCTCTCCCTCTGCCAAACCTATCACAGACTTTACTGCACCCTCCTGCCCAGTAAGTCAGTTTTGCAAAGACAGCTTCTCGGTCAGAAGGAATGGAGAGAGAGAAGCCTCTACTATATATTTTTTTAAATCCTCACCTGAGGACATTTTCTTCATTGCTTGTGTGTGTGTGTCTGTGAGAGAGAGAGAGAGAGAGAGAGAGAGAGGGAGAGAGAGAGAGAAATGTCAGTGTGGCAGAGAAACATCAATTAGTTTCCTTCTCCTATTCACCCTGACCAGGGGTCAAACCCGAGACTTTGGGGTCTATGGGAAGACATTTCAACCAATTGAGCCACACTGGCCAGGGCTTTTACTAATCATTTTTAAATCAAGTACTCAGGGAATAAGCCAACTGTGGCTGTTTCCAGGCTTCCTTTGTCAAGGACAATGCCTGTCATGGCCACTGAGAAACCCTAGAACTGTGAATGTAACAAAAACTATGGAACACAGGGATGCAAGAAATAATGAGGACCCCCCCCCCCATAAATAATAACAGCAATAGTCGTCCCATTTCTATCTTAACATGGAGGGCAACTTATGTTGTGGTCTTAAGGTGTGTGTATGTAACCCACGTCACAGAGATTCATCAGAAGGCCACTAGGGGGAGTGCTGGATGCTGGGTGACTGTGGGGTGAAGGGTCAAAAAGGGAAGCACGAGACCATTGGGCGACTAGCAGCCGAAGAGAAAAAAGGAGAAAAAAAGAATCGATTGGTAGGGAAAAATCCAACAGGCCAATTCTGCACTCTGTCTTTGACTGCCTACCCTTCTTCAAAACCATCTGAAGCCTTCTCTTTCCTCCTGAAATTGACAACACTTTTCCCCCTCCCCCTCCCTCTGCCAACTCTACTGGCTCCTGTCCTCTGCTGTTCCACACCCACATGAAGCCTCCCTCCTATCGAGGACTTCGAAAAGTAATAAGAAGCAAGAATAGTTTAAGGCAGTGATTTTCAAACTTTTCCATCTCGTGACCCATATAAACTGATTACTAAAATTCTGAGGCACACCAAAAAATATCACATTTTTTTGCTAACAAAAATAGGTATAATTTTGATTTATTTACACCGGACGGCTATTGTCGTGTTGGCTGTTGTCATTTTTTAAATTTGAAAATCTAAGGGAAAAGAGGTCAGTGCCCCTGACTAAATAGTCAGGTATTGCATGTTTCAAAAATGCTTGCGGCACACCAGGGCACCGGGCAACACCAACTGAAAATCCCTAGTTTAAGGGAATCAATCAGTTCCAGGATTCTCACGGAGCCCCAAATGGAGTCTAAGGTGGGGCTTCTGACCCCCTGAGTCCCACAGAGACCTTCTTGCTGCATAGGGAGCCCCGGTACCACACTCTTCTGGGGACCTCACCCATGTGTAAGAAACAAGGACATAGCGACTCCCGAACCAGTAGAAAGTCATTAGTAACAAAGGACAAATGTAATTAAAGGGTCTTAAGGGCAAATGTAATTAGAGGATCTCTGAGAAGGGAGTTGACAGCATTAGCATATTTACAAATCACAATAGGGGCATTTAGATGAACGCATTAGATTGTAACTCGAAAGTAACCAGTAATGGAGAAAAGGGGAAGGAGGAGAGGGGAGGGGGAGCTAATTGCGTTAGGGAGGGGGAGCTGATCGCTCTCACTTTAGGGCGAGGCAGCTAATCAATTTCACTTTAGGGTGGCAATTTCAGTGTGGGGAAGCTAAGACTATAAAAGCAGCCATCTTTGTCTACTTGGGGTGCACATTCTCCTGGCTGTGAGGGTGCGCCCGCCTCTGCAGACTCATGAATAAAGGCCTCGCTTTACTGCTCAAGTCCTGTGTCCCAGTTTTTTATTGTGAGCGTTTCTCACCCATACCAGAGCGAATCATCACAGAATTATGTTTATTTCAGTGAGACAGTTGAGGCTGATTGTAGGCCTGCTGGAATGAACCCTAGCAACACAGTTTTATCCCCAAACTGTAGTCAAAGCCTTTTTACAAGGAAACACTCTTAATTTGACAGAAGACATTGCTCTTTTGTTATTGTAACTCATCCTTGTTTTTTAAAAAGGTTGTGTCGATTTAGCTTTTTTACCCAATTTGATAGGCTTTGATTGTGCCCTGAAATAACCGTATTTATTCAATAATTTCTTTATGAAACATAATCTTCAAGGAATATCAGAGGGTTCTTGTAAAGCTTAATTGTTTCACAAGAACAGCATAATAGCAAAAAAATTGGGAGTTCTCAGTAAGGGCTAGTCTGTCATAATAAATTGTGTACAGCAGCATCCTTGCCCAATATGAAGATGACAATTTACTTTGACTTTAATAGGTAAATCTAACATATTCGTATCTTTTGTAAAAATAGATTTTCTGTTATCTAACCTTATTTTCTTTTTTCAATTATTTTTGACTTAATCTTTATTCTATTTTTTCTATTACCATTTACTCCCCTTACACCCCCCCCCACCCCCCAGCAATCACCACACTGTTGCCGACGTCCATGAGTCCTTTTTCCTTTTTGCTCAGGTCCTCCACCCCCTCACCTCCTAACCTTATTTTCTTTCTGTCATATGTCCCTGACTTTTTCCAGATTAAAAAAGTTTCCTGGAATCCTGGTGGTTTATCTTCCTATTGGTTTGGATGTTCTGCAATCCACTCATTCAATTAATATTTACTTAAAAAGTGAAATATAGTCAGCCCCCTTGGATAGTTCCTACCTGGCTTTTTAAATTTAACTGTCCTTTGCTTGTTTGTGTAGCTGTTTGGCTTCACAGTCCTGCCTGAATGGAAAGTTTGCCAATTAATATGAGCGAGTGAGATGTTGTGACTTTTGCTTACATACTGCTTCCTTCACCTTTTAGCCCAAATTGCTCCTCTGGAACTTTCCACTGTCAACCACCCTGAGTGATGGCAGCTGTGAACAGGGAGGACATGAAAGTGCTACCTCCTGAGGGCAAAGAGTTTCCCTCCATAGTGGATAAGATGAAAACTAATAGATATAGAGTGAGCAGCAAGAAGACAGAACAGTTGGCTATTTGTTAAAAATTGTACTGACTCAAAGTTTTTAGCATTTTAACAGGCTATGTGGTCTGCTCCCAATCACAGTCATTCACTCATTCCTCAAGTAGGGATTGGGCATCTTCTCTATTTTTTAAAAGATATTTTATTGATTATGTTGTTATAGTAGTCCTAATTCCTTTCCTTTTCTCCCCTCAGCCCAGTACCAACCTTCCCTCCAGCAGTCCCACCCCCCTTAGTTCAGGTCCATGGGTCATGCATGTAAGTTCTTTGGCTTCACCCTTTCCTATGGGACTGGACATCTTGTACGTGGAGAGACGGTGGTGAACAAGACAGACAAGATTTTTTCCTCATGGAGTTTGCATACTTGTGATCAGAGAAAGAAGTCAACAAGCAACCATATTAATTCAGATTGTACCAGGCTGATAGGAGAGATAAACTGGATAGTGAAACTAATTGGGGAATGGGCAGGTATGCCATTTGAATGCGAACAGGTCAGAAAAGGTGGCATCGGCTCAGAGAAGACATTTGAGCCAAGACGCAGAGAAATAAGCCCTGCAAAGAGGCAGCATGAGAAGATCTCAGGCACAGAGAAAAGCAAGTGCAAATGTCCTGGGGCAGGAAAGAACTTGGAATCTTAGAGAAACAGCAAGGGGGCCTGCAAATGTGACACACTGTGAGCAAAGGGCAAGTGGCATGTGACAAGGAGAGGCAATAAAGGGACAGAGTACAGAGGCCTTGAAAGCTCAATCCAGTGGGAACTCATTGATGGATTTAAAGCATGATCTGTTCTCATTGTTAAAGGGTATAGTGGAGGATGGTTTCTAAGTGTGGGAATATGGATGATTTTTATTTTCTTACATAATCTTTTCTATATTCTCTATTGACACTTCTATAGAGTATGTATATGTGACTTTTATAATATTCAATGATAAAAATATGCTTTATCAATGATTACTGAAACATCACATACAGCGGCGTGAAGATGTCATTCTGTAAAAGGCATTGGTAAAAACCCTCAATTTTGAACCACATCTCACATGACAAGCCAAATTTAATCTTTGACCCCATAATCTTACTTCTGGAGAAATAGCCCAAAATTAATTGAAATGTGTCCAATGCTTTACTTATAATTATGTTCCTTGAACTATTATTTGCTTATACTAGAAAGAAACTAGAAATAACCTGAATGTCTAGGAATAAGAGAAATGATAGAATAAGTCATATTCATACAACCCCTAAAAGTGATGTAAAACAATTTTAAGAAGAATGTTTTTAAATGTACAGAAAATTGTGTTTTGTGGCAGTAAGTGGAAAACTGTATATTCAGTGTCTTAAAAACATCTGCACAGAAAAAAAGGTGGAGGAAAACAGAATCCTCACGATGGTATCTTGAGCGGTGAGAATATAGGTAGTTTATATTTCCTTGCTTATTATACGCACCCTACGTTCATGGCAGCTCTCTTCACAGCAGCCATGACTTAGAAGCAGCCCAAGCGCCCGTTCTGCTGTTTTTCTTTCACAATCTTGACCATCATTTAAAAATCACACAAGGGAGGTTGTTTGCGGTTACCACTGTGTCTGTGCCCCAGAACTTTTCCTCTTGCTATTCTGGCCATCCGGTAGGCCCTGCCGTCAGAGAGGTGAGTGATTCTCTGCTCCATGTTCTCCAGCCCTTTGCCCATTTATCAGTTTCTCGGTGAGGCCTTTCTTCACCACCCTATTTAAAATGAATCCATCTCCTTTGGGCCTCCCTCTTTCCCGCCTCTGTTTTCTTTTCTGCCTTTGCATTTGTTTATCTAACATTTCCTATATTTTACTTATTGTTTGTTTGCTTGCTTCCTTGTTCTGTTTCTACTCAATGGAATGTAAGCTCTACGAGAGCAGGAGTTGTTGCCTGTTTTGTCTGTTGTGTTGCTGGATAGCCCATGTGCTTCAGTAATACCTGTTGGATGGATGGATGGGTGGATGAATGGGTGGATAGATGGGTGGATGGATGGATGGATGGATGGGTAGATGCAAAGTATTTTATTCCGATTTTACAGCTGAGAAAACTGAAACCATGTCTCTTAATTGTAACAAGCCATGGTGCCTACGCACATACTCTGAAGTGATTCAGGAAGGACTCTACAAATAATAAATGTCAGGGACTGCACTACACTGTTAGACTGGAACTGAGATGATGATTTTGGAATCAAGGGTGATATGTGGAGAATGTCAATCTTAATTCATGACACAATTTTTTTAGGTATATTTTATTGATTATCTTGTCACAATAGTTTCATTTTTTCCCCCTTTGCTGCCCTCCGCCCAGCACCCCCTCCACCAGCAAACCCCCCACCCCCCTAATTCATGACAAATTTTTATTCCTATCCTCACGAGGGTCTAACACTAGGTAGGGTCTAATAGTGAAGGCCCCAGAGTCATATTTCTCACTGTAAGAGATTACAACTATTAAAAGATACAAAACTATAATGACCCCTGTGGAATTGGATTAGAATTAGTGTGAACTCATGGTTTTTCATATAGATAAATTAGCATAGAAATTGAGATGAAAAAATTTGTGGAACCAGAGAGATGCATGTACCATTTTCTATGAAAAGAAACTAGAGTTACTAGGAGAAAGAGCTACCTCCAGGGTTGAAGCAGAGAACAGAGTTATTTTACCAGAAAGTAAGTGTAAGAACGGTGTCGCTCAGAGAACCATGAAGAGGCAGTGAGCAGAAGAAAAGAAGTTTTTTGAGGGAAATTAGCAAGCGGGGAGGAAGCTGTGCCGCAAATGGCCCGACTCCGGGGTCTTAGGGAAGGAGGGGCTGTTTTGTAGGGGGAAGAAAAAAGAAACTATTGAATTCAGTCGTTATCTCATAGCTGTGAGTCTAGGGCTGATCAAGGCCAAACGCAGCTCAGGTTGATGCACCCCACTATCATGGGAAACCCCCAGACAGCTGCAGGCGGGCGGGGGAGAGGGGGAAGGCATGGGAACCGAGGCTGTCAGTAAGGGAATGCTCAATGAAGGATGGGGTCCTATCTAAAGGCACAGAGGCCAGCTCACTGAGCGCATAAAAATTAATAATGGCACCAATGGATTATGACTCACTGAATAAAAGAGGACTCCATGAGACCATACTGAAATATATAAATGAAGAAAATAAAAATTTTTTCTCACAGTATATTGTCAAGTAATAAGCATATAAGAAATGATAGAATTAGAAAATTATGATTTTGGTGATCCTAATCATTAGTCCATCCAAGAAACATCTTAAACGAGTGAGTGCATAAACATTTGAGGAGGAATAGGATATTTACCAAACCTCCAAGTACCTCTTCACCAAGTGCTTATTAATTATTGTTATGGACTGAATATTTTTCTCCCCTTCCCACATTCATATGTTGAAATTCTAACACCCAATGTGATAGTATCAGGAGGTAGGACCTTTGGGAGGTGATCGGGACATGAGGGGGGAAACCTTCATGAATGAGATTAGTGTCCTTATGAGAAGACCCAGAAGATGTTCTCTCCTCTCTCTCTCTCCCCCCACCCCCACCCCCCCGATCTCCACCATATCAGGACACAGCGAGAAGATGGCCATTGGCAAACCCAGAAGTGGGCCTTTCCCAGGCACCAGATCTGTGAGAAATCAATGTTTGTTGTCTCAGCCACCCCGTTCGAGAAGATGACCATTGGCAAACCCAGAAGTGGGCCTTTCCCAGGCACCAGATCTGTGAGAAATCAATGTTTGTTGTCTCAGCCACCCCGTTGGCAGTGAGTTGTTCCAGCAGCCTGAGCTGACTAAGAAAGACATTTCCTAAAGGGGAAAAGATTCCCTTACAGTGGAGAGACCTGGCAGAGAGCTCCTGAATTACTTCTCCACTGCTCTGTAACAAATTACCGCAAACTTAATGGCTTGAAACAACACCCATTTATGATCTCATAGTTCTGTAAGTCAGAAGTCCAGGTAGGTTCAACTGGGTCCTTGTTTGGGGGTCTCCCAAAGCTGCAATCAAGGGGTTGGCCAGGTTGCACTCTAATCTGAAGGATCTGGGGAAGAATCTACCTTCCACACTCATTCAGGCTGTGGGCAGAATTTAGCTCCTTGCAGCTATAGGACCAAGGACCCCATTTTCTTGCTGGCTGTGAGCTGGGGACCAGGAAAAGTCCTCTGTTCTTGGAGGCTGGTCACAGGTGTTATGTCTTCTCCATCGAAACGAGATAGACTTCCCCAGAGCTGAATCTCTATCACCCTTTGAATTTCTCTGACCTCCCACTTCTGCTACCAGCCAGAGAAAACTGCTTTTAAAGGGCTGATGCACTTAGACCAGCGCACCCAGGTAATCTCCCCTTTGCCATATAATGTAGCATATTCATGGGAGTAACACTATAGGCCAAGGTCATAGCAACATCCTAAAATTCTGCCTACCACCGCATATTAACCAAGCGATCATTTTAATATTATCAGTAATACAACAAATTGAAATCATGTACCATCTACCAGAATGCAATGGGAAGGACCGAGCATCACCTCTGTGATATTTTTGCTAAAGATCCATAACTTGAATATGAGCATGATCAGTTAGGCAGTCCCGCCATGAGTGACAGCTAACAAAATGAGTGGTCTGTAATCTTTAAAACAAAGTCGTGAAAGTCAGAGAAGACTGGAAAACGGATTCTAGATTATTGCAAAAAGGACATAATAAATAAAAGCAATTTGTGATTCTGAACTAGATCCTTTTGCTATGAGGAACATTATTAGTACAACCCATAAAACTTGAGTGGTGTATGAAATTAAATGCTACTAATGTATTATATTCAATTTCTTTATTTGAATGGTTGTGATGTAATTATATAGTCCTTGTTTGTATGAATTATACATGAAAGTACTCAAGAGTGATGGGATATCGTGTCAGCAAATTACTCAGAAAAAATAAGCTCTTTTTACTATTTCTGCACTTATTTCTTAAATTATTTCAGAGGGAAGAAAAGAATCATTAATTAGCTACTCAAGAAAACAAGAAAGGCAAGCTAGAGTCCCAATTAAATTTAAAAGAACTGATTTGGGACTGGGGAAAAAATCTCACACATTCTTTTCTAAATTCCATTTTGTTTTATTTTGAATATTTAAAAATATCAAACAAAACCAAATGAAAGGGTCTACTCCCTTTAGGACATCCGTTCATAAAAATGGAAAAACTATTAACTAGGAGGAACGGCAGTTGAATCAGAGTGAGTTACAAACTGCTCTGAGTAGTTGTGCGACAAATTATGTATCAAAATGGCAAAGCTGAAGCTCAGGGACAGAAGAATGGGGTGTTCATTTCTCTAGCTGGATAAAAAAGGTAATTCATATTTTTTAAAGTATACAGAAATACCAAGAGTTTTGTTACGGTCCCAGGCCACTCCTTGTGGTTACAGAAAGACAGTGGCCATCTTTTAAATAGCAATAAGCAGGGATTATAATACTGTTCTAAAAAAATTTAAAGCCACTAATAGTTACTGATTATTACTATGTATTTCTCCTAGACTTCAGCACTCAATAAAATATTTAGGGACTGCATTTTGGTTTCGGTTAAAAAAAAAAATCACCCTTACTTTTTTCTTTCTTTTTATTGTCTTGGCGACATTACAAATGTCCATCTCTGGACATCACTGGAAAGAGCAGGTTCTGAGGTTCCCCTTTTTGAGCAGCTCTGTCGCCTTCTGCGTGTGTTCCCTCTCTGCACTTTGCACTGTCACATCCAAATGTCTTATCAATTGTGAAGTTGTTGGCTGAGTTTGCCACACCATGACTTCACGTACGTATCTTCCTCAGCCTGTCCTGGGACTTGGGGCTTTGGCCTTTGTTGGCACAAGACACGTGGTAGTCAGTCTCCCACCAGGGCAAGGGCTGTGGCGTCTTACAGGAGGCGGGCTTCTGAAAATCAGAAATATCCACAAGTCGCAGCTCATTTGTTCCCTTAACTACCTTTGCTCCTTGTTTTAGTTATTGTAATAAAGCAATACACACATCACCCATACGTATCCTTTAGATACAGACAAAGGTTGGTAAATCAGTGAAGTTAGAAACCATGACTCTTCCTGAAGTGTTAACATTTCCATATCCACAAAGTAGTTCCCGCTTTCAGCCCGCCTCTCAGGTTCTGCAGATCCAGGAGGTCCCCCTCCTGACAACAATTTGGAGTTAGCGCTAGAGGCACTAGAAGTCCTGAACCCAATTCCTTAACTTCTGCTTGAGCTTTCCGAGGAAGATGATGATCTCAGGAAAATAAATCTCTCGACTCCTCTTTTTCTCTGATTCCAGCACTTTATAGTAGCTTCTGTCTTTCAATTTTGCTTGATTTTCTAAATAAAAAGGTAAGGGTTGTTAATACAGGAGTCCCTCTCTATATCGTGGTTCACTTATTGCGGCCTCGCTATATTGCAGGATTGTAAAAAATATGTAATTATTTATCGCGGATTTTTTGCTCTATCGCGGGATTTTGCGGTACTGTACACGTATGTTAAAGTGACGCAGGTTTAAGAGTGTAGAATAAATGTAAGGTTCCTACTTCACGAGGGAGTCTGGACTGTAATACCTGCGGTAAGTGAGGGAACACTAGTTACTGTAACTACTTGCTAGGACATTGCAGGGACCTTCCTCAAGGGGACCCAGCCATTCCATTAGTGGATTCTGCATCTGAAACCCTCCTCAACTTTTGAAACTAGACAAGAGACCATGATTTTCATTGTGGGACTGACCCGCTCAAGATCTTTTTTGGATGTATAAATCAATCAATACCCTGCCTATATATCTTGCTCCTAGGAAACCATAGCTCATTAGTCTTTGCCACAGATTCTTGATGACCAAGGCCCTCCGGTTGTCACTCTGGCCTTGTTATTCACTCAGATAATTACATCAGCCTGTCTTCCTTGAGGCTTATTGTGACAGTTAACATAGCCAATTAATTCCACTGATAGTACCTTCACTCTGATTGTTAGATGCTGACAACCTGCTTCTGCTATTCCAGAATTCTACCATCTGCATCAACACCACGGGGACCAGTTTCCCAGAAATATTTCCAAATGTCAACTCTGGCCTGCAGAGGACAGACAACACTGAGTCTTTCAGGAGGCCCGTGTCTCCTCTATGAATCATTCCTCCTGCTTCCGTGGACCGTGTCCTTTGTGTCTTCTGAGGAATGCACTTGTCCAGCGGCTCCTGGGGTCGCACCATCAGTCAGTCAGTGTTCACACGCCCACCACTCTGAGCCTTTGACCCGTTCCCCTGCCAAGGGATTTCCAGCACCTCTGCCTCATTTACTGTAGAGATCATTTTTTCCAAATTTAAAGAGATATTCCAGCAGTTTATTAGGAGTGGCTCCAGGTGTCCTTGCCAGGACAAGCCAGGAAAGGAGAAAGCAAAGAGCAAAAAATCGGGTCAGAGCTGAGGGAAGGGCAACACCTTGAAATGGATGACAATTGGAAGTTTTTTAGCTAGATATGCCTTTTAATACCTGAAAAAATTATAGTATTTGAATACCCAAGAGAGAATAGAGAATTATTGGATCTGCCCACGACATCTCCAAGGGACAGGAGAGAGCCAACAGTGTTTCTGAAGGCAAAGCCAGAAGAGAAAGAGAGCTGTTTCCTTGCTCTATGCTACCAGCTATAGATGGTTCAAATACCCGCTGCACAGGTGCCGAGGGCAGAGTGGTGTTGCTGCCTTCTGTTTCCTTGAGTTAGTTTTCTTTTTTCCATTTAAATAACGCGTTACAATGATTCCTTGTGCAATCTGAAACCACTAGGCATTCTGTTTCTATAAACCTAGGGGACAAAATATGTCAAATCTGTATACCGTAAGATGTGGGCTGGTCTTGGAGACTGAGAAGCGGCAACCTAAGTGCCATGTGAAAGCCTTAGCCACATGCTGTGGGGCTCAGTGAGGAAAAAAATCCACCCATGGTGTGGGTCAGAAAGGTTTCATGAAGAAGATGATACTCACAAAGAATTAGAAATGCTGAGTATGATTTTGAAAGGTGGAGAAAGAAATGTTTCCAAGTAAAGGGAACAACAGGAAAAGGCATGGCCGTGGGATACTAGGGATGAGAAATTCAGTTTAGATGAAACAAAGAACCGGTGCCGGATGTAATGACAAACGGAGTCTGAACGACGTATGTGGCCAGTACCTGGGAAGTCCTGGACATCGGAGAGCAGGATTTATATTTCATATGGAGGCACAGGAGTGATCGATGGGAATTGGAATACTTTCCTTAGTATTTTTCAAATAATTTCTTGAATATGATCTTCAAGTTCTTGTTTATAAACTAAACCTCAGGACAGAGTACGTGGGCATAAGTCCCCCCCCTCGGAAGAGCCAGTGGGCAGGAACCTGGAGAAAGAGAGCAGTAACTGGAAGTGGTTATACCGAACCCCTTGGCCGGGAGCAATGTGACAACAGGGAGAGCCCTGAGGTCCTTGTTTTGTCTACCCAGCCAGCGATGGCTGGGTGGGCAGGAGGTATATCTGCACAGGAAGTTCCTTTCTTTAATCTGACCTCTCCTCCTTCTTTCTTTTGATTTAAACTGGCCTTGTCCAGCCTAGGAGCACCCTGACTCACCCACCTCCCTCTCCCTCGACACAGGTCCCCTCCCTTAATCATTAAGCCCTCAGGACAGTGAGGCTCTAGTCAGCACTAAGTAATCTTAGGAACAAAGCCTCAGGCCTGTTGACCACTGAGACAGAGTTTTAGTCAAACTACAGATAACATCTTGGCCACCGTTGTGTGTCAGCTCCAGACGCAGAAAATAAAATCATCCTACCGACCAAGTCCTTGCGAAACCAGACAGAAGGATGCCATAGCTGACATCAGGACCAGATGGAATGATCAACTATCCCCTACCCTAGTGCCAACCAGTCAATAGAGACCACGACCCTAACCATGACCCTGGCTCCCTTAGTTTTCTGTGTTATCCATTCCCTAGAAACCACCAGGGAGCCAGGTCTTAGGGCAATGACTCACCTGTGACGCTGGGTCTGGCACCATTTCCTTCAATAAACCTTTACTTCCTTTGCTGCGATCTCCTGCTGTGTCACACCGGGCCTTGATGCGTGTGTGCGTGTGGGTGAATGAACCCCTTTAGTTTGGTAACGGAGGCAGGTGCCTGTTATTCAGGCATTGCTCCTGAATTTGGCAGCCTCTTTGAAGTTCACCTGCTGCCCTGCTCCAGTCTGATTCTGGTCTGACTGAGTACAGAAAGTAACGGGTGACCACTATGTTGAATCCTGGGAGCAAAGAGCCCTTCCCTCTGAAGTCGATCGTTAACCTTCAAGCTGAACACTGGAATCCAGCATCAAACACTGTGTGCTCACCTCAACAGGCATATGCTTTCCCCTCTCTTGATCTTCAAAAGGAAGAGTTATTGGAATACTGCTAAGGTGTTAGAGACACATCAATAACTGTCTCAGGGAGTTGGTGCGGGGATGAAAATGAGAACACATGCAAAGTGGTCATTACTTCCTGGCACAGAGTAAACACTCGTTGTTAAGTTCCCTTTCTATCACTATTCTACAGAAGGCAGTGGCACAAGGCCCTGGCTGCTGTGGCTCAGTGGGTTGAGTGTCGGCCTGCGAGCCAAGTGTCGCTGGTTCGATTCCCAGTCAGGGCACATGACTAGGTTGCACGTCAGGTCCCCAGTGGGGGGCGCGAGTGAGAGGCAACCACACAGTGATGTTTCTCTCCCTCTCTTTCTCCTTTCCCCTCTCTCTAAAAATAAATAAACAAATAAATAAAATTCTTAAAAAAAAAAAAAAAGAAGGCAGTGGCACAGAGTAAGTAATTCATCTCCTACAGACTCTGTTTGAACACCATCTCCTACCCATGCCTGCCCAGATAATTGAAGACATTGACTCCCTGACTAATTATATTTCCCATTCCTGCAGACATGCTTCACCTGAGATGGTTTCAGCCTTGTGCCTGCCCATCCCATTATTCTTTTGTACCCCTGTGGTTTGACACTGCCCCTCCATGATACCTGGAATAGTACTCAGTTGCCCAGGTATGGGCTGACTGGTGAAACAAAACCGTTCTTTCACCTTGGCCTAGATACTACAATTCTGTTTTTCCAGGCTAAGATTTCTTTTGGGTTTTGTTTTGCTTTTATTTTGTTTTCTTATGTAGCCACAACTCACCGTTGACTCATATTTAGCTTCCAGCCAACAGGAAACCTTGAGTCTTTTTTCTCCCATGTGATGTTGTTAAGCCATCTCTCCCCAACCCAGATCTTAGACAGTTTGTTTTTCTGGATCTAAGTAAAGGACTTCTTGTTAAATTCCATCTTGTCAGATTAATGTTCTCCATTCTAAGCCTTTAGCACGTTAACCATCCTCTGCCGTCCCCACCCCATAAGAACCAGTTACATATCTTCTTCAAATTGGACTCATTTAATGGTGTCCTTGACTGAGACCATTGCTGACAAGTTTAAGTAGGACAGGAGGCAGCACCAAGCCCTGTGGCCTGCCACAGGAGGCCTCTTCACAGGTGGAAAGGAAATTCAGTAAGTACCACTCTTTAAGTATATGGTCATTCAACTGAATATGAATTCACCTAATTGATCTAGCAATCATTTCACATTATTACACATTTTCCAAAATAAATCATGAGGGATCTTGTCAAATGCACTACTGTGGAATGGCTTACTGTTGTGAATACCGTATTTATCACTATGTAGGGTAACAGTTCCCCTCTCCACCTGCTTTCGCTATAAAAAATGATTTCTAAAATGTACCCCCTTTTTTTTATAGAGGCAGTATGGTGCAGTGATGAAGGCTATGGAGACTATGAACCCCAGGCTCGAGTCCTGGCTTACCCATTTAGTGGTTGTGTGAATGTGGGCCCTTTGTCTTACCAAATTATGCCTCAGGCTTCTCATCAGTAAAATGGGGATAGTAATAGAACACACATCATAGGATTGGTATGAGGACTGAATAACTTAATATTTGTAAAGCATTTAGAAGCATTTCTGGCCCGTTAGTAAGCAATATAAAAATTCTTGTTAAATAAATAAGTGAAAAAAATAGATCCAGTGTACTGGGATACAGATGTCAGACCACGGCCTGAAATATGCAATCAGGATACTCCTTAGCAGCAGATTTTAGCAACACAAAACATCGTGGGAAACATATAAGCTATAGTTTTTTTAAACAAAAATAACCCACAAGCCATGTAACTGACTAAAGGTAGAGTCTCTGTTAACTTCCCAACATTTAGACTCCATTTTTTCTTTTCAGGAGAATGTATTGCATCTCCAGAACTTATGGTTTATTATAGTCCAGTATACATATATGTGTATTTACAGTAATGAGTGTATACTTTCCTCTTACAAATAATTTTATATACTTTCATTAGTACTAGAGAATTAAACACATAACTTAATACTTTTTATTACTTTCATTGGAAAAAATCTGTATACAATTGGAGTACTTCTTAAGTTCCTGTGCACTTTATACTCTACAATTGAGAAGTTCACATGACATAAATTCACCATTTTAAAGTGACCAAGTTAGTGTCATTTAGTACATTCACAATGTTACACATCCATCCCCTCTATCTGGTTCCTTCCCCCAGACTCTGGCAACTACCATTCTGCTGTCTCTGTGGATTTCCCTGTTCTGTGTATTGCATATAAATGGAATCATGCAATATGTGACCTTTCGTGTCTGGCTGCTTTCAGCATAATGTTTCTGAGGTACATTCATGTTGTAGCACGTATGAATACTTCATTCTTTTTTATGGCAAAATAACATTCTGTTATATGGAGATACTACAATTTGTTTATCCATTCATACATGATGGGCATGAGGATTGTTTCTACATTTTGGCTATTGTGATTAGTGCTGCCGGGTATATGTCTCAGAGTGGACTTGCTGGTTCATTCGGTAAGTTTATGTTTCATTTTTTGAGAAACCACCGAACTGTTTTCCACAGTGGTTGCACTATTTGGCATTCTCATCAGCATTGTAAGAATGTATAATTTATCCATACCCTCACCAACACATTATGTTACAGTTTAAAATTATTGACATTCTAGTAGGTATGAAGTGGTGTCTCGTTGGGTTTGGATTTGAATGTCCCTGATAACTAATGATGTTCAGCTTGTTCTCCATTTGTAAATTTGTATATCTTCCTTGAAAAAATGTCTGTTTAAGTCCTTTGCCTATTTTTAAAATAATTTCCTAAAGACATGCTTATCAATTTCAGAGAGAGAGAGAGATCGGTTGCCTCCCAGACATACCCTGACCCAACTGGGGATTGAAAGCACAAACTAGTTATGTGCCCTGACCAGGAATCGAACCCGCAACCTTCTGATGCATGGGGCTATGTTCTAACCCACTGAGCCACCCGGCCAGGGCCCTTTGTCTGTTTTTTCAATTGTTTGCCTTTTTGTTGTTGAGTTTTAAAAGTTCTTTATACATTCTGGATACTAGATCCTTATCACTTATGTGATTTGCAAATAATTTCTCTTATTTTGTGGGTTGTCTTTTCACTTTTTTGATAATGTCTTTTAAAATTATCTATTTTTTTCTTTCATGCTCATGCCTTTATTATGATATCCAAGAATCCATAGCCAATATAAGGTCATGAAGAGGTATACTTATGGTTTCTTCTAAAAGTTTTATGAATTTAACTCTTGCATTTAGGATGTTGATCCATTTTGAATTAATTGTTTTGGCTTCTCTTTTTTTAAATGGTCAGTATAGCTAAAGGTCTGTCAGTTTTGCTGATGTTTTCAAAAAAACAGCTTTTGGTTTCATTGGTTCTCTTTACTATTTTTATATTCTCTATTTTATTTATTTCTGCTCTATCCTTTTTAGATCTTTCCTTTTGCTAGCTTTGGATTTAGCTTGCTCATTATGCTATTACAATTGCCCCAATTTCCCCCCCTTTGCTCCTCTCCACCTGCTACCTTCCTTCTCTCCAGCAACCCCCACCCTTAGTTCATGTCCATGGGTAGTGCATATAAGTTCTTTGGCTTCACCTTTTCCTGTATTATTTCTAATAACTCCTGTCTATTTTGTACCAACCAATTATGCTTCTTAACCCTTGCACCTTTTCCTCCATTCTCTCCCTTCCCCCTTCCAGCTAAAAACCCCCCAAATGATCTCCATACCTATGATTCTGTTCCTGCCCTGGCTGTTTGCTTCATTTGTTTTTTAGATTCAGTTGTTGATAGTTGTGAGTTTGTTGTTATTCTATTGTTCATAGTTTTGGCCTTCTTTTTCTTAAATAAGTCCCTTTAATGTTTAATGTAATAAGGGCTTGGTGATGATGAACTCCTTTAGCTTTACCTTGTCTGGGAAGTACTTGATCTGGTGTTCCAGTCTAAATGACAGCTTTGCTGGATAGAGTAGTCTTGGTTGTAGGTCCTTGCTTTTCATCACTTGGAATACTTCTTGCTAGCCCCTTTTTGCCTAAAAAGTTTGTTTTGAGAAACCACCTGATAGTTGTATGGGAACTCCTTTGTAGGTAACTCTGCTTTTTCCTTGCTGCTTTTAAGATTCTCTCCTTTGGCATTTTAATTATGATGTGTCTTGATGTGGTCCTCTTTGGGTCCAACTTATTTGGGACTCTCTGTCCTTCCTGGACTTGTATGTCTATTTCTTTCACCAAATTAGGAAAGTTTTCTTTCATTATTTTTTAAAATAAGTTTTTGATTTCTTGCTCTTCCTCTTCTCCTTCTGGCATCACTATGACTCAGATGTTGGTATGTTTAAAATTGTCCCAGTGGTTCCTAACCCTCTCTTCAGTTTTCACATTCTTGTTTCTTCATTTTGTAGTGGTTGACTGTTTATTCTTCCTTTTGTTCCAAATCATTGATTTGAATTCTGGCTTCCTTCCCTTCTCTGTTGGATCACTGTATATTTTTCTTTATTTTACTTTGTGTAATTTTCAGTTCTTCTGTTATTATTTGCCATACTCAGTGAGTTCTCTGAGCATCCTGATAACCAGTGTTTTGAACTCTGCATCTAATAGGTTGGCTATCTCCATTTCCTTTTGTTCTTTTTCTCTTTTGTTTTTTTCTCTGTTCTTTCACTAATAAAAGTTGTCAGTCAGGATCCAGTGAATAAGACAGCAGTAGCTCTGAGTATTTAAAAGAGAGGACTTTCTTGGAAAGAATTGGTTACATGGGTATTGGAAGACCTTAAAGGCCAAATAAGTAACAGTAAAGAACTCAGAAATCAGCAACAGGTGGAAGCCACGATGAGAGAGGGACAAAGGACGTACATCATGTTACCAAGTCCCAGAAGCTGGCATTACCTGGAAGACACTAGAAGCTCGTTCAAAGGGAACTAGAGCCATTGGAGAGATTTTCTGCTGCCTGAGAAAGGGGAAAACATCCGTCCCTCCTTTTTCCCTTCTCCCACTCTCCAATCTCATGTTGGCACTCCTATTACTAGGACCCAGCTGAAAGGCAGCTGACATAGGTGCCTGAGAAAAGCACCCTGAAGGAGAAAGTGGAGTTAGGCAAGGTAATAACCTGAGACCATGCAGGTTCAAGTCCAACAAAGAAGGCCCTTCTAAATAAGGTGGAATTTCAGTAGAGACTTTAAAGAAGTGAAGAAACAAAGTATGCAGGTATTTGGAGTAAGAATGTTCCAGGTTGCAGAAAAAGTGCAAAGCCACTAGAAAGCAGCATGTTTAGCATGTCTAGCATGTTAAGGGGCACTTGGAGCCCATGATCCTACAAGGGAGAGATTGAGCCAGAGGGTGGTATGGGATAAGATCAGCGGGGAAGGCCAGCAGCAGAGCACATAAGGCTTTATGTGCCATACTACGGCATTTGGGTGTTGCTCAGAGATGAAGTCATTGGGAATCTTTGAATAGAGGAGGCACATGATCTCAGTTTGGTTTAGAAGGAGCCTTGTGGCTTCTGTGAGGATGATAGACTTTAATAGGGCAAGAGACATAGAGAGAGAGGGGAATTTGAAAATTATCTCAATAATCTAGGCAAGCTAGCCTGGATGAGGGCCCAAGAGGTTGATGAGGAAAGGTAAGATTTTGGACATATATTGAAAATTTTGTTGTTGGGTTATATGTGGATATGAGAGAAAGCGAGGAGTCAAATACGACTTTGACTGGAGAAGCGTAGATTTGGAGGAGAAATTGGGGCTCACATGTGGACGTGTTAAAATCGAAATGGATGTTATATATCCATGCGGAGCTGTGGTGGAGGCTCATTGGCTATATGCTTTGGGAGATGTTTGGACCAGAGGTATAAATATGGGCATTGTTGGCCTATAAACAGTCCTTGTCTTAGTTTGGTTCCCCTGACAAGAATTTGAGTGCGAGTAGTTTATTTAGGAGAACAGTCCAAGAATTACCAGTAGAGAAGAGGAGAAATGAGCCAGGAAGAGGAAGAAAGTCAATAATAGGTGTATTATAAAATAAGTTACCTCTACTGGCAACCAACACTGTGGAATTCTGGGAGAGCATAGAATAGGCCTCAAAGGTATCCTAACTGAAGGACTAGAAAACTAGGCTAATTACTCACCAAATTGCCATTTATCTTTGCTTGAGGGTTGCTCTAGGAGCATTAAGTCTCCAGCAATTTGCTCCACAGTAGAGCACAATGCTCCCTGGACCAATAAAAGTCTCCAGACAAGTCTCCCTCCAAAGCAGTTTCTGTGGGTAGGGGTGAGTCTTGAAGGGATATCAGTGGGGCATCGACAGCATGAGATGACCTAGCATCAGTCCAAGAGTGAGTTAGGTTAGAGAAAGACGGTGTTTGGTCACCAAAGCGCTAAAGCATTCCGACATTTAGAGGTCAAGGAAACGAGACAGACCAGCAAAGGAGACTGAGGAGAAGCCAATGGAAAACAGAGTGGAGTTCTGGAAGCCAAGTTAAGAAAGTGCTCCTAGCCGGGGGAATACATTAACTGTGTCAAAAATGCCACAGAAGAAACAAGTAAAGTGAGAACAGAGGGTTGAGCATGGGCTTGAGTGATGCGTGACACTCCCGGTGACCTCGACCGGATCAGATTTGGAAGTGTGGCTCAGGATAGGCAGTGAGTTAAAAAGAGAAGAGAAATCGGAGAATCTGTATAGACAACTCTTTCAAAATAGTTTTGTTAAAGAGAAATGGAATGAAAGCTGGAGGGAGATGTGAAGGTCAAGAGAGAGAGGTGTGTGTGTCTCTTTAAGATGGGAAGCATTGCACGTTTGTATGTTGATGGAATTAATTCAGTCAAGAGGGAAAACGGATGCTGCAGGGAGAAGAAGGAAAGTGACAGAGGTGATACCCTTAGTAAATGAGAGGGGATGGGATTTTGTGCACAACTGGAAGGGGGCTATCTTAGGCACACAGACATTCGTCAATCTTAACAGAGAGAAGGCAACGGGCACAGCCACAGATGTGGATAGGTCGGGAACTGTGTGGAAATTCTCTTCTGCGTTGCACTGTTTTTCACAGAAGCAAGGAAGTCAGTTGATATTTGAGGACTGAAGAGGAGGCGGTGGTGGAGGGCTGAGGAGCGGGGAGGTGTGAAATGGCCGTTCAGGGTTGGGAATAGATGAGAGAAGTGGAGAAGGGTGGCAAGGAGCACCAAAGACCCACCTGAGCTGAGTGATCATGAATTTAAAGTGAGAGCAGCCCTGGCTGGTGTGGCTCAGTGGATTGAGCACCAGCCTATAAACCAAAGTGTCGCCGGTTAGATTCCCAGTCAGGTCACATGACTGGGTTGCAGGCTAGGGCTCCCCAGTTGGGGGCATGTGAGAGACAACCACACATTTATGTTTCTCTCCCTCTTTGTCCTCCCTTCCACTTTCTCTAAAAATAAATAAATAAAATCTTTAAAAAATAAAATAAAGTGAGACAGCCAGCATGGTTGAGACTCCAGCCATGCTCAGCTGCTTGGGCGCAGTCCTGGAGCAGGGAGGATTAGATTTAACTAAGGCTGGGAATGTTTTATTTACAACCCCTACCATGGAATTTTGCCTTGGGAATATATCACATAGCAATTAGATAAGAAATAAACATTTCTTGGGCAATGCGAAGAGTCTTGAGAATATGTTATAAGCAAAGACAGAGAAAAGTAAAGCAAAAGTTGCTTTACTCAATCTAATCTGGAAGTGTCACTCTGCAAAAATTGATCTTTCCCCTCAATAAATGTTGTGAACTGGCTTTCCTCTCTGAGCCTCTTGACTCTGGAGGACCCTGTAGCCACTGATTAGCTAAGGAATCAGGACCCAACCGTTAGAATTGTAAATAATCCGTTCCAGTTTACAAGAAGCTGAGTCTCTTACAACCACCGGGATTGTAAAAAGCAAGAAAGGTGTGTTTGGGAGAGCCCCACCTTTCTCTAGTAAAAATGACTTAACTCGAGCCCTTTTGCGGGTAGAGCTCACATGCTTTGATGAGCGTCTGATCAAAGATTCTAGTAAGAAAACTCTTGGAGACCTAAAGCTGGATAATTTGGACACTTTGTTTTATTCCTGGCCAATGGGAATTAAGAGACAGCGTCTTTCTGTCTCTTGGAGTTTCTGGAGCAGGTCAAACAGTCCATTTACGAGGGCTCAGAGACATCCATAAAGATGTGGGCAATGGAAAGGAGGTTGAATACTGTTTCTCAGAAAGATATTGTCAGAGAAGCATTGCTCTGAGGAACCATGCGGAGACCACTGTGGTAGCGGGCAAACGGGTTGGTTTATTGAAGGAACAGAGTGGAAAGGGGGTGGAGGGGAGAGGCAGCTCTCGGACCCATTCGAGGACCTGTAGGAGCAAGGGGAAGAGGAGCAAGGGAACAGGGACTCCCAGTCCTCCATGTGGGCTGTAGGAGCCCTACCCGCACTTCTGCAGATGCACTTTTTAAACTTTGCAGCCACGCATTTCAGTGAGGGTGGGTTTTCTTATTAACACATTCAGCAGGTCATTTGCATCTCATTGCTTCCCCTCCCCGACCCCCCACCAGGTTAGTTAACATATCCTGCTGGTCCAGGACTAAACCATTAACATATCCTGTGTGAATGGGCTTAATCCATTAACAACCAAAGCCCAGGTGTGCATTCTAGCTGCCTCTTAAGTTCTGCCTCTATATATGACTAATTTCTAACTCCTGGAACCTGTGAAGGTGACTTTATTTGAAAACAGGATCTTTGCTAAAGTCATGAGATCACTTTGGATTTAGGGTGGGTCTCGAATCTAGTGACTGGTAACCCTTATGAGAGAGGGAAGAGGGGGATTTGAAGCATTCAGTAACAGAAAAGACAATATGAGCCTGGAGGCAGATATTGGATGCTGGGTCTGCAAGAGTCTAGAATTGCTGGCAACCACCAGAAGCTAGCTAGGAGAGGGGCAGAGGACAGATTCTCCCTCAGTGTCCAGAAGGAACCAATCCTGCTGAAACCTCGATTTCAGACTTCTGGCCTGTTGAACTGTGAGAGAATAGATTTCTGTTGTCTTGTAATGGCAGCCTTAGGAAACGGAAGCAGGGACCAATCACATACACACATATTTTAATGACGTGAGACGTGTATGGTCAGGAAAATAAAAATGAAACATTCTTGGGACCAGGGAAGAAGACTGAGATCACTGGTAGTTCCTAAAACCCTGGGACATTTCCCTTAATTTCCCTCTAGAAGGATATGTCTCCTCCCTCAGAAGTCATGTTTCCTGAGAGTCTGGAAAACCTGCAGTTATTTTGAGTGTATTGTCCCATTTCTATGGAAGTGTTTGCAAATATTTTGGCTTCCCAGGAAGTCCTGCCCTTATCATGGCACCAGCCTGATTTTTCAGTCCTGAAATTTCTGCCGGCAGCAGGTCTGAGCTGAGACGTCTGCTCTTGAGGAAGGCAGCCTCCCAGATACCCGTCTCTCCCTGGATTCCCGACGTGTCTCATCTGGAACGAAAAGAAGTGACAGCCAGCACTTTACTTTGATACAGTGTTTTTATTCATTCTGTTCTCTGCCTTAAGTGCTCTCCTTCCACTTGGGGAGCCCCTGCTTATTCTTTGCGACTATGTGTCTGCTCCGCGGAAGCCTCCCGGGAACCACAGAATCAACCGTGTTTCCTTCTACATTCCCACAGAACCGGTGCACCTTTGTTTAAAGGACTTAGTACATTTTATTATAGCTTATTTTTAATGTGTCGGCCTTACCTGAAACACTCCAGAGGAGTGTTATTCATGTCTGAATCACCAGAACTTAGCCTAGAAGCTGGCTCAATAAATGCTTTTTACATAAATTAAGGAAAGCATTATCTTCAGTAACCAAAGTTTCTTGAAAATACACACAGCTGCTGTTGTTTAACTTTATCTATTTTGGATTTCAAGCCATTAGAATTTGGCAAAGAAACAAAAGTAACATAAAAGTGAGTGTATCCTGGGTAAGCAAAGGGCTCAGGGCAGAATTATGGAGGTAAGTGTTTGCTGCTTTGCCATTATGATCAGAGAACTTTTGTACATATGGAAAGGGCAATGTCACCCCTAAGACTGCAAAGGTCTTGAACTCATGGGAGGCAGGTTCTTCCTATTTCAATTAGAGCTTAGAAGTTTTCCATAATTAACCTCTGAAGAAGCACATGAGCTGTATCCCTTCATTTGGTCACCGCAGAAAGCTGAAGTGCTTGCAGCAGATGGTGTTCGACAGGACGTCATTATTCAGTGATCTATCCACAGCCTGCTTTCATCGTGTTTTCTTTGGAGTTGAACCTAGAGTTTTATGTATTTGAAAAAAATGCAGAATGAATCCTCAGTTGTAGAAGAAACATGGACTGGGCTCTCAGCCTATATGTGAATAGGCTCCATAGAAAAGATGAAAACGTCCAAGTGGCTAGAAGCTGAGCGCAAATACAAGTGGAAGTCTCGGTAGGTAAGTACAATGTGTATGTTCCCATGGCAACCTAGGTCTGCTGCCGACACAAACCATGGGAAAGGCTCCAGACTCCTTCTATGATTCAGGCAAAATCAGATCGGTAAAGGAGTCAACATACACATGATTCATCTCCCCTTTCAACCGCCGCGATCCTTACTGTCTCCAAGTCAAGAGCTGACTAAGAGTCACGAGACGAAAACCAGCCTGTGGTGACAACTGAAGATGTTTGCACTGAATAATCTCCCCACCAAGAAACCCCAGCAGCCTCTACTATCCACCACAGAGCACCTGAATTCCTTCACCTACTAAGACCATCTGGTACCGTAACCTCTTCCCCACCTAGTTTGTGGCCACTCCTCTATTTTGGTCAGGGTGGTCGTCTCACTTCAATTGTTTTCGTTCATAATTCCAAAACTTGACTTTCACTCCTTGTCTTTCAGTGCATCTTTCCTCTTCACCATCTAATCAAACCAATTTATTCTTAAAATCCGGTTCCAGTATCACAACCCCATGACCAGAGCCTGGCTGAGAGCTCGTGAAGGGAGCGACTGCCCAGTGGTAGCTGCGGTACTGGTGAGGAAGCCTTTGGCAGAACCACAGTGCACGGGGAATGGGTGGGAGGGAATAAACACCCCGGCCGTCCTCCTGCTGGTGCCAGAGGGGAGCGTTGTCCATACGGATCAGCCTCCCAAGACAAAGAAGCTAGCAGAGAAGAGAGAACCGGTCTAGGGAGAATCAAGGAATACCCAGAAGAGATGCTTATTGACATTTGCCCCAGTTTCCTCAGTAAAGAAAACATGGGGAGCCCTGACTGCTGTGGCTCAGTGGATTGAACGTCAGCCTGCAAACCAAGTGTCGCTGGCTCGATTCCCAGTCAGGGCACATGACTAGGTTGCACGTCAGGTCCCCAGTTGGGGGCGCGAGTGGGAGGCAACCACACAGTGATGTTTCTCTCCCTCTCTTTCTCCTTTCCCCTCTCTGAAAATAAATAAACAAACAAACAAATAAATTATTTTTTTAAAAAAAGAAAACATGAGGAGGACAATAAAAGTGTTAGGTTTATCAGGATATTGGTCACAGAAAGTATATGGCGTCTGTCCTTCAAATTGCTTAGCAGAAAAAGGGAGAGTTAGAGAATCTGTGACTCGGCCCAGTAGGTGTCTGTGTGGCAAAATGTTGACCTCAGGGATTTCTCTAGAAGCGAAACGAGAGAAACCTGTGGCACTAGAAGTTTTATTTATTTACATAAACCACAGACCATATTTAATTCACATTAAACATAAAACTATAACAATGTTCAGTTCTTATCGAGTAGACATTACATTTTTTTTAAATTAAAAAAACGACAACAGTGAAATTAACATTAAATGATCTGGGAGATAATATTTGGAGGAAGGCTATGGAACTAAGCTTCAGGCCTGAATCTCTGGATTTGGGATTGGAATTTAAGAAGACACATTCTAATGGACGGAGAAGCAAAATGTATCTTGGTGCCAGAAGATTTCTAGCATCTTGAACCATGGAACCCTGACAGTGTTTCAGTTTTTCACACTCCTCTGATTCTTGATCTATAAAAATATTATGTGGAGCTGTTTACCAAACTCAGCAAAACATGATACATCCATAAACCCAAACTTGCTACAATATTTTAGTTGCTGTGTTAATGTTTTTGTGAAGGTCTGAGGGTGCTGAGGTCTTCTGGGTCCACAGAAACACACCATCAGCCACCTCCTTTCCTCAGCACGATCACCTTGCTTTCCGTTTCCGTTTTCCAAAGCAGGCCAAGCTAAGTGACTAAAACCAAAACATCGATATGTTGAGGGTATCTTTTATTATACCCAGAAGTATCTTAATATGCTGGGAAATAATATGCATTATACCAATTTGCTTTGAGAAATCAAGTAGCTGATTATCCATCTGACTCAAATAGGCGAGATGCCCACTTCCTTGGTGTGGGGATTATTCTTTCAACTAGAGCTTTTCCTGAAAATAACTCTCTAACAATATTTCAGAGATAACACTGGGTAAACTCAAAGGAAGTGAATTCTATGTCTTCAGGAATGTTCAGGGTGGAGTACGGCATTTGGAGTATGAGAAGATTTATTAACAATATGTTCATCGTAATATTATTTATGAGAGAGTTTGCTTGATATTAAGCTAGCCTTGACTGGGTTTCTCCAGAACAGACCCTGAGGCTAAAATTGAGGCCAGGTGTTTATTTGGAAGGTGATATCGGGCAGCACTGGTCAGAAAGCACTGCCAAGGAAGGGAAGGAGCCCTTCAAGGATGCGTTCGTGAGTATGTCACTGTTGTGAACTGGGAGGTGGTGGAGAACATACCCAAGAGTTGCCCCACCCAAAGGATGGGAATGTCATTAGTTTGAAGACTGTTCCCGGGGATGTGAACTCTCTGGCACGTCCAACCGGCTGGCACCCAGCATCTCCTGTGGTCAGAGAAAGCTCTCGGGCTAAGGGATGCGGGTATTGGCCATAGAAAGCTATCAGCATATATAGGAATTGGTGGGTGCTGAATGAGCATGGGCGATGCACCAAAAGTACAGGTACAGCAGATTATTATCACACTATTAAAGCTTCCTTTGAGTGGGAGGAAACCAAAAGGCCAGCAGCTGAAGGTGGCATAGAGTGGGAAGCACAAACTGTAACCCTCCCAATAGCAGCCCTCTTTCCTCCCACACAGGGTCCTCGCAGGCTTCTCTGCAACCCCCAGGCAGTCACTGAAGGTCAGGCTCAGGGAGGCCTGAGAAAAATTTCTCCTTATCATCTCAGAAGACACTGGGCCAGGTCCAGAGAGGCGCTTTACAAAGCACAGCCAGCAAGCAAGAGAATGCTGCACCTTTCTTATCAATGGGAACTTGGTGTCTACATTCCAAGGAAATAACTTTTTTTTTTCACGCTGTACATTTTAATCATTTTGTTCCTCTACAGGGTTGAAAGCCACAGGATTGTCCCTTCAAAGGGAAATATCAAAACCGAGGTGGTTACTCTTCTTCAATTAAACTTCCACATAGTACTTCCCCTTTAGATATTATGGTATGTCCCTATCTTCAGACAAGCTTTTTGTGCCTCTTAACATCAAACTAAATGAGCAGCTAAGACTTGGGTTGTTTTTATTTCCTCATTTTGGAAATGGAGGAGGGTGCAGGAAAGGAGTTTCCCCGGCCTTAAGATTCCAGGGTGCTATGGATGGTCAATGACTTTACTGAACAAAGGATTCCTTTGGATAAAGTGAGGAGGACAAGATCAGGAATGTTAGTTAACTAGGTTAGGGTGGCAGTAAGTGTTTTGGACAAGGGAACCTCCTGTGAAACATATGTTAGGTCAAAGGAATAAGCTCATAAAAACACATATAACATTTCTAGTCATTAGGGAAATGCAAATTCATACTAACTTGAGATACTACTTCACAGTCACTAGAGTGGCTAAAATTTAAGACAGACAATACCAAGTATTGATGAGACCGTGGAACAATTAGAACTCATTCATATCGTTCAATGATATCATCACTTTGACCAAGTGTGCTAGTTTCTTATAAAGTTGTACATACGTTTTCTACATGATCCAGCAATTGCAGCTCTGGGGAATTATCCAAGATAAGGAAAAATACACATTCAGAAAGGTCTGGTACAAGAATGTTCATAGCAACTTCACTCACAATAGCCAAAAACTGAAAACAACTCAAATTTCCATCAACAAGAAGATGGGAAAACAAGTTTTGGTTTCTACTTGTCAGTAAAAATGACGGATTAGTGTACTGATACCTGCAACAACATGACTGAATCTCACAAACATAACATTGAGAAAAGAAGTGAACACAAAAGGGTATATAAAAATTATATGTTCTCACTTATATGAAGTTCAAAACTAAGCTAAGGTGAAAAAAATCAGTGGTTGCTTTTAGGGGTTGAGGGATCACCTGGGAAGAGATGAGGATCCCCCTTTTCATAAAATGGAACTCTGGGTGAGGGTGTAGTTGTCAAAATCATTCATTAAGACTTTTGCATTTCAATGTATGTAAAATTTACCTTAAAAACTGTAAAAATAAGCCCTGGCTGCTGTGGCTCAGTGGATTGAGCACTGGCCTGCAAACCAGAGGGTCACTGGTTTGATTCCCAGTCAGGACACATGCCTGGGTTGCAGGCAAGGTTTCTTTCTCACTTCCTTCCCCTCTCTCTAAAAATAAATAAATAAATAATATTATTTTAAAAAACTGTAAAAAAAAATAATCAAATGAAGGTGCTGGGGAGGGGGTAGTATAGCTGTAACAAGAGTGCTAGACTATTTAATAGTTGAAGTTGCATGAAAAAGTGAGGTTCGTTATACTCTTCTGTTTATCTAAGTTTGACATTTTCCACACACAAAAGTTTTTTAAAAAGACAACAAGCAATGATCATCAAAAGGCTTCCATGGAACTAAAAGAAGTTCGGTATGCCTGCAGGGGAGAGTGTCTTTCCCACTCTTTCATCTGCCAGGAGTTTTCCCAGACAGTGGTGGACTGAAGATTCTGACTCTCTTAGTCACATCTCATTACAGAACATTAATGGTTACTCTGACCAGCAGACGTCAGTGGGTGATTGTAGTGGGAAAACAGATGTGTATATCTCATGTGTAAATAGAACTTCCCAAATATTTTTCCCCGGGGTACCTTGCAGCAATTGGAACAAGAATTCAAATGTGAGCCACTTAGCTACCATGGAGTATAGACATGTTTACTGGTACAGGCTTAGACCAGTATAATCTCCTTTCTCAACTTAATAAAGCTCCTGAGGTTTGTAGTAATTAAATGATGCCACACTCAGTCAACAGCTAATTTAAAAAACTATAAATTAAAAGTTATATGTCTGAAAACATATAAGAAATATGCTCAATAAATCATCAACTCATCACTTTCTGTTTTAAAACAAGTTAATGCCAATGCTGTGGGTGTTTCATAAGGGTCTACATTAAATTTCCTACATCTTAATGCAATGCATGCATATGTGTACGTGTGTGAAATTAGGAGTCTGTGTAGAGTAAATTACAGATTTCTTTTTTAGGAATTATTTATTTTAAAAAAGATTTTATTTATTTATTCTTTAGAGAGAGGGGAAGGGAGGGAAAAAGAGAGGCAGAGAAACGTCAATGTGTGGTTGCCTCTCATGCACCCCCACCTGGGGACCTAGCCCGCAACCCAGGCATGTGCCCTGACTGGGAATCGAACTGGTGATCCTTTGGTTTGCAGGTTGGTATTCAATCCACTGAGCCACACCAGCCAGGGCTTTTAGGAATAATTTAAAGTTCCCTTTAATTTTACATATGAGGGAATTAAAACCACAAGCAATGAAGTCACTTGTCCAAGGTCACACGGGATAAGACCATCACTCAGATTTGATTTCTTCAAACTGAGGTAGACTATTCTGCAAAGCACATGAGTGGGAAATGCTTTCCATTCACTGCATCCAAGAGAACTTTATGTTGGCAATTCACAGAACACTACACAAATACAGAATTGTTCCAAAAGGTTTCTAGTGCACTCATAGAAATATTCTTCTGCCACATGGAGATTACAATACTAGAACAGGGTGAGATCTTCAAAAAAGTTTGGAAAATATTGCCAAATCATGATCTGTATATGCTTGCTGATACAACAGAGTAGCTACCTGTTGTGGAGCAAGTGCGAGAACCCAATGGTCGGAGACAACCAAATCAGAATTTAAAGAGCCTTTATTAGCTGGCCAGCGACTGCCCACCCATCCACAAGCCGGACTTAGGTGGACAGCCTCGACCTTAGGGATTGGGGGGTTTATAAAGCATTTCAGGTGCATTCTTGTTCCTGCAGGTGCAGAAACTTGGACAGAAATACAGCTTGTATAGACAAAAATTTTCTATTCCCCAGGTCATTGCTATTTCCCAAGTCATTGCTCAAAGGAATAGGCCACTGCTCAAAGGAATAACAGGTCAAGTTCCTCGTTCTGCTTGGTTGAAGCATGCAACCGTGGGGGTCCTGAGTCTGGGACCCAAGTCCAGCTGGTTACCCTACTGGCTGGACATCTAAGAAATACCCTTTAACACTACCAAACTGCTCAAGACTATTTATTTCTCTTCATGCCCACATCTTTACGTGAGGGCCACCAAAGCTTTTACACCAACTTTTTCAAGCAGTGGGTTACAACCCAGGAGTGGGTTATGAAATCCACTTAATTAGGCACAATGAGCATTAAAAAAATGAAATTAATTAGATTAGAAAATAGCATACAGCACATATAGTAGTTAGGACAAGGATTATTTTGTGAAATTTTTGTTTTAGTCATATACATGTGAGTGCATACCGGGTGGCAACACAATTTCTCACTGAGGATCTCAGTCAAAAATACGTGAAAGCCAATGGCTCTCACAGGGTTTCACAGAACTTGAAAATGCTATAATCGATTACTCCTTTCTCAACTCACATTTGTGTTGTTTATTATTTTAACTCTCAATTTTAGAACTACAGAAAGGAGATATGATCATTATCATTCATCATAATATACAATATCTGGATTTGCCTACATGTTTGTTAGTTTCTTTGCACCTGTGAACATTTTTTATTGTGGTAAAATCACATCACAGAATTTACAGCTTTCGCTACTTTAAAGTGCAATTCAGAGGCTAATAGTGTATTCACAATGATGTGTAACCACCATCACTATCTGGTTCCAAAACATTTTCGTTACCCCAAAAGGAAAACTCCGTACCAATAAAGCAATCACTGCCCATTTCTCCCCCACCTCTTTTCCCTGCCACTCGCAACCAGTAAAGTGCTGTCTGTCTCTATGGATTTTCTAATTCTGGATACTTCAAATGGTATCATACAATATGAGAGGCCTTTTGCGCCTGGCTCCTTTCACTTCGCATACTGTGTTTGAAGTTCATCCATGTTACAGCACTTAATTCCTTTTTGTGGCTGAATAATATTCCACAGTAGAATATACCAAATCTATTTATTCATTCATCCACTGTTAGACATTTGGGTTGTTTCTATTTTTTAGATATTGTGAATAGTGCTGCTATTAACATTTGTGTACAAGTATCTGTTTGAATACCTGTATTCTTTGGGAAGGGCAGTATATACTTAGTAGAATTGCTGGTTTGTATGGTAATTCTATGTTTAACTCTCTGAGGGACCATCATACTTTTTTCCATAGGAGCTGCACCATTTATAATTCCCATTAGCAATGTACAAATGTTCGAATTTCTCCACATCTGCCCAACACTTGTTATTTTCCATTAAACAAATTACAGTCATTCCACTGGGCATGAATTAGCATATTATTACAGTTTTGATTTGCATCTCTCTAATGACTAATGATGTTGAACAGCTTTCCTTGTGCTTGTGGGCCATTTGTGTATCTACTGTGGAAAAATGTCTATTCAAATCCTTTTCCCATTCATTAATTGGGTTGCTTGTCTTTTTGTTGTTTAGTTGTATAAATTCATTATAAATTCTAAATACTAGACATCTGATTAGTATGATTTTAAAACAATAGCTTCTATTCCTTATGTTGTCTTTTCACTTTCTTGAGAATGTCTTTTGATGCACAAAATTTTAGATTTTGATCAAGTCCAATATACTTTTTTTGTTGCCTGTGCTCTTGGTGTCAAATCTAAGAAACCATTGGCAAATCCAACATCATAAAGATTTACTCTTATGTTTTCTTCCAAGGCGGTTATGATTAAAGCTCTCACATTTGGGTCTTTGTCTATTTTGAGTTAATTTTTGTATATGGTGTGAGGTAAGGGTCCCACTTCATTCTTTTGCCTGAACTTGATTTTAGAATTCTTTTTCTTTTTTCTAAAGTAAACAGTTCCTTGAGGGAAGGTTTTTTGGTAGTAAATTCAAACTATGTGGGTCTGAAAGTGTCTTTATTGCCCTGTTCTTAAAAATGGAAATGCTAATTCACAAATCTAGGTTTACAGTTATTTTCTCTTTAGACCTTTAAAGATATCATTCCAGTGTGTTCTGCTTCTATTGTTGCTATTGAGAAACTCCACGTCTATTTGTCCTTTTTTGTAAATTACCTAAATTATCTGCCTTTTTTCTCTGTGTGTTTTAAAGATCTTCTCTTTTCTTTGATATTTTTGGAAGTATATATATATCTTTATTTATCTTTCCTATCTTGGACTCCTGTTTTCTCTGTTTGTGGGTTCATGTCCTTTCATCAATTTTGGGAAATTCTCAGCCTTTATGTCTTTGAATATTGCATTTTTTTCTATATTCTCCCTCTTGAATCCAGTTAGATGTGTTAAACTTACTATAACCTCCATGTGTCTTAACCTGTCTTTCATATTTACAATCTTGTTTCTATGTATTATAATCTATTTCCTTCAGGTTTAATACTCTCTTCACCTGAAAATATTCTGCTGTATAATTCATCCACTGAATTAATTTCAATAATTATACTTTATTTATAAGTGTTCTAATTGGTTCTTTTTTTCAAATGTGCCTAGAAATTTTATTAGATTTATATTTTGATCCTTTTTTAGTTTTTATTCTATCTTTAATTTCTTAAAACAATCAGACCATAATTATTTTATACTCTCTATCTGGTAATTTTACTATCTAAATTCTCGAGAATTTAAACACGTTATTGTTTCCTCATGACTTTCATTTGTGGTATGCTTGTTAAACTTCTTATTATATTTGATTGTATTTAATCTGTGTGAATCAGAAGGCCTTAACTTGGAACTGTATTTGTTTTTCAATGGATTCAGAGGGCTACTGATCTGGGACCCCTGTAGTTCCCTTCAAAGGCCCTCACTTAATGGAAGAGTCTCATTCCCAACTTTACAGAAAGCCCAAAGTTTAACCTTTTAATCCCAGTAGCTGGCATTGACATTTTCCCCTCAAGGCAATCCCAGTCTTTACATTTGTTTAAACTCTTCATTCCAGTTTTAGCCGTTTTCATTTTTGGCAGATGGGGACATTATTTATTTCTTGTACATCAGCAATGTATTAAAGTTATATTTGAAATTTGTCCAGGTTCTAGTTAGTCATACTGTAGTGGGAGAATCATTCTATCTAGTCCATCATGATCATAGCAGTGAAAAGCATAAAAAATATTTTAATCCGTATCAGTTGAAGGTTGTAACTTTGGAAGAAAAAAGAGTAAGTTAGAAGTAAATAATAAGCCATGCAAATGTATTGAGTTTCTTGGACCATGATTATACCATGCTTCTTTTTCTGAGGGCTAGAAAGAAGGATACCAGAATTGATGGAGAAAAGTTGGTTATAAATTGTGCTATCATGTCTTGAATCAAGCTAACCCTAAATCGTGAAAAAGGAAAATGTTATATTTAACTATGTAAAATAAGTCATATTTTCATGAAATGATATGCTTTGTAAGAATAGGACTGTATTTCTTCCATATTCCCAGGGCCCCAACATAGAATAAACACTTAAGTATTCCCTGGGGTCTAAAACTGCTGAGCTAAAAATGTGTTTAAAGGTTGTATGGTTTAACATTTTAAATTGAGAGACAAATAACTTGGATTACAGTTTTAAACAATTGATCCCGAGGTCACGCAGCTAGTATAACAGATCATGGAAGTAGACCCAAAGTCTCCTTGCTTGTATATTACACCACACTATACCACTGAATTGAGTCGGTGTGAACTGTTCAAGTGTGTGGCATTGCGTACCAAAAGAGGGAGGAAATGCTCTCTCTGAACTCACTGTTTTTCTTCTTTCCCCTTTATAGAGCGGAGAACTTCATGCTGAAAGCAGCACATGTTTTCTATGAATATAAATCCTCTACTGTGTATTTATTAAAAAATAATTTATACTTTAAGGACAAATTTTGTTTGTTTGTTTTTGTTTTTTGGTAATAGTTCAATTCCTAATCTCAGAAGTTAAGAATGGATGCTGCCCAGGAGTAATCAAGCCACACAGGCTCTAGTCAGGGAACAGGAAAAGCTGATTTGTGCATCAGAATCAAGGTGTCTCCAACAGACGTAAAGGGCAAACGTGATGAAAGAGGTGAAGAGGAAAAGAAAGCACCGCACACGTGTGCAGCGGGTCAGGTTGGGATCTGAAACTCTAAAAGATGGGCATGCTTAGCAGATTTGGGGGAGGATTTAAAGGGCTGAAGTCTCCATGCACACTGACTTTGTCTATTTTTCCACCTCCCTTCATTTACTTCAACTTGCTAAGAATGAGGCTATATGATAGATCTCTCAAAATTGTTGTGAGGATTAAATGAGATGGTGAAAATAAAAAAGCGAGCACAGAGCCTGGAGCATTGGAAGGCAGAGTAGCCCCCACCTTACATTATCACTGTATTCGCTGACACGGAGGCCCGCCTGCCAGCCCCTTCATGTGAATGTGCTTTCTCCTCTGACCACCAGAGAGCACATTGACATTGCCCTTCCCAAGTGAGAAATGCCCTTCATCCTGCAGCCTGAGGCCTCAGAAATGCTCTGGGTAAGTCGCTTTTCTATGAATTTTGCAGAAGAGCAAACCAACCTTCTTGAAAGGTGTAAGCACAATACAGTATCTGCTTTCCTCTTTATAGGTTAGTTGAGCAAGGAATGAGCAGGACGTTAAGTGAAATAGTCACTGAATGTGAAATTTTACATAAATATTAAGATACACTAGGTTTCTGGCATTAGGAATCAAAATAACTTGAGTATTAACTTTCTTTTTTTCTTTATATTGTAGAATACTTTATTACTTTTTTGAGGTACTAATTCTACAGGTAAAAATATACATTTTGTCCTCCTAATAACACTCTACACAGAGCAGAGTGCATTTTTTCCCATTTAACTGGTTTGAAAACTGAGGCTCAGAGTAGTTTAGTGACTCACCCAAAGCCAAACAGATATTTGGTGTCAGAACCAGAAATACCACTGAGATCTAAGACATCATATGCAGGAATGGTTTTTGCTTTCCCTCACTCCATCCTTCCCTCCCTTCTTTCTTTCCTTTCTTCTTTCCCTTCCTCCAGCCTCCTCACTCTTTTTTCCCCTCCTGCTTCTTCATAATGCACAACTTCACAGATACATATGTCTGATATGAAGAAAATGAATGCTTACTAACCCAGCATTCAACTTAAGAAATATGATATCGCTAATATGTCTGAAGCCCACTGCATTCCACCTTCTACCTGTAGTTATTGTTGCTTTTTCTTTCTGGTTTTATCATCTTATCATTTATGCATCCCTACATATATCTAGCATTTTACTTTGTGTTCTGATGGACTTTATGTAAATGTAATAACACTTGTGTGTTCTTCTTTGCTCAATATTACGTATCTGAGAGTCATTCATCAATATGATGTGTATAACTATAATTCACTGTCACTGCTTTAAAGTGTTGCATTTTAGGAATCATCGTCGGCAGCCGTCCGTCTCGAGAGACGATGGTGTAGCTTCTTAAGTGTCTATCTGCACCGCCGAGAATGGCTGTGCAGTCCGACTCGGGAGTGACACGGCATCTGTCTCCTCCCGTGTTGAATCGACATCTTGCGATGACGCTGGAGTGTCCTCTCCAGTGGAGCTGAAGCTACAGAGCCTGGGCAGGGTGATATGGAGGGTCTGCTGTTGCCCATGCAGCAGACCCCCCCTCTCTTCGCAGCTGAAGGGTCCAAGGGAAAGACGGAGTCAATACAGCTTGGCTTCAGGTGCGCCGCAGGAGTTGCCGGTGTTGACTACAACGTCAAACCGCCTTAGGGACTCTGGCTCCGGATTTTCTGTCGGGGTTTACTCCCTTAGCCTTTCCCCTGAAGAGGTATGCCGCAAGGCAGCGGAGGTTTTTTGGAGTCAGAGTTTTCCTTCTCTGGTGTATTTTAGGAATACACCACACTTTATTCACCTGCTTTCCTACTGATGGGCATTTTGGTTATTTTCAATTTTGTGCTATTCTGCATACAACTCCTTTTGCACATGTGCAAGAGTTTTTCCCAGTGAAATCACCGGTTCATGGAATGTAACGACCTACAATTTTCCTAGCTAATGCCAAATTGTTTTCCAAACTGATTGTACCAGTTCCCATGGTGATATGCATTCCACATTTTCATCACCTTGAACTTTAGCCCGTTTCACACCTTGTGCTCAGATCTTGGCTTCTAAATACTACTCTCTAATAAAAAGAACCAGAGTTCCTTGGAGAAATAGTTGATTCCAGAGCCAGGACAGGTAATAAACAAGATGAGTCTGGAGCATCTTGTGGTGCCAGAAAGTAAGATCATGTTCCAAAACCAAACACAAACAAAGGGGCCAACCCAAAGTAGCTTTTAAGTGCCAGAGCTGGACCAATTTGAGCAGAAAAATAAAGAATTATAGCATTAAATCATAATACCTAAATATAATAAATATCCATGAATCCATACTGATTAAGTACATACTGATAAAAGTAATCAATTAAATAAATAAATAGGAGAAAGGGCAGCTTTCCTTATGGTAGAATTTGAAGTAATAAATGGAAACGGAAAAGGAAATATAAAAAACCACAATGAAATACCACAATAATAACCGTTGCAGACAAGCACCATCAAAAGGTGATACAATTAGGGGGTGAAAGTTGGAGGAGGAGATATAAAGTTTGCATTGTTTCAAAATATCTCCCCCAAGGGAGAAGGGGGAGTTATGGTTTGATGAGTATAAAGTTTCAGTCCTACAAGATAAAGACTTCTGGAGATGGGTGATGATGATGGTTGTACAATGAGTTGAATGTACTGAATACCACTAAACTGTACACTTAGAATAGTTAAAATAGATAAATTTTATGCTATATGTATTTTGCAATAAAATTAAAAAATATCTTCTCCTTTATATTTATTAATTACAATGGGAAAGACATTCATTTTACAGTAGAGAAACTTAGCAGAAATCACCTTAACCAAGAGATAAAGGTTAACATCACCAATGATAATACATATCAACATCATGAACTCTGTGATATGATCAGCACAAACACAGTATTTCATGGGGTTCTCACCTAACATGTATAACCTCACAGCAGTCATGAGAAAACACCAGGACAACTCAGACTGACAGCCATTTGACAAAATATACTCTTCAAAAATAATGACTGTTGTGAAAATCAAGGAAAGGCTGAGGAACTATTACAGATTGCAGAGGACTAAGGACAGCTAATAACTAAATGTAACGTGAAATCTTGGTTAAGATCCTGGAATAGAAAAAGGACATCAATGGAAAATTAGTTGCAAATTTGAATAAGGTCTTCAGTTTAGTTAGAAGTTATACCAATATTAATGTCCTGTTTCTGACTATTGTAGTGTGATTATGTAAGAGGTTAACATTCAGGGGAAGCTGGGTGAAGGATATATTCTGGCAAGTTTTCCATCAGTCTAAATTTAGTTCCACATAAAATATTTTGAAAAGGTTTTCACCAATCCAAAGTTCCAAAATGGGTAACTAAGAATGGAAAGAAAAAGATAAGTGTCTTGAAGGTAGAGAGCAGAATATCAGCTGTATTTCTGTTAAAGTTGTTAAATAGTGGGGCTCAAGAATGAGACAATAAGCTTCTCAATACTGTCCTCAGACCTAGAAAGATGACCCACCCATGCAGGCAGTACTAGGTGCCAAAGTCTAACCTGCAAGGGCAGGGGCTTTGAAGGGTCGCCCCCAACGCCCTTGGCTTGGTGGAAACTCACTGTCCAGCTGTGGTCTCAGGATCGCAGATGAGAGACAATAAGTAACCCAAACACTGTATTTTGTCTGGGAGGAGGAAAGGTGGCTGATCTCTCTAGGGGAGAAGAGCCTTGATCAAGCCTTCCAAGGTCCTTTTATTGAGGAGGGTACCAGGGGATACAGAGTCAGGATACATAAATCATCAATCAATTTCAAACGCTTGGATTACTGTTAACAATCACTGATTACTGATAACAATATAAGGAACTCAGTGAGCATTCTGGGTGACACTTTATTAGGCATCCTGGCACTGTGTGGTCATCAGGTGCAAAGCTTTATACTCCTTCCAGGTACTTGATGTCACACAGGGCCTATAGCTAACTTCAGAGACGAGAAGAACAGAGCAAGCTTCAAAACAGAATATTCATTCTTTAAATCCAATTCCGACAGGGAACCCCTGAATGGGCTCTCTGGTCATGCCCATCTCCAGCTTTCCTGGTCTTCTGGTCAAGACTTATAGGCCTCCTGGGTGGGGGTGGGGGTGGGGGTGGGGGTGCTGCTTATGGCAGGGCTACAATTCCTGAAATCATACAGGGCGGTCTCCTACAGGCTTGACTGCTAAGATCACTCACACTTTCTCATTGAAAAGGAGGGGCTAAGCTGATAACAGTCAAAGCTTTATCCCAAACTCACTAGTTGGATAAACTGTTCCCATTCTGGAGGTTAAGTAAGTGAGAGGGCCAGAAAGGGGCCAGTTATGCTACCCCAGTATCAAGCACTAGGAATAAGGGATTCCTGCAAATTCCTTACCTATAAAACTTTCTGGGCCAGTGTCTTTTGTTTGGTAGGGGAAGATTTTATACGATGGGTTCCATTTGTTTATTGATTATAGAACTCTTCAGATGTTCTGTTTCTTCTTGAGTCAATTTTAATGTTATGGAGTTTTATTAACCTTTTTATTTCATCAATATTTTCAAATATATTGTCATAGAAAACAACTTCCACTGCCCTCTCTCTGGAAGCAGGGGTGGCCTTCTGGGCCCTGAGGCATCTTCTCTTCTTCTACTTACTATTCAAGTCCCCACATAGGTGACAAGCTGTGGCTTAACCTCATAGACAAGGAGAAAGCCTCTAGTGAGAGAAAGGATTGGAGAAGTGAGCTCCCAACATCTGGGAACTCTCCTCAAAGACTCCTCAACCATATTCTGTTGAACATACTCTGGTAGAGAATGAAAAACACCACTTCGGCTTCTACTTCATAAGAAGAAAGAGGAAAGAAAAAGAAGTAAGAAGGAGGAGGAGGTGCAACATCAGCAGCAGTCTAAATACTCAAAAGAAAGGTCCAAGAAAAAGAAGAAATTAGCAAAAAATGACAATGACTCTCAATTCTGAAATAAACGCTAGGGATGGAGATGCAAAGTTAAAGCCAAGAAACAGGAAAAAAGGAAGACGTGGATTGAAGGAATAAAAGGGAAAATGTCTGAGAAGAGTGGGAGAGGGGACAGTGACTCAAGCTCTAAAGATTTCCAGTAAGAGCCTCTGGAGAATTCCTGGAAAGGTCAATCAAAGCCTGATAACCCCTCAGGTTTACCTTAGAACCATGGCCATGCTGTGACCTGGTCAAGTTGTAGGTGTGGCTAAATATGTAAATACTGGGAAATGTATCCCACACCCATAAAGTAAGAAAAAACATCATTTAAATGGTCAGGTTATACAATGGTTTCTATGGCTGAAGGGAAGCCAGGTAACTGAAAAGCGAACCAGGCACACAGGGCCTCGGCAGAGAGCCCTGCATCCTTGAAACAAGAACATAGACTAACAAGAAAGAACAAACAGGGAAGGAGGACAAATAAGGACTTTCTGTTTGTTCAGTAGATATTTTACTTTAACTAAAACAAAAAAAATTATGGGACACACGCACAATATGAAAAAGCTTTTACAGCATTTTGGTGACTTATTTATTCCAGAAAAAGTTACTGCCCCAGGATCCGGGGCAGTTTTAGATGGATTGACCAGAATAGTTTTCTGTTTCAATGTTGAAATCATCAATGAAAGGGGAGATGGCATAGAGCAAGTGTCAATAGGATAAGAAACTTAAATCTCATGCCACGAGACTGCGCTATTAGTCCTACATAGGCCCCTGCTTTTACCCACAATGAACTTGTGCAAAATTATCACTGCTTTATGGAATGTGTTATAAATGGAAGTGATGAAAACATATAGGAGATCACGCTAAACAAAAGTGAAGGCTTTGCTGAACAAAGTAAAGCTAGAATTTAAAAACTGATTGATATAATCCAATATGTAGTATACCCTAAAAATTAATATATTTTGATTAGAGTCCCTATCCCACCATAACTCATCTGAAAAAGAGAGAGAGAGAGAGAGAGAGAGAGAGAGAGAGAGAGAGAGAGAGAGAGTCAACTAACCCAAAAACCTGTCTCCATGAAAAGTTCTGAGGTATATATGACAGAATGTTAAGATGTAATAAAGCCGGGGGTGGATGCAGTGTTTCTATACCATTCTCCGTTCTTCTCATTCTGTATGCAATATTATACAATTTCAAATTCCAAAAAATAAATTAATGAAATGATTTAGAGATCATTTAAGTGAAGAAGGATAAGAAACACAATGCAGGTGGAAGTAACAGCATAGGCCGAGGCACAGAGAAATACCATTGGAAATATAGGTAAGATGCTTGACGAAGGTGCTTAGTGAGGACATAGAAGAGAAGTGGGAGAATAATCAGTCAAGTTCTAGCGACAGGAAGTCAGAAGACACAGGGAACAGAAGTGTGTGGTGGACAGCAGAAACAATTAAACACCCCCGGGAAAAGAAAGGGAACTATCACAAGCTGAGCATGATACTATAATAAGCACTTTAAATACACTGTCCCATGTAATCTTCCCAACAACACTGAACTAGATATCATTATTCCTGAATAATGATATGAGGATGCTGAAGATCAGAGAGGTTAACTAACTTGACTGAGATCCTACATCTAGTAACCAGCAATCTGTTCACATGTATGTTTCAAAAACCAGTGTTTCTTTAAAAAAAAAAAATCAACTTTTTAAAGGTATAATTTAAATACCATTAAAGGTACTCATTTCTAGCATATAATTTCATGAGTGTTAGTGAGTTTAATATAATCATGCAACTATCACCACAATCCGATTTTGAATTCTGACTGAAATTCTATTTTTTTTTTTTTTTTTACCACGGCTCAGGATTCCCCTGTTCTATTATGTATCTAACCTGTCACATGCCTGCCAACTTCTTCTCAGCTCCAACCCCTCACCCCCACCCCTAAATACCTGCTTCCACTGAAACACCCTGTAAATCTTCAATAATTGCGCTTGAACTTATACCTGTTGGACTGTAATGAATAGTTCATGAGCTGGTCTCTCTTGCACTGGGCCATGCCCCTTGAGGACAAGGACGATATTTCATTTCTCTTTACCTCTTGCTCCTGGCACAGCTCATGATTGGCGCTACAAGTGTGGTTCATTCACTTCACTCAAAATTCCTAACACAAGTTCTTAAACATTGAGACATTCAATGAATAATTTACCTTTTGGTTTGATTTGCTGGTTGAGACCAGATCCTGTGCATTTCTCAATGTTTTACCTGTTATTATTATTAGTTTTTCATTTTTCCTTTTCCTTTTTGGTTCTTTCCTCCACCGCCCCTCACTCCCAAGCCGGTCCCCTTTCCCTTTTAGAGAAGGGAGAGATGCAAAAACACAGAAGGAATATACAAGTTTAGGCAAAGAGGAATACATATAATATATAACAAATTTACTAAATTTACGTTTTGGGGATGCTAAAAATTGGAATTTTCCATAATATTTGGTGACAGGTGGTCTGTTATTCATATTTTGCCTGCTACAGTTAGTTTTGGCACTGAGAACGCAGGTTCTTTCTTATTGGTCTTAAAAATAATTTCTAACATAAGGGAAGTTTTGGCAAGCTACAGATGCCTGGCCTTTATATACTCGCTTCTGTTCCAGAGGTGAAGAAATGTAGGTCATTTGGCACTGCAGTTCTGTGCTTCAGCTGTCATTGAGCGATCAGGGCTCACAGCAACCTGAGTTTCAGCACGTCACCTCACCAAGAATCACCCAGCATCAGAGCCTTCGCTATTACGCACCTTATAAATCACAACTAGTCTACAGAATACCACGTCTGTAACCTTTCCTGATAATTTTTACCACCTGTGGTTGCCAACAGGTGATGGACCTATATCTCTTACCTGACACCTCACAGACAGATGATGTCAGAGACTGGTTAATATCGCCTCTCTTCTTTCCTCAACTGGCATTAAAAAACCCAACATTCATTTGTTGGTGATGACTGGATGGTTTTTGTCATTATTCTTTACTTGAAAACTCACTAATTAATGAGGCCAGTCAAGCTATTTTCTTAATTTACTTAATGAAGAGTGTGAGGATTCAAATGAGAGAATAAAAAGCTTTGTCTCACTCATGGGGATCACAGATCTGTAGGTAAAGTAGCTTCTCTCCTGACATAACATATATATGTTTGTACAAGTAGCTATAGAAATGATAGCTCTCAAAGCCAAATTCTGGGACCTTGGGTAGCCTGGAAAATGCAATCACACAAGGAAAAGTTGTTTTACAACAACAGAGCTTAGCTTTAGAAGCTTAGGATGATTTCATTTGTAAGTACATTGCCTTTTGTCTGCTGTTGTGATTTTACGCTATTTTAGATTTCTTTAATTTTTTTCCCCTCTGTGTATTTTTTACACCCCTTAGCCTTCACGTTATCTCAGCTCATGAGCATCTGTGGCCTGGCACTTGTTGTGACTAAGTAATCACATGTCTTTCCCTACATAGTGCAGCCTCTGAAACCTTATCTGCCAGGACCAGCCTTTCCCCACCCCAGGAGGGCCTCCCAGTTACTTGCTGCATCTATTTTTCTCCAGAAGTAAATGAGAAAATCAACAAGGTTGATTTTGTTCTATACCTAAAAAATTATATTGGGTCCTTAATCTATCATTGAAACTTCTCTAAGTTAAAATTCTTTGAGCTCTGTCCATGTGTCAACTTATTTAAATACCATAACTTTATGAGGCAGGTATCATTACTATGCTCATTACACAACAGAAGAAATGAGGTAAGAACGTTAAGCAAGTTGCCCAAGATCACATGGTTAGTATGGAACAGAGCCAGAGTTGGAACCATGGCAGACTGGCTCCAAAGCCATACTCTTGCCCATTATTGTTTCTTTTGAACCACTAATTCACTTTCCTGGTGGGTACGTTTTAGTCTCCAGTAGTACACGTGCAGTAGAGATTCAGACTGAGAGTTAGGAAACTTGGACTCTTGTTCTGTGCTTTAACTTGGAAGGGAACAGCACTCGAGGTAGAGAAAATGCATGTGGCCTAATGGGCAAAGTGAGGGAAAAAAGGCCAATATTAGGGCAATGGGAAACTATTGCAGTGTTTTAAGCTAGGGGAAGGGGGTGTTGGCTGTGTGATATGATCAGAAAGATATTCTACCAGTATTACCTTGGCTGCCTATAAGAGAGCAAAGTGGGCCAAGGAAAATTTTTTAGGAGTCTTCTGAGAAAATTCAGGCCAGAGGTGATGGTAGCTTGGGCTAAGGTGTTGGTAGTGTGTGTGTGTGTGTGTGTGTGTGTGTGTGTGTGTGTGTGTGTGTGTGTGTGTGTGTGTGTGTGTGTGTGTATGTGTGTGTGTCTGCATGTGTACTGGGGATGGAGTGGTGTGGATGGACTGAAAAAATATTTTAAAGCACGTACCACTGATTGATTGGATTACATAGAGACTTTAACAAAACGTTCTAGAAATTACATTTCCAAGAAGTGTTACTGCCTTCAAAGTGTCATATCAGGAGGTTATACACCCATTTCAATGATGCTTCATGGCTCTAAACAATCCTGAAAAGCTTCTTCTAGAATTTCCTTCAGAACCAGTTTATGAGCCTAACTAGAAAAATAGGCATACATATATTCATACTTCATAAATCCCAAAAGCTAGGGGAACTATGTATAGTGTTGTTAAATTGCTGCAGGGTTTATAAGAACTTCCTCTGATGACTTTGACCTTCTAATGTATACAGTGAGGTCACTTCTGTAAGAAAACAAGCAAATACTACATGGGAGAAAAGCTAAGTCATCTGATTTTTCAACCAAAAAATGGGGACATATTCTTTAGGTAAAGAATGAGCCAGAAGAAATTCTTGGTTAGTCAGGAGATTTTTTATTGATTGATTGATTGATTGGAAAAGTTAACAACTATCTTTCAGAAAATTGACAGACTTCCTACAGTGGGAATTTAAAAAATGGCATTATATCCATCAATTTTTAGGAGCCGTGGGAAGTACGGTGGACAGAGTTCAAATTTCAGACACCAGCCTAAGAGCCCGAACCTGACTAGCTGTGTAGCCTTAAACCAATTCTCTCTGAGTCTTGCTTTCCTGATCTGCAAAATGGAGACACATATGCCAAGAGTTTTCTGAGGTTTTACTAACAGAGCCCTGATTTCCAAACCCTCCCCCAATTTTCTCTCATCTAACCACCTTTTCTTCAGGTTAAAGAACAGGAAACTCTGAGAAAAGCAGGGGTTAAAGGGCAATCCTCCTGGTGTTTTCAGACTTTAACTGGCTTTACCTTTCTTAGCTCTGCCAATACCAGGGCACAGAGAAAAGAATTTGTAGCTACCTGATCACCCTCAGCAAAGATAGGCTGGGCCCCTCCACAGGCAGTGCCTTTTGTTCAGTAGACATTCCCAGAACCCCCATCATTCCAAGAAACAAGCAGCTCATTTAAATACCTGAGTCTTTTCAAGAAAATGAAACAAACTCAATGCCTAAGATTTGTTGAACTGGGAGATATCATACCCAAAGGCATGCTCACATGCTGGAATTAAATATTGAAGAAAAAAATGACACAGCGAGATGTTCATGCTAAATTAAGTAAATATTGCTGCAAAACAGTATATGAGGCCTGTCCATAAAGTATCCAGTCATGTAATATGAAAAATAGACATTTATTTAAGAAGATACAAGACACGAGAAACACTGTACATAGGACAATGATGCCTCAGTCCCCTTCGGGGACCTCGGGACCTCACACGGCATCTCTTCCACTGTTTAAAACACTGTAAAATCCTTTGTTGGACTCGCCATCGCTGCCCCATGGTATCTTCCTAAATCTCATCGGCAGTCTGAAATCTCATCGCTTTCAAAGGTGATTTTAATTTTGGGAAAAGCCAGAAGTCACGGAGCACCAAATCTGCGCTACTGTAGGGATGGTGAGTCACCTGGGTCGCCGATCTTTGCTGACTGCAGCCCGTACACGTTCCACATTGTCAGCTGTTCTGCTTGGTGCAGGCCTTCCAGAACGTGGCTCACTTTCAACAGATTCTTGACCATCTTTGAAGCATTTGTACCACACTTTTATTTGCTCTGCACTCATTGCATTGTCCCCGAAAGCCTTCTGCATCATCTGAATAGTTTCTGCAGAGGAATATTCAAGCTTAACACAAAATTTGATGCAGATTCGTTGCTCTGTCATTTTGAATGTAATGGCCACACAGTACACATGCTCAATGGCGTCTACTGCCCCCAGTGACTAGTATAGTGAAGTCGTCATTGTTCACGCATGCGCATTCCAGTCCATTCTCCTTGGCTGCCAGGTTACATCAATGTCTTGCAAACTGTTCTCGATATTCCAGTCTTTTCAAATTAATTGATTTACAGGGAAAAAAAAATAGAAAATAAAGTTTTTAGTGGTAAGATTATAGGTGTTTTAAACTATTTTCTAAACCTTATTCAATAGATGCAATATTTGTTAATAAAAAGTTATAATAAGTAAATATGATATAGTATTTGAAAACTTCACATGACAGAAATTGTGACTTTGTTTACCACCACAGAAAAAATGAGCATTTAAAGAAATCAGGTTTTTTTTCCTAAGCAGTATTTGTAAAAGGGAAGAGTGCCTCTTTTGATTTTCTGTAAGTTTCCTCCTTTTTCAACCTTGTCCCACACACCAAAATTATTTCTCTTTCCTCCACAATTAAGAGTGAAATAAAATCAACCTGGCTCTCTCCCTGCCTCAAATTTCAATGTTGAAATTTACAGTAGGGAAATTTCACGTAACTGAGACTTCCCAATACCGAAGGCTCCTGGACCTGCCACTGGTCTGTACCCTGTTGGCCATTCACTTCCTGACAGTCACCTCTCTGGGTAGCAGTGAGATGACGGGGAATTTCTGTCCTATAACCTCTGCAGTGATCTTAGAAAGGGAAGGAAAGCACAAGGCCCAGAGTTTACTGAGTTCTTAAAATAAGAGTGCTTGTAAATGTAGTTAAAACACTCTACATTTCCCATTACTGTGATTTGTTAAAAATCAATACCATTTACTGAATGCTTCCCAAGAGCCAGGTATACATGGCATTATTTCATTTAATTTTCACATTGGCCATTCGGGTATTATCCCTATTTCACAGATAAAGACAGGCTGAGGTCAAGCCATGTACCTTCAGAGACTGCAAAATTATTTCAAAATTGCCTCCATCATTCTTCACAGTACTCTGTGAGATGAGGATTCAGCGTTTTAACACATGAAATGAAAGGACAGGTGGCTTTCAAATCCCTTCTGTGAGTCTCCACAGCTGATCCATTGGAGCAATCTGTTTTTGGTTTCAATAGAGGGGTCCTGTACTTAGTTGGGCAATGGAGCCAAACACAGGCCTACTACACTAGATTATGAGTGTCAGATTTTAATCCGACCTTGACAAAGGTAAGGTGTGGTGGGAGACTAGATACTAGCAGCATGATACTAGGTCATGATGTATCTTGACAACTATTAAGACAAGGAGACAGGTCTGCACATGCAATACAGGACCAACTAATTATGGAGTTTGCTGGAGGGAGGGAGGAAAGCCAAAGGCTCTTCCACCTACAAAGAGATTCTGTATGAATAGCTGTGAAATTATTTTGGCCAGTTATGTATGCTATCATAAATTAGTATTTTATTTAGGTCCTGACTAAGATAATGTGCTACCTAATCCTTAAAGTGCAGTATGTGCTAATATTGCTTTATCTACACACAAAATAGAAAGTAAGACAAAGAGACAACACGACTATTATAAATTATTGCACTTTCATTTCTTGTTTGGATGAAAGTGAAACTTCATCAAGAGTTGTTTGAAATAAAACAGGACCTGAGACACTGAGTTATTTTCATAGTATCTATACTGCTTGCTATATCAGAATCAAATTCCTTATGATGGGTCTTAATGCAAGTTAATTTTAAAATTTGCAATCTTGACTTTTAAGTTCATTGCTTTTTGTGGGGGGCGGGAAGGGAAGCAGCAGGAGAGGAAGCATTTTCCTAGAATTATGAATTAGCAACCTTGGGTCCTTGTCCCAGTTCTGTCCCTAACCCACTAAGTAATTCTGAATAAATCTCCTAAACTTCAGAGTCCTTACCTGCACAATGAGATTCTACAAGGCAGGTGATGTTTGTCATTGTTAACGTTCTATGTGACAAGCTAGCATTCCATGGGTATCCATAGCAACAGTAAAACGAAGTCCAATGAGCAGGTACAGGCAGAGCTAAGTATCCCTACTTGTCAAATGCTTTAAGGCATTTGTGAAGGGCTTTCTTTATCCTCCAGAGGATGGAGGATGGGCACTCTTTAGGGAGCTTTGTACAACTCTGCAGTAGAAAAAGGTTCCCCTCCCTTAATTCCCATCCATCACGGAGAAAAAGAAGAGCACGTGGGTATTCCTGGGAGTCCAGACTGGAAAGCGCCTCCTCCAGTTGCAAGTTAAACTCCAGCTATCACTGGATAGATGGGACCTACCTACCCCTGCGACGCGTCAGGCCTTGGATCTGTGCTCTCTCGGAAGGAAGGAAAGTTCGGATCTCTGAGATCCCAGGAGGAACTGTGAGGCTCTAACACGGGTGAGGTCTAGAACTAACTACCAACACGTAGGTCTTAATGAATTCAACACAGTTTGTCACAGTTAAAAATGTGGGAAAAACATCTTTTCGAATATATGTTGAATTATTCTGAGGACGCCCTTGGCAGTCACAAAGCTACTGGACTGGTTGAGGATGCAATGCGAAATCCTCCCAAGTGGGCACTAAACATTAAGTAGGGCAGCTTCTAGAAATCGAGCAGGGGACTTCCCCGTGTGGTCAGGCAAACATACCATTCCGTATCTTTCTCACCTACTCACAAGAAAAGTTCTGACATTTGTGCTTCAAAGCCGTGTGCAGTCGTTGCAGCCTGCTAAGAAACTTATAGGGCCTCGTGACAGGCTTCGGGGATTTTCATAGGTTTCTGCAGTTCGGTAATTGTGGCCTCCAAATTTATAACTCTCCTCACTCCACTCCGTCCTTCCTGCGTCTGTTGTATAAGCATCGATGCTTTCCACGTATTATTTTCCTCTCCCACCCAAGACAGTATCAGGGAACTGCCTAACGGGAGTCCCTATAAAATACTAACTGAAAGCGCGGATGAGCTATCGTCCATAAAGTCGGCACTTTAAAGGCTTTTGTTCTGATCACGATTCAAGACTTAAAACCGCAAGGAAAGCAGCTTTCCTCCGCGACACCGCCCACCTTCTTCCCCAGGTTGAAGTCTCCCACGAGCAAAAAAAAAAAAAAAAAGGGCATCACCTTATCACTTCCAAGATTTCGCCGAGACTTCTCTACATTCACAGGCACTTTCCTCACGACGCCAAATGGTTTCTAGCACCTCAGCCATTTAAGAGCTCCCCAGTGCTGAGGTCTTTCCATCGCGGGGTCGACGTTCTCGGCTTTGTTTTTTCTACTTCCCCGGGCCCAAGCCCGCCCACCGGTGTCGAAGACACTCCTTTACTGGTCCGGAAATATGCTCGTCTCTGCAGAGAGCCAATCAGAGCCTCACTTTCCACCCCAGGGATTTGGGAAGCGGAAAAGACCTCGACCGGTTCCTGGGAGTAAGGCGGGGCCGTAAATGAGTGACATCTCAATCCTCCAATAGGCAGAGCGCTAGGTCCGGCCCCTCTGGCGCCCGGGCTAGAAAAGAGCGTTGATGCCGGCAGCAGGCATGAGTCCTAGGCGGCGCTGCTTGCTCAGCGGCTCTAAGGAGCGGGTGCTGCTGGTGGCCTCTTTGCAGGTGAGTGGTTTTGTTTTAGAATATTGCTCTTGAGAATGTTTCCATTTTAAAATAACGTGATGTTTTATTTTGGAGTGCGGGAAGGCCAGTCCCTTTATTCCCCCGGTGCAGTCTTTGAATCTGGCGCTCGCTAGTCCGCCCCTCAACCTAACCCCTTACGTATCCCCCCAGGTCCCTCTGTGCTGCCCCTTTCTCAGAACGAGCCTGTCCGGGAGTCCCAGATCTGTTAGCTGACGGCGGGACTTGCCTTGGCAGTGATGCCTTGACGGCAAGAATAAATAGGAATTGAAGGGAGGGATGAACTCACTTCTCCTGGACGTCTGGCAGAGCCCCATCCATGGTAGGGCTCCTGGAAGGAAGCTCAGTGTCTTTCCAGGGCCATGCCACTATATTTAGGGCGATGGCAGACCTGGCCAAAAAGTCTTAAGTCGACGAAATATACGTAAATGCCATGAAAAGAGAAGAAGGTGACTATCTGCAAATGATTTTATCTGGCGCTCAAATCTGGCCCCAAATCACAGGTTCTTAGAATCACTACCAAAAAAAAAAAGCATTTCTCCTGCTTTCTTTGGGTATGGGGGGAGGGCGCTGCGTGACTAGAGAAGGGCAATAGAAATACATAAAGGAAGTCCCAGTTAAGTTTTGAAGGCTAATTGGTTGTTAGCTAACTTAGGATAACTCCAGTTCCCCCACCACCTCCCTTCCAAATTAGGGAGAGTTTATAGCTTGTGAGTGGTACCAAAACGTTAACCGACTGAATGCAGACTTTGAAGGAGGAAAAAGAAAAAATCAAATACTGTTTTGCATCCGTGGCTAATTAGGTTTTCGAGAATGAAAGCAGAATCCATGTCAATGCGTCCTTTATTTTAAAACTGATGCCCCAGAGGCCAGGGACTAGGTTTTCTCCATCTCTGTTTTCTGGTAGCACCCCCACACCACCATAGATGCTTCTCAAATTGTGGTGGACGTGAGAGAAGCATAACCCAAACAGATGGTGTTGTGGAAGGAGCTCTGAGTTGCAGGTCAAGACACCTAGATTTTAGTCTTGAAGCCATTGCTATTTGTGTGATCTTAAACAAATCATTTCAATTCTCCGACTCTTAATTGTTGCGTCTTAAAAAAAAACGATGTTGCCTTAGATTATTTCTGAGATCCACGCCTGTGTTAAAGATTTGTTTTAAAATGAAGATGATTAGACATTTTCTACAAGTATGTATATAACAGAATCTCATTGCAGTAAATTCCGTACTTACCTGTTAGCAAATAAAACTTCCCAGCTGCGAAGGCAATACTTGTTGTTTTGTGTCCATATTTAAGCCAAATGGATCATGGGAGAAAATCTGGTCATTTTACAGACCGACCAATGTACCGAGGTATAATGTAGTGGAAAATGTCATTTTTTTATTCCATCACCCAGAGGCAACCGCTGTTAGTGTTTGGGTAGATCTTTTGCTCTCTCTTCCTCTTTTGCTTTCTACAGTTGGTTGAAATTAAGTGGCACCTTTCATTTTAAGTAATGACCGATACATCTAAATTCAGCCATGCAAATGTTTGAACTGATAGATACGTCTCTTGAAATCCTTGGAATGAAATCTGGTATGAGAGAATGTTTATATGGGGAAATAGAACTACAAGAATTACTTCACAAAAATCTTTCACTGAAGCTTGGCCACAAATATGGAAAAAACTTACTTTATAAAATGTAAATTAAGTGTCAGCCACCTCATTAAAGCATTTGGTTTGTAGAATGTTGCTATTTGCTATGCTTCAAAGGACTGTATCTTACCATCAACTTTACCCCACCTCCCACCAAGAAACACACACACACACACACACACACACACCCCCCCCATTTGATTTCATTCCTCCTTCCGCTAGCTAACTGAAGTTTTTCTTTACTCACCTCTTACTTTTTCTCAGCTTTTGCTTCTGCTCATGCCATCAGGAAGGGAAGGGCACCTTCAGGGGCCTGAGGTTGGTGCCAGTCTTCATGGGTTAGCTAGAGTCTGCTCCATTCAACCCCGAATACCTCTCACTTTTTGGTAGAGTGCTTCACCATAATTGCATTTAGTCTTCCTAATAGCCTCTGAGGACAGTAATTTTATTATCCTCACCTTTTGGGACCAGGATCCTGAAGCCCAGAGAATTTAAATACCTTGGTCAAGGTCACATGGCCAGTAAGTAGCAAAGGCAGGACTGATATCCAAGTTTCTTGACTTAAAACTTTTGGGATTTGGTGGAGCTTGTGTTGACAAAAGCTGCTACTCTGGAGAAATAAGTAACCAGAGATAGGAAGGAGGTGTGGCGAGTGGGTGCTGTGCACATCAGCAATGCCATGCTGGCTGGAGCAAGCAGCGTGCCCAGGAAACAGACATCTTGTGTGTACCTCTGTCCTGTGAATGGGGGTCTGCCTGCCCTGCTTTGTTCCCCTGGTAACAAGTGATCAGTAGTCGATGTAAAGTGGGAGATGACAGGGGAATCGTGCCTAGAAAACACCTCTAGGTGATAGCACTTGCTCCTGGTAAAGAGGTGTTCTTAGAATGCAAATATGAATGGAAAAGTTACTATAAAGCTGGGAAAAGTAATAGATGCTGGACCACTAGGTGCCTTTAGGTACATTCATGTTCAAACTTCTATATTGAGCTTGATTTGGAGGAAAGTGTATTTTGTTAAGACTCTGAGGAACTCAGCTCCAGATTTCATTTTCCTTAAGAACTGTTATTTTTTACTTTACTAGGAACACGGTTAACCTCTCTCATAATAGGAATATGGTTAACTTCTCTCTCTCTCTTTTTTTCTATATCCTCAAATATATAGCCATCTCATCTTTGGTAGAGTTAGGTTTCTAATGCAATGGGGGTTGAGTTACGCAGTGATGATTGGGACCAGGGAAAATACCTGAGTGGTCTGTGGTAGCATCTGAATAGTTACTATTTCAGGGTAAGCTTTGGATCAAAGCAACTCTGGCTCTGTATCCTTTATTTTCTGTTACTTCAACATTATATCATTGATCACATCTCTTACTCAGTTTTTGGATACAGAAAATGGAAAACAAAAGTTTTAGGCTGATCGTTATCCTGTAATTTTACCCACCTGTTCATGAGTTGTCATAATAGAATATTAGAAATTATTACTTTTCGAATCCCTGAGGAAGGGAGGAAGCAATGTCCTAGGAGCATTAATTTGAAAGACAAGACAAGCCTCAGATATGGTAGGGTTGGGGGAGGTATGTGAAATTATATGGTTTAATAAGGGGCAGGAGTAGGAGGCAGCAGCTAGATTATTATGCTACATTTGTTGAAACTACCTAGCCATTCTGGAGGTACTGTAGAAGTAACCTCAGTAAATGCAGTGCCTTGCATGTGTACCAGTCCTTTACCTACCTACCCTCTCCATCCCTGCCTTGCCAAAAGGATGCTGACCTTGAAACATAACTTCAGTTTTATGGTGGCATTTACAGAAATAATACTTTTTGCTCTGTAGCCAATTTAGAATATGTGTGTGTGTGTGTGTGTGTGTGTGTGTGTGTGTAGTGCGAAGGGTATTTGAAAATATAAATCACTTGCAAAGTGTGTTTGCTTTGAATCACCTATTTGTTTCTTGATTGCCAAGGCAATTAATTGCATAGCACCTATTCTTGAGCAAATATACATTCATTTGAAGTGCGAGGCACCATGACAGTTTATGGAGATGTCTAATAGAAGTAAAGCACCTCAAAATGACAGATTATATTTTGAAGTTGGTTAACAGGATGAATAATTTTTCCTTAGAGTTTTTCTTTAACCCATTATTAAGTAACTAAGCAGATGTAAACTACGCAGACTGATTTAAATGTCCTCAGTATTATATTCTGTGAGGAATACAAACAGTTATGAGTGGGATTCCATTACTCAAGGTACTTGCTGTCCTGGCCAGTAATAAAATCAGGTGATTTAATCATGTTGGGATTATTCTGTGGCAGGATGCTTACAGCTTCAAAATGGTGATGTGATTAGTAGAACAGAGGATGGTATCGTGCTAGGCCAGGTATTGGCAAATTAAGGCCTTCTGGCCCACTCCCTGCTTTTGTACAACCCAGGAACAATGAATGGTTTTTACATTTTTTAATGGTTGAAATCAAAGAATAACAATATTTCATGTCCAGGGAAATTATATGAAATTCTAATTTTAGTGTTCACACATAAAGTTTTATTGGATCACAGCCACATTTATTCAGCTATGTATTGTCTAAGGCTTTCAGCTACAATAGCAGATTATAGCACCATCTACACAACAAGCCTAAAAAATGCCCTGTTTGCCCTTTTACAGAGAGTTGCCAGCACCTGAGCTAAGCTATAGTGTCTTTCACGTTGATTTCCGTCACATTTCAACAGCCATTATCCTGTTGCAGGTCTTCATTATATGTTACCCAGATTACTGCAAAAGCCTCACAAGTGTTCATATCCCTGGTTTTTCCCATCTCCAACTGTATTTGTAAGCGCTGCCTGATTCTTCTAAAATACATATTACTAAACCTTTAATGATGTCCCAGTGTTTACAGAAGAAACTACATTCTCTGGCATAAGGCCCTTCTGAAGTCACTCTTCAGTCTTATCTTTCTAGGCTAGTCTCCTCCTACTTCCTTGTTATACCCTATACTTAGGGTGATCATATAATTTTCCAAATGGGACATTCAAGTGTGAAAGGAGCCCGGTAATAATTATGTTGGGGAAAGAGGCCTAAAGCAAGGGTCAAACCAGGACATATGGTCGCCCTACCTATTCTCCAGTCGGCTTAAGTGGGCCACTGTTTTTCATATGCATCTGTTCCCTTGCCTCTTCTCACTGGCCCCTTAGGCTAGAATCCCTTTTCTTTTTTATAGAAATCTAAATCTTTTCCAATCCAGCTTCAATAGTGCCATGTCCATGAAGGCTTATTCTAAAATAATCTCTTTTTCTCTTTCTCTCTCTCTCTTTTTTTTACCTCCCTTGTGAGTCTCCTCTCATGATTATCTCATGATGTGGCTTATTTTCTGCTTTTGTAATACATGACACACACACACACACACACACACACAGCCCTCACCTTTCTCTCACCAGTTTCTTGAAGACATAATCCATGTTGGTTTCTACATTCCTCATAGGCCTAGCATTGTGCCGTGCCTGAGTGGGGTTTGCAACGCATGTTTGAAAAATGAATTAATTAACCAGACTAGGGAGACGGATAAGTATTTGGGGCTGTCAGTTTTTAAACCAACCATTTTAATGTGATTAAGTGGTGAGGAAAGTTGTGTTTCTAGGGACTGAGGACAGAGCCTTGGGTGCCAGTGTGGCGGTGTAGCAGAGTGCTTCAAGGCAGAAGTCTAGGCTTTGGGGTCCAGCCTGCCTGTGACCGAACTGCAGCTCTGCCAGTTGCAATCTGTGTCACCTTGGGCGAGTTAACTTCTCCTGAGTGTCTGCATCTGTGCAGTGGGACTAATCACAGTACCCCCTCTGTAGACTGGCAGTTGAGGATTCAAAGGGAGTCCCAAGCATGTAGTGGGCACTCCATGAATGTCAGCTGCTGTGACACCCTATGATATCGTCATCATCATAGTACTACTGCTGGCGAGTAGGGAAATGCAGAGACCTAAGACAAGGACAGAACAATAGAAGATCTGGGGGAGGTGCAGTGTTGAAATCTTAAAGAATTTTTTTCCTCGATGGAAGTCGTCAGCTTCAGAGTGTGAGTCCTGAGAGAAGATGGTCTCTTACTAAGAAATAATTAAACTGCAGCCTTTTGAGAGGCCATTTCAGTAGAGCGGGCAAGGCACAAGTTAGGTGTCAGGGAACTAAAAATGTGATGGCTAGGGGAAAGGAAAAACAGCAGAAAAGAAAGGGAGAGGAGATGACACACAGTCATGTTAAAATACAGTTTTCTTTTCAGCCATAGCAGACTTGAAAAAGGAAGGAAGCCCAGGGTATGAATTCAGTGACCTCTGTGGCCCTTCTTTGGTTTGAAGTATCAATAAATCGTCAACTAAAATTAGTGCTTAATTCAAGTGTTGGTAACCCTTGCCGAGGGACAAATGAAGAAGAACCTTAAGAACCAACTCTAGGGTGGTAAGTTTCACCCAAAATACAACCTGATATTTAAAAAGAACGGTTTTTAATTTGAGGGTGGGGAGTGTATAATCTTAGTATGATACCTATGTTGGGGTGACTGTTGCCCAACTTGACTTTATGCCTTGAGGTTTTTCTCAAAAACAGTCATAAGCTGAGCCCCCCGTTACAGTCACCTTGCTTGTGTTCATTTTATAAAATGCTGCCTGCGTTTGGAAAGACAAGTCGTGACTGGAGATGTTCCTGCGAAATGAAGCCAAGGAAGCCTAAGTCCTCAAACCAAGACTCTAAAAGTCTTCAGTGGTGACGTAGGAACAGCTCAGGGATCAGGGGAAGAAGACCTGAAATTGTCACTTGGTGGCTAATGTTTTTGAACAAGTTAATTGGAGTCTCTCTTTTTCTGGGGAAATTATGGCCAGCCATGAACATACAAAACCGTAAAGGGCACAAAAATATAATGCATGGTTATTCTTGGCTCTGGCTTTGCCATTAAATACACTGGGATTCTAGAATTAAAGCTTTCTAACATCTCAGGCCTGCCAACGGACTGATCTTACTTTGGCAGTTACAGCTAAAACTGTCAAGCCTCAGGCTCATTAGCACAATATAATCATCTTTGTCTAACTGACTTTGATTCGGTCAGCACACCTACTAAGTACTTAGGTATGTGTCAAGTGGCGCGCCAGGTTCTGGGAGACAGCCGGCCGTGTCAGACCAGCCGGAAAGCAGCTTGCAGTCTTAACATTTAAGCTAAGCTCTAAAGTGTGCCGTTCACTGCAGTAGCCACCGGGCACATGTGGCTGGTGAGCCCTTGAAATGTGGCTAGTCCAAATTGAGATGTGCTTTAGTATAAAATGCTCACCAGGTTTCAAAGACTTACTAGGAAAAGAAGATAAAAGACCTCGTTAAGAATTTTATATAGCTCATATGTTGGACTGATAATTTTTGAACCTGTAGAGTTAGAGAAAATATATTATGCAAGTTCATTTTCCCTATTTCTTTTAGCTTTGAATGTGGCTTTAGAACCTATGTAGCTTGCATTACATTTTAACTGGACACAGCTGATCTAGAGGAGGACGTTACCTAAAGCAGCAGGGGTGGCACCGAAGTGAAGGTGGACGGGAGGCAGATGGGCTGAGCGAGGGTTCTGGGTAGGACCTGGTCCGTGCAGAGGTCCTGAGGCGAGAAAGATCACGGCATTCTCAAGGAAATAAAAGAAAACCAAAGCCTTGTAGGTCACATTAATGATTTTGAACTTTATCCTTAGATCAACAGGAAGTAATTGAGGGTTTTAAATGGTGTGCTTAATTTTCAGGAAGTTTGTAGTTAATAAATGAGGGCAAGAGAACTACAGTTGAATATGACAGCACTTTCAGAGTCAAAGCCCCCCCCCCCCCCTTAAAAAGAGAAAGATGGTAGGGTGGAGGTATTTGGTTGGGAAGTATCATTGAGAGGGAGCAGGACCCTGCCGTCCGATCACCTGCCCTTGTCCCTGTCCCAGAATATGAGGCACAAACACCCCCCACTAAAGAGGAGCAGACAACTGGGAGGCAGTTTGCATTCAGTTCAGTTTCAGCTTGGTTACAGCTCAGAGCTGGGGGAAGCATTGCAGGAAGAGTCCAAAGTTGAGTGGGAGTTTGATTACAGAGCTGGGACTCTGCAGGGTCAGGAACAAGGAAGCCCAGCACATGTGGGGATTAGAGGGTCTGTCCTTTGAAAGAGTGGGTTGGACAATAACAGAGGAAAGCTTGGATTACAGCCTGGAGGCTGGGGTCTGACCATCTCCTGGGGCCTTCCCATTCATCTGTGGCCAGGAGGACATTTCCCTTTAAGCCACAGGTCATAAGCTTAGCAGACCCAATCTACCCTGCAGACATATTTTATTTAGCTCACATTTAAGAAATATATTCAAATGAGTAACCAGTAGTATGTCAGGTATCACACAAAAATGCACATTTCCATGTTTTTGACAGTTGGAAGATCTAGGAACCTCACTTTCTCAGTAGGAGCTGAAGTGATCATTTTTATTTTTAAAGCATTCATTTATCCTAAAAACAACTAGAATCTTTAGGCTCTGTGTGGTCTGACTCTTAAGTCTTGCATTCTCTCCAGACTTGGCTTTCAGCAGTCCCATTTTGTTTTAGTTCTTCAAAAAGTTCTAAGAATAGTATACTTAGTTTGGTGAGACCAGGTTATCCAGAAGCTTTGTCAGTTTACGTAAGAGAACCATCTATGTTCCCTGCAGCTCAGCACTGTTCCCACCACCTTGTACCCCTGCATCCCTGCTCTTCACACATCTGTCCGGCCGTTAGGACATGTGACACTGCTGGCCGTGCCTTAAACTTTAACTCAAACTGACTAGTGTCGTGTGTCTGTTGGTGAACACTTGGTGTACCAGCAGCCATGATGATGAAAATCTTAAAGATGACCAACTTTAAAGCTCAACAGCTCCTTTGTAAATATTTAGCAGTTATTTAAAATGGGAAAAGTCAGTTGTTAGCAGCAAGAAGGGCAGAGGGAAGTGGCTTTTTGTTTACGTGAGATAAAAGCGCTAGCTTGGGACCTTACTCTCTATTCACACCCTCTGCACCAGAGGGAGGGAAGCGTATGTATTTTTGCAGTCTTTGTGGCCGTAGTACTGTTTCTCTGCTCCAGTATATGAGGTCTGTCCAGAAGGTATCCAGCCATGTAATAAGAAAAGTACAGACACTTATTGAAGAAGATTCAAGATACAAGAAACATTGTAATAGGACAATGATGCCTCAGTCCCCTTCAAAGTAGGCACCTTGGGACCTCACTCAGTTCTCCCAGTCACCATCAGCTGCCCTGTCGTATTTTCCTGAATCTCATCTATGGTCTGAAATCTCCTCACTTTCCAAGGTGATTTTAGTTTTGGGAAAAGCCAGAAGTCACAGGGCGCCAAATCTGGATTATAGTGGAGCTGAGTCACCTGGGTGATTTGATGTTTCACCAAAAAACTGCACAAAATGTGATGCTTGAGCAAGCCTGTTGTCGTGATAACGCTTCCAGTTACCAGTTGCCCATAGTTGCGGCCTTCTGAGTCATCCGAATAATTTCCTTGGAGAAATGTTCAAGCTTAACGCAAAATTTGAGGCAGATTTGTTGCTCTGCATTTTGAATGTGACGGCCACGCAGTACACATGCTCACTCAATAGTGTCTACCACCCCCAAGACTATTACAGTGAAGTCGTCATTGTTCACACATGTGCAGATTCTAGTTCACTCTCCTTGCTGCGAGGTTACACTGATGTCACGTAAACGGTTTTTGTTAAATTAACAATAGCTGGATATCTTCCAGACAGACCTCATATATATTTTGAGTGGGAAAAAACAGAGAAAGTGTTTTATTCCTTAAACAAAGTAAGCAAATGCAACAGATTAAAATACTGCAAAGCTTGGTGGTAGGTACCTGAGTGTCCCTGATATTATTTAATGCATTTTTTGGTCCCTTTGATAGAGTTCATAACCAAAAGATGGCGCAGAAGTGCATCTGCCTACAAAATCTGTCCATAATATCCCTCTTCATTTGAAGGGGCAAATAGCCCATTAATGTAAGGAGGCTTCTTGCTTCATAAGACAAAGTAAGGGTTGAGGCAGATGAATAGTTGATAGCTTCTCTTTTCTTCATCCTCCACCACCACCACCACCAGAAAACAAGACAATAAATGTTAGAGGGGTGCATGCAGTTTCTCATGGGCCTAACGCTTCCACTACTTGGTGGGTTGGAGCCCTTTAAAGAAACGATACAAAAATACCTTTCTTTTGTAAATTACCCACGCACGCACTCATCCATGTGAATTCATTATTTGGTCTCCCAGTGCCTTAAAAGGAGTTTGTTCCAGTGAGGGCACCCAAAGCTCAAGCTTCATCAGCTTCATGATTATTCTGCTTCTGGGTCCCAGTAATCACCTAGCCAAACGCTGCTCAGATGCCTTCAACCCATTTTCTGTTCTTTTGACACACTGGTGGCCCTCTGGGCCAAGGACAGAGACATCACTCTTCCTCTGGAAATTCTTGGTGAGGGGCCTTCATCTGAGGCCCGAGCTCAGGCTTGTCCAGGGACTTCATGCTTTTCTCCCTGCTCCACGCTCACTGAAGCTCCAACCCTGGTGCCTGATGAGAAAGGGAAACCATACACCCAATTGCTGGAGCCTTCCCCTGCTTGCAAATCACCCGAGTCAGCTGCCTTCCACCGAAGCCTAATTGTGAAGCCCTACCCCACCTTCAGAATCTCTAGGAACGAGTTATAGAAAGGAAGAAACTAGATCTAGATTCCAATTAACTTTGTCACTGATGGTTATATAACTGTGGCTGAATCACAGTTTCAGTGGGACAGAAAATCTCCCATAATGCAAGTTGCCAAGAATGACAGAAGACCAGGCCCCGATGTTCACGTAATCTGTACTCCCTGGTGTGGAAAACACTGGGGTGGAGGTGGAGAGCGCGGGGCTGGTAAACCGAACAGCGTTTGTCAGTGAAGATACGCCCACTGCCAGCTGAAGGCAGGCAGGCTGAGGCAACCGGGCACGGGGGCACGCAGTGGGCCCAGTAGATCTTTGGGTCAGCAGCCTCACTTAGCAAGTTCGGAACACTTTTTGCTGGTGGCTGCCTTCCACTCTACTAGATTCTTCTCCCACTGAGTTGTGGCTGGTGTGTGTAGGATAACTGAAGGCCTGGGGGGAGGAGACGGGACCTCCTTATCACTGAGCTTCCTCTCGCTCCCATAGACCTGCTCCTGTTAATCTGTTTCTACAGGCAGCGTTTCTCAGCTGCTGGCCTTTGATAGCTTGTTTGCATCCGGATTTATTCCTGCCTCAAGCTCTGTCTTGAGGCAGGTGAGAGATTATTTATAGGTGAGTACCCTGTTAGGTGTTAATGTAGCTTTAAGTCACTTTTAATGTTGTTTGAATGTCGAACATTTGATTTTCTTGTATGTGGCGTATAGCCTGTGGCATTGAAGAGTTAGTCACCACCAATCAGTGGTTTACATACCTGATACATGTGGTGGGTCATTGAATTAACAGGTATATAATAAGGTGAGACTGGTAAATATTCTTTTTCTACCAGAAGAAAAACAAATTAAGAAGGATGCCTTCTATCTAGAATCAGCTACTAGTCATCTTTGTAGACATCTACAACTCATTCTGTTAAATCCTCTCTTCTGTAAATAAACTCCTTTGATCTGGCGGAAATGCAGCATGCCATTAGAATAAAGTATCCAGGTTATTGTACGTCATACAATTAACATATTATCTAGCCATCAGAAAATTTAAGTCAACTAGGTTCCCTGTAATTAATTATCTTAGAATATGCCTTTACGTGCTGTAACGTATGAGTTGCCGGATATCTGATACCAAAACTGTTCAAAGGAATAACCCTAGTTTATTTTAGAAACTGGCTGTTGTAACATTGTGCTTCCTTTCCCTGGTCGTTAGCTGAGTGAAGAATATAATGTATGCTTTTTGTTTCTTCTCTTTCTAGATGTACGTCTGTCACTGAACATAGGCCATTTGAAGGCAGGAGGAAAGCTCATCCGTCAGTATGTCCAAGTACAAACTGGTTATGTTAAGACATGGAGAGGGTGCTTGGAACAAAGAGAATCGTTTTTGTAGCTGGGTGGATCAGAAACTTAACAGTGATGGTTTGGAGGAAGCTCGAAACTGTGGGAAACAACTCAAAGCGCTGAACTTTGAGTTTGATCTTGTATTCACATCTGTCCTTAACCGGTCCATTCACACAGCCTGGCTGATCCTGGAAGAGCTGGGGCAGGAGTGGGTTCCTGTGGAAAGCTCCTGGCGTCTGAATGAGCGTCACTATGGAGCCTTGATTGGTCTCAATAGGGAGAAAATGGCTTTGAATCACGGCGAAGAGCAGGTGAGGCTCTGGAGAAGAAGCTACAATGTGACCCCGCCACCTATCGAAGAGTCTCATCCTTACTACCATGAAATCTACAATGACCGGAGGTACAAAGTGTGTGATGTACCTTTGGATCAACTGCCACGGTCTGAAAGTTTAAAGGATGTTCTGGAGAGACTCCTTCCCTTTTGGAATGAAAGGATTGCTCCTGAAGTATTAAGTGGCAAAACCATTCTGATATCTGCTCATGGAAATAGCAGCAGGGCACTCCTGAAACATCTGGAAGGTACCATCTTTATGCTACTGCTTATTAGAGGTTGCTGATGTTATAGGTGGGCCATAATCTAGAAAGGACAAGGTTGCTAAGCTAACAATGCACAGTCTACACAATAGACTTCTCTTCCCTGTTCTCTTTTCGTCATCAGTCTTTTAAGAATTATTTTGTCCTATAAATCAACAACTCTCTGCCTTTTCTATTCATGTTATCTGGAGCAGTGGTTTCCAAACTTCAGTAAGCATCAGAATCACCCGGAGGGAGAGCTTGGGCTGCCACAGATTGCTGGCCTTGTTGGAGTTTCTGAACTTGTAGACCTGGGGCCTCCAGCCTGAGAATTTGCATTTGTAAGAAGTTTTCAGGTGATGTTGACGCTGTGGCTTGGGGTTCTCCATTTAAGAACTAAAGGACTATATAGCTTTGTTGTAGTAAGATAAAAGGAGGCCAGGGAGGGAAGAAGTTTCAGTAGAGATGTTACTCAAAGCAAACTAATCTATTTGAGTCTTTCAAGATAAGGAAAATTATCTAGACTCCACAGTTTTGCTCACGTTCTTCCAACCTTAAACAATGGTTGCTGTGTTTTCAGGCCTAGGTTTCTTGAACAATTCTTTTGTTCTAGTCCCCTCTTTCCAGACCCAGGCTTAGTCTTTGATTGAGAGAAAGTTGGGGGGAAGGGAGGAAAATAAAAAGAGGGCTCATTGCAGGTAATCAGTAGTACTAGATGTTGTGTTCTAAATGTATTGTGAAATGTATTGTATTGTTACCTGTCTCTCAACATGAATTAAAGAACCATTCTGAGGACTCAGACTCACCAGTGTTAGTGTTGGGCATCAGTGATTACACTGTGACATTTTCAGGACATGTCTCATCCCCTTCTGTCCCTTCATTAATTAATCCCAGCTAGTTGTGCTTTCTGAGTGATCTGCTGTGTCTGGTGTTTTCCTGACTGTCGTCACTGTCGGCAGTTAACTTACTGATGCTAGAACGCGTTTCTTGAACATTCCTTTTCCATTCTGCTTTACTTTTCTGTATGGGGCTGTGAAAAACGGAAGTGTTAACCTTGAATGTGAATCAGTGAAAATAGGGTATTGGAAACAAAATAAAGCGATCTTTATGAGATTTTACTGTAAACTTTTTAGCATGTGTTTCTTTACCCCTAATTTTTATAACACGGCCAACAGCCAAATCATTACTCGTATACCTGTATCCATTCGTTGTGCAGACGTCTGAGAACTACAGACTTTATTGGCTGTTAAAAACTTCATTGGCTAGACATGGCGCTCAATCTGTTTGTGTATGTATATATATATCTCATTTACTCAGCTATATAAATGGTTCTATTCTTCCTTGTTCAGAATAGTCAGATACTTGATTAAATGATATATAACTTAGTCATTATTGGACTATAGTACTTTATTGTTTGAAGAAGAGTTGAGGGTCCTCTTAGGACAACAGCAGGCTGAAATTCACAATTTCAAAGTTACTTCCAGAAGATGTACTCTTTCTCACATGCCAATTTCTTTCTTCAGAGGTGGAATTTAGCTCTCTTTGTGACCGGACACTCTTCCCGAAAGAAAATGTTATCATCTTCAGGATCTTCTTTGCTTCCCTGTCTTATCTAGGAAGCCTTCCCTTTAAAAACAATCTCCTACCCAGAGGCATGGATTAAGGTTGGTTGAGGCCTGGACACAGAAGAAAATATTGGGCCCCTTAAAAAAAAAAAAGAGAGAGACAGGGAAAATAAAAATATATGTTAACCATATTTTATGCAGCGTAGTAATGAAACCAAACTTGGTGTCATTAGAAAAAAGTGTAAGTTGGGGTTTTGCGGGGCCCTTCAGAAGTCGGGGCCCAGGGCGCCCGCTGTTAAATTCGCCTCTGCTCCTGCCATTTAGTGCCATTTACTCTATTTCAGGTTTAGATGTCTTTAAGATTATTCTGTAGCCCAACTGTAGCTCATTCTAGTGCCTTCTCCTATTAGCGCATTGATGATTTAACTATTTATTACTGTTCTTTTTTGAAGGAAATATGATGTTTTAACAAATCGTTAAAGGAGACTGTCACCGTCCTGGCTGGGTGGCCCAGTAGGTTGTAGCTTTGTTCCATGTGCCAAAGGATTGCAGGTTCTCTTCCTGGTTGGGCACACACATACTTTGGGGGTCTGATCCTTGATTGGGGTGTGTGCAGGAGGGAATCGATTGATATTTCTCTCTCACATTGATGGTTCTCTGTCTCTCTCCCTTTCTCTCTCTCTAAAGTCAATAATTAAAGAAAAAAATATCCTCAGGTGAGGATTATTTTTGGGCTGTAGTGCCCCCTGGTGATACTGTTAAGATTTGTGAAGTTCTTTGATGTTGCTGTGATTCCCTATAATGATTTACTCCCACGCCCTAACATGGAAGAAATTATTTCGTGTGCATGAAAAAGACTGGAGTGTATTTTATAATGTAACTATAATCACTTTATAATTACTTCTCTCTTATTTTAGGAGTCCTCTAAATGCCATTTTCCACTAATAGAATTTCTTTCATTGTGTATATTGAAGAATAAGATCCAAGCATTCTATGTCACAGCTCTAAGAATTAAGCATAAGTGACTTTCCCAAGATCAGAAGAAATAGTGTATGTTATTTCTTCCATGTCATTTCTGTTAATTTAGTGAGATTTCAGCCCTTTTAAAGCTTGTTCTAAATATATCATATTTTTCATTCCATAAGAGGTACTCCCCCCCTCCCAAAGTAGGGGGAAATGTCTGTGCGTCTTATGGAACAAATATTGTGTCACAGACCGTGACGTGTATTACCTGACCTGTCAGTGAAGGATGAAACCGTTGTATGGTCATTCAAAAAATGTGGCATTAGCAATGCCTTAGATGGAACTGAAGATAGGATCATATATGAAGATAGCGAAGAAAGTAGTATCAGTGATTGTGAGTAACTGAGCTTCATAAATTCTGACACTAGCAATGACGAGTTCTTGGGGTTCCCAGAAAACTAGAAGAGTACTTGAACCTTAAAGTCTCTCCTCACTTGTTAATGACAGTGATGATGGTTCTTAATACCGCTGTTGACTGCTGTTCACTTTACATGGTTGAAATATTATTCTGTTATATTTTATTAAATATTTTAGTACACCATTTGGTTCAGAATATTTTCTTTTTTCTTGTTTTCCACCTCTAAACCTAGGTGCGTCTTATGGTCAGGTGCATCTTATAGTGCAAAAAATACGGTATGTGCTCACTGGAATGGGACTACCAACATGAGACCTCTTATCTTGCCATGCATAACTTTCAGGAGCTCAAGTTTTAGGGCTACAGTGGTACTTGACAAATTCCCAGCCTAAAAAGCATCCCATTGAATTTGGATGCTAACTTTTCAAGACTCCAAAAATTAAGTGGATATTTCTTACTTTAGGGGGAAAATGTAGATTTTTGTTTTATAAGAAGAAATACTTGCCAATTCGTGTTTGTGTTTTTTGTTTTAAAAACATCAAAATTTACCATCTTGACTGTGCATTTATTTTTACTCTAAGATTATATGACCATACACCCGATTTTCTGGTTAATATCTTTTATCGTAGAGCAATTATTAATAGCATCCTCTTTCACTTTCAGAAGTGCTCCAGCTTGGATAAGTTATACTTACTACTATAAAGATGTTAGCTTTCTCTAATATTAAGAAAGTATCCTTGAAGTTAATGTGGCTAGATTCCATATGTTCTATTAACACAGAAGTTACTAAATTTTTTGCATTGATTACCAAAGTAAAAATGATTGTGGTTATAGATTCATCTGATTCCTAGTCATGCTTCCTAAATATGCTTATATAAAATTCTCCCCTATAAAACAGGATCTTTCAAAGAACGGGGGCAATTTTTCCCTGTATTGTCTTACTGCCTAACAGACTTAAAATATTTCACCTTCTCCTGGGAAGGAGTGTGGTGACTGATAGAATCAATGCCAGAATACTGTCGTATCATAAAAGTACTTTCTTCTTATTCTTTACGACTATAACTTCGGGGTAGGAAGAAAGAGGACCCAATAACTGATTAGAGTATTGGTTGACCCTGAAATCTCAAGGTGCCTCTGGTAATGAGGGTATTCTAGTGTTCCTCATCTTCTCTAGATTGTATATACCTCAACAACGGAGAGGGTTGGTGCTTTAGACGTTACGTTGTTTCTCTACTATTTGGTGTTAATGACATAACTCTACAGGCAATCAAATCCTGACGGGCACTTTTTCCATTTGGGGGAAGAACATGGGTGCTGTTGAAGGAAAGATGAAACCCATACAGACCTCAGATGACTTGGGTACGAGCATGATCATTAGATGGGGTCGCCAGTTCCGCCCAAACCCAGTCTACTGTCTCTACACACGATGACCACTTTGGCTTTTTTGTTTTAAATTTTTTTCAGAAAAGTAGCTCTTCCCTTGATCTGTTTTTTGTTTGGAATAGTGTGTTTTAAGGAGCCACGTCAGGAGTATCTTTGGCAGGTAAACCATAAAAGGGTAACTTGATGCAAGTAATTGAGTCTTAAATTATTACTGCTGTTACTCCAACGTGGTAGCCTGTGAATGGCTTTCACGCTGTAGTCTGTGCGTGGTGTTCCCTGATACCGCTCTGCAAGGCGGCCGTCTTTTGAGTGCATACTTTGTGCCAAGTGCAGTTCTTGTTTAATGTAGGAACTAGCACACGGCTCTGAACTCACTGGAAAGCTATGGTTCAATACTATGTTTTACTCTGCTCTTTCGTGTATCCAGGTCATTTTAAAAATTTCATTTGATCAATCATTGATCACTAAGCTGGTTTGCTGAAAGAAACTTTAAAGAGGAGTTAAGGTCAGTGAAGCCAGTAGGGTGGTCCTAATCCAATATGACTGGTAGCCTTTTAAGAAGAGGAAACTTGGATACAGGCACACACAGAGGGAAGACCCTGTGAAGACACAAGGAGGTGACAGCCATCTCCAAGTCAAGAAGAGCGGCCTTAGGGAAAAAAAAAAAATTCCTTGATATCTCTAGAATTGTGAGAAATTTTCTGGTTTTTTAAAGCTGTTATGTATTGTATGATTCCATTTATATGCCATTCAGGAAAAGGCAAGACTATTCCGTCAGAAAACAGATCAATGAAGGAGGGTAGGCTGTAAAGGGGCACAGGAAATTTGGGGGGATGATAGAACTATTCTGTACATCAGGAAGGGTGAATTTCACTGTATGTAAATTATAGTTCAGTTTTAAAAGACTTAACTAACTTTATCTAGTGAATAGGCCATTGCTCCAATTGGGACCTTGCCTTTTGTTTTACAAAATAATAGACTAGATTAGTTTGTTGATTAGTAGAATTGAATGGAAGTTACTATGTCCATCTACCTGTTTCTGTGAAAACGAACCTGGGGGCATCATTATGTTTTCTCAGTGCTCAGGGGCTATTGGTGCTGACTTTATTTAGCACCTACACTGCGGTCAGTGCAGGGAATTACCTTTTAAAGTCCTTCTTTCTTCTTCCCAAGAAGCTATGTACAAGCTGCTGGACCGTGAAGTTTTGTGCTTAGAGGTTGTGAACTCCTTTAGCAAAGGTTTTTCTGCCCCCAAATTACTTCTTCTCATTTGCCATCCGATTCTAAGTTCCATTCTTAAGTGGGCCTTCCGTTGATCTTTCTCCCTTTTTCACAACCACCTAGTCTAGTAGGTCACTAGGACCTCCTGGAGTCCAAGCAGGAGCGCAGCACAGTGAGAGGCGAGTGTGGCTGAGTCCGAGCTAGTTAACACGCCTGGACCAGAACTGCCAACACAGGCTTTGAGCAGGATGGCCTCCACCCTGTGGAATTACTTACTTATATCATATCTCTGCTTTTAAGTTATATGTAAGTTTGGGATTGTTTTACTTTTAATTTAATAGTAATTCTTAATACTTTTAGGAGAGAGAAGACTTAAAGCAGATGTGAAATATTATATAGTAAGAAAACTCCTACCTACGGGACTGCCATACTGATTTCAGCAGCACAATTTCCTGTGCTATACATACTAACAAGTTCAGATTGAAGCAGGGCCCACCTCTCACTGGTTCAAACACACTCCTCACTGCCCTGAAAACTCTGCACCCAGACTCAGAATCTAAAGGCACGCTGTTCTGTAGTGTTCCAGACAGGCGTTGTTTCTTTCTCCCTGACTGGCATAGTCACTTCCTGTTTGTTTCCTGCCGGCCCACACTAAAGGCAAGGCCAGGTCCTGAACTGAGGCACTGGATGCTGTCTGCGTCTTGCCAGCGGAAGTGGATTGTTTAGTCTGGGTTCAAGCGCAGGGCTAGGCGGTTTCAAGTTTGGAATCAAAGTGGCATGCAAGAGACTCATGAAAGACAGACTTGATTCCTGAAAAATTGCGTGCAGCTGTCCACAGACAAGGCAAAGAAGTGGTTGGATGAAATTAGAGAATCAGGGAGGAAAGGTCAGCGGGAACTCGCTGTGGGGACAGGGACAGGCGAGTCAGTCACCTTTGGCATTTTAGTGTGGTATTTTCAGAAGCAGCAAATTCAGGCCTCTCTTCTGCGAAACAAATACTAGCCTAGTGGTTCAGTTAAGCTTTCTCTTATTATTAAAAGTGTCATTGATTTATAAGAACCTTAATTTTTAAAGTTGTATGCTATTTAATTATAAAATTAAATGTAGAAAGGTTTCTTCTCTCTTCCTTATTCTAAATTAGAGGCTCTTATTCTGTTGTCATGGTAACAACATTCAGATAACCCATTTCCACTTGTTCCCAGACATTCTTTAAGTTGTACATAGATAGCATTCAAATCTTAAAGAATTGTAATTAAAAATAGGTAGATCATCCATAAAATTCAGAATTTCTTGTGTTAGCTCTTATTTTGGCGATAGAAGAATACAGCACTCTTATCACAAATACCCATCGGGGTGGATTTTGAATTGTGACTTACGTGACTGGGAAAGAGAAGTGAGGCAGGGGTGGGACCTCATACTCAAATGATTTGGTCAAAACTGTTTTCCGCTTTTCTAATCCCCCAAAATATGCATTTTAGAAGTAGGGTTTCCTATTGTCCCATAACAAATCAACCTCTCTGCTTCTTTTCTCCTATTTCCTGATAGTCAAAGATTTGAGCAAGTACTTTGGAGAAAATCAAAGAAAATACAAGTAAGACAAATTTAGTATGAATTATTTACTTTATTAGCACTAAACGCAAACAGCCTTTTGTTCAACTTTTTCAATTCTCTCTTTTTTTCTTGGTAAGGTAACGAAGGGGACACCATCTTTAATCAAAACTTTTAACAGTGAAAGACTAGATTTAATTTGAAAGCCCAAAGAGTTCAGATTCATTCATTTCCACTGTGTTCCAAAGATCTGTTAAGTCAGGTACTGTCCTTGGTATAAGGCTGCAGCACCTAGAATTGGACACACAAAGTCCTTACTTTTGAGGAGCTTGTCTCCATTTTTATCTCTTTCTAACACTCAGCCAATACCTGTACCTCTGAAAAGGCCTCAGAATTGTAAGGAATAAAGAAGCCAGTGATTCTCAAACCAGTAGGAGATAATTAACAGATGAATCATGAAAAAGGGGCCAAGAAGTGACATTCCGCAGCTCCTCACACATATCTCTGGGATCAAAAGGAGGAAGATGGTTGTCAGCAAACACAGAGAAATGGGAAGATGTAGCTTAGGTAACTTTGCAAAGAAGTTGGAGAGAGACCTATCACTAGATTACCTTAGTTAATGATACCCTTAGTGAAGTAGTTAATCACATTAGATTGTGAACCCAGATTAACCAGTAATGGAGAAATGGGGGAGAGGGAAGGGGGAGTTAATCGCGTTAGTATAAAACCAGTTTACTTTGTCTACTTCTCGCGCGCATGCCCCTGGCTGGCTGTACAGACTCTACAGACTCATGAATAAACGCCTTGCTTTGCTGCTGAAATCTGTGTCTCGGTGTTCTATTGAGCGTTTCTCACAGAATGCTTTCATGTATAGGCTTTAGGCATTAGGGTTTTTAATTAATCTTTTTAATTCCTTATAGCCTTTATTTATATGTAAAAAGCAGATGTATAATACTTACAGCTCTGTAGCTTCAGCTCCACTGGAGAGGATACTCCAGCGTCATCGCAAGATGTCGATTCAACACGGGAGGAGACAGATACCGTGTCACTCCTGAGTCGGACTGCACAGCCATTCTCGGCGGTGCAGATAGACTTTTAAGAAGCTACACCATCGTCTCTCGAGACGGACGGCTGCCGAGAGAGAGAGAGAATACTTACAGTTATACTAGTGAATGATATAGTTAAATAATTTGCGCATCCTGGCAGCCATCACATGATAGCAGTCCTTAACAGTTGAAAAAACATATATAAATTCTTGCAGGGGGTAAGGCACTTTTCAAGGTCGTGAGTGGTACAGGGTTGGATGAAACATGCTTCCTGTTCAAGGAGTTCATAATCCTAGGGGGAGACGGGAGCATTTGCACAGGCTCCTCCAAGAGAAGGCAACGTGTGATTGGTGTAGTACTTACTCAGTGGTCTCTCTGTGGTTCCTGTTTCTGCTGCAGTGATTTGGGGGAGGTGGCCTTACGAGTACAGACCTGAGTTTCTGAAGTCAGTCCTGTGTGCAGAAAATGAAATTAGAATTTATCCTCATATTGCCCTTGAGTTGTTACCGCTTTGACTTACCACCGAACTTTTATTATTTCTTACTTGAAATATCCCGATCCTTTAAATTGATTTCAGTTAACTCCTAGAAGGTCCACATGAACATTCAAGAATTAAAGGTAATGGTTGGTGGTTTATAAGGGGATGGCTACAGAGGGGGAGTGATGGAGAAAGGTTGGCGCAGGATGAGAACGCTGTGATCTTTCCCTTCAGAACATTCGTGGGTGCTGTATAAAAAATCTGTGCCACACTGGCCTGCAAACCAAAGGGTCGCTGGTTCGATTCCCAGTCAGGGCACATGCCTGGGTTGTGAGTCAGGTACCCATTTGGGGGTGCGTGAGAGGCAACCACACACTGATGTTTCTCTCCCTCTCTTTCTCCCTCCCTTCCCCCTCCCTAAAAATAAATAAATAAAATCTTTAAAAAATAATCTACGCCAGTTATCAGACAGAAGATGTGATCTCTGGCCACTAGTTTTAACTTTTATATGATGTTCCAGTTAATGAGTTAGTAACACAAAATTACATAAGATAGTATTAATTCAATTTGGTTTAGTCCAGTGCAGATACATTATTCTAGCCTTAGGAGTTCTGCTTGCCTAACTTCCTTAGGACAAAGAATGTGACTTCTGCCAAATTGAGCAATGAGTAATGGCCTCACTGTGGTTTTTCCTAATTTGCTATTTAAAATTTAAGTCTCATTGACTGATTATTAACCAGTCTAAGTATTTTAAATATTTGGACGTAATTAGTCTGCTGTGTGAATGGCTGGAGTAGTCATTAAAGTGGAATGTTACTTTATTTAAATTGGAAATGTTCTGCTTTTGTTGAGCTCTCCTTCCTTGGTAAGTCAGAAACTATAGTTCTCATGGCCTTTGTTTTGTTGGCTCTTTGATTTGATCCCACACATCTAAGCCATAGGCATGAGCTTGAGAATGGTGCTATTCAAGAGAGGACCCGCTAGGTCTGGTTAGATCTGAACCCAAAAGTCACAGACTGTAACCCCTAAATCTCATCACTAGTGTGTTAGCTATTTCAAGGGGATCAGAAACATGTATTCACATCCTTTACTAATTTTGAAAACATGAGAACCCTGGGCGCTGCGGTCCGGTGTCGTGAGCAAGGGAGCAACCCCCCAAAGAGTCACTCACACACGTGTGTATCTTTCACAATGCCAGCTTTATTAGGGGAGGGCCCAGGGCCCCCCCAATAAGCCAACAGAGTCACACGCATTTTATACACACAGGGGGGGAGCTTACGTGATAGAAGCAAGCAGAGCAAACATCCTGTGCGAAGTCCCGGGTCAGTGCCAGCATCTGCAGGTGGAAAGGCTGTCGTGGGTCTCAAGCCAGGTGGCTGCAGTGGTGGCACACATCCGGGGGAGGGGAAGCCTGGCAGGGCTCCGGGGGTGATGCTTGGTACAGCCGCGCTTGCGCGTTGCGTGGCCAGAGCTCTGAGTTCTTATAGCCCACCAACAGGGGAGGCCCCACTCATACTGGTGTCCGGTGCGCAGGCTTGTGGTTTGGGCACTCTGGGCCCCTCCTAAGGGCATTCCCGTTTTCCGCCTTTTCCTCAGTCTTGACATAGCACTCGACCTAACCGTCATGGCTGACAGTGACTCCATATTGGATTGTCAAAGATGTCCAAAAAGTCCTCTCTGTTCTTGTTCCATACTTTCGGTTGGCACCCAGCCTTTCACGGGGGCAGTGCGTTCATACAGATATTTTCCTCCCTCCTTATGCTGGGGTGGAAGTAGCAACAAATGTGTCAGGTGACCAGAGTCGAAGTCCTGGGATTCGGGAATTAAAAAACAAAACCAGAAATAGGCCCGGTTCTACTACCTTAACAGTTTTGTGAGTTGAGCAGTTTTATTTAACGTCTCTGAATTTATTTAGTATTTTTAACAGCCTTATTGAGATATTATTCACATACCATATAATTCGTGCATGTAAAGTATATAGTTCATTGGCTTTCAGAGTTGTCCATCCATCAGCACAGTTGATTCTGGAACATTTTCATTACCCTCAAAAGAAACTCGATACCTAACTGTCACTTCCCAGTCCCCTCATTCTCTCTGGCCCTAGGCAATCACTAATCTATTTATAAATTTGCCTATTCTGGACATTTCACGTAAATGGAATGGTACAATATGTAGTCTTTTGTGACTGGCTTCTTTCACTTAGCGTACTATTTCAAGGTTCATCAGTATTTAGTGTGTATTAGCACTTCATTCTTTTTATTGCCAAATAATATTCTACTGTATGGATATACTACATTTAATGTATTCATTCATCAGCTGATGGACATTTAAGCTGTTCTCACTTTTTGGCTGTTACAAATAATGCTGCTCTGAAAGTTCATGTACAGGTTTTTGTGTGGACCTATGTTTTCACTTCTCTTGGGTATATAACGAAGAGTGAGATTGCTGGGTCACATGGTAACCCTATGCTTTCCAAAGTGTCCACACCATTTTATACTCTTAATTTTTACAGTGTATTAGGATTCCAGTTTTCTGTATCCTCACCAGCACTTATTTATAATCTGACTTTTATTTTTATTATAGCCATACTAGTGGATATGAAGCGTTATCGCATTGTGGTTTTGATTTGCCTTTTCCCGATGACTAATCACGTGGAGCCTCTCTTCATGCGCTTACTGGCCATTTGTGTTTCTGTTTTGGAGAAATGTCTGTTCGGATCTTTTGCCCATTTTAAAATTTGGTCATTCGTCTTTTTATTATTGAAGTGTAATAGTTCTCTATATACCCTAAATACAAGTCTCATCAGATACATGAGTTGCAAAATCTTTTCTTCCAATATGTGTTATCTTTTCACTCTCTTACTAGTGTGCTTTGAAGCAGAAACATTTAAAAATTTTATATGCCCAGTTTATCTACTTTTTTCTTTGAGTATGCTTTTAGTGTCATATGTAAGAAACCATTGCCTAATTCAAGGTCATGAGATTTTACTCTTCTGTGTTCTACATACTTTAAAACTTTAGCTCTTATATCTAAGTCTTTGATCCATTTTGAGTTAATTTTTATATATGGTATGAGGTAGGGGCCCGACCTCATTCTTTGGCATGTCAATATTCAGTTGTCCTAGCACGGTTTGTTGAAAAGAATATTCTTTCTTCATTTAGTTGTCTTGGGACACTTGCTGAAAATCAGTTGATCAAAAATATGAGGTTCTATTTTGAATTCCCAGTTCTATTCTATTGACTGTGTCTATCTTATGTAAATACCTCTTATCACATACAAGTACCACACTATCTTGATTTTTGTAGCTTTGCAGTAAGTTTTGAAATCAGGAAGTGTGAGTCTCTCAGTTATGTTTTTCTTTTTCAAGGTATTTTGGGCTATTCTGAGTGCCTTGAATCTCCACATGAATTTTATGGTCAGTGTGTCAATTTCTGCAAAAAGAAAAATCAGCTGAAATTTTGATAGGGATTGTGTTGAATCTGTATGTTAATTTGGGGAAGCTGTTTTGTAGTGTTCAGAGGATAAATTGTTTACTTCTTTGGTTAAATTTATTTCTAAGTATATTATTCTTTTTGTTGCTAATGTAAATAGATATGTTTTCTTAATTTCATTTTTGATTTGCTCATCAGTATGTAGAAATACAATTAGTTTTATACATTAATTTTGTCTCATGCAACGTTGCTGAACTCATTTATTGGTTCAAGTGTCATCTGAAAATAGAGATAGTTTACTTCTTTCTTTTTGATTGGGATGCCTTTTATTTCTTTTTCTTGACTAGTTGCCCAGGCTAGAAACTCCAGTACAATGTTGAATAAAAGTGGAAGTTTAGTCATTTTAAAATAAAGTCCTAGGGGGGGGAGGGGGGCAGGGGGGAGAGGATTGGAACTGTTGTAGCAATGTAATCAATAAAAAACATTAAAAAAAAATAATAATAACAATAAATTAAAAGATCTTGAAAAAAAAAAAAATAAAATAAAATAAAGTCCTAGGCCCAAAAACATTTGTAAAGGTTAATGGTTGGTGATGTTGTAGAGTCTCACAATCTATAAGCAATGAATCTGAGATACTGATAGATGTGAACACTCATTATTTCTATTTCACCTGGAAAATGTTGGTCAACATGGTGTTTTTTACTAAATGGTTGTCTCCTACCAAATTGTTTTTTGTAGTGAAAATTTAGATTAATTGAAGAAATTATAAAATCCATCTCTCTCTCCAATTCAGTGGGCAATATGCCTGCAGACTCTGACCACAGATAAAACATGGTCCTTGTGTGATAGATTATTGTAGACACTAGTCAGTGTCCCCATGTTCCTCTCAAGGCTTCTAAAGTGCCTTTGTTTTTCCTAGCCATACGAATAAAACAGAGGAGCTTTGGTGCTAGAAGAGACTATCCTTCCTCCTCTTATAAATGAAGAAATAGTTCAGTGGAGGTAAAATCCTGGCCAAGGTCACAAGTGTCCTTCCCCAGAGTACTATGCATGTCATAGGCCCTCAGTTACTGGTTGCTGATTGAGTCAGGCCTTCAGGGCTCCCAATGGGTTTGGGGTGAGAACTACTGGGTTCTAAAGCCTCAGGGGTCACCTGGCTCTAAACCTCATGCTGGTGAATTCTGCCGCTGCTGTCTCCAAGGCTCACGTGTAGCAGCTGTGGAGCATCCAGCTGACAGATCAGGCCTTTTGGAGCCAGAGGGTTCTTAGAATCTCCCCTGCTAAACAGCTGTCTGTCTGATCTGAACGGATCTGTTCTTGGCAGCTTTAGCTTGGGATGGTAATCTTGTGTAGGGCTGCAGTGTGGGAACGGAGGTTTGGCAGGGCAACGTTGTGTTTTAGGGGCCCCTCCCCACCCTTTAAATAGTCTACCTAGAAGAGAATTTGTAGCAGAGAAAGAAGAAACATTTACTGTCTTTTACTTTTTCCTGTTCTCTTTTAAGTCCATTCCTCTCACCCCACACCCTTTGTAATGGTAAAGGAAGAATGTGTGTGTTTCTTTTCTTAATTTGTCAGAGGAGATGGAGGCCCAGAGAAGTTAGGTGCCTAAAGTTACAGAGTTGGTATATTGGGGGAACTGGCAGAGAGGAGATGCGCTGCACTGACCCTCATTCCATAGTGGCTTGAGTATGGACAGTTTGTGCGTGAGAGTTTGCAGGTAGATCTCTGGGCCCAGAAATGAAATTCTACTCAAGAATTACCCTAGCGCTTGGGATCCAGTGCTATGATTCTGTGATTTTTGGCTGGTGCTGTAATTATGACATTGGTTAATTAAAATGGCAAAGGACATCGAGAACTAGCTGCTAATAATGTTTTTTGCCATCATCGCCTCCCAAGTAAAGACAGACCGTCAGACTTCCTCAGAAGTGGCTCCCCCTTGGTCCTTTCTATTAATACAGACAGAAGCATTTGGTTGGTATGTAGAAGTCTATGTAACGAAAGTGTGTTTTTAAAATAGGTAATTTGAAGTTTCAGTTACCTTTTAATTTGCTTAACTCTGTCTCTTGTGTCCTCCCTTCTTGTTGCCCATTTTGAACTCAGAAGAACTTAAAGGCACTACTTTGTACAGTAGTTATAGACACCTGGGTTTGAATCAGGCTCTGCTACTTACTGTGTGATCTTCCATTGTTTGCTTAACCTCTCTGTGCCACGTTACACAGAAAAATAATAGCTTATAACCTCATAGGATTATAGCAATGATTAAATGAGTTAATATAGAGAAAGTGCTTAAAAGAGCACCTGGCATGTAGAATGTACCCAGTACATCTTAGCTGTTTATTGTTAAAAGCAGTCATAATAATTAAATACTGTCACTACCACAGCTACTATTATTACTCGAACTCCAACTCTTCTGGTCACAGTTGAACTACCTGTAATTTAGCTTATTTTAAAGAGAATTGAAGGTAATTTGTCCATTACACATACCCTCCTCTCCTATTAGTTGGGACGATAAGGGACAGGAGGACAGTGAGGCCCGTTCACAAGGCATCCCTTACAGTCCTTTCCTGATTCCCCCTCATTGGTGTTCTAAGTAGCCAGGGAAGTGCTCCTCCTGCCTGGGTTTAGCCCAGGTCATTCCAAGCTCACTCAGTGTTGGGAACCCAACCACATTCTCATCCATTGAACTAGATTTAGAGGTTAATTTCAGCCAGCCTGGGGACATCATATAAGAGGGAAAACAAAATCAGAAAACCCTCCTAGGTCACTTTAAGGTTTTTCAAGGCTGATTCATGTGGAAAATCAGTAGCACAAATATAGACGTGGAGAGAATGATTTTCATTCTTTTAGGCTTTAGATGGGAAACAGCCAGGAACAGGTTGTCCCAAAAGGTATTTCCTGTCCTACAATATGAAGTGATGGTAATTTCTGTCTTGGGTTTTATTTTAATTTTTTTTTTTTTTAATTTTTTAACTTCTGGGAAGTTCTTGGCTTCCAGTAACTATAGCTAGAATCCCTCACAGCATCTGGCCTGGTTCCTGACAGGCAGTTAATCTGGGACTAAGTAAATGTGCAGTTAAGCAACTAAACAGAACTTCCTCCTGGGTCGTCCTTAATGCCTTGTTCCTTCCTCTCTTAATCTACAGGTATCTCAGATGAAGACATTATCAACATCACTCTTCCCACTGGCGTTCCCATTCTCCTGGAGCTGGATGAGAACCTGCGTGCTGTTGGGCCTCACCAGTTCCTGGGTGACCAAGAGGCTATCCAAGCAGCCATTAAGAAAGTAGAGGATCAAGGAAAAGTGAAAAAGAGCTGAGAAATAAAGCCTTTCCCAAGTGCTAGACAGGAATAGCTATAAAAAGGAGTGGCATGCAGTATGTTATAGGTGCTGATCTCTCTCTCTCTCTTTCTCTCTCCATCTCTCTCTCTCTCTCTCTGATTTTTCCAGAGTTAGGCTGTGGAGTGAAGTTTGTATAGGTAACTAAGTAACTTATGTTGGCCCAGGTAACGACTTGAGGGTGCCTGAGTGCTGATGTCATAAGCCTTATGGATTAGCTCTCCTGCTGTCCCTGTTTGAATTAGTCACTAAGCTAGTAACCAGTTGGGGCTTAGTCAGCGTCATAAGTTTCTGAGATGGGAGGGGTTCACGTATGTAGAGTTTAAGGCATTCAGTATATTATGTTTGAGTCACCACTGACAGGCATTACTTCTCCAATAAATAGTTCACTTTTATATTTACTAAGAGTTTCTGGGGTGATAGAAAAGGATATTAGTTAACGAACTATACTTAAGTATTTATTACTAGTCTTTTCCTCTAGGAAAAGGGATGTTTTGTAGGTAAGATGAGAGGCGCATTTGGTGGGAAAGCCACAGATGGGTTCCCCCAAGATAGCCAGCAATGAACAACAAGGCTCCGTGCCTTGTCCCCAGTCCAGAGACTCCTTTGTTTGACATTTGCTGGAATTCCTCTTTGGCAGCTAGAATTAGCAGCACGTAGACAAGTGTAGCTGTTTGTGTTCTCTTTTTGTTTTGTTTTTGTTCTTTGAACCTTAATCCTTGCGTTCCTAAAATTGGTTTAAAAATAAAGTTCTGTGACCAAAAATAATAGCTCCAGGTACCTCTGTATGATTCATAAATATTAGATAAAGGCCCGAACTGGTCTTCTGCTCTTATCTTTCTGTAACACTCAAAAAGTTGCACCTTTTTTCAACATGTGGGCACTCCTGATTCTCTATAAACTGAAGGTTGGTGTCAGGGAGAAGGTATATTATAGTGGGTGTAATTTTATTCACGTGAGCGGGGGAAATGATATACTGGAGCGCGTCACAGACTTCTGTTGTTCATCTGCTGATAGCTAAGAGTAGCCAAGGTACATCATGGGCAGAATTGATTGCTTATCAGTCTTAATGATACTGTTTTCCATAGTATATTTTTAGATACTGTAGGTATGTAAGTCATTTCTTTATTGCCTTATTTCAAAGCAAGTAACACATATTTCAAGGATAAAGGCGTGTAAAAAATTTGCAGCTGTAATGGCTGTTACAGCGAGTTACCATTTTTTTAATGGCTTTCCATTGGTGGATTAGCTTATTTGTATCCGTGTTATAGTAAAACTGGCATTAGAAGAAAACTAATTCTAAAACCCTTGCCACTGCTTGGTTTCCATTTTATCTTTTATTCAAGACTCGTAGAGCATTGGCTGAGGAAGATGGCTGGGGAAAAAAAAGGCATGAACTTGGTTTGTTCACAGCTGTCCACATCTGTGATGCATAAGGACATGAACTGTGGATGCTTTAAGTTTCTGACCGACTGCTGCCTTCCCTACTGTCGTCCTTCTTTTTAGTCCAGCTGCTTAGTCAAATGACACTTTAGAATTCAGAGATCAGAGTCGGCTGCCAACTACCAGCTCTTCCTACAACTCCAAACCTGTCATAAGGCTACAGCTTAGACCTTTTGTGAACAGCTTCGTCTCTGGAATTGGCCTCTGAATTTTCCCGCCCAAGTCATAACCATGTCTTAATGCAGCTCAAATCCTAGAGTTGGGTTCTTCCTTGTTCCCCACCTAGATGTCCACTTCCGGTGCCACCCCCCACCTCCAGCAACATCATGATGTGCTTCTGCATACAAAGCTACACTTCAGAATCTTGTCGACTTCCTCGGGTAGGGATAGTTTGGGATGCTTTTGATATAATTTGGTTTTGTTGTTTTTGAGATCTTGGCTGAAATAAATGGAGAGACATTCATGACAGCATGTAAAATTATTTTTAAGAACTCCAGCACCTCAGCCTCAGATCACCTAGCGACCCATTTCTTTTGCATAGCTTACAAGGTATTCGTAATTTTTGATGTAGGGATGTTGAAGGTTGCCTAACCTGCCTCCTACCTTGGCATCCTTCTGTGCTATATCAAGCTGGGACCAAAAAAAAACCAAAAACAACCAACAAACAAAAAAGAATTTTAAATTATATTTTAAATAAATGGTAGACAGCTTGTCTAGAAATATGGTCCTTGGAGAGGGCAGCCCACCGTGCTGCCAGGTTGGGTTTGCCCTGGAGCCGGCTACACGTCCCCTCTGCCCCGGCCGAGATCATTGTCCCCGTGTGGTAAGAGGAGGACTGCAGCAAGATGCTACTCCTAGAGTTTTAGTACCCTGAGACTTTTTCTACAAGAGTAAAAGTGCTGCTTCAGAAAATGGGGGTTCTTGCATCATTTAACTTGAGCACTGAATTAACAAAGCCTCCTTGGTTAGAATGTGTTACATCACATGTTTTTCCTTAATAAGTTGTGCAAGGAAGATTTTTTAAATGTGATCTGTCTATTGCCAAGCTCAATGAGATTCTTTTGCAGACTATTTCTGATCTTGGATTATGACCAGTTTATTAAAATGCAGTTATTACATGCACACATCAATGGCAATGGTTGTCTTCTAGCCTGGGAAGATTCCCTGTGCTCTGCAGCTTTGGGGGGGTAAAATGCTCTTTCTGCTCAGTGTGCGAGCCTGTTAAAGGCAATACCCACTGGGCAACAGTTGGCCAACTTGGTGGCCAGAGCAAAAAATTCCCTGGTCATACTGCCACCCCCAGGAAAGAGAGAAGCCAGAGGTCATGTACTTTCCCCTGATTTCTATTGTATATATATAGTTCTTTTCTGGGCTCCTTACCATTTTTCACAAAATGGGGTAGGGGAAACAGCTTAACGAGATAGAAGTTTCATTACTCCCAGGGCCATTTTTAATTCTTTCTTATGCTTTTATAAGTGATAGGATTCTTTTCAAAGTCCAACTTCCCTCTCACCTAGAAAGTCTTTCAAAGGTTCTTCCCTCAGAAATATACCAAAACTGTTGCAGATCTTGATCATGTTTCCTGTGTTTGTGTTTTGCATAATTGTATTTTGCAAGTTTGGGGCTCACATTTACGACACCATTTGTTGTATTAAACCAGGCCTTGCCTCGCAGCAGATCTGGCCAAGGCAGATGGCATGTTATGCTGTAGCCTAAGGTTTTCACTTTGGACTAGGAGGGGATTTTAAACCACTCATCCCAAGGGGACTAGAAAACATCCAAACTTCAAGAATATTTTAATTATTCAATCTCCTTCTAATGACAAACTTATTTGGCAAAATGGTAGGCAGGATTGAAGTCACTCTTTCCACAATTGGTAAATTTTTATTTATTGGAGGGTGATCTAACTATTAGAGTTTAGTCTTTAAGACATTGGGACCTCAAGTTGCCAAAAAGAATGTATTGTAAATTCCTTTGACAATATTTTAAAGGTAAGCTATCTCCTCACTCTCTTCCCCCGACCCTACTGGATTATTTTGAAACAAATGCCAAACATCAAATGGTATAGATTTTGAAAAGGAAAGTGGCTTCCGTAGCCTTTGATAATGAGAAGCCATCAGGCATCTGCCGTGAACTTTGTCCTTTTTGGTGCTCTAGGGAAACCAAACAGAAGCCCTTACTAAATTGTCCAGTTTGAATCTTGACTTGTATATAGTCCATTATCTCTGATTGCTGTTGGTCTGTTTTGTGTGACTTCCGCAGGATAATGTGGGATGATTTGGAAGTTAAAGAAAGACCCTGTTTTATTAGTTGGAACTGGAGATATTTGTATGAACGTGTGGGTAGGTATATGTGTTTTCCTCTTTCTTCCCAATATCACCGCTTCCTCCCCCACTCCCAGATCTGGCTCTGTCCTCTGAAAAGTCCTAGGAGCAATACCTAGTGAAAATGAGCACACCTAGTTCCCTTGATCTTTCTAAATACTATGTCACATAACCAGAGATGCTGGTTGAATCCCAGGTTTGGGGCAGATAAAGTATAAGGTGAGCTTGGAACATCTTGAGTCAGAAAAGAAGAAAATGCCCAAAACCTGATGGTGAGACACAAAAATTGGCTTAAGTGCCAAATTTGGGAGAATTTGAGGTTAAAGAGAAGAATGGTGATAATGGATTATAGAACATTTCTCTTAGTCTGCTCAGGATGCTATAAGACACCACAGACTAGATGACCTAAATAAGCATTTATTTCTCACAGTTCTGGAACTGGGAAGTCCAAGATCAAGGCGCTGGCAGATTTGGTGCCTGATGAGGGCCCTCTTTCTGGTTTTCAGACAGACACCTTATTGCTGTATCCTTACATGGTGAAGAAAGAGAGGGCGCGCTGGTTTCTTTCTCTTTCAAGAGCACTAATCTCATCATGGGGGATCCAACTTACTGATGTCATTGAAACAATTACCTCCCAAAGTCCCCACCTCTGAATTCCATCACATCAGGGATTGGGGCTTCAACATTTGCACCTTAATTAGATATTTTACTTAAAAGTTATGAAGGACATTTGGGGGGCTGAAGAATTTAAGGGTGCGATGTCATGATGTCTGCAACTCACATTCACATGGTTCGGCCAACACAATTTCCCTATAAAGAGACAGCAGATATAGTAAATGTTATAACTGATGAACTGAGGAAAGAGTTTATAATGTATTGTACTATTCATCCAGCTTTTCTGTAGGTCTGAAATTTTTCAGAAAAAAAATGACAGGAACTAAAAATTGACTAAAACAAACTTGCATTGAGTACAGTCACTAAAACTTGTATGCAGCCTGCAGATAAAAGTGAGTGGTTCCTATACTTTTTCTTCTCTTGAAGTCTCTAGTCCTTGTTAGGGAAGGGAAAATCTTTTGAGTCTGTATTATACTGTCAAGAGGCAAGTTGTACACTAATTTTACTTCTACTATGTTTAGGGCTACAGTTATGCATCAGACCAACAATGAGCCTGTCTGCTGATACAACAAATCAGAAACAGGATTATGACCGCCATTGCCTTGTAGTTGAACAAAAAGTGCCGCTGGGCGGTATCCCTTTTTCATGCCACACTGTGGCTCCTAGACTCTACTTCATCTCTGGGCCCCTGTTTGCTTGAATTTCAGGTCCCTGCAGCACCCACCTCATGAGTGCCTGTTGAGTCACTGCCCCATGTCATAGCCCAGCCTGAATCCATGGTTTCTACTGCTCCTCTATGCAACCTTCTACTAAGAATGCTGAGGGTTAATGGCCTGAAGTGAAAGCTTCTCATTGGCCAGAACAAGTCAAATGAATTCAGTTGGCATTAAAGAGTTGTCTTTTATGCTGTGGTTGGCCACTTAAGTCTCTTCTCACTTTAAAAACAAGGTTCATGAAAAAGATCCTGTTTTTGTGAAGGAAGCTCCGCCTTTTCAAGACAGCTTGATTGCTCAACCTGTTCATTTACTTCTTTGCAAAGCTAAGCTTTTTAAAAGCTTTAGTCTAGCCCTGAATATGATAGGAGCTTGTCTCCAAAGTGCCAGTGCCTAGGCTCCAATCTGCGGAAAATAGGTGCCATCGGACAGCAGCTGCAGCCACTGTTGGCCGAGATGTGAGATGGTTACTTTCTCATGATGAAGCAACTGCAACTGAAGGAATTATTTTGCTGCAGAGAGTTTACCCAAGAATTTCTCACGAATTTGCTCTGGCCACACAGCTATTGAAAGGGGAATATCTGCCAATCACATGGCCCTGAGTCCACTGAGAGGGTATCTTATTTGATGTGATGTTGACTTAGGTGGGAATTAGAGTTGGGGTTTTTGTTTGTTTTTAAAGTATATTTTATTGATTATGTTGTTACAGTTGTCCAAATTTCTCTTCCCTTTGTCCCCTCTTCCCAGTACCCCCTTTCCCTCCAGCAGTCCCACCCCCCTTATTTCATGTCCATGGGTCATGCATATAAGTTCTTTGGCTTCACCCTTTCTTATATTAACTTCCCCCTGTCTATTTTGTACCAACTAATCATGCTTCTTAATCCCTGCACCTTTTCCCCATTTCTTCCCCTCCCCCCTCTCAGCTGATAACCCTCCAAATGATCCCCACACCTATGATTCTGTTCCTATTCTGTTTTGCTTAGTTGGCTTTTTTATTTTTTTATTTTTTAGATTCAGTTGTTAATAGTTGTGAGTTGGTTGTCATTTTAGTGTTCATAGTTTTGATCTTCTATTTCTTAAGTAAGTCCCTTTGACATTTCATATAATAATGGCTTGGTGATGATGAACTCCCTTAGCTTTACCTTGTCTGGGAAGCACTTCATCTGCCCTTTCATTCAAAATGATAGCTTTGCTGAATAGAGTAATCCTGGTTGCAGGTTGCCTTTCATCACATTGAATACTGCTTGCCAGTCCCTTCCTGCCTGCAAAGTGTCCTCTGAGAAATCAGCTGACAGTCCTCTAGGCACCCCCCTGTAGGCAACTCTCTGCCTCTCTCTTGCTGCCCCCAGGACTCTGTCTTTATCTTTCACCTTTGGCATCTCAATCATGATGCGTCCTGGTGTGGTGCCCTCTGGGTCCAGTTCACCCGGGACCTTCTGTGCTTCCCGGACCTGTATGTCTATCTCCTTTTCAAAATTTGGGAAGTTTTCCTCATTTTTTTCAACTCTTGCTTCCTCATTATGCACTGGTTGACTGTTTCTTTCTTCCTTATGTTCGAAATCATTGATTTGAACCCTGGTTTCCTTCCCTTCACCATTGGTTTTGTGTGGATTTTCCTTTGTTTGACTTAGCATAGCCTTCACTTCTCTTATGCGTTTGCCATACTCAAGCGTATCTGTCAAGTCTGTGAGCATCTTTGTCACCAGTGTTTTGAATTCTGCATCTGTTAGGTTGTCTATCTCCTCATCTGTTAGGGTGGCTATCTCCTCTTCACTTAGTTCTCCCACTGGAACCTTGACGCGTTCCCCCTTTTGAGCCATATTTCTCTGTCTCCTCATTCTGACAAGGCTCCTGTGTTTGTTTGCCTCCATGTCCCAGGTAGAGCTGTCGCTCCTGTTATGTTGTAAGGGGCGGAGCCTTAGGGATTCGTCAGTACAGGGCGACCTGTTTCACCACGTTGTGGCGCTTATGTGGGGGGGGGGGTCTGAGAGGGAACAATGCCGTTTGCCCAGCACTCACCACTTTTCCAGGCACTTCTCCCACTTCCACACTGGACTGGTGCTCCTCTAGCTGCTGCCCTGGCCGTCGTTCCCAGACTGGGTGGGTCTGTGGACATTCTAGGACCGTGGGGGCCCTTTAAACAAGTGGACTCTGCTGAGAGACCGGCAGTTTCTGCCTCTATTCCAACCCCCACTGGTCTGCACAGTCAGAAACAATGGGGCCTGATTTTCCCCGGTGCTGAGACCGTGAGCTGCTTGGTGCAGTGAGGAGCTGGGAAAGCTCCCCAGGTGTCCCTCCTGACTTTTTAAAACGCGTGACTGCGCTTTCCGCCAGCCTGCTGCCGCCGCTGCTGCCGCCACCACACCGCGTTCTCTCCACTCCGGCTCTGCCCCTCCTACCTGTCTGGATGAGTATTTCTTCTTTATTTCTTTGCTTGTTGGACTTCCATGCAGCTTGATTTTCTGGAACTTCTGGTTGTCTCTAGTTTTGAAGTAGTTGTTTTCTTTCTTAGTTGTGGAGGGAGATGCAGTGAGTCTGTCTAGGCCTCCATCTTGGCTGGAAGTCTTGAGATTCAGAGCTGGAGTTTTTATTAGTCAAATTGATTGCAATAAATCTACTCTTACTCCATTTTTTTGGAGTAGCTGAACTTGGACCTTAGAGCAGAGAAGGCAAAGGCCATCACAATATAGCTATGCACCATGACTGAGGCCACTTAATCTATGCTGACACTTGTTCTATAGAATATACGTTAGAGTTGTTCAAGCAGCCACCAGCCAACAGTTAGCTAGTCACCATTTTTATCACAGAAGCACCCTAGGGTTCTGAACTGAAGTGCAGGGAATATTTGTAGCTGGAATGCCACGTACTCTCCCAGAAGGCTTGGTATTTTCTTCTCTTTATTTCTGCACCTAAACACTGGGGGTCAGTATTTATTCATAAATGCCCCTGGATTTGACTGCAAACTTAGGTGTGCCTATTTACAAAGGGTCATACCTAAAAGGACCTGGAATTGATTGTGGGATTTTTTTTCTCCCAATTATGGTACCGAGCTCATCTTATGTAAACATAAGATGTAAATTACCGTGAATTCCCATGGGATTGCAACCTTGGAAAGAAGCAGACACTTTTAAATCTAAAATATAAACTAATTCCAAGTCCTTGTTAGTTTGTGGAGACTTGTCTGGCAACGTTGGTCCTACTTGTACACTCAGATGCCCAGCCATCATCCTGGCTTTCTCAGCCTTGACTTTCCTGATTTGTTATTGAGTCCTGTTGATTCTCCATCCTCATACCTTCCAAATTCATCTCATTATCACCACTTCAGGCCTTACGTCACACCCTCATTTTTTCCCTCTTAAAACATTTCAACACTCTTCTAGTTGATCTTCCTGCCTCAGGTGACCACACAGAACTTCATGCAGACTCTCAGAGACACAGGCCCTCTTTCAAGGCTCTGCCTTCGCACTCCTGGTCCCCAACATCACCTGCCCCACTTTGCCCTCTTCATTGTCTGCTTAGTATCTGCTCACCTCTTTTGACTCTTAGGCTCCCTCATAGCCCCAGGATCTCCTGACGGATGCTCAGTCTCACTTGTTCCCTTGCCTCCTCTTCAATGGCAGGAGAGTTGAATGAATTCAGTCCTCTGCCTCATGAACTCGCAACATTGTGCAAATGTACTCTCCAGAATTTCACAAGTTTACCCCAACTGTCCATGTTTATGGATTTATTCTTTAAAATATTTCTTGTCTAGGAGGTATTTGATTTTACTCTGTACTGTGCTCTGTGGCTGTCTTTCCACTGGGAAGCAGAGATGGAAACCCTGCTGCTGGTAGACAGGCGGGCGAGTGAGGCTGCAGAGCGGGTCAGCTCAGAGCCTTTCTCCTTTAGCTGAGGCTATAATGGTGTGGAAACAGGTTACTTAATGAGTTGTATTCTCGCTTTTTATTCAAATTATAGAGTTAACTGTAGCAGTATACATATTTTGAAATTTGTAAATAAGTAGAGAAGATTCCTTAATCTCACTATCCTGAGAACTATTTATTTCTACATGCATTTTTCACATATAGTCTTAATTTACATTCCATTTTGTATTTCTTTCTTCATCATAAGCATTTCTCCATGTTTATCATAGGCTTCAAACAATCTTAATGTATGGATAAATACTGGTCCATCATTTGGATAGAACTTAAATATTTCAAAGAGAAAAAATAGATGCTTTTAATGTTCTGCTATAATAAGTAATTCTGTTCATATACCTTCCCTCCGGGCTCATCTTGAATGTCTGTGAGGCCCATACAAAATCACAATGGAGACACACATACTATTTGTCCAAATGTTTTAATATAGCAATCAAGCTAACAAACATATAAAGTGTTTTATACATGTTGACAAATATACTTTTATAACAAAAAATATTTTAAAATCTGTAAGCCACTTTATATGATGAAAGCCAACAAGCATCAGGATGGTTATGAAAGTCTTTGAAAATTTTTCATATAGACTAAACCTTGAGTAATATAGTGTGTGGGTGTCTCTGTGTGTGCATGCTTGAACATGTGTGTGCTAAAGCAGAAAAGGGTGGTTGAAAAAACATAACAGCTGTGATCAGGGTAGCTTGAGCACAGTAATGAGCAGTGAAACACCATGAAGTGGGATTGGAGAAGTAGACAGAAACCAGACTGGGTCATGGATAGAGGTATGGAAGATATGCAAGGCCTTCTAAGCAGCAGAATGGCAAGCCCTAATTGCCACTGAAGATCTTAAGCCATTTGAGCATACAGTCTCCCCAAAGCAACGTTCACCTTCCACTGTTGTGAAATATAACCCCTATGAGAATTGCAAATCCTATCATATTTAAATAGAGATGAAGGCTCCCAAATATATAAATTATGGAGAGAACTAAAGGGAGAAATGGATGGCAACATAATAGGAGTAGGAGACTTAAACTCCCCTTCAATTATGGGTAGAGCAACAAGACAGAAGATCAATAAGGAAATAGAGGACTTGAACAGCACAATTGGACCAATGGGATTTAATAGAAATATACAAAACACTCCACCTCCAAAGAACAGAATGCACATTCTTCTAGAGTGCACATGGGACATTCTCCAAGATAGACCACATGTTAAGCCACAAGCCAAGTCAATGAATTTAAGGTTAAAAATTATATATCTTCCATCACCATATGGAGTAAAACTAGAAATAACAGAAAACAGGAAATAAAGAATTCACACATAAACAAACAATCCAAGGGAGAAAACAAGGGAATTTAGAAGATAGTTGGAGATAAAATGGAAACACAGTGTACCAAAACATACAGGATAAAGTAAAAGCAGTACTAAGAATAAAGTTTATAGTTAGCAAATGCTTACATTAAAAAAATCTCAAATCAATTTAACATCTCAAAGAACTAGAAAAAAGAAACTAAACCAAATTTGGCAGAAATAAGGAAATAACAAAAATTAGAACAGAGATAAATGAAATAGAAAATATAAAACAATAGAAAAAAATAAAACCAATAGTTTTTTTTTAAGATTAAAAAAAAGATTGATTGACTTCCAGCCAAGATTGAGGCCTAAACTGACATGCTCCATCTCCCTCTACAACTAAGAAGGAATACAGCTACTACCGCAAAACCAGAAATAACCAGAAGTTCCATAAAATAAAGCTAGATGGAAGTCCAACATATGAAGTTACAAACAATAATGGTTGTCTGGATGGGTAGGAGGGGTGAAGCCGGGGCAGAGAGGTCCAGCTGTGCTGGCAGCGGCAGCTGTGGTGATGGCAGCGGGACGGCAGTAAGCACAGACACCCATATTTAAGAGGAGGCGAGAAGCACCTGGGAAGCATCCCCTGGCTGCAGACCAGACCCAACAGCTTGCGATTCCAAAGCCGGGGAAGGCAGACCCCCATTGCCTCAGACTGTGAGGACCAGAGGGCGTGGGGACGTAGGAGGAGGCTCACGGTCTCTCAGCGGAGAGTGAGCAGCAGGAATCCATCTTGGACCCCCATCTCCACACAAAATACCACAGTGTGGTGAGAAGGGTCACCTGGTAGTGATGAGTGCACGAGGCTCCGCCCCCTGTAGCGTAGGAGGTGTGACAGTCCCACCCAGGAAGCAAAAGTAAACATAAAACAGTCAGGATGGCAGGGATCGTGATAGAGATCCCAATCACACAGCTGACCAGACAGCAAATATATGATCTAGTGGACCAGCAGATAGAAAATCTTTCTGAGGCACAATTCAGAGCTCTGGTTATAAGAAAGCTTACAGAGCTAACAGCAGATCTTAAACAAGATGGGGAAGGAATGAAGGCTAGTCCTACCGAAATGAATGAAAACACATAGGAAACAAATGGTGAGGGAAGGAAAACCAGGGATCAAATCAACAAATTGGAACGTAGGGAAGAAACAAACAGTCAACCAGTGCAGAAAGAGGAAATGAAAAGTGAGGAAAGTGAGGAGAGGCTCAGAAACCTATGGGACAGCTATACATGGGCCAACATCTGAATCATAAGGTTGCCAGAAGGTGAAGAAGAAGAACTAGAAATTGAAAAATTATGTGAAAAAATAATGAAGCAGAACTTCCAGAAATTGGGGAAAGAAATAGAATTACAGGTCCAAGGTCAAAAATTAAGGATAAAGAGAGAATCTTAAAAGTAGCAAGAGAGAAGAAGAGAATTATGTACAAAGGGGTCCCAATAAGACTATCAACTGATTTCTGAAAAGAAACTCTGCAGGCAAGAAGGGACTGGCAAGAAATATTCAAAATAATGAAAAGCAAAAACCTACAATGATTACTCTATCCAGTGAAGCTGTCATTCAGAATAGAAGGGCAGACAAAGTGCTTCCAGGACAAAGTAAAACTGAAAGAGTTTATCAGATACGAACCACTGTTATATGAAATGTTAAAGGGACATTTTTAGGAGAAAGAGAATCAAAACTATGAACATTAAAATGAAAACTGTATCATGACAACCAACAACAGAAGCTAGGGAATCAAAACAAAGGCAAACTAAGTAGGCAATGAAAGTGGAAAAAGAATTATAGCTATGGAGAACATTTTGGGAGGAGGTCAGCAGGGAGGGGGAACGCAAGAAAGGGAGGGAGATGGTACAGGAATTAAGCATAGTAGGAGGGAGTGGAGTAGATAGGAAGATGTTGAGAAGAACTATATGCACAACCAATGGGCATGGACTAAGGGGGGCGGGGACAACTGGAGGGAGGAGGGTCACTGGGTGGAAGGGAACAAAGGGAAAAGAAATTGGGACAACTGTAACAGCATAATCAATATAGCATATTAAAAAAAAAAAAGATTGACAATCTCTTAGCCAGACTAAGAAAAAGGTAAGGGATGAAACTCATATTTAGAAATGAAAGAAGGAACATTACTTCTCATGTCACAGAAATAAAAATAATTATAATAGACTACTATTACCAATTATATGCCAACAAATTGGATGACTAGAAGAAATGGATACGATCCTAAAAACATACAATTTACCAACACTGAATCATAAGAAATAAATCCAAACAGGCCTAAAGCTAGTAAGGAGAATGATACTGTAATCAAAAGCCTACACACACACACACACACACACACACACACACACACAAATATATATATAGGACCAGATGGCTTCACTGGATAATTCTACCAAACATGTAAAGAGAAATTAATACCAGTCTTTCTTGAATTTTTCTAAACATTGAAGATGGGGGAATACTTCCAAACTCATTCAAGGAGGCCAGCATTACTGTGATGCCCAAATTGGAAAGGAAGAAGTAAAATTATCTTTGTTCATAGATTACATGATCTTATATGTGGAAATCCTAAAGATTCCAAAAAAGCTGTTAAAACTAAGGAATGATTTCAACAAAGTTTAGGGATACAAACTTAACGCACAAAAATAAGATGTGTTTCTGTACACTGACAATAACAATGAAAAGGAAATTAAGGAAATAACTTTATTATAACATCAAAAAGAATAAAATACTGCATTCTTTGCAGAAACAGAAAAAAAAAAAATCCTATAAATGAATCTCCAGGGACCCTGAGTGGTCAAAACAATCTTGAAAAAAATTAGCCAAGTTGGTGTCTTCATGCTTCTAGTTTCAAAACATACTGCAAAGCAACAGAAATCAAGACTGTGTGGGACTGGCATTAAGACTGATATATAGACAAATGAAACAAAATAGAAAGCCCAGATATAAACCCTTGCATATACGGCCAAATGATTTTTGTCGAGGGTGACAAGACTACACAGTGGGAAAATGACAGTCTCTTAAATCATGCTGGGAAAACTGGATATCCACATACAAAAGAAACTGGACCCTTACTTTACACCATATATGAATATTAACTCAAAATGGATCAGAAGCCTAACAATAAGTCCTAAAACTATAAAACTCCTAGAAGAAAACATAGGCAGAAAGCTTCGGGGCTGATTTCTTGGGGATGACACAGAAGGCACAGGCAACAAAAGCAAAAATAGGCAAGCGGAACTATATCAAACTGTAAAACTTCTGTTCATCAAAGGAAACAACAAAGCAAAAAGGGAACATACGGAGTGGGAGAAAATATCATATATGATAAGCGATTATATCTAAAACATATAAGGAACTTTTACAACTCAACAGCAACAAAAAACAAATAATCCAATTTTTAAAATGGGCAAAGGTCTTGAAGAGACAATTCTCCAAAGAAGATATACAAATGGCCAACCAACATATAAAAAGATACTCAACATCACTAATTATAATAGAAATGTAAGTCAAAAGTACAATGAGATATTTTATTACTATACACTCATTAGAATGATCACTATCAAAAGAACATAAAATAACAAGTGTTGACAAGGATACAGAGAAATTGGAACCCTTGTAACTATTGGTGGGATGTAAAATGGTGCAGCTATTATGGGAAACAGTTACAGCTTGCTCAAAAAAAAATTTAAAAAATAAAATTACTATATAACCCAGCAATCCCACTTTTAGGTATATATTCAAAAGAATTCAAACCAGGATTTTAAAGAGTAATTACACACCCATCCATTGCAGTATCATTCACAACAGCTAAGAGATGGATGCCAACCAGATGCTCATTGACAGATGAATGGAGAAAGAAAATGTGGTATATACAGACAATGGAATACTATTCAGCCTTAAAAAAGAAGGCAATCCTGGCACATACTACAACATGGATTAATCTCAAGGACATTTGGCTAAGTGAAATAAGCCAAATACAAAAGGACAAATACTATATGATTCCACTTATACGAAGTACCTAAATTAGTCAAAATCATAAAAGCCAAAATTAAAAAGGTGGTTGTCAAAAGCTGGGGTGGGGTGGGGTGGGGAATCAGTGTTAAATGAGCATAGAGTTCTGGTTCTGCAAGATGAAAAAGTTCTAGAGATCTGTTGCACAACAATGTGAATACACTTAATGCTACTGAACGGTACACTGAAAATAGTTAAGATGGTAAATTTAATGTTGTATGTTTTTTACCACAATAAAAAAGAGACGGAGAGAGAGTGACAGGAAGACTTGTACATGTGTAAATGCTCCACTTCTGGAAATACTGTGACCAGCATCACAATGAGAGGGAAATGACCATGGTTACTTTTATGACCATCGAAGTCAGGCAAAAGTGCCATATTTAAAATCTTGATTTAAAATTTTATCATCAGTTATAGTGAATTACCCCCAGGGTCATTCTCTAATAGCAAATTAAGCCAGATATAGATCTTGCTAAGTCCTTACAATATTACTATGAGATGGACACTTGGGCTTTTCTCCTTTTACAGAGGAGGCTCAGGAAAGCTGAGTAGTGAGTATATAGCTGCAGCAGGATTCAAATCGAGGCATAGCCCATGCTTTTGGCCACTATTCCTTACTGTTTTTAGTTAGAAAAGAAAATTTTTTTAAATTGAGATGTCTATCCAAAATTGGCTAAAGAATAAGGTCCAATAAGCTACAGTGAGCAACCTTAATTTCCACTCTCCCACAAACAAATACGATGCCACATAAGTTCAACAGGACACTGAGTGGAGCTAGAGAGCTTAGATTTTTCTCTCAAAATTTAAGTGGTTGTTTTTCTTAGTGGGAAGAAATGGAGTTTACATTCCTTCTTTTCTCAAACCACCTGCTTTGATATTTGGAGAGTCCAGAGCTTGTGTATTAAAACCTAACTGGGTTATATGAGTATATACATAGGTGTAGGTGAACTAAATATTTATTTGCAAAATAAAACAAAACAAAAATTGTGCCTTCTTCAGCATGGGTAGTTAAAACCACAGAGCTCCAGCCTTAGAAAACTTTCAAGGCCTGGCTGGTGTAGCTCAGTGGATTGAGTGCTGGCCTGTGAACCAAAGTGTCACTGGTTCGATTCCCAGTCAGTGCACATGCCTGGGTTGCAGGCCAGGTTCCCCATTGGGGGCGTGCTAAAGGCAACCACACATTCATGTTTCTCTCCCTTTATTTATCTCTCTCTTTTCCTCTTTCTAAAAATAAATAACAAACAAATAAACAAAAGCAACAGCTAAAAAAGAAAGAAAGAAAGAAAACTTTCAGCATCAGGATTCTTAGGCAGAAACAGTAGAAACCACTCTAGCTAGTCTAAACGAACAAGGAATTTATTAAAGGATATCAGTGCCTCACATTCTCCTTAGGAAGGGCAGACTTGAAAGACCACTCAGCTGGGAATAACACCCAAAGCATAGTGTGGGATGGCTCCAGGAAGGACCCTAATGCCCTGCCATTGGGCATGGTCACTGCAGCTCCCACCAGTGATGCTGGGCACTGAGAGCTAGAACATCTGCTGCTGCTCTCCCAATGGGCAGTGGTCTGGTAGTTTGCAAAAATCACCATAAATTCTTCTCCTCCCCTGAATTTGTCTGTCTGTGCTTCCTTACCATGAGACTTTGCATGCCCTGCCATCTGATTCTGGGCTCAGCCAATGGGATATCAGGAATTGTGGCACCAGCAGAGACTTGAAAAGCATACGTACAGTGGAACTTGTCTTCTCTTGGAACCCTGAGGCTAGCACGTGAAGGAGCCCAAGGTGACCTCCTGGATGATGAGCTACACATGACCCAGTCACTCCTGTTACCCAGACCTAAGGCTTGACAACCACCTGATATGTGCTTGGGGCCCTCTTAGATCACCCATCCACTAGCCAACTTGCCAGTTCACCATGAATGCCTGAGTGAACCCAACAATGATCAATTAAGCTAGCTCAGACCCTACAGTTTGGCCAACGTGCAAAACCATAAGATGAATAATTGGTTGTTATTATAAGCCACTATGTTTTAGGGTATCAGCAGCAACTGCTACCTGAAAGTAGTTTACTGAATTCTTTCACATACCTTATCTCACTTCACTCTGCTCACAGCAACCTGTAAGGTGGGAGGAGCAGGTATGTTATCACTATGTTCCAAAAGGGAGGAAATTGAGCCCCACAGAAGCATAATGAGCATGATGAATTGCCAAATGGCAAATTGCTAATAAATTTAAAAGTTGGGTCTAGAATGGAGGTTATCTTGACCTGCTAGTCAAAATGTACACATCAACTATATTGCTTTGTTTAGAGCAAAACTGAGCCATGGATTCTTACTTTGTGGAGTCTAGAGAGAGTTAAATAGGAAAATATATCTAAATGTCTAGCATAGTGGTTGGCCATAGGAAAAAAATTTAAATTACTATTCAGTCCCTACAATTTCTTTACCCCATTTCTTCCTTCTCCCTTGGTAATTGGGGAGCCTAACTTTGGGTGTTTCCTCAGATCAACCTAGACCACCAGAAGTGCTTCTACCAAGTACCCACCACCAAGAATGGTTTGTGAACCTTGCTCTAGAGGGGCTCGGCCAACTTTTCCTATGAAGGGCTAGCTAGTAAATAGTGTCATCCTTGTGGGCCATACAAACTATTGAAATTATTCAGTTTTACTGTAGTGTGAGAGCAACCACAGACTATATGAAAATAAATGGTTGTGGGTCCTGCCCTCTCCTTTCTCCCTCTCAGAACCTTCCTGCCGCTGCATTCAGACCTCGCTGCTCCTGCCTCCAGGGCACATCCCATTCTACCAGCTTGTGAGCAGCAGCAGAGAAAAAAAATATTATATATTTTCTTGCCCCATTTTTTTTGAGGTGAGCAAAAAATTTTAATTGGAACCATGAAGGAAATTATGCACATCCAGGTGGGCTATTGTAGAAACCAGACTGGTGTCAAGTTCTGAGCGGTGATCAGTGAGGAATATGGCATCGATCCCACTGGCACCTACCATGGGGACAGCAACCTGTAGCTGGATCACATCTCTGTGTGTTACAATGAAGCCACAGGTGGAAAATACGTTTCTCATGCTATCTTGGTGAATCTAGAACCTGGTACCATGATTCTGTTGGCTCAGGTCATTTTGGCAAGATCTTTAGACCAGACAACTTTGTTTTTGGTAAGCCTGGGGCAGGCAACCACTGGGCCAAGGGCCACTATACAGAGGGGGGCGAGCTGGTTGACTCAATCCTGGACATGGTGAGGAAGGAGGCTGAGAGCTGTGACTGCCTGCAGGGCTTCCAGCTGAACCACACACTGAGAGGGAGCACAGCCTCTGGAATGGGCAACTTGCTCATCAGTAAGATCCATGAAGAGTATCCTGACTGCATCATGAACACCTTCAGTGTGGTACCTTCACCCAAAGTGTCTGGCACTGTGGTTGAGCTCTACAATGCCACCCTCTCTGTTCATCAGTTGGTAGACAATACTGATGAGACCTACTACATTGATAATGAGGCCCTTTATGACATCAGCTTCCGCACCCTCAAGCTGACCATGCCAACCTAGGGGGACCCGAACCACCTCGTCTCAGCCACCATGAGTGGTGTCACCACCACCTGCCTCCACTTCCCTGGGCAGTTCAATGCTGACCTCTGCCAGTTGGCAGTCAACATGGACCCCTTCCTACACCTCCACTTCTTCATGCCTGGCTTTGCCCCTCTAACCAGCAATGGAAGGCAGCAGTATCAGGCCCTCAATGTATCCAAACTCATCCAGTAGGTATTTGATACCAAAAACATGAGGGCTGCCTGTGACTCCCGCCAAGACCGTTGCCTCACCATGGCCACTGTCTTCTGTAGGCTGACATCCAAGAAGGAGGTAGATGAGCAGATGCTCAACATGCAAAACAAGAACAGCAACTACTTTGTGGAGTGGCTCCCCAACATCAAGACAGCTGTCTGTGACATCCCACCCAGTGACCTGAAGATGGCAGTCACTTTCATTGGCAACAGCGTGGCCATCCAGGACTTATTCAAGTGCATCTCCAAGCAGTTCATGGCCATGTTCTGCTGGAAGGCCTTCTTGCACTGGTACAGCGGCGAAGGCATGGATGAGATGGAGTTCACTGAGGCTGAGAGCAACATGAATGACCTCATCTCAGTACCAGCAGTACCAAGATGCCACCACAGAAGAGAAGGGGGTTGTTGGTGAGGAGGCAGAAGAGGAGGCTTAAGGCCATGCCCATCACTCAGGCTTCTCAGTTCCCTTAGCCTTCTTCCTCAACTGCCTCTTTCCTCTCCCTCAGAATTTGCATCTTCTGCCTCTTTTTTTTTCTTTTAGGGGTGTTCTAGAACAGTGCTTGGCACATAATAGGCACTCAATAAATACTTGTTGCTTGTTGAATGTCTCTTCTCTCTTTCCACTCTGGAGACCTATATTTCTGCCATTTTGGGTAACCTGGTATTTCTTCCTCCCATCTGCCCAGTTAATATTCCCCTCTCTGTTTTCAAGATAATTCTCCAAGAAGCTGGGTCTCTTCCAGATCCCATTTAGGACTGTGTGCTGCCAACACCATCCTAAGCCCATGTGGTAACCAAGGGGAAAGGGAATGATGCTAACTCTAGCAGATAGAATTCCCTACAAGGAATGGGTGGGGTTTCCATTCTAGAGCAGTTTTGGAGAGTGGGATTTGGGCTGTTCTAGTTTCCAGGTATTTTTCTCTGCTCCCCCTTCAGCTTTAGGGAAGGTATAAACAGTATTACCTCAATTTTCAGTCTCTTAAGCTCTGTCCTGAGCTTTTTTTTTTTTTTGCAGGGGTCTGCTCTACTCTGTCAAGTGGGACCCTTGCTTCTTCCACTTGACCTCCCTCTCACATTGAATCACTTCCTTTCTCTGGATGGAGGAGGTAAAGGGGGAAGAGTGATCATCCTTGGTCCCTAAGCCTCCAGAAAAGCCCTCCTCATCTCAACCTTTTCTTACCCAAAAAGGAATAGCAGTCCTGTATGTGTGTGAAAAGGGATGTACTGCCAGATAAATGTTGTAGTCATTCCTTGGAGGAGAGGGGACAGGACACCCTCTGTCTTTTGGCAACATCTCATTTCCTTTGCTATTGTCTTTTCCCCCTACCCTTGATTTTGGCCTAACCTACACTTCAAATTTCTGTTTTGTCTTGAAATTGCTTTTTTTCATATTGAAAAAATGACATTGCCCCAAAAGCCAAAAATAAATGGGAATTGAAAAAAGGATAATAAATGGTTGTGACTGTGTTCTAATAAAACTTTATTTACAAATACAAGCAAGAGTTTGACAATTCTCACTCTGGAGCAATGTCATTGGTGGCCTTATTAAAATGTGAATGTCCATAGACATTAATACCATTTTTAAAAGATGAGAGACTTGCATATCTAAGACACTCTAGTTTGAGGGGACCAACCCACACCCAGACCCTGTTATTTAATCATTGTACCAGGAGGAAATACTTTATTAGATCTGTCTTTTGAGTGCATGGACTGCCTTGTCCTCCCACTAGCACCATGCCTACCACATGACAGGAGCATCAAAGGCTACTAGATGCTAAGACACACTCTCTCCCTCTTCCATAATAAAACATTGTAGATAGGTACATAGCCTGCCAGTCAGAAACTACTTTTTCCAGCCTCCCTTGCAGCTAGAGTGGCCATGTGTCTAAGTTTCCACTAATTTAATGTGAGAAAAAGTGAAGAGTTCAACTTCTCACCTCACATCCTTAAAAGGAATTATTGTCCTGAATTTACTTTCTCTTCTCTCTTCCTTAAAGCTGCCATGAAAACATGCCAGAGACCTAGCTTTGATCATACACATGAGGACAGTGCTTGAGAACAAGGCTTCTCAAGCCTAAGTATCCACCTGCAAAAGAATGAAGTAGGACCTTTACCTAACCACATGTAAAAATGAACTCAAAATGGATAGAAGACCTAATTAAGGCCTAAAAGTCTTAGGAGAAAGCTTCATGACATTGGATTTGGCAATGATTTCTTCATATGACATCAAAGGCACAGGCAACAACAGAAATAACAGACAAATAAAATTTTTTGTGCATCAAAAGACATTATCAGCAGAGTAAAAAGACAGCCTACAGAGTGGGAAATATTTATAAATCATATATCTAATAAAGGTTTAATAACCAAACATACAGGGAACTCCTAAAACTCAACAACAACAAAACAACTGAATTAAAAAATGGACAATGGACTTGAATAAACATTTCTCCAAAGAAGATATACAAATGGCCAATAAGCACACGAAAATATGCTCAATATCACTGATCATTAGGAAAATGCAAATCAAAGCTATGATAATATACCATCTCACACCCTTGAGGATGACTACCATCAAAAACAAACAACTACAAAAAAAAACGTGTTGGTGAGGATGTGGAGAAATTGTAATGCTTACACACTGTTGGTCGAATGTAACATGACACAGCAGCCATGGAAAATAGTATGATAGTTTAAAAAAAATTAAAAGATAGGATTACGATATTATTGCAATTCTACTTTTGAATATATACGCAAAATAAGTGAAAGTAGGGTCTTGAAAAGATATTAGTACAGCCGTGTTCATAGCAGCATTATGCAAAATAGCCAAAACAAAGAAGCACTCCAAAGAGATAAGCAAAATGTGGTGTATACATGCACTGCAATATTATTCAGCCTTAGAAAGGAAGGAAATTCTGACATATGCTGCAGTGTGGATAAACTTTGAAGATATGCTAAGTGAAATAAGCTAGTCACACAAAGATACTGTGTGATTTCATTTATATGAGATATTTAGAGTTGTCAAAATCATAGAGACAGAAAGTAGAATGGTGGTTTCCGGGGCTGGGGAGAAGAGGGGAATGGGGAGTTAATGTTTCATGGGTAGAGAATAAGAGTTCTGGAGATGCATGGTGGTGATGGTAGCACTACATTATAAACGTATTTAATACCACAGAACTGTGCAGTTTTAAATGGTTAAGATGGTAAATTTATGGTTATGTGTATTTTACCACAATACAGTTGAAAGAAAAAACTAAAAGAATCACCTGAAGAGCCTGGGAAAACACTGATTCTTGGGTGCCACCATGAAACTGGGGTCTAAGAATTTAAATTTCTTACAAGCTCCCAGGTGAGCTTGTTGCTGCCCATCCCTAAACCATACTTTGAATAGCACTGCCCTGGGAGAAAACAGATCAACAGTGGCGAAGGAATTTGGGTCACTAAATGATCTTCTGTAACAGGGAAGAGAGAAATAAGCTTTCTTAAGCCAGGATCAGTGTTGTGAATACCTCTTCGTCAGAGCAGCTTAGTGCCCATCCTAATTCAGTTGGCACCCAATAATTGTTTGTAGGATGACTGAATAAGTAAAGCATTGTGTGTTTATGGGCCAAAAGTACAGATTCGTGTGGACTGCTTGGTTCTTCTGGGTCTACTTCCCTCTCTTCCTACATGTTAGTTCAAGACAGATGATCCTCGTGTTACAGAAAGGACAGAAACCAGTAGCTGGCTCTGGGCAAGGGAAGCGCAGTTCCCTCTTTGCCAACCTTCCCCATATAGAGTTAAAGGACAAATGATCTTACAGGGAAGGATGGGTGCACAGGCTTGCAGAGAGAGCTTGGTTCCAGGTCGTGAGAAGAAGAGGCGAATGGGCAATATTAGAGCCGGGAGGCGCTGCTGGGGTGGGAAAGAACGCTGGTTAAGACCGCTTCCTTCTCTCTGTTCCACACTGGAGTTAAATGCTGGCCTTGCCCGAACATCATGCTGAGACCTGGACCTCAGTAACTCCAAAACACACACCCTTTTCAGAAATGTGTAATTTCATCATTTCTTGACCAAATGACTCCAACCACAGGAAGGCACAAATTTTCCATTGGGATTTATTCTGCCACTCCCTTTTGGTGGGTGTACTCTTTCTTGCTTGCTTTTGAAACCTCATTCATTATATGAAGTATAGGTTTTTCAAAACTGATTTAAAAGTAAACTTGTTATTAAATGTACATCTCTTGTCTTTCTCACTTCACTTTATAGATTTGAGAGCTGAGATACAGAGCAATCTATGGCTTAGAAAAGCTAAATTCACTTTTTATTTGGCCTGTGGACCATTATCTGGGCTTTGAAGTCTAAAGATCTAGAATTATCCACCCTCTCCCCCATTTCAGTATGGTCAGAACTTAATGCAAAAAGAAAAAAGCAATCCAAGACTTCCAGTTTCTGGTTGCAGTTGAAGGCTAGTAAATTTGGAGAACAGGCTGGAACTGTTTCTTGTCCAGGCAAACAATTTGTAATCATTAAGAAGTTTGAAGCTAATTAATGGCAAACATTGCCATAAATCTTATTCCCAAAGTGAACACATGAAATAGGCATGATTCTTGATTTCTGATAAAGAAGAAAATGTGGATCAATTATTAAGTACAAAGTAAAACAACATGAAAAAAAAAAGCCAGAAAATAGAAGGAATGCAAGTAGGAGCCCCAAGGCAGAGGGAGGGAAGAGCTCAGTGAAAGAGGGGTGTTGGTGGGGGGGGGCAAGGGGAATGGGGGCACTTTGCCGTGGAGTTGTGCCAAGTTGAGTCACCCAGCAAGCTGGCAATACTGAGGGACAGGGATGGAGCCGGCTCCTCCCTAGGAGTCCTGAGCCAGGACTTCTGCAAGGTCCCACCCCACTACTCCCTTCCAGAGGGAGTCACATGGTGCCCTCCCCTTGTGAAGCAAGAAATAAAGAATGACTCCTCATTTCCTGGAACATTTGAGACCACAGGGGAATTGGCAGAGGGAGGGGAAAGTTAGGACTTTCTGTGGACTAGGAGAGGGGGTGGTGGAGGAGGGGGCCCCACAGCTACCTATGTATCTCTCCCTACCAGGCAGAATTCTGGCAAATGCAACCAGGGATGCTTCAAGTTCCACTCACAGATCCAGATTATTAAGTGGGGAGTTCTGCCTTTGGGGAGTTCTGCCTTTGCAAGATCAAAATATAATTTGGTCTTTGGCCACCTTAAGAGTACCTTGAATGAATACCTCATATCACAAGATCTTCCCAACCACTGAGAAAAAGTGTCTTTTCCTTCTTCTATCCCAGATGCCAGAGATTCCTTTAATAAGGGATATAAATCTTTGTGAAATCATTACAGATAAAATTTTAAAAGCAAATACCACCAAGGAACAGAGTATACTGAAGATACTCATTCCCAATGAAAATGTGGTCAGATAAAATTATTGGGGGCAGATTCCCCTTGTTTTGACAGAAGAAAGAGTGCTAAAGCAGAGGAGGAATTTCTGTGGAAAAACGACTATGAGAATCAAAGGTACTAACTGGGTGATGGTACTAAGGGTTGCCCTGTTTACCTTCAGTGGGGATGGAGGAGAGAGAACAGGACATTGTTGAGCTGGGTGTGAAGATACCTTCATCTCACGGGGCTGATGGATAGTCTTGTCTATGTTTTATGGAGATTTGGGTGCCTTCTTTCTTAGTGTTTTTAAAAATATTATTATTGGAGCATTCTAGAGCATCCTTATTTGAGACATATATGTATATGAGACAGTTCATAGTACAACATGTTGAGATGCAAAGGACCTGGGTACCAGGAGACCAAGATTTGGGCTCTGCCTCCAACTAACTAAATGACCTGTGGCCAGCCGCTTCATCTCTGAGACTGAATTGCCTCAGACAGTGATCTAGATCATGGCTTTCTTCTTTCTAAATGGGGACACTTTCTTTAAAAGCATAGTTGCCCCATTGGAAGTAAAGGAGGGGTCCCAGAACCCTGCCCATTCAGCTCCCTGCTGCCCCTTCCCCAGGCCCGTGTAGCGCTCATCAGAACCTTGGAGTGGTTTGCACTGTGCTGGCTCAAATGATGGTTCAGGTCTCCTCTGAGTTCATTGAGAAGGGGCGTCTGCTGGAGGGTCAGCACAGACAGTCTGAGAGCCCGGCACCCTGTGTTAGAATAAGGCACATATCGCCCATGAGCCTCATTCTGCTCAGGGACTGTGCATAGGAGTCAGAGGAGGCTGCTGCTAGAGGGCCTGTGGGTCCCACCCAAAACTCGGCAATCTCTTAGCTGCACAGGCTTCCAGAAGATACGAAGGCTTCAGGAACTTTCATTAATAATTCTTTTATAAAGAACAGCTTCTATTCATTACATCTTCTATTAACAATCACATAATCTCCTGACGTTCAATTCAGCTCCTTCTTGCTAGTCTACTTGTCATTTTCCATTGCTGCCATCCCATTGGCTCTTGATAATCCATTTTGCCTTTGCTGTTTCTACTACATCATAGATGACTTCAATGGTCAGAATAGCATACCTTCTGTATCACCTGAGTGGAGGCATTACCCATCCTTACCCCACTCCCATCAGATATAGACAAAGCAGGCAGGTAGCCTGTGCTCTTGTCCTGAACCTGCTACTAACTCACCATGTAGCTCTTGGAGAGAGATATATAGAGATGCAGATATAGTTATAGACATAGATAAGAATATAGATACACACACACACACACACACACACACACAACAAATACCCCATTGGCTGGCAATAGCACTTATTGCTTATCTTTTGGGAAAGCAAATTATTAAGTACTAGAGAGAGTAAGAAGTAACATAAATAAAAGAGAAATAATGAAACTGGTTCTTTAAGTCTCTGTGAAAATCAGAGGCACATCCAAAGCTACATCACATATAGGGGAGAAGCCCTTACACATTGAAGTGGGGTGAGAGAAAATTGTATTTGAAGCAAAACTATTCTGGCAAAGAGATGTAAAGGTAATCAGAGTAGGAAAAACCAAAAATCAAAAACCAGGGAGCTCAACTACCTGAGTCTGTGGGAATGCAGCCCTCAGGTGTGATGAGGACCTGTGCCAGGAATGACATCTGTCCCCTGTGAGATCACCATCGGGCAATGAAGGGAACTTGGTCTGGGGACGGGAGATTGGGAGACCAGTTCTGCCCTCAACTTGTCAACGAGAGGCTTTAAGAGGAGGGGTGGGGCCTGAAAATCTTCATACGTGGCCCTCCCTGATCCATGTGACTCTTCTTCATCAGCCTTTGTGAGCCGGAGGGGCCACAAGTCAGGAGGCACGTTTCCCTGGATTCTCTACACGCACTTGAACATTTTCCATATCAATGGGTGACAGTCATTAGCATTAGAACAGTCCCTGATGGCTGGAAAGCCCTACCTAGGGAAATGATGTGATAGTAACTAGCACTTGTGTGGCACCTGATCAGTGTGAGCCCTGCTGAACTGCTTTGTGTATTAGTGTACGAAGTAGATGCTACGGTCACTCATTTTATAGAGAAGGAAATTGCGGTACAGAGTGGTTAAGCTCGTTGCTCAAGGTCGATGCAGCTACAAGTGATAGAGCTGGGCTTCAAACCTAGGCAGTTTGGTTCCGGACCCCATGTGCTAAACCACCAAATTTCACTACCTCTCTATTATAAAACAAGTAATAGTAGTATCCTGTTTCCCCAGAAATAAGACATCTCCCCAAAATAAGACCTAGTGCAATTTTTTTTCAAGCTTAGAAACATAAGGCCTCCGCTGAGAATAAGACCTAGCGGCAGTCATTGCTACCGCTCCCCTCATGCCAAACATTAGCATTAGCAGGTCACTTAGATAGCTCTTACCTTGTGTGGGAGGCATCTGCTGCCCAGGGAACACGAAACGGAAAACACTGCGGCCACTGCTCCGGGGACCGTTGTGCACGGGTGAACTGGAAGAGGCCCGCCACCACAGCCGCCGCGTTTGCTGTACATGGAAATAGAGTCATAAGAAATTCTTGATGGAGTTCAGAGTTTGGCTGGTTATGCTGACGTTTGTGATGGCATGACTACAGTATAATAATAAATGTTGATTTTTTTTGTTCAACAATAAATGTGAATTCTTGTTCATGGAAAAATAAGACATCCCCTGAAAATAAGACCTAGCGCATCTTTAGGAGCAGAAATTAATATAAGACACTGTCTTAGTTTCGGGGAAACACGGTAGCAACAGCACAATAACATATATGGGAAGCTCTTGGCCATTCTGACCAAGGAGAGTTTGGAGTCCATAGAAGAGAGTCGATGCAGTGAGAAGGGGTCAAGGTATCTCAGAGTGTGCTCAGGGGTTCCAGAGGATGTCCCAGCTACTGTATACATGTATTCCTGCCACTGGATCTATTTCTCTCTAAAAATTAACAGCAACAAAGAAACGTGATCATTTGCAACTTTAAAAAGAAGCTAGCAGCCATGAGAATCTGGAAATAATATCCCCTTAACTCAAAGGACTGATGCATTGGTTTGGTTTAAAAGGGGTTGACTTTAAAGCTGGTATGTGAGTTTACTGGGGCCATTGGCAGGGATGCTAACAATTTATGGAATGCATTTTTGGAAAGGATTAGGGGGAAAAACATGTTGTGTCTTACAAACCCAGAGTTAGGAATACTGCTCTAAGGGATGAGCATTAAATATCAAGCTTTCAGTATGCGTCATTTTTAAGGGAATCAGTTTGCCTTCTTTCTTCTCCTTTTCTGTGTCAGATCGTACCCAAAGGATCAAATTCAGGCCATACCGGATGTGCCCAAATCATTCCCATCTGATGCCCAGGACAGCCCAGGAGGCCTGGCCTTGAGGAGCAGCTGCCAGTGAGTACTCTTTGTGAAGGGACCAAGATGGAACCATGTCACTTCTTTCTGTTCAGCCTGGTCCAGGGCTCCACGGGCATGATCTCACTGGTTTTCCTCCATCAGCTGAATTTTAGAAATAGGCTGCTGTTGACATTCTGGCCACCAATTCAAATAAGGAAAAGGAAACTCTTCATCGGTATTCTATTTTCCTTTCACTCTCTTCCTCCCTTACTGGTTAAATGACGTAGTTCCCACAGAATGGCGTTTAAGACAAATGGGTAAGTTGAGGCAGAGAGTGGTTGATTGAAATGTGCTGGCTCCACTTACTTGTGGAAGAAAGCAAGGGACCTATATAGATCTCTAATCCAGAACAAAAGCCCTGGTAGCTAAGAGTGTTAAATCAAGATGAGAACAGCAGACTTTCTAAAGAATCTCTTTGTTGATATTTCTGGGCATGCTGCTTGGAGCCCACCGGTCTGGCCCCAGATTTTCACAGCTCCCCAAAACACAGAGAGCCTTTTAGTTCTGTGTTCACCTCCACATCAACCAAGCGTGATCAGACAAAATACACCTGGCAGAAAGGGTTCCAGCTGCTTCTGAAGGCAGCAGTGATTGCATCAAGGGTGGAGGTTTAACAGCGAGGCCGTTTCTAAACTGAAATGAAACAGGGAGATGTGACTGGCAGCCGAGGCACCAGAGCGGGCGTGCACAGAAACCCTTCCTTTGCTGGGAGAGACTCTCATGGGAGAAGCTTGTTTCATTGCAGGCAGTCCCTCCTATCCCGGGAAGGGCCCTTAGACATGCCTGCATTCAGCCCTCTAGGTTGTTTTTTCTGTTTAGATATTTGATTTGTTTTAGAGCTGTATTAAATTCACAACAAAAGTGAAAGGGGTGTACAAAAATTTTCCATCGACATACGCCTGAGCCCAACAATGCATAGCCTCCCTCATTATCAACATCACTGAACAGAATGGTACATCTGGTACCAAAGATGAACCAACACTGACATGTCATAATCACCCCAAGTCCATGGTTTACCTTAGGGTTCATTCTTGGTATTGCAAATTCTATGGATTTGGACAAACTGTATAATGATATATGTGCACTAGTATAATGTCATACAGAGTATTTTCATTGCCCTAAAAATTTATGTGCTCTGTCTATTCATCTCTCTTCTCCAGCCCTTGGCAACCACTGATCTTTTTAGAGTCTCCATAGTTCGAACTTTTTTCAGAATGTCATAGAGTTAGAACTATACAGTATGTAGCCTCCTCAGATTGGTTTCTTTCACTTAGTAAAATTCATTTAAGTTTTTTTCCATGTTGTTGCATGACTTGGTAGCTCATTTCTTTTTAGTGCTGAATAATATGGCATTATCTGGATATACCATAGTTTATTTATCCATTCACCTACTGAGGAACATCTTGATTGCTTCCAAGTTTTGGCAATTACAAATAAAGCTGCTACAGATATCTGTGCATAGGTTTGTGTGTGCGCGTGTGGACGTAAGTCTTCAACACCTTTGGGTAAATATCAGTGAGCACAATCGCCAGATCATACGGTAAGAGTATGTTTAGTTTTACAAGAAGCCACCAAACTGTCTTCCAAAGTAGCTCTACCATTTTGCATTCCCACCAGCAATGTATGAGAATTCCCATTGCTTCACATTCTCACCAGAATTTGCTGTTATCAGTGTTCTCAATTTGGGCGAATCTAATCGGTAGTGTCTTGTTTTAATTTCTATATTTCTGAGGACATATGTTGTGGAATATATGTTTATATGATCCTTGCCATCTGTATATATTCTTTGGTGAGGTGTCTGTTAAGGTTTCTTGACCCACATTTAAAAATCAGGCTGTTGTTTTTTTTTTCTTATTGTTGATTTTTAAGAGTTCTTTGTATATTTTGGATAACAAAGATGTTATCAGATCTTTATCAGAGGCGTCTTTTGCAAATATTTTCCCCCAGTCTGTGGCTTGTCTTCTAATTCTCTTGACATTGTCTTTCACAGAGCAGAAGGTTTAAAACTGAATGAAGGTTAGCTTATCAGTGATCTCTTTCATGGACTGTGCCTTTGATGTTGTGTCTAAAAGGGCATCATCATACCCAAGGTCATCTACGTTTTCTCCTCTGTAACCTTCCAGGGGTTTTATAGTTTTGTGTTTTACATTTAGGTCTATGGTCTATGTTGAGTTCATTTCTGTGAACAATAGAAGATCTGCATATAGATTCATATTTTGACATGTGGATGGCCCATTGTTTCAGCCCTGTTTGTTGAGGGGTCTATCTTTGCTTCATTGTGCTGCCTTTGATTGTTTGTCAAAGATCAGTTGACTATATTTATTGGAGTCTATTTCTGGGCTTTCTTTTCTAGTCCATGGATCTATGCGTCTATTCCTTTGACAGTACCACACTGTTTTAATTACTGTAGCTTTATAGGTTAAGTCTTGGCATCAGGTAGCATCAGTCATCCAACTTTCTTCTTCCCCTTCAATATTGTAGTCTGTTCTGAGTTGTTGTCTCACCATATGAACTTTGAATCAGTGTATTGATATCCATAAAACAACTGCTGGGATTTTGATTGGGACTGCATTCAACCTATAGATCAAGTTTGGAAGAACAAACATCTTTACAATACTGTATTGAGTCTCTCTATGAACATGAAACATCTCTCCATTTATTTAGGGCATTTGAAAAGGGGTAGTGATGGAACATTTCTGCTTTGTACCTGATCTTAGTGGGAAAGCTTTGAGTTTCTCACTGTTAAGAATAATGTTAGCTGTAGGATTTTTGTAGAGAGACTTTAGCAAGTTGAAATTTTTCCTATCTATTCCCAGCTCACTAAAATTTTTATTTTGAATAGGTATTGGATTTTGCCAAATTCATTTTTTTTTTGCATCTATTGATATACTCATGTGATTTTTATTTTTTACTGTGTTGATGTGATGGTCTTTTTAACATAAAAATTTAATACCATTGAAAAATGTACTTTAAAAAAATGAAATGTTTCTATCAGTCACATTTTTTTTTTTTTTTTTTTTTTGCTATTTAAATTGAGAGACTTTGTAGAGAGAAATTTCTTTTTCATGTCACACAGAGCAATCTGTTCAATACTGGTCACATTTCACTTTCTAGAAATCAGATAAATCACATCAAGAAGCATTTATTGAGCACGTCTTATGTGCAAAATACATGGTGCCTGACATCAGGAAAAATGCCAGGTAGCATATTCCCGCAGTAGTTTTTAAACTTTCTGCTTTGAAATCATTTTAGGCATTTCAAAGGAGTCACAAAATTAGTGCAGAGCGTTGCTGGGTATCCCTCATTGTACTTTTCCCAATGATAACGTCATACGTCACCATAATATATGATCAAAACTGGGACACAACCCTCTTGTTTCACAGATAAAAAATCTTGGGAGCTTGGGAAGGCCGGGTGACTTGCTCAGAGGCACACAGTGAGGGAGGTAATTTGGTGTCCCTAACAGGCACACCCTTTGCCCCACTGGGGAAGCAACGTGCAGTTGGAAATATCAAGGCTTTGTTTGAGCTTCTGCCACTAATGAGTGGGGTGATTTTGGATGTTCTTTAAACTCCTTAAACATTGGTTTTCTCATCTGTAAAATGGAGATAATAGTACCCACCTTGAGGGATTCTTCTAGGAACTGGGAGGAAGCCTACACAAAATGCCTGACATATAACAAGAACATACTTTCATTGGCGGCTTCTGTGTTCCTGGTACAAGTCAAGGTACTTTCTGTGTTAAATTAATTGATTCTTAGGACAACTCTAGAATGCATCATCGTCATTATCTTACAAGTGAGGAAACTGAGGCACAAAGAGTTCACAGACCTAGCGAGGGATGGAGCTGGGATTCAGAGTCAGGCAGTCAGGGCTAGGGTTGTGGCTTCCAGCTGCCCACAGTCAAGACTTAGGGAGCAGGACTGCTGCCGCTGCTGTCCCAGCACGTTGCTCCCCATGTGGACTCTCTGGCTTGCTCAGGTGGCTTCTCTGAGACATCTCACTAGAGACACCTGTGTGTGAACTTGAATCCAGGCAAAGAAACAATCCCAAGGTGCTTATCATTTTGCCACCATAAGCCCAGTGGTTAATGAGCTCCTGGGCTGACTTCACTAAGCTCTTGGGCTTTGGAGGAACTCGGCAATCATCCAACCCAAGGACCCCTACCTTTTCGTTACTGGAAACTCCTTTCATTACCTCCCTCCTTTTCTCCACCCCTTGGGCCCCCTTTGTCTCAAGAGGGTGTGCGAATAAATCTTATATTTGTTAATTTAGTTGAGCTATGTTTCCACGTTTAAAAAATTCAATCAAAGATATGTGCAATTACCAGAGTCATTGAGCAACAAAGGCTAACCAATGTTATCATATTGGGTTACTTAGAATTCTCACCCAGAGCAAACAACATTGGACAGTTTAAAGAGACTCTGCAGGTTTAGCAGGCAGGGATAGGACTTCCATGCAACCTTAAAAAATACTGAGAATAGTTTGAGGACTCCTAAGTGTTTAGGAATCCCAGGGACTTAATCCAGTCCCATAAGATTCTAAAGATTCCAGAAAATCCCCTATAAAATATAAATACATTTTATTGTATGTACTTTATGTTGGCTGAAATCCTTTTTTCGATATCTTAATCCCATTCTACTTTAAAGTTTGATATTTACACGAGAATCTCTAAAATTTAAGGATATCCAATTACATTAAAATACTTCTATGCACATATGGTACCCAGGTGCGTAATAAATGTAGAAATCATTATTTAAAAAATAGTGCCATGTAGTTTCTTTCCTAGTTATTCAATCTGTGTCTACCAACCAAATATTTTCAGCTATTTTCCTGTTCCTATCCAGCCTTCAGCCATCCTTGCCATATTCCTTTTCTTGTTCTTAAGTCTGTAGAGCAACAAACTCTTAACAAACATATACTGTAATAATCAGGTTCTCCAGAGAAACAGAACCAATAGTATATACAGAGACAGACACAGAGAGCTTTATTGTAAGGAATGAACTGACGTGAATGTGGGGGCAGGTAAGTCTAAAATCTGCAGGGCAGGTTGACAGGCTGGAAATTCCAAGAGCTGATGTTGTAGCTTGGGTCTGAAGGCAGTTGGAAGGCAGAATTCTTTCCTTCCTCTTCCAGGGGTGGAATACAGCAAAAAAAAAAAAGCCGACTTCATTTAATTTTTTGTTGGCTTGTGTTGGCAGAATGTATAAACAACCCGCCACTAGATATCGTTGCATCGTCTGAAAGGAATAAAGAATGAAAGAGATTTTGTGCTCAACCTCTCGATAGAGGAGAGCACTGTGGCACCCAGGCACAAGGTGTGGTTCAATTGTTTGGGGTTTTAGGTAAGTTAGTGGGGTTTGGGGTGTGAAAAGAGAAAAATTGCAAAGAATTGCTGCTTTCTGGAGACCAAGAGAGACCTGACTTTAGACACAACTAAACCAAACTCTGGTCTACTTCTTTTCTTATAAGATAAATACTAGTTACTTTTGTGAGAAGCAAAAGTGTTCTATCTGGAAGAGGAAATAATTAGTTTGTTGAAAGAAATGACTCTTGTTATATACTAAATGTTTGTGTCTCCCCCTCCCCCTGCCATGCACAAATTCATATGTTAAATCTATTGCCCGATGTGCTGGTATTTGGGTGTAGGGCCTTTGGGAATTGATTAGGTCATGAGAATGAAGCCCTCATGAATTGGATTAGTGCCCTTATAAACGAGGCCTTAGAGAGATGGTCACACCGTCCACCAAATGAGGACACAGCAAAGCAACAGTGATCTATAAACCAACAAGTGAGCTCTCACCAAACACCAAATCTGCTGGTATCTTGATTTTGGACTTCCTAGTACTTCAAGAAATAAATTTCTGTGCTTATAAGCCACCCAGGCTAGGGTATTTTTTTTATAGCAGCCTCAATGGACTAAGACCACTCTCTGTGAAGGCATGTCTCCAAAAGTTAACGAAGAACTGCTATACATGAAACATGAAACAGAAAACTTGCATATTTGCCATGGTATTTGTTGAAGCAGAATTTTACCTAGACATTATCTTAATGAGAGCACAGAAAAATCATGAACAGTTCTTTCCTTTGGAGGAAATGATTTATTGGATTTTATACAGTCTTAGCCTTTGACACTGATCTTCGTAATTCCTCCTTAAAACATCCCATTGCAGAATCCATGTCAACATTTCAAATTGCCTTGGAGTAATACAATAGCCTGAGAGAAGTTGAGGTACAATCTCTCTTTTTGGTTTTCCTTTTTAATAATTATACAAAAGTCACCAAGTTAGAGTTAGTGGTAGGATTTGGGCCACTGAATTAAGCCAAGCTCACTGGCCCATCCATGGATCAAAGCATTTAGCCCAGTTTCTAACCATTGAATTAGAAACCAGAGGCCCAAAGTTCTGAGACTGGCTTAGAACAACCCTGAGTCTCCAGGTACCACAGACTCCAGAACATTCCATGGGATGGATGTTTGGCTTTCACAAGCCCAACTGTTATGCCATCCACTCGGGAAGGTGAAATGTGTGACCAGAAATATCTCCCACGTGGCAGTTTATGTCCATTTCTCTGAGACAGTCATCCCCAGACATCATTGTGGAGACCACTTGGCAGCTTTCTGAATCCAGGATGGAACCCCAGAAGGTTGGGAGATAAGGACATTGCAGAAGAGCTGGAATTGATGAACTGTTGGTGATGGAGACACTTTTTTGGTCAACGGTAGGGACAGGAGATTAGTTTTAAGAGATTGAACACTTTTCTTTGGTCTTATCAAGGAAACTGAGGTGCCCCCGACACCCCAACCAAGCAAGGAGCAGGATGACCAGTACTTTGCCTCCAGCCAGATATCTGAACAGGCCGGGAGAAGCAGTGTCACAAGGCTCAGGGAGATAGGCTGTCTTCTTGCCTAGTCACCGTGAGATGACAGGGTCACAGAGTCACTCAGGTCTGTTTGTTAAATCCTCCTGCTCCCTAAACTCCAGAGTGGCTTGTTGGATTAGAGGGAGGGGGTGAGAGGAGCTCTCCAGAGGGACAGCCTTATCAAGACTCTGGGGTCTCCGGCTGACTCTGGTCCTGTGCACAGACGCTCTGCAATACTTACTGATACCTTTCATTGGCAAAATACTACCCTAGACGAAGAAGGGAGTTACAAGGTCTGTAAAGGCTCTCCCCATTCATGAGAGCAGAGGACTGAATCAATACAGAACCAGTCAACAGACATGCAAGTGACCAAGAAACTTATATTAACCTCAGCCACAAGAGATCTACACAAAAAGGTCTGCCAGATCCCCAGTAGGACACATATCCAATCTTAGAACTGAAAGTAGCCCCAGCAACCACCCTGAACAATCCTCTGTCCCATTTACTGATGAAAGGCAGTTCTGTGCCCAACACAGGGGGAAGTGGAGTTAAAAGTAGAACCCCAGGCTGCTGGAGCCATTCAGGGCTCCCGGTCCTGCCCACGCTCTGTCTCTTCTTGTGAGTTATGGGAAAGAATGAAGTGATCCAAGCCAAATGACCCAACAATCCGGGTTTTAATCCCCTCTCTGATGCAATTAGTGCTTCCGAATAGTCGAGACAGCACGTGGCTTTGCCTCTTTCTTTTTTTTAACTACAAACTGACAGAAGAACAAAATTACAAAAATCGCATGATAGCCTTGCCCCTGAACTTACATGTATCTTCCCGACAGTTATGCCAGTAGAAGTTCCACTCTTTGCACAGCTTCCTCATCAAATCTATGCTCTGTAGAATATGCTCGTTACAAGCATAAGGGCTGGAGACAGCACCGTTGCCCCTGCTGGCTGTGTGTGACGGAGACCTTGAGCAAGTCCCTTAAAGAGAAGTTTGTCCTTTAAAGGGAAGTTTCTCCCTTGCTTTCCTTCCTGGAAGGTAAGGAGGTTGAGACCAGATCCTCTCAAATGTTCTGCTTAGCCTGGATAGGACTGTGCTCCTATTTACTGAAAAGTATAGGAAATGGAAAGTGTGCCAATTAGAGGAGGAGGTGGATCAGGGGAGCAGCCGGCCATGATGGGAGAAAGGAGGATCAAAGAGACTTTTTGTTCAGCTGAAAACTGGTTTCTCTTATTTCTCTCTTCCTTGCTTTTGGGATGCTTCTGAAGGTAGAGGAAGGAGAACTCAGGAACTTCAATCTGCTATTGAGGAAGACCGTGGGGGGTCAGGAATTTGACTGGGAAGCCAAGGTTACACCAAACAGCGAGTGACTGGCTAAGGGGTTGATGAAGGTTGGCTATTTAGCCCCAGGTGAGAAATAGAGCACATCAATGAAGTTATCCAACGTGGGGAGGAATCAGCTGGGGTGGACTAAGTGATCACCAGCGTTACCCCCCTAACTAGCCTGGAAACCATATGCAGGGGGAATTAGAACTAATGAACCAGAATATCTGGGAGTGAAGCCCAAGGGATCCGCAATTTAGTCAGCACCTCAGATGATTTTTAGACTTCAGCTTTTAGAACGACTGATGTGGTCCATTCCCTCGCTGACAAACGAGAAGCAGCTCTTTCTTTTTCCTCTGCTTCCGTCTAGTGGTTGTCCAATGTAGAGAAGTGGAGTTTGACGCCAGCATTGCTCCTTCTTCTAGGTCACCAGTGTTCAGGGCACTAGCAAGTGCGCGTAAGGAAGAATGTGGGTGAGAAATAGCTGGAAACTCCTCAAGGCCTTGGGCCAACGTGCATTGGATCTTTTGCCTATTCCCCCCCAAGCCCCACCCACATGCACAAGATATGTTAATGCCGGTGAACACGTGCTCCTCAGGTGTTATTAGCGTAAGAGGAAAACATCTGAAAAAGGGACCCTTCGCCTTCACAGAACTCACGGAGCAGGTCAGAAGGTGCCTTGGATGGGCTCGTTGCAGAAGCAGCTGCCCCCTCCCTCCCCCTCCCTCTAGCGGAGTCCTCACTGCTCACTGCAGCAGTTTCTCCAAGGTCAAGGATTGAGAACAAACTGCAAATAAAACTGTCAGTCTTTTTTTTTTTTTTTACAGCTGACTCACTGGAGGCTACCCCAGGGAGCAGCCAAGCCTCTCTGTATAAGGCAGGAGCGACTTGATTTGGGGCATGGATAAATTAGGAAATGTGTAGTTCTAAATGGAAAAATAATAGGTAGCTTTATTTGTGGAGCTAACAGACAAATGTGGCGTTCTGTGTGCTAAGATTTTTTAATGAATAGTTACAGTCCAGAACCCACAGGAGTAATGTTTCTACAGAAACCTTACAATGGAGGATTACAAATTCCCAAGAGCCCTTTACTAAATCTTTCTATGAACCCATTCAACACCTGTTGTTTGTTGTTTGTTTGTTTTTTGGTAAATAATGCCTAAGTTTTCCTGGGTCACCTTAGTAAATTATATCTGGTAATATTTTCTGCCAAGGCTCCAGGGACCTAGGATACCCCTGTGGGTATCTATCCAGAGGTAACTATCCAGCAAAGAGGTTCCTTTGCTAATAAGTAAGTGGAAATGCTAAACCCATTACAATTTAACATTGAGGGTTCGTAAAAACCTTCTTGTGTTTCATTTGAGCTGGGCCCTGGAAATTCATTCTGGAAAGTATTTCAGAAAGCCTGAGAAGTTCGTGTTCTCTTAGGACTCAGGCTACTCCTAGGAGGTCATGACCAAACCTCAACTCTCAGGAAGAGGCTTCTTGAGGCTAGTGAGATGGGGGAGCTTGCGAATTGGACCTTCCCAGAGTACTCTACAGAGGGGGAGGAGCTGACCTAGAACTATACACTCCATGATGGCGCCTTCCATACATTCTCCATGCTGACGAGTGAGAATGACTGACCTCCACTGGCATATTCTGCACCCCAGCAAAATAGTCCTAGGGGAGTGTATGCAACTTGCCCCAAGTCCCCCGAAGTGAATGGCAGGGCTAGAATTCCAATTCACATCCACCCAACCCCCTAGCCATAAAAAATTGCTATATGGCCATTTTCAAGTAATTGTGAAAGTCAGATTATGCTTGTAATTTTGAGGAGTGCTTCGCTGAACCTCAGATGCCTTATCTTTAACCGGGGCTAATAACACCCCCTCGCAGAGTTGCAGTGGGTATTGAATGAGATAACACATGTGTGTCAAAGATCCAACATATTTTCTGGAACACAGAAGACTTGTAAAACATGAGAGCTATTATTTTTATTGTATTTGGGGAGTAGAAAGAAATGAGTGGGTTAGTTGAAATGCACACATTGTTTTCTACGATCCAATGCAGAGACAAATCAATGATCTTTGGGAATTGAAAAGAAGTGTTACAAATTGTCACCTTATCTGATTTGGACTTAACAAATCTTTAAACCAACCGCCCAACAAAAGAGGGCTTTTTAGGGACGGTGGTAAGATATTGGATGGGAATGTACTCAAGGCTGTTTTGAATGGAAAAGCCATTTACAGAGTTATAAATAAAAATACTAAAGGGTTGGGGAAAAAGAGCATAAGAGTCCACCTGCCAAGATCATAAAAGGAAGATGTCCATCCTTCACTCTACGGTATGAGCACTCACCCGTGCTGTGAACTGCGCAGCACTGATCCGTGCCCTTCTCAGAAAGGCATTTCTGGTGCTAGAGACTAGATGTGAGACTCCCTAGACGCAGGCGGATCACAGCACGTTTCTTTAAGGACAGGTGAAGCCCACCCCCGAGGAGCAGGCTTAGCAGAGGATAGTAACATCACGAAAAAGTTCCCACTGGCAACAGCTCCTTCTACCTAAGCAATAATATTGATTAGGAAAGCTTTTGCAAATACAACATTGCTGAAATCGTGACATTTGGTGGTTTGAGCGGAGAATGCTGGAAAGATGCATTTATTCCTACCAATCAAAAAATGGGGAAAAAAATGAGTTTTTTAATATCCTTTTCTCTTCCTACACTTACATAGCTGTCAGAGTTTGTAAAAGGAATATCAGAAAAGTGTTTTGCAATTTCAAAGAGTATCTCTATTAGGTAAGTATACGTATTAATACCATATATAAAAATTCACCCAAAATGAACAAAAGACCTAAATGTAAGACCTAAACTATAAAACTCTCAGGGGAAAATGTAGGACAAAAACTTCATGATGTTGGATTTAGCAGTGAATTTTTGGGTATGACACCAAGATTGGGCTGCACAAAAAAATTTTAAATTTGTACCACAAAAGACCCTAGCAACAGAGTAAAAAAGCAACCCACAGGATTGGAAAAAATACTTGCAAAACTTATCCAGAATATATGGAGAACTCATAAAATGCAACAATAACAAAAACAACTCGATTCAAAAATGGGCAAAGAATTTGAGCAGCTATCTCTCCAAAGAAGATATACAAATGGCCCACACGCACATGAAAAGACGTTCAGCATCATTATTCATCAGGGAAGTGCAAATCAAAACCACATTGACACACAACCTCACACTTTAATATGGCTATTTAAAAAAAACAAAAAACAGAAAATGACAGGTGTTGACAAGGATGTGGAGAAATTGGAACGCTCATGCACTGTTGGTGAAAATATAAAATAGTACAGCAGCTATGGAAAATGTATGGTGGTTTTCAAAAAATTAAAACTAGAACTACCATTTGATCCAGCGATGCCACCCAAAATCATTGAAAGCAGGATCTTGAAGAGATATTTGCATACCCATGTTCATAGCAGCCTTATTCACAATAGTTAAAAGATGAAACCAACCCTAGTATCAACTGATGAGTGGATAGACAAGCAAAATGTGGTATATGTATAGTACTGCAAAATCCTGCGATATAGCAAAAAATCCACGATAAATGATTAAATATATGTATTTTAATCCCACAATACAGTGAGGCTGCGATAAGCGAACCGCGATATAGAGAGGAACTACTGTATATACATGATGCAGTATTTTCAGCCTTAAGAAGGAAAGAAATATTGACATATGCTACAACATGGGTGAAACTTAAGGCATTATTCTAAGTGAAATATGCTAGTCACAGAAAGATAAATATGGTATGATTCTACTTGTATGAGGGATGAAGTATGAGGTATGAGGCATTGAAAGTAGTCAAAATAAGACAGAAAGTATGATAGTGGTTGCCAGGGACAACAGAGAAAATTACTGTTTAACGGGTACAGAGTTTTGGTTTTGCAAGGTGGAAAGAGTTCTGAAGATGAATAGTAGTGTTGCTAGCACAACCTTATGAACATACTTAATACTACTGAAGTATACACTTAAAAATGGTTAAGACGGTACATTTTATGTCATAGTATTTTATAATAAAAAGAATTGAAGAAAAACAAAAACTGAGAATACTTGTGTTGAAATGCCATATGAGTCAAAGATAGAAGTGGTTTTATAAAGTGAGACATTGGGCCCAGGAAATCTTCTTAGGGTTTGAATATACTATAGGCCAGTGGTCCAAGGCTTTAGGAATCCAGGAGCCAGAATTTTTTTTTTTTTCCAGTTAGGGAGTGTGGAGCCAATGAAGAGTTGACAGTATGTTTTGTCGAATAAGAGCATTAAAAACCCCCCTACCATCTACTATTATCAGTTTTCTACAAAAGAAAGGACTTTTTACATCTACAAAAAGATAAGAAGCCCTTACCCGTGTGGCTCAGTTGGTTGGATGTCATCCTGCAAAGCAAAAGGTTGGCAGTTTGATTCCCGGTCAGGGCACAGGCCTGGATTACAGGTGTGCTCCCTGGTCCAGGTGCTTGTGAGAGGCAACTGGTCAATGTTTCTTTCTCACATTGATGTTTCCCTCCCTCTCTTCCTCCTTCCCTTCTCCTCTCTTTAAAAATAAATAAATAAAATCTTGAAAAAATAAAATAAAATTAAATTTAAAAATAAGATACAAAAAAGAAAAAGATAAAAAAATAAACTAAGAAAAAGAGAGACCTTGTTCCAGGAGAGGTTACTAGGGAGCCTTAACACTGTGGCCTAAGGTTCTGGCCAATATCTGTGTTCTTTCCTTCCATGATCTGCGGCTGGACTGTCTCTTCGGCTCCCATACATTAGATGGGATGACAGGAACTGTTCTCACCAATGGAAGTATACAAAGGATGTGTGCCATCTGTGAGCTAGAGGCCCTTTCCACCCTTCCTTCCCATGCCCTAGAAGATGGCAGAGCCCCTCAATGGAAGGAGCCCAAGTCCCAGAATGACCAATAGAAGAACAGTCCTCACCTTCATGGACTGTGATAAGACTGAGAAATAAAACTTTATTTTATTAAGCTACTAATACTAAGCGTTGCTTATTAGAGAAACATTATTATTTAGCTTAACTAATACATACCAATTTATAAGTACATCTATACATGTATTTATAATAAGATTGTATTATATGCATTTGTTTTTCTCATTGTTCTGTGAACCAGTGAAAACTTTATCAGAGGACAAGTCTGGGAAGCGCTGCAATACTGCTTGCATTTAGAAGTTTAGAAGCTATGTAGTAGAAGTTAATACATTCAACTACTAAGAACCATGAGACTTTTTGTATATCCCTTTGATTTTTAAGTACTCTCACATAAAATTTACTAGTTACTTTAAATTTAAATTTATTGCTATAAAATAGTAAGGAATCATATCATTGATTGGTGCAGAAGAATAATTTCTCCTTGGTCTATATCAATCCATCTCATGTGATACTACTTAGCCTATAAGAATCCTGTTGTTTTATTCAAGGTCTACTAAATTTTCTGGCTCAGGTATAATACATAGAACAAAATCATCCAAGTGGCCCTGTGAAAAGTCACCCCAAATATAAGTGAGTATAAGCCAGGCTGTGACATTATGACGATATGCCCAGGAGGGAATGTAATATCTTTGTGGCAAAACAAATAAATAAAACTCTCTTCAAGCCAAAGATAATGTATTTTAAAAGGAGAGAAAGGTCAAATAGAATATAGGATATATGGGGTCTCAATGTCAATCCTCAGTCTGACTCTGAGGATATTAATGAGAGACAACAGTAAGGTTTTGATACTCCTATGCATATGTCCTGACTAGCAGGTTAATGAATCAATGCACAATTACATCATTTTTAGTGTTTCTGATATCAGTCTTCCATCTGTGTGTGATCATACCTTGTCTAACATCTAAAAAGTCCCTGGTACCTTCAATGAGATAGATATTAATGGAGACCTTCAGAGCAGGTTTAACATACACACACACACACACACACACACACACACACACAGGGTTAGTCTTGTTAACATTAAAGTGATACCTCAGGTTTTGACCAAAGATTAGCATTACCTAATTTGATGACAACAGAGACCACTATTTATTCATCTGATAATCTCCTCAAATAGTATCAAAACATGCATGGGCTATTCTCCATACAGCACACATTCAACATCTCTTCGTCATTGATCGAAGAGCCCCTTAATTCACAAGAGTTTTGTTCTAAATGACTTATAACTGCTTCCAAACATTTAAGTAATTTTCAAAGAGATAAAGTAGATGTTGAGAGGTAGACGGAACCCCATACTTGGAACCAGAAGTTCTGTGTTTTAATTTGCCAGCTATGTGTTCTTGGCAAGTAACTTTATAGCTCAGGGCCTTGGTTTCTTCATGCCACGGAAGTAATACAAAGTATTGGGGATGTTTTGAGGGTAAGTGGGATAATGTGTAAATAGTACAATACATGGTATGATTATTTCTTAATTGTTATTTAAAGAGATGTTAATAGCCTATGGAAGTAATTTCACACAAAGAGTTCCCAAAATGTTTGGATTCAAAAACTTATTAATGAGAATAACTTTTTGTCTTCACAAAGTAGACAGTTCTCATTTGTTGCATTAGTCCTGGACTGTTGGTTAAAAACTTAGTCACACTACTACAGTCTGAGGGATTCATCAAATGGTGATAGCTTGACAAAGACTTTTACCATTCCCAGGTTTTTCTTTACTGTTTGCATAGCACAGGAATGCTACAGAGACTAAAATGAGAGGGAGGTAGAGATTTAAAATGGAAAGTACCCATGACAGGCATCTGAGGTTTCCTCTGGATGAGGCTCTGATTAAAGAATGGAAAATATTTTTGCAATAAAAATTCTTGTTATTAAGCCAAACACCTTTGTTACATTAAGTTCCTCTGGGGAGAGCTGAACCCTCCTGGTCAAGGCACCTTATCTCTGGAGGGACTGATATCCATCTGTGACCAATAATCTCAGCATAGGTCTGTCTGAGCCCAGCATTTGTAGGATTTAATTTTTAAAGTAGATAGGTGAATGATCTAATTGCCCAGAAAGAGTTAATATCTAAATACCTTCATATTTGACCTTTAAAAGAATAATGATATTGCTCCTGTTATGTCATTAGTCTTTTTTAATTATTTATTTATTTAGAGGGGGAGTACAAGAGTAAGAAAATACTAGGAACAACTATATGCCAACAAATTGGATAATCTGGATGAAATAGATAAATTCCTAGAAACATGTCATCTTCCAAAACTGAACCAGAAAAATATCAGAAAATCTGAATAGACAGATCGCAGCTAGTGAAATTAAAATAGTAATTTAAAAAATTCTCCCAACATATAAAAGTCCTGACTAGATAGCTTCACAGTTGAATTTTACTGAATATTCAGAGAAAAACTAATACCTATTCTTCTCAAACTATTCCAAAAAATTCAAGCAGAGGGAAGACTCCCAAGCTCATTTTATGAGGCCAGCATTATCCTAATTCCAAAACTAGATAAAGACACAACAAAGAAAGGAAATTATAGGCCAATATCCTTGATAAACATAAATGCTAAAATCCTCAATAAAACGGATTTACAAGCTCCCACAGTTATGTGAGCCAATTCCTCAAAACCTCTCTCTCACACTCAAAAAAATCTCTCTATATAGATATACAGATATAGATGATATGGATATCCTCTTCTGTTTCTCTGGGGAACCCTAACAAATGCAGGCTGTTCTGTAAAGTGTAAGGACAGTAGAGACAGGTAAAGCGGAGCAGAATGTTTGGGGAAGGTCCATGAAAGTGGAAACAGAAAGGAGATTGTTGGATATACTCAGATCAGGAATCACGTCTTATTTATCTTTGTAGCCTAAACACAGTTCCTGGTGTATAAGCATCAAATAAAAATTTTTTAAAAGGAGAAAGAAAGAGGGAGAGAGTAAAGGAGGGAGAAAGGGAGAGAGAGAAGGAGAGGGAGGGGAAAAGGAAGTTCCAACAGAGACTGGAGGGAAGACTCATTCTAGCTGTCCTTTTCTCTTTCTAATCCTTCAAACAATGCCTGAAGTATTCCGTTCTGCATACTTTAAACATCAAGCAACAAGCACAAATCTCTCACCATTTTCCCCCAAACCTTTTAATTCATCAGACACTTCTCTCATCTATATCACTTGGAGGTCTAGCCAACAATATCTTCTTTTTAAATTGAAGTATTTAGTCTGGAATCTGTCTTGGCACAGCCAAAATGCTCTGCTTTGATTATGGATGGGCTGGAGAGATGGGACCTGGAAGATGAACGCTCAGATTGCTGGGTAATTACATCCTGACCACCAGAATTCCCCCCTGTGGTTTCAATTGGATCCATGCATTGCTTTCTGTCCCTGGCATGTGCTGGAGTCACCCACAAAGCAGCCACATTCCTGCCCAGGGCACGGGGCTGTGTCCCCAGGGAAATGTCCCGTTTGGGAGAATCCCTGGAGGGTCTTCTGGAGTGAAAGGAGAAGCATAAGGTGATGGGTTATCGAATGATGTCAGTTTTGGGTCTGCTCAGGACTGAACTGAGACTGAGTTTTCTCTTCTGTGGTGAAATCACGGCTGTCTGGGAAGACTGGTGTTCAGAGAGCCTTCCCACCATAGAGTCAGAGCGTCACTCTTTCAGTTCAGTTGGGACTTGGTTTAGGTAGCTGAGAAAGGGCCCTTTACAGTGGAATCAGATATGTCTTAGGGTAAAGCTTTCAAAATGGAAAGAAGAGAAGAAGTGCTTTGAAACCCAGGAGAGGACAAAACACAGCTGAAAATAAACCTTGTATATTTCTTTTTGTAATTTGTCCTAGGGCCATCTCACTCACTCAGTCACCCACTCACGCATCTCTGCAGTTCACCCTAGTCTTTGTTGAGAGTCTATCATATTTAGGGCACCCGGGTATAGATCACAATGGGTACTAGGTAAAGGTACAAAGATGTAAAAGGAGCTTGAACACATTGATAAAGGACATTCTGGAGAGTTCTCAGTATTACTTCCAAGTAAGTCAGCACTAGGAAATAAGTGACATTTGTGTTCATTTTTCCCCTCCCGTTTTTTATCCCTTGTTGTCTAGGCATCCTTCGGACTCACCTCTGTTAGCTTTATTTACTACCTGCCTAGAACCCACACTGAATTGTTAATTTGCACTCCGATCCTAACTTACCTGACATAGGTCCTATTTCTCTCACCTGGAAAATAACTATAGTAAACAATTTCCTCTTACAGGACTTAATTGACGGTATGATCAGCTCCCAACATCAAATCCCCTCCCCCCATCTGTGGAGAGAATTGTGAATGACAAACTGTGACATGTGACTGAGAGCAGAGGCCTCTGGGAGATGCAATATGTCTCAGACCCTGCTTTGAGAGACATGAGTTTTGGGAGATATTCACAGGTACTCCATAAATATTTTTTTATATTGAATGAGCATAGGAAACATAACATATTTTATCCTCCCTTGGAAAATCCCAAGAAACAGTGGCATAGTAAAGGTTTACTATTCTTCAGTAAGAAAAACAAAAAACTAAAAAACTATTTAATTTGCTTTAATTTAATAGTAATCCTAGGTGGACAAAATGTTTTCCAACGGAGCAAAGGCCCACAGAACACCCGTTGGGAAAATACACACCTAAGCTAATGAAGTGAAGAGAAAACGCAGAAATGGAAGCATTTCAGATGATTCCAAACAGCAGAGAGCAGAAATGTCTAGAACTGGGGAGGGTTGGTTGGAGGAAAGGAAGAAGTTCTGTCCCGATTACATAGTACTGTACGAACATGCAGAGGATGCTCAATGTCTTCCTGCATCTCCTGGTGCACATGCCCCTCCTCTAGCGGGACCTTTCCAGTCATCTGCAGTCCCCCCTCTTATAGTCTCTGCTTCTCACTCAGAGAAAGTTCTGTAGAGAAGACCTTGCTGTGTCCACACTGCTCCTCTCAGACCAGTTCCTTCAGCACCTTTGCATGCTGGTACCAGCTGCGGTTTCAGGTTGCGTAGTGGGAGAGGGGCTTCATTTTCCTGATTGTTTGGTTCAGTCCCCTTCCTGCATTGTCCTATGTTAATAACGTAGCCTGGCTAGGCCGTGTTGCAAAGATTCCACTAACACAGAACCCTAGCTTCATTTTAAAAAATATATATTTCACTATCGAAAAAGAAACTATAATAAACATGCGTTCTAATTTGCCGCACAGCAGATGTGAATGTAGCAGAGACCACCACCAAGTGACTTGTACTGCTCCATGAACTTGGTTTAGTTCAGTCCTAGAAATTGCATTTCTCTTGATGTCTCCTTGCCTGTATTTGAATGTCTTAGAGGTGTGCCTTTGATCGGATCTTGTAGCTCCACCCCGATCTGTTCTTGAATTCGGCTAGTGCCTGTCCCCGAGGGTAAATTATCCCAAGTGCCTCTCCTTCATTGACATGGGAGTAAGCAAGCTCCATTAAACGCGGGGCAAGGTTTGGGGTGCATATGTTCAGCATGTGCTCTCCTTATGGGGTGTTAATCAGTTGTACAATGACAAGTGGATATGTAATACATTGCATTATGATAGCATCATATTAGAGCAGTTTTAATGAATTAAGTTCCTATGCTTCAACCTTCATGTTTACAAATGTTATACATATCTATGTCAGAGAAGGAAAACTCTGACTCCAAAAAACCTCCGCTGCCTTGCGGCATACCTCTTCAGGGGAAAGGCTAAGGGAGTAAACCCCGACAGAAAATCCGGAGCCGGAGTCCCTAAGGCGGTTTGACGTTGTAGTCAACACCGGCAACTCCTGCGGCGCACCTGAAGCCAAGCTGTATTGACTCCGTCTTTCCCTTGGATCCTTCAGCTGCGAAGAGAGGGGGGGTCTGCTGCATGGGCAACAGCAGACCCTCCATATCACCCTGCCCAGGCTCTGTAGCTTCAGCTTCACTGGAGAGAACACTCCAGCGTCATCGCAAGATGTCGATTCAACACGGGAGGAGACAGATACTGTGTCACTCCCGAGTCGGACTGCACAACCATTCTCGGCGGTGCAGATAGACTCTTAAGAAGCTACACCATCGTCTCTCGAGACGGACGGCTGCCGCCGCCGCCGCCGACATATCTATGTGTGGGTGTGAGAGAGTTTATGTTTATACTTGTCTACCCTCAAGTGGGATGAAATAATTATGCTTATATCAAGAAAAAACATCAAAATAATAATGACAAGTCTGACCAGAAAGAAGCACCTGCCCAGAAGAAGGAGGCCACGTGTAGAACACTTTGTCATAAAGTCATGCAACGACAAGAAGAATGGTAATAATTATTTGTCATTGAGGTTCACCTTTTATGGTGCTAAAAGTTTCTGGATGTACTTCATGCAGTAAAAATTTGCAAAATAGTCTGTGATGCCTGCCAAATTCCAATGGTATTTTGAAACAGAGTATAGTGAGAATAAAAATAAGGCTATTGACATCTTACCTCTTACAGTCTTGAGATTACTGTTCCTAGAAAACTGAAAATGAACTAAAATTACATCTGACAATGAAAATTCATGTACAGCAGGATTCAAAGTAGATGCACTCTGTGAGAGAGAATGGAATGTTCCATCAGGGAAAACAGTGGTAAATGTTCTATTACCGACAATGCAATTGGCTACTATAGAAATTTAACCGCTACCATTGTCTGATGAGAATATAGTGTGGAAAGCAAGAATGATCACCCCGTAAGCCTGATGAATTCATTCAAAGGCTGAGATTTTGTGAAATCTTTATAGGTCTAGTGGAGAAGCCCCTGCTTTGCTTGGCTTGGTATTTTAAGTTCGTGTAGAAAATATGAGAAAGATTTATTACTGTCTAAAACTTTTGATGTGTATGTAACAGAAGAAGAAAATGTTGGATGTTTATCACTTTTTAGTACACCATCAAATAAATTGGCAAAAATGTAATCTAGCTGAACAGACAGAAGGAAAACAATGGCAGGGAAAAAACTCAGAAGGAACACTTCATGTCTGGACCATTTCCGAAGTTAATTTAGTGTTCATTGTACGTTGAGTAGATGTGTACTAGCTATTGATAAGATGACCGCTTCTTTCAGAACTACATTGAATAGTGCCATCCAAATGATCAATTTTATTAAGTAATAGTATTTACATTGTAAACTTTCATGTTTGATATGAACAATATGAATATCAGGTCTAAAATTTACTTTTTCACGTCAAATATCAATGCCACATGAGATAAGAAATCACTGGTGTTTGTTTGTGGATATTGTTGTTGGTAAAGAAACTCCATTACCCCACTATCTTTCAAATATAACAAGGTTAGGCCACTGTAGTTTTTAAAAATAGTTATAATAGATTTTATGTTTCTTGAGCATTTTTAGGTTTACAGAAAAAACTGAGCAGAAAGTACAAATACCCCCATATACCTGTCCCCTCTACACACACACCGAGTTTCTCCGAGTCTTAACATGTTGTGCTGGTGTGATACACTTCTTAGAATTGATGGACCAATATTGACACACTATTATTAACCAAAGTCCAGAGTTTGTGTTAGGGTTCACTCTTTGTGTTGTACAGTCCAATGTGTTTGGATAAATATGTAGTGTCATGTTTTAATCATTACAGCATCGTACAGAATAGTGTCACCCCTAAGGACCACTTTAGTTTTAATAACCTGAAAGAGCCCACCTGGGAAATCAGAGTAGCATCGTTATCTGGCTCACACCACAGATCAAGTATCAGCGACTGAAATAAAACACATTTCATCTCCATTCAACACATTTCTGTTCGACACGTTTTATGCAATTCCAACTAAATATTTCTGCTTTGATCTTGAGAATGGAAAAAGAGGAAAGGGATGGAAAGGGATTGATAGGGAAATAACCGCCACGTTCTGTTTCTGTAACTGTGCTTCCATATTTGCATCAGAAAACTTTCGGAACAGTTTGCTCGCGAACTATCAGCCAATGAGCATTGATTCCCACGCTTACTGGCAAAATGCCATAAAAGCCCGGGAGGTGTGCCGCTCAGGGCTCAGACCTTTGGAGACTACTTCTCTGGGCCCACCTGCGTGAATAAAAGTTTGTTCCTCACTTCCCGAGTGCCACTTGCGTTTCTCGTAACCGATAATTTCCCACAGCATGATGAGGCAGAGCACGGGAGAGCCCTGGAGGAACCCAGCCAACTGGGCCACTCCCCGAGTGGGGGATCCTCCCGCCCCCACTGGCTCAGGTTCCCGGTCCACAAAGCAAGGGCCATGATTGCAAAGGCATTTTCTTTGAACCCCAGGATTTCTTGTGCTGATTGCCTTTGGAGAATGCAGGAATTTTTTTTTTTTTTTTTAAAGACGAAGAACACATAAATAAATGGGGTTTCTATTTTGGATTTTAGCAATTTAGTAAACAACATGGCTGAGTTACAGCTAAAATAAAAAAAGATAATGATTCAGATAATTCATAGATAAGAATCCATAAATGCAATTCTCTATCTCCTTTCAGTACCCGAACAAAACTTATAAAAGAACATCCTTCTTGGAATGGAAAGAAAACTTGATATTAACTGTACAGATGTTCATAGAATGTGGGCTTTTTATTTGATACCAATTTGTCTTTCTTCTTGTTTTCAAAGAACCGCTACTAAAGTTGGTTAGTGTTTCTGGGCAAAAAAGTGAAAGAGCAGTTTTGGTTATAAGTGCCTGTGAATTTATTCTGAAACCGTGGGTTCTAGATTAAAAAACATTATTTAAAATCCTCTACTTGGGGAAGAACAGAGTTGCCTAGAAACAGTGAGACATAAAAGAAGATCAAGGAAAAGAAGTTGATAGTTGGAGAGGACAACTACCCATTACCAACTCTGATTTTTTGGAGAAATCTGAGAAGAGATTTCTCAAAGCACTGGAACGCAGCGTTTTGTCATTACTGGGTGTTAATCTGCTTTGTTTTGTTTGGACGTCAATGGCCTCCGTTGTGTGAAGAAGGGAGCTGTAAAGAGCTTCGATCAGGTTTGGATAAAGTGACAGCTGCCACCAGTTACCTTGGTTGACCCTTAGGGGAGTGAATTCTACAAGATAATGGCTCAATAGCCAAAATGTTCAGAATCAATCACCAAAGAGACCTGCAGTGAGTTTTTACCTCCTTGTTTTTATCTCTGTTCCAATTCAGTTATACTTTGAGCTACACAGAACCTTAAAAAGAATAAAGATTTTTTTGATAACCTCTACTCTGGGTTGTAACTCAGCAGTCTGATTTTAGCAGGCTGCCCTAGTTTTGCCCACCGCGTTTTATTTTGTTCAGCCTCACACTTTGCTCAGTGACATCCTGCACACACTCATCGGCAGTGATGGCGGCATCCTGGTGAGCCCCCAGGGTCTTTGCTGCCTTGCAGAGCACGGTTGAAATAATTTGGAAGAACTCTCTTCTTGAGGGGCCTGGGAAAGTATGATGAATGGCTTCCTTGTTCTCATGCATCATTCTGTTCTCTGCAAGGAAAAAAAATGACGGACAGCTGTTAATCTCTGTGTCTTCATGAGCCCCACCTTGCTCTCCAACAAGACCTTCACTGCCGTGAAAAACATGTGCCATGGAGGTGAAGCAGAGTTTCACATTATTCATTAGGCCCGAGTCCTCATTAGTACCTTCTTTATAAAATAAACACTAGGCTCTGCAGACACCGGGAACAAGAGCCCACTTCATACCAAGTACAATGACAAATGTCTCCTGTGGCCCTAGATTTCAACTCTTAACATCTGTGATCTCCCCGTCTCCATGGCAACATAAAGTAAATAATAAAAATAGTTCCAATCCAGGAAAACCACAGCAGGGAATGTCTGTCCTGAAAGAAAACAAGGGCTTCACATGTATTCACATACCAGCAAGAGGACCCACGTGAAAGCTAGCAGTTGATGGATAGGACAACCATGAGTGCATAATGCAGAGAGTGAAAGCAAGCAGACACGGAATGTCAGATTATTTGAAGAAGTGTCGTCTGCTTTCAATAGGAGGCCTGAACAGAACATTGCTTCTTATATTCCTGGGCTTGTACAGTACGTATGTTACATTTTGTACAAATGTGTTTTGAATTATAAGCCTGTTATGTTACACTGTATTTAAAGGGAACCATAGATTATGAAAGTAATAGTATCAAGCAAAGAGTGGGGAACTGCTGATTTCGTTTCTGCCACATAGCTTCTTAGCAAAGCTGCGGTCTGCCAGACAGACCTCCTGGGGGTCCCCCCTCCTTGCACCCCAGGGACTCCTCCTATGCCCTGCCCACCTCTGGAGGGAGGTGAGATGGTACATTTGGGAGACCCGGCAAGCCCCCACAGTTGGTGTGAGAGCAGCAAACCAGCCCCCCTGGGAGAGAGGAACGTACCATCAAAGAATAAGAAAACCCTCAGGGATAGGATATTTTCAAGGATGGGGATTTTGAGTTAAAATTAATTTTCTGTTTTACTGTAGTGACTAACACTGTGACTTTGGGCCTTTCAATTCACTGACCCTGGTTTTGCTCATCTGCAGAAGAGAGCGAGAAGGGGACATCCTGACACTGGGTCCCTGCCAGCTCTGAATTCCACAATTCTATGAATTGAACACAAAGCATGAGTTTGTTTCAGCCTCTGTGGATAAAACACTTAGAATGTCTGGGTTTACTGTTCTACTGTAGCAAACACTGCATTGACTACAACCAGATGGCAGTGTGTGTGAGCCTGTGTGTGTGTGTGTGTGTGTGTGTGTGTGTGTGTGTGTGTATGAGCGCTGAGGGCTAGGTGTGGCCTAGGGAAAAGACTGAGGGCTCCAGAGCCAATCCCAGGGACTAGGTGTGTGGCCTTAGGGAAATTACTCAATCTTTCTTGGCCATAGTGCCTTTATCCCCCTCTATGGGGATAATAGTCCTCACCTTACAGCGTTGTTGGAAGAGTAATGGTAAGTGATCAATAAATGGTAACTATTGTATTGTCATGGTGTTTGGGTCAGTTGCTTGAAGAATATGTTTGATCACGTAGGTAAGATTTTTCTACTAATGGGACTGTCACAGAGCAGGGCCCCCCAAAATCCTCAGAGCCTGGGGATTGGGGGTGGGGGAAGGGGACAGCTTTCAAGATGCCTTTGCATATCCATGGTTGGTAGCTAGTGTCTTAGTTATGCAAATGGCTTTGGTTCTTCCAAGGCCCCAAGGAAATGGAAGGGGTTTTGACCATGGAATGGTGAGGAAAGAGTATACATGGCCTGCGGAAGGTTCTGTGAATGGTCAGAACTGGTTACCATGCCCACTGCATCACCACCCATGGTCAGGGATTTAAAAATAAGGTGGCAGCCATTTTTGGAGAAAGGGAGAGGGAAGAGAAGGAGAACCATGCGGTTTTCAGAGAAGAGAGAGGGAAGAGAGTAGAGGGAGTTCCACGCAGTTTGCAAGGATAGAGAGAGGGAAGAAAGAGAGAACTCCACGTGATTTACAAGGAGATAGAAGAGAGATCCACGTGGCTTTGAAAGGGCAGAGAGAGAACCATGCATGATCCAGTGCAACATGGCACGTGTTTTCCTGGACTGTTATACAGAGGTTGATGACATTGTACCCCAGATCCTGAAGGAGACAGCTGACAGATAAGGAATGGGGAACTTCTGGGCATGTTTTTGGCTTCTAGTCTTTTGGGGAGCAAGAGAAGTGCTGGGTCCCATGGGAGAACAGGGCTCTGAGTTGAAGTGCTCACTGCCCTCCCCAGGTTGGAATATTGTAAATAAAGACCCGTTTTCCTTAATACCAGTTGTTGGGTTTTATACCAAGACACCACGTGAAAGAACCCCCTTTTGCTCTGTAACAGGACCCATTGTCCAGTGTGATTTTTGGAAATCGATCTCAATACTTGGTGATGGTGATTCCATTTGGCACTAAGTCTGTGTGAATCTATACTGAAGATCTAGCATACTGGGTTTTTAAGAAAAAATTCTAACAGTAGGTTCTTACTCTGATTGTTTCCATCTTTTTCCTAAAAGTGAAGTATAGCTAAAGCATTCTGGCTAATTTAATAGTCTAGAATAGTTGGGTTTTAAGAAGTGGGGGCTTTTACTATGTGAACTGTGCACAGACATCTTGCCATTCATCCACAGCTAAGTGTCCGAGTTCAAAGCTACCCAGAAGTCAACAGCCACAAAGATGGCTCTGGAGCAGATTCTCTCTATTTACTGTTCCTTTCTTCCAGCTAAGTTTCTCTTCATCTCTCTCTTCGTTTTCTTTTAACTACTCTCTTTCCTTTTGTTCTCCTTCCCTTAATCTTCTGACTTTAGTGTTCTCTTCTTTCCAACTCTGCAGTGTGTATTTTGCAGTATTTTGCTTTCTTTACTCCTTTACCACCTCTTATTCCATCCCTGCCTTCCTTTCCTTTTTATTTTCTATACTTTTACTTCTAATGATCCACAGTACCAGCTGGGGAGGGGCATTTTTTCTTTAGGATAAGTAATGGAAGGGCGGGAGGACTTCTCTTTGAATGTAGTAGGGTTGAACTTGGATCCAGCTACTGGGGCTGGTTGGCCAATGTCAGAAAATCCAGCTGCTCAGAATTTAGAGATATCAGGCTGAGCACTAGCAACTGTCTAAGGTCATGAACTCCAAGGGCAGCAAGATTCTAACCAGCTGACGAAAGAGGGAATCAGAGTGCCTGTGGTTAAGAGTAAGGTGCTGTATTTGACTATAAAGACAAATACACATTGTATCTGGGCTGCCTGACCTGAAAATATTTTTTAAGAAATGGCTGAACAACAAAAGCTAAATTGATGTTTGTCCCAGTTTTACCACCTACAACCAGAACAATAAGATTAAAATAATTGATGTGTTCAAGTCCTTGGCTAAACACCAATACCACCTGATCTCTAATATGAACTACCACCTCCATCTGAATCTAACAGTTATCAACTGCTGATCTTGGATAAATTACTTAACCTTTTCAAGTTTTGCTTCCCTCTGTCAGAAGAGGTGACACCTCTGTCATGTGTCATTGCGACAGCGTTCAGCGAGATCCCGTATGAAGTGCGTTCAGGGTACTTGGAGGATTCTATGCAGTTTCTGCCTCTTGGCCTGGGATTTTAATATTTCAGAAAAGCGCTGTTCATGTTAAGGGTAGTTTAGGGTCAGTTTGGCTCACTTCCTTACCCTAGTCCTCCTGCCTTGACATTAGTTGTATTAGAAATAAGATAGCGAGCCTCTCAATGTTGTGCTATAAACCACTGCTCTCAGCACTCATAAATCCACACATACTTGGCACCCCCAAATTCCCACTTGGCTCACTAATGACTGAAGTTGTCCAGAATGGAAGAGAAAGTTAAAAACTTCAGGCTCAAAACCCATTTTCACACTAGGTCTGTTTAGAGCAGTGGGTGGCAATTTTGCCTCCCAGGGGACATTTGATAATGTCTGGAGACGTTTTTTGATTGTTACAACTTGGGGTGAGTTGTGGGTGGTGATTAGGTGATGCTACCCTTCAAAATATCAATAGTGTTGAAGTTAAGGAACCCTAGTTTAAAGGTAGCCAGTTAGAGGAATCATTATGTAAATAGGGGATCCTTTTTGGCTTTAGTATCTTACTCTTCATTAAGTGTGAAAAGAGTCTGGCGAGAGAAGGCAGGCACTGGGACTGAAAACCTTTTTAAACTGAGCTGCTGTTAGGAATTGAGAGAAACACATTTGCCTCTTGGACAAAAAGATCTGTAGCCCTTTGCATGCCAGAAAAATTTGCTCAGGGCTTGCTCTTCCGCAGCGAGAGAATCTGTCCATAAAAGGGATGGACTTTGCTGCCCAGAGGGATTCCCTTCAAGGGTTTCCCTTGTGAGCCCCCCGCCCCCAAAATAAAATCACTGGGAAAGGGAGAGGTTGGCCAGCCTTCTGAGTTCCAGCCCCTCCCCCAAAGAGTGTTTGTGTTTCCCTGGAAGTGAGTGTGAAGAGGCTGTGGGGAAGGGATAGGACTTGAGCCCTAAAAAGGGGTTGTTTGGGAACTATCTCCTTGTTTCTCAGATACAAAGATTAGACAGCTTAAATGGGAATAACCCTCAGGAAAAGAAAAAAAAAGTGGTTTTTTTTCATCTCAGGGGAAGCTGAGAGGAGGGGATACGGGGTTCCATATCAGGAAGGCAAGGGTTTGAACCGCAACTCCTCCAGCTGCTTGCTCTTCGGGGACGCTGGATAAAGAAAGGAAAATAATTAAAATTGCTGCACACCGACTGACTCTCTGCCGGACTTAATGCTCATTTTGCAATTTTACTTTACTTTGGCAATAGCACTTTGAAGTAGCTTGACTATGTCATATAGTCCGTAGCTGGCTAAGTCACCCTAGGCTTGTTTGACCCCAAAGCCCATGATTTTTCCACTATATGTACCACCCAGTTTCCCCAAATCGCCAGCCTCCTTGAGCCTCAGTTTCCTTCCTTGTTTAAATGGACACAGTCAGGTCACCCTAAAGGAGGGTTAGGAAGGTCAGCTTGGAGCACCTTCTGGTCTGTAGTGGGCCCTGGCCTCAGGGGGAGCTTCGCCCCCTCCTGCCTCCCTCCCGCCCCTCCTGTGCCCGCGTTGGTCAGCTTTCAGGATGCTCATCAGCCTTTGCACGCAGGAGGCAGAGCACTGAGCTGACCGAAGGACCTGTGCCTTCCAGGGGGCCAGCTTCGGTCTCATCTTTCTGCAAAGCCGCAGTCAATTACCTCCCTTTGACTAGGAAGTCACAAAGGTGGGTGAAGTGAAGCCAGCCCCCTCCCCTGTGGCCTCCCTTCCCCTTCCACTTCTGAGGACAATGAGATTAAGTGGCCCAGGGCTTGCTCCTTAGAACCAGGAAGACCTGTCAGCGCCTTCTCACACCTCAGACACTGTTCCCCAGGGACACTGGCCTGGACACCTGTGTAAAGCCCAGGCCAGCTCCTCTGGAGGCATCAAAGGAAGTCTTTTCCTTTTTTCTTTTTCTTTTTTTCTGGATGGAGTCTTTCCTTAATCCACTATTCTTGGACCTTGGCGTAGAAATCAACAGAGACAGATCTCCGCAGCCCTCTTTTCCATGGCACCAAAGGAGCTTCCCTGGGCTCAACTAGCTCCCCAAATAAATCCTGTTTTGCTCGTGGAATCCAAACCCTGCTGGGAACAAAGTCTTGCTTTGCCTGGTTTCATAATTGGTACATTTATTTCTCTTGGGGAGGCTTTCAGAAGTGGGTGATTGAGGGCAGGATTCAGCGATGCCTCAGTTTCCAGACAGCCCATGCTATTAACACCACCCCTTGGTCTGCGGGATCCCCATATCTAATAGTTGATGCTTAACAAATGTTACCCCTTCCTTACACATGAACAGAGTCTGAGAGTTCATACAGGGTAGCGGGTCTTCAACTTAGGGTCCCACTAAAGTCAGTATTAAAGCGAGCGTTCCCTCCCTCATTAGTATTAGTTCTCTGAAAGTTTTGGCCTGTGGAATGAGACCGGAGACAGAAACAACTGACTTCTCTGTGTGGAAGAGAGAGGCACACTGATCATCATAGGTTGGCTTTATTCTTAATCAGTTTGAATTATGAAGATTTGAAGTATTCCAGTGTATTATTTATAAACAAAATTTTAAAAAATGCAAATTCCACCCTCCCCTCTTTTTTTTTTCTGGAGGTGAGATGAAACCTCAAGACCAGTCTAACTCCAGATCTGGTGAGCTGAGTGAGTATAAAACCTTAATTAGGCTGCGTGCTCTGTGATGGTCCCAAAGAGCTGGGGAACAGCCGTATTCAAAGCTATCGACTATGCTGTGTGAACATTCTCTTGTTTACATGTTCCAGAAGTTCGAGAGTGAATTTGGTGCCTATGTACTGTTTTGTTTTGTTTTAAAGCATTTGCTGTGGCTATAAGTGAAAATTCTCCGTATGTCATATAGCAATGTCATCCAAATGCCTGTTAAGTTGTGGAGCTAGAGCTTTAAAAAATGTTCTTAGAACTAACATAGGGGTTGGCATATTTTTTTTGCCAGAGCACATATGTTAGGATTTGCATGCCATATGGGCTTTGTCACAGTTACTCAACTCTGCCACTAAAACGCAGAAGCTGCCACAGACAACACATAAGTGAACGAGTGTGACTATGATCCAATCAAGTTCTATATATAAATACTAAAATTTGAATTTCATATAAATTTCACTTGTCAAAAAATTCTTTTGCTTTTTTAGTAGTTTATTTTTTATTTTTATTTTTTTTAATGTTTTTTATTGATTATATTGTTACAACAGTTCCAATTTTCTCCCCCTTGCTCCCCTCCCCCCAGCACCCCCCTCCCCCAGCAATCCCCCCCAAGTCCATACCCCTGGTTCGTAAAAATTAACTATCCCCCCCCTCTCAAATATTAGGACCCTTTGTAATCTTGTAAAGGACAATGGGCGAAGGTCTCAAGCTCCTCTAGCTGCTTCAAGCTGGACATGGTCGTCGTCCTACCTACCCTTGGGTCCAGAAAACCCTAATAAGAGTGGGGGTGTGGAGGGGAGGGTGGCCTTCCCACATGGGGAAGGATCGTGCAGACTCCAGGTTTTTTATTTTTATTTTTTTAACTTCATTTTATTGATTATGCTGTTACAGTTCTCTCAATTTTTCCCCCTTTGCTCTCTCTGCCCAGTACCCTCCTTTCCTCCAGCAATCCCTCCCCGTTTAGTTCATGTCAATGGGTTGTGCATATAAGTTCTTTGGCTTCTCCATGTCCTATACTATTCTTAATGTCATCCTGTCTATTGTGTTCCTATCAATTATGCTTCTTGATTCCTGCACCTTTTCCCCCTCCCTCCCCCTCCCCCTTCCAGCTGACAACCCTCTAAATGATTCCCATACCTATGATTCTGTTCCTGTTCTGGTTGTTTGTTTGGTTTTTTAATTTTTTTATTTTTAGATTTAGGTGTTGATATTTGTGAGTTTGTTGTCAATTTACTCTTCATAGTTTTGATGTTCTTTTTCTTAATAAGTCCCTTTAACATTTCATATAATAATGGCTTGGTGATGATGAACTTCTTTAGCCTTACCTCGCCTGGGAAGCATTTATCTGCCCTTCCATTCTAAATGATAGTTTTGCTGGATAGAATAATGCTGGCTGTAGGTCCTTGCTTTTCATTATTTTGAATACTTCTTGCCAGTTCCTTCTTGCTTACAACTGAATCTAAAAAGTAAAAACAAACTAAACAAACAACCAGAATAGGAACAGAATCATAGGCCCTGTGGTTTCCTGGATTGCGCAGGCCGAGATCAGCCCCCACCTGTGTTTTGGCTGTGGCATCTTGTCTGAGCTACAAAGCAATCTGAGATGGCTGCTATTTGTCTGGGCTTGGAGATTCCCAGGCAAAGCCAAGCTGTGAATCTAGGCTGGCCACTGCTAGTGCAAGGCCTGGAGCTCACTGAGGCCAGCTGTTGCTTGTTTGATGGGTTTAGGGTGTTTTGAAGCAAGAGCCAAGACCAGCCATTCATATGGAAAAGAAGCTTGGGCAGGCCTGTAAGTTGGGTGGGGTGGAGTCTCTGGGAATCTCCAAGGCGGGTCAAATAGTGTTAGCCAGGGTGATGGAGTCTCAGCTTGCTGGCTCAATGGAGGGCGGGTTTAGAAAAGAGACAACAGCCTCTGCTGGCCTTGGGTCCAGACACCTCATTCTCTTCGTGTATATCACTGTTGCCTTTCAAGCTGCCATCCTGGTGCTGGAGCCCAGAGGCAGTGAGTCTGAGCAGATAAGTCTGTGTGTGGGTTCTTTAAGAACTGGTTGGGGCTCCAGCAGTTTCTTTTACTGATTCAATCCCCACTGGTTTTTGCAGCCAGAAGTTGTGCGGACTTATCTTCTTAGCACTGGAACCCTGGGCTTGGAGGGCCTGATTTGGGGGTGGGACTCCTCACTCCCTCGCAAGTATTTATCCACCGCACGTGGGTGAGAGACTAGCCTGTTCTTCATCAGCGGCCCTCCTACCCGTCTGGATGGATGTGGTTTCTTTAATTCTGTAGTTGTCAGACTTCCATTCAACTTGATTTCTGATGGTTCTGGCTGATAGTTGTTCTATTTCTTAGTTGTAATTTTGATGTAGTTGCTTGAAGGGGTGAGCCACGTCTGTCTATGCTGCCCTCTTGACTGGATCTCCCTCAACTTTTTTTCATACTGTTTAAAAATGTCAGAACCGTTCTTACCTTGTAGACTGTACAAAAACAGGTGATGGGCCAGATTTAGGCTCCTGAACTAGCAGATAGATGACATAAGATGCTATTAAATAAAAGTTATTTATGTGCTTAAAACTTTATTAGAAGTGAAAATAATTTACAGTGTTTGTTGATTTATGCAACACACACTTACACAGCATACTCAGGTGCACACACATGTATTTAAATATTCCCATGGAAAATTATTTTTAAATCGTTGAGGAGGATGTGATTATAGATACCATTCATTGAAAAACTAGATCATTTTTGAAGTCACTCTGTCAGAAAGGGCAAAAACAGATTGCACTATGATGTTTTAGAAATAATAGTTGTATAAATTGGGTTCCAGTTAAGTTATAGAACCAAAGAGGTCTAAAAATACTATTTCTTGAACAAGATAGAAATGTATCCCCCTCTGTGTTAGAGTATGGGTTGGCAGTGCAGGCCTGGCACCCAGATCCCTCCTGTCTTATTCATCTGTCAACCTCAACACTCAGCTCTTACCTAATAGTCCAAAGTGGCTGCTTCACCTCCCGAGATCACGTCTACATTCCAGTCAGCAAGAGGGGAAAAAGGGGAAGCAGAGGGCAACTTGGTTATAATATTTATTTAAAAAAAAAAAAAACACTCCTTTCTCCTTCCAGCCAAGATGGAATAATGATAACTGGATTTATCCTCTCACTTCAAACAACAACAAAAAGGTACAACATGAAACAATGGTTTTCAAGATACTGGACATCGGGCAACAAAGGACAGTGATCCCTGAGGCAGGAGACATGTGAGGTGAGCCCTACGAATGCCCCAGGCCATAGTGCAGGATGGGAGATCTAGAGTGAGGAAGTGGGGCAGGGTGTCCTGGGACGAGATGCTGCCTAGGATTTGGCCCCTGAGACCTGCAGACAGTCCCCACCCGCAGGACTCATGTGAACACTGGTTACTCCACATGTGTGAAGACACCAGGCAAGGCCTGGGAAGGAATCACCCAAGAGCATCAGAAGGAAAGTTCTTTAAAGCTCACACAGAATCAGGACTAGCTCTTCTTCCCACCAGCCAGAGTAGAAAATCCTCTAATTCATGAGTACCAGGGAGGGTTCTCAGAGGGTTTTGCCTCAGCAGTAGTAGTGGTCCCTCCTAATAAAGTTTCAAACAAGACCCAAAATGATCAGATTGCTTCCAGATGCAATGGGATGAACGGGGGCCCAAAGATAGCAATGGTTGATTTCTGGAACCAATAAATGTTATCTTATTTGGAAAAAAGATGTTTACAAATGTGACTATGATAAGGATCTTGAAATGAAGACAACATCCTGGATTGCCCAGGTGAGCCCTAAATGCCATTACAAGGGTCCGTATGAGAGAGAGGCAGAGGGACAGCAGACACACATGATGGAGAAGGTGCTGGGAAGACTGAGGCAGAGGTTGGAGTTATGTGGCCAACGGATGACTGGCACCACAAGACCTTAGAAGAGGCAAGAAATGGATTCTCCTCTGTAGCCTCTGGCGATGGCCTGCTGACCTCTTGGTCTTGGATGTCTGGCCCCAGAACTATGAGAGAAAAAAAATTTCTTATTGTTTTAAGCCACTGAATTTGAGATAATTTGTTACAGCAGCCTCAGGAGACTGATACCCCCTGGTAATTTAACTGCATCCCGTAACAAAACTCAACAATATTTATAGGAACACAAAATTAATCAGCACCTAACAAGATGCACAGGGTTTAATATCCAAACAAAAATTACCAGGCACACACACAAAAAGCTGGGGAATACAACACATAATAGGAGAAACAGCCATCAGTTGAACCAACTCAGAAAAGACCCGGAGGATAAAATTAGCATATGCGCTTTCTTTTAGATCAGGACCTGATGCTGCTATGGATACAACTAACATCCGGGGTTCCACCACCAAATGATGAAATAGAGAACACTGGCAGACAACTGGCAGCCTCAGCCATAAGAGTAAGAAAAAACTTGTCTCACCAGTTGTATTAGTCAGGGTTTCATAGCTGCAAACAACTGAAACAGATGTGCTTGATTTAAGCGGAAAAAGCATTTAATAAAAGGATATTGTGTATTTCACAGACTTCAGAACCAGGCTTAGAAATTGAGCAGGAACAAATGAGGCCTGGCAGCAGCCAGGACCACAGCCAAAAGCTTGCTCCAGAGGCCAGCTAGGGAGGACAACGCTGGATGCCACAGGCTTGCCCTCTGAAGTCACCACTCACAGGTGCAGCTGCTGCTCCTCAGCCACTGCTGCCACTAGAAACTTTCTTTTGTTGACATTGCTGCTGTCGACCACCAGCTCTGCTTCTTTGCACCACTAGCTAAAGGCTGCAATGGATGCATCCAACTGACAGAGCCTCAGCCATAATCTGAGCCCCAAGGGAGGTTGAGAGGGTGTGTCTTAAACTTTCACAATGGGAAGCAAGTTTGCCTGCAATCAAGATGTATAAGAAAAGAAATTTCAAAACTGGAAGAGGGTACAGAACATGAACAGCCTAATAATAATAATAATAATAATAATAATAAAATAGTAATACAGAACATGAACAGCCTAATAATAATAATAATAATAATAATAATAATAATAATAAAATAGTAATGATTGACAAAGGCCCATTCCATGAGTTAGGATTCTACTGATGTTAGTGAGCCATGAGTGAAGGGCAAAAGGGACATCTTAGCATCAGTGACTCATCTTCTGCTCTTCAGGACCTGACTTTGTCACTCATTTGAGTCTGCCTTTACTTCGTATTCCTGATGAATGAATTTTAGTCAGACGTATTTGAGATTTAGGAATGATTATTAGGAAGCAAATCATCCACGTCTGTGTTATAATCTTCCTATTTTGGGTGATTTTCTTAACATTAGTTACTTTATTAGTTATCTATTGGCTACCAACCATTGTATACAGGATGAGGAAGAATAAAATCTACCCTGGCTGGTGTGGCTCAGTGGATTGAGCATCGGCCTGCGAATCAAGTGTCGCTGGTTCGATTCCCAGTCAGGGCACATAACTAGGTTGCACATCAGGTCCCCAGTTGGGGGCACGAGTGAGAGGCAACCACATGGTGATGTTTCTCTCCCTCTCTTTCTCCTTTCCCCTCTCTCTAAAAATAAATAAATAAATAAAACAGACAAACAAACAAATTAATTAATTAATTAAAAAAAAAAGAAAATCTAAAAAGAGAATGGAAGGTAGTTCAATGCTCTAATATTTACTGTAGATAATGACTTAGGCTCTGATTTAGTCCTGATCAACTTGCTTCCTGTATTTATTCTTTGACCTGATGATTCTCCCTCATGAAAGGAAGTATTCGATTAGGGAATATCTGACTGGAAGAACCAGTATTTTAAACAGCTGTGTTAGTATGATTTAAGAGTATTGCAAAGATTGCTACTTTGCCCCAATAGTTCTGTCCTTTGAAGTTAATTCCTTGGACCCTTTTCATAAGGCTCTCACTATAATACAAAAGTCACAGAAAAAGTGATTTTTTCAGGTAATAATGAACACTTTTTTGGCACTACAAAGTGCTTCACACATAATTTAACACATTATTCATCACAAAAGCCCTATCACAGGGGTATTATTGTTACTGTTTTTCTATGAATGAGGAAAATGAGGGACAGAGAAGTCAAATAAGTTGTGCAAGGTCACACAGCTAGTCAATGTCATAGCCAGGATTCAGATCCCCCAGAGTTTGCCTTCAATGTCCACCTATTTAGCCTCTGTCCTTTGTTGTCTCTCACCTAGGAGAGAGGTGACAAGTACAGTCACAGGGCAGGTAAGTGCTGATAGAAAGAAGAAGGGAGCCCAGGCCCAGTCACAGCACACAGACCATGGAGGGCAGGCCTGTGTCCAGATGGGGACACATAGGAAAGGTGTGGAGGGCTGGCGCAGCACCCAGTGCCCCCTGGCCACGGGCCTTCCTTACTCCTGGCTCGAGGACCTTAGCTGTCTTTTGCACACGGCCCTGACTTCAGGGCTCTGCCTTCTGAAGGAGTTCCCCCATGACTTTCATACATAATAAAACCAGCCAACTCTATCTGCCTCCTTGTGGTCTAATGACAACAATGGGAAAGGAGGGACAATTTTAAGGGGGGGCTGTGAGTGATGCTTAAGGACATATGGAAGATTATTTGTCGTCTAATGGGAACAAAGGCAGCAACCTGCATACCAGAGAGGCGAGCTCTTGATGAGAGGACATGAAACCTGTGGCTGCCATTGTTAAATCCAGACAAACAGATTTAGCTCCCGGACAGCAGGCTCTGTGGTCTCTAAGCCCCAGAGTATTTTCACTGGAGAGAGGGATTCACAAAGCACCACATAAACAGAAATATTTGCAGACATGGAGCCACAGGGTTGCTGCTGCTGCTGCTGCTGCTGCTGCTGCTGGGGAATTCACTGGCTCTGAAGTGAATTATGAGTCTGCATTCTGGGGCACTGCCCCTTTCACAGAAAAGGCCAGAATCCAAACCCAGATTCAAAGTCCGTCTTGATTCTCTCTCTGCCTCTCTGTCTATCCCTTCTCCCCTCTCTCCCTCTCTCATTCTCACAGCATCCATGGTGTCTGACTCTAAATACAAATCAAACAACCAGAAACATCAGAGGATAAGCAAAGAGAAGTAAAACAAAACAGCACCAAGCAATCCTTCCGTTTTCCCACCTGACCAGGCAACAGGGAAGAAAAACAGCTAAGTATCTGCCAAATCCATCCTGCAAAGACTCCAGCTTCCCAATTCTTTCATCATCAGAAGAGAGTTGGGTACTATCAGCACAAATAGGCTTCACAAGTAGGCATGCCAGCAACACACTGTGATTTAAGCTTTTTCAAAAACCCAGACTTACGGCACTTAGACTGATAAAAGATTCTATCTCAGAATGTCTTCTCTCTGGCATCCTGTCTTATGAAGAAACACAGAAACTAGCCACATGGATTAGTCTATTTATAATTTTTTGGCCTTATTCATCTTTTAGAATTAAAAAATTAAAAGATTGGTTAATACCATAATTAGGAACAACGCAAGTTACGAAATAGCAATGTACAAGATAATTTTAGGATTAAAATAGACTTGGCTTTCATGATTCATAAGATTTTATGTCAGCCAGGCTGGCATTTGTGTGGGGGTGGGTGGGGAGGGAGGGAGGGCAGTGGAATGGGGAGATTTGCAGATTTAGATCGCATAGACCCTAAGGAAAGCTGCTCTTATCCAGCCCCCACCCACCTATCTTACCCCACCAGCCCTACCACACTGCTTATCCACTGCCAATTCCATCACTTGGTCTACCTCCTTTGTCCCCCCTCTCCCCCATCTTCTGTTCTGCTTCTGCCCGCCCCTTTGACTGCCTCCTCCTCCATGGCTAACCTGCCATTCTAGTCTCTTGACTGGAGCTCCTCTGACGTGCCCTGAAGCTCTGCTCTTACCAGTTTCACACACTCTCTCTTCCTCCCCCCCTTTAGCTTCACCACTGGATCTTACTCTTTTGACTGTAATCATACTCAAGCCTCTCCATTCCAAAGCCGCGCCAATCAACCAAAGGAAACCAAATCCACTTGCACACACCTGAAACCCTTTCCCTCCAGGCTGCTAACCCCCTAAAGCAGATGTTCCCCTCTCTTGCTCTACCTCACAAAACTTCTTTAAAACGTCATCTTTGTGGACTGCTCCCATTCTGGTACCAGACACTCCCTTCTCAATCCTTGCAGTTGGGCTTCAGCTTCTATCATTCCTAATTGTGTTTTAAAGGTCAATAGTCTGCCGGTTACCAAATGCATTGTTTTAGCCTTTTTGCTTAATCACTTCATGTGATTTACCCTTTTCTCCCACTCAACCATCCCCCCCAACTCCTGAGAAATTCTCACCTCAGAATACACTATTCTCATTCCCCCTTTTACCTATGTCTCCTCCATTTCCTCTTCTTTTCAGGCTCCAAATAAAAGTTTCCCCTAAGAATCTGCCCTTGACCCTCTTCTCCATCCTCTCTTCTGCATGTTCTAGTAAACCCATTCAGTCTCATGGCTTGAATTCTTCCTTCTTTGTGACTCACTTCTGCAACCTCTTCTCTATCCCCTGACAAGTTTCTGGAAGTTTCCACCCTTATGTCCTACCAGTGTGTTACTCTTAATAGGTTCAACTCTAAATTCACCCTTTTCCCTCTTGAACATATTTATTTCTTCCAAACCCCGTTCATCAAGATAGTTCTAATCTCATCAGCTCAAATCCTTCAAAGAATCTTTAATTCTTCCCTCTTTTTTTTTTTTTTGTCTCCCATCTGCTTAGTAGCCAAATCCAGTCAGTTTTGTTGAAATCATATGAGGTCTGTTCAGAAGGTATCCAGCCACGTAATATGAAAAGTAGAGACATTTATTGAAGGAGATATAAGATACAGGAAACACTGTACATAGGACAACGATGTCCCTCAGTTCCCTTCAGAGTAGGCACTTTGAGACCTCACACAGTTCTCCCAACTGACATCAGCTGCCCTGTCGTATTTTCCTGAATCTCACCGACAGTCTGAAAGCCCTTGCAAAGATGATTTTAGTTTTGGAAGAGCCAGAAGTCGCAGGTTGCCAAATATGGGTTGTAGGGGGACTGAGTCACCTGGGTGATTTGATGTTTTGCCAGAAAACTGCACGGGACGTGATACGTGAGCGGGCACGTTGTTGTGATGAAGCTGCCACTCACCAGCTGTGGCCTTCTGAGTCATCTGAATAGTTTCTTCGGAGGAATATTCAAGCTTAATGCAAAATTTGATGCAGATTCGTTGCTCTACTCTTTTTGAATGCAAAGGCTACACAGTACACATGCTCACTCAACAGAATCTACCACCCCCACGGACTAGTACAGTGAAGTTGTCATTGTTCACGCATGTGCATTCCTGTCCATTCTTCAATATCACGCAAACTGTTCTTTTTATATTAACAATGGCTAGACTTTTTCTGGACAGACCTTGTGTATCTTTTGTGTTTGTTCTTGTGTTTTTATTTCTACTGATACCCTCTAGTTCAAGATCTGACTTCTGAACAATATTATTTAATGCTGTGACCTCCTAATATGTCCTCCTGCTTCAATCTTACCCTCCAGAGCTGCATCTTATATTCTGACACACTGCTACCATATTAATCTTCCTGAAGCGCACATCTGTTTATTTTTCTGCACAAACACTTTAAATAGTCATCCTGTGTCTAAAGCATAAAGACCCAAATTCACACAATACACCTGGTGCCCTCCACCTCTGGCCCCCAACTACCTCTCCAGTTTTATTTCCCATGAGTTTCTGTGTTTTGTCCCCATAAGTTCTTTACTTGGACCACAAACACACATTCACATGCTGTATTTTTACATCCAAAGCAAGTAACAAAAAAATTAAACTCAAAATCCCTTAATGACTAAATTTATTTATTTATAGTTATTGATAACTAAACTTATAGATTAAATTATATATTATGTATTCTGTATATACATAATATTATATATAATTATAACAAAAGATTCTGAAGCAGGATGGGTCTGGAAGGGATGTCGCCACTCTGATTCTGCTTCTTCACAATTCTCTTAACAGAAATGAGTTATTTTAATCATCTCCACTTTGAAACTCACACTGCGCTGATCACAGTGTGCTTTGTATTATAATTACCTGTTAGCCATCTTATCCCTTTGGGATTGGAGGAGGCCTCAGTAAATTACACCCTTCTCTCCACCTGAGTTGTGAACCAAAGGAGTGAGAGGAAGGAGTGGCAGATAAGATCAAAACAACATTTTCATATTGATAAAACTGGTTCTGAAGAAAGGTGCTTTGTTGTGCTGCAACAATAGGCTTCCTAACACAGGAAAGCCCAGAATCTGACAGACTCCTCTGCAGTCACAGGCAGTGTTGGACAACACACATCTCCGGGAGAGGGTAAGGCTGAGCGGCACTCCTCAGTCAGGGGTCGGAAAGTTACATCCAGGTAACTCCCTCCCTCCGCAGGGTGGTTAAGGGGAAAAACATCTCTCCTAGAAACCACAGAACTCGAAATTCTTTCTGATAAAATTGTAGACTTGATGAAGTTAAGAACTACATTTTGTACATGTTTTTATCTTTTGTACATATTTTAATGTGATACACATGTTTGGTGTCTAATAATGTCTGCTATATTATAGAAAATTATTTCATAATTATTACAGATAAGTCATATAATAATTATATGACATTATTTATATTATGCCATGTGTATATTTTAAGTTCAATGTATTATAATATTATGATACATCATAATTAAAACATTATATAGTCATTTATATTAACAAATTATGTTAAAATTAAAAAGCTACTAATATGCCACAGTGACATTACCAAAGACTTACAGAGGCTAAGTTGCTTATTACACCAGAAAACAAGTTATTCTTGAACCTGCGTAATATGAGGAAAGGCCCATAGAGAGAAGTGGGCACACCTCTAGTCCCTCTTAGTATCCAAAGGTAATCACCAATGAAACAAGGCTTCCTATAACAGAGTTATTTATTATCCAGTCGTCTTGAGTTACTTATTATTCAATCATATTGAAGCTGCCAGATTTTTCTTTATTTAAAAATTTGAGGAGGAAACATTCATTTTCTTTTTCAAGAGTGAATCATTTTGTACCACCCAGACACTTTGTATAATGCCAACCATCTGGATATGTAGGAATATTAGTGTTTGAGATTCACTGTCTTCAATTTTTTGTTAAGATGTTTGGTGTCAAGTAGATGCAGCACAAGTGTATCTCTTTGAAGTGCCTGAATATTGATGCATCACCTCGTTATAGCGCATGAGTCAAAATTTAGACACGTTAGCCTGTTTGGAGGGTCTTAATGGAAAACTCACAGCACATTAACAAACACCATTCCGTATATTTGAATAGCTATGTTCAGATGGGTGAAGAATTGAAGTAAACCTTGGAACTTGAACTTGGGTGGTAATACCATATATGCATATGATCTGGTGAGTGTGTGTGTATTATGCAGTACATTTATTTGGTTAACAGTCAAACACCTCTAAAGGAATGGTATTTCCCTCCTCCTCCTCCTCCTCCTCCTCCTCTCTCTCTCTCTCTGTCTCTCTCCCTCTGTCTCTCTCTCTCTCAGTCTCTAGCTCTAGATGGAACTCGATGCTCTTAGCAGAAATAAATTTATATATTTACTCCAAATACTATGGGTTCCCTAGAATTGTTCCTGGGACTTGAGTTAAACATCATCCTATTACCATAAAGGACTTTAAAGTTGAATTTGGAACTTTTGTAAAATTGCATGGATACCCAAGATTAAACACTGCTAGGAGGTAAAGATATATAATAAGCCCCTCAGAGGAAATCATTGACTAATAAGGAATACCTTTGGAGACCAGAGAGTGTTCATGGGCCTTTGGCTGCTTCCCTTATTGAACAGTGTGGTACCTAGAGGATTGCTGCCTGCAAACCTGGAAGCTCTGTTCAGTCCCTAAAAGAGCTATAGACACTTGTGACTCCTGAGAACACAACTGGGCCCCTGTTATGAGGGGTCTGATAGAGCCTTTGAGCAGTATCCTGTGGAAAGATGCCTTGGGGACACTGATAAGCACCCTCTGGGGAGCTGATGATATTACTACTGAAAGGAAAACATCCGCCAAGACACTGACTAATATAAGAACTCCTCACCCCAAAACCCCAGAGTGAAGAGGAATGACCAGATATGGTCTGGTACATGTTTTTCAGGGGGTTTGCCCTTGATGCTTCCTCCATATGGTGCCTCCAGTGGGAAATGATAACATAAATTTTTCTCTTCTATGTGCCTATTGGAATAAAAAGAGTGAAGATGCAGATCACTTTCTGCTTTAAAAACCATCACCACCAATATACAAATCCCAAATCAAACATCTCCTTTAAATGGAGAGAATAAGTGTATTAACTCTGAACAGATAGGACGAGGACTAAAAATCTCTTAATGGAGGCATAAGAACAGCAAATGGAATCTCAAATTCCATTTTAGAATGTGGCCCAGCAAAGAGGATAGCACATGTATGTATTTAAAACCCTTTCTGCATCTATTGATATGATCATGTGGTTTTTATCCTTCATTTTGTTTATGTGGTGAATCACATATGTTGATTTGTGAATGTTGTACCAAACTTGCATTCCCAGGATAAATCCTGCTTCATCATGGTGTATGATCTTTTTGATGCGTTGCTATTTTTGGTTTGCTAATATTTTGTTGAGGATTTTAGCATCTATCTTTATCAGGGATATAGGCCTATAATTTTATTTTTTTTGTAATGTTTTTATCTGGTATTGGAATTAGGATAATGTTGGCCTTGTAAAATGAGCTTGGGAGTCTACCCTCATTTTGAATTTTTTGAAAAAGTTTGAGAAGAAGAGATGTTAGTTCTTCTTGGAATATTTTTATTAAATTAGATTTTTATCACTACCTTTTCCAATTTAGCCTCAGCGTCATTTTCTTTCCTTGATTTCTAGTCATGCTTTTGACTTAATTGAACCTTGTCAAGTTGCCTTTTTAAATCTTAACCTCTCTTCCAAATCTTCCATCTCATTATTTCTCTGAGCTGCATTCTGTTGTTGCTTTATTTTAGCTTGATCTTCTTGTTCATTAATTCTTTTTTTTAATGTGTTTTATTGATTATAATGTTACATTTGTCCCAATTTCCCTTCCCTCTTCTCCCCTCCACCCGGTGGCCCCCCTCCCTCCAGTTGTCCCCCCCTTTTAGACCATGTCCATTAGTTGTTCATTAATTCTTTTTCACATATGTCTAATCTACTGTTTAGTCCATCCATTGAGTTTTTAATTTCAATAACCATGTATTTTATTTCTAGATTTTCCATTTGGTTCTTTCAAAAATCTGCCTTTCTCTTCTCTCTCCCTTCCTTCCTTCCTGAATAACACATGGAAGGCAGCCTGTCAATCAAGGATATTTCATGTGACTTCGTGTGAATAAGAAGTAAAGTTCTATTGTCTTGGTCTTATAGCAGATAACATATTCTAACAAATGTAGCCTTCAAATCAAAGCCTGAAATGGGACTACAAGAGTGGTAATCAAATGGTATAACTTTATTTTTAACTAACCTGTGAAATGATACCTTCTATGTTCTTTATTGATAACCTGGATGTAGACATTAATACTTTCATAAAATTTAAAAAAGATACTAACACTCCAGAAAGAGTTAAAATTTAAAATGATATTCTGCAATGCCATAGACCCAATGTATCTTGAGTCAGCAAGGCATTTTAAATAAAATAGTGAAATAAGGGCACCCATCAATGAATTGAAAGCTACTTAGTCATGTCCCAAATGATTAAGGGACACATTTAAGTCTGCAGAGGGTTCTGCAATTGAAATATTAGGCTAGTTTCTTAGTCTTATTTTGGTCAACGTTTTCACCCATGTCTCGCATGAGTACGTAGTAGGTATGCTGATCAACTGTGCTAGTGACACAAGTCTGGAGGGGATAGAAATAAGATATAATACAGCTGACAGAATCAAGATTCAAAATTATCTTGACATGCTCCAATGCTGGGCCAAAACTAACAACATGAAATGTAATAAGGATAAAGGCAGAGTCTTATTTTGAGGTTCAAAAATGAGTTATAGGAATAGAGGATGGAGAACATGTAACTTGGCAGCAGTTGATGTAAAAAGACCCTGGGGGTCTTATTTGAGTAAAAGCTCAATTGGAGCCAACAGTGTGATACGGCCCCACAACCTGAGCTGTACTAATGGAAGCGTTGTGTGATCATCATGAGACTTTAGACTCCGCACTCCTCAGATGAAATCCAGGGCATTATTTTCAAATCCTGTGTACATTGGAACAGTGACAACCTAGAGATTACACAGAGGAGGTGATGCAGATGGTGAATCAAGATGTCCCTGCCTCTGCACCCGCAGCATACTGCTAGGGACCTTTTTAGTGCTGTGTCATCCTTCCAGCATTGTTCTAGAGTCTGTCTCCTCCACTGCATTACAAGCTCCATTACCAAAGGGATGATAATAATAATAGCACCAACAATTGTTAGAGGCAACATTGATTGAGTTCTTCCCATGTGCCAGTACTTTATATGGATTATCTTATTCAACCTTCATGGTAGCCCCCTGAAATGGATTCTACCCATGCCCCATTTTACAGATGAACTAAGGCATGGTGAGGTTAAACTCCCTTAAGAAATGGTTCAATTATGGAACAAACTCAGGCCATTTGACTCCAGGCCTGGCGCTCTTCATCCATATGCTGTCTGATCAAACTGTGAAACTCTACCTCTAGCACTCAATTAATGTTCAATAATTTTAATGGGGGAGAGGAAAATGACACATAGAAACCAAGTTATGGGAAGAAACATGGAGGGGCAGCCCTCCTCCCTGATTAGAACTGGGTACTTGTCTAGTGCTTATTGCATATGAGAAGAGAAATGCATTCATGAGGTTCAGACACACCTGGACACCTGTACTAATAATCACATGAATAATGCTACATTTTACAGTTAGTTTTTGGTTTTCAAAAACCTTTTATTTTTTAGTGAGGCATAATTGACATGTAATAGTATGTTACTTTCAGTGACAAAAGCCTTTTAAACAATCATGATGTCCTTTCATCCTCTGAATTGTCATGTGAATGAAGCATGGCAAGCTTCAGAAAGGTTGCATTTGTTCTCACATCTAAGTATTTTTTCAATGAACATTTATTAAGTGCCTAGTATATTCCAGGCACTCCAGCAAACTCACAAGAACCTTGTAAAGCAGGTGTTATCTCCATTCCCCAGATAAGGAAAGGAAGTCCTAAAGACTGTACTAGCAACAGCACTATCACACACACACACACACACACACACACACACACACACACACACACTCACACACACGACATATGTATATATCTGGGCACCCTATTATGTATCTTTCAAAGGGTGGAATTGGAATAATTATTTCCCTGCTGGCTCATTGTTAAATTTCACAGTCCTGCATGCTAGAAAAGTTTCCGTGATATCTAATGAGTAATTGAGTAACTAGTGGTGGAGCTCTTGGCGCCCAATCTGGTGTTCGTACCATGAGACATGTTATGTGAAAAAAATGTCAAAGTGACATTCGTGCAAAAGAGTCATTACTATCAGTAAGGATGAGAATAGAAATAAACACCTATTAGAAAATGAGATCACCCTTGGAGAATGCTTTGAGATCTTTGGGAAAATGTGGTTGGGGGTGGGTGGAGCATGCTGGAACACCTTCCCCCTGTGGGTTCCAGACATTCCAGGCTCCTAGCCTCCCAGTTGTGGAACGTCCTGGAATGTGCTCCAATCAGAGTGGGCTGTGGAGCCTGGCAGGGGCTGGTCTAGACCTACCTGGAATCTCTAGTGTGGTTCAGCAGCCCCCAGGGCTCGGAGGTGAAGAAACTAATAGGAAATGCAGGACTTGTCACTGCAGGCCTCCCTAAGAGCAGAGGTCAGCCTTGAGCTCAAAGGACACAGCAGTGCCTCTGTCTCTTCTTACAGGCACCCACCATGTCAGCATAATTTCCAAGGGGGCTGTCCAAAGGCGTCCATCACTGCATCCACTGAGAGATAGAAATGGTGTGTCAACTACTCTTTTTTTTGAAATAGACATTTTCTCCCTGGTTAGTCTTCTGTTTTTTTTTTTTTTTTTTTTTTTTAAGGTTAAGAGTAAAGAGAGTGGTGGGAGCCAGGCCGTGAGAGTCAGGAAGTGTTGGTTTGGAAAAAGAGGCAGCTATTTGGTCCTCCAGTCCTGGACATTCTTGGGAATGCTCCTGCTTACCTCTCTGTCCTAGTTTGAGCAGACACAAAGGCCAGCCCTGGGCCTCAACCTTCTAAAGCAGTGTCAATAAAAGATCTCTCCAAGATGTTTGGTATGCTTATCAGGGGAAAGATTGCTGTTTCTCTTCAGGGGAGGTGGTAGAGACTCCTGTTGTTTAGCATTTCCCAGAAGAGAGCAAGGGGAAAGGAAAATTACTGCTTAGAGTGTGGCTGGCGGTGGCTTGGGGATCAGCCCCCTTGGCCCTGGCTCGGGCCTCTATGGAGAAGCATCTTTAACTTTCATTGCCAAAGGGTGTTTTTCTTCTAGTGAAGGGAGAGGAGATGAGAGAGGAAATAAAAGCACAAAAATGAAAAACAAAGAATTCCTGAAGTTCTGATAAGCAGCTCAACTATGAACCAAAACATAAACATTTGGCCAAATTAGTTACTCCAAATGCTTCGTATTTCTCCAACTGAGTCTTCGTTTTATTATACTTTGGAGTTTTTCAGCTCTTGACAACCCAGTGCAAATCTAAGGGGGGTAGGGATTAGAGTTCATTTCTCTCCCTGAGACCCCAGAAAATAACTTAGCTGCTTCTCTTTGATGCCTGGTAAAATGATTTTGCTGTTTTATTAGCCATCTCTTTCTACATGGTGATGTTCTCTGTGCAATCACTCGAATCAGCATTTTATTATTAACAAGCAATGAGCAGCATGTACTGGAAAACATTAGTGTGAAACTGATCTAAAAAGCTCTAATGGTTATTAAAATATCAGCAACCTAATATAATCTGAGTGCCATAGTCTTCTTTCTCTTCACCTCCTGTTGAATTACCTTTTGAGATTTCCATGACTTTATTCATAGTTTCTCACAAATATAGGACTCAAATCGAATTTATTTATGCAATGGCATGGCAGAAATCTCTTGTTCCCTTGGGCAGAAGAATTAACATCCATAAAATTGAACATTTTATGTGATTTTCAAGCAGTTGGTTAATTTCCTCAATGCAGGCTTCTAATAAATTCAACCAAAAAATGTCCCATCAGATCAGTTGTTTGCTATCATTTTTATTACATTTTTTCATTACTTTTAGAGAGAGAAGAAGGAAGAGAAACATTGATGTGAGAGAGAAACATCAATTGGTTGCCCCCTGTACGCGCCAGACCGGAGATCAAACAACCACCCCAAGTATGTGCCCTGACTAGGAATTGAACCTGCAACTCTTCAGCTATGGGATGATACTCCAACCAACTGAGCCGCACAAGCCAAAGGAGTTGTTTGCTATCATTTTTTTAAAAAAGTAGGATGTGCTAAGGTTTAGCAAACACCAGACCCCTCTTTTCCTGCAGCACTCATGTTTGACGATGTTAAATTCATTAAACAAGAAGCCTATTAGACTGAGGTAGCTTTAAAGCCTTAGTACGCTATGTAAGCAACCCAAAACCCAAGCTTGAAATGCCTCAAGGTTAAGAAATCAAAACCTAAGGACAAACAGTCACGGCCAACGATGCTTTCCCAGATAAGGTGGCCACTTAAGGTGCAGCCAATCAGTTAATTTCCTTGCTTTGTCTCTAAAGTCTTTCCCCAGGTCCAGCTGGTGGAACATTCCTAACTATTTCCTGTTCGTTTGGTGCTGCCTGATTCAAATCGACTTTTACTCAAACTTCTAAAAATTTAACATGCCTCAGTTTACCTTTTAACAAGGTGAAGGTCAAGGAGGAAAGATGAAAGGACAAGGCCCCATGGTTAAGCCCTTGGCCAATGGGAAGCTTTTTCCCTAATAGCGGTTCATCATACTTCTAGTAATGAGAAATATTTTATTAAAGCAGGCAGTGGATGGTGTTCTGCCAAACTGTCACTTTCTAGGCAAAAGAAAGTGGCTGAGAAACTATTATTCAAGCCTGCTTTCAGGCCTGAAATCTTTAACCTCATTCCCAGGAAGCAAGACCAGGGACTGTGTCTAGATGTTTCTGATGAGAGTGAGTGTGTAGCTCAGAGTTCAGGTCAGTTATTTAACGCACAAAGTCAGAGTTGGCTTTAAATATTTATTCTGTTCTCTTCTATCACAAAATGTGTGTGTGTGTGAGTGAGAGAGAGAGAGAGAGAGAGAGAGAGAGAGAGAGAGAGAGAGAGAGAATGAACAAGACCGATTACAGAATTTTATGCAAGTAATGTTGGATTTACTGAAGGCACATGAGGTTCACCTGTCAAGCAGACATTATCTGAATTACCCTGAAACTAGGCAAAATCAAAGTATGTGAGTCCAAGTAAGCTCCCTAGAGCAAGATTCTTCAGAAACATTACCTCCTAATCTTCCTGGCCACTAGAACCATCTGCAAGTCTTTCTTCAAAGGAGCCACTCCCTTCCTTCCTTCAGCTCTTTCCTACCCCTTTGTTCCTACCCTTCCTAAGCCTCTGAAGGCCCTTCTCTCTTTACTCTTTAGAGGGCAGTTGAAATGCCTCTTCCTCCAGGAAGCCTTCTTGGGGAAAAGAAGTGACCTTCCCCACCACCCTCCTACATACGTTCTCCGGACTCTCAGAACTTGCACTGATTTCATCAAGCAATTATGTTCATGCCTTATCCCTTCTACTAATCTGATTTGTAAACTTCTAGAAGGCAAGATCTTGGATGTATCTGACTGTGTACCTCCACATTATTTAGCGCAGCACCTTGTAGGCACTGCGCTAAAAGGCACACAATAAGCATGTGGTTATTAACACAGTAAATGCACCCGAAGCCAGACCTACTGCACGGTGGTAGCCTATAGCCTTTACGTTCTATACGTGGGAATAAAAGAACGTTTCAACTCCACTTTCTAAGTCAGTCAGGTAAATATGTCCCTTATTTTCTCCATCACAACTCAATATCAAACATCTTAAATTTGGTCAGAATTGACTGAGCAGTTTAGAGTGTAATAGTTTAAGCAGACAGTTTTCTTTTTCTTTCTTTTTGTCTTTCTTGGGGACAGATGACACTTTGCTGAACAAAAAGGAAAACTATCGTGGTGGGAGAAATAGGGCGGGGACCGTGAAGCCTGCATACCTCAAGCTACTGGGTTTCGGTGAAAATGGCAAACTTTGCAAGAACTGTAGGTAAAGTGCCTCCCTCACACTGTACTCAGGGTGCCTTCTTTGAGGCATTGAAGGCAGAAAAAAACGAGGGAGCTGAGAGCTAAGCTGAACAAAAGGGAAATATTTTAAATCAAAACCTATGCAAGAGGGATGAATGTAACTTAAATTCCAAGGGGCAATCGCCACTCAGCTCTCACGCCTTGGACCTATCTCTTCTGATAAACTTTTCCCGGTTGCATTTTTTCTTTAAAGGGGGGATTGTTGTTGTTTTGCCATCCCTTAGAAATGGTGATTTAAAATATACTTTGTCTCCATTTAGTGTCCCTGATGTTGTTTGTACCTTTCCCCTCCTGCTTGTTTTATATGACACGTGGTGCGATGTGGTCTATCTAAGTAACAAAAAGATGAAGAGCAAAGGGTAGAAGAACGAGAAGAAGAGAAAAGAAAGTCGGAAAGGAATGAATGCAATGCCTGCCCCTTTTGCTCAGTGTCTACAAGTTTTGGAAGGCTTTGGAAACTTTTTTGTTGTGGCGATGGTGGAATGTATTTCTCAGTTTGTGGTGGACAGTGTTATCTGTCATGGTTGTGTGGGTCGGGTGAAGCAACCGCTGTCAGTTCAGGATGACTGGAGGGGAAAGTATGGGCTGTGAGTGGGAAGAGCTTAACTGGGCTGGAATGTCCAGCAATCAGAGCTTCAGGGTTCAGAGCTTGGATTCCATCATTTCGATAGTCCCTCAGTTAGGAGTGTTGGAAAAGGAGGAAGCTGGTGAGAAATGATGGCTGTAGAATTGGCGATTAGTCTAATGAGGCCAGAGAAATAAAAAGAGATAAGATACCTTCTTTTTCCTCACAAAAGCCAAGAAATACCTGTCTGCCCTGGAACCAACAACAGAAGCGAGGCAAGGGTACAGAGCAAGAAATGGGACTTCTAAGGGACAAGGCGAGGAGGGTGAGATAAAGGGCAGGTGTTGGAATTGGACAATTTCTGGGTGCAGAAGGTCAAGATGCACCTGCACCCAGGGACCCAGGTGATCGTTCTAACACTGTGAAGAAATCCTCGGTACCCAGTCCTAGAAGGAAGCTTTTCAAGGTCCCACCATTTAGCAGGAAGGTTCAGTGGTGCCCAGAAAACACACAGATTTCTGAGGTGTCAGCGTGGACTGCATTTCTGCGATTTAATTTAGAGAGCAGACTCGGGTTTCTAGAGCTCAGGGTTAGACAAAAGAGGTTCTTGATGTCACTGAAAGAGCAGATTCTTCACCCTCTTTTTTTCCTTTTCCTTTTTAAAATTTATTTATCTTAAGAGAGAGGGGAAGGGAGGGAGAAAGAGAGGGAGAGAAACATCAATGTGGTTGCCTCTCACATGCCCCCAACTGGGGACCTAACCTGCAACCCAGGCCTGTGCCCTGACTGGAAATCGAACTGGAGACAGTTTAGTTTGCAAGCCCACACTCAATCCACTGAGCCACACCAGCTGGGGCTCGGGCCTCTTTAGGGAGCGTGGTTCACAGTGAAGAACAGTCCTCTGGAAGGAAATCGGAAGGTAACACATCTCTGGAACTAGAGAGGAACTAGGGAGGAAGAGGTAGAGCCTGAGAAGAACCCTTCGGAAATCCTAAGGCAGGTGTTCTGGTAACATGAGAGCATGGGAGCTATGGGGTCACACTGGGTGCTGCCTCTCACAACCTGTAACCTCACAGGCATCTGCGTGGCCACCCTCCAGTCTACGACTTCCTTGGCCACCTTTCTGCCCATTGACGGTCCAGCCTGGGTTCTAAGTCCTCCAATAAAATGGCACTTACTACTTTATTGTCCTCTCCAAACATTTGGCCTTTCCTTGGGCTCCTTCTTAATCAGGAAAGTTCTTTTAAAAGCCCCATTGATTGCCTTAGACTCTTTTCTATTTTCTGCTCATTTGGGGCTTTAATATTCCCAACGCTTTTTCTGTCAATTAGGGTCCATGCAGAAGACAAAACCTCTACTAGTTACATGAACACAGAGAGTTTAATGTATTAAAAAAACACTTAACACGATCAGTGAAAGGGTAAAAGGAGAACTCTAAGAAATGATGGGGAGGGGGGGTAACAACCGAAGCAGCTATCACCCTTAGGATTAAAAGAATAAAAGGAAGAATTGAGCTGAAATTCAGATTTCTGAGAAGAGGCTGCCTGGTGCTGGTGTCTCTGAGCTTGGGAGAGGGACCTCAGGAGACCTAGGTTTCTGAGGGGGAGCATGGATCAGCTGTCACTGGGGACTGGGTGGAGGGCTGATGAAGCAAGTGTCGGAAAAAGTGCCAACTACATTCAGCTGCCACTTCAAGAAGGAGCTGCTGTTGCTCAGATGACTTCAAGACCCACTAGCAGACAACAAGCCCCTTGCCTTCCTCCATTCAGTCCGGGGGGCTTCCTCTGGTGCCTCCCTATTGATTCAGCCCCAGAGGGAGCCTGAGGTCAAAGCAGAAATGTGTTCTGCAGAGAGCCCCAGCTCCAGTCCCAGCGCCACAAAGCCATATAGACAAGGGTGCATCCGGCGTTGAGAGGTAACACCTCCCTAACTGGCACGCTCTCTTTAGAGTTCCTTGGGATAACACCTGGTTCTTGTCTATTACAATCATGTATTAATGATTACAGCTAGAATGGCATCTGTGGCCTTTCCAGGCACCTTTTCTTGGAAGGAGAACCATGCCCTTCTTCCCTAGACTTTTAACAATTCTGCCTTCCTATAGTCTAAGGCATAGGCTTATTTTCATTCCTAGTTATTAAAGTAAAATTAAAAATCTACTTCTACTTTCTTAAAGGACAAAACAAGTCAAGAAGTCTACTACTGTATGGAATACATCATCAATGGTCAATTCCAGATCTTACTCCTATACTAGTTTTATCTCTCCGAAATATGTAATTAATTTTCTTTTTCTGACAAGGTGGCCCATAGCAAAGTTCAAAACAAGTCCTTCGTGTTCTTCTCTAACTCCCTGGTTCTGTATAGAGTTTCTGTTGACAGGTTACTCATGTGATACCTGCCATCCAGTCTCCTTTTACTATAGGTCTGTTGTTTGAGGATAGGGCATATGCTCTTCCATCACTGGGGCCCCTTCCTACCATGTCTCAAAAATTACATTGTAGTATAATCTCAGGCTTCCTTTGTATATAACATACACTGGGCTGGCTAGAGAGACAATATGATGGAATGCGGGCTCTGGACTGGATTGCTCACGTCGAAATCCTTGTTTTTCCATTGCCACCTGTGTGTATCCTTGGACAAGTGACTTAGCTTCTATAGGCCTCATTTTCTCCATCTGTACCTTGGAAGTAATAATAGTCCGTACTTTATAGGGTCGTCCTTAATTTTAAAGGCGATATGCACATAGTTAGTAATCAGTGACAGCTATTATTAGTATAGAGGCTTTGAGGCTGTATTATTTCCATCCCCCATCTCCCCTCCAATACTTTGGGGGTGTGAAACACTAGGCACCTCCCATATTCTTATTCATTTTCTTAATTTTACTTGTCCTCCCCAGGAACCACCTTCACAGGTCTATTCAGGTGATTGTTTCCCTCTCCTTCTTTATTCAATTTAAAGTGTTTCAAGTATGTCATCTAGTCTCTGGTCAATATCCTTCATTCATTCCAATACCTAAAACCATACTTTTGTCTTTTAAATCTCATCTCTCATTATCATCCCTTTACCAGGGCATTCAACTCCCAGATCTTTCTTTCTCTTCCAAAGTTTTTACTGTTGGTAGAGAAAATTATAAACCCATCATCTATGCTATGGAGTCTTTTGGTTCCTTGCCGAAGGCCTTATAGTTTCTTTTCAGGTAATGTCATTCATGAGCATTTCAGACTTAAGATGTGCTGAGGGGAGATTTCTAGGAGCAAGTTAGTAGGGATCTTCACGTGGCAGAGGAATCAGGAGAGCAGAGCTAAGAGCTTAAGGGAATGACTTTCAAAAGCCTGGTGATCCATCTTGGGTATGCGACATGGACAGAGTGCGTATTTCATACAGGTCAAGTTGGGTACCTCAATACTGTCAGAAAATAAGGCTACACGCATAATGCAAAAGATATCTGTTATGGAGCCACAGTAACCAGTCAAATGATTTTCAAGTTAATTTATTTTTCATTTCGTGTTTGTATTTGCACATCCAGCCCAATACTCCCAAAGGAATAAATTATTATTTCAGCATGTCAAGGTTTTGCTTCTTCTCTTGGCTACTCCAACCATCCAAATTATAAAAGGAAAACTACATATTATAGAGTAATACATCCATAAATCTACCTCTAAGAGCTGGAGAAGAGGCATCAAGAGTGGGGAATTTCATATGTGTCCATGCATGTACTGAGTTCAGGCTCTAGAAGACAAATGTGTCAAGAATGCATAACCACTACTGAGCAATTATGTGACTTACATTTCTGCCAATAAATTTTGAGGCTGATTTATGCCAGAGAGGACTATAAATCTAGTCTTTGCACCAATTATCAAAAATACACTCTGCAATCTTGAATGTATTTTCAGAGAGAAAATAAACAATGGAATGTTATAATGGCTCTACATCGCACACTCTGTTGGAGGTTGGGATAGGATAGGGGGTCTGTCTGGAGACAACTCAGCTCTGAAGAAAACTTTTAGTCTAATGACCCTGAAACTGTGATGACTTTATGAACCTGGAGCCTGAACTCTCATGTGAGAAAATAATAATTTTTCCAGAAAACATTATTAAAGTTATGTCTGGCTCTACCCAAGGAATGTTAGTTTAATTGGATTGTGGTGCGGCCTGGGCATTGCTAGTTTTTCTTTTTTTTAAGTACATCAGGTAAGAAGAAGTGGCTTAAGTCAATGGCCCTGGGATTGGTTCCTGCCTCAATAGAACTGTGACAAAGTTCACAGGCAGGGATGTGACATGGGGCCACATTGTGAGCTCCTCTCCATTGTTGTGGTCTCCATGTTCTTTATTCTTTCACCTTGTAGCGTTGGCCTTTGACTGTAGACTGTCTTGTGTCTATAGCCCCTGAATATGTTTGTTAAGCATGTGACTTCTGTAGGACAGGATGTGGTCCAGGCCTATCCACCTAGAGAGCAGTCTTCTTTTTTCAGGACATATCAGCAATGCAATTCTGGATCTGACCAGGCTGGGTTTGAATCCTGAGCAGGGAAGTCACAACAGAGGGAGAGAGAAGAAACCTAGGTGACCAGGAGCTAGGTTCCTGAGCAGGGGCATGAGATATGGAAAGGAGGAACATCATTAAGGGGCAGGAGGAGAGAAACGAATGGCAAGTACTGCAATCTTCTTTAGGTAAACTTTACGCGTATACTAAAATGTTAGTCTTGGTTACTGTACCTTGTGCAACTATGATTGTCATTTATAAAAATTCTGCAACACATCTTCTTTGTGACTCTTTAATAGCATTCTGTTTCAAGGTACAAGCACAGACTGGATGTGCATGTTAAAAAATACATATTACATACAAGAATCAACCAATAAATGCATAAATAAGTGGAACAACAAATCGATGTTTCTCCCTCCTTTCCTCTCTCTTGCTCTAAAATCAATAAATAAAAACTTTTAAAAATAGATATTAATAAAATAATACATACAGTCCCATTTTTAACAATTAAAACATTAAAAGTAATCTAACATGCACTACAGTGTATTGACCTCTATGTCTAATTCTTCTTGCCTCACAGAGGTGCATCTGTTGATAGAGTTTTAGTGCTTCTAACCCTTTTACATACAAAACAAAACCTTATCTATGATATTGATTCATGTGTTGATATGGGAGTGTTTTATCTATCTGGTATTATACCATACATATCACTGTGAAAGTTACGTTTTTTACTCAATGGTTTATAACAGAAATTCTTTACTTTTCACTACGTGTAGACCTACCTTATTCCACTCAACTGCTAAAGTCTATGTGCAATTAAATTGTTCCTAATTTATGGGATTACAAACAATTCTGTAATGAATAGCTTTCATGTATGCATGAGAGTTTATTTAGAATAGATCAGAAGTAAAATTGTTAGATTGTAGGGTATATGCATTTTTAATTTAAATAGTTACTGTCACATTCACACTTCACCTAAGAATGCAAGAGAATACCATGGTGACATACCCTAGCTGACACTGATATTTTGCATTTTGCCAATCTGAAATGATATTTCTTTATGGGCATGGAATGTTTTTTCATTATTATTATGGTGACAATATGCTTCATTGTTGTTTCAATTTGCATTTATTTGATTACAAGTGAGGATGAACAGCTTTGTATATGCTTACGGCTACTTGGCTTTCTTCTTTCATTAATTAACTTTTCACACCCTTTGACTGCTTTTCCATTGGATGGCTTATTGATATCTTCTTCTTATTGATATAGAAGTGTTTCATGTATTATGACTTTTGATCAGAGCACATCAAGGGCACCATTCACCTTGTAGTCTACTTGGATGGCTCCCCCTGGTGGTGTGCAGGACCCAACCTGCGTAGTAATACCTGGCAGTTCTTATTTTTGTTTGTGCCGACTTAGTAAATATTTTATCCTTAATCTGTCTCTTGTCTTTTACCTTTGCTTATATTATTTTTCATAGTGACAAATTCATTTATTGTTTTTTTTTTTTCATTGTTTGCCTTCTTAGTCTCTGAAAATGGTCTTTCTGCCCTGGCCAGTGTAGCTCAGTTAGTTGGAGTGTTGTCCTTACACCAAAAGGTTGCAGGTTCGATTTCTGGTCAGGGCACATACCTAGCTTACGAATTCCGTCCCCAGCTGGGGCACATATGGGAGGCAACCAATTAATATTTCTCTTTCACATTGACATTTGTCTCTCTCCCTCTCTATCTAAAAAGTAATTTAAAGTTGTCCTTGGGTGAGGATAAAAAATAAAATATAAAAACAGTTATATCTATCCAAGGCAATAAAACATTTTTTGTACTTCCTTTGATTGTTTTTATAGTTTCTGTATACTTATATCTTTAATGTATATGGAAATTATTAGTGAATGATGTGATAAAGGGATATAAACTTTTTTTTTCTAGTGGATAACTAATAGTCCCAACAAATCATTGGGTAGATGTTCTTTTTTCTTATCTAAAATACTACCTTTATTATATGTTATTTTTTCTATATTCTTGAGTCCATTTGGGGACTCTGAATTCTGTTCTTATGATTAAAATAATATTTGGAGAAATTATTTATTTAGCTACAGTAGTCAAGTGTTATCACTATTAATTGGTAAGAGGTTGAGATTAAAATAAAAATGTAGTCTATATGGATTTTAATCCATAGTACGCAACTTGATGTTACAGTAAACTATGTATTATAAATTATATGGAGTTCTTACTTCTGAAAGGAAGCTTTGCCAGTCTCAATAATATGTTTGTCATCTTTATAAAGACCCTACATTGAAGACCCTTCTCTAGATACTGTTATAGATATAGATGGTTAGTACTGGCAGATCTTACCTGATTCTTGTACACAATATCCTGGTGCCCAGTTAAACAGCGACCTGTTTTATTTCTTCCTAAAAATTATGCTTGACTTGAAAACTCAAACCTGATTTAACTACATACATAGTAAATTAATAAGAATGAATCAATATATCTTTTAACTTTGAATGAATTGATCACTTGCAACAAAAGCCCAAAGATATTGTAAACATATGAGTTTTTCCATGGGGCTGTAGAATCTTAAATGTAGAATGCATCTGGATATCACAGCCTGACAAATAGCAAGCACTGAATAAATATTTCAGGATGAATGAAACTAGTACTAGGCTTAACACTGAAAGCATTGTTTATGCTTTTTTCCCCAGCATTTTACTAACTTGCTTCATTCAGAGAGGCTATTTTGCTCTCAATGCTCTAAGACATAGGATATTGGGATTTGGCATGAATCTGGCATTCTTAGCCAGAAAGAAAACTTTGAGTCAGTTTAATTTATTTGATTTTGAATTTATATAAACCCAAGATTTAGTTATTTGGTTATCGGTTTTTTAAAAAAACTATCTGCAGTATTGGCCATATTTGCTTTCCGTATGGACCTATTGAATGAAAAACATTGCTCTGCCTCCTCTCCAGGAAGCAGTACGGATAGAATGTGGATGACTCCCCTGGAGCTGTGCCCTGCACGCTTCTGTCCTCCTTCCACCTCCAACACCCATTCTTCGTCGATATTTTTTTAATTAGAAAGAGCCTCCTGTCTCTGACTACGCTGCTGTCTGCTATCTGCTGGCTTGTAGGCTCTGGCCTAGACTCTGCAGCTTTGTGTCCCTTGAAGAACTCATTCCACATACTACAAAGATTACTCATGAAATGAGCCCAGAGATTTCTAGCAGTATCCGGATCTGAGTTCTTGTCAGGGCTTTTCTTAAGAGTCCGAAGAATGTGTTTTGTGACTATTTTTAAAATATGGAGTACAGGAAAACTATTTTACAACGGCTACATAGGTTAATAGCTTGCTGACTTGCACAAGGCAGAGCACGGTTGACAACGTAGGAGAATCTATTTAATGACAATGGAAGGTTTGTATCTGGAGTCGGGCTTGCGGCACAGATTTCGTTCAGTGTGACAAGCATAGTCTACATCTACCCACCCAGAGACTTTCTGTGAGTGTATTCCACACGTCGGTACTTTTGAGTCATACTCTCTTATTCAGACTGTCATGTGCAACTCTGTCCCTGTTTCTTAAAGCATGTGTAAGAGAATGCAAAGGCAAAGTTAAAATCCCTAGACTCCTTGACTCTTAGAACTGAAAATGCATTGGAGATCTTCTAGTCTAACCAGTTTATTTTAGAACTGGGATGACTGCTTTTTTACTTGACTTTGTTATATATATATATCCATATTAATCATATTAATAGTGAATACATGAATATTAATATACATTTAAACTTTAAACAAACTGATCCAGATATATTTGAGATGAGTCCAAATGTATTTACAGACACATGAAGTTAGTCCTCTTTTCTGTAAAATTTTCATAGCACTTTGTGTGTGTGTGTGTGTGTGTGTGTGTGTGTGTGTGTGTGTACAATTATAAGAATGTGAGGGTGAAGAGATTACTGACTATCACCTAGTACACTGATAGGAATGGTTAAAATGTGGAACAATTTCCAGCTACATGTCAAATTCTGGCTGGCTGCTTTTTACTTCAAAGTCTGTTTTATTTTGTGAAACAGTTTCTTATCACGTTTATTTATTATTCTTCAAAGGGATGCTGGGAAGGAGACTGTCTTTATTGCTGTTCTCATGTTGACATGTGAGAAAACTGAGTTCACATAGACCTTGACATTCTCTTCCTGGAAATACATCCTTAAAATAACCCACAAGATCCAGTTAACTATCTGGCACCAAGCTCAGTACCCTCTTCTACGCCCTTCTCTCCAGCCCCAGGGCCTTTCACATAGATGAAACTGATGTCACGTGGAAATTCCCAAAATCAAGAGTTGTTTAAAAACCCATGGGACACTGGCTTAAGCATATCTCCTCATGGCTATTTTTAAATGTAAAATATATCTCAAAGATTTTCTAGCTCTTTCTAGCCAGTGCATTGGGACCCCCACGTAAGCTTCAGCGCCAGGTACATCCTCATTACTGTTATTAAGAGCCATTCAGATTCAATTAAACCTACAGGCTATGCCCTCCGGCAACTTAAAGTTTGTAAATATACTACTGAGAGACCAAGCACCCATAAATATTTTCTAAGTCACTGTGCTGGAATTACAGAGACAATGATAAAAAGATAAATCTGTCTCTGTCTTAAGAGACTCAAAGTGCATGATGGGTACTGATAAGTAAAGAAGCAATTGCAATACAGTAGAAAAAGTGCAATTACATTGGAAGTTCACTGTGTCATGGGCTAGGAGGAGTATAAAACTCAGGCACAGACAATCAGGAAGACTTCCTAGAGGAAGGGAGGCCTGAGGGAGCTAACAGGACATAGATGGGGGGTGGGGGACAGTGTTCAATGCAGAAAGAACAGTTTTGTGAACTCTGAGGACAAGAAGGAGCAAAGCACATTAAAGGAAATGAAAAACTCTGGCTGGAGCATAGAGTGAAGGGTACAAGGTGCTACTGGAAAGATGAATAGGAACTAGATTATTCAGGGATGGTCCTGTTAGTCCTTTTTAGACGACTAAACTTTATCCATGAATCATTCATTTACTCAACAAATTTTATCGAGTGTATACCATGTACCATCAAAGAGTGCTGGGGATAAAGCAACAAATAAAACAGACAAAGAACACTCTGGCCAGGTGGTTCAGGTGGTTGGAGTGTCGTCCAGTACACCAAAGGGTTTTGGGTTTAATGTGCTGCCTAGATTGAGGATTTGATCCCTGGCTGGGGCGCGTACCGGAGGCAATTGATTGATGTTTCTCACATCGATGCTTCTTTTTCTCTCTCTTTCAATCTCTTTCTCTCTCTCTAAAATGGATAAACATATCCTTGGGTGAGGATTAAAAAAAGCAAACAAACAAAGAACTCGTTCTCAGTGAGATTCCTTTCTAACAAAGAGTGAAAGTCAATGAACAAGCAACCAAGTCTAATACATAATGTGTCTAGTGGTGGTGACAAAGGCTAAGAAGGAAAATAGCTGAGAGCTAGGAAAGGCAGAGCTGCGAGATGGTTCTCAATCCATGTAGAGTCATCAAGGCCCCTTTGATATGGTGGCATTCAGCAGAAATCTAAAGTGCAAGATAGAGTCATGCAAATACTTACAGGGGACAGGGAACAGCACATACGAAGGGCCAGAGCAGCTGCGTGCTCACTGCGTTGCAGGAATAACTGGAGGCCATTCTGGCCAGAACAGCAGAGAGAGAACTGGAGAGGTAGGAAGTGAAATCTGAGAGGTGGAGGGGGAAGATCACAGAGGGACTTGATGGATTTTATTATCAGTGTGACAGTAAATCAAAGGAGAGTTTTCAAGGGGCAGGTGGCACGACCCTGTTGGTATAGTTCTAGCTGCAGAAGAAGAATGGATTGAGGATGCGGATTGGGAACGGGAAGCTGGAGAAGGCAGGAAGACACATTTATTGCAGAAAAGCAGATGGGCAATGTTGGCGACCTAAACTGCAACAGCAGTCGGATATGCTGCAAGTTAGAGGCAGAAGAGAAAGGAAATTGAAGGATGCAAAGGGGCGCTCTGCTCTGGTTCCAAAATACTTTTCCCACAACTTACACATTGTCTGAAGTTTTCTTGATTACAGTATCTCTTTTGAGTTTAAAGAATTGACAACGCTTTTAAAGCAAACACTTTTTTATTTTAAAAGCACATCAGTTGGTGAGAAAAATAAGAAATGGATGATATATATGACAGTATCATTTTTATTAAAATTATATTAAGTTAAAAACACATGCACACAAAACAATATTTATAAACTTGGGGAAAAGACACACAATACAAAATATGCAAAATAAACAGCCCCAATCCAGTTTTCCAAAAGATATCTTATTCCGACATTTAAGAAAAACTTTGGTGTTTTTCTTTCTGTGCACAGTGGAATTTCACCAATTTCTTTGGAATGACAAGTATCAGAAAAAGTTCTGTGGCTGCTAAAACCACTGTTCCATAATCTACCCAGATTCAAGGACTGTTAGAAAAAATGCAATAGATTAAGTTAAAGTTAAAGAAATAAAACTGGCACCTCAGTTCTGTGTTGATAATGGCAATCACTCACAGCTAAGCATTTCTTTAACAGTTTATAAAGCATGATTATATGTATTAATCTATTTGAACTTCATAGTCACTCTTCAAGGCAGCTGTTTTACAAGTGAGAAACCTAAAACTCAGGGACATTGAATGACCTGTTAAGGTTGCTTAACTTGTAATCTGTACTTGTTCTGTGTTCTGAAGGAAGGTTCTTAAACTGTCCCTGCTTCCCATAAGAGAACAGTATGACATTTGCCAATTAACTTTATGGGCATATAGAAGAGGGAGGTGGTGATAATATGGGTGGCATGGTTATTTGGAATAAAAGTGCTAAATAAATTAATTAACAGATAATAATAAAGTTACTGATTTTAAAAAGTAATATATTTAATGCATTAAATTATGTTTTTAATTACTTATAATGATTAAAACATTAACTGTATTAACAGATAATAGATGTATTAAATAAATCAAGTCATATTTACTGTAGAAAGTAAATTAATAAATTACACATAAATAATCCATACTTTATGTGAAAATAAATTAATATATTATTACATATTTATATATAGACATCTACCATTATTTATGTGTTTTATTTGTTTTTATTTTTGAAATATTTGCAACCAGGTCTTCGCAGCTTATAAACTGTCTTAAATGGATGGTATTTAGCAGGAATCTGGGAACTTCCACACTGGATCCCCACCATTAGGCAGCCTTCTCCATGACGTTCCCAAGGGAAATAAAGACTCAGTGTTGGGTGAAAGATCACTTCACCTATTACCGGAACCTTGGCCCTAAATCCAGGGTATCCCCCAGGTAATCTCAGCTGGCCTACTATTGAACCTACAGATGCATCTTGCATCTTATCACTCCATTGAGAAAGAAAGGGTAGTCCTAAGCCCACCAGCCAGAAAAATGAAGAGGAAGCATTTGAAGAAAGAAACAGCCAGGCACTCTCCTAAGAGAGTATGACCCCAGCTCTCCTTAATACTCCAGCCTGTTCACAGTAGAGCTTCTGACTCCAAATGGCTCTCCCCTAAGGCTTTAGCCCCTAACCCCTAGTAGATGTGCCCAATCATCCTCCTTGAACTTGGCCCATATCTAGCACGGATTTTCTTCGGGGAAAAGAGGAGTGTTAGAGTCCTGGATTGGAAGAGTTGCTGAAAGCTCTCATAGCTAACAGTTCCCACAGTAAGAAACCCCAAATGTGGGAATGATATCAGGAAGTTGAAATTCTATAATTAATTAATTCATTCCATAACATCTTGTATTAGGCATTATGCCAGGTACTGGGATATAGCTATGAATACTTGATTACGTATACATGGGTTGGGGTGGAAGGCTGTGAATAATCAGTTTAAATGAAAACTTCCCAGAAATTAACCATTCAATAGAATAGAGTAGGTCTAAGGAGACGATTTCTAAGGACATAGATTCATATAGAGTACCAGGAGATATTCAATTAAAAATAACACATGATCCTGGGATATATATACCTTGAAAGAAGTCAAGATAGATGGCATAATAGGCAAAGAGAAGTCTGGTATTTTAGATCTTGCGAAAGAATGTGCCAGTATTTTCCAGTGCTCTTCTGGAAATTCTCCTAGCAATGGGATCTAATTCTTTAATATAAATTTTATTATTTAAAAAAAAGATTTTATTTATTTACTTTTTCAGAGAAAGGGGAAGGGAGAGAGAAAGAGAGGAAGAGAAACATCAACGTGTGGTTGCCTCTTGCATGCCCCTAACTGGGGACCTGGCCTATAACCCAGGCATGTGCCCTGACTGGGAATCGAACCAGCGACCCTTTGGTTTGCAGGCTGGTGCTCAACACACTGAGCCATACCAGCCAAGGATAGAGATATTCTTAAGGAGGATCAACTTATCAGCTACCACAGATTGCTGTCATCATTGCTCCACATTGACCAGCCCTTGGGCTTTGGGTCAAAAGCCAACCACCTCCTTTCTGTGTCCTGAGGGGAGTTCGCGTTGCACAGGAGCCTTTGTTCAAATGGCTACCTCAGTTTTCTGTCTCAGGATTTATTTCTCACTTTAAGTTAGTACTTTGGCACTCTAGTTTCTATATCAACTCTGGCCATACCTATTTGTTTGTTATTTTTATTGCGACTGTTACTTCCCTGCCTTCCAGAAGAATCATGTAAACCAAGTGTCCCTAAAAGTCCATACATGGATAGTTCTGTTTGAAGTATGCCTGGTATTCATGAGCACCTGCGAGGGCTGTAGTCCTCACTTTCCCTCCCCCAGCCACATGCACCTCTTAATTAGGATAGTAACAAAAAGACTCCAGGGTTCATGGCCTAGATCCAAACCCACACTCACCTTTCCCCAAGCATGGACTTGAATCCTCAGTTTTGGTGCTACTGTGTCAGTAAACAGTTGAACAGAAATAGTTTTCATCAAAACATCTTAAGATTTTGTTTGTTTGTGTCTTTTAATTCTGACCCAAGAGAAGATAAAAGGGAAAGAGAGAAATGGGTGTAATATATGGCTGGTAATTTTTTTTCTTTTATTTTTTGGTTTTTCAATTACAGTTGTCCCATTTTGCCCCATTGCTCCCCCCCCCCCACCCAGCCTATCCCTTCTCCCACCATCATATTCCTCCCCGTTGTCCATGTCCATGAGTCATTTATACACGTTCTTTGACTATGGCTGGTAATTTTAAGATCTGGCCCCTCTTTTTTAAAGTTCTGTCTGGTTTACCACTATGTCACCAGGACATAATAGAGCTGACAATGCTTAGCAGGCACTCAAGAAATATTTGTTAATCACAATGAGTTAACTTTTAATTAAATAACTGATTAATTAGTCACTAATTAGTTAGGAAATAGGATGGATATATCTAAATCAAATCAAATAATTCAAAAAAGTAATTGATAAATAGAAAATGAGCAGGTCTGATGGTACTTTCAGTAGATAGTTCGAGAAGGATTATTAACTGAGGGCTGAAATTTAAGGGATGGTTTTCAGGTGGATCTGGAGCTGACTGGAAAGGTCTCAGGTAAGCGTGAAGAGGGAAAAGCCATGTGACTTAAGTCACCGAGGCAGCAGGTGCATTCCACAATCAGAGAGGAAGGGGGGACAGGGTTATCCTGGGAATCACAAGAGAGGCAAGAATAGGGATGATTATAGATCATTTTAAAAGGCTAAGCCAAGTTTTGACCTTATCCCATTGGTAGTAAGATGATATTAAAGATTTCTGAGCAAGGGAATTCAAGATAAAAACAAATGTTCAGGGCTAAATATGTATATTGATGGGCCATAGCAGAAGAGGTTGAAAACATGATAATAAATACATTTTAAAACTAAACCCCAGCTAAGACAAAAATGACCTCTCCCTCCTCAGTTTCCCGGAGTGACTGTCACTACATAGAATTTTTATGACAACGCCTGCCCGACTTTACTGCTCTTCCGTGAGTACGTGTGTCTGCCAGCAGAAGGCAAGCCCCTCTTATGAGAAGGGGAGTCATCACGTCCCACACAAATGCCACTGCATTAGCAAGACTGAGAATAGTTTTGGTACGGGAAAGGTACTTCATAAATGTTTGTCCCACGAATAAACAAACAAGATTTCGCTCACAAAGCAACTTCATCTATATTTTTATCTCATTTAATTCTTCTAGCTGCCCTGTGAAGTCAGTAGTATTGTTTTCTAAGAGAGAGAGATCCAGCCTGGGCGCTGGGGGAAAAGAAAAACCAAGTGGAAAACTCAAAGAGATGGGAGAGAGGGAAGTGGCCCAAGCTACTGCAGACAGAGAGGGAAGCGTAAGGGGCCAAGGGACTACGGAGGGCTGCAAAGCTGTCAGCAGCCCAGGGGGTCTCAGACACAGCCCCTCAGGAGAAGGAGGGGGCGGGGCTGAAGTCTAAATGCCCATGGTCATGGAAGAAGGGAGGTCAAGGAAAAAGAAGGAGGGAGGGACCCAGCATAAACTGACTTGGAGAAATTTGACACGAAAAGAAAAGAGTGAAGCTAAAAGAAACAAGAGTCTGTCAAAGGTATTTTTCCTCCAAGCCTGGGACCTGTTTACAGACAGGGCAGTGGCCAATGGGGGGGGGGGGGGGATGAGGAAGCTTGAGGGCTGGGCAACCTGCCGGGCCCCACGGAAGACTCGGAAAGAGGAGGCACGAAGCTGCGAAGCTATCTCAGGTCTCCGTCAGGCTCTCTGCGACTCAAAGTGATCAAACCTCGCATAGTTTGATCAGTGAGTGGTTAGCTGAATCTCTGTTACTCAGTTACTTTGCTTGTTCCAAACAGCCATCATTCCCCATATATTACCCGACTCAGCTATCTCTTTGCAAATACATGTTCTTTTGTTTTTCAATCTTAAAAATAGCCTGCCCTCCAAGAGAAATCACTGCCTCTCAGATGACATTCTCTTAGGCCAAAGCTACACAACCTCACCCAAAATAGATCAAATATTTTAAATGTTTTCTTATTTGCACCCCTCACAAATATGCCTGCAATGCAAAGCCAATTATGAGATTGGCATTTTTTTTTTTTTTCTGAAATGAGTAGAGGATATGTTTTCTAGTTGGGAGGGGGCACTAGGTCTCCCCACGTGGTCTTGATTGGATTTCAGACAGCCTTCATTAAGCATGGGCCAGGGAGAGGAAACACAGGCAGCTGGGTCAATACGTGCAGAGCAGGGGGTCTCCCTTAGCCCCTGCCATCTGGGAGTCCATCTTGTGCAGGTGTCTGAGCTTCCCCATTAGAAGGGCAGTTCTTTAAAGGCAGCCACAGTGTTTTTACAAGATTATTTACTGAACCTAACACTAAGCCTTGCAGATAGATGCTCAGAGGTTCGTTGAAGGAATGGATGAAGAAAACTATCTAAGAAAAATCCAGTTAAGGCTCTAAGTGACTCAAACACCCGTTGGAATCCAAGAGTAATTTCTCATGGATGCAACCTTTTGCTTTTTCTGAGGGTCGAGCAAATCCAATGGCAATAAATATGGGGAGAGTGGAAACCACAGAGACATGTAGTTATCCTCCGTAGCTCCAGAAATACAGAGACAGAGATTTCCTACAGGGATTTGGCCAGTCCTGTGCAGTGGGAGTGGGAAAAGTTAACGCGTGTCTCAGATGCTGCTTCATCCTCTCTGAGTTTGCTCTGATCATGCCTCTTTCCATTGCACCAGGTCCTCACTCTTATTCCAGACAAGCGATGTCTTTCTTCTTCCACCCGCTGCTCCAAGAGACGAGCCTCTCTTCCTTCCTTCTGTGTCCCATCAGACAGAATTTGATATAGTTCTAGCCTATCATTATGTGGATCCAAAAATAATATAAATGAAATCATTCCCTTGCTAGTTTCTTTTCACATAACAGTGTGTTTTTGAGATCCAAGTACATCTTGTTCATTCATTTTAGTCTTTTATTCTATACCATAGTTTGTATAACCACTTCTCTGCTGACTGCCTTAGGGTTTTTTTTTTTTTTTTAATTATTTATTTTTAGAGAGAGAGGAAGAGAGGGAGAGAAACATCGATGTGAAAGAGAAATGCCTATCAGTTGCCTCTCATACATGCCCCAACTGGGGACCAAACTGGCAACCCAGGCATGTGCCCTGACCGGGAATTTAACTTGCAACCTTTTGCTTTGAAGGTCAATGCCCAACCAACTGAGCCACACCAGTCAGGGCTGCCATTGGGATTTTTGCCAATGGTATTTTTATTACAGACAGTCCTCTAATAAGCTTCTTTTTACATGTCTCCTTGCTAAAGGATGTGAGAGCTTCCCAAGGATATGCCCCAAAGCGGGATTGCTGGATAAAAAATGCAGATGCTGAATATCCCCTACATATTGCCAAATCACTCCAGAAAGCAAACATACCAATTTACTTTCTTATCCAAAATGTGGAAGAATTTCTTTCTGCACATTATCAACAACACTTAGTTTTGCAAAATTAAATGCATTTTTCTTTACCAATTTGTTGGCTGTGAACTGGTGTTAATATTTTAACTTGCCTTGTTCTGGTTACTACTAATGAGGTTGAGCATCATTTCAAGGGTTTTGGCCCTTGTATTTCTGTTCTGTGGATTGTTATATTCTATTCCCATTTATTATTAGTCTCTCTCTCTCTCTCTCCCTCTCACCCCATTATTTTACATCTTAGACTCAATTTTTTTTTTCTTTCTTTATATGTTGCACATTTTCTCTTGGCTTGCCTTTTCACTTTGTATATGGTGGCTTTTGTTGAATGCAAGTTTTTACATCTTAAAGTAGCCAAATTGTCTTTGGTTTAACTAAATTTCTTTAGTTTAATTTTTACTTAATACATGTAAATGTTAGCTAGCTTTTTCTTGGTGAAAAACAATCCAAAATCCCAGTGACTTACAACAAGCATTTATTTCTTATTCTTTTTGCATGAGGTCTGAGTCAGTAGCAACTCTGCTCATCCGAGCTGGGCTCACTGGCCCAGCACAGCTCCCAGTGTCTCCTCATTCTGGAACTCAAGCTCAAGGGCAGCCGTAATCTTTTCTGCACTGTTGTAACAGATCACCACAAACAGAGTGGCTTAAAACAACAGAAATTTATTCTCCCATAGTTATGGAAGTCAGAAATCCAAAATCAAGTGTTGACGGGATCGTTGGCTTTTTCTGGAGGCTCTGAGAGGGAATCTGTTCCATGCCTCTCTCCTAGCATCCAGTGGTCACTGACAATCCCAAGCATTGCAGATGCATCACTCCGATCTCTGCCTCTGTCATCACATACCCCTCTCCTCTGGGTCTTAGGTGTCCCAAATCTCCCTCTGCCTTTTTTTTCCTCCCTCCCTCCCTCCCTCCCTCTCTCCTTCCCTTCCTTCCCAAAGACCTACATTTTATTTAATTAAATAAAATTAAATTAGAGTTTACAGTAAATATTATTTTGTATTAGTTTCATGTGTACAGTACAGTGGTTAGATACTGGTATACTTTACAAAGTGTTCTCCCTGATAGTTCAAGTACTCACTTGCTACCATACATAGTTATTACAATATTATTGACTATATTTCTAATGCTGTCCTTTACATCCCCATGACTATTTTGTAACTACTAATCTGTACTTCTCAACCCCATCACCTTTTTTACCCAGTCTCCCAACTCCCCTCCTCTCTGCCAACCATCAGTCTGTTCTCTGTATTTATGAATCTGTTTCTGTTTTATTTGTTCATTTATATAGTTCTTTGTATGGTCTTTGTCTTTCTCTGACTGACTTATTTCACTTAGCAGAATACCCTATAGGTCCATCCATGCTGTTGTAAATGATAAGGTTTTTTTTATGGTTATTTATTATTCATATTTTTAATCTTTTTCTTCTTAAAGAAGACCCTTTGATATTTCTTGTAATACTGGTTTGGTGTGAATGAACTCCTCTAACTTTTTCTTGTCTGGGAATCTTTTTATGTGTCCTTTAATTCTAAATGATAGCTTTACTGGGTAGAGTAATCTTGGTTGTAGTTCCTTGCTTGTCATCACTTTGAATATTTCTTGCCAAGCCTGCAGAGTTCCTGTCAAGAAATCAGCTGATAGTCTTTTGGGAGCTCCCTTGTAAGTAACCAACTGCTTTGCTCTTGCTGCTTTTAAGATTCTCTCTTTGTCTTTAACCTTTGACATTTTAATTATGATGTGTCTTGGTGTGGGCCTTTTTGGGTTCATGTTGTTTGGGACTCTCTGCACTTCCTGGACTTGTATGTTTATTTCTCTAAGGGGGTTAGGGAAGTTTTCCCTCATTATTTTTTTTTCAAATAGGTTTTCATTTTCTTGCTCTCTCTCTTCTCTTGCCAGCACCCCTACAAAGTGAATGTTGGTGTATTTGAAGCTGTCCCAGTGTCTCCTTACACTATTCTCATTTATTTGCGTTCTTTTTCATTTTGCTTTTCTGATTGAGTTTTTCTGATTCCTTATATTCAAAATTGCTGATTTGATCATCTACTCCATCTATTCTACTGCCAATTCCTGTTAATTTACTCTTCATTTTAGTTAATGTAGCCTTCATTTCTGACTGGTTATTTTTTTATGATTTCTATGTCCCTTTTTATGCTAAGGAAGTTCTCACTAAATTCCTTGAGCATTCTTATAACTATTGTTTTGAACTCTGCATCTGATAATTAACACATCTCCATTTTATTTAGTTCTTTTTCTAGAGTTTTGTTCCATTCTTTTGTTTGAGACCTGTTTCTTTGTCTCTTCATTTTGGCTGATTCCCTGTGTTTGCTTTCTATGTATTAAGTAGAGCTACTAACTCTCTTGAATTTGGTAGAGTGGCCTTATGTAGCAGGTGTCCTGTAGGGCCCAGTCTCCCCAATCACCCAAGCTGAGTGTTCCAGATGTGCCCTTGTATGGGCTGTGTAGATTGTCCAGTTGTAGTTCAGCCTTGATTGCTATTGTCATATCACTGGAAGGGATTGATTCCAAGGCTTGATTGGCTGCAAGGACTGGCCTTGACTATAGCAGAGGAGCTGCTATCAGGGGCTGACCTTATGGAGGAAGATTTGTTTCACTGGAGCTTTGGTGCCAGCTAAGTCTACCCCTTAAGTGTGTTTCTCTGGAAGTGAGAAACTCTCATGGAGGTGGTCGGGCTGTATTCTGGTGTTGCCTGAAGCTGTCCACCAGCTGCACTGGCTCCGGGGTCTCCTGGGAGGTGCAAGGTCAGCCACTGCCTGTGTCTTGCCCAGGGCCACCCAATAGGAGCTACAGAGTGATCTGCAGATGGCTGCCACTGGTGTTGGGCTTAAAGGTGCCCAAGAGAGGCCAAGCTGTGAACTAAGGCCCACTGCCACTAATGTTGTGCCTGTGGTCACTTAGCAAGAGGTACGGGGCACAAAGGGGCCGGATGCTGCTTGTTTGAAAGTTGAAAGCATGAGTATAGAAAAGCCACCGGAAATGGCTTAGGTGGGCCCCCAGCTGGGTGGGATAAGGTCTCAGGGAATTACGAGGGGTGGGGCAAACAGTATTAGCCAGGTTGATGGAGACTCAGATATGATGCCTACTTCCAGCTTGGTGGAGGGGAAGCTTCAGCAAAGAAACAATGGCCTCTGCCAGCATTTCCTTCTGGGAGGAGGCTGCTCCTCCTGCTTTCCCCCTGAAATCAGACAATTTAGTTCCTCCCCATATGTCCCTGGTGCCTTTTGAGCTGCTGCCCTAGCACTGGAACTCAGAGCAAGTGAGTCTGAATAACTCTGCATGTGGGCAGTTGAATGCCTGGGTCTCCAGAACCCTTGGAATATCCCCTACATATTGTTCCACAGCCCCTGCTGGTTTTTACAGCCAGAAGTTCTAGTGACTTCTCTTCCTGGTACAGGAACTCTGGGCTTGGGGTTCTGATGTGGCTTTGGGACCTATTGCTCCTCAGCGGGGATCTCCACAACTGAGATATCCCTCCTCATTTTAACCACCATACATGGGTGTGGGACAAGTCCTTCCATGTCTGTCTCCCCTAACAGTCTTGATGTGGCTTCTTCTTTATATTCTTAGTTGTAGGACTTCTGTTCAGCTAGATTTCGGGTGGTTTTGAATGATGGTTGTTCTGTAAGTTAGGTGTAATTTTGATGTGGTTGTAGGAGTAAGTGCTGCCTTTAGCTATGCAACACCTTGACCCAGTATGATCTCACCTTGAGCTCCTTAATTTGATCATATCTGCAAAGGCCCCATTTTCAAATAAGGTCACATTTACAGGGTCTAGATGAATGTATCTTTTGGGGGGGCTACCATTTAACCTGTTCCATGGGGTATGTTGTTATCATGGCAAAGGGAAGACACTCAAGGGTAAAAGCAAAACTTGAGAGGCCTTTACTCCTCACGGGCACACCGCCACTTCTGGCCACGTCCCATTTGTCAAAGGAAATCACAGGTCAAGTTCACCTATGGAGAGCACTGCAAAGACACATGGCAAAGAATGTGAGTGTTTAATCCCATTAAAAAATGAAGTGGCTATTTGGCTACAATAATCCAATCCATTACTACATTATTATGAAAGTCAAATAACACCCTGTGGCTTTTAACGGAAAGCAGTCATTATCCACTCCATCCATTTCAGTACTGATCCTCCTCATAAGCAGTGGCTCTTGACTCCTTCACAGTCTCCTTTTCTAGGCTCTAAAGGTTGGGTGTCTATTCCCACACCTCTTCTCTTCACTGTTTGCACCTGCTTAGGTAACTTATTCCTCATTTAAAACACTGTAATTGGGTGACTCAAATGTGTATCTCAAGTCTCATTCTCTCCCCTAAACACCAGATTCATATCTCACAGTCCCCATCTGCACTTATACTTGAATGCCCTTAGTCATCTTAATATGCCTAAGGTGTGTCTACTATGATTCCCACCCTTCTCTGAAAATCTACTTCTCCCTCAGTGGTCATTTTGTTAAATAACACTACAATCCACTCAGTTATTCTGACCATAAAAGGAGGCATCCTTGATTCTTCTCTTCCCACATCCCTCATCAGTGAATTTTAATGTATCCACAATTCAATACATCCTCAGTACCCTGACCACAACTAATACCCTAGTCCAAGCCAGTACCTTTTGCCTGTAGGGAGGCAATAGCTTTCTCCTGCTTCTTCACTTGCAGTCTTGCTGCCTGTTCTATATGGGACAGTCAGATTTATTTTCTCTTTGCTCAAAATCTTCCAATGACTTTCCATTTTACTTAGAACACAATCCAAAGTCCTTGAGGTGACTGTAAGGCTCTGGATGATCGGATCTGGCCATTGGCAATCACTCCCCCTGATTACTCTGGACTTTATTATTCTATTAATATGCACCTGCAATTCTTTCTGTAGGCAATGCCCTTCCTTCATATATTCTGCTTACTTCTTCACTTTTATTCAACTCTCTGTTGAAAAGCTTCTTCAGAGAGGACTTCCCTGATTTTTCTCTATCCCTTTAACCTTCCTTATTTTTTTTCTTTATAGCACTTCCCACTGCTAGGCATTATATATTTATGTATTAGTTAATGTATTTATCTGTCTCTCCAACAAAATGTGTTTTGTTCACAATGCCTAGAACAGGCTCTGGCATGTGGTGGATACTTAATAAATATTTGTTCAGTGAATGTACTATTTTGGGGGAATGGTATATATTTTCATATTCCTACGTAACAGACTAATTCTACTATCTATTAAAATTTCAATAGTAAACATTAACTATTGATTTCTTGCTAAAGAAAACCAAGGTTTAGCTCTCTTATCCACATCATCCTGCTAACATGTTCTTGCCTGTTATCCTTCTGATTGAAATACATCATCATTGTTTTAGTGAAATTAATATGCAGTGTTTACATTGTCATGACAGTATAAATTTTTCTCACAGTTGAACTATATGCTTTCATTCATTGTACTGGATGCCCAGTGGGCCCTTTGAATCAGGAAACTTACATCCTTCAGATTGGGGCAATTCTAATGTATAATTTCTTTGATAATTTCCTTCCCACAACTTTCTCTGTCCTTTCTTCCTGGAACATTCAGATGTGGGATTTTTAATTAATTTTGTAATGGTCTTTTCTCTCATTTTTTTCATCTTTTTTTTCTCCTACTTTTTGAGGGTAATTTTTTCTAAACTTTTCTATTCCTTGAATTTAATTTTTATGAATTTGTTCATAATATTTTTCATTTACAAGCTTTCTGACAGAGCCTTTTTAAAGCATCTTTCTCTGATGGCTACAGTATCTTATCTCTCTGAGAATAGTAATTATAGTTTTCTTGAAGCTATTTGGTATTTATAGTTTTCTAGAGGTGTTTTTTTTTTTCTTACCTTGCCTCTCTTTCCTCTGAGTTTCCTTTTTCCCTGGTTCTGATCTCTCTTTCATAGCCTTTTCCTCACTTGATGTTCATATTTAAGAGGGGCCTTAGGCAGTGGGCCAGACATTTCAGGGGTCCCTCAAAAGCGCCTTTAGGTTTTTTTCCATGGACATGCTAGTTTCTGTGGAGCGGAATGTTCCCATTTCTTCTCTGTGGAGTATATAAACCTGACTGTGTCCTGGGAGCCCCTCAGAGTGAGGAGACCAGGGGTGTTTCAGTGTTCATCGAAGTTTGTTCTCAGTACACGGCCTCTTACCTGTGTGCTGCTTTGCCTGACATTCTGAGGTCAGCTCTTCTCTTTAGAGAATATACTTCCAGTTTCTGTCTGTTTTATCTGGCTGGGAGAGGGTTGTTCACCTGGTTGTATGTGTATAAGTTTCTTATTTGTTAGTTTGTTTGTGTGGGGGTGGGAATGATATCTGGGCTTTTCACTGTTCCTTACTCATATTTTCATATTTTCAGTCAAACCTGTATTCTGCTTCATTTCTCACCTCCAGAGGTTCCTAGGGCTTCTAAAGCCTGAGTTTTTCCTGGTTCTGAGTCTTGATTCGGCTTCTTTCTCGTCCCTGGCCTTGTGCTCCACAAGGCCAGAGTTCAGTTTCTCAGCTCTGTTAAGTCAGTTACCATCCGTCCGTCCATTTTCCATATTCCAAAAATTGGCTGATATCTGAACTCTGTGTTGACTGCTTTCCAGCGCTTTTTGCCTTGTGGGATTTATATGATTTCTTATTTCTTTTCTATCATTTTGTGAGATTTGTGCAAGCAGCAGAAATAAATGAGTGTTATGCATTTGATCTGCCAAATTTAACCATATTCTTGAATTTTTTCAGTCTCTTCATTTATAAGTTCTGGTTTTTTATAATTTAAGAATCCATCTATATCATATCTATCATAAAAATATCCACCTATAATTTTTCCTAATGATTTACAAGTTTTATTTTCACATAACCTAGTTTCCTTCAGTGCGGGTGGGAATTTTGAAATTAATTTTGTTCCCATACGACCACTTGTAACCTTACCATTAATAGATGAGTCTACCCTTTTTCCCTGATCTGTAATGCTTCTGCTATTATTTTAGAAGTTTCCACATACCCTTGGGTCGGTTACTAGGCTTTCTAATTTGTTCTGTTGATCTATTTGTCTATTCCTGGGCCAATAACACTTAACTTAATAAGAATTGCTCTATAAAATATCTCAGGACTTATTTTTAGATCTTTATTTTTCCATATAAATTTTAAGATTATTTTGTCTAGTCCTACAAAATATATTATTTAAGGATTTTAGTTGGAATAATAAACATATAGGCTAATTTGAGGAGAATTCTCATCTTCATAATTTTGAGGTTTGCCGTTCAGAAAAGTGATAAATTTTACCATTTATGCAGGCCTTTTACTCCCCTAAATCCAGTTTTGTAATTTCCATGCACATATTCTGTTACATTTATTCCCAGATAATGCACACTTCTGTTATTAATATAAATAGTATATTTTTCCATTATATTATAAAATTAGAGATGGCCGGTTATGGAAACTCTGGATTTTTGCATACTGAACCTGATACCAATAATCTTTCTAAACTCTTTTTTTGGTTCTAATATATTTGTTGAGTCCCTTGAATTTTCCACATGCATAATCACATCATAGCAAATAAAGACAATTGTTTTTCTTTCTAATTCCAGTGGCTCTTAATTCTTTTTTTTTTCTTTTCTTTGTCTTGGCTAGAACCTCCGGCCCTTTTTTCAACTGAGACAGTCATCCATGTCTTTTCATTGATTATAATGTGAATATTTTTAACATTTCATCATTAAGCATATTTTTTGCGGTAGGTTTCTGGTAAATGTCTCTAATTATGTTTATAAAGATTCTGTTGCTAGTTTTTTAAGAGCTCCTTTGCTGGTTTGGCTCAGTGGATTGAGCGTCGGCCTGCGAGCTAAGTGTCGCTGGTTCGATCTTCCAGTCAGGGCACATCAGAAAAGGAAAACTCTGACTCCAAAAAACCTCCGCTGCCTTGCGGCATACCTCTTCAGGGGAAAGGCTAAGGGAGTAAACCCCGACAGAAAATCCGGAGCTGGAGTCCCTAAGGCGGTTTGACTTTGTAGTCAACACCGGCAACTCCTGCGGCGCACCTGAAGCCAAGCTGTATTGACTCCGTCTTTCCCTTGGACCCTTCAGCTGCGAAGAGAGGGGGGGTCTGCTGCATGGGCAACAGCAGACCCTCCATATCACCCTGCCCAGGCTCTGTAGCTTCAGCGTCATCACAAGATGTCGATTCAACACGGGAGGAGACAGATACCGTGTCACTCCCGAGTCGGACTGCACAGCCATTCTCGGCGGTGCAGATAGACTCTTAAGAAGCTACACCATCGTCTCTTGAGACGGACGGCTGCCGACGACTAATTTTACCAAGTATTTTTTTTTAATCTTTATCAAGATGATCTTTCTCTTTTCTTTTGTCTATTTCTTTTTTACTTATAAGCTGCTAATATTGTATAATGTATCAGTACATTTCCAGATTTGACCATCTCTGCATTATCTTTTTGTTATACTGTTGGAGTCAATATGCTAATGTTTTCATTTAGGTTCATAAGTACACTTAGTTTAATTTTTTCTCTCTCCTACTATCCTTGTTGTCCAATTCTGTATCAACATTCTACCAGCCTGATTTTATTGTTTTAGAAACCTGAGTTTCTGGAAATACTTTATTTTAATAAAAGAAGGTGTGTGTGGCAGGGCAGGGCATGGGGGGTGTTCTACTGCCTTTTAAAATGTTCAAAATATCTGTTCTGTTTAACAAAGTACCTATTTTAAGCTAGAAGAATGAATGTTTTTCATGGAATTACATGAAGTGATTTCAATTTTGAGTAAAAAAATATGGCCTGCCTTTACTTTTCCCAAATTGATACACAAGCAAAACATAATTGGTCACTACTGATCTACATGATTACAAATAGTCTGTTGGAACTGAAAAAATATGAGTCATCCAGATGTTTCCAAATGTCTCATTAGATTTGTTATGGTTGATTAGATAGATATAGCCCAGGCCAGACAAGCTGTTCTTTATCTGGGATGATCCAAGTGGGAAATAGATTGCATAGAAACTTTCTACATAAATCCTGTGTATTTTTAGTATTGTTTACAAATGACCTCTGGAAAAAGTAAGTACTGTAAGTCAAGTTTCCCATGGCAAAAATTGGCAACATTTATCTTTTTCTTTCTCTTTATTCTCTTTCCTTTCTTTTTCATTCTTGCTTAATTAAAAAAAATGTAAAAAACACAATGAAAAAATAACCTTTCTATATTATGATGTCTAAGACATAAAATTTGCTAAATTATTCTTCTAACTATATAGTTTCTCCACAATAAGTTTATTTTCAAATATACAAAATAGGCTGAATGGTTGCTCATCCATTATAGCCTGTATACGAGGTATTTAGAATTTATCTAGGGAAGCATACTTCTCTTTTCTAAAAACATAAGCCCCAAAAATATTTAGGCATTTATCTTCTAAAAACCATACAAAATGCCTGTCCTTTCCATGTTTCCTGCTGATAATATTTTCCCCATTCGTAGTGCAACTTTTCTTTCCTCTGGGAAGCTGGTACGTATTTTATTCATAGATTGCAAATGACGCCCTGATGCTGTACAACCAAAGTGCATTACTCATACAAGCCGGGAGAATGCCATTTAGGATATAATCAGCAGCAGCCGTGTAAAACACCACGTTAAAACAGGCCCCACTGAGTCCTGAACCACACTGCCTGGAGACATGGGGCCCCAAACATCACTGGACACAGGTCCTATCTTCATCCAGATATCACTGACTGAGTTGCTTTCAATGTTCATGGATGTCTGTCCTACAAGCTCAGCAGTTTACCAAGACTGTTAAGTATATATTCTACCTTAACAACCTGTCTGGTTATGGGAAGCCCCCAGCAGTAAAACTGTGTTCTCAAAGGTCATTTTCAAATCCTTTATTTGGGATCAGAAGACACTTTCCCATAGGAATGATGTTATAAATGATGATGCTCCGCAAATGCCTGGTTGAGCCACCGTGTACCTGAAACGTGGCATTGACGGTCCCATTCCCAACAGCTGTCGTTTATTCTGTTTCCCTGGGAAAGTGCACTATGAGGTTTAACTCGGGATGCTTGCAGCTTGTCTCCCCACTGCCTGGCAGCCTTCACTATAGCTTTTTTAGACTACACGGCAGTAGCAGTTGGACAAAGGAGACAGGGGAGCCTTCCCGAGAGAAAAATGAGTGCAAGGTGATAGAGATGCCTCTGGGTAACTTGTTCATGCTGGAGGGCTGGAGAAGGACACTTCCTGCTTGGACCAGTCACTTCTCATTCTTCTGAATGAGGCACGAAGGTCAGAGACTTTTTCCTAAGTCAGAGCTTCATAAACAGGGAAAGGCTTATATAGTAAAAGCTCATAGTTTTGAAGACCAAGCTTCTGGACTTGTGATTAGCCAAGGAAAATATTTGAACTCTTCTTGGTCCGTGATGAAATGGTCTCCAAACACATCGCAATAATAAGGCATAAATCTAGCGCCTAGCCCCAGGCTTGACAAATTGTAAGTGCTCATAATTTTTCATTGTTGTTGAATCAAGTACTGGTTGAGTGAATCCTATATTTAGAAGCACAAGACCACAGATTGAATGCACACTTGTGCCAGTTAAATTCATTCTAATTCAGCCTCACCTAATTCTGATCGTTTACTGGCACACATCCTACTGAAGAAGAGTTGGTCAGAGTATCTTCAAGAAGTCACTAGAACATCAGTGTCATCTCTGTGGGCATATGTGTTTATCTACACCAGCCCCCAGATAGGTGCGGGGTGTCTGCATGCCCTCTCTGCTGGGCACACTTGCTTGCAATACCTCCCCATTGACAAGTCTAAGGAAACAGAGGGGAAGGGGAGAGGGAGGTGGTGTGGAAAACCAGTAAGGATAGCCAAGCCCACAGGACTTTACCTGGTGCTACTCTTTCTGGTGCTACACTTATTCTGGCAAACATTACCTGCTGAAAAACCCACCTCAGCTTTTTTGGTCAGTTGTCTTTATAACATGGGTAGCCACACTTTAGGGGGCTATTTGTGCCTCTCTCAGGTTAAAGTTTAGTCTGGACACCAGACCTGGGTCCCAGTCATTTCAGGCTCTAAAAATTACACAATGATCTCATTTCATTTCGTATTTACAACTACGTTGACAAGAAATACACTATTAAGCCTCCCTCAATTAAAAAGCCTTCCCCACCCCCACCCCCACTAAACTCACGGATGGTTAACTTAGTTTCCTAGACGGTGCTTTCTTTTTAAAGTTCCATTTGTGTTCTACAAGACAGCCTCTTTCTCCAAGATTAACATTTCTTATGATTGTTCCTGACAATGGATTCGCTTCCAGAGGCCCTGCTAAGGATAACCAAAAAAGGGCATAGAGCAGGCTGGTTTTGGCAGCCTGCACGCAGTTTCTGAGCTTTTTAGGTCTTGGTTCTTCTGATGAGTGATTTCCTGAGCATGCCTAGGGAATGACAGGCATCTCCACAGGCAGGCTACATCCACCTCGGCCGAGGTGTCGTCATTGGCTGCCTATTAGAAAAACCTACAGGACAATGCATACCACCGGCTGGCGACTGTAAACACAGGGGATGTGTGTTCACTTAGCACGGACTTCTGGGAGGGGCTAAGGAAGGGCGGTCTGCAGTTTTATTGAATAGAGCAGTGTGTATTGGGCTGCCTGCCTGCCTGCCCTTTTGCTGTGCTCCCGCTTAAAGAAATCGGTCCTTCCTTTCAGACTCAGTCCCCGGGAAGAAGTTTCAGCCTACAAGGTAAGGCACAGAGGACTTTCTTTTAATCTCTTCCAGAGAGTCGGGGGACTTTCTCCCTCCGAGTTGCAGTCAACATTCCTGGCCGGAGCGGCCGGAGATGCAAGACTGTAAAAACCAATAAACCATGCAAATTCTCAGAGCCAGACCGAGCTTCGCTGCCCTGCAGATGTTCCCGGAAGACAAACAGGATGAGGTTTCAAGTTTTGTTCTTCGAGTGGGGACGAGAGGAGAGATGTCTAGAGGCGTTTGTGCGGGGACCACCGGCAACTTTGATGAGAGTAGCCTTTTGTTTAGCAGTGCGATGGGGGGTTACCTGGTCGCCACTGGCCGGTGTCCTCAATGCGTGCTGTGCCCCGCGCTCACACAAGCAGTTTCTCCTGCATCTTTCATTATCAGAGATTTAAAGGGGTTTTGCTTTTGAGGACAACCAGAACTTTTAAGTTGGTGAGAAGCCAGAAAGTGATGCTTTTTTAACCAAAGGCGTGTGCATTTTATTCTGCTACCAGTAATTGAGACTAGATTTCTAGAGCTGCCAGGAAATAAGGTCAGAGGGAGAAAGAGTCCTGACACTGAGCACTGGTTGGGTGGATGTAAGTGATCTGCTATTTGCTAAGGAAGAAGATGCCTACCGCGATCTGTTTCCTATAAAACCGGATAATGAGAGAATGCATGCATTGGTGGGATGTGCTTTTAGGAATCACTTTCAACATCCTACCAAACTATTGAGAAATCTTATTATCTGTTTGAAAGTGTGCCTGAGCGTGACTCAATTATTCGGAGAATTGTAGGTTACAAGTGTGTCCCAGATAGGGAGGAAATAGTCTTTCGTTTCAAGATAGTCAGACATATTTGGGCATCTTCGCCAGTAGTACCAAGTAGCTGGTCGGTAGTAGCCTTCGAGTCCTTTTAGAAAGAGCTGATTGTCTAGGGTGGGGGCATTTTAGTGCTGTGGCAATACATGGTCAAAAAAGTGAACGAGAACAAAGTACTCGGTATTCCTAGATCCCTTCTGTTAACAGGTCTATGCAGATAGACTTGTAAGTTGAAATAGTAACGTCTTTGGCAAAACCAGACATGTAGGACTAGAACTTAAGAGAGGGCGAGATATGTGGCAAGATGGGCAAATCAGATAATTTAAAAAATAAATCTGGATATTCAAGGTTTCCAGCTGCAAACAACTGGCTCAATTTGATTTTATTGTGTGGAGTGAGGTGGTTTTGTGTTGAGATTCATTAAGTCATCCTTTTCTCTTTGTATTTAGAAGTTGGGGATAATTTTCTTGAGAATGTGTCTTTCTCCTTCCAGAAGTGATATATGATAACAGAATTCCCTGTGAATTTCTTTTCCTGGAACAGTTTTAAGTAAGTGTGAGAGAAAGGCTGCAGGCAAGAGCTATAGTTTGATTATCGTCCTTCCCTCGAAGAGATCAAATTCCAAACTATTTTCACAGTGTTTTTCATGTCAATCAAAATATGAGAGCAATTCCTTTTTCAACTGTACTCTAAACCATGTAGGGAATGCAGTTTGGAAGGAAATCTGTAATCCTGGGATCTGAAGATAAATTCCATTTTGAAACCAACATCTCCAAATCCCTGAAAGTTCAGATTTTGCTACCACCACTTTCTCCTCTCCTCATGCACTCCCCAGCTCCCAAAAACCATACAAACATATCTTGAAATAATACTTTAAATATTCTACTCTGTCTAGAGATGGAGCAAAAGGATTCGATATTTTACTTTATATAAAACTTTAGGCAGCTCTTTGTGCTCCTCTCCTCCTGTTAAATATTAGCTAGAACGCATCTCCCTAAATAGGGAAGTAAACAGAGCACAGTGGAACTACAATGCAAGAATCTTCCTTTTGTTAAAATCATTTAATAAAGAAAAATACAATGGCAGACATACCAGGAATATACAATGGATTAAACCATAAATCATAACATGTGGGATTGCTTCTATTGTTTACAGCTAATAGAAATGTGCAACTTAAATAATTCAGATAAAAGGATTGCTTTAGCCCTGGCTGGAATTGGTTGGAGCGTCATCCTGTAACCAGAAGGTTGCGAGTTCCATCCTTGTCAGGGCACTTACCTAGGTTGCGGGTTCAATCCGTGGGCCAGGCATGTAAGATCCCTGGTCTGGGTGCATAGAGGCAACCAATCGATGCTTCTCTCTTGTATCAATGTTTCTCTCTCTCCCTTCTTCCCTCTTTCCTCTGTCTCTAAAAGTAATGAAAAAATGTCCTCAGGTGAGGATAAAAATTTTTTTTTAAAGATTCCTTTAAACGGATACAATTCTTTCATAAAAGAGGAGAACCAGGTTTGAACTGCAGCTTAAAGGATTTAAATGAGGTACATAGAAGCATGCCCCGACAGTGAGGCTATTAGTAATTCCAATGGGCTCCTATGTACTGGCCTGAGGACCTTCGGCTCTGGGGGCAATAGATTGGTCCTGTTTCCAGCCATGGAAAGTTTCAGAATCCAGCCTGGGTAGGCTCTGTTCTGATAAGTAAAAGGCATCTCAGTAGGCCTTTTCTTAAAAACACATGTAGTTGTCTCCATTTGTCATTTTCACAGTAGCATGTTTACTAGTTACTCATTCTTTAGCAAGACAAAAAAGTGACTTATAGATGGGCAGGAAAGGGATTAGCTTGGTCCCCATCTGCCTGCAATCTATCACATGTCTCAGAAATGTGGTGGGGTGAGGCAGTGGTGGGGGGACAGGGGAAAACGCTGACAAAGTGGTATGCAAATAACATGGTAGGACTAAGGAGGAGGTTAGGAGGATGCTGCCAAAGAATTTTCAGACTTTTAAAAAGAGTTTTCTGCGTAAATTCTCTCAGAGCCTGAAAATAGAGCCATTAGCTCCTTACTGAAAGGCCTTCATCCGTCAGGCTAATCCAAGTTTGTTTTTTGGAGAGCAGCCTACAGAGTAGTTGGATAGTTTGAAGAGATGCTTGACTGGTTTCATCCCCACCGCTTACCTAGTATCCCTAGTTATCTGCTCCTTCCTCATATTTGAGGATCCTTGGGAGGTACCTTCTGGATCCCAGTCCTTTCTCGAACTCTGCGCCCAGAGTCCAGGAAATACTGGAACACCCCAATGTTGTCTTAGTTTTGGCTTGGATAATCAGAGACAAGAAAGACACAACTATCAGGAGGCAGACTCAGATGGGTCGCTGGTGGGGCAAGGCCACATCCAGGAATCAGGAACTCCAAAGATGCAGTGGAGTGCAAGACCGATGACAAGGTGCTGACAACAGACAGGCCTTAGTAAATGAGGCAGCTCTTCTGCCTCCAGCCAAAAGCATGGAACTAATCCCAGCATGTCAGGCCGGGGGCCGTGTAGGGAGGGTAGGATAATCAGGAGCACCTGGCTGTGGTTCCTGTTGGTATTGAGACCAGACTGCTCTATGGAGCTGGCCCCTCACCTCTGTTTGCTTCAGTTGTTAGTCTCCCCAGCTGGCTCTCCTGTAACTGACTACCGGTGGCATCCTTAACTTCCCTACCCTCAGTCCTCCACCTCTGCCCCCTTCCCGAGCTCCTCCATCCTCAGGCCGAAACGGGGCTTTCCTGATCCAACACTGACCATTTGCAATGGCCCCGATCTAGGATGAGGCCCAGAGAATAGCAGAAGGGTCAAGCCTGGATGTGTTCATGATCAGGGAAAGCCTCTACTTCAAAGGCAGAGGAAGAAATGTTAGAGCAGAGAGGGGCGATGGTAGAGCAGTCTGTGTGGTAAAGAGCTGTTCTGCTTCTCACCCCCAAACTCACAACTGGCTGGCAGAAGGTGAGAGAAGGGCAAAAGGGAAAGGATGAGCATGAGGAAGAGGCAAGGCCATTCATTGGCCCTCTCAGGTGTTCTGCTCTGGGTTGTTGTTATGGGTACCTCTGGGTATCTGTAAAAACTCTTAAGTCATGGTGGTCCTTTGTGAACCCGCTCCTTGTGATTGACCAGGGGGAAACCCATGAGCTGGGGGAGGGTGGGGTGGAATGGGGTAAAGGCTTTATTTCCATTGGAGACAAGGGTGGATGGATCAGAACCTGAGCAAAGGTGTTCTTTCTTGTTTCCCTGGTTATTTGGAAGGAAGAAAGGAGGCAAATACATAGGTGTATGGAAAGAGATTACCTCAACTGTCCTCCATTTCAAAGAAAAGGAGATCATCTCTAAAGCAGCATTTTCTGGGGAGCTGGTAGGGGCTGGAGAAGCCAGGAATGGCTGCTGGTAAGTTTTGCTGAGAGAGCGCCGGGAGCTTAACACAAGAGTTGCTAAGCAGCACTGAGGGGATAGTTATTAGAGAAGAATTTCTTTGCGATATTTTAAGTGAATTGGGTGTTTTTAGTAAGTAGTCATTTTAGTACATGACTTTTCTTTTAGAATATATGTGATGGATAAAGTGAAGATAAATAGCTTTTTAATAATTTCCTGAGGCTTTTGGCATTGTTCTGTGAATATGCGGATGCAAGCACTTGACTTTAAGGAAACCATCTCACTTGGAGAGAGACGTATTAAGTAGAAATAGATATAATTAGTTCCTTTTACACCCACACGTAACATTCCCAAGCTGGGGAACTAGGCAGGCTTCACCTTTGTGCTAAAGATGGGCAGGGCTAAGACTGAGTGCCATGAGCAGTAAGGACATTAGTTCCATTGGGTATAAAATACAACAGTGGGCTGCCTTGTGAGTGGAAGAGAAACAGCAAAAATCAGAAGTCAGGCAGAGGTTTAGAAACCAAGAGCTTGTGTAGCAAGGCATCGTGCAGACAGGTACAGTGACAACGTGAGAGCCCTTGACACAGAGCTCGGAACAAATAGACCCTGATGTTAAATAGCTTCAGTAGCTCAAGCAGAGGAACAGGCTTACAAGGTACATGTGGACTAGTAAAGGGATGGAATCACAAGGAAATCCAAGAACAGAAGCCAAGCTAGGAGCACAAGGTCCGAAGAGAGTGGGGTTGGAATCAAGGTGGGTCAAAGGAGCTCAGCAGACGTCTGTGTGCTCCCATTAATGTAACTCAGCTGTAGCACATGTGGTTGCTGCTTTCTGTTGCTCTACAGACTGGAAAATTCCTTCTGTGCTTCCTGATCAAATTCTGAAAGAGGGGATCTGATTGGTTCAGCTAATAACTATTGTCTTTGGCTAATTTCTTAGGGGACATCAAAGTTTACTGGCGTGCTTATGGAGGAATTACCAGTGAGTCTGGCAGCAGTAGTCATTCCTGGCAGGGGCAGGGGCAGGGGGGTGGCGCATAAAAAGCCCAGTGGCAATTCTAGTTAGAAGAGAGAGTTAGGCATGGAAGGCAAATTAGCTAAAATGTCCAATAGCCGTCAATGAATATCATTTGGATTTTTTTTGTGTGTGTGTGTGACTGAAATCCTAGAGAGACAAACACCCAATGTTAAGGTCATCGAGTCCTTAATGACCTCTTTGACATGGCCTGATGAACCAGTTTTGAAGGAGGTTAGTCTAGAAGCTTGCACTACTGATAACGGAAAAGATAAGAAATGATCCATTTTAGAAAGATTCTAAAGAAAAACACTTGAGTGTTTTTGTTGGCTAGCATATGAGAGTCATAGATGTGATCTGGCTGCCCCTAAACTAAGGCAATCTTTAAAACAATAAATAATGATTTAATAATTTTAGTAAATAAACACTACATCTCAGTGTAAATCCCGATACTTACTAAGCTTACCGAATCAAAGCTAGTGTCCTCTCAGTCAGTGCAAGTTTCAGTACTCAGCCGTGGTTGCAATGTAATCTTTCATTCACTGAACACCTGTCTCCTTGTCTGTTAAAAAGAGTCTGAAAGGGAATGTGCTCTGTTCTGGGCTCATTCTTCAGAGAATCATTGACAAATGTGAATCCAGGCCTGCATGTCAAGGGTCAGAGGGTGTCAGAAGAATAGAATATGAGGAACAGATAAGGGATCTGGAGCTGTTTATCCCAAAGAAAAGAAAATGTAGGGGCCACATGAATGTCTTCAAATATTTGGAGTACTTTCATGTAAAGAGAGAAGGTATTTATGTTTTTTAAGACAGTAGAACTGGATACACATAGATTCATATATATTTTTTAAAGTATATTTTATTGATTATGCTGTTACAATTGTCCCAATTTCTTTTCCCTTTGCTCCCTTCTTTCAAGTACCCCCTTCCTTCTAGCAATCCCACCCTCTTAGTTCATGTCCATTGGTCGTGCATATAAGTTCTTTGGCTTCACCTTTCCTGTATTCTTAAGTTCTCCCTGTCTATTTTGTACCTACCAATTATGCTTCTTAATCCCTGAACCATTTCCCCATTTCTCTCTCTTACCCCTCCCAGCAGATAACCCTCCAAATGATCCCCATACCTATGATTCTGTTCCTATTCTGGTTGTTTGCTTAGTTTGTTTTTACTTTTTAGGTTCAGTTGCTGATAGTTGTGAGTTTGTTGTCATTTTAATGTTCATAGTTTTGATCTTCTCTGTCTTAAATAAGTCCCTTTAATGTTTAATGTAGTAAGGGCTTGGTGATGATGAACTCCTTTAGCTTTACCTTGTCTGGGAAGCACTTTATCTGCCCTTCCCATTCTAAATGATAGCTTTGCCGGATAGAGTAAAATTGGTTGTAGGTCCTTGCATTTCATCACTTTGAATACTTCTTGCCAGTCCCTTCCTGCATGCAGTTTTCTTTGAGACATCAGCTGATAGTCTTATAGGAAACCTTTTGTAGGTAACTCTCCTCTTTTATCTTGCTGCTTTTACGATTCTCTCTTTATCTTTCACCTTTGGCATTTTAATTGTGATGTGTCTTGGTGTGGTCCTCTTTGGGTCTAGCTTGTTTGGGACTCTCTTGCTTCCTGGACTTGTATGTCTATTTCCTTTGCCAAATTAGAAAAGTTTTTCTTTATTATTTTTTCAAATAAGTTTTTAATTTCTTGCTCTTCCTCTTTTCCTTCTGGTACCCCTATGATTTGGATGTTGGCATGTTTAAAGATGTCCCAGAGGTTCCTAATCCTCCTCATTTTTTTCAATTTTTACTTCTTCATTCTGTACTGTTTGTTTATTTCTTCCTTATGTTCTAAATCATTGATTTGAACCCCGGTTTCCTTCCCATCACCATTGGTTTTGTGTGGATTTTCCTTTGTTTCACTTAGCATAGCCTTCATGTCTTCCCTTCTGTGTTTGCTGGACTCAAGTATGTCAGTTAAAACTGTAAGCATCTTTATCACCAGTGTTTTGAACTCTATGTCTGTTAGGTTGACCATCTCCTCAGCTGTTAGGTTGTCTATCTCCTTGTCACTTAGTTCTCCCACTGGAACCTTGATCTGTTCTCTCTTTTGGAGCATACTTCTCTGTCTCCTCAATTTGACAGGCTCCTGTGTTTGCCTCCGTGTCTTAGGTAGAGCTGTCACACCTGTTATGTTGTAAGAGGTGGAGCCTTGGGTATTCGACAGTGTGGGGTGATCTTTTCACCACATTGTGGCACTGTATGTGGGAAAGGTGTCTGAGAGGGGACAATGTTGCTTGCTCAGCACTCGCCCCTTTTCCAGGCGCTTCTCCCACGTCCTGTATGGGACTCGTGCCTCTCTAGCTGTTGCCCTGGCTGTGGTTCCCAGAATGGGTGGGTCTACGGACATTCTAGGACTGTGAAGGCCTCTATAGAAATGGACTCTGCTGAGAGACCTGTGGTTTCTTCTTCTGCCCCAACCCCCACTGGTTTTCACTGTCAGAAGCAATGAGGCTTTATTTTCCCGACGCTAGAACCATGAGCTTCACAGTCTGATCTGGTGCTGGGAGCGCTCCCCAGGTGTCCCTCCCTACTTTTTTAAATGTGTGACTGTGTCTTCCGCTGGCCTGCCAGCCACAGCTTCTGTCACCACCGCCCCTTCCACACTGAGTCCTCTCCACCCCGGCTCTGCCCCTCCTACCTGTCTGGATGAGTATTTCTTCTTTATATCTTTGTTTGTTGGACTTCCATACAGCTCGATTTTTCTGGAACTTCTGGTTGTCTCCAGTTTTGAGGTAGCTGTATTCTTTCTTAGTTGTGGAGGGAGATAACAGCATGTCTACTTACATGTCCTCCTTGGCTGGAAGTCTGAGGTGACCTTCCCATAGATTTTTTTTTAAGATGGGCGGGGCCTTAGGAGTCATTTAGTGCAGGGAGTGCAAGTACTTTTTAATCCGTTTGCCAGCTCCAAACAATTGGTAATGACCATCTGGAACATTGTGTTGAAAAGGATTGTGAGGCTGAGTCTAAGTACACCATGGTGAGACATGGTGTCACTGAGAGTGATGTCTCTGTGGAAGAAAAGGGCCACTGCTACCCAAGTGCCATGTATTTTATGTTATTGATGTGGTCCATAGATAGGTTTCTAACCTGTGGACCTTGGATCCCTGAGCGATCACAACTCTATTGCAAGAGGTAAACAAACCCATAAGGAGCAGCAACTATTTTTGACAAACTAAGTAAATAATACATCTTACATAATATTGTGCTACTATTTTTCTAATTATATAGCTGCATCATGATGATAAAAATGTTCATGTATTTTCCATAGTATTGAATTCATAGTAGCTTTTGGTATTATGGTTTTTCAATCAGTGGGCCTAAAACAAATAATTATATTGTGTGTGGGAAAGTTGGGGTAAGAAATTTGAGACCTTAATGAGAAATTCTTTTTAAAAATGAGCCAATGATTTCTTTTTCATCTTCCTAGCCACAGCAAGTAAAATTATACTTGTATTTGTAGGTTTCTTTGATAAAATGTCAGTAAGATTCATAAAGGCAGGAAACATTTATTTTTTTTCTTTTTTGTTAATATACTCCCAGTGCCTGGCATATCACAGAAACCCAGTAAATATCTGTTGAATGAAAGAACAAACCAAGTGACCTGACCATGGTCACCCAGTTAATTTGTGGCAAAGGTGGTTCCAGAATACACAACTCCCAAGTCCCAGGCTTAACCTTTTCAGTACACCAGACTATTATTTCTCCTGATAGCAAGCAAAAATGTCCCATTTTAACACTTCATGGACGGGGATTATATGATGCAGCCCCATTTGCCTATAAGCCAGTAGGTTTTAACCAGGGTCTTAATCAGAATCAAGTGCAGGGATTTTTGCAAACATACATCCCTGATGATTCTGATTCAGTAGGTCTAGAGGCCCAGCATCTTCAGTGTGTAAAAACTCCCCAGAGATTCTGCTAAAACGCCCTGACACAGAAACAGGTCTGTATATCTATGCTTAAAATAATCTATAGTAGATATTTGGAGTAACTTATTTCTCAGAAACCTAGTTGTTTAGTTTTGACTAATTTCCTTCTAAAAGTTACAGCTGCATATTCCCAGTCAGCATTTTTGCTGGAGCCTCTCCGGAAGGGCTAGGATACTTATCTGAAAATTCCTTCAGCTTCCCATACTCTTTTGGTTTGGGCACAGAGCTATCAACCCTGTAAGGTCAAGCTTTCTGATGAAATTTCCAGTGTTTGCTTTTGTAAAGCATTGGAAATGTGGCAAGAATAAAATTTCTCATGGTATTTCCACTTCCTGTTCCAGGCACCATTACTAAGTGAAATTTAGACTTCGGGGGGAAGGGTGGATGAGGACAAATTTAAAGTATTTTGGGCCTGGAGATGTTACTTTAGATATTTAACTCACCAGGACAAACAGAAGATATATTTTTTTCCCTTCTGTTCTCTACTTTGTGGTAAGGAATGTACAAATCCTGGGTGAGAAGAGGGGAGAAATTTCCTCCATCCTCACCCCACATCTCTGGCTTAGAGGCTTCCCTAGACCACCCTTTCACAAGCATGTGAGCCCTAGGAGATAAGAGACATAGAAAGTGGTAGGGGATTTTCTTTTGCAGGACGAACATCCATCTCTAGGACCTTCCTTTATTCAGTGGTCAGGAGCTACATCCTCTGTGTTGCGCAGAAGAATCTACCATATACAGAGCACCAAGCACATAAATTATCTTCACTAAAGATCGTAGAGCTACAAGCATCTCTGCATGAGTGACCTGGAACAATAAGAATGCCAGATTGTTACTATATTTGTACTGATGCTATTTGGTTTACAAAGCTGTGCTTCCACTGTGTACATGAAGGGGCTTGCTAGAGAAGAGAGAAGAGCAGCTAAAAAGGAATTAAATTTAGGATCCACGTCTGCATAATGACCCCATACTGACTCAGTCTCCATTCCCTCCAGCACAGCCCCCCCTCCATGCGCCTTAAACAGTGGTGTGCCAAGCCAGCTCATAGCAGCTCCCAAAAGCCAACTGTTAACTTTTCAAGACTTCAAGAACCAGTTGTTAAGCAGTCATTAAAAAAAAATTAAATTGTATAAACACAAATAAAATATTAAAAGCCAAGGCAATAAGTCCTCAAAGCTCATCCCTTCATAATTATTTCACTACGTTTCACTATTCTCTGTGCTCTGGAGGTTAGTTACATCTGTGGTGACTGCATGATGGAAATACTATAGAATGATGTGCAAATGAACTTGGCTTCCTCTTTGTTCACTGATATTACATTGAGAGCTTGAGATCATCCACTTATACCATGAAAATTTGCAAAGGCTGCAGATCAGACTCCCCTCCCTTCCTCAGCCCCCAGAGCTTGTTGTCAAATATTTACTAGCACATCACTGACCCTAAGGTTTCAAGTCGGAAAAATTAGCCTCTACACAGGAGAGCCAATCAGAATACTGCTGTTGCTTATTTGTATTCATAATATATGTTTATGACTGCATATTTATTTGTTTACTCATCTATTATTTTTTTAAAAAATAATTTATTTGTTTTATTTATTTATTTATTTTTAGAGAGGGGGAAAGGAGAAAGAGAGGGAGAGAAACATCACTGTGTGGTTGCCTCTCACTAGTGCCCCCAACTGGGGACCTGACGTGCCCTGACTGGGAATCGAACCAGCGACACTTGGCTCACAGGCCGTCGCTCAATCCACTCAGCCACAGCAGCCAGGGTTCATCTATTATTTCTTAAGCTCTTAGAACATAAGCACCATGAAATCAGGGACCTTGTAAGGGTTTTTCTATCCTGGGAGTTGAACCTAAAAAAGTGCCTTACTCCACACATAGTAGGTGCTTTTTTGTGGGGGTGGGGGTGGGGCATTAATTTACAAACTAAAACAACAGGTTACACAAAAGCTATACAATTTTGGAAGACTGGCAGGCTTCTGCCTCAAGGTCTGTTCCCCCTAGGACACCCAAAGAATAAACCTGCCACCCTCTGCCAGGCCAGCCCAATCCTAGGCTGTGCCTGGAGTTCCTTCCCACCCAAAATACCCTCATCCATTGGGAAAGTCAGGCAGATGCAGCATGATCACCCAGGCATCCTCGAAGAAAAAGAACCTGAGAGCCCAAGCCAGAGCCAAAGCCTTAGAGAGAGAGTCAGTTCAGGAGCCAGAAAAGCTTAGTAGGTGCTTATTGTGTGAGTTAAATGATAAAGGAATAAATGTTCATAATTTCTTTTTCTTTTTTTATTTTATTTTTATTGTTTTTCTGTTAAAATTGTCCCACTTTTTCCCTCATTGCTACCCCCCACCTAGCCCACCCCTTCTCCCACGGTCCATCCTGACCCCGTTGTCCATGTTCATGGGTTATTTATATTAGTTCCTTTGCTAAACCCTTCCCCTACTTAGCTCCTTCCCTCTCTCCCCCCTCCCCCCTGGTAACTGTTACTCTGTTTCTTGTTCAGTTTTATTCATTTATTTGTGTTGTTCATTAGTCTCCTGTATTGGGTGATAGCATATGATATTTTTCTTTCATTGCCTGGCTTATTTCGCTAACCATAATTCTCTCTAGTTCCATCCAGATGGCAGGAGTTCTTTATTTCTGCTGCATAGTATTCTTGATAAGAAAGCTGAAGCCAATATTCATGTTTGAACTCATTGTTTCCTTTCTAATTATGCCATTACTGAGTGCTTAGAACAGTACCTGACACATGCTAAGTAGTGTATACATATTTATTAGATGAAAACCAAATATTCTTCATTAACATCCAAATTTACAGATGAAGAAACTGAATTACAATTAGATTAAATAACACATCTAAAGTTACATAGCTCGTATGTTACAAAGCTAAGATTCAAACCTGGGTAATCTGGCTTCATAGTCCATATGCTCAACTACTAACTCGGTGCTGTCTGTTGCTAATTACTCCCCATGGTGGAAACTCGTGGAGGGGAAACCTGTTTACAAACAGCCTTGGGAATCAGGAAGACTTGAGTCTGAATCTCAAATTTACCATTTTCTAATAAAAAGGATATTATTATTCCTCCCTTTTTAAAAATGCTTTAAGGATTAGGGATGATATCACTAAACTGCTTGGCACATGAGTAGCAATCGTCGGTGACTCTGTGGAGACTCTCTGTAGGCTTGGGGATCCCTTTAGTCCCTAGGCCTTAGCGACACGTGCTCCTGTGGTTATGACGTAGATGGGCTGAAAGGAGCCATCTGGGACAATAGATGCCAGTTATAGGAAACCCTATTTCAGGTCAGCACAAGCACTTTCTAACTAAATCTGTCTGTCTCTGGGGCTCGGGCAGCCCTGCTCTGCAGAAGCAAGCCACCTCCATCAGCTCCTTGAACCGCAGAGTTTTCTGCCCTATCTGTATCATTGGATCTGTGCAGCTTTTACCATTCTAAATAACCTTTATCTAGTATGGCTAAAGGGTTTTATTATACTTGAGGCTGGATTGTTATGTTGGTTTTAGTGTTTTAGACCTGGACTGAGAGAGGGAGAGAGGAGAAGATTGAGACTTACCTGCAGAAAAATTACTGAACTTGGGAGGAAGAGTGAAGAGAAATGGATGGCGTGTTATCTGAACCCTTATAGATTAGAGGTGGTTGAGAAGATAAACTAGCTCATTCAGCTGCCTAGAGGACACACTGCTTTGTTGACAGGCACTGTTCTACTCGAAGATGACTACCTCTGGGCAGTAAAGTAAATGAAATAACTTGCCCCAAGTCACACAACTGGCAAATGGCAGAGCTGGATTCAACACGGCTCCCTGACTTCAACCCTTTCCATTTCCCTCCAGCTGTCTGTTCTGTGTCATTCCTCAGGAAAGCGATGGAAACCAGAGCAGGAGGTTTCCATAACCAATCATTATAATTTGTCAGAGAGCCACACTGCAGTTCAAATAGACAAGCACACTGTCATTCGCTGCCATATAAGGAAGCGGGCTAAACACCATTTCTTCCACTACTGACTCAAGAGATTACTCAAGGCAGAGTGAGACAGGATGAGAATCTAGGCCTATAGCAGCTTAAAAAAAAAAGAAGAAACCTATAGAAATACTTTTGTGGGTTCCCCCCTCACCCCCCGGGTAACAGAGATACTTTAACAAGCAGGTTTTACTGCTTTTTTCCCAACTCAAGGAGAGATGCCCTAGAATTACGTACTGAAGGAATTAAATTCTTCATCCAAGTACATTACACTGTTTTAGTGTTTGATTATGTCAAGCTCAGATATTCAAAAGGCCAAGTCAGAGCCGATTCTGTGAGGACTGGGTGGGAAGTCGAGGACTGGACCTCTCTGCAATGGGAGTCCACTCACCTGGCCAGCCATCCTCAAATATAGTATTTATCAATAAGGCTTCACATTTAAGTTTGACCTTCCTGCTCCAAACACTGACTATTCATGTGATCGCTCTTTGCCTTAGTGACTAGGAACAGAGGGGACTTCAGAACATGGCCCTATCCCCATGGGGGGGGGAAACTGAGGCATGAGGAGCTGAAGTTATTTACTCAGAATCATTGAATACCGTCTTGCCATAGAGGGTGCCTACTCTTTTGGGTACCTCCAGGAAGAATTACTTAGTCTTTTCAGGCAAATGAAAAAAACTATGACAATTCTGGTCAACTTCTCCTAACTTCCATCTTTGACCAGACTGCCTCTGGGGTGTTTGTTTCCTAGGGCTACTGTAACAAAGGGCCACAAACTGGGTGGCTTAAACAATGGAAACTTACTGTCTAACAGTGCTGGAAGCTTGAAGTCCAACATCAGGGAGTCAGCTGGGGTGGCTTCTTCTGAGTACTTGGAGGGAAGGCTTGTCCAGACTTCTCTTCTTGGCTTGTAGATGGCTGTCTTCATGTTTACGTAGCATTCTACCCGCTATGTGTGTCTGTCTCCAAATTTCCTCCTCTTCTAAAGACACCAGTGAGATTAAATTAGTGCCATTCCTAATAACCTCATTTTAACCCGATTACCTCTGTAATGACCCTGTCTCCAAATAAGATCATATTCTGAAGTATACAAAATATTGGGGGTTAAGACTTCAACATAATAATTTTGAGGGGGGCATAATTCAACCCATAAGATACCTTAATTCAAAATGATAGTAGAAATCCATATACCATGTTTTCTGAAACCTCAAGTGCCAAAGATCCCACGGCTGGTGGTATTTTATCTTCCCTCTAGGGTCTGCAGAATGCCTAGCTAGAAATCACTTGGCCTTTTGAACTTGCCCTTGACCTTTACTTTCTGCCTTTTGCAATATAAAATTCTGATTCAGCAAAGAGTCAAAAGAGGTCTCCGAAATGACGCCCTGAAGTGCAGCTTCACATACTGTGGCCTGTCCGTGGAAGGCTGGGAAACCAGAGGGGCAGACAGCCTGGTGTGCGACCATCAGATGTGGGGGAGGGGCTTGGTGGGGACCCTTGGGTCGGGCTGCCTGCAAGTCTGAGAGGCACAGTGCTGGGCGGAGGGGAGCGGCTTTGGAGCAGCCAGCTGGGGAGACAGCGACAGGTGAGACTGTTGCCTACACAGGATGGAAGACAAGGAGGGCCATTTCCAGTCATTTTTAAAAATTTCTATTTATTGTTTTACTTATTTATTTATTTTATTTATTTAGAGAGAGAGGAGGGAGGGAGAAAAAGGGAGAGGAACCAACGGGGGACTGAACCTGAAACCCAGGCATGTGCCCTGACTGGGGATGGAACCGGCAACCTTTTGCTCTGCGGGAAGGTGCCCAACTGAACGAACCGCACCGGTCAGGGTCATTTCCAGTCATTTTTATGCGTGCTGATCATAACCACTGATCTCCAGATACAGGGGAAAATACCGGAAGCCTACACATATTTGTGCTGTGGATCATTTGTCTCTTGTCTTTGTTTCCCTCTATCTCTTCGCCATCCGCCCTTAAGTTTTTACACCCTTTTCCTCTCAGTGGCCCATCGAACTTCATCGTGTTTGGCGTGGTTGGTTACAAACAGCCCACACATTGCACCTTGTCTCCTTTTCCCCTTTTTTCTTTAGCCACTGTTTCCCTTTATGCCTTCCTGAAAGTTCTTGGTGTCTGTTTCCCAGCCTTCATCCTGCTTATGGCTACTTGCTTCTGTAGGCCAGTGCTGCTCTACAAGGAGGCTGACTGTATCCTTGTTATCCGACTCAGGGCACTTTTGACAGGGAAAGGGGGAGCCAGTGAGAATTTCCCTAAGATAACAGCTCTAACTGGGGACTGGCCCCAGCAACCTGGGATGGTTCTCCTAGCCATGTGCAGTTTTCTGTCCTCTATCCATCTCACTTCACCTAGCAACCTCTCCCTCTGTTTCCGTACCTTAAAAATAAATCAGAACTTTAATGTCCCTATTCTTCTTTTTATTTGCACCCCTAGAACCTTTATATGTTCTTGTCAGTGTGCACTTCTGTTTGCCCTTATCCCCGCCTCACTTCTTCTCTTTCTCCCATGCTGTGCTGGGTCTTGTCTCACCATTTGTATTCCCTCCCTTCCCCTTCCCTTCTTACTACAGTTTTGATTGCATCTCAAGGAGGCCACTTTTATCTGCCGCAATACAGGCAGGACAGATTCCCTGCATTTCTGAAACAGGGCTGAACACACACACACACACACACACACACACACACACACACACAATCACTACCACCATCAGATGTTACAAGCTGCTTTGGGTCTCCGATGAGCCCTATTTGGACGATCCACCACTTCAATCCCTCTTCCACAGACTGGAACAATCCCTACAGCATGTAAGCGGCCATGCCTGGAACTATCATGCAGACACATTCTGTGTATGTTTCTGGGATCTTACAGGCCATGTTTCCAAAATGTGCATGTATACACTTAGAGTTCAAAATATCATGCCTGAAAAGTAAAAAGAAAATGATAGTTAAAGCTAACTGTGCATTACCTTCATTATGACTCCAGCAATCGAGGCTATTTTATCCTCTCAAGTAATATATACCAAAGGCCTGGCAATGGCCGCTATACGTCTAGCATAAATAGAAATAAACTTTGAGGCAAGAAGATAGAATGAACATTAATTTAAGTCCGTTTTGAATGTAGTTCTTTTAATGGTTCGGTCATCTGTAACTTAGGGTTCATTCTGAAAAATTACTTCAATTATCAGTTAGGGTCATATGAGGAAGGCCTGAGAAAGGCAGAACTTTTTCCTTTTGCAAGTTACTGGAAACCAATCCCTAGATGTCTGAAATACTTGCCAGGACAGCACTGTGTCAGCTGGGAAAAGCTGTTCTCATTCTTTTTATTTAGTTGTTTACTTATTTTAGGGTTTTGACCGTGATTTCCTTTCTCTCCTTTTTTCAAGTACCCTAACAATTAATGAATGAAAGAAAAAGTGAAAGGAAATATTTTATGGAAGGAAATAGGATTCTGTTAAAGTTCTCTCTTTCCCTCCCTCCCTCCCTCCCTCCCTCTCTTCTTTCCTTCTACCGCTTCTGTCCCTCCTCCCCCTCTTCATCCCTTCCCCACCTTCTCCTTCTATTTTCGACTTATTCTCCCATGGAGATTTATACAGTTGGAAATGTTCTATTGCTGTGGGGCTTTGTGCTTTAGCCAGGATGGCTCTATTTCTCTCTTGCTTACATATATCTTTAAAAAGGAAAGATTGCTGATAACAGAAGGAAAAATCAAAATACTTCAACCATGCTCTGCAAGGGTAGGTCTATAGTTATGGCGATGGTGAAATGGAAATATCTACCAAGGACCTCTCTATTGCTCCCAGACCGGATACAGTGATTATGTCAGCCAGCCTGGGACTGCTGACCCACCTGTGTGTGAATAAATAGGAAACGAGAAGTCTAGGATTTGGAGAATTTTTAAAAACCTTTCATCCTCCTTTCCCTATTTCTGCTCTCAGATATGTTGAGAAAATAAAACAATTGCTCTCTCCATTGGGAGTAGTTTCTAGCTTTGCTCGTTATTTTTCCCGAGAGCGCAATTAGGTTTAAAGGTTTTGATACCTTGGCTCTTATGTTTTGCGGGGGCCTCAGATTCCAGAGGTGGTCTGATAGAAAGGGGCCCCAGTTCCTCTCTCATGTCCACTGCTGTAACCTGTGTGACTTTGAACAGACTCCTGGTGCCTCAGACTTCCTGATTCTAAACCAGCACTAGCTTCTCCCTTCTCTGTAACTCCCAGGCAGGGAGTGATGAGATCTTTAGTATAAAGGCACTTTTGATGGTAGAGAAGGAAAACTCTGACTCCAAAAAACCTCCGCTGCCTTGCGGCATACCTCTTCAGGGGAAAGGCTAAGGGAGTAAACCCTGACAGAAAATCCGGAGCCGGAGTCCCTAAGGCGGTTCGACGTTGTAGTCAACACCGGCAACTCCTGCGGCGCACCTGAAGCCAAGCTGTATTGACTCCATCTTTCCCTTGGACCCTTCAGCTGCGAAGAGAGGGGGGGTCTGCTGCATGGGCAACAGCAGACCCTCCATATCACCCTGCCCAGGCTCTGTAGCTTCAGCTTCACTGGAGAGGACACTCCAGCGTCATCGCAAGATGTCGATTCAACACGGGAGGAGACAGATACCGTGTCACTCCCGAGTCGGACTGCACAACCATTCTCGGCGGTGCAGATAGACTCTTAAGAAGCTACACCATCGTCTCTCGAGACGGACGGCTGCCGACGATGGTAGTGTGTCTTTAAGATACGGTTTTCCTTTCTTTTTCTTTTGAAATATTAAAGACTTGATGGTTGGGTTTTTTTGGGGGGGGGGCATGTAAGTCATAAGTTCATAAAGGAAACTCTAGATTCAAAGTTTAGAACTTGAGGTTTCCAAAAATTATCCCATGCAGACTCCTTCTGGGGCTGCCCCAAGCCCCATTTCAGACTTTTTTTCCTTCTAGAGCAAGTATAGTTCTCCTCATCCTCACCTTTAAAAGCAAAATCACAATCACCTTGTTTGGAGACAATCTGAAACTCCAAGGTGCTGAAAAAGGGTGGTTAAGACAGATTAACCTCCAATGTTAGCTTTCTCTGTAATGTAGTCAGGAAAGTTTTTGAAAGCTTTCCCTAAAACGAAAGCACACAGGCAACAATTGCAGTTCTTAGATTCATGTTGCCCTCACATTCACTCAACAAGTCTTTCATTGGCATTTAAATTTCTAATACATGAGATCACACAGGTGAAAGTGCTGTGCTTTGTAATGTCTTTGATTATAATATCTGTAGCCAAATATACTAAAGTTGAAAAATGCTCTAGGAACTTAAGAGGTTGAGCAGAAGACAAGTGTGAAGCCAAACTTGAACAAGCAATCATATGGATGGGTCAGATTGCTTATTTTCAGTATTTAAAAAATAATTTTATTTTAGAATAGTTTTTAGGTTTATAGAAGCATTGCAAAAATATTACAGAATTCTCTATACCCACACCTGATTTTCTTTATTGTTTACATAACTGTGCACATTTGTGACAACTAATGGAACAATATCGGTATATTATTATTAACAAAACTCCTTATTTTATTTGTACCACCTTAGGTTTTGCCTAATGTCCTTTATTTTTAAGCTCCTTAAACAGAATCATACTTTTTATGGTAAAAATTTAATATGTACTTCGTGGAGATATTAATGCAACTCTGGTACAGGAGTGAAAATTGCATAAGCAAGCTCATTTCTAAAACATACATATGCTAACCGGACCAGTGATCTCCTGAGGACTTCCCACCTGAAATACCTTAGACCTCCTCTGGCCTCTGGTTTGTTGCCCTTGAGATCATTAGCAGATTCCTCAGCCTGCTGCACCTGATGCCAGATGCTGGAGCCCGCTGTTGTCTGAGGCTGGTCATCCAAACAGGTGGTGAAATCCAGCAGCACCTTGCACTCAATGCCAATCTACAGTTTCAGGCAAATGCATTAGTAATGTTTACCTGGCCATTGAAGCTGCTGAAACTCTGCCCGTAAGTAAAATCACACCACAGTTACTTATAAGAGCTTTGACATTAATGAAGGTAAAGAGGAAGACCTAATCCATGTTTTGCCTAATCTTGAAATCTCTAGGATTTGGCCAGTTTAAAAACATCCTATTAATGAAAACTACCCATTACTAAAATATATATTATGGAGGGCTTGCTTTATAGAAATCATCTCAATAAAAGCCTCCCATATTCTGAGCTTTCAAACGTTTGTTGAAATATGAGTTAGTAACAGATAATAGCAGGAAAAAAAATCTGCTTGATTCTGTTTCTGCTTTTGAGCAACTTCATGACGTCAGGCAGGTGACTCAACTTTCTGGTGCCTCAGTTCTTCTAATGAGGGGCTGTACTAGTACTAGATGGGGTCTGTCCTTGCTCTAACCTTGTTTGGATTTGTGGCTTTATCACTTTCCATCCTAAGGCTTATTACTGTCCTTTCTATCAAGGATCCTTCCGTAGAGTTATTGTACTTTTACTGACAAATCACTTTAAAGGGGAGAAAAAGCTAATCTTAGTTTAAATAGTAATTACAAATGAGTTGCCTTCAAGGTAACCAGTTATTTGGTTTATAACAGTTGGTTTGTTTTTAAAGTAGATTTTATGTCGTCGTCGTCATCGTCGTCGGCAGCCGTCCGTCTCGAGAGACGATGGTGTAGCTTCTTAAGAGTCTATCTGCACTGCCGAGAATGGCTGTGCAGTCCGACTCGGGAGTGACACGGTATCTGTCTCCTCCCGTGTTGAATCGACATCTTGCGATGACGCTGGAGTGTCCTCTCCAGTGAAGCTGAAGCTACAGAGCCTGGGCAGGGTAATATGGAGGGTCTGCTGTTGCCCATGCAGCAGACCCCCCCTCTCTTCGCAGCTGAAGGGTCCAAGGGAAAGACGGAGTCGATACAGCTTGGGTTCAGTGCGCCGCAGGAGTTGCCGGTGTTGACTACAACGTCAAACCGCCTTAGGGACTCCGGCTCCGGATTTTCTGTCGGGGTTTACTCCCTTAGCCTTTCCCCTGAAGAGGTATGCCGCAAGGCAGCGGAGGTTTTTTGGAGTCAGAGTTTTCCTTCTCTGATGTGCCCTGACTGGAAGATCGAACCAGCGACACTTAGCTCGCAGGCCGACGCTCAAGAGATACAATATAACACATGCAAGGGACTCAATAAAGATGAAAATATATAATGGTGAGGAAATGTAGCTATCTTCCTTGGTATCTTCCTATCAAAAAAATTAAGTGACGAAGTCTACTAATCACTGAGTAAAATATTTTTGACTCACAGGTAGTTCTTAAAACCTCCTCATAACAATAGCATCAGCACTTCCCATTGGTTATATAAGTATAAGTATAAAAATATGAGACACCTTCCATAAAAGGAATGATTGACTGGACTCTCAAGTAGGAAGACATCAAAGACAAGAAAGAGGAAAAGCTCAAGACTTGGGGTACCAATGGTTACTAGGTGTAGCCATCTGCTTTGGTCTTTCTTGTTCCACATGTAGCTATATAGTTTACATGAAAGCATCTCTCTAGAGGATCAGAAAGAACAGATTTATGGCACCAGATGTGAGTTAGCATTTCTACAGGTGTGGCTCTGCCGCTGAAAGAACATGCTGTACCAGGGATGGAGTTTCTTATTATGTAATCAATATAAATTACCACTCAGCTTTTACAGAGGTTGATAAAGCAAACATGTGTCATTTGGGTTGGCCTTCTGGTATATAAAGGAAACGTGCTTCGCTTGGGGCACCATGTGAAATAAGGCACGATTTAGTATTTTTATAAAAGACTTGGTAGCAAATACCATCAGAGTGATCAGGAAAAGTAATTCCAGTTTGCATGCAGAGGGAATAGCTGGTGAATGGCAGGAAATGGTGTTTATGTGTTTTCCTTCTTCAAAAAGACAAGGAATAGTTCATAAATATTTACAAAGTCTCTCAGCATCTGATAGGAAAGAGCTAAGAGGATGAAATTGACTAGCAAACTGGTGAAAAAAAACCACAAGAGAAAAGATGAAAAAGAATAAAATTGGCTGAGCTAAAGAGGCAAATATCCCGTTTAAATGGTACAGAAAGCCAGGCCTAAAACCAGGGCTATAAAAATGATTAACTTGGTAAATTTCAGAGCATCTTGACAATTACAAACAAAAAGAGATTTTAAAAATTCTAAATAGTAGAAGTGTTGATTAACTTTGTGTCAATAAGTAACACAAATGGTTTCATCTCATTTAAATTTTTTTCATGTTTTATTTCTAAAATTTTCAATTACAGTTGACATTCAGTATTTTTGTTTGTTTGTTTGCTTGTTTCAGGTGTACAGCATAGTTGTTATGAAACTATCCCCTTGATAAGTCTAGTACCCACCTGGCAGCATACATAGTTATCACAGTATTATTGACTATAGTCCCTGTGCTGGTTTAGCTCAGTGGATTGAGCGTCGGCCTGCGAGCTAAGTGTCGCTGGTTCGATCTTCCAGTCAGGGTACATCAGAGAAGGAAAACTCTGACTCCAAAAAACCTCCGCTGCCTTGCGGCATACCTCTTGAGGGGAAAGGCTAAGGGAGTAAACCCCGACAGAAAATCCGGAGCCGGAGTCCCTAAGGCGGTTTGACATTGTAGTCAACACCGGCAACTCCTGCGGCGCACCTGAACCCAAGCTGTATCGACTCCGTCTTTCCCTTGGACCCTTCAGCTGCGAAGAGAGGGGGGGTCTGCTGCATGGGCAACAGCAGACCCTCCATATTATCCTGCCCAGGCTCTGTAGCTTCAGAGTCATCACAAGATGTCGATTCAACACGGGAGGAGACAGATACCGTGTCACTCCCGAGTCGGACTGCACAGCCATTCTCGGCGGTGCAGAGACTCTTAAGAAGCTACACCATCGTCTCTCGAGACGGACGGCTGCCGACGACGACGACGACGACGACGAGTCCCTGTGCTGTTCTCTACATCCCAGTGACTTTTTTGTAACTACCAATTTGTACCTCTTAATTGCTTTACCTTTTTATGCCCCCCCACACAACTGGCAACCCTCAGTGTGTTCTCTGTATCTATGAGTCTGTTTCTGTTCTGTTTGTACATTTATTGTGTTCTTTAGATTCCACATGTAAGTGAAATCATATAATATTTGTCTTTGACTTATTTCACTTAGCATAATACATAAGATTTTATTCTTCTTTATGGCCAGGTAATATTCCAGTAGTATGTATCATTGCTACTTTTTTCAGTTGTCTGTTGATGGACACTTGGTTTGCTTCCATATCATGGCTACCGTAAACGACGCTGTAATGAACATAGGGGTGCATATATCTTTTTGAATTAGTGTTTTGGATTTCTTTGGGTATATTCCCAGAAGTGGAATTGCTGGGTCATAAGGTAGTTCTGTTTTTCATTTTTTAAAAATATTTTATTTTTTAGAGAGAGGGGAAGGGAAGGAGAAAGAGAAGGAGAAAAACATCGATATGTGAGAGAAACAGTGATCTGTTGCCAGACATGTGCTCCAACTGGAATTGAACTGGTGATCTTTTGGTTCACAGGCCAGCACTCAACTCACTGAGTCACACCAGCCAGGGCCTATTTGTAATTTTTTGAGGAACCTCCACATTGTTTTCAATAGTGGCTGCACCAGTCTGCATTCCCACCAATAGTGCGGGAGGGTTCCCTTTTCTCCACATCCTCACTAGTACTTGTTGTTTGTTGATTTATTGATGATAGCTATTCTGACAGATGTGAGGTGGTATCTCATTGTGTTATTGTATCCTCACCCGAGGGCATTTTTTCATTGTTTTTAGATAGAGAGGAAGGGAGAGCAGTAGGTATAGACAGAAACCTCAATGTAAGAGAATAGCATTGATTGGTTGGTTGCCTTCTGTAAGTGCCTGACTGGGGATTCCTGCCTGGGCACCCATACCAGGGATAGAACCTACAACTTATGTATGTGCCCTGATCATAAATCAAACCTGCAACCTTTCAGTTATGGGACCATGATGGGACACCAGCTAGGCCATCATTGTGGCTTTAATTTGCATTTTTCTGATGATTATTGACATTGAGCATTTTTTTGTATGTCTATTGACCATCTGTATGGCCTCTCTGGAGAAACATCTATTCAGGTTCTCTACTCATTCTTTAATTGCATTGTTTTTTGGGTGTTGAATTGTATGAGTTCTTCATAAATTTTGGATATTATCTCTCTATTCCAATACAGTAGTCCCTCGCTATATCGTGGTTCACTTATCGCGGCCTCACTGTATTGCGGGATTTTAAAAAATATTATATTTAATTATTTATCGCGGATTTTTCGCTATATCATGGAATTTTGCGGTACTGTATACGTATGTTGTTAAAGTTACGTAGGTTTAAGAGTGTAGAATAAATGTAAGGTCCCTACTTCGCAGGGTGGGGGGGTTTGGAACGTAATACCCATGATAAGTGAGGGAACACTGTACATCATTGAAGTATGTCTTCTCCCATTTCAGTAGGTTGTCTTTCTGTCTTGTTTATGGTTTCCTTTGCTGTGCAAAACCTTTTTAGTTTGATGTAGTCCCATTTATTTATTTTTTCTTTGTTTCCCTTGCCAAGGCAATATATCACAGAAAATAATTACTAAGAGCAATACCAGAGATTTTACACCTATGCTTTCTTCTAGGAATTTTATGGTTTTGATCTTATATTGAACTCTTTAATTCATTTTGAGTTTATTCTTGTATATGGAGTTTATTTCTAGTTTCAAACCATTGTGTTTGGAGAAGATGCTTGATATAATTTCAATCTTTTAAATATAGTGAGCCTTGTTTTATGGCCTAACACACAGTTTAATTTGGAAAAATTTCCATGTGCAGTTGAAAAATATATATATATTCTGTTCCTTTGGGATGAAGTACTTTAAAAATCTGTGTTATTTAGGCCACACTTTCCTTGTTGATTTTTCATCTAGAAAATCGATCCATTGATGTCAATGTGGTGTTAAGGTTCCCTACTATGACTGTGTTACTGTTGATGTTTTTGTGTAAGTCTATCAAAATTTGCTTTAAAAATTTAGGTGCTCTTATGTTGGGTGCATTAATGTTTACAAGGGTTTTATCCTCTTGTTTAATTGATTCTTTTGTCATTATGTAATGTCATTTGTCTCTTATTATAGTCTTTGTTTTAAAGACTATTTTGTCTGATGTAAGTATGGCTGCTCCAGCTTTTTTCATTTCCATTTGCACAAAATATCTTTTTCCATCCCTTTACTTTCAGTCTGTGTATCTTTTGATCTGAAGTGAAACTTTTGTAGACAGTATATATATGGGTCATATTTTGTTAATCTGTGTAGCTACCCTATGTTTTTTGATTGGAGTATTAAGTCCATTTACATTTGAAGTGATTATTGGTAAGTACATAGTTATTGCCATTTTATTATTCATACTTATATTCCTTTTTGTCCCCTTCTTCTTAAAGGAGTCCCTTTAACATTTCTTGTAATACTGGTTTGGTAGTGGAGAACTCTTAGCTGTTTCTCATCTGGGAAACTCTATCTCTCCTTCAGTTTTAAATGATAGGTAGCCTTTATGGGTAGAGTAGTTTAGATTGTAGATTCTTACTTTTCATCACTTTGAATATTTCATGCCTGAAAAGTTTGTGTTGAGAATTCAGTTGACAGTCTTATGGGAGTTTCCTTGTAGTTAACTATATGTCTTCCTGCTTTTAATATTCTCTCTTTGTCTTTGAACTTTGCCATTTTAATTATGATGTGTCTTGGTATGGGCTGCTTTAGGTTCATCTTTTTTGGGACTTTCTGAGCATCTGGACATGTAGGTCTTTTTCCCTTTGCCATGTTAGGAAAGCTTTCAGTCATTATTTCTTCAAATAGGTTCTTGATCTCTTTTCTCTCTCTTCTACTCTGGCACCCCTATAATGCAGATGTTGAGGTCCTTTAAACAATTCTCTCTCTCTTTTTTTTTTTAATTCTTTTTTTTTTCTTTCCTATTCTGATTGGGTGTTTTCTGCTACCTTGTCATCCAGATCACTGATTTGATCCTCTGCTTCTTCTAATCTGTTGTTTATTCCTTCTAATCTATTCTTCATTTCAGTTCTTGTATTCTTCATTTCTGACGGGTTCTCCTTCATGGTTTTTATATCCTTTTGTATGCTTATTATCTCTTTGTTGAAATTCTCACTGAGCTACTCCATTTTTCCCCTAAGTTCCTTGGGCATCTCTATAACCATTGTTTTGAACTCTGTATCTGGTCAATTGCTTGCTCTCATTTTATTTAATTCTTTTTCTGACTATTTCTCCTGTTCTTTTATTGGGGATGTGTTTCTTTGTTTCCTCATTTTGGTTGTCTCCATGTGTTTCTTTCAATGTATTAAATAGATCTGCTATATTTCCAAGGCTTGGTAGGATGTCTTTATATATTAGGAGTCTTGTGGGGCCCATTGTCACATTTTCCCTGATCAACTGAGCTGGGAGTGTCCAGGAGTGTCTCTTGAGTGTTTTGTGTGTGCCCTCCTGTTGTAACTGAGCCTTGATTATAAATGACATGTCAGTTGCTAGGACTGACACTCAGGATGGCCGGCTGTAAGGATCGGCCATGACCACAGCATACTAGCTGCTGTGTGGGGATTGACCCACAGAGCAAAATTTGCCTCAGTGGGCTCTTGTGCCTGCCAAGACCTCCCTTTGGGAGTACCAGTTCTACAGCTAACTGGGTGGTGCTCTATTGTGGTCTGAAGCTGGCCATCAGGTGTGTTGGTTTGGGGACCTCTTGGGAGGGACTCTGGTGCAGGTCAATGTCAGTTGCTGCCTGTGACTAGTCCAGGGCTACATGTTAGGAGCTACAAAGTGATCTGCGGTTTGTAGCTTCCTCTGCTAGGCTTGGTTGCATGTTGAAGGAGCCACTCTGCAAACCAATGCCAACTTCCCCTAGTACTGGGCCTGCGGCATGTCAGCACCCTGAGACCTGCCACTGCTTGCTGGCTGTCCATAAGGCTCAGCTGCTGAAAGAACCTTGGGCAGAATGCAATTTGGGTGAGGTAGGGTCTCAGGGAGTCGCCAGGGTGGGGAAAGTGGTGTTCATCAGGTTAATACAGATTTAGATTTGGCACCAGTGCTGGGTCATTGAGAAAAAGTCTCAGGGTACACTGAGGCCAGATGCCACCTGCCTGGGGCCCACAAACCTTTGTGATGGGTCATGGTCTTAGGAAGTCATAGGGTGTAGCTAGTGGGATTCACCAGCTAATGGAGATTCAGATTTAGTCATATGCACGAGAGCTCAACACAGGGACAATATCAGCCATCCCTCTAGCCCTTACCCTGAATCCACACAACTCAGTTCCTCCCTATATGTCTCTGGCACCCCCCCTAAGCTTGATAGTCTTCCTCAAGTTTTTTTAAAGTATATTTTCTTGATTATGCTATTACAATTGTCCTAATTTTTCTCCCATTACCCCCTTCCACCCATTACCCCCCTTTTGTTTAGCAGTCTCCCCCTTAGTTCATGTCCATGGGTCATGCATATAAGTTCTTTGGCTTCTCTATTTCCTATACTATTCTTAACATCTCCCTGTCTATTTTGTACCTTCCCAATATGCTTCTTAATCCCTGCACCATTTTCCCCATTCTCCCCCTCCCCCCTCCTAGCTGATAACCATTCAAATGATCTCCATATCTATGATTCTTTTCCTGTTCTAGTTGTTTGCTTAGTTTGTTTTTGCTTTTATTTTTTAGATTTAGTTGTGAGTTTGTTGTCATTTTAATGTTCATAGTTTTCATCTTCTTTTACCTAAAGAGTCCCTTTAACATTTCTTGTAATAATGGCTTGGTGATGATGAATTCCTTTAAGCTTTACCTTGTCCAGGAAGTAGTTTATCTGCCCTTCAATTCTAAATGATAGCTTTGCTGGATAGAGTGATCTTGGTTGTAGGTCCTTGGTTTTCATCACTTTGAATACCTCTTGCCAGTTCCTTCCTGACTGCAAAGTTTCTTTTGAGAAATCAACTGATAGTCTTATGGAAACTTCTTTGTAGGTAACTCAGCTATTCTCTTGCTGCTTTTAAGATTCTTTCTTTATCTTTAACTTTTGACATTTTAATTATGGTATGTCTTGGTGTGGTCCTCTTCGGGTCCAACTTGTTTGGTACTCTCATATAAGTCCTGGACTTTTATGTCTATTTCCTTCATCAAGTTAGGGAACTTTTCTTTTATTAGTTTTTCAAATAAATTTTCAATTTCTTACTCTTCCTGTTCTCCCTCTGGCACCCCTATGATTCAGATGTTGGCACATTTGGAGATGTCCCTGAGTCTTATACTCTCCTTGTTTTTTGTTTTTGTTTTTAATTATTCTTTCTTCATTTTGTTCTGGTTGAATGTTTATCTCTTCCTTATTTTCCAAATAATTGATTTGAATACTGACTTTCTTCCTTTCACTGTTGGTTCCCTGTGGATTTTTCTTTATTTCACTTAGTGTAGCTTTCATTTTTTCCCTTATGTTTTTGCCATACTCAATGAGTTCTTTGAGCATCCTGGTAGCCAGTGTTTTAAACTCTGCATCTGATAGGCTGGCTATCTCCATTTCATTTAGTTCTTTTTCTGGGGTTTTCTTCTGTTCTTTCATTTGGGCCATATTTCTTTGTCTCCTCAATTTAATAGCCTCCCTGTGTTTGTTCTGTGTATTATATAGAGCTGCTTTGACTCCCTGTCTTAGCTCATCTGTTAAGTTGTATGGGTGGGACTTTAGGTATTGCCAAGGTGGAGCAACCTGCTTTGCCTCTTTGTGGCTCTGTGGGTAGGAGGGGTCGGAGGGGGGACAATGCCCCTGCCTGACTTCTGGAGGCTTGCCCAGCATTCACCCCACTTCCAGTCACTTCACCTACTTCCCATATGCAACTGGCATCCTTCTGGCTGTTGCTCTGACAGTGATTCCCAAAGTGGGTGGGTTTGCTTATGTTCTAAGCCCATATGGGCCCTTTAAATGGACTCTTCTGTGAAACCAGCAGTTTCTTCCATCACCCCAACCCCCATTGGTTTTTACAGTCAGAAGCTGTGAGGCTTTATCTTCCTGGCACTGGAACCCTGGGTTGTGCAGTCTGGCCTAGGGCTGTGATCACTTGCTCCCAAGGTATCCCTCCTGATTTTTATCCACCACACATGAAGGTGGGACCTCCTGTTTTGCCACTGCCACTGCACTACACTGTGTCCTCTCTGCCCTGACTCCCCATATCTGCCTCTCCTGTCTGTCTGGATTAATGTGGCTGCTTTAAATCCTTGGTTGTCAGACTTTGATACAGTTTGATCTTCTGGAAGTTCTGGGTGTTTTTCGTTTTGCGGTTAGTTGTGATTCTTCTTGTGGTTGTGCAAGGAGGCGAAGCAAGTCTACTTATATCTTCATCTTGACCAAAAGTCGAATTCCTCAAGTTTTTTTAGGAAAGTCTGCAATACATGCCTAGGCTGGGTGCCGTGGAAAGAGTCTCAGCCAGGGGCAAGTTGGGTGGGGTGGGGTCAGGGAGTCATCCGGGGGGAGCTAGTGGAGTTTACCAGGCTAATGCAGGTTTATATGTAGCCTTGTAGTTGGGGAGGGCTCAACACAGGGTCACTGGTGGCTGCCCCTCAAACTATTGCCCTGAAGCCACATAACTCAGTTTCTCCCTGTATGTCTCAGGCATACCTTGACCTGCTGTCCCTCTGCCGAAGCCTGGGGTGAGGGCCTGCAAGTAAGAGTTTTTATACAGACCCTTTAAGAGGATGCCTGGGTTTCCAGCAGCCTTCTGTCTCATCTGGATGAATGAAATCCCCACTGATGTTCACAGATGGAAGTTATGTGGGCTCCTCTTTCTGACACTGGTGTTTGGGCTGGGGAGCCTGACGTGGGGCTGAGACCTCTTGCTTCTTAGAGGAGACCTCTGCAGCTGAGGTATACCTCCAGATGCTCAATGACCACATGTGGGTTTGGGGCCAGCCCATTTCACATCTCCACTCCTCCTAGCAGCCTTGACATGGATTCTTCCTTATATCCTTAGTCCTATAGGACCTCAGTTCAGCTAATCTTCAGATGGTCATCCAGGTTGATTGTATTATAATTTATTGTGGTCATGGGAAGAGGTGAGTACAGTGTCCTCCTACTCTGCCATTTTAATTGGAACCTGGTTTGAATACTTCTACTTTAATACTTGTCAGTTGCTGAAAGCTTTTTTGATTTATTTTAACTCTATTGTTCAAATCTCTTACAGTCTTACTAATTTTTAAAAGTTTCTCAATCTGCCCCTGCTGGTGTGGCTCAGTGCATTGAGCACTGGCCTGCAAACGAAAGGGTCACTGGTTTAATTCCCAGTCAGGGCACGTGCCTGGCTTGCAGGCCAGGTCCCCAGTTGGGGGCGCGCGAGAGGCAACCACACACAGACGTTTCTCTCCTCTTTCTCCCTCCCTTCCCCTTGCTCTAAAAATAAATAAAAATCTTTTAAAAAAGAAAAGTTTCTCAATCTATGAATTTACAAGAGAGCGGTGTCAATTATCTCCCACAAAGATTGTGCCCATTGTCCTTTACAAGATTACAAAGGGTCCTAATATTTGAGAGCGGGGGGGATAGTTAATTTTTACGAACCAGGGGTATGGACTTGGGGGGGATTGCTGGGGGAGGGGGGTGCTGGGTGGAGGGGAGCAAGGGGGAGAAAATTGGAACTGTTGTAACAATATAATCAATAAAAAAACATTAAAAAAAAAAAAAAAGATTGTGCCTCTGTCCATTTCACCTTTAAAGTTAGCCATCATTGTTGTTAAAATCAGTCATCTGTTTCAAGGCTATGTTGTTTGATACATATAGATTCATGACTATTAAGTCTTGATGGAGAATTTCTTTCATCAATTCACCTTAAATTGTATTTTATCTGCTGGCAACATTGCTATGAGAAGAAAGACTATCTCATAGAAAAACTAACTTTTTACTAAGGAAATAATATTAAGGCTAGAATTCATCAGAATTTTATAATCCTCCCAGCCTTCTACTTTCAAGCTAAAATTACCAATAAAAGTTCATTTATAATATTCAGGACACACATAAAAACTATATGCTATCAATCTTGCTCCTGACCTTTGAGTGACATTGCTAATTAAATATAGCATTCTTTCTCATAGCTTTAGAATTATTTTCAACTCAGTATTCCAAGCAACTGAAGCTGGTAGATTAGAATTGATAGACAAGGGAGAACTGGGTGTAGGGCAAAAGGCATAGGGTCTGAACTACCTGTCAGGCCTAGGTAAAATATTGAACCCTTTTGAGCTTCCATTTCCTCTTCTGTAAAAAAGAGGGGGGGGGGGTTGGTGTTATAAGAACTAAAAGAAATAATACAAATACTGTAACTTCATACAGAGCCTGTAGAGCTTCAATAAATGTTAGTTCCCTCCGCTCGTAGCCATGAATTTCTTTTTACCAAGTTGATATATGTTACTTTTTAGCTCATGTCTTTTCCAGGTGAACACCACTTCTTCTAGAACAAAATGTATATTCAGCAGGGTAAAGTTGTCTATATTTTGACTGTCAGTTTTGGTCATGTCTGTCATTTTTTATTTTCTGACATGAAAAGAGAGGTTTAGAGTAGTCACATTGGAAAACAAAGAAAATAAGATTAAAATTCCTTCAACTCAACTTTGGAGCCACTAAATATTAATGCCTTGACAGCTTAGTCACAATTGTGGAAGGCTGTGAGCCAACATTTTGCTTTGTATTGTAGAGGTGATGAGAACATATCTTCATTGCTTTAAAAAAAAAATTAAGCTATAGAGACAGAAATGGAACATGGGAGCCAAATTCCACAAGAACACCCTCGAGTTTAAGGCTTTCCCCCTCATATTTTGACAATATTTAGAAAACCAAAGACTATAAAGTTTTTAAAAGGAATCTTGGATGGCTTACAGATAGAGTAAGGTCACCCAAACACTTAGTAGATATTGAATTTTTATAAAAGTATTTAAATTGATTAATATTATTCTTAGAAGTAGCATAAATTTAAGAATCATAAATGCTTACTAAAAGTAAACATATTATGACTAGTTGTCAATTGCTGTCTCATCAGCTCATTTGGCCTAATCCTGCATTTTCAACAAACAGACTTAAATCCTGTCCATATGAAATAAATCAAACATTTGGAGATGGCCAATCATCCAATGAGTTACTCCCAGCTCTCTTAATCAGTGTTTTCTGAATATTCTCAGTTTCTGACACACCTTTGAACTGCCGGATTATGCCTGGCGAGGGATCTATTCTCTCTTTCTCCAGTTGGTTATAATTATATCATGATTTCTTCATATGAATATGTGCTATGAAGTCACTATCAGTAGGAGTGATTCATGTGATTCTTTCCAATAGTTAATATAGTCTTGCCCAGCACTCTAGAGCAATAGTGTGCCTCTCTGAGGTGCTCCGCAGGGAAAGAAGCTAGTCTGTAACCATTGAACTGGCCAATGGGAAGATCAAACATCATCGACTTCTTCCTGAGTGCTTCCCCTTGGGGTGGCAGGCTTTCTCTTTTCCTGCACTCAGGTGTGTGCCAATTTTTGAAACAGTAGCAGTCATGACACCCACTGTTTACCTGTGAGGTCTGCCATGGTCTTCATTCTGTTCTCAGCCTTGGCATTCTCAATCTGTGAATGCCTCCCCATTCCATTTTGGCTGACATTGCAGCAGCCCCGTGTGTGTGGGCAAGCCTCCCGGCAGCTCCTGGTCCGGGCAGGAAGGGCTTACCACCCAGGTTGCTTACATATTTCCCTAAGAACATGTCTATCAGTATGAAGACTCTTTCTTTGGTTTTGAATGCTTTTTCATTCTCTGTACTGATTGAAAGTCAATCCATAATTCCAGGTTCAACTCATATACCACCACCTCATTGCCCCAGTCAGAATTAATACTTCCCCTCTGGGTTCCCACAACTTCAATGTCTGTGTATTACATCTAACCAACAGGGTTCAAGATTTTTCTTTCTACTTCACCATCAGGCAAGAACAGTCTTCGTTAACCTTTGTATATCCTGCCTTCAATTCCATGGCCAAGCACAACCTCAAACACAAAGGTAGAGGGTCAACAAATGCCAAATTGAATTCAATTAACTGAAGACAGGAATGTTCATTGCCACTGTATTAATATTTCTAATATTATCCTACCTCCCTGGGGAATCTTATTTGGGGAGAGGGTTTGCCAATTACAATCAGAATCAACTGGAAAGTTTTTTAAAACTACACAGGCTGATAGTGTGGATTGTACAAAAAGCTACTCAGGACACTATGAAATTACCTTTGCCCACACCTCATCAACCCTCATCTTGCTTGAGAAGAAGCCTCTGTATCCAAGATACATCATTAAGAACCTTCTGTTTCTCCTGCTGATTTTAATGAAACCTCATAAAACTAGCTGTGGATGCATTTTCATCACATTGTAAGTTTAATTGACTGATAGCTCAGACACAATGGAAATACTTAGATAGATTCTCTTAAATTACATTTAAACAAAACCATTTACGAGCGGTCTATTAAAAATCGACTTTTTAGAGAGGGGCTATTTTTAATGTTTCCTACACACGTTATGGTAAGTGGGCCAGTTTTTCCTCTTTGCTTGTCACTTTAGAAACCCATTTGAACATGTTCTTTCCAGGCTCCGGTTCTCTCACCTCACTGGCTACAGAGGAGTGAGTTTTTGTTTGAAAGGGTCAAAGCATTCAGAATCTTACATCCAAAATATGTGCTCTTTTTTTTTTTTTTTTTTCCTGGAGTCAAAACCCCTGAAGTATAAATTCTTTTTAAATGAAGAAAGCAGTGCCAAAAGGAATGAAACATTTTTGGTCCTTCTCCAGAACGGAGAGATAGCACTGGAACAGGAAGTGGATGATTTAAATATCCACTCGGCATCTTGGCAACATATTTATGTTTAAGGGACTTAAGGTTAAAAGGTTTTAGTCTGGCCTGGGAACACTCTATCTTCCCCTAGGGTTTGGCAGTTTGGGGAAAACTTTTAAGCACTTATCAAATATGTGCCATTAGCCATTTTTCTGAGACCAGGCTGTAGCTGACAATGTCATAGGACAGTGTTCCTGTTTCTTTTGATTATCTCTAGCCATCTAGCTTGGTATGGTAGAGCGCTGTTTTATTTTCTATTAAGAAAGAAGAATGCAGTCTTATAACTGCTTCTCCCCAAGCTGGAACTACCCAGAATGATGGAACAAGTAGAATGAAAAATTGAGGTTTATTTGATTGTGTATATGCTGTTCTCAAGGATCACACAAGGGCTCCATCCCCCAGGAAATTTCCTTCACTCGTCTGAGTTTCATGCCTCTCTAGTCCCACAGTGGCACGTGTCCATCCACTATAATTTCTTGACTTTCTTTCTTTTTCTTCCTTTCTTCCTTTTTTCCTTCCTTCCTTCCTCCCTTCCTTCCTCCCTCCCTCCCTCCCTCTCTCTCTCTCTTTCCTTCCTTCTTTCTTTTCCTTCCTTCCTTCCTTCCTTCCTTCCTTCCTTCCTTCCTTCCTTCCTTCCTTCCTTCCTTCCTTCCTTCCTTCCTTCCTTTCATTTCTCTTCTCCACCACCTCCTTCTTTTATTCTTTCAGGTAGTACCTTTTAGGCCATTCGTTCAACTTTGGATTTTATCCTCTATGAGTCAGGAAGCAGTTCGAAAGTTGTGATTTAGAGTTTACATCTGGCTCCTCTGTTGAGAAGAGAATGGGGGTGGTGGTGTGGGAGCAGTGGGGGAGCTGATGTAACTGAAAGATTATGATGGCTCAGACTAGGGTGGCCCTGGTGGAAACAGTGAAAAATGATCGTATTCTAGATACGTATTTTAAATGTGGGATTTGCTAATGAATGGGAGGAAAAAAGAAAGAGACATTGGTGTTCCAGAGCCAATTCCTTAGGGCTCATGAGAACTGATAGTTAAATCTTTAGGAATTTTGTGAGCTAATTGTTAAACACAGGCCATATTGCAAATTAAATTATGTAAACTTCTAGTTAAATAATTATATTAAAACAACTGGTAATAAATACTAAAAAATTTATCACTTCCTAATTATTTTGCTACATTTTACAATGATCCGTACCCTTGAAGTTATTTATATCCTTTGTATCTGTATAGTGGAAATACTACATAATGGGGTACTGCTGTGCATCTCTTCCCAACTCAGTGTTCAGTGATGTGATGTTTGGAGCTAAAGATGGATAAGGGTGGCAGTATTTACATAATGAGGAAGTTGGGCCTTCCCCTGTGACCCACTCTTCAGAGCTGAGAGCCTGCTGTTCCCTGTTTACCAGCACACCACTGGGAAGAGGAGTGAAAAATGAGCTCAAGGTTTTCTGGTTTAAGATACTGGGTGAATGCAATTTCCATTTACTAAGTTCAGGAAAAATGCAGAAGGAGTTGTGGGGGTAGAAATCAGTAGTTCAGTTTGTATATTTTACATTTGATATGACCATTATGCATTTGATTAGAACTGTTAAATAGGCAGTCGGGTGTACAAGTCTTGGGTTCAGGGAGAATCCTGGGTGAAGATATATATTAGGGAGTCAGCATTTACGTGATATTTAATGCCAAGAGACAAGATGTGATCGGGGCAATGAGTTAGATAGAGAAACACAGTCCAGGACAATTTGTGGAACCCTGTACCCTTTAAATATCAGAATGAAGACCAGGAACCAGCACAGGAGACCCAGGAAAATAACTAATCGTAGAAGAAGAACCAGGGGGGCATGATGTGCTGGAAGCCAAGTGAAGGAAGGACTTCCAAAGGGAGAAAGTGATAGATTATGTTAGATGCTAATAGGTTGAGTTAGATAATGACTGAGAACTGATCATTGGATTTAGCAATGTAAAAATATTAATGATCCTGGAAAAAAAAAGTGGAGGAAAAGACCGATCAGCGTGCATTCAAGAGAGGATGGGAGGAAAAGAAGTAAGAATAGTGAGTAGAGACAACTCTACTGAGAATTTTTGTTGAAAGAGTGTTACAGAACCCCTGGGCTGCTCCAATTGAAAACAAATCCACGGGCTCTTTAGTTAGGGGCCCAATTGCCCACCACCAAAATTATAACTCTCAATACCAGAGTTTAGTGAAAAGAAAAAGAATAGTTTATTTAACAGTTATATAGATTTAATTATTTGCGGATTTCTGTTGTTAAGTCTTATGTTCTTTAAAACACCCATAAACACATATCCTTGCCTCCACCCTACCAAACCAGGCTAGTTTTAGAAAAGTTAGAGAAACTGTTTCCCTACTTTCCAAACACAGTTCAGCTTTACCAGCAGCTGCCAATCACTCAATTCTGATTGGGGAGGTCCTTTCTGTGCTGTGGTGCCCTCCAGCTCTCAATGCAGAACCGCCTGGATTCTCAGCCTCCTTGCAAATTGTCTTCTTCCTGCAAACCGCATGGATCTCCTCTCCTCAAAACCGCATGGCGAGAGCCTCTTAAAGCGGCCTGGAGACCCCTTCTCCAAGCCACATGGAGAACTTAGCTTCTTTATTCCGCATGGAGAAGGCCCCTTCACCAAGCTGCATGGAGGGGGTGAGAGAGCAAGAGAGCAAGAAAGCGAGAGAGCGAGAGCTAAAATGTCCACAACTGCTTATATATCCCTGGGTGTTGCAAACAGTTCTGACCATTCACAGAACCTTACTAGGCTCTGTGTGCTTTTTCCATACCGTCCCCTGGTTCAAGATTCCTCCCATCTACCTGAGGCTTTGGATGCATTAAAGCCGTTTTGCATTAGAAAGACACTAGCCACCAGTCTCAGGCATGTGGAGGCATCCTGAAAGCTGCTTCCTTCTCCCCATCCCCCAGCCGCAAACTCTGGGGATTTTTGGACTCCACTGTTTCTGTAACAAGAGGAGCAGAGGGTTGGAATAGCTGCTGGAAAGTCATATGAGTTCAATTCCTTTTTATTTTCTTAATCTAAGATGAGATATATTTAGGTGTGCTTATATGATGATGGGAATAATCCAGTGGAGAGAGCTGCATTGGTGTTGCAAAAGAGAAGGGACAATTGCTAGTCAATGAATGGCCTTTGGGTAGGTGAGTGAGGATGGAGCTCAGATCATAAGAGGAAAGTTGGCCTTATGTGGAAGCTTGGACAAAGAAGACCTTATTGCAAGAGGAAAGGCAGATTATCGGGATTCAGCTCTGGGTCAATTGGAAAATACAGTGGTGGGAGTCTGTGGAGGTTTTGTCTGATTTTCTCCATTTTCTCAGTAAAATGGGAAGCAAGTTTATCAGCTGAGCATAGGAGAAGAGGAAGTTTGGGAGATTTTAGGAGAAGAGAGTATGTTTGAACTTGGGAATCACCCTAGAATTTCCAGACAGCACTAAGGACCCAAATGATGTTAATGGTAATGAATTTAAAGTAAAACAAGCTCATTTAGCTGTGAGTTTTCCTCCACTTGAGTTCAGCTCCCTGCCTGCTGCACCAAGCATAGTGTTGAGTAGGTGGTGAATCATCTGATGTTACCTGGGAAAGGAGGTAGGTAGCTGAGGTGTGTTGAAGGACAAGATCATTGTAGAAGAGGAGCTCAAGGAACTAAGAGGCCAGAGTATTAGAGGAACCACATACATGACTATTTGAAATTACTGAGAGTTATGGAAGACATTGTTACAACCAGAAGCTTCAGCCTTCTAGAAATGAAGGGGGATGATGCAGGGATCAGTAAATAACTGCAATAAGGAGGAGTAGTGGGTGTATTTGAGAGAAAAAAAAAGGGTATGAAAAATGGCAAAGAGGAGAAAGGAGGACACCTCCTCTACCTCCAGGCTCTGTGACACAAGGGTATGGATGTCAGAAGGACTGTAAATTGTAAGGGGATATATGAAACATGGAGTTGGAGAAAAACATTCAAAGAAGAATTTGAGATCTAGGGTCTTGGCTGATGACTGATCCCGAGTTCCAGAGAAGTCAGGAAGGGGTGTGATGTGGGATCAGGACAGGATGCACAGAGCCAGTTGGGCATGGGAATATGGGTGATGTGGAAGGCTCTGTACATCTTGGGCGTCTTGTCGAATGTGGGGATGATATAATCAGTCCTGTTGGTCCCATGTGCGGACTGTAATCATGTGAGTGGGACTGTTGCTGAGGAGGGAGGGGTTTCCTTTCTGGAACATGAAGGATTCTGGGGCTTTTTTTTCACCCCTGCTGAGAGTTCGGTGGGGGCTTGGTTGTTTCCTGGGAGCACACAAGACTGTAGAGACCACCTTCACCCCTGCATAATAGTCGTTCCCTCTTTTCAGCACTTATCTCCCCGTGATTTAATAACCTGTTTACTTGACAGTCTTCCCTACAACTGGAACTGTACCTTGCTCATGTCTGTGTCCCTAGTCCTAGCCTCCTCCTGTAATATGCTCAAGAATATTAAACAAATGAATGGATGAATGAGTGAGTAAATAAGTACATGAATGAATGAATGAATGAATGAACAATGAACAAACAAAGGTTTGAATGAATGGTAAATCTTTAAAGATTTAGCATTGTTGGGTAGGGGTGGGGAGGTGGAAGCAAACAAAGTGAGAAGCAGCTTCTGCTGCATTCTAGATCTCTCCTCAACAGACTTCTCCCTCCTGCATCTTGAACTCACAAAATCTTCTCAACTTCATTTTCAGTCTCTGCCTAAACCTTTGCTCTTTGTCTTTCTAACTGGACTTCATTATCCTCTATGACTGGATGAGTCCAATGACCAAGCCTCAACTCTCCTGAGTCTGCCTCACCTCACTGCTTACCAAACTGAGAGATAACCTTAACTGTGCTCAAGATTTGCCCCTTCACTGATGTGTTTAGGACAAGCTCCTGGTGGACTCCATGGGCTAATGTCAATGGCCCACAAAAGCAGTCTCCTGCTTCATCCCCTCTACTTGAAACAAGCATTGTCCATGATGGCTATTGGTTCTTTAGAATACTTAGTTCAATGGTGCTATCTTGTTTTGTAAGGGGATGGTAATTCTAATTAGCTTCAGGAGGCTTCAACTTGTGAACTCTTGGAGTGAATATGATGGGTGGTTTAGGGAATTTGATGTGTCATACTAACTGAGATTTACTTAAAAGATTCAAATTCTATCTTTAGAATCATCAGTCTTTCTAAGAATGATAATCATTTTCAGTTAATTGTGTTTGTTGTGACACTGTGGTAAACTGTGAGCAGATTAAAAAGAGGAGCAAAATCAAGGATTTTGAGATTGTTAGAATGTGGGAGGAGCTAATGGTCACACATAAAGCTATAGATAGTGGGGTAAAATGGTACATAATTAATGATAGAAGATAGACTTATGACCCTAGACAGAAGTCAGGAGGTTAAATGAGAACCAGAATGACCCAGTAAGACATCTTGGAGGAGGTGGGTTTCAATTGGGCCTTCAAGATTAAGTAGGATTAAGACAGAAATTAAAATGTGTTGGATGTTGGTATCTCTATTAAAACACAACAACACAGACATTATTATGAGACTAGATGGGGAATTTACTGCCCTGCTAACAGTCGAAGGTGAAAGAATATGCAGGAGAAATGAAAGGTGAGGTTGAGTCCACAGTGGGGGCTATGCAAATGGCCTCTCAGGTCTGCTGTCAGGAGTGTAGCTGATGGATGCCTCTGGAGCTGCACTCTGAAATCCACGTTCTTGCTTAAGCCAGACTTTCAATGGAGCTCGACAGGGATATTGAAGCAGGCTCGTTCCTGGGAAATGTGGGGCTCCTGTGATGGGACAACTTTGTTGTCAGGGCTCCCCTGGGCCTTGCCTGACTCTCGTCTAAAAGACTTCTGCCTCACTTGCCCCGTCCTTTCCCTCCTTCGCAAAGACCAGGCCTGCATTCCACCCTATGGCTCTCCCAGCCTCTCCTGAGTCTTTATGATCACCATCAGTATTCCTCAGATGCTCTGAGGTGATACCTTCACCTGCTCCTGCTGAGCCATCAATATCATAGTCTTATAATTAGTGCAGAGGGGTGACCCTCACCATTTCTTACGGTTTTTAAGGTTGAGGCAATGTTTAGGCCTATGAAATCCCAGTCCAGAATTTTACTTTCACTTCTAGAAGCTGGCAGGTCCTAGTGTTTTAATCAGACTGAGCAAACCTAGAGAACTAGTTAAACTAAGAAATCTGGTGTTAGAACCAAATGCATAGAAAGAATGAAAGTAGAGATGGAATACTTACCATAAGGTATAAATGTGGGATATTCTCAAAAGAACTTGTTATCAAATAAAACATTAAAAAAAATCAATTCTCAAAGAGAACAAAGTGTATATATATATATTTAAATTTATCCTCTAGTTGTTATATATTCCTTTTGAAAATTATCAACTCCTTAAGAATCTTCCTTTTAATTACTATCCTGTTAACCAGGATCATTCACTTGTGAATTTGTCTAGTGTCCTCTTGATCAGATCTAGAATATTAGTTTCTCCCGATGCCATTCTGGTTTGCTAATTTAGTTCAGTTAGATACCTTCCTGACAACGGCAGTCATCCTTCAGCCCTAACATTATATTTTTCTGTAAAGATGTAACAGCTGTGTGCACAAATATGGACTATAGCGTTCTTAAATAAAACCAAATTTTACATTCAGTTAGAGTTTGTCTCAGTATCTGGTCATCTGTGTGACATTTCAAATCACCAGCTGTGTTCCTAGCTCTGTCCTAAGTAAGGCTGAGGAGCACAGGGACCCGGGCATGGCCTTTAGCCCAAGAGTCTCACTGTTTATCAATTACCAACCATTTGTTGTAGGAAATTGCTGAGGTTCCTGCATTTTCCATTTATTAATTTTCCCATGCTGGAGAAGGTAGGAACTTGACTAATTATATTTAGTTAGTACTTTAAAAGCTACTCTGAAAAATTTGAAAGCTTATGATTGTTCTTAGATATGTGTACATTCTCAGAAACCAAACTGTTCCTGAAGGGTCTCTTTCTGTTCAGCTAATTTAAGCTCGTAGTTGCCTGTTTTGTATGTACAGCATCAATTAGTTTGGAAGATTTATGTTTACGTTGCTGCTTTGACTGAACTGGTATCTGGGAGGTTTTTTAGAGTCTTCAAATGAACAGGTAAAATTTAGAGATTAAGGATACTTTGAAGTGAACGATGCAGTCCCATGACCAATATCTTCAGCCAAGTACCGGAGCAGACAATTCCAGCAGCTCCAATGCTAGTTACCTTTCATTGTCAGTTCCATGGCCTTAGTAGGTGAGACTGTACTGAGTCAGAAGGTAGAACAATGAACTTGAGCTTCCTTGGAATCTGTTTTCTTTCTGGCTTTCCAAATAGTCATTTACCTTTTGTTTTGGAAGAGGGGCTATTACAGGAATAGAGACAGGATTCACTGAGTTGGATTATTTATTGTAGAGAATGTTAGTGTTAACACCAGAGCAATGCAAAGAACTGTTGTTTACATTGGCTAGGAAATCATGATTGCTTCCATTTTCTTTTTATCTTATTTTTAAAAATCTCTAGCCTTTTTATGTAGGGTCAGTATTGTCAAGAGTGCACCTCTGGAGCAGTACAAGGAACGCAAACGTGCTGGCGGTGTGGGGTGTGGTTCCGTAACATTGTATTAAAGATGGGTTCTATATAACATGTAGTTACAGTCTCAACACGCAGACACGTGCCTTCTTGAGCTTGTTAGAAAGGACTTTTTTTCTTTATTTGCTTTTTTTGACTGCTGATATTATTAATTTTAATGTTTTTCATTTTTTAACTTTCTGTTTTGAAATAATTATAGACTAGCAGGAAGTTACAAAAATAGTACCGAGATGTCCCAACAACCCTTCACCCAGTTTTCTCCAGTGTTAACATCTTCCATAACTGCAGTCCAGTATCAAAACCCAAGAAATTGACAATTCACCGACCTTCAGATAGGAAGAACTTTTTCAAACAAGAGAGAATTCAGAGCAACCATAACCTTCTTCTAGAACCTGTCTCTCTTATGGAGAAGTAGCTGAGTTTTGTTTGTTGAGCAATTTCCCACACTTTTAGGAGACAAAACTCACTTGCAACTAAGCTCTTTTCAAAAATTACCCTTTTACCCTAAAAAATTATCATCATAAAGCCCGAACTGTTAAGGACAGAGGACAGTTATTTTTCCATTTCACAAGGTATACGAAAACTAAATGGTCAAACCACACGGGAAGGCAGAAATTAGTTGGCACAAAGTATTTAGGAACCTAAGTGAAGTAGGAATTCTCTTACTCACTCCACTATTTAAGGAAAGTTTCAAGATAGAAGATACTGTTTTTTTATTGCCGCATATAGGATTTGCCTGAAAAGTCACGAGTATGTGGCAGCAAGATTGGGAATTTCATACAATACTGTTCCTCACAGTAACTCACCTGTTTGGCTATAATCTCATCTGTAATGAAGCCACAGGAGTTTACCCTTTTTCCCTTTCCCTTTAACTGTTTTTGAGTTGTATATGCAAAGATCACATTCCTTATAGGAGGCAACACACACACATACACACGCATTCAGAGAGATGAGTTGTTTAATTTTTTGTCTCGCAGTATACTTACACTTCTCTGAGTGCAAATGGCAAAACATTCTGAGGGGAACACAGTATTTTAATTTTCTGGATTCATGTTTTATTAGCAATAAATTCACTTTTGCGGGGCAGGGAGGGAACATGGATGTGGAAGTACTTCCTTAAGGTCGACAGTAAACCTGATACCATCTAGACGAGATTAAAGATGGATTTGAAGTTTCAATAGAGTTTCCTCCGACAGACTTTTTGCTTCTTCGATCTTAATAGTGGTTGATAAAAGGGAAAGTAAACTGCTTTCTGATAACTAATTATTGCAGAGAGCCTTTTACTTAAAACATAGATGCATTTTATTCATGAGCTTCTCTGTTTTTGAAGGGTTTGATGTTTATTTGAGGAAGGTTTATGTCAATTATCTAATCAAAAGCAGACAGACACCACCAGAGATATTCTGGAATGTATGGCCCACTTCAAAGGAGGGTCCCATGTCTCCTTTCCCAGATGAACCCAATTTTTCATAGTAAAGAGCAAGGTAATTAGATTTTCTTTTTTCAAAGCAAAAATTATTTTTAGGTGGAATTTAATGGGTCATATTTCTGGGCTCAGTAAATCTTGCAATTATCACTCCACTCTGGAAAATGTAACTCGATGAGCCACCGCGATGCCAGCGCTTCTGTGGGTCACCACCAAACAGGTCAGATGGCAGCCATGCTCCAAGAGGCAGCTGGACGCGATGTGAAGTGGGTGTCTGTGGCGCACGCCAAGATCAAAACCAAGCCGTCAACCAGTGGCAGGGATCCACATGCCAACATTTTTGTTTATTTGTAATGGGAAACTTTAGAAGGTAAAAACAGAAGACTGGGTGCCAGGGGGTCGTGGTAGAGATTTCAGTCATGTTTGGTCACCGAAGAAAATCCAAAGTGGCCACGCTACGGAGAGCCTGTCTTTGAAAGGAAAGACAGTAAGTCCAGATCCCCAATCCAGACAAATGTCTTCTCCTGTCTCCTCTACGAGCTCTTCTGACTTTGCACCAAGTAAGAGTGACTGAGACCAAGGAATCTGACTGGATGCAGTAGTGACCCCAGGTGAGGCGCAGAAGGAAAACAATCAAAGATCTAGAGTAGAGAACGTGAATAACATTCTCTGGGAACTTAAGAAGGATTCTCTACTCCATTCCGCACCCTCCCACTCAGCTTCCTCAATTCTCAGCTCAGATATCACTTGGTCAAGAAAGCTTAACAGACTCGTCGGCAGCCGTCCGTCTCGAGAGACGATGGTGTAGCTTCTTAAGAGTCTATCTGCACCGCCGAGAATGGCTGTGCAGTCCGACTCGGGAGTGACACGGTATCTGTCTCCTCCCGTGTTGAATCGACATCTTGCGATGACGCTGGAGTGTCCTCTCCAGTGAAGCTACAAAGCCTGGGCAGGGTGATATGGAGGGTCTGCTGTTGCCCATGCAGCAGACCCCCCCTCTCTTCGCAGCTGAAGGGTCCAAGGGAAAGACGGAGTCAGTACAGCTTGGCTTCAGGTGCGCCGCAGGAGTTGCCGGTGTTGACTACAACGTCAAACCGCCTTAGGGACTCCGGCTCCGGATTTTCTGTCGGGGTTTACTCCCTTAGCCTTTCCCCTGAAGAGGTATGCCGCAAGGCAGCTGAGGTTTTTTGGAGTCAGAGTTTTCCTTCTCTGATGTGCCCTGACTGGAAGATCGAACCAGCGACACTTAGCTCGCAGGCCGACGCTCAATCCACTGAGCCAAACCAGCCAGGGGCTTAACAGACTAAAGTTTGACTAATTCCTTTTCTCTGTGCTCTGACAATGCCTGCTACTTTCTCTAGAGCAAGATTATCACACTCCATTGTGATATTTAATATTTATATCCCTATTCAACTGCAAACTTAATAAGACTGGGACGATGTCTCTTATATTTACAATGTTCTCTGGATACTGCTTTGGGGTACACAAAATATTGGGAGAAAGGTTAGAGTACGAGGAGGAAAATCATCTTTGCCGCTCCTGGCATATGGCTTTTGACCACATTACCCACTAGAAATGTTTAAATGATCTGGAGATCTACCTTGCGCCTTCGTAATTAATAGAAGTTAAAATGAGATTCTCTGCAAACACGAGCTGTCCGTAGCTTCTTATTAAAAAAAAACAAAACAAAAACACAAAACTGCAATATTGGCCAAATATTTTTTCCTGGGGTGGGGAGAAGCAGGGGGTGGTGAAGAAGTGTAGAAGTTTTGACTTTAAAATCTGTATTAGCATTTCTATTATTTTAAACGTTTTTCAAAAAGACTAATAATGTAACATGTGGACAACGGGATTCATTCCTTAGAAAAAGCTAAGTGGTAACACAAAACCACAATGACCATTGGAAGGGAGGCGAGGTGAAAAGCTTTGCAAACTATTTACTTGCCTTTAGTCACCAGAATGCAGTTGTTTTCAATTATTCTTCTGTTTAATCTATTTACATATAAAACGAAGGCTAAGCAACTGTTGGTATTATGATTAAAAATGTAAGTGTTATAGACTTCAACAGTGTGAAAAATAATGATGTCACTTTAAAATGGGGACGGGAGGGATGTGAGAAAAAATGTAAATGTACAGATTTCCTTATGTTTTATAATAAAGTCAAGTCATGTCTAAAGATGCTTTCTGTAGTTCAGACAGCAGTTATAACTTCAGCCCATCTATCTAATCTATGAATTTCTATCTATCCACCTCTGTATCATTTCCTTGTTTCCGTCAAAGATTTAGTTGATCGATTCGTATGAAAATAGGTAAACTGCAACACCCTCAACTCTCCTGTTGGCCAGACACTTATAGGGGAAAGTCCGAAGCTATTAATAAAACTGTGGAGGCTAAATTCATGAAACAACTGACAACTTTGTGGCTTTCCACCAAATTCTTGCTCAGGGCTGTGCCAGTCCTTGGGCAACCCTATATTATTTTGGGCACAGTACTGCTTGCTAAGTCGAAGTTATATGCTGAAGGGAAATCAGAAAGTTTCGCTTTTAGAATTGTCTGTTTGGTAAGGTGCCAACAGCTGTCTTTTACTGTGCCAAAGTCTGGGCCCAAAATAAGGTTTGCCAGATATATGGGAAAATGTTATAGCTCCTTGCTTTCTACTGACAATTTATTTGGTGAATAAGAATGGGTTAATGGGATGAAGGGAGACTTTCTAGAATTTCTAGAATCATGTGTCTGAACAAGACATAAATTTGAACAGTTCAGTTGTCAAACGTATTGCCCAACAGAGTATAAACAAGTCATTTAGCAGACTTACCAAGGTTTTATTCTTCAGTTGAATGCCATAATATACTGATTTTCATAAGAAACTTGACAAAGTTTAATGTTACAAAATTTTTAAAGAAAGATACTAACTTACCTAGCATACTCCTTGGATGTTGTAGGTATTTGATAATTGTTGTATAAATGAATGTTAAACTAACACTCACTATAAATAATTTAAGACATTGATACTTCCAGAGTATTCCAAATTTCTAAAATATCTCCTTTTACCATCTTTTTAAACTTCTTCCAATCCTAAAACTTGTTCTACTTCATTTGAAGAGAATTAGGTATATTTTATTACTTTTTTAATACCCAGCTTTCTATTTTGTGATAATTAGTTGTGTCTGTCTCCCTGATTAGATTGCATGCTTTTTGAAGGCCAAAACTGTGCCTTAATTTACCTTTGTTTCCCTCCCTCTGCACTGAGTCAATAACTGTTGAGTTGACTTGAGGTGAAATTGATAGATGAAAGAAGTTTTGATACTGTAAAGTTCTAAGCTGAGTTTAGTAGTTATCACACCCATTCCTAGGTTGGAAAGTTTAACTTCAGAGCCCTTAAGCAAAAATTCCAGAAAGTCTCCATTTATCCCTTTTACTCACTATCGCTCAGCAACTAGACTGATCTCCCCTGGAAAATGGTACCTCCTGCCCACTCCAGCATCCCCCTCATCTACTGTCCTTAAAATACCAGACTTGCTGAAGGCTTGGGGAAGACTTGTTTTTAGCATTCTTCTCCTATATACACATAGCTGTCATCTCAAAAGTAAAATTTGTGCATTTTTTTTCAAAAGCTATTTATGAGAACATAAACAAGTAGCTGAGGCCTTAAGCACTCAATAGAATGAACGCAGTATCTAGATATTTGCATGTTTCACTGACTCATTTTGAACATAACCACGGAGCAGTAAATATCTGCATGAAAACTAAAAATTTCAGGCTTTTTGATGACTGGTTCCAACTAGCCAAACATTAGGCATCGTGTCATCTACATCTGCTTGGTAGAATGTGAATTCCTCCCTTTTCATCCAGATGGCTTTGACCACAGATAAAGCATGGAGACTTTTTCACATTTTACATGGTACTTGGTGTTGTAGAATTCAGCTTTTGTGCTTTCTTTACCCCCTTCTTGCTATTGCCTGGATCTCATTAGAAACCATTAGTGATGTAATACTAAACCTATGGAATCTTAAACATGCTTTTAAAATCCTGTGGAATAAAGATGTCTCCTACCAAACCAAAAATGTAGTGGGAATAGACAAAGTTACATTTCTTTGAGAAAAAAATGACTCATGTCATAGTTTCCAAACTGTTTTGACTGAAGCTTCTCAAAATAAACTTTCTGCAATATGCAGGCTTTGATGTCTGACTTTGAAAAAAAATCATTTCTCAAAGATACAGTTCAATCCTTTTGGGGTGTTCATGTATTTTTGCAGATAACCTGCTTTTATGTCAACCAGTGAATGACACAATATTAAATAGCCATCAGACTAAGAAAGAAAAGTATGTTTGAAGTGGTCTTAACTCCTACATAAACCAAATATAAAGAACATGCCATATAATTTTTTAAATTACCACAAAAATAGAATTTTCAGAACATTACCAGAAGGGGGATTTGGTCCATTAAGAAAAACAAAACAATTTAGATGTCATGAAAGTGGAAGATTAGGAGCGCAGTTAAGCTTAGTAATGATATTTTTGATTCATATGCTATTTCCTAGGCTAGGCAGCATTTTTAATTTTTCACAGTCTTGAACCTTAATCCTTGAAGGGTAATTCAAGTTTCAGAGCTTACATACTGCAATTTGTTTGGGGTGGCAATTTGCCATTGACTTGCCTCTGGGTTTTTTTGTACTCTTTCAGCTTGGGGACTCAAAGATGATCATTTATTAAGTCCAGGTCTACATATGGCCACTGGAACAAACTGGTTTTCAATCAAATCTCATTTAAAAATCCAAACAACCACTTTTTGTTCAGTTGGTCAGATTGATTTAAGACGTCAATTGCTTCTGTTCAAACAACAGTGAATGAAATACCTGAGTAACTGGATTCTTTCTTTCTCTCTCTTTCTTCCTTCCTTTCCTTCTTCCTTTCTTTCTTTTTTCCTTCCTTCCTTCCTTCCTTCATTTCTTTCTCTCTCTCTCTCTCTCTTTCTTTCTTTCTTTCTTTCTTTCTTTCTTTCTTTCTTTCTTTCTTCCTTTCTTTCTTTCTCTCCCTCTCCCCCCCTTCCTTCCTTTCTTCCTTCCTTCCTTTCTTTATTTGTCTCTCTCCCCCCACCCCCTTCCTTCCTTCCTTTCTATGAAATGATAGAAAGGGGATAGATTAAGATCTATATTCTGGTTCCAACTCTTTCACTTCTAGTTGATGCTTACAAATTTTCTTAAGCTCTCAAGCCTCCATTTAAAAAATCTATAAATGAAGAGAAAAAACACTCACCTCATGGATTTGTTGGAAGCATTAAATAAGAGATGTGTTGTATTTGATACCCACTTGGTATACGATCAGTGTAAATTTCTTCCCAGTTCTCTCTCAATTGCACACACGGAGTCTTCTGCTTTTCCATTTTCCATTGAGATGGGAACTTATCAGCAACAACAAAAATGATGAGAATATTCAACACTTAATCCATTAAACTGCTATAACTATTATAATCTAAGATGTATCTCACTTGGTCAAATCTGAGTTTAGAGCCCAATGTCTCTAATGATGACAAGAAGTGACCATTGTTGGAATTTGTGTTATTCCCTGAGACTTTTAAAACCTCCAGAAATTGATGTGATTTTACAACTGTCTTTTCCTTTCCTTCAGAGGCCCTTTTGAGTCTATCATCCAAAAAAAATTTTTTTAAATTAATAAATAAATTAAATCTATCATCCAATAGTGTCTTGGAACTCCTCTTGAATTTATATGCATTTTTAGCCTGGGACTAGCGCTTAGTGTATTCCAAGTGTTTAAAGAATTCTTCTAGGATTTGACCTGAAACTATCATTTAAAGGCATTAAGATTAAGATAAATTGGGAAATAGAGGATAGGAAAAGGGCAAGACAACTAACATTTTTAAGATGACAGGCCAGTTTAGTAGACAATGAATGGGCTGATCCATTCAGGAAGCCTTGGACTTAGAGTCCAGCTCCATCTGATTCTAATGCATAGAGTTGTTAAGAGAATGTTATATACTCAGTTAAAGCAAATTTGCTTTGCTAACTTCTTTATGCTACCAGAAAGTTAATTTTGGATTTCCTCTTTCAAAGCATTTATTTTATTGAGTAAGATAGTTCAAGGACTATCTTGAATAGCTCTGAAACAACAAAGTATTAAAGAGGAAGAGAAATAAGTATTTTTTCCCTCTATAAGGATAATTTCATAGCCTAACTTTGAGATTTGTAGAAGTCTTATAATATGTATATCCTTTCAAAATAATGAAGATTTCTCCTTTAGTGAAGTCATTTGGAGTTGATTGTACAGCTTACAAAATTATATTCAATTATGTAATTAATGTGAAGACCTCTAATTGCAAAATAACCTAAGGTCATTATATAATTACAATAAAAAATGATCTTGATCTTGGGCCTTCCTGTAGATTTAATCGCCAAAATGATCTATTAATCATTAGTAGCACAATTCTTGTATACTTAAGGTCAGAGTTCAGTATTGCATTGGGGAGGGGAATCCCCGTATAAATTAATCAGAGGAGACTGGGATATGTTGGGGAGAAATAAATACACATTTCTAGAGTCTTCACTGACTACTTTTTCCTCCAAAGTGTTATTGTCACTATCATAATTCAGTTTTCAAGAATCTCTAAACTTATTTCCATACCTCTAGTTTAGTCCCCTTCTTGCTCCATCTCATTCTACATATTTTGAAACTTCCCACACTACCATTTATATCTTTAAAAAAATCCTAGTCCCTACTGTATACTCCAAAGATGAAGTGCAAAATTGACACCTGAAGGTGTAATTAATACAACCCACTTCCCGAAGCCCTCCCAGTCAGGCTATTGAATGCTCTCACCCAGGAGTACAACTCGTGTATTTCTGTTCAAACGACATTGGTTTTTTCCTGAGCAAGAGTGAAATAACCTCACTCGTCCTTCCTAATTATCAGAATCTTAACGTTTCTCTAAGAGCCGATCTTCTTGAAGCCTTTCCCGAGTACTGCAACCCCTCTAATCAACGAATAGAGTTTTTCTAGTCCATTCTTCATCCTTTTGCAGTTGAGGAGCCTGAGGCCTGCAGAGCTTGTGACTTGCCCAAAGTCATGTGGCTAGTTAGGAGTGTCACCAGAACTTAAAAATCGAAGTCTTTTAACATCAACTGGTATTTTTTAGCACAGAACAGCTGGCGTCTATATTGCTTAAACTAATCGTGACAACAGGCATTTTACATATACTCTTGTTTTTGTATTGTTGCATAATTGCTCATAAGTGTGTAACCTGGAAATAACCAAATTCTTCCTGGGTTACTCTTTCCTTTTATGTTCCAATAAAATTATTCGGGCCACCATCTCAATATTTCTGGGAATCCACAAGAAAGAGAGAAAGTGGCACATGCTTTTTTGTCACACCCTGCTCCAAATTCCTGTCATCTCTCACTGTTTCCAGTCGTTTTCAATCTCTATGGGTTTCACCCTGAGCATGGAAAAGTTCCTTTTTCCCTCATTCCCACAAAGCTCCTGTGTTTAACAGACTTTGATGAATGGTTTGACTGGATCACAATCTAAAATTAAATATCGGACAAGGTGGTCAGTGGGGTCTAAGGAGGAAGAGGGCTAATGAGAAGTTACCTGAGATTGGTATGGCTGAGGAAAAAAAGTAGCTTTTTAGCTCTTTGCCTTAATATTCTCCCAAGCATTTAAGGGTGAGGGCATCATTCACCTTTTAGAACCACAAAGGACCATCAAGATGTTTACGTAAGCAAAATCATCATGTACCCTGAGCTCATGCCCTTCGTAACTCTAAGAAGCAACACATTTTTACATTAATTTTTCTTTAACTTGGGCCAGATTGAAGCTTTAGGCAGTGCTCCCTTCCTCATGGACTAGGGTCTATTTCAGCAGTCAATGGGTATATTTTCCCTTTCAATTTCTGCATCCATGGTTGAAAGCAAAAAAAAAAAAAAAAAAAAAAACCCGAGCAAGACTGTGTAGAGTATATTAAGATCAGGAAGAAGACAGAAGCAGAACACGGAGTTTGCAGATGGTGCCTGAGCATCGCCTTCACATCAAGTACCATCCTACTGCGTGTGCCTCAATAAATTCCCGCAACAACGACACAAGGTAGACGGTTTCCACTCTTAACAGAGAAATTAAACCATTTACAGAAGTCACTGAGTAAGTGGCAGATCCGGAATTAAAGTCAGATCTGTCTGACTTTAAATCATTTGCCTGTGCCTCCGAACAATGAAAAAAATTACAGCGTCGATTCCCAGCTGACAGTTGTAATGGTTTAGGCACACGAAAGTGTATGAATGACAGAAATAATAGTTGGAGTAGAAGCGAGGAAGCCCTTGTGGCTGAAACACCCAAGTAGAATTTTCAGCTTCAATGACTATTAATTGTATTTGTGATGAGAGGAAGGGTTGATATTTAAGATAAGAGTGATATTTCCAATATATCAGGGTACTGGGAATTGGAAGAAACAAGGATGTCCATCAGAGATGCTGTGTAAGGAAGATGATGGTAAATCCATGGGGGGTCAGAGATGGGAGATGCAGGAGATGAATTTGCTTTCTGCCCTGGTTCTTATGTTGAAAGCTATTTAATTTTACACCAAGTCAGAGGGCCTTGGCAGCTGAATTGGGTATCCCCAGTCACTCAGCTTTTATAACCCAAGAAGGGCAACATGTTCAATAGACTATCCCCAAGGGCCTTTTTGGGCAACCTGTATTTATCCATCTTGCCTGTGAGTGGGCAAAGGGCGCAGGTGTCTGGTTTTCGTTACTGCGCAGAAATACAGTTACGGCTTCGTTGATGTGAACGGATAAGCACTGTATCTGAATTGAAGTTATGTCTAAACAAAGGACTCTGTGGCACTTTTCTTACTAAAAAGTTGTTAAGTTTGGCAATCCTCACCCTGTTCCAGTCAAACATTTTCTTAGCCATATTAGGTTATAGGGACATAAGCCAGTATCACGGCTAGTGTATGAGCAGGTCCTTGGTACAGAGGCAATTTTCCCGAGAACCTTTTCTCACTGGTTTAAAAGGAATAGAAGCAAATGGAGCTCAGAGTATATTTTGAAATGTGGCTGGAAAGAAAAATAAAATCTCACCAATCCCTGAAGTATTAGAATAGCAATGGAGACCAAAATCAGATTTTTAAGTTGAAAGACTTGGAAAGATTTGGGCATTTGGTTGTTTCCTGTTGAAAAGCCGTATCAACTTATTAAAATCTTCATCACAGATACAGGGGAGGGAATCAGAACAAAAGCCCATCAGCTCTCCTGTGGTTTCCCACTCTTGCTCTTATTCCTTAGTCTCTAGGGTTAGGAAGCCAGCATTTGAGTTCTGGGTGCACGACATTCTGGGTAATTGTAGACACTGAACTTAATTTCATTGTCAAATGGAGATGATATACTATCTGCCCCACAGGGTTCTGATGAGAATCCAATGAGATAACACACGATTCAACTATGACAATGCAGAGCACATTTGTATGTTTTTCGTACTTTGTCTTTCAAAGTACAACTTTTGGAGAAAACCTGTATTAGCAGAGAAAATAACATTTAGGTTATGTAATAACTGGCTGCTTTGGTATACTTGTCTGTCCTTCATTCAGAACTTACCATATCCTGCCCTGACAGCTAATCAATATCCATATACTCATTCATCTATTTAATTTATCGATCACTTGTAAAATGTCAAACTCTTAATTAGTACCCTCTCTGCAAATGGATGATAAACTTGCAGAGCTTCCCTGTCTTATCATTTGATACTCCTTTGAAATATTTTGGCTGTTTGTTGGCCACTTAATTCATTCCATACATATTTGTTGAGTGACTACTCTATTTTAGGTAACTGCAAAGGTCTAAGGAATCAGTGGTAAAAACAAACAAAAACCAGACATGCCCTTCTGCAGCTTTCCATCTGGTAGGAATGAAACAAACATTGACTAAATAGGTACCCAAACATAAATGTCAGTACAAATTGTAACTGTACATGAAGATAAATAACAGAGCTATAAAAAAGAATAACACGAAGGTAAATACATTAAAAATCTGTATATCTAACAGAACAATTTTTAATTTATTATCGTCGGCAGCCGTCCGTCTCGAGAGACGATGGTGTAGCTTCTTAAGAGTCTATCTGCACCGCCGAGAATGGCTGTGCAGTCCGACTCGGGAGTGACACGGTATCTGTCTCCTCCCGTGTTGAATCGACATCTTGCGATGACACTGGAGTGTCCTCTCCAGTGAAGCTGAAGCTACAGAGCCTGGGCAGGGTGATATGGAGGGTCTGCTGTTGCCCATGCAGCAGACCCCCCCTCTCTTCGCAGCTGAAGGGTCCAAGGGAAAGACGGAGTCAATACAGCTTGGCTTCAGGTGCGCCGCAGGAGTTGCCGGTGTTGACTACAACGTCAAACCGCCTTAGGGACTCCGGCTCCGGATTTTCTGTCGGGGTTTACTCCCTTAGCCTTTCCCCTGAAGAGGTATGCCGCAAGGCAGCGGAGGTTTTTTGGAGTCAGATGAGATGCTTAAAGCCTTTATCATACATCTTGTGTTATAACACAAAAAGCAGTGCAAATACTCTTCCAACTTTGACTTTGTGGGTTTAGAGAAAGCTAAGAATCATCCAAGTGAAAAATGTGCTCATTTACTAGGTAGAGGTGGGGGGATCATTTTAGTCTTAGAGAACAGCATGTCGCAAGGCTCTGTGGTCTACGAGATTTGGATCTATGCAAGAAATTGAAAGAAAGCCAGTGTGACCAGGTCACAAAAGATAGCAGTAGAGAGGAAGCTGGCGAGGTGGGTGGGGCCAGATCACATATAAAATTGTGGGTCACAGTAAACACTGAATCAATATTCTAAATGCACTATGAAGCTATTGAGGTATTTTAAGCAGGGCAGTGACGTGATCAGAGTAATGTTTTCAAAAAGATTGTTGCTTGCTGAAGGCCAGATATCAACAGAGAGACCAGTAAGGATGCTCCTGGACTGGTCCAGATGAGATCTGGTGGATTGAATTAGGGGAGTAGCACCAATGACAAGGAGAGAGAATCACTGAATTTGGTAGTTTATTGCACAGGGAAAGGTGAGGAATGGATGCTAAGGAAGAAGTGTCTGGAGTGAGTTTCAGGTGCAGGTGACCACACTGGTGTTGTTTGCTAAGAAGGGAAACACTCAAGGACTGTGGACTATGTTTAATTATATTCCTTTTGCTGAAAGAAAAAGCAACAGTGCTGGAATGTTTTGGGAGTTGTAGAGAGGAAACAAAAGCACAAGGTATAATGCCCATCTTCAGAGTTCTTGCACCCTAACCTTGAAACACTGCTAACACTTTTTTTAAATTAATTAATTTTTTTTAGAGAGAGAGGACGGGAGGGAGGGAGGGAGAAAGTGAGGGAGAGAAACATCAACATGTAGTTGCCTCATGTGCACCCCCAACTGAGACCTGGCCTGCAACCCAGACATGTGCCCTGATTGGGAATCGACCTGATGACCTTTTGGTTTGCAGGCCGACACTCAATCCACTGAGCCACACGAGGCAGAGCTGTTGACACTTTTTAAAAGACCTGCTCAAATCACCATCAGCTTGTCTGTGATGCTATGGGGTCCCTCACTGCTAGGACTTATTCCCTCTCCTTCTTCCACTGCGTGTCTACATGTAATGTGTTTGTTTTTAATAGTTTAATTTACTATGACTTTGAAATATCTCATTTCTTGAGGCTCCGATTGGTCCATCTTAAAAACATGGCTTTTAAAGACACTTTTTTTGGAGGGTCCTTCTGTAATCCTGGCAATGAATGGATGATACTAGAGGTGTTGACCATTTTGTTTACCGTTATTCGCTGTACTGTACCTAAACCACAGATACTTTGGTGGCATTGCAGTTACTGTTCCAACTTCTCCAGTTGGTTGTTTGGAAACAAGAAGAATTCATAGGAAGAAAATGTGATCAATCTGATCTCCCTGAGAGTCACTAAGCTCTCTACATTACTTAGTAACTCAAAAAAGCAGTCAAGATTTCGGGATAAAGATGTCCATTACATCAGATCCAAACCACTGTTATATGAAATGTTAAAGGGACTTGTTTAGGAGAAAGAGGATCAAAACTATGAACATTAAAATGAAAACTGTATCACAACAACCAACAACAGAAGCTAGGGAACCGAAACAAAGGCAAACTAGGCAATAAAAGTGGGAAAAGAATTATAGGTATGGGGAACATTTTGGGAGGAGGTCAGCAGGGACGGGGAAGGGGGGAAAGGGAGGGAGATGGTACAGGAATTAAGAAGCATAGCAGGAGGGAGTGGAGTAGACAGGAAGATGCTGAGAAGAACTATATGCACAACCAATGGGCATGGACTAAGGGGGGCGAACAACTGGAGGGAGGGGGGTCACTGGGTGGAGGGGAACAAAGAGAAAAGAAATTGGGACAACTGTAACAGCATAATCAATAAAGCATATTATTAAAAAAAAAGATGTCCATTACAGCATTTCTTATAATAGCCTAAACTTGGAATACTCTGCATGTCCAGTAATAGAGAAATTATTTTATAAATCAAATCATGACATTATTAATCATCTTAAAAGAATTGTGTAGAGAAATATGTATAAGTGAAAATTAAATATATGGCGCTAAATTTTCTTTTAAAATAGGATCATATATGTTGCTAAAAATTAAATCAGACAGGAATATATTGAAACTTTAAAGTGATCTCAGGGTGGAAGGCATTAAAAAAGACTAAAAATTGTTTTATGTATATGTATTTCTCTATTTTTTATAATGAAATACATATTTGTATATTCTTTATACTAAGAGGTATCTCTATACAGCATTCAGAGATAGGTCTGACTTTACAGATTTCAAGATTTGGAACCTTTTGTAATAGAGTAAAATAGAAGCAAAAATAGTCTTGAAAGTCATCACTATTTCATTCAGTCAAGAAACATCATCAGCCCTGGCTGGTGTGACTCAGTGGATTGAATGCTGGCCTGCAAACCAAAGGGTTGCCGGTTTGATTCCCAGTCAGGGCACATGCCCGGGTTGTGGGACAGGTCCCCAGAAACAAATGCGACTATATCAAACTAAAGAGTTTCTGCTCAACAAAAGAAAACATCAGCAAGATAAAAAAGGGAACCAGCCATATGGGAAGACATACTTGCCAATGATACCTCGGACAAGGGATTGATTTCCAGAATATATAAAGAACTTATATGTCTCAACACCAAGAAGACAGACAACCCAATTAAAAAAATGGACAAAGGACCTGAACAGACACTTCTCCAAGAAGGACACATGGCAGGCTCATAGGCATATGAAAGAATGCTCAACATCACTAGCCATCAGAGAGATGCAAATAAAAACCACAATGAGATACCATTTTACACCAGTCAGAATGGCCGTCATCAACACATCAACAAACAACAAGTGCTGGTGAGGATGTGGGGAAATGGACCCTTATGCACTGTTGGTGGGAATGCAGACTGGTGCAGCCTCTATGAGAAACAGTATGGAATTTCCTAAAAAAAACTAAAAATGGAACTGCCTTTTGAACCAGCGATTCCACTGCTAGGATTATACCCAAAGAATCCTGAAACCCTGGTTCAAAAGAACCTATGCACCGCTATGATCATACCAGCTCTATTTACAATAGCCAAGTGCTGGCAACAGCCTAAGTGCCCATCTGTAGATGAGTGGATCCAAAAACTGTGGTACATTTACACAATGGAGTGCTGTGCAGCAGAAACAAAGAAGGAACTCCTACCATTTGCGACAACATGGATGGAACTAGAGAGAATTATGCTTAGCGAAATAAGCCAGGCAATGAAAGTCAAATACCATATGATATCACCTAATACAGGAAACTGAGTAACAACACAAACAAATGAGCAAAATTGAGCCAAAGACACATAAACAAGGAGCAGACTGACAGTATCAGGGTGGAGGAGGGAGGCAGAGAAGAAGGGGTAAGGGGAAGGGTCTAGTCAAGAAATTAGTATACATGACCCATGGACATGGACAATGGGGTGGGGATTGACTGTGGGAAAAGGAGTGGGCGGGGTGGGGAGAGCAATGGGGGAAAAAGTGGGACAACTGTAATAGAAAAACAATAAGTAAATAATTTTAAAAAGCATCATCAGTTGTTCTGGGGATATAAAGCAGTATAAAAATGTGATTGCTCACTCAGGGAGCTCATGGTCAAGTGCCTGCACTCCCGGATTGGATTCCTTCGGGTTCAACCAGCCTAAAGCCATAATAAGGGCAGTTTAGATGTTCATCTCTGAGCTTCTCCTTTGGCACCACATCAGGAACTCAAAGGGCTCAGAGAGAGCCGAGAGAGAGACATAAAACACTCCCCAAACAACCCAAGTATCTGTGCAGCCTTGATACCATTTAATTCTGGCTATATATGATGTTTTCCCCCTCTCATTCTTCCTATATTCTTCCCATAATGTATTTGTAGTTCTAGTCAAGGTTCTGGGATGGCATTTGTATGTAAGCTTAGATGTTTCAAGTTATTCACAGTCATTTGTTTTTCATTCTTTCACTGTCATTTGTCACAATCACATTTTTATGTTTCAAACATACAACATTGTTGTCATATCTGGAAAGTTTACTTTAGAGCTTTTCCTTACGGAGCTGCAAAATATGTTTTACAGTTATGCATGTCAGCTCTATTCAGCCTATAATTGTACTTTCATAATGCCAGAATTGTCATTTCAAAAAGAGAGCTAAGCTACCTAGTAATTATTTGGAGACAATTGCCCAAAAAGTTTTATTAAACTAATCTTTTTCATTTAATTCAATCAACTCAGCTATAAATGTTGAACATGATGAGGCTTCTATTGGTATTTTTGTTGGCATATGAATAGAGACATTGCTATGTCTAAAAAACGCTATCCTTATTTATTATGGGACATTCAATTTGGAATACTGTATTAATGTGGACATGGGTTTCATTGACCCATCTGTATCTTCACTCCATCCTCCATTTGGTTAGTAACACACTCTTATTTTTTTTAAAAGACAACAGCCTGGGTCTAAGTTTGTGGCCACAACAGACTGAAGATGAGATAGTGTCCACATTACCATCAACCATCTAATATAATTGCCAGGTAAAATGCCAGTACTAGGCTTCAGTGAGATTCTGATTGGACACCTTGTGTCCATTTTCATCCTGGTCCTGGGAAGAAGGACACTGGGTAATGAATCAAGATTTAGAAATAAAAAAATTTGAACACCTGGGGACCTCATTTATTTATTCACTTAGCACATATTTATTGAGAAACTAATGTGCTCAGACCTATGTGAGGCACTGGGAATATAGAAATGAATAAAACATTAAGAGGATGTATCAGGCGTTAAATGTTCTTACCACATTGAAAAAATTCATGTCAAAAAAAGAAGTAAATAAGACATAAATAGTTTAATATTTATCTTCACCTTAGGGAGTTAGCTGTGTGAGGGCAGAGCTCTTGTCTCTCTTCACCTCTGCTGTATCCTTAGCAACTTCCATTCAATAACTAGAAATAGAACCCCAAACTGGGGTTGACATTTTGTCTCATGAGATAGGAATAATAGAAGAGCAAATCTCAAATTTTTTTTCTCCATGAGGCAAATGATATTCACAGGAAAGACCACTCAAAGGAACACATATACTCAAGAAAAATTCTTAGAATGGAATTGCATGAGAGTCAAGTTTATAGGAATAATCTTGAATCCTTCCTAATGTTTTAAAAAAGCAAACCATGTGGAACCTCAAATTTCTGATGACACACATCACTGGTAATAGTGCTGTGATTGACACTATGGTGGTGGGCCACCCTTCCTTGACAGATCCATTTTGATGTTCAAGTGCTCTGAGGTTAGAACAGTTGCTTGAAGGATTTATTATTCGTTAGACTCTCCTCTCTGTGATTACTGCAAAGACAGTTTAAATTCCAAAGGCATAAAGAATCAAAACTCGAAATTTTTATTTTGAAAAATTTTAGCCCGTGGTAGCAGTTGGGGATCAAGCAATAGATTGATCTGATTTCCAGAAACAAAAGTAGTTACTGGTTTGTCTTAAAATAAAAATGACCAGTTCTTGCTAAATGAACTTGGTTGTTAAGTAACCAGAGACAGAATGGTGTTCTGCAAAGAGGACAGATTTGGGGACCCACATCTACCCAGCAGTAGCTGAGAGGCCTTGGGTCAACCATGTAACCTCTCTAGGCCTCTCTAGGTTCTGTTTGTAAAATGTTGCCAATAATATTTGTCTTACTGACTTCCGGGGTTGCCCTGAAAAACACTTTAGAAAAGGGATGTGAAAACTCTGTTTACTGTAAAAGTGCTATGTATCTGTATTCTTAACCCATTCGTGATACCATGAGTCACTTGGAAATCAGTCCACAAATGGCTGATCTCATTGACGATAGACACATAATTGCCCTGTGACCAACCCACTTTGTCCCTACCAAGCATTCCAGACATTTCAGTGAGGGACCAGAAGCTATGGGAAAAAGTCAAAAGGAGACTGATCAGAGGAATTCCACTGGCCCTTCCCAGGGCCCTGTGCGTAAAATGGTCCCCTGTGCATTGTTATTTTGCTGTGTTTGCTGATGTCCACAGTTTCCAAGACAATAACAGACCGATAACTGGGTGATGATAAACAGACAGAGTGTGATGATATACCAGTTTTCTAGAGCAAAATCCTCTGTATCTCATGCATGGGGTCGCAGCCTTCATTGGCTACTCTGGCCCTTGGAAGTGAAAATAGAGAGCAGAGGCAGGAATGACATCAGCCAGTGAATTTTTTCAGAGCTACACACCCTGATGGTTTTGCCTTTTGTTACCTGGGTAGAGCAAGGTGATTCTAGATTCTGACCTGAGCCCTGAGCCCTACCAGTGCCCCAATTCCCTACGTCAGTTTTGTGCTTCACAACGACCAAGCTCAAGGTCCTGGATTAGGTCTTGGCTCACAGCTGGGGTGTGGAGTAGAGGTGGGCTGCGCTGGCTGGTTGTAAGGTGGAGAAGAGGAACAGGATCATTCCACTTTGGGTGTTATTTTGCTTTGTGTTTTTGCTCGTCTTAAGCAACTGGCCATAAAAGAAATATAATATATAGCTCTGTCCTTGGGTAGTTAAAGTTCAATCAGTAATAAAAACTAACACTAGAAAAAGTTTTAAGAATACTTTAAACAAGTGCATATATATACCAAGAATATGAAAATCAGTTCACTAAGTCAATAAAGTGTGTTTAAGTTTTCCACTGAGCTGACTGAACTGAAAAAATAATTCAGTTGCTTTAATGACCTATAGTCTCAACCAGAAAGTAACGAATTAGGACATTGCTTCTTTGTAAATATGATAAATTCCTGAATTCCTACTTCATTGATGAAATTGTTGATAAATTGAGAATATACTGGAATTGAAGGAATTCAATTTAGTTAAAATAACAGTTATTAAAATATTTTATATGCCTTATGTTGTGTTGTGCAGCAGATCTCTCCAACTTACTCATCTTGCATGGCAAGGATATAGGAAAATCAGAAACCTCATACATTGCTTGTGGGAATGTAAAATGGTACAGTCACTTTGAAAAAAATGTCTTGCAGTCCCTTAAACAATTAAGCATAGAATTACCACATGACCATACAATTCCACTCCCAGCTATGTACCCAAGAGAAATGAAAACATATGTCTTTACGAAAACTTGTACACAAATGTTTATAGCAGCATTATTCATCATAGCCAAAAGGTGGAAACAACCCAACATCCATCAAAGATAAACAAAATGTGATGTATCCATACAATGTAACATTGTTCGACCATGATAAGGAATGAAGTACTGATACATGCTACCACATGGATGAATTTTGAGAACATTGTACTAAGTGAAATAATTTATTTACAAAAGACTACATATTATATGATTGTATTCATATGGAATGTCTAGAACAGGGAACTCTGTAGGGATGGAATATATATTAGTGGTTGTTTAGGGTTGGGAGATACAGGAGTGTGATGGCCAAAGGGTTTTTTTTTATGATTAAAATGTTTTAAAATTGATTGTGGTGATGGTTACACAGCTCTGAATATATAAAAACTATTGAATCCTACCCTTTAAATGGGTGAATCGTATGGTATGTGGACTATATCTTAATAATACTGTTACTTAAAAATAAAATAATACCTGATAAATAATGTATACTCAAGAGAAAATAAAGAAACCATACATAGACACACAGAAAAGTGCCAGGAACACTGTATCTATTGGAAAATGTAATATTTATAAAAATTAAATATCTTATCACTCATTGACACCTAAGCATTTTACATAGTGCTTTACAAATAATATAGCAAACATAGTGCTTGTTGATAATAATAATGACAATGCTGGTGGTGGTGGTAACAGCGATAACAGAAATAACTGCTACCATCTCACTACAATCTTTGGACTTTTTAACATCTTCATTGGGTCCTTGTTGACATATGATAGCTAAACCAAATTCCAGCTTCAGGTACACCATGATTCTCAGGAGCCAGCATCTTATATGTCTGTAGCCACAGGAAGTGTATCAAAACACTGACATCAGCTACTTTCCCATGAGAAGTCCAGAAATTTCATAATGCCACAAAGGACTTTCTCTTTCCTATTTGCTTCAGACAAGTAGAGCACTTTTCATAAACCTTAAAAATAAACATTTGACTTTCACCCTGCTGTGGATACATCTCTCCAACCAGAAATTATCTTGCCTGTAAAAATCCGCTCCCATTCTTCTACCAACAATTGAAATATCTTGGCCAGTGCAAAGAGCATCGTGGATTATTATTAATTCAAAAAATGTCCAAGAAAAACACAGGAAAGTCGACAGTAAATAGGCACTCGTTATAAGACATTAAAGCTCTTTCTTTGTACTATGTGATCATGTTCCATTACAATAAGGAAACATTTTTCTTCTTCATAGGGTACAAAATGGCTCTTCTGAGACTGTATATCTAAGCGACATCCCCTGCATCCCCTGCATTCCATTAAATTTCAAGGGGAATTCAGCAAAATTTCTCCGGCTCCCTTTGCTAGTCCTGGCCACCTAAGATACAGGAATAAGCTACAAGTTGATTGATCCTGCTTTCCAGATGCAGAATGACAAGGAAGGAGGCTTATAACACTCTAGGTTCAATAATGGGCACTTTTTATGTTCTTTATTCCTTCACTCACTCACCTAACAAATTGTTGTGGGGCTTGTGTTATATGCCGTGGAATACACTAAATACTTGGGATAGAGTTATCAATGAGACCACATCCTTGCCATCCAGAAACCCATTCTCATACAATGACAGTCCAATGTGGCATTAACAAAATATTTTGGGGCATAGAGGAAGAAAAATGCTTCAAGGCAGTTATTATTATCCTCATTTTAAAATAAGTAACTAAGCCCTGGCTGGTGTGGCTCCGTTGATTGAGTACTGGCCTGTGAATCAAAGGGTTGCTGGATCGATTCCCAGTCAGGACACATGCCTGGGTTGTGGGCAGGGTCCCCAGTTGGGGACATGCGAGAGGCAACCACACTTTGATGTTTCTCTCCCTCTCTTTTTCTCTCCCTTCCCCTCTCTCTAAAAATAAATAAATAAAATCTTTAAAAATAAAACAAGTAACTGATAGCTAACGTAGAACTTCCTTTAGGTCATACCTCCATCATGAACCCACAGCCTGTCTTCTTTCACAATTCCATGCTGAGTAGTTTATAGCTTTGTCAGCAATCCAGTGAGTCTGTCTGCTGTAGAATTCCAAGAGAATTTGTACTTTTGTTGAATAACTGACTTTTTCTTGAATTATAAGAGCAATTCCCATAGTCTTTCCCTTTGTTTAGCCTGCTTGCTAGATAAATTCCTAACATAGTGTCTTATTTACTAACTTATACAAATACCTGTATGTCTCCATATGCATAATTCCATAGTAACATGAAAAATGTCTCCCATGGAAATCAAGAGATTCTCCCAGACATAAAAATTGACCCTGAAATGTAAGCATATTATGGCCAAATGTTACTCAGGATACAGGCCAAAACTTAAATGAAAATACAGTGATCCCTCACTTATCACGGGTATTACGTTCTAGACCCCCCCCCGCCCCGTGATAGGTGAAAATCCGCGAAGTAAAAATCGTATATTTATTTTAGTATTTACTGTACAGTACCACAAAATCCCACAATATAGCGAAAAATCTGCCATAAATAATTAAATATAATATTTTAAAAAATTTCGCGGTACAATGAGGCCGCGATAACTGAACCACGATATAGAGAGGGACAACTGTATACCATTTAAACAAGTAAAGAGGAAACCTATACAAGGACTTGATGCATATATGAGCCATTGCAGGCATATTTTGGAAGGGGGCTGGTGAAAGGGAGGAGGAGAAAGTGTGCTTAGTAAGCAAGGGGCTGAATGCACTGTGAAGTTTCTCAACATCTTAAGATGATAAGTAGTCCTGGATTTGATTGCTTTGTTATGGGCCACTTGCAAAAACACTCAATATTTCCTTTCTAAGATATAGTAAGCCAAAAAGTACATATAGAAAGTTCACTAAGTCATTGGCAAATAACCCAGTGTTGACTTTTAATTTAGAAATAACTGGCCCAAATGATCCCAGCTTTCCCAACTACAATCTTCCCCATGCAGAATACATTGATTTGTATTACCTTATTGTTTTCTCTTGTTGTTGTTCTCTTTTTAAATAACTTTATTTCCCTCTGATATAATATATGACCATGGATATCGAAGTTTTATGACTTTACATATTTTGAGCTCATAAATTCCCTTGTTACCTTTCCAGACTGGGGCTTTATCTTCTCTTCGCATGTTATAAAAACAGTGCTTTTTATCAATGTGTAACATAGAGAAAAGTGTACCAATCCCAATTCTACAGCATGACGAATGTTCACAAAATGAACACCATGGGGTAGTCAGCTCCCAGATCAAGGAACAGAACATCATTATTAGCACCCTGGAAGTCCCGCCCCATTTCCAAGTCCTATCTCCTCCCTCCTCCCACTGCCCCAGGATAACCATTATTCTGATTTCTAATATTAAGTAGTAGTTTTTTCTTGATTTTGAATTTCATACTTATGAAATCCTGTAGCATGTGGGTACATGTGTGTGAGAGACTTCTGTTACTTAACATTATGTTTCTGAGATTTGTTGCCTGAGCAATACTTCAATCATTCTAACTGCTCTACAGTATTTCATTGTTGGCCTGCCATAATTTATGCATTTTGCCATTGATAAGCATAGGGGGTTATTTCCAATTTGTGGCCATTATGAATAGTGCTGGCTATGAGTGTTCTGCTTCATGTTACTTGATGAATATATGCATGGATTTTTGTTGTGTGTTTATGTAGGAGTAAGATTTCTGGGGCACAGGTTATACAAATATTCAGCTTTAGCAAATAGTGCCAAACATATTTCCTAAGTAACTATACCAATTTACACTAGAACAGCAGTGCATGAGAGTTCCAGTTGCTCACCAACACTTTGAATTGTTAGTCTTTTAACTTTTAGATATTCTAGTAGTGTATAATTTAAATTTGAATTTTTCTAATGATCAATGAGAGAGAGCACTTTTCACATGTTTATTGGCCACATTAATATCCTCTTTTGTGACATGCTTATTGAAGTCTACTCATTCTCCTATTGGGTCATCTATCTCTTCATTATTGATTTGTGGAAATTCTTTATATATTCTGGATACAAGTCCTTTGTCAGATATATGTACTGCTAATATTTTCCTCTCAATCCGTGGCTTGCCTTTTCACTTTATTGTTCTTAATTTTAATGCAATACAATTTATCAATTTTATTCCTTTATGGTTAGTGATCTTTATGTCCCGTTTACAAAATCTTTGCCTATCTTTAGACCACTTTATCCTAAAATCTCTAGTGTGTAAGTTTTCACAGTTAGATCTACAATCAAGTTGGAATTTGGTGGGGGGTAGTTTGGGGATATGGTGTTAAATAAGAGTCAAGGTTCGGTTTTCTTTTTTTCCATATGGATATTCAGTTGAAATGCTGGATGAGATTACTTTTCTCCAGTAAGGTTATCCTATCTTCCAGTATTTTAATAGAACTGGGAAGTTCTCTTTAGTCAAATTAGGGCTAAAGTGATTTGAAACTCATCTGCCATTTTTTCCCCTTTAATTTCCTTATTTACACATATACATAATCATGATCAGTACATTATATTATTTTGTGTGTTTTACATTTCAAGACAACATTGTGATGCACATCTCATTCTGTTTCTTTTCCTTTTCCTTTTTTCTTCTTACTAAACATTGTTTTTTAAGATTCAGTTCTGCTTTAAGATATGAGATTGAATTTAAAACATAATATTTGGTGAACTGGTTCAGTTTTAGCTACATACACCATATACTCATTTGAACATGTATTTATCATATAAGATTTCCCCCCAATTCTTTGTTGCAATGAGTATCTTTGAATGTGTCATTTTTGTAATGTATTCCTAAAAATGGAACTGGAGCCCTGGCTCGTGTGGCTCAGTGGATTGGGTGTCAGCACGTGAACCAAAAGGCTACCAGTTCAATTCCTGGTCAGGGCACATGCCTGGGTTGCAGGCCAATCTATGTTTTTCTCCCTCTCTTTCTCCCTCTCTTTCCTTATCTCTAAAAATAAATGAATAAAATGGGACTGGATTATAAACTATAATACACATATTTAATTTTACTATGCAATTCTAAATTGCCCTACAAAACATATCAGTTTTTTTTTGTATGAAGCCATGATCTTTAGTTGGCCCCTTTCCATGGCCACTTTCCAACGGTCCTATCTGAGTTTATATCCCAAGACATGTTCTTCTTTATTTTTTTCTTGTTTCTATTCTTTTTAAATCAAAGTATAATTTACAGAGAATAAAATTTACTCTTTTTAGTGTATATTTCTGCAAGTTCTGATGAATGTATACAGTTGAATAACTACAACCACAATTAGATAAAACATCTCTACCAACTTCAAACTGGTTCAGCCTCCTTGGACTTCAAGTTTTTCCTAGTCAGCTATAAGAGACATTGAAAACTCTGCTGTGTGTTTCATAAACTTTCTGCTTTGTTTCTTATTCTCTTCCATGTTCTTGTACTTTTTGTCATAAGGACTCATCCAACGCCTTGAGGGAGAAGTCACTGACTGTGAGGTCATTTTTCCTGGTCTTTTTTCTCTCCAGGTGTCAGCCCCTCAAAGCTGGGTTACTGCAGCAGCTCTGGGACGCCTTCAGAGGTTGGATTTTTGGAATTTCATCCAGATTTTCTAGTTGCTCTCAATGAGAGCATTAGACTGCCACAAGCATTATAGGCCAACACCCAAGTCAGTCTGTCTACATTAAACGGACTCATTAAGACCTCTTCCCAAACTTGTTCTTTGGTGTAGATCTCAAAGAGTCAAAGAACAGTCATTGTTGGCAGCCATGACTATGCCAAGTGTTCAATCACGGAAAGAGCTTTGGAGTCAAACAACTGGATTCTAGTTCTGACTCTGCTACTTATTAATCATGTGACAGGGAATCTGAATCTGTGTCCTTCCCTTCAAATAGGAACAATAAAAACAACTGGTTTTACAGTTTTCTTTTGAAGATTAAATGAGATTATAGATCAAATACCTTGTACATAGTAGGCATTCCATCACTTATAGATATTATCATATAATATATTATTATTTCTCTAGGAGTTACGGAATACACTCATCTCTTAGAAATGATGAAGAAGGGGTGGGAGTGAGTAAGTAGGTGGTCCCATCATGCTAGATGCTGGAAAGTGTGAGCTTGATTGAACTTGTTTTATTCATAACTGTAACAAGACATACACAGTACATTTTTTCCTTAAAAATTCATAGAATTATACACGAACCATCTGAGTTGGAGGGATCTTAATTCCAAATGCTTCATGTTACAGATAAAATAATTAAGGGTCCAAGAGTTGTTAAATGATTTGGTCAAGGTCAATTCATTCATTAGTATACATTTAAGTGACCCCAATTCCCTAACATCACATACTTCTTCCTTTCTTGCTCTCATATTCAACTATAAATATAAAACAGAGACAAATCTCAAGAGACAATTATTAATGCTTTATTGTTACTGGCTCGTTCTAAAACCCATAGATCTATTTTTAAATATTTTATTTTAATTTCTATCCACACAAATGGTGTCACTTCCTGCCGGCTAAGACTGAAATAGCTACTTACCATTCCTTTCCCATTTCAAGGATATATCCGGTAGCTTTTCTTTCTTCTGTCGATTATTAAGAAATATTCTGCCTTGTTCTCCAATGTGTAAGACAGAAACGAGCTCACATAAATCCACAGAAAGTGGATCTCTCCACGTTAACCAAGTGAAACGGGCCCAGGGAGACCTCTACCATTCTCGGCACTGGAAGCATAGGTGGCCACTGTGCCCCACCCTCATGTTTTCCACCAAAGGCAGCACTCCGAGGATGCTTTTTTGGTGGGCCCCTTTGTTTAGGACATCTTTCAGCAGCGTGTATTCTACTAAAGGACAGATCAGCCTGGATCCCATATGGACCAAATAACTTGGAAGAACTTCATGATCCCAGAGCACAGAGTCATCTCATAAAATCCTCTACCTCACATCAGGATTCTCAAAGCCTCCTCATGGAACTCTCTTTCCCTACATCTTCCCATGGGTTACTCCTTTCTAGAAATTCATTTTCAGCCTAGATGTCTCCTCTGCAGAGAGAGCATTTCTCACCATCCAAGCTCTAGTGGTCTTCTATCACAACACGCTGTTTTATTTACTCCCTATAGGAAACGTGTGCTGTCTGTGCCCCACCAGAATGGGCGTTCTGTGAAGGCAGGGTCCTTGCTCATCACGGTGTGTCCCATTCTGGTGTAAAGTATCCACCCAGTGAATAAGTGAACATGGGCCTGTATCCTTCCAATACAACAGTCAGGCTGCATCAGCCCCTGGGTTTGAATACCAGCTTCACTACTTACTAACTGGGTGAATTAAGTGAATGACTTAAATACAGTGAACTTCTCAGTGCTTATCCTAAGATAAAAATGCGTATCTCACTAGGTTGTTAAAATGATCAAGTGAGATAGATGTGTGCGAAGTGCTTAGAACAGAACCTGGCACTAAAAACCCTTAATGTGCAGTAGTTATTACTATCCCCATAATTAAAGTAGAGCATATTATTATAAAAGAGTCATGGGGGGTATATAAATATTAAAGTTGAAATCGGGTCCTAATTTAATCACATAAGGTAAATTTTTTTTAATTAATTAAAACCAGGTTCTTCTTGTGGGCTATCCAAAATTATTCATTTTTATAAAGGATCCCTAATTCAACCTTTGTGATAACTCCCTGTTGTGATAAATTATTATTTGAGACCTTCTCCTTCACTCAACCCCTTGGTATCCATTTGGAAAATAGCATCTTCCTGTGAACACTTGTGCTAAGATTTTTAAAGCAGAATTTTAAACATTTTTTACAGATATGTATTGGCAATGTTTTTCCATCAGTGTCGTCAGCAGGGAGTTACTTTCTCTTTCCTATGCTACCGAATGGCTTTGACTAGGGGCATCCTGAGGGTTTTAAGAAAATCACTGCTCTTCAAGGACTAAGAATCTAATTGGGAGGAGAGATGATTCTTCTTTCCTTTTATCACACGTTGATTCTCCCCTAATGAATGAATGCTTTCATACAAAAATCAAATTTCCCCACATGCTGCTGGTTCAATCAAAGGAGCAATGAATAGCACCTGGCTCTTTGCCTCTGGCTGGAAAGGAGGCTGTGGAAGGGAGACCCACTCGTCTGCTGAACACAGCCCAGCTCTCCCTCTCTCTCCCACCCCCTCTTCCTTCATCTAGGTATCTCCCTTCCCTACCATGTCCAGTCCAAACTCAGCCTTGCCTGCAGAGAATTTCAGCAACTGCCTCCGAGCCAGGTCTGCCAGAATCTGTGCGTTGGACAGCCAATGAAAAGCTGTGGCTAAGGGAGCAGTGAGTAAAGGTTCGCCTAGGCATCTCTTTGACGTTCCAAGGGAACTGACAGTAGAGAAAGATCTTAAAACAGGGTGTGAACATTTTATCAACTTTCTGGCCCTTTGATCCTAAATCTGAAAATACAAAGGAAAGTATATCTAAGGAGAAACTCCACTTTTAGTCATTTTGCCGTTCGCTTTATGGTTTCTCATAAAAGCCTTTCTAGCTCTGTCTCACTAACAAGGTAGTTCATGAACATACACACAGACTCTGTAGACCAAAAGATTTTTCCACCGATAGCATTTTCTTCTTCTGTTTCCTTTCTTTTTTCTTTTTCTTTTTGTATTTATCCCCAAATTTTAAAATAAAAATACTGAGGGAATAGGAAACAGGGAAAGGGAAATTAGGTAAATAAATATTGACTCTACCAGAGGGTTTGGGAAGGGTACTGTGGATTTTTTTCTTTATAAATTTAAATGTTTCTCAGTCTGTTCTCCAGGCAAGTAACTCCTTGCTTTCTTCTCCTGTGCCTTCACTCAAGTCTGAGGGTCAAGGATGGGAGGTCTTGCGGGGTGGGTACTATAATCTGCATCAGTATTTGATTGTCGGGAATTTTATTTTTAAGGCAAAAATTCCTGGGCACCTCTGAGGTGTATCCCATATATATATATTTTAAAATAAACATCGCCAGAAGATTCTGAGATGCAGCCAGTCTGAGAACTCCCATTTTAGGGTGATGGTACCCTGTAAGTGCCATGAGGCCAAGTCCAAGGTTATTTGCTCATTGTATGCCGATCCTGTTCCCGGCACCTAGAGGGTACTTGATCCACATTTGTTTATAAATTTATGCATAGGCACACACTTTATAATGTGTCTCCATTTAAATTCCATCCTCTAGTACCCTGCAAATCCCTTAGCAAGTGGTTCTTAATTGGGGGAGCAGGGAAAGAGGGAGCAGAGATTGCTTTGGGGAATCAATGAAGGCTAACGAAAGCTGAAACATGCACTATCTGGCCCACAGTTTCGGGGAATTCACAAACTTCCCGGAAACTCGTTTGTGGTTGCTGTTTATTCATTCCCTCATTATTCATTTCGTAATGCCCGCCTGGGCACTGGTCGGGGGGTGAGGGGAGCCTTCGAGCTGCAAGGGACCAGACTATGAACCAGGTTTAGGCAAGCATTTGGCTAGGAGGTAGCTCATAGGTTTTCTTGTCCTCTTCTCCTCAGATTTATAGAAAAGACCTCCAAAATTTAGCCCACAGTACAAGAAAAGGAATTGCAATGGGATCTGGAGCTCTTACCACTTTCTGGCTTTGTAACCTAGAAATGTACTTATATGTTTTATCACTCTAACTACATTTTTGGCTCCTTGAAGGCAGGGCCCACACCCCATGTATGCCAAGCAAGGTGCTTTCGTTATATCAACAATACAGTAATTGATGTGTGCCTTTGTGCTGAGTGGGAAGGGGTAGTAGATATTCAGGGAGCTAAAGGTAGCCTGAAGCAACTGTTCAGAATAAGGAAATGGGTGGCACCTGGTTTTGCTGACTTAATTTAGGAACCCCAGTTCCTAATTTGCAAACCGGCCTTTCTCAGATGCATACAAACCATAGGTAACACACTAGGCAGGCTTCTGTTTGGGTTTGATTTGTTTGTTTGTTTTTTACCTTTAAAACCTGAAATGAGAATCTAGGACTCCAGGACCAATTTCTAGCAGTGCCATTTCAAACCAATCTCTTGACTTTGACAGAGGGTGGGAATGGGGGAAAGCAAGGTAGGTTCTTACGGGCCTGTTGGGACCCATGTTATTCTACTAAATGAAAGGCTGAGGTTGCAGTTCCCATATTCACACTTCTTAGCATCCCTTGTTGTATCATGTCGGGGCAGGTGTAGGGGTGTGATGGTGACTTAAGGTCACAGTTATTATTATTTCGGTCTAATGTTTAATACTTAGTGCTGTGCTTCAAGTGCAAGAGAGTTAACTCTAGATTATCTCCTTGCACATTTCTGTAATTATTTCTAGTCCTCTAGCACCTCCTCTTCTTGACCCACTGGTCAAGTTCCTCACCGTCAACAGCAGAAGACCTTGGACAAAGCAAAGGGTCTTTGAGAGCTTGAAGTTTAGATGGCTTGAGGGTTGAGCTTCGAGGAGGGATGTCCTTCACTGTTGGCGTGTGTCGTACTCCCTATTTTGCATTAACTATGCCACCTTCTCTACCCCATTATTTAAAATAATTTAGGGGCTGATTGTGTAATAATTGTATTTATTTGCTTTAAAATGCACTATATATATATATATATATATGTTTATACCTATGCCTCACTTCCCTTTCCAGGGCCTAACTAACACTAGGACCTGAGGGGAGAAAACAACATTTTATAATACATAGTCTACATTAACAAAAATTCATTCCACTTAACTGTGTTTCCTTTTTTCTTCTACACCAGGTATCATTAAAACATTCCAAGATCATCCAGTCGAATTCCACAGGGATTGGTGATCAATAAGAAGGCTCAGGTGTGGATATCTGATTGTTTACCTGTGAGTAGAGTTTATGTGACTTGGGAGTTGGGAGGGACTCATTTCTCAGCAACTATATAGCCTCTCTGCCTAATTTTCTAAATTCTTGCCTCTAAAGATGAATTGTGAGAAGCCAAGTTTTCTGCTATGTCCCTCATCGTCACTTACCAGGCAATCTATCAAGTTCAGAAGGGAATTTTTTGCTTTTTTTCCCCCTTTTCCTGCATGTATAATATCTTAAGCAAAACAGTCCCCTTTCAATAATGAAGCTCTCACTTTCTGTAATGTATGCTGATACCGTGAGGGAATGTCGAGAAGATGGGTCAGTCTTCTGGGGGGGAAGAAGCTCACTTTGCACAGACACTGGTGATGTCGGGAGCATTAAGTGCCCCTCACTTTTTCTTTGGTTCTTTTTTCTTTTTAAGATATGGTTTGTTTTCAACATTTTATTTATTTATTTTTTCTTTAGAGAAAGGGGAAGGGAGGGAGAAAGAGGGGGAGAGAAACATCAATGTGTAGTTGCCTCACGTGACCCCAACTGGGGACCTGGCCCTCAACGTGAATGGGAATCGAACTGGTGACCCTTTGGCTCACAGGCCAGCACTCAATCCACTGAGCCACAACAGCCAGGGCTCTTTGGTTCCTTTTTTTTTTTTTTTTAATCTTCATCCTTGATTTTTAGAGAGAGAGGAAGAGAGGGAGCAAGATAGAGAGAGAAACATCAATGTGAGAGAGAAAAACATTGATCAATTTCCTCCTATATACACCCTGACCAAGGATAAAACCCACAACCTAGGTATGTGACCTGACCAAACACATGACCTTTATGGTATATGGGACAGTGCTCCAACCAACTGAACCACCCAGCCAGGGCTTCTTTGATCTTATTTTATTCCTTCTTCTTTCTTCTCTTTTGTGGAATATGCCCCAAACCATTCCTGGGGGGCTTGTCCTACCCAACTTTGCCCCCCTTTAGCTAACTCCACTCTTGAGTATGTGTTTGACTCCCCAGCTGACTGTCCAGGGGTCCCACACATCAATACCTTCCTTTGGGACCATTTTTTTCATCAGCCAATCAGAACAGATCAGAGTGGACAGTAGGAGAGGCCCAGGATTAGACCTTCACTGTCCAAAAAGACAGAAAGCCAGTCCTTGTCAGGGCCAGGTGCCATGGAATATTGTCTTGTCTGGACAGTAAAGGGGCCAGCTGGGGGAAATGTACCTCTTTTGCTCCCTGAACTCCCTCCTTAGTCCATTGTTCCCTGCTGATCTCCCCACATTACCTGTGCTTTAGAGAAAGCTTTGGGGACATTTCAGGGTTTCCCAGCAATGCCAGATTGTGGGCTGGTGGAGTGTTGATGGGCCATGGGTCATGACAACCATAACAAGCTTCTCCTCGCTGGGCTCCACATCAAATATCATTTCTAATGGGGTCATGTTTATGCCAGCACTGAATTTCCCTAATTTTTCCTGCTCACTGTGATGCAAGTAAAAGGGGAAAAGGTATTTGTTTCTCTTTTATCTTCCAAAGTGTTATTTCTTTTCCTTTAAGTTCCCTCCTTGCCTTTTCTTCTTTTTCTCTCTACCTTAGTTTGTTCTTTAGCAGAGACCTTTGATCTTTCTTTGGATTGTCTGATTATTAGCAAAAGAGGTTATCAGAGGTCTGGAAGCATCCTCCTTCTCTGCATACTCCCACCCATTTTTAAAAAAATGAACTTACAGATACCAGCTTTCTTCAAGCACCTTCCTGTATACTTTGCTCTTGGTGTTCTTCGAGTAGCCAGGAAAAAGATGCCACTTTTCCCATAGCTACCCAAAACGTCAATGACACCGTACTCAGTGATTTTCATGCACATTGTTAGTTACCTAAGAGGAGAAAGGAAAAATTCTGAGGTCAAGAGAAAACAGCTGTGCAGCCTGTGAATGGCCAAGGTGGGCTGTTCCAAATGAATGGTGGCCAGTGGCCAGCAGAGGTGCCTCCCGACTGTGTTTCATTAATTTCAGGCAGCTGAAGGACTTGGAGAGAAAGATAATTTTCCCATGACCATGTAAAAGAAGTGCTTTGAGTTGTGTGCAGGCTTTGCCCTTGTTTTAGAACAGCGTAAATGGGAGACTTTATAACCACCGTGGGCCAGTATTTTTGGAGTCACTTGAAGCTCCAGATGGAGTGGAAAGAGAAGGGTTTCTTTTTTTTTTTCCTTCCTTTTTCCTTGAGTTTTGCTGAACAAGCCTCCCTGGACACCCTTGACAAAGTGTTGGGTCTCCTGTTTAATTCAAGTGTGCCCACACTTGTTATAGCAAGATCTAAAGGGGGTCTCTCTTAGCTAAGAGTCTTTCCAACAGATTTCGGGTTGTGGTTGTAGAATGAGGCTCAGATGTGAGAAAGTCTTGAATCCACTCCCTCCCTAAGAAGACTCCTTAAGAGTCTTAACCCAACGAGACTGCTTTCAGGTGCTTGTCATGGAGGATAAGAAGGAAAACATACAGTGAGCTCAAATTTGGTTAGGGACAGAGAGGACATGAGGAACATGGATTCCCATGGTTTCCCAGTATCCTAGAAACCTTCATAATAAAGAGGGTAAGAGGATATTCCAGCATTACCATGTACAGATTTTTAAATTTTGGCCAAATGATGGCATTTTCCAGGCCAGGGGATTACACCTGGCCCTCAGAAGCATGTCCATGGAAGCACACATCCCTGCCCAAGCACGGCTATTGATGGAAAGAGGTTGTGCCCGGGTGGACATGCCAAGAAGGAGGGCACCAACAGCAGGGAGAAACACAGACAACGGTACCAGGAATTCTTACCTATCTCCTTCCAGGCTTTAGTTCCAGTATGCATGAGTTAGTATGTGGCAAAGAGAAACAAGATGGTTGTGCTGTATAGCTTTCAGCGGAAACTACCGGAAGTCTTTTATTTTTATTGTTATTCTGTTACAGTTGTCCCAGTTTTTCCCCCTCTGCCCTCCTCCGCCCAGGCCACCTGCTGCTCCCAGAGTCATTTCCCACACCGTTGTCCATGTTCTCAAAAGTCTTACCTGAGGATCCGACTGTGATAAAATGTGTACAGGTCAAGGACTCTGACTCAACTGCTTCCAAACTCTGCTTTGGGATGTTCAACAAAACTAAGTTGTAAGACCTTGCGCTATTCCACGCGGCAGACCTCCAATGGGATTAAGGAGAATAAGCCCTTAGTCCGCGTGGAGGCAAAAAATCTTGAGACATTTTCCCTCCCACTATTCTCTGTATCTCAGGTCCAACTTAATGTCAAATTAAATCTAGATTTTTTAATTGACTTTTACTAGAGGAGATGACAGAATTGCATGCCCAGAAATAGATATTTTAGGCCAAACTTAATTCTTAGATTTTTTTCCCCCCTCCTCTTTTTGGCTAATTCCAAACAAAATGTCTATCATTCACTCTAACACCAGCCTTTAAGAGCCAGAGACAAATGGAGTCTGAATATTCACGCCCATGTGGTACAAATGAGCTGTGATTTCAGGATGCTGGCTGTTTCTCTGACAGGGGAAAAGAGCAGTTGACTAGTTTAATATTTTTGGCTGAAAACACTTTGTTCAAGAGGGATGGAAAAGGCCAACATTAATATTGAGTCCTATTATTTAATGACCGAAAATGATATACCATGGAATAGAGCATCCTGAGTCTGGGAAAAATTGTGTTGATCACATCCAGAGATGCGGAGGGGGAGTGAATACAAACGTGTGGGGTGGGAGGAGGGGGGGCAGAAGGAAGGAGTGCATTTTCTCCCAGTTCTTCAGAGAATTCCACCCGTAAGTATACTATGCCCACAACTGTGAATCTGATTCCATCACAGACCTACAGAATTTATAAACATAAAGACATGTGTTACAATGAGAGACTCTGGGGACATATCTAAATGCCTCCCCCAAATTGCTTGCTAATGGTTTAGAAATAAAAGATGCACTTGGGGTTGTTGGGGAGGCTTGTGACCACTATTAGCACCGTCTGTCTTTTTTTCTTGTTCTTCAAAGATATATATTCAGTCACCATTAAGTTATTCATTTTCCAGCTGTATATTGAATTGGACCTTCTCCAACCCAGGTGCTATATTAGGTCCAGGCTGCATTAGCAATTCTCGTGTTCCTCCATTCTCTCCTATAAAATGGACTTTGGTTTTATTCAATGCGATGGAAAATTTGGTGAATCCAATAATGTGTTCATTGACGTAAATTGTGATTTCTGATACTTTTATTTGTTTTTCATTGGCCTCATCTTGGCAAAAAGTCATAATATTTTAAATTTCTCTGCCCTCTCATCCACCTATTATACTTAATTATGTGGTTTATGGCAAAACACTGCAATGCACTGGCTATATCTGCAATTCTACTTTTCTGAAAGTCACTTTGAAAAATGATGCATAACTGACCCCCGACATTATGTTTCCTAAATTCTGGTTTTCATGAAGCAGTTTTTTAAAGAGGGGATATAGCAGTAGTTTTGAAGTAATTGAAAATTAAAAGCAAAGCAATGCTGCTGTGGTAGTTTTATGGAACGCTAATGAGACTCAAAAGTAAAAGACCCACGGGGGATTTGCCATGAAACCAATGGAGCTTGAGCCGTAGGGCCTTTCCCTTGGACAGATTCCTGCTGCAGCCCCTTGTGCCTAACTATTGACCCATTTAATATCATGTTCTCTTTCTTTTTTTTTTTATTATTTATTTTATTTTTAGAGAGAGGGGAAAGGAGAAAAAGAGGGAGAGAAACATCACTGTGTGGTTGCCTCTCACTCACGCCCCCAACTGGGGACCTGTCGTGCAACCTAGTCATGTGCCCTGACTGGGAATCGAACCAGCGACACTTGGCTCGCAGGCTGACGCTCAATCCACTGAGCCACAGCAACCAGGCTCATGTTCTCTTTCTTAAAGAAGGCCTCCCACAAAACCTGAATCTGCTCTGAGACCGAATCAAACAGATAAACTTAGATGATTCAGCGGGTACCTATAGATAATTAGATAAGCAGAAACAAAGAAAGGGTCAAAGCTGAGAAGTGTTATAAATTGATTTTTAAATTTAGAATAAATTCGGCTTATTTTATAAGGTGAAACTCGCTTAAATGAAACATTGAATCAGTTTGCCAAAGCACAAGTGGACATAAACAGGACTTTTACTTCATTTATAAACATCAAATATGAACTTACCCTACCTAACATGGAGCAGGCCAAATCCTCTGGACAGCAAATGGCTCCTAGGCAGGGGCATTTGTAGAGGAGCAAAGGTCCTTCCAGGCAATCACACTGTCCTTTCAGCATTGAGGTTCTTGCCGCAATCTGCCTGCATTATGCATTTACAGGTCTTAGGAGATGAAGCATAATAGTGTGATTAAAAGCACAGGCGGTTGGGCCTGGCTGCCTGGCTGTAAATCCCTGCTCTACCCTTTATTATATCCGTGACCTCAAGCAAATGACATACCTTCTCTGGACCTCAGTCTTCTCATCTGTAAAATGGGAATAAGAAGGACTGTTATAAAGATTTAAAATGATATTCATAAAGTTGTTAGAGCTGGGCTTGGTGAATCATAAGTGCTGTGTTACCACTGGCTAACTAACTACATTTCTCAATCTGGTTGTAACCCACTATGAGTTCAGTTGTGGTTTCGGCGTTGCGTCTGTGCATAGTGCCTGGCCTGGCCCATGATCAGCTGTTAATGAAGGACTCCATAGATCGGGGATCACAGACCTGTAGCCTGAGGCTTCCATTGACCTGCACATGTGCTTCCTTTGCTCAGCATGGGTTTAAAAGAAAAAAAATTGGATTTGAATGCTCTTAAGGATGCATGCATTCTCCATTTCCCCATGGGCTACCATTCCCCAAATATTGACCACTTTAATCCTTAAAAGCATTTGAGTTTGCCCTTCCTAGTATGAAGGAGTGAGCACATAATATGTGAAGACTCCTACAGTTCTGGCTCCTATGTTAGGAGTAGGGAGATGGGGATAATGAGGAAGTGCGACCTGAGCCACTCTCACTCCCTGAGGCCCTGCCTGCAGTTTTCCAACTAACCTCCCCATCCCTACTTCTATACTAAAAGTCACAGAAGTGAAATAAAAAATAGAGAGGTTGAGTAAGTACCGGCTTGAAACAGAGATGCGCACCACCTGATGCCAGAAGATCATTTTCATTATGGACTGAGTTGACTGAGGTTATATCTGCCGTGCTGGGGTCAGGAACAACTCAAAAGCTCAGTGACTTAAAATAAAAAAGGTTTGTCCCTCTTGCTTTCTCTCTAACCCTGGATAGGGGAGGTTCTCTGGTCCATATCATTGTCATCCTTGCCTGGGGACCTCAGCTTACAGCTGCTATCTGGAGATATTGCTGGTTGCCATGGTAGAGAGAAAAGAACTCTCTGAAGGGTCTCACATCAACAGTTAAATGGTCTGCTCCAGCAGTGACCTGACACTTGTGTTCACAACTCATTGGCCAGGGCCAGTCACTGGGCCCCCCGGACCACAAAGAGACCAGCGAGTATAGTTTGATAATGTGCTCAGAACAAAACGGGAACATAGGACAACTGGCACTAAAGGTCATAGCTGTGGCATTATTTGGAACTTCAGTTCTCAGGCCAGAAGCTTTTCAATAAGTCCAACTCAGCAAATATTCCCATGTATCTGTAAGGGCACAGAAAATGAAAAACCACAACAGTAACAACAACCCACACCATGAGTGGGTAGCAAAGGAGATCTAGGCCCTGACATTGAACGGCTTCAGACTTGCTCAGGAGAAGGCGAAGTTCTGAAACATTTGAATAACAAAGCCGTATAACGTTGAACATCAAAAAAAAAAAACAAAAAAAAAACCAGGGACAATGACGTTGCAGAAATTGAAAGAAGATGGTTCTGGAATAAAGATAACACTGAGTTAGACTCTAAAAAATATATGGGATTTGCAGAAGGACTGGAGGCCATTTCGGGTTACAGAAGAGAGGAAACAGGGACAAAGGCCCAGAGGCAGAAACGATGGCTAGATCGTTGCTGGACCAAGGAGTTGGCCTGGATTGTGTTCGCATGTGAGGGTGGGGTCGGGAGAGGAGCCAGGTGATGGGAACTGTGGAGCTAGTCCATGCAGGACCTCTGAGGTCTACAGGAAACAGGATGGTGGCATGTGGGAGTAGGTCATCTTTCCTCACTAACGTCCTCTAAAACCAAGGCACCTAAACTTCCCAGTCACTAGGCCTCACCTGCTTATTCCCCAAACGAAGAGTCCTGGATGCCCACCCGCTTCCCAGACTCACAGGGCAGTCACTGAATGGAGACAGTAGTAAACCTTGGGTTGCTCCTGATACCAGTTTAAAGCTTCTTTGGTTGCTCCTCCTGCTAAGAAAGAATAGTCAAGTTCAAGTGAAATAACCTCTTGTTGCTAGGGTCAGCTCAGCCTTTTTGCTGTGTAACATCTGTTTTTGAAATTCGGCTGAGACCCTGACTTAAATCTGTTTAACTTAAAAAGCAGCAAGAGAACATCTTGTTTTCATGAATGTCCAGAGGCTGTGTGTCAACAAATAAAAGGTCTGTTTGTGGTACTCAAAGTGGAAGAGCTGGTTTGTGAGATGTTGTGCCACTGGGGGAGATTTATTGTGGGCTATTTGTTTCTTGGAATTGTGAAGCAAAGTTTGGAGAAAATAAGTGGACCAGGCTCTTCCAAGTCAGCCAATTTCTGTTTGACAAGGGTGAGAAATGTGCTTTTGTTGTCAGACAGCCCCTGATCTGGACGGTTTCTAGAACGATGTCTGCACTCATGCCTCCTGCATTAGCTCTGTTAAGGTAATGCCTTAAGTCGACGCCTTGTGTCTGTATAAAATCATTGTTCTTCTATTTCCCACAGAGGATCTGAGGTGGGAAAGAAGGGGTGAGAATAGCTGGCCGTCCCTCAAACCTGATGAGCTACTCCACTCCTCACCCACTTCGTTAGGAGAGAAGAGGGGAGAAGAGTTTGGTTTTCAGCACCTAGAAGAGTGAGTGTCTGGCACGTAACAGATGTCGAGACACATTTGCTTAACGAATACAAATTCTAGTGTTTATGTCCCCTTTATGAATGCACGTCTGTATGTATGTTAATATCATTCCTGTTAGGAAAAGCTATTTCTGCCTCTGTCTTATGCTAGCCCCCCCACTCCCCCTCAAACCACTAGGTCATTCCTGTAGTTCTCTCTCATACCAGCTTGTGTTTTTCCTTCCTAACCCTTATCCCAATTTGTATTTTATGTCTGGCCTCTCGCCACCATCAGACTATCAGCATGATGAGGGCAGGGTAGTGGTATTCACAGCTTAGGTGCCCCACCAGACAATGTAGCTAGTATATGAATGGCACTTGAAAATACTCGTTGAATGTTTTTATTGAAGTTTTCATGGTTGTAGAGACTTAATCACTCTTAACTATACATGAATTTAAACACAATGAAAAAAAAGCTAGGGCTTATAGTGCAGTTGCACATACAGGAGCCTTTTGTGTGACACACTCACATTTATTTGACCATACGCTCTACTGAAGGTCGTGGTGGGTTGCATTAGTCTAGCCATTTTTATGTTCTCAAAGTTTTCAAGGCACATCTGCCATTATTGCTGGCCAAGATTAATGTCATAGCACATGGCAATATTTGGGAGTTATTTTTCTCTCAAATAGATAACTAATTCCTGGTAGAATTAAATCTAAGACTTTAGCCTTATTAGCTAAATTTTGGCCCACCAAACCACCTAATAAAGGCAATACAAGGATCTATAGTCAGAAAGACATCTTGGGTGCCTGGTAGGCATATGGCTTAATATGCACATCCATTCATCTAGTGGTCCCCGTAGACCTTTCTGGAGGTCATGCAAAATATGAACATTTCAACACGAGTGGGAACAGACTGGATTCACTTGCTTCATTTTGCTTTGGCTGCTTATATAGACAGGGTTGAAATGGGAATGATTTGTGAGTTCCAAAGGAGCTCTAGAGAAATGCTCATTCGTTTACAAGAGGTGCAATTCCACAATAGTTTTCTTGCTTTGTGTACTTGAAAACATTCCCAAAGCAACAAAGTTGGATGCAGAAAAAATAATGGGAGAAAAGAAAAATAATACTCCGAATTCTGAACAATTCTACTTTAATAGGTTGATCTGTCTGCCAGCTGGCTGCAGTGTTGACTACTTGTAATATATACTTTTGGTAGGCCACATTTAGTTCTTGGAACTGTTTATATTAGACTGCAGAAACTTAATTATTCTAAAATTGGCAGAACTCACTTTGGTTACTTAATACAAAATTGCTTAGTCATCTTCATACATAGTGTGGACAGCATTGTTTAAGTGTGAAAAATTGGGAAATGCAAATGTGCTCCAAAGAGATTTTAGGTCAGGTAGAAAAACAAGAAGGTGACATTTTTTTTCAAGAGGCTTAGCAGGTGGTTGCCACATGTTTTAATTTGACAGTCTAGGTGACTATGGAGTTGAAGTCCTTGATTGCAAGTATTTTTCTGTTTTCTTTGTGGATTTTGTCAGAAGTAAAAAACTGCTGCTTCTGCTTCTTAGTTTGTATTCTAATCCTGCATTTTTCAGGGTTCATGGTTTTCCAGCAAGAGTGTGAGGAACTCTAGCGTCAGCTGTCAGAACAGCTTTCTTCTCAGAAACAAACAAGGATGTCATTTCAGCCTGGTTGTTACTGAGACCCCGCCCCCCCCTTTGTCTCTTTTGATTTGACTATATCTTACCATACCTGAACTACTGCCTTCCGAATGCGATACATATTTATAGAGCTTCAGCAAGAAGTGGGCAGGCAAAAAGAGTTTCTTCCTTGTATTTCTGAGTCTTAAGTGGTGCTGAAGAGCTCCAGTTTTCCCAGGAATGTCCATGGCAACCTCATGCTCTTCCTATGACCTGGGCTGGGGCTCCTAAGAGAGATGGTGAGAAAAGATAAAAGTCCTATAGCCAATGGGTAGTGACACCAGGCCTGCAAAGGGTAGGTTCCCAAGCAAACATCCAGAACAGGGCCTTATGTTTCTAATTACTGAGCATGGTCAGGGAGCAAAATCAGGCAACACTTCTTTTTAGACTGATGGAAGCATTTAAATCAGCTCCGAATGTCAGTATTTTCTAATTATGATGGAGGAGTGGCAAGGAATCTCCAAAGGCCTTGGAAATTTGGAGTATTTCAGGTCAACCCTGATTCTCTTAGTTTCTTATTCATCATATGTCTACTTTGTCCTTCCTTCTCTTTGAACGTCACGGAACAAACATATTCCCCTGGTTAGGAATCCTCATACCCCTCTTCCTGAAACCAGAATGTATTTCGAAGACAAGGTTCTTTTCCACTAGAGGAAAACAACTCCAACTCACTATATAAAATGGAGCTGCATAGTAAACTATCACCACCCCCAAGGTTAGTAAGAATTCAAATGCAGACATGCATTTTGACGATGTGTTAGCTGAATTTAAATCAAATAAGATATGCCCTGGGATTCATTTCAGTTCAACGAATGTAAACCTAAGGCTGACTATTAGATCTATAACAGTCAGATCTTTGAGGGATTTCAGTTCTCTAGGAAAGACAGTTATGTCTATAGACTAAGTACTTCAATAGAAATATAATGTGGGTATCAGGACAAACTCATGCCAGTGAGTTAATGGTTCAGAGATCCTGTAGTCTTATGCTGGTCTTAAGCCTGTACTGTGAGTCATTCCCTACATGAAGAAAAGTCCAGAAATCCCCAAACTAACAAATTGCTTAAATTACCATCTAAATGACTCATGTGAGAGCAAAGAAGAAACAGTCTGGATGCTTTAAAATTTATTATTTAACTGCTGTGTATATTTATATGTTTAAATTATGTATCTATTATGTCTAAAGGACATAATGGATAATGTCCTTTGATTTGGTGTCAAAGCTTCTTATCTTAGATTATAAACTCCTAGAAGATCATCTCTAACTTGCTTCATGATCCCAAAGCACAATAAATGCATTTGATGATCATGATTAATAGAAGTTGAAAAAAAACTCACTAGGGAGTAAGTAGTCCCTGGTCAATAATAAGATGTCCTTCATGTACAAAAATGTTGCCTTTGACAAAGTACCTTGTGACATACCTTTGAATTGTTTCCAACAGTGTAAATTGGTTTGCATTCTGCCTTCTGAATTCTGCCTTCTGAACTCTTCACCTTGCTAAGATCTTGTATTAACAAGATAGCTAACTAAGGCTCTGGATCTCTATTTTGATCACTAAACTGGAAATATTGGTTGAAAAACCAATCATAAAGAACAGACTCGTGGGTTGCTGATATTTTATAGCTGAGTAGACCAGAAAGGCCAAAAGGTCACGCACAAGTAAAACTACTATTATGTAAAACATGATGATCTCTGTACCATATTTTTAATTGATAAAGAACTATGACCTTTGGTTCCAAACAAACTACTTTTAGGCCTGGTTGTGCAATTTGAAGTGTCTCAGCTTCTTTTGTATTTGCCGAGCATTTCATTTTCTTAGTAGAAGTGCCCAGCCACAGCAACATCACCCGATCTAAAAGATCCTTAACAGGAGAAGAGATAGGTCACTAATGAGGGGACTGAAAGAGCACATCCGTGCTCTGAGATGTTGACCTGTACCACACCTCACATTGCATTCCCATTCTTCTAGGAGGTTGTAGACAGGCTCCGTGTCTTACACACCTTCATGTCTCTGACCTACGTAACATCACTTCACACAGTACAGTCATTTTGTGATAGGAGGTGGAAGGCCTTACAGCAGGGCTATCCAAGAGAACTTTCTGTGATGACATAAATGTTCTCCGTCCTGTCTAATATGGAAGCCACAAGACACATGTGACCACAGAGCACCTGAAAATGGGTTAATGAAGCTGAGGAAGTGAATTTCTAATTTTATTTCATTTTAATTAATTTGAACTTGAATCGCCTCATGTGACTAGTAGCTGTAGACTCTTATAAATATCTTTCACAACAGTACTGTACAGATGGTCATTTCCCTTCCACCTGACTATTTCCAATAATAGGAGTTCACACCATCTCAGCAGCCCTACCCCATTGTCAGATCATTATGTTGGATCCAAGACCCCAGGCCTCACCACATCAGAACTAGCCTCTGTTATTAGGAATACAGTTAGAAAGCATATTTGTACTTTTTTTTTTTTACAAAGCTATACTTTTTTTTCCCCCTCACACAGACACGAGTTGGTGGAAAATCCTTCAGGTTCACATCTATGCCTTTTACTCTTTTCTAGGGGCCAAGAGGGCAGCAGTGGCCCACATGCCTGTTCTGATTTGGTATTATCCTGTGTCTTTCAGTCTAATTCTCCTTGAATTTGCCAAGGAAAAGTGTTTTTAACTCTTGAAAAGGGCACAGAAGGAACCGTGTTCCAATTTTTCATTTCTCCCTCTTCTAGGAAAACTTTCAGGTTGGTTTAGAGATCAGTGTAAAAGCAATCCTGGTTTTCCACTGATTAGCTATATCTAAGGAACTGATACAGAAGTTCTGTATGTCTTCGTCAGCTTTCTTTAAATGGAGATAAATCTACTTCTCTTACTGGGGAGAATCAAACAACAATAGCCATTGAGTTTTGAACAATACCAAGTGCTCCAAATAAGGTAGTAGCATTTGTGATAACATTTGGTTTTAGTAACATTAAGTCTGTCATTTCTTTTGTTTGACAAATGGAAAATTACAGATAGAGAAAAAGTAATGATAAAAGCCTGAGTTGGAAAGGAAATAAGAAATAAGACATAACCTGTTAGCTCTTAGGAGGGCTTTGTGTTCTAGACTCTATGGATTAGAGAACAGAAACGATGTGAGGAGTCCAAGTTCTTGTTGCTCTCACTCACTCTTATTTCTATATTGTTGTTCTTCACAAATGTGCCTTGATGATTTCATGTATTTTTTTTTTTAAGTAGCACAGATTTTTGGAACAAGATGATGAAGGTTGAGCTAAAGTTAAGTCCAAACTGTATGTTACAATCCATGTGTTTATTTGGTTTTTGAGTCCCAAATGAACCATTCAGTTCAGAAAAGAGCAAAGCAGGTTGATAAATTGAAATTTTTTTAAAAAGGACAAAAGTTCATTTTCTACAGTCAGAAAGAAAACACTGCCAGATTTACTGTGTAACTACTGCAAATGTGGGTTTATATAACTTTTGAGATTCATATATAATCTATTACCAAGGTCTTTAATTCTTTTTGTAAACACTGATCAGTCAATAAAATACAGAGATGAATCAGCTTGAGTTACATTTTTATACTCAGAATGATAAAATCTAGGATAAAAGGCTAATGGTTAAAATTAGCTATAATTCCTGAGTGCCTATCATATTTCAGCAGTTTAATAGTGAAAATATTTTAAAAGACTGTATCTATTCACAAATGGCCTTAAGAACAAAGCATGTAGAAAGTAAAATATCAATAAAATATTTAAATACTAATTAGAACAATTGAGGAGCTGCAGCAAGGCAGGATATTATTAATTACCAAAATGAATAGTAAAAGTTCAAGGAGGGAGCTCTCACTTCCAAGCTAGAGTCCTCAGGAATGGCATCATGAAGGAAGTAGAATTTGAGCCAGAAATTTATAACTGAATAAAATATGGACAGTGAAGATAATAGAGAGCCCATTCCAATGGATGGAATGGTATTAATAATGAAAGTGCAGAAATGAAAAATTATATGACACATTTGAGAAACAATAAAATATTTTTATCTAGGATATGATGGGATGATCTGCCTGAAAGAGGTTATTGCTTTAATTTTTTTTTCAGTTTTATTCATTGATTTGAGAGAGCAAGAGAGAGAGAGAAAGATGGAGAGAGAGAGAGAGAAACATTGATTTGTTGTTCCAGCCATTTACACATTCATTACACATTAATTCTTGTATGTGCCCTGACCAGGAGACAAGCCCATAATTTTGGCATATTGGGACAATGTTCTAACCAATTGAGATACCCAACCAAGGCAGTTAATGCTTACTTTCTACATAAGCAAATTAGAAGACAATGCACTTAGATAGCAAACCATTTAGACCTGGAAAGAAGAAAACATGGGCATGCCCTGTTTGATGCATCCACCTTTGCTGGATTAGAGTAACTATAGACCCATGTTACATGGAGTAGGATGACACCTTGAATAACTTCTCATTTTACAGAGAAGAAAAGCTTGAAAAGGGTCAGTAGATCTCCTAATTCCGAGTCCAGGTCATTGTTTGCCAGGGATTTGCAGAGGGAGACAATTGAAGATTTGGGGTGAGTGGAGATAATTTGAAGAGCAGAAGTGGGGAGCCTGATGGAGTATGTTAAACCCAGAAATCACTCAGTAAATGTCCTATGAAGAGAAGCATCACTGAGATGCAGTGATGACGCTACTAAAATTAACACAAACCTTTAGGGGAGACAAAACATGGCCCCTGACTTCTCTCCCAAACCCCTGAATCTCCTGAACAAAAATCAAAAAGCAGATTATGGGTGTGACCCAAGGTGGGAGATGAGCATGATAGGCCTGCTAGAAGCTTAAAGAAACAACAAAGCCTGGACAATACGTTTCAGGAAGGCAGGGACCTTTTCAGTTTTGTTCACTGTTGACTCCCCAGGGTAGAGAATATAACCTGGTGCGTAGTAAATGCTCAGTAAATATTCATTGAATATTGATGGTATAAATGTTTTGTGAGGCTTCAGTGAAGCAGCTGGACCATGCAATTTACAGTGGGCACATAATGATGACTAGCTAGAAAGGATATGAGTGTTGAAAGACTAGGGTTCCTTGCCATAGCAGATAAATAGTTATATTGTGAATGAGTCTATAGCGGGTCAGAGCAGGAAGGCAGCTATTGAGGAAGGTGCAGTGCAAGAAAAGAAACTAACGTCTCACAGAAAAATATACAATGGTGTGCTCCAAGATACGGCCATCCTAGATTATGAATCTTACAAAGATGCAACAGTAAAAGTATAAGGACTTAATAAATATTTGTAAGGTTTAATTTCATGAGGATTTCTGAGACATGATAATTTTATGATTTAAACCAAATGGGTTTGAAATTGAAGAGACATGGGTAATATTAAAAACCACTTCATACTTGAATTGATATGATCCAAGGAATTAAATGCCCATAGTTCTCCCGGAACTTCCCTTGGGCACTTGTACTTACTTCCTGAAAGGGAAAACAATTCCTGAAGGGAAGTGGTGGATTAGTCCAAGAATATTATTGTGGTTAAGAGCACATATGTTGAATTCTGTAAAATGGGGATTATAATAGCTACCTCACAGGTTTGTTATGTAGATAAGATTACATATTTTGAAACCTCTCAGTAAACTATCAAGCCACAAAAAGACATGGAGAAAACTTAAATGCATATTGCTAAATGAAAGAAACCAGACTGAAAAGGCTACATGCTGTATGACTCCAACTATAGGACATTCTGGAAATGGCAAAGCTATAGCCAGTGACAAGAGCAATGGTTGCCGAGGGTGGCAGTGTGGACGTAAGGGATGGGAGGGGCTGTTTAGGACAGTGAAACTAGTCTGATACTGTAATGGTGGACACATAATATTGTGCATTTGGCAAAACCGATAGAACTATATAATACAAAGTGTGAAACCTAATGTAATCTATGGACTTTAGTTAATAATAACGCCAATATTGGCTCATCAGTAGTAACAAATGTACCACACTACTGCAAGATATTAATAGGCCATAGTCGATTGTTAGGGCTGCCGTGGCTTAAAACAAGAGAAGCTCATTGTCTCAGAGTTCTGGAAGCTAGCAGCCCGAAATCAATGTGTCAGCAGAGACATGCTCCCTCCACAGACTCTAGGGAGGAATTTACTCCACGCCTCCCTCCCATCTTCTTTCTGGTAACTCAGGTGTTCCTTACACTCTATCGTCTTGTGACATTCTCCCTGTGTCTTCACACCATTGGTCCTCTGTGTGTGTCTGTACTTATACCCAAATTTTCCCTTTTTATAAAGACATCAGTCGTATGGGATCAGAGCCCATGCTAATGACCTCACCTTAACTTGACATGTGCAAAGACCCCATTTCCAAATAAGGTCACATTCAGAAGTACTAAAAGTTGGGACTTCATCATACCTGAGAATACACAATTCAGTGAAAATATAAAGAAATGATGGGCAGAGGTGAAGGAAAGGGAATATATGGGAACTCTGTACTTTCTGTTCTTTTTTCTTAGCCTACAACTACTCTAAAAAATAAACTTTATTAATTTTAAAAAGTTTTTAAAAAGGTCCAGAACATAGTACATGTATAATAAATGTTAGTTATTTCGGAAGCTGAATTAACTTATTCAAAGTCTCCAACACAACAGGTTTTATTCTGGAGGTATTTCAAGGCCAATACTGGTCCTGCCCCCAAATCCCAAAGACCTTCCCCTACCCAGTCACCATTCGCTTTATAATCATCTGAAGGTAGACAGACAGACTTAGCTTTCACCACTTAGCTTCTCCCCCTACTAACTGAGTGCTTATTATTCATTACAAAAAGGAAAGGCAGCGTGATTTGAAATCTGTAACACTGACTTATTACTTACTTGTGACAGTGTCAGTGTGCTCTATGATAAGAATATGTGGTATTTGAGAACTCAAATGAAAAGACAGATATATCAGTAAGTAATGTGTCATTTGCCTTTGTAAAGTGCTTCTTCCCCTTTAAAAAAGGAGTCACATCAGAGTTCTATCAATAGCATGACAACAGTCCCCCCAGCGCAAAGATTTAGTTTTCATAAAACTTTTCAAGAACCCATCTGTCACATTCATTGATATACACTTCCTTTAGCCAGCATTTCTCTTTCAGGCCACTGTGTCCATTTCTGACACTCAAGAGCTCCCAAGTTTATGGAATCTCTCTGCATTGACATTTCATCACTTCACTGGTTGAGAGTTTGCTTCCTAACCCATGTTGCTGGAAGGAATTCAGCATTGACTGGAGGGGAGGGGAGGAAATGAGAGATTACTAGCTGGGGACATGTAAGCTACTGCTCTCAAAAGATGAAGGGAATGGGGGAATCACTTACAATTTTAACCAGACATGGCTCCCCTTACATAAGAACAGTGCCAGAGAAGTTCAGAGAGGCTCTGTGATATAAGGGTGTGAGGGTTAAGCAAGATCTTCAGCTCTGTGTTGACGTGAGACCAGCCAAGAGCCATTTTCACACACATACACACGTGCGCGCACACACACACACACATGCACACAACAGGGAGTACACAGCACACAGATGTGCTTTCCCTTCTATTTCAGATATACCAACCACATGTCCACAAAGCATAATGCAGAAAGGCACTTGTCTATGTAGATGCGTTATCTATCTACCTATCACCTATCTTTTTCTTTCTCTCTCTCACCTCCACCTCCCCAAAGTGCCCCGCATATACATAATCAGCAGCATTCATGTAAGTAAATAACTGGATATAGAGTTTTTCTATGGTTGGAAAAGAAAAAAAAATGCTTAATAAGTCATAAAAGGCGAGGTGTTAACAGGAGAGGTGGATAGGAAAAAAAAAAGTATTTGTACAGAGCCAGGGAGGCTGGCCAGCCGAAGTGACCACCCGAGGTTAGTCAGTTTCCCCTCCCTTTGTGTACCCCAAGACCCCGCGAACCACGTGCACCCTCCGCCTGCTTTCACCGCTCGTTAGCACCTCCGCCAGAGCTGTAGGCTGAGACGCTGGAGACCCCGTGGCCAGCCGGGCCCAGCCTGAGCGCTCAGCCTGGATGAGGGAGCAGGGGAGGCTCAGAGGATGCTCTTCAAGCTACGTGGATAAATAGAAAAGAGTGAAACTGTTTGCTCACAGACAGACCTCGTTCTCCCATTTCTGTTTGCTGTCGCTATAGTTATTTGTGAAGTGGCTTGTATACAACAAGAAACTTCATCGAAGAAAGGAAAGAGCAGAGTTTACCCTCTCACCGCACCGAGTAGCCCAGGTTTGGTCCCACTGCCCACGGGGTTGTCCCCATACACCCTGCACTGTGTGCTCAGAACAGGAGCCCAGCTGAGAGGGACCCTCAGCTCAGTTTTTAGTTTTTCGTTTCTTTGTTTCTCCCATTCTGATTACTATGATGAGATCCAACTGGATAATGTATAGAAATTTCTTCATGGTTGATAAAACAATTTTTTTTTAAAGAAAAACTGATTCTTAACTAGCAATGTCTTAGAAAATATTCTTGGTAGTGGTGAGATAAAAAAAACACCTTAAAATTAAAAAATCCCAAATAAACACCAGAATTTGAATTTCTAGAAGATTTATAAGCAGTACAAATAATAATGCCCCGGGAGAGGAGAAAGGGGACAAATTCAAACATTGGATAGTTTTGTTTTTGTTGGCTGCGGTTTTATTTTTGTTTGTGTGGGTTTCCAAGGGGGGGGGGATGCTTGAAAAAAAAATCTGACTATTTAAGAAGGCCTCTAAACTTGGCTTCAAAATCTAAGTTTTGCCTTTTGCTCCTTCAAACAAAGATGCATTAGGGGTCGCCTTTAGATTTTGCGCGGCTCCTTATTTTCTTACGCAGAGCAAATGGCTCGTCTCATGTGCACAGAAAGGGCTGGAAAATATTTTTCGTGATCTGAGTGCAGCAGAGAGTCTAAGATTCCAGAGGAAGTGGAGGCCTCCCGCTCCACACAGGAAACAATCTTCAAGCAGGCCTTAAATGCCAGATTCCAGGCCGAGTTTAACTAACCACTGACAGCTCTGTAAACAAAGCAAGGACAAAAAGAGCCCGCTTCCCCTTTTCTGGTAGTCATTTTGGGTTTGGGGGCTGTAGGGGAATTCTGGAATCCTTGACTCCATGGCACAGAAACGCAGGGGAAGCGGGCTCCTCAGCTGAAGAGCTGGAAAGGGAGGATCTGTCTGGGATTAAAACCATCACGGAGGAGGTAGGAAAGGATTAAAAACCGCTGGGTTACAATGAGCCGGGACTTTTAAGCTCTGGAAACAGCTTGCTGCTAACGGAATCGTTGTTTTTTTAAAGAATACTGCTGCATTATGTTTATTCATGGTATGATTGCTGAGGTCTTTAATATCGTTCTGATATTAATATTCTTTTAGAATATGCAAATGATGCCCGGATACCGGTATTATTTTATTTCTCATTTACTTTTCTCTTACTTCCTACATAGTTTCTTGCCACTTTTCTTTTTTCACTCTTGTTTTCTTTTCCTCTTTCTTTGTTCAGTTTTTTATAACTTTTGCCTGTGTATGGTTCAGCAAGTTACAAAGAACAAAATCTTTCAGTAGATCTTAAGTGATCCCATCAATATTTCATGTTTTCAAAGCCTCTCTGTCTCCTGAGGTCTTTGTTTTTTAAACTGTAATCCTGGAGTCTTTTTTATTTGCCTCTAATATTTTCATGAATGAGACTGAATTCAGCACATAAAGGACTCTGTTCAGGAGTCAGAAATTGATCACTGGCTGCCTCACCAGTTTTTTTAAGGTGTTTTTCTTAAGAGTAAAGAAAAAAAATGAGGAAATGAAAAAATGGGGAGGGTGGGGGAAGGGCTAAAGCAATTCATGGGAAATAATAACTTCAACTCATTGATGATATTCATTCTACCTCCGCCCCTCTAGATCCAGACATCATCTGGCCTCCCTAAACCGGAAACCACACCATGGATGATTTTGAACGTCGCAGAGAACTTAGAAGGCAAAAGCGGGAAGAGATGCGCCTGGAAGCAGAAAGGTAAGGATCTATGTTGAAAAAACATTTTTGTATTGTGTTATTAACAATGTTGATTTCAGGCCTCAAAGATCATCACTCTGAAGGGCCAAATGTATTGCATACTAAGCTGTTTGCAACAGTGGTTATGGAAAATGTTCCTGTTAGTTAGTACTCCAAGTTCTGCTTCAAAAAACCAGCATCGAGAAAAGGGAGATTTGAGAAGACTGAAATAGTTGTATTTATTCAGTGCCCTTCATGTTGGAATTTTTAAATCACAAAGATAATGTGTGGATAAAAGTTTCAGAATCAGTTATAATATTAAAATGACATAAAAATGAAAATAGTGAATAATTGAAACCACTTTCGTGTAAGAAATGCAAGGTAGTAAGTCCCAGGTGGATCTTGTGATACATTTCTGTTCTTATTAGAAAAGCATACAAATGCAGTCATCCACACATTAGGGGTTAATAGCCGGTGGGTATGCGCTTGTGGGATTCTGAGTGTAGTGGGAAGCTGTTATGTTGTGTGAGGCCTGTGTGGTGACTTCAGAGGCAGGTGGGGAAATAAAACAAGGAGACGTGAAGCATGGGACATAATACATAGTTCTAATTTTTCAGCTTCAGAGCAAAGGACAGTGGCATATAAAGTGACTTAAACCAGATGATCTTTTGAGAAAGCAAAGTAGGCATTTGCAAGAAGAAAAATGTTAAACCATGATCTTAAAATCAAATTAATCTTGCCTCACAGGAATTCTAGTGCACACATGAAAAGGTGGTAGAAAGGCGATCCCTTAGCAATTCTGCAGTAGAAAACTAGAGCGTACACCTATAACAGAAAGTATTTGGGGCCATAGGCTCTAATTATTCATATGGAGAATGCAGAAGAAGAAGGTAAAATTGCTGCCTTTGAGTAACTTGGTCAGAGTGGGCTGCCATTCATGAAATGTTTATGCACATACACACTGGCATCATGAATGGTACCCGGGCTCTGCGGGTTTGAATCCTAGCTCCTCCACGTCTGAGCTGTGTGAGCATGGAGGAGCATGTGACTTCTCTCTAAGTCACAGTTGCTTTATTTGTAAAACAGGCATAATATCTACACAGTTTGAGTGGTTGTTGTGAAGATTATTGAACTTCATAAATGGCCTAGCTCAGCACCAGGCACAGAGTAGGCTTCCTTAAATGGTAGTTATTATTTTTTAATGTTAGTTTTAACCATTATCATTAGCTAAATAGGAAAGAAACAACATAGCAATATAGCCAGAACTAAACATGAACTTTAAGAGGAGGAAAGGCCATCATCATCTTGGGATGAAACTGGCAGGGAAAAGCTCCGTGGAAGTGGTAGGCGGTGTGGAGAGTCGTGACGGTGACAAAGATTGAAAAGGGAGTCACATGGCTGAAGAAATCACCCCAGCAGAAACCCAGAGGTGGAATTAAGGATCCTGGTGCAAGAAATCCGTTGAGTGCTTGGGGAAGAAAGAGTTGGGCTCGCACCTCTTATGTTTCCATTTCACATAAAGGACAATAGATAGAGACTTAGCAGGGGAGCTATGTGTGATGAAAATACATTAGAAAAAGTTATCTACAATGGACTAGAGTGTGGGGATACCAGCACTGGGAGAGCTTGTATTGAACATATAGCAATGAGGGCCTGAATCAGGGCAGCGAATATGAAAATGAAGATCAAATATGAAAATGAAGATCAAATATGAGGATCTTTATAGCAGGAGAATTAGCTCACCTTTCAGGAGAGGGAGAAACTCAAAGACAATTCCAAGGAAAGAAGGTCTCTGCATTGTCCCACCTGGGAAGTTGGGATGGGTTCCGTTCTTGGGTGGACATCGGGGGAGTGTTTCATTTCAGCAAGAAACCACATCCAAATGGCAATTTCCTCCAAGCATTTGGAGATGGAAATTTTCAATGTCTGCTCAGAAAGGGAGAGAAATGACTCTTTAGAGAAATAAATGTTGGCACACTTAGAATGGCAGTAGTAGTACAAAAACTGAAGGTGGATGGTAGTGATGGTGGAAAGAAAGCAAGTGTAACGAGAGCAAGAGGCCCATAAAGACATGGTGGAAACCATCCAAGAAGACTAAGAAAGTTAAGGAAGCAGGAGAACCAGCAACAGTATGAAGGAATCATCATTGAGTGGACATTGAAGCCATGTAGGCAGTGCCAAGGCCCAGTGGAGCATACCTCTTATTCTCTCCAGTGACCTGTTATTTGGCCTCCGGTTCTCCTGAAAGTCCACAAAATATCTTTACCCAACAAATATTTATTAAGCACCAACCAAGTTTCGGTGTATGTGTTAGCGACAGGGAAAATCATGGGGACATATAAACAGACATGGCTTCCATAGAGAGGGATCAGAAAACAGACCAGGCCAGTATGTAGGGACAGGCCTTACAGAATGGGGACTAGAGGGACTCAGGAATGAGGACAGGAAATTGGACATCAGGTTGGGTTGGTATTATCAGCTTCTTCGCTTTCTGTGTGGATAAGGAGACAGGGAATCTGTGAGAGAGGAATGTCAGAGCTAACTTGCTGTGGTTAGAGCCATACTGTAATTAGAGGGAATAAACCAGGTGTTTTTAGAACCAGCATTTTGCCTAAGAATTTTCCACACAGCTGCATGGTTCATTCCTTCCAGTTTTTTATTTTATGTGGAAGGATGTGTCTTCCTTTCTTTAATGTCAATCTTAAAAGGAATGTACTCAGTGAAGTTTAGGTAGGTTGGTACCCTTAATAACTTAAAATAAATTTACCCAAATTTATCCTAACCTGTTTAACTTACATTTCTGTCTGTATTCATTCTTTTGGGATATTGTATTCCATAAGATTTCTTTTCTTTCTCTCTTTTCTTTCTTTCTTGAGAAAAGTATTGTACTTAAGTACTTTCATAGATTTGTGCTAAGTTTATCCTTTCATGTTTCAAGGCGATCTTTCTCATTCTGCTATTCTGGGCTCTGATATGTAAGTCCATGTTTACCTTTTAGGATTTTGTAAAATCTGATCATTTATGGGAATAGTGAAGGTCAGGCTTTGTGATCCAGCCAACTTTGATGGGAAAGTTCAGGGTGTATACAGGAAACAGATGGCCAGACCAGAAATCAAGAGCTGCCTAAAATTGTGGTTTGATCTGCAGATAAAGGGCATATAAGACTTGGGGCAAGTCCCTTTTCCTTTAGCTTTAGACCTCGGCATTGTCATCTGTAGCAGGAGTCAGTGTTTTCTTTGGGGGGGATCGGTGGTAATTTTTACTTTCTTTTTGCTTTTGGTAATATCTAATTTTCTTTTACAATGATTATATATTACTTCATTTAAACCCAAATAAAACCTATAAGGCAATTTTTTATTTTAGAAAATGTGATTCTATGGTCCTACACGTTATGCTTTCACTTTCCTTTGGATTTAGGGAAATAATGAATTCAAACCCAATCTGGAGTGGCAGTGGAGTAAATTAGCAAAAGTGGAGTGGCCCCCAGGCTCATAGCTGCAGGTTCCTTTCTTCTCTCACTCATTCAACAAACTGTCATTGGGCATCTGCTCTGCTCCGGGCACTTAGTACAGAGCAACAGAATGACAGAATTGGGAAGAGTGAATCACTACATTTTTATACCTTCAAATATAATATGTACCCTGATAGTCATTGATACTTAACGAAGATGGCTTATGCTTTTTGTGTGCCGTACTCTTGTAGTCTGTGTGGGGGGAGAGACTCTGTGAATTTCCATCTGTTACCCACAAGGCTTTCCACATAAAAATGCCCTGTTATTTTTAATTTGTTGTTATTGAGTTTGACTAGCAGGTGCAGTTCTACTTCGCAATGATAAATAATTTAAAAGTTGTACTCTTACCAGATGTTATAACCACAAATTAAAGTACGCCAGACTCTCATACATTTTATCCCTCAGAAGTAGATCTTTGTGCCATACTGGCTTTCACGTGCTTGGGCCGGGCATTTACTCACCGTGGAACGGGGCCACCCTGAGAGGGGTGCCCAGTCCACTCCTAATCATCCAGCTTTGCATAACCTCGTCTGTGAACCTAGCTGATCAAAAACATTCTTCCCTTCTTTGTCCTGCCCCTTAGCCTGTGCATCTTTTTGCTGTTCACCTTGTCCTTGTCCTTCATTTGGAAACACACTTGCCATTGTCATCATTCATACATTTCTTATGGGCTTCTGAAATACAGATGATGAGACGTTCAAAAGTAAATATTTTTACTACACTAGAAAACCTACAATTTAAAAAAATCCATTGGGTCTAAGTTGTCCCTTTCCAGAATGCTATCACTGAAACTTTTTTACATGATTTAATAGAGTGGCCAATCAATGATTATACAACAGGCATGTGCACACAAAAACACTTCTATTCACAGTGCTTAGATTGGGACCTGGAAGCTTTAAATCAAAATCTTTTAATGCAATTTTTTATTATTCTGTAATCATGAAATTATTTTTCATTAGGACATTAAAATATTTTTTTGACTGTCTAAATTATTAGAGTAGCTAAATTTGTTCAAAACTTCCCTTTGGGCCAATTTTTAGTAACCTAACAGTTCCTCTGGTTCTAAAGTATCCCACTGTATGGTGATCTCTGGAGCATGCAGAGTCCAGGGTCTACCCAATGTGACATTTGTTTAATAAAAATTGAAAATCTAGATTAAGGACCTCACATGATGGCCCATAACTTCATTCCTAGCTGGAAAAAATGTGGCATGTATATGAGTCAACAAACTTACAGTTTAAAGTAGCAGTGAATTTTTGTTTATATGTGTGACACTTATAATTATCAATCTTTAGTCATCTAAAGAAAGGCAGGATGATCTGTTGTGTATGAGTGATGACGTCTAAAAGACCTGGGTTCAAATCTTGATATTGGCAACCTACTAGTCAGGTGACCTGTGTCAAATTACTTAAACATATCTTGCCTCTATTTCTTTGTGTATAACAATTGGAATAATTATTCTGCCTCACAAGGTAGTTGTAAAGATTAAGATAGTTAACCCATCTAGAGAAATTAACCCAATGTCTGGCATATAGTTTATGCTTAACAAATGTTTGATGTTATTATTGAAATCATGTTAATGTTTTGTTAGGCCTTTGATACAAAGTAATATTTTACAGATTTTGAGCTGTTATTCGTTTATCAGTTCAGTCGTTATAATTTCTGCATTCTTACAACAAAGCTTCTTTCCTATACCAATCTCAATACATGCTAAGCTATTTCTGTTGAAGTTGGGAAAGAGTCACATCTTTTGGTCACATTTAAGTGTACCATGCAAATTTAATTGGCATATGAGGATTTTAAAATTGCATATTGTAGCCATGTGGTTCATTTCTAATTCATCAATGCTATGTCTTTTATTTTAAATATAGTTTATAAACATAACTCCAAATTTCACCTGAAGAGTGCAATTCAGCAAAAATAGTCATTAAGTGGGAAAAAGTATCAGGCAGATTTTTCTTCTAGTGTGAGAAGGTAAAAGGAACTATCACTTATTTAGCATCAACCAAGTGCCATGCTAGGTGATGCACTTCACCTACCTTAAGTCATTTAATTGTCAAAATAACCCTATGACCTTAGTCTACTCAGGCTGTCCTAACAGAATACCGTAGACAGAGTGGCTTATAAACAACAGAATGTTATTTTTCACAGTTCTGGAGGCTTGGAAGTCCAAGTCCAAGTCCAAGGTGCTGGCAGATTCAGTGTCTGGTGAGGGACCACTTACTAGTTCATAGACGGCCGTCTTTTCGCTGTGTCCTCACATGGCAAAGAGGCGAAGGGGCTCTCTGGAGCTTCTTTTATAAGGGCACTTGTCTCATTCATAAGGGTTTCACCTCCCAAAGGCTGCACCTCCTAATAAAATCACATTGGGGGTCAAGTTTTAGCGTATGAATTTTGGGGAAGACATAAACATTAAGTCCACAGCAGACATGGATATTATTATTCCTATTTTATCGCTGAGGAATCTGCAGGTCTGAAAGGTTAAGTAACATGTCCAACTTCATATAGATATGGAGTACAGTCTGGCTTATCTCAGTCTCAAAACCTTTCCACTATAATAAATTGATCATAGAATTTTTCATTGGTTGTTTTGGCTAAAAGTCCATCATCTCTACAATGCCAAATAACTCCCTAAGATGGGAAAAAATATCATTTAAATCAGTTTTGTGGCCACAGACTAAGTGAAACTATTGGGCTAAATTGAACTTTTCTTTATGCTCATCCAGGTAAATTGCTTACCTGTGTAGACATAGTCATTGTTTTTTTTTTTTTTTTGCCCTCAAAAAATCTCCCACGTCATTCCCATTTCACAGAAAAATATAAACAGAGAAGGTCAGGTTTTTCCTCTCAAGCTAAAGAAGGCTGTTGGCTTTCTTCTGGATTTTTCTCAATAAGACTGTATTCACCATTAGAACAGGGACTTAGTCACATCATCACTCATAAGAGCTTAAGGCTGTCAATGACCCTATAGATAATCTTCTGCTGTGGAATGTTACTTTTTCATTTTTGGACCACACACTACTTGGAGTCTCTGATGAAAACCATAGACTCCTCCAAGGAAAATGCACACACGCACCCACGAAACTTGGCACTTATTTTCAGTGGCGTCATGGACCTCCTGGGGGCCCGTGAACTCTGGGCCAAGATTCCCTGATCTAATGAATAGTAAAAATTCATCTTGCATATGAAGAAACTTAAGTGTAGGGCTGCTGACCTGCTTGAGATCACCCAGCTAAACTGAGGCAGAGCCTCCCTGCACAGAGCAGACCCTGAAAGAATGGAGCTGCTAAAAAAAGGGGTGGTGGTGGGGGTCATGGCTATTGATTAGGAAAACAGAGCGTGCTTTTGGGAAATTAGTGTATACTACAGTGTATTGCATGTAGAATGTTTTTGTAAATTTAAAAAGCTTATGGATAATATTTCTAAATAAAAGGAGGTTAGTTCAGATTATTTCACAGTGAATAAAATGAAAAGCAAAGAAAGGTAAGAGGACAGACAGAATGAAATGAAAATAGTTAACTGTTAGGAACCGGGAGTTAAAGTTCGCCATCTGAGTCAAGATGGGAAAAAAACTGTGATGGTTTTGCAAATAGAACCCTATTTGCCATCAATTTGGGAAGTCTTTTATTTGGCATCTGTGGTCTTGGCAAGACTTCTTTAAACAAAGCTTAATTATGATACTAAGTTATTATGTAGGATTTCTTCATACTTACCAGTTTCATTTTAGCAGTTCAAAGAATATTTTGAAGTATAAAAGAAATGTGAACTGATTTGATTCCTGAAAGAGGATTTTGTGTTTTACCTTTACTGCTACTGTCCTTTGGGAGGATGGGGCAGATGACAAGGTGACACAGACACTGTGCCTTCCAGAAAGCAGGATCATGCAGACTTGGGTTTGAATCATGGATGGGTTAGTAAGGATAACTCTACTTAGCCTCTCTAAGCCTATTTTCTCATCAGGAAAATGGCCATCATAACAGTTTTTTCTCATAAGGTTTCATGTAGATTTTAAAGCAATGGATGGTTGAATGGATGATTAGATAATATATAGAATACATATGATATGTATCAGGTTTTGCAAAAAAATGTATCTACAATTTTAATGATTATAAAGTCTGTATTTATTAGTATACAGTTCCCTTTCAACATTCACAATAAACTATATAAATATACTTTTTTATACTTAGCGCCTGTTTTCAAACTGATGACCATTCTGGTCTAGACATTGTTAGCAACACGAAGCAATGAAATCACAAACATCAAGAATCATTTCATTTGGTATTTGGGCACATTCTCTTTCAATGGCTACTCGTAACTCATCGATGGTTTCAGTTTTTTTAGCATAAACATTATTCTGGAGAAATCTCTGAGGGAAAAAGTCTAGTGGTGTGATGTCTGGTGAACGCACAGGGTAATCTACTGGACCTCTTAGCCCCATCCATCTGTTTGGCAGGTTCTCATTAAGATAGGCCTTTACATCACAATGGTAATGTGGAGGCGCTCGATCTTGTTGGAAATAAAAGTCCTCATCATGAAAATCTTCGTGAATACATGGTATGGCTGATCGCTGCAGTAAGTTCAAGTAAGTGGCGTCAGTTACGGTACCTGCGAGAAAGAGAGGGCCAATCAATCCATGCACGGATAAGCCACACAGCACCGTCAGTCCCTTCTTTGCTCTTCTACCAGGTTTTTGTACCCCCAGTAGCACTTCAAAGTAAACTTCATTTGTTCATAACTTAATCTGGTTTCAACCATTATTTCTCAACAGTTAAATCTAAAACATAAAAAGAAAAATTCAGCAAGTTACCAGCTATTAAAATGTGGATGTATTTTTTGGTGACACCCTGTTTTGTACATATGATACAAGTATGTATACAAGGTCTGCCCAGAAGGTATCCAGCCATGTAATATGAAAAATAGAGACATTTATTGAAGAAGATACAAGATAAGAGGAACATTGTACGTTGATCAATGATGTGCCTCAGGCCCCTTCAAAGTAGGCACCTTGGTACCTCACACAGTCTTCCCAGTTGCCGTCAGCTGCCCTGTTGAATTTTCCTGAATCTCATCAATGGTCTGAAATCTCTTCCCTTTCAAAGGTGATTTTAGTTTGGGGGAAAAGCCAGAAGTCACAGGGTGTCAAATCTGGGTTGTAGTGGGACTGGATGATTTGATGTTTTGCCAAAAAACTCTGCACAAGACGTGATGCATGAGCAGGTGCATTGTCATGATGAAGCTGCCAATCACCAGCTGTCCATAGCTGCGGCCTTCTGAATCATCTAAATCAGTGGTCCTCAACCTTCCTAATGCCATGACCCTTTAATACAGTTCCTCACGTTGTGGTGACCCCCAAACATAAAATTATTTTTGTTGTTACTTCATAACTATAATTTTGCTACTGTTATGAGTCGTAATGTAAATATCTGATATGCAGGATGTATTTTCATTGTTAACAAATCAAACATAATTAAAGCATAGTGATTAATCACAAAAACAATATGTAATTATATATGTATTTTCCGATGGTCTTAGGCGACCCCTGTGAAAGGATCGTTCGACTCCCAAAGGGGTCGCGACCCACAGGTTGAGAGCCACTGATCTAGGTAGTTTCCATGAGGAAATGTTCAAGCTTAATGCAAAATTTGATGTAGATTCGTTGCTCTACTTGCTCAGTCATTTTGAATGCGAAGGCCACACAGTATACATGCTCCCTCAAAAGTGTCTACCACCCCCACTGACTAGTACAGTGAAGTCGTCATTGTTCATGAATACACATTCCAGTCCACTCTCCTTGGCTGCCAGGTTACATCGATGTCATGCAAACTGTTCTTATTATATTAACAATGGCTAGACTTTTTCCAGACAGACCTCATATATATATAGTTGAAAGGCTTTTGGTTACTGCTTTAGAAAGAACAAGAAGCTTGCATTTCTAAATGCACAGGACCAAAGGAGTCCTTCCGATGTCTGAAGCTGGCAAACCTGGAGAAGTATTATGAAGTCTCTGCGAGCAAAGAAATCTCATCGAAACCAAATAAAAATGGAATGAAGGCTATCAGATATGTATGTTGACTATATTTATCCTGCCCATTGGTTTTCTCACTACCAGCCAGATATAAAGAGGTCTGCATTTGTAGCCATCACTTGGCCAAGTGGGAATGGCAGACAGGAATGATTACAGACTATTCCAAAATCTTAGTCAAGGGAAATCCATCTCAATTTCCTTGACGTGTTCTAGGGAAGTTCTTGATCTTTATTATTCCAAAGGTCCTTAACAGTGTTACAAGAAAGTACCACTGGACATAAAACATGAGCATGTTGGAAAGATTTATTGGCTGTATAAATATATTCTCCCTCATCTGTGAATGAGGTTCGAGATAAATAATGTGCCTACTTCGTTAACCAAATCAATTCTTTTCATGAGTTTGCTGTCTAATAGCAACATTCATCAGCAGTCAAAAAACCAGTTTATAGTTTATTGTAAATCATCAGTCATTCAGATTCCTCCATTTTGAATTTTTATCATTTATCCTGGGGATTTAGAAAAGTGTAATTTTGAACTATTTGTAAGTAAAGAATTTGATTAACTTGTTAAATATGTAAGCTACATTCCATGGCTTAGTTTTTAAGCATGAGAGTACAGCTTTTTAAAAGTTTTTTTTTTTTAATTTTGGAAACATTCACTAATATTTAAAAGCCTAATTTGCTCATTATAAATCATTTTTATTTATGCAATTTTTAAACAAGTTTTTAATGTTTTTTTAGCCTGGTGAAAGTCACCAGGTAGACTGAACATATTTTCAAAACTGAATTTCTTTTAAAATATTTCATAAGTTGTCGTGGCCTCCCCTTCCAGTTAGTGAGCCCTGATGTAGTAATTGAAATTAGTACCAATTGACCGAGTTAAAATGGGAGGGTTTATTTTCCATTTTAACAATTCCCTACATCACACACAGTTCCTTTGTTGGAATAAAAATCTTGGTAAAGTACACATCGGCCACTATAAATAGCAGCCATAGCCTGTACATTTAGAAGAGTCTTCAGAGAGTGTATTTTAAACTGCACATTGTTTAGAATAGGAAATTCTTTCGATGTTCATATTTTCCATTGTGGGTGACATGAACTATCCCATGTCCCAATTTCTCTGGCTCCCATTTCTCTGTACCAGTTAGGAATCCAACCGATAGGATTCAGAAAATGGCTCACTATGTGCTTTTTATTTTCCTAAGGCTCTCCTGGGTCTTACTGTCCGGTGGGAACTTTGCATGCTTAGGGGCTCTCCACATGAAAGCTTGATAACTCCCAGAGCCTGCACCAGCAGCTAAGGTAATGAAAGAGCCCTTTATTTCTGGCGCTGGTTGCTCTCCGGTGCTTACTTAGAATAACAGCAGCCAACCCATTTTTGGTTCCCACAGAAAACCTTGCACTGTTGGCAGGTCTTTCTGGGCAACTCAAGAGACCAATATGGGAAATCACTAGACAGGAAGTGGACGAGCAGACGCGCAGGATGGGTTATCATGCTGGTTCAAAGACAAGCAACCTCAGCAGGTATAATTACACTTCCTCCTTCCCAAGGCACCATTGCAACTACAGTAGATGTATACCTCTGCCCACTCCTTCCTTGAACAATCCTGTTTCTCTAATCAATACTGTTGTGTAATTCTTGATTTATTTGAGTGGGGACCCACTTGGGAGGATCTAATATTCCCTTACTGTTTCTCTTTCCTTGATGAAGATGAGAAACAACCATTAAGGAGCCTTGGACAAAAATTGTGGTATTGATAGTGTTGCTAGCTGATGTTCTTCCTTCCTGCTACTCCCCTTTTTTAAAAGAGCCTTTAATTCTTCCTGTGTAACCATGAGAGCCAAACATTCCACATGCATGTCTTCTGAGCCAGCATCCTCAGCGTTTATCCAGGCTACCCAGGGAGTATCATTGCTACAGAAGCTCCATAGTTTATCGACTGAACAGGATGAAGTTTTTTTGTAAAATTCGAGGCTGAGGCAGGATGGAAATTCCTAATCCTTTCATTTCTGAGTGCCTCACACTATAGGCACGTGGACATAAATTCTATCTCATTAAGGCATTTGACAGAGCTATGGTAGGACTGAACTGAAACATGCCGGTCAGAAAGCGGTTAGTTTACCAGACCTCTGCCTGAAGTGCAGAATTACTGTTAGGGCACAAATTCTGGTTTCCTATTGGCTCAGGTGGCTGGAAATTAAGGCTCCCTCTCCCACTTCTCTGAAAACAGTTTGGCAATCCAAATCATTGGACCCAGGCTTGCAAAGTAACATGTCCATGAGTTCATAGTCAGTGGCGGGGTGAAATCTGGAAACCTGGTCATTTACTCTAACTTTGCATAAAGGTTTAGCAGATCCAGGCCTCTTCATCTGTAAAACAGAACAAACATTTCTCAGGGTGATTGAGACAATTAAATGAGATATGGAAAAATGCCATGGAAAACATTAAGAGTGGTGCACATAGCACGTGTTTATCATGCACAGGCATCTGAGTGAGCCATTTAAATCGGATTCACTTCTACTTAACTCTATATGGCATTCATTCAGGCCAATACACTGTTTTTCAAAGGAATTTTCATGCCTCTTACTCGATCTTGTGCTATCTAACTGGTCCTCAGGCTTTCAAAAATCAGACACAGAAAAAGTACTATACAGTGTTACCTGTCACTCCTAGAGAGGACTTAGGATGTCAATTGCAGATCAGAAGAAGCAAAGCCATTTTTTCTTTTCTTTTCCTGTAGTCATAAATTGAGAATAACATTAAAAATATTTTACATGATGGTTTTATTACTCATCTTGAAGGCCCAGTTCAGTAGTCATCTTCTGGAAAATACCTGCCCAGAGGACTCCCATTGAAGCAACTGATTTCTCACCTCAGATTTCCCACAGCACATTTTATCTATGCTAATTATTATCACCTATTTTATATATTTATTTGGTCACATGTCTATTTTCCCCACAGAATTGAAAGCATCTCTAGATCAAAATCTACACCTTACTCACTTTTATTTCCCCAAAGACCAGTATGCAATGTTGAATGAATGAATCAATCAATCAATGAATTAATGAACAAGACTTTAGATCCTATCTGTGTAATGCGATAGAACTTTGCTCTATTTGCTAAGCTATTAATGGGAGGCAGAAATGGCAGTGACCTTTGTTACGTTCCCCATATACTGACACTACCTATCACTTCCTTGGGATTCCATCCTTCCTCTGCTGAGCCACTGGATTTTTGACTTCATATCTTTTACTCTAAAGATGTGAAGAAACTCATCTCATGTATTTCTCTGATTATTAAGGATAATTGGACTTCTACATCATGTAATTTTGACCATTATGCTTATTTAGTTGCATTTTGAAGGCAAATGATATTACTATGGTGAGTCAGTTCCCTTTAGTTGGTCTATTTGCTCTGATATTAAAGTCCCTGATGTTATCTGCAATTAACATCTGTATTGTAAGACCAGATAATCATCAAATTACAGGGTTTATACCAAACCCTCAGGAGCCCAACAGTGAACAAACTGTATAATCGAAAATTTCTCTAATCAAAGACCAAGTTTGTGGTCTGGAGGAGTAAACTTCTTCAGTTAATCCCAGGGGGATGGCCAACCTCAGACCAATATTTCTTTCTGAAATAGAGAGTGTTTAACATACAAGTTGGGTCTCAAGTTTAAACTCTAAATGCTGGATTGTTTTCTAGTATTGGGATGTAGTAATGAACCAAGAAAAAAAAAGGAATAAAGAAATGTAATAGAACCCGAGATTATTTAACCAACTTATGGGGGTTTGATTTCTTTTCTGTGAAGTGGAACATTTCTTGTTTTTATAAAGAGTTTGTACACCTTAAGAAGTACTCTTTGGAAGAAAAAGGAAGAGTATTTCTAAGTAACTACTAGTCAAATCTCTAAATTCAAATTCAAACTAATTCAGTTAATGTTGACTCTGATACATACATTCTACACTAGGCATTGAGTTTCTTAATGCAAGTATACCCTTTAGTTAATTGATTACCATAAAATTTGTAATTAAAATAAATTTAGTGAACTAGGACACCTAGAACCTGGAAACACTATAAAATAGCCTCAGAATTAAATCTTTTAATTTTTAATTCTTAGACCCACTAGGAACTAGTCATAAGGAAAGATAATTTGAAGTTATCCTAGGAAGACTCTGAATTCTAAAATACTTAGGAGAATCTCAGATTACACCAGCCCTCTCTGCCTAGCAACATGTTTTAGAAAGCTGAATGCATATTTCAGATCACTGGCTTTTAAATTAGAAGTGACTGTCTGCTACTTTTTGTATAAGTATCATCTATTTTACTTTCTTTGTTGTCTTCATGAGGTCTTAAAATTTAAAAGCTTTCCAGATGGCTTTTAGCTTTTAAATAAGAAAAATGAAACTGATTTTTTTTATTAAATGTTTTCACTAGAAAACTTGCTGGTTCTACTCTATAAATTAATGCACAAAGAAGAGCTCCATTTGCTTTTCCTAATAATAGCTTGATTTCATCGCTCAATGATTTCAAAGTAAAACAGCGTCCTAAAGCTTTCTCCTAGTCTATTTCTAATTTCTTCATAAGCTGCCACCATAAAAGCACCCCAAAATTCTACCAAAAAACACTTCTAATAAATTCAGCACGCAAGTGTCCTATCACAGTAAGACTCCCAGGTGTAAGCAAGTGGAGTCCAACTGCCATTTATTGTCTTATTCAGTTTGGGCTGCTATAACAGAATACCATACTTTGGTTCACTTAGAGCAGAAACACTAATTTCTTATAACTCTGGAGGCTGGGAAATTGAGGATCAAGGTGCTGGCAGACCCAGTGTCTGGTGAGGGCCCACTTCCTTGTTTGCTGTCGGCTGTCTTCTTGTATCCTCACATGGTAGAGAGAGAAAAAGCAAGATTTCTCATATCTTATAGGGACACTAATCCCATTTTTGAGGACTCCACCCTCATGACCTAATTGCCTCCTTAAAGGACCCACCTCCTAATATCATCACATAGGGGTTAGGATTTCAACATATGAATTTTGAGGGGGCTCAAACATTCAGTCCAAATCATATGTCACTAGTAAGTCTAAAGAAAGAATGGGCCAATAGAAGACGTCTGCAGTAATGCCAAGTTCAAGGCTACGGTTGGCATTGGGCATCCAAGAATATCCAGGTTAGATAGACCTTGCACCTCCAGATTTGTACAGTCTTGTAACATGATAAGTATGCTTTCTACTGAAGGAGGTGTTTCCTCCCTACCCCTTGGCTTAGGTGAGATATTCACCTTCCTTTGTTCTGACTCCACACTCCTGTTACAGTGTCCCGTGACTGTGAGTCTTCCTGACTGACATTCTGGCTCGGGGAATGGTAGAGCCCTGGTTGGGAAATGAGAGCTCTTCAGGCACTGAAAAAGCATCTATCTTAATTAACAGGCATTTACTGGCATTAATTGGCATGCTGATGTATACGTCAGTCTCTTGTGAGTCTGTGAGCTAGTCAGTCTCCCTGAGATCTGTCAACTTTTAAGAACTCCCAAGATCCAGTTGGTGCACTAGAACTCTAAATCTTTTTGTGGGGTATGACAAGTACTCCAAAAAGGCCACTTCGTTGGGAGCACCAGCCAACTGGCCTTCTTGAGCATCTCTATCCATTCTTGTCCCTTTTCCACCTAGACAACAAATGACAAGTATTTATTGAATATCTGCTTTATGCTGAACACTATTCTAGGCTGTATCAGCTGCAAAAGCGGTGTTAGGAAATATCCCTGCCAGCAGGATGATTATAATTTACTTTGATGAGAAAAGATGTAAACATGAACAAGGAATACATAAGACTGTGAAACCATCGATTTCTTTGTACCTATAGGTAGATATCATAATCATGGACTGATTGGTGTGATCTGTTAATTATAAAATAGGATAGCACCTAACAAAGTGTCATTTATATAAGTAATAAACATTACACCTAAAGTATCCAAAACATATAATGGACTACTTCTGTAGCAATAAGAATAAATATATGCTTTAATCCAGGTCTGACCTCCCCAGCAAAGAAATAAATATTTATTTAGACATTATATGGTATAATGGAAAAAATCTGGATTTGATTCCAGCTATAAAAGTCATGTGTAAATTTAATATCCAGATTCATAACATGAACACCAGAAAATAAACTTACGGTTGTGGAAATATTTAGATACTTTGAACAAGAGTGGTACACAGTGAGGATTCTGTGGCTTATGAGTTAACATGCTTCATTTGAAGACCTGACTTTTCTCTTGCACTAAAATATATTCTTAGGGTCCCCATGATAGTTTCTTAATTTCCTTCACAGTTTAATTCTATCTATAAACAACAGATCTTCAAATGTACACCTGGACAAGGAATTGCTGAGTCATAAGTAGTTAGTTCTCTTTAATTTTTTGAGGAATCTCCACGCTGCTTCCTATAGTGGCTCCACCAATTTGCAATCCCACCAACAGTGCAGACGGGTTCGCTTTACTTCACATCCTAGTCAACACTTGCTGTTTATTGATTTATTGATGATGGCCATTCTGACAAGTGTGAGGTGGTATTTCATGGTGGTTTTAATTTCCATGTCTCTGATAATTAGTGACATTCAGGATCTTTTTAAGTCTGTTGGCTATCTGCATATCCCATTTGAAGCAGTGTCTGTTCAGCTCCTTTGCTCATTTTTATATTAGATTGTTTGTTTTTTGGGTGTTGAGTTGTATGAGTTCTTTATACATTTTGCATATTAACTCCTTATCAGATGCATCATTGAAAAATATCTCCTCCCATTCAGTAGGTTGTCTTTTTGTTTTGTTGATGATTTCCTTTGCTGTGAAAAACTTTGTAGTTTCATGTAGTCCCGTTTGTTTGTTTTTTCTGTTGCTTTCCTTGCCTGAGAAGATGTATCAGAAAAAATATTACTAAGAGAAATGTCTGAGGTTTTCCTGTCTATGTTTTCTTGTAGGAGGTTTATGGTTTCAGGTCTAACATTTAAGTCTTTAATCCATTTTAAGTTTATTCTTGTATATGGTGTAAGGAGGTGGTCTAGTTTTATTTTTTTCATGATCTGTTTGATTTTCCCAACACCATTTATTGAAGAGACTGTCTTTAGCCCATTGTATGTCCTTGCCTCCTTTGTCAGATATTAATTGATTATGAAGGTGTGGATTTATTTCTGGGTTCTCTATTCTGTTTCACTGATCTATGACTCTGTTTTTATGCCAGTGTGATGCTTTTTTGATTATTATAGCCTTGTAGTATAGTTTGATATCAGAGAGCGTGCTTCTTCCAGCTTTGTTCTTCTTTCTCAAGATTGCCATGGCCATTTGGAGTCTTCTGTGGTTCCATGTAAATTTTGGGATTATTTGTCCTAGTTCTGTGAAAAGTGCCATTGGTATTTTGATAAGGATTGCATTGAATCTGAAGATTGCTTTGGGTAGTATAGACATTATAATATTGTTAATTCTTCCTATCCATGAGCATGTTATTGTATGTGCTTCCATTTATTTGTATCTTCTTCAGTTTCTTTCTTCAGTGTCTTACAATTTTCTGAGTACAGGTCTTTTACCCCTTGGTTCATTTTTTTTAATCCTCACTCAAAGGCATTTTCTCATTGCTTCCTGAGAGAGAGGAACGTCAATGCAAGAGAGAAGAATCAATCGGTTGCCTCCCATACACGTCTGGACCAGGGATCATACGTGCCCAGACCAACCCACAACCTATGTATATGCCCTGATTGGGAATCAAACCCCAACCTTTTGGTTACGGGATGATGCTCCAACAAACTGTGCCGCACTGACCAGGGTGTTACATTTATTCTTGATGCAATTATAAATGGGATTTTTAAAAACAAATTTATATTTTTGATAAATTATTGGTATATAAAAATACAGCCAATTTCTGAATATTAATTTCATATCCTGCTACTTTGCTGAATTTATTTATCAGTTTCTAATAGCTTTTTGATGAAATCTTTAGGGTATCATGCCCTCTGCAAATAATGGCAGTTTTACTCTTTTCCAGTTTGGATGCTTTTTTTTTTTTTTTTCTTTGTCTGATTGCTGTGGCTAGGGCTTCTAATAGAATGATGAGTAAAAGTGCTGAAAGTGCACAACCCTTTTTGCTCTTGATCTTAAGGGAAACGCTTTTAGCTTTTCCCCTTGAGTATGATGTTAGCTGTGTATTTGTCCTATATGACCTTTACTATGTTGAAATATGCTTGCTGTGTTCCCACTTTGCTGAGAGTTTTTATCATAAATGGGAGCTTGATTTTGTCAGATGCCTTTTCTGCATCTCTTGATATGATCAAATGATTTTTATCTCTAATTTTGTTTATATTGTGTATTATGTTAATTTGTAGATACTGAACCAACTTTGCATCCCAGGAACAAAAGTCACTTGGTCATGGCATATGATCTTTTTAATGTATTGCTATATTTGGTTTGCTAATGTTTTGTTGAGGATTTTAGCAAGTGTTCATCAGGGGTATTGGCCTGTAACTTTCTTTTTTGTAATGTTTTTGGAATCAGGATAATAGTGACCTCATAAAAGGAGCTTGGGAGGAGCAACTTTTTGGAATAGTTTGAGAAGAACAGGTGTTAATTCTTCTTTGAACGTTTGGTAAAATTCACCTGTAAAGCCATCCCAGTTGGGAGTGTTTTGATTACCGATTCCATTTTTTTGGTAGTAATTTGTCTGTTCAGGTTTTCCATTCCTTTTTGATTCGGTCTTGGAAGAATTCCTTTCTAGGAATTTATCCATTTCTTCTAGATTGTCCAGTTCGTTGGCATATAATTGTTGGAATTATTTTCTTATAATCTTTTGTATTTCTGTGCTGTCAGTTGCTCCTTCTCTTTCATTTCTGATTTTATTTATTTGGGTCTTCTCTCTTTTTTCTTGATAAGTCTGGTTAAAGAGAGTCCGTTGTGTGCCTTCCTGTGGTAGGTGAACCCTGATTGCTGTTGGCATGGCAGTGGGTGGGATTGAGTTCAGGCTGCCTGGCTGTGAGGATTGGCCATGTCTGTAGAATAGGAGCTGCTGTGTGGGAGTGTGACGTGCCCCAGTGGGGTTAGGTGCCTGCCACAACCTCCCTTTTCTTATAGCACATGTGGAGCCAATTGGGAGGTACTCTGTTGGAGTCTGAAGCCAGCCACAGGAGCGTGTGTTGGTTCTAGGGCCTCTTGCGAGGGACTCCAGTGCAGGTAATATCAGATGCTGCAGGTGACTGGCCTATAGCTACCTGTTAGGAGCTACAAAACGATGTGCAGTTGGTAGCTGCCTGTGCTGGGCCCGGATGCATGTAGGAGGGGTCATGCCGTGAACTGAGGCCAGCTGCTGCTGGTATTGTACCTGGGGTCGGTCAGCAAAAGCTGATCTGACACCTGCCAGCTCCCCATACGGCTCAGCTGCTAAAAGAGCCTCTGGCAGAATGCAGGTCAGGTGAGGCAGGGTCTCAGGGAGCACCAGTGTGGGGTGAGTGATGTTCACCAGGTTCATACAGATTCAGATTTGGCACCGTTGTTGGGCCTGAGGCCACTCATCAAAAGTCTCAGGAGCCCTGACAAGTGTGGCTCAGTTGGTTGGGCATCATACCACAAAGAGAAAGGTTGCCGGTTCGATTCCTGGTCAGGGCACATGCCTGGGTTGTAGGGTCAGTTCCCAGTTGGGACACATACAAGAGGGAACCGATCAACATTTCTCTCTTTCTCTCATCCTTCCCCTCTCTCTAAAAATAAATAAATAAAATCTTTTTAAAAAAACTGTCCCAGGGTCCATGGCTGCCAGCTGACACCTGCCAGTAACCATTTGTGGTAGGGTGGTGTCTCCAGGAGTTGTCGGGGTGGCGCTGGTGGAGCTCATCAAGCTAGGGCAGATTTGGTTGTGTCGGGGGAGAGCTCAACGCAAGGACAATGGCAGGTATCCCTCCAGCCCTCACCCTGGAGCCACACAACTGAGTTTCTCCCTGTATGTGTCTAACCACCCCCAGAGTACGTCGGAATTCCTGGCGTGTTTTTAAAGAAAGACTGCAATGCGGGCCCAGGCTTGATGTTGCCGAAAGAACCTTGGGCCGTGTGCACCTTGGGCAAGGCGGGGTCTCAGGCAGTACTCAGGGGGAAACTGGTGGAATTCCGCAAGGCCGGTGCAGTCAAGTTTGACCGTGCAGGAGGAAGGCTCCACACAGAGACCATGGCAGCTTCCCCTCCACCTCTCACTCCAAAGCCACATGACTCAGTTTCTCCTACTTCTCTGGCGGCCCTGGAGCCACTGTCCCTCCGCCTCCGGAGCCTAAGGTGAGTGCCTGGAAGTGACAGTTTGTGTGATTCTAAGAGGATGTCTGAGGTTCCAGGAGCCCTCTGTCTCACCTGGATGGACAGAATCCCTGCTGATTTCCACAGAGAGACTTTATGTAGGTGGTTCTTTTCAACTCTGGGGGGCCAATGTCTCCTTCTTTAGGGGGCACCTCTAGAGCTGAGATAACCTTCCAGATACCTCAGCCCCCACAAGTGGGTGCAGGGCCAGCTGTTTGGCCTCTCTGCCCCTCCCTACCAGTCTCGATGTGGCTTTTCCTTTCTATCCTTCGTTTGAAGACTTCTTTTCAGCTAGTCTTCAGATGGTTATCCAAGTTGATTTTTCTATAGCTGTCACTGTCAATTTGTCCTGGGAGGAGAAGTGCAGTGCCCACCTACTCTGCCATGTTGACTGGAACTCAGAATTGACTTCTGTTGTATTAAAAACGTGTTTCAAGCTGGAGAAGGGAGGGGACTTGGAGGTTTAATACTTTTAAGATAGAAACCTTTCTCCCCAGGGAAAAAGAAAATAGTCCAGCCAGTTAAAAACCCCAGAGTTCAAAAAGAACTTAGACAATAGACCTAAATAATTGTTGCAAAGGAGTTTAAACAGAAATGGGGCGTCTCTCTGCACGTTAGCTGGAGGAGCTGTTTCATACATGACAACATAACTACTTATCAAACGCATGCAAACAAGAGTGGGCTCAAACCTTCTCATCTGTCCTCCTAAGATGATAATTACAAAGAAATACCATCAAACCTAGGAAGACTTCATAGAGGTGGGGCCGGATTTTTGTTCTTAATAGAATCACTATAATTCAGGGACGCAAAGGATCTTGGCAAAAGGAGAAGGACTAGCTCTGTTGAGTAAAGGCAGAAAGCTTCAGGAAATACCAGGCACATGGTGGCAGATGCCAATTAACCTTTCCGTGAACAAATGTTCCCTTTAGGTAAATGTTAGGGTGTATCGCCCTGATTGAAGGTGTGTGTTCAATTGCAAGCGGGGTTATAACGAGACATCAGGATATGCATAAGGGGAAGAATTAGCTAATGAATGCTGGGGCTCAAGATTTGGCCTTGGAAAGGAGAAAATGCTCTCCTTTTAACTGAACGGTCGTATCATGGCCAGGGGACTTGCATTTCACTGGGAAAAATGGTGAGAGGATGTCTCAGTCCCGCGCTTCCGTCTTGCTTCATCCTAGAACCAAACATAAACTATGGTGGCGTTCACGGTGATCCCACTGGGGTGGGGCCAGACATGGAAGGCGGGCAGGAGCGGAAGAAGTGTCCAGAGAAAGCAGACTCAGGAGAGTAGCTATGCTAGAAGGCTATCCTACAAGAGCACACAGGGCACTGTTACTTTAAAAGTTCTATTTTCTTAAGCTGGATGGTGAGCACACAGATGTTTTCTCTCGTTTCCTTATCCCTTTTAGTTTGTTTAAAAGATTTCAATATAAAATGTAATTTTGAAAGGTACAGGAATCTGATCGCTGTCACCCACATGTCTTCCATTAGAATCTGCCTATGGCTATCACTAGAATCACATATAATTCACACAAATGATGTAATTCTTAATGCTGTCTGCTCCTGCAGGACCGCCACCACAACGCCAATCAAAAGTGTTTTTGAAAAAGCCCCCTCTGATTTCTTCTGGAAGTCTCTCTCCTACAACGGTGCCCTCAACCACCATGTACAGCCTCCCGTGGCCTCCTGTTGTGAGGCCCCAGCCCCACAGCGGCCCTGGCCCCTCTCTGTCATGAAGTCATTTTCACAATACCCTCACTGCCACTGCCCCGGGGCCCGCCTGACCCCGGGCCTCTGAGTCAGAGATGCTGTCTCGTGCCCTCGTGATGTGACCTGTCAAGATTCCAGCACGGCCATGCATTCCTTTCAGTCCTCCGAAATTCTGAAACCATTCTGCGCTCTGCGTAGACATAGGTATAGTGGCCCTCTCCTCTGCTCAGTCATTCTTGGTCACCTGAGCATCCAGGGAAGGCCTAGACTCAGAAAGAAACCTTGCGAGTATGGTCTCAGCTTCTCTGCGGCCCATGTTTGTTTCCTCAAGGCACAGGCTGGGATAAGGGTACAATGCCAATGCACGCAACAGCAGACACGCCCCCAACCCCCTGCCAGTCATCTCTCTAGGCCCACCCCCACCACTCAGACACGCGTGCCCAGATATACCTCACCTCCAGCCCTGGGCACAACTAAAGAAACCAGGCCACCATTCACATCACTTAACCTCCCATTTCAACTCCATTATAGAAAAATAATAATAGATTAACTCGGTCAAGGCCATTATTTGCATGAAGTCATGTGCATTAGTTCTTTTAGGCAGCGCGTATTACAGAAGGCCTACTCTGTACCAGGTACTGTGCTAGCAGGGGTGAGAGAAGGGTCCCAGAGATGAATAAGACATCTTCCCCTGCCTCTAGGAGCTCACAGCCTAGAAAGGGGGGACGAAAATATAGCAACACGGTATTGATGCAGTCTAGAACCTAGAACTCTGTTGCCTCAAATAGCTCATTAGAAATAAGGTTTTGTGTTCCTGAATTTCCTATTGACGTTACCAAGATCTTAGTTAGACAAGACACATGCAACAGAGAGTATCCTGGAAGAGTTGACAAATGGACCTCTGAAAACAGTATTAAGTTGTCTATATAAAAGGCAAATAATAACAAAAATTGCTTTACAGATAAATGCTGGAAGTAGATTAAACAGAAAACTTGGAGAAGGAAAGAAACTGAATTTAGCATAAAAATGAATGAATGCTCTCTGGAAGCGATGCTGGTGTCAACGCGAAAACAATGTTAGGATGTGTGAACAGGATCGTGGCAGGCAGCTCTGGGACGTCGTCCAGGCACATGCAACCTTGGTCTAGTCTTTATTATGTCCAACTTTGGTTTCTCATTCAAAGAGTTGTTATAGTTCAGGCTGATATTAAAAGAATGGAAAATAGGCATTGGCATCTAGCCTGGAAAAGACAAGACTGAAGGATGACTTCATACCTGTGGCCTCAGAGAGATAAGTGGAGTTCTAGTTCAGCAATGGGAAGTCAAGTTCAATAACAGAATAAATTGAGCATAAGAGCGATTAAACGCTGGCACCTTGATCATAGGATGTCCCCTGTGAAGTATAGTACTGCAGCTCTACTGCTCTCAGACTAGAGCTCACGTTCTATCTCCTATTAAAATTTTTGTATACATATGTCATCTCCTTTTGGGTCTGGCCTTCTTATCTTTGGATCCTCCACAGCCCTTGACTAAGTGACTTGCTTGCAGTAAATATTCAAATAGTGTTAAGTGAGGAGGGCTGTGGGGGGGACATGCTGGGAGGAAACTGTATGGCCACCATAGTAGGGAAGATAGGAGAGCGTAGCAACCCAAAACATGTTACAGGCCTAGACAAAGACCAGGCAAAGAATGGGTTGGGGAATTTGTCAGCAAATGCCTTAAGGACTCTAATGAAGGACAGGGGATTGCACGGGAAGATTAAGATGAGGGGTAAATCATGACTTTCCAGAGCAGTCCACACATTCATTCCTCTGCACCCCACCCAGCGCACTACATACTCCTAAAAAAACACACAGTAGGAACCACGAAGACATTAGCAGAAAAAATGGAGAAGGAGAGGAAGGAAAGAGGAAAGAGAGGCGGCCATCCTTTCTGCAAAAGGAGACAGGTAAAGGAAGCAATATTTCATGAGAAGATGTCTTAGGAGCATCCGTTAGAAAAGCAATATCACAGGACAATACAAAGCAATATAGTTTAAGGGAGTATGTCTCATGCCATGAGGTAAGGAGTGGTCGGGAGAAGGGGACGTGAGAAGTCATTAGCTATGGAAGGAAGACTATCCAGGAGCCAAGGGAAAGGAAGAAAGAGGTTCTGCCTGCCCTTATGTAGTTAACGCCTTCACCTCCATTTCTCTTCACCCCTCAATGGTCAGCCATTTACACAAGATCTTTGGCCTCGTTCTAAGAGTATAGAGTCTATGAATTCCTTTATAAGAAAATTTTTCTTTAAGAGCCTTTTAAAAAAATCCCCCTTTAGTTACTTGAAATGTTGGGCTGATTGTCCTTGGGTTTAAGTTGAGTTTCTGCAGGAGGCAAGCGCGCGCGCGCGTGTGTGTGTGTGCGCATGTATGTGTGCGTGTCTTAAGAGTATGAAGGCCCTTCCCACATACCTTTCTTTTCCCTAGGGATCTGCTGCAAGGTAGAAGCTGTTCTCTAACCACTGCAGACCATAAAGTCTGGAACAGATCATGTGGCCCTGTCTCCTACCTCCATGAAGTAAAGTTATTTTTTCAATCTTAGTTTATTAATGAAGGACCACCCTGTGGTGGGAGCTATTCCTTTCTCTTTCACTGACCTCCCTCAAACCTTCCCAGTTCAAACTCTCATTGGTGAGAAATTAGACAAAGTATCCAGAAATGAAGGGTGCAATGAGGAAGTTGAGAGTGGCCCAGACTTGTGTTTCTCCTTTAGTCAGAGTCCTGAAATGTCCCGTGTGTGACACCTACTATCTTTCCTGAAGGATGATTGGCCCAGTTGTTCATGGTGCCAAAAAAAAGGTGACTAATTCAGTTCTCAGAGACAGTTCTGGAAGCGGACTCTGAGTACCTGTCTGTGCTACACAATGAAAGCACACATGCCTGTCGGTCTCTGCAGGAACGGAGCACTGTTCACAAATTACCTTTTGATATGTTCTTCCTAATTTCTCTCACTTTGCCTCTCTAGCCCTGGCCAGCTGGGCCTCAGGGGCCTCCTTGGAAGCTGTTGCCTACCCCAGCCTGCTCTCTTCTCCTGACTTACTTCTCGCCCTGCCTCTCAAATGCATCTAATCCCCCTTGGCTTTGGTGCTCTTACTGTTCCCCACTGGTGTCTGGCCAGGTCTGAAACTCACTTCTCTCTTTACTATTGTCATGTCAGTGCCCTACAGGTAGCCCGAGTTTTGTCATCCATGAGTTTTACTATCTCAAACTAAACACAGACAGCTACATCCCAAACGCAGTCTGTTAATGACAAGGAACCAACGAAGGGTGTGTGTGACTTCCCTCTCGCTATCCTCACAACTAGGGAAATAGCTTGGTGGATAGCTTCATACAGCTGGCCATCAACATACTTTTTACACAATCTTAGGAGCTTATTTTGAATATGCCAGAACTACATGTGCCAGCTCAGAATTGAGAGGGGGTGGGGCAGGGAGGAGGGGGAAATCAGGAGGTGAAATATATTCCCAAGGTCAAATGAGTCCCATAAGCAAATGTATTAGCTTTCTATCGCTGCTGGAAAAAATAACCACAACCTTGGTGACCTGAAACAGCACAAACTTGCTATCTACTGTTCTAAAGATTAGAAACCCAGCACTGGGCTATAATCAAGATGTGTGCAGAGCTGCATTCCTTTCTGGAGGCTATGGGGGAGAATGCATTTCCTTGCCTTTCCAGCTTCTCCATACTGCTCCTGGACTCTTGGCCCCCTTTCTCCGTCTTCAGTGCCAGCGATGCTTGTATCTCCCGACCATTCTTTTAAAAGTCCTATCTCCCTTGGACCACAGCCGGAGAGGGTTCTCTGACTTTAAAGACCCATGTGATTAGATTGAGCACATCTGAAGTATTCAGGATAATCTTCCTATCTCAAAGCCTTTCACTTAATGACATCTAAAGTCCCTTTGGCCATGTGAGGTAACATATCCACAAACTCTGGGGATTAGGACATCAATGTCTTTGAGGGGAACATTATTCCGCCTGCCACAGCAAGCCGCTGAACTTTTTTCAAGGGGAAGAAAATTAAATGGGCAAAATTCAGTAGAAAGGAGAATAGCACAATGCCTCGATACGTGTTTCCAGCTCAGCTCCGGAGCAGTAAAATCATGCCAAGCCAGTGAAAGTTTTATTAAGGCCTCTTGTGTGAAGGCAGACACAGCTCTTTTTATGAGTGTCTCATGTATTTTACATAGTCAATATCTGTTGAATAACAGTATATATAATCAAAAAGATATGTAAATGTGTATGTGCATCATGATATATGGAAATAGTTAACTTCGAAGTTCATTCAACTGTATTTACTCCATAAATTATGACTATGATGACAACACAGCATTTAAGCAGGAAAACAACCAAAATTTTCTAGTCTGTGGAAGTGGAGAGAGCATTTAACCTAATTAAATTAAACCTCTTTGACTTGAGCGCAAGAGCGGCTGCTGAAAGTTTGCTCCGTGACATGAAGCGCATTGTTTCGACGCTCTGTGTTTGTGTCCTTGTTTGTTTTGTGACTTGAGCTGTAGATTTCAAAGATGATATTCATACTGTAAAGGGGCCTCTGATGTGTGAAGCTGATTGCTTCTCCTGCTACTTCCCATAAGAATGACCTTAACCTTCCATTGTAAAGAACTGAGTAGTTCTTCTCATTGGACAGAGAGTCAGTCCCATAAGTAACTCGGTGCTCCAGTACCGATGAGTTGGTTACTTGTCAGAGATAAAGAAATGTATTCATGACTCAGGTCGAGATGAGGGTCATGTCCAGATAGTCAACACCACTCCATCTTCAAGGGCTAAAACTTGGCTGCTTTCCAAGCTGTTACTGACCAGGCTCCCTTGCCCAGCTTGGCTGATGAGGTTACCAGCAGGGTGCCATGGTTCAGACTGGGCCCGCTGTTGCAATATATCCTAGGCAGGCTGTTGCTTTCGTTTCATAGAGGCACATGAGCACCGAAAGTCCTGTATAAGCCAGTTGACCACTGATTGGGCAGTCTTTCTTCTTCTCTTTGCCTTGGCTTTGCATTTTTATATCATGCATGCATCTTTCCATGAAAAAAAAAAAAAAAAAGAGAGAGAGATAAGAGGAGTTTCTTAGATTTGATTTCTCAGTGGGAACTGTTTGCTTTGGAAGCCAGCTCCACCAATGCTAATTGAGAACAGAGCTCAGAATGAGGGCTTGAGAACTGCACCCAGTGAACTTTTCAGTGGGCTGATATCCACTGATCTCTTCAGAACTGGATTGTGTATACAAGTGATACTATGATCAACTGTTTTCCACACACATCAGTGTCTTTTCCTTTGACCAGTTCTTTACCTTGGAATAATTATTTGTAATTAATCATATAAAGTCTTCATCATGAAAGCTACTGGGGATCCTGGCCCCTACTACCCAGTAATAACATTCTGAAAATCTCCAAGCATTCAGTGTCCTTTACCATCTTAAACATGATGGGCCTCTATTAGAGAGATTACAGTAAAAAATAACAATCAGCTCTCTGATGATCCTATGCTGAGGAGGAAAAAAAAAGGGTGGGGAGGAGTAGATTTGGCAGAGGACAAGCCCAGACTTTCGTCACAGGGACAGACCAAAAAGTGTTAACACAAAGGGAACACACGGGAGCATCCTGCACACTGCATTTCAGCCACAGATAACATGGCACCTCAGGGCGCCCAGCCCCCACCCTGACCACCCCAGAGGGTCTCAGTATCTACAGCACCTCCGCCCCTTCCAGCTGCAGACATGCTCAGGGGATCCAGTTCTCAGGGAAGACGCAGCCTGGCCGCGCTCTCCCAGTGAGTGTTCACTTTGCCTCTTTGGTTTAATTCTCTCTCTCTCTCTCTCTCTCTCTCTCTCTCTCTCTCTCTCTCTCAAAGGAATTGTTGTTGTAAAAGAAAAGGTTTTGCTTAATTATTGGAGTGGGAGGAAAGAGGATAAATCAGCAGGCAAAGGGAGGCAGCGAGTATGTAAGTTTCAGACCTGTAGGAGACTTTCTGGTCTGAACTTGGTGGCTCTTCTGATGGGTTTCCCTCATCTCCATTTTTATGCTGGTTTGTAGACCTTTGCCAGGGTTTATACCTAGGCTCAGGGTTTCTCTCTTCCAAATACCGAGCTGCAAAGCACTGTGTGTCTCAAGATCTGCTGTTAATTTACACTTGAGCCCTCTGCTCAGAATGATCCATTTGCAGGACTCAGATTTTGGCTAAAGCACACATTGCCCAATCCTTAAAGTCAACAGCCCAAAGCCCTTAATATACTGACCATCTGATTGTGACAGAAAGAGACTGAGAGCACATGCTATTGATCTGGGAATTGCTGAGATAACAGGCTCCAAGGTTTAGGATCATGAAATCCTGGAATGTTAGAGCCCGCAGGGGCCCCAAGGTTTGTTTGCTGCAACGCTGTCCTTCTACAGACAAGGAGGCAGAACCCAGAGCAGTAACTCTACTTACCCGAAGCCTGACAGCGGTCAGTCGTGAAGCCTGTGTTTTTGCACTCGTGGGAAAGGCACCTTTTCGTACTGACGCTTAGGAGGTTTGGAAAACTTACTGCGTCTTAGAAGAAGGTACCACGCAAGAGGACGAACACCAAGTAGCCTTTCAGTAAATCTTTCCCATGTTTGAGAGTTTTGGCACTGAGTCAGCATGACAATTGTTGTTCTTGTTGCTCCAGCATTTGTGCAACAGTAAATCAGATAAACAGAGGAACTCAGCGGGGTCCTAAAAACGCGACCCACGTCCACGATGTTAGCAGATCTCTTGGGTAACCAATTTCTGTATGTGTGGTTAGCTCAAAGGGGTTTGAGAGGTTATCTCTATCATCCAGTGGTTATCAAACTAGTTGGGTTTTTTGTTTGTTGGGGGAGGTTTGTTTGTCGAAATTTAATGCTACAAGGAATTCTGTTCCATAAAGGAGATGTTCTGTCAGATAGGTGGATTGGGATCCAGAGAGGGTCATCCTCACTACACTCCCCAGGCTTGTCCCATTGGTCACCCTCACCCGACTCTCTGGGGATCCCTTGTCTCCCTACCCCCCCCCCCCACTCGACCGGAACTTCCTTGGAATTTTAGGTATCTATGGAACAGTTCAGAAACTCCTTGTTTCATGCCTTCATTTCCAATGAGGAAACTGAGGCCCACAGTGGGGAGAGGCAGAGGTGAAGGCCTTGCACAGGGCTTCACAGCTGGTCAACAGCAGAGCCTGAAATGCTAGGAGAAGAGCCCCCTGTCTCTGTCTGTCTCTGTCTGTCTGTCTCTCTCAGTCTCTCTCTCAATTCCTGGTTCTTTTTCCCACTCCGTCATGCTTGTGGTTCTATGGTTCTATCAATTTACTTTCTTTGTGTCTCTCTCATTCCTCTCCGCCCACTCTGTCATTTCCTAAAGTTTAATAGGTATTGCCTCCCACCTGGACAATTGCAGTTGCCCCTCATTTAGTCCCAACTCAGTCTCTCTAGCCTTTCAGATCCTGTCCCTGCTGCCTCCACCTCCCCCCACCTTTGAAGGTGGAGCCCGTTTTCCTCGATATGGTATTTAACGTTCTCCACAATCTGCCATAAATATTTCTTTCCATTCTGCCCTCCCCCTCCTCTGGCTAAATAGGACCACTCACTGTTCCTAAAACTCATGATGGACAAGCTACCTCCATTTCTTGGCTCCCTTGACTCCCTACCCAGGGAACACCCCCCCGTGCCTCAGTTTCCTCCTCTTAAATGGAGGCATGAAACAAGATCAGGTTTCTGAACTGTTCCGCAGAGACTTAGGATTCCAAGGAAGTTTTGGTGGAGTGGGTAGTGCCGCTGGGGAAAGAAAGGATGGCGAGTGAGGTGGGGTGAGCTATGGGGCATGACAGGGGAGTGTGGTAGGAGTGAGAAGCTCTATCTCATCTGCTTCTGACTTCCTGCCTGTCCTTCAAGGCCCTGGTCAAACGCTGCCTTCCTCCATAACCCTTCCTCAGTTCCGCTTTTCTCTCTACTCTACTAAGCCTTCTCCATCCTCCTATTGTTAGCCTGGACTAAGGTTAGTGGTGAACATGCCTGTTATCCCATAATAGATGGTAATTCATTGGCGGGCAGGAACCATTTTGAATCTTTGAACCTTCAGTTTCCAGCATGATGCTGAAGCTCAAAATATCTCCTTTAAGTTTCCTGTTACTGGATAAACCAAACAGCTCATCTAAGTTCACATTTTTCGTGTGAGTCACTTGAACACACGAAGTGCCTCTGCACCTTTTGCTTTGGAAGTAGTAGGTTAAATGCCAAAACAGGTGCCCAGCAAAATGAATTCTAAATTCCTTTGCATTTACATCAGATAATTATCCATTTCATCACCTACAGAGCGAGATTGGCAGTGTTTTTTGTTTTTGTTTTTGTTTCTAATGAGGCACATTAAAATTCCTGAATGTCAAGACCTACAGGGAGCCATGTTATTTTCAGGGGCAGGTGTGAATGGCTATTCAATTCTTTAGAATAAAAGGTGCTGCTTAATATGTTTCTAGTTAGATTATTGAGAGATTCTGTCACTTGTAGTATAGTATTTTCCCCACAACTTTTCTAATTTTTCCAAAGCCCTAGTAAAGTCTTCTTGAGTCAAGATTTTGGTTTTCTTGTAAAGATTCATGCTTTAGTCCATTAACAGTTAAACTTATTTCTTTTAAAGATTTTATTTATTTATTTTTAGAGAGAGGGGGAGGGAGGGAGGAAGAGAAGGAGAGAAACATCAATATGTGGTTGCCTCTCATGTGCCCCCAACAGGGGACCCGGCTGGCAGCCCAGGCACGTGCCCTGACTGGGAATTGAACCTGAGACCTTTGATTCGCAGGCCCACACTCAATCCACTGAGCCACACCAGCCAGGGCTAAACTTCTTCTTATAAACAGTATACTTTGCTGCATCCTGAGAATGAAAGGTTTTTTTTCTGTGCCACATTTTGAAACGAATGTGGAAGAGTGTGTAAATTTTACAACCTTGGAATAAAAATAAAATAGGAAATTATTTAGTTTGTCCTACTGTTTTCTGAAGAACTGAAGATAAAAACATGGCAAAGAAAGAAATGATTGGCATAATTATATAAGATTCAGCAAAAATAGCAGAAGAAATATACATAAAAATGTTCAGGTTTGTAAAAAGTATAAAAATACCTGGATTAGCCAATCTTACTGGGGAATATTGCATGACAGATTTCCAGCATGCTAAGTTTTGTAACAAAAACCCAAAAACTTTATAGAACTCTCTTTCCATTCTTTAAAGTAGATATTTCCACACATTTACAACACTCTCCACTTGCTGAGGATTTTCATTATGGACATAGTTTTTAAAATCATGCTGTGAAACAGTGATACCTCCATGGACAGCGAGACTCCCATCCAAAAGCAGGTGCAATTATTAAGTGATGTTCCCTGTCGTCGTATTTATGTCTTTTATCTCTTCTGATTGCTGTTAAAACACCCACCTCTGGTGACCCCACTCTCTATTCTGCTGTAGCCAAAGATATCCATAAATCCAGTTTGTTAGAACTGTGTTCAAAGTAAAAGTCAGTAGTCTAGGTGGAGGAGGAGTAAGGGGCCTTCTCTTCTACAAAGTAAAGGAGAAGTACGTTTGGGGACACTTGGTTTACAAACTGGCCATTTTTGCTCCCTTTGAGGTTTAAAGATTGGTTCTAAATGGTTGACTTTTCTGGATCTCTCATCTGGTGAAGGGTGAAATTATTACTGGCGATTTATGGGTGAAAAATAAGAAAGAATGGCAACAAAACTAACACTTGGGCTTTCCATCTGTTAGGAACTCCACAAACAGTATTGTTGAACTGCTTATGCCCTGATGACAGCAGGTCTTTATGGAGGTGGTCTTGACTTTCTGCACGTGTCTTCCTGGTCAGCTGGCCACAAGCACACTGGCTCGGTAGTTGGTGGCCCCAGGCCTTTCTGTCCTTGTCGATTCCATTTGCATTGCTCATTTCTCTTTCCCTCTCCTTACCTTTGACCTATGCCTGTCCTTAAAACATGCCCGCACTTCCTGCTGCTTCTCATGTCCCCCCCGCCCCCAGCCCATCAAAAATGGTTTTGCAGCTGTAGGTCTAACCGCAGCAAGAGGAATGGGGGGAGGAGAGGTGCTCCTCTTCCATCTGGAGGCTGATTTGCTGCTGGCCTTTCTGACTAGACCACTGAGGACGTGTTTTTCTTTTCCCCATTAAACAACAACACAGCTTCACTCTTTGGTACTAGCTTCAGATATATCTTGGGTCTAAAAGGTGGTTGTGGTCCCAACTGCCATGTGTAATGTGTTTGAAGTTCCAAACTAATTCGCAAATTAAAGTCTTGAAAACAAACTTCTCATAAAAACAGGACTGCCTGGATTTGTTTCCAAGCCTAACTGAATTTTTAAGAGGAGCCTTTTAAAAAATCTGTAAACCTCACTCATTTCTATGCATTCATTCAACAAATATTCATGAAAGGTTTTTCTGTGCTGGCCAGTGCTGCTGGACTAAGCACTGAAAATATAAAAAAGACGAAACACAGGCTCCAGCTTTAAGATTATCTAGTCTTCTAACCTCCCACCCACTGCAGGCATCTTTCTCCTGTCCTCTGCCCCCACAACCCCACTGGCCAACGTCCCCAGCTCCGTTTGGAGTTGTGGGTGTTCTCAGACCCGGTATAGCCACCTGATCAAGCATTAGCTACATCAGTCTCTTCCTATCGGCTTTTTCCCTCTGTTCCTCTGAAGGAAATGCCAGTTTCTTTTAACTCACAGTGCAGTTAAAATAACCCTGCATTTGATAGGTTTATTTTGTGATTCAGTATCATATGCATACACATACATATATGTCTTTGGACCAAATCTTTCACAAAACAGTGCTCACTTTTGCTATGTACAAGGCCCCCTGATATATTTTAGCTTTTATCATTAAAGTGTACAATGTGTAGACATATTTGCAAATATATCTACACATTGTGAAAGGGATCCCATCCTAGAGTTAATTAACACATCCATCACCCCTTATATTTACCTTTATTTTTTCTTTCTTTGTTTTTTGATGAGAACGGTTAAGTTCTAATTTCTTAGCACATTTCAGTTATATAATAAAGTATTACCAACTATAGTCACTATGCTGTACATTAGCTACTCGGACTTTATTTATCTTATAACTGAAAGTTTGTACCCTTTACCAGCCTCTCCCTATTTCCCCCAAACCCCAAACCCCAACCCCTGGTAAACAGCATTCTAGTTTGATGTTTTTATTATTAATTCTACATATAAGTGATACCTACATTATTTGTTTTTCTCTCTCTGGCTTTTATCACTTAGTATAATGCCGTCTAGATTCATTCACATTGCAAATGGCAAGATTTCATTGTTTTATAAGGTTGAATAATATTCCATCATATATATTATTAATATGTATATATGTATATACTATATTATATGTGTGTTTACTCACATTTTTAAATTTATTGACCTTGGCTATTGTGAATCATGCTATTGGGTTGGCCAAAAAGTTTGTGTGGTTTTTTTCTGTAAAATAAAAGACACACTTTTTATTTTCACCAATAACTTTATCAATTTGGATATTTTGAGTATGTCAGCTATCTCCCGCATGGTATAATGTTGATCGTTCTCAATGTCAACTGGTCTACCCAACTGTGGAGCATCATCCAGCAAGAAGTCTCCAGCACAAAACTCCACAAATCGTTTTTGCCGTGTTCAATCAGTTAGAGCACCTTCTCCATACACTGCACAAATGTTTTTTGCATTTCAGTTGCATTTTTACCTTTCTTGAAATAATAAAGCATAATATGCCAAAGATGTTGTGTATTTTCTTCCATCTTCAATATTAAGATAGCTACACAAAAATTGACCAATTTGGTAATTTTTTAAAAATTGCACACTGATATCACAATACAATCTAACAATATTGTTACAAATGAAGTTAAAGACAACTAAGTGTTACAAGAGCCATCATACAGAAAAAAACTAAACAAACATTTTGGCCAACCCAATATAATAACATAGGAATACGGATATCTTTTTTATTTAGTTTTCTGCCTTCTCATATTTTCTAAACTCTTACATTTCATTAAAAAATGGTGGTCATAATCTACTAAGTAGATTTCAGGAGTTCCACACTGAAGTTTGAAAACCACTGAACATGCTGCATAATCTTGGTATGCGGGCCCGCCTTCTGAGTAGCTTAGGAAGCTCTGCTAGCCCATGAGCCCACTGGCTGCCTGCTGCAGGGGTCAGCCTGGAGGTTTAAGGAGAAGCTTTTGGGTGGGAACCAGAGGGTCTGGATTCTGGCCTAGCTCCTTAAATAATCAGCACCATGAGCTCCAGGAAGCTACTTCATCTATAAAACAGAGAGACAGGCCTGCTTGCTGTAATTCACTCAGTGGCAAGGCCATCTGTTAAAGTGACATGCATTAAAGTATATGAGGAAATATTATGTACAAGACAAATGCATGTCATTATTAAAGAGCCCTATTTTTCCCAATTAAAATTTAATATCAGAGAAACAACTTAGACCATTTGTTTTCGTAGAGTCGGGAAAAGATTCTTGCATGGGCTATAATATTATGCAACTTCATAAATAAAAATCTCAGAATGGCATTTGTTTGTGGTGTCGTAACTAGGTTTGTATTTAAGAAGCTCAGCCAGGGCACCCTCGCTCCTCTGCCCTTAAATGCTTTTTCTGGTTATAAAATCAAGGAAGCCACCAGGTGGTGGGTGGGCTTTTAACTCAGGAGCCAGTTTTGAAGGAGTCTGCTCTGCCTGATAGTATCTGCTCTACCTCACTGGATTTATAAACACTAATTCCCACTGTTTTTAAAACTACTTTTTATTGAAAACAACTGCCATTAAGCAAAAGCAACCAGGAAAGGAGATCCTTTTATTAAGAAGTATAAACTTCTAGAGAAAATATGGTACTTTTCTCACTGATCTTTCCCTTTTTCTTTATGACTTTATTGTAAACCTCATGTCACGCAGGCATTGAAAGGGATATTTCATTCAATTCCTGGTATTTCTTTTGGATCTTTTCTATGCTGCTGAACTCTTCTTTAGGGCCTAACCCACACTAGACACTTTGTCTCTCTGAGGCTAGCTCTGTCTGCTGTTAGCTCTCCCTGCCTTTACTTTATCTTCTCATGACTGCGTTCTGATCCTTATAAGCGATGTCCACACTCACCTCTTCCAGAACTCGATTCTCCAAATCACTTCCCTTATATGTCACAGAGGAAATGTAAAATAATAATATAATGAGATAAGGACTATATTCACCCCAAAGAGAAGGAAATAAATTGGCCACTTTGCTCTTTAAAGAGTGCAAGAATTCTTTATGCAGATCAGCAATACCCCACCAAAGGCCACACAGCTCATATCTACCCTGCATAGTTTCCAGAGAAAAATACATAGAGTGCATACAATTTTAAGTAGTTTTCAAAAACCTAGCTTTAACGTAATTTCATGACACTTGTAGCTTTTGTGTAGATAGTTTTCACAGCTATTTAATACATTGTTATGATATGCCTACAAATGTAATTGAAAAAGACCGTGTTCCTCAGCTTTTTAATGAGTAAGTGCAGCCCAGAGGGGTTAGGTACACTGAGCCTTTGGAGCAGGAGGAATGGCTTTAATGAGGAAGCCAATGCTCACCTCTGCCGTCCCGCAGGTAACTTTTCTGGAGTGAAGTAGCACTGCTGGTTGGCAAAGGGGTGACAGTGCTCCTGTTGGCCAGACCGACCTCCTCTCCTGGCACATAATGGGCAAAGTTCGTGACAGATGAGAAACCAGAGCCAGATATCCCAACTCCCACATCGGCGTGTAGACCTCACTTGTTACACAGTGTGTAACCCTGAGCAGTCCATTGGATTTTTCTGTGCTTAAATTTCGTCATCTGTAAAAAAAAAAAGTAGAATACCTGTTGTGCAAGTTTAGTGAAAATGGAAGGAATGAGCTATGTGTGAATGTGTAAACCACTGTTACATTTTCTACCTTTTCTTCCTTCTTCACTTGGCTTCCTCAAGACCCCAGAAGAGAGATGGTTTGGTATCTTATGCCAACAAGGCAGCTGATGCTAGGGCGAAAGGCAGCTAAATTCAAGTCGTGATTGACATGTATTCATTAAAACACCCACCTACTTTCAAAAACTCAGAGAAGCACTTCCTCTCGGATTTTAGTTTCGCCATTTCCTTACTGCTTAAAAATGATAACCCGTACTGCCACCCTTGGATGACCCTGAAGCTAAGTGAAACATGCTGAAAATGGACTTTTGGGGCAAAGTATAGAATTACTACTCTTTGTAGTTGGCCTGAACTAGATACATTGTGAAGGAGGATGTAGGGAGAAGTAAAGATCTATTTGCCAGAGATGTGGTTGCCACCAGTCTTTAAGTATTTGTGACAGGTGAGGAGAGTGTAAATTCAGAATACTGACTTTGAACTCCAGGTAAACATGGATTCCGGTTCTAGTCACATCTTCTTATTAACTGCATGCCCTTCAGCAAACGACTGATTCCCTCTAGGTTTCTTAGTTTATGTATCTACGAAAAGAGGTAATGTATGTGAAGTGGTTAGCACAGTGCCTGGCACTTAGTAAGTACTCAGAAGGGTGTTGGGGGCTGGCATGAACTGAGTGCCTAGGGGATGAATCTGTGGTGGCTTTCAGGTAACCGTGAAGAGTTGTGTTCATTTCCTAGGGCTGCCATTACAAACCCCCGCAAACTGGGTGGCTTAGAATAACAGAAACTTACTGTCTCACAATTCAAGATGCTAGAAGTCTGAAGTCAGGGTATCAGCACAGCCACGCTCCCTCTGAATTCTGTAAGGAGAGCCTCCTTCCTTGCCACTTCCAGATCCTGGCAGTCCTTGATGTCCCTTGGTTTGTGGCAGCAAAGCTCCAGTGCTTCCATTACTTCCCATGACCTTCTCCCTACTTCTCTTCACATTATCTACCCTCTGTGTGTCTGTCTCTGTGTCCAAATTTCCCCTTTTTACAAGGGCACTAGTCATGTTGGATTAGGCTCCCCCCCTAATGACCTCATCTTAGCTCAATTACATGGGTAAAGATCTTATTTCCAAATAAGGTCACATCCTGAGTTATCAGAGGTTGGACTGCAACATATTTTTGGAGAGGGCACATTTTAGTGCATAACATGAGCATACAGACTTCCTCAAATTCAATGCAACAAACCTGACCCTCACCTCCACATTTCAGTTTGCTGAGGTCTCCACACATTGGGCAAACCTTATGCATCTTGGGGAGGCCTAATGTAAAAATGATATTCTGATATCAATTAGATAGGTACGCAGTGAACACTTCCTAATCTCAAACGGGAAAGAGCTCCTTACACTCAAGCACAGGCGGGGACTTCTCCTTTAATCTCACGGGAAGCAGGGCACCCGGGAACTATGTACAATCTCCAGTCATCCCAAGGGAAACAGCCTTGACGTCATAAATGGAACTGCCCCAGGTCTATAAGGAGTTAGTATCATGGGAAATATTTCCACCTACTTTCCCTCCCCTGTATACGTTTTAAATTTTCTGATGTTCCTTAAACATCGAATTTGACCTCGGGAAATATTATGAGTCTGTCTCTCCTAAAGATTTATGGACTGGGAGGGAGATCCTACAAAACATTCCCTCCACCCAAAGGATGAAGGCTCTGTCACCTGGCTGCCCTGGGAGCCTAAGAAGGCTAGAGTTTTATGAGCCCAGCTCAGAGCCGCAGGGAAATCTCCAGCCAAGATCCCCAGATACCAGGGGAGCAAAAGGAAACCAGCAAAGGTGGAAACTGAGCGTAGGAGAGAATAAACATATGAGATAACAGCAGAAGGCATCTTCATACGTCACATGAGCTGCTGGTTCAATGTCATGAACCACTCACCTAAATACACAGTAGACGGTGCTAGGAATCTTCAGGAAGAAATTATATTAACAAAGTAGGACCATTTGATTCTTAAACTGAGTACTGCATTAGTTTCCTAGGGCTGCAGTCACCAAGTCCTACAGACTAGATATCTTAAAATTTAACAGACGGGGTTGTTTCTTTTTGAAGACTGGGAGGAGAATCCGCTCCCTGCCTCTCCCCTAGCTTCTGGTGGTTTGCTGGCCATCTTTAGTGGTTTTGCAGGTAGATTCATCACCCTAATCCTCTGCCTTCACATGACATTTTCTCTGTCTCTTCACATAGCCTGCCTTTCATGCATGCCTGTTCCTGTGTCCAAAATTTCCCCTTCTATAAGGCCACCAGTCAGAGTGGAAGAAGGCCCACTCCGATAACCTCCTCATAACTTGATTACCTCTATAAAGGCCTTATTTCCAAATAAGATAACTTTCTGAGGTACCGCGAGATAGGTAGTCAATGTATAATTTTTAAAGGATACACTTCAACCCATAACAAGTACTGGAAAGATTTCAAGTATGTTATGTGGCATTTCATAGTTTAATTCATAAGAAATACGTGGAACGCGTGTGCAAGTCAAATGCCAGCTGGCTGAAAGATATTGGGACAGTAGGGACATGTGGATGCTCCACTGACAGGCAGTCTGTCTAAAGCCATTCTAGTGAGTCAGCCCAACCTCCATGCCTAGAGCTTTGATCCACCAATTCTTCACTAAGTTTGGGCTTTCAGCCAGCCGCATAGAATAGAAAAGGAGATTATCCTTTTCCACTAGGACACGTGCATTTTCTGGCATGGGAAGATCAGGCTCTCTGGTGATAAATTTCCATCTACATTTTAATGAGAGATGACACGGATTAAGAGAGAGACAGAGAAAATGAGAGATAAAAGGTATTGCATTTTGGGGGGAAGTTTTAGCTGCAAACCCCCCCCCCCACTACTCCTCAAAGAAGAAAGACAGAGAAAAGATAGTCAATACAGGAAGGATAAGGGAACACTAACAAAAGATAAGAATTTTCCCTACCTTTATTTTGCATTTCCCAGACCTCTCTGGTGTTAATATTTTCAGTGAAAGGGAGTTTAAGATCCTTGAGTCGGAAAACTCTTTCGGCCCAATTCTCCCCTTTTTGCTTGCAAAGAGCAGCATATCTTGGAAGACATGTACACACAGGATCTACTTCCCATATGATGATGAGGAAGAGGACAAGGATCATAGCAATAATGATAATAATAAAATCATAAAAAATGGTTAACACATGTAATACTTACCGTATGCCAAACACTGTTCTAATTACTTCACAAATATTAGTTCATTAACCCTTCAACAACACCACAAGTTAAGTACCACTACCTCTATTTACAGGTGAGGCTAATGAGGCTAGAGAGGTTGATGGACGGGCCCACCTCCTCCCGGCTTGGGTGTGTGTGTTGACTGGCTCCTGGCTCCAGGCCTGCTCCAAGCTGGCTTCTGATAGCTCCCTCACTCTCTGCAGCTTAACACTTAATGGATGTTATTCCCTGCCTGGGCTTTCACAGTCTCACCTCTGGTCTCTTGAGTGGGAGAATCTGGCAGCAATTATTCTATGACATCAGATCCTGCTTGATGAGCAAGCTCTCCTCCTGGCAGGACAGGGCTAGAGGAGGCGAGAGGAGTGGTCTGGAGAGGGTCTTTGAACTCTCATGACTCATGACCTTAAATGAACAGTCCAGGGGACTAAATACTGCTTCACAGGCCCTACAAAGAGGCAATGAGTGTGTCTCTTCCCCCAGCGGGAGACCTGGACTCCCGTATAACTAGCAACTCCTCTCATTTCATGGTTAATAATATCACATGACTTCCTTATGTCAATTTAAAGAAAATAAACTCTTAACTCCATAGCTTAACTTCTAAATTCTGTTGTCAAAGTCAAAGAACTGAGACCTGGGAAGAAATAGACATGCTATTTTGTAGCGGGGCAACAGCCTAGACTCTGGGGTCAGCCACATTGTAGCTAAAATACTATGTGTGTAATCCTGGGCAAGTGATTTGTGGCAGGTTTGCTCATCTAGACTTAAAATTAGAATAACTGTGTCTACAAAGGGAATCAGGAGGAAAAGTGGTTGATCCATTTCCTAAGAAAGATTGGTGTGTTGTGAAAGCACCAGCTATGTTTAATATAAGAAATACTGAAAAAAACACTAGTCACGAGAACTCAAGGTAGCCAAACTGCATTTGATGGATTCAGGGGTCGTGTTTTTAAAGTGAGCTTAGCCGATGTGCAGAATGATGATGTCACATGTAGAAAATTCAAGCTAATTACTGAGGATGTTCAGGGCAAAAACTGTCTGACTAATTTTCATGGCCTGGCTCTTACCTGTGACAAAATGTGCTCCATGGTCAAAAAATGGCAGACCACGATCAAAGCTCATGTTCACCTCAAGACTAACGATGGGTATTTGCTCCATGTATTTTGTGTTGGTTTTACTAAAAAATGCAACCATCTGTTTCAAAAGACCTTTTCCACAGCATCAGCAGGTCCGCCAAATCTGGATGGAGGTGATGGTAATCATGACCTGACAGGTACAGACAAATGACTTGGAAGAAGTGATTACCAAACTGATTCCAGATAGCACTGGAAAAGGCATAGAAAAGGCTTGCAGTCGATTTATCTACCCCATGGGGCCTTTGTTAGAAAAGTCAAAATGCTGAAGAAGCCCAGATTTGAATTTGGAAAAGTCATGAGCTTTGAGGGGAAGGCAGCAGCTCTGGAAAAGCTACTGGGGATGAGCAGGTACTAAAGTTGAACGAGCTGATGGATATGAGCCCTCAGTCCAAGAATCTGTTTAAAATTAGAACTCTTAATAGTGACAAATAAAAAAATCCTATTTCTGGAAGAAAAAAAAAGAAGAAGAATCATATCTATTCAGTGGTATTGTAAGGATTACATGAGATGCATCCTGTCAATTGCCTGGCACATAAGAAGTACTGCACCAGTGGGTGTTGTCACCATTAAATAAGCATCCTCATCTGTTTAAACAATTTTTTTGTTTGCTTCACTCAAAGTCAAGGTTGGCTGGCCTAATACATTCCTCTATTATTATTATTTTTTTAATTACCAGTGTTAACATTTAAATAGACAATGGCTGTTGTGTTTGGTTTTCTTTAGCTTTAGAAGTGTTACCTACCACTTGAGCAAGGAGCAAGCCACGTTAGTTGTTAGGAGCAGCCCAACCCCAGAAGAGTGAGATGAATCCTGGGACCTCCTACAATCTCCCGGGGGCCCAAACACCGCTCGTTTAGAGGAACCAGGGGAACTTCTTCATCTGTGAAGTAGGAACGATAACAGTGTCTATATCACTAGTATTCTAGTGATGAAATTAGAGCTTGTCCGTGATGCTAAGTGTTTTGTAAATTCTAGAAAGTTGGAGTTACTGCTGGAATGGATGTGAGCTCATGAGTTGGCTCTGGAAACAGCTTAGGCACTAAACAGGATGGGATTAACAGGACAACCCTGCTGACAGATCAGAACAGGGAGACTTCTCATTTTGCTTTGGAAGCTACTCCAATGTCATAGGAAAAAGCCTGGTGGGAATGGTGGGTGTGCTACATGGTGAGAGAAAAAGGGTTGGTAAGTAAGTTAAGACGGGGAATAGGGAGAGCATGGGGAGAGGATGCCTGTAAGCAGATAAAAAGCAGAAACACAGAAAGGGGACAGGGCTTTATTTTGTTCCAGGTTTAAGAAAAGAAAAGAAAATAACACCTCTAGGTTCAGGGGTTTGCTGTTAGGAACTGGGAGAGACTACTCAAGCCCAGCCCCCCTTATCGGGTAAGACCAGGTACTCATTGGCTATATATTCAACTCCCCGGAAGCATTCAACCTGAAATTCCTTGACTGCATTTCTAAGGCAAAAACACCCTTCCAAAAAATGCATTAAAAAAAAACCCATATATATATATATATATATATATATATATATATATATATATATATATATATATTAGCATTGGGTATTTTTGGTTTGGCCTTTAAAAAAATTTTTTTTTCTAATCCAAAACCTTAATTGTGGCCTACCAAGACAGATTGCCCTCCATAGAGAGAGGATTTAATTTTTCCAGTCTCCTCCCTCAGTGGCCGTTGCCCTCCTCTCGTTTTTGATGAGCTGCACATGTTGTGGGAGCCACTCCTGGGCCTCCGAGGGGAGCTGTCTCTCTCGCCACTGCCAGTGTCCTAATAAGGGAATGAACAATGGTGAGTTAAGAGGAGTCAGGCGGTGGATGATATTTCTGCTGATTGAGAAGGATAAGGTGTGGTTTGGCAGGTACCGTCTTGGTTTGGCTGGCTCCCGACCTCGTTTTTTCTCTCTCTGCTGTTCAGATTCCCTGCAACAGACTTGGAGAATGGTCTTCTCATGGATCCTTAGCTGAGCTTTGAGAATAGCATCCTGACACAGATCATCCCTGATGTGGGAAACGATAGAAATTGGGGCTTATATGATGTTTTCATCACAAAAGGAGGCTGAGGTTATAGGTTAAATTCTCTACCCCTCCAAGGGGCTGCCATCAGCGAGTGAAGGTAGTGTCAGACATGGTCAAATTGGGACATGAACAGGACAAGAGATAGGCCACACAGTGTATTTAACCACTGTTTAATAAGTTCTCAAAATTATCTGCACAGCAATGTTAACTAACAGCTACTTTCTGCTTGCAACTATTGATATAGCCCAATTACAGAAAATAAAACAAGCAAAGAGAGCCTTGCATTTAGGATCATAAGGATGCGTGGCTTCATTTATTTCCACTCTGATCTCTAACTACTTGCCCTTGACTCCTCTCTGCACTCTGTGTTCTGAATGACTGCACTGCCTTTGACATAATTGCCTCTGGCTGGGACTGTTCACTCACTATGAATCAGTGTTTCTCAGCCTGGCTGAAAACTGGAATCACTCAGGGAGCCTTAATGCCTGGATCATACCCATAGCAGGTCTGATTTAATTGGTTTGGGACACAACCTGGGCAGAGGGATATTTTTTTAAAGCTGCCTGAGGTGATTCTAATGTGCAGTCAGAAGGTTGAGAATCGCTGCTCTAAATGCATCTTCTATTATATCATCCAGCTTCCAGGTGGCAGGGCCAGGCTCCATTTCTTTCTGACATTTTGAAACCTTTAAAGAAAATACTATATGTATGAAACGAGTTTGACGGGTTTCTTCTCAGGTTTGTAGGGTCAATTCATTTGTTTTCAACCTAACAGTAGAGAATTGTGCTTTCAACCAAAATCAACTTCTAGACACATGGGTATTGTTTAAACTTTATTTCTCACGCATGTAAAGGGTGAAATTCTCAGCCAAGTAATTGAAAACGTGTATCCATTTCAAAGTCATTATTAGTGAAGATATATTTTTAATGTTTTCTCTGTGCTTCTGCAAGTTATTCATCCCTTAGTATTTAATTTAGTTGATGAATGCTTTGTTTGGCTTTTATTGTTTTTGCATTTTTTTATTTTTAAGTTTTAATTACAGTTTACTTTCAATATTATGTTGTATTGATTTCAGCTGTACAGAATAGTGGTTAGACAATCATATACTTTACAAAGTGTTCCCCTTGATGTTTTGACTTTTCTTTTAATAGGAAGCCAAGTTCACATCCTAAAATGTGAAATTGCTATCAATGGCAACGATAGGATGATGGGACTGAGACATCTCTTTAACACTAGAATGCTAATTTATTAACGAACAGTAAATATAACTGGCAAAATTACTAGTCTTCATCATTTATACAGGGTCCTCCCTTTGGAGGGAGTGGGGAGTGGAGTACAGGTTACCGTCAAAGAAAAAGACCAAGTTATAGGTTATCATAAATCTTTGATGAACACAGAAATGGAGTGAATGGAGTCAGAATATTCTTGAAAGTTATTTTTTTAAGAATGCCATGGTAGCATTCCAGGCTTCCTCATGGGCATGTTGTAATGTGTAGCTGAGCAGCACCGGTCATGAGAGTCAGAATATGAGAACCATGCTACAGGAAAGGCATAGTAACAAATGTCCACTTTTTGTGTTCTTCTTTGCCTAGAATGTATGTAGAACAATAAAGAAACCTCATTACCTCAGACAAGTTTTTAATGGATGGGCTATCTTGGTTACATTACAGTCTCCTTAATCAGATGTTGTTCAGCAGGTGAACATTTACAGATCATTTCAGGGGTGGTCACTTCTGTGGCCAGCTGATTTATTTAGTGCTGTTGTTTTATTTAATTTTATTTTAAATTACAGTTAACATTCAATATTATTTTATAGTAGTTTCAGGTGTACAGCATAGTGTTTAGATGATTATATAAATTACGAAGTGATTGCCCTGATAATTCTAGTACCCACCTGGCATTATACATAATTATTACAGTATTATTTGACTATATTCCTATTCTGTACTCTAGACCCCTGTGATTATTTGGTGACTACCAATTTGTACTTCTTAATTCCTTCACTTTTTTCACCCAGCATGCCCAACTCCCTCCCACCTGGCAACCCGCAATTTGTTCTCTGTATCTATGAGTCTGTTTTGTTTGTTTATTTTGCTCTTTAGATTCCACATATAAGTGAAATCATATGGTATTTGTCTTTCTCTGACTTATTTCACTGAGTATAATACCCTCTAGGTCTGCCTATGTAGTCACAAAGTGTAAGATTTCATTCTTTTTTAGAGCCAAGTAATATACTATTGTGTTTGTGTACCACTTCTTCATCCGCTCATCTATTGATGGGCATTTGGGTTACTTCCATATCATGGCTATTGTAAGTAATTTTTCAAAGTAAGTATGAATTTATACATGCTTTCGAATTAGTGTTTTTTATTTCTTCGGATATATACCCAGAAATGGAATCGCTGGGTCATAGCACTTCCATTTTTAACTTTTTTGAGTAAACTTCCTACTGTTTTCCATTGGCAGCTGCAACAGTTTTCAGTCCCACCAAGAATACACCAAGATCCCCTTTTCTCCACATCCCCGCCAACACTTATTGTTTGTTGATTTGTTAATGACAGCCATTCTGACTGGTGTGAGGTGGTATTTCATTGTGGTTTTAATTTGCATTTCTCTGATAATTAGTGAGGTTGAGCATCTTTTCACATGTCTATTGGCCATCTGGATGTCCTCTTTGGAAAAATGTCTGTTCAAGTCCTTGGTCCATTTTTTAATTGGATTGTTTGTTTTGGGGGGTGTTGAATTGTTATGAGTTCTTTATAAATTTTGGATATTAACCTCTTATTGGATATATCATTGGTGAATATGTTGTCCCATTCAGTAGGCTGTCTTTTCATTTTGTGGGTGGTTTCCTTTGCTGTACAAAACTTTTTAGTTTGATATAGTCCCATTTGTTTAATTTTTCTTTTGTTTCCCTTGCCCGAGAAAATATGTTAGAAAACATATTACTAAGAGAAATGTCTGAGAGTTTTCTGCCTATGTTTTCTCCTAGGAGATTTATGGTTTTGGGTTTTACATTTCAGTTTTTAAACCATTTTGATTTTATTCTGGTATATGGTTTAAGGAGTTGGTCTGGTTTCACTTTTTTGCATGTATCTGTCCAGTTTCCCAACACCGTTTATTGAGTAGACTGTCTTTACCCTATTGTATATTCTTTCTCCTTTTTCATATATTAATTAACCATATAGGTGTGGGTTTATTTCTGGGCTCTCTATTCTGTTCCATTGATCTATATGAATCTGTTTTTATGCCAGTATGATGCTGTCTTGATTACTATAGCCTTGAGTATAGTTTTATATCAAATAGTGTGATACCTCCACTTTATTCTTCTTTCTCAAAATTGCTGTAGCTGTTTTAGGTCTTTTGTGGTTCCATATAAATTTTGGAATTATTTGTTCTAGTTCTGTGAAAAATGCTATTGGTATCTTTGTAAGAATTGCATTGAATCTATAGACTGCTTTGGGTGGTATAGACATTTTAATGATGTAAATTTTTCCTATGCATGAGCATGTAACATACTTCCATTTATTTGTATGTTCAATTTCTTTCCTCAGTGTCTTATACTTTTCTGACTACAGGTCTTTTACCTCTTTGGCTAAGTTTATTCCTAAGTATTTTTTTGATGCAATTATAAATGGGATTTTTAAAATTTCTTTTTTAGTAGTTCATTATTGGTGTATTAAAAATGCAACCAATTTCTGAATACTAATTTTGTATTCTGCTACTCTACTAAGTTTATCTATCAGTTCTAATAATATTTTTGGTGGACTTTTTAGGGTTCTCTCTATATAGTATCATGGCCTCTGCAAATTATGACAGTTTTGTTTCCTTTCCTATTTATATGCCTTTTATTATTTTTTCTTGTCTGATGCTTTTTCAGCATCTATTGATATAATCATAGGATTTTTGTCTCTCGTATTGTTTACATAGTGTATCATGTTAATTGACTTGCATATATTGACCCAAATCCACATACCAGGAACAAATTCCTCTTGATTATGGTGTATGATCTTCTAAGATGTATTACTGGATTCAATTTGCTAATATTTTGTTGAAGATTTTTACATACTAGGTCTTTCCAGAAATAGCCCAGTCATTGTTAGTATAACAGGAATGGTTTGCATGGCATTGATATAACCTGGAAGTCAAGGAGAGTGGACTAGAATACACATGTGTGAACACTGACTACTTCACTGTACTAGTCAGTGGGTGTAGTAGATGCCGTTGAGTAGCATGTGTACTGTGTGGTCATCATATTCAAAATGACTGAGTGAGTAGAGCAATGCATCTGCATTAAATTTTGTGTTAAGCTTGAACTTTCCTCCTTGGAAACTATTGGGATGATTCAGAAGGCGGCAGCTATGGGCAACTGGTGATTGGCAGCTTCATCATGATAACGTGTCCACTCATGTATCACATCTCGTGCAGAGTTTTTTGGTGTAACATCAAATCACCTAGGTGACTCAGCCACTTTCCAGTCCAGATTTGGTGCCTTGAGACTTCTGGCTTTTCCAAAACTAAAATCACCTTTGAAAGGGAAGAGATGTCAGATTGTTGATGAGATTCAGGAAAATACGATAGGGCAGCTGATGGTGATTGGGAGAACTGTGTGAGGTCCCAAGGGGCCTCCTTTGAAGGGGACTGAAGCGTCCTTGTTCTATGTACAATGTTTCTCACATCTTGTACCTTCTTCAATAAATGCCACCATTTTTCATATTACATGGCTGGATACCTACTGGACAGACCTCATATATTGGCATATACATATATGCATATATTGGCATATATATAATGTCTTTCTCTGATTTTGGAATCAGGGTAATGCTAAACTTCTAAAAGGAGCTTGGGAGTCTTCCTTCCTCTTGAATTTTTTGGAATAGTTTGCTAAAATTCACCTGATTACTGATTCTATTTCATGGGTAGTATTTGATCTGTTCATATTTTCTCTTTCTCCGTGATTCAGTCTTGAAATATGTATGTTTCTATGAATTTATTTTTTTCTAGATTGTCCAATTTGTTATCATATAATTGTTGGTAGTACTTTCTTATATTTCTTTGTATTTTTGTGGTGTCATTTGTTACTTCTCCTCAATCATTGTGATTTTAACTATTTGGGACCTCTCTGGTTTTTTGTGGATGAGTCTGGTTAAAGATTTATCAATCTTGTTTATCTTTTCAAAGAACTGGCTTTGGTTTCATTGATCTTTTGCATTGCTTTTTAGATTAATTTTGTTTTTTCTGCTCTGATCTTTATTATTTCTTTTCCTCTACTCACTTTTGGCTTTGTCAGTTGATCTTCTTCAGGTATTTTTTAGGTATTTAGGTGTAAAGTTAGATTTTTTTTTTTTTTTTTTTGAGATTTTTCTCTTTCTGAGGTAGGCCTGTATTGCTCTGAATTTCCCTCTTACGACTGCTTTTGCCGTGTCCCATAGATTTGGGGTCATTTCATTTGTCTTTTTCATTTTTAATGTATCTTTTGATTTCCTACTTGATCTCATTGTTAACCCATTTGTTGTTCAGTAACATGTTATTTAGCCTCCATGTGTTTTTGTGTTTTTCATTTTTTGCTTAGGGTGAAATTCTCTAAAAATATTAATTAAATCCATCTGGTCTAATGTGTCATTTAATGTTTCCTTCTTGATTTTCTCTTTGGAAAATTTATCCATGGATGTCAATGGAGTGTTAAAGTCCTCTACTATGACTGTGTTACTATTGATCTCTCCCTTTATGTACATCTATATTTGCTTTATACATTTAGATGCTCCTATGTTGCACGCATAAATGTTTGCATCCTCTTGTTGGGTTGATCCCTTTATCATTATGTAATGTCTTTTTTTGTTTCTTATTATAGCCTTTGTTTTGAAGGCTGTTTTGGCCGATATAAGTATTGTTACCCCAGCTTTATTTTTTCATTTCCATTTGTATGAAATATTGTTTTCCACCCATTTACTTTCAGTCTGTGTGTCTTTTGATCTGAAGTGGGTCTCTTGTACACAACATATGTATGGGTCATGTTTTCTTATCCATTCAGCTACCCTAAGGTCTTTTGAAATAAACTGGTTGTAGATATGCTATGTCTCCCAATCTTGGTGGCGTAGCCTTACGTAATACGTGTCCTGTGGGACCCAGTGGCACAGTCTCCCTTATCACCTTAGTCAGATACTCTAAAGATGTCTCCTGTGTCGGTTGTGTGCACCCTCCTGTTGTAGCTGAGACTTGATTGCTGTTGATACGTCAGTGGATGGCTGTCAGGATTAGCCACAACAGCATACAAGCTGCTGTGTGGGGGCCTGACCCATGCAGCAGGATTTGTCCCGTTAGGTTCTGGTATTTGCCAAGACCTCCCTTTGGGAGTACCACTTATGGAACTAATCAAGTGGTACGCTGTTGTGGTCTGAAGCCGGCCAATGAGTGTATTGGTTCTGGTGTGTCTTGAGAGGGACTCCCATGTAGGTCAACATCGGACACTGCCTGTGACCAGCACTTGGCTACCTATTAGCAGCTACGGTGTGATCCATTGTTGGTAGCTGCCTATACAGGACCCAGATACATGTGGGAAGGGCCATGCTGCGAACAAGGTTAGCTGCCAACAGTACGGAACTGGGGTAGATCAGCAAAAGGCCCAAGGCACCACAAGACCTGCTCACCCCTGCCAGCTGCCTAAAAGGCTCAGCTGCGGAAAGAACCTCAGATGATACGTGAGTTGGGTGAGGCAGGGTCTCAGAGAGTCACCAGGGAGGAGCTAGTAGTGTTCACCAGGTTAATACAGACTTATATTTAGTGCCAGTGTGGGCAGAGGCCACGCACCAAAAGTCTCCGGGTACGGCAAGGCCAGCTACCACCTGCTTGGGGCCTGCGGCCTTTTGCAGTTGCATCTAAGGGAGTGGTCAGAGCAGAATTCACCAGGCTAATACAGATTCAGATTTGGTTCTGCGGGTGGAGGGTTCAACAAAAGGACCGTGGCAGGTGTCCCTCCGGCCTTCACCTTGAAGCCCACACAATTTAGTTTCTCCCTGTATGTCTCTGTGACATGCTGAGCTTGACAGGATTCCTGGAGAGCTTTTAAGAAAAACTAACAACGTTGGCGCAGCCTAGTTGCTTCCAAAAGAGCCTGAGGCCATGCACCAGTTGGGTGGGGCAGGGTCTCAGGTAGTCATCAGAGTGGAGCTATCAGAGGTCAGCAGCCTAATGCAGAATCCAATCTGGCCCTGCAGGAGAGCTCAACTCGGGGACAGTGATGACCCTCCCTCCAGCTCTGTCCTGAAGCCACACAGCTCAGTTTCTTCCTATTTATCTCTTGCATCACCAGAGCTTGATGGAATTCCTCAGGAGTTTTTAAGAAAGAAGGCAATGCGGGCCCAGGCTGGTTGCTGCTGAAGGAGCCTAGGGCCTTATTCCGGTTTGTTAGTGTGGGGCCGCTGGTAGTCGTTAAGGTGAAACTAATGAAGTTCACAAGGCGAATGCAGACTCAGTTTTGTTCTATGGGAGGGAGGCTCAACTCTGGAAAAGTGGCATCCATCAGCAGCATGGAAGAAAGTCTCAACATAGGGACAATGGTGGCCATTCCTCCAGTTCTCACCTCAAAGCCACAGAGCTTAGTCTCTCCCTCTGTGTCTCTGGGGCCCCTCATCCCTTCGCCAGAGCCCAAGGTGAGTGCCTGCGAGCAAGAGTTGGTGCGCTGACTCTTTCAAAAAGCTAGTTCAAGAATATCCTTGTGTGCTGGAAGAATTTTTACAACATGCACTACCTGACAGTTTAGTCAGGGGCACTGACCGCTGTTCCCTTAGATTGTCAAATTTAAAAATATGACAACAGCTAACACAACAATTGCCATCCAGTGTAAATGAATTAAAATTATACCTATTTTTTGTCAGATCAGCAAAAAGAATACATTTTTTTGTCTGCTGGAGAATTTTAATAATTAGTTTATGTGTGCCATGAGATGAAAAAGGTTGAAAATCACTGTTTTAAGAAAACACCTGTATTGCCCTGACTGGTGTGGCTCAGTTGGTTGGGTGTCATCCCCCAAAGCGAAAGGTTGAGGGTTTGATTCCTGATCAAGGTACATGCCTGGGTTGCAAATTCAGCCCCTGGAAGGGGTGCATGAAAGAGGCAACCAAATGATATCTCTCTTTCTCTCTTTCTCCTTCCCTTCCCCTGTCTCTTAAAATAAATAAAAAAAATATTTTTTAAAAAATAAAGAGGATGCTTGTGTTTCTAGCAACCTTTTGTCTCACTAAGACAAACAAAGTCCTGCTGATTTTCACAGCCAGATTGTTATGTGGCTCCTCTTTCCAGCTTTGGTGTTCCAGATTGGGGAACTTGGCATGGAGCAGAAGCGCCTCCCTGACTCATCAGGGGCATCTCTGCAGCTGAGGTATCCCTTAGGACACAATCATCACATGTGGGTGTGAGGTCAGCCTGTTTGGCGGCTTGACGTGGCTTCTTCTGTACATCCTTAGTTGTAGGACTTCTGTTCAGCTGGTCCTCAGATGGTTATTTAGGTTGATTCTTCTATAATTTACTTGTAACTTTCTCGTAGTCATGGGAACAAGTGAGTGCAGCATTCTTCTCTTCCGCCATCTTGAATGGAACTGTCATGACTGAGGAATTAAAAATAATTTTTAAAAACCATCCATCTTCAAAAATAAAAGGATTTGAGAGTGCAGTATTAGCACAGGGAGAATTTATAAATTTTTGAATGAGTCGTGGACTAATTAGATGTCCAGGATAAGTCATTACTCTCAACTTCCTCACTGGAAATTTCATTACCAAGGAAGAAAAGTCATTTAGAAATTCAAGAGAGCAGGCTTCGCTAGGAATATAAATTAGAAAATCATCACCTTGAAACTGACTAACAAGTTATAAGCATAGGTGGGATTACCCAGAGCAAGTATGTTGAGTTAGAAAAGAATAGAGCTAAGGAAGAAGACACAAAGGGAACTACAAAGTAAGTGGTAGGCAGAGAATTTCAAAAAGGAAGGTGTGGAGTTTGTAAAGGGCCATTGGACATGGCATTTTAAAGCATAATTCTAGAGAGCACAACCTCAGACTACAATGCCATTTAGAGGTAATGGATACTAATGTCTGAATCAAAAATAGCCAATATAGTTTTTCCGAAACATTTAATGAGCAGATTGAACTGTTCTTTTGCATATTTTGATCAGCTGAGCAAATGGTTAAGATATCTGGATGTAAAAATCACGTCACTGTACATACGTCCCGAGGTGTATTGAGGTTAGCTACTAAGTAAATTAAACTAATCTGTAAGCCCAATTCTGAAATTAAATGTAAAAAGGATAAGATAGCCCATGATACCATGGAATTAGCTATTTTTGACTCTCAGTGATTTATTCAATGTATTACAGAATCCATTTTGACTAGAGCACATGAAAATATTTCTAAAAGACTGGCTAAGTCAAACTTGCCTAGTTTACCTACTTGTTCTGAATTATTTTTGCTTTCCACCGTCATTGCAAAACTGACACTAGCCTTAATTGTCTGAAGAAAGAGAATAAAATGGGATATAAGAAATTTACAAGGGAGGGTAATACAGGAGGAGTCATGGAGGGGAAAAAAAAAAGGCATGTACCAGAGGAACAGGAAAATATTGAATTTCTGCTGTGTTCATGAGCCAAGCCAAGTTCAGTCACGTGCTAGTAGCAGAGACAGGAGAACAGCAGGTGTACATGTGCACACGACTGACACACAAGCTTTGAAGCAGGTGAGAGACCGCAATCAGATGGCAAAATACCAATTGATTCCATTTGACTTTAGGCCCTGCTTTACTGACTAGTTTCAAAAGTCAGGTATCTTTCCTATCTATAACCATTTGGTTCTTTTTAATAAGGAAATCGTACATTTTCCAGCTCTGAACTCCAGGGAACTTTCTATATGCAGTTGCAACATAGTGCCATCGACAGACAAAGTAGCATCTAAGAATGAGAAACAAATTTGCAATAAACGCATTTTGGACCAATGTGTACAATTCTCCAAGTACCTACACAGGCGGACACAGGCAGGAAGGTTTTGACTAATAGCTGCTTTCAACTCCTGGCAGGAAGGAATTGGGAGAAATGTGTAGTGTTAGGATGCACCTCCTTTATTTTTTGCTAACACTCTTCTACCTTCAAGTGCAGCCTTGAAGCTACCACTCTCACTCTTAGGTGGGTTTAATATGGCTCTTTTCCATCACGTCATATTATTGAAGTTTAAACCTGAGAGATCATGTCTTCCCTTGGTGAATGATCAGGCTTCAGCTTCTGAAACTCATGATCAGAGAGCCCAGTGGTCCTTGCAACATGGGAGCAGGCAGAGCCAGGTTTTCCTGGTTCATATTCACAAGCCAGTGCAGAGTGTCTGCCTTCTTGACACCCCACAAAGCTTCTGAATGCATGTGTGTGTGTGTGCCAACAAACATACCTTTGAGACATGCTTTGAGTGTGGCCTTCTCCCACTGATAAAGCTCTAATAACTTTGATCATCATGTTTTCAATAAATACTCAGGAGCCCAGTATAGAATTGTTGGCTTTTCCCTAGTCATCAAACTGAGTCACATTTCATTGATCTGTCCCTTTGGAAAGCATTGCTGTCTTGTACTTGACTCCAAAACTTTTCAATGGCATTGTGTTGGTCTATTTGTCCTTTCCATGTCTGATTCAGATAAATGCATATGAACTTAGGCAGTTCACCTCATATTCAGGGAACTGAATTAACCCTCATCATTGTTAATTAGCCTCCCCGATTGGCATTACCCAGTGTCTTATGCCATATGCCTATCTTGAATTCGATTACTAAAAATACTTATTAAATGCCTAATTTATGCAAGGCACATTGGAAAGGAGAGCTAAGAAATGTATAAAACACCTTGCTTTCCAAAAACATGACATAATATGGGAGATAAGATGATACACAAATAACAATATTAAGGCAATATATGACAAATATCTGGAACAACACCAAAGATTTCACATAAGGAAAGAGTTCCTTCATGTCTGATAAAACATCATAGAATAGTGCGGCATTTAAGCTGGCCATGTGACTGCAGAAGATCACTCTAGGTAAAAATGGAGAGGAGAGGCGAGCACACTTAAGTTTTTTTAACTGATAGCTGTACATTATAAAGAAAATTGGAAACCGTTAGCTTAGAGCAGGAGTCAGCAAACTTTTTTATGCAAAGGGCTAGACAGTGTATATTTTTAAGCTTGTGGGAAATACACCTACTGTCATACTTACTGGAGTCTGGCACTGAAGTGTGAAAGCAGCCATAGGGGATCTGGGCATGGCTGTGTTCCAATAAAACTTTATTTACAAAAACAGGATGTGGGCTGGCTTTGGCCCTTGAGCCATATTCCTGGCTTAGATGACTGAAGCTCTTTGTTTATCTACACAACACCCTAAGACAGCTCATGCAGTGTTATGGGTTAGAAAGCAAACAGATATGGGAACTAAAGACCTGTGTCTAGTCCTGACTAATTATTCGTGTAAGTCACTTCACCTCTGGATCGAAAGTAATCTCCAAAATTCCTTCTAGTTTAATTATTCTAAAGTTCTGATAGCGCCACAGTGGCAGATTTCCCCTGGAGTCTGATTTACAGGCAGAATAAGTGAAAATCTGATTTAATTCTTTGTGGACACAGTGAGTACAAGGAAGTGGAGAAGAAGGCGAGACTAGGAAAGGCTGTAGACGCCATTCTGAAAAATGGAAAGTTGTAGCTTATTGCTCTTGAAGGATCCCCTAGAGTGCTTCTGTTCTAAATGATTGTAGGATTTGCTGAACTGAAGTCTCCTCTTGCAGCGAAGATTTATGGAGCCCTGGATAATGGGTGGCTGGCGCATTACTTCATGGGGAAAGCTGCAGAGTGAAATGAAACACCTGGACTAGAGACTGAAACTAGAAAATCCTCCCTGTGTGCTTTGTTAGGGCCACCGCCGCGGAAGGAGTCCCTCTCCTTAAGCTGTGTGAAATGGTCGGTTTACCCTTCCATCTGTTAGAAGCTGGCCGTCGGGGTATGCCAAGCACAACTGGCGCTTTCCTAGTGCCCTTCATGCACTCCAAGCCGTGGCCAGACCGAACTGTTTGCTTTTCCATGGCCGTATTTCCTGACTCCACAGCCTTGCTATTTGAGCTCTCTGTATGTGGAAAGGTCCTCTTCTGTCCCCGCAGCCTCCACACCTAGCCCCCGGTCCTGAAAGCCAGCTCAGAGACTGTTTTCTCCATGAAGCCTTCTCTGATCCTTTAGCTGGAACTCTCTTCTTTCTCCTCTAAACTTGAAATCACTTTATCAGTAAGTCTCCTGGGGTCTTTACCATGTGTCTTAACTTCCCTACTGGGTTATAAATGCCTTGCAGGAGTTTCATTCGTCTTGGTGTTCACCCTCAGTGGCTTGAATAGAATAAATGCTTAATAAAATAACTGTTGAACGGATGTGCTCATTCCGGCCACCTGGGTGTCACTGCGTGTTGGAGTGGCATTACCAATCAGCATCCCACTATCACAAGTTAAGATTCCGCCTTCATTGCCCATCACCTCATCCTTAGGATCTGAGCCTTTCACGCAGCCCCCTTTGCTGCCCACAGCTTGCCACTCTGATGCCCCCCCTGAATTTAACTGTCCTCCCCTCGAAATCCAGGTTCCACATGGGTCAGTGGTTTGGTTGGGAAGTGGAAGGTACTCAACATTAGAAATCCTTAAGCCAATGCCAATGATGTGACTTTGTGGTCTGTAATGAGAAGATATGACATTTTTCCAATGAAGCTGGTTATCTCCCCTTCTGAAACAGGACCTCTTGCACTAGGTAACAATTTTAAGTCAGAAGATGGCACAAGCCTTGTTGGTTGATAATCTATTTTTGGGATAGAAATCTGCTGGTATAGACAGGTACCCTCAAGGCAATTTAAGTGCTGCTCAAGAATAGCAGTCTGATTCTAAAGCTGTTGACGATTCTAATTCACTTAACACACACAAATATAAGTGCTCAGTTATTTCATGACTGCTAAAATAGTCCCATTTTTATGGGGGGATCTTCTACTAACTTAAAGGGTATCTTAAGCATGGAAGGTTTTTATTTGGTTTGGTCAGACGGGCTTTTTACCAAATCACCACAAGTGGGTGTCTGCTTTCTCCCCTCCCACGGACCAGGCCCCATCTTAGGTAAGGTTTTCATTGACTTAGGAAGATGATCTGCCAAGGGCAAAGCCGACTCCTTGACTTCCTTTCCCAAAACAGTAGGGAGTTGGGCCCATTCGCAGTGGTTGGCACACAGGTCTCTGCAAAAATAAATGTTGTTTCCAAAGAGCCAAACATCCGGGGTTTGGCCCTTCATTTTGCATGTCCTTTCTCCACTCAAGGTTTGTCTTTCTATTTGCTACCAGTTATAAACAAAACTGCAGTTCTGTGGAGGGAGCTATGAGCCAGCTGGATGTTAGGTAAGTTTGCAATACCGCTCGAGTCGGGGAGGCAGTAATCACACCAAAATGTGCTTTCTTTTAGAAATACAATCACTTCTTTTACCAGAGGTGCTGGAAACAAAGCTCCAGTGTCATACCTATCAGTATATTTGAGCTTTGTGTTTCTAAAGAAGAGAAGGAAGGCAAAAGGGGGTGGAGGCAGGAGACAGTGCCACCCTTAAAAAAAAAAAAAAAAAAAAAGGAACTGAGAGAGGACTGGGAAAGAGGAAGTGAATAGTAAATCTCTTTCCAATTAAGAAAAACGAGAGTGGAAGCAGGAAAGCTCCAGAGGGCACTTTTGGGGGAGGGGAGGATCATAAAAGGGCTGTTATGAAAAATCTATTACACATAAATTTCCCTGCATTAAGCACTGCTTGTCTACAGAGGCTGCGGAGAATCCTCTCAGCTGACTCATATGAGACATGAGACTTTAGTTAGCGGTATCCATCAGCTTGTCTGCAATGCCACTTTCCTGTCACAGGGATTCCCTTTAATTAGTCACAGGTTCAAAATCTCCACTTTAGGACATCTTGTTTTTATCTTTCCAATCACTTTATTTCTTTTGCTAAGTGTGTACCAGTGTGATAGCAGTACCATAATTCGAAGCTCCACCTTTGTACTGCATTGCACAAGCATTTCAAATTTGGGGGTAAGACTTGAATTTCTAGATCACACAAAGTAGAAGGCTCATCTACAACGAGCTCATAGTTTTACTTTTGAAGAGAGGGATGGAAATGTCTGTTTCTAAGAGACTAAGTCTTGGACTAGGACAAGAATCTACTTGTTTATCTGTGGTCAGAGGCAGTTGCGTCCAAATGGGCCAGTAGGAATTTGGGGCTTTTCCCTGTACCCTACTCTGGGACAGTTGCTAAGCTGATTTTATATCCAGGTTCAGAGACCTATACACAAGAGAAAGAGTCAAAACAGAAGAGAGAGAGAGAGAGAGAGAGAGAGAGAGAGAGAGAGAGAGAGAGAGAGAGAGAGAGAGAGAGAGAGAGAGAGAAAGAGAGAGAGAAAGAGAGAGAGAGAGAGATGGCAAATATAGTGTTGCCATATCATTGACACCTGGGTCTGAACTGTTTTATCATTTTTACTTAAAAATAACTAAGCCCAAGGTTTATTGTCCATATCTACCACATCCATTAAAGCAATATTGTCTTTAATACATACAAGTCAGAAAACGGCCCCAATTCAGGTTTTACTTTTGATTCACAGCATTTTTTAAAAAGTCTAAGTTCATTAATGATAATATTTATTTAAGATTCTTATGACTCAAAAATATCCTAGGTTGGAGATGAAGAAAAGGTAATATTTATGAAAACTCAGGTAGTAATTGAGTTTATCTCTCCTAGCCACATTTTTTACCAGTTGCATCTCAGATAAGTGTTGAAAGAGAAGAAAGTTTGATTGTTTTAATTATCTTACTAGCCACTTAAACATTTCTTGTACTTCTTTTATTCATTTCAACCAAAGTTTAACTCAAGTAACCAAGTGAAGGGAAAAATATGTCTTCTCCAACATCCACCTTCTCTTTCCATACCTCCCCTTTCTAAACATTTATAAATTAAAAAGTGAACTGTTTATATCTGACCACGCTTATTGGTTTAAGAGGGTGGGGTAGCAGAAGTGACTCAAATCCAGTCCTGTCTGTGGCAGAATAAATAGATTTTAGTTTATCTTGGGAAACTGTCACGGAATTATTCCTCTAAATAGTATTGACAAATGCATTGTTCTTTTTAAAAAATAAATGGGAGAAATATAGCAGTTCAGTAAGAAAGTAAATCCATATTCTATTCATGTTATTTCTGCCAAATATCATAAACCACCTATGGACTTTTAAAAAGAAAATGGGACCAGTTGAATAAAAGGTTAGACATTTATCTTACCCAAACTATAATCTCAAGAAATGTTTGGAAAACCTATGCCTCATCTATTATTATGAACTACAGCTATTCATATAAACATGGAGAGTCTCTGAAACATAAAACATATAATACGATTATGTAAAGTTCTAAGAAGGCAAGTGTAAGAATCAAATCATTTAGGGATGCATACCTTGGGGGTAAAAGCTACAAAGAAAACCATGAGAATGATTAAAATAACCCAAAATTCAGGCTAGAGGTTATTAAGAAGCACTTAAGAATAAACAAGGATGGAATTGAAAAGGGGCACATAAGAACCTCCAAGGTGCTAATGCTATTAAAGCTGGGCAGTAGGGATTTTAAGGTGTGTGTTTCATTATTATTATTCTTTAAAATGGTCATACATTATATAATCGTTTATGGGTACAATATATTTCATGGTAAGCATCTTTTTAATTTAAAATATGATCCCAAACCATTAGAAGCCATCTTTTAAAAGTTTCCTGTGACTACCTGCATTGATTTAGAAATGAGTCACTAAGTTTAGGGGTCTGCCTGCCCGAGGGCAGGACCATTCTGAGAACCATGTTCCAGCAAACCTTAATTAGCCCCACGACCCTGAGTCAGAATCAGAGCTCCCAGAACTCCCCGGTTTCTTCTAACCCGCCGTGATCAGTCAGACCTGATTCCCCAGTCATAAAGACACTCAGAACCAGTCTGCTGTGATCGTGTACAGAGGCAAAGTGGAAAGGGTCTTCTTCCACCGTCTGCTTTGTCTTTCTACTCCGCTCTGTGGCCCATGTTTACCCACCATGGTCTCTGGTTATAGAAATGCACATGATTACGGCATGACTCTATTGTATTGAGCATGTGGTAGGCTGGTGGTGATCTTTTATGGTGGGAACATAGAAAAGAACACCAACATGTGCAAGCACACAACCTCTTACTATTGAGAACCAAAATGTGTGGTTGGTATGCAACTTCAGTACTTCTCAGGTGTGTGTGTGGGGTGGGGGGGAGACGGAATGGGAAAGGGGAAATAGATGAAGTGAGGCATGCCCTTCTTCGTAGGTCAATTTTTTCGGAGTAATGTATTGCCTTGCATGTCTTCACCTGGTAAAAGGCACACCACTGATACAGCAATGAATCCTACAGTGAAATTCAACATATTTTTACCTTTCTTCCCCCATTAAATATATAAAATCAAAGGGGACTTTCTTTTATTCTAGTTTATATTAATTAAAAACAGACCAATTGATGACTGGCTTCTAATCCATTTCTAAACATATTGTGACTTGAAAACTATTTTTATTTTCTGGATTTTTTTCTCATTATAATTTTTAATGCCTTTCTTTTAAGGAATCCAAGAGGGAAGCCTTTCTTTTAAGGAATCCAAGGGGGAAGCATTCAGAATTGGACCTCGTGTGCATTAAATGAAACCACCCCGTTTTGCAGACACCATATATAAACAAAATCATATTGAAGAGCCTCGAATGTTTCTATAAATCTTTTAACTTTCAAACACACAGTAAATCTGTGGGGCAAATATGACTCATTTCAGTAGCTCAGGATTTCCCCTCCTGATCACAGCATGGCCTGGCATTTTACTAAGAGCATGTGCGCAATTCACAGAACTGACTGGATATGTTTGGAGAATCTGCTTGCATTGCATGTTATAAAAGAACATCACTGGGGTTTTGGGGGTACATGAAAAGGAATAATGAAAGTATGTATGAGTCATTGGGCCTCCTAATAGTTGACGAGCGCATTTTCAACCCACATGAGTTGTTAACTCTTTAAGTTGGATCCCATATTAAGACCCAGGTTAAGACAATGACCCTGGCAGAACGAAGAATGATGGGAGTCAAAGAAAAGTAACTGACTAGGAAGTTGTCCTTAGTGGCTGAAAAGTCCTAAGCAGTCTTCCTCCGGGGTCTGGCCTGCATGGGGAGGGTATGCGGCGGGAAGCTGGGACAGGATCGTGTTTGAGATTGAGTGGCTCACTTACAACCTGCAATCTCTCCTTCAACAAATGCTACCTTCTTGCAATTGACTCCTTCCAAGTGGGACCCAGAGAGATGAGCACTGATCTCAGGGTGCAGTTCACTATTTATTGACTGTTAGGATTTTAGGCACAACAGTCTCCTTTTAAATACATAGGAATGTGATAGAAACCATTAAAAGAAAACGAAGAGACTTGGAAACTTTGATCTGAATGGGGCCTTTGTAAGTCTTTCATAAATTGGCCTCATTTTAGGCTTGGAGCCTTTCCTTTTCTCTGAGGTTTTCCTCACTTAGCCTGTGAGTCTGCATGTGTGTGAGTACATGTGTGTGTCCTTACCAAACATGAGGAATGTCAAAGAACCCAACATGGTCTGAAGGTGACAATTCAGTCTGTTCAGTGGCTCTGGAAGTCTTTCTGTACACCAGTGGGTCTCTAGTGGTGAAGTTATTGAAAGAGATTCCCAAATTCATATCCGCACCAAGTGTTTTCTGTACTCTGATAAACAACTATTTCCAGTGGGAAAGACTGTTCTTCAAATATGTATAAATATAAATGCAATGGTTTATAAGATACAGATTCTTTTTTATGCACTTTACAGAACATTTTATTAATAACAAAAGTATAAGCAATTGTCATGATATATTAATTTTTTCTTGATATTTTAAAAGAATCCTCATTTTTTAAATGTTAAAAACCACTGCTATACAAGATGTAAAAGATTAAATCTTTTCTCTGATCTATCAGTTAGCAAAGGACTGTGTTACTGTGGTTGATCTCACTTGGTTATTTAAAGTGACAGAGCATGAGGTTGTAACCTGAAACAGCTATTGTGATGGGCAATCTGACAGAATCTTTTTCATTTAAATGAATATAGGCTATTCCACTTCACAATATCTTCCTTAGAGAAACACATGTGTGCACAAGAAGGCTTTGCAGCACTGTATACTGTAGAGAAATGTTGGGAAAACCCAAATGCCTTATCAATAGAATGGTGAAGTTAACTGTGGGGTCCTATACTGAAGATAACAGAAAGAAGTCATGTCTTGGTGAAATGATTTTGAAAAGTCATCAAACATGCTATTAAATTTCTTTAATTGTAAAATAATTATATCATATATACCATGTATGTAAAAAAGTAGAATTGCAAGATTGCAAATCCAAACTTGATTAACTATTTGGTTATTCAGTTAATTACTCAAATAGTACTGTGATTGTCAACATATAGTAAGTAAATTTGTACTCAGTATAGACTTAACCTTTTTTTTCCATTCTCTCTGGGTCTTAAATATTCTTAAACATGTAATAAAATCAGCCCCCCCCCTTATAAGAAATGGTTATTACTTTTCCTTATTCTATTTTTAAGTGTGGTTTCCTGATAAGAGATCTTGTTTTGTTAATAAAATACTATTGCCAGCATTTTTTTTACTTGGAAATTTCAAGGATCATGTGCTATCGTCTCAAAAGAGAAAATAACAAAATGGAAGAAAAAGACAACATAAAAGGAAATAAGAGCGACATTCTTCACACCACTTATGTTGTATATGAGACTTTGCCAGTGCTGCACGTGTCTTAAGGTGTCTCGGGCGGGGAGGGTGGGGGGGGCGACACAAGGTGAGGTGACAGCTCACTCTGCTCCGGTGTCTCGCTGTGGAAGCTTCTGTCACTTCCTCTTTCTCTCGTCTAGTGCTCCTTTAGATGCTGGCCCATTGAAACATAAAGACATTCATTCCTTAGTGATTTTCTTACTTGCCATATCTGCAATACTTTTATCTATTTGAACTTTCTATGTACACGGCACAGCATGTAACATGATTATGTTCTTACCTGAATATAATGAGGCTGGGGCGCTCTGGTGGTAGAGACAGAAAACATCTTTGGTGTGAAAGCCACAGCATTCCGGGAGAGTTTCCCATTGCATAGATCCGTTTGTTCTTATCATTTAACACCAGAGCCTTCTAACAGTGGTTCTGGGAACAGAAGAAAAGCAACATCTCTCTACTTTGTTCATCCCGCTGACACAGTCTAAGAACATCATGTAATTACTATAGACTGTGAGACTGCTTAACACTTATTTGTATACACACACCGCGACACACACAAACCATTTCTCTTTCTTTCTCCTGAATATTTGATGAACCATTTTGCTCTGCAGTAAGAGCAAATATGTATAAATGCAATGGTTGATAAGATGCACTATGGTCGATCGTACCTTTCCCCAAGTGTTTATGCCAAAAGATAAGCAAAGGCAGCTACTAAAAAGTAGCGCATAATACTGCACAGTAAACCTGCTAACACCCAGCAGGTTGGGAAAGTCATGGATTCTGCTACTTTACAGATCATTTGTGGTTACCTGTTTTTTGTTGTTTATTTATTTATTTATTTTTAATGAAATAAAATGCATTTGAATAAAACTCTACTAAATATGGTTTAATCTTTCCCAGATGATTCAGAGGAAGTTGAGGGCCCACACTGCCTCTGAATCATCTGGGAACATGAGTTGTCTTTGTAGTGGAGAGTGCCAGTAGACTGGTTAATGGCGCATCTGCTGAAGCTTCACAGAAGGAACGAATGGATTGTTATGCTTTTATCACAATCCAGTGGGTGGTTAGGGATGATGTTTTGCTCGTCAGCAGCATTTCAAATACGTTATAATCTGGTGTGTGGGAAGTTAGAAATGTTAACATTTTGTCTTTAACTGTAGCATAAAGCAGAGGTGGTTGTGCTAGCATTTGGATGTAGGAAGGATGCTGTGTACTCCTCTGTCTCTTTGCATAAACCTGCTTATGGTGAAATTAGCACCCGCATACATTGCTGGTGTTACATGTCTTTCTGGAGGGCAAATTGTCGATGCATATCAAAGGCCTTTCAAGTGAGCATACTCTTAAACTCAGCAATTCTAACGTCTGAGAATTTTTCCTAAGTAAGCAAATGAACAGGTGGTATAAGTATAGCTACAATGATGTCCTTTGCAGCATTGTTTATAAGAACATAAAGTTGGAAAAATCTTAACTGTCCATCAGTAGAAGGTGAGTTAAGCAGATTATAGTACATCCATATAATTACTGTGTACATCTGTACATAGACTACTGTGTTGTTATGAAAATTATATTTTGCTAATGTGTTAAAAATAGTCATAATAAGGTAAATTTTTTAAACTGTATAAAATTATATATAAAAGTATATATAATTTAAAATTATAAAATTATATATTTATATAAAAAACATAATCCCACTTTGTTAAAAATAAAAATATCTATGATGCATAGGAAAGTGTCTGATAGGATACATCAGATGTTAGTCATGAAAGGTGTGATTAGGGAACTAATTTTTACTTTCTCTTTTTTACATTTTGTCTTGTCTGGTTTAAGAAAATAAGTGTATGTTACTTTTAGAATCTGAAAAAAATTGAACAGTTACGTTTTTTCAATTTTGAAAAAAATAAATAAACCCGTGATAGTGATGTGAAAGGTAGGTTGCTGTGGGACAGACCTAAAAGCAACAAGCTACCCAGCTTTGCACACCGAGGTCTAGTGGAGGGAGTCTCCCATTTAAAGAATTTCCACACATACCAAGTCATTTAGTACAGACTCAACTTCACTTACAAAGTCAACTGATATGTGATCGAGCCAGCAACAGGGCATGTTATGATTTGAAAGACCATGAAGTGATTTTGGCTCTTTTGTTGTTGTTGTTCTTAACTTTGAAAACAATTTTAATATGTGTATTCATTAGCAGTAATACAAGATCCTTAAACGTCTAGTTCTGGTAACTGCGTATCCTAGGCAAGGGAGTACCGATGGAGAGGGATTAACTGTAAATTTTAAGCTCTATGAACTGAGGAGAGTTAGAGGAGACTGGAGATGATCTGCTTGTTCAGGCCCCTCTGCCAGTGACAACTCTAAGGTGAAGAAAGGCTAAGTGTGACTTGGCCTCAATTGCAAATCAAGTCTGTGTCAGAGCCAAAAGCCAACAACACCCAGCCACACAGCACATTGGCAAGTGGGAGGAAGACAGTGACATCTCAGATTGTTCAAACGTAGTGGGAAATTGAGGGCTAAAGATGAAATTCCATTTAGGAAGAGGGGGATCATTCTGTTTGTAGCATAGGATGTCCCATATGAGCTTTTATGTCTTTTGCTTGTCTTGGAAAAGGAAGGCCCCAGTAATAGCCAAGACCTCGTGGCTGATCCAGGGATGTAGAAGAACGCATTAAGACTTTGTGTTTGATTAGCTTGGGAAGCAGTCGTTAAGGACCCTGCTGTGGTCAAAGCTGTCTACTGAGAAATAAGCCAAAGGAATATTAGGCCAAGAATCTGAAGATTGAAGCCAAACCACTGGGAAGGTCTTTGACGGCAAATTACAATGTGATTAAATTAGAAAGGAACATTCACATCATGTCATGCTGTCCCCTCAAGTTCAACAAGTCTAAAATTGAACTCATCTTTCCTCATAAGGCAGCTCCTCGACTGCACTTCCATAAGAACAGTAGAAGATTACACTGTAGAATGCTTCCCCGTAACATCCAGGATTTCATTTGACTGTCACACACCGACCAACAAGGACATTTAACTCAGGTTAATCAAGGGCTGCCAGCTAGTAAGAGGCCAGCTGTAGAAACCAGGTTTTCTGAGTACTAACCTAGTCCTCTTTCAACATCACACCGCCCTTTCACCACATTTGTGGAAATAAACCAGTCAGTGACATTTTATTTATATTGGAATTTGAGTATTGTTTTTGGTAAGGATGAAGTTATATTTTTCTGAGGTAGCAAAAAACAAACCAGCCAGCCTTAGGAATTATTCATCTTGTTTTTCATAAGAGACTGAGGTGAAAAAATTCATAACATTTGTATTAGGGAAGTCAAACGAGAGAAACAGGTGAAGTAAAGTACTGACTCTGAGCCTCAGACGCCTGGTTCGCAAATCTAACGAGAGCAAACCACTGTCAGTCATACTAGATTCACATCGTTGGTGTAATGGTTCCACAGTTTTGTTCTCTTTCATTTGCCAATTATTTTAGCTTTGTCGTTATAGAAGAATGATAAGCATGAAACTGTTACAGATCTGAATATCTATTTATAGATAAGTAAGTAATATTGTAATAAAAGCACTTTAAGGTAAATAACAACCTCCTGCATAATGCAGCTGCACCCCGACCCATAGACCCATCAGGGCGGCACATCCATTCAGTACACATGCTGAATCTTTTTAATAAGGGTTTTGATTATTTTTAGTTCAATACTTTGGGCTTCTGCTTCTATATCTTACATGCTAGTCATCACCTTCCTAAAGAAATCTAAGTACACCACACAGTCTCTGAAGGTAGCCTGCTTTTGTGTACATTTTAAAATTTAAGCTGTTTATTTGGTTATTGCAAATTATCTTTTGTAGATGTTAGATTAGTGCTTTTCAGATACTAAAAAGTTTGAAGACTAGAGAGATTAGGTCTCTAAACTTAAAGAAAGGAACCATCCTTTTAGAACTATGGTTTTGTAAGGAGTCAAGTTCAGAAAACGACTCAGGACTGATCCTGCCGAGAAGCTGGCGAAGATGGTTGGCAGTTGACACACTCAAGAGGGTGTTTTTGTGATGTTGCAGAATCGCCTACCAGAGGAATGACGATGATGAGGAAGAGGCCGCCCGGGAACGGCGCCGGCGAGCCCGACAGGAAAGGCTGAGGCAGAAGCAAGAGGAAGAATCCTTGGGGCAGGTGACCGACCAGGTGCAAGTTAATGCCCAGAACAGGTACTGTCCTCTTCAGGATGGAGAATTCCTAATTGCTTCTTACTTAACCTATCTGTTGAATGGAATGTATTGGGTCAACTATTCCCTTCTCAGCCCAACTCAACTCTCTTCAGTCTCTCTAATTTGTTTAATTATTTCATGGCCATGTTAGGCAACTAATCAGATTGAATAGTCAAACTGATTTTGACATTAGAACACCACTGCTCCTTTCTGTCCCCCTACCTCATTCCCCAAGTGCACTCAATTGAACGATTTTATTTTATTGTATTATCTAGTAATTTTTTTTTCATTTACTCAATGTGGTAGGTTATAGCTTTAAATAAGGAGGACTAGTTACATTCATTCTTTAGGCTAGTGCTACCTGTTTTAAATTAAAGTTTTATTAATTTGGTAGTCCTCTGTGCCTACCAGTAGCAGATAGTACTTCAATTTTAAAAGAAGGCATGAATTGCAGATGTCTGATTTTTCCCAATATACAGCCTGAATTGATATTCTGTGCTCACTATAATATTCAGCAAGGTACAGAATCCTGTTTAGTTTAATGTAATTATTTAAACAAGCTTATAAGTTTACTTCTTCACCTTTTCTATGCATGCCCTGGGGCATATACGGGCAATAAATGGTAATGGGAAAAAAATACCATAAAGATTAAATTAAAAATAAAGAAATCAGGGAAGTTGAGAGCACTTAAGAGATTCAACTTCTTCAAAAAGGGCTTTTACAAATTCACATGGACAAGGTCACAGTCCATTATGCTAATGGTTAGTGTAATGTCCCAAGGTGTAGAAAAGATGAGGCTATTTGGAGGGAAAATGGAGGGAAAAGTTAATATTAATGTACAACAATGGACTTATTAAATATAATGAAACCACTGTATAAGATCTTGTGTATGGTTTTGGTTTTAGCTTGTTTTATTTTGTGTGTTGGGAGGATGCTGTTGATAGTTCCTTTAATTCAACCTGCCTAGAAAATTCTGAATGGAGAGAATTCTGGCCTCTTTAGCCCAAATTTAAGTGGGTACACAAAAGGTTTCTGAAGGCAGTCTTGAAAATGCTGGCAGGCAGGATGAATTCAATAAAGAAACTTATTGGTTAGGTGGAGAAACAGAGACCTTGTTTCTTGGTAATTAGGGAGCAACATCACAAAGGGATTGTACATATATTCTCTGGGGTTCCCTACTTGGCTTTGAATCTGAACCTGGTCTTTCATTAACTATTTATTCAGTTAAATGAAAATGAAAATTATACTTTCCTCTTAGGAACATTGTTAAATTTAAATGCGATAATCAAACATGTACAATGCACAGTGCCTTGCACATAGTCAGCACCTACTTTTAACTATTATTAGGAAGATGGTATCAGAGTCCTATAGAGGGAGGCTGAATAGTTATTCACTGCCTGTTCTACTTTTGAGCTGAGGAAGGGGGAAAAAGAGCTTAAAAATAGCAACCTGAGGCCTTGCCTGAATCTGGTTATTAGTGAATAACCAATAACGGCTCAAAAAGTTACTCATGTTCTGTAGTTTTTCTTGCTTCTCAAGTCTTGCGTCTACTTGTGTTTCTCTTATTTTTTTCATATTTTATTAACAAGTTATTCTATGCTGTTGATTGAACACAAAATTCTTTTTCTTTTTTTCAGTAAAGCATATTAAGATCTGTGAACATGTGATTTACCTATAAAATATAAACAACCCTAATTGGTATTTAACTTCTGATGATGGCTGTCATGATTTATAAAAAGGCAAAGAAAGGTTCAGTAGAGTCTGCTGGTTTCTTAACTCAAGAGCACTTTCATCTGGCTAGCTCTTTAGAATCTGGGGTACCTTTTAAAAATTATATGAATTCAGTTGATCCAAATGCCTATGTATATAGACTTTCCCCTTAAACTCTAAACTATTTGTATTTTCAGAGAGATTTAGTCCCTCTATGTCTAATTCACAGAGGCAGTGCCCTGTAGCAATAGCTAAGGCCAAGAAAGCTTAAAATCTAGCCTTTGCTCTGCCATTTCTTGTTGTTCAATGTGAAACGTGTTTTTCCAAAATTAAGTGAACTTGAACTTCAAAAGGGCCAAGTTCGGTATGAACCATGAAATTTGATGGAGTTTCTAAACATTGCAAGGCATGTTCTTCCAACTCTGGCCACAGTTCCTGGCATCACATGACTGGCTGTTCCTGCCGGCCGAGACCAACACCCCTGGCTCAGGTTGTATCCAGCATCTTGCTATAGTGAGTGAGGTGATGGATGTGGTACATTTTGCTTTTTAGAGATTTTTCTGTTCTTTTAAAATAAACATCAAATTTAACTGTTCTTTGTCTACTGTAGAATGAAGGGCCAGAGACCCTTTATTCATGGAAATCTTAACAAAGAATGTAGATGGTGTATATATGAAGGTAATGTCAGCTACTATAACAATGAGCCCCAAAATTTTAGTAGTTTAATTCAATAAAATGTACCAGTCCCTTGTGGTTACTTCTGACTAGTAGGGACTTCCTTTCTTCTCCTGACTATCAATTCCTGGGGCTTTGGAGTCCTCTGAGCTAGCCACCAGACAGAGATAGAGAGGGTAGAACCTGCACCTTTGCTTCTTAATTGTCTTGGTGTAGACACATCATTTCTGCTCACATTTGGCGGGAAATTATTGGTCACATGGCTCTATGTAGGTGCAAGGAAGAGGGGAGGGTAGAAAACATAATCCTTCGCTGAGAATCACTTCCTGTGACTGTGGAAAGAGCACGAATTGTGATGGACAGTTACATGTCTCTACCGTGGCGGTCATCAGTGTGAGCATAGCATTTCCACACTATAACATATACTCTCTTTTCCTTTCCAAGTGTTTCATGCTCCAGAAATCCAGTTCAAGAATTCTAGGTGACTTGGTGACATGTGAAAATACCATATGATACTAGAGGAATTCACTTATTTCAGTTTGGTCCTTATCTTACTTTGAGTACCCCAAGACGCAGATCCTAATACAAAGATTTGACCATAAGTGGTGGCTTATTTGTCAAATGACCCCAGAAAACGCTGGTAGCCATGTAGGGAAGTGAGACAGGGAAGGGAAGGCAACCAAATAAAGGTTTCATGACCAAGCAGGTGACCAATGTTGGGGATCAAGAGCTTAACTCCCTGGGGATCTCTTAAGATCTAGTGCCACACAGGCATCTCAGAGTTATCCAACTCAAAAGGTGTGGGGAGCATAGGTATTCATACTCCAATGCGCATCAATTTTTGTTTGAGGGCTGCTCCCAGAGGGCGTTGATATTCTAAGCACTTCTAACATGGCCAGAGAAAGGCCAAGGGCACAGACTTACGCAGCTGAAAGCCAAGCGGGCATGTATGACTGCGGTAACATCCGCGGGGGGTACGTCTGGGCGTGGCACTGCCAGCCTCTGCTCTAGCTCCAGGGTGGTCAGGCGATGTGAATCCAGCTGACCAATTCATCAGGAGCACGCTCTCTGGTCTTGTCTCCCCTGTACAGTGTGCCCGACGAGGAGGTCAAGACGTCCACCGCGAACACACAAGCGGAGGGCGACGATGAGGCCGTGCTCCTGGAGCGCCTGGCTCGGCGTGAGGAAAGACGCCAGAAACGCCTTCAGGAGGCGCTGGAACGTCAGAAGGAGTTCGACCCCACAGTAACAGATGGGAGTGGGTCACTCCCGAGCAGAAGACTGCGCAACGACACCGCAGAAAATGAAACCGAAGAGAAGGAAGAAAAAAGTGAAAGTCATCAAGAAAGATACGAGATAGAGGAAAAGGAGATAGTCACCAAGTCCTACCAGAAGAATGACTGGAGGGATGCTGAAGAGAAGAAGAAAGAGGACAAGGAAAAGGAGGAAGAGGAGGAAGAGAAGCCAAAGCAAGGGCGCTTCAAAGAAAATCAGGTAGAGGTGATGGTAGAGGAGAAAACAGTAGAAACTCCAGAAGAAAGAGTGGGAATGTCTTTGAAAAATGGGCAAGTCCGTGCAGATGAGCCTACAATAGAGGATGAGAGGGAGCAAGGTTCAGATGAGATTACCCATCATGAAAAGGTGGAGGAGAAAGAAAGGGAGAGCACTCAGGCAGAGAGGGTCAGGTTGGGTGCAGAAGAAAGAGAAGGAATGACAGCTGAGCAAGACCAAAAGGTAGCGGAGGAGAAAGCAAGGCTTGAGGCCGAAGAAAGAGCAGCTGCCCAAGAGAGAGAAAGAAGGGAGGCAGGGGAGAGGGAAAGGGTTAAGGAGGAAGAGCGAAGAGCAGCCGAGGAGGAGAGGCAGAGGGCGAAGGCAGAGGAAGAGGAGAAGGCTAAGGTAGAAGAGCAAAACCGTAAAAAGCAGCTAGAAGAGAAAAGAAGTGACATGGAAGAGGAAAAGATGAGAGGGGAAAAGGTAGAAGAGAAAATAGAAGGGAAGTGGGTCAATGAAAAGAAAGGACAAGACGAGAAATCTCAGACAGCGGTCCAAAAGAAACAGGTACGGTGAACCTTTTGCACCAAGTGTGTGATGCCTGTGACTTGTGAGAAATGTAATGCACATCCAGTTTGGGGCCGAGGCCGCATTCCTGAGCCCACACGCTTGATCATTTGGCAAGCTGTTCATTTTTTTTAGGCCATAGCAATCTGCGAGCATGAAGCAATCGATTGCTGCCTAAGTAGTCGATCAACCAAATTTACTGAGACAACCAGAGAAAACGTTGTTGCTCTGGGCTTGCTTGTGATGAACGTGAAGATGATACTTGTGGTGGTGCTGTGTTCGCTTGTGATTCTGCACCTGCATCTAAACTCATTCCTTTTCACACCTTCACCTCTATCTATCCGTAGGTCTACATGAGGCAAGAGCGTCCTCACTCTTCACTTCACCCATGGCTTTGGCATTTAATTTTAAAAATTTAGAAATGTTGGGGGTGGGAAACTGACAAAAATGAATCATGGTCAGAAATAGCGTCTTAAGAAGGCAAATATCAAACCTGTGAGATCAACTGATAACAAAGGAGGGAAAGTAGCCAGTTTGGACGTTTAAAAAAAAAAATGTCAAAACCATGATTGGCATCATGTAGACCTGAGCTTAATGTAAACTTGCAGAAAGCCAGTCCTTGGGGGCAACATCAGTGTATAACTGACTATCAATTAAAAGCATACAGTTTGCTCCTTTTACCATCTGAATGGTACACATGAGCTGACATAGTCTGAGGAAGGGTGGGAATGGGGGCAGGGGAGGGGAATAAGCTACAAACCATTTCTTTCTGTCTGCAAGACTGCATTAGAAGCACTCTGACACTACCTGCTTCCACGTTCGCCTTCCAGAAAGAACTCTCTGTCCCTAAGTCTGCGTTGCACTGAAGTTGTCTTTCACTCCTGCTTGTTACAAGGGGCTCATGAACACAGCTACAAATGAGACAGCCAGGGACAAAATGCACCAAAGCACACACGAGGTTTGTAATCACGCACGAGGAGCACCTCGTCACTCTAGATATCAGTGAGCACATGGGAAAAAATTGGGGGTGGGAAGAAAATATCCGAGGCTGCTGTGGACAAGCACTGGCCCGGGGGTGGGGGGGTGGCAGGTAAGCATGACACAGCGAAGGAGAAGTAGCCTGAGCCACGTGCCAAGTGACCTGAGCACCTGCACATGCTAGTAAGAGCTAGAAAGGGCTTCTTTGAGATAAGTGATCTTATCATTCTTGAAAATAAAAAGGAAGAAGAAAAGGGGGCTAAAATGCAACCTAAAAGAGAAAAATCTCAAGAAGACAAGCCTACATTCAAAAGGGAAGAGGTAAATATTATTGGGAAATAACCTCATTAATCATAAAGCAACAGAGAGCTGTATTCCTCTAAAATTGTAACCTCTGAGCCAGTGTTTTTCAAGCCATGACTCATGATTCACCGAATGGTGAAATCAACTTAGAGTATCTCAAAATTAGTTAAATGTGTCCGTCGGCACTTTAACAAATGAAATAGAATAGAAAATATCAGAGGACATGGCAGGCAGTAAGCACCGCATTGTAACATAAATTACTGTGGGTCGTAGTCCAAAAGCTCGAAAAACACTTTTCTGATCAATCTTCCCCACTTTCTATTCTTTTAAGTGCTTTCTTTTTTTTTTTCCTTTGAGCCATCCTACTTTCATTTCATTCCCAACTGGCTTGGATTAATGATTTAACTTCTCAGAGGAAAAACACCCCCACGCATCTCAGTAGAACATTTGATGAACGGAAGATGATATTTGGTTTTCAAAAGCAAACTTGGGCCAAATGTTTTTGCATTGCATTTCTGAGGCACACACAGGAGCTGGTGCCAGGGTGTGTGACTGTAGGTAAGTGACCGATAAGTGGACCAGACAGGATGTCATGATCCGATGCCACCAAAATGGCACATCAGAAAGCCTGACCTTGTTTTAACCATTGTGCTTATGAGAGACCCAAGTAATCCTAAAAATTGTGACAATATCCATAAGGTGAAAATACTTGCACGAGGTAAAACTAAATGATCAAAAATGCAGGAGTTTATTTACTTTGCCATGGTCTGACCTCCAGTTATTGCTACCTTTCTCTACCCATTGTGGCATATATTAAGAACCAGGGGGAAAAAATCCATAATTAGAAAATAGATAGCAAGACTAAATAGAGGGGGGTGGTTCTTAAATTTTTTTATAAGGTTCGTGTAAAAAAGTAAAAACCCCTGGTTCATGTTATACTTACTTTGTTTTGTATATATGTTCCTTCTTGTTTCTAATAGAACTTGTGGTGTTCTGAGAGTGAAAGCTGAATGTGAACTCTGCCCATGTAAAGGAAGGAGAAAGCGTAAATGCTAATAACTGGAAAACTGAATTTGGCTCAAATGAGGCAGCTCAGGAAATGGTTGAACATGTGGGAAAACACTGTTCTCATTCTGTAACAGAAGAACACTACAAATTCATCTACAAAAAAAATGAAAGTTACCTCGGAACTAAACTCAAACAGAAATGTCCCACATGGGTTCTTCTCTAGTTAGTGTTTCATGGTGGATACCCGTACAGAGAGAACAGGGCATGAAATCATAGCTCAGTGGTTAAGTTTATGTTGGGAAGTGGAAGCTGAAAAAGCCCTGTTTGGATTCTGTCCTTGACATTGGATTCTATCCTTTACATTTAATTCGCTCCACCACGATATGATTGGTTTTCAATGACCAAAGCATCTGTGTCTCTATAGTGTGTCCCTGAGCTGGAAAGAGCCCACCGGCAGTCATCCAAGCCATCCCTTTGCCTCTTTGCAGATAAGGCCCCAGTTCCACATCATCCCCAGTATAATGATTCCAGAGCTGCCTCTTTCCCAGTTTGCCCTACAGCACATTCCAGTGTCCCAAAGCTTTTGAGCTCCTTTTTATACAAGACCAGATTAGATCCTTTGCACAGGCTTAAAAAAATAATCTGCCATTCTTATTTTAACATTGTGTGCATAAACCACTGGTTGAATGACTAGGTTTCCCCAACTCCAGCTAGTTAGTTGTGTGTTGCTTTCTATAGACAAGTTTAAATCATATTTTACATGATGTAGCCATTTTAAATACCCTCCTCCTTTTTAAATTTCCTTTTTGTTAAAATAATTTAAAAGCTTTTTTTCCTGAGGAGCAATGCACGATCAGTCAACCACAAGTAAACACAAACATCACATAGGCCTTCCTAGAGAAAACATTTCCAGAAGTCTCTCCAATGCTTTACAAAACACCTTCTTTCTTCCACTGCAGCTTAACTGTTCTGTGGCAATGGATTGCCGAGGATCACCAACCTGAAACTTAATGTAGCTTTTTTTCCTCCTCTCCAACTATAAAATGCCTCTTTTTAGTTCTTCACCCTAAAGCTCTGTTCTCCTCCCTTGTTATCTAACAGAAAAGCAACTTTCAGGAGAGTTGTTCATATAATATTGAAATTGACCTTCATGCATCTTGTCCGAATCTCCCCAAGGCTGGTGTGCATGTGAATCACCAGGGCCTCTTATGAAACACAGATTCTGACTCAGTGTCTCTGGGGTGGAGTCTGAGCTTTCTGGTGAGGTCCTTTTTGTTCATGGACCAAACTTTCTGTAGCAAAAGCATTCACAGGATAGATATTAGACCCAGAGAAGGAACTGAGGCTTCTGAGTCTAAAAACAGTAACTTGCACCAGTTCCTGTCACCATTCTAGAATCAAATAATGCAAAACTGCAAAGGCTGACATGGCAGTCCTTTGTGACCTGCTCACTTGACCTTCGAATGTCTCACTGGAATTCCCAGTGGAAATCCCAAATATCCAGTTTTGTCCAAATGATCACATTTGGCCAGAGCCTTCCATATTCTTTCAGGATACTTGGCTACCCATTAATCCATCAGCACAGGTTTTCTTTGTGGTAACATTCTGACCTAGAAGATCTAACGCTTTTCCCGAAAGACTCAGAATCCCTTGAGCTTGGGTTAAATCTGCTATAGAATCCAATCCACTCTGCTCCTTAAAATAAAACGTAAAGGCATTATAGAATTACTTTATTTATTCATTTCCCAAAAAGATAAAATAATTTGCAAACCCAAATTATCATGATTTCACTGGGAATTTTTCTAAGTCTTCCAAAGGGAATATAAGCTTACCAACCACCATAGCCTTTGCCAATAAAGGCAGAGCTTAAAGAAAATGTTGTTTTTTCTTCTTCTGTTAAACATGCATTGTTTTACAAATCTATTTTACATACATTTTTGGTCAGTAAATCAGGTAATGCATTTAGGGAAAATGGAAATACCTCTGACTCCAAAAATAGAAATTAGTTAAAGGGTATTTCATCTTTGAATACTATTCCACAGACTTCAAGAATTGAGTCAGAATTTGTTTCATGGGTTTTCTGAAATGGAACGCCCCCCACCTCCAAATTTTTATCCCCTGATACTTCTTAACCAAGATATATAATCCAGTCCATGGTTCCTGGAGCTATATCCAACAATGGTAGGCCAAGAAAAGAACAGACCCTGCCTGCCCAGTGAATACTGATTTATGATTGGGCAAGGAGCCGCCGTCAGATTGTAGCACAAGCCAGGAGCTTCCTTCTCTGTAGCCCCTCATGACATACCAGAAGAGAGAAATGAAAGGATGAAGGATTAGGAAAGGATCATCTAGCCTAACCTCCTTTTTTTTATGTACATAGAGCCAATACCCAGAGACATTAGGTGACTTAATTGAAGTAACACAGCTAATTTGTTGACAGCATTGGAACCAAAATTCAGGTTTCCTGACTTCCAGATGAAGCTCTCAACAGCTCCCTTCTTCAGCATGTCCAAGGGATATAATATCCAAAGTGTAGACCCCTTGGAGAAAGATTGAAGTTTTAACTAATTAAGGCCACATAATAGTTGCCCATTCAGTTACTACAGAATAGTCTATCTGTAGGTAATTTAATCAAATAATACCCAAAGAAGGCAATCAGGGAAAAGACTATCGAAGGCTCATCAGTAAAGAGCAAAAAAGTATACTCTGCTTAGTGAAACATGCACTTTAGTAGTAAATGTTAAGAAGGTCTCTGAAGAGTAGCTAGAAAGTGGTGAGTAGTCAGAGAAGGGCAGACCATCTGGGCAGCACCTTTTAAAGCCTTAAGTTCTCATGCCCACCTCTCCTCTGTAGGTTTCTTTAGAACGTTAGTGCTTTCTCTGTTTGTCTTGGAAAGAACAATACTGAACCTTCCCTGTTTTTACACTCCTCTTTTAAGACCAGGTGAGATGATAAAGGTAAAGTAATTTGTGCTCCTTTACCCCTAAAAAAAGCTATATAAATTCAGTTTACCGTGAAATAATGTCTTATTTATCATGAGGAACTTGTAACACAAAACACACAAAATATTAAAGCTAATACCTATTCTTCATGTACAACCTTCTTCTGTCACCCACAAAAATCACAAAACCACTCTGGAGATACATTATCACCTGCCTTGGAAGTCAAGGTAAACCCTGGAATTTTTCCTATTCCATTCTAACTCAGTGGTTTAGATGACTTACAAACATGATCCCACCGCTGGGAGTCATCCCCCAAAAGGTAGGGTTATTATGTCTTTTGTCCTGGAGACCCTACTTATTTGATGAAGATACTAGGGTCCTCCTCCTCTGACATCAGTGAAAATCAGCTTGGCAGATCTGGCTAACCTGGTAGGTTTGCTCTTCTTTCCTACTTGACACATTTGTGTGCTTCATCCAAGAAGAAACCTGTCCAAGCAACCTGGGCATGTTCCCGTCAAGGCCTTCCTAATAATTGCTCTTCCCTCTGGGACCTGTAAACAAACAACCACTCATGCGGAGTTCCAAAGACATAATAGTTTCCAAGGTAGTGCTGCCAAAGCTTTTGAAAATAAAACCCCCAGTAAAATCAGGAATGATCTTCCTAAAATTGGGGTCAAGGTCTTTTCTCAGAGGCTAGAGAACCATCACTCATGCTCTGAGAATCTCCTCTGACCCCATCTCTCCCACCTCATCCTACAGTGGTTGGTTTTACTTCTGAGGTTTCTGGCTTCCTAACAATTTGGGGTCTTATTTGGCGATAGCAACCCAAACCAAATACGATTTTTATTGTTCTGTTTCTTCCTGATGTGTACTGTTGGTTAGATCAAAGATGAGAAGATTAAAAAAGACAGAGAGCCCCGAGAAGAAGTTAAGAGCTTCTTGGATGGAAAGAAGGGATTTACAGAACTGAAGTCGCAGAATGGAGAATTCATGGCCCACAAACTGAAACACACTGAGAATACTTTCAGGTAAGACATAGTGACTAATTAACGAACAGTGACTGTTCACATGTGAAAAAAAAAATCAGTCTCCCTATCCTGTGGCTCTAGACAGAAACATGCTAAACAGACAACATACCTTTGTTGTGAGGCCATTGGCTTAGAGATACTCAGTCTGCAGGTCAGTCTTGTCAGTCACTAACAGAAGACCAGCAGTTTTATCTGCTTTTCCCATAACTTAGCAAGGTTGGTTATGCATGGCATCCAGGTTTTTGTCCCTGACCTAATATGCTCATGTTAAGATCAGTTTATTGGAAAACATTATAACTGGGATTAATAATCGATTCATTCTCTCTATGGTCCAGGCAACTTCATAAGAGACCCTCCTCAGTACCATGTTCAAGAATGTATTTCCTAAAGGTTGTAAATAAATGTTGTGTAAAACCAGGATTGTTCTGTGGCCAAATACTTGGGAAACGTTAGGTTGAACTAAGATAATCAGATCTCTGCCACAGGACATTGAAAGCACTTGGAGTTAATTTGCATTCGGCATCTCTAAGAGGGAGGAACAAGGCACCTGATTAATAAATACTCCATTTAATTAATGCCCTTTGGAAAACCCTCTTGCACAGCTTCAACTTCCCTTCCTCATCCCATTATGTTGAAAATCTGGGCAATTGGTTTTAGGAGAGACAGACGAGTCTATGCAGGTCTGTTCTCACTTCTAGATGCACTGAACACTGAGCTCCCCACCAATTTAGTAGAAGGACTGAAGTTACAGGTGCCTGCTGTGTACACCTCTGTCACGTCCCTGGCCGCTGTGCCAGGTGTTACAAAAGAGAGTCTGAATCCCTACAACGTGACACTGTTTTTCTGAACACTTGAAGTAAGAATGTCCCCAAGCAGGAATTGTGTAGAAGTCAGACATGGTCCTCACAACAAAGCCTTTGTGAAATACAGAAGCCAGCAGAGCTAGTAGGGATGGACATTTCCGGCCCCTTATCTAAGAGGCTAAAATGGGTAAACATAATGGGCCCCGAACAATTTTTCTATACAAAAATTGGAGCAGAAACCTAGTCACATTTATCCCATAGAAAGCCTACATTGACAGAAAATAGATGTGAAAAAGTAAGAGTTTATCAGTAATTCATAGAAAATCCAGACAGCGAGTTGATTCAGGCAGGTAAGCCGAGCCCAAAGGTTGCTGAAAAGCATCTGTAGGTTAATGTTTTAAAGCCCTAAGAAAAACAGAGTGGCATTCACCAAAACTGTTCAATGAGTATTACCTTACAGTATTAGTGCTTTATTACTTGATGGTTTAAAATATGTTTTGGAGGTATGAATACATTTTTTTGTTGTTGTTAAGGGAAATAATGCTTTAAAAAATCTGTCAGTAGAAAGTTTGGTTAACAATTAGCAACCTTGCCAACCAGCTTCAGCCAAAGCTCAAATTAATAATTAACAAATCCATTGTGTGGAAATTCAGAGAGCTGGATAATTCCAAGAGAAAAGGCAGAGGAGGTGCCAGCAGGTTGAGGAGTGAGAACCCTGAAATGTGACTCTTACTTTTTAATTTTTCCATGTTTAGGCAGAAAAAAACATGACAGAAACAAGCTGTCACCGTAAAGTTTGGGTTCAGCTGTCAACATATGTTAGTTTTAGTTTCAATTAGAAGTGAATGACGATAGAAGCAGAGATGCCTGATTTCGCTCCATAAAGTGAGGAGCTGGGGAGGAAGAGCCTCTATTTAGATCAGCCCGGGGCCTACTAGCCTAACAGAAAACAAGCTGTGTCCTTAATGGTGAAAGGTCTGATGTTCATCTTGACTTCACACCTACAGAAGCCAAGGGTAGCAGAGAGAACCTTCCAGAAGAAATGTTCATGGTGTTAGTGGCACCCTAAGGCTGAGGGTGTGCCAGCATGTCTGAGCAAAGGTGACATGGACAAAACTCTCGTTCCTGTTTTGATTTAATTAATGTCCCCTTTGATAGTTCTGTTTTCTTATAACTGGATCGTTTTCTCTATGACCTTAAAAAATCTCAATTCAAGGAGTGAGTTTATAGAGGTCAGTTATAGCTAGGGTTTTATGGACAGTGAAAAACAAGGATTTGTTTCGCTTTCTGTTTATTTTTGTATGTGGGAATTAAGTTTTTCCTGGTTATAGGAAAAACTGCGCTTATGATAGAACATTCAGAAAACAGAAGTACAAAAATAAGTACCCACCACCCAAAGAAAACCACTAGGAACATTTTCCCCAGATACTTTCTATGCATTTACATTCAAAATAGACATGCATATATATACATACAGCATGTATATGTGTGAGTATAATTATAAATCTACATTTTAAATGGATTCTTGCATTATGCTTAACAATGAATATAGACCTACAGTGAATGAAGTTAGTGTTCCACTGGATGGGCGGTATCATGATTTAGTTAACCAGTCCCCCAATGGTGGCCTTTTGAATGTCCAAAATGAAGGCTGAGCGACATCTAGTGGAACCTAGAGAATTTGCTACAGCCTTGTGTTTTCGCCCATCCAACTGAACACTAGCAGGCTGAACACAGAGAGAGCAAACACCTCTGAAGATGGAAAGACATTAAATTAACTGAGAGAACCAGCTCCTCTCTGGAGTTACACGTCTATAGACCTGTAAGACCCCGCCAGAACAACATCAACTTTTAAGGGACCTTGATTGAGCTCAAAAGAAAACAGTTCCTCTTTAACCACCAAGAACCTAGAATAAGGTTTTTTAAACTTTTAAACCTGAGCTCTTAGTAAGAAATACATTTCACATCATGACCCAGTGATGTCTACAAGCAAAACTGAAACTAGCCTGTCAGGACGTGGTCATTTCTCTTAATGCAATGTTTTTGAGTTCTTTTTATTATTATTTTTTTTAATGCTAATTAGTCCACTGAATTGATTTGCTGACCTGCAGCTTGGAAAGCATTGTTCTAAAGGACGCAGTATATTCAGAACTACCTCCATGTTTTAAAAAAGCATGAACTGTGCACATAAGATCAGTATTGGTAACTGTGTCATCCTGAACTCGTCTTCTGTCTTATTCTTCCTCTGGCTCTGTAGCTAGAAGCACTGTGCCATTCTCTACAGGGAGTCCATGGTACTAGACAGTGGCGATTCATCCGTTGCTTGGAAACAAGTGTCAGACATGGGCTACCTATGTTCAGATCTCGTTAAGAGTACCCTCATTACCTGTGAGTTAGTATTTAAATAACACCTCTTCTTTTTTATGGCTAATATTCCACTGTAAATATGTACCACATTTTCCTTACCCATTCATCCATCGATGGACATTTAGGTTGTTCCCCTATCTCGGCTGTTGTAATAATGCTGCAGTGAACATGGGGTGCGGGTATCTTTGGAATCAGTGTTTTCTTTTTCCTTCAGATAAATGCCCAGAACTGGAATTGCTGCCTCGTATGGTAGTTCTGTTTTTAAGTTTTTGAGGAACCTCCTACTGTTGTTCATAGTGGTTGCAACATTTTGCAGTCCTACCAACAGGATCTATTTGCCCCCGCTGTATTTCCGAGAAAACCCTGAGTGAGTGGCAGAGCAGGGACTCAGCTTCCGACCTGGAGATTCTAGGGGGACCCAGCCTACGCCTCGGGCTGGTATGAGGGCCTGCTGCGTGGTATGCGAAGCCCGCAGACCCACCGACCCTCCCTCCAGGGGAGGCTGCAAGGCAGACATGTGTCTTAACTCTTCTGCATCTCTCCCCTCCCCACCCCCCATCACCACCAGCCGACCTGGAGGACGGGCCAGCGAGGCCAAGGAGGCGGAAGGGGCTTCCCAAGTGGAAGCTGGCAAACGGCTGGAGGAGCTGCGCCGCCGTCGCGGGGAAACGGAGAGCGAAGAGTTCGAGAAGCTCAAACAGAAGCAGCAGGAGGCAGCCCAGGAGCTGGAGGAGCTGAAGAAAAAGAGGGAGGAGCGGAGGAAAGTCCTGGAGGAGGAAGAACAGAGGAGGAAGCAGGAGGAAGCAGAGCGAAAAGTCAGAGAGGAGGTAAGCAGGGCGCAGCCCGCCTAGCTGGTCGGCACCCCAACTTCCCCAAGCCCCTGAATACATATCTCCGGTGACCCTTCCAGCTCAGGGAATAATTTCTTCCCCGGGGAAATGCCGGCTGCTCTTTTGAGCATGCACTCTTACAAAAACATTTTAAGAATAATAAACTTACTGTGTGCTAAGCATGGACCCAATACCTTTATACATATTAATTTAGCCAATTCTCGTAATAGATAATCCCATGGTAGCCAGCTGCCCGCTGCTAGAAAGCCAAATCTTGAGAAGCAGGTGCTGATGTGAAAGAAAGCGGTTTATTTTCAGGTGCAGACCACCTGGAAGATTGGGGACTTATGTCTCAAAGCCCATCTCCTGGGAAGATAGAGACTCAAGTAGCAAAGCCCTCCTTTTCATCTCAGCGCAGGCAGAGGTTTTTATAAGGAGGGAGAGGGGAACGGAACAAAGAGATCAGGGGAGGTGTTACTAAGTTCTCCAAGTGCAGACCAGCACAGTCCATTCCGATAAGGCAAGTGATGGTCCAGCGTGTGTCATCCTGGATTCACATCATCCTGGTGCCACGATTGAAGGTCAGCAAATCTCCGGGTACTAGGATGCTTGAAGGTCAGAGTCTGTGCCTTTCAAATTTAGTTCCTAGGATTCTTATACAAATATGCTGTTCATCTACCGGCTACATATCAGTCAGTCAGCACTTAAAGAAACAAGGTCAAAAGACTGGTCGGGTGGTTACAATTTCCCACTGTTACAGTATCCTCATTTTACAAATGAGGAAACTGAGGCACAGAAAGTTTTTTTTTTTTAATGATTTTCCCAAAGTCCCACTTGTCTTAATCTATTACCCTATACTGTCCCTCAATAAAGAACAGCAGAGAGCAGAAAAGGATGAAAAGGTCTATAAGAACCGAGAGTCACGTGATGGTGGTGTTTTGATATTTGAAGAGTTTTTATAGAGATTTTATAAAATAGATTTTGGTCTTTTTTAGTGTAAGAGTCTAGATCTCCACAGCCAGGGATAGTACCTGCTTTGTTCATTAGTGTATCCTCAGTACACAGACATTGTGCCAGCACATTGCAGGAACCCAATAATTATGAGCAGATGGATTTGTTCCATATTATAAGATAGAACTAAATATAACAAATAAAGTTACCAAAAGGCTAATTTTGAAAACTGAAAAGTGCTTACCCACCTCCAATTTATATTGCTACCTTTTACAAGGTGCATTCTTTTCTTTCATCCTTAGGTACATTATTATTCTCATTTTATGGGCAAAGAAATGGGAGTCCAATAGTTTGAGGGACTTGTGTGAAGTTACTTGACTAACAAGTGGTAGAATCAGTACTCGCACCCAGCTTCTCCAGTTCAACCTGGAGCTTTTCCCACTAATCTTAAGGAGTCGTCATTGCCCACCATTCAAAAGTTGCAAAAAGACTTCAGGTGGCTTTCTGACTTGGATACTAACATTCCCTAAACTGTGTGGGAAATTTGGAAAAATGATTCCAAATCTCTTCCAAGACCAGCTGTCAATGAGCCAATGATCTCTGCTTGGGAAGTGATCAGGGTAATAGAGCTTTAGAATCAAACATAACAGCCACTTGCAAGATGAGACCTGGGGAAAGTTACTGGACTACTCCTAGACTCTTTTCCGTATCTGTGAAATACTACTTGTCGGGTTGTTGTGATGATTAAATAGATCATTGTATTCCAGGTACCTGGTACACAGCTCACACTCAGGAAATGGTAGTTATAATCATTGTTATCATTGTTATTATTATTTAGAGGAGGAGAGCACCAATGAAAGCAGAATGAATTCTTAGAACAGGATTGAATTGGAGATTATTTGATCTAACCTCCTACCAATATAGCATAGACTGGATGACTGAAAAGCAATAGAAATTATTTCTCACAGTTCCGGAGACTGAGAAGTCCAAGATCAAGGTCTGTAGATTCTGTGTCTGGTGAATAGGATGCTTCTCAGTTCATAGACGTCCATGTTTTTGCTGTGTCCTTACATGGTAGAAAGAGCTAGGGGGCTTTCTGGGACCACTTTTTAAGGCACTAACCCCATTCATGAGGACTCCACCCTCATGATCTAATCACCTATTAATATCATCCCACTGAAAGTTAGGATTTCAACCTATGAATTTCAGGGAGACAACAACATTTAGTCTACAATACACAAGATCCTTCTTCAGCGTCCTCTGACGCATAGACATAAAGTCTCAACTTGAGAACATCCAGTGATAAAGCTCTCACAATTTGACAATTACAAAAGACAACATAAATCTCTCAGAAAATCATTCACAGAGGATGTGCAACTTAATCCGAATTCTGGAGTTTCTGCCTGAGAGAAAAACAGGGGAGAGTCCTTCAGGCCATCAGTGAAGGCACAGAGGGGTTAACGACAGATTTTGAATAATCTGTGGTTTTATCACTATGCGCAATATCTGCCTCATTTCAGGTTTGTCAACCCATCTAAAATGATCTACTCAGTTGAGGGTGGGACAACCATAAAATCATCTCTTGTGCAATTTGAGAAAGGTAGTACCATAGATGTATGTAGCTTTGCATATACATTGTCTCACTTGTCTTCACACACCTCCTAGGAAGTAGAAGCGATATTTTTATTGATTTCACACATTCAGAAATGGAAGGTCACAGTTAAATGACTTGACAGGATGGTGATAATGGTGATCAGCATGCTGAGCATTGGCCTAAGCATTCCATATGGGCTTTCTGATTTAGTCCTCATTAAAGCCCTCTTCAATGGGTTCTGTTATTATCCCTATTTTACAGATGAAGAGACTGAGGCACAGAGCAGATAACTAACATGGTCAAGGTCACACAGTTGGGTAGCGGCCACACCAGAGTATGAATCAGGCAGCTGGACTCACAGGCTCAAGCTTAACCTTTAGTGACCACCCTTGAGGATTCAGTAGCATCCATTGTAGGACCTGGGTCTTTTTCCTCTGGGATGTGTGCTTTTTCCCCTCCAGCACTCATTCCCCTTTGACTTGAACCTGGTATTGATGGCCTTGGTACTTGCTCTTTCTCTCTTAAGGAAGAGAAGAGGAGGCTAAAGGAGGAGATTGAAAGGCGAAGGGCAGAAGCTGCTGAGAAACGCCAGAAGATGCCAGAAGATGGCTTATCAGATGACAAGAAGCCATTCAAGTGTTTCACTCCCAAAGGTTCATCTCTCAAGGTATTTTTTTCCCCCAGAGATCCTTTTTACACTATCTCTACTGTAATATCTTAGAAGTTTGATTTCAGCCCCTTATTTGGTTATTGATTATTAAAAGCCTTTGTTTTGTTTATCTTTTTTGCTCCTCCTTTCAGCCATTTCACAGCTTTTCTTTGTTTTCAACATGTGCAAAGGAGAGACAGTGGGAAAATTTGTATGTGTTGTTTATTAGCTGCTTTGGGATACATTAGAAAGACAATCAGCAATGGCCCCTGGATCTCACTGGCCCTTGCTCTCCAGCTGCCTCATTGCTTTGGGCAACTGAAAAGGGAAACATTTATAAAATGGGCAAATATAAAGGTTATGCTGCTTTTCACGCTAGCTGATCATTTTTTTCTTTGTCATTATTAAAAGCAGGGCAGCTGGAAATGGTACAGTTCAGACATGAAAGCTGTTGTAGGAGAGCAGTTGAAATGGGACTTGGAAGGGTCCTTGGCCAGAATGAGTTTGGTCCTCCTACTTACTGCACGGAGCATAGCTCCTATCAGACAGAAGTGCTGACAGAGAGAACGAGCAGGAAAAACTGGCTCGGGGGATGATGGAATGATTGAGACGGGAGAAGAGTGCAGACTCAAGATAGCACTATTATCTAGATTCAACCTGCCATTTTTTTTCAAATACTTTTTTACTCATGCGGGTTCACATGTATTGAGCTCCTGGCACAGTGCATATATGCAATAAGTATTTGTTGAATGGATATATGAATGAATGACTCTTCAGAGATAGGAACTTTTAACATTTTTATTTCACCTCCATTTTCCACCAACCTAGCTAGGTTACAAAGCACTGACAATGGGCAAAGCCAGAACAGAATCACAGCCAGGCGCCAGTCAGTTAATGTGTGTGCATGTATATCTATAAATATATGTGAGGTCTTACGTGTGTGGCCCTGCCAGGTGTGACCCAGTTGATTGGAGCGCCGTCCCATAAACCAAGAGGTTGCCAGTTCGATTTCCAGTCAGGGCACGTGCCTGGTCTGCGAGGCCAGTCCCCTGTTGGGAGCGCATTCTCACACTGATGTTTCTCTCCCTCTTTCTCTAAAATCAATAAGCATTGTCCTCAGTGAGGATAAAATAAAATAACCAAAATACAGTTACATTTTATAGGTGTTAACTATGTCACATACAAGTCAGCATATTGTATCCCTAAGTAACTTCATTTTTTATGATCTTCTGGGTCCCGTCATAGTTCTAATACATCCCAAATAGACTACTTATAGTCAAGGTCTGAGTCAGGGGGATCCAAACCAAGCCACTGGGCGGGTTTATTATTTGACATTTGATATTTAGAACGTACCTAATGTGTGCTATGTACCATGAGGAAGACAAGCTCAAAGCCAGGTGGCCACCGCAGCATAATCGGCTGACTCGGGGGAATTCAAGAATTAGGAAAGCGGCCAGATGCAACCTGCCACAGAAGGGTGAGCTCAGAGCTGACAGAGAGGGAGACAGCAGCTCTGCAGAGTGGGTGGGCTTCATGTATGGACCCCAAAGTTCGCATTTCACAGGATTTCCTCATGTCGCCAAGTACCATTCTGCTTTTGATTTTTTCCCACCACTTAACAATATAAACTATTCTTCGCTTGAGGGGCTACATGTGGCTCATGGGCAGATGGCTGTAATTTACAGACCCTGCTGTAGATGAAATTACAGAAAGTCAAAAAGCTGCTCGGTTCAGGCTACCTCCATGTGGCCTATGGAGTCCATGCTATTCCCAGTCCAGGTCCTTTTGTTCCTGGCTCCTCAGTATTCAGAGAAAACCACGTTTTCTCTTTCTACTTTCCTCAAAATCCCGCCCAAGCTAAGTGTTTCTTGGACAGTCTTGGTAACACGAGAAAAGTGGTAGTGATCTAGACTTCTAATTTCTACTCTTTTGTTCAGGAGAAACTACAACCCGTTCTTCCTCCTCCAAATACTCTTCTTTACCAATTTTTCAACTTCTCTAGTCCTTCCATCAGCCAGATTCCTGGGTCCCCAGGGACCCATTTATCTGCTTCCTCTGGTAGATAAATGTATAGAGAAGCATGTGTGAGCTATCAATTAAAATACATACATTTTTTAAAAAGCATTTTTGATTTCTGTAGAACAGAAACATGCTTTCAAGAACAGACAGTCTACAGCCCTTCTCCATAGTTTGTGCCTCGGAGTACTTGCTGTGGCTCTGGTTGGAGAACTCATTGTCACATTCTATGGTTGAATTCCTGCAACTCTTGATACTCTTGGCCCTGCAACTTTTATAACTGGTCACAAGTTAACATTCTAGAATGCCAGTGGGAAGAAAAACATTTCCTATTTGACCTCAAAATATTACCGACTAGTGCATTTTGTTATTTCTCATGACTTTCTATTCCTGTCTGGGAAACCCTGAACCTGGTTGCTCATAGTTTAATTACATTAGCTGTGATTTTTTTAAAAATAATATATGCAAAAAGTACATTTTAAGTAAATTAAATTTAAATTTGTATATTGTCATTGTTTTCATATATTGGTGGTGGAGGGAGTGTAGAATAAGGAGAATGTCAATTTCTTAAACTAATAAGATGCTTTTTCTCCAAGTTTTATCCAGACAACACTGCCACCTCTTGGTCTCTGGAAAAACCAGTTTTCCTCGTTGAAATTACATAGAACATTTAATTGACAAATTTAGTTTTAAAAAAAAAATGGTTACATGACATAGAGTCACTAAGTTTAGGAATTTTCCAACACGTGTGCATCTGTAAATAGATGGTGCAACCTGACAAAAATATGATCATGAAGTCAAGCTGTATTAAAGGAGAAGCTGGAAACTGAGGGCCTGTGTGAGTTGAATACGTGGGATGGCCAAGGTCAACAGATGATCCTTGACTCAGAACGATGCTAGAAGCGCTACAAAGAACAAGCCCCACCTCCGCCACCACCCCGCACTGTGCCTCTGTCCTCCCACTACACGGCATTTTCTTCATTCGTTAGGTCCCACCGGTCTGCATTGCTTCCTGGTTCCCCAGATGTTTCCTCAGCTAGAAAAGTCCTCTGCCCTCTAACTCATGCACCCTCACTTCATAAACTCATTTATAAAACTATGTGAACGATACACCACAAATCTCAGCTCAAGTATCAAAATGTCTGAAAAACCTTCTCCAACTCCCCTGGGTAGTTGCTTCTCCCTTAATCACAGCATTTTCTTATCTTAATCTGGTGCCATCCATTGAATTTTAAATATTTTATTTCTGTGTTCTACTAGTCTCCCCTACTAAAATGTGTGTGTACTCCTTAAAGAATATAATACATCGTTGGGTGTTCAACTTTGTATAGTAAGTACTCAACATAATTTATTGGTTGGTTGTTTGACAGACTGGCAAGGTTAAAAGTAGGATGGATGGATGGAGGGAAGGATGGATGGATAGATGGATGGATGGATGGATAGATGGATGGATGATAGAAGGATGGATGGTTGATATTAAAGTTTCCAGTGCATTTTGTGGTTTCAATATATTTAGCCTTATTCAACTGGGAACCTTTTCCCTAGAAATGCACTTCCAATTTTATATTAAAATCAGAAAAATAAGATTTAAGGCCTTTTACATCCCATAATCTCAGAGACACGTATAACACTTTCTTGCATAAGATTTTATTTTTAATGAGTTTGTTTTTCTTTCTAAGAAATCACTGGAAAAGATGAAGTGCGCCCACTAACATCTATAAAAGTATTTCTTAACTGATATTAGGAGTGAAACATGTTTTCCAAAAAGCTTGAGGGTATTTACTAATAGTCCTCAAATCACTGGTCAGTCTGCTAACATCTCAGAAGACTGTAGGAGACACTCAGCCCCACCAGCCTGTGGAAACTGTAGTCTGGTAGATTCCTTGGCTGCGCCAAGTAGGGCAGAAAATGGGCCCTCTCAGCACCTGCGCCTCGCACATGCAGTTATATGCAAAAAAGTTTTCACCGCTTGCTGATGCTGATAGGTGATGCGTGGCAGAGATGAGTCCCAGCCTGGAGTTGGGTGTCATAAGGAGTCAACAAATGTTTGCTGACATATCAAGAACATCGGGGATCTGAGTGATGCAGTTTCAGTAAAATATAATGTTTGATTTAGTAGCTTTAGTTTTAGCAAAAAGAAATTCCTGGCTTTAAAAAATTTTTAAGATGAATGAACTGCCCACTTAATGTATATCTGTCACAGTTTCTCTGGGTTTATTTCCTTATTTCCCACTTGGGCTGAGGGGGGCTTCATGGGAGGCCTCAGCCATTACTGATGAGCTGTGCCCCGGGCTCACTCTACCCCACCCCCCATCTTCTACTTTGGGGGCAAATTAAGGTCGCAATAGGCTTGACAGCTGTCAAGTTAGGAAACCAGGCTAGGCCGTGTGAACAGTTAACACTTCCTGGTTATCTTTCTTATTCAACTCTGTTACATACTAAATAGCCAAAACATTGCGGAAAAGTTTCTTCACCAAAGAGCATGGTACATGTGTACTCATATAAATATGTCCTAAACAGTATCTTGCATCTTGGCAGCCGTCGTCTGGAGAGACGATGGTGTAGCTTCTTAAGAGTCTATCTGCACCGCCGAGAATGGCTGTGCAGTCCGACTCGGGAGTGACACGGTATCTGTCTCCTCCCGTGTTGAATCGACATCTTGCGATGACGCTGGAGTGTCCTCTCCAGTGAAGCTGAAGCTACAGAGCCTGGGCAGGGTGATATGGAGGGTCTGCTGTTGCCCATGCAGCAGACCCCCCCTCTCTTCGCAGCTGAAGGGTCCAAGGGAAAGACGGAGTCAATACAGCTTGGCTTCAGGTGCGCCGCAGGAGTTGCCGGTGTTGACTACAACGTCAAACCGCCTTAGGGACTCCGGCTCCGGATTTTCTGTCGGGGTTTATTCCCTTAGCCTTTCCCCTGAAGAGGTATGCCGCAAGGCAGCAGAGGTTTTTTGGAGTCAGAGTTTTCCTTCTCTGTCCTAAACAGTAACAGCATATATTTTTGAAGAAAAAAAATGTTGCTGAGAGAGTAGATCTTAAAAGTTCTCATCGCAAAAAGAAAAAATTTTGTCAGGCAATGGCTATTAACTAGACTTATTGTGGTGATCATTTTGTAATATATTCAAATATTGAATCATTATGTTGTACACCTGAAACCAATATAATGTTATACAGCAATTATACCTCAATAAAGAAATAAGTAGACAAATTTTAAAAGTATGCCAGAAGGCAAAAAAGAAACAAATTGCCATGGTTTTGAAATATAATTTTTTTGCCATTGATTTAAGTTATTTCAAAGGCATTTTTATTCCACTTCTGCCTGGTCTTTAATCTGCCTCCAGAGCTTCATATTTTCCTACAGCGCTTTCTCTGTCCCCTGCCCATCTTACCTTCATCTCTCGAATCTCGTTACCAAATACCTTACATGTAGTTTCCCCTCTGGCAGATCTGCTTCTCACAGCACCCTGGTCCTCCTTGATGCTCTTCGGTGCTTTTCTTGCCCAGGTTCAGGGAGGGTGGTGGTACGGGGTGAGAAACACTGTTTATGAGATGAACATATTAACTGTATTTTCTTTTTTCATTTTTAGATAGAAGAGCGAGCAGAATTTTTGAATAAGTCTGTGCAGAAAAGGTAAATATGGTTGATTGTTCACTTGAGACTCAGCTATTATACGTATGGAGAGATTTTCTCTCATGTTTTTATGTGTGTGTGTGTGTGTGTTTATTTAACAGCGGGGTCAAGTCAACTCATCAGGCGGCAGCCGTCTCCAAGATTGACAGCAGACTGGAGCAGTACACCAGTGCCATTGAGGTGAGAGATGGCCTCAGGGTCATGGTCCATCAGAAGTCAACTCTGATTATATAAACAGTCATAGAAACACTTAGAACAGTCAGCAAGTCCAGGAACCACGTGTGTGAGAACATTAATAATGCTTTCTTATACGTTAAACTAGTTACAGAGAAGAATAGTAATAATGGTAAATTATAGAAGGGTTTTAAATAAATTATTATTTATTACTTTCAGCCTAAGTGTTCTTTAATGCAGCTGTTACTCTTTTAATGGATTGGGTTATTGAGATTCAACTCTATTATTTATATGTTAGTACATCTTCTAAAATTAATTCCTTATAAAATGCGTTCCCATAGGTAGTTTAAACAGATCCTATATAACCTTGGTTAATCTTCTTTGATCTATAAAAACTTTTATTATCAAATCAAAATAGTAGCATACGTTAATATAAAGGTGATTGCCAGCTAGTGTTTAATCACCATGAATTTCACATTGATTATTTTATATTTGAAGGTCCATAGTTTCATGCTTCTGTCTATTCCAACTATTTTTCCACCCAATTGACCTGGGAGTTCTACCATATTGAGAAACAGTGTATACTTCTAAGTACCAAAGCACTGAGAAGGTAGAGGGCCATTAATCAAGATGTGCTCTTTTGTTCTCCATTGTGTGGACTTGAGTCAATGATTTTAGCTGCCTTCTACAGCAGACCACCTGCTATGAAGCAATTGGATCAGCCTGATTTGATTTTCTCCTCTCCTTTGTACTGCAGAGTGGAGAGAAGTGTAAAATAATTCACAATCAAATAAATGATAAGAGGGAATAAGAGAGATACATGAATGGTTTATCAAATGAAGTCTGAACTCTCAAGAGGTGATTTTCATAAGATTCAGCGTCCACCAAAATATAAGACAAATTGCAAATAGTTATTTTCTGTGGTTAAGTTAATGACAGCTCTCACAAGGTTAATGAAACCAAAACCATGGCTTCAGCCTTTGTCCAGTCCAGTGATGCTGCCACTCTCCGTGGCTGTCCACCTTGACAACACAGGCCACAGGCCATAAAGCAGGACCAGGCGAGAAATCACATGATTCCAGGCACACCCATCACTCCTGCTGGAAAACAATCTCAAATGCACTTTTCTTCTTTACATCCATTCTTTCTTCCTTTCAGTATACTCTCCATGCAGTGATCTCTCAATCTTTCATTTCTTTAGCACGCCTCTGCCTCCGGCCCTTTGCATATGCTGTTCCCTCTGCATGGAATGGTATTTGTGCCTTCTTTCACTTAGTCACTTCCAAGTCTCCCATGAAGCTGGGTTTAAATGTCACTTCCTCAGTGGAGCCTTCTTTGCTCCCCTAAATTAAATATCACTCCCCTATTGTGTGCTCTCTTGGTGTGCTTTATAACACTACATTTATCTTCTCAATGTGAAGTAAATATTTGTATAACGAGTCACTATCTTCATGTCCTATTAAAATGTTGGTCTGCTGCAGCTTACAGAGTAGATGGTCTTGTTTTGAGTACCACTATACCCTCAAGTGTCTCTTGAAGAAATGAAGTAGAATATCACTTTCGCAATAAATGGTATCCCAATCAAAAGCATGTTTCATTTTTGAAAGACCTTCTGCTGATCTAGATCTTAGGGTTCATTTTGATGTTTGTACGTCATCAGAATGCAGTTTTACAACAAAGATTATGGCTCTTATTTTTGGTGGAGGCATTTGCCCAATGACTCTTTGAAATGATACTGTTGAAGAAGACAGTATTTTATAAGAACAAACATAGGACCAATCCTTAACATAATTCATGCACTTCAGGGAACAAAAACTGCAAAACCTGCAAAGCCAGCAGCCTCAGATCTTCCTGTTCCTGCTGAAGGCGTGCGCAATATCAAGAGCATGTGGGAGAAAGGGAATGTGTTCTCATCCCCGACCGCGTCAGGCACCCCAAACAAGGTGAGCACAGGAGCCGTGTCTTTAAATTTTGGAGGGTGGGTTCTTTTTCTTTTTTTCTTGTCTTTTTTCAGAAATCACAATAGTTAATTATAAAAGCAGTGAAGAAAGGTGTAATTCTTACTTTCTTTTGCAACAATCCCAAAGGCAAACTCAGAGGCACTCAACTGTGTACTACGCTCTGGCCACGGTATTCTAAGTAGAGTCCCTGAAATTAATCATCCACCTTGTGAGTGGGGTGGGGTGAGATTCGGGGGCAAGCAAACCAGGCTAACAGTCTTTAAATATCAAGTTTAAGGTTTATTTTACTCAAAATTTTAATTAGAATGAACAGTCATTAACTAGTGTTATGGGATGGTTATGTGAAATAACATTTAATAGTGTTTTGAGGTTGCTTGGAAGATTTCTTTCCAGGTAAAGTTTCTTTTGTTTCTTTAATATTGGATAATTAACTCCTTATAGGAAACTGCTGGCTTGAAGGTGGGGGTCTCCAGCCGCATCAATGAATGGCTAACTAAAACCCCTGATGGCAACAGGTCACCTGCTCCCAAACCTTCTGTAAGTAGCTTTGGGTTTTTCTGATTTTTTTGATCTCTCAGTTTCCTGCGGCAGAAGAAAACAGGCTGTTAGTCTGTCTGCCCAGGAAAGACAGGGCTCCTGTTCTTTGCCATCACTGCTGAAAAACGAACAAGGAATGGTTCAGATTTAGAGAGGCAAGCCCAAAGCAGCTGCACCCTAATTGCCCAGAGAGTAGTAGTTAACCAGACCATTGAAACCATTCAAATTTACACCCGGAGAGTAGCCAGAATGCGGAGGCCGTTCAAAGTTACACTCTTAACTTTAACTATATGTTGAGCTTCTGTTCTACAAATCACAGTGAGGAATTTGAAAATAAAAATGTCAAATTATCTTGGCCACTTCTCTGTCAAAAGCACCCCTAAACTTATTCTCCAAAGAAAGTCTATGTTGGCTATTTTGAAGCCATATTTTCTAATTTGCCTAATTTCTGTAACTTAACAGAAATAATTGCCATAATTTTTTTGTCACCACCTCCAAAGTAAAGCCATTAAAAAAAAAAAAAACCAAAACAGTAGATCAAGGAGCCAGTACAAATGACCCATGGACATGGACAACCTGGTGGGGATTGACTATGGGAGAGGGGGGTGGTAGGCGGGGCAGTGGGGAGCAATGAGGGAAAAATGGAAGAACTATAATAGAAAATCAATTTTAAAAAAGAGAAAAATGAAACAGTAAAACTAGAAACTATAAAAAACTGGTTATAAATGTTATTTTTGGAAATCTAAAATTTTCTTATTTATTGTGTGGCTATCTTACTATAAAAATATTCATTTAACCTTTTCATCGAATTGCCTTGCATTTATCATTATAATAAAAAACCTTATTAAGCTCCCCACTGTGTATTGGTGAGTTTTCTCCATTAGGTTATATTGTTCTTGGTGCCCAAAGATGCAGAGACTCATCTGTCACAACGACTCCATTCCAGAGGGAGAACAAAAGCTTTCCAAATCCCTTAGACCTTTGAGCCACTGAGCAATTAATTGCATCCATTGGTTCCATATTTAATCTCCAAAGTCACCAGAATTTATCACTTTTCCAATTTAAGAAGAAAAAATGGAAATATATTCTACCCTCCTTGGGTGTAACTCCTTATAGTCAATCAATATTCAGCCCAGGATGTTTTGCACAAGGGCTCAGATGAAGTATAAAACTAATGTAAACTCAGTGTACAATTCGGAAGTCTTTATACATTGAAAAAAATCCTTTTCCCCGCTCCCAATAGATACGAGAAGGAGGGCCTATAAAAGGAGAAAGTCGGGGTGAGGGATCATACCCACAAGTTATGTGCTCTTTAGTGCCTCAAGTTTCCCCGGCACCCAAGATGGCTTATAGAGTAGAAGTTAGTTTTTAATGGCAATTTATGTAAATTTTGTGGCTCCAGACCAGTGGTTATTAACTTTTTGAATTACAGACACTTTTGAAAACCTAATGGAATATAAGGAACTTCTCCCCTAAAAACATGCATATCACTCAACTTTTAAAAGTTCATGGACCCACTAAAGAACTTTCAAAATAGCAAAGATAAAGAGAGAATAATGTTTTCTCCTTTGATGAATTTGGTAATTGCTAGAGAACATGGTCACTTTTTCTTTCTTTAAAAAAAAACTTTTATTGATTGATTTGAGAGAGAGAGAGAGACATCAATTTGTTGTTCCACTTATTTTCACATCCATTGGTTGATTCTTGTTATGTGCCCTGACTGGGGACTGAACCTGCAACCTTGGCATATCAGGACAATGCTCTAACTAACTAAGTTGTGGGACCAGGGTGTGGTCACTTTTTTATGTTTATTATATTTGTAACCTATTTCATTTCCATACCAGATTATATCCACATTTGATACAGGACTTGATCCATACTCTTTTATCAGGATTTTAACTGATCAACCTATCATCCTCTATATCATCCTAATGGGAGGGTTTAAATTTTTTTTAATTCAGTTATTAGAATAGGTATAACTGGGTCAGGGTTCCCACAAAAAGTCCCAGTTTCTGGAGTTACTGGAAGCCTAAAAAGGAATTAAAAATGGCAGGCCAAAAAGGAATTATGGGGAAATTACAAAATCATTGCCTGCCCTACCTGCTAGTTAGTAAGTGATTTGCTAGACCATCTACTAGAGGTAGAGGAAAAGGAAAGAAGAATGTGGCCGTTCGTACAGGTCGCAGTGATCTCTTGTCTCATGACCCATTGGATTTTACAGACTAAGGTGACTTCCTGAGCAAAGTAATATATAACTGCTGTTGTAAATAAAAAGCTATTTTGAGTATACTCAATAAGCAACTTTAAGTTTTGTGTCCCTTTCAGGGGTATTAGAGCCAGCATTTGTCAAAGTATGAATGACAACATGACAATGTCTTTGGGAGCTCAGGAAGGCAGGAGAGTAACTCACAGAGACTAAGGATCTAGCAGAAAAAAGATGAAATTTCCAAACTGTGGAAAGGGCTGGAAGGGTTCTACAGATGCACAGGACTTGGCTGGCAAAAGGTTAAGTCCAGGAAGGCAGCTTAGAAAGACAAGTCAAGCCCAGCTCTTGTCAGGGGCCTCACTGGTGGCCTGCAGCTAAGATCTGTGTCTTTTCACCCATACCATTGTGTTTTATTTTCCTTTTAAAAATTATAATGTGAACCTTGCCGGGTGGCTCAGTTGGCTGGAGCATCATTCCATACTCCAAAAGATTGAGGGTTCAATTCCCCGTCAGGGTCCCTACCTATGTTGTGGGCCCCATCCCCAGTTGGGGTGCATACAGGATGCAGACGATCAATGTTTCTCTCTCACATCAATGTTTCCCCCACCATCACCTTTCCTCTCTCTCTAAAATCAATAAACATATCCTAGGATGAGGATTTTTTTTTTTTAATTATAATTTGAATACCTTCTTGAGATGTGGAGGCATGTACTCTTAAATTTGTTGATTCCCTCTTTTCCTCATTTTCCTATACCAACCCGCTTCAGGCCTTTGTGTTTCCGGTCTGGCCCTTCATTGCAGGCGTCTGAGTTTGACACCTTTGGGACTCCAGTCATACTGACCGTGAGCCCAGGGTGTCAGAGGACTCCCTAAGAACAATAGCAAATAGTAGGCCCCCAAAGTTGCCTTCTGATTTTGGACCAGAGGTGATTTATTCTCTGTCCCTTGTTTATATTCCTAAGTGTACATGGGTAGAGAGGAAAGCCTGGGTTTGTATTTGCAGGTGTGTGGCATGTGACCATTAAGGAAAAATCAGAAGGAAATTCTTTCACCAAAATGATCTCTACCCAATGAAACCTCAAGAAGGAAATTAGTGTTTCCTTGGGGATTAGTGTTCAGTTCTAAAATTCACTGGAGAGAAAAACCATCCTCTATCAGTTGTATAATTTCCATATATGCTAGAAAGTGAAAGCGCTCAAAACAGTTTGTCAAATCAATATTATTATTTGGGAGTCCCTGAAAATTAACTTATTTAAAAGTTAACATTGATCTATATCTGTTCCCTTACTGGGACGTTTGTTGCTATTTGTGGGTAGAATTTATGAGATTTCACAGTAACTTGGTAACTGGAATTCTGAGTATCCCTGTTTTAGCTGGTTTGTTTGTTCTTTGTTTCTAAACTACATGTTATATACAGCTAAGTTAAAATGCTAATATGTTTTCTTTTTGTTTAAAAAAACATGTCTTTCTCAGCTGAATTCTCTTCTTCATTCTTTGATCTCTGGGTGATTGGAAACCTACTTCTCCTGCCTTCCTTTCTTCCTCTTCTGCCGGAGTGGGTCTTTCTCTAAAATATAGTCTGGTGAGGTAATTTCATTTATATTCCCCTTTGATTTAAAATGCCAACTTACTACTCAGATGTTAATTTTTTTTTTTAAATAGACTCTTTAAGCTCTTTAAGTGATCTTAAAAGATTCATAGGTAGGATTTAAGGGAACTACAGTCCATTTTCTTCTGTGGAACATTCATGTGAAAGAAAAATATTTGTCTTCTATGAATCAAATAAATAAAGTAATAGCCACTTTCCAGAGCTTCCATCTGAGCATGTGCCTAATTATAGTTTCCAACATTTTAAAACAGTCTTCCAGACAATTTGGCAGCCTCTCCCTACATTGGCAAATGTAGTGGAATCCTTCAAAAACAATCTGATTTGTTTCTTACTGGTTCCAAGTTAAATAGGTGTAACTCCCGAACAGAATATCAGGAATTCGTGCCACAGTGGAACTCCAGAAACTCAGTAAGATTAAGGCAAATCTGAAATGCTTCACATGGTGCCATTTCACCAGTGCGTTTTCAGTGCTGAGATCTCCGTACTCTCTGTCAAAATACGTCCATTGAGACCGAAGTCCACGGATAAATGCAATTACTGTTAGCTTTGCCTTCCTAATGAGAAAAGGATGTGCCAAAATCAACATTACTATTTCAGTTAAAACACATTTATTTTCTACAGACTACCCTTTGCCAAGTACTATATAAGCACATGCTGAAAGAAAAGTAAATGGAAACAGAAATATGGATCCTTATCCAAACCCAATTAATTACAAGGTAGCAAAGAAAGAATCAACGCTCCATAACTGTTTTCTTCCCAAGATTTCCACATGTTCTTGCATATGTCATTAAGTGTCAGTTTCTCTTATGGGTACAATTTGTGGTAAATGTTTGCTTTGGTGGGGCTAGGTTCTACTGATGCACTTCTGAACTATTGCCTTTGCTCCACAGAAACACAAAATGATTTTAGTCTGAGGAAAGTCCAGTTAGAAAAGTGTCTTTAGTTTGAACTGTCCGGAAGCAGATCTTAACAGTGGAAGTAGTTTACTTGGGAGGTGAAGAAGGCAGCCTATCAGGAATGTTACTAATGCTATTCAGCAAGTCACCGCATGGGCTATTAGAACTTAATGCCACTGGGGACACCCGGGAAGCCACCATAAAACAAATGCCACAGCATTATCCTACTTGTGGCCTGAGAAAGCCTGAGAAGTATTCTTCCACCAAATCTCATGGGTGAGCGGTGGAGGTCTGCTCTTGGGGGTGTTAACTCTGAACGTCTAGCCTGCCTCCTGGGTGGGCAAAGTGGGCATCTGTAGCCAGATAAAGTCCTCAGGCAAAGAAGCACAGTGCTGGCAGTTGGAAGTCAGACTGGAACGCATTAGAGTGGTAAGGGCTTGGGGGCATAGGCAGGGCCCCGGAAGTTAATCTGCAAGAGGTGTAATGCCTGTCCAAGGCAATTACAGGTGACCTTTGAACAACACAGGTTTGGACTGAACAGGTCCACTTATATGTGGACTTTTTTTCAATCCATGCTATCAATGTATTTTGTCTTCCTCATGATTTTCTTAACCACATTGTTTCTCTAGCTTACTTTATTGTAAGAATACAGTGCATGATACAAACAACATACAGAACATGTGTTAATCAACTGTTTATGGTATCGGTAAAGATTTCAGTCAACAGCAGGCTATTAGTAGTTAAGTTTGGGGGGGGGAGTCAAAAGTTGGACGCAGATTTTCTACTGGGCAGGGTTTGTGGGGAAGGGGGCATTGGCACCCCTCATTCCCACGTTGTTCAAGGGTCAACTATATTTAAAACCAACTTGTGCTATATGTACTCCTAAGAGCATAGAAAGTTAAAAATAGGCTACGTTATTTTTAACCTGCTGGTATTCCAGTTTCACTTCTCAGTAAGCAGGAAGGCCTTGGTGAAGAACAGGACCTAAATGCTGGATAGTTCTATCCTGTTTTATATCACAACACAGGTCAAAGTCTTATACGAAATAAAAACAATGGCTAATGATACTTTCAATTCCACCCATTTCTGATCACTAGGAAAAAGTGTATTAAACAATAAATTGATTCCAACAAACAACAGATGTGATTTATTTAGACCTGGACAGAAAATATAAATGGCCATGTATCAATTTTTCCTGCTTTCTCATCATTAGGATTTGAGGCCAGGAGACGTATCTGGCAAGCGGAACCTCTGGGAAAAGCAATCTGTGGACAAGGTCACATCCCCCACTAAGGTAATCTACTGGAAGGATTTGAATTTCATAGGTCCTTTTCCTATAGTATGATGTCCTGGGTTAAATAAGAAATATCAATATCACTGACTCCCAGAGCTGGGTAACCATCAGTTTCTAAAGATCAGTATATGGTACAGTGAAATGCAAAGTCCACAGAGCCTTCAGCATTGTAGGTTTGTCAGTCATACAACATAAATAGTCCAGACCCATGGAATAGTTCCCAGTAAGACATTCTAGAAACACCGCAGTAGTCGGAGTGTTGACAGCAGAAGAGCTTATCTTATACTCATGGTCTACATATTCTTACAAGGCATAGAGCCATATCCATTTGAAAATCACCTAGGGAAAAATGCCCATTTCCCTGAGTGGTTCCAAAGCTGCTTTCTGGAACCATGCTAGGGGACTACATTGCCAGCAGCCGAGGAGTCAAGGTTGCTATGGCAAAAAGTTATTCAAAAGTTAGCAGAACTCGCTATTATATGGAAACTAATGGCTAAGAGTGCTTGGATTTGTTTCTCTTTCTCTCTCTGTCTCTCTGTCTCTCTGTCTCTCTGTCTCTCTCTCTCTCTGTCTCTCTCACTCTCTCTCTCTCTGTCTTCTGCTCAAAGGGTATGTCCATTCTTTACAAAGGAAACTCTGGACAACATCTAAGGGATGCTCAGACTAAAAATAGGACCCCTTGTTGTATAGGAGCTAATTCTACTCTTAATTGTAGCCCTTCCCCATTTCCAGTAACAACCCAGCTTTCTCCTTAAATAGAGGGAAATTGAAGAGAGAGAAATCTGAGACCAACAGTAACTAAGATTAGACGAGTCTGCTTGTAGGTCAACTTAGAACTCTAGAGAAAGAAGTACTTTTTAAGGACTGAAGAACACCCCAAAGGCAACTGGAGGATCACTACATTCACTGAAGTGAATGAATTCCTTCCCCCTTCCTACCTTCTACGTGCCCTTGAGTCTGGTGCACTGCCCAAGTGTATTATTCCATCTGCTCTATTAGTTCTTCATTGCACTTACATTTCAAGAAAATCTACTAGCCCAGCCTCTCTACTTAAAGGGACTTTTAAATAAGTTCAGTTTTCAAAGTCATTGCCAAAGTATCTGGTAATAATTTTCCCCACTACAAACCACTAACATTTAGTGAGCCTCCACTATACGCAAGGCAATATTCTACCTTCTTAACCTACATTATCTCATTTGACCCTCCAGCCACCATGTGAAGTACAATATTCCCTCACTTATCGCAGGTATTACGTTCTAGACCCCGCCCCGCCCCCCACCCCCGCGATAGGTGAAAATCCACGAAGTAGGAACCTTATTTTAGTGTTTATATATTTTTTAAGGCTTTATAAACCCTCCCCACACACTTATAAACCATTCCCAGTCCCTTATTAACCTTTCCCACTCCCTTATTAACCTTTTCCACTCCCTTATTAACCTTTTCCACACTTTTATAAACACTACTTATGTTCTTAAACATATTCTACACTCTTAAACCTATGTAACTTTAACAACATACATATACAGTACTGCCAAATTCCACAATACAGCAAAAAATCCGTGATAAATAATTAAATATAATATTTTTTAAAATCCCACGATACAGTGAGGCCGCAATAAGTGAACCACAATGTAGAGAGGGACACCTGTATTATTATTACCCTCATTTAGAGATAAGGAAAATAAGGCCCAGAGGGATTAAGTAGCTTTCCCAAAGTCGCACAGCAAATAAGTAGCAAAGCCTAGATTGAAACTCAGGCAGTCTGATCTAAGCCTTCATTCATAACCATTATACATTCTGCTCTCTTTTGAGGATTTCATAGTCTGTAGAAAATATAGTTTCCAAGTTCCTTGTATAATTTTGTCCTGGTGGAAGGGAATAGGGCAGCTGTTCTTAAGTTTGATTTTTGCTTTTGTTTTTTTAAACAAAAACTGAACTTTTGTGGGCCTCAGCCATTATGACCCCTCTAGCATAGGTCTCCGACCTTTCAGAAATGACAGTCCAAATGTTTGTAGCCTCCTGGAGTAGGGGAAGTCAGCTTTCCATAGTCCATCATCACAGGTATAATGGGGCCCCTCTGGACCCCAATTCCCCTGAGCCAGGGTTCTGGGAAGCAGAGTAAAGGTACAATCTGGACGGGTGGGACTCAGAGGGCATCACTCACATGCAACACAACAGTGGTACTCCCTGGGCTTGTGCAACATGGTGGTACAAGGTGGGAAGGCAACAGGGTGAGTCTTCACACACACTGTTCCTTTCTCCTTGGACTATCCCACAAAACTTTCTCTATAGCAATAATAACATAACCACCAGGCCCAGAGCTGAGTTTATGAGGTAGCAGAGCAGGCAGCTCCTTTGCTCTAGGAGGTCCAGCTCACGACCTGTCATGCAGTCATTCATTTGAAATGAAAACAGACAGCACATTTGAAAATGCAGATTCACAATACTACATTTGGCCCTCTGTAGCCTCAGGTCCCACATCTCTGGATTCAATGAATCATAGATTGAAAACATCTGAGAAACAGTTGCATTGTTGCTGACATGTACTATGTACTTAGGCCTACCATGGTTGCATCTGTATTGAACATGTACAGGCTTTTTTCCTTATCATTATTCCCTAAACAATACAATACAACAACTATTTATACAGCATTTACATAAGTAATCTAGAGCTGAGTTAAAGCATACAGATTATATGCAAATAGTGTGCTATTCTGTATAAGGGACTTGATTGTCCACGGATCTTGGTGTCCGTGGGAGTTCTGGAACCAATCCCCCTTGGATGCTGAGGGATGCTTTGGATTTTTAGCAGCTAGCTGGGGAAGAGAGATGGCATAGGAATAAGACTGTAAGTCAGATAGGTTTCCAGGGTAAGGATATAAGAACAGGGAGAGGAAACAAAGAACAGAAGAAAACCAAAGGTTACATATTCCACTTCACCATTGCGCCTTGACATGGCCAAGATTGAGTCAGTCCGTCAGGTGTGCCTGTTTTGAAGAGACACTGTAGATTCCTGGCCATTATATTGGAGATTTAAAAAATGACTCTTGAGTGCCCTGAGCAAGGTTAAAGATCAAAACAGAGAAAAGGGAATATAAAGAAGAAAGAGGAAGGAAGGAAGGAAAGACGTGGGGAGGCAGGGTGGGAAGGAAGGAAGGCAAAAAGGAAAAAGTGAAAAAATATCAACAGAAGAAAGACGAAGAGGAACATACTTGAAAAAATGCCCACAATAATCTTTCCTTTCCTAAATATTTATTCCTGCCATATTATAATTCTTTTTTTTTTTTCTTCTGACATAAAACATCTGGCTAAAACACTGTGGCCTTAAAGCTGTCTTCTCTTAGCAGGTTTGAGACAGTTCAAGAAAGAAGCCAGAGTAGCCACTCCAAATGCTGACCCAGCTCAGTTGAAGAGGGCTAACGTGCTCCGTTTTATATTTATGTTGATTTACTAAATTGGGTTAATTTCCTCTTGTTTTATTTTTCATTATCCCAGTAAACCCATGTATATTATCACTATATTTAATAATCACAGTCTAGAGAAGTTCGTAGTAGAAGTACTGCCTTTGCACAGGAGCCTGTTTCTAAAGAAACCCATGCTGTGAAATAGAGACTTTTCTACTGATCATCATAACTCTGAACGGTGATACCAACCCCATTGGAAGTCAAACAAAAGGAGGTTCGAGTTGAAAATTGCCTGAGGAATGTGTGCAGTATCCGGAAAAAAAAAACCATCATGTGTTTTGGTGTTTGTTTTGTTTTGTTTTTTCAATTTTAAGTACAGAGGTCATGTTGTTTCTGCACTTTAGAATGAAGCATGGAAGAACTTATCGTAGCAGGCAATTGAAAGTAACCTATTTCAGATTTGAGATACTGCAATGATTGTCTTTTTAAAAAATGTACTGTTAAGGTATTACTTTTTTCATGCTGATGAATATTTAAATTGGATGATGGTGTTAGAAGACAGTGGTACCGATTTCTTTAGGTTGGTTGCTTTGTGGATTTCTTTGGTAGTGATAGTAAACCACATTTTAGATGACCTGATCGTGTATGTATGTGCATACACATATACAAACACACTAATGGTAGAAAGCTTTTTTATGTGCTAGACTATATTTAGCAGCCTGTCCTTGTAACTAGCCAATATCACAGCTTTTCAAAAATTAAAAATCACAATATATTAATATTCATATTTGCCAATAGAGACATGGCAGAATAGGTATCGATGTTTTCAATGCCCAATAAATAACCTGTAATAAAAAAAGAGAGATTTGAAATGTCAAAACAAATGGATATTTTCTATAAAACATAGTATTTAGCTTATAATTAAAAGCAATCTTAAAGTCCAATGTGAATTTTACTAAATCTGCCATCTGGGACAAACTGAAAGCTTGCCGAGAACTTTACTCTGTTAACAATCAAGTTCACAATAGGTTCGCCTAGATGAGATCTGAAGTCTCTTCTTTATCTAACATTTAAAGATGAGAATTTTAGTGACAAGATTGTACAGACTGAAATTCCATGTATGGGTATACAAAGACCAATTTTGGCTAATGTCTGGAAGCAAAGAGGAAAAGTAAGCAAAATCCATATTTAGAATCATGACAAGCCTTTTCTCTTTAATATACTGAACCATTTTTTAACTTAACTGTTTCTACTTTTATTATTAGCCATTGGTTCTTGTCATAAGTTGATAATGTGCTGAACTTTCAAAAAATATATATAACTTTCACTAGTTTTACCATTTTCCCCAAGAGTCTTTGTCAACTCATCTTTTCACACATGTAATCCAGACATCAGATCTTATTTTAGCTTGTAAGTGTTCATCTCTTCTTCACAATAGATGATAAAAGAGTTCTCCAGTGTCCTGGCAATATGTTCTAGCATAGTGATATAGAGGGTAGTTCTATAAACTTATACCTCATTGAACTTAACCAAAAGTGTCCTAGGCTCAATTCCTACCACAATAAGGGAGCCTCCCAACAGACTATTTTCTAATCTACAGTATTCCCTGGAAGAGCTAGCCAGGGCAGGGCTGGCATGAAAGTGACCACTGCCTTGCAAAGTCTATTTTCCTCAAAAACCAGTAAAGAGTAGTTGAATTCTCTAGCTTTTAGCATACCTGGGCCAGAGGAAGGAAAGTCACCAAGATTGCACAAGTCACCCACCCCATGACAGAGTAGATATGAGTCTATGATAAGATAAACTAGAATCCACATGTAGTACCTGATTTAATATTGACTCCCATCACTGGACTGAAATGGATCAAAGTTTGAACTGAGGCCCATGGCGATGTAACATTGCTTTGCTGTACTTTGGAACAAGAGCTTCTCCTGATCGCTATTATATATATTTTTTCTTGAAAGTCTAAAGTTGAGAAGAGAATATATCGATCCTGACTTTTATTCCAATATTTGGCTGGAATAAGTTTTAGGGTAGAATTTTGTTAAGTTTGGATTAATCATTTGAAAAAATAAATCTCATGTTTACTTGTTGGATTACAATTCTCTTTGTTGTGTTTAAGAGGTAAAACAGAGAGGTGACTAGCATGTTCTGTGAATCTGCCATTTCTAAAAATTTTATCAACACTTGATATGTTTCACTGATGATTGATCGCTGCAATAAATATATTGTGAAAATGCATCCACAATAAATGGAATTCCTCCAAACGTCATTGCCTCACTTGTTTTTATGGACTATATTGATTTTAAGAGTTATATTTGTTGTAATAAAGATGACAGCATAGCAAAATGAGTATTTCAGATGGCTCCCTGGTTTCATTCTTTAAAGAAGAAAAGCCATTTCATATTGTTTTAAAAATTTTTATTACAGGTAATTTTCTAACAATATACTGAAAATTGCTTTGGTGTGGACAACTGACCAAACATGTATGAAGAAGGTAGAAAAGAAGGATTTTAAAATTTTTTCTTAAAAAAAAATCATCAGATGTTCCTCCATCCTCCTCTCCTTCCAAGTGTTGACATGTACCACACTCTTGCTCCCAAGATGGCGGTATGGTCTTCCCAAAGGTAGTTCCTTTTACAGTAGAAATACCCATTTAGTATATACCATTTGTTTGCAGAATACCTACTATTGGCAAGGCAGTTGCAGTTACATTTAAATCCAGAGGTGTTTCTTCATTGTAATTTTGCATATTTATGCAGCGCTACTTGGTCTGAAATCTGAGGTTCTTCTCATAAAGGCTTTCAGTGGTGAGTCCAGGGCTCCTGAGCAGTCCCTAAATCTTGCCCTAAGTTACTGCAACTTAAAAAAAATTAGTACTTTCTGCTTCTATGTCCTAACAAGAACGGCGATGGCAATAAGTTTATACAATAAGATAGTTGTTATCAAAGTCAATTGACAAAACTAAGCAATAAAAAGAATACGATCTGTAGTATCAATACCAATATGATGGAATCAGAGATGGATGAAAATTAATTTTACAATGTGCATATTCAGGGTATAAATACTATATAGTCTCTGGTGGGGTATAGAAGCAGGTGTTTTGGAGGTTTTTTTCCTATCCTTGCTTGCTTGTTTGCTCCAAATGGACAAATGGATAATAAAAAAAGGTCTCATGATCCTAAATATGTGCTCTTCCACAAAAGATGAACTAATGAGGTCTTAATTTGAACCCTGCATCTATTTGTGTCAAGCTTATTATTCATGTTGTCCAAACATTCTATATCCCTCCTGATTCTTTTGTTCCTTTGTTCTATTACTGAAAAATGTAAAAATCTCCCACTATGGTTATGGATTTGTCTATTTTTTCTCATAATTTTGTTTTCCATATTTTAAGATCATGTTTTAGGTGTATATACAAATCTAAAATCATCATATATTCCTAGCAGATTAAATATTTTATCATTATGAAGTGAACATGCGTGGCAAAGATTTTTGCTGTTTACTTTTTCTATTCTTTTAGTTAGCACATGTACAGTATACCTTTCCACCCCTTCACTTTCAACCATTGTATAATATATCCTTTAGTTGTAGATGCTTGTCTTTGAAAACCATATGGTTTGAGTTTGGATTTTAATCCAATCTGATTATCTTTCAGCTTTAACTGGAGTATTTAGTCCTTTTACATTTGATGTAATTACTGATATTTTTGCACTTCAGTAGCATCCTAGTTATGTGCCATCTGCTGCTTTTTCTCTCTTGCCTTTGTGGCCAGAATTTCTTATGCTTCCCAGCACATGCTGATCCAGAAGAGGCAGCTGAGAGGCTGGGCTGGACTTCCAGCAACCCAATGGGACTAGAGAACAAAAAAGTCTTCAAATATCAGGGATGAGGATTCGTTAGACTACTTCGAGATCATGGGTTTCCAAAGAGCTGCTTCTGAATGTAAGGATAAGCTTGAAGGAGTCTGGTCTTCATGAAAATTGCCGCCTGCCTTCACTCTGGGAAACAATTACTTTATTCTAGTAGGGAGGTAAATTATAAATAATTGACATCAAAAGTTACAAAATATTGAGTAACAATTCAAGAATTTAAGATGTAAAGTATCACAAGGTTTTAGTACATAATTGTCAAAGAATTATGTAACACATATTTCAGTATTTAAAGGGAGGAGAGAATACTTCAATCTGGGGCAATCAGAGAAAAAATAATCTGCCTTAGATTCTTTATACCCTCAGATGTATATACCCAGTGCTGTACACACAGTAGTGCTTGGGAAGTCATAAGATGGTTTCCTGAGCAACCTAGTTTATAAGCTGCTAAATGTACTGCTGTCAATGTTTGTAGAGTTCTTAGAGATCTGAGAGACTGATTTGTTTTGTGACGTTTTTATTCCAAGGTTTATAATTCCTGTACCCACTCTGCCCTGCATCTCAGCTCTGCATCTCAGCTCCATAAAGAATGTTGGCCTCTTTTACTCTAATACAGATTTAATAGCAGAGTTTTGCCAGCGCTTGCTTTTAGCGATGTCAGCTTTTGTTCTCTCGAATTACCCGCCCCCCACCACCAAAAAGTTTCAATAAAATGGGTTTTAGACATCCAAACTGATCATTCCTACCTAGATTAAAACAAAAAACAAAAAAACCTTCATTCAATAATCTTACTGAAGGTACTAATATAAAAATTATGCCAAAGAGCTACAATCATGTAGAACACAAGATTAGTTTGTTAGCTAGTGTTCAACCTGGGCCAGTCACACAGGTATCACTGCAGCAAGGCAAGTAGATGCCCAAGTATCAGAGGGATATGGTGTCATGGTCACCAACTGGAGGTCAGACAGTCAAAGGGTAATGACAGCTAACATTTATCGGGCCCTTACCAAGTCCCATGCACTTTATGTGTTATCACTCATGTAATCCTCAACATTACATGATAGGTAATACTGTGTTATTCCCATTGTACATGTAAACCAATGGCAGCACAGAGAAGTTAGAAAGCTTCCTCCAGGTTATATGGCTATTAATGGCAGAATACCTGGCCCCAGGCAATTGGCTCCTAAACCCACTCTTCTACCCACTAGTCCCCAGAATCTCTCAAAAGAGATTGTTATAGAGTAGGAGCAGGCTCTGAAGAGGGTCCCTTGTCAGGGGGGCAGGTTGGAACCAACACTCTCCTCTTGAAGTCCACAGACAAAGATCAAGAACAGCACTTGAGGCCACATTGTAGACTTCAACTTGGCCCAGTTAAGGAGATATTTGCCCTTTTCCTCCCCAACTCCTGCTCATCCTAAGCCAATAAGAAACTGGTACCAACAACAACAACAAAAAAGGGATGGATGAAAATAGCAAAACACCAGTTCCCTCCCACTTCCCAAGCCACCAGAGCTGGGGAAGAAAAGAAGGGGAGTTGAATTGAATTTGAAACTGAAGTTTAAAATGTATTTATAATACCAGATCCCAGAATGAAATCTTAAATACCAAAATGAAACTGTTTTAGTAGCTAAAAATGGCTGAGAAGTTATGGAATTTGGCCAACACATCCTCCATAGAAAAGGGGGTTTCACCGTTGCCATTCAGAGGCAGGTATTTGGGGGGGGGAAGACCATTTCATGTTTTTTTGTCATGATACTTCACACTAATCCTGGGAACTAGTCTTTTCTCTTGTGAGGTGACTTATCCATTTTTTTGTAGAGGATGCAGGGGGCATTTTTACTACCTCAGTTCCAAGTGTTTAGCAGAATGATGCTTCCCGATGGTCCCCAAATGTAGGCATGTTCTGCATACTAATTGTACAAACTAATTCTACCAGTTATAGAGTGATTAGGAAAGACTTCATTGTGGTGATGACCCTTGAGCTGAGTCTTGGTTAGTTGACTGGCTGGGACACATCTCATGATTTGAGCTTGGAAACATTTCGTGAGGTTCAGTCCTATATTGGGGCATCCTAGACTCAGTCTGAGAAAGGCCAAGGTGGGTACTAGATGGATGACCCCAGGGTTCCCAGGACCTAGTACGGCTTCCTCAGCCAAATCGGGACAAGACCTCTATAGCCACAGAGCCACTAACTTCAGTGATGTCATAAATAGCTCTGACCTAGTCACTTCATGTTCTCTTGAAGTTACTGCTCAATAATTTCAAAATGACATAATTACACAAAATAAATTATAGTCCTAACACAACTTACACATGGCCATGTTGCCAAAGTGAACTTTCCTCCTGATTCCCACACTAATAATTGTGCCTTTTGGAGTCTTGTTTTGTTTTTTTTGTTTCCCCTTTTCTTACCGCAGGCTTGGGGTAACTAAATTCACCAAAAATTAGAGGAAAAGTTGATGTAGGGGTAAAGCTGCCTTCCCAGAGGTAGGAGCTGGCTGTGTAAGGAGTAGGTCCATTAACCTCTGACAGGATCATGGGAAGGGGAACAAAAATTCAGAGTGACAAAAAGTCCTTGGTAGATGTTTACTCCACTGTAACCTAAATGCAAAGAATTTCATCTCTGCTACATATTACTATCTGTAATAGGAGAGTAAACTTAAAAAGAAGAAGAAAGAAGAATAGAGGAGGAGAAAAAGATGCTGCTTAAGAAAACTATGTTTAATTTATCTGGGGAGGGAAAAACAGTCCTAATGAAATCTCTTTCCTTCAAATGTTACTCGCTTCAGCCCAGCTTTGGCTGAACAGTACTGCCTAGTACAATTGATGACACTGGTCTCCTCTTGAAGACTTCATACAATATTTGCTGCTTCCCCTGCCTGGCTAGGTCTTCCCCTAGACAGCCACATGGCTCATCCCTTTACTTGCTTCAGTTCTCTGCTCAAATGCCTCCTGGCTAGAAAAGCTTCCCTGCCCAACCCATCAAAAGAGCTACCCCTATACCAAGGCCCACCCACCCTGGTCATTCCCTGCTTTATTGCTCTCCATGGCAGTTATCATCACCTGGATGTTAGTGTTTTCAATCGGTTTATCTGTCTTCTCCCAATAGTATATAACCATGTAATCGCCTACACTGGCAACAGACCCTGGCAAGTAGTAGGCAGTTAATAAATATTTGTTGGATTAATGAAAGAATTATGATTTTCAAAGTTTTTTTTTCAAATTTCTAAGTACTTTTATGCACTAAAATTTTCTGTAGGAGTACTTGAAATATGATCATGTAAATATTAGGACTAAAACTCATGGGACTTCAGTCCCAGCTCTGCTATTAATTTCTTTTGTAACCTGGCTAGATCGTTTCTTGGAACTTCGCCTTGTACATCTGATAATCCTATGGCTCACAACCATGACTCTAAAATCCAACAGGAAAAGATTCCATATCTAAAAATTCTCTGTGCGTGTCACCTTCAGAAACACATATAGGGCATAAGACAAGGTACAATTATTATAAAGGGTAACAATTTTACAGGGGAGCTTTACCTAACATATGCTTGCTCGGTCTCTTTTCTGGAAGTCCAAACTTCTAAATTGCTGACCTCAAAAAAGCAAACAAACAAAAAACCTTATTTTTCAGAAACTTACAAAATCTAAAGATATTAATCCACTTCCATGCTTAAGCCAAAGTGCTTTGCCCTTTATTCTACTTTCAAACTTGCTATAATTCATTATCTCCATATCTACAATATTACAAATCTCATGACATATAATGCTCAGGCAGAAACCAAACATCTAAAAATATTTTTCCCCAAGCACTACTACTTTGAAAACTATTCCAAATATATTCAAATACCCACCAGAGCTAAAGATCAGGAGCAAATCAAGGTGGGATGTACCGAAATAATGTCTAAGTCTGTTATGGGAAGATCATAATTAGATGAGGCAATACATGTGGAGCGATTTGAGCGGTGCCCCACGAGATAATGTGTTCAATATATTACCTAATGATTCCTATATAATATTTAAAGGATCTCTGAGCTGGTAAGAACCTTGAGAGGTCACCCCAGTACATCTGACTCTTCCGTCAAGTATTTAAAGAGAAATTTTTTCATTTCCGAAACAAATAAAGATCATTAGGCAGGCAATTGTGCAGTAGGCAACTGTGCGGGGGGGTAAACACCAGTCTTAACTGGTACACTCTACAGCCTCCTCGGTCAGAGAAGGGACACGGCAAAAAACCATCCTGCAGAACCTAGCAGCAAACCACAGCCCCGCCTTCCCCGGTTCTACATTTCCGGCCAGAACCCACGCAGGGCTCCACTTCCGGCCAGCTCGGGGTTCTCTCTACCCCGAGTTCCCGTCATCCTCCGGGGCCTCCCTTCTTGTGGCCGAAATCACGCGAAGGCTCTTCATGCGCTTCCAGCTTGATGATTCCCGAAGTCTGTCTGAAGTCTCGCGAGGGTGGTCCCGTGGCCCTGGTGGGAGTGGCCCGGCCTCTCGGCGAAGGGCGTGGCTCTGGGGCTGCGGAACTGGACCTTCATTATGTGGGAAGGGGAGACTCGCCTGGCCAGAGGAGCTAGAGGCCAGTGGAGGCGGGGCAGTGACGTGTGCGGTTCTGAAGGAAAAGGAGATCGCAGGCGGGCGCCCCCTGCAGGAAACGAGCGCACGTGGACAGAGCTGCCCCGGAAAATCAGCTCCTACCCACACTGCAGTGTCCAGACGTGACAACACCGAATTGTGGCTTAATCGTCCTTCTCACCAAGAAAGTCATCGTGCCTCCCCGCAGACCTGCCCCGCGTGGCTGGGCGTGGAGGCTCTTGCTTTTGCCTTTCCTGCTTCAGCCGTGGAAGATGCACGCAGGGTGCCCATGAGATAATCAGTGGGTGGCTCTCCTCAGCTCAGGTCAGCACAGTTGGCGTTACCCTACTCAAGGGGCTGGCTGTTTGGGGTGTCCTGCTCAAGAAAGAGGTGTGGTCGTCACTAGGTGATTTTACTTATTTGTAGCTAGTACAGGGAATTCACATCCAAGGCTGTCTCCCCCAAGGGCGCCTTGGCCATTGCATGTACACAGTGCTCCCTCACTTATCGCGGGTATTACGTTCTAGACCCCCGCCCCCGTGACAGGTGAAAGTCCGCGAAGTAGGAACCTTACATTTATTTTAGCATTTATATATATTTTTAAGGCTTTGTAAACCCTTCCCTCACACTTATAAACCGTTCCCAGTCCTTTATTAACCTTTCCCACACTTTTATAAACACTACTTACGTTCTTAAACATACTCTACACTCTTAAACCTACGTAACTTTAACAACATACGTATACAGTACCGCCAAATCCCACGATACAGCGAAAAATCTGCGATAAATAATTAAATATATTATTTTTAAAAATCCCATGATACAGTGAGGCCGCAATAAGTGAACTGCAATGTAGAGAGGGACTGCTGTACACACTATTCGGTTAATTACACGTTGATTTCTTCTTTGCGATTGGCTCAGCTTCTCTGGTTGGCTTCCCCTTAGGCTCAACAGGTTACAGCGGTGTCTGCAGACACTGTACCTACATTTTAACAATTCACAAAAATAGCTTTTAGTAACAACCACCATGACAATCAGACCCTTGTCCTATCTTACACTGGTGTACCTCATAGGCCCATGTAAGGAAATAAGAATCAAGATTTGTGCCAATCCAGTTTTCCAAATTTGGAATTGCAGCGATCCCCAGGCTGAAACTTCAGTTTCTTAGTACTGAAGGTCTCAAAAAGATAGACTTCTCTGTTGTATTTGTAGTTATTTGCTATGGACCCTGGACTTTTTTTCTCTGTAGTCTTTTGTAAAGAGGAGCATAAACAAATAGACTGGGAACTGGTAAATTATTTGGTCTCAAAAATAATAGAATCTTTCTATTATTTCATTGTCTTAGTAATACACACTTGTGAGGATACTTGCATTGGAGGGATAATCATCACCAATACAACCTTCTGAGGGCTACTGAGATTTCAGTAGAACAAATATAATTGAATATTAGGACAGAGACGGTATCTACGGAATGTTAATCAAAATACAAAAAGTCCGTTGTAGGCATTTGAACTGTTGGTCCATTGAAAAATAAGCAGAAAATAGATTTCCTCTATTGTTACATTTCACTGCCTGAATAAGTAGCTATAATTTTTTTTAATTCATGATCTTTTTAATGCCTCAGATTTATTCTGAACTTGCTATTGCTCTCTGGTATTTAATTGTAAATATAGGGTGTAAAAGATTTGGTTGTGTACCCTGTAAGTTCTTTCTCAATTAAATTATTTATTTGATTTGTCTTTTATTGTGATTTGGTCTCTCATATAAATGAAAATTTTTTTCAAATCTTTGAAATTGAAAGTTTATTTAGCTGTGTCCTAATAACTTAATTTTCAAAAGAAGCTTGTTGTCAATTGAATACATCTTGGATATCACTTAATGTAATAAACACTTTACATTGAAAAATAAAACTGTCAGTAAGTTCCTTAGAAATTGTTTTACAGCCTACTTACATAATAAAAGAAATCTCCAGCCAAATACCGAAGAGATGTCGGAAGATTCAGAAGAGGAAGACTATTCGGACAGAACAATCAGTGAAGAGGAATCAGTATGTTTTCCTCAGCTTTTTCTGACTTAATTTGAGATAAAACTTGTGTTATATAGATTCCCATTGAAAGTATTATAAAACCAATTGAATGTAAGAATCAATCAGATATTTAAATCACATGTCATTGAAGTTGGGAAATAATTTGATTGGAAACCAAGATATTACTGTGTGCAGTTTTCCCCATCTAGAAAGGAACCTTTATCGATAGTATTTGTCTGAAAAAAAAATTAGGTAAGATTCTCCTGAGTTATATTAAAAAGTGTGTATTAAGTCATTATTAGGTCTTTTAATATTTCCTGTCCACTTCTCATACGTACTGATTCTACTGAGTTCATAATATGTGTCATATACTGAAACCGCCTATGTTTTAAACCTGTATAGCTCCATATAATAGGTTTAATGTGGCTCTGATGTAACAAGGCGCATAGAGGAAGAAAACGGAGTGGGGCAAAATGCAGTGTTTAAAAATATTTTGTCTGGTTCTAGTAATATTTGTGAGATATTTTCTTCACACTTTAGTATATAAGTTATCATGTGTGTCAGTTAAAGTTCCAAAAATGATGTATAACCCTTTAAGTCCATGCCTTTCTGTGTTTCTTTTCTTTCTTGTTCTTTTTGTTGTTGTTAATTTTTATTAATTTAAATTGTTTTGCCAAGTTTACCAAGAATCTTTACATTTTATTTCTTCCCTCTATCATTAATATGACTTTACCCTATGGAAAAAAAAGGAACGGAAGATGAGCACTTTAAGGTTTCAGGATATTTGAAGTGTTGGGTGCTTTGAGACCAGTAGCCCAAAATAATTCTTTAATTTTTGTCATTAAATATGAAACACGTGCACTTTATTCTGAGTGCAAACTAGATGTAAAAAATTTCTTAATTTGGAAACTGTTGGTCTTTAAAAGAGAACTACTTTGAAACTCTCTTGTTTTAGGATGAGGATACCTTCATGAAATTTGTAAGTGAAGATCTCCACCAGTGTGCACTTTTAACAGGTTTGAATTTATCCACATATTTTCCATACCTATATGTCTTCATGGTATCACCGTAAGTGGATGAAAAATAACAGAATGAGGAAACTAGAAAAAAGTCAGATTGAATAATGTAGGTGTAAGAACGGAATCACTCAGAAAGCCATCAAGACGCAGCAAGCAGGGAAAAGGAGTTTATTGGGGAAATTAACAGGCAGGGAGGGAGCTGTGCCGTGAGTCGAACTCCTAGGGAAGGAGCGGGTTGTTTTATAGGGGGAAGAGAAAAGGAACTATTGAATTTAGTCCTCACCTGCTTATCTCCCAGCTGCAAGCAGGACGGGCCAATCAAGGCCAAACGGGAAACTCCCAGGCAGCTGCAGTCGGGCTGGGGGAGCGGGGAGGGCATGGGAACTGAGGCTGTCAGTAGGAAATTATTATTCTGTATGGATAAGGAGAGAGAAATGTATTCACTTTTGTAAGAACCTTTTGGAGTTAGAACTTTTGAGGTTAGTTTTAGGTAAACCCGATATTTAATGAAATGGTCAATACTTTATAACAAGGACTTTACATAAGAATTTACCTTGATAGTTTCTTAAATAACAAACGCTTTAAATGCATTTAGTGTTATAATGAATACAGTCTTTTGGAACTGCATCTTTATTTAAATGAAGTATGCCTGTATAAAGAGTTTTCTTAAAGTTGTTCATTTGCCAATTACATGTATATGTGGGCATCTTGATGTATACATGATTTTTTTAAATTTATACATTTACAGTTGTACTTTCAAATACACTAAAATATTTCTTCTAAATATTCACATATCTATCATAGATATTTTGAAATTGAAGATAAGACCTTTAATTATTTTTTATTGTTTTGTCTTTTTCACTGCCATCCTAAAGCAAATCTTCACTTTCGAAATAACCAATATTTTCAGTTCGATGTTTATCCTTCTAAAATTTTTTCTTTGCATTTGTACACATAACTATACCCATACTCATAGAAAACTATTGTAGTACTATTTTGTGGACTTCCTGTTGCCCCTTTTTTTCTTTTTAAAACGTTTTCAGTCTGTTGGGAAAAAGGAGGTAACTCATTGTTTTAACTAACGACATTTCCTTGATTGCTAAAGAAACTGAGAATTGTTTCATGTGCTTGTCTGTTTATATGCCCTGTGTTATGGCTCCCTTGTAGTAATCCTTTGTTAACTTTGTCTACATTGCTTTCATTGTTTGAAGTTATTTTGATGTTGTTTATCATTATTCATTTGTGGCTCTTTATTTTTATATCTGTTTAAGTTACAAAAGCCCCTACTTCAAGATCATCAATATAATTATCAAAATTTTCTTTAAATACTTTTATATACTTGTTTGAATTTTGGTAGTTAATTTCTCTATCATTTTCATTTACAAATAGTATAAGGTATGTATCTAATTTTATTTCCTAAATTATAAACTGTTGCCTTGCCATTTTTGAGTCATACTGTAAGTTAGACAAAGTGTGGTCTATTCATGTAATGGGACACTAGATACTTAATGACTGTCTGTTGAACAAATGGATCATATAACAATCTTGAGAAGTAGCAATGGAAGGTAACATTTCTTATTTACAAGTAGTAAGATTTATGTTCAAAGGGGCTGCATCGGCCAACCAACCATAACCATGTAGAAACAAAGTGATAGAATAGAACTCAGTTTGTCTGACTCCTAGTCGAATTGCTATGTCTGCTATTATATGAAAATAGCCTAGAACTAAATCTAGGCAAAAAGCCACATTTCAAAAGTGGAAGAGCAAGAGGAGTCAGTGGTCAAATGCAACCAAGAATGTGAAAGGTAGAAAACCAGGAAGCGTAGCATCATGAAAGACAAGGGAAATGGGCTTAAGGAAGGGTGATTATCAGCATCAAGTTGATGGCCCAGTTATCCCGTTGAAAGAGACAGAGCCACTGCACTGCCTACTTGGGACAACCCCATTGTGTTCTATGTGTTCTTAGGGTTGTGTCAACACAGTAGCCCTAGAATGAGAATTATTCCAGTAGGGGGTGAGGAAATATGCTCAGTGGGTATACATAACCTATTAGGCACATAGTTACCTCAGTGTGATCTTAGAGAGGAAGGAGTGCAGGATGGGTGGCAGGGGGCAGGGGTGAAGAGAGAGAAAAACATTGATTTGTTGTTCCACTCTATTTATTCACTCATTGGTTCATTCCTGTATGTGCCCTGATTGGGGATCAAACCCGCAACCTTAGCACATCTGAATGATGCTTTAACCAACTGAGTTAACCAGCCAGAGCTCAGTATGATTAAGTTTAAGAAGACTCAATAGTAAACAGTTTGCTATAAAAGCTGCAAGAGCTCTGGCTGGTGTGCTCAGTGAATTGAGTGCCAGCCTGCTAACCAAAGGGGCACTGGTTCGATTCCCAGTCAGGGTACATGCCTGGGTTGCATGCCAGGTCCCCAGTTGGGGGCATGTGAGAGGCAACCACACACTGATGTTTCTCTCCCTCTCTTTCTCCCTCCCTTCCCCCCTCTCTCTGAAAATAAATAAATGAAATCTTTAAACAATAATAAATTTAAAAAAATAAAAGCTGCAAGAAACAAATGCAATTCCTATCCAAATCCAAAATTCTTTTGGAGCAGCAGTGACAATTTAAGATAAGTTAATAGTATTTGAGACCAACAACTGTTTTTTTAGCTATTGTAAAGATCAGTAGTTACAAAGTTTCATTACTACTTTTATTTTTAAAGTGCCATGAATTATGAAATAATTATATTCACAAATTAATGGTGTTGGAGGGAAAAAAGGAATACATAAAAAAATTATAGGAATTGGAATTTTGCTACTTAACACGCATGACTGTGTTTGAATCTTTTTCCAGCTGACTCCATTAGCTACTCCTTTTCCCCCCGGACCACACAGATACTGCTGGAATATCAGCTAGGGAGATGGGTGCCACGTCTCCGTGAACCACGCGATTTATATGGTGTCTCGTCCTCTGGTCCTCTGAGCCCAACACAGTGGCCGTACCTCTGTGAGGTCATTCATGAAAAAGTCCAGCATATTGGTATGTTCTTAGCAGTTTGGGGGATTCAAGCACACTAGTAAACTTACTTTGCCAACCTTGATTGTAATGAGAAGACTCCTGGTGTTAGAATAGTCATTCCAACAGAAATATAACATGAGCCATACAGGGGTGGGCAAAAGTAGGTTTACAGTTCTCTTATGGAAAACAATACAATAATTAGTAACATAATAATAAACTCTGTGCTTCATGTATTCACAATCATAAACCTACTTCTGCCAACTCCATATATATAAAATTTAACAGTTTCTCGTATCCACCTTTAAAAAAGGTAAAAAGAAACCAGTGAAATTGATTTCAAAATATTATTTATTTAACTATAATATATTCAAAAAAATTTACATTCTTTTTTATACAAAGTCTTTGAAAACAGGTGTGTATTCATACTTATATTTCAATTCAATTTCCATTTGTTCACATCCTTGCCAACATTTTTCTTTCTTTCTTTTTTTTAATAATAAGTATCCTAATAGGTATGAGATGATATCTCACTGTGGTGTTGATTTACATTTCACTGTAGATCAGTGATGTTGACAATGTAACCCCTATCAAAATCCCAATGACATTTTTTTACAGAAATAGAAAAACAACTGTAAAATTCAGATGGAAACTCAAAAGGCTACAAATAGCCAAATTAACCCTGGAAAAAAAAAGAACAAAGCTGAGGCATCACAGTTTCTGCTTTCAAAATACATCACACAGCTACAGTAATCAAAATAGTATAGTACTAAAAAAAGAGAGAAAAAAATGGTATAGTACTGGCATAAAGACAGACATACCTAGCAGTCAACAGAATGGAGAGTCCAGAAATAAATCCATGTATATATGTTCAACTGATCTTTGCTAACAGTGCTGAGAACACACAATGGGGAAAGGATAGTCTCTTCAGCAAATGTTGAGAAAATTGAATATTCACATGCAAAAGAATGAAATTGGACCCTTGTCTTACACCATACAAAAACATCAAGTCGTGAAAAGATATTCAAGATCTTTATTTACCAGGGAAATGATGCAAATTAATAATACAATGAAATACCACTTAACACTTACTATGATAAATAGAATCAAAATCAGATAACAGATGTTGATGAAAATGTAGACAAATCGGAATCCTCATACACTGATGGTGGAATATAAAATCATGCCACCTCTTTGGAAAAGTTTGGCACTTTTTCAGAAAATTAAACAGTTAGATAAGAGTACTATGCTAAGCTGTAAACTTGACCCTATTGTACAGATTCTTTCTCTAGTTCTAATACTAGAGTTTTGTATTTCTTATTATAAGGACTCTTTACTATTAAATAATTAAAGAAGAACATAAACAGATTAATGAAGTCTCTTATTTCTTTAACTGGGATGACTGGCTGTCACATAACTTTTGATGATATACATACACTGAGGCAAATAGCTAAAATTCCCCAAATTTCGGAATAGTGCTACGTTGTCAGATCATGAATAATTTTGATTTGGGTCAATTAAGGTTTTCAACTAACAAGAGATCACTTTTTAGTTATAACTACCTTTATTGTTTATTATCAGTTTATTTGGTTATGTGTTGTCCAGTTACCTGACAATGTGCAGTGTTGCCTATTTGCGTCAATATTTTAATCTGTGCTTCCTCTGTAGCTAGACTTGATCCCTACTAAGTATGCAAAATATACTGAGGTTGCTAAATAGTTGTATACATAATCCCCAAAGTGTTTTTTCAGTAATACTTATTACCACCAAATTTTTTTTTCTTACTGTTCTGATGACTGTATTTGGGATCACAGAGGCTGGTTCCCTCTGTAGGAATATATTTGTTACCAGGGCCAAGCACAGTTTGACACCATAAGCCAATAATAAAAGAGAAGTAGGATAATGAGTCACCATCAGATTCTTGTTTCACTAAAACATTGGAACAACTAGGGTAGTGGGGCTGTGAAGTCATTTTTTTTCCAGTCAAAAAGATCGTTGTCTGAAATAGATCACACATTTAAACATGGTTCAGACAACTTTTAGGAAACTTGGTCCTAAAAATAATGAAGAGGAAAGCTGCTATAGCTAACGATGAAGGTGGAGGTCCAAGGACAGCCTTTCTTTGCAGAGACAGAAGACACTTGAGCATGTTTATAAGCTTAGGAGACAACCATTATCAGGCAAGATGCTGAAGATGCAGGGAAAGGAAGAATAAAAGGTGGAGCAAGATTTCCAAAGATGGGTCAGACAGATACCAAATGTCCAAGAAAAACAGAAACTTTAGTATAAAATCTATAATGACACAAAATAGTCATGAGCTGCTCACTATAATAATGGAGAACAAGGTGCAAGTGAAACATTATGGATTTTGTTACAGTGTGATAATGTTCATTTATTACTGCCAATGAATCCTTGGTCAAATCTAGCCCCACACAAAACTTTAAATTTTAGCCAAGATCTACCAATGAACAATTTTAAAATGTCCTATAAAATTTTCCTGTTTTATTTTTGTCATATTCAAGTAATGTTTCTCTCTCTTCTTTTTCTCTCTGTCTCACTCTCTCTACAAATGGGACTCCTCCTTATTCTGAGCCGATGTATGTTCCAACAGGTCTAGAGAGGGAACCTCTTTATCCAAACTCTGAGGAAAATAGAGTGGTTTATCTAGCTGAAGATGGTGGGTACATGACGAAACATGTTACTATAAAATGTGATTTGGTACCTGGGTTAATTTCTTAGTTATATGAGTATTTGTTTTGCTGTTTATAGTGGAAATTGCGTATTACCAGGGAATCCCTGTCCCCACAAAGATGTTTGGTGACAAATTGATCCAAATGTTGATTTAGTGCTAATTATATTCTTGAAGGTGTACTTCAGTTTATGCAAAATTACTTTAAAATAAAACATCATCCCTGGTCAGGTGGCTCAGTTGGCTGGAGCATCATCCCATGCACCAAAAGGTTGCAGGTTCAATCCCCAGTCAGGGCACATACCTGGGTTATGGGTTCAGTCCCCAGTCAGGGCATGTACAGGAGGCAACCAATGGCTGTTTCTCTCTCACATCAATGTTTCTCACCTTCTCTTTCTCCCTCTTTAAAAATAAATATACGAAATTTCTTTAAAAATTGAAATAATTGAGGTAAGTCAGCCAGGGTCTTGTCAGGAATTGGATGGCATACTTGGAATAATTTTTAAAGTTCAATGAAAATATAAAAGGGTGAACAGAGTTAAAGGAGACTAACAAGGGATTGCGAAGGAACATAAGACTGTCAACAGATCAGAACCATTATGTACCTTAGGCCTGAAAGGGTAAAACGACAGATAGTTTTTAGACCTGTAGCTGTAGGAGAGAGAAGTCCCCAAACAACTAGATATATAGAATTTTGATTGACCCTTTTTTTAAAGATGTGTTTTTTTAAAGATTTTGTTCCAGTGTCTTGTGACATTTGTTGTCTTTAATAAAAAGGCAGCCATAGTTTTTATCATCGTTCCTTATACTGTATATGATGTGTCTTTTTCTTTCTGGCTCTTTTCAGGAAATCTGTGCTTTGCCTAAATTTGGTTATCTTTATATCTTTATTCTGTTTGGAGTTTGCTTCTTATTGGATTATAGATGAAAAGACTTCACCCCCCATCTGAGATATTTCCAACAATTATTTCTTCACATATTTTCCCATCGTATTCTTTCTCTCTGTCCTTAGGAATTCCAATTACATATATGCTGGATTTCTAGTTATGTCCCACATGTCACTGAATTTTTGTTAATTTTTGTCCTCTGTCCCTGAGTTTTTAGTTCTTAAGTTCATAGAGTCTTTCTTCTGCAAACCTCAAAGTTTCTTTTAAGCATATCTAGTAAATCTTTTATTTCAGTAATTGTATTTTTTATTTCTAGAATTTCCATTTGGTTCTTTTTCATAGTTTCCAATTTTTTTAGATTAATCTGTTTGTTCATTATCTCTATCTTTTCCTTTAAGTCTTTTAACATATATTCAAAATCTTCTGTAAATTCTATCTGACTTATCTTGGGGTCTGTTGACTCTGTGTGTGTGTGTGTGTGTGTGTGTGTGTTTCCATATGGATCACATTTTCCTGATCCATGCTTCTCCTCATTGCCTCATAATTTTTTAGTCATATGCAGAACATTGTGAAAGATATGCTGTTAGAGTCTGTATCATATTCTATTTTTTTAATTATTAGGATTTTTAAATTGTTTTTCTACTACAATTGTCCCATTTTTCCCCCATTGCTCCCCCCTACCCCACCCATCCCCCCTCCCACATTCAATCCCCACCCTATTGCCCATGTTCATGGGTCATTCATACTAGTTCCTTGACTAGACCCTTCCCCTTCTTTCCCTCCTTTTCCCCTGCCCCACTCTCCCCATGGTCACTGTCAGTCTGTTCCTTGTTTCCATGCCTCTGGTTCTATGTTGCTCATTCGTTTGTGTTGTTCATTAGTTTCCTGTATTAGGTGAGATCGTATGGTATTTGTCTTACACTGACTGTAAGTTCTATCCATGTTGTTGCGAAAGGTAGGAGTTCCTTCTTTCTTTCTGCTGCATAGTCGTCATCGTCATCGTCGTCGGCAGCCGTCCGTCTCGAGAGACGATGGTGTAGCTTCTTAAGAGTCTATCTGCACCGCCGAGAATGGCTGTGCAGTCCGACTCGGGAGTGACACGGTATCTGTCTCCTCCCGTGTTGAATCGACATCTTGCGATGATGCTGGAATGTCCTCTCCAGTGGAGCTGAAGCTACAGAGCCTGGGCAGGGTGATATGGAGGGTCTGCTGTTGCCCATGCAGCAGACCCCCCTCTCTTCGCAGCTGAAGGGTCCAAGGGAAAGACGGAGTCAATACAGCTTGGCTTCAGGTGCGCCGCAGGAGTTGCCGGTGTTGACTACAACGTCAAACCGCCTTAGGGACTCCGGCTCCGGATTTTCTGTCAGGGTTTACTCCCTTAGCCTTTCCCCTGAAGAGGTATGCCGCAAGGCAGCGGAGGTTTTTTGGAGTCAGAGTTTTCCTTCTCTGATGTGCCCTGACTGGAAGATCGAACCAGCGACACTTAGCTCGCAGGCCGACGCTCAATCCACTGAGCCAAACCAGCCAGGGGATCTCTAACAATAAGTAAGTAAATAAATAAAATCTTTAGAAAAATGTCTTACTGAGTTTCAGAAGAGGAAGTGGAAGTCATGATACAGAAGTGAGCCTTAGTATATTTAAAATGCATTCCTGACGAAAAATGTCTAAGAAACCGATCACAACATACCCTTAATGGTCAATACTGGCTGAGACAACTATGGGTTGAAGTACTTTATCTGTCCGTCAAATTTCCCACGACGAGGTTTGAGTGACTGCTGCATAGTATCCATTATGTAAATGTACCACAGATTTTTGATCCACTCATCTACAGATGGGCACTTAGGCTGTTTCCAACACCTGACTATTGTAAATAGAGCTGGTATGACCATAGTGGTGCATAGGTTCTTTTGAATTGATGTTTCAGGATTCCTCAGGTATAATCCTAGCAGTGGAATTGCTGGACCAAAAGACAGTTCCATTTTTAGTTTTTTGAGGGAATTCCAAACTGTTTTCCATAGTGGCTGCACCAGTCTGCACTCCCACCAGCAATGCACCAGGGTTCCCATTTCTCCGCATCCTCACCAGCACTTCTTGTTTGTTGATTTGTTGATGACGGCCATTCTGACTGGTGTGAGATGGTTTCTCATTGTGGTTCTAATTTGCATCTCCCTGATGGCTAGTAATGTTGACCATTTTTTCATATGCCTATGGGCCCTCTTATGTCCTCCTTCGAGAAGTATTTGTTCAGGTTCTTTGCCATATTCTTTTTAAAACTTAAGTTGAATTTTGTTTTGTTAGGGAGCTAAGTTGCTGATAGATAATTTTGTTTCAGACTTGATTTTATTTTTTTCATAGGGCACATTTATTTTCATTTTGTCTTTAGTAATAGATCATGGCCCTCACTCTTAGATGTGGTTCTTATGCCTTCCTGGAGTCACAATCAAAAGTCTGTGGTGCTTAATGAAATCTTTCCGCTCTGGATAGGTTGAAATTCCAATATATTATAGAACTGTCTATTCTCTAGTATCTCATCCCCAGAGTAACACTCTCTCCTATCTTGCTTAGTCTTACCCTGTGCTTGTGCAGCGAAGCCCTCAGCAAAGAACTGGGGAAACAGCATGCAAGCTGTTGAGGCCCTTTCTCTATGTAGCTTTCTTCCCTCTGGTGTCCTGCCTCACAGATTTCAGCAGCCCCGAGGAACAATCTTGCCTCCTCAGCCCAGAGGGACTGTTACACTATTCTTTTTTTTTTTTTTTCTTTTCTTTTAATCCTCACCCAAGGACATGTTTATTGATATTAGAGAGAGAGGAAGGGAGAGAGAGCAACATCAATGTGAGAGAGAAACATCAATTGGTGGCCTCCTGTATGCAACCCAAACAGGGATCAAACCCACAACCTAGGTATGTGTCCTGAGCAGAATCGAACCCACAACCTTTCAGTGTAAGGGATGATGCTCCAGCCAACTGAGCCACCCTGCCAGGGCCTGTTATACTATTCTTCGGTGCCACCTTCCGAAGATGTAATCAGAAAGTACTCATGGAAGAAAACCAGGGTTAAACACAGGGCTTGCTTCATGTGTTTACCTTCTTTCAAGAATTTGATATAGTTCTGGTCTGTGTTGTCCAATATATGAAAAAAAGCTAGCTCATATTTTTTTCCAATTTTATAGTCATTTATAGTGAAAGGTCACGTTAGGAACCAATTATTTCATAATAACCATAAGTGGAATGAGTATTTTTAATGTGAACAATATATGAATATATTATAGGCATTGCTTTGCTAGTCTAAGTACTCTTAGATTTTCTTACTTAAACATAAATCTATATGTTAGTATCAAATTACTTTGCAAATTAAAATTCTTAGTGATACCTCACTTGTACTATAGCTCCAAGCTCTAAGCAGAATAGCCTATGCTTTAGACATGGCTTGATATCTTTACGACCTATTTCTCTCATCAGCTTACAAAGAACCCTGTTTTGTGTATACCCGAATTGGGGGCAACCGAAAACCCTTGAAGCAGCCTGTGGATAGTTGTGACAACACATTGATGTTTGAAGCAAGGTTTGAGAGTGGGAATCTACAGAAGGTAGTCAAAGTGTAGGTTTTAATTACGTTTATCTGAGGAGCTAGGCCATCAACTATTTATTATTTTCTGTGCTTGGTACACTGAAGTTTTAGTATCCATCACTGAACTGTATCTAATTCCTTGAAGTACAGATGCTAATTAGAGATTATCCTGGGGGTTGGTGTGAAAGGTTCAAATAATTTTTGAGATCTATCAATTAAAGTTAAGCATGTTTCTGTACTGTGCATTTTCAGTGTGACAGTATGAATTGTCTCTCTCTTGCGCACACACACACACAAACACACTACTTTTCAAAGTTTTTAACAGAATACTTCTTGGGATGAGTATTCCGTAAAATATGCTTAGGAACATGTATGCTATCCAAGGGCATTTTAAAAAACAATTCTATTACGGCCCTGATGGTATGGCTCAGCTGATTAGGCGTCGTTCCACAAAGTGAAAGGCCATTGGTTTGATTCCTAATTTCCCAGTCAGGGCACATACCTGGTCGCGGTTTTGGTCCCCAGTCAGGGAGCCTATGAGAGATAACCGATCGATGTTTCTCTCTCACATCCATGTTACTCTCCTTCTCTGTCTCCCTCGCTTCCTCTCTCTCTAAAAATAAATAAGTAGAATTTCAAAACATCTATTATGAAAATGTTTTAACATGCATTATACTTAAGTACAGAGGATAATGAAGTTCTACATTAACTATCAAGTACCGATCCCCTAGATTCAATAGCTATCGAGGTTTTGCGCATTCTTTCCACCTATTTCTCGGTCACTGTTTATAACTACACAACACACACACTAAGTGCATGGTGCTGATGACTAGAAAGTTATTTGGTAAACAAAAAGTCACAACTAACCAGGTAATTTTTAATATATGTATGTATTATAAGTAATATAGAGAAAAATTATTTTTGCCTTTATTTAAGTATTTTTAATGACTAAACATGGGGGTACAAATAGTGATCAAGTACAGTCCTCAAAGTGTTTAAAATTTTGTAATCTGTGTGGTCATATTAATTTATATATGTTTTTAACTGTTCTCAGTGATAGTTATTTCAGATCCCTAGAGTTAGAATCTAATAGAAAACAGAAGTATATATCTGAAATAAAAAAAAGAAACATTGGGCTGTAATTCAGTTTCAGGAACTCGTTATTTCTTTTATAGGAAACATAAATAGAGTGAAAATATAGGTTTTTAAAAAAAATCAAATGCGCATTTTTTACGTGTCCTCTTGAATATTAATAAAAAGACTTGAGAGTTAGCATGGAAGAAGTTTGACATCCAATAAAAGAGAAAATTTCAAACTCTTAACCTTTTGCAATTACTTGCTAGTTGGGATACTGCCTAAATAAACATTTTTCTCCCCAAAATATTCTTTCTGTGAATAGGTAAAAATAAAATAATTTTCCTTATTTATTTAAAACTGAATGTCATTTTTTGCATTTTTATGTGCTTTTCTTTTCTTCCTTTTCTATGTACCAGGGCAGAATATGAATACCAGTTGACTCTGCGCCCTGACCTCTTCACGAATAAACACACCCAGTGGTACTATTTCCAAGTCACTAATACCCAAGCAGGGATAGTCTACAGATTCACTATTATCAATTTCACCAAGCCGGCTAGTCTTTACAGTCAGAGAATGCACCCACTGTTCTGTTCTGAAAAGGAGGCCAAGGCTCATAATATTGGCTGGCAGAGAATCGGAGACCAAATCAAGTATTATAGAAACAACCCTGGGCAAGATGGGCACCATCATTTCTCCCTTACGTGGACATTTCAATTTCCCCACGACAAAGATACCTGCTACTTTGCTCACTGCTATCCATACACTTATACCCACCTGCAAGAATACCTTTCTAGCATCAATAATGACCCAGTAAGGTTCAAGTTTTGTAAAATACGTGTCTTGTGCCACACGATTGCGAGGAATATGGTGTATGTGTTGACCATCACAGGCCCCTCAAAGCATACTGACTCAAGACAGCACAAGGCCGTGATTTTGACTGCAAGGGTACATCCAGGAGAAACCAGCAGCTCTTGGATCATGAAAGGCTTCCTAGACTTTATTTTAGGCAGCTCATGTGATGCACAGTTGCTTTGGGACACGTTCATCTTCAAGGTGGTACCCATGCTAAGTCCTGATGGTGTGATCGTAGGAAATTACCGGTGTTCCTTAGCTGGACAGGATTTAAACCGTAACTATACTTCTCTCCTAAAGAAATTATTCCCTTCTGTTTGGTATACCCGGAACATGATCTACAGGTAAAATAGGCCTCAAATTACCTCTCTGCTTGTTTGGTAAACTTGGTAGTAAGAATTTTGGTTCCACAATCCCACTCATGTTATTCTAGATTTTCTTTAGCTAGATTAACTACAGCAACTTAATTTTCCCCCATTCTTCCTAACTCGGCTTCTATACTCTGGATTCACTAGCCTTTTATTAAATAATGATATCGACCCTGGAACATTTTAATGACTTCATGAAACTCATAGCTAAATTTGCATATCCCAAATTTGATTTCCTTGCTAAAGCTAATGGTAACACTGATGTTTACCTTAGGATCCTTGAATCCCTTATGTGTGAAAATTAATTACATCTTACAGAGCCTTCTGGCTCTGTGTTCATCATACACTGCTCTATGATGAGTCTTTGGATTAACAGCTTACATAGTTACTAAAAACTTTCATAAGTAATAGCCTTATTTTTCCCTATAAAAAAATGAACAGCTTTAAAACTTCCAAAATAATCCAGAACAGTGAAATGTACATAATATTTAAAATTTTCATTGAATGACTAGGTTAAGTGTGTGGAGCTTGAGCTAAACATATCAGATGGGAATCCTACTATATCATTTGCTAACTGTGTGACCTTAAGCAATTTTAAAACAAATCTAAGCCTCAGTTTTATCATCTATAAAATGTGAATAATAATGCTTACCTCATAGATGGGAGGATTACATGAAATTATTGTTACTTTGTTATTAAAGTACCCAGAATAGAATCTGGAACACTGAAAGCCTTAAATGTATTCAGTATTTCCTCAAATATAAAAAAGAAAAAAGTTGTTAAAGAATATGAGAAATAGAGTATATTTTTGTATAGGATATTAGAATATCTTATCTTATCTATAAGAAAATATTGAAACTGTTTCTAAAGTGATTTAAGTTAAAGTAAGATGAGAAACCCTTAGTTCCTGTTTTACTTCACAAGTAGTAACAATTCTTTGGGAATTAATTACTCAGAAGTAGAGCTTTCCTTTGACTCAAAAGAAACCAAAAGACCATTAAAATTTGGGAACTGTTGGTTTAAAAATGTACAACGTACTTCATGTCTTGTGCCACGCGATTGTGATCATCAATCAGTTTGGGGGAGGGGCTTAGTTTTTATTACTTTAGTATTTATTAAATGCCTAAGTTATACAAGCTAAGGATTATGCTCATTAAGGAGCTAATGTGATGTTCTTGTTTTATAATCTAGTTTTCTAGAAATTTGAAATGGTCATTCAGTGACTTTATGTCAATCTGAAGTTATCAATTGGAATTTATTGGGTACCAAATGAGAAAAGGACAATAAATTAATACATGTAGCAGGCTTCAATATGAAATTTTACCGTAGTTTGAAGGAATATTATTTCTAATCAAAGCTAAAATCAAACCTTTGATTTTAGGTTTTAATCTTTTTGTTATAAAAGAATTGTAGTTCACCAGATAAGTTTCACTTTCCACAGTTTGCTTCCCATAGTCAGCCGCAGTCTGAAAGTATTAGATGGAAAAAGTCCAGAAATAAACGATTCATACGTTTTAAACTGCACGCCATTCTGAGTAGCATGATGTAATCTTGCCTTGTACCATCTGGGACGCGAATTACTCCTTTGTCCAGCGTATCCACGCTGTATCTATCTATTACCTGCTGTTAGTCACTTAGCAGCCGTCTCATTGTCAGATGGACTGTCGTGGTACTGCAGCGCTTGTGGCTGTCACCCTTATTTTGCTTAAGAATGGCTCCAAAGTGCCACAGTAGTGATCCTAGCAATTCACATCCACCAAAGAGAATCCATCAGGGGTATGTATGTCCAGGAAAAAACAGGGTATATGCCAGGTTTGGTACTGTCGGAGGTTTCAGGCATCCACTGGGCTCTTAGAATATATCCCCTGTGATAAGGGGATACATTTCATATTACTAAGAAACATTGCTCACATTTTGGTATTTATCCTTCCAGATATAAAATCACATATGAAATTTTGATATTTAAGTAATATAATAATATTATATAAAGTTTAGAAACATGAAAAAATGGCAAAAATGTCCATAATTCTACCACCTTAGCATCACTTTTTTGCCTTTTGAAAGCCATCATCAATCAGTTTGGGGGGAGGGGCTTATTTTTTATTACTTTAATATTTATTGAATGCCTAAGTTACACAAGCTAAGGATTATGCTCTTAAGAATGTGTAATAAATTCCTTAAATTATTTATTATAAATTTATCAGAAAAAAAGTCAATTCAAGCTTTGGTACCATTTTTCTTAAAATGATATTCACTCACCACATTAATAAAGGGTTAAATATTCATTGACTTTAGCACCAAGTCATAAGGCACTCAACTTTTAACAAATATTTTGGGTATAGCATTGTTCTAGATGATTTGAAGCATTCCTTATCCTTAACAAAGTTAAATATCAAAAGTACAGAAACTTTCCTATGCAAGTGCCAAGTAAATGGTACCAATATTAAGTGCTACAGGAGTTAAAAAAAAAAATCTACGTGTTTGAGTGGTTAGAGAGGAAATGAGACATGAGGGATGTCAGTCTTGAGGGGTGAGGAAAGAAGGTATCCCAGTCAGAAGGAATGCACACGAGAGCTAATGGAGGAAGAAGTGAACTGTTCCCATATACAACAGAAAGCCGGAATATATACCAGATCCTATTGGAGAAAGTGTTGGGAGTAGGGTAAATTTTATCCTTTTAATGAAAGGCATCTGTATTTTAAATATGGCTAATAGGAAATTATAGCAGGCATCTTTTAAATCCTATATTAATAATAATATACAGTAGGATAAAAGGAAAAATTGAAAGCTAATGTATAATAAATTTTATTTATTTGCATATTAGACTTGTAAATCTGTAGTTATACCATAAAAGGAAAATACAAAAGTAAAATTTAGTAACTTACTCTTTTTCTTCTTGGTAGATTGATGGAGAAACGAGAGGTCATTTTATATTGTGACCTTCATGGCCACAGTAGGAAAGAGAACATCTTCATGTATGGCTGTGGTGGCAGTGATCGATGTAAAGCATTATGCCTACAGCAACGAATCTTTCCCCTTATGCTGAGCAAAAATTGTCCAGATAAAGTAAGCACTTCTTAAGATTTTAACTTTTTCTTTACTAAATGTTGCCCACATGAGACAGAATAGATAGTCTTATTTAGTATACTAATTTTTTACTTAGTTATTTTGCCTGATTTTACAATTGACAGTAAGAAAGCAACTATGTGGAATGTTTAGTGACCAATAAATTGAAATATGAAGAAGGAAGTGCCCATTATCCTGCCCCCATTCTTAACGATTATTTTTAAAAAACCTGAGTGTTTTCCTCCTAAGGTCAAGGACAAGACAAGAATATTCACTCTTACCCCTTCAGTTCATCTTTTTCCTGGAGGTTCTAACAAGTGCAATAAGGCAAGAAAACAAAATAAAAGGTAGACAGATTGGAAAAGAAGAAGTACAATAATAAAGATGACATGATTGCCTTCATAGGAAATCCAAAGCAATCCACAAAAATCCCTCCTAAAACTAATAAGTGAGTTTAGCAATGTCATGGGATTCAAGGTCAGCCCACAAAAAACAACTTAATTTCTGTAAACTCACAATGAACAAATGGAAACTAAAATTAAAAACAATACCATTTACTGTAGCTCCAAAATAAATGAAATACTTGTGACTGCAAAGGGATAGCATAAAGGAGTTTTTTTAGAAGTGATGGGATTGTTCTTATCCTGATTATGGTACTGGTTACACAAATTACACATGTGTTAAAGTTCATAGAATGGAACACAAAAAATTTCAGATTTATTATATGTTAATTTTAAAATAAAATGGCAAAAACGATAAATACTGAAGTCATAACAATCTATCAGACAGCTTTCAAATGCTCTTTCATAGGAAAACACAGCATCTTTGTTCTATTCTGAAAATCTGTAACATTCATAAACATGTTTAGACTTTTTGACATATAAGATCTTATCCCAACAGTATTAAGAATTACTCAACTGGTTTTGAGTGTATATGTAATTTATAGATAAAAAGTAAAATTTGTGTCGGCCTGCGAGCCAGGTGTCGCTGGTTCAATTCTCAGTCAGGGCACATGACTAGGTTGCACGTCAGGTCCCCAGTTGGGGGCGTAAGTGAGAGACAACCACAGAGTGATGTTTCTCTCCCTCTCTTTCTCCTTTCCCCCTCTCTAAAAATAAATAAATAAGTAAACAAACTAATTATTTTTTTAAATGTAAAAAAAAAAAAAGTAAAATTTATTCCTAGATTTTAAATCTGTAGTTCTCAGAAATGTAACTATCTCATTTTTAAAATGAGTTCCTTCCATTGGTCAGAAAATAAAAGCAGCTCCTGAAGTTTTAGAGAGTGGTTTTTGCACAACTACTTTTTATTTTCAACCCTACTTCCTAAGAAACACATTGTTATCCTAGAAACAATGGGTCTTGTTCATTTGCTTCTTCCAGTTTTCTTTCTCAGCTTGCAAGTTTAGTGTCCAGAAGAGCAAAGAAGGAACAGGAAGGGTGGTAATGTGGAAAATGGGCCTCAGGGACAGCTTTACCATGGAGGCCGCTTTTTGTGGCTCCACTCTGGGTAAGACCGAGTGTTCTCAGTCGTGGCTCTCGGGCCTTTAAACCATTTTTAAGGTAAGATAGCAGTGTAGTTAGTTTAATCATGAGCACTTTCTTCCCACTTAAGTACATACTGACATCTAATCAACCCTATTAATCGGATGAATAAACCAAGCCCCGCTATATGTACCCCTGTCTCTCCATTTCCCTTTTTTAGGAATAGGAAGTTTTAGCATATAGATAGAATACCTAATTGGTTGTTTCATGAATTAATTCTTAATTGCTCTTCTTTTTAGAATGGGTTCCTACAGATGACTAATGATTTCAAGAAAAGCAGTGCTTATACTTAAAATATCAGGATAGAAATGTTTTTAGTGGGTTTACTATTTGCAAAGACTGGTGTTTTGTTTTTGGTCAATTTATATTTTAATGGAAGTACTTGCTTCCTTGAACTAAAAATGAAAGTGTTCTGTAGTTCCATTTAAGAAATCTTTTAGCCACATCCAGCATATCCTTAGCCTACTTCATATTCGTCGTCGGCAGCCGTCCGTCTCGAGAGACGATGGTGTAGCTTCTTAAGAGTCTATCTGCACCGCCAAGAATGGCTGTGCAGTCCAACTCGGGAGTGACACGGTATCTGTCTCCTCCCGTGTTGAATCGACATCTTGTGATGACGCTGGAGTGTCCTCTCCAGTGAAGCTGAAGCTACAGAGCCTGGGCAGGGTGATATGGAGGGTCTGCTGTTGCCCATGCAGCAGACCCCCCTCTCTTCGCAGCTGAAGGGTCCAAGGGAAAGACTGAGTCAATACAGCTTGGCTTCAGGTGCGCCGCAGGAGTTGCCGGTGTTGACTACAACGTCAAACCGCCTTAGGGACTCCGGCTCCGGATTTTCTGTCGGGGTTTACTCCCTTAGCCTTTCCCCTGAAGAGGTATGCCGCAAGGCAGCAGAGGTTTTTTGGAGTCAGAGTTTTCCTTCTCTGATGTGCCCTGACTGGAAGATCGAACCAGCGACACTTAGCTCGCAGGCCGACGCTCAATCCACTGAGCCAAACCAGCCAGGGTTACTTCATATTAAGATACTTGTTAATTATTAGAAAATGTTTCAACCCAACGGAAAGTGAGATATATACATGTAATTCCTAGCTAATTTTTAAAGCACCTGGAAACTGATATAATATTATTGATAATGAAAACATTAAAATCATTACCCAAGTTTTTTTTAAGTGATTGTTAGGGTGTTTATAACTGGTAACCAAGCATCCCATAACTTTCTTACTGAATTTTCTTCTGCCTCACAGCATGGACTGATCTGTGTTAAGTCACCTTTGGTCCAGGTGGTGGAGGGAGAATAAGGGAAAACAATAAGCTGTTCAAGGATCTGCCCCAGAGAAGAAAATCCAAAGGACAGGATATGTGATCATATCAGATGCTTTGTTTATACTCTTACAGCTTACACCTGTCTGCTAAGGAAGAATTAAGTCATGCTCACAGTTGAATTAACTAACTGATGTTTTAGGTAATAAATGAGGCACTCATTTCAACATAAAAGACTTGGAGTCAATGGGATATCGTTTTTGTGATTCTCTCTTGGACTATTGTGATCCAGACTGAACTAAGGTAAGCAAAGTCCATTTGATAACACATCTGACCCCAGTCTACCAAGTAACATTAACCTGCCCACGGGCCTATGGCAGTTTACGCCTTTTAATATCCTGACAGTGTTCTGGACCTCTTAGTCATTGATGTCCCAGTGGCTATTGTTCCAGGTATCTATAAATATTCAATTAATTTAATTAGAAAATAAAGTTACTTTTATAATAATCTCATTTATCATTTTCCCTAGTATTATCAGTGCCTAAAAGAATTAGAAGAAAAGCAAAAACATATAAATTTGGAAAAAGTCCTTGATGATTCAGATACTTCTCTGGAAGAAATTACATTGGATCTAGAGTCTAGGTAAGGAAAAATGGTGGAAGGAATGTAATTTGGTGTGCTCTTTCACTGGGCTCTTTTTCATATTACTAAGATGTAATTGTCAGTCTTAATTGAAAATCCTGACTGTAGTGGAGGAAAGTTTTTCCCATGCACATTACTTTTTCCAGACCTCATCAAGACTTTATTAACCCATTTAGTCAAGTAATATTAAATGAGCACCTACTATGTACTATATGTGAAAGACAGACTCAAGTTGTTTTTAATGCTGTCATTACCCACAGAGAACTGGCACATTTATAAAGATGCCACATAAATACTCTAAGTTAGTGAATAATAAGTTCTAAATTCGGTGCTAAGGGAATGTTGTTGGAAGAAAGAAGGTACTAATTTTAGTATTGTTTCTATGGAAAAGGAAGAATAAATATTTGATTCTTCCCCTTTAGAAATTCTCAGACTTTGAGTGAGTTCCCCTGTAACCTCCAGGGATGACTAGTAAGTTTATTGGCAGATGGAGAGTATCACTTTGAACTCATGGATTTGTTTCTATTTGTTGTGTTCCCATCAATTTCAGTCATTACTCTTCTAATAGCCTAAGATGCCTAGAACTACCAGGTATCTGTCTGCACCACCTTTGTAAACATTCTTCCCATAACTAGAACTATTTCTACCATTCCAAGAAGACAATAAAGCAAAAGTAACGGTTGAGATTTTAAAATGACACCAAAACAGCCTATAAACTAAGGTAACATTTTATTATTTTTTTGTAGTAGCCGAGGCTCTGACTGTTCAGACTCGAATGACTCCCAGACTTATCTTCTCAAGTTAACTCCTCAGGTATGATTGAAAATTTCTACCTTATGGTATGGGTAGGTATGCTAAATAGGTCCTCTTTTTTATCCGACTATCAGGCAAAAAATGTTCACAGTTGTATAATTATCACAAAGCAATACTTGTGATTTTCTGATTATGTACCATGTCTTTAAATCACAGAATTTTCTAACCTTATGGTTTCTTAACAGCCTTACTTTATAGATGAAACAGTTAATAGCCAGAGGGATTAAACTGTTTCTCAAGAGCCACACCACTTGTAATGGGAGTTGGTAGTATGGCATCCATCGCCTGACTGCTAGTCCAATAGTCATTCAATCATTTATTTAACAGCTATATATGAGCTCCAGCTATACACTCTAGGGATAGAGCAGTAAACAATATAAGGCAAAAATCCTTCCCTTTCATAGCTTATATTCTCGTTGGAGATATAAAAAATAAAGATAAGTAAGTAAAACATATGGCGTGTTAGATGATAAGTACCTATGGAGGAGATGAGAGCCGAGGGGAGGAATCGGGACTTGAGGTGGTGCTACGAACTGAATGTTTGTACCCACTGCCAAATACGGATGTTGAAACCCTAACCCCCAGTGTAATGTGAGCCGGAGGTGACGAAGACAAACTAAGCCAAAGACAGTACTGAGCATGGGGTGCTGCTATAAGAAATGTCCCCAAATGTGGGTGTGGCTTTGGAACTGGGTAATGGGTAGAGGCTGGAAGAGTTTGGAAGTGTGTCTTAGGAAATGGTGATATTGCCGTGAAAGAATTTCAAAGGCGATTCCGGTGCCAATTCAGGAAGAAAAGAGGAGCACTGTAGTGAATACATAAAGGATCAAGTACAGAATGTTGGTAGAAATATGACTGTTAAGGGTGGTTCTGATGGGGTCTCAGACAGAAATGAGGAAAGTGTTATTGGACAACGGAGAAAACGCAATCCTTGTGAGCAGATGGCAGAGAACTTGGCGGAACTCAATTTGTGGTCTCATGTTTTGTGGGGAGTAGCACTTGTGAGTGATTCAGTTGGATATTTAGCTGAGGAGATTTCTAAGCAAAGTGTTGGAGGAGCGGCTTGGTTCCTCCTGACTGCTTATAATAAAATGCAAGAAGAAAGAAATGAATTGAAGAAAGAAGTGTTCGACAAAAAGGATTTAGAAAATTCTCAGCCCGCCCATATGACAAAAAAATGAGAATGTGTGTTCAGAAGAGAACAGTGGGGTGTGGGGGACCAACTGTTTTATAAGGAGATGAGAGTGTGGGTGTGAACCACAGAACTAATCAGCCACCCCAGCAGGAAAATAGCCCATCTGAACCTAGGTGGGCAAAGACAGGACAGAAGGAAGGAGGGCTGTAGACTTCTTGAATTTTGCAGTAGGATACCATAGAGCTATTTTGTGTGAATGTGTGCTGTTCTTTATGACAAGATTTTTTTAAAGGCCCAGAGGTAACTAGGAGATTATCAGGGCCACTACCACCTACGTTTTAACAGGCAGACAGCCTCCAACAGAGGCCATGGACGTAAGGGAGTGGACTTGCAAGGGAGAAGCAGACAGGTGAGCCAGGGTGCTGGGTGAGACCACTTTGAATCAAAAGGAAAGAAAGAATGGGTCACGTTAAAGCAATGAAGTTTCTATCAATACATAGTTACACTGTCCAGTGTCCTTTCATTTCACTGTGCAGGACTTCCTTGAGCATTTCTTGCAAGGCAGGTCTAGAGGTCACGAACACCCTCAGCTTTTGTGTATCTGAGAATGTCTTCATTTCTCTCTAATTTTTGAAAGACAGTTCTGCCAGATGTTTCTCCCTTAAGCACTGTGAATATATTGGCACACTGTCTTCTGGCCTCCAAAGTTTCTGATGAGAAATCTGCTAATGATCTTATCGAGGATTCTCGCATGTAATAATTTGCTTCCCTCTTGTGGCTTTCACGATGCTCTTTTTATCGTTGACTCCAAAAGTTTGATTGTAATGTGTTTTGGTGTGGGTTTTTTATTGCAAATAGATTTTTTTTTTAATTTACATGTAGTAGGTATACAATATTATATTAGTTTCAGGTGTACAACATAATGATTTGACATTCATATCTATATACCTTACAATGTCACCACACAAACCCATCACAGTATTATTGACTGTGCTCCCCTTCACCTTTGTACCTGTCCTCCCAACCCCCTCCCCTCTGGCCACCATCAGTTTGAGCTCTGTTTCTATGAGTCTGTTTTTGTTTTGTTTGCTCATTTGTTCTGTTTTGTTAGATCCCACATATAAGTTAAAGCACATCATATTTGTCTTTGTCTGGTTAACATCATTAAAACAATCATGCTGCTCAAACTAATCTACAATCTCAATACATTTCGTATGAAACTACCAATGTCATTTTTCTCAGAACTAGCACAAATAATCCTAAAAGGTATATGGAATTGGTGTGGTGCTTTTAATTTCATATTATTTGGAGTTCATTGAGTTTCTTGGATGTTTACATACATGTCTTTCTTCAAATTTGGAAAGTTTTCAGCCATTATTTTTTATCTCACTGGCATTTCTAGGTTGCTGGCTCCTCCAGCTCTAAGGCTGGGTATCTGAGGCAAAAACAAACAAACAAACAAAAAAACCCAGGAGACTACTCCAGGTCATGTTGCTCCTCTACTCCCCAGACCCCTCACCAGTTTGCCTTTTTTGTCACATTTTAGAGCCCCCTATATTTATTTTGTGTATAACACCCAATGTTTTTAGTTGTACTTAGTGGGAGGAATAGGAAAAACACTTCATCTTCCTGTAAGTAGAAGTCTCAAGATAATTTTATGCCTGCATATATACCATCCTTGATGGGTTGATTAAATACTGCTTTTAAATATGATTCTTTTACCTAGATAAAAAGCAAGAAAAAACATCTGAAAACAAAGAAGGAAAGAAATTCTACCATAGCCAGCTGTCAACATGCCAGAGAAGATCGAGAGGTAAATATCACTTATCTGGTTGTTAGCAGCTTCTGAAAAAACGATTGCAAAAGAATGGCAAGTTATTTACTCTTAAACTTCTGATACCCTTGTTTTTCCCTCAGGAAAAGTTAATGATTAAAATTTTGCTCATATTATTTACTGTTTATAAAAGCACGAAGGGACCTTGACAGGTGAGAGGTGGGTCTTATTGAGTTGCAAACTTTCACTTACACTTACCTTACTCAGGAAAGGATTTGAGGCATCTTACGCAGTGCACAGGACAGCAAGAAGACATAAATTAAAACTAAGAGACATTAAATGGGAATACACCAGCATAAACTAGATGGCGCAGGGAGAGCTGCTGCTGCATGACAGAATGGGAGCCCGACAGATCCATTCACAGGCAAAAGTTGGTGATAATTATTAAAAAACAAACAAACAACAAAAAACAACCATTTAAACAATGAGGTTTAAAGACTTCTTCCACAAAGAGGACTTCCGGCCAAGATGGAGGCTTAGACGACACGCTAGGTCTCCCTCTACAACCAGAGAGGAATACAACTACTTCAAAACAAAGGATAACTAGAAATTCCAGAAAATAAAGCTACACGGAAGCCCAACATATGAAGTTATAAACCAGCGGTGCCATTTGGGCAGGTAAGAGTTAAAGAAGGCAAAGCTGTTTGCGGAGCGGCGGGGCGGGCGGCGAAAAATCCCGGAGGCAATCAAGCCCCTGGCGTGCGCGACTCCAATCAAGCCCCTGGCGTGCGCGACTCCGGGCGCTGGGGAGCAGCCGCAGCATCGCCTTGAACAGTGAGGCCCAGGGGGGCGGGAGGACGGATCCCGGTCTCCTAGCTGAATAACTGTGTGAATCCATCTTGGACCCCCGCCCCCACAGAAAGCACCACAGGGCTGCGAAATAGGTCGCGGACAGGCAGGCGCCAGCCGGTCGCTGATTTGTGACGCGTACACAGGCACTGCCCCCTACAGCCGGCCCAGGAAAACAAAACGCGTCTGTCAAAATGTGGCAGACAAATATAGAGATCCCGGTGGTGCAGCTCACCAGGCAGCAGATAGAGAACCTGCCAGATGAACAGATAAGAAACCTGTCAGAGGCTCAGTTCTGGGCCATTGTTATCAGGTGGCTCACAGAATTCGCAAAAGAGCAGGAAAAAGATATGAAAGAAGCGAAAAACTTTCATAACGAAAGGAACAAAACCACATACGAGACAGATGGTGAGGAATCCAGAGTTCATTTCAACAAACTGGAATATGGAGAAGGAACAAGCAGTCAACCAATGCAGCGAGAGGAAATAGGAAGCAACAATGAGAGGATCAGAAACCTCTGGGACAGCTATAAAAGGCCCAACATAAGAATCATTGGTTTGCCAGAGAATGAGGAAGATGAACTAGAACTTGAAAAATTGAGTGAAAACATAATAAAGGAGAACTTCCCAGACTTGGGGAAGGGAATAGACTTGCAGGTCCAGGAAGCAAGGAGAGTTCCCAAGAGACTGGACCCAGGGAGAACCACTCCAAGACACATTATAATCAAAATGTCAAAAATTAAAGATAAAGAGAGAATCTTAAAAGCAGCAAGAGAGAAGAAAAGAATTATGTACAAAGGGGTCCCAATTAGACTATCAGCTGACTTCTCAAGGGAAACCCTACAGGCAAGAAGGGACTGGCAAGAAATATTCAAAGTAATGAAAATCCAAAACCTACAACCACGAATACTCTATCCAGCGAAATTGTCATTCAGAATAGAAGGACAGAGAAAGTGTTTCCAGGACAAAATAAAACTGAAAGAGTTCATTAGATCCAAACCACTGTTATATGAGAAGTTAAAGGGACTGGTTTAAAAAACAGAAGCTAGGGAGATGAAACAAAGGCAAACGAAACAGGCAACGAGAGTGGAAAAGGAACTGTGGGTAAGGGAAGCATAGTGGGGGGAGGTCAACAGGGAGGGGGAGTGGGGAGAGGGAGGGAGATGATATAGGAATTGGGGATCATGGTAGGAGGGAATGGAATAGACGGAGAGAGGTTGGGAGGAACTGTATGCACAACTAATGGACATAATCTAAAAGGGGGGGACAACTGGAGGGAGGGGGCCACCGGGTGGAGGGGAGCAGAGGGAAGGGAAAGTGGCACAAATGTAATATTTTAATCAATAAAACACATTAAATCTGAAGGAAAAAAAAAAAAAAGACTTCTTCCACAAAGAAGTCAAAAGGCAGGAAGCCAGACATGGATCCTGAGAGACAGGAAGTGAAAGCTGAAGAATGTGGCAACCCCCCCCCCCCCCCCCCCCCCGTTCTCTGGGTACATCCCCTGAGCTCTGTGGTGCTTTCTGGTTGCACCGAAGAGGTCACCTTTATTTGCAACTCTGAACAACACAACTTTATGTTTTTTATGCTTTCCATGTTTGAAGGACTACACGCCACAGGTCCACTGGTTATCTCAGGGTATGGGAGCACTTGCACTTTTCACGGCTTGCACCTCTGTTGTTTGAGTGTATACACATTAGTTCTGAACTTGGTAAGAAGACACACACAAAAGAATATTCTTCCTAATGCATTTGGCTACTTACCAATGACAAAATGGAACCTTTTGGTCAAGGTTAAGGAAGGACAGAGTTAAGGGAGGTGAAAGAGTTCTGACAAGGATGCTAATGACAAGGATGTGCTGCAAGTGTACTTAAGGACATTGAACTGTGCACTTAGAAATGGTTAAGATGGTAACTTTTATGTCTGGTATATTTTACCACACCAAAAAAAAAGATTCAAGGAGGATTTAAAAAGTGACTTATAAGAACACCATGTGACTTTGAGAAGAGGAGAACACTATGTGGCTTTGAAAGGAAAGAGAGACCTCCATGTGGTTTACAAGGAGGCTGGAAACTCCACACAGTTCTGCATTAAGAGCAGGAGGGCACCACAACACAGGCAAAACCTCCGCAATCAGGATGAAATGATGGGGAGCTGCTGGTAAAGCTGAACTGTGTGTGGGAAGCCTCACTTAAGAAGCCCATCGGCATCACCGCCTCCTGAGACTCAAAGAATATGACAAGGATGCCAGTTTGTTCAGCAGTGCCAGCCCTTGGAAACCAAGCATGCTGCTGCCCAGGGACAGCCAACTGACCTGATCTGGACTTTGCAAAATCCTTCCCCATGTGGGAAGGCCACGCTCCCTTCCTCATTCTCATTCTATTGAGGATTTCTAGACCCAAGGGTAAATCGAATGATGACCATGTCCAGCTTAAAGCAGCTAGAGGAGCATGAGACTTTCGCCATTGTCCTTTATAAGATTATAAAGGGTCTTAAGTCCAAGAGAGGGAATTGTTACAGAGGAAAGTCCCCAGGAGTTCCCCAGAGCCTGTGGTTGGGGGATAGGGGAAGAAAACAGCTATCGGGGTGCTTTTGCATGGCTATGGCTGGTAGCTAGTGTCTTGGTTATACAGGTGGCTTTGTTTCTTCCAAGGCCCCAAGGAAATGGGAGGGATTTTAACTATAAAATAGTGACAAGAGAGAGAGGTCAACAACACCTAGTGGCTCATTCAATCCTCACATCTACATCGATGTCATTAGGGTCCCTAGAGAAGCTCCAGATAAATTTAAAGCTAGAAATTGGAGCGCAGCAGGGATTGAGTCAGTGCTCTTCTGGTGGCCAACTATTAATAAAAATGTTGACTGAATAAATTATATTTATTATAACCAGGTTATAGAAAAGATTTTTCAATTATACTAAGAATGATATAGAAGGAATAGCTCCCCAATTAGATGCCACCAGTTGAGAGGCCTGGGAAAATAGGTTGGCACTGGATATGATGTTGGCAGAAAAAGGAGGTGTATGTGTAATGCTCGGGGGGCAGTGTTGCACCTTTATCCCTAATAATACGGACACTGATAAAACTACCACTAAGGCTCTGCAGGGACTGACTACCCGAGCAAATAAACCAGCAAAAATCTCAGGCATTGACAATCCTATAACAGGATAGTTAGAAAATTGGTTTAGCTGTTAAAAAGGAATTATCTCATCGGCTCTTGTATCCCTCATAGTGGCAGCAGGTGTCCTCACAGCAACTTTTCATAATCTCCTCCTAGAGGCCAAAGGGAATCCTTGCTATGAGGAAAAAAGTAAAAAAATCCTTCTTAGGTTTAAAGGGATAAATAAAATGGCTTGAGTAGTCAATTTCCCCACTCAAGAAACACTTTTTTAAAAAGACTTTATTTATTTATTTTAGAGAGAGGGGAAGGGACCTCTCATATGCCCGCAACTGGGGACCTGACCTGCAACCCAGGCATGTGCCCTGACTGGGAATCGAACTGGTGACCCCTTGGTTCACAGGTCTGCGCTCAATCCTCTGAACCACACCAGCCAGGGCCTGAAACACTTTTTTTGTGCCACAACTTTGAGGTTGCCCCTGTGCTTGGTGCCTAGGGATATTAAGAATTATACTATACCATTTCTTTCCCTTGGGAGCTCATCCTTTAATAGAGGGAGACAAACAAGAAGACAAGTTAAGTTCAAGTTGTTTTGCAACTTACATTTTCATTTAAAATTGCAATGTATTATTAACTTCTTTACGTGTTATTAAATGGTGGCAAAGTAGTCCATTATCTTAGTAAACCTTAATTTATTTAGCCATCCCCACTGGTAAACATTGTTTACATTTTTCTATCATAAACAACAATGAAGACCTTATAACTTTCTACTTGTGTATATTCTTAGTTATTTATAATAGATTCTTAGAAAGAAAATTGCTGATTCAAAGGGTATGAACATTTTTTAGAGTTTTGCTCTAAATAGAAAAATTGCAACGAAAATCATAAGATTTGAGACCTGTTTGTATTGTTCTAATTGAGCTAAACTAAATGCATGAACTGTTTACATGTTTATCTGCTGACATATTTTTAGAAAAAGATAAAAATATGACATGTAAAAGAGTCAATGAATTGTTTCCATGCTACTAATGATCTTGTACCATCTTTTCTAGATACAAGGCCAAACATATCAGATGATTGTATATTTGATTATCTGAGAAGGCAGCTTCCTAGTCAAGGTTTGGGTGAGTAAAATGGGAATAGAGACAGTAATGAATGGTGACTTATCATCTGTATGTGAGCTATTTAATAATGTGTGTATGATCATGATCTGTATATAAGAAACTAGATTACCTTCAAAATGGATAGACAAGGATCAATTCACCTTTCCAAAAGTTTTAAATCTCAAATTTTTCTTTTTCATTATAGCTCCAGAAATATATAGCTCCAGGCCAGTGCATATCATTATTTGTCGACTTGCTCTCTTGTAATTTTACCTAGTCAAAAAAAAAAAAAAAAAAAAGAAAGAAAGAAAATATTCACCTTATTGGCTAATTTTTTTATTCCCATCTCAGAGAGTCTTTAAGCAGAGAGAAACCTTGAGAGTCTTCTATTCTTATCTCCTGCTCATTATAGGCCCCAGTCCTGCAACCTTTGATTGACCACACTTGGTAACGAGTAATTTACCAAATTACATTCCATTGCTCGAGAGCTAGAGCAGTGAGGAAAAGTTCTTTCCATGTCGAGTTAAAAACATGTGTTCCTGTAAATTTCATCCCCCTATCTAATAACACAAAACATGGAGTAAAGGAACCTTAAAGGGAAACGTTTCTGACCAACTCATTTTCCCTAATTCTCCTTGAAATAATAAGAACAAATGTAATGCCTCTTCCACATGATAGATCATAAGTATTTTTTAAAGCTATGATTTATTTCCCTGAAACTTTCCTTCCATTTCTCTCAACCGTCCATAACACGGCAGGATTCAGCTCCCTCTGCCATATTATTTTACTCTCTGTCACTATTCAAGCTTAAATGAAGCCAAACACAGTACAGTATTCCCTCACTTACCATGGGTATTACATTCTAGACCCCCCCGCGATAGGTGAAAATCCGTGAAGTAGGAACCTTACATTTACTTTAGTATTTATATATACTTTAAGGCTTTATAAACCCTTCCCACACACTTATAAACCATTCCCAGTCCCTTATTAACCTTTTCCACACTTTTATAAACACTACTTATGTTCTTAAACATATTCTACACTCTTAAACCTACATAACTTTAACAACGTACGTATACAGTACTACAAAATCCCATGATATGGAGAAAAATCCAAGATAAATAATTAAATATAATGTTTTTAAAAATCCCACGATACAGTGAGGCTGCGATAAGTGAACCGTGATATAGAGAGGGACTGCTGTACTGCAAATGTCATTTGCTGAGTATACAATAAGCCATCATTCTCATTTGCTTCTTTCTGGATACTAGATTTCCCTTAATGCAGTTTAAGAGTGCATTTGTTTTTTTGAAAATTATCCTAAACTATTGACATAATAGATTTACATATATTCAAACCTATAAAGCAGTGTTTTCATAATGTGGCTGCTAAGTTATGTCTCCTCGATTCTCTACTTCTTCAATTTTGGTTCTTAAGTTCTTTTCTGCTAAATTAAGTTTTCTTAGATTCAGCATCTCATAAACTCTTGATCTTGACTGTCAATTTGTTTACTATATATATGTATGTGTACGTATACATACATATATTTGTGTATACACATAAATATCTATACATGCATATGTATACATACCCTTGACCTCTTTCAAAGCTTCAGACTCATATTTAACTATCTGCTTGCTATACATCTTCACACAGATGTCCCACACATTGAAATTCAGATTCATCTAATTCTACACTAAATGCTATTCACTCCTCCTGTACTTTGTATTGTGTGTAACCTGGGTAGCAGTACTATCTCCATGACCACCCAAGGCAAACCCTGAGAGTTATCCTTTTTCTCCTTTCACTTCCACATGCCCTAGTGAGCCACTGAATCAGGCTGGATTTACCTCAGGATCTTCTTTTCTCCATCTTAACTGCCATCATTCTTTTCAGACTCTTACGGCCTATTTACCAGGCGTACCGCAGACTTCTAATTGGTGTCCTAGCCACCAGTATGGTCATCCCAACTGCACCTTTCATTCTACCGTAAAAGCCACCCATCAGTAACCCAAACCTGCTTCTGTGAACCCAAAGCCTTTCAGTAATTCCCAGTTTTCCAACAGTGGCTGAAGTTGGCACAGCCCTGAAACTTACATATTTTTTAGGTGACCTCTTCCCCCCCCCCATATCGATTCAGAAAGGTCTTTTTTTTTTTTTTTAAGATTTTATTCTTTTTTTTATTTTTAGAGAGGGGAAGGAGAGGGCGAAAGAGAGAGAGAGAAACATCAATCGGTTGTCTCTTGAAAGCCCCCAGCTGAGGACCTGGCCTGCAACCCAGGCCCGTGCCCTGACTGGGAATCGAACCAGTACCTTTTGGTTTACAGGTTGGCGCTCAGTCCACTGAGCCACACCAGCCAGGACTAAGCTACCTCTTTTAATTGTTTTAAACTTTTACTTTTCAAATAACTTAGTACAAAGAACTGTATCTATCTATCCATCTACATTTTCCCCCAGTTAATTTTTTTGTAGACATCACGCTCCTTTATCCCTAAACAATGTGAGCATATATTTTGTAAGAATGTTCTCTTACATTAAAATCAGGAAATTCAACTTTGATACAATACTATTTTCTGTCAAACCATATTCAAATTTTGCCAAATGCTTCAACAATGTCCTTTAAAGCAAAACTTCTCCCCAATTCAAGGTCATAGATTGCATTTAATTGCCATATCCCTTTATTCTCCTTTAATTTGAAACAGCTTCTTGTCCTTTCTTTATTAATCGTAGCACAGGCATTTTTGAAAATTCTGGGCCAATTTTCTCACTTGACATGCAATATGCCTGAGACTAGAGAGAAGTCATTCAGAGCCTTTGACTTCTGTCATCTCTTACCAGTGTTTACTCTTCATCCTCTTTCTAGTCCAAAGAAGACATTTTGCTAGGAAAGACAGAAACAATTTAAAAGCTGAAGGATTCTGCTGTTTGTCACCCATCGGTATTTTAAAATAACCCCAGCAGAAAAAAAAACTAAACATTCTTTGCGATAGTTTCACCCTGAATATAGCTAAGCAAAATTTACTTCTTGTCAATATTTCCTCATACCTTAGTTCATTTGCTAGTTTAACCTTACTGATACTATTCTTCTGTGTCTCCGTCATTCTTTTATATTCAGTGTTTGTTATATAATCTCCTTCTCTCTTTGCTCATGTTCCTTTACAAAATCTGATGTTTATCTGCTTCCCAGAGGTCTCAAGTTATATTATGCAAAGACTGTGTTCTATACTGGGATAAAATGGCAAATAAAATATTGTCTGTTCTCAAGAAGTAGAGAGAATGACAAACAAGGAAACAGACAATATTAATGTAATCGGATAAATGAACTTATTGTGCCATGGGATTGTGTAGGCATTGTTTGGGGGTAGAAGAGAACCAGAGAGGATTTCTCAAAAAGGAGATTTTTAGAATTTACAGGGGCCTAATAAATAACATGTTTCTTTACCAAGTTCTGAATCATTAAGAATTAAGACAAAAGAGTAGGACAAGCAAAATACTAGCAAACTAAACCTAGCAACATATAAAAAGTGTTATACCCAATGAACAAGTGGGATCTATCCCAGAAATGGGAGGCTGGATAACATACGAAAGTTAAACCATTTCGAGTAGCAGACCCCCCTTGTCCACAGTGCTGCTGTCCATGGTTTCCATTACCTGAGGTTAACCTCAGTCCTCAAGTATTAAAGAGGAAGCCAGAAAGAAACACGTCACGGGTTTTAAATCTCACGCTATTCCGAGCAGCAGGATGCGATCTCGTGCCCTCTCATTCCGTCTCACCTGGGCCGTGACTCATCCCTCTGGCCAAGACTAATGGTAAATAACCACCTCGTTGGTGCGGTGACACTAGAAGCCACATTGTAGTAGGTGAGTATATCCAAGTAAGGATATGATAGCAAGAATATTGACTGTATTTTGACCAATGTGACAGGTGCTAGTAATTAGAATTACGTCACTGAAGGAATTGATGAGCAAGGGATCTAGAGTAACAGTGATTGCTGAGAAGATACACTTTTGGACTTTGTTTTAAAAAATTTCAAGAGTGAACGTAATCTAAGAAACTCCCTCTTAAAGCCATCATTCATCTTCAATAAGTTGATTAACTTTTGCTTCTGTGGTTGATCAATATTTGGAATCCATTAATTGCACTGGAAGAAACAATTTTAGGTAGCTAACATAAACAATCTATGCAGGTGAAACATGTTCCAAAGGAGAAGTGATACCTGGAATGACAGGCCTGGCTAAATAGAAGGCATACTGCAAGAGTAGTGTTTGTTTTTACCAAATTCAAAGAAGACATGGCTTAGATATAACACTGTCTGGCCACGGCCACCACCCTGGTCCAAGCCGTCATCCTCTCTCCTGGATTGTTTCACTTACCTTCCAAGAGGTCAAGTTATTATTTCAATAACTAGCTGTTATCTCTTTCCCTTTTGTATATTCTCCATTAGCCATTGTGCCATCCTGGTGCTCCTTGAACATACTCCCATGCTCCTGGCTCAGGGCCTTTGCCCCTACTGTTCCCCCTTGCCAAGGATGCTCTTTCTCTGAAAGCTGCCTGGCCACCTCCCTAACTCCTGTGATGCATCAGCACCATGGGAGGCCTTCTCTGAACACCTTTTTAAAAACGGAAATCAACCTTGCCCCAAGAATTCTCCATCCCCTTCCCCAGCTTTATTTTATCCCTTAAACTTTATCATTATCTGACATATATTTTACTTGTTTATGGGCTTATTTTTCTGCCCCTGTAATTAAAGAATAAGTAAGAATTTTTACTTAGATATAATCCTTGGCACATAAGGCTCAATAAATAATTGTTGAATCAATTCAGTATCTACATCTATACATATTTTTGTGGTTACCCCCCCACCCCCAGATCTGTGTCACAACCTAAAAAGAAAAATGAAACAATCTACATCTCTCCAAAGCAAGAAGACTGGCATAAATTGGACAGATGATGAAAAAAGAATCTACCGGGATAAAAGAATAGCTCAAACTGAAGAAATGTTGCAGTATCTGATCCCTATCGTGAAAAGCACTAAAAATGTGCAAACCACTCAGATAAAACAGATATTCCATCCAAGAGCCAACTTCCAAATCCAACATCAGTAAGTCAATGCAATTTTGTCATTCTTAACTATTTAATACATTTTTTTAAAAGAAAACAAAGCTAATTAGTTCATTATGCTAAGAAAGAAATGTAGGTGTTAAAAACGGTGACAGCTACATCACATTGGACAAAGGGACAAAGGCCTGAAGCCATAAGAAAATACTGGATATGTGAATGAGTAAGTTATCGGGTCTTATTTGATTGTTTCCTTGTATGAAACCACTCATTAATTTGAATCTGTGAATAAAGAATGCATTAATAAAGTATGACCATAGCCTGACTTGAAACTTCTCAGGTGTGCGTAAACTTTATAATCCTAGGGAGCAACCAGACTTAGAAATAATTAACTTGAGTTACTTCAGCTTATTGATACTCAGAGGAAAACAGAAAGGATGAGACCAAATTTCTTTTAACGATAAAAAAGAAAGTAGAACCAACGCTGTGTCCAAAAGGAAACCATATAAGTAACACAATGACAAGCAGAAAATAATAAACACTAATATTATCAACAAAGTTTGAAAAACTACTTTCTATGTAGTAGACACAGTTCTATGTTTACACACATTTTACATTCTACACATGAGGAGACTGAGATACAAAGAGGTAAAGTAATTGTCCAAGGTCACGCAGCCAGCAGGTAGCAGAATTGGATTGAACCCCAACTAGACATTCTGACTCCAGACTCTTTCATCACTAGGCTTTGACATTTCTTTTTATAATATAAATGAAAAACAGAGGACCAGTATACTTAATATTGAAAGATAGGCTACCAATCCAGGACAAAATTATGAGTATTTCAATAGGAAAATTGGCAAAGGCTATGAACCGGAAATTCACAAAAGGAAAAAAAAAAAAAAAGAGCATTTTAAAATATCCAATCTCATTTAAACCAAAGAGTGCAAATCAAAACAATAATGAAATACTATTTATTTTTGCTTCTCAATGGAAGAATTTATTCACTAATTATTGGAATGTAAACTGGTACAGAGTTTCCGGAAGACAATCCAACAATATAAATAAAAGACCCTTAATATCTACATTTATTTTTATAAGAAATTCTACTTTTAGAAATTGATCCTAAGGGACAAAACCTAGGCAAGGGCTCAAAGATTTCTGAAGTCATGTTCGTTTCAGCATTGCTTATAAAAACCAAAGGAAAAAAGAAACGATTTGAAAAAGAAGGATAAAGGAGAGAGAATCAATCTATCTGATTTTAACACCTTTTCTATAGCTACTGTAATCAAGAGGGTGTAGCATTGGAGGGGAACAGACATCTATATCAATGGAAGCAATTAGAGAGCCCAGAAATAGACCCAAACAGATACACTTGACTAATTTCGACAAAAGTAATTTGATGAAGGATACATAGACTTTTCAACCAATGTTGCTGGAATAATTAGACATCCACAGTCCAAAAAAAATAAAACCTGACCTAAGCTCATTTCTTATGCAAAAAATAATAATAATTCAAAATGGATCATGGACTTAACTGCATAACATAAATCTATAAAACTTTTAGAAAGATAGGAGTTCTTCATAATCCTGAGTTGGGCAAAAAGTTATACTTTATACCAAAAGCATCATTCATAAGAAAAATTGATGAAGTACGACTTCATCAAAGTAACAATGTTTGCCTTTTGAAAGGCCTGGTTAAGAGGATTTTAAAAAAAACTATAAATTAGGAGAAAATATTTGCAAACCACATAAGCAAGAGACTAGCATCTAGATTAAAGAGGTCTCAAACTGTAACAGTGAGAAAACAAACATTTCACTCAGAAAATGAGCAAAAGATAAATTTCATCAAACAATATACGGATGGCACATAACCACACAAAAAGATGTTCCACATCCTTAGCCATTAGGGAAATGCAGATTAAAACCACAGTGAGATAGCTACACATTATCAGAAGGGCTAAAATAAAAAATAGTGATGGCACAGAATGCTGATGAAGATGCAAAGCAATTGGGTCTCTCAGACATCAGCTGGTGGGAATGTAAAACAGTATAGTCACTCTAAAAACAGTTCTACAGTTTCCTTAAAAACCACATATCTAACTACCTTATGACCCAGAAATTGTTCTCCTAGGCATTAATCCCAGAGAAATGCAAAACTTAGTTCACACAAAAACCTGTACACAAATGTTTATAGCATGTTTATTTGTATAGCCATCACCTGGAAACAGTCCAAGGTCCTTCAATGGATGACCCATTAAACACGCTGTAGTGCATCAGGCCATGAACTACTCACTACTCAGCAATAATACACAAAACAACCCGGATCCATCTCCAGAGAACTGTGCCAGGTGACAAAAGCCGGTCCCAAAGGTTACATACAGCGTCATTCTGCATATATAACATTCTTAAGATAACAGAGTTACATAATTCAGACAGCAGGTTAATGAATTCCAGGAGTTAAGGAGGGGATGGGCAAGGAAGAAAGTAGGTATATCTATAAAAGGCAAACATGAGGGAACTTTCTGTACCTTGACGATCAATAGCAATATCCTGATTATATTATTGTCCTACTGTTTTGCAAGATATTACATCTGGGAAAAACTGGCAAAGGGTACATGAGACCTCTCTGTATTATTTCTTCCAATAATTGTAGATGAGTCTACGATTATCTCAAAATTAAAGTTTTAACTGAAAATATAGTTGACATTTTTGTAAGAAAAAAATTCAGTTCTAAAGAAAACCGAAAGACTTTTAAGTGACTGCAGTTTGTAATTTACAAAACATCCCTCTCTTGAGGAAAACTTCCCTTTCTTGGACTTACGTTGATCATTTTTATTGACTATAGAAAAAAACCTAACAGTATGTATACTGAGTTCATTCTAATAGAATAAGTTAGATTCATGAAATCTTAGAGGACATTTACTTCTGCTAGATGTACATGTAAGGAGCTGAGGCCCAGAGTGACTATTATTATCTCAGGAAGCTTGGGATCAGGGCAGGTATCCAAATAATCACATAGCCTGTAGGCATTTAGAAATACAGAATTGGAATCGTGCTGAAAAATCATGACCAGAGATGAAGACTTAGGACATTCTCATAGAAATAATGGTAAAAAGTCATAGGGGAGGATGAACTCACTAAAGGAAAAAGAAAATAGATTTGTACTATCACAGATACCTAGCGTACATATTGGGCAAAAACTCATGCATTTTCTTTCTTTCCTAGAACTGCAGCTACTTCTGTAAACAGAAGGAGATACAGTGCAACTTGGGTACCACCCAGACATGCCCCTTTTATAAGCCAAGGGAACCTTATGGTAAACTCTTCAGGATGGCTCCCATTTGTGCCCCAGGGGTCATTTGCAAGTCTGTCACCTCTCAAAGGGCACAAGAGTCAAGGCCATAAGGACTAAAGACAGGAAACCTGTCAACAGCCAATGGGAGACTACTGCAAGTTTTGAAAGAAATGAGAATATTATCAAAGGCAAGAGTCTTCAAGCTGAAGAATCCAACCAGCAAAGCTCTGTGCAGACAGCTCCCCATCTAACTAAAAATTAGAATGAGCAGCCAAATAAGAATGACAGACAACCCACCTTCCATTTGGAGTTCCAGAGGCCAAAAGAATCTAGCTTTATGCTGCTCTGAAAACTTGGGATGAAAGATAACACGCGCTTACATATTAAAAAGAAAAGAAAGAGAGAGAAAAGGCCTCCCATCCCTCTCTCACTATTTCTCCCTCTACACACAAATTCTAGATACCCCATCTTCTTTAGTGGGAACATCTTTCAGAGATAGAAAAAGAAATCCAGAGAAAACAGAAGGTTTAAAATCTTCTCAAGTATTTATATTTAATTTTTGTCAAGATGGACAAAAAGTTCTCTGACCTTTTGATTTCATCCAAAATGTTTTATGTATACAACACAAAAAAAACAAAACAAAACAAAAAAACAACTCAGGAAGAAGTGACCTGTCCTATCTATCACTGATTTTAATGACCCTTTTAGACACTTGAATGAATCAGTCAACAAACATTTCCTGAATTTCTGTTATATCCATAGTGTGATAGAAAATATCAGGGATTAGAAAAAAGACATTTCTCCCCACTAGAAGATTACTGTCTAATTGTACATATAAACATACATGACTAAAATAATTACAGAATAAGATAATACACAGTAACGTGCTAAGATTCGAATGATTTGAAAAGTATTATACAAAACATTGAAAAATGCTAATTATACAGAGCCAAGGTGTGGCACAAAATGGCACTCAACTGTGTAGGTTATGGTTTGCAATAGTTATTTTACTTCTCAAAATTTAGCAGAAATGTAAAAGATGAGACGGGCAGTTTCCTTTAGAGCCGATGAATGTACAATTATACATGCACTGGGAGATTTAATATTGTAAAGAGGTCAGTTCTTCTCAACTTGATCTATAGATGCAGTGAGATCCCAATCAAAATCCTAGCAAGTTATTAATGACAACCTTGATTCTAAAATTTATATACAGTGATTCCTCACTTATCATGGGTATTACGGTCTAGACGCCCCTGTGATAGGTGAAAATCCGCAAAGTAGGAACCTTACACTTATTTTAGTATTTACTGTACAGTACCGCAAAATCATGCAATATAGCCAAAAATCCTCGATAAATAATTAAATATAATATTTTTAAAAACCTGTGATACAGTGAGGCAGTGAAAAGTGAACCATGATATAGAGAGGGACTACTGTAGAGCCCTGGCTGGTGTGGCTCAGTGGATTGAGTGTGGACCTGCAAACCAAAAGGTCACCGGTTCGATTCCCAGTCAGGTGACATGCCTGGGTTTCAGGCCAGGTCCCCAGTTGGGGGTATGTGAGAAGCACATCAATGTTTCTCTCCCTTTCTTTCTCCCTCCCTTCCTCTTTCTAAAAATAAATAAAGTCTTTAAAAGAAAAAGAAAGTTTATATAGAAAGGCAAAAGATTCAGAATATCCAATACAATATATATATATTTTTAATTTTATTTATTTATTTTTAGAGAAGAAGGGAGGGAGAAAGAGAGGGAGAGAAACATCAATGTGTGGTTGCCCCTCAGGTGCCCCCCACTGGGGACCCGGCCCGCAACCCAGCCATGCGCCCTGACTGGGAATCGAACCAGTGACCCTTAGGTTCGCAGGCCAGCGCTCAATCCACTGAGCCACACCAGTCAGGGTCCAATACAATATTGAAGGGAAGAATAAAGTCAGAGCACTGAAGTTATTGGACTAGAAGACTTCGAAGACTTCCTATAAAGCTATAGTAAGATAGTATGATATTGGCAATCTTGAATTCTACGTCTAGCAAAAGAAGAAAACAGCCCTGGCCAGCGTGGCTCAGTGAGTTGGAGTGTCGTTCTGTAACCAGAAGGCTGTGGTTTCAACTCCCAGTCAGGGCACATGCCTGGGTTGTGGGTTTGATCTTTAGTCTGGGCGCGTCCAGGAGGCAACCAGTCGATGCTTCTCTCTTGCATCACATTTCTCTTTCTCCCTTCCTCTCTCTCTCGAAACAATGAAAACCTGTCCTCAGGTGACAATAAAAACATTTTTTTTTAAGAAAGAAAAAGACAAAGAATTGGGGCTACTGTGAAAGGACTGAGTAGCTGCTAGGAACCCTTCCTCTGAGCAGACATGACCCAGACTCTGCCTCACCCCGGGGTCCCAACACTCAGCAACAGGCTCCCTGGGTTCTGGAGCGGCACCAATGCTACTGAACGAGGCCGAAGGCTTTCCTGAGGTGAAAGAACACAGACTAACTCTGGGGCTTTCATCCTGCCATCATTAAATTGTTGTCTTAGGCTTTAAGAGAAGAACGATCTGCCCACCACCCACACACACACAAATATTTCATTTTACCCCAGAAGGGTGAGCAGTCATTCTGCATATAAAAGGGATTTGCTGCTTAAGTCATTTTTTTTTTCCAAAACAAAAATCTTTACCGTGGCTGAATACTTTCAGAAACATGTTATAAACTGTTCATTGGTGATTTCTCTTTGAAATAAATTATAAGCAAACAATGGTCACTTTTATGAAGAGTTTGGCCCTCTTCACCCCTCACCCCCGCGCCTGGTAAGAGTTTCTGTTCTCCGCATTCATAAGCAGACTGTCGACCCAAACAAACCGCGGTGCCCTCCAGGACTCCCAGCCCAGCCTCGGCCAACTATTTTATCCCCATTTTATCTCCACACGGAGAGAACTGTTCATGGCACGTTCTGGGTAATAGGCCACAGAGGCTGTGAGCCTGGGCCTAGGCCTCCTAGAGAGATACTACGAGAGTGAGGTTCTGTTTAAAGAAAAAACAGCCAGCAAACCCACCTGGTGGAATATTCCCGTCCTGTCGCAGATTTAGTCACCCTTCTGAAGATGACCAAGTGCTGAGATTGGCAGAACCACATCCTGGCCACAGTAGCCTGGGTCACTGACTCAGCCACACCATCCAAGAAGACTCAGAATGAACTAATGAACTACGGCAAGGCTTTCAAGACAGCGACAGGTCCTCTTGATGTCTCCTGAGTTCTTACCATCAAAATCCTGCTCAGCGAGGCCCTTCATTTCTCTGGCTCCGCTCGTCTGCACTGACCACGAGTGAGCCCACAGGGAAGGGAGTCGCTGTCGCCTTTGCGATCAGAACCAGGCTTCCATGCTACGGAAGGGAACTTCAGACCAGAAGAAGGGGCCTCACCCAGGAGTGTGGGCATGGGAGTCTCACCATTATGCTCTCACAGCCTCATGTGCAGAGAATGTTTTGTGTAAGGTCACATGGGGCCTCGAGTAGCCAGAGCTCAGGTGCTCGTCTTCTCTGGCTGCAATCAGCCTTTCATGTCCTCCCCTCTCCCCGCCACCCCCAGTGCACAAACAATATTACTTTCTATGTGTGCAAGTGTGAACAGGACAAAGAGTGGAATGTTTTATTCAGTTGGGCCTTCTTGCCCTGCCCCCAAGATGGTCCAGGGGAAACACTCACAATAAAACACCAGGACACAGGACTTCAGCAGCAAATCAAGGCGTTTATTCACGAGTCTGCAGAGTCGGGCACACAGCCAGCCAGGGGCATGTGCGTCCGAAGTAGACAAAGAAAACTGGTTTTATAGGAATGCGATTAGCTCCCCACCCTAAAGCGATTATCTCCCCCTCCCCTCTCCTTCTCCCCCATTTCTCCATTACTGGTTAATACGGGTTCACAATCTAACACAATTAACTATTTAACTCAGGGTGCAATTAACTAAGGGTAATCTAGTTATTATGGGTCTCTCTCCAATTTGCAAAGTTACCTAGCTACATCTTCCCATTTCTCTTTTTGGTGACAACCATCTTCCTCCTTTTGATCCCAGAGATATGTGTGAGGAGCTGCGGAATGTCATTTCCTCGCCCCTTTTCCATGATTCATCTGTTAATTATCTCCTACTGGTTTGAGAGTCACTGGCCAGCTCCTTTATCCCTAACACAACCAGAAGACAAAGGCTCTTTCCAGAATCATCAGGCCGAGAAGACTAGAGCCCTGGTCTGTGCCCGAGCTTATTCGTAGGGTGGAGGTTCCATGCAGGCAGAGGCAAGCTGCCAAGACCAGGCTGCTGCCCTCAGCACCTCACTCAAACAGCAGAGGTGTCACTCACTCGAGAAGGAATGAGTCACTTTCTCCGCCCTCCTGAGGCGCCACAGCAGGATCTCAGATGTTCTGTCCCAGGAGGAGAGGCGTGCCTTGAAAACAGAGAGCTCTGAAGTTCTCCCCAAGTAAACAGATTTGTGTGGGGCAGTTTAGAGCCAAGGGTGTCGTCAGAAGCAGTGGAAATTTTGGTGGTAAGAGAGTGAGAGAAGGCCAACAGATAAGAGAAACTAGCCTAACCAGAGGCCGACTTTGGTGCCAGAGGGAACCAGTAAAAGAAACAGGAATAGCCCACCTAGGGTTTAAAATTATTTTTTAATATCCAGTTAAAAATGGCAAAGTGAACACACATGTTAATTTGGCTCCTTTTCAAAACCCACTGAAATGACAATCATTTTTATTTTTTAAGACAGGTGCATAGGAGAGGGAACCATTTTGGAAGCTAGAACGCAAAATGGCTTTCAGCTTCTCAACAATAACATGAAAGCAAAATGAGATGGAACAAGGCTTTCAAAATTATAAAGGCAAATTATTTTTAACCTAAAACTCTACCCTCTGTCTACCTTTGATACATCGTGTTTAAAGGTAGAAAAAAAGAATAAATCAAGAAAAGTCTTTGACGCTGGAAATAGGAGATCCCTCACAGGATACGGGCAAAGGGGGTCCCAGGACGGTGGCAGTGATGTGAGATTCCCGGGGGGCAGCTGTGTGTCAGGCGGCACGGCCCTCAGCCCAGACCGGAGCAACCTTTCTCAGGAAGAGGTCAGAAACTATGCATACAAATTTCTTGAAAAAAAGATTTGATAAAGATTTGAGGTTTGGACTCGTGTTAAATACATTGAAAAGTCAAACAAACAAACAAATTAAGGCGCTTATCTCCAAGGAAGACAAAAAGTCATGCAGGAAAGAAAAAAGAAATCACACTTTTTTACATGGCTCAGGCCCTGTCCGTGGCATTTACATGGTTGCAGTATTGTAGACACTGAGCATTGATTTACGCAAAATTGTAACCAGTTTGGAAGGAGGAGGGAGATAGGACTAACGTGGAGGGAGGAAGAAGAAAGCTAAATCTTCGTCTTCTATAGTTGAGACTCAATGGATTATCTGAAACTTGAAAAATCAAGAAGTACCAATATAAGCACGTTATGTAGAGAATTAAGGTGAATACCTAAAGAATCCGCTAAAACGGGTGGAAGTGCTTGCCCCTGGAGACGCAGGGAGGCAGAGTGTGAGATGGCTTTTTTTCGTAACAAGTTTTGAAGACTGCTTGACTCTTGGAAAACTAATATGCGTAATAACTTGGAATAGTTTTAAAATAGACATTTCTATCTCTTCCGTTTTGTGTCTCTTCACTCAGCAGTATTCTGTTTGCAGAGTAACTAGTTTATATCAATGCCAGAATGTTCATGTTGTCTCTGCCTTGAAGACACAATTATTATGGAGGCTAACCTGGATATTTAGGAATTTTGCTTTTAATCATGACAGCTACCACTTCTATTGAAACCGGAAAAGCCGGTGCTCCTGCTGCCTGTCACCTACCAGACCCAATAAGCCAAGACAGATTGAATCTTTATGGGTGTTTTATTCAGAAGGTCATCGATCTGAGAAGACAGCAGGTTTGTGCCCTAATAGACTCTTAAATTCCAGTATAAAATGGGCCCTTTTATAAGAAGAAGAGTAGGTAAGGGGGTTGGAATTCAGGGAAAAGGTTAATTAGATAAAAGCTGCAGTGTTCTTTCATCTGTCCCCTGGGCAGTGGTCCCTGTGCCCTGGGCTATGATCTTTGTGCCCTGGGCAGTGGTCACCTTGCAGTCCTCCTGCGGCTCAAAGGTGGAACTGCTTATGGTCTCTCCTGGAGTCAGGTGGGTCCTACCTCCAGTTCCTGAAACCATGGCTTTTTACATACATTGATTACTAAGCTCATCAGCTGTTACTGGAAACTAAAATTTTCCATTTGAGCCCCCCATCAGTATGTGCCCAGTACTGGACTAAGCAGGCTCATTAGCTCCCATTTCCACAACAGCCACGCCAGGTATAGGTTTTGCTTTCACTTATCAGATGAGAAACTGTTGCTCAGAGAGGGTAATAATTTGCTGATCTCAGATGCCTTTCTCTTTGGTCGCAACACCTGTTTCTAGGGTTTGAGTTTAAAAGAACTGCAATGGGGGAATATGTAGCAGATTAGTGAACTCATCTGGGGAGAGGGGAAGAGAAACCCTGAAGGATTGAGCCACTTTCTCTGTAGCTGTCTACTGACGTACGCAAGCTTAACCGCAGCTCAGAATTTCCAGTTGGTCATGTGAGCAAAGTAAGCAGTTTTAAACTGTGGCGAGGAGACTCCGTGGTTACAAAAATAAAGCCTCGTTCGCTCATTTTGAAATGAGAGATGTTCCAGCTGCTCCGGATTGCGCCTAAACAACCTCATGAGAATGCAGCGTTCAGAGGGGTCGTTATCCTACAAAGCTGGTTTTTGAAAAGTAGGGAACACCCTGGCCCTGGAGCTTGGACCAAATAAACTGAAAGTTTCTTTCTGAGTAGAATTCTAGGTTGTGTTTACCTTGCAGTTTAAATCACAGGCAGGTTTGGGAGCCTCTTGGCCACCTTTTTGCCCGGCAATGTAGTGTTGTATAATCAAGACGCCTGGTTTTTCAACCGGTTGGCTGGTACGTGATCGGGTGCAGAACAACAATGTTTATAAGCCTGCTTTATCAGAAGTCTCCCCAGCACCAGGAAGAAACGAAAGTGAAATCAGCTGACCGGTGACCTCAGCAATAAATGCTGCAGAGTTCTGAGAGTTCTTTACTTTCACAGTAAGGCACATGCAGGCAGGTCGCACACGGCCTGGGTCTGCCATTCGCTTCTCCACCACCGTGTTTCTGCCACCTGACATCAGCCAGCCAGCGAGAAAGAACAATCAACCGGACCTGAGCTCCTGCTCCTCCTTTCTGTGAGTGTTTCTGTAGATTCTGCATCTTCCTTCTCCAGTAAGTAACCTGCTACACTGTTGCCCAAAGCCAGCCACTCCCTAAGAAGAGTTTGTTTTCTTTGGAGACCTTTGGCATTCCAGCAGTGAGCATGGGAAAATGATCAGTGGTTGGGGTCTGTGACCTTCCTCCCACTGTATCATCTCCACCCAACTCTCTGTCCTCCTTCCCTCCCCTCAGTTCCAAAGTGGTAAGAAGCGTCCAGGGTTAACGGTGGGCAGCAGGGTCTTGCAGAAGGTCTGCATGAACCTCAGTGGCTTGTGAGGTGGCTTGTTCATCACAAATAGACCAAAGCAGATCACCGACTCGCAGTCCTGTACCTCACAGGTAGCTACAGTAACACTGGAGATCCTAAAAATGCTCGCTGTGGACTCAGAGGGTCAGAAAGACCTGTGTTCTTGACTCAGAAAGAATATCAGAGGGGCTAAGAGATTTTCAGTGCAAATGTTATTAGACTTTATTGCTTCTCACACCCCGATAGAAATTCATGACAGGGTATCAGGTGTCGGTGCATATCTATAAAGGTTTTCTTTTTTCTAATACGGGCTGTCGCCCTGATAATTTTCAGTACGCTTCTTCACCTGTCAGAGCAAAGGCTTCTTTGAGAACGGAAGAAAAGTACACGCATATACGTGGCCCCTTCTTTCCTTCTTCCCTCATGACAACTGATGGCATTTGTTAGTCTTTTCTCCCTGTACCCCACCCCTCCTGAAGTCCTGGGTCTCAGGCATGCGTTGATGTGACATCCTCCTCTCAGTTTGCACGTATTCCCCTTTCTCAGCGTTCTTCCCAGCTTACTCCCTGCTTGATCTAATTGCTAAGGTTGTTTTATCACTTCACTTTTTCATAACTAGAACACATAATTTTGGAAATATTTGTAATGCAAAAAGTGGAGAACAATTGCCCATAATGATGCTATCCAGAGATACGAAGGCTGACATTAACGTTTTAGACTATTTCCTTAGCGTCTGTCTTGCAGTCCGTACGGGGCAGAGTGACTTCAGACCTGGTTTTGCTAAGGGCTGCATAGAGTTTCATCATCTCCATATGTCTTAATTTAATTCTGATGCAGGGCATTCAAGTTGCTTTCCATTTTTTTGTCAGAGAAATACCGTGTTGAACCTTCCCTGTATAGGAGTCATTGATCTCATTTCTGATTGCTGCCTTAAGATAAAATTACTTGGCCAAAAGATGTGACTGTTTTTAGGATTTTTAATGCATATTGCCACATTGCTTTCCAGAAAGTTTGTAAGAATTTTCACATCCACTGTTGGGAGTTTTGATGAAGCTCATAGGTTATTTTCTCTGGCGTATCTTTGATTTCATTACCTGAAGTATTAACTTTTTAATGTTAGTTAATGGGATACAGTGATTTCTAATAAATACATATTTGTTCTTTGTCCCCATTTCTGGTATAGAATTCCTAAAAACCTTTGGAATTTCCCAAGTGATAATGCAGACAAAAGTGTCTGGCTTACCCACAGCAAGCCCTTTTAAGCACATTTGAGTAAATGCAGAGACTTCGGGAAAGTCCCTAAGGTTGCCATGGAAAACACACACATGATTAGAAGGTTAGACCTTGGAGCCCCGCCCCCAACCTCTAGGGAGCTGCGAGTGACTGGAGATTGAGACCATCACCAATGGCCAATGATGTGACCAATCATACCTATGGAATGAAACCCTCATAAAAATCCCTGAAGTACAGGCGTCAAGAGCTCCTGGCTGGTGAACGCGTGGAGGTGCTGGGAGGGTGGGAAGCCATTGAGGCACGGAAGCTCTGTTCCCCTTTCGCCCCCTACTTCACCCTAGGCATCTTCTGCATGGGCTGGTCCTGAGTTGTGTCCTTATATAATAAACCAGTAATCTACTAAGTAATCTGTTTTCTGGAGTTCTCTGAGTCACTCAGCAAACTCATCAAACCCAAGGTGGGGGTCATGGGAGCCTCCAAATTAAAGTACAGGGGACGATCTAGACTTGAGCGTAACATCTGAAGTGGAAAATGGTTCTTGTGGAACTGAGTCCATAACTTGTGGGGTCTGCTACTATCGCCAGGTAGGTAGTGTCAGAATTAAGTTAAATTGTGGGACATCCAGAGAATTGCCCCCCGCTTTGGGTGGAGAGGACAGGGAAGGGAAAAGAGTTTTCTACAGTGAACTACTATTTCACATTCCTTCTGTTATGAAATATCTCTTCGTATCCCTTGTCTACTTTGATGGGGGCAAACGTCTTTATCTGTTTGCATGAACATTTTATATATTAGGTATATTAATCATTTCATATTTGTTGCAGATATTTTTCATGCTCATTGACTTTTACTTTTATTTATGTTGTTCTGTTGTATAGAAGTGTACTTTTTAAGTAGTTAAATCCATACAATTTTTCTTTGTGCTTTCAATTTGCTTTTAAGCTCAGAGTGTTCTTTCTCACTCATAAATCACATATTTACCTGTTTCTAGATTTTTTTTTGTCTGTTCACTACATTTTATTATTGGATCCATGTACAATTATTTTGGCATGTGGAGTGAGTGAGGCAAAGACCTAGAATAGTTTTGTTTCCAGTCAACTAATTGCTCCAGCAGTAATTAAAAAAAACAACAACAACCATTCTTCCACTAAATTATAATGCCATTTTTATCATGTATTAACTTCATATATATGGCTTTCTGAGACACTTGCTCTCTCGAGCAGTCTGCCCAGTACTCGTATCATTTGGTTTTATTTAACCCCAATTTCCCCTCCAGTTATTTAGAAATCCACCTGGGAGCTGGAGTCTGCCATTCAGTGACTCTAGCCTGCCATTGGCCTCCAGGTAATACATCTTCAAGTGAATTAATAAATACAGCAAGTGTTTTGGAAGCTTAGTCTTCAGATACATGGATAGTATGTTCTCATTAGCAAGCAAGCTTTTGCAGGGCTTGTACCCCTGGGCTCCCGCTGCCTTGGCTTTCCTCAGCCCTGTCAAATGACAAAACTAGAACAGTTTAGTAACCAGGTTACTCATCGCTTTATTCAAGGGAAAACAATGCATGAGTTGGGGGTACCCAGCGCCTCACAAGCAGCAGAGCGCCTCCCGGAGGTACTGTAGGCAGGAGCGAGCTTCATGGCATTAGAAGAGGTAACACAGAAGGAGCGCAGGATTGGCTGAGAGGTGGGGATTTTCTTACAAGGTCAGAGGACCTGTTTCCTAGGGTCAGGTAAGCGAGCTAAAGCTGGGTGGGAGGACTGTGATTTTGGTGTATGTGAGGTTTCTGTGACGGGTTTCCCATTCACGCAGGCTGGCCTCGGTTTAGGTTTGTGACACGGCCAGGCCACTGGGGCAGTCTCCCCTTTGTGGGTCCTGATAGATGAATTAACTCCATCAGCCCGAACCCAGACCTCAAAGGACTTTGGGAGGTGACCCCCAGGTTCCCAGCGCTTCTGTGGGGACAGATATGTTTTGTCCACTTGGCAGCAGTAGGGAGGCGGGGTACTAACAGCAAAGTCCTGGCACGGCAGAGGATAAGGAGGAACAGCCATCCTGCCCACCACAAAGCCAGTCCGGGGAGTAACCAGGGAAAGGAGCTTTCTGAGGTTCCCCAATGCTGGCATGTGGGATAGAGGGGGGATACTCCTTAGCACCTGCTACTGATGTGTCTGTGATTTTCTCACTTTGAGTTATTTTGCCATGTTTAAAAGTCATGTCACATGCATTAGAAGCTTGCACGTAAGAACCACACAACATTCTCTTTGGGGGTGGGGGTGGAGGTGACCTTCATGAAAAACTTAGCCTTCCTTCCAGCCAACTCTCACAAGGACCTTCTGCAAAACTTAAGGTGGAGATCTCAGTAACAGTCTATTCTTCTTTGCCTTTGTCTCTACTTTTCTTTGACTGATAGGTACAAAGTGCACGAACAGGCGTTGGGCTTCACCACAGGGCTGGTGGGCAGCCTGGTCCTGAATAATACCTGGCGTTGCTTCATGCCTCTCCCACTCGTCTGCCTCTGCACTTTCGGCTCCACCACCTGGGGACCTATCCCCTTATGCTGGATGATGGAGCATGCAGTTAGAAGGACACCCCCAAACCTCTCACCTTGGCCTACAGTGCCCTTGGGGATCTGGGTCCCAACTCACCTGTCCAGCTTCATCTCGTCCCCTCTTCTTAGTCACCAAGTTGCAGCCACTCTAGTCTTCCTCTCCCAATGGCTTGTTATAACCATTGTGTTCTCCTTCCAGAAGGCTCTTCCCTGGGCCCAGCCCAGAGATGGCCTTGCACACCCCTCGGGCCCCAAACCAAATGGCTCCTTCGCAGACAGGCCTTCCCTGACCCCCTGAACTAGACTCCCCACTGCCTCCTGCCAGCTTCTCTCCTCCACTTCATCCTGTTCATTTCCTTCTCAAGCTCTTTCCAAAGTTATAATTATCTTTTTACAAAATATATGTGTTCGGTGTTTGTCTCCCCAACTAGAGTACAAGCCCAATGAAGGCAGGTACCCGATTTGCTCAGGGTATTACTGATTTCCCCGGCCTGTGACTCAGGGAATCATCCAAAATGCGTCACTGATGGAGCCACCAGATGAAATCCTGGATCATCAGTAGAAGGGGGAATGGGAGTCTCCGTCGGGCTTGTAGGAGAGAGGGCTGGGGCAGCAGAACCGGGTTCACAGCCCAAGGGAATCCCTCGTTCCGAGGACCGTTTGTTTTCAACTCTGCTTTGCACCCTGTGAATCTTGGCCTCCCATAAACGTGACTGTGGAGTCCCACCAATAAGGACAAATGAGGATAATTTCAAGATACAGGCATTGTCTAATGTTTTAAGGATTTCTTTTTTTTGGTCCCTCTAAATTCTTTTTTATCTTTGTTGCTAGCTGGATCATGTGCTAGCCAAATGCTAATAAATAACAAACAAGTGAACAAAGAGCAAGTTAACATTAGTGGAATCATTGGAACAGCCTATGTTAGTAGCTTGTTGTATGTGTGTGTGGGCGGGGACCCATGCTGTAGTCTCATGGTGCCATGTTTCAGCTGGTAAAGCTGTTTTTATTTACATGGGAGAATGAAGTCAGTCCACACATCACAGCGTTTCATAAAGAGCTGGTGGAAGGCCTGGCCACTCAGTGCATTCTGGGAAACCCGGGGTGCTCTTCCCCCGAACACATTCGGGAAACTCTGCTGCGGCCCAGTTTTGCAAAAAGAATCCAGGCTCATATTTCTGCCAAAGGAAATAAGACACAGTTGTCTTTCTTCTTGCCTTCTTGCTTTTGTCAGAGCCACACACAGAGCACGAACACACTGCTCCTAAAGAGCCAGAGAGCCCCGAGTCAGAGCTGGTGGCCGCCTCTGACAAGTAAGCAGCGGGCCTTCAACTGAAGCGGGCCACCCCTAATGCCCCCGGCTCGGTGGAAACTCACTGTCCAGCTGTGGTCTCAGGATCGCAGATGAGAGACAATAAGTAACCCAAACACTGTATTTTGTCTGGGAGGAGGAAAGGTGGCTGATCTCTCTAGGGGAGAAGAGCCCTGATCATGCCTTCTAAGGGCCTTTTATTGAGGAGGGTACCAGGGGATACAGAGTCAGGATACACAAGTTATCAATCAATTTCAAATGCTTAACAATCACTGATTACCAATAACAATGTAAGAAACACAGGGAGCATTCTGGGTCACGGCCTGTTAAACAATCTGGCACTATGGGGACATCAGGTGCAAACCTTTATATGCCTTCTGGGTACTTGATGTCACACAAGGCCTATAGCTAACTTCAGAGACGAGAAGAACAGAGCAAGCTTCAAAGCACAATATGCACTCCTTATATCCAGTTCCCACGGGGGCCCCCTGAATGGGCTTTCTGGTCATGTCTGTCACCAGCCTTCCCAGTCTTCTGGTCAAGACTTATAGGCCTCCCAGAGGGGTCTAGCTTATGGCTGGGTTGTAATTCCCAAAACCATGCAGGGTGGTCCCGTACGCTCAACCTGGCCCGGCACCCTGTCAGATTCTATTTTTCTGGCTTTCTTCTGTTCATATTTTCTTCCTGGGCCTCGCTTCTCTCTCTGCTCATGGGACACTCGGGGCCCTTGCTCCTGCCCCAGTTCCCTTCGCTCTCCTGGGATCGCAGACTCCTCAGCCTCTTTCGAGTAGCTGCAGGTACCAGTCTGTTGGCGTGGCTAAAACTGACTCGCTTCAGTTGGACACAGCATGACGAGAGAGGGTGTAGGAACGGGACGCTACATGATATGGCCAAGGTCACGTAACCAGGGAGGGACAGAACAGCCTTAGGATCCCAGGTGGTCGAGCTCTAAGGTGCATGCTCTTTTTTTCATTTTTATTTTTTAAAAATTAATTTTAGAGAGAGAGGAAGGGAGACAGCAAGAGTGAGAAATATCAGTGTGAGAAAGAAACATCAATTGGTTACCTCCGGACAGGGATCAAATGCACAACCTAGGTATGTGCCTTGCCCAGGAGTTGAACCAGAAACCTTTTGCCATAAGGGCAGTGTTCCAGCCAACTGAGCCACGCTGGCCAGGGCTAAGGTCCATGCTCTTAACCACCGTGTTTCTATGTGACAGCTGTGTCCCAGCATCCTCGTCACCAAGCATCAGTGAGATCAGCTGCCTCTGCAGGCTCCTCCAGCGGAGCTCTGTTGAAGAACTCCAACACCATTTTCCTCCCTCTAGGATTTCACCCCTGACTGGCTGTGCGACCCCGGGCTTCACTTGCCTGAGCTTCCCTTTCCTCTCCTTGATAATTTAAGTAGTACTTACTAGGTAACGGTCCATGTGCTGTATTTAACTTACCTCATTGAATTTAATTTTGGTATAACATCTACCAAATAAGTTTTATTCTTCCACCCATTTTACATATGAGAACACTAGGCAGAGAGATGTTAACTAACTAAGGTCATATAGCTTGTAAGTGGCAGAGCTGAGATTTGAACCTAGGACACACAGCTTCAGAGCCTACGCCCAAACCATTACTCCACACTGTCTAATGATAATGGCAGTAATGCTCACCTCAGGAGGCTTATGCTCCGATAGAGGCAGGTTCTTACCCTGGTTATAACGATCCTGCCTGACTTCACCGTGCACTGGTTGCGAGAACTTGGGGAAGTTCCTGTTCCTCACTAAGCTTCAGTTTCTGCTCTGGAAAATGGAGATACTAATAGCAGATCTGCTCCCATAGGGTTGTTGAGAGAACATAAAAAAAGGTAGTACCCACTAAGTGCCTAGCACAGGGCCTGGCACAGAGTAAATGTTCCAGAGATATTGAGGTCTGTTTTTAATTATCTATCAGCCCTCCATCAAACTAGATTTCTTCTTCAACCCCTTCCACTGATCAAAGAGAATTCTCGAACAACATTTTTCCCTCTGTGGTCCCGTACAGCTTTCTCACATCATTAATGAAAAGAAAGGCCAGGAGATGAAACTGTGACTGATAACAATCCAATAACCTTTTTTTTTTTTTATCTTTCAAGTTTCTGTTCTGCAATATTTGCAAAATGTGTGACATCTTGCACACAAACTCTAGCAGGCCATCCTCAAGGCCACAGTGAGACTACTCCGGGGGGTGGCAGGTCACCCTTGACCTCGGCTGTCACCACATCACGTGTCTTTCCTCTCAAATGGTCTCAGTGTTCAACTCTTGAAGCCTCAGGCTTAGATGACATATCAGAGAAAGAGAGGAGAAATTTGTGGAAAACTTACTTTTAGAAAACGGGTAGAATAAAAAGATAAAGAGAGGAGGGCCAGAAGTAGAAGGACCGGGACAGAGAAGCAGATAAAAATTAAATCAATAAACGAAGAGAGGCACTTCGGAGAAGTGCTACGTGCCATTACTGACACTCATTCGGTCGCTTACATGGCATTCCGTAGATATTTATTGAGTGCCTGCTACGTACCAGGTAGTCCTGGGAGTTGGGTGGTATGACAGTGAAAAAAAGATGGATTGTTGACAGAGGAGAGGTAATAGATTGACAGACAGGTAGCCTGCCATAGATACATAAAAACGAGTAACAGACTATAAAGCCTTGTCCTCGTGGGGTTTCCACTCTGTTGGGGGGGGGGACTAAATAACATGGAGTGTTAGATGGCGAAAATGCTGTGAAGAGCAGAAGGGGACATGGGGATTGCCTGGGGGCTGCGGAGGGGCTGTTACAGTTTTAAAATGCTGACCAGGGGTGTCCTGACTGAGAAAGGGACCTTTGGGCAGAGACCCGAGGGAGGCGAGGGAGGGAAGGAGGTGTATAATTAATGGGAGAGCATTCCAGGGAGACAGAAGGACAGGCAGGAGAGCCCTGAGCTTGCCCAAAGCTTTTAGAAAATACTGAGGAAGCCGTTGTAGCAGAAGCTGAGGGCGGGGGGGGGAGAGCAAGAAGCAGAGCAGGAGAGGTCTGAGTGGGGACATAGCAGTAACAGCAGGAGGTGGCCTTGTCCCTAAGGAAGCAAAGCAGGGAAATCTCTAGGACTGTGTAAAAGACAATATGGAGAAATGCATGCTCCTTTTACATTGGTGGGTACCGGACAGCTAATAACACTGACAGCACATAGGGGTGGTACGTGGGGACCAAGGTAGCAATGAGGGGCTCTCTGGTCCGGTGGTTTGGTGCCCCCGTTGTGCCTTCGAGGGGTCAGGAAAAGAAAATTACTCTGACATTTCAAAGGCATGTTACTCTAGATGCATAAGAACAGTGTGCAGAGCTTAGCTTGACCTTTGCTTAAGGAAGCCATAGGCCTGGGACGTGACTAGACGCTCTGACCTGCTCAGTTAGGACTTTGTGATCAGACCCTCCTATGTGGTTACTTTGGGTCACTGTTTGTCAGGCCTGCCACGTCCCCCCCCCACACCCCCCAGCTTGTCAGACTTATAGCATAGCCCCTTTTTCGTTCACAAAGGATAAACTGATGGACAAACATACTCACGGTAGCATAATTTATATTATGAAGTAATGTCATAAAACATAATATATAAAAACTATAAACTGTGAAACTGCTATATACAGACGTTAAAAATATCATTTAGAAAACACTTCTAGTGAGGTAAGGAAATAGGCCATAAAGACGTTTACGAAGGGAGATATAGACATACATAATAACTATGTAAAACCACATTAAGAAGGAAATGTGTTGTTAAAAGTGGTTATTACGACACCGAACTTATAGACGATACTTAGTGTTTTCTCCATAGTTTCACATGTTTCTAGTTATCTACCATCAGCATGTATTTACTTCATCATAAACAGAAAAAGTTCAACTAAAAATGGCGACAATAACTCAGCAGTGTCCCTTCTGCCTGCTGAAGGAAGCGCAGGCTTATCATTAAAAGGAATTAAAAGACTCATTGTGGTGAGAACATGATCATTACAATTGTTAAAAGCCACCCCCCCCCCCCCACACACACACACAAAGAAAACCCAGGGTAGGCTCCCAGGACATCTTAGGACAGCAGAGGGAAAGACTGCCATGGGGTTTTCCAACCAAATGTCTACCGACTGTCACTGCGAAACATTTAGAAGCAGCAGCTAGGATGAGCCTCCAATCTCTCAGTCCACGAGTTCCTGAAGTCTGTCCATATCCTCAATAGGAAGTGCGTAGGAGCCATCTCAGCCCCATGGCATTTTCATTCATTCCAAAAAAACCTCAAAACAAACCAAAAAACAAAACACGAGTTCCTACTTTGTGTCAGACATCATTCTGGGGAGAAAATGGAAAGCAAAACAGATGAAAATTGTTCCTTGGAGAGATCACAGCTGGTGGGAGCGGAGCGTATATTCTATTGTAGCTTTCGGCTAAAGCAGAGCGCGGGCTGAGGTAACCCAGGGAAGCTGGGGGTAAATGAGTAGGATTTAGACAGAAAACAGGTTATGACTTTGGGAGTTGGGCAGACGGGAATGGCGACAGCCCGAGCAGATGCTGGGCTAAGCAAAGCAAGAGTGGAAGACCAAAGGGAGCACAGCCTCACCAGAGAATTTCAAGTTCAAGTTCAAGTTCAAAGTCACTCCAGATGGTGGAAAGTTCCAGGCACCAGGCATCAGAGTTGGGACTGAACTCTCCATGCATAGAAGTGAACAAGACAAGAGGAAACCAAGGCCTTTATCACTTTCTCACATACCTGATCAAGGGCTTCTTGGCCCCACTTTTACTCCTTTTTTCACTCTATTGAAAATCTCCTAAGGGTCAGTTGAGAGAAGAAGAGGAAGTTGAAAACAAAGGCCAGCCCTGCAGTGGAAGGTGGCTGATGCAATCTGCCTGAGAAGTCACGTGAATCTTTTCCAACCAAGCCCTGTATTCAAGTAAAAAATGCTTCATCATGATTTTTTTGAACCCAAATGTACAGGCTTGATATAGGAGAACTAAGAAGGAGCTTTTATACAAAGGCAACTCCCCACCTGTTGGTTTTTGCGCCACGGAGGCAAGTCAAACCGTATTTCCTACAGCTCAATCATAGGGGTTCTGGTCCTAGGAATCCACTTTCCACCCTGAAATACCCAACTCCACGAAAAATGCAGATAGAGGCTTATCCAAACATTTGTTACATATGCAAAACATGTCCCTATTGGGAATATTCCCCCTGCCGGGCCTGAAACTGGTTAAAACTTCTCATTATACCAGTCTAATAAATCAGGGACTAAAGACTCCACTTTCATTTCTGATAAATGTTTTTCTAGCCAGCATCCTAGCTCCAGGAATGTCCCAGCTACCTTCAGCCTCCAAGGACTCTGAAGATAATTGCCTGCAGGAGAGCTCCCAGGGCCTCTGCAGAGAGGGCCCCTCCCTCTTCCATCTCCCAGCTCCCCAGAGGGAGAAGCCGTGGCCAGAGCCGGGGATTCAAGCCCTCACTGTGTGCACAGGTTCATGCTTCTGTCCTAACAGGCATCTGCCTCACCCCAGGCAACATCCCTGGGTCTCTGCCAAAGGAGTCACTGATAAACCTTTACTTCCATTTCCTGCGTGCTCACTCAAACAGAGCCACCTGCCAGAGACTGAATGTCTGTGGCTCCCGCCTCCGCCCCAAATTCACATGTTGAAACCTAGCCCCCAAAGTGATGGCATGAGGGGGTGGGGCCTTTGGGAGGTGACTAGGTCATGAGGATGGAGCCTTCAGGAATGGAACTATGTTCTTGTAAAGACTTCAGGGAGCTCCCTTGCCTCTGTAACCACGTGGGGACACAACGGGAGTCCTCTGTGAACCAGGAAGTGCACCACACCAGACCTTGAATCTGTTGGCACCTTGATGTTGGACGTCCAGCTTCCAGAACTGTGAGGAATAAGTTTCTGTTTTTGTTTTTGTTTTAAATCCGCACCTGAGAGAGAAAGGGGCGAGGAGAGAGAGAGAGAGAGAGAGAGAAACAGAAACAGAAACGTCCACCAATTGCCTTCTGTACACGCCCCGACCAGGGATTAAACCCACGACCTATGTATGTGCCCTGACCAGAAATTGAACCCACAACCCTTCAGTGAATGGAACAATGCTCCAACGGAGCCACACAGCCAGGGCTAAATTCCTGTTCTTTATAAGATGCCCAGTCTCTGGCATTCTGTTATAGCAGCTGCATGGATGGAGACTCCGCCCTGCCCTCCGCCTGGCCCACATCCTGTTGCGTTATACTGTTTTTTTTTGTTTTTTTTTGGGGGGGGGGGTGTTCCATTTGGTCCCTTTCTGTTCCCAAGAAAAGATGTGAGGTGTGGTCAGCCCTAGGGAAGAAGAGGTGTCCATTCCTCCGACAGGGTCCCTTCAGAAGCTGACCTCCAGGGCTGTGTCTCAGGGCCACCCACAGCTACCACTCACTTCACTGCTGGACGCCACCTGGCACTCCGCGTTAAGTGACTGACAGTACCCCCTCTGCATTCTGGCCCCAACACTGGGTGCCTAGGCATTTCAGCATGTAATTGGCTATTTTGTTCCGTGGTGGAAAATGTATAAATGTGTAGTGTACAGACTATTTTTTTTAAATGCCAATTGGGAGAAGTCCTTCTGATTAAAAATGTAGTAAAATGATTCTTCAAAAATGTTGAGAGAGATACTGTATACTACAGTTAACGAGTTTTCTGTAGATCAACTTGGCAGCATGCAATAAAATCACTCGAGTATTAATATTTCTCCCCTTGACGCAATTGCAGTCACAGATCTAGCACTTTCCTTGACTACCAATTATAATGGTGAAAAATGGAAACAATTCGTCCAATGGGTAAATCTGTGCAACCATTGGCCATGTTTTGTTTGTTTTTAAATATTTTATTTATTTACTTTTAGAGAGAAGAAGGGAGGGAGAAAGGGAGAGAAACATCAGTGTGTGGTTGCCTCTTGCACGCCCCCAACTGGGGACCCGGCCTGCGACCCAGGCCTGTGCCCTGACTGGGAATAGAACACTGACCCTTTGGTTCGCAGGCTGGCACTCAATACACTGAGCCACACCAGCCAGGGTCCATTGACCATGTTTTTGAAGAATATTTAATAGCTTTGAAAAGTGTTTACAATATCCAGTGAGAAAAGCATTCTTTTCAGTGGTATGATTATTTAAAAATACACTAAGCACAACATTGGTAGATTAATACTGGTTCTACATATGTGGTGGGGGAAAAGTTTTTTTAATATATATTTTTTCTTTAAAAAAATATTTTCCAACATTTTTTATAATCAACATATATTATTGGTGTTGGGAAAAATTACTGTAGTCATTTTAAAAGTAGGGCTGGGATTTCTTCACCGGGCGGCATCTATCTGTCTTAGCCCAGTAGGGTAAGCTCTGGTGGCCTGGGGGCCCTCAGCCCTGCTCACCATAGAAGGAGCTGCAGAGCTTCTGAGCACACCAGTGCCTGGCCCCAACCCCAGAAGTTCTGGATTGACTGGTTTGTGGCCCAGTGATGGCATTCTTATGGCTCCAAGGGGGTCCCAAGGCTCCCCAGGACCCTCAGCACCTGGCTCTTCCTTCAGGTCCCCAATAGCAGCCTGGTCCCTCACCCTAGGCAAACCCACCCTCAACAGGATCTGAGACACCCCGTCCCAAATGTCTGCAGTGGCTTGTGGTGCCCACGCTTCACATCTGAGGAACCTGAAGGTGCCTGGGACAGCCTGTCCTCCTGACCTCAGCCCAGATAGGTGGCTGATGACTGGGTCCTGGCAATGTGTTGCCTCGGGTTCCTCGGGGGCGGGGGAGTGGGAGAGGTTGGGAGTTAGCCACGGGTTTTTGTGGAATTGCGGGAGAGTGTGAGCTTGTGAAGAAAGTGGAGGGAGAGCAGGACACTCACTGATGTGACTTCCCTCAGGTCCCCAGGAGGGCGGCCCTGCCAAAGCAAAGAGGATGCTCATCTCAAGGCGAAGGCGCAGCGACCAGCTGCTGTTCCTGGGCATCATGAACCTCGCCGTGGCAACCATCGGTCTGCTGTTCTACGCTCTCCTCTGTGAGGCCGGCAACCTCATCGACTTGCCCAACCTGAGACTCGGCTTCTACAACTTCTGCCTGTGGAACGAGACGGCCGGCTCCCTGCACTGCATCGGGTTCCCTGAGCTGGAGGCCCTGGGTGTATCCTTGGCTGGCCTGGCCCTGGCCAGGTTCAGTGTGTACACGGCCCTGGTCTTCACGCTCTTCACCCCCCTGCCTCTCCTGCAGGCCTACTGCAGCAACAGCAAGGGCGAGTGGCGCCTGGCAGTGGGCTTCCTGGTGGTGGCGTCTGTGCTGCTGGCCGGCGGCCTGGGCCTCTTCCTTACCTACATCTGGAAGTGGGTCGACCTGTCCCTCCTGGGGCCTGGGTCTCTGGCTCTGGGCCTTGCCCAGGCCTTACTCATCCTCTTGCTTGCAGCCACAGCTGTGTTCCCTTGGAGGGCAGCGGGCAAGAGCACGCTTGATTGCTGCTAGCCCCGTCGAAGGGCTCATGTAACTCATTGCAAGGGCTCAGTCTGAACGCTGCTCAGAGGCACCAGGGGTTTGTGGGTCGGTGCGCGTCCTCAGCCATGCTCTCTCATAGCTGACGCTGACCTCAAGCGCTAGCAGACAGGCCCCCCTGAGGAGGAGCACCAGGCGTCAGGGAGGCCAGGGCAGCAGGGACAGCTGCACCTGCGGCTTCTTGGTGTAGTGTTGGGTTGCTGTCTTTCAGGACCAACACCATGTAGGTCATTGTCATGAAAATTCTTGCCATAATTAAATGATTTGTGCAAGCCATTCTTACTTAATTCTAAGGATAGTGGGAAGGGGAGGGTTCCTATCACAGGGCCTTACTTCCAGGATGATCTGCCAACGGCCAAACGGAAACCCAGGGAAGGTTTATGGCAACAAATCGGAAACACTGAGAGAGAGCACTTTTGGGTCCTTGGGGCCCTCCCCCTCCCCCATCATACCACTCCCCAAGGCACAGGAGAGACCTGAGGGAGTCACTAAAGACAGCACACATGGACTTCCGGCCAAGACAAAGGCCTAGACAGATGCACTGCATCTCCCTCCACAACTAAGAAGGAAAACAACTACCTCAAAACTAGAGACAACCAGAAGTTCCAGAAAATCAAGCTGCATGGAAGTCCAACAAACAAAGATATAAAGAAGAAATACTCATCCAGACAGGTAGGACGGGTAGAGCCAAGGCGGAGAGGATGCAGGGTGACAACGGCGGTAGCAGCGGGCTGGTGGAAAATGCAGTCACATGTTTTAAAAAAAAGAGTCAGGAGGGACACCTGGGGAACACTCCCAGCACCAGACCCGGCCACGCAGCTCATGGTCCCAGCACCAGGGAAAATAAAGCCTCTTTACTCCTGACTGCAAACCAGTGGAGGCTGAGGTGGAGGCAGAAACTGCCAGTCTCTCAGTAGAGTCCGCTTGTTTAAAAGGCTCCCATGGTACTAGAACGTCTGCAGACCCACCCACTCTGGGAAGACGGCCAGGGCAGCAACTAGAGGGGCGCATACAGAAGTGGGAGAAGAGCCTGGAAAGGGGACGAGTGCTAAACAAGCAGCATTGTTCCCTCTCGGACCCCTCCCCCACATACAGTGCCACAACATGGTGAAACGGGTTGCCTGGTACTGACGAATCCCTAAGGCTCCGCCCCTTACAATGCAGCAGGAGCGACAGCTCTACCTAAGACACAGAGGCAAACACAGGAGCCTGTCAAGGTGAGGAGACAGAGAAGTATGGCACAAAAGAGGGAACAGATCAGGTTCCAGTGGGATAACTAAGCGACAAGGAGATAGCCAACCTAACAAATGAGGAGATAAGACAACCTAACAGACGCAGCGTTCAAAACACTGGTGATAAAGATGCTCACAGGCTTGACAGATATGCTTGATATGACAAATGCATAAGGGAAGAAGTGAAGACTATACTAAGTGAAATGAAGGAAAATCCACACAAAACCAATGGTGAAGGGAAGGAAACCAGGGTTCAAATCAATGATTTAGAACATAAGGAAGAAATAAACAGCCAACTGGTACAGAATGAGGAAACAAGAATTGAAAAAAAAAAAAACGAGAAGCTTAGGAACTTCTGGGACAACTTTAAACATGACAACATCCAAATCATAGGGGCGCCAGAAGGAGAAGAGCAAGAAATTGAAAGCTTATGTGAAAAAAATGAAGGAAGACTTCCCAAACTTGGCGAAGGAAATAGACATACAAGTCCAGGAAGCACAGAGTCCCAAACAAGCTAGACCCAAAGAGGACCACATCAAAACACATCATAATTAAAATGCCAAGGGTTCAAGATAAAGAGAGAATCTTAAAAGCAGCAAGAGAAAAGCACAGAGTTACCTTCAAAGGGGTGTCTATAAGACTATCAGCTGATTTCTCAAAAGAAACTTTGCAGGCAAGAAGGGACTGGCAAGAAGTATTCAATGTGATGAAAAGCAAGGACCTACAACCAAGATCACTCTATCCAGCAAAGCAATCATTTAGAATGGAAGGGCAGATAAAGTGCTTCCCAGACAAGGTAAAACTAAAGGAGTTCATTATCAAGCCATTATTATATGAAATGTTAAAGGGACTTATTTAAGAAAAAGATCAACACTATGAACATTAAAAGGGCAACAGACTATCAACAACTGAATCTAAAAAACAGAAACAAACTAAGCAAACAACCAGAGTAGGAACAGAATCATAGGTATGGGATCATTTGAAGGGTTATCAGCTGGGGGGGGGGGGGGGAGAGGAGGAGAAATGGGGATATGGTGCAGGGATTAAGAAGCATAATCGGCTGGTACAAAACAGATGGGGAATTTAAGAATAATATAGGGAAGGGTGAAGCCAAAGAACTCATATGCACAACCCATAGACATGAACTAAGGGGGGGGGGCAACTGGAGGGAGGGGCGTTTCTGGGTAGAGGGAAGCAAAGGGAAAAGAAATTGGGGCAACTGTAACAGCATAATCAATAAAGTATACTTAAAGAAGATTCTGATTATAATAATGAAATACATAAAATAGGAACAGTTTAAGTAAATGTGATTATTTGGTCATTTCAGGAGGTCTACTGGTCCAGCTACTGGTCTTTTCATTTTTTGATAGTTCTTCTGCTGTGCAAAACCTTCTTACTTTGATGTAGTCCCATTTGTTTATTTTTCCTTTTGTTTCAATTGAACCAGGAGACATACCCCCAAAAAATATTACCAAGAGCAATGTCAAAGCATTTACTGCCTATGCTTTCTTCTAGTTTTATGCTTTCAAGTCTTACATTTATGTCTTTAATCCTTTTGAGTTTATTTTTGCATAAGAAAGTAATAGTCATTCTTTTGCATGTATCTATCCAGTTTTCCCAACACCATTTATTAAAAGACTGTCTTCCCTTTAAAAAAAAACGACAGTACATGTGGCCGCAGCTTCCCTGGCCCTGAAGCCAGGCAGTGCAGGTGAGTCAGCTGGCAAGTCAGTGGAACCTGGGAATTTGGGTACAGAACACGCCAAATCCTGGGCAGAGGAAGGGGAACAGGACTGAATGGTTCCACAGATGCTGTGTCCCCTCACTGCTCAAACCAGACTTGGAAAGGGTCCGGGTACAACTTGTGTACTGGGAATGTTGTGTATTTTTCAGCACCTGTATATTGGAACACCGGTACAGCAATCGGTCACCTCATTGTATATCTATCATAAGCCACACTGAATAGAGGCAATATGGACTCTGCTGCGACCTCTTGTCCTTAGCATCACCTTTGGGGTCCTGTCCCACTCTAAGAGAGCCCAGGGATCAAGACCAAGGCCGCCAAGTAGGAGGAAGGGAGCAACTCAGGGGAGGAGGCCTGTCCATAGGAGTACGCCTGTCTCGGGGCTGATGGGGGGGTGGGGGGGGGCTCATGGATTGACTGGTTGCCTTGGGACGGAAACTACTTTAAAATTAGGCTTCCTCTTTAGAGAGACAGTAATGACTAAACTGGAGAATGCCTGTGTATTTAGCAGCCGTACTTTATTTTGTTTGAAAATTATTAACTTGATTCTTTGATGCCAGTAAGTTTGAGCACAACCTCATTTTCCCTGGCGCCTGGTAAATGAATACAACAGATGCCTGGGATTGCAGACCCCCGAGCTGGGAGAGGACACAGTGCAGAGAGGAACTCCAATGGCAGCTCCTTCCCAAGCCTGGGCTTCTCTGCTCCAAGGTCAGCCCCTGCAGCCCAAGGGTGTGGAGCTGGGAGCAGCCCCCAGGCAGAGCGCCAAAGCCCAGCTTCCTCTAGCTGCTCTGGACACAAAGTCCTGGGAACCTATCCCTTAGCTGAAGAATATCTCTCTGACGTATTTCAACACATCCTCTTCTTCCTCAGGCCTTCTACTGCAGGCAAGGCCAGAAGCTGGAAGTCCCTGAGAAGGGCCGAGGCCTGGCGGAAGGGCCCTTTTTCCATTGTCCTCGTCCTCACTCGTGCTCTCAGGAGAACCGGGTGACTCTGAGCAGGTTGGGGACAGCTCTGGCTTATCAGTGTTTGCCAGAGGCGGCTGCTCCAAGGCCTTTTCCTGTTTTCGGCTCTGAAGACAAGACACATGTAATTTATGACCCTAACGTGCTGGTCAGTGGTGGAAGCCAGGCCCAGAAGCCAGCATGTGACAAGGTCAGGCACTGCTCCCAAGTCAGTGGCTGCTCTACCCCCTTCGCCCCACTGCTGTCCTGCCCACCACCTCTCCACAGCTCTTGAAAAAAATCAAGACCAACTTGAAAGACAAGGGGGCAGGGCCTGAGGAATACCTGAATAGAAAAGGAAAATAAATAGAAACAATTGTCCGGGAGGGAAGGGTGCAATGGAAGGGGCACAGGATACCAAACTTGAGTGTGGGCCTACGCTCTGTCACTTAGGGGCCATGCAACGAAGGGAAAGCCCCTGAGCCTCTATTTCTTCATCTGTAAAATGGGAACGATAGTACCTGAAGTAATATATCGCCAGGTTATTGCAAAGATTAAATGAGATAGTAATATGTTAAAACACCTGCTCAACCCTAAGGTGATGTGATTAATATTGGCTTCAGGAAGCCAGGAGACCTCAGCATCGCTCTGCTGAGCAGTGCAGTAGCCAGAAGCCTTCTGGCCCCACTGAGACCCTTCAGAGAACACCAGCAGTTAACGGCTTCCTGTCTGTCCCTTCTGCGCTCAGCCCAGCACAGAGCCCCCCCCCCACCACCACCACACGGGGCTTCTCTCCCTCACCCAACCACCCACCCCTTCCTGGGCATCCAGCCCCAGATGTTCATTGGTGCACACCTCACAGGGGGGTGGGGGGAGGCCGAGAGAGATTCATGAGACAAGGAGCAGGTGGAAGAAGGCAGACAGGTGAGAGGGCTCCCCAAGGCTGCCTGAGAACGCAGGGCACCTGTTCTAATGACGTTAACCGAGGGCCGAGTCTAGTTTTGGACTGTAAAGAGTTTGCGGTCAGAAGAGTAAGAGCAGACACAGCTGACTTTACCTCAATTAGGACCCCCAGGGCGACATCAACCAGCTCCGCTTCACTCATGCAGTACACAGTCTTCACGGTGGGGAGTCTGAAAGAAAGGCGTGGCGCTTAGGACGGGACAGATGGCTCTCAGGTCTCATGAGGACAAAGGAGAGCAAGAGAGCCATCTCCTGGGCCTTCCCACCGGGGATGAGAGCAGCAGCCTCCTCAGGGCACCAACACGACATCCTCATCCTGTGACCAGTGACTGTCACAGGGGGATCATGGAGGCAACAGTGGGTGTTCCCCACCCTCTGCCAACTGCCCCGGGGATCTGGAAATAGGGCACGAGGGCCACTCCTGAGCGCCAAATGGACACACACATACTAGATGTGAGCAGCTAATCGGACCATCGGGCAGAAACCTGCCTGACACCTAGCTGAGTGCAGGAACACAGCACGGAAGAGATGTGACAATCAGAGAGGGAGGCTGGTCCGTTATGAAACCTTAGAGCCCTGGCTGCGTGGCTCAGCTGGTTGGAGCATCATCCCGTGCACCAAAGGGTTGCGGGTTTGATTCCCAGTAGGGGCACATACAGGAGGCATCCAATCAATGTTCCTCTCTCTCTCAAATCAATAAATATATCCTCAGGTAAGAATTTAAAAATTAAAAATAAAGAAAAGAGACCTTAGAGAAGAGCCAGAGGAGCAGCACTGAGCACCCGGTGCCCCATCAGGGGAGTTCAGGGACTCCCCTTGCTGGCAGCCTGAACACCCGACAGTTAGCGTCATTCAGCCAGCCCGCCCCCAGCCTCCGACTGCATGCTGGCCTGGGGGATCCCTGCCCCTTTGCCGGGAGGTCTGTGCACAGGAAGACTGGACAACCTGCCCGCTCATCCTGCCCACAATTATTGTTGCAAATGAAGAGAGCGGCATTTCAGACAACTGGCATTTGACAGCTTGGCTGATTGATGTGTGTACCCATGAGAAGGGGAGCTGCTGTCTGGGAGCTGGGGGGGGCCTGTCAGTGGAGATTCACCAAGAGGCAGAGGCATCTGTGTGGAGTGCTCACCTGGCCTCCCGCACGCAGCCTGTGTGCCTCAGAAGAGCTAAAGAGACATGGACTGAAACCGCACCCACCTCACTGTTCTGCCAACACTCGAGGACCCAGCCCCAGAAACTGAGAGGTCCCCAAGCCCTTCCCCTTCTCCCGATTCCCCAGGAGGGCCCTGGCCCGAAGTCATTCCACCTTGCCGCTGCCGTTCTCCCCTTCCAGGTCTTCACCAGCGTCTTTCTCTTCTCAGGCCCCGGGACTGTCATCCAGGTGGGAAGGACCCTCTTTTTATCCTCAGGATGTAAGGCTTCCATCTCTCTCATTGCTGAGGAACGGAGTCGGGGCCCGTGCTTACTGACTTGCTTTGCTACTCAGAACAGCAAATCCCACTTCCTCATCACACCAGAAACTGAAGGCTTGTTTGTGCGGGGAGTCAAGCTTCCATTCCTACAAAGAACAAAGTCCAGTGAATGCTAAGAAGCTAGAGTACTTGCAGCCATCAGCCATAACTACGGGTCAGGGGGGGTGGTGAGCAGGGCCCAGGAGACTCGGGCCATTCACAGGGCAGCCAGGGAGGGGTGGTAGTGGGCAGGCTGACGGGCTCAGGCAGGAGCAGTCCTGCCACCTGCCACAGCACCCCGGGCCCACACGGCAGGCACAGCAGAAAGGCCTCCCGTAGCCTCTGCACTGAGCCAGCGGACACAGAAGAGGAGGGATGAGCACCCTCCCAGGAGGAAGGAAGAAGGCGACCCCCCACTTCGCCTCGCCACCCCAGATGCTCACTCTGCCCAGGGTGCCCTGTCTATCCTACCCCAAAAAATCTCTCAATGGTCTTGCTCTCCAGACTTCTCATTCTATCTTGGTGTGCTTAAAAGAAACCTGAGGCCATTTAATTCACAATAAAGTTTCATTGACAACATCCCTCCCCTTAATCCAAAGATTTTTGGTCATGTTTTTAGCCAGCAGTAAGATTCAGGGACAACTGCCTGACTTCCAGATGTGGAATCCAGAAGGGCCCAGGCAGCATCTTCTCTAACTTGACCTGTCTTCTGCCTCCCTCCACTTCATCCCACCCTATGACTCAAAGGTGTCTCCTTAGCAGTCAGCTCTGACAGTAGCTTCGGGCTCCTGCCTAGGGAGGGTCTCCTCTGAGCACAGGTTTACCTAGAAAAGGGTTGGCAAACAAAAATAAGGGATTCCTCTGAATCACCACTTGAGCATTTATTCCTCCTCTAGAATGGCTGTTTACAATTTGAGAAAAAAAACTAGCCGGCCATCATCCTAATCTACCCCACAGAGGAAAGCCCTTTATCCATAGGCTCATTTCTGTCAAAATTCGGGCAGGGATCACTCGCCCCCACGGCTATGAGCGCGGCTAACGCCAGGCACAGCGCAGAGGTGGTGTTCATTTATTTGACCCTGAAGCAGACTGACAGGTAACACAATTAACAACCCAGAACAAAAATCAGGAAGGGACAGAAAAGAATAGAATGACCCAAGAACAAAAAAGAAAAGCAGTAAGGAAACATTGAGAACAGACAAAACATTCCAGGAGCAGAAACAAGACAGGGCAGGTGAATCGGGTGGTGAAACCCCCTAGCCAATAAGGAAACCACAACTCACTAACATATAAAAAATAATCAGTAGAAACTTATACAACACACACTTCCCCCTCGTGTGGTCTGTTGCTTTAAAAACCAGTATCCGAGCCCCTTTCGGGTGGGAGTTGGTCCTGATCTGACTAATTCCCCTCCTTCTGGAGAGTCTCCGCAATATATCAATTGCTTTGCTGTAAGTTCGCTGCCGTCTCCTGATTTCCTGGCGACTCCGGACTCACAGACACTCCTTAGCCCATTTTACAGCCGGGGAACTGAGACTTGGCAATTTCCACCAGGTCACCAAAATAGCTGGAAACTGCAGCCGGGACCCGTTACCAGGTGCTGCAGACTCCAAACCCGGAAGCACAGCAGCCGCGCTGGGCGAGCTGGGAAAATTCGGAGCGAGCACGTGATGTGCCCTGCACTCCCGACTCCGAGCCCGCCCTGCCCTCGGGGACACTGTGCCGCTGTGGCGGCGACCAGAAGAGAGCCAACCTGCAGGGCGCAGAGGCCGGGAGACCCGGGGACATCCACGCAGGGCCTCGCTGGCGACAGGATCCGCCCCGATCGCTTACTCCCGACCCGCGGGAGGCCGCCTACCGCGGCCCCAGAGCTCTGGGCAGGGCCGGGCCTCCGCCAGGCGCCAGGCCAAGCCCAGTCCCCGACCGCGCGCTCCTAGACGCCGGGTCCTGCCTCCCCGGCTTGCGCCCCCTTCTTGGCTTCGCGGGCCCCAGGGTGGTCCCCGTACTTCCGGGTCCCGGCTGCGAGCTCGCGCGGAGGCCCAGGCGCGCCCCCTGCAGGCAGCTCGCGATGCCCGCATCCTCCCGGCGGGCGGAAGCAGAAAGCCGACCCCCGCTGTCCTGGGTCCTGACAGAGTCTCTCTAACCAAACTCTGTGAACTGTTCTCCACTCGACCCTGACTTTTGGACTTCCGTGTTCATCTCCACATTGTCCAATGTTAGCAAGACTCTTGCTAAGATGGTTTAGCCAGAGTCCCCCACCCTCGATATTTGATCACCCTAGGATCTGATGGGGTTCGATAGTCTCCGCAACCTGCCCCCACCCCCAGGTGATGTCTGATCACCCAGGTTGCCTTGGCAAGAATCCTGTTAGGTCAGTTTAGCCAGAATCTCCCCTCACCACTGATGTTTCCTCTTATTAATTTTCCATCCACGGACCCCCAACTTACTTCTTGGCTATAAATCCCCACTTTTCTCTATTGCATTAGGTGAGCCCAATCTCTCCCCTCACTGTAGTAGCCCCCCTTGAATAAGGTTTGCCTTTCTGTTCTTTAACGTGTCATGAAAATTTTTTATTTAACAGAATATGTTCTCTTGTAACCGCCCCCAAATGTTGCTCCATGTGAGTTTTGCTGGTTGGTCTTTGTTAAAGGATGGATCCCTGGACCCCCTGAATCAGGAATTAGGGAGAGGGAGGGGTGTAAGGTGAGTTCCTAGAGTGCAGGAAGAAAAGTGAAAGCCACAGTTTATGTTTATCTTAAAATAAAATAGGTGTTACTAATATTTACTATTCAAGTTGGCAGCCAAGGTGTTCCCTCTGCAAACCAGGCAGCGTCACAGAGCTGCCCAGGTGTCATCGTTGCTTCTCCTCCAGCCTAATGCTGAGCACTGCACGTTACACAAGGAGGTCGCATCCAGCCTTAATTAAAATCACACCCGAAGCTTAAAGCAGCCTAAGAGGCCAGCAAAGAAACGCCCCGCCCCCCAGGTCGCAGAACTGAAAACCCAAACACAAGCGGTCACAGGCGAACCTTCTACTGATGATCAGAATGGACAATCTGTCCCCAAACCACGAGATTATCAAGATGGCCAATTGAAATGTGATTTACAACAAATCAGCTAATAATAGAACAATTATTCTCTGCATACAAGAGATGCTCAATAGGAGAGCTCAATGCAAAGTTTGGGGACCCAACTCCGGAGCCAGGAGCTCTCCCCTCCACCTGTGTGGTGTCTGTGGTTTCTCCAAAGCACGTCCTCCTCTCTTCCAGAATATTTGTTTCAACCCTAGGGAAGTAGGCTGGCAAAGTTTAAATAAATAAGGGCTTAAGGAGATAAATCAACTTACAAAGCCAATCTGCAGAGTACTGACTTAAACCTGAGCTCTGCCTCCAGCTTTTGGGGAGCGACTCCATTTCCCATTTCCGTGAAGATACTAGAGCCACGGACCCCTCTCAGATCTCCAGCTCTTGCAACTTGTGAGCCAGGACAAACCCAACTCTGATTGGTGGAGGAGATGCACTGTTTCATTTTGCTATTAGAACACCCCCACTCCACCAGCGCCATTTGTCCCCTTAAAACCTCCTCCTGCAGCCAGGTGAAAAATGAGGTCCGAGGAGCGGGGCAACCTGTGCATCCGCACAAAAAGCCTTCTGTTTGGAAGGCGAGAAACCAAGTAGAGGTAAACCTGAGCAGTGGGATTTGTTGTGTTGGAGTCAGCATCTGAGGTGTTCTGAATGCTGCGCTCGGGGAGCCTACCTAAGACCTTGGAGTGGAAGCGGGCAGGCACAGACAGGCCCCAGGACAGGGAGGGAAACGCCCCACACCCACAAGGCTCTCCCCAGAGCCAGGATCCACACCTGCACCAGGTATGCAGGCTCTGAGTCCTGAGGCTGGACTAGCGTGATGGTTTCTTCTACCTGCCTTTGCCCAAGATAACGGAAGAGTCTTGCTGGGGTCTTGGGAAGACGCTGAGTAGGTCCAAGTGTTGACAGGCTTTACTGAAGGATGACACCTTGTCCTGGAGAGGTCTGAGTGAGGCAGGGAGGACCACCAGGAAGACGGCACTCAGGAGAGTGAAGGTCGGGAAGAAAGGCCGGAAGGGAACATTGTGTCTGTAGTACACAGTACTGTATTTACTAATTTCAAAAGGTCAGAGGTTAATGGAGTGTTGGTTTTGTTGTTAAGCAAGGCTGTGGCTTGGTTTGGCGTTTTTAGGCAGTGCTGTGGCACCGTCCACCATCCCTCCTGGAGGATGCTCGGTCACATCCAGCTGTGGGCCAAGCTCCATGCAAGAGGGAGGTGGGTGTCCAGCCCAGAGCAGAAAGGAAATGAGAGAAGAGACAGCTTTTAAGTGTTCTCTGTTTCTCTGCAATCCTTAAAAACGTTTCAGCAAGCTGTGGGGACCCTATCGAGAAGAGAGAATGGGCAATCAGGCAGAAACTGAGAAAAAACTTTGAAGAAAAGTTAAACAATGAATTCTTTCACTCACACGAAACACATGACCATTTTAAAAATGACCTACAGAATCACTGGGGGAGATAAATAAGGCTGTTTCAATGCAGAAGGTGGGGAAAATTATAAATGGAAACATCTTGGTTTTCTTCATTCAAAGAGAGGATTACTAGGGTAGAAACCAGTAAAAATGTGGAACTAATTATTACTAAGTCTCCTGTGTTTTCTCATGACTGAACCACATACACACCTCCCCACTGTCCCTCCAAGCTCCCTGTGGAACGGAGCCAAGGCTTTGGACCAATTCACTTATGGTTTTCCAAAAGCAGGTAACTGGGAGTACCCTACTCCAGACCAGCACCCCATGACTGGGCTGGAGCCCAAAGCAGCTCTACAATAACCAGTCCTAGCAGCTTGGCAACAAGGCTGCCCCTGTCAAGTGTAGCAGCCTGAGGCATGGACCTGAGTCCCATCACGAGCATCATCAGCTGACTGTGCCTCCCTTCCTCAGAGGGAACAGGAGGTGGCAGAGGGGGAGCCGTTCTCACGTTGTTCCTTACCCTGCAAGAGCATCTGACTCTTCAAGGTGCCACCCCAGCCAAGGAGCAGAAGGCAGGCCACAGGCAGGGGGCTGTGGACACAGCGGGGGGGCACTTGGCCAACTTGATCCAGTCCTCTTACCACTCACCAGCAGAGGGTGCCGGCAGCGGGCTCCATCCAGCCTCAAGGATGTGAAGTTGAAAGTCAGGACCCATGACAGAAGTACTGGGAAACCACAGCCAACGGGTGGAGGGGGCAGCCAGGAGCTGAAGCCTCAGGCCCTGCCCTTGTCCAGAGAAGCTTCCATAACAGAAGCTACCAGCTCTCAGGGGAGAGAAGCAGTGCTATGGCCTCTGTGACTTTGGCCCATGGAAACAGGAACAGCACAGAGCTCAGTTAGCCAGTGGAGCGGAAGAGAGGGCAGTGTCCTACAGCGAAGCAACAAGACAGGGCTCAGCCCCACAGCCGCGAGTAAGAGCTGGCGCTGGGGACCTGAGCTCACAGCTGACCGTCGCAGGGCCAGGGGTGAAGAGAGGCGCTCGGTGCACATACACATTGCAGAAAGAGACACCACGTAACCATGAGAGCATTCTTTTTTTAAAAAAGAAGAAAACTGAGCAAATATATACAAAATACTGTCAATCTCTCCTGGGCCAACAGAGCAGCCATCCTGATGCTGTCTGGGGTGTGCTTCTGGCCCAGCCCAGCGTGCTGGTCTCGGGGGAACACGTGCCACTGTTCCATGGGGTTCCCGTTCCAGGCACAGCACTGGACAGCGTCCGAGCACCCTAACAGCCTTTCCCTGAAGATTCCTGGCCCCAGCAGGGAGCCATAAGCGGAGCGTCCTGCCTTCCTGTCTCATCTCTCCCCACCCCCAGGATAATACTGCTTTCGAGAACGTGCCCCAGGGTGGTCCCATCAGACTTTATGGGCCAGGAGGGTGGTCAGCTTGATCTTGCCGTCCATGGAGGCAGTGAGGCAGGTCCCGCAGTCCATCGCGGTGCTCCAGTCCACAGTGACCACCGGGGCTCGGTGGCCGCCCAGGCTCAAGCAGCTCTCCAGGACCTTCTCATCCCCGCCCAGCTGTAAGAGGACAGGAGAGCGGAAGGGGTATGAGCACACACCATTCACAAATACATCCTCTGTATCCCCCAAACCACCTCGAGCCTGGGGGCTGCCACCCCAGTCTGAGGACATGCCTGGGCACACACGTCCACCTTCCCAGAAAGCCTCTTTAATTTCTTGGACTAGGAAACACTTTCATTGTCCTGACTGCAGTCACTCCTTCACCTGAAGTGGACAAGTCTCTGATACGCTCTAGGATACAGAATTTTCCCTGCCGCCTGTAACTCACTGTAGGTCCTGCAACCCTCCCACTGCTCCCTTCTGCCTTCCCCACTGCCCCGGACGTTATATCACACGTCCACTTCTTAGCTCTGGGTCTGCTCCCCGCAGGGATCACAAACTGCAGGAGGGCGCATCTTGGTCAACTCCTGCCGCGTGGCCGGCCTGCAGCTCCCAGAGAGCGCAAGCACCAGCGGGCCCTCCGTTGATGGACAAGCACGCTCTCCTCCATCCCAGGGCACAAGCAGTCCCGAACTACTGTGAGGTGAGGAGTCAGAGGGCCACACGGAAAGCAAACTAGGACCGGACTGAATAATAAGCGATGCAGCCACACAGGCCATCCATGAGCAAAAGGCTGGAAGTATATGTTTGTGAAGAAAACATCTCTAAAAATCACAAATTGCTTACATACTGCAAAAATGGGATCTGAAGTTCATCATACGTCTTAAGAAATTAGACCCCATTATTAGCACCTTAAAACTTATACAGAGGAAAATCTTTTTACCCATTAATTGGTTACAAAGCAAATCTGACTGCAAAACATATGAACTGATCAGGACAAATGACAAAGGCTGCATGATTAAAAGTAAAATACATATATGTACACACAGCATATATACAACACATAAAAATCATATAGAGAGCAGAGATTAGTCTACCTGAAAACCCAATTTTTAAATAATAAAATAAAATTAGGCTTGCAAACAGACTACACTATTTCCCAATAACAATTACAAGACATTATGGAGCTGAAGAGGGCAAAAGTCGCCCAGAGCAGCATCGTCTGCGGAAAAGAGGAGCCGCGCTGAAAGTGAGCCCAGACTTCCCAGGGTCAAGCTCGAGGCCAACAGTCGGGAAGGCGCCTGACTTCTCTCCACACTCCCCTCCCCCCTCCCCCCTCCAAGGCCTGCCTTCCCTGCCTCCCGACAACTCTCCTCCTCCTCCTCCTGCTCCGCCACAGGCTGACCTCCTAGGGGTCTTCCCCCACGACCCATCTCCCCAACTCACCCCCTCAGCGCTGCACCCTCCTCACGGCTGGTGCGCGTGTCTCCTTCTAACCTGAGTGTGAGCGCGAGGGGAGCAGGGCCAGGCTTTCTGCGGCCTGTGTGCACGCTGCAGGCCTGGGCCACCGGCCCCACACAACTGCGGTCCGCAGACGGGGGAGCCGGGGCACGGAGACCACAGCAGCTCCAAGCAGAGGGCCTTCCGCCCTGTGACTCTCCGTACCTAAGGAGTAAGCGTCACCACCGGGCGGAGTTACACCGAGGCCACCAACTGAATTCCCCTGGCACCAGAAATACGTATGCGCTGGGGCTGCCAACGCCAAGCCTCGGCTCTTGTCCACATGATAACACTAGTCAAGTAGACGGCGTTTGTAATGTCATACGATTATATAAAGAAGGCACATGAACCACAGAAGCTCTGAAGTGAGAATTAAAACAAAGTGGACGACTTCCATCCCGGTCTGACAAAGCCCACCCCCGGATCTGTCTCGGTCAGGGGTTATAATGCCCTCGACCCATGGAACGCCCAATAATAAATGTGTACCAGGTCAGTGTAACTAAAACAGGCCATGTAAGCACCTACCTGTTTGGTGCACGCTCCTCCAAACCACTGCACTGCCCAACCCTCCCCCCGTCTTAGTTTTCTATAATAGTTATTTTGGAAAAGGGGGGCGGCAGAAAAGGGGCAGAGTCTCATCAAAGAACAGCGAATGGACCAGCAGAGAAAGACGGGCATGTGGCTCTCTGTCCCCACTCCTCTGTCCACGCTCTGCTCTGCCTGAGCTGAGAATCAGCCCAGCAGCAAGGGGGCTTCAGGAACTATCCATCCTGGGTCAAAGGCTCCTCCCCAGCCACATGGGGCAGGGGTGGGCACAGAGGCCCATGTTCCACCTGGCCCAGCCCACCAGGAAGGAAGCTCCCTACCCACCACGATACCCCTAGGTACCTTGTAGATGACGCCCCCGGTGGCAGAACACGTCAGCATGTAATTTCCCTCTGAGTCGAAAGCGAAGAGCCGGCCCCGGGGAACTTGAACCTGCTTGTAGCCGCTGTAACCAGACAGCACAAAGGGGCCCGTGGCGTCCGCAGGGAGCCCAAACTCAGACACCTTCTGGCCACTCTTGTGGATGTTCCACTGGATGAACTGTAACCACAGAGCACAGCCAAAGAGCACTCAGCAGCGGGCCGGCCCCCAGAGCAGAGGCCATGGGTCCACAAGCCACTAGGACAGGTAGTGGGATGACCCTCGGTCTCATTTCTTCCCAACACAATTGAAACATTTTTTCGGGAAGAAATTCTAGAAAAAGGGTCAGCAACCTCACATCAACGTCTGGCCTTCCTCTCTGTCCTGGCCCCCGGAGGAAAAGAGTAGGCGGCTGCTTCTGCATGGATTCCTGCCTCTCCAGCAGGGGGAGTACTTCAAGTGACTGTTATTATTGGTGTTGTTCTAGTTATCATTAGGGTCAGAACCCCACCAGATTTTTCTGACTTAGGAATTGCCGAAGCAGAGAAGATAGATTCCAAATATACTTCCAGTTTCTCAGCAGTACAATCAATTGAACACAAGCAACGTCATTATAAACTGAACTTCATGTATTGCAGTGTGTATAATTCTTTAGCCTCCCCCAGGGACAGGCCACCTGGGTGTGACCACCTCTTTAATTGAGACCCATACCCAAATAAATAGGAAGTCAGGTTTTAACTTAGAAATCCTCTTGACATAGTTTCCAAATGAAGCATTCATTTTCTAATTACTATTTTCAAATGGATAATACAGGTAGACAGGAAGAAGTCCAAAAGCTACACATGAAAAGCATGTATGCTTACCCGTCTCTGCTGATCACCCCCTCCCCCCATCTCCCTTTCGGAGGGTCCCAACATATCTGACCAGAGAGAAGCTGAAAGGGGCACTCATTTTCACTTTCCTTCCCGCCTTCCTTTTTACGTTCCTTAACTCTGCTCAGGCCCACATGCCCTGCTCCGGGAAGCTGCCCCCGACGCTGCAGCCGCCTGATGACCAAACTCACAAATCCCAGCTGCCACAGCTCCATGCACAGCGGGATGAGTCACTTGCTACAACCAGGAGGGGGACAAATCTCAGGCCAGGAGGGGCCCAAGGTCATGGAGCTAGGAGATTACACCAGCGCACCGTGCAGTTCGGCTGCTCTCTAGGTGCTCAGATGCCTGGGGCAGGGAAGGGGAGGTCTTGGCCTACGGCCTGCGCCCCCTACCTTCCCGTCCTCGCCGATGCTGTACACAGCGTTCTCGTCGTAGCTGAACTCCACGGAACACACCTCCCCGCAGTGGGCCTTCCAGCTCAGGGCGCACTCGTGCTGCTGCATGTCTGGGGCAACGGGACAGAGAGGGCGCTCGGGCTCCTGCCGGGCCCAGGGGAGCGTCGCCCAGTGGGTGGGAGCCGCTCTGGCGGCAGCGGAGCCCTGCTGAAGAGGGTCACTGGGTGCTTCAGCTTGCTAATCCTCTTCTCCGTGGTATCATATCTCCTATTTAACGGACCTTAAAGAGAAGCTTCTTTCCCTGGGGCTGGAGTGAGGTTCAGGAACCCCCCCCGGGTGGGGCCTGAGCTCGTCTGTAATTCTAGGAGGGCACACGGGTCCTTCCTAGGAGGTCTCTGCAATGTCCCACCAGGGAACCTGCTAAAGATGGTCCCTCGTGCCCCTTCCGGCTCCCCGACACTCCAGGCCTCCTTGGGACAGGCTGGCATGGCACCCTTGAAGCAGCATGCCAGGTGGCTCTGAAGCACACTGTTTTACCCCATTATGGGGACAGGGACCAGCCACGCTGAGGACAGGACGGCAGTACTCTCGCATGTCCTCCTGGGTCTCCCTGAGGCGTGAGGGCTAACATGGGAGAGCGCAAGGCTGAGGGCTGCTCCCCTGCACCCCGCCTCCCGCAGCCAGGAACACGGACCCTGTGCCAGGTGACTGTGGGGGTTCTGAAAACAGCAGATTCTGACCAAGAGTAAGTTCTATCATGAGCACCCTGAACTGGGGTTTGGCTTATAATCCAGCTGGCAAAAGTCCAACTCCCTTCCCTGGGACACTTCGGGGGGGGGGGGGGGGGCATAAGCATGCCTGCTTACCAAACAGCCGGATGACACCGTCGGCTGCCCCTGTGACCAGCAGGTTCCCATTGTGATTGAAGGCTGTGCAGTTGATGGCAATGGGCCCTGGGTCCAGGGAGAACTGGAGCTACAAAATAAAACAAAACTAAATTTTACAGCGTAAGAGAATAATAAACCAAAATCGAAGACAAGTTTTGTCTGAAAGGGGGAAGGAGACAGAGACTAGGGAGAGGCACCCTGGAGCAGGCAACGTCCTGGTGATGCTCCGTCTCTAAACTGGGGAGGCACACAGTGCTCACCTCACGGCTTCCTTCCCGTCCTCCCACGCTCCTGTGAGTTCAGTATTCTTTCGTGTGCATTCAATATTTAATTCAAAATTTTAAAACAAGTAAACATAACATTACAGGTCATGGTGAGTGCCTTAGAGGAAAATAACCAGATTAGGGGGACCTAATTACACTGGCTGTGTAAGAAAAAGCACCCAAGAGGCGCTGGTGGGCAGATCTTGCCAGAGAGAGTGGGAAAGACCCTTCTAGTGAGGGGACAGCATGCAGGAAGGACCGGCGCTGCAGAGTGAGGACAGAAGTCCAGCGGGCTGAGCAGTGGGGAGGGCCAGAGCACAGGGCCCCAGGGGATGTGGATGGGACACCTGGACGAGCAGGAAGGACACACTGCAGTGTCTCCCCATTCCGGGCAGTGCCAGGGGACAGGGGTGGGGAGCACCATGGTAGCAGAGTGCCTACAGCTGTCCAGCTGAGGGGCACCAGAGAGCAGGTCCCGGGTGTGTCCCTGGAAATGCAGAGAAGTTGTCAGACTGGAGAACAAACACGTTTTGGAGGTGGCACTGACAGTGTATGCTCATGGACCGATCGTGTAGGCGAGGGAGGACAAGCCCAGAAAGGCACCCCATTTCCAAGTCAGACACATCTGCCTAGATGAGGAAACCAGAGGAGGAGCACAGGGCAGGGCGTGGTGGCCGAGAATTCATGGGTGGCCCTGACAGGCTTCGGACACCTGTACGCCTTCCGAATTGGAACATGTCCCATTTCACAGGAAGGAGCAGTAAGACACAAACTGAACCCCTGGGACATGGCCCACGTATAAGACAGGGACCCTTCAATGTCCAGTAACATCGAGACACTGTTCAACATAAAGGCTACACCCCCTCTGAGCACCAAAACCAACTTGAAGAAGAAACATCATTGCCTTTTAAACAGGTGGGTTTAAACATCATTTAGCTTTGTGAGGGCAGGAGTCCCCAGCCCCCAGGCCACGGATCAGTACCATTGTGTCCTGTTAGGAACTGGGCCGCACAGCAGGAGGTGAGTGAGAGAAGCTTTGCTCCCATTACCGCCTAAGCTCCGCCTCCTGCCCCCCCTCTCTGCCCCCGACTCCTGCAGTCCCTGGTTCCAAAAGGCTGGGGACTGCTGCTTGAAGACTTAGGGTCATAGCTGTAAGCATCTATTACTGGTTGGGTGGGAACGGGTCCCCAGTTGCTGATCCTCATGAAATCATCGGCCTGTGTCCTGACCACCTCTAGCTGCTGCTGCTGTAATATTTTTTATGCAATTCTAAGTTAACAGGAAGGCAGAAGTGTACACTAGCTGTCTCCTAAAAACTAAAGCACTTGAGTGCATAATGAAAGAAACCAGTCTGAAAAGGCTGTATGATTTCAAGTATATGATATTCGGCAAGCAGCAAAATTATGAAGACGGTAAAAAGATCCTAGATTGCCAGGGCCAAGTTGGGGGGCGGGGGACGAGAAGCTGGAGCGCAGAGGGTGTTTAGGGCAGTGAAAATGCCCTGTTTGATTGTGGATACATGTATCAGACCGACACCGAACGCAGCGGACTAACCCTAAAGGAAACTGTGGGAGTCAGAGGATGATGTGGCCATGCAGGGGCGTCAATTGTAACGAATGCTCCACTGCGCTGGGGACGCAGAGGGTGGGTGGCCGGGGGTATATGGGAGATCGCTGTGCCTTCCTCTGACTTTGCCAAGAACCGACAGCTGCTCAAAAATAAAGTATTTAAATATAAAACAAATTTGAAATAAGCCACAAGGGCCCTTGAGGAGGCCATGCGTGACTTCTAACCTTGAGGCAGTTCTGAGTGACTTCAGCTGCCAGCAGTCTAGCCCACTGGAGTACCAGTCCTTTTCAATACTTAACCTGCGGCATTTCCTCACAATGCAGAGTCTGAGGTGACCAGAGAGAGGGAGCGACAGAAGCAGAGGGAGCGCAGGCTCAGTGCCCCCCAGGAGCGGGACCAGCCCCAAGACCCACGGGGCAGGCCCGCACCTGCTGCTTCATGGTTTTCGTGTCCCACAGCAGCAGCTTGCCGGGAACCTGGTGCGTGCCCTTGCCGCTCACGTCCGTTGTGGAGAAGTCCACCTGGGAAGTGAGGCTCGGAGCCGCAGCCGAACAGACGAAAGAGGCCCCGTTGGGGCTGCATGCCAGAGACAGGATTCTGCAACACACGTGGGGCAGGGTCAGCAGTCCTCGCAGACCGAGGAAGGATGAGATGGGGCAAAGTCTCAGCAAAGGACGGGGCCGCAGAGCACAGCTGGGGCAGTGGCCGCCAGCTCACCTGGGCATGTCGTCATCGATGTTGATTTCGCAGAGATTCTTCTTGGCTTCTGTGTCATAAAGGCGCACTGTCCCCACACCACTGCCCAGCAAGAGCTGGAATGACAAGGGGCGGGAAGAACCGCATGAGGTCAGAGGTCAGGCCCGCTGGGGAGGAGCGCCGTAGGTGGGCCGGCAACTCTCCTGTGAGGTCTGGGCAGGCTGCAGGGGCGAGGCCCCCTCCACTCATCCCCCTAGTTCAGGTGGAATCTGACTAAAACAGATGTCATTTAAAAATTAAACAAAGCCACGAGAGCTGACCTTGAACAGAAGTAAAATCACAAAAGGAATCTGGGGATGGGAGAGAGGGAGCACCCCACATTTACCTGGAAAGGTTCTGCATGATTAAATGAGCCCTCTGCTCTTTCCTCCTTTGCTTTCCATTTTAAATCCCAGCTGTTCCAGCCCATCCTTCTCCCTCCTGATCCACCCCCCACCACCTCCTTGGGTGCCGCCCCAGCTGGTCATGGGGCCATCTGTGTGCCTGAGGACAGCTCTGGCTCTGAGCCTGTAAAGGCCTCCAGGAAAAAATAGAGGAACCTTCCCCTGCCTTCAGGAACTTATGGTTTATTTGGTGAAAAGCTTCAAAGAAAATGATTATCACCAGAAGAGAGCACCAGCAGCAGGTCTGCAGGGTAACCCCTAGGAATACTACCTATGTTAAGATCTTGGCCTTCACTTGGCAAATTTACACTGGGTATGCTGAGGCCCTAGTGCCATAACTATAGTGCCCGCAGTCATCAAAATTACAAAAAAAAACATAAAAAGTCTCTCCCTTGGGTTGCCTTCTAGGATCCCCTCGAAATGAAATACAATGAAAGAAGAAACTACAAAGCAACTTTCCTTCCCTAAGCCTGTCTCAAACATTCAAGTTCAGAAGGAACAAGAACACTGTACTGTCCCTGCAGGCAATCAGGCCCATGGGAACTGCCAAATAGGGCACCATCCCCCACCAGCCTCAGCAGCTTCCCTTGGCCCTGACCCAGGAAGGGGACTTAAGCCGCAGGAGGGCGCCGCTGAGAACGCTCAGGTGGGTTGTTAGAAATGTGGACACATGACAAGACTGCTGGGAAGCACAGGAAGCAGCCCGTCTCTCCCCCCAGAGAAGAGAAAGGGAGCCAGACCACCACACACAGGAAGGCGCCCTCCACCGTCTTGACTGGGGAGGGTTCTCCAGGTTCGCATGTCAGCTCTAGTTAGCCCAGTAACCTCTCTGCTGCCTCCAAATAGGAGTCTGCAGGGCCAGTCCAGGATGGGTGCTCCCTCAGTTCCCACTGAGAGAGAGAGGGAGGGGTCTGGCCAGGCTGCCCTGGCTCCGCCTGCTGGCTGGGGGATGGCCCTGGGGAATTCCTCCCAGACACAGAGCAAGCCATGAGGCGCTTTACTCACCAGCCTGTCCCGCTTGGTGGCCCACTCTAAAGACAGCAGCGGTGACTTGGAAATGGAGGATGCTTTAGTCTGCATGATGGGGTTGAAGGACCACACTTTGATGACCCCGTCCACGTCTAAGCTGGCAACCCTCCTCCCCGAGCAGTCCACTCTGAGACAGAAGGAAGAAAGACACTGTAACACCCTCACCACAGTCCGTCACCCTCCTCGGCTAATTCAGATGATGGCTCTTCCTGACTTTCTGACTGTATTTAATTTTATTTGGCTTACGCAGTTACTCTACTTTTTATTGTTAGAGTGCATTCTCCCTACTTACTAAAAGGACAAGTCTGCTGTAAACAACATGGCCCGTTACCCTGGCAGCAGCTGCATCCATCTCAGTTACTGCAGCTCAATCGCATCATTTTCCTTCTGCTTTGATTTAACCTCATGTTGTTTTGCTCATCGCGGCCCCTAAGTGCCCAACACCCACTGCTAAGGTTGCCAGAAAGAGCCTACTGCGAGTGACTGACCAGTGAGCAGTGGGCCTCCAACAGCGGACCAAAGGAAACAATACCCGCCGACAGGTTGCCCGAGACTCGCTTCAAACCAAAAAATAGAGAAAAGCTCTCCGACTCTGGAAGGAGGCCGGACTCCTCTGTCTGGGCCGATGGGAAGATTTAGTCCCTTGAGAAGGCTGTTAGAGCAAAAAGCACACAGGAGTCCCTGTCCTGCCACTGACTGACTAGGTGACTTTGAGCTGACTTTGTTATAAAAGATATTCCTGAAATGCCTATACTCCAATGACGAGTGGACTACTTCTAGAAATATTTATACGTTTATTTGTCTAAGAACTACTTATGAAAGACCTACTATGTGCTGATCCCTGCAGTAAAAACTGGGCATAGGAGAGTGAGCAAGATGCACTTAGCTCTGACCTTGGGCACCCAGTGTCTGGAGACTGGGAGCCTCCTGCTCTCGGCTCCGAGGCCCAACAGGGCTGTCAAAGCGAGGGACCCACCCACCCTCTGAACAGTGCACTCTGTGAGGGTTTCTTCATGAAAGGTCATGTACTTACCACGTCCAAGTAAAAACTTGTAAATGGTAAATGCAGGGTGGGGCAAGAGTAGGTTGACAGTCGTTCGTATGGAAAATAATAAAGGAATAAACTCTGTGTTTTGTGTACTCAAAACTATAAACCTACTTTTGCCCCACCTTGTCTTTATCTAAAATTCCCAACAAAAAGCAAATTAAAAGCGAGTGCGCCTTCGAGCGTTCAGGTAAAAGGCAACTGTTCCTAAAACTCAGAGTTCCATGATTCGAAAGGACGGAGAGGCTGCCGGGGCCTACTGCAGCCCTGAGCAGGACGACCCACACCCGGGTGGCAGCTGTCCGGCCCTCCTCTGACGCTGAGGGGTGACCACGGTCCTGCAGGGACCAGCCCACTCTCCACACCTCCTGCCAGCCACGCCCACACACGCAGCCCCCGGGGGAGACCGCCCCCACCCGGACCCACCTGCAGTGCATGATGGAGGAGTGGTGCTCCCCGTACTCCTCCTGCCCCAGCACAATGAACGGCTGCTCGGGCCGGACCCCTCCGCCCTCCGGGCCGGCCGTGGCAGCCCGAGTCAGCGTCTCCAGCGCCTCCGCGGGGAGCTCCGGGTAGGGCTCCGGCTCCGGGCCGCAGGCTTCGGGCTTCTTCTCTGCACACTGGGCCAAGCAAAGTGGGGGAGTCGGCTGTGACAGGCGTGCGCCGGGTTGGCCCTTCGCTGCGCCCGGGCGCACACCGCGGGGCAGCCGCACGCCGGGCTGCAGCTCCCCATGCGCGGCTCCGTGGGCGGCGGGTCCAGGAGAAAGGGCTCGGAACTGCAAGAGCAGGGCCCGGCTCGCCCCGACGAGGCGGGGGCCTGCTCCCCTGACGCCCCCTCCTTCCGCACCTCGCTCTTTCACAGGCGCTGCTGAGAGGGTCAGGAGACACCACCGTGACAGACCAGGCCCCTAATGCCTTTAAAGGCAAGTGGCCCCAGTGAGCAGACAAATGGTCAACAAGGAGACAGGCCAGAGACTCAGGCGGCAAGTCCCTTGGACTTCAGTCCACAGTGTCTGGCAGAACTGGAGGCAGCCTACACTGCCAGGAGGAGCAGACCCGGACCCATGTTCCGCAGTGAGAGGTGTCCCAGGGCTCGGCATGGCAAGGCTGGGGTCGCAGAATGCCACTGTGTGGGCATGTGGCCCTCTGGGCAGTAACTCCAGCACACGGGCCGTGGGGTGTCAGAGAAAAGGATCCTGAGATTAAGCACATCTGGGGATTCGGGGTTGAACCAAGGGAAATAGATCTCTGTCCTGCCAAATCTGAGAGTCCATGACACGGTAATATTAATATGCACAACTAACCTAACAGAAAAATGTATGCAAGGGCGTCCCAAAATCAAGTTAATCACAGAGCTCATCCTGTGGGAACATTTTCTGCTGGCATTTGATGGCCCCTATTTAGAAAATGCTACATCACAAAGCGGGACCACTGAAGAGCCAGGCAAACTATGAACAAAACAACTGAATGCAAGCAGTTAAACCCAGTTCAGCAGAACCACACTCTTACACAAGAGCAGAAATCACGAGAGACAAAGGTGGGCCCTGCACCACGCCGCCATTTTCCACGGCCCTCCTGTGGGTGTGCACGGGATGCTGAGGACAAGCCATACCTGCAGAGTCATAGACAAGAGCTCCTTCCTTTCCTTGCCGTGATCCTGCAGGCGCCGCTGACGGTGCTGTGACCAGCTGGATTCCCCAGCGGCCAGCCCGCTGAAGAGGCTCTTCCCATCCTTGGGCCCGCACGCTGGGTCCTTTGCCTTAGGGGTCTGGAAGGTGAGACACCAGGCTGTGAAAAGTCTCTTCCTGTCTGTGCCCACACCATGACACCTGGGCTGGGAGGGGAGCAGAAGCCAGGGAGTGGCTTCTCTGCGGAACAGCTCCAGGGTAAGTTTCCTCCCTGGCCATGCTGAGCAGGTAAAATGTTGCTATCTCACTGGTGGGCAAAGTCAAGGGTGAAACATAGGCAGTCTGGATCCCTTCCTTTTTGTTCTCTACTCCTGTCCCGAGAGGACAGGTTGCCAGCACTCCCCAGCCTGCCTTATCTCTAACACCTGGAAGGAGGTATACATGTATCTCCTTGATCTGATTGGAACAATTAACTTCAGTCAAGGGGGAAGAGATCAGTGCTCACTAAACAATGATTATGAGGCCGGTCAGGCCAGACACTAGGTGTTCTAAACATTTACAAGCAACAAGATGTTTGGGCAATACAAAAAAGGATTATGCAACACACAGTCACCTCTCTGGAGGGAGAAAGGAATGCACTGCCCTTTTGGGTCAAGTGTATGACTAAGCCAGCGAATGTGAATAAATATTCAGGTATTTGGAAATGACTACTAGGTAACCAGAAATTCTTCATAAAAATTATGAAAACTCAAGGACCTCTGAGCCAGATGAATTATGCAGGAAGGAAACTGGCATCTTGTGACTCCTTTTCCTTACAAGAGTAGTAGTGTCAACCAAGGTCAGAGCAAATAAATTCAGTGATCCTCACTCCATTCCCATGGAGAGAACATTCTTAATCAAGAGCCTTTTTATTTATTCATTTATTTAAAAAATATATTTATTGATTTTGGAAGAGAAAGAAACATTAATCGGTTGCCTCCCATATATGCCTTGACCAGGGATTGAACCTGCAACCTAGGCATGTGCCCTGACCAAGGATTAAACCTGAAACCTCTTGGTGTACGGGATGATGCTCCAACCAACTGAGCCACTAGTCAGGGCAATCAAGAACCTTTTTAAAACGAGTTGCCACCTCATCTCTTTTCCAGATTATCTGGCCAGGATCTGTTTTTCCAACCTTATTCCCACACACTGTGATGGTAAAAATATCCCTGTCTTTTTAACAGGATAGGGATGCAAAGAGCCACTCAGGTTGAGACCAACCTCCTGCCAGCCATTTATACACAAGACCTAAGTCCAGAGAAGAAACTTCCCCAAAGTCTCCTGTCCTCTCTAGTTCTGCTACTTGCTATTTCTTATGTTAACAATATTTCTTATGTTACGTTAACACTATTTAACACTATTTCTTACGTTAAAACCACTTAAGATGATTAACATAGATTCCTTGAGACCCTGGAGCCATGTGAACCATTAAGAACAAAAATTTTAAAGGACTGGAGCCTACTGTGGCTGACCTGCAAGGTATTTGTTAATTTTTGTTTTTCTGACTGAAGCAACCTCCAGTGATATCTACTCATGCTTGTGACAGATGTTTCTTCTAGAGAAAGTACTTGATTCTCCGAATTTTGGGAGAAGGAGGGTTCTTAGTCAAGACAAAAGAAACAACCTACAAAGAAAACCAACAGCAATAACAATAATAGCACTGGCATATTTTATTTGCTGAATGCTTACCACACACAAGGCACCATGCTAAAAACTTTACAAACATTCCCTTAAGGATGAAGGTGTTTTGTTAATGAAAAACTGAGGCTTAGAGAGGGTGAGTTACTTGCTCTCCACAGGTACAACTTGAAAGAGCTGAAATTCACACCAAGATCCGACAGCAACTCCTTGCTCTGAGAAACATGAAGAAAGCGATACCATGAAGGGAACATGTGGAAGAAAGTGACACTGAATAGAAAAGATAAGAAACGTCATAATCCTGACACTAAATAACATAACCAAGACAAGGCACTTCTCTCAGCACTCTGGCCATCGTTGGGAAGGACCCCATGGGCCACGGAACACTGGACAGGTTCCCCAGTTTTAGAAAGTGAAAGACTTTTCTTACTTCCCAGAAGCAAAGGGTAGTCAAGACAACTGATAACAGAGGGGTCCCGAGGGAACCACGGCATTCCTCACATGGTCCCAGGTGGGTGTACTCCCTGGGAGGTGATCCAAGGGCGTCAACCTCCAATCGCAGATCCATTGATTCCTTCCTATACCTAATGATCCAGAGAGCAAACAGCTCAGACCGAAGAATTCCACAGGGGTAGCTATACCTATATCAGATAAAACAGACTTAAGCCAAAGATCGTGATAAAAGACAAAAAAAGTCATTACGCAGGATAAAAAGGTGAATTTATCAAGAAGATATAACAACTGTAAATACATACACACCCAACATTGGAGCACCTATATGTAAATCGAATATTAACAGACCTAACGAGAGAAATAGGCAGCAATACAGTAATAGTAGGGAACTTTAATACCCCACTTTCAACAAAGGCTGGATCATCCATATAGAAAAGTAATAAGGAAACATTGAACATAAACCACACATTAGACCAGAAGGACTTAACGGACATTTACAGAACATTCCATCCAAAAGCAGCAGAATACATATTCTTCTCAAGTGCACACGGAACATTCTCCAGGACCACAGTCATGTGTTAGGCCACAAAGCAAGTCTTAATAAACTTAAGAAGACTGAAATCATATCAAGGATCACAATATAGAACTAGAAATCAATTACAAGAAAACTGAAATATTCACAAATGTGTGGAGATGAAACAACATGCCACTGAACAACCAATGGTTCAGGAAGAAATCAGAAGAGAAACAAAACATCCTGAGACAAATGAAAATGGAAACACAACAAACCAAAACTGATGGGATGTAACAAAAGTAGTTCTGAGAGGGAAGTTCACAGCAATAAACACCTACATTCAGAAAAAAGAAAGATTTCAAATAAACAACTTACACCTCAAGAAACTAGAGAAAGAACAAACAAATCTCAAAGTTAGCTGAAGGAAGGAAATAACAGAGATGAGAGAGGAAATAAATAAAATAGAGACTAAAAAGACAATAGAAAGGATAAATGAAACTAAGAGCTGGTTGTATTTTTTTGAAGAGAGGCACAAAATAGACAAACCTTTAGCGAGACTTACCAAGAAAAAAAAAAGAGGCCTCAAGTTAATAAAATTAGAAATGAAGAATTCCAAACATCTCTCCAAAAGCCTAACATTTTGGTAGAAGAGACAAAAGAACTGGCTGTAGAGGCCATGTTTTCTGAACCCAAAAGCGCCCATGGGAACTGCACAGCCAGCTATGCACACAGGGCTGAGAAGGAAGGTCAGTGTCCTGGGCTGACAGTTGTTTTCTACAGCGGTGGGATCCTGAAAAGAGAAGTCTCAACCACCCCGGAACCTACAGGTCTGACAGACTGATCAACCTGACCAAGAGATCTTTAAACTGGGTATTTGAGAAGAAGAGGGAAAGAACTCATATAAAACTGCATCCATGCCCAGGGAAAGTACACAGACCACAGGGGGATCCTCCCTTGGAGCCAGAGGTGGGAAAGGCTAGAGAAGGAAGACAGACACTATCTTCTCTCCTTATTTACCCACCGCACGTGATAAATGTCCTTTTTCAATGCTTGGTATTAAGAGTGCTCAATTCAACTGGCCCATACTGACGGGACAGGGCTTAGGATGGACTTCAAATTCCTCTAGCTGATACAAAAGCCACTTTTAACACTTCCCCAGCATGGACAGAAAATACATTAAGAAGTACAAGGTGGAGCTTCCCTCACAAGTCAAGATGGCAAGGAAGTTGTCCAGCACATTACCAGGTTGATGGACAGTATTCCAAAATGGAAGTGAACACTCAAACAGGCACTACCAAGAGGCACTACAATAAATTAACAAGAACTGCCTTTATAATGACAGCGCTGTTTATACCAAGAGAGCCATGAACCTAAGTGTGACCTGTCACAGTCTACTCAAAAGAGAACTTTTCCTTAGACTGTACCTAAGTTATTTACTAAACAAGGGTGAACAATAACTGAAAATGTGCTAAAAGTTGATAATAGCAGCTGTCCACAGAACACTTCAATAAGTAGGCTAAGGTAAACTTGTGTCTAGCTACAAATGTATATAACTTAAATAAGTGTTCACTGTGACATAACCAAGAATTCCAAGTTTTACCTTAAGAGCAAACTTTATAAAATTCTCAACTACTGGATTCATATAACACTGCAATGGCCCAAACTGTATTCAGTCATATTTCATCATAATCAACCTGTCTCCTACAGTTCAGGAGAGAGATTTTTTAACTGATGTTTTACCACCTGACGTCCGCGCTTGTCACTCTGAAGAAGGCTACAGAATACAGCTTATCAGGCAGTCACCCAAATGGGACAGGAAATAAGTCCCTGTAATCTGATCTCCCCAAAAGACAGACCCTTGAAACACAGAGGTTAACAGAATGATGGATGGGCAAGAAGGCTCCCTTTCACCATCCTGCTAAGAACCGCGGCGACAGCCCCAAGGGCAGCTGGACTTATCCACTGATGTCTCAGCGATGAGGTAACTGGAGAATACAGATGTTTGTGGACACTCTGTTTTCTTTACATGACAGCCAATTAGAGGTTATCTCTGTAATAAGTGATCCCCACGTGCAGTCCCACAGCTTACTATGTGGGTGTGGAAGGAGTGGAATTAGGGCTGGAGGGGAGGAGGGAGGAAAACTGCAGCTGAGGTGCCCTCAGGGGCTGCTGGCCTAAGGATCCCCCAGAGCCTGGGAACCGCAGTTTTACAGCTACTTCCATTGAGTGTTTAAATTTTGCCTTGAGACTCAGATTAAAAGCACAGAGAGTGTTTCACCATCTATTTTGCCACCAACAATGCTATGAACATTTCAGTAATAATGACAACAGTTACAACAACCAATTAACCACAAGTGGGCAAAAGACTGATGTGACAGAAATGTATACTGATATGTACAAATAATATTTAAAATAGGAAAGCTTAATCATTTTATGTGCTGCTAATGTAATAACATGGCTTATGGTGTTTTGTTCACTTATTTGTTACTAGTTTTAAAAAAAGAAGAAGTTCTAGCTTGGTAATGGTGAGAAAAAGACTATATGCTTAACATGTGCTAACTAATCAGTGTGTCTTAAAAAAAAACCAACATCATTTTCTACTGAGTTAAAAGCAATATATCATTAAAATCATAGGAATTGATCATACAACCTACTATATTTGGTATTAGTAAGAAAGCATACCAAATTGTACACTTAACTTTGGCCACCCATTGTAATAGAGGAATTAAAAAATCAGAATGCCCCCCTTAGAGGAGGGGGACCAGGATGGTGAGGGGTCTAGAAAACAAACGAGAAGTATAAACAGTTGTGGGGAGAGAGAGGAATGAACTGAGTGCTTAGCATGGAAAAGACAGTCAGGGTTGTCCTAAGAGAGGCCCTGGTCTGTGTAGCTCCAGAAAGCAAAGCTGAGATCAGTGAGTATAAATTATAGAGGTTTCTACTGACAGCTTTATAATGGGTGTTTTACTAAACTAGAGAAACACGGAGCTGAGCAAATTAAATTATATCTGGGTTGTAAACAATACAGGTGTGGATATATGTGGAAAGGGACTGGGGGTAGGTACGAAATAGAACCTGAATGCATATATAATTGTTTCCCTCTTAAAAGGTCCTCAGCTCCTCCACTACACTCTACCTGCAGAGCTGCCACTTGCCTATGGGGGGAGAGGCAGGGAAGGAGATGTGAATTTCACATCTCACCAGCACACCCAAGAAATCAGTCTTAGCGGTAAGGCAAACACAGCTCCACATGAGCAGTAGGTCTGAAAGTACGGTCAGGAGTTAGAGGCCTTTTGGCCAGGGCTAGAAAAGCGGGACTTGTGCTTACCGGACCACTGACGGGCTCTTTCTTAGCTGAGCTCTGAGCCTGAGGGGGGCCCTGGGCAGGTGACAACCTGGAGGGGCTCTTCTTGCTCTGAGGCAGCAGCGAGGACAGGAAGCCCACACGAGGTGACTGAGAGAGGGAAATGTTCCTCTGGCTACACATCATGGCTCTGGACAGGCACACACAACACAAGGTCACGGGGCTGGAGGGGGGCATGGGAGAAGCTGGAGCACAGAGTCGCAGGGCCGTGGACAGGGCCAGTGCCCGGGCCGTAACCGGGCTCACACGCCCAGGCTGCCATGGGGCGTTACCCTCAGCACTACTGCATGTACCAGAGCGGGCCGGCCACCTGCGGGCCTCTTCCGAGGGCCTGGTAAAGCTCAGCTGCTCTGCTTATATTCATTTCAGGTTTGAAGTCATAATCCGGACATGCTGGCCTAAATAAAATATGTCATTAAAATTAACTTCACCTGTTTCTTTGTACTTTTTTTTTTTTTTTTAACAGAGCTTCTAAACAATTTTTAATGACATTTCTCGGCTTGCGTTTTCTTCCCGTCAGATGGTGCTAGCTCAGAAACTAGAGCGTTTCACCCAGCGTGGGACTTGGCCAGGGGTGGGTTTGGAATCTGAGTGGGTCTGCATCCTGACGCACCCTCACTCACCGCTCGCTGTGACCTCTCTGTGCCTACATCTCTTCAGCTGCTGCTATTGTTATTACTATCAACCGGGTCTTCCGTGTAGCTGGCTGCCTGTTTAATGTCATTCAAATGCCTCTCGCCTATCTGCCTACCTCCTCAAACGCTCACAGGGAGCAGGTTTCTACAGTGGAACGCGTCCAACCTGTGGCTGCCAATCTTTCCAGCCACGGAGCAAGCAGCGCTTTCTATGCACAAAGACTTCCCAAGCCTTTAGGGCAGTGATTGTGTTTATTTATCCAGGCTGCACACACACACCTGGGTGTGCAGGCCCCTGGCAGGGCTGGGCAGCCTCAGAGGACCTCAAAGGCCAGGGGAGCTTACTCAGAAAGCTGGGAAGCAAGGACAGTGAGCGCAGGGGTCTCTTGGGCAACCCTGCACCTCCAGGAGCAGCAGGGGGGCCACGGCGAGGTGCTCCCCAGGTACGCGCACAGGGGCCAGAGGAGAGGAGGGGGCTAGGCACACACTCACAGTTCCGAGTCCCCCAGGCGGTCCATGTTGGAGACATAAGGAGGCAACTTGTGTTGAACCAAGGTCTCTTCCTCTTCCGGTTGCTGCTCTTCTTTCTTTAGCCGGTGGATTTCGGCTTGCAATGCAAAAAGCTACACAGAGATGGGGCCGAGTGAATGAATGACATCACCTAGCCACGGAAGACTAGACACAGCACAGCCAACACCCAGCCTCAACGGCCCCAAAGGCCACGGGCCCTCAGTCTCAGGGCGCCTGTCCCGCTTTCTGCTCACTGCAGGTTGGGAAAATGGGAGAGTCCAGCTGCTACTTGACTACAGTGAGGTGAGAAACTACAAGCTGTCAGCAATACAAAACCCACTATTTTTTCTCTTTTTATCATTTGACCCGCTTCCCGTTTATCAGTTGACTTGCTTCCTCCTGAATTCACTGAGAAAAACAGCTCCACCCAATTCTGCTTTGCCCTTGGGAATCTACAAAATCAGACTTTGGAACTCTTGTGGAAAAATTTTTTTAAGTCAGGTTCAGAAGTTTTGACCATTTGCCTGAAGAACATTATACACACACACCCCAAACCCACGCATCTTAAACTCCCAAATCTAAACAGTTTATAACTTTTCTTGTTCTGAAAATCTTCCTTTTTCTAAAGACATCTTAATTTCAAGGACCGATAAATGCTCCTCAGGCAAAACGTAAAGGCAAATGTGGGTTCCCTAGGCTCTAGCATTTTATTAAACTAGAGAAACACAGAGCTGAACAGAACAATTAAATTATATCTGGGTTGTAAACAATACAGGTGTGGATATATGTGGAAAAGGAGTGGGGGTAGGTACGAAATAGTACCTGAATGCATATATAATTGTTTCCCTCTTAAAAGGTCCTTACCATTACTATGTCATGCGATACACATGACTTAAAATATGAACCTTGCCTCCAGTTTTCAAAGACTGTCATAGCCCCCGAGGTACCAACACTGATTTTCTGGTGACTCACTCTCTTGAGGTCAGTGCTTTCCTATACTTAATCAGCCCTCCACTGCCACTACCTCATTTCAAACATGAAAGCAGAAGTACTTCCCAAGAAGCAAGTGTGCCCAGAACCCACCTTCTGACGCAGAACTTCATTTTCTTCTTGCACCTGGTTGGTTCTCTGGCACTCCGCGTCAAAGTTCAGGATCACGGGAACTGGTGCACAAGGTTAAAGAATAAGCCTGCCTGTGAAACGATTCAGAGACCTTCCCAAACTCCTGACACGGCAGCGTCACCCCTGAACACAAGATGTGGGGAATGAAGCACAGACTGAGGGCTGTGTGCTCTTCTCAGCTTTATGAAGTAGACAGACACACGACGATCTGCCCGGCCAGCCCACGGAGAGGACATAAACCCAAACCTAAGAGCTCTCTCCCCGGGCCAGCTAAAACAGCCGGACCAGTGGGCTTCGCAGCCAGCCTGAGCTTCAGCGACACTCAGCTAAGAGCCAGCGCAGGGGCCACTGGCTCTGCGGGCAGGCTGCCAGCTGCTCCACCAGCTGGGCAGGAGGACCAGCCCCTCGGCTTCCCCCGCCCAGACTGCGCTTCTCCCTGGCAAAGGTTCAGGCTGGGGAGAAAGCTTCCTGCAGACTGTGCGGCCACATGCCACCACGGGAGCACCCACACTGTAGGTCAGGGTGTCAGCCTTTCCCAGCCACCGCAAGCAGCCTCAGTCGGGAGGAGCAGAAAGCAGGCAGGGCCTCAGTGCCGAGGGAGTGAACAGGGCCTCTCAGGGGCTCTGGCTAGCACTGACAAGACCTGGAATGACATTTTCAATTTCCCCAGAGGGCCCGTGTGGTTGTGCCATCACCGCCTCTGGCCTGAGCCCCCTCTGGTTTCCCCTGAAGGCCCCCCGGGAAGAAGAGCAGTCGCAGGGCCAGAAGAAAGGCAAAGCTGGCAAGAGCGGAATTCACAGCAGCCACAACACGAAAGGAAAGGGCCCCCCTCCTACCTCCACCAGCAGATGTTCCTCCCAGGGGCCAAAACGGCCACCGTGGGTGGGCCTCCACAACGCTCCACTTATCAGTGACGCACCAGGCAGCCCCATCAACCCAGGCTCCCTTCTCCTTCCTGAGAATTCCAGCCTAAAGCGCATAAGCAATGGATGACGGTCCCAGGCCACAGGATCGCAGGCATTTCGTGACAAAATGGTCAATGCGGTAGTCTGTAAATGATTTATATTCTCTCTTTCTCAGATCACCACACATATGTTCTTATAGCTGCTCTGTTCTCTGGCAAGTTGAGGAACAGAGGTCACTGGCAGAGAAAGCGACCCAGACACTACCCAAGAAATGTTCTCACGTGCTACCTAATCCTGACAAAGGCAAGTGACAGCCCAGCAGGACACAGAGAGCGTGCTCTCAAGGATGGCTCATTTCACTAAGCAGCAGCTGCCTGCCAACCCCCGCATCTGCTGAGAGAGGCCCTCAGCCAGCTCGAGCACCCACTACCCCTACAGGCCCCACCCACCCACGCCTGCCGGCTATCACTTCAGCAGCAGAGTGTGAGACCAAGACTCAGGATTCCCTGGCTGAATGACAAAAACAACCACAATCTGTCCAGCCCCGCCTCCCATGACACATGACAATGATCTTTGGGCATCGTGTAGAAGAAATGGTTGCATCAAGAGCGATGACCACGGATCACATTGTCTGGATGCATCAGGTGACGCCCACAGCCCCAGGCAGCTGAAAGGATATGCATGCACTGAAACAGGACACTCAGGAAGTTGTGCAGGGACACAATGAAGGTGTCGGCCCACTGTCGAGAAAAGTAGGGGGCAAAGGTGGGGTTGGTGTCTGGGGACGGCAGGAAGGGCAGGACAAACCAATCCTTCCACTCGGCCTGGTTCTGGAGCTCCGTGGCCTGCTTTGCAAAGAACTCCTGAGCCTTGTCATTTCTGTTTGTCTGCCAAGACACAGAGGAGGTAGCAAGGAGGGGGAGGAGACAGAAGTCCAGAGGTAAGATTCCTCATCACTGCACAACACAGAGCCTCTGGGCATCAGCTAGGTAAGTGGCCAAACATGATCTGCGAACTGGATAAATAAAGGAAATCATCACTCTTTTCTCAAGTTCCTCGTAATTTCAAAGAAGCTGATTTAAACTGAAGTCCTGATAATAAATGCCACCCTAAAATTAATTCCTAGTTGATTTTTAAATAATCTAGCTATTTCCCCAGGTCAGCTTATAATCTTTATTACTCAAACTTTAACCCAGCTACTTAAGTCTTTAAAACACCAGCCAGGCTTACAACAAGAGTAGAAACAAGAATGAGGAAGACAAGTCAGATGAGCTACAGATAAGAAGGGGGAAAAGATTAAGAAAACAGTCAAAAATAACTCGCACTGTGACACCTTCCACCCTTTCCCAGACTGAGAGAGAGAGAGAGAGAGAGAGAGAGTCCTCCCTTGGGGCGAAAAGAAAATCTGTCTCTGGATCAAATAACTCTTTCCACCAACAAATCTCTGAACCAACAAGCACCTGAATTGTGTAGACGAGATAAAAGCGAAACAGGCTGGTTTTCAGCTTGTTGATGGTGGGTCTGTATATATCCTCCAGGCGGCTGAAGAGTCGGCGCTCCAGGTAGCTCCAATAATCCCGCAGAGCAGCCAAGTCGTACACCTGCATTAACTGTTGCAGCTGGTCCACAATCTTGTCCACCTGGCGAGAGAAGGCGGTGAAGGACGGAAGAGAATTCTACCCTCACTTCACTGAGTTAAGACAGCTTTTTCCTCTTGCTATGGCCTCTGGATGTTAAAAACAAAATGTATGTTGGCAATCTATAAAACTTTAAGAGCTTAGTAATGTCATAGCTTTTAAGTTATTTTCTGATGTTAGATATATGGCTTGACCTTCTAGTAAGCGTGGAAATTTCAGGTATAAAAACACTGACTCAGGAAGCAGGACACATGGGTCTTGGTCTTCTTGGAAGAGAGAGAGGGAGACAGTCTCCATGCCCCTCGTCCCAGCTCCACCACTCCGGGAGGTGCACTGCCTGACTCCTTCAAGTCATCCCAGCACCCCCAAAGCCCTTGCAGCTGCTCAGAGTGTCAGCCAAAGAAGTCACCCCCTTGGTAGGCACCATCACACCAGAGTACACAATCTAGAAAAGGTTTACGGCTACCAAACCCAATGCAACACCCCCACTTTACAGATCGCGACACTGAGGCCTGGAGAGCTCATATGCTTTGCTTTTGCCACTAAGTAGCCACTAACTTCCCAAGACAAGCCCCGCCTCTCCTCGCTCTCTTGCAGCTAGCTCCCTGCCTCGCTCTCCATTCACCTGTCAACATTAATTGAAGTCAGCAAACATACACGTATAAATTCCAAGAACTTCTCAATGGGAAATCAGGTCTCAGCAAGGGAAATATAAAGTATTAAAATGTGCAACGAGGTCTTCCTTAACTGCTGAAGCAAAATTGCCAGTGAGTCACCTACAAGGACATTTTAAACAAACACCGCAGACACTTGAACCCAGCTATCATTTCGGGCTGCAGACCCTTTGCTCCCAATGCCATCGGGAGGCAACTACAGAATATTTGTGTTGCCCACATTCAACCATCTACCCAGCCTTGGCTCGGAAAGCCTCATCTCCATCCCGGCCAACGTCGGGCCAGCACCTGCTGGAAAGCTGGGGTGGAGCACGGAGCCCTGAACCCGGAGTTAGGGGACATGGGCTCCAGCCTCCGCGACGCTCCCGACTCGCTGGGCAACTTCAGGCAAGTCATGTACCCTATCGAGGCCTCAGTTCCTCATCTGTCAAGCGAGGGCCAGACGCGCTGAAGTCGAAGGTCCCCTAGCCCGGTGACAGCGCCGCTCCCGCCCCAAAGGACAGTGCTGGGGAAGAGCCCGCTCCAAGCTCCCTCGGGGCCGCCTCGGCCCGCGCCGCGCCCGCCGGCCTCTCACCCGGAACCCCTTCTCCTTGTCCGCCTTGATCTCGGCGTCCAGCTGCCGCAGTGTGTACGTGAAGCCCCGGAAGAGCAGATACTCGCGAACCAGTTCGTCTGTGCGCTCCACGGCCTCCGCCATCGCTGCGCGAGCGCCGTGATGGTCCGCGGGACGCAAGGCACGGAGGGGCGGGGCCTCGGCCGCACAGGGCGGGGCCAGGCATGGGCGCCAGTTACGTCACGCTGCGACCGACCTACCAGCCCGCACGCACTCCGCGCCGCGCGCCTGTGGCCCCGCCCAGCTGTTTCGAAGCGCCACCCAACCTGACGAGTGACTGAAAGATGCAATACTCTCCCGAGCCTCCAGGCCCAGTAGCGGCGGCTTTGTGGTCTGAGTTCTTGAAAGTGGAGCTGCCATTCAAGTCATTTAGGGCTGGATCTCGGAGAACGTCCCAGATAATCTCGAGACGGGCAGGGCGCTGAGGTCCCCCTGCACATTGACATTACATCACGGAATCCCCTAAGCTCTACTCCCATTTTGCAAATGGGGAATCTGGAGTCCCCAGAGGTGAAAGGACTTCTGTTAAGTCACACGACCAAGTGTGCCATTAGAGAGTTCTAACTCCCCCCAGAGCCCTGCTTGTGATATTGTGCTGTCATTCTGCAAGATGGTACCATTGCGGGAAACTTGGTGAAGGGTACATGGGCTCTCTTTGTATTATTTCTCACAACTGCATGTGAATTTACAATTCCCTCAAAATAAGTTTAATTTTAAGAAGTGTGATACAGAACTATAGATGCAATATGATTGCTTTACATAGTATTTTTATACATGCATACACAAAATATTTACAATTATTGGTTTTAGATAGTTGTATTGGATTTTAGTCACTTACTACTATACACATTTTACTTAGGTGCATTTGTATCACTGCTTAAAAAATATCAAATCAATATTTAATAAGAGAAACTTACCAGTAATCAGGCGCTGCAGTGATGTATTTTCTGGCTACAACTTTACAGTATAGTTGACACTATTCAAGATGGGAGGGGCACTGTACATTTTACTTAGAATATACCTTGTCCTTGTTTGGCTCAGTGGATTGAGCGTCGGCCTGCGAGCTAGGTGTCGCTGGTTCGATCTTCCAGTCAGGGCACATCAGAGAAGGAAAACTCTGATTCCAAAAAACCTCCGCTGCCTTGCGGCATACCTCTTCAGGGGAAAGGCTAAGGGAGTAAACCCCGACAGAAAATCCGGAGCCGGAGTCCCTAAGGCGGTTTGACGTTGTAGTCAACACCGGCAACTCCTGCGGCGCACCTGAAGCCAAGCTGTATTGACTCCGTCTTTCCCTTGGATCCTTCAGCTGCGAAGAGAGGGGGGGTCTGCTGCATGGGCAACAGCAGACCCTCCATATCAACCTGCCCAGGCTCTGTAGCTTCAGCTTCACTGGAGAGGACACTCCAGCGTCATCGCAAGATGTCGATTCAACACGGGAGGAGACAGATACCGTGTCACTCCCGAGTCGGACTGCACAGCCATTCTCGGCGGTGCAGATAGACTCTTAAGAAGCTACACCATCGTCTCTCGAGACAGACGGCTGCCAACGGATTGGATTTTATGGGTGATTTCTGACTTTGTCTTTATACTTTTTAATATTTTTCAAATTTCATACTATGAACACAATTATTTTATAAATATGATGAATATCTTTAAACATAGCATGTTCACTTGTCATAACAACCGTATCTTAGTGCCAACTCATGCAAAGATTTTATCAATCCTAAAACTTTTAAATATGGACTACTGCTAAAGTAGGAATTCCCAATCCTGAGCTTATACAATTCCGTTTTTTTGAACCAAATACAGGATCTCACACCTGAGCTCTAATTATCAAGTTGCATCATTTCTCTGACTCCCAGCTTCTTTGTGGCCAACATAGAGCCCTCCGGTCAGAAGAAACCTGCTCCCTCCAGCCGTTACAGTCCCCGGGCCTCATGCTGGTATCAACACCTGCTGGGAACCTTGGTCTGCCTGTTTAGAAATCATAGGTCCCAAAGACTGAAAGTGAACCACCTCCCCTCGGAACATTGTGACCATATCCCTTGAGGAGTAGTTCAGGTTAGAGTCAGCAAAGTCCCCACTTGCACAAAACAGAAAATCACCAAGAATAGAATTGGACTTCCAGCAATAGGAATCCATCGGTTTATGAGTCCATAAAATCATTCACTTTCACTGCTGGGACAGTTCAAACCTCCTCGGTTAATAAGTCACATTGCTTTCACACAAACATCAAGTGGAGGACAGCACAGGGAATCCCATCTCTGTTGGCACACTTCCTAAAAAAGCAACTCTGCCCAGTGCACTCCTGCTTCCACCTTCTGCAACAGCTGGCCAAGCTTCTCTGTCTGTCTCTCTGTCTGTCTGTCTGTCTGTCTGTCTCTCTCTCTCTATATATATATATATATAAATATAAATATAAATATATAATTATTTTTATTTATTTGTAGGGAGAAGGGAAGGGAGGGAGAAAGGGGGAGAGAAACATCTCCCTCTAAACACATTTATCGGTTGCCTCTCCTACACGCCCTGACCGGGGACCCAACACGCAACCCAGGCATGTGCCCTGACTGGGAATCAAACTGGTGACCTTTCACTTTGCAGGATGATGCCCAACCAACTGAGTCACACTGGTCATACATATACATATATAATTATTCTGAATCTCTGGAGAACCCTAATACAACTTGCAAAAGGTTTTTTCACTTTCAAATAAATTCACTATTCCTTTATAGTTGTCTAATGTGAGGGATAGTGTACAGCGGTGGAGACTAATGAGGTAGATTTCCATGTACAAATATAAACGCACCCCTAACTCATACTACTGAGTGAAAACAGCAAGTTGCAGAGTGATACTCCTATGTCAATTTCTTTCCTCCAAAACTCACAGGGAAGATACCTGTAGAAATGTAAACATCTAGCAAGGGATCTGGAAGCATCCATACCAAACTAATAACAGTTGTTAATTTTATAAAGGTGAAGAGAAGACCAGGGCGGAGTCAAAATGTTTTCATTTTGCAAGGGGAATCTGTATTGTTTGGGAAATTAATATTAATTTCATAAAGAAAATTAATCAAGGAGTTGACCAATGATCTTATTTACAAGAACTGAACTCGCCTGACCCATGGTCAAGTTACTGTGGGGTGTGTGTAGGTACTTCAGAGTATGATCTATGCTACTGTGAGGAGGGTTCTTTAGGACAGGATCTGTGTTACTGTGGGGAGTATTTCAGAATAAGATCTATGTTATTTTGAGGGGGGTATTGCAGGACTGGATCTATGTTATTATGAGGTGGGTATTTCCGGGCAGGATCTATGCTCCTGAGAGAGAGAGGTCAGAGTCAGAAGGTGATGGTGTGTCTATGGATGCTACTGCGGAAAACTCTGATTATATCCAAAGCTGGTGAGAGGCCAGCAGGAGGTCACAAGGTCACCAGAAAGTCCATGAGCAGAGCCCTCTTGCCTACCAGTTGTGGGGGAGATTGACTGAAATAGACAAGATCTGCAATTTCAATAAAGAAATCAGACTGCCATAGGTAAAGAAGCCTCTTAGTAACATTACCCCACCATTGCATTTCTTTAGGTGCAGATCTGCTCCCCAGTGAGATGCATCCGGGGAGGCAGGTGTATGGGGTGTGGTGGTTGAGAGATGGGGTGGGGGGTGGTGACTAGGTGAAAGGCGGAGCAGGTCTGTTTCTGAACCTCCGTGTGTCCTCTCCATGCAAAGGTAAGGCTCTCCAAGACAGAGCTGCACAGATTCCCGAGTGCCTGTTCCAGTGAGGTCCCAGGAATGCTGTGATGGGGTTGGTGGTGGGAGGTGAGGAGCAGGGCCAGGGCAGAGAAACCAGGGAGTGGGGCAAGGGGGAAGAGCAATTCCTCAGGGGTCCTCAGAGACCCTGGGTCAAAGGCAGCCTGAGAGCCAGCACAGATAGAGCCTTGACCCAAGCAGAATTTTAAAGTGAAATCATCTTACATTTATCTTGAAAAGGAGAGGAGAACTGACTCTTACTCCATGCTTTCTATGGGACAATTTCTTTATACATAACACATTTAATTAATTAATCAATCAATCAATTAATTAATTAATTTTATTTAGGGAGGGAGAGAAAGGGGTTAGAGATAAGAGGAAACTCTTGGACCAACTCCAGAGCCGATAGGAGAAAAGAAAGTGGGAAAGGGGGAAAGGACGAAATGGGGAAAGGGGGTGAAGAGGGGATAAGGGGGGAAAGGGGGGAAGTGGAGACTCTCAGTCACCCACAAGGGCCTCTGGAAATCACCTCTCATTTAATTTAATGTTCCACCAAAATCCGAAGTTGAATGTCAGGAGTGCCAACCGCATGCCAGGTACCCTGTTTGCATGCTGGTTGGCTGGCTGAAACTGGAGCTCATTGGCAGGTGAGTGGAACCAGTTGGGTAACACCCATTTAGTTCTCTACGGGCACAGACGGGCCATGTGGGGATACTGAGGTGACAGAGGTATCACCTCCCTGTTCAACTCGGCCTCCACATGAAAAGGAGCCACCACCTAGCAAGGTGAAAAGGTCAGCCCACCACCTGCTCCTGACCCTTACCTCCTCTCACCTTGCCCCCTTGTGTCCTTCAAACCCTAGTTACAGTGTTTCTTCCAATGCTCGCACTCCTATTGGCCTGCCACAGCGCATCCCCATTGGCTGTGGGGAGTGGGGACATGCCGCGATTGGTCCGTGTCCATGCTGAAGTGCTAGGTCTGGTTTTTTTTTTTTTTTTTTTTTTTTTGTTGTTGTTTGGCAGGGGGCAGGAGCCGTGGTTCCCACTCTAGCTGGCGCAAGGCCAGTGATGACATCGCTGTCACCGCTGTCAGGGCTTCACGCGGCTTTCTGCGTGTCCGAGGAGAGGGGACGTCGTGTGCATAAGTGCCCATCCCTCAGAATGTGAGTATCGATAAAGGCTGAGGTTATTGCACCCACTCATCTCCAGAAAGGTGCACTTGGCCTTGTGGGTGTTTACTTGCATGCGAATTGAGTTAAGCTGGTGCGTCTAAACAGGTGAACATTTAGGTCTGGGGCTAGACTTCAATACAAACATTTATATATGTCATTTTGACTACCTACATATTTCTGAGAATGACTTTTTTTTTTTACATGATCTGATAGGTTTGCCTAGGATTTGAATGGATCACACTTGATTCAGTTTCTCTGAATCTTAAAAAAAAAACTTAGTCTAGGGAGTTAAAAAAAATGTCAGCTCTAAGTGAGTATTAAGTGGTGTTTTAATAGGAAGGTATCTGATAATGAAAGTATGCTTTGGTTTATAGACGAGAAGTAATACAACTATGGCATGCAGTAGGTATATACTACCTCTGTCCTGGGTTCTCTTGTTTCTCCCACCTTTAAGACACTCAAATCTGCTCTGTTTTCTGAATCAAAATAGGATACACATATGCAGTCGTAGCGAAAGAGCCACTCTTGGAATAAGGCCGAAAGGGGTCCTGCCCTCCCCTCCCCGATCCTAGACTGTGACGTCTGTGGCATTTGTCCAGGGCGATTCATCCCTTCACGCCAATCACAGGCGCGGACGGGACAGATTCAACTGTGTTATCGCAACAAAGAGCTCCGTCTGAAAAATAGCACCCTAAGCTGCTCTGTCTGAGAAATATCACCCTAAGCTCTAGTCAGGTCCACAGTGCAAGTCAATAAAGATAACCTTAAAAGAACGTTTTGAGGAGAATCAGCAAATCATTCGTAGTGGAGAGCGAGAGGCAGCATTTAGGAGCAGGATACTTAAAATTGCCTGGGGTCTAATCAAGCTCAAGAGCGAAAGGGTCTTCTCCCATCTTTCGTGTGCCCCACCCCCACCCCAGAGTCTCCCAGCTCCAGACCTGGAGCCTGGGGCGGGCGGGGTGAGGTGGAGGCCACAGCGGCCAGTTGCTGGGCAGGATGCTCTAGCGCCACTTTCTCCCCTAGCGGCGGCAGTGAAAGCTGCCCCCAGGGATAGCAAGTAATGGGAGGGTCTGCCCCCTATGGGACAAGCAGAGGGCTGCACCCAGTGACTAAGTATTTCGGGAGTGTGTTTGGGTAGGAGCCTAGGAGTTAACCCAACTTAATGGTATTGGCACTGGGAGAGCTCCAGATCTCTACAATCCAAAGGCCTTTGGTAACAGTATTTCTAGACTATTAGAGAATTCGAGATCCTGCGAGGGCCCTGGTATTTTTACTTCCTTTCATTGACTTAAATTCCCTGGTGTCCAGGCACCTTCATTTTTCTTTAATTTAAATTACTAAAGAGAACCTGAATCCTTAGGTTCAGAAGGTTCCCACGTTGCCTTAAGCAGTTCAAACCCTTCACTGTTTCACTTTGCTTCCTATGAAAGATTTGCTGGTGTCTGGAAATTGGAGACCAAAAAGGTGTGGCCTCTGATGTAACCCAGCCCTCAGACTGGATGGGCCTCTGCAGATTCTGTGCTGTCCTCCCAATGCTGATGTTGTGACTCCTGGAAAAAAAAGTCACAGCAGTGTACAAGGATCAGTGCAGGCAACCACAGGGGCACCCACTTGCCACCTTCCTGTTGTGGTTCTGGGAAGCAAACCCCAGGAAAGTAGACACCCTGGTGAAGATCACAGTGTTGATGGGAGATTTGCCTTCTGACCTAAAAGGCGTTTTCAGATCCTACACTGCCTGATGGGGTTCACGACCTCTGGTTGATTACCCCCTAGGACTTAGTGGAAGTTTTCTTCCACCTCCTCTGCAGAGGAGATTCTGTTCCCAGCTGCTGCCAGGGGTGGTGATTTGAGAGAGGGGTTGCCACACGTAGGCTCAAACCATGAAAGTCTCAGAATGACCTGGGGTGCGTGTTGCCCATCAGCTGCCTGGGCCCACCCCAGTAGCTTCAGATCCAGTTTTCAAAGCAAGGCCCGGGCATGTCTCCCCAAGTAACCGACATACATCAGAACTGGCCAAGATCATGCATTGTTTGTGTGCAGCAGGACTGAGCTCAGGGGAGAGTGGACCCAGCGAAGACCTCCCATTCTAGTTCACTCAAAACCCTAGCACTGAACCCCTACGGGGGTCCAGAGGTGATGAAGACACGGCCTCTCTGTTCGAAGAGCTGGCAGAGCCGTGGTGGGGTGAGTGCCTGATGGAGGGGTCCATGCATCAGGTAAAAGACACTGGTCCTTGTCTCTTATTAAAACTGTGAGGTATCAGTCCCAGAATCGCCTGTCCTAGAGAAGGGCTCCCGGTCCATAAATTCAGATGTAACAAAGGATGACGTGACGATCACCTTCAGAACTCACTAGAAGTGGGACAAGCCAAACCCACTCCTCCGTCATAAAGTGACTTTTGGCTTTCATAGGTAGAAGAGTATACTCTCTTCTTTTTGAAGAGCATCTAAAGAGTGCATCTTGATGGATTTTTTTTTTTTTTTCATATCTGTACACCAGTGTTACCACTACCCGAATCACAGTGGGATGCATTCTGGTGGTAGGAAATGACTCGATGGGTGGGTCACATACCCGTTCAGCTTTTAACAGAATGTAAAGAATAAGAACTCAGGGTACAGTTGGCTCTCCTTGGCCACAGCAGTCAATTAACAAGTATCTGGTGAGTACCTGCAATGTTCTGGAAACTTCCTGGAGGTAAAGCAGCAGTGCCCTTCACAAGTAAGTCGCATAGGAGCGGGCTTGTGGTTTTAGGAGTTGCACTTAAATAACAAATTTTGTATCATGTCTTGTTCATGACATAGCTATTACTGATTCTATTCACTGGTTGGGATCCTTTACTTTCTTCCTGCTTTGATCTGTCTTCTTTTTTCTTTCACATTGTATCATTATTATTTAGGGTCCCCCCAAAAGCATAATATTGCATTGCAGATTTTAATGGCCACCTCTGGAGAAGGCAGTGAGCCCTGGGGCCAAGCAATGCCTCGGCTCCAGGCTCAGGGGCAGGAGCTCAAGCCTCAGTTGGCCCGCAGACGCCTGTCCCAGGCCCGCCGCCGAGCTGCCCTGAAAAGGCTCTTCAGTAAACTCAAGAAAATCGTTTACCACCAGTCTGAGACCACAGCTTCAAAGGTATGAGGTCCTGAGCGTGGGGAGGAAAAGTTTCTGCATGTGGAGGGACTGCGGAGCGGGGTGAGGACTGGTCTGGAGATGCCACTGCCTGCACCCCTACCCCTGAGGGATGCCACTGCCTGCACCCCTACCCCTGAGGGATGCCACTGCCTGCACCCCTACCCCTGAGGGATGCCACTGCCTGCACCCCTACCCCTGAGGGATGCCACTGCCTGCACCCCTACCCCTGAGGGATGCCACTGCCTGCACCCCTACCCCTGAGGGATGCCACTGCCTGCACCCCTACCCCACAGACATGCATGCCTGATGAGTGTGTGTTGCTTCAGGCAGGTATCAGCCGTCAGCAAAAACAAACAGCGCTTAGCAGTTCTTGTTTGTGAATAACCTTGCAGTTAGCATTTTGCCTTTGGTAATATTACAGGAAGGAAGGGGAAGGGGGAGAGGGAGGCAAGGAGGAAGGAATGCTTGTGATTCTGTCCTGCAGAACAGGAAATTCCGAGTGCAGGTTGACAGAACATTTACGTTTTCAGATCAACTGGAATGTGTGCATTTAGCAAATAAAAAATATTGTTAGGAAAGCACATTTTATAGTAACCAGGCAGTTGCACATTGTGAGCAGTGAGCAGAAGTTAGTTGGGAGCCTTGTGACAGCCTGGGGCTGATACTCATTCAGACCTCCTCTGAGTCACCATTTATTTGCCTTCAAGCAGCATGTGTATGTAGTTGTTTGCCTTTTTTGCAGCCCTAGTAGTTTGCTGAATGCAGCTTAATTGTTTCGGAATACTTTCAGTGAGAAACATTTCCAGAATACAAATTAAACTTCATGCTTTCTGCTCATCAGAACAAACGTCCTACCCTTTATATTGGCAATGGTGAAGGGCTATAACTTTGTATCTGAGGGAGCTAGGCCTGAGACCCGGGAAGGGGCTCCTGGGTCCACACAACCAGTCTGTAGTGGGAGGTCAACCTCTCAACGTTGTCTGTCTCTGTCCTCAGTGGCAGATTTTGAATAAGGCGAAGAATCATATTCAGGAACAGGAACAAAACTTGGATCATCTGCTGAAGGTTAAAGGTAACAGGTCCCACCCACCGCCCCCATTGCCCTCCCAGGGAAAGAAAGGTTGGTTGGTTTTTCTATTGAAAACAGAGACATTGGGTTAAGCCAAGCGAATGAATATTTACGGAGTGCCTACTGTGTGCCAGGCACTGTGCTTGGGCCAGGGGTACAATGAGATTCACGGCCTGGCCTCAGAGGTCATTGGCCTGCGTGAGCGTGATGAGATCCGATTGGGGTGCAGTTGAAGTTACCTGATCTCATCTTGAGACGCCGGGCAAGGAGTGGGCCGGTGTTTGTCAGAACCTGGCTCCTTTCCTTGGCACTCAGTTTGGGAGAGAGGGCTGCTGGGGACTTGACTTTAATGAGCTGGTGGCACCTGAACTCTGAAAGGGGTGTTTTGGATGTCTTGACTGAGACCGGCCAGTCCAAAAAGCCTTTCCCCTTCACATCTGGAAGGTGGAGTGAAACAGGGCTCTTGACTCCCTAACATTGATTGACTCCCTAACACTGAACCCTGGGTAGGCTCGGGGACCGCCCATGCTCCCCCTGGACCAAAAAGCAGGAGAGACCGGGCAAAGCCTGGCTTTCCCCTTGGTGATTGAATACTTTTCCTTCAACTCCCCAACAGAATCCTTCAACCTGGAGGATGGGAATGCAAACAGCTTAGAGGAGGTCAAGGAACAATATGCCAGCATGTTCTTCAGAAATCATAGGTAAGACCCCCAAGTACCAGGAGTACCGGCGCCTGCTGGTGTCTTACGGTTCTGCTATCACAGAAGCCCGCTTTGCCTCCAGAACACAGAACAGCGGAAGAGGTGCTGCTCACCTAGTTAGAACCCTCCCGTGCTGGAGAGAATTCTTTTCTATTTTAATCTGATAACACGCATGACTTTTTTTTTTCTTCTGATGCTAAAAGTCCACGCTTATTACAGAAAGAGGAAGCGGTGGGCTCACGCGAAACCCCTGGGGATGCTTAAATGTGCCACTTCACTGCTGAATCTCAGGGCGTCTGGTCAGTATGAAGGTAGAGAAGAAAGTGGTATCAGTGATTGTGAGCAACTGAGCTTCATAAATTCTGACACTAGCGATGATGAGTTCTTGGGGTTCCCAGAAAACTAGAAGAGCACTTGAACCTTAAAGTCTCTCCTCATTTGTTAATGACAGTGATGATGGTTCTTACCTGCTGTTGACTGTTGTTCACTTTACATGGTTGAAATATTATTCTGTTATATTTTATTAAATATTTTAGTATACTGTTTGGTTCAGAATATTATTTTTCTTGTTTTCCACCTCTAAACCTAGGTGTGTCTTATGGTCAGGTGCATCTTATAGTGCGAAAACTATGGTAATTAAATTACAAGTGAGCTTCAGTGCCTTTGTTCAAGATCACTTGTATTTCCGTTCCTGGGAACTTTCTGTATCTGTTCTTGGCCCATTTTCCCGTTGGACTGGTAGTCTTTTTATTATGTAATTGTAGAAGCTCTTTATGTATCTGAGAAATTAGTATATGACTTTAAAACAATTTTTCCTTCGTCATTTACTATTTTGCTTTTGGAGGTTTTTTTTTGTTTGTTTGTTTGACCATGCAAAAATGAAGTCTGATCTGTCGCTCTGGGATGGTGCCTGAGTTTGGGGGCATACTTAGGCTTCCTCAGCTCTGAAATTTAAAAAAAGAGTCTCCTCCTATGTTCTCTACTGGCTCACTTGCTTTTTAACTCAACACGATACCGTGGGGATTATTCCTATCAGTATGAAGACACCCTGGGTACAAGTTCTGAATTTCCAAATGATGTCATGTTATTCCATTCTCTAGTTCCATTCTTTTAAATGCCTCTGAAAAACAGAACTTGAAAATTTTGGCGAAGTCCAACTTATTTATTTTTTTCTTCTATATATTGAGTTTTGGGTTTACATCTAAGTATTTCGTGGGGTTTTTTTTTTGTGTGCTGTTATAAGCAGTACTTTTTAAAATTTCAACTTTCAACTGTTCTGAGAGTACATAGGAATACTATTGATTTTTTGTTTATCATCCTTGTATTCTGCAACCTTGCTAAACCCCTTTCTTAGTTATGGTCATGTGTCCCTAAGTTCTTTAGGATTGCCTAAATATACAATCATTGCAAATAAAGACAATTTTATTTCTTCCTTTCCAGTCTGTATATCTTTTTGTCTTCTTTTGTTCACTGTATTGATCTGGCTAGAATCTCCAGTGTGCTTCTGAGCAGAAGTGGTAAGAGTGGATAGCCTTGTCTTGTTCCTGATGTTAGAGAAGAAACATTTGATTCTTTACCATTAAGTATGATGTTAGCTGGAGCTCTTTGATAGATGGTCTTATCAAGTTGAAGAAGTTCCTTTTTATTCCTAGTTTGCTGAGAGTTTTAATCATGAATAGACATTGAAGTTTGCCAAGTGCTTTTCCTGCATCTACTGAGATTGTAAAAAATCATAATATTTGAAAATCAAATATTGGCAAGATTTTTAGTCTGTTGATATGGTGAGTTACATTGATTAATTTTCAAAGACTGAAACAACCATTTTGCATTCATGGAATAAAACCCACTTGGCCATGATATATTAACACACACATGCATATACATGTGTGTGTTAATATATCATATATATATATATATGTATGTATATATAAAATTTGCTAAGTTTGTGTTAGGAGTTCTGGTGTCAATGTTCATGAAGGACACTAATCTATAGTTATCTTGTTTCTGTTCTTTCCCCAGCCTGTTCCCAAATAAGGTTCATCCAAAAGACTTTGCGCACACATGCCCACTTGAGGCAATCTGGAATGATGTCAAGAAGGAAGATGAGGAGGAGAAAGCAGAGAAAGAGGAGGAAGACCAAGAAGAGGAGGAAGAGGAGGAGGAGAAGGAGGAAAACGTGGATCCCTTACTCTCCCCAGTCACTTTGTCACCAGACCTCATGGAATTTGAACGGTGTGGACAGCTGAGAGGTGGCTTCGTGCACAGCTGGAGCTCCCGCCGGGAAGGGATCGAGGCTCCAACTGGCATATGCTGCCAGCCCTGAGTCATGGCAGCTCCAGAATTCCCATACAAACAGGGCTTGAGGATGGGGTTGGCAGAAAAGCTAAAGAAATTGTCTTGAAGCTACATTTACATAGCACATACTTGCATTTCCTTAGACTGGGTGTTTATTTGAAGTGCCTTTTGGCGGGGGGCTGATGGAGATTATAAGGGCTAAAGCCCTCTCCACAGACATACCCCATGAAGTATGTTTTGGGCAGCTTGACAGTAAGATGGCTCAGACTCCCACTGCTACCCACTGCCCCTCCACAGACTCAAGACCCTGGACACCCTCACTGGCTTTGGGGGCATTGGTTGGCTCAATAGGTGGAGGCTCCATCCATAGCCGAGCTTGACTTTCAGGCCTCAAATTAAAGTGGGTGTCACATCACATCTGCACATTCATGGGGTTGGAATTTTAAGCAGTTTTCCTGTTGGGTGACAGCTGAGCCAGCCACACCTCTTATCTCTGCATAAGGCAGAGAGTTCTCCACGGGGTACTGGGAGGACATGAGGAAGGACCCTGAGCAGAAATCTGTCACCCATGGCCCTCAAGATGGCTTCTGCTCTCTGAGGCTCAGGGGCCTGCAGAGACTAGCAATGCTAAGCCCCTGGTACAGCACAGAGAGGTGGTCAGGCCCGTGTGCTGTGGGCCAGCTCACCCACAGACTCCTGAGGGGATGGCTTGGGGAGGGCCCTGGGGTCTCGAGGTGCAGGCTTGGGAGATGGTGTCGTTTCTGTTCCAGGTATCTCAACTTTTACAACCAGACAATGGACCTTCTGACCAGGAATGGGGTCATCTCCTCGCAGGAGGTGACACTCCCCATAGTCTCTGCAGCCATCTCCCACCTGTGGCAGAACCTCTCTGAGGAGAAGAGGGCCAGACTTCTGGAGGCAGTGGTGCAGAAGCACAGCAACCTCCTGGGCCTCCAAAAGACTGACCAAGAGCCAACCTGTGTGGAGGGCAGCCTGAAGGACAGCGGCATCGACAGCAAAGGGGCCAGCTGCTCACCCCTTTCCAACCCGGAGGAGGTGAGCCAACGCTGGGGGGTTGTGGGGAGGGGTGTTTCCCAGGTCAGAAGATGCCAGGGATCTGCTCGGGGTCACTTAACAAGTTTGAGGGGCTCTGGATCCTGGCTCACTGGCCAGTTTCTGATTTTGCTGACATCGCCACAACCACAGACCAGTAGTTCTTATTATAGGAGAGAAGTCTTAGCAATTTGTATCAACTGCCAGTTACTGGCTCATTAAACCAAGAACCCAGGGAGGTTCCGTGGCAAGACAGGGTTCTGGTAGGTGTCTCAGTGATGTCACCAGAGATTTGGTTCTTCTCTGTTCTGCTCCATCTTAAGGCTGGTTTCTCACCTTTTCTCCCGCCCCCTCTTCCCACACTCCCCCCATTCCTGCAGTGTGACTGTGCAATGGCAGCTGGTAGCAACCAAGCTGTCATTCCCCATCCCCTGTATCAGGTGTGAGAAAGGTGTCCTGTGGGTTTTTCTCAAGGGCCAAGGAAGAACTTTTCCAGAAATTCCCATCAAGCCTCTCCTCTTCTCTCATTGGCCAGATTTGGCCAGATTGACAGGTGACTGAGCCAATGACCTGCATAATCAAGATAAGATTACATTTGGACCAATCAGGCCCAGACCTTGAGAGGAGGTCAGTTCTCATCCCAAAGAGCATGGCTGCCACTCAGTGAAGTTGGTTTGGGCCAACCCAGGGCTGGGTGACCGTTATGCCCAAGGTAGGGACGGAGCCACTGTTACTGTGGCTTCTAAGTGAGTTGAGGGAAACCTCTGTAGCTCCTGGTCCATCAGGAGAGGCTCTGCTAGGTAACAGCTGTGTTCAGGGCCAGGACCTGGAGTCAGGGTCAGGTGTACCCAGGAGGCACCTGGACATTACCTTTTTAGTTCTGAGAAGTGTGTCCATAGTGTGCTGAATGCTCCAGAAGGGCCGTGGAGCGTGGTTGTGCCCCCTGACCCTGGCTGGCCTGTGACTCCTGGTGAGGACAGTGTGTGGGGTGCAGCTACTGTGGGCAGATTGGTTGAGGGCAGGAATTTAGGTCCTGAGTCCCTGCCTCTGTCCCATGAGGAGGGGGACACCAGACGATAAGCTTCTGGGCTGATGGACACGGAAGCTCAGTGACCCCTGTCCAGATTCTGTTTGAGATGAGCAGAGGGATGTTTTTTAAAAAGGACATCAGAAAATGTCCAGAAAACCAGGAGGGAGCCACCCACATGGCCAGAGGCCCAAGGGATTCAGTTCAGGAGAAGCCACTTGTCAGATGACTGGAAGGACAGACACAACACAGGACCAGAGACTCACTCTCCTCCCTGGGGGCTTCTCGTGTGACCGGGTGCCAGACAGAACACAGCACGCCAGTGAAACTCGTAACATGAGAGTGTCCTGTGTAATCGTTTGTCTGACATTCCAATTTAACTAAGCATCCTGTATGTTTATGTGCTAAATCTAGCAATCCGAGTGTATATCACATTCCTGTGGCATATTTTGTAATCTTCAACAAATTAGGGAAAAGCAGGACCAAAAACTGTCTAGCTAGCAAGATTCCCAAACTGGAACTATATGATGTAGTACTCCTAGGGAAAGCACGAAGGGAAATAAATCAATATATCAAGAATGGCCCTCTCCCAGAGGGATTGTTTCTCAGTGAGTTTTGCTTTTTCTATCTGTTCCATTTTCCCAACATTTTCATGATAAACATGTATTTCTTTTATAAGCCAGATAATATTCAATAACTGCTAACATGTTTGAGCCATTACCATGGGCCTGGTGCCTCACACGTCTCATTTAATCCTTGCAGCAACCCTGTAAGTGGGCACTGGTCGTGATTCCCATTTACAGGGGAGGATGTGAGCGATGAAGGCACTTGTCTGAGGTCACACAGGTTCACTGTGGCAGGACGGGCTGTCAGCTCCTCTGCAGCCTAACTCCGGAGCCCCCGTGGCAGGAAACTGTGCGATTGTCAATCTTGAGGGGAAGACGGACCCTTCTCCCGGTCAACTGAGGCTCAGCTCTGGCTGCTGCACCTCACGCCAGAGCTCTGTCATCTTTAGCAAGAGGAAAACACAGTCCCCAGCACTTCCCTCTGGGGTTGGCAGTTTGTTCTGAGCGGGCAAGAGCTTCATGTTCACTCTATGGGAGGGTCACCAAGCAGAGACCCTGGGATCGAGCTCAGCTTTAACAGGCATGGCCTTCAGGGCTGACGGGTAAAGAGAGATCAGCTTTCCTACTCATCTGTCCCACAGCAGCCCAGGGCAAAGGTCAAACTGCAGATTCATTTCTGACGCGCAAAGTTCCGTGCTTTCTTTCAGCTCCTGTTTGACGATGCTTTCGACGTGGCGTATTTCCTGGACCAAACTGAGGAACCAAGCACACCCAGCTCCAGGTGAGAATGGGGTGTGAGATGGGGAGAGTATGTGTGTGCATGTGTGTGCATATGTATACATGTGTGAGTGTATGTGTGTGCATGTGTGAGTGTATGTGTGTATCCGTGCTGCAATGTTTGGGAACCTTGCCCCTGCAGCCCTCAGTGAGGTGCATGATTCAGTGGAAGTTCTTGGAGATCCGCTTTTTCCTGGGTTGGTATTGTCTGGGGTTCTCCAGAGCAGAACATTCTTCCCTCCTGGCCCAGGGCTGAGACACCACGGGTTATCAACTCCAGCTTGTTCACATTGCGCTATTTGCCCAGGGGGAGGAGGCTGTGGGCAGCTTACGGCATCAGCCTGGTCTGCGAGGTCTGGGGCACGATCTGGGCAGGGAGAGGTCTGCGGCACAGAGAATTTGGGCCAACCTGGAAACAGGCCCTGTGCCCGGAGCTTAGGAGAATCTCCGGGCTGTACAAGGTGGGAGCTGCTTGTCACCTGGTGTCAGCGAATATGAGAGGAGGGGAGGACGGGACGGCTGACCCCACGGGGTGAGAAGACACAATACAGGATCTGGGGAGATTTGTAACAAGCAGCAGCTGACTGAGTCTGCACCACTGGGGCATTTTCTCCGAGCGAGTTCAGGGCTGAAATTCCTTCGCTTCTCTGAAAAGCCTTGCAGAGACCTGTGCAGGTGTCGTGGCGAAAGGGAAGCCTGAGTGTCTGGTGTTCCTGCCTTGCGGGTGAGGGTGGCACTCGTGTCCTCCTGATCCCAACGGATATCTCCCTCCTCCCCCGAGGCCGTAAGGCCACAGCTGTCCCTGGTAACCTGGCCACAAATCAACATCTGTCCTTCCCCCCCAACCTGCCCCCCTCCCCCAGCCTAGACAGCCCTGTCCCAAATGTGCACAGTGATTTTATGGGGCAACCCAGGCTCTCCGCTGCTCTGTGTGGAGCTGGACTTTGCTGGGACTGGCTGGAGGCAGGTCTTCCGAGCTGAGCTCGGGCTCTGAAGGCAGCTGGACGAGAAGTTGCCCAGGTGCCCCTGACAAGCAGCATCTGGAACTTCTCACCCGGCTGGTGGAACAAAAAAAGCAACCTATTAAAAGAATCTTTTTTTCTCCTTTCCCTAGAAAAGGCAGGTCTGCTGCCAGAGGGTCCCTAGCTGGCGGGGGGACCTCCTTCCAGGGGGATGTGAGGTCAGAACGCCAGCTGTCACAGTGTGACTCGGCTTCTTCACTCTGTGGTTCCTGGTTGTCCACCTTCTCTCCTTGTCCCAGGAAGGCAGAGGGAGAGGAGTCTGCAAAGCAGGACTTTCCTCTGCATCCGTGTTCCGTGCGGGACCCACTGGGTGGAGGTGTCTGAAGGGAATGAACTTCAGTGGGCGAGGTACCCACAGGCGGACCAGACCCTTGGGGCTTCACTGTAGAGGTTGACTCTCAGGGAGGGAGGACATCTTGCTCCCTCATTCCAGAGGTCATGGCTCAGGACACTAAACTAGGACACGAGAGCCAGTCTCCCTGTCGTTCCACTTGCCCAGTGGGTTCCACATGTGACATTGGCGCTGAGGTGACGCAGACCTTCCAAGAAGGGCTCCTGGGTATCTGAGGAGTCAGCTGGGTGTTTAAAAGCGCTTGGTTTACATCCCAATCCAAGTTTTTTAGGCTGTTCAAGCAGAGGTCAAAGAATAGGATTCTACACACTTGCTGTTTCTTATTCCTCTCTGTCGTCAGTTTCACGTTTGCCAACTGCAACCCAGAAAACCAAGAAGAGAAGTTTCAGCTCTATACGCAGATCATCGACTTCTGTAATGGCCTTTGCTGTGTTAACAATCAGCTGAAAGAGGTAGGACAGCCCTGGCCCGCTGGCTCATTTGATTGGAGTGTCATCCCATACACCAGAAGGTTGCAGGTTCAATCCCCGGTCAGGGCACATACCTAGGTTGTGGGTTTGATCACCATTCGGGGTGCATATGGAAGGCAATCCATTCACATTTCTCTTTCTCTAAAGTCAATAAATATATCCTCAGGTGAGGCTTAAAACAACAGGTAGGACAGAGCAGAGTGCAAGAAGACCTCCGCCTACCCCCTTAGGATCCAAAAAGGGCTCTTGAGGGGAGCCCTAGCTGTACCCCACCCGAATCACACCACAGGGGCCACTGGTGGGGGATATTCTTTCATTCTCTCTGGGCCGCTCTGTGGGTGGTCAACCTCAGTCTAATGCAACCTGTGGGATGGAAGATGTCCAGGGAAACTGAGGGGAGAGACAGAGGGAAGCTCCTCGGGGCAGACCTTGAAGTAGCCACCAGGCCCCAGGGCCTGGCTCTTCGAAGGCATTCCTAACTGGGGTGGGACTCCCAACACCTTCCCCAGAGGCTGGGCTGTCTCCTCCTCTTCTGACTCCCTGGGGTGATGTTTGCCATCAGCTTTGGAAGGATATTAATTTCTGCTTCCAAAAAGCTGGTTGTGCAGCATATAATGGTATAAGCAGCGAAGGCCCTGGTTCAGAGATACATTCTGGAAGCTTTTGGGGGGCAGGGTGGGGTTGATGCCTGAGCCATGAAGCTTCATAGCCACAGCTTTTCTCTACCAGTTTAGCAAAAAAAAAAAAAAAGGTTTATTTTAAAAGCTAAGCAGTATTAATGAAAATGTTTATCTAAAAATAATTAGGACAGCTTTTCAACAAGCTAAGGGATAATTTGGCCCCTTTCGCACTAAGCCTTCAAGAGAACGCATTAATGGGACAATCTCTGCTCTGTCTGATTCCTGTCTGCACACAGGGCAGAGAAGAAAGGACAAGCAGGGACTGAAGTATCTACATAAAGCAGAGGCTCTCGAACTTGAATCACCTTGACAGCGTCTCAGAAATGCAGATCTCTGGTGCCCCAACCCCCAAGGTTCTTATTCAGTGTTTTGAGATGGGGCCCCAGGAATCTGTATTTTGAACAAGTTGCCCTTGAGGTTCTGGTGCAGGAGGCCTGAGGCTTTCATAACTGCAGGTGTAAAGAGGGAAATTCCATTCTCTCCCCATCCACCTCCCCAGTCAGCTTTGTAGGAGGGGCCCGAATGTCACTTCATCAGCACTGTATCGGTTACCTAGGACGCTGTAACAAATCACCATGAACTTGGTGGTGTACAGCTCTCATGGTCGGGAAGACAGAAGGTCAAGTGAAGGTGTTGGCAGGGCCATGCTGTCGGAAAGCTGTAGGGAGGAACCCCACCTGGCCTTGTCCCAGCTTCCGGTGGCTCCCGCAGCCCTCAGCACTCTGTGACTGAAGCCCCGTCACTGTCAGTCACTGCCTCTTGTCTTCACAAGGTCTTCTGTGTCTCTCTGTCCCTCTCATCTTCTTATATGGACATCAGTCATTGGATTGAGGGCCACCCCAAACCTAGGGTGAGTTCATCTCAAGATCCTTAATGAATTATATCTGCAAAGACCCTATTTCCAAATAAGGTTCCAGGTGAACAAAGGAAATTGGGGGGGTCGGGGGGGGGACACAGACTATTTCTACACACTGCAGCACCCGGTTCCTGCAGACACCTCTGACAGCCTGTTGCTCTCACAAATCTGCAGCTTAAGAACACCTCAGACACCATTTTCAGGGGCTTAAGGAACTAGAACATTTTGAACGATGTTCGAGCACTTTGTGCGACAGAGACTTGAGTGTGTGGTTCCCTCCTGGACGCTTGGCCTCCTGGCACTCTCTACGCTCTGACTCCCACTTTTCTCAACATTTGCCATTGTCCTCATCCTAAACAGGGAGCCCTGGGCGATCTTCCTTTGACCACTGGGTCCCCTCTCAGATACACTGGCTCCCCTTGCACCCGCCCCCATCAGTAGACCATGGACAATGAGGACCATTCTCGAAAGCAGAGAAGGCTTCACCTGCAGCCTCACCCCCTAATCTGGCCATCACCCTTGGAACCATGTCCTACATTCATGAGATAGGTGGCTGGGGATGCTTCCCAGGGCCCAAAGGGATCAAATCCAGACCAGCGAGGCTAACAAACTACAAGGGTCATTTTCTGCTGGGGAGGGGAAAGTCAGGGAATGCAAAACCCCCTGAAACATACTTTTAGGGAGAGAAGTCCTGTGGATTCAGAGGGGTTGGCTGGGATCATTGTAAAGGGAATGAGAAATTCATGCTAAACAAATATAGTGCTGCTTCTTTAAAAAATTAACTCCTAATAGTTAACCCACATACATGGTTTAAAATGCAAGTTACCAAAAGATACACAAAGAAAACTTAGTCTCTGTCCTACCAGTACCCCTTGGTTACTACCCATTCCCTTCCCCAGAGGCAACTACCACTACCAGTTCTTTGAACAGCCATCCAATATTTATAAATTCTTTCAAACACAAATGGTAGTCTACTGTGCACACTGCTTTGTATCTTGCCCTTTTTAATTAGTGCACTCCACAGAGAGAGTGATCACATTCCTTTTTGGGAAACGGCTGCAAGGTGTCCCACTGGTGAGTGCGTCCCAGTGTAACTCACCATCCTCTATTGATGGGCATTGGAATCAAGCTTTAAGAATTTCTGAAGAAGCCAGTTCTGCGGTATCCAGGAAAAGCCTTTCTGGCAATCCCAGAGTGCAATGTCATGGGACCTTCCCCCCACTGCCCTTACTTCCTGGCTGGAAGCTGGAGATGAAGATGCATCTAAAGAGATGTGGGGTAGAGACTGAAGGAGCGGCGCACACCTGAGATGTGTGCCCATCTGCCTGGGCCAGGAAACAGTAAATAAAAAGTAATCCTCTTCTGCCCTGTGTGTTGCAGGAACCAGACCCTCCCACAGACGATGAGATGTTGATGCTGAAATGCTTGGAGACCTTTGACGATGAAGATCTGTAATGCAGAGCAGCTGGGAGGGAATGAATGAGGCACACAGTTTTCAAGTTTGAATGCCGGCAGTCAAGGTTGTATGTGCCTCAGCCTTCTGGGATATTTTTGGATGAACTATCCAAGAAGCGTTTTTGATGGTTTCAGTTTCTGATTATTATAAAATATTAAGAACAGAGTGGCTCCATGTTAGTCTTTCAGGGTAGTTTGGTATAAGGGATTGACCTGCTGCAGGGTATAGACCTGCTCCCCCTGTGCTCCTATTTGGGGTGGAGCTGGGGGTAGCAGGTGGAGCTGAGGCCCAGGCCACAGGCCTTCTAAGAAAATTACAGGCAGGACCTGCCTCTGGAGGTGCCATGATACCGGGTACTTTCAGCACTCTGGGTTCAGGTTGTTGTTCTGGTGAGTTCCAGAGAGTTCTGGAGACTACCTGCTCATTCTTCATGCTCTGGGAACTCAGGACAATGCTGACCTCAGCCATGTGCTACAGGACATCAGGGTAGAACCAGCTACACCTGCTTCTTCTGATAATGAAGACCTCTGAATGGAGGCCAAGCCAGATTTCACAGTGTTCTGGGCACTTTCTGGCGAGGCTTCTGGAGAAGGAGTGTATAAGGTCCCTGGGCATGTACAATGAGCATGATATTTGGCTAAACATTATTCTAGATGTTTCTATGAAGGTATTTTTTTTTAGATGAGATTAACAGTTAAATCAGTAGACTTTGAGTAAAGCAGATTACTTGCCACAATGTGGTGGGCCTTGTTCAATCAGTTGAAGAAAATGGACCAATCAGTTGAAGAACTGAATGGACCAATCAGTTGAAAATTGAATGGACCAAAAGATTGACCTGCCCCGAGGAAGAGGGAATCCTGCCAATGACTACCCTTAGGGACTTGAGCTGCAATCTTCCCAGCCTGCTGGGGTCTACCCTGCAGACTTTGGACTTGCCAGCCTCCACAATCACAGGAGTCCATTGCTTAAAGAATATATCTCTCTCATGTGCGTGTATATTTATATATCAATCATATGTGTATATAGAATATCTAGTAACATTTGTCCACGTGCATGTAATAGACATGTATGTATCCACCTGTATATCTGTATGTGTACACACAACCAACCTATTGGCTCAATTTCTCTGGAGAACCCTGAGTAATCCGCTGAGCGTGCAGGGAGAATGGTTTCACCTGGCTCTTTACAGTTTACAGATCATAGCACAGTGGCTCCCCTCCACTGGAGGCCCCCCAAGTTCCTTGGCTGCTTCATCTCCTGCCTACTCCACCGCTCACTGTCCTGTGATGTAGGAGCCGATGCCCGAGGAATCCCGCTAGGGGTGTGCAGGAGCTGCAGCTTTGCTGGCACTGGGTTATTTACAAACCACAGGGGCACAAAGGGGAAGGTCCTACAGGGGTAGGCAGGGCCACCTGTCCCTTTGGAAAGAAAGAAACCTGTTCTTCCAGCCAAGAGCCCCATCTCCGTCCCCTGCCCCACCACAGGCCTCATTCTCCCAGGGCATCAAAATGCTGCCAAGAATGTGTGGCCTGAGGGACTTCCTGCGGGGACAGTGAGCTGCACTGGTTTACACTAGAGACAGGAGGCTGGAGCCCCACGGAAGGGTGCAGCTTGAGGCCTGGCCTCAATGAACCGGTGGCCAGGTCCAAGCACGCTCATCATGGTCTTCATTTAGTGCTCATGTGGTTGCTGCAGGTGCTCAGGAGGATGTGGTCCCCACGCATGCGTGCACAGGGCAATCAGCACGTTCCGGGGTGGGGGTGGGGTGGGGTGGGGTGGGGGACGGGCGTCGGGAAAGAGTCTCACATCCTGGTTTCCGGGGTTCCCTTCGGGGGCTCGCCAGGGGCATCCCGGGAGCAGAGGGTGAGCTGGCTCACTCCCACCTCTCCTTTCCCATGGCTTTCCAATCTGGGCCAGAACGGGAGACAGCGGGTCCAGGAGGAAGCCCATGATTGGGTGCCCATCCCGCAAGGGAAGCCGTAGATCTCCAAAACCTTCATCGTCTCCTCGGGTTCCTGGATTTGACTCCATGCCAGGAGGCCTCTCTCCTCCAGGCTCCCTGAGAGGAGACAGCAAGCAGTCAAGACCGGGCCCGGGGTGGAGTGGAGGAGGGCGCCCTCCGCAGGCAGTCCTGAGTTCTTGTCTCAGCGCCCTCCGCCTGCCAACACAGCCAGCCCATCTCAGGAACCGCAGCTCAGCCCAGCTCAGCCCAGCTCAGCTCCCCACGCATTGCCTGAGCTCCCACTGTGCGGCTGACGTGGCGCAGAGCTCCAGGGCAGGACCTCCCATGAACCACCGTCCTTTCATTAGGGGGCTGGCCTTTCCACGTCTTACTGTTTCTGGAATGCAGGCACATTTTACACTTGGAGGAGAAGAGAAATGTGGGAAGTAGACTACGGCGAAGCAGGTGCTCTCATAAAGGTCCTTTCAAGAGGCTGTGGGAGGGTCAGCAAAGGAGCACTGAAAGCCATCTGCGATGGTAGTTCTGGGCTCTCCACCTCCCACGTCCTCAGCACTTAGAGACTCCATTTGCTCATCATTCCACTTATCACCCTGTATTGCAATTGTCTCTTTTCTAGTCTCTCTCACCCATTAGCCTGTGGGTTTCTGAAAGGCAGGGGGCATGTCTTTCTGCTCTTCGTGTTTTCAGCACAAGCCTGCCTCAGAAATATTGTGGGTTGAGTTCCAGGCCACCAGGATAAAACGAGTATCCCAACGAAATGAGTCACATGATGTTTTCGTTGGTGGAGTTTGTAAACAAACAAACATAATACCTGTGAAGCATGATAAAATGAAGTGCAAACAGGCTATGCCTGTGTATAGCACCTGAAACACAAGTGCTCAAGTTTTTATTAAAAATATGAATAGATGAGTGAATGAATGAATGAACAAATGAATACCCATGTTCTCTCCCCGACCAACTAGACTGCAGGCTCTAAGAGAGCTGGAGCTGTGTCTTTTTCTTTTTGCTTCTTGTGTATTTCTCCCCTTAGGGCCTTGTTATGGTTTGAATTGTGTCCGCCCCCCAAACCACATGTTGAATCCCTAAGCGCTGTACATTAGAATGTGACTGTATTTGGAGATGGGACCTTTAAAGAGATGACTAAATTAAAGAGGAGGGCTTTAGGGTAGGCCCTAATCTAATCTGATGGGTGTCTTTTCAAGATGAGGTGACTAGGACACATAGAGAGACATCAGGGATGCACACACACAGAGGAAAGGGCAGGTGTGGGCCCCGTGAGAAAGCAGCTGTCTGCAAGTCTAGGAGAGAGGCCATAGGAGAAACCAACCCCGCCAACACCTTGATCTCAGATTTCCAGCCTTCAGGCTGTGAGAAAGTACATTTCAGACTGTGATATTCAGGGATGGCAGCCCTAGAAAGCTCATACAGACGCACACACCCCACCCAGACCCAGGGCCCGCTCCGAATGTGGTCAGCCTGACCTGGTAATCAGGGCTGGAGAAGTAAGGTCAGTGGCCCAAATGCTGATCACCCCCCCAAACTGCTAGCTTCCAGAGCCAAGGGGAGCCCTACCAGGGATGGTGTTGTCCAGCAGAAAGCCCAGAAATCCGCCGACGAACATGCCTGTGGTCAGCAGCACCTGGATGACCTGGTCCAGCTGGAGAATCCCTGGAGTGGAGGTGAAAGTGACAAAAATTCCCAGGGATGGAGGGCCCTGCTGGCTCTGCCCCTGGAGTGGTCACAGTCCAGAGGACAGAGACTCACCTGTCCGGAGCTTCTCAGGGTTCTTGTTCACCCAGTTGGGAATGGCGAGCCCACAGAAGATGGAGAAGCCAAAGACGAAGAGGTTCCTGGACGAGTTCATGTCCACGTACTGTGGAGAGAGGCCCCGTGGCAGCCCAGAGCCATCTGCACCTTTGCTGCACAGCATCCTAACACCCTTCCAAGGGCCCCTCCCCTCCAACCGCCACCAGAGATTTGGGGGGAAGGGTTGAACTCAGAGCAACACACATTCGCAGCAGACAAGCCAAGCCCCAATTCCCACATGACCTTGGGAGCTGAATGGTTTGGATAATCCAATTCAAAGTGATACAATTCCCAGTTTTGGATGCTTCTAGCTAGTCCTTTCTTCCATTGGAAGGGGGGCGGCGTGGGTGGAGGGCAGTGTGGCTACTGGGACCAAGGATCCCTTGCTCCTCCGCTTCCCCAGCCCTGTTCCATGCACCTCAATCCCCATGGGCTCCTTTCAAGCCATGAAATGCTGCTGTTTCCCAGGGGCACCCGGCTCACCTGCAGGTTGGAAATCCCCACGGCAGTGATGACCCCGAACATCACGAGGAACATGCCTCCAATCACAGGGGTAGGGATGGTGGCAAACGCAGCCCCGATCTTCCCAAACATGCCCATCAGGAGCATCACGCAGCCCGCGGCAGCAATCACCCTCCTGCTCCCCACCTGCAGCACTCGGGGACATCAGGACGAGAAGCTCAGCATCAGGACACACGCCGCTGAGGCCTCTGCCCTGCTCCCGGGGCACCTTCCACAGCACTCCGGGCGGGCTCACAGGAGCAGCACCTCCTAACTCCAGAGGGAACCCCCCGCTCCGCTCTCCCATGGGGCTTGATGAGGGTGTGACCAGGTGGCAGCTGAATGTTCAGGTTTGGAGGTCTGACACCCAAACGTCAGAAAGGAAAACATTTCTTCAGTGCTCTCAAAGCCACCGACATCTGTGATGGCCAGGACAGGCCTTCTGCCTATGGAGTGGCCACCAGCAAGAAGGGCAAGGCCAGTGAGCAGAGTGGTGACCCCTCAGAGAGGTCACATCCCAATCCCTAACCTATGAATGTGTTGGTAATGTGTGGCCAAAGGGACTTTGCGGAGGTGATGAAGTTGAGAATTTTGAGATGGAAAGAGTATCCTGAGGTGTGCAGGTAGACCCGCTCTAATTACACGAATCCTTATAAGCAGAGGCCCTTTCCTGGCTGTAGTCAGAGGTGACTATGGAAGAGAAGTCAGAGAGATGCGACACTGCTCGCTTGGAAGAGGGAGGATGTGGAGGCCACAGCCAGGGAAGGAGATCAGTGGTCCCCAGCCTTTTTGGCACCAGGGACTGGTTTTCCCATGGAGCTGGGGCAGGGGGTACACAGGAGGCAGAGCTCAGGTGAGTCTCCCTCTCTGCCTGGTTCCTAACAGGCCACCAGGCCACCGATTGGGGGTTGGGGACCCCTGCTCTTAGATGATGGAAAATGCAAGGACATGAATTCTCCCCTGGAGCCTCCAGAAAGGTGCACTGTCCTGCCAGTACCTTTATGTTAGCCCCCTGAGACCTGTGTCAGACTTCTGACCTCCAGATCAGTAAAATAATAAATTTGAATTGTGTGGAGCCAGTAAGTTTGTGCTAATTTGTTACAGCAGGATTAGGTGACTAATACACTGAGTGACAGACTGAGGTACCCCTCACTGCCCCCAGGCACCACCTACCCTTGTGATTCCCAGTGCCCCGACATTCTCGCTGTAGGAGGTGGTCCCATTGCCTGTCCCCCAGGCCCCTGCCAGCAGGCAGCCGAGGCCCTCAATGCCGATCCCGCGGTTGATGGCGTGCTTCGGGGGAGGCGGGGCCCCCACCAGCCGGGCACAGGCATAGTAATCGCCCACTGACTCCACCATGGAGGAGATCACCCCAGAGATAATTCCAAAGACCCCAGCCAGGCTGATGGTGGGGAGGCCCCACTGTCCTGAAAATGCAAGGCAGACAAAATACTAACACAAAAGGTAACAAACAGGCTGCTAAACCCCAAGTCATGTCTTTGCCGGATGGATCCCTGGAAGGCTTTCAAGACCAGGCAGCATGTCTTTAACGCCACAACTGTCCAGAGGACTTGGCTCACTCCTGCCCTACCATTCCTCCCTCAGAGTGGGTCAGACGCCCTGACCTTGTGGTCACTATACACAAAAGGAACCAGCAATGGAGTGTCTTTCCAGAAAGACCCTGAAGCACCTGGAAGATGAGATGCTTACTCAGGGAGGCCCCCGCCCCACAGTCCATAGGCCAGAGCAGCCCTCCCTGGAACCTGGTTATTTATACACCCTGAGCCAAGAACTGCAGGGAAAGGAGACGGGAAGTGGCCTAAGGGATGGCCTTGAACTTGTCTCCCCAGAAATGTTTTCATTCAGTCCCAGGCCTCCCTTGTATGGTATCTTCCGAATCCAGGAGGACACCCAAAGGTGCAGATAGGAGGTGGGGACCGCTCTGTCCTCCCCACTGCTTCCAGGCTCATGGACTCCGAGCAACAGGGAGCAGGGGTGAGAGACATGGGCCAGCTCAGAGGCAGTGCTGAGAGTGGAGACTCTTCTCTAGCACAGCAGAAATAGAAGACGAATACACTGAGTGACAGATTTAGGTGCCCCACCTGCCCAGGAGCCGCCATCAGCAGCCTTACCCTGGTGATTCCCAGTGCCCTGACATTCTCGCTGTAGGAAGGGGTACCATTCCCTGCCCCCAAAGGATTCCTAGGACAACCCAGGGGTCTCCTTCTTCTCTTAGGGGTCTGATATAGACTCTCTCGGGCCTTTCCCTCATTGTCAGATTCCTCAGAGGACAGCCTGCCTCCAGCCCTATTCAACTCTTTGTCCCATGCCCTGGGCCCCATGGGCAGTCCTGGGAAACATGTCCCCATCTTCTTGTTACCTGGGTAAGGGAAGCGAAACCAAGGGGCCTGGCTCAGGACGTTGCCTTTGGTGTCGGTGCGGGCCAGGTACCCATAGGTTGTGGGGGCCGAAGGGAGGGTGTTGGTCACTGTGAGCACGAAGCAGAGGAGCCACGAGATGCAAAGCGCCAGCAGCACCTGCCAGGGGAAGCCGCCCTTCACCGCCGGGTCTGCCCCAGCCCCTGCCAACCCCTCCCGGAGGGGCCTTTCCAACGACAACAGGAATCTGGTGTGTGGTGGGTGACGTGCACATCAAAGGAACATAGAAAATAAATGATGGGGAGCCCTTGCATCAAATAGAGGCAGAATGTCTAGTAAAGTGGGCACTTATTTTATAGGCTGCCTCCCTTTCTACTGTTGGTTGGTCAAATGTCCTGGGATCAAATTCTCTGAGCCTCAGTTTCTACATCTGTACAATGGGATTACAATCACTGCTTTGTAGCGCCTGAAACAGAATGTCTTAGATCACGGCCCTCAGATATACAATTTTTAATCTCTGGTGGCTAAACCCTGGAAACCTACATTTTCAGCCATGTCCCCAAGTGATTCGTATGCACACTAAATTTTAGAACCATTGGCCTACAGGGTGTTGAAGGATCAATGAGATCGTTATGTGGAAGGATCTTCTTACAACATGAAATGGAGTTTACAATTCAATCAAACCTGAAAACATATGTGTGACTGACAGCTACACATACTTAACAGTATGGTACAAAGTCAACTGAGAAGAGTCTGAAAAGGGCAATACTATCATCATCACAGGGCACTTGAATTACCCATGAGCCCCTGAGAAAGAATCTGATCTAAGCATCTCGATCCCTAGTTTTATATAATGAGCAGTGAGTCTGGTTGCTGTCTTAGTATCTCACTGTGAGGCTGGCCCAGGGGACATGAGAAGGCTGTCCCACACTGGTGCCCAGAGCAGTGACCTAGGGCAGGCTTCTCTGCTCCTGGGAGAGAAGCATGGAAGCACTACCCGGGATGGCATTACCCCAAGGGTGCAGGAGTGTTCCCGCAGACCACAGGTGGATTAAGGAAGGTCACGGAGCGGAGGCCACTGCAGGTGGGGGAAGCCTTTGATTTGGGGGTCGACTGGGCGTGCAGGAGGCTGCCTCTCGCTCTCCAGCCACGTCAACTAAGAATGGAAGACGGTGGGGAGTGCTCCTTACAGGCAAGACCTGAAACAGGTGGAACTTAGAGATGTGACACTCCTTCCGTTGTCCGTAAATGGGTACAGGCACCGCAGTGTTTTTCAGGTATTGAGAAAACAGCACGATGAGGAAGACGGTCCTGAAACAGAACAAAGCACACCTGACCTGGCGAGCTGGTGCCCATCCTGAGTGAGGGTCCAGGTCTCCATCTAGGCCCCGCTCTGCGGCGCAGGCAGCGTCCTGCTATCTCTGAAGCTGCTGGTGGCTGAAGAGGAACAGTGGGGGGGGGGGGTGGCTAGCATGCCTTGGGGCTGGCAGCCGAGTGGAGGCAGCAGTTGGGGCCAAGGAGGCCAAGGTTTGAGATGTCTTCTCTCCCAGGTCATTCTACAGGTACTTGTGGTCAGACCACAAAGGGTAGAGCGAATGTCAGTGTCCTGTGTCATTCTCAAGTCCCTTCAAAGTTCTGTTTAAATGCTTAAGGCTTCTTTGTAATGCCCCAGCTGGCTGTCACCACCCCGACCCCTGAGCATGCCCGACATTCTATCTCTTATCACGGTGTCTCAGTCTTCTCTCTCTGACACCGTAATCTGCCTGAGTTCTGAGGCCATGTCTTTGCACCCTTCCCAGGTGCCAGAGGTTTACAAACACTTGCTCCGTGAAAACCTAGTAGGCAGGCGACTGGTCGTATCAACTTATTGTGAACGGTACCCTAAGTAGTCTGTACTGCCTGTGGTTGACTCATTGACTGTGTACTCATGACATCATAAATAATAGTAAAAATAAATTACAAGTAGCCATGTCATTGTTTTACAAAGCATCGTAATGTTCATGAAAGTATCTGTGAACCCCAGAAGTTGACCAATATCCAGGGCTCTTATTATTCTCACTGGGTCATCTTCCACCAAAGAGAGCTTGGACGGCACTCCCTCCCCAGAGAGGACTTACAGGGCGGCGATCCCCCAGTGCGATCCAGCATCATTGCCCGCAGAATCGAAGAGAGGCAGGGCCACCAGGGAGATGGTCGGAGCAATGGTCAAGGGGCCAAGGAAGCGCATGAGATAGCCAATGAGTCCCGAGAAGCCCACGAGCATCTGGAAACAGGACGTGACCATGATGACGCCCTGCAACTGAAGAGAGGTCATGGCTCAGGCATCCTGAGGCTTGCGGCAGGTCGGCGGGCCTGAGCCAGCCCCGGCCACTTCGAAATCTAGTCACCCCCAGGAGCCCCAGTCAGAGGCAGTGCAGGGGCAAAGGTGGACCCCACAGGAACCGAGAGAAGGGGAGCTCTGACCTCACTCCTCTCTCTAGTTCTAGACCACCTGTTGGACATTTCCACTTCATATGAACCTCCTGAGGAAGTAGCCTTGAAAGGTATTCATTGGTCACAGTGATGACGGTAATAATGGCTCTTAATACTAGCATCACTTGTTAGTGTACTGAACATCTTTTTTGCTTTATTTTTCTCTGTGCTCCTATTTTCTATTGCAGGACTTGGCAATGGGTTTGTTTGTTTGTTTGTTTGTTTTTCTGTAAAGGACCAGACAGTGAGTATTTTAGACTTTGCAGGCCATATGGGCCCTGTGCAAACTTTTCCAGACAGCGTGTGAACAAATGAGCCAAGCTGTGTTCCAATAAAACTTCATGTATAGGCTCTGAAATGGGAATTTCACATAATTTTGACACATCATGAAATATTATTCTTCATTTGATTTTTTTTTCAACCACTTAACATATAAAACCATTTTAAGCTTGTGAGCTGTGCAAAAAGAAGCAAAAGGCCAGTTTTGGCTCGTTTGGCTGTAGTTTCCCAATCCCTGGTCCCCTGGACTGACTCGGTTTCCTTTACGGCTCTTTTTTTACTTTACTAGTCTAGATGCTAGGATTCCATTTTATTCCTGAGAACTTGCCTGGCTTTGAAGTCTGCTGCTCTTTCTGAAAGTTACATAGTGACTTCTGCTTTCTTTTGATCAATGTTAGCATGGAATATATTTTCTCCATCTACTTACATTTAGTCTATGTGTGGCTTAGAGTTAACGTGGGTTTCTGGTAGACAACAAAGAATTGGGTCTTGTTTTTGGATCCACTCTGACAGCCTCTGCCTTTTAATTGGTGCATTTAGACCCTTAATGTTCAAAGGGATCACTGATGTGGTCGAATTAATGCCTACCATATTGGCTACTGTCTTATTGTTTCCTTTGTTCTTTGTTTTTCTTTTTCTCTTCCACTCCTTCTCTGCCATTTGTGGTTTTAATTAAGTATTTTATGTGATCACATTTTATCTCCTTTCTTAGCATTTTTTCTTCTTCTTAAACTTCTTTTAGTGGTTGCCCTAGAGTGTGCGGTATGCATTTACAGCTAAGCCAAGTCCAGTTTCAAATAACATTGTACCACGTCACGGGTAGTGTGCGTATCTTATAAGAACACGGTAATCCTGGTTTATCCCACCCACCCATGGCTGTCATTCGTTGCACTTAGTATGCATGAGTGTGTAAATAGAAGCTGCCATGACACTGGAAGGTGAAGCTAAAATCCGTCAAATGTGTTAAAGATCGAACTTGCCATTCCTTCCCACAGTTTCCTATCTTTTCTGCTACCACCAATTCCTCAAAATAGAATCCCTACTCAGTTTTACCTCTCCATTACTTTTATATCCCAGTGAGTAATGACATCCCTACGGGTTCTCTATTCGCATCACTTTTATTTGCGGCTGGTACTGTGATGCACAGATGATCTGCTGACCATCAGTGGTTTCAAGACTTGAGATGTGTGTGGACAAATATAACCCAGTGAAACATGGAGAATCTACCTAACTTTCAATAGGCTGGCTCAGCAAGCAGAACCAATCAATCAATCAATTAATAAAATGAGATTGGAACTTTTAAGAACCTTCTCTTGTTTACAGCACTGGTGAACACCATTGGACCAGCAGATGGAGCTAAAGTACCAGAGGTAGGACGCTGGGCTGGGACTCAGTGTTAGACACTGGGAGGCGATGTGGGGGAAAATGGTAAGGGTCTACGGTCTTAGACCTGGGCACGAGGACACCTTGCCTGGGCCCTGTGTGTTAGAGCTGGGGACAAACTCCATCTGTAAAAGGCAGGAAAGTAAATACTTCAGGCTTTGTTGGCCATATGAGATTTCTGTTACATATTCTTTTTTTAAAAAATAGCCTTTAAAATGTAAAAACTACCCTGGCTACTGTGGCTTAGTGGATTAGTGCTGGCCTGCAAACTAAAAGGTCGCTGGTTTGATTCCCAGTCAGGGCACATGCCTGACTTGTGGGTCAAGTCCTTGGCTGAGCATGTGTGAGGAGCACAACGATGTTTCTCTCCCTCTCTTTCTCCCTCCCTTCCCCTCTCTCTAAAAATAAATAAATAAAATCTTCTTTAAAAATGTAAAATCAATTCTTAGTTTGTAGGCAGTAAAAAGCAAACACACACACAAACCACAGGCTGGATTTGGATCAAGAGTCATAGTCTGCTGACTCCTGCTTTAGAGGACTCTATATATCACAAATACTCAAATAAACAGTAAATGTATTCAAGAAAATAGGGATGTCACTCAGTGCAGAGACAGCATGACCCATATTCCTACAAATCCTCTCTCACCACTAAGACGGTTCAAGCCGCAGGGGAATTATTTGCCGTAAGTCCTGCCCGGTGTCCCCAAAGCACAGGTAAGCGCTTCTGAGTGGCCGCACGCCGTGCCATTGCGGTGTTGCAGACACTTCACTGGAGGCCAGGAAGGGTTCGAGCAACACAGGTCGTTAGGCAGGAGAAGAAACCAACGAACTTGCCAGACCTTTCTTCTTGGATAGTATGAAGGCAAGAGATGCATGCAAAAGGCATGAATGGAAAGGAAGATCCTGCCCCTGGCATCTAGCAGCGCTGGGTGAGGAAACCCTCCTTCTTGTTCTCTGCTCAGTTTTAATTGGAACTTATCAAAGCCAAGTGTAGGCTCCCTCGGGGCAGCAAAAACAAACAAAACAACAAAGCACACAGAGAAAGGAAACAAACAAAGCCCCACAAACCTCATGCGTTCTGTGATTCATTCTATTTATCAGATGGAAAAGCTAGGCTTCCCTGAAGAAGAGCATCCTGATTTGGAAAAGGCAGCACAACACACAACTCTCTGAGACTGGGCAATCCACCAGGCAAAACACCAGCCTCCGTCCGCTTGCCAAGCACAATTCTTCGGGATAGCTGGGTCTGGGACTACAGGGAACTGTTCTTTAAAGATCAGAAAGTCCTGTTAACTCAGGGTCCACCCTGAGATAAAAAAGGAAGCCCGAGGATTGCATCAGATTCCTGAAGTACGCCACATCCTGGTAAGCAGAGCACAGGCCTAGGAGAAAAGGCTGTTTCTCAAAGGGAGGAACAGCAGGAGGTTCTGGCTGAAATTCTGCAGTTCCAGCTCAGACTGACCCACTGTGTCCTCACAAGCACAGTGCTCCCTTGGGTATTGGAAGTCTTGGTGGAGGGTCTACGCTGCACAAGGGCTGACCCTGTTCAAAGCCAGGTATTTCTGCCCTGTATCCTGGCTGTCATGTCGATGTGGCCTGGAGCAGCTTCTCTATCACCCTCGCTTTAAAAGGAAACATGGATCAGACTGAAAGTGACCACGGGGGAGTGGGGAGGGCAATAAGGGTGGAAAGAAGGGGACGCGACTAGAAAGAACATGTATGAATGACCCACAGAAATGGACAACAGGGTGGAAACTGACTATGGGAGCAAGGGGTGGGTTGAGGAGGTCAAAGGGGAAGAAACTGAAATAACTGTAATAGAATAACAAGTAAAAAATGATTTAAAAAATTTTTAAAAGGTCATTACTTGCATGTCTGCTACGGGGCACTGTTTGGACTTAGACCATTTGTGAATGGCACCCAAAACTCTAACCTCAGAGATCCCACATCTTGACTGATGTCAGAAAGACATTCAAATAAGGAAGAAGATGATCAACAAAAGTTGCTGATTCAAGGGAAAGAGCTATAGTCAGAAGAAAAGGCAATTACACAGGAGGGATTCATAGGACCCCACCCTCCACCCCCTTTCCTGGGGCAGACACAACATCACAAGAGAATCAAACTCTAGCAACAGAGACTCGGCTCCCACTGTGCGAGTCTTTGAATTGAGGAAGCTCTGGGTGGAGCCTTGCTGAAGGTGCTGCTGAGAAAGTAACATTTCAACAGGAGGCCCTTGGTGAAAGAAGAAAGGCAAGTCTGAATTCAGCGCGTGGACCGAGCTGTGTGGGATGTGGCTGATGTGCACACATCCATACCTAGAAACATTTCTATATAATCACATAGGTTCTCGGGCTGTGGCCAATGGACTAGCAGTTTGATCTGGCAAGTGGATCACGGAAGGCGCTATTGAAATTTCCCCTTTTGTGGGACAGGATTTATAGTCGAATCTCAAATACTGGTGGTTCATGTTGATGCCTCTCAGTCTAAAAAGAGGAGGGAAGTATGACTTTCAGTGTAGTCACTAAGGTCCACGAGATGACGCCTTGGGCCACAAGGCATGCACACATGGGCTCACAGACAACATGATCCCCATATCCATCTGAAGTCACTGATGTTGCCAAAGCGAGGGCACACATGCCCTTGGTGGGAGAATATGAGGGTGTATGGCCCATCACAGAGTCGGCAGGCTGCCCATGCTGGACATTGCGCAGAGCTCAGGAAGTCTGAATATTTTTAAAACTGGTATCAATGGTGTTTCTGGTTTGAGCTTTCCCTATTCTGCAGGTGAAGCCCTGGCCCAGATGACTATTATAAACAGACTTGGCAGCCGGTGGTCCACTAACACGAATATCAGCTCAAGGATCGTTTTTCATAGCATGAACAGGACAGGAGTGAACCAAGAAACAGAATATCGAGTGACCTTTTCATATTTCATACCATTTCCTAAAGGCAGTGAAATCGTTGAAAAATTAGAATGTGTGCATGGAACAACAAAATGTGGGCAATGAGGGCACAGAGGGCTGGCTTTCCAGGGTAGGAGCTTGCAAGTTCAAGCTAAACATGAAGGACACAAAAGTGAGTCACCTGGGGGCAGTTTCGAAAGGACAGGTTGAGCAATCAGAAGGGTAAAGAAAGCCTCTTTTCCCGGGACCAGGAATTTACTTGTGTTCCCTGAGACAGGAAAAAAAGAAATCAATTTAATTGGAATTATTGGAATTCTGATGCTATTCATGGGCCTGATGGGAAAGTCTGGTGTTTTCAGGAGGCATCCTACCCAGTGGAGAGGACCCAGTGACGATATACTTAGGAAACCGTTTGAAAGTAGCTTGGAGAAGGTCACACGGGAGGGCTTTGGCTGCGCACTATCTGAAGGACAACAGAGAAGGACTGAGGAACCCCTCTTCTAACAGGAGCAAGGGAATGGGCCTAAAACGGCATGACCCCCATGCCCCTCCCTCCCTATTCACCTGACCTCTCCCTGAGCCACTTTGTCTTGTTTCCCCAGACGAAAAAAGTCCTCAAAGGGAAACGTTTTGCTGATGTCGGAGAGGTGAAACAGAAAAACGGCAAAAGCACTAAAAGGCATCAAAATCGACGAGTTCAAAAACTGTTTTGAGCAGTGGAAACAGCATCTTGATAGGTGTATTGCATCCAATGGAGAGCACTTTGAAGATGACTGAAGTTTAAACATGTAAGAATAAACCCACAACTTTTTTATAAATAAATTCCAGGGTTTTTTTGGTCCCCCCTCGTACATTAAGGCCACCAGTTCTTTGCCCCTGATGATATAGCTGAATTAAGTAAGGGTCGGGTTTCACAGAGACAAGCACAGGGGCGCAGTGTCCCGCGTGGGCAGGATAAGCAGACGGTGAGCACTAACAGGATGAGCCAGACCCGCTCCCACACATTGGTTCTCCCCTTAATCTGAGCCTACTGTGGTTATAGTCAATATGGCGCTGGTACATCTCGGAAAACCTTGTAGCAGAATGTCTGCAGAACTCTAAGTGCTTAGCTACTATGTACAATCTGTTCCTACTATCATCTCCGTCATCACCATCATCACTATCATCATCATCATCATCATCATCATCATGCTGGGATGTGTCTCTTCATCTCTTTGCAGTCCTGGCACTTAGTACAACACTTGGCATCAACAATGACATGCAATGACTTGATAGAAGACAAGAGTACAACCTGCTGCCCTCTCTGCCTCCTGGGACTGGCAAGGGAAATGCCTGCCCTCTTCTTCCTTGAAATATGTGAGTGCTTCCAAGCAAACCTAATTTCCCTCTCCATCTTTTCCACGCAGGCAGCCCCAATCCACCTCTTGCGCATCGTCCTGCTTGATTTTCTTCATTACTTTTATGACTCCCTGAAATTCCCCCTTTTTATTTAGTTCTTGGAATATTTTTGTCTCTCCCTCCCACCCTGTCCCGCACATCTAAAGACCTGTTTTATCTACAATAGTCTTAATGCCCAGGATCCTGCCTAGTGATGAGCTGAACAGTGGAGGCTGATCAAATGCGTCCACGCTGTAGCCCCCGTGGAGTAGCCCTCTACTCCACGCACGCAGCCACCCCGCCTCTCCCTGTGTCCCATTACCTCTCGGATCCTCTTCTGCCATTCCTCGGTGAATTCGGGAGAGCTGGTGTTCACCTGGCTGTCATTGAGTGTCCACTCAGGACACTTCCACGCGGGGAGAGACAGCATGGCCAGGGAGGGTGCCAAGAAAGCAAATGTCCCTCCCTGGAGAATGGGCAGCCTAGAGGGGCGGAAGAATACAGTTACCCACACAGCGCTTTAGTGCTGGTCTGTCCCTACCCCCAACGAGGGGCCTTTTAATCCCAAGTCCCGGCTAGGTTTAGAGGCACCAACATGATGCCTGCTATTTTCAGTAGACAGGGAGTTCCTGCCAAGCCTCAACTCAGGCCCTTGAACCCTACCAGGCCCTGAGAAGTAACTCGGAGACAGCCCAGAGCTCAGCGGACACACTTTGTGGGTGCCACTGTCTACACCACCCCAGTGGGCCTTCCCCAGACCCCAGGACCGCCGCACCGCTCACATAGGTAACGTTCTCCTGCCAACAGGAGAGGCACAGCCGAAAACCTGGGTTGCCAGATGCCCTCATGTCTCCAGAATGAGCCTCCGTCCCAGACCTGTGCCTGCAGGCTCCTTTTTATCGCATGGACAGAATCGGTGGGAGGTCAGTTACCAGGATGTGCTCTCTGCCCTGACCCTCCTTCACCGTGGTCAGTGCGTCACTCCGCTTCCATGAGAACTTCCAGTGGTGCCTACCTGACCGGGCTTCCCTCTGGGGCTCACACGGCCTGGTAAGGCCACTTCCCGCAATCCTCTCTCACCGTCACAGCAAACCTAGTCTGCCTGCCTTTGGACATTTGGATATGGGGCTGGGGAGTGGACTGAGGGACCCGCATCTGGATTGCACTTGGCTCTGTGGCACATGCTCAGGTCAGATTTTTTTAAAAAACAATATTAGAGGGGTGTTTCTGACCTAGATTGGTAAACCCAGATCCACAGGTCTCCACAGGAAAATGCACTACGCTGCACACAGAGGGCCGGAATATGCGGGTGGTGGTAGGGGACCGTGTGAATAACTATTTTTAATTTAAAAACCATGAATCTAAGTCTCTTGACAGAACAGGGAAACATGCTGTACTTATTGCCAAATCCCTTTTGAGCCTTTAAAAATAAACATATAGATCTCTGTCTGTGGGTATAACCGAAGAGAAACTAATAACAGAACTTGTTTTTTGTTTGTTTGTTTTGGCTAAAATTTCATTCATTCAACAAATGTTTATTGAGCACCTGCTAGGTGGCAGGCATGAGGTGCCATGGTACTGGGGACACCAGGCTGAGTGAAACTAAACTCCCACTTATATGCTAATTACACATTTCTCTGTTAGCTCTTGTTCTAACAAACCAACTGCTCACAGTAGTGCCTTTCTCTCGGGGATTTTTAAACACCTTTCAGCTCTGGTTACAAACACTCCACCGTGTCAGTGTGCCTCCGCTGCAGGGAGTACTTATTTTTCATTTCTGTCCCTTCGGCGTGGAGCCTGGCGCCACAGAAAACCTGCCAACATTAGGTTTATCACTTGACTTTTTAAAAAGTTTCATAGGCATGTAATGAAACTCTAATTTCATTAAGCCTTGAAATGGGAGGACTCGTTCGTGGGATTTTGTGTCTGTTTTTCCTTGTCTATAAACTGTCTGCTAGTCAATATATAGAATTTGGATACTGCCAGAATTTAACAATTCTTATGGTTATGAGGTGTATTTTCATTTAAAAAAAAGTACTTCTGTTATTGTATGCAGAAACTTGTCCCCAGTTCAGACAGTATTTAAGGGAGTATTTAAAATGTTTCAAGTATGTAAGTACTTTTCTAATTCTGTCCATGTTATAGCCTTTTGAGATAGTTTTATATATTTAGGATAATGTGATGTGTGGACTTTCTGCCTTTTTGTAATCGCTAAATAACTTTTATGTTCAAAATAAAATTTTCCATGTATTTGTCTCATAGCTGCTTGTCAGTACCCTTTCGATAAATAGGTAAATAATTAGATGATTGATAGACATATATTTTTGCATTTCTGTTCATTTTTCTTTTATGCACTTCCCTGGCACCTATGTGAATATGAACCTGAGGGACAGACCAGCCCAAACCCTGTACCTTTTTGTGTCCATGGTGGGGGATTTGGAAGGAGCCTGGGCTCAAAGAGGTGGTGTCAGAAGAAGGCAGAGGGCAGAAGGAAAATAACCCACCCAAGATGCAGACACTAGTCTTCCAGCCCTCTCCAGAGAACGGGAGAACTTCAGCATGGTTATCTCTCCTGAAAGTGACCTGAGAAGGGAGCATCCTGGGACGTGCCTGTGTCTGACTTAGGAGAAGAGACCACACTGGGAATGAGCATTCTCCTCTGGATGCTGCCAACAGTCAGCCTATCCCAGAAACAGTGGGCCAACCCCATGCCAGTCTACACCTGTATGGCTTGTTTCACACCATTGATGAAGAATAAGTGGATATTAATTTTTCCCATCAAGCCATGCGCTTACAGATTGAGTCAAAAGCAGGTGCACAGTGAGGGTCCCTGGCTTGCAGGGACCTAATATCCAAGGAGGGGCTAATATGTTCATAAGCTGTGTGCCTTTGTGCATCCAGGCTTGGGCATCTGGCTCAAGCTGTGCCTATCAGAGCTCTCCCCTGGAATTTTACAGTGCGAGGCCAGCCAGAGCGGTACTTGCTTGCATTAGGGGGCCGGTGCCAGCAGCCCTGCCCCCAGCCAGAGCAGGAAGCCTGTCTGCAAGGACAGGGCCTGGCCGGGTGATGAAGAGACAGTCTGGCCCCACACTAGGAAAGGGGAGTCCCCTGCACTTAGCCCGATGTTCTAGAGAGCCCCCTCTGGTCTCCTCAGGGGAGGTGTCTGCAGGGCCAAGGAGCTATGCCTACCTCAATCTATGTGCTCTTCTTTGACTCCCAAGAAATCTCTGCCCAAATGGCCCTGAGCCTCTTCCAGACCCTGCCTGGGCCTCTTTGCCAGGTCTGTCCGGCTGAAGGCCGACCATGATGCAGGTGTGCCAACCGTAGGCCTGAAGAATGGCGAAGGGGCTGCTGTTTGGGGAATCTGGTCTGTGTGGGGCTGGGGTGTGTGGACGGAACTTAGAGGTGCAGGTTGGCATGTGCCCATTCATGCCTGTAAGGCCATTTGTGATCTGGAGCGAAGCTCATGGTAGGAAGAAAAGGGGGAAGACCACAGGCTGCGGGCTGTCCCCGCTCCTGGGATCCAAAGCAGAACTTTGAGGAGTCAGAGAATTCTAAATTCCAACCTGGCCTCCCAGTTGAGATGATCAGACATATTTTATTTATAACTCTCCAGTACTTAGACATGGGTGTGTGGGTCTCCACTTGTTCCCTTAGCCTGTGTCTCATATTAGGGGCGTGTCTGGATAGAGATAAGAAATGGGGAGAAAGCCCCAGCGGCATATAAGTCCCTGGTTCAATGTGTTCCTGATGTCTGATCTTATTAGTTAATTAAGAACTTTTTTTTTCCTAAGCTAAACTGGATTCATGTTACTTTAATCAAGACTCCCAGTTGATATAGGCAGTAAGTGTCGAAGCGAGGACTGGAACCCAGGCTCCGACTCCCTGCCCTGCGCTCCCTCTGTCATGTCCCACCAGCTTTCTAGACACCTTCTGGCTACAAGCCAAGCACACCTTGTTGACAGATAAAAGTCAGGATCCAAGCAGAGAAGTTGTACCTACCTGACTCCTATAAACACCTGCAGGAGAGTGCAGATGCCAGAGACGAAGAAAATGGTGCTGATGAGGTAGCTCTGGGTGAGAGGGTCGTGCTGTAGACACAGGTCCTTGGCCAGGATGAGGGGAACAGCCACAAGCCCCCCTAGGGCCGTGAGGAAGTGCTGTGGGCGGAGCAGAGAAAATAGATGAGCAGGTGCATGCTGTGGCTGCCTGCCCCACCTTTTTTCCCAATTTCTCTTGCCAGAGGCAAGAGACCCACCTCTGGTCTCAGAGAAGCCTGGCCATGAGTGACACGCAGAGATCCAGGCAAGCAGAGGGCACTAGGAAGGCCTGGCAGCAAGAAGCAGGGAGCTAGCCAGAGGGTCTGGAGTTGAAGGGAGGGACCCTAGTGCCAGAAACTGATATCCTGGGTAAGAAACCAGGGCAGGAACACAGCACAGGAGGACATAAGGGGAACCCAGAAGGGAGCTTTAAGAACAGAAACAAGGCGAGAGACTCATTATTAAAACAAAGCACAAGGTAAGGGCAAGACCATTGACCAGGAAGGCTTGAACACGTTCTTCAGAACAGATCATATGCTGAGTCACAAAACAGCCTTAGCAAATTTAAGAAGATTAAAAATCATACCTCAAAGGAACTAGAAAAAGAACAAACTAAGCCCAAAGTTAGCAGAAGGAAGTAAATAACAAAAATCAGAGCAAAAGTAAAGAGACCAGAAAAGCAATAGGAAAGATCACTAAAACTAAAAGCTGTATTTCTGAAAAAACCAAATAAAACAACCCTTAGCTAGACTAAAAACAAAAGACAACACAAGAAATAAAATGAGAAATTAAAGAAGAGCTATTACAACTGATACAAAGAGATACAAAGTACCGTAAGTCACAAACTGGATAACCTAAAAGAAATGGATACATTCCTAGAAACTTACAACTTACCAAGACTGAATCTTGAAGAAACAGGAAATCTGAACTGACCAATAAGTGAGAAATTTGAATCAGTAATCAAAACCCCTCCAACAAGAAAAGCTCAGGACCAGATGGTTTCACTGGAGAATTCTACCAAACTTTTAAAGAAGAATTAACACCAATCCTTCTCAAACTCTTCCAAATATTTGAAGAGGAACACTCCCAAACTCATTTTATGAGACCAGCATAGAACCCTGAGACAAAAGCCAATAAGGACACTATAACAAAATAAAGCCATAGGATAGGCCAATATCCTTGATGAATATAGATGCAAAAATATTCAGCAAAATACTAGCTAACAAATTGAACAGTACATACCAAGGATAATATTGAATCCTATGCATTCAACATGAAAACAACTGTAGAAGATGGAAAAACTTCAAGGCAAGATCAATGATGAGGAAACACAAGATTCTTGACAAGTGCAATGACATTATCAACTGGCTTGATAAGAACCAGACTGTAGAAAAGGATTTGAACATCAGCAGAAAGAGATGAAAAAAAGTCTACAGTCCCATTATTAACAAGTGGTGCCAGTGTATAGGAGGCAAGCCAGGAGGAATGTCTGGGGGCTTCCCTGGAGGTGAAGCCCCTTCATTTGGTGGTGTCTCCACAGGGCCCATCAGAGAGGACGAGTAAGCCAACTTGAGCATAGATTTAGCATTGTTCCACACAAAATATTAAAGGACCCAAATCTGTAACAAATTCCATGGCAATTTAAAAAGTTGAGCTGCTGTATAGTAAATGACTGGGCATTCTTGATACTTGAATATGGACTGTGTGCACAGGGAAAGGAAGTAATGCACTTTATAAGCACTGCATTGTAAAGTGGAAAATATGATGTCTTTAATAAAATTATTTTAAATTGGCACTAAAAAAAAAAAAAAAAGAAACAAAAAAAAGGATCACACACCATGACCAAGTGGCATTTATTCCTGGAATGCAAGGATGGTTCAACATACACAAATCAATAAATATGATATACTACAATAATAAAATAAAGGCTAAAAATCATATGATTATTTCAATAGATGCAGAAAAAGCATTTGACAAAATTCAACATCCTTTCATGATAGAATATATACATTAACCATTTAAATCATTTTACTGGCTCATAATATGTTAAAAATAATATGACATTTTATAGAAAAGCACAAAAAAAGCAAACAATAATGTTTATTCCATTCCCCAATATTCCACATGGAATAGTTTGTAAAATTAAAAGAAACACATTTATGAGATTAGAAAATTCATGCTATAAAAATTTACAAAATAAAAGGTGAAAGTTGAAAACTACCCTCCTTTTCCTAGTTCCTCTTCTCAAGGTTAAATACCTTTATTAGTTTCTTGCGAATCCTTCAAAACATACGAAATTACTACATATACTTATTTCTATGATCTTTTTTTGTTTGTTTTTAACACACACAAAAATCACACTATACACAGTTATTTACTTACTTTGCTTTTTTCACTTACTATATCTTAGAGGACATTCTCTAACTTCAGGGTAAATATATATTTCTGTTTTTAACAGCTGCACAAAAAGCCACTTGTTAGGTTGTGCCACAATTTATTTAACTGGTTCCCTACGATGGATATTTTGGTTGATTCTAGGGTTTTATTGGTTTGTTGTGTGATTTTGATTTTACTATGATCAATAATGCTATAAGAACACCTTTGTACTTAACAAGCCTTATCAACATGTCCTCAGAGAAATTCTTAAGCACTAGGGACTGGGTTAAAGGGTATATGTGCTTTACATGTTGCTAGAAATCACCACATTGTCTTCTAGAAAGGTACCAAATAACATTTCAATAAAAGCGTTTGAGAGTGCCTGTTTCCCCAAATTTCCCAAGCATTGATTATCAGACTTTTAATTGTTGCCAATCAAATAAATTAAATTGGCTTACCAAGAGAGAGAATCCTTCCTAATTCCTTCCCTCACCCCCAAACTCCTGGACACAAAGAGAGAGACCCAAGAAGCCTTCAGTTCCCCTGGAGGTAAACTATTATACATGGGAGATAAGAATATCCAACTGAAGTGTGGCTCTTGACTAATTTGACCTGAGTGTGTATCGATGTGGCTTTTGTGGCAGAGCCACTTTAGACCCAGTGCTTGCTGGGTGGCGTTACCTGGATCCCCAAGAAGATGCAGAGGTACCATGGTGGGACGTCCAAGATGCCATAGGCCAGGCGGCTGCTGCTGGGACTCCTGGGCTGACCCTCCTTCTTCCTGCCTTCACCAGCATCATGGAGGCTGAGCACGCCATCACCCCTCGGCTGGGAACAGAGAAGAACACATCTGGGCATTTCAAAAGGAATCAGGTGGGCTTCCTGATTTCAGCCACACAGATGGGCGGCCTTCCAGAGGCAGGAGGCAACGAGACAGGGATGACTTGGGGGCCAGTTTGGGATTTCCCTCTAGGTCCAGACCTGAACGACCAAAGGTTTTCTGTATTGCAACTCTATAGCAGGGCCCCCCTGCAAAGTCTGGGCCAGTGTAAGAGGAGTGGATGGCGTACCCAAAGCTCTGGGAGAGAAGCAGCTTTGTGCAGGAGGGGGTGGGAGTCAATCCCAAGGTCAGAAAATGGGCGTGTTTTCCTCCCAGCCAGTCAGGAAAATGGGGATCCTGGTCCCAGCACGATGCAGCTGTCCCCAGGCCCTATGTTGACATCTGCCAAAGGCCTCAACACAGCATGTTTAATTAGGATGGATGGTTTCCTTATTCGTCTTTTCTGCTGGGCTATGAGTTCCTGGGATGCATTGATTGTGCCTTACTCTTTGTTGTTTTAGTGGTCCTTGTGCCCAGTGCAGTCTGAGTGGGTGGGGAATGAAGGGGAGTTACGTGCAAAGGGGAATGAGTACAGGGCACACAGAGGGCTCACAGCCAACTCACATTCCTCCTACCAGTTCAACCAAAATCAACTCTGAATTCTAAACTTTGCCCTCCAAGGTATCGGCTGTATAACTTACCAACTTTGGGCAAATTCCTAATATTTCTAAGCCTCAAATTCCTGCTTTACATAACAGAAATGACATTAACACCTTCTTCATAGATAGTTGAGAAGATTAAATTAAAGCACGAAGAAATGGGGAAATGTTGGCCAAAGGATACAAACACTCTGAGACAAATAAGTTCTGGGGATCTAATGTACAGCACAGTGATTATGGTTAATGATACTGTCGTCGTCGTCGTCGTCGGCAGCCGTCCGTCTGGAGAGACGATGGTGTAGCTTCTTAAGAGTCCATCTGCACCGCCGAGAATGGCTGTGCAGTCCGACTCGGGAGTGACATGGTATCTTGTCTCCTCCCGTGTTGAATCGACATCTTGCGATGACGCTGAAGCTACAGAGCCTGGGCAGGGCAATATGGAGGGTCTGCTGTTGCCCATGCAGCAGACCCCCCCTCTCTTCGCAGCTGAAGGGTCCAAGGGAAAGACGGAGTCGATACAGCTTGGGTTCAGGTGCGCCGCAGGAGTTGCCGGTGTTGATCACAACATCAAACCGCCTTAGGGACTCCGGCTCCGGATTTTCTGTCGGGGTTTACTCCCTTAGCCTTTCCCCTGAAGAGGTATGCCGCAAGGCAGCGGAGGTTTTTTGGAGTCAGAGTTTTCCTTCTCTGATGTACCCTGACTGGAAGATCGAACCAGCGACACTTAGCTCGCAGGCCGACGCTCAATCCACTGAGCTAAACCAGCCAGGGCTTAATGATACTGTATTTTAAACTTAAAAGCTGCTAACAGAGTAGGTAAGTGTTCTCACCACAAAAGGGAAATGGTAATTATGTGATGTGACGCAGGTGATAGCCAATCTTAAACCGGTGACCGTTTTGTAATACCTAAGTGTATCAAATTAACGCATGGTACACCTTAAACTTACGCAATGTTATACGTCAATTACCTCTCAATAAAGTTGGGGAAAAATGGAGCAGGAAGCAAACGGTCCTGTGCCTGGCAGTGTGTTGCCCTATACGTGTCAGCTGTTTTAATTACAAAGGGCTTCTAGTCTCATGTTTCGAAGGCTTTAAACTTGTGCTTAGGGCTGCTGTCTGAGCATCTGGCTGTGGGTGAGAGGAGCACGAGAACAATGTCCCTGGTGTGGTCAGAAGGTAGCAAGGCCACCAGCATATAAATCAGGCCACCCTAGCTGATGTGCCCCAGCAGGGTCCTGGGTCCTGGTCAGACCACAGCAGGCTGGGTCTATCGAGTGGCAGCCAGGGCTGCCCTGAGGAGGGTACTGCAGGCTTCTCGTGGAGAAAGTTCCAGAGAGAGCTTCAACGCCCACCTTTGTGCCTCAGCACCCTTTCCTTCAGCCCCGACTCAGAAAATGACTTCTGAACCAGGGCTGCACCATGACCCTCGTGGGTACTGCACAATTTTACTCTGCGAGCCCCTTCTTATATAAAAATGGTTATATTTTGTGACTACACTGGTACACAGAGAAGGAAAACTCTGACTCCAAAAAACCTCCGCTGCTTTGCGGCATACCTCTTCAGGGGAAAGGCTAAGGGAGTAAACCCCGACAGAAAATCCGGAGCCGGAGTCCCTAAGGCGGTTTGACGTTGTAGTCAACACCGGCAACTCCTGCGGCGCACCTGAAGCCAAGCTGTATTGACTCCGTCTTTCCCTTGGACCCTTCAGCTGCGAAGAGAGGGGGGGTCTGCTGCATGGGCAACAGCAGACCCTCCATATCACCCCGCCCAGGCTCTGTAGCTTCAGCTTCACTGGAGAGGACACTCCAGCGTCATCGCAAGATGTCGATTCAACACGGGAGGAGACAGATACCGTGTCACTCCCGAGTCGGACTGCACAGCCATTCTCGGCGGTGCAGATAGACTCTTAAGAAGCTACACCATCGTCTCTCGAGACGGACGGCTGCCGACGACACTGGTACAAAGACAAATTTCTTATTATATATTAAAACATTTTCTTTTGATATAAAAGTTCCATTTTTTTCTTCTGATTTTCAAAGAAATGAAAGCGTGTTCATGGGCCCCTAAAAGAATTGTGTGCCCTGGGTGCTCTGGCTGCTGTCCCGGGAAGTGGGAGGAGGAGATGGAGGGGGGTTAGCATTTGCTTAGAAGTGAGGAGAGGCAAGAAAGCCACCAGATCGAGAGCTGGATGGTTGTCCCCTACCACCTCCAGGACGTCACTGGTCCCTAGGGAACTTTATTCTAAGACAGGGCTTCCCAACTTCAGCATCATTGACATTTTGGCCAGGATAATTCTTTGTTGTGGTGTGTGTGTGTGTGTGTGTGTGTGTGTGTGTGTGTTGGGGGTGGGGCTGTCTTGTGCACTGCAGAGTGTTAAGCAGGAGTGTGGTCAGGCTTGCTGATGGTGGGTTGGCTGATCTAGCCACAGCACAGCTCTGTAGAATCATTTTGTTCCTGGGATTCTGAACAGTGCTTGCTCACTAATCTAATATTTATGTCCTAAAACACAGACGTAAGGTTTTTGCTTTTACTCCTCTATTTAGCGATGCCCAGTAACATGCTTCCTCACCTACTCTAGGAAGCCTTCCTTGATTTTAACCCACCCTGGCCTCAGACTAGACTAGGTCTCTCCTTCTCAGAGGCTCCTACAAAACCATGGCCCTAATATGCCTCACTGCAATCATGTTTCTTTGTTCAAAATCCATAAAGTCCCATAACATCTCTATCGCCATCTCTAACATATAGTTAGTGCTCATATAACTATCTGTTGACTGATGAAATGAATTCATGACTATTGAGAATTTTTCTCACTGATTTTTTAAAAATCCCTAACTGGTCGGACCTCTTTTGAAACGTCATGCTTATCCTATTTAGATTTCTGAAAAGAAGGGTGTTGCTTGGTACTTGGGTTGCACACAAAAGGTTGTTTTTGCCTAAGAAGGTCAAAGCCAAACCAAAGTTAGACAGGAGGGTGCTGGAAGGGACTCAGGGCCCCTGACCACTTTTGATGAGGTTTTAGTGAAGTAGGGAGGAATCGGTGAGGGCGACAAAGGTAAAAACAGACTGAGAAAAGGAGGAGAGGAAGAAGGAAAGAGGGACTGAGGGATCAATTGGGCTGACTGGTTGGTCAGTCGATTCTGGGCAGGCTACATAGAGCAACCGTGCGCAGTTTGAAGTTGGGCAGATGTGGTCTCTCAGACCCCTGCTTGGGAGTCATGGGTGCATCACCTCCCTCTCCCAGCCTCAGTCTCCCCATCTAGATCTGGATGGTGCCAGGATACCTGAAGACCCCCAATGAGCAGAGTGCATGTGTCCCATGTGTACCTATACATGAGCTCACAGGGCTGCGGCTGGTACATCTGTGTGCGTTCCCCCAGCGAGCTCCCCTTGCACTCTCTCCAGAACCTCTCGGAATTCTCAAGAAGGTGACGGAGAAGGAAACATGGGGGCAACTGTTGGTTTTGGCCCTTCTTGTCTTTTTTTTCCTGTGAAGAGCCAATGACTCAAAGATTGTTCTCAGCATGATGGCCTCTGGATATTCTGTCTGGATATCAACTTCGACCATCTGAAGGTTATGGAAAACACTTCTACATCTGCTATTAAAAGTGTCTGGGACATTGACCTTGCATGAGGTCCAAATTTTAAAAAATAATTATAACGTGGATCTGGAAAAAATGTGTCTTCCTGGAGAAAAGCTGGTTCTTCCTGTCTGATAAAGAGTGTCCGACTTCTCTGAAGCCCGTTAGCCACGGCAGCGAAAAGCACAGAGCCTGATCAGAATGCCTTTTATGGTAAACCACAAATAGATGGGGCAAACAAACGAACAAACAAAAGCAGGGACATCGCGTGCCTTCAGATGCCTGTGTCAGAGAGGGATCATTAGCACACTTAACGACCTGCATAGAGACAAGGGACATCCCAGAGACATCTAAGAGCAGGGCTTCTGAGATGGCGGTAGGAGATGCCCCATCTCAGAGTCTGCCCCGTTATGGGGAGCGCCTTTATCCCTGGGGAAGCCCCTGCAGGAAGAAGGCTGTGCATGTGACTCACGCTCCAGAAAAAGAAAGCTTGCGAGCCCCTGTTTTGGGGGAAGAGTGAATTCTCAATGACGCGCCCCCTGCTGGTGAGCATCGGTAGGAGAAGAAGGGCACACCCTTTCCTGCTGGAGGCGAGTTTACCAAGTCAGCACAGGGGCTTAATTTCTTCACCTTAAGACTCGGCCCAAAGAGGCGTTCTGGTGAGCCTTGCCATTTTGTTGCGCTTTACAGTTTACAGGCAGCTTCCAGGGCACCTTGCCATTTGATTGTCACCACCATCTTATCGCCCCGATTTACTGATGTGAAGACTGAGGCTCAGCGAGGCTTGTCCAAGGTCTCACTGTAAATGGGAGAATGGCACCCTCCCCTTCTGGTGTGGAGGGCCGTTGCCTGCAGTTTTGTCCCTCACGCACAGAGGGACAGCCCTCCAGCTCCCTGGAGCAGACAAGCAGAGCAGGAGGCGACTGGTGCAGGGACAGCAGCCATGGGAAGGAGCAGAGCTCTTGGGGGAAGTTGGGTCCCCCGCCCTTTGAGGCCGTCCGCTCCCCACACAGCCTTCCAGCCCCCGCCCGACCCCGCCAGGTGCATTTCCTAACACCCCCACTCACCTGGCTCTAGCCAATGGGATCGCCCAGGTCTCCCCAAGGGTGGCCTCCGTTATCCTGCCTCAGAGCCTTCGCTCACCACCGTGCCCCGCTCCCCAGAGCTCATCTCCTCCTCCGTCGCCTCTCGCGACGTCCCGCCCCCGTATGACTTTCCTCCCTCCTACTCCCAGCACGTCTGTCTCCCTGTTATGTAATTAGCCGTTCTCTCTCTTGTCTCAGAAAGGGTTCTGTGTACCCCACTTTTCTCTAGCTAGGCCAGAAGCTTTCAGGGTCGGGAAGCTACCTTCCCTGGGCTTATATCACTAGAAGTTTCTAGCACAGCAACATGCACGTGAAAACCGAAAACAGCCCAGAACCGTGACTTCTTACTCTGCGTGCGGAAATTGAGGTTTTGAGGAAAACGAAGAGAAGATGGGTCACTGAAAAGAGGCGGATATGTGCCCCGTCCCTTCCACTCCCCAACTGGCCTCATGTAGACCAGAAATGTGGAAAACATCACAGCCTTCAGAAGATGGAGTCTTCGACTTATTTCCCAAGATTTGCTCTGTTTTTTTTTTTTTTTTTTTGGCTTCCATGAGGTAGTGGCAGAAATTATTCTGAGAAGAGAGGGGAGTTCTCTCAGGTGCCCCCCCTCCCCCAGTGATTTTTCAGTAGAGAGAACCAGGTCCTCCTCTTTACCAAAGGCTGACTGGCTCCAGGGGACAGCTCTAGAAGCCCAGTCCAGATTTGTGGGTGGCACCTGTCCCGAAGACACCTGGGCTCAGCCTCATTAGGGCTGTAGCCCCAGCCTGGTGCAGAGGGAGGGTCACTTTCCACCTGTGGTGGGCAGTGGCAAGAGCAGAGGGTCTCCACTCAGTTCCCCTTGTTATTTGCAAGTGGCCAGGATAGACTGGAGAGGCAGTAGGGCCAGGGCTCAAGGACTAGCTAGACAAGCCTCCAGCTGGGTTACCCTGACTTTCGTCCTCTGGGTCTCAGGCTCCCCATCTCTAAAATGGGAACAGAAGAGCCTGCTTCTTTATTTTGTTCAAAGGAACAAAATAAAGTATATAAAGTGCCTGGGGCATTTTGGTTGTTCAGTAAATATCAGTTCTCTCTCTCTCTCTCTCTCTCTCTCTCTCTCTCTCTCTCTCTCTCTTTCCCTTTGCTTTGCTTCAGAAAGGGCTTCTGAGTAAGGAAACCATACATCTGAGAAACCTGGAAAACAAACATTTAGCTGCAACAGAGACTAACCTGTGAATAAAGGTAAAGTGGAGAACTTTCCACCTCTTCCTCATTCCTTTGTGATTCATTCAGAGGCCAGCACCCAGGGAGGAGTGTCTGCACTGGTGATGGCGAGGCCCAGAGTACAGCTGCTGCCTTTGCCTAATGATTTAAAATCTCACCTAGATCTGCAAGCCGTCATCCTTAGCATTAATAGTGAATCAAGGCACTGGGACTCCACGCTTGGGCCCCTCCACCAGGCCGCCTCCTTCCTCGCTGCCTGCCTCGCCTCTTGCCCTTCCCTCTCTTTGACCAGCACTCACCAAGGGGTCAGGGTGCTCACAGCTGGTGATGGCAGAGTTCATGGCCACTTGAGGTCTTCTCCTTTGGGCGTCCTCTCAGGATTAAAAAAGAAGTGAAGTCGTTCTAGTAGAGAAAGACGGACTTCTCAACACCTGTCAAAATAATAAGTGGGAGAGAAAGACTGGGATCCAGGACTGGCTCTGGGGAGTGTGGGGCCTCCTAGCCCCACCCTGACTGCCAATGGACAACAGACTCCCCCTCCAGTCATCTCCTTGTATGATTATGGCTGTTGCGGTGAATGTTTTATAATTTGATAATTTCAAGTAACGACAGAGGAGTTAATGATCCTCCACAGCACAAGGAAATAAGTTAGGGTACAGCCCCTAAGGGCACGGCAGTGAGACAGGATAATAAGCTAGGAAAATTCCTTGGCAAGTGAAATAGGTAAACTGAGACAAATAGCTGAACACAATGGCCGAGCAATTTACAACCAGGTGCAGATGGTCACCAGGGTTGCAGGGCTTGGCGGGGGCAAAGCTGGGAAAATGAGGACCTCATCCCTAGGATAACCTCTTCTACCCTGGCCTTTTATCCCTGGAAATAACATCTAGGTCTCAATTATATTTCAACTCCAGGCCCAAAATAGCAGCGAAACCAGGTGGGTGACACCAGAACCAACTACAATGATTAAAGACCCCCCTGCAGTGGCACTGACCAATCAGAGAAGATCATGACCCTGAAAGAGCACACCTGGAGAACTGATGAATATTCTATTGAAACCCTACTCTGAGACTTCCCATAAGATTCCCACCTGCCAGCAAAAGGTAAAAAGCCTCGAAACAAAGAACCCAGTTTGTGTGCTCCCCCTCTGGGAAGCAGCAGGCACCATTTTCCTTCTATGCTAAGCCCTTCCTGGTTTCATTGTCCCCAGCTTTAATAAATATATCCTCATAGTAACCTGGACTCATGCTGTGAAATCTTTCCTATGCAAAGTAAAAAACCCACACACTACAGCTGACCCTAGTCAGACTCACTCAGGGCCCACCCTTTGTCAAATAACATAATATGGTGACCCAGATGGGACATTCCTTCTTGATCCTATACAGTCAAGCTGGCCCACTTGCAGAGACTTGTCCTCACTATTATGAGAAACGCTCACAATAAAACACCGGGACACAGGACTTGAGCAATAACCGAGGCAGTTGTTTATTCACAGATCTGCAGCTCTGGACACAGCCAAAAAGCCAAATCAAGGTGCGGGCGGAAAAGACGGAGCTGGCTGTTTTTATCCTAACGCGAGTAAAGTGCCCCCCACTTCCCTTCTCCCCACCCTTCTCCTCCTCCGTTCTTCCATGCCAGATACTCCGGAATTACAATCTAATGCAGTTAACTAAATTAACTGAGGGTGATAGTTAACCCGGGGTGATCTGGTTACAGGTCTGTCTCCAGCTCTTCTTTGAAATTTCCCTATCTTGTTTGCTGGGCTGTCTAGCTACATTTTCCCACTTCCCGGAGTTTGGTGATGAATATCTCCCCCTGCCTTGATCTCAGATATCCTTTGCCCTCAGAAGCACTTGTGTTGAGCTGCAGAATGCCCCCTTCCTGACTTGTAAGTGTGCTGATACTGTTAATTCTGGCTCAGAGACCCCCTGATTCAAGATTTAATTACATTTGTCCTTTGCTGCTAATTATTTTCTACTGGTTTGGGAGTCATCATTTCCTTGCCCCTTACAATACCCCTATCTCTTTTGGGAAATTGACTACTCAAACCATTTTATTTATTCCTTCAAACCTATAGAGGATTTATTGACTTTCTTTCTTATAGCAAAGATTCCCTTTGGCTTCTAAGAGGAGGAGATTATGAAAAATTGCCGGCATCTGTTTAGGTAGTGCAGTCTCAATTAGTCTCTGAACTAAACCTCTGATGCAGGGAATAATCCAATAGCCTAATGCTGTTAGGATGCCTGCTACCACTATGAGGGATATGAGAGCTGATGAGATCATTCCTTTTTAATGGCCAAACCAATTTTCTAACTATCCTGTTATAGGATTGTTGATGCCTGAGTTTTCTGCTAGTTCATTTGCTAGGGTGGTCAGTCCCTGCAGACCCTTAGTGGTAGTTTTATCAGTGTCTGTATTATTAGGGATAAAGGTGCAACACTGCCCCCCGAGCATTATACATACATCTCCTTTTTCTGCCAAATCATATCCAATGCCAACCTATTCTCCCAGGCCACTCGACTGATGGCATCTAGTTGTTGAGCTATTCCTTTTACAGCATTCTTAGTATAATTGATAAACCTCTGCTGGTTATAATAAATATAATTTATTCAATCAATATTTTTATTAATGGTTGACCACCAGAAGAGCACTGACTCAAACCCTGCTGCTATTTGATTTTTAGCTAAAAATTTATCTGGACCTTCTCTAGGGACCCTAATGACATCGATGTAGATGTGAGGATTGAATGATCCATTAGGCGTTGTTGACCTCTCTCTCTTGTCACTATTTTATAGTTAAAATCCCTCCCATTTCCTTGGGGCCTTGGAAGAACCAAAGCCACCTGTATAACCAAGACACTAGCTACCAGCCACAGCCATGCAAAGGCACCCCGATAGCTGTCTTCTTCCCCTATCCCCAACCACAGGCTCTGGGGAACTCCTGGGGACCTTCCGCTGTAACAATTTCTCTTCTCAGACTTAAGATGCTTTATAACCTTATAGAGGACAATGGGTGAAGGTCTTGTGCTCCCCTAGCTGCTTCAAGCTGGACATGGTCATCATTCTATTTACTCTTGGGTCCAAAAATCCCTAATAGAGTGGGAATGAGGAGGGGAGGGTGGCCTTCTCACATGGGGAAGGATTTTATAAAGTCCAGGACAGTTGGCTGTCCCCGGGCAGCAGCATGTTTGATTTCCAAGGGCTGGCACTGCTGAACAAACTGGCATCCTTGTCGTATTCTGGGGACAACAGATTTGGCAACAGGGTTAAAAGGCATAATTAAAATTATAACCACTAGATGACAACAGGCAGGGATTAATGTTTAATGTCCTGCATTAGGAAAAATAATTGGCTTCTTTGGCGGAAGGTGTGCAAGGCATGTCACACCTGTTCCCAGCCCTTTTCCCACTAATAGTTTGGGCTCCAAGAAATATTTTAGGATTTCCCCCTTCTCAGACTTCTAGGCCCTTCGTGTCCAAGCTATGGAACAGAAAGAGAGAAACAAGTTTTAAAATGAGGCCCATAGACTGCCCCACACTTTACCAATCCAACCACTTAATTCCGCCAAACCTTTGAGTCTCAGGAGGCAGCGATGCAGATGGGCTTCTTAAGTGAGGCCTATACATACAGACAATTATTCAGGTAATGAGATTATAGGCTTATTTCCTATGCAAACAGGAGGAAGAATATACATGTTAATTTACATAACATAACCTGCAAACCAGTCTCTGAATCTTAAGACTATGGAGACATTCAGTTACAGGGCCTTTGCTGGAATGATATTTAATAGTGGCAATTTGACAGGTCCTCCTTGCCTGTAGATTGAACATTTTGATGATGTTACAAACCTAGTTTTAACTTTTAAATGAAAACAAACTTTTAAAGACAGTTAGCTGTATTAATTTATAGTCTACCGCTGAGCCCTGTGATTTTTCTTAAATCATAATTTTTCTCCTTAAGATTACTCTCCTTGTTATTAAAGGGACTGCATTAAGTCCAGTTTTAATTTAGTATGTTTATTTGCATAAACATAACAAGAGAAGCAATTGATTATATATTATCTTTAAGTCTGCTTTGCTGGAACTCACATAAGGAACATTTAGGTTGACTTTCTGTCTGCCCTTCTGGGCACAGAAGCTGAGCCACACACTTGCCATCTGGCCTCGCCTGTAAAACCCATGCTTTTCATAAGTCCTTCAGGATTTTTATCGTGCCTTAAGGTTTCTCCTAGCCATCTTTCAGGAAAGCAGCCTTTGTTCCTTTCCTAGAAAGATTGCCACAAACCGAACAACCAACCAGGGTATTAGGCTTTCTCCTCCTTGGCTTTCATCAGCCTTGAAAGTCAATTCCTGTTCCCCAGGGCTTTCTGGTAACAACCATAGCCTAGGCATGCCTCCTTCAGGTACGACATCCCAGTCAAAGCCTCCGTTGACAAAACCACCATTAGTAACTGGTCTTATTAGTTTTTTGCAAAGAAACTTTATGTCGTTGCTTATTTCTTTAGAATGCTAAATACTGGAGGGATCAGGTAGGGAGAAAAATACAAAAGCATGAAGGAAAATTCTTGTCCTTCAAAACTGCATTTCCACGCTTTGTATCTTCCATTACTAAAACCATACAATTTCTTTTCAAAACTTTCACAACTTTTAATAAAACTTCTAGATACTTCTCACAAACCTTCATTTTCATGCCTTACACTGTCCCCTGTTTACTTTCTTTCATGTAAAGTTTTAACTTATCTGGGAAACATCAATTTTTCCTTTCAGAGCATCAACAGAGCAATAATTCAAAACACAGATAGCTAGGCCCTCTCTCTCCAGTATGTCCACTGGCCTAGAGAGAGAAGTGCCCTTAGCAGAGACATGTTCACTTGCTCAGGCTGGAATGCTCATTAGCCCTGAATGACCCTTCCTGGGTCCTGGGTTTCAAAAGGAATTCTCCTCAACTGGTTTACAGATTACCCTTTCTAGGTCTTATTGGTCAAAAACTGATATAGAGAATTCCAAAACAGAACAGACCAAAATACGCTTTTATGAAATCAGCACACATGCAGCTGAGGTTTTCTTTTCCCAGATTTAAAACTCCCATAACTGTTTCCTTTTTATTATTATTACTTTCCACAGAACTTCTGCAACATTTACAGACTTTCTAAATGCCTTTTACTTCTTTAGATTCAACCATAACATGCTTCCAATCCTTGTTCTTTTCCACACTGTGAAGGACTATATTCAAACTCAGTATCTTGGCAGCTAAAAGTTCCCATATTTGCAGAGATATTCTGCAGCTTTTTGAAGTTTTTGCTTCTCCTCTTTTCTAACATACACTTTTGAGCTTTCCTGAGGAGTTTTTCAATTGTTCTATCCGGCCCATTCATTTACCTTCTGCAATTTCTTACAAATATCTGGCCAGCTCCTGTTACAAAGATGACTTTTAAGAGTCCCTGCCCTACAGTGTTCTCTGGATCTAGACCAGAATACTTTCTCATCTGGTCCCTGAGCTTCTATAGGAATGCTGATGGAGTTTTATCTCTTTTTTTCTTGTATTTTGAATGTCTTGGAGACATTCTGTGCTCAGGGGAGCAGACTCCTTGATTCCCCTGATGGCAAGACCCCTAAGGTCTCTCATCTGGGCCCTATCCTCTGGCCAATTATTATCCCATTTAGGATCTATACTGGGAAACTTTTGTTTGGACAATTCCCTGACCAGGAGGATGCTTGCTTTTCCATATTCTTATAGCAGCCCATCTGATTATTCCTCTTCCTTCCCCACTGAAGAGGATGTCTAGAATGGACATTATTCCATCCATGTGAAACAACACTCTTTCTTAAGATATAGGCATGCCCTCCCCCTGCTGAAGCAGTGAGGAGTTTGAGGGCCCTCCAGTTACAGCCCTTAGAGGTGGTGTCGATTGGCAGCCAAGCTGCTACCACTGCTGCTTATACGAGTTTGAAGAAAAGTGGCCTGAGTTTTAAAAGTGCCACTTTTTTTCCCCCTCCTCTCTCTGTGTTGGAGAGGCAGACATCCTGCTGTTTCTGTAACCTGTAGCCAGTTAATTATCCTATTGTTTTCAGGACCTGTTAGCTTTTTAGGGGATTAGACGGCTGCTTGGCTAGCAAAGGTAACATTGCCCTTCCTTGCAGCTCTAGCAGGGGGTATTCAGATGCAAATTAAATTGCTAGAAGTTACCTGGGGTGGAAAGAAGTGCTGCAAGCAATTTCTTTAGGGAAATTCTCAAGGTCCTGTTTGTATTGCTCTAATTCCTTAGAGTAAATTTCTGCCTGTGCCCGGCCTGATCCATCTGTACTGTCTGTTCCCGTGCCTCTGCCTGGTTGGTCGCTGGCTGGCCAGGGTTATAAGGCGGCAGGAGACGGGACAAAGGGTCCCAGGCTTTATCTCCTTTTTCTTTTACAGAGAAGAAACCTGTACATCTGCCGGTAGGTTGTAACCAGCATATTCCTTCTCTTCCTTAGGAGCTGATGCCTGATCACTCACATATGATATCAGGGCTTGTCAAACCCAAGATTCATCAGACCCAAATCGGGGCCAGAAAACAGATTGCCCTTAATGGGTTCCTTGGCCAAAGGAGACAGCAATATTTTACCATTGTCTGTTTCTCCTTATTCTAGGTCTGGGGATCTTCTCCCCACCAACCAACCCGCCATGAGCTCAACCTCCCATACTGGAAATAGGTCGCCCATGGCCCGTGAACTCAACATCCCCATACCGGAAGTTTCTTGTCCATGCCCTGTACACTCTCCCTAATGGACTATTGGCCAGAATGTCCGTGGGGCCTTCCTTGGCTCCACTTCGTTTCCTTAGGCCTAGAATTTTTATTTCCCATCCTCAGTCGATTCCTGCCGCTGAATCCGGCTGTGTTCTCAACCTCCTTTACCAGAGATTGATTGAGCACAGACCCCGGGAGCTCAATCCCCCTACACAGGAGAATTCCTGCCCACGCCCTGTGTACTCAACCTCCCTTACCGGAAGTTTCTTGTATACAGTCCTGTGTGCTCAGCCCTCTTACCAGAGACATTGCACACAGCCCGAGACACTTCGTCCATCTCCAGCCGTTTCCCTCGCGGAAGAATGGAACTGCGGATCCGGACTCCGCACTCGCTCCGTATCTTGAGACACGTCCCAGCCACACACATTCACTTGACCCTCCGAAGATGCCCAGCCACCAAGGCAGAACTTAAGTCCAATTTTCATACCTTGGCCCGTGCACGAGGTTGCCTGGTTGCCTGGTTTCTGCGGTGTTTGCTTTTCTCTCTCTCTCTCTTTTTTTAACTTTTAGTTCCCTCCTGTGTCAATCCACTGCTGTCCCAACAGAAAGTCTCAGGTCGTTTCTGGACACTGTGAGGCAGGTGGGCTCTGGGTCAAGCGAGCTACCCCAAAGCGGGTAGGACGTGTCTCCCCGCCTCAGCTCAAAGCCCCTTCCCGCACACAGGTGGAGGATCCCGGACGAGCCCCCAAATGATGAGAAACGCTCACAATAAAACACCGGGACATAGGATTTGAGCAGTAACCGAGGTAGTTGTTTATTCACCAATCTGCAGCTCTGGGTGCAGCCAAAAAGCCAAATCAAGGTGTGGGCAGAAAAGACGGAGCTGGCTGTTTTTATCCTAACATGAGTAAAATCCCCCTCTCCCCACTTCCCCTCTCTCTTTCCTTCTCCTCTGTTTTTCCATGCCAGATACTCCGGAGTTACAATCTAATGCAGTTAACTAAATTAACTGAGGGTGATAGTTAACTCGGGGTGATCTGGTTATAGGTCTGTCTCCAGCTCTTCTTTGAAATTTCCCTATCTTGTTTGCTGGGCTGTCTAGCTACATTTTCCCACTTCCCGGAGTTTGGTGATGAATATCTCCCCCTGCCTTGATCTCAGATATCCTTTGCCCTCAGAAGCACTTGTGTTGAGCTGCAGAATGCCCCCTTCCTGACTTGTAAGTGTGCTGATACTGTTAATTCTGGCTCAGAGACCCCCTGATTCAAGATTTAATTACATTTGTCCTTTGCTGCTAATTATTTTCTACTGGTTTGGGAGTCACCATTTCCTTGCCCCTTACACTATGAGTAGAATGGCAGGGCTCCAGAAAGGACCCCAGGGCTGTACTAGGTCCCGCAGAGGTCCATCATGCCTGACCACCTTCTCCATTTGCATCAGGTGAGCTTGGGTGAATTCCCTTGGAATTTCGGACATCCCTGTTGTTATAACATGAGAGGCTGAATTTATTTCATCTGTCTCTTTTTATTTTTTAGTTTATTTTTATAAATATTTTTATTTTATTTTATTTTTAAATTTGTTTTTAGAGAGAGGGGAAAGGAGAAAGAAAGAGAGAGAAACATCAATGTGTGGTTGCTTCTCACGCACCCCCAACTGGGGTCCTGGCCCGCAACCCAGGCATGTGCCCTGACTGGGAATCGAACCAGCGATACTTGGTTCACAGGCTGACGCTCAGTCCACTGAGTCACACCAGCCAGGGCTCATCTGTTTTTTTTTAAATCATCAAGGTAGAGCTAGAGGTTAAGGTGTGAGAAGAAGCCAAGCTAAGACAGGACAGAAGGAAAAAAAATGGATGGCTGATTTTTAACATTGGCTTTCAGTTGAAGCTGCTTTCTTGCTGATCTTAATAAAACCTTTGCTGCACAGATAAAAGTCTAAACCCAATGGTTTAGCTTTGAGGATGAGAGGCACTTACTCCCTCTGGCTCAACTCAGACATTCTTAGGCAACTGAGAATCTTCGTGGAGGGTGAAGGGGAGGCAGAGACACACGAGAGGGTTTGAAGTGTCGACCAACAATTACTGAAAAGCCTTTACTTACTTGCAAGTACTTACAAAAATGGGAAGATTTAACTAGAAGTGACTGACTTAACATGGCCAAAATGTATCTCTTTTAATGCCCAAGTTAATTCTTGCAGACAAAACTAGTAATGCCAGCCTAAAACTAAGTGAATGGGAAGCTTATCTTTATTACAAATTGGAAGCCCCTTGGAGGAACACAGTCAATTGAACACTATAACCCAAATGACTAGTTTTCAGGGCAAGCTCTGGCTGCGGCTGCCCTTGGTCTGGGGTCTTGGTGACCAGCAGGCTGTTTTTAGGGTGTTCTACCCACTTCCTGGATCTTCCAGGCCTGGTGTGGGCCTTCCCACTGGCGGGTCCCTTTCCTGGACCTCGTATTCGGAAGTCTTCTCAACTGACTGTCTTGCAGACTCAGAAACTGGTTTGTGATTCGCTGGGTTCATCAACCTTTGTGTTCTTTCTGTTTTTATAGAGTGCATACTACGACTTTAATTATCCGATTGCTTTATTAGTTCATCTGCATCACTACCTCCTGAAATAAGACTCAGCGGTTTGGCTGAATTGACTTCTCAGGACTAGATGGCTGAGTTGGATACAACTCCGTCTCAAGATGATGATGCCTCGGGGGTTCCAGCCTAGCCCTACTTTGGAAGAATCAGCTAACAGCTTTTCTGTTCCAGTCTCAGATCCTATTCCCTTGTCTCTCTTAGATCAGACAGGAAGAGACTTCCATACCCTACGCAGGCAGGACCACAACCCTTGTCAGCAGAAAGTAGTTACTGAAGAGAAACTCTCCACTCTCCTCACCTCTAAACCCTGCAGAGGTCACAGCTGATCTGAGAGACACAAACAAACTCTTTCTTAAATATTGTTACATATATTGGGTGCATAGGCTTAAGGTCATGACTAGCTGTGTGTATGTGATAATGTTAGGCCACGATATTTAAGCAGTTAGCAGAGTTATAATATGTATTTCATAAGGGTGTGTGATATTCCATACATGGGACCTACACTGTAATTTTTTTGACCATGACCTCTGCCAGGTAAAAGATTTTAGGGTTGGAAGTCTCTGAGGGGGAAATGAGACAGGATAGTGAGAAGCTAGGAAAATTCCTCGGCAAGTGGAATAGGGAAACTGAGACAGACATCTGAACGCAATGGCTGGGCAATTTACAGCCCTGTGCAGATGGCCACCAGAGTGGAAGGCCTCCACTGCCCGACAGGGGGCAAAACTGGGAAAACAAGGACCTCACCTCCAGCGTAACCTCCCCTTCACTAGAAAAAACATCCAGGCCTCAATTGTATTTCAGCTCCAGGCCCAGAAAAGCAGCAAAACCAGCTGAGCAACACCAGAACCAACTGCAGTGCCTCAAGGCCCCTTGCCCTGGCACTGACCAATCAGAGGAGGCCATGACCTGGAAAGGGCACACCTGGGGAACTGAAGAATATTCTACTGAAACCCTCCCCTGAGACCACTCCTAAGGTTCCCACCCGCAAGAAAGAGATAAAAGCCTCAAGACAAAGGACCCAGCCCGCACTCTCCCTCTCGGGAGCAGCTGGTGCCATTTCCATTCCCTTCTTCTTCCCCCACGTCTTCCCCGACAGACACGAATCTCCTAAACTCTAAGGCAGTGGGCAGCTGGTAGCTGGTCCCAGGCTGATCCCCTGAACCTGTCCTCTGACTTCCCAGTGAGCTAAGGCAGCCCCACCTAGGCTCTCCTGTTTTGTCTTCTATGCTAGGTGCTTCCTTACTTTACTGTCTCCAGCTTTAATAAATGTATCCTCAGAGTCACCTGGACTCGTGTTGTGACATCTTTCCTACAGGAAGTTAAGAGCCCACATGCTACAGCTGGCCCTTGGCAGATCCACTCAGGGCCAGGCCTCTGTGCAGTAATAGGAACAGCCACTGAAGCTCATGGATGGGGCAAAGACCTCGAGTGAGAGTTTGAGGAAAAAATGCCTTTAATCTTAGATGACTGTCTCTGTTAATACCCAGAAATGTCTTATAACCCACCTTTTAGAAAGATGAATCCAGGAAGGTGTCCTCTTGCTCTTATTCCAGAGAAGGCACTTGAAAGGCTCTATTCAAAATTTTTTGATAAATCCTACTCTGTGAAATTCAAAGCAAGCCAAGTTCCAGCTACTCATCACAGCAGAATGTTCTAGAACTGGAAGCACTGAGTCTCCAGGTTTGGGAAACACATGGCAGGAAGCACATAGATGGCATTGGGAGTTGGTCCAAGAGGAAGCCCTGAAAAACACAAGGGTAGGATGTTTGATGAAGGAGGAGACAGACCTAATTTGGGCTGTAACAGAAAGGCAAAGGTCAGCAGGGAGTCAAAGATCACTAAGTGGCTGAACTCACTCAACACTTAAACACGTTCTCTGTGCTCCACCTTTTCTTATATTATCTCACTTAACATTCACAGCAAACTAGCATTCCCATCCTTATTTCACAGCTGAGAAATTCAGGTGCTGATGGGTCAGACTATTTGTTCATAGCAAATGTGGGAACTGAAATTCAAATCCAGACTGTCTGACTCCACAGCCCGCAGGGGTCAAGGGCATATCGGATGGAGCCATGGAGGCCACGTGGGTCAGAAGATGGGAAGGACCGGGCTCCGGGGGAGATGGCCCAGAGAGGAGGCTTCCTCACACTCTCCCTGAGTGAAAATATCAGTCTGCTCCGAATGGTGCCCAAGGACCCCAAGTTCACCTTAGAAGTGGGAGAGAGACTTAGCTTGAGGAGGGCAAGGACTCCTGCCTCTGCTGGGTCCCCCTGAACACACTAAATGTGTAACTCCCTGGGCGACAAGTTCCGAGGTGAGGACAGAGAGCTGGTGCCGACATCCACGTGGACCTCTGCAGTGAGAAGCCCAAGCTTCACTGCCGCAGGAAACGTGGTCGGTGGGGTCAGAGTGGGAGCTGCCTCCACTGCCCAGCCCAGCCCCCACCCTCGCAGACCTGCGGCGTGGTGGGCAAAGTTAGGTTCATGCCGGACATCTCTTCTCCCTGCCATCTTTTGGGGTAACATGGAGAAACGGGATGTCTCTAAGACTCCGCCCTTCCCACATGAAGGCCCTGCCTTTCCTGGCTTTGCCCTCCTGCCGCTGGTCTAGGTGGACAATGACGCTCCTCTGCAGCAGGAGGTGAAATGGTGCAGGGTTAGAGACACAGCGGAGATAAAGCAATAGGTGATCTCATTACCCGCTTCGTTTGGTTGCCTGTACAGTGTTCTAGAACTTTCCTCACTCTTCATCTCCAAGCCCTCTCTTTGGGGCCCGGCACTCTGTCTCACATGGTTCTGTGTACAAGTCCTTTCTGCGTCCGCCCTGTGGCTTGTGGTCACTGCTGATGTCACATAGTCCCCACCTGCCTCAACTGCTCAGTGAGGAGTCAAGCCTTCAGCCCCTCAGAAGTCACTTCCACAGACTATGGTCCCTCCCCTTATTGGCGTGGCCGGGCTTCTGCCACCATCTCTCACCAGAAAGCCACGGTGGTACCCTGCAACTCTCCCACAGCCTCAGCTGCTCCGCGGGTGGCCTCGGTCTCCCTCCCCAGCTGGAATCACCCTCCGCCCCATACACACACCGGCCTGAAGTCCACAGGACACACCCAACACATTCCCATGTGATTATTTATGACCTTTTGTGCTTCGAGTTACGGAAATCTAACTCTAGTAATTAGCTCAAGCAATGGGAGGACTTTGTTTTAAGAATGTGGGGTCTCGCTGGGAACCTAAAATCTTTCCTCAAAAAAATGAAGGAATTAAAACTCTTCCATTACATTTCCACACAAAAGCTCCTAATCTCAAACTTGAAGAAGCGGCTCGGGCCCCAGGCACTTTGGGAAAAGGAAGCCACTGGGCCTCTTGGTTTGTAATGCCCGATGGCCTCACTGGACGCCCCATCTTTGCCTGCAAAGTCGACTAAGCAAGAAGGCTTGACCTTTCAGCGTGAGGTCAGATAAATTGGCAGTTGGCTATTGCAGGAGGGAATGTGCCAAGATATAGCCATGGGGCAGATTACACCTGACAACCAGAGCTAGTGAGGCCAAGAGGGTTTGTCAAGAAACTGTAGGCGCAGATCTTGGGTTTGCCTTTCAGAATCCACATAGCCTTCCCTCATTTTCCTCTTGAAAACCATCCTGATCCACAGCAAGCAGGTCATGTGCCCAGGCAGCGCTTACTCTGCCCTGGGGCTGCCCAGCACAGGGGTGTGGGCACAGTGGGAGCGCTGCCATCCCCTGGCCATGGCCTTGGAGGAGTGATGGGCACGGAGCCCAGCTAGAGCCATGAGATACGATGAGGCTTCTTCTGGGACTTCAGGGTGCAAGGCGGACTCTCTTTTTCACTAACCCTGAACCTAGAGGATGTCGCTCTGTGGCTGCTGGCAGCCACTCATAACTATACGGCACCTGACAAGGAACCCAGCAAGGAGAACAGAGCCGAGATGGAGAGAAACTGGGTCCAGTAATGTTTGAGTCCATACACCCACCTACCTTTTTATTAGTCAATTCTCTCTTTGGCTTAACCCAATTTGCTTTGGGTTTTCTAACATTTGCAACAACTACCAACACCCATCCACAAACGTACACTTTTATCTCCAATCCCTAACCAGGTGTTTTTTTTTTTTTTTCTAGAATGACTTAACATAATTTTATTCATTTTTTACCTTTCACTAACAATGATTGTTAAATCCCAAGAGCATTAAAAATAACTTAAACATCAATTCTAATGCTAACAACCTCGACATATTTTTCCACAACAGGATTATATTTGTCTAAAATGTGCCAAAAACAATCTAAAACAGGACTGGGGAAGTGATTTTTTTTAAAAGATTTTATTTACTTTTAGAGAAAGGGGAGGGGAGAGAGGAAGAGAAAGAGAGAAACATCAAGGACTGAACCCACAACCCAGGTATGTACTTTGACAGGGAATTGAACTGGCAACCTTTCAGTTTTCAGGATGACACCCAACCAACTGAGCCACACCAATCAGTGCTGGGGAAATGACCTAAAGTCCACTTGTCTCCAAGAAACTTCACTCAGATTAATACCTGGTTTCATATACTCCTGATCTGGAAGGTCAGGAAACCAACATTAGCCCTGGAGGGTGGGGTTGTACGATTTCAGATTTGGATTTGTCAAATTATTTATTTCCAGTTTTGACGTGTGCAGCTTGGGAAAGCCGCCTCAAGTGGATTGTGGCTCTTGATTAAGTCCTTCATGGTCTAAATACTCCCCATATTCACACTTAATTGAATTTCAGTTTATAAAACAGAGGTCGGCAAGCAGACAGGTCCACTCTGGCCCACTGCCAATTTGTGTGAATAGAGTTTCACAGGAACATATCCACGCTCACACGTCCACATGGTCTCTAAAGCTCCCTTTGTGTCCCAACAGTCAAATAGGTGTGACGGGCCCATGAAACCTAAAATAATTCATTATCTGGCCCTTTGCAGAACATTTCACTCACTGCTGTTCTAGAACACCAGTCCCAAAACTCATGTTCAGAAAACAACCCTCGATTTTAAGTCTTCATCATATAATCCTTCCTTTTTAATGACACAATGTAGGTGTGATTTTAAATAAATAAATTTAAACGAAGGATATCTAAGTCTTTTTCTTTTAACCCAATGTTCTCCTCTTCGGTTGCAGCATACTGGTCTCTGCTTTTCTCTTCCGGAGCTCCACGGAGTCCACGCTTCTGTCTGGGTTCACTCTTGCGGGCACGGGCACAGTCCTGACAGGACATTTGCCTTTTATCACCTCGTGTCTCTGCTCTTGTGTAACTAACTGCTTCTGCTAACCCTTCAGCTTGTCTCTGTGTCTTGGTGTCTGAGCCCTACTGTCGGACCAGCAGGACACACGGACGCATATCCAGCTGGGGTCCCAGGAGCCAGGGCTGGCCATCTGGATGGGATGAACCTGGCCTGAGAGCCGCCGAGGAGGATGGAACCAAGATCTGAAACAGCCGGTGGAGAGCAGGGTTGAAAACCGCTTCTCTAATATAATCAGGCAGATCCCAGATTTGGAAAACAGGTTCCAAAATGTCACAGCGGCTCCAAGCGGCCCCTTCCCAGCAGGAGCAGGTCCTGCAGACAGCTTGGTGTCTTCATGATTCTGGCTCTTCCTTATAGCACTGTGGTTCCCCACGCGGGTCACTGAGGCCCAGAAGGGAGGGTGGGGCTTCGGGAGGCTGGACCCTCCCAGCTCCTGCGTGTCCTCCTTGCTCCAGTGTGAGCACTGGCTCCTCTTTGTGAATTGGCTGAGAGTTGTGGAAACCCAGGGCCAGACACCTAAGACCTTTGCTATATAGACTGAAGTTTGTATCCCCCCAAAATTCATGGGGCATCCTAAAGCCTGATGTGATGGTATCTGGAGGTCGGGCCTTTGGGGGGAGTCATAGGGTGGAACTCTCATAAGTGGAATGAATGCCCTTTTCACATGGACCCCAGAGAGCTCCCTTGCTCCTTCTGCCATCTGATGACACAGCAAGAAGACAGTCTGTGAACCAGGAAGCAGGTCCTCACCAGAGACCATCTTCCAGGGCCTCGATCTTGGACTTCTCAGCCTCCAGAACCGTGTGAAATAAACGTTTGTTGTTCAACCCACCCAGTTGGTGGTATTTTTAATTTAACAGCCCAAACAGACTAAGACAATCTGGCATGTGCGGAATTCCCTTGTGACTGGCTTTATAAGAAGAGAATAGTGGTTTTGGCCTCTGGCTTTTTCTCCACTCAATTCCTATCAATAGGAATGTGACCTAAATACTTTTAGCAAGCGGCCTCCATCTTCTCCTCAGGCACTGCTAAGAGGGCTGAGGTGCGTGGGGCCTGTGTGACACTTTGACAATGCTTCTTCTGAGCAGCCCACAAGGTGGCCATCATGGGTGCTCCCTGCCCAGCTCTGACCATGACCCACACGTCCCCAGTCCTCTGCTGAATAGCAGCCTGGCGGGCGGTTCAAAGGCTACCTTCTGGGCCCAAGCATGTAAACATCCCTTTCCTCCCTGGCCTGCTCCTTCTTGCAGAGCAATTTTCTTACTGGGAAGTAGAATTCTAGATTTTGAGAGCTGGGAGGAACTCTAGAAGAAACTAGTGTCCAGAGAAGAAGGGAACCTGCTTGGTCCACGCTCCTCATCTCAGCGAATGACACCAACCACCACCAAAACCCGCACCAGAGCGTGGTCCACCATATGCAATTCTCCCAGGTTCTGCCAGTTTCACCTCCTAAGTGTATTACACATGTGTCCACTTCTCTCTCATGGAAGCAAATACATTAACTTCATCTAAGCCACCTTAAATGCTCCCCTTTCACTTCTGTATCAGCTTATGATTTAATGCACAGCAGTCTGGATAAACTCTTAAAACATAAATCTAGCCATGTCATCTTCCTCTTTCATACTTGTCCTGCCCTGACGGGTGTGACTCAGCTTGTTGGGCGTCACCACTTTGATTCCTGGTCAGGGCATATGCCTGGGTTGCGAGTTCAGTCCCCGGTTAGGGCATGTATGAGAGGCAACCTATTGATGTATCTCTCACACATCGATGTTTCTCTCCCCCTCTTACTTCCCCACTTCCCCTCTCTCTAAAAATAAATAAATAAAATCTTAAAACAAAACAAAGCTCGCTCTGAGCCCCATGGCCTGCCGCTCCACATCACTCCGAGTTGGGCACACACAGGCGGCATTCCATGAATAGCAGCTGGATTTAATCAGATTACAAGGTTTATTCAGCACGTCTCGGGCACCAACCTGTGACTCCGAACTCTTGGGCCAGCTCTTTGTCCAGAAAGGGGTGAACTTCAAAACCCGCCTCCCGCTGTCCAGGATTCCGGCTGTGAAACCACAGGAGATGTCTGAAAGTGGGGGCCAGGCTCTGATTTCCTCTGCTGGAGCCCAGGATGGACAATCCATGCTGGGCACACTTCCATGGCAGAGGACGCTGCTGCCGTCGCCACAGGGGGAGGCATAGGACCAGCTTTCCTCTAAAACTTTGGGAATGTCATCTCCCTTTCAGAGGGTGACACAGGCCCCTTAGCCAGGGGCGCATGGTAACTGAGGTCTCTGGCCTCCATGCTGGTTTCAAAATGTACCTAGGATTTTGCTTTCTTTTGGGTATGGTGAGGCCAACAGAGCAGGAGATGGACAGCTGCCACTGAAAGAATTTGTCGAATGCACCAAGGACCTGCCAGCTGCCTCCTCACCTTCTCCAGCCTCCTGTGCTGCCTGCCGCTGCCTGCCACTGCCTGCCTGTGACTTTCCCCTCAGTACTCCCATACATGGGCGTGGACCCGGACACAGACATTTTCAATGACTGAGTCACAGGCCGAACTGAAGCTGACCACTGACCTGGAGTCAACCCCAGACCTAGTTCTCACAGGTGGTTGTAGGGTTGAGCCCTGACGTTTATTTGGAGCATATGCAGGCTTTGCAATTGTCCACTGCTGGGGGATCAAATGTCCACAGCAAGTGTCACTGCGGATCATTCAGAAGAGCCCGTGGCTGGAGCAGCAGATGAGCCCAGTGCCTCCACAGAAAGTGATGAGTTCATCTCCCACCCGTGTAAGATGAAGCAGGGTCTCCATTGCCCGTGATCTGTACTAAAGATGATTCTGAGCTACTGACCAGCCTCCTCTTCCATCACAGGAGTGGGAGTCATTGTCAGAGACCAGTGAACCACAGGATATACCCAGCAGGGGGTAAGCACAGCGGAGACAATTGTCCACAGACAGAGGAGGTGCATTTCTTAACCATGGCCCATTTAATATGAGATTAAGCAATGTTTGTTTGAAATAAAAAAAATAAAGAAATAAAAGAAACAAAAGAGAGCTTGTTACTCACGGTTCCCAAGAGGAGGAAGCACAGCAGGTCTCATTGGGCCACACAGGGAGCCCCAGGGTCGGTCAGGAGGAAGGAGGAGTAAGGGGGACGCCCCGACTTTTGCGGGGATGAACGAACAAGATGGGGTGGGTAGCTGAGCAGATTTAGGGTTGGCTGGTGGGAATAATTCTGCTGGGCTCTGGAGCAGAGGGGGCTATGCCGATTTGCTGGTACCCGGCCCTGGGATGATTAGGGCAGAGGGTGAGTGGATTGGCCAGATTAAAGACGGGGTGGAGGACAGGGCTCATGGATTGGCTGGTTTGCATGGGAAAGCCATGCTCACAGGGGAGTCCTCTGCTACCTCAGCCTTTCCCTGGTCAGCGGAGCCTCAAATGCCACAGCATCAGGAGAGCAGGAAGTAACCACCAACCTGTACTTCTCAGCCCCTTCATCCTCTTCACCCGTGCTCCTCCCGCTGGCAACCACCAGTCTGTTGTTTTCTCTATGAGTCTGTTTCCGTTTTGTTTGCTCATTTATTTTGGACTTTAAATTCCACGTATAAGCAAAATCATATGGTGTTTGTCTCTCTGATTTATTTTACGGAGCATAATACCCTCTCGGTCTGGCCATGCTGTCCCACATGGTAAGACTTTGTTCCTTCTGACGGCCGTGTAAAATTTCTTTGTATGTACGTCCCACCGCTTTTTTATTCCCTCATCTATCGGTGGTGGCAGAGGGGCACGGAAGGTGTCAGGGGAACACCTGGTCGGGTACGTGATTGTCCGGCCACCAGGCCGTACACTTGAAACTAATACAAAACAGTGAATGTATACTTTGGTTGAAAAAAAAAAAAACCTTTAAAAATAACAGTAAAAAAAGAGGAGAGCAAAAAGGATACAGAAAATAAGGAAAATATAGTTATGACAGTGCTAGATGGAGAGGTTTTGAGTTTCTCACAAGCACGTTGCTCACCTGAGCAGCTACTCAGGGGTCCCCCCTTTGCCACCGTCCCCTTTGAAAGGGCCCTGATAGTCCCTGCTTCCATAAGAAGGGCCCATGGGACAGGGCAGGGGGAGGGGAAGGGGGGCAAAGGAAGACTTCCGGGAGAGAGAAGTGAGAGGGTAAAATAAAACCTTTCCCGGTCTAGAAAGAAGCTTTGCAGCTTCACAGAAACAAATGAACTGACACCGGAGCTGAGACCCAAGGGAGAGAGGCTGCCCTGCCTCAGACTCGGGGGGAAGGGAGTGCAAACAGCCGAGCGCCTAGGAGGGTCCCTGTGGCTTCAGTCACCTACCTGCTTCTTGGTCACCTGGCTTCTGGTCTGCGGACCCAGCTAGACAGTGGCAAAGGTCAGTCCTCCCTGATGCCTCCTTAGGCCTGGGAAGGGGAGATCTGGCTGCTGGCTTCCAAGCAGCAGCACTGATAGGGTTAGTCTCGGGTGTGTGGAGAGGAAGCTCTCCAAGGCTGCCCTAAGCAGCTCTGATCCCATAAATGGGAGCGGGACCAGAGGGAGGGAGAAGTCAGCTCAGGGCACCTGAAAGGTGAGGTCACAGGAACCCTCCCACACTGAGCTCCTAGGAAGTTTCTCTGCAGGAAACTTGCCCTCACCCAGCACAAGTTCACACACCCTCCTCCTGGTCCTGCCTGATATGAATTTTGGTTTTGTTGCTGTTTCCCGGGGTCAGGGAAGTGCTAGGGGCTGGATCTTCCCTGCCCTGGGTCTCACATCACGGCAGGGGGTGTAACGGAGAGTTTTCTGAACAAACCGAAGAACATTTGGGGTAGATTCAGAACTCCTCAGAAGGGGTCTGACAGCCCCGGGCCACCAAGTCAACGCGCACTTCTTCTAAGATAGTCTGGTAAAGTGACGTCATTGGCCAGGACACCCGCATGGACCCAGAGGGTCTTTGGTGGGTGCTGCTTGGTGTGTGTGTGGAGGGTGGGGGTGGGGAGAGAACGATAAACTTGAAATGGTGCAGCATTTGGAAATCAAAAGGACAGGTAGAAATCAAAAGGCAGTATAATAATAGGTTCAGTGGTAGGTGTTTGGGGTGGTCATGTTAAATTTCAGGCTCAAATCACACACTCTACAAGTGGATGTGGAGGCTCAGAAGCCTTGGGTATTGGAAGTAACTATCTTGGCATACAATCTGGCCCCTAGCCTTTGGCCCCAGACCTCTGGCCACCGTAGGGAAAGCTTGCCACCCCAGCCTTTGGTCCCCTTGCTTTTGCTCTCCCATTCACTAATACACTTTGCGTGCACACTAGTAGGCTTGCTGATCTGTAAGTCTTTCCTGCTTTGACAAGAAGAACCAGGGTTTCTCTGATAACACAAAGATCAAGGGGACCCAGGCTGGGACAACCGACCCTTTGCAATAAGAGCCCCCTAGTCAAACTGTAGCTTGGGTCTCTTCTCTCCTGTCTCAGAAATGGCAACCATCTCCTTCCCTAGGTGTACCTCCCCCAGGGAAGCCCCATTATCTCCTGAACCCCAAGTCAGTCATTTCGATGCAGAAGAACATTAAAAGATGGCTATCCCCACACTCAGCACTGTCACTAAGCCTCCAATCATTTGCTTAAAACATGTTCCCAGACCCATGGCCAGTCTGGGAATCCAGATCGAGCACCTAGCACATCAGAGAATAAAAGAGATGACTGTGATCTGACAAAATTTACTTCTGGAAGGAGCACAGGGAAATGACCTGGTGGGAGGTGTGCATTTCTGTTGTGAAGGTGGGCAGGCAGGAACAGCAGGGAGGGTGAGAAGTCGAAACGCTGGGGGGGATGGTGGTGCAGAAGCCCAGAGGTCAAATGCCTGCACTGAAGTGGCTCACGGGGCCCCTCGCAGGACAGCTCTGTGGGTGAAACCACGTCATGGTCCCGGTGCATGGCACGTTCGTGGATTTTACGCTTGAGGACACACTTCCTTCCATGATTGTTTCCTGGCACGGAGGTGGGGGAGTAGCGGCACTGGAACAGATCTGAAGGTGGGGACTGCACAGAGCGACCGCACTGAGGTCACTGGGACGGTTCCTAATACAAGCCCCGGGGGAGCAAAGTGGGGAGGGGGTTCTGCCCAGAACTGTGTTTTCTGCAGTACCAGGGGGTTGTTTTTCTGGGCGTTCGCTGTCTTCATTCCCGCAGTCCTTCTGAGTCACTCCAGAGAACCCCAGTACTGCCCAGGCCAGGTAGCTCAGTTGGTTAGTGTCATCCCGTTGTGCCAAGTGGCAGGTTCGATCCCGGGTCAGGGCACATACAAGAATCAATCAATGAGCACAGAAATAAGTGGAAGAACAGATCTCTTGATCTCTCTCTCTCTCTGTCTTCCGCCTCAAATTAATTTTAAAAAAGAGATGAACCCCAGTGCCTGGCCGCGGCCCTGCCCTCTTAGTTCCTATGTTATCAAAATGGGCTCAGGCCTCCTGGGGCTCTGAAGTTCCGTTTTTGGTGCTGAGGGGGATGTCAGCTCACAGCAGCATGGCAGTGACCTGCCCCTGGGGTCAGGACTGCACCTGGACTCCCAGAGGGTGAGCCCCCGAAGCAGGGAGCCATGCCAGGGTCTATGCTCCTCAACTCTTACCTGTCGTCTGGGTTCCAGGAAGTCCTGAGCCCTCCAAGGACGGCTTCCCCGAGCAGGGCCACCTCCTCGTCAGCACTGTCACCATGGGGCCGCCCCTCCTCTCCTGCGAGCTTCCTTCGGGACAGGGTGCCTAGGAGCCACTCTGGGTACATCCCCCGGGCCCGGTGAGGGTGAAAACCCCGAAGGCTGGGCACACAGAGCACACACCAGCCTTGTGGGTGGATGGGCCTGGGGGAGGCAGGGAACCCGGCCCCGGGAGCTGGGAGGTCAGGGAGACAGCGCAGCTTGGGGAGGGTGGCTGCAGGAAACAGCTGCAGGCAGGGGGTTCCATCAGAGCTCCCACCACCCTGATCTTACCACGCCTGTCAAGCAAGGTCGCTGCGTGGCAAATAGCACAGGAGGGCCGATACCCATGCTTGGGCTCCCAGCCAGCGTTCCCTGGACTGGCCCAGGTCATTCCTTCCCTGTTCCCCAGCTGGGGAACTGGAGGGGTCCCCTTGGCTTTGTCACCTTGCAGCCTGCCAGAGCCTTGTGCGATAGTGACACCCAGTGGAGACGTATACACTGGCACCCTTCTCCCCAGTGAGAGAAGTTGGCCTGCCTTCCATTTCTCCCCAGGATCCCGAACAGACCCGCTCTTCCCAGGACTGGGCTTTGAGTCCTGTCCATGGTGCTGATGTCGTGGGGTGGGAGGAAGGGCAGGCTCGGCGGAAGCGGATGGAAGGGCCTGAGAGCTGACAGCTGCTGCTTCAGGAGCCTCAAGGCCACAGACAGGCACTCGTGACTGACTTACTCATTCTCTGTGTCTTGTTTCTTAAGGGAAGTGAACTTAGGAAGGGAGTTTCATAAGAAGGCTGTGTTCACAGCAAGGACTATTGAAGAACTGGATGACTCTCTGTCCCTGTAAATCTTCAGAAAGAAGACAGGCTGTCTGCCATTGAATAGGAGCAACAGACCCTGAGGTCCTAGGGCACAAGTACCAAGAGACACATCCATGTGTCTACTTATTGAAAAGTTACAAATCAAGCTAATAAACTGTTAATAGACATGTCTTACCCTCCTGCCCTGATGGGTGCACCTACATAAGTCCTGGGTAGCTGCTGGTCTGCACTTAGAATTCTCTGACTCCTTGAAGGGCAGGCCTCAGCTCAGCCTGACCCCGCCCCCGCTTTCCTCACCCTTGGCTCCCTTCCACATCGTGAGAGCTCTACGTGCCTGCAAGTGGACCCCCATCCGCATTTGCCCACCCCTCCCCCATGAGCAGCTGCCCTTGGCTGCTCTGCGGCTGGGCCTGTGCCACACACCCTGGGGAAGAGCCCTGCACCTGCTCTACAAGTGGCCATTTGGGCAGGAATGGCAGTGTGGCCTGGAAGAGGGGAGGGCTGTTTATGGCTCCATGTTGGCATGCCTTCTTGGCCCCATAGACTCTTTGCCCCATGGGGAGAGGGCATACTCAGAGGAGGGGAGGAGTGGGCACCTCTATCCAGCCCTAAGGGTGCTAATGGGTGGGGCAGCTTGGCCACTCACTCTGTCCTCTACCGACAAGCGATCAGCAGGTGGGCCTGTGAGCCTTGGAAATGGTGCCCTCTGTCCCCCGATCCCAGTCCTCGCTCTTGTCCCTGGTCTCCAATGCTCCATCGGTCAGACCCCACCAGGAAACAGAGGGCACAAACACCTTAGATCATTTACACGGGTGGGGATGGAAGAGCAGGCAACCACAGTGGCTCGGTAGTGACCCAGGGGTAGGAAGAATCGTTTGCAACCTCAGGCCCAAGGAGAAGGGGAGGGAAGAGGTACTAGAAGCCAGAAGGAGGGAGTCCTGTTGAGAAGGATGATTTGAGAAGTCCAGGGGCCTTGGTTGAGGGATACAGTGATTCAAGGAGACTTATAGGTGGGGAGCCAGGTGACTAAGGTCACGGCCCACTTCCCGTCCTCCCTCTGATTTCCCACGGGCCAACCTCAGCCAAAGCCAGATGGCACAAGACGTTGATGTGGCTGTTAGGTTGGCCTCCCAGGTGCAAACAGAGAATGGTGAAGAGTGAAAGGTGTGTCTGGAAGGACAAACAGAAACTATCTGGGACAGACACTAAATCATGACTCAGATAGAAATAATCAGTCACAGAAGGCGAAAGGTGGGCATTTGTGGACAGCTTGCTCTTGTGATCAATTAAAACTGAAGTCTTGACAATAATGGACATGTTCAATACTGCACGCCAAGGCGACTGGGTGTAACTGGCATGCAGCTCACATAGGCAATGCTGCCCCAGTGAGTCCCAAAGGTCAGGAGTCAGCCAAAGACAGCCAGCTGAGTGAAAAGACTGAGACCAGAATCCAGCCCCGGCCTCTTCCCACATCCCAGGCCAGTACTGACAAATGAAGTTTACACACAGGTTGGGGGGGGGGGAGCATGTCAGGGGAAATGGAACCAGGTTTCATGCGTGTCGGGTGTGAAAGGAGAGTGGACAGCTGGCTGGAAGTAGGCCACCGGCAGCTAGACACGCGGGACCACAGCCCATCGAAAAGCAGTGCTGACCTGCTCCCGAGGCTTGAGCACCGGACCCGGGAGTGGGAGGCGGATACACCCCCTCTCAGCAGAAGCTGCCTTAGGAACTGGATGCCCACACAGAGGCCAGCATCCCACCATTCCCTCTCATTTCCTCTTTCCCACCCACTAGCTCTACACCCAGACCACAGCCTCACGCACCCTGTGCCTTTCTCCTACCATCGCACACTGCAAGGCCACTGCCCTGCCCTTCGGTCCCCTAAAACCTAACCACGAGCAGGATACGCCTACAAGGAGCAGACTCTAAACGAAACACCAGGTGCGCTGCACCAAAACCAAAATCGGGAGACAGTGAGAGGCATGATGGGAACTGGCTGCAACACTGGGCACTAAAACGGAACCCCTGCGCCGTTTCCCCTGAAATGTCATCCGATCAGAGAGGGAGAAGTGGGTTTTCCGGAGTCTCTGACATGAAGCTGCTCTCTCTGCTGTGACTCGCTCGGCCCCACCAACAGATGCTGCCCGGCTCATCGGGAGCGGAGGTGAGCTGAATGGGAATGTGCCAGCTTTCTTGCTAATTTCCTAATTAACTTGCTGATACTGTCACCGCTTTGGAGTGCAGCGCTGCCTCCGCTATTTTTAGGGGCCTGTACCAGGAACCGACCTGTCCCTTAGCCAGTCTGCCTGCCTGCGTGACTTGAATGTGCGGCCGAGCCTCCCTCAGGAAAGGAATGTTGCATCCGGAGACTCTCGCCTCGCGTCTTTGGGGCTCTTTGGCCTCATAGCCACTTCCCATCTCCCCTGCCCCAGCGTTTCCAGACCAGCTCCTGGCCTTCACGAATCCATCAACCAAGGCCATGGCTCTAAGAGGCCAGCCTAGAAGAACATAGTAGATTGGACTAAAGACACCAGAGGCTAAATAAGCCACAAGGCCTTGGAGCCCCGCAAGCAAGAGGGCTAAGTGACACTCCATGACAGTGAGTCATAAAAACCAAGTCCCAGTGTGCCAGTCATATGCCCTAGTCATTCACACTGCGCACCCCTGGTCCTGGCCAAGCACCTGGCAAGTGGGTGCCGCCATCACAAAGGTAACGGGTGGAAATGTATTGGAACAGAAAATTTCAAAATCACTTAATCCCACCCCCTCATTTGATAGATGAGGAGATTGTGATCCAGAAAAGTAAAATGACTTATAACTTACTCAGCGCCACACGGGAGGCCAGAGGCTAAACGAACCAGGATCCACGTTCCTAACACTCGGTTCATCACATGTCAACAATATGTGTTATGACCACTGGATGCATGAAGTTCAAGTCCTGATTGAGAGACACAAAATCATCCTCATCTACAAAGAGGAGCAAATCATGCTGTGATTGAAGAGGTTCTGTAAGGACACAAAGGGGGCCTCTTACCGACACATGAGCCGTCTCCATTATGTCACTGGTAACTACAAAGGAAGGTTGGTGTTTTTCTCTTTTCTTTGGTTTAAGGACCTCACGTTTAGACCAAAGAAGACGGGCTGAGGGTGTAACAGAAATATGAGGTTTCAATGAAGACAGTGGCAACTACTGATAAATGAGATTGGGCTTTCATCAAAAACACTAGAACAGTGAACGCACAAAGAGACTAAAGCAAGCCCTGGCTGGTGTGGCTCAGTGGATTAAGTGCCGGCCTGCGAACCAAAGCGTTGCTGGTTCGATTCCCAGTCAGGGCGCATGCCTGGGTTGGAGGCCAGGTCCCCAGTTGGGGGCACGTGAGAGGCAACCGATTGATGTTTGTCTCCCTATCTTTCTCCCTCCCTTCCCCTCTCTCTAAAAATAAATAAATAAAGTCTAAAAAAAAATAAAAAGACTAAAGCAAGCGCTATTTTCAAAGGAGACAAAGAATCTTGTATTTTAAATAAATTAGTCTCCGCTAACTACTTCCATTTCTTCACTTCCCATTCATTTCTTAACCCACGATGTCTGCTTTCCCTCTGGAAAAGGTGACCGATGACCCTCCAGATTCCCACACCTGCCAACGGTGTTGTCTTCATCCTGCCTGGCTTCCACAGCATTGGACATAATTGAGCCTGCTGCTGTTTTCTCTCTCAGCTTCCATGAAAGCATTTTTTCCTCTGGTTCTCCTTTTCTATTTCACCTCGGTCCCACTGGTTGGTGTTCTCTGAGATCCCACGTATGGCTCCCCTGCCCCCCACCCCCACGCCTCCCTAAATGCCTTCCATCCCATACTGCCCACAGACTGACAGCTCCTAAATGGCTCTCTGCCTCTGTCCTCTTTCCTGAGCTCCAGTGTTTGTTTGTTTGGTGGTTGGTTGGTTGGTTTTGTTCGTACACATACATTTTTGTTTTCACTGTAGATTAGATCCCGCAGAATCAAATTCATCATTCTCTTGCTCCTGAACCAATGGGTATGCAGGCATCCAAATCAAAGACCCCTGTCATTGGTCCCCTTCTCTTACTTGATCTTTTCACTCAGACATAAGTCTAGCCCATTATCTCTCAGAAGTGTCTCTTAAGTGTAAATTACTCTTATTGACCGGGAGGGCGGGGATTAATCGCTATTTGTTTCTTTATATTCATTATCTCGGTTCAGACTCATGTACCCTTTCTTACCAGGATGACTGTGATGGCGTTTGTTTTTTATTGTGGTAAAATACTCATAACCTCAAATTTCCCATGTGACCCCTGAGTGTGCAATTCAGTGGCATTCGGTGCATGCGCATTGTGCTATCCACCTCCGGAACTGTGCTGTCACCCCGAACTCACACTCTGTACCCATTAAACGGAAGTCCTCATTCTCCCCTTCCTCTTGGACCCCGGTAACAGCTGTTCTACTTGGCTTCTCTAAGAATTTGACTATTTTAGGTACTTTATGTACGTGCAATTATTTGTCTGGCTTATTCTCAATAGCCTTTTAACTAGCTTCATTACCTCCAGTTTTCTTCTCCTCCAAAACACCCTTCTAAGATAGGGAAAGATCCATTCTTCCACGATGACTCCAAGAGAAGCCTACACTCCTTAGCATGGTGGTCAGGCTTTTCAAAATCTGGCCGCAACCTACCTCTCCAGCTTCCCCTCTTGCTGCTCCTCTAACAGTCACACCACTCTACCTGGTAAGTAAGCCCTTTCATGTCTTTCTCACTGTCCTGCACCTGCCACCTCCCCTAATTGGAATGTCATAGCCTCTCCATGCTCTGTGCCCTCCCCCAAATCTTTGGTCTTCAACTTAGCAAACCCACTCATCCTTTGCAGCCCACCCAGCCTCTGTGTTTCTTGCCCTGTGAAGTTGTCCCCGGTCCCCACGGCTGAGCGAAAACCCCCTCCACCTCATTACATCATTGCACAGCTGGGCTTTATGTATTTAATCATCATGTCTCATCTATTTCCAAATCCTATTATTGATGTCAGTTTCCACTTTGAGTCTGTGATTTCCAAGGGGGTCAGGAACACATCATTTCATCCTTGGTACCCAGTAAATGTATGTTCAAGGAGTAAACAAAATATTCATCCATCTATAACTGGGTTAAAATTCAGCCTTCTCTCATATAGAAGGACACATTTGGTGGTCCCTAAAAGGCTTCTTAGATACAGGATTCCAAAATATACTTTAGGTACCCTGCCACATACCGTATAGGGGGGTGGTTGTTATCCCAACATCTGGTTCTGATTAGTAGCTCTTTAAGTGTCAACTATAATAAGGGTAATTACTCAAAGCTGTCATCCTGACAGTCTGAGGCCATGAAACCGGAAGCACGGGTTCTTCCCCAGGAGGGTTGCTAGCAGAATTCAAACCTGGAAGCCACTGAACTGAAGGTCTTCTGGAAGGGACACTGCAGCTGCCATTCCCAGGTGTGCTGTCCAGGGTGCCGTGTGGCCTCTGGGGGCTGCCTAGGGGATCCCTAATGCTAAAGAAACTATGGGGGTGGGGGGCTTCCTTTATGCTGCCTTGGCTCTCACATTGTATTGTCCTGGTCCTGGGATCAAACTTGTTTTCAGTACATTATCTCCAATTCTTTCATTCCTAGGCAGTCTGCCTTCTGCCACCTTCTGCGATTGATTCCAGTAGCAGCACTGGATCAAAAGCAGTCCCTTGAAGATCATTTGCTCTCCTGCTAATAAAATATAAGAGCAGCCCACCACCCACAGCCTCCTTCCTTCCTTGTTTCATTCACTCAAGCTGGACGTCAGGCAGTATGCTAAGCCCTGGGTGTACGTAGACAGAAAGCAACATCCCTTCATCTGTGAAGGCATATAGAAGGGACAAGGGGAGGCAGGACCACCCAGATCTACCCAGCAGTGTGAGAGGGAGCTCCAAGGAGCAGATTACCAGCGTGAGGATGGGAGTTGTGTGCACGCTCCAGGTTGAGAGAACAGAGACGCGCAGTCGTCTGAAAGAGATACCGTTCTGTCTGTTAGGGGAGAGGGGACTGTAGGCCACATTGACAAAACGTTAACTTTCACTATAAAAATATTGGGGAGGGTGACATGACCCATTTTAGATGCCCTAAACCCCAGGCGCTAGCTTGTCTGTTGGCAATTCATCACAGGCCTCATTCCCTGCCCTGCTCTCCTCTGCCTCACAGTGCTCAGCTGCCTTCCGACCGGACCCCAGGTGAGATGCCGCTGCTAAGAGGCACGCAGGTGAGATTTGAAAGGTGGGTGAGAAGCCGCCATACTTTGAGAGGCGGCAGCTCCGGGAAGGTGACAAATGTGGGGTTTCATGGCTGCTTCCCAGAGTCCTCAGGAACTCCTGCGCTTTCTGATCTCCTGAAAGCCAGCAGAGGTTCTTCTGATCTCTCCCAGCCCCTCCAGCGGTCGTGAAGTCCCTCGCTCCCTGATAAAACCCTGACTAATGCAGAATGCCGACCTGAATGATTCTTGCCTGGAAACGGTCTTACACTGACACCACCATCAAGCCTCCTTCATCTCTTTTTCCCAAGATTCCTCCTTCCCTCCTCTTCCTCTAGAGATGACTCCAAAACTGTTATTTCTACCTCTGGCTTTTCTCCTAAGTTGCACACTCCACATTTTCAACTGTTTCTGGGGTCCCGCCAGCTGGATGACCTGCTAAAACCCCAAACTCCACAAATCCAAAAATAAGAATCATCTTCCTTTTAAACTAGTTCCTTTTCATGAGCCCACATGTCTTTTAGGCACCATATGGTTACTTACTCCAGTTATCTGGCTCAAACCCATGTAGTATATATTTCATTCCCATTCAGGTTGAAATAGTTGGTTGAGAGGCTACAATGGGCCAGAACTCTTGCTAAATGCTGGGAATATATCGGTTAAGAGTAGAGGTGTCCTTTCCTCTCAGAGAGCTTCCGGTCTAGTGGAGGATCTAGGAGAAACCTAGGAAAGTTGTGAAATTGTTTTTCTTACCCTTTAACTATATCCAATCACTTGCAAAACTTCAGGAGCCCGAAATCTCTCTTGAATTTGTTCCCCTTCCTCCCTTTCTCAATCCTCTTATCAACAAATAATCTCCACCTGGACTAGTCCCCTAGTTGACTAGCTATTTTATTACATCATGGACATGTTTTGTTTTGCTAAAACATATGCATATACCATATTTTGCAGACAATTTTCGGGGGTCGTTGATGGCCCCCCTTTGAGGCCAAACCGTAAATCCCTTGGGTTCTTTCATTAACCCCAAGAACTCCACCTCAATGTTGCTTTCATTCTCACCATTTCCACCCAGGGCTGTATATTTATAAAGCCTACTCTTGCCCTGGCTGTTGTGGCTCAGTGAATTGAGCACTGGCCTGCGAACTAAAGGGTCGCTAGTTCGATTCCCAGTCAGGGCATATGCCTGGGTTGCAGGCCAGTCCCCGCTGGGGGCTTGTGGGAGGCAACCACACATTCATGTTTCTCTCCCTCTCTTTCTCCCTCCCTTCTCCTCTCTCTAAAAATAAATAAATAAATAAAATCTTAAAAAAAAAAAAAAGGTCCAGCTTTTCCATGTCTCTTCCCTGCTTACAAATGACCAGTGGCTCATTTCTAACGAAAGCAGTACCCAATCCCCCATTGGGCCTCCTTTCTCACGAGCCAGCTACACACGCCCCAGGCCCCTTCCAAACTGAGGTGCAGTCCCTAACCATGCTCTGTGCAATCTCCGAGTCTTCCTTTGCTCGGGCTGTCCCCTCCCAAGTCTCAGCTTATCCAAAGCTTTCACCACTCCGACATTTCGTACTTCTGACCCCCACATTCAGCCTTGTTTTACAGTTAACTACCGAAACCTTTTCTGAGTATGAGAGCAGCAATCCCCTTAGCACCTGCCCGAGGCCCAGCCCCACGTGGATGTCTGAGAAAATGGAACTAAACGGAACCCCGATCTCTCCTTTACACCTTAGTACCAGTTACATCCTTCATCCTGTTTCCTCTCCTACATAACTGTCCCTAAACATTTGAAGACAGTTACCTCGTCTTTATCTGTTACCTGTACAAAATCCAGAAGATACTGGCTAACTTGATAGTCTAATTCAATGTAAACCAGATTCAATACAAGCACAAAATAGTCAAAAAGTCCTCAAGGATTCTATGTCCCAACCATCCTTTGACTCAGTCTATGACTTGTGATAAGTACCTATCTCTTCAGACCCTTTCTTCCACTACCACTTAGCTAAGATGGGGGGGCGGGGGGGAAGCACAGATAACAGCACCTTTATCTTAGTCATTTTATAAATATAAACCAGGAAGCCGGCAAAGCACGCGGAGCTCTGAGACAGGGTGGGTAAGACAGAGTCACGGACAGATGTAGGTGAGGATGGCTAACAGTTAGTTCCATCTCTGCTGTAAAATCTGTGACCCAGGACGTACACCCAACTTCTTTGGGCCTATTTGCGCATTATGGAGAGAACTGCCGAGGAATTCATGCTACTGAAACAACAATAAACAATAAGAAAGGAAGTCTTCTGGATGACATGTAATACGCCAGGCATTTTATAAGCATTCTTTTAGTTTTGCATATACTAAAGCTGAAAGTAAGAAAACCACAGACCATTTGTTGTTTCCTTTTAAGTGCTCTTAATTAAATGATTTTTGAGCTTTAGAGTTTTTAAATCTCCCAGCCACCACCCCCACCCCCACCAAAATCCTATTTGGCCTATTAATTTCTATTGGTCTTAGACACCGGATTCCTTCCACTGTGGAAGGAGGTGCGATGTCACTTACAAACACCTGCCTATTACACTCAGTTCCCCTCAATGATTAAGCAAAGGCAGATTATATTCTTCAGAATGACTAATTCTTATTAGATGTTCTGTGAACATCTGGGCCAAAGTTTATGTTCTTCCCCAAAGAATTTGGGTTACCACCAATAGAAATTATTTTACCCTTTAAAGCAGGGGTCCCTAACCCCCAGGCTGCCAGCAAAGCTCACCTGAGCTCCACCTCCATCTACCCCCACCCCCTACTCACCCCATGAAACTGGCCCCTGGTGCCAAAAAGGTTTAAAGGTCTTTAAATCACTTTGTTCAGAGACAACTTTAGAAATGCATCTTCAAAGGCTGATCTTCCTGGTAGGAACCGGTCTAAGTGTCTAAAAGCTACGTCTGGACTAAGTTAACAATGTGTTAAATAGGACTAAGTTAACAATGTGTTTAATACAAAGGATGAGTACTGGTTTTTATAACAAAATAAGTATTTGGTTTTTCAAAAGCATTCATGCTAATGACCTCAGTCATCCTTCACTTGGGTAGACCACTTGGGCAGAAACAGCTACATCTGACAAAAGGTATGTTTCATGTTTGTGTTTAAGGTACACAAGCTGTCTGACTTTTCAAAGTTTATGTACCTTAAGTATAATCGGGACCTTGAATCAAATGATGTTGGTAAAAAATCTGATAGAAAACTACATAGCATGCCGTGTATGCCAGGTCTTCAAGCTCAGGCAAACCATGTTGGATAGAACTAACGGCATTCATTTCTATATTGGTTATCATAGTATAAACCTTGTGGAAATATCAATTATTGTTGACACTTACTACCTATTTGCAAAATTCAGTTTGTATACATTTAAGGACAGACAATATTTTCCTCCTCTGCAATTTCTAGAATGTTTCTAATGCAATATAATCTAGAAAATGACAGACATCCATCTGAACTCACAAACCTCCCACCAAATTGCAATAAAAGGCAAGTAAAACTGGCCTTTAGCATCCAGACTAAAATTTTGACTATTAAAATACTCTCCTGTATGAGGAGCCTTCAGAAAATAAACTACTGACTGGAAACCAAAAGAGCTTCATTGGAAAAGAGGGTGTTCAAGAGAGCAGCCACTCCAATGTTAACACACAGGCAGGTGCCATTAAAACCAAGAAATGTACATGGTGACTAGTGTTCGCTGTCCAATAGCAAGAAGCCCCCTCTTAGCTTGTAAAACAGTGCACAAATCAGGACTAAGATGCTAGATTAAATCTACATCCTTAATTTTATTTCTTCCTACAGGTCTACTAAAATTAGAATAATAAAAAAAAAAAAACCCAAAACAAAGCAGGGAGAACATGAATGAAGACAACAGTATGTGGCGACCTGGAAAACAGATGGTTGAGTGAACTCACTTGGCTGATCTGAGAGGCGGAGACTCAACCCATTTTTCACTACCCAGTCCTCACTGGCACGGAAACTGACAGTGCCAGGCACCCCTAGACCCAAAGATAAGATGTGCAGGGTAGGGCTGAAGTAAGGATTACTGAGAGAGATGTCTGAAGAGGTTAGCTCCCTAGATTCATTCCCTACCTCCCCACCACGGTGTAACCACATTTATCCTAAGTGGACCAATATTGGGAAATGTAATCTCTAGAGGAAAGAAATCAAAACAGGAATTAAACAAGTATATGCACGATGAATACAGAGACCACTAATATAGCTCTCGCCAGCCATTGTAAGATCGTTCTCTTTGGAATCTGAAACCCAAAGAAAAGGACTAAAGGCTTTGGCAGGAGGGGTTCCCCAACACAGAGCCCACCCAGATCTTCCAACAGTGAAGTTCAAACATGACAAGCCTTCATGTTTCCAGAACTTCCTATCAGCTTTTTAGTCTTATTCACGAACAAATAATCAAGGATTGCTAGGGATCTGAGAAGTCTCTAATATGGAAGATAGAGATCAAAGCAAATAAACAGCTAAAACCAACCCAGAGGAACAGAACCAATGCAAGGAGAAAAAAACTATAAATACGAATAATACACTTGAGAAAGAAGAGCAAAGACAGACATAGAAAATTAGGAAAAAATAAAACGGGGAAAATTCAAAAGGTCTGACATTTGAATAATGAAATTTTTAGAAAGGAAGAAGAGAGAAAATAATTGCAAGAAATTCACTAATGAAACAAGTCAAGAAAACTTCCCAGAACTTATATGAGTTGCTAGATTTTAAAAGCCTACTGTGTATCCAACACCATGAATTAAAATAGACCCGCACCGAGGAACATCATTGCGGAATTTCAGAGCACAAAAGACACAATTTCTACAAGCTTTAGAAAGGGAGGAAAAAATAAAACCAAACCAGATGACATATAAAGGATCGAAGTGGCTTTGGATTTTTAAACAGCAATACTGGAAAAAGACAGGAGTGACACCTTCAACATTCTAAAGGAAAAAAATATCTACATGTTAGATTCCAGTATTCACCAAACTGTCAACTGAGACAGAGTATTTTCAGATGTGCCAATTACTAAAATATGTACCTCCTGTACACTTTTCTCAAGTTACTGGAGGGTGGCACTCCAACAGAATTAAAGAATATATTAAAAAAAAAAAAAAAAAAGACTAGGATATGGCATAGATAGGGAGAAGGAAAGAGGAAAAAGGAAATACTAGCAATTACAGCTGTGCACCAGATCTGAGTACTGTGACCCAAGAGACAGATGTTGAAGGCTGTCGGTGCTGAGATTCTCGCTGCTGTTATATTACACCCAGACTGCTCAAGTCCGTTTGGTCCAGCTTTTCTGCTCTTATCTGATTTTGACCAGACCTAATGAAATAGGTCTGTTCCCTCCATGCCCTGGTGAACTAATCAGCTGACATATTATAAACCAGCCCACTCCCATGAACGGAGCCATGATCCAGTCCAGAGGACCGGTGGGAAGCTATGCGACCTTACACATGGAAATCACACCCTCTCTCCCGCGACCACCCTGTCGGAGGCCCCAACTGTGCTGGACCATTATGCAGGATTCGCTCATGAGCGTGAACACTGTCTCCCCGCAAATTGTCTTTTATAAATTATCAGAGAAGGTAAAGCCAAACTATAACCCAGAGAATCTGTTTATCTTCTCCTAAAAGCCTTGATGTAATAGTGACCACATTGCCCTTTTCTGATACAGCTGGGCTGTGGTTAACTGCTTAGCTTTCTAAAGCTTAATGTATTATTCAGGGATAATGGCAAAACTAAAGAAAAGAAAGATTAACACAGAAACCAAGATAACGGTTATCTGAGGATGGTGAGGAAAGAAAAGAAAGTTCATTGGAGAAGAGCAGATAGCGGGTCTTCTTTTTTAGATATGGCAAGTTCCATTTTTATTTGATTTCATTTAATTTTAATTTATTTTTATTGTCACTTGAGGACATACTTACTGATTTTAGAGAGGGGAAGGGAGGGAGAGAGGAAGAGAAACATTGATCAGTTGCCTCATGTACGTACCCTGACTGCTAACCTGCAACCCAGGCATGTGCCATGACTGGGAATTGAACTTTTTGGTTCATGGGATGACGCTCCAACCAACTGAGCCACACTGGCTATTGCAGCTGATTCTATGTTTAACTTGGGTGGTAAGCACATAGATTTTCATTGTTTTATTCTTCTTCTTTAAATAATATTTATACATTTAATAGTCTTATGTATGATTCATTCAACATACAATCACAGCATAGCCTTGCAAGATAGAATTCCCCTCCTTCTACTGACAAAGCAACATTTTTAATTGATATACCCGTATCTCACGGATATCCAAACCCACCATCCCCAAAGCCTTTACTACAATCTGCTGCTACCTGGTTGTATGTGCTGATCCATCACTCTGTCGTGCAATGTGAACATTCAGGAGACTGAAGTAAACTTCAGGACAAATAGGACCTGAAGATTGTAGTCCTTTCTTCTGTATTCCAGTAACATTTTGGTAAATTAGAAAAGGAAAGAACAATTCACTATTCACCCAGTCAATACCTATGTGTGGTGACATTTGTGACTACCCTGTTTAGGTTTTTCAAAAACTATGTTGAAACTTTTTTCGGAGGGTGGTGTAGGAGGTCGGTAGCAAATCAAACTACAACATAAAAGTAAGAAGAAAATCAATCCTAAAGAACAGAATGTAAGATTTAGAAGATCTACTTTTTCATCTTACAAAGATTCCCTTCATGGATGTGGCTGAAAACCTGCACACTCCACCCTTGGCCCTCTGAATGGAATCCAGGTCAGGACATTATCAGGCATACTGGAATCTGGTAGGAACATATCATTTCTGTCCTCTACCCTCTTCCGGTGGGTGGTGTGACCATCTCCCCAGAAAGGCTGGTCATGGAAGATTTAACAGTGGGTCTTGACATCAGTGTGCTCCGATCTCTTTCTCATCATGCACTCACGCAGGTGCTGCCACCTCTACAGCACACTGGCTGCTCCTGCCAGGTCTCCCCCGGAAAACCCACATCTCAGCCTATCAACAGCCCACCCGCTCCTTCCTGGCACGAGGCTTCTCAGTGGGGAAGGTCTGGTCTGCCTAATACAACACACAAGGGGTCTGGTCTACAGAGCCACTGGGAAGGACTTCTTGAGCACAAGACGAGGAGAACTTCAAAATGGCAGCAGCTGACAATAAAAGAAATTATTTTTCTAATTTCCTCTTCCATACCATCCTGCCTGTTGCTGAAGATGTACAATCAATGGAAACATCCGATGTTCATTATCACAAAACATTTCAAACTCACGTGCAATAAAGTGGAAAAAGAAAAAACAAGAACAATCCAGGGGTTGTCATCAAGTTTTGTTTTATTTAAGATTTTAGTTTTAATTCTGAAGAAAGAGGTACATTTTCTTGTTTTTAGTTTTAGCGTCAGGTTATAACCAGGCTTCTGTTTTCTTTTCTCCTGTCTTTTCAATACTGCACAAGTGTCCAGGAACTACAGGGTTAAGTAAAAGCTGCAGGCAGGGAGGTCAGATTTGCTCCTGATGGTGATCTCCTGGCCCCAGAGCAGAGCTGTCTCAGGGTGCCCTAGTCAGGTGAATTTCAGGTCAAAGAAAAAAAGGTTCTGACAGATGAGAAAGACTGAAGAAATCACTTATATTTCAGCTCTTACATTATGCATAGGTATTGAATCTGTGGGTACTTTTTTTTTTTCCCTTTAAAACATCTGAATTTACTTTAAATCTAAAGCCAAAAACATTTTTCTCCTTAAAAAAAATAAAAAGTCACTTCTTCCCTGCTTGTAAATAAATTCTTAGCAGTTGGCCAGTTACTACTACAGATCAATTTGTCTTCCCATCAACTTCCAATAAATTCTTTTGCTTAACGACACAATCAAGTCCCCTCCATCAACTTGCCAAAATAATTAAATTTTTAATTTAATTAAAAAAAGCACTTTCCCTGCAATAGTGATAAGCTGAATACAAGATGGATGCCAGGCCCACTGCTTTCCCTCATGCATTAAGCAATCTCATTTCATTTAACCTGGTTTTCCAACTTCTGCAGTTGATAATGCGTTTACTTGACCTTTCCTATAGATTAATCGTCATTTTCTGCTAAGCAGATTATGTCATTATTATGCGCGACAGACAAACAGTAATTTTCTAAGTATCGAGACTGCCCTTTGATTTCTTTTTCTTTTCTTCCTTAAAAAGGCATTTTTAGGAAACATTCAACGGTGTCACACGAATGCTGGATCAACAGAAACTTGTACAATTAAAAAAACAAAAAAAACAACAAAAAACGATGGTAATGACCCTGTGATCGCATTGCATCTGGGGACAGGGAGAAAAAATAACGGTTCGGGAGCTGGATTCTTCAGAACTTAAGAGATGAGGAGGGAGCTGTGGCTGGGCCGAGGAGGGGAGAACGGGGGTGGGACAAATCCTGCGTTTTCTAATGGTCTCTCCCCTTTCCCTAATGGCGGTCCAGTGTTGAACTCTGTAGTAAATCTGTGGGGGTCTTGCTGGGGGGTCTGAAGGCCGTCTGGAAGCCTGGGGGCGGGGAGTGGAAGCTGGAAGGGTTTGAAGGGGGAGGGTAGGGGTTCCAACTGGCTCTGTGCAGCGGGATCTGTGTGCTGAAGGGGCCGCTGTGGTGGGCTTGGGCCGGCGCCGTGCCGGGGCCGTCCACCTCCGTGAGGGCCTGCAGGGACTTGAGCCAGTGTGGAGGATTGTCGTCCTGAAGAGAGTCTAAACTGTTTCCTGAAGAGGCGGGGACACCTAAGGAGAGACAAGAAAACAGGAGGGAAAAGGGTGAGTTGGTGCAGAACGAGTAAGACATTCGCCAAGCAAACAAACAAAAGTTAAGGTGGTTAGTTTGCCCAAAAAAAGAAACAGAAGAAATTACAATTTTTGACTCCTTCCAGGTAAGACCTCTTGAACTTTACGGTCCTTTTCTCCCCCACGCACGACGGCCACGATTTATTGCCAGAGAAACCTGTGCCCCCTCTTCCACTACACACTGTCCCCCACTGTCGCAGAGGCAGAGCTGCAGAAACGAGTCCCCAGCACTGCATGGCGTCATTTCCCAGTTGGGCTTCTCCTCTAACAGGAACCCCTTACCAAGACAGCCTTATAATAGAGAGCTTTATTTTAAAAAGTGGAGTATGTCCCTTGAAGAGGATAAGTCAGAGCCTCATGGTACTCGGAGACCTCACACACACACACACACACGCTGCAGACGCTAGCACCTACTTACACCGAAAGAAGCCACCTCGGCCCCCAGCGCCTTAGTACACGACCGCGCCGACAGCGTTAAGCGTGACTGCACCCCTGAGAGCGACACAAGCCCCCCACACCTGCGGTTCTGCGCGAAGCGGCTTATGGCGAAGGGCCTCCTGTTTTCGTCTAGCCTGCGCGGAAAACCAAACCGACGGCCGGCAGTGGAGCCGAAGGAGCGAGAGAGTTACCTGTGATGATGGCTGGGTCTGTCCAGCGGCCAGGGCTGTCCCAACTCGGGCTGTCGGCGGTGGCAGTGTCGGGCGGCGGGGCACTGTGGTTGGCGTTGGAGGGGGAGGCAGAAGGGGGCAGTCCGCCAAAGCTGATGTTAATGTTGGGCAGAAGTGCCCTTAGCCCGTCCTGCCATTCCTTCATACTTAAACTCTCTACAGAACTGCTGTGGTCTGGGAGGTTTACCAACAGAAAAAAAAAATGGAAGATAAAAAAAAAAAAAATAAAAGCTGACGTTAGAAACAGATGTTGTTCTAGAGTGGTTAAGCGGGAGAAGAATTATTCTTTCTTTATCGAGCATTTAAAATGAGTTGTCCTAGCAAGATAAACTTGGTTAGGATTTTGCTAGTGAGCTCGGAGCCCCTGAAACACGTGAAGAAAAAGTTGCTCAAGGATCGGGAGAGGGAGCCTCTTGTTCTCATGGCCTCTTCACCATTTTGCGTTTGCAAATCAGTAATCCGGTTTCAAGACTCAGTGCTCCAGAGCACAATTTAGTTCCAGCTATATTATGAAGCTTGTCTGTAAGGCATTTAGCCAGCTGAGCTGATTTATATATATATATATTGATAGCCTGCAAAGTTCAACACTGGAGCTTATTTCTGAGCCCATTAAAAGGAAGAAAAAGTCATTTTATGAAGAATAAACATTGGCAATAGAAAAGTAATTAAGTTCTTCTTGATTATAAAATCGTTAATGCATTTCAGAGGAAAAAGGCAGTAATGACTAGGCTTTTGAGTTTGAAAAGTGTTTTTCCATTAGTCACAAAGGCCTAGAGGCAGGGCTAAGCTACCTTTCAGCTGGAGTAATTTCCAGCACGGTCTGCCTACCTTACTCCAGAAGTTCTACCAATCACTTAAAACACCAGTTCTCTGGGTCTATTTATGAATAGCATCAGACATAGTAAGATACTATCAATGTGAAAAGGCTTTTCATAAATCGTGACTAACGATCTACCACCACCCAGAACCCATATAGTATAACTGGTTGGGGGCAAAGAGTAAAGTAATTGCTGTTTAGAATAATTGCTGTTTGAAAATAGGAACATAGGTCAAACTACCAACTGGTGTTTTGAGAAGGTCCTAGACATTTTTTCCTGGTTCTACAGAATTGATGAGTAATCACCATTGATGATCATGATGATGATGATGATGGTGATAACGACAATGTAACAGGCCTTGTCTATGCTATTTAGTGAATTCAGAATTTTGTTTGGCACCAACCACTGATCTACGCCAAATTATATCATGTTTCAGCAAGTGAATCATTTAACCCTATATTAACCCTATTTATAAAAAGACAACAAACTACAACCAAACCCAACAAAAGACATCTCTGAATTTACTAAGGTGAAGAAAAGGCAACCTACGCAATACAGACAAGTCAAAAGAAGGGAGAAGAAATGTTTTCAACCTACTTCATTTCACAGTCAGTGCAAATCCCTCCTATTTGCCCCCTACCACACATTTTCCTTGTGCTGTACAACTTACAATGCACTCTCAAGGTCAGTATTTCATTTGGTCCTCATGTTGTGAGGTAGGCAGAGCAGGGGGGGAATCATTCGCATTTAATGCATAAAGCAACAGACCCCAGAATAATCTGCCCAAGGTCACACAAGTTGTATACAGGACTTGAACCCAGAGTCTACCAAAGTTGTTTTTTTAATAACACCAACTCTCTCTCTCTCTCATAGACTGCTAATTGACTTTTTAATGGGTCATCTATTTAAAGGAAAACCCAGGGGCCTATGAAACCCATGATTAAAAGCACAAAAGACAGCAGTATTATAGTGTGTCCGTTTTGGCTGAAGGAACACACTGGACTTTGGAGAGGGTTGGGGCGCAATTCTAATCAGCAACACCACCATCAATATTTGCCTGGCTCCAACTGCATGAGACATTAACAAGACCACATTATTAAGGTCCCAGAATCCCTCGATTACAGGATGGTTTGGCGGCTATGGTACATTCAACCTTTAAAGCAGTCACACCGCCAAGACTGAACTTTAGAAAACCAGGAAAACCTCCTAGGAGGGAACTAAAGTCCCCCGATACACAAAGATGATGTATAACTATGTGGGAACATTCTGAAGGAGAGGAATGGCCTTGAACTAGGCGGCCAAAGTGAGTAAGAAGCTCTGCAGATGACTTGAGCCTCTCCCTCCCACTAAGTAGGGAAAAAGAAAATACCCATAACTCACCAAGCTGATTTTCTCCTTGCTTTTGCTTTACACTAGTGAGAACTGGAGCTAAGAACCTTTAATTTTTCATTAACAGAATTAACACTGCATTTGCATAACCCTTATTTGAAAATTCGTATCACAATAAAGTGAAAAGACATTTGTTCATGGGCATGGGCGATATGGGAACTTCTAAATTTCCACTTACTTTTGCTGTAGAACTGCTCTAAAAAATAAAGTGTATTTTAAAAAATGATACATGTTTCTCTGGCTTTAGACTAATGAAATCAGGCAAGAGTCTGTCAAAGAAATTCACACATGGCACATAAACATAGAAACAGTGAGAAACCAAGATCCTCCCACGTGAACTATCTAAGATACTTTGGGAAATGAATTAGCTAGTTTATAACACTTACAATCTTGCAAAGGAACTGTCTTGTACCCTGGACATCTTGGGAGCCTGATAGCACGGTGAGTAGTTTACAGAGAGGCTGCAAGTATCACAGGAAAGTAGAACAACATGTTCAGCTCGGAATGGGACCACTACCCCAAGTCCCTTAGAAGAAGAAAAGTTTTCTTCCCCATTTCTCCACTACGGTTGTGCCAAGTTTTGGCACAAAGAAAGGGCAAGAGAAAGGACATGAACCCTTTAACATCAAAATAGCTCATCTCTGTCCAGCACACCTGAAATCACTTCCTTGACCTGCTCGCTGTCTCTGACCCAACTTTGTTTTAGCTTCTAGGACTTCTGTTAATTCCATTCCTTGCAACACAAACAGCAGGCTTTATTAACCTCAGCACTACTGACATTTTGGGCCATATGATCAACTATTTGTTGTAGAGGCTTTTCTATGCATTGTAGGATGTTTAACAGCATTCCCAGTCTCTGCCCACTAGATGCCAGTAGCAGGTGCATGCACCCCACTCCCCAGCTCTGACAACCCCAAATGTCTCCAGAGATTGCCAATGACTTATGGAGGGCGGGGGGCTAAATCGTTACTGGTTGAGAACCAGACGCAAAGGAAGATTCCTTTGCATCTGGGGCTCTAAACAATCCCGCTGGAATACAATTTCCCTTTCACACGGCACCAGGACTTTGACCAGCAGACTCAATCTGATGCCACTTCATTTCCCACGACTTGTATAGGACTTCTCACTGGGGTGTATAATTCAATACGTACAGGTCAGTAGGTCTAATGGGGAAAGCGTGGGCTGAAAATTGCAGATGCGCTGCACGTATAAAACAGCTCCCCACGGATTATTAAGGGCGTGTGAGTCATTCTGTTAATGTCTCAGGACACTACTTCCTAAGTAGGAACAGCATCTGCCTTACTCCCTTGTAAAGATAAAATAAGAGAAGGAAAAGGAACGTGAAGCCCATTTATTACCTGATAAATGTCTAACAACACTTTTTTCTCTAGGGCTCAATACTGAACAGATAGTGAATTTTCCAAAAAGCCAAGGCAGAGGAACGGTCACTTGCTGGGAACTGTCTGTGCATAATGGTCTCCTCCTAGGAACGCAAGGAGAACACTCAGGGTTCTCACGGAAGTACTGTGTCGTCAGTCACCAAAATATTACAAAATATTTCAAAGGCAAATAAAATATCAGAAAGGACCTTAAACTTTCCACAACTGGACAAGACCAAGTAAAGTACAATGAAAATCAAGTTACTAGACATATTTTATATTAAAATGAGTGATTTTAAAGTATTTAATTATTAGTAGTATAATACATTTTGGAAGGATTGTATATTTTTAAAGGATCGTTACTATGTTTAAATGTTTTATGATATCAAAAGAACTAATTTTGATTTAATTTTCAAATATGTACAACGAAACACTACTTTTGGTTCTAAGTAATTTGAGGGCAGGAGAGCAGGTCAAGTTGTTCATAGTAGTTTACTTTTTAGTGTAGAACTCAAAAGGCACAGAATTTAGAGTACTTCCCAAATGCCACACACCACGCTCACGTTCACTGGGTAAGAAGTGCCAGTATACTTTCAGTGTACCTGGCTTAAAATACCTTTTCGATCATCGCACACGAAGCAGGATGGCAAGTCTAGTTTTCAGCAACAATAAACCTCATTTTAAAATATACAATATGAATGTGTTATGGCTGCCAAGATAAAAGTCAAAGCAACTATTTCCTGAACGCACACGACGACAATGCACTTAAACCACGACTGCCGTTCTCAAGGAGCCTAACTCCTTGCTGGTGATACCGTGCAAATTATGGGAAAAGTTCAACAACTACAACCTGACAAAGCAACCGAGGAAATGCTATAGGGTTGTCCATGATTAATGAATACTATATGCTTAGTAAAATGAGCCCTGGCTGGTGTGGCTCAGTTGGTTGGAGCGTCGACCCATAGACCAAAAGGGTGCGGGTTTGATTCCTGGTCAGGGCACATCCCCAGGTTGCAGGTTCGATCCCCAGCTGGGGTGCATATGGGAAGGCAACCAATAGATGCTTCTCTCTCACACTGATGTCTCTCCCATTCTCTCTTTCTCTCCCTCTCCAAAAGCAATGAAAAAAAAAAAAAAAAGTCCTCAGGTGAGTATAACAAATTTAGTCAAATGAGAGACCAATCAGGTGCATGCATGGAAATGTGCTGGTGGGTGAAGAACAGTAGCTGGGATTCATTCATGGAGTCGTTTCAGTTATTGTGTGAACCCCTGCACCTAAGAACCCCACAAGTGAAAGTACCTTTGGTATTTACACAACACTAGACTAGTCCGACTACTTGTGAGGAGGTTCAGTAGCTGCAGTTTTAGAAGGACACAGGACAGAGCTTGTCAGCTACTGTGACCTCCTCTAAACATCCCCCCCCCCATTACATACTATTTCCTATCAGCTGTGGGCTGGAGTCCATCTCCATTAGTAAATGATTTTAAGAAAGCCCAACTTTCAAACTTCAACAACTTACCTCTAGCAACTCAAACAGAAACAAATTAGGCTTGCCTATATGGCAAACTCAACCTTATAGAGCGCACCAAACTCCTGTCAGAGAACTTAAACGAAGTCTTCATGATACACATGCTGTACACAAAAAGCACTTCAATTTAACTAAAATTTGCAGGGAAAATGACTACTATGTGAATAGTCTTTCAAACAGACATAAAACCAGATTGTATGTGAAAAATGTTATTCTGCTTAAACAGAGTTGACATTCAAATTTCTAGATTGTATTTATTTTCAAGCAAGACAGACCAGTCTGCAGAGCACATTTGCTTAAGGTTTAAAAGATCTGAATGGAGAGATTAGACCAAGTGAAAAATTCTTAGAACTCAAATAAAAGAAAATTCTGAGAACAGCAGAACTGAACAAAGCAATAACAAACAGGTAAAATTTATTCCTACTGGAAGGAAGCAGAAAAGACATAAACCAGATAAAAGGGGCCACAGGATCAGCTAACTATGATTTGTCCTTTCTAGACTGTCTTTATTCCCTGACTTTCTCCTTGTCCAGAATGCTTTTCCTATCTCTTCAGGGAATTTTTACTCAGTTTTTCAAAAGTCTGTCTTTTCTCTTCCATTCAGACCATTCAGATGACAGAAGTTAGTGTTTGAACTGCACTCACTTGGCAGCAGACCATGCTGGGACATCTACTGTAGTTACTGTGTACCCTGACAGTGACTCATCTCTCCTCCCCCACAACCTGAAAGGTCTGCAGGGAGACATTTTGGACATTCCTCCGCAGGTAGCTCAGCATCTTAGAAATTGACGTGCTGCAGCGTATCTGCTGAATCTGCTGAAGCAAAGGTTCAACTTGAGAAGCTGGAAAATCGCTTTGCCCAAAAAGCCTGTTTCATTCATATCTATGTCACGCTGCGAATCAAACAGTTCTCTCCAAAGAGATGCCAATCTTTTTGAAAGCAGCAATCAGCTAAGTTTTAGGGTCCAAAGGCCTTCTCTGCATGAAAGCTGACGAAACTCAAATGATACATTTTAAATTGTTCTTGAGATGTCAAAACACAAGCAATATAATTTTAAAAATACAACACACCAAGATTATTTAAGAAATAATAAAAAAATATTCTATCATTATGTATACAGGATAATAAACAGGTCTACTAACTATTCTATCATTTTTCTTTTAAGTACTATTCATTTACTCACTATGAACTTGACATACTTGATGACTTTAGTGCCGACAATCCCATAAGTATCAGCTTCATTTGACAAATGAGAGACTGAGTGGCTCTGGTAGTTTAAAGAATTCGCCTCGTTCATACAGTTTAAAAATGTCAAAGCCAGTCATCAGCCCCAGTGTGGCTCCGAAGCGTTTCTTCTCCCCACTGAGCACACTACCAACCAGTCCTTGTCCTGGTGGGACTCACGGGCCAAGAGAAGGGGAGGGTAGGCATGTTTAAATAGCCTACCCCCTTGTGATAATTAATGCTATTCTGTATGAATGGGCATAAAGGAAAAGCAAATAATTCTGCCATCTTCCACATAGGATAAATGGGGACTGGAGAAGCTCAGAGGAAGAGAAGCTGAAATGGAAGAGGGAAAAGACATCCCATACAGAAGAGAGCAGCAGAAGCAGCTAATCGTAAACCAAGAACATATCAAAATATAAGGTGTGTTTTACACAATGTGTGCTTTTCTAGAATGTTCCCACAAAATCTGTAATTCTGTCTGGGGGGAGAATCAGATGATCTAATGGAAACCAGGAAAACATCTGGATGTTTGCTTTATGAAGAATCTAAGGAAGCAGGATCTATTAAAAAAACACTTATGAAAAACGTCCCTATATAAAGCTACATATAGAATGAGAAAAAAGTAAACTTAAATTTTAATGCAAAAGATAAATACATTCTTAGAAGCGTTACGACCTGGATGAGACGGAACCTGAACCAGAAGATACAAGCGAAAGAGCTAAATGATGGGGAGGTGCAAAAATCCTGTATGAGAAACTTACACAACCTGAAGTTGGAAGCTTTGGAGGAAGACATTTTAGTGCGCTCACAACGGAGCGCTGACTCTGAGCAGCTCTGTGAGGACCCCCAAGGGTGATCGGGGAGCTTACGGTCCAGGAAAGGACGTCACCAAGACAAACTACAGAACTGCAGAGACATCAAGGGTATCAGCCCCGTTAACTCCTCTGAGGTCTATATCTGCTAGAAGAAAATAAACCTGATAACATCCACTTCCTGACCACTTCGCTTCCCCAAGGTGAAAACAAGGAAGAAAACCTATATTCTGGGCTTGTGACCAGAAGCCCCGAAAGTATGCGCATAATTTTAGGATTTACAGAAGCAAAGAATGAGAATGAGGAGACTCGAGTTTTTGGATGGCGGGCCTGCTAGTTAGTTTGGCAACCACCTGTTTACAATGCGAGGTTTTTTCCTACTAGACCGTGAGCTCCTCCAGGACAGGGGCATTGACTTAATTCTCTCTGTATATAGCGAACAGTTTCTGAACCTAAAGAGGTATTTATGTTTCCTAAGTGAATAGCACTGAACATTTGCTTCCAGGTTTTTTTCTGGAGACAACAGCTTTCCAAAAAAGGTCAGAAAAAGGATGGACCGGTCTGGCTATAAGGGCGCAGTGCCTCAGAGGTCACAGAAGATGCTAAAATATGACATTCTGACTAGGCAATACTAAATAATTCTAGTAAGGAAAACAAATCGGGGAAAATCCAAGGAAACCAGTCACTCGGCAGGGAGAATCATGGGATTAGACTTGAAAAGCCTAGAAGAAGCTTTACATGGAGGTATATAACCTACCTATATAACAGGATCTTACTCCTTGAGGATTAAAATCAGAGTCCACAATGACTGAGGCTTGTGAAAGCAAGAAAAAGCTACATTCAAAGAGAAGGAAATTAGGAAAAGTCAACACTCGGCCTGATACCACAATGTTAAGCCCCAAGAGAAGGCCAAGCTATGTAGTTCCATCTTCATTTTGCTTCCTTCCATCTCCTTTATAGAAAAGCACACAATACTCATATCAGAAAGGACCGATTGAGCAATGTGTAAAAGAATTGGCAGTAGAGATGCAAAGCACTAAAAAAAAAAAAAAAAAAAAAACCCAAAATAAAAAACAAACAAAAAACAAAAAAACAAAAACAAAACCTTGACTCAATGTAAATTAGTTTAAAATCTCTAGATGCAAAATGGATTCTGTCCCGAGGTATTAATCCTCAGAGGTGATCACAAAACCATGGTTAAGAGAAGTGCCAGAGAAGGGGAAAGAGCAGACTCCAGAAGCTACATGCTTGTAACTAGTTCTGGGGGAAATTCTGAAACAGGTTCAGAACTGGGTTTCTTTAAAAATGAGTGGTGAAATAATAGATTTAAGCAAGCACTGCTCTATTGTTTGTGTTTGGGGCATTTTTCATGGGAAATAATATGTGGCATTTCGCCTAGAACCTTGGTTCACTTCAAACTGAAACACACAGCAAGTTCAGCTTGTAATTGTGAAGTGGAACACTAGTCATGGTGGCAGGGTCTACTGACCATTGTTTCTCCCTTTGGAAATGCCCTCCTTCTCCACTCCATGGTCCATTTCCTCTCCTCTTCTGTTGCCTGCCCAAACCCAAAGACTTTGCAGCTAGCTCCATTCCCAGACCACTGACACATAAATCCCATAAAACAAAAGCAACAGAGTGCCCAATGAGAGCCAAAGTGCATTTATGTAAAGAACCAATCATGTTGCCCTGGCTGGTGTGGCTCATTGGTTGGGTATCATCCCGCAAACCAAAAGGTTGTGGGATCGATCCCTGGTCAGACAAGTTTGGTCCCCATTCGGGGCACGTGCAGGAGGCAACGGATCAATGTTTCTCTCTCACATAATGTTTCTCTCCCTCTCTTTCTCTCTCCCTTCCCCTCTCTCTAGAAAATAACTTTTTTTAAGTTAAAAAAAAATCATATCAAAGTAATTTATTCTTTGAGTAGGTTTCCTAAGACGTCATAAATATATCTTGAATTCAGCAGTTTCTGGTAAGTTCTCTGATGGTAATCTTTTGGGATAAGATGGTAAAGTACAGCGTGGATAACAGAAGTGTTTAAGTGGATTTGCACAGAACTTAAGATACTGTGTTGTCAGCCTTAAAGGTTCTGCTTGGCACATCTTTTGACTCCATGCTTTTTATTACGCTTTAAAAAACCTCACACAGTTAACTTAAATATGCAAATAAAAGCCAGTTCTAGAGATGACAAAATCTGTCATTAAAACTTCAACTATTCTTAAATTTAAATTCTCCACACAGATGTTATTAATAATGTTAGTAATGACATTTATCACTTTATAATCACACAGTTCTTTCATAAGACAAACTTGTAAGATGGTGATATACAAACAAGGATACACTCTACACCAAATTCAAACACATGAAAATAAACTGCTAGACATTCTGATTTTTAAAAAATGCATTAGAGAAGTGCAGGATGGAAGACTAACTAGTCGTGTGTGTGAAAAAAGGTCTTGCCTGTAAGACCTTAATAGGCTTACAATATTTAATATGACAAGTGGATAATGGAACTTTAAAAAAAGGCAACATTAGGACCACACAAATAGATGTACAATGTCTAAATTAAAAATTGTATGACATTGGGGAAAGTGCAGATGATAAACACTCTGAACCTCAGTTTCTTCATTTACAAAATGAGGATAATACCTACCCCACAAAATATTTTTACAAAAGAACACTGTAAACTGAAAGGAACATACAAATATTAGTAATAATGGTTTAATTAAAAAGTAGATTATCTGATTACAGCTGGATTATTGAAGGGCGAGCTTCGTATTTTAAGAAAGGCATTCATTGTCAAGCGAATCTATGTGCAGAGAAAAACCGAACTAGAGAACTAGAAACCATGCTAAGTGTCAAATGGTTGAAAAGAACGAAGACTGTTTTATGACATCTAGAAGTTATTAGACAAGTGGTGATTGCTTTCACATATTTAACCAGAAGTATAAATGGGAAAAAGATGTTGGTTTAACCAAGAGTAAAAAATTCTTTAGCAATTCTAAGTTGCCGTAAAGAATCTTCCTACTACTAGAGAGTACGTATTGATAGTTACCAAAGAGTCCCAGGGATGTAAAGTTCAGTATAGGAAATATAGTCAATAATACTGTAATAACCATGTATGGTGTCAGATGGGTACCAGAAATATTGGGAGGAAAATTTTGTAAAGTATATGATTGTGCCATCACTATGCTGTGCACCTGAAACTAATACAAAATAATATTGAATATAACCTGTAATTTAAAAAAAAAAAAGTATTTAGCTCCCAAAATAACTCATCATTACCCATAGAGAGTTTTGGAAGAAAAGGTATTTGACAGACTTTCTGAATTGTGTGTGTATGTCTAAGGGGGGGGGGATATACACACTCACACACACACATATATAATATCTCTCTCCATATATAAATGGTAAAAGTAGATTTACAGTTGAGTGTGCAGAACAGGGTTCATTCTTGTATGATTTGTTGTATAATTTTCCATATAAATATATGTGTATGGGTGTGTGTGTGTGTGTGTATAGAGATGTTGACATTGATTTGTATCATAAATGAGAAACTGAAGTTAAGAAAGGTGTTATTAGGTAAATTTTTAAAAGTTCATGGGGCCAGGGGTGTGGGAGGGCTGGTCTTGGGGAAATACGGAAATGTTGACAGTTGAGGCTGCCCGAGTTCGAAGGTAATGGAGACAGGAGAAAAGGACTGACCGTGGCGCGGTGAGGGGAGTCTCAACACTGAGTATCACAGCACAGCCAAGAGGTGACTTATAACTCATGTCCAAACGAATCGGATTAAGAGCGTCCAAAAGTCCAGCTGTGACACAAAGCAGATCCAGGCTTCACAGGCCTCCAGAAGCAATCAGACGCTAGTGTCACTCTCTCAACCATTAGTTTGCATTCAACGAAGATTTACTGTCTACCCCGTACCATTTTCTCTGGGGCTTGACGTTGTAATATTCTACAGCAGCTTCCAAAAAATCACGCTCTTCTGCTTTGTGTTTGTATTTCTTTAGCGGATCACTGGAAATTGGCCATTCTGAACAAAGTCAGTCCTAGTTTTTTATTTTTAGTGCCCCAAAAAACATTTTTATGGGGGAAAAGTGCCTCCTCAGAGGCTTGCATTCAGACCAAAGTATGTTGCGGCCTATGCAGCAAATCCCCTATGGTTATGTGTCTATTGAAATTCCTAAGATTCCTGATGTTCTAATTTTCCTAATTTTCTAAAACACCAAACCTGGTTTTTTATTCCATTTGATCACACAACTCACTTTTACTTCAACAGTGAAGATTAGTTTCAGTCTTTTTTAAAAGATGGCTCCTATCTTATCGTAAGGGTTTAAATCAGTCACAAAAATCCCCCCAAAGGAAGGTTAAAATTAGCCAATCTCTGAAACATGATTTTAATTGACAAATTCTTCATAACTGAGCTATGAACTTTGTTTTTAGAAAGTTTCTTTTTGGATACTAAAACAGTAATTTGCTTTATTTAATTTCAAAAAATGAAGTAATTTCCTCATTATTTTATACTAAACCAAATGAAACAGACATGGGAATAATCATGGTGACAGACACGTCCAACCCAACACCAAGCAAATATCTCTCAGAGTTCTTCCTCATTGCACTATTTACCCAAACGAAGAGGCAGTTGTTAAGTTTGTTTCGAGACTGTTTTATACACATTTGACTTTCAAAACAAGCATTATGCTTTGAGATTTAACTATTTTATCTATGTAATGCATAATTTTAAAAAACAAGAGTATTTTATTCTTTCTCCTTTACTGTTTAGTCACATACTAGGGCAAAATAAACTTTTTGCTTCCAATTTTCAGATGATGTCTCGATTTTCAAAGAAGTAGTACTAATATTGCTGAGGAATTCAAAGACTTATATGCTCACCACCAATCCACTAGAAGCCTTGGTTTAAAAATCATTTATATTTATTTAAGTGTTCATCTTTGGCTATGATTCATTACAGTTGAATTTGGAAAGTCTCCAGAAATAGTTTTGACAGAGTCAATTCTCAATCAGTGTTGAGTCTTACTGTGCAGGAAGGAAAGAGGGAAGTTCAGAAGAATACATTCTCAAATATAAGTTAGAAACAACAATTCTTATTTCATTATACCCCGGAGCTTTACACTGAATTAGAACATTCTGTTAAAAAAAACATTAATTCTATTAACAATTACACATGTTGGTAAAACACTGAATTATAGTCATATTGCCTATAAGTATTAAGTGATTTTTAAAAGAGCTAGACTAACTTAGAAATTGAAGTAATGATAGTTTTACAATATCACAATTCTTTATCAATTTGACATTTAACAGTGCATGGTTGTTACTCAGTCTACTCCAAAACCCAGACTATATTTTCTGTTTAAATGTGTTGTTTTGAATTAAAAGAGACAGAAGAAGTAAGATCACTTAAAATCAAAAGCTAGTCTGAAAATAGTTAAAAGGTGGTGGACTGGTTACTGGGGAGATAATTGATCATAGAGACTAGGCGGCCTGTTAGGGATAGAGCTTTCTCCTTTGAAAAGGGAAAATTCAGGCCTCTCAGGATCCTGTTGGGGAATCATACAGGCAGTGCACATTAAGATCTAGTCGAGACCAGCCTCTCTAATTGTGGCAAGTTACACAGAGAAACCATTTCTTCTTTGTCCAAAGAAAAAGAAACTACATAGAGAGGTTAGCATACAGAATAAGACTCAGGGGGGTCAAGAATTGAAACCTGAAAGCATGTTATAAAACAAAGGTTGCACAGCTGTGTGTTCGGTATTTGGAGATTACATAAGATCTGTGCATATTTTAGTAACGGGCTTCATTCCAGTCACCTACCATTTAAAATACTGGTGATGGGTTGGGAGTTTACAACCTAGCAGCACTGATTACACTAAAATTCAAGCCAGGCATGTTTACACCTGTCTGGGACTAGGGGAGACTATGGTTAGGTTAATAGTGAATGCTAACAGTTTAGGAGTAAAAAGAAACATACCTGGTTTCAGATCTCACCCTAAATGGGAGGTAAGGGGATAGGGCATATATCAGTAACCCATAATCATAAGTTTTAATAAAAACATAAGTGGAACAATGGTATGTAGCCCAACCCTCAGCTTCAAGCCAATAAGAAACCTTGCTACCTGGCTGATGAAGTCATAACCCAGGGCCTCCTTGACCTTTAGCTGGATATTCAATTTGAAGATGTAATCAATTAAAAAAAAACAAAAAACAAAAAAAGCTTCAGGGTGTCAGTCTTCTTGCAAATACCAACATTTAAGATGACAATGTTTAAAAACATCCCAGTAATGCGGCGGATCACTAAGTTCTGCCGGTAGACACATTACTTCAGCACGCAGCCCTGTTAGCAGAGCGTAAATGCCAGCATTGTCCTTGGGGTGAGATCTCACCCTACTAGGAAACGGCACTAGGCTATGGAAGTTGATTGCGGTCAGCTTTCCTGCATTTCTTCTTGGAAACGATGATGATTTATCATTTTTAAAGTCCTTGTGAAGCTCTCCCTCCGTCTCATTATGCTGAAAACAACGTCCTTGGTTAAAAAGCCAATCAGCAGGTATTCTCTCATTTTACATGGTGCAGCATACAGTAGTAGCTCTCCAAAGATGAATCTGTGATCACACTGTTAGTGTGGGTGTAGGACATCTTGGTGCCATCAATAGAAGATTTTTTTAAATTAGAGAAGTCACCAGGCTAGGGTCATGCATGTTTGTTTTTAAACACTCTTTGGCACTGCAGAAAAATCCTGGGTAAACTTAATTCCACCTGTGTTACTCTTTAGTTCCGACACTGGTAATTATTTTAAGACTACAGTAAGAGTACCTCAAGGTTACTTTTGCCCCCCAATGAAGTGCCTCCGAAATCACTGGGTCACACTGAACACAAGGCTGTTTTGATAACTTACAGGATTTGTGATACTACTTGCCAAGAGAGGGACACTTTTAAAGCCTTCAGTTCACTATGTGCACTGATATCACAGCCGAAAGCCCTTGACTTGCAAGAACTAATCAAACTGCAACACAACAAAGTTCAGAGAAGAGAGACGTTCTGTATCTTGGAAGTGTTTTCTCTCCTGGAGCTACATGTACGAAAGCCAATTCAGATGGTGAAGGCTAACAGAACTTTTCACTGCTGTTGGAAGGTGATCATGGGCACATCACAATCCTTCTAAGCCTCATTTACTACAATTATTATTTGGTCTTTGAAAGGAGGATTGTTAAAGGCTTTCACAGACTTCACACTGAAATTTCATGATTCTATGACCAATCTTTTTTATTTCTTATTATTCTTCTTTCCTTAGGTTTTCCCAGAGTGTGACATGAGGCATGTATCCTTAGTAACGAAGTGAAATTTGATGAGAAAAAGCTATGAAAATATTTGTTCAGGTAAAACATGACCAGGAGTGAGGTGGCATCAGTATTATAAGCTCGCTGCATTTAAATAGGGTCTTTATTTATTTATTTAAATATTTAGAGAAAGACAGAATATAATAAACACAGCATTTATCCTAAACATAGAAATTAATCAGAACACAGCAGGAACAGACATGAAAAGCCACAGAGATGGCCTGACACTTTTTCCTCTGGTGCATCCACTGAGGGGAGGATTTAATGGAAAATTGCTATATACAACCCAAAACACATACACACGTTCAACCACATCCTCATACAGAGCTAGGCTTACACTTTTAACTTCGCCAAGCAAACCTTTTCTTACATAATGCTAATCAAATATTATGAAGGCAGAAAGGCCATTATTGCCATTTCAAAATTATTCAGATGATTGTTTCAAACATTTTTACCTACTCAGGAAATGAAGCATCTTAAAGTCTCTTGCCTACGACTCCTTGCCCCCTTGCCCATGCCACCTTTTTGGGAGAGTGGGGTATAAAAGTTGCTTGATCCACAATGTAAGTACTGCTGTCGAGTGTGGGATATTTTAAGGTGTAATATCTGCCTTTCAGCCTATGGGATAAAACAGAGTCTAGATGCAGCTCCCAACAAACAGCCCCAACGAGGAAGAGGCCAAAATTCTCAGAGTTGGTTTGGGTTATTTATTGTGCTATTTTAACATTTATATAAAGGACAGTACTGGGCGACTAAATTGTACCCTTTGAAGTTAATTGTATGTTATGTGAATTTCACTTCAATTAAAAAACAAATACTGGGAGCCCTGGCTGCTGTGGCTCAGTGGACTGAGCGCCAGCCTGCGAACCAAAGGGTCACCGGTTCAATTCCCAGTCAGGGCACATGCCTGGGTTGTGGGCCAGGTCCCCAATTGGGGGCGTGCAAGAGGCAACCACATATTGATGTTTCTCTCCCTCTTTCTCCCTCCCTTCCCCTCTAAAAATAAATAAATAAAGTCTTTAAACATAAAAAAGTACCAGGTGCTTTAAAGGCCTTAGAAATGATATGGGGTGGGCAGGGGTGCTCCGGGGCCGTGCTTCGTAACAAAGCACAACAGTGGGTCTCAGTCCCCAAAAGAAGCTGCAAGAACAAAACTGTTCTAAGCACACTGTTCCGGGGCCAGTCTGCAGCTTCTGGGAACCTTTAGAATAACCGTGACATGTGAACTAGGCTAGGAACAAAGTCAAGTCAACAGCTACCTACGGCAGTGTGGTCCGAGAGACCCGGAGAAAGGGGATGCGTTCACCAATTTCCAGAGGCTTCACAGAACTTCTACGTACTTCAGTCATATTGTCAAGCAGCTTAGACTGCCCTTGGCTCTGGGAATCTAACAGGTTTCTGCATAACTCAAGCCCAGAGAAGACGCTTTAAAGCTCTGTGGAACAGAGCAGATTCTCCTTAACGAATCTTGACTTCTCAAGAGTGATACTGTAGGAAAAGCTCCTGGTTAAAGAAGCTGTAGGCTGGCATGCCCAGCAATGTAATCCTAACGGCAGCAAATCAGAGGGCGGCAGTCAGGAGACCCAAGGAGCAGTGGCTTCTCGATCCTTCGGCACGGTTTCACAACATAGTATTCTCGGTCAACAACCGGCACTTGGAAGCATCATCATTTTTAAATGTCATACTTGATATCTCGGCTGACATCTTTGAAACAAGTCCAGTGGGTATAAAATATTTTAGTGTACTGGAAATTAGGGGCGCTTCCAAACTGGGTACAGTGCCATTAATCAAATAAGGAGGAAACATATGTTCTGTATCTTTGTATCTCAACCCCTGTTCCATTACACCTTCAGTAATTTTTCTTAAGGTCACATCTAAGAACACAAAAATATAAGGACCAAGAGGATGTTAGTTTAATAACTAGCACATTCTTTTTTGAGGAAAATTGTTAAAATATTTTAATAATATTTTATGATAAAATCCTTCATTTCTCTCTTCTCTACTCTTCACCAATCCGCTGCTTTTAATTCCAACTTGTTATATAAATACGACCGAGTCCAACTAGGAAAAGATACTTTCCCTATGTAGATGGAAAGTCGTTTCTTTCCAGCTGGCATGTGAGCTTGGCAGAAACTAGCTCCTACCTGCCATCGGGGCTCCTTCACTACAGGACTCCTGACACGCCAGCCTACTTCCTCTGTCGCAATCCCTCACATCCCGAGGAACGCGACGACCGGTCCCTCGCCCGCTTTGGGCTTCCGCCACCTGCCCAGTCTCGTCTCTGGCTTTTCCCAGGACTGCCCCTTCACTCTGCTTCCGTCTTCCCACAGTGCTTTGAGAAAGGAATGTTGATCCCATCCACCAAGCCTTCCTTTGGGTAATCAGCTTACAGGAAACCTGTCCCAGGACTCCCCAGGCAATGCCGTACTTTCTGCAATTCCCTTTCACACAACGCAGTCTAACTGCCTGCTCTCAAGAAAGGGCTGGAGGGAACGCAGGTACAGAAGAGACTGTAGGGGCTACAAAAGCTAGCTTGCCTTTCTGACCTGCAGCCCTAACGTTAAGATAACTACCATCTTCTTTCTGGTTCTCACTCATCATTCAGCAGTGGTCCTCACACTAACCACAGTCCCCTATCCCCGAATCTGTCACTCATTTAACAGGACTATGCCTGTTCTTCATCCTTACGGAATCTAAACTCACTGAACTCTCTTGGACAGGACGACACCCCCTTTTTTCCCGCCTTAGGGGCGTCTTCCTGACAAGGCCACGGATTTCAATATTATCTTCTTGACTATCTTTGTGTCTTTTTCTTCTTCGCCTTCTAACCAAGACTCTTGATATTTGCTTTGTCCACTCCAGATCCTCTATGCGGAGCCAGAGGAAATACAAAATCGTACATTCACATTCTAAAAATGTTAAATTTGACCTTTATCTTTGCTCAGCGATTCCTTTAATTCCTTTCAGATGCCGTTCTAGGCTTCTTTTCACAGAGGAATTTAACCTCCTTTGTTTCCAGGCTCCCAACTCCACTCTTTGCTTCCATCCTCACATGTGCCTTCGACAGTCACTGACATGAGCCCCTTTACCTAGTCGCATTTTCTCAGTCCTCACACTCTCATTCTCTCCTAAATCTTCTGACTGTTCCTGCACAGAGCAGGGAAGATGTATCCTACCTCTCTAAAGCCACGCCCATGACCTAACCTCCTCTCCAGGGCTCTCCCGCGGGAGGCTCTCCTCTTCCAAAGGACTGCAGAAACTTGGACCCTGCGTACCAGCTCACCTTCCCCTCAGCACTCCCAGTCCCGCCTCCCTCTCAGGTGGCTCTCTACGTTCTGCCTTCAGACATTTAGGTATCTCACTGATCGTCAAGCCAGGTCTTCTGAGATTTATCACCCATCTAATTAGCATCTTGTTTGTCTCCTCCCCTTTGCTGCCAAATGCGTTACTAAGTACTTGATGATTGCTGCATCCATATTCTGGACGTATCCTCAGGAATCCTAGGAATCTGGTTTCTGTTTGTACCTTTTTAGGAAGGTCCCACTTTTAAAGGTCACTAGAGACCTAACCAAACCCAAAGCTTTTTCTTAGGTCCTTTTTGACTTCTAACTCCTAAGTTCTTCTCCATTCCTATTACTGTTCTCACCCAGGCCACGTAATTTGTACTGGTTGAGCAATGACATACTGGAACCGCTTTAAAACTGGTCTTAATTTCAAGCAAAGGTAGCACCAATTTAATCAAGTTACATTTTTACCAAAGATGCTCCGGTGTGCGCTACCACTGACCACATCCGCATCCCTACCCCACCTTCCCGTGTGACCTGCACCCCTCAGATGGGTCCAACTCCTGTCTGTCTTTCCCTCCTCTCCCCAACAGACAACGCTAATCTCTACCTCTAATTCTTTGTTCAATCTATTCCTTTTCCTGTAGTTTTCCTTTTCATCATCTAAATCGCAGCCATTCTTCAATTAAAAAAACAAAATAAAAAGCATAACTCACAGTTTTAATGAAGCCTGTCCCTGAACCAGCTCACAACAAGTGTTTAGCCAACTAATCAGACACTATGCTGATACAAATCATGGGTCACAACACTTCGTGTGCAACGGCTGCATATGTCACTGCCATGCATGCAGCACAGGAGACAGTGTGTTAGGTGCTCATTCAGATCAAAAGGCTGAGGAGAGACACAGCACTAAGAGCAGAGGACTAGCCTGACACCAGATACTTGACCTGAGTCATAGTAGAGAAAGACATACATGCCATGTCTTGGGTTCTCACCTGTTTATAATTTTTAAAAAATATTGTGTTTTCAATTGTATGATATCTATCTCTTAGAGCCAATTAAGCAGATTTGGGGAAACTTCATGATCAAATAAGCGAAAAAAGAGAAAAAATCCCCAACCTTACAGCTCAACATAGGGAAAAATGGCCTGGTTTTTATGTATGCACGAATAACGTGGTGGTCTTCATTCTGTAAAGATTTCAATGCTTCTGCAGTTCACTCCTGTCTCGTGGCTTTCTGAGGCAATGTCTCTGGGGGAGGAGCTCCCTATAACCCTGCGTCACAGCAGGGGAACTCTGGCAGTCTTGAAGGTGCTTGGAATACCGTACAAACAGGAGGCATGCCAGTAAAAAATGTACACAGGTACAATGCTTTAAAGTTGTTTTCTTTAGAAGAACACATCTATAGAAAACTCTGCTTAAGCTGCAGGATGCTAAGGGTGAAAGACAGGAACATACACACACGACTGAGAAATAAATTAGAATAATGAATGTATGCCTTTCCTGTTATTTTTGCACTCCTGACAAATTTTATATTTAAAAATTTCAAGTATCAGTATTCAATATGCTCTGTTGCCACTGTCAGGGCAATAGATAATGAAATGAGTCTGGACTGCTGTGGCAATTCTTGTGGTTAAAATATATTAAGTGCTGACCTCATAGAAATAATCTGAAATAAAACTGTTTCTAGACTATTATCCTTGACAACAGGGTCTGTACTTGATACAACCTTGTATCCCTCAAGATCTGGCGCAGGTCACTACACAGAACAGGCACTTGAATATTTAATTAATGCTCTATTGAAATAAGGGGAGAGTATACAAATGCACCACCTGGAAAAACAAAATGCAAAAGTAGAATAAAAAGAAAAGTATTAATTAGAAAACATTTTCTAATGGAACCTTTAAGAAAATAGAGGCATTTCATATTTATCATATGACTAAAATCATTCAGTCTAGGTGTCTATTTCCTGCAGTGGCACTAAAAACACTTTTAGGCAGAAGTTCCTAACTTTTTTTCCTTGGGGTGTGTCATCAAAACCTTTGGAAATCTAGTAACTATGAATCTTCTCCCCAGGAAAAAAAAAGGGCAGATGTACATACACACAAACTCATCACTTTGCAAGTACACCCAAAGATTTCTGGACTCCAGGTATAATTCCTGATTCAAGGGATAAACTAGTCATCTTTTCAAGGTTAAGTAGGTAGCCCTGACTGGTATGGCTCAGTGGGCTGAGCATCACCCCACAAACCGAAAGGCTGCCAGTTCAATTCCCAGTTAGGGCACATGCCTAACCAGGTACCTGGTGGGGATGTGTGAGAGGCAACCAACTGAATTTTTTTTTTTCTTACATCAGTGTTTCTCTTCTTCTCTTTCTCCTTTCCTTCCCCTCTCTCTAAAAATAAATAAATGCAATCTTCAAAAAAAAAAAAAAAAAAGGTAAAGTAGGTAAAAGCATAAAAAAATCTCCCTTGTGCATGATAGATCAATGATGCAGTAATTTATCAAAAATAATTAAGATTTTTTAAAAAAGAATTTCTCTTTCTTTATCATCATTTGGTGTCATCAATTTACTTGCTATGTGAAGTGCTGCTTTCTTTTACGTGCTGTATACTTTCTTCTGGGCTTTAGTATACTTAATTACAACTATGAATTTAAGACTTCACTTTATTAAAAAAACATGCTAGCCCTGACCGGTGTGGTTCAGTTGGTTGGGCATCACCCCGCAAGTGAAAGGTCGCCAGTTCGATTCCCAGTCAGGGCACATGCATGGGTTGGGAGCCGGTCCCGGTGGAGGCGCGCGAGGGGCCATTGATCACATTGATGTTTCTCTCCCTCTCTTTTTCACTCCCTTTCCCTCTCCCTAAGGATAAATAAAATCTTTTTGAAAACCATACTATATGAAATATTAAGTAAGCAACACAGTGATGCTTGTTAGTCTTCAGCTTACAAGATCTCAAAATTATGAAGTTAAAGGGTAATCCTTAGCTTTCTATGTGAAAATATATAAATTGAAGCCTAATGGCTTCAGAAGCATTGGCCCGACACACGCTGTGTGTGGAAGGCGGGTGAGGGAAGGAGTAGGCGGGGAAACAGTTCTGGGTTCCAGCAGGTCTGGGCAAACTACCTGACAGTTTCCAGGCACTGACTAGGAATGAGAAAGGAGAGAGAAGTACCACAGGAAAGAAGCCTTGTTTAACAGGTGTACCTCTCCAGACAGAAAAGTAAGTAAATAGGAGCTAACCGCCTCTTACGTCTTTGTAAGAAGATCCAGGAGATGAAAAGCTTGCGCTGATGGCTGGAGAAAGCTATGCTCCACTCATTGCAGGGAGTGCAAGTCTGTTAACAGAGCCCAGGGCCTCAGCACCACATTTAAGTGAACGTCTTTGCCTCTTACAGCAAAAATATAACCATAATTAAGCCACAATAAAACGCTTCCAGTAGGTCTCCAATATTTCATTTGTAGTTTCTAAATTTCTTGTAGTGCTGCCCTAAAGTCACTGCCAAAAAACTAAGAGATTGTCGTTCACGCAGAATTCCACAAAAATAATTTAAATAGCTAGGTAAGTAGGTGTTTCCACATCTCAGTTAACCAAATCAAAGGATGTCTAAAACCAGATTTTAGTTTACCCCACCCTAACTGAGGAGAACGCCATTTAACTTGAATTATATACAGCTAATGGAAAGTAATCAGACTTTATATAGAGGCACCCTTGCGAACGCCAACTCCGACATGATATTAAGTATCATCTCCTCATTAGGTGTTTTATTATTTAATTTAAATATCTATGCTTCCTTTTTTGGGTATTCACACTACCCTTTTAATATTTTTAACAAACAAAGGCAAATCTTTTAAGTCACAATTGTTTTCTGAAAACCTCAGGAGGAGCTCCGACTCTCCCCCTTGCCAGATGCTTAAATTTAGGCCCTGTTTCCCCAATCAGCTTTTGTCTACTGCTCAGAATGGAATTCAGCTTATTTTCTTTCATTATCAGTTTTAAAACTATTTCAAAAAATTGTGTATAATTCAAAAATATCACCTCACTTTATGTCCTAATCAAGTATTCCACTCTGCTCTGTGATTAACTAAAATTACCTATGACAACTTACGTGGCCTAATTTTAGGGGATCCCCAATCTCTTCTCTTCCACCTTAGTCCCATTCTGGTCAGGTACTTGTAATATGGTTTTATTGTCACATTTCAATCATTAAACAATGAACTTTCCAAACAGATATCCCACAGAAGTACCGTTGGTTCAACAGAAGAATGTTACACCACTGTGGTTGCTTCTCACATACAGTGTTTACCCCATATTCAAGTTTCTGATAGATCAACTGTAAGATGAAATTCTGTTTTGGAGGCATTTCCTGGTATACTAGGCAGTGCATTAGAAAAGAGATTATATTGCATTTAGTCTATAATGATGATTTTTTAACCATCTATAGATAATTAACAACCATTCAAAAAGAAAGTGCAAATGTGCAAATGAGAACAAAAACAGTTCCCAAACATGTAATGCATAATATAGGGTATAAATCCATACAACTACAAACAATTGCTGACAACATCCTTCTGAGCATTAAATGACACCACCAGTTTTGTTTTATATGTATTCTTTCTTAAGTATTCAAAGAATGCAACAGACATGATCTTCTTAATTTTCAAATTTTTCATGAGTATATTAGGATATTACCATTTTTTTCTTTTTTACAAATCAGAAAACAAGGAACTACCATTATCTTTGTATATTTTCAATAATAGAGCCAAAATAAGAACAATTCTAGCTAATCTCATTTGGGATCTTAATTAGTACTACCAGTTCATTTGTGAGTTAAAAATAGTATCACTCATGAGAAACAATGCCAAAATTATTACGCTCGTAAATGGTGTTGAAGCCTAATGAAGAAATACTTCAGCAACTATGAGGTAACACACTAGTTGTAGGCATGAGGAACGTTCCTATTGGCTCCTTTGGGTGTATACATTAAATGCAAAATCAGAAAGGAATCATGCAAAAATCCGGTTGCCCATGCAAGCAGCCCAGAGTCTAATCCTCTCCTCTCAGTGCTGTTGTCAGGCCACAGTAGTGTGGAGACTTGGAGGCTGCTGTCCTTGTTGTAATGAATGGGAAGAGGCTGACAGTGGCATGGTCGAAACCTTCACCTCTTCTTCCCCTGTGGAAAAGTCAGTCATGGTCTAGTTACGGGTGACTGGATTTGTGAACAGTCCCTTTAAAAATGACTTCAATAGTTGGAATACTGACACATATATAAAATACATGCTTAATGGTTGGAATCTGGGTGTGAAACAAGTATGAGTTTTAAAATATAAAGTTATCAAGTACCTAGAAAGTAGTTACACTGTAAACACATCCTTAAATTTAATAATACTATGTCAGATATGAGAACAAATATATTTAGGATTATAAATATACAAAAAGGAAAAAAAGAGACCAGGAAAGCCATTCTTTTCCAAGCCAATTGGACCCCTTATAAATTCAGCCAATTGGACCCCTTATAAATTCAGGTACCGCTAATAGTATTTTGTGAAAAAATTAAAACCAAAATCACAGAAGTGAAAATGTGATTTTTAAAAGGGAAAAAGGGCAAATCCATGTTTTAAAAGAAGAAATGTTTAGAAAAGAAATAAAAAGATTAAAATATTAATTTAGTGAATTATCGAATAGCATCTGAAAATTTAATGTGAACTTTTTTTTTTTTTTGCAAGTATATGTCATCCTTGCCATAATGTGAACTTTTGAAGTGATTAGAAAATAGTAAAATGCTAACAACAATACAATGATCCAATTGACTGAAAGCGAGATGACTACTTCTAGGTCAAAGGACTATACATGAAATGAGATCAGTTCTCCTAATTATAATTGATAATTATTTGATGACAAGTGACTTGTTTCACACGACTCGAAATTCAATCAAGTCACTGTTAAAACAGCTAGTTCAGAAGCAAATAAAATATAAAGAAAAATGACCTTTTATAAGTAAAACCGAATGAACAAAAACATGAAAAAAAATCCAAACCTAAGTATATCTTGAAACAACAATGCTTACAGATTTAGACTTAATATTATTTGTTTTCCCAAATAATTTTTAGCATTATGGAACAAAAACATCTTGGCAGAATTCTTGAAAAACATATCTGCAAAATTACGTTGCAAAAATAGCTTAACTGACGAGAAGAAAAGGACTTCAGTCTTTAGGACAGGTTATTTCAGTCTTTCGGTAAATTGGCAAGGATTTTATAAACCCTGAGCACATAGCAAGGGGGATGTGTAAGGGCAATTTTATGCTGGAGTTCTTGTGGGAGCATGGTGTTAATGAACACTAAGTAAAAGATTAATTTTCATCAAGTCAATAAACTTCATTCTATTTTGTAACTACAGGCCATATCCCTGAGCTGGGCCAACTGTCTCACGAATACGGACTGCTGGTAAAAGGGAACCTGGAAGTGCATGAGAGCAGAAGTGGATTATTACAGCAGGAGAGCCAGGGGAGGGTCCATGCCAGGGATCTTCGTTTATGAAGGAGAGCGTCAGTGCTGCAGTGGGAAGGCATTCCAGCTGCTGAATTTGGGATCTGAGCTCTTATTGTAATTCTCTTACTAATTGAGTGTGTGACCTTTAACAAATTATATAACCTTTCTGGAACATGGTTTTGCCATTCCTAAAATGAGGAGTTGGATAAGTCACTTTTTAGGACCAGAAAAGTCATTTTTTAAAACAAAAGCACATGGTTCCAATAATAAAAGAGCTGTATGGACTTACTATAACTACCACCAATTAAAGTTTTCCCCAAGAATATTTATCTCAAAATTCCTTCTAATTTAACAAATCTGCTGCCAAGAAAATACTGCTTAAAAAAATTCTACAAATTAAGGAAATAACTAATTTTTAACACAAAAATGTTTTCAGTTATGCAAAGGAAATGGAAGCCACATTTCTGTCAAACCTCTGGCAAATGTCCTTCCCATGACAGGTTTCAGATATATCAACTTTTAATAATTAAACAAATCAAAACTAAAAATTTAAATACAAATATGTAATAAATATAGATATGGTATCTGTATGATAGTAGGTAACTGACCCCTCTGAGTATTGGCTCCTGAAGGTCAGGATATGCTCCACACGTCTAAATAATAAATATACAGGCCTTTTCCAGTGTAGAATATTGTCTCAGCATATCTTAAAGTGGCTAGTCTCATTGAAACAGTATGTACTCTCCATTATCAAGCTTTTAAGGGAAAGCTACCCTGTGTAAAATACCATGATATTTATTCATTGCAGGACACCAAGTCGAACCTATTTCAATAGTTCAACTCAAGTTGAACAAATGATTTATAAGTAAGGGTGGGGTGGGCAGATATTGCGTAGGTGTTAAATTGCTTCAAATTAGACACAGCTAAGATGTACATAGTTCTCTAGAACTTCACTTTCCGTCATTTCTAATTATTACTAACAATACTAAATCATCTGGCTACAATTTTACAACTATTCTGTTTTGAGGCTTAGCACATTTGGCTTCCTGAGGTACCTACCAAATATTTATAGGCTACGTGAGGATTCTGTGTAACTCTTGATAACAATCTTAAGTATTTTAATACATTAAAACTAAAATTTCTCTAGTCATTAGAGTCTTAAAAATAATCTAATAAACTTAGAAATAAGTCACCATTTAAATACCAAGGAAGAATGCATAGTCAAAATCTGAAATAACAAATCCTACCCACCTCCCACAAAATTTTTTTCATAAAGTATCTACCCACTTTAGATGAAGATTTCAAACGACTAACATGAGGACAACCACACTCACAAATCAGTGACTACTCATTACCTACTGGCTTGAACTATCTGGATCAAACTGCTCTTTCTGTGCTAATGGACCATATGATAATAAAATTGGAAGAACAGATAATGATCATGTAATAAGTCAAATAAAAGTAACAATGAAGACAGCTAAGAACTAGAGTTCCACAAAGGCACCCTCCTTCCTGTCACACCAAGACTGTACTGAGTGCCTTGCTGTCTGAGCTCCCCACTTTCTCATCCATTCTCTCTACAATACACGAAGCACCTCCTGTTAGAGAAGGCAGTTTGGCTGCTTAATATCATCATGACACGGTAACAAACTCCTGCCTCTATGCCTTAATTCAGACATGCCCATCAACATAAAAGGTCTTTCTCTTTCCCTCCTGCTATCCCAAATCCCAGACACCACAGTACAGATCCATTTCTACTTCTTCAATGAAGCCTCCCCAACAATAACGTCTCGGGAGTCCAGTATGATACAGTTACCACTTTCATACACAACCTTCATTTTAACTCAACTACACTGTCAAGTACCTGGAAACAGTATCCATATTTTATATTTCTTTTGCATTACCCACATGGCCTAGTTCATTCTTGGGCAAATAGGAGCTCAAATATTCACTCTAATTGGTTTAACATTTTATTTTTAAATGTTTAGAATACTTAGGGAAATGTAACTAATTTTAATATTATAGTAAGTTACAGGTACACTATCAGTAATTAAAATTCCACATTTCTCAAAGAGTAACACAAAGCAAAACAAAATTACACTCTAGTAGCTATCTTGAAAGGAGAAATTAAAGGAGTACCAGATACTGAACATTTAGTGTTTCTGTGAATACCAAATAGAAGAGGATTTTAAAAAATGTCAACTACCAACTACCATATCAAATAAACAAATATCAGGAGTCCCACTGAGGAGCAAACCACCGTGGTAAGTGCTATCAAGACTATGTTAGTTACCTTCACTGTACCAACTGTTAACTTCACTATATCAACAGCCACAAACAACACTCTCAATCCACCTACTTGTCTTAAAAAAGAAATACTGTTGGTCATAAGGAGATTACAGCCAAAGAATTTTGATGTATCTCTGTAAATTCATTGATCAACCTTGCTAAAAACAAGAGAACAAACACCTTATTGGTAAAAGCACATTATGACAATAACTCTGTGCCATGCCATATCTTAAAGGCTATGACAAAAGATAAAAGATAACTTAATGAATTATATATGAGTGAGGGACTATTCTATTCTACTTGAGAGAATCAGAAGAGGGACAAACTCTTTTACCAGTCACCTTGAAAGCCCAAATTAAATTTTAAAAAACTATTAAGATTATTCCTTTAGAAATAAAAGTCACTTGATCTAAGGCTATATGGGACCTTAAAACTCCAAAGTTGTGAAACCTTCAGAGTAATAGTACAAAACCAGAAGTATTCTGGCATCACTTATAGGAACTTAATATGCACTCTGCCCCCAAATAAAAATGACAGTCAAAGGGAAAATCTCTCTCCTTTGACAATTACTTTTTCATAGAAAGTATACTTATGCACATATATGTCTGTGAAACATTAATAATCAGTTATCAAATATTAAATACTTTATTAATATATAGCAATTTTGATGTGTGTGTATGTGTATATCGGTCAAAATAATTAACTGCCAAAAGTAAAGTGAGTGGCTTTATCCCTAATGCTCTACTTATTACCATCTTAAAAATTTTTTTTGAACCAGTTTACTTTTAGAATGTGTAATCAAAATTTTTACCGTGGTGTTGGCACGATAATTTCAGAGCCCATTTTTTCCTTTTTCTTTTTGTATTTTTATGGTACATGAAAGTTTGTAACTATCCTAGTAAGTGAAATGATTCCATGCAGTAACTAGGTATAATACTCCACCATCCTTATAAAGCTCAATATTACAAGGCATCCACCCAATTAAAAAAATTTTTATATTATAAGGACTTCAATTTTTTTCCACAGAAATTTCCAATAATAATGATAAGTACTCCGCTATTCAAAACTTCCCTCCCTACCCACCCAACAACCTGAAGGCATGAATTATTCACACATTCTCAAGGGCTATAAATGAACCTACCTGCTATAGGGATCCCTCCCAGACCTGTGTTGTGCTGTGGCGGGAGATTCAAGTCCAAGAAATTACTATTTGAGGTGGGGTTTGCTGTGTGGTTCAAGTGCATGATGCTATTGCGTGGAAAGGCCATCCAAGGATAGCGGGCTGCCTGGCCTGGAAAATTGAATGAGTTATAAACTGCTCGGTGCTGCTGAAACTGAGGGAACCTCTGTGGCAAGACTGAAAAGGTACTATTGAGAGAGTTGGCATTCGTAGGAGCAGCAGGATGCAGGAACCCAGAGCCTGGACCTTTGGCGGCTGTAGTGTGTGAGGAGGAGTTCTGCAGAGACGTGGGTGAAAGGGAAGGCTGGTCTTGGACTGACAGTTCCTTTTCGATCAGGTCTGCTAAGGCTTTTCGAGTGACGTCAAAGGGATCAAAACCCAAGTCATCCTCTGGTTGTTTAGAAGAACCAAAGCCAAATGCTGCTTGCCAGTCTGTAGAGGACGATACTGGGATTGTTTCTGTTGGGGAGAAAATTAGTGATGAATTTAAAATACATCTCTCACTTACGTACTTAATAAGTATCCGTACTAGTGAAAATTAAATATCGTATTAGAAGATAAAGGCAAATACACACAAAATATGTATGATTTCTTAAAACATCAAAATTGTAAAATTACAAAAGACTTCATATACTTGTAGCAATGACTTCATTCTTAAGTTACTAACTTCAAAAGCTCTGAATGATATTCACAGATTGTGCTAATCAAAGAAAAAGTACTTGCAATCCAAATTATAATCTGTCTTTCATAATCAAAACCCAGAATAAGTCATTTAAATGAAATAAATAACATATATAACAGAATTTATTAGTGAAGTACATATTTCAAAATGTATTTATTAAAGATAAACTATAATTTTGAACATATACTTTATATACTGCTAAGAAAAAATAATGTAACTTAAAGTATCTTTAATCTTTATAGTTTTTAAAATTTGCTCTATTGAGAATAGATGCTTTTGTCAATGTTAAGTTTATGCCATCCTTCACATTAATAAGAGGACTTATAATAAATAAAAATAAAAATGGCTCAAAAATATAAATTTTAATATAAACTTACGTCTTTTGTCAGCTGGGAGAAAAATGTTAAATTTAATTATAAAAACGCAAATCTGATTAAAAATGTAAGCTTTTAATACTTCCTTGAGGAATAAGTGTTTTTTTTACTGGAAAAAAAAAAAGATCTAACCATTGATTTCTAGAGAAATCTGTCTGTTAACATATAACTAAGTTCCAGGTCATATAACAACATATCTAACCATCCAATTCCATACAGTTTATTTAAATGGTTACATTTTTATGAAAAAGAAAACGGGGTGAAAAGGATGAAAACACATCCATTCTAATCTATGAATGTAATTATTAGCTTGAGGAAGTACTGTTACATACAAACCTGACGTGAAGAGGCTCTGGGGCTCTGGGGCGGTAGGCCAGTCACTGGAGGTCTGTGGGGAGCTGGGGAAAGGAGGAAGCCCACTTGGAATAGGGTTGGGATGGCGGAAGTTGTCTGAGAATAACGACTGTGACTCAGTTACCGCCCCTTCAAAAGGAGACCGTGCACTGTGATTGGATGAACTGATGGGGATGACTGGGTTAGATTTTGATAAACCAGGTGGTGGTGAAGGTGTATCACTGTTAGATATCTAAATAAAATAGGAAGAGAAAAGAATAATCAACATAAATTTATACATTTTAATAAGCAACAATTAAAACAACTTGCGACAGAGGTATTAGAATAGTGGTCTTCAACCTGCACTACTTGAAAACTTTTCTATGAGTGCACAAATTTTCAAGAAAATCCATCCATTCACTACATCAGTACGCTTTTCTAAAACTCACTCTCCTGAAAAGACTAAACCAGTCCCCTCTTGTTTTACAACCTTTACAGCCTAACTTCTCTCACTTTACACAGAATACTTCTCACTCTCTGGGACCTAACTATAACGTTTTGCTCAACAGTGAAAACTTTCTGGGAGCTGTACAAAAATTAATCAGAAATACTCAGGCTGGTGATGGGAGAGTGGCTGACTCTAATGACTGGGAATCTTTTGCAAACGAGGGGATTCTCAATACATTAATTTTGGCAAAAAAATGGAAAGAAGATCTAATTAAGTTATTTCCAGACACATCATTAAAACTAATATTTATGATAGATTTTCTTATGATTTTTAGGAATTTAATTCAAAGGAGTTAGAAAAATTTGAGTGATACTGATATGATACTGTTTCTTCCATTTCCCATTTATATGAACAAGATATCTTAGCACTTACATTTAGAAAAATAAAAATATGACTGGGATTACTGCTGAAACTTGTACCAAAAGGTAATATCCATCTATAGATACATGAAAACTAATTTTAAAATCGCCCTGTTTATCTCAATAGGAAATAAATTTCCAATATAATTTTAGTATGTTTAATTAATTTTTATCAAAATCTATACTTATATAAGTTGCTTTGAGCAAATCAAAATACCAATTAACAATATGTTGGAAGTTACATCCTTTACAAATTTTTAAACCTATTATTCAAAAATCTTAAATGTTAACTTAAAATACATGAGGGGACATACTGATTTTCAAATTCTTTGACAGGATTTTGAGCAAAACTTTTGGAAAAGCAGTATAGTGCAGATCTCTAAGTTTCTCACAAACACTGTGAAAGGAGTTAGAACTACAATGTAAGAAGGGGAACAGAAACTTAACCAGTGAAGAGCGAGCAACGGACAAAACGATACAAAGCCTACTCTAAAGATCTGGCCCTCATTCAGTATCGGTGTTGGGGCAACTCTGAACTTAACTGTTTAGTTATCATTTCAAACCCTATGGTCTTTGGAGGAAGGGGAAAAACTGTAAGGAGCAAGTATACTGAGAAAAATAGAAAATAAAGTTGACAGCAAGGGACGGGGAAGCATATGGCATAGAAACAACCCCTACAATCAGGAATGTATAAAGCATAGTCTGGGACCATTTCATGTAGGGTCAAGAGGACCAGAGCCCTGACCAGTGTGGCTCAGTTGGTTGGGCACTGTCCTGTAAAGCAAAAGGTCACTGGTTTGATTCCTGGTCAGGGCACATGCCTGGGTTATGGGTTTGGTCCCCGGTTGGGGCACATACACAAGAGGCAACCAACTGCTGTTTCTCATATCAATGTTTCTCTCCCTCTCATTCTCCCTCCCTTCCCCTCGCTCTAAAAACAAATAAAAATAAAATCTTAAAAAAAAAAGACGACCAATAATAACAGACTCTAAGGACACTAATACATTGCCACAACACAGTAACATATGGTCATAATGGTAATTCTGAGTCATGAGAGGTCTAAATTATGCTCTATAGATTCTGTGGAGAAAAAGAAGGCTAACTATAGTACATTTGACAAGGATGTTAAACTGTTAAATATTAAACAATATAAGTTGTTTAATATTTAAAGTGTTTTTCACTATCTAGAAATTCACTTACATAGAATGCCCTGTTTCGGGGGTGGGGGCTGGGGAGAACAGATAAATGAAAAGACACAGTATCAAAATCTTACCTGCTGAGAATTATCACCATTCCCTATACTGAGAGAATCTGAAGGTTTGTCAATGGGGCTGTAAAAAGAAAATAAATAGAATAAAATTAAGAGTAAAATAATTCTCCCACAATAAAAACAACCTTCTCAAAAGCCAGAAAAACAGACATCTTATCCTCTTAACACTTATTGAAGCATTATGATGTAAGACATTAGGCTGATGTTAAGGATACAAAGTATAATAAGATAAAATCCCTACCCCTGAGCATCTTACATTCTAATTAGGTTTTCCAAAAACAATGGGTGAATCAATAGCTTATTTTTAAAAGTACTATTTAAAATAGATACTACTCCAAGTAAAAGGTTAAAAGTCTAACCACTTAGTTTTGTGCACATAATTAACACATTCCCCATTAAATTTTTTGAAAAATACTCATTTTCCTAGGTGTTTGACAGGGAACATAGAATTTATTAGAATATTCTCTATAGGTTCTTAAGAACAGTGAACTTAATACTTTCATACCCTAATCATAACCCTGCAGAAGGTATGTGCATATGCAAACACAAACACACACGAGACTAACATAAACAAACTTTTGTGCTAACAATTGACTCTTAAAAAAAAACACACACATTGAAACTTGACTTCGACATAGAGAAAATGCAGTATCACCGTCAAGTAATACAGAATTGATAACTTAAAAGTCCATTTTTAACTCATCTGATGTACAAACAAAACAACATCTTTACAAGCACTACAACACTTAGGTAGCGCTGACACACCACGGGCAAGTCATTTCTACAGCTAACTTTAACCCAGCACATGAACAAAAAAGGTAAGTATTAATACCCAAATACAAATATTTCTGATACAATACTAGAGTCAAAAAGATTAAGACCTCACATTTTTCAAAATTATTTTATTGCCTGAAAATACATACAAAGTCACCTTATAGACAACTTACTGGTACCACATTTAATTGATCTAAAAAATTTTAACAAGGGCTGGTATCCAACCTGAATACCAGGAGTACCTTCTGCAGAAACACTGCCAGATGCTCTAGAATTTGAGATAGGTCTAAAATTTACTTGAAGAGCATCTTTACTTCTTATTATTCACAATAGATCTATAAACAATTCAAGTTATTAAATTGAGTGGGTAATTACAAATAATTTTAAGATATAGTTCTGAGCCTATTAAGTTTAGAACTATTTGAGGCAACAAATGCACACAAGTATCAGCCAGTGCCAACTAGTTAATGAATTGTTTAATCAAAAAATGCTACAGGCCTTTAAAAGCGCAATCACCACAAATGGGGCAACTGGGGAATATTTCCTAGGGGAGTTCAAATTTAAGGAGGCCCTTAAAAAGATCTACACATTAGAAGAAAGGAGAAAGAAAAGGGGAAAGAAGAGAACTGAAGGTAGGAATTATCAATACAAGTGTATCAGGAATCAAAAAATTGCAGACAGAGCTTGGAGGAAGTTAAATAATTAGTTTAGCTAATGTAGGATGGTTTTAACAATGGGAGGTAAGGACAGGAAGGTGGACAGAGGCCAGATAGGAGAGGCCAATGAAATTTTTGAGCACAGAAATGGTATAAATAAAGCAGTGTTTTAGAAAGATAAATTTGGTGGTAACATGAAGAATAGGCTGGAATATAATACAGATAATCTCAGATAAACCTGCAATATTTTAAAAATGTTTATGTGGTAAAATACACTTAACACAAAATTTAGCATCTTAGATATTCTTAAGTGTAAAATAAAGTATTACTAAATACATTCATTCACATTGTTGTTAAATCAATACTACCAACCATCCCCATAACTTTTCATCTTGTAAAAACTGAAATTCTGTATCCACTAAACAATAACTCACCAAATTTCCCCTCCTCCACAGCATCTACTTTCTGTATGATTTTGACCACTCTAAATACCTTGTATAAGTGGAATCACAGAATATTTGTCTTATTGTGACTAGCTTATTTAACGATAATGTCCTCACAGTTCATCCATGTTGTAATATATCGAAGAATGCTCTCCTTTTTAAGGCTGAATAACAATAGTACCTTGTATGTATGCAACATGTTTTTGCTTGTCCACTGATCTGCCCATGGACACTTTGGGTGCTTCCATGTTTAAGCTACTGTAATGCTGCTATTACACAGGTGTACAAATATCTCTGAGATGCTTTCAATTCTCTTGGGTGTGTACCCATACGTGAAATTGATGAATCATATGGTAACTCTACTTTTAAGTTTTTGAGGGACCTCCATACAGTTTTCCACAGCAGTGGTACCATTTTACATGACTACCAATAGTGCTCAAGGTTCCAATTTCTCCACATCCTCTCTAACACTTGTTTTCTGCTTTTCTTCATGTATTTGTGGATATCGTCTATGAAGAAATATCTATTTAAGTTCTTTGCCCATTTTTGAATCAGGTTATCTAATTTTGTTGTCAATGAGTTTCAAGAATTCTCTATATATCCTTATTATTAGACCCTTATCAGATATGTGATTTGCAAATATTTTCTCCCATTTTGTGGGTGGCCTTTTACTGTGGGTAGTGTCATTTGATTCACAAAATTTTAGAATTTTTATGAAGTCCAATTTGTCTATTTTTTTCTTTTATCTGTGCCTTTGGTGTCATATTCAAGAAATCATTCCAAATCCAATGTCATGAAGCTAAGTAAATGTCATAAAGTTCCACGCTTTCTTTTAAAGGTTTTATTGTTTTAGGCCTTACATTTAGGTCACTGATCCACTTTGAAGCATTTAAAAAAATATTAACCTGAGGATATGTTGATTGATTTTCGTTACAGAAACACTGATGTGAGAGAGGAACATTGATCGGTTGCCTCCCGTACACGTCCCGACGGGGGAATCAAATCCACAACCTACTTATATGCCCGGACTGGGGATCAAACCTGCAATCCTTCGGTGTATGGGATGATGCTCCAACCAACAGCCATAGGGCCAGGGCTTGAAACAATTTTTAAATATGGTGTTAGGCAAGGGTCCAACTTCATTCTTTTGATTGTGGATAACCAGTTTTCCTAGCACTATTTCTTGAAAAGACTGTCCTTTCCCCCACTGAATTGTGTTGGTACCCTTGTCAAAACCATATGACCTTATATGTGACCATTTATTTCTGGATTCTCTACTCTATTCCATTTTGTCGGCCTTTAGCCAGTAAAAAACACAGTGCTTTGATTACTGTAGCTTTGTAGTAAGTTTTGAAATCAAAAAGTGTGAGTCCTCCAGTTTAATTCTTCTTTTTCCAGATTATTTGGCTATTTGGAGATTCCATATGGGTCTTAGAATAGGTTTGCTAGCTACAAAAACCTCCACTGGAATTTTGATACTAACTGCACTGAATCTATAGACAGTTTTGGGTAGATCTGACATTTTAATATGTTAAGGCTTCCAACCCGTGAAATTGAGTTGTATTTTCATTTATTTATGTGTATTCTTTCTCTCAGCAATGTTTTGTAGTTTTCACTGCACAAGTCTTTTTCTTTCTTGGTTAATTCTTAAGTATTTTATTATTTTTGATGCTATTGTGAATGGGATTTTATTGCAATTTCCTTAATGTTTGTTCCCATTCACATATAAAAACGCAAAAGGTTTTTGTGTGCTGACTTTATATCCTGCCACATTGCTTAATTCATTAATTATTTCTAATGGGTTTTTCTGGTGGAATCTTTAGTTTTTTTGTACTTAAAACTGTATCATCTGCAAACACATAATTTTATTTATTCTATTTCAATTCAGATGCCTTTTCTTTTTCTTGACTGTTATAGCTAGAACATCGAATATTTTGTTAAAAAGAAGTAAAAGTGTGCATGCTTGCCTTGTTCCTCACCACTGAGTAGGATATTCACTGTAGGTTTTTCGTACAAGGCTTTTATTACGTTGAGGTAGTTTTCTTTTATTCCTAAGTTGCTAATTGTTTTTGCCAGTGAAAAGGGTGTTCAATTTTGTCTAATGCTTTTCCTGTAATAAATGAGATGAATGTGTGGTTTTTATCCTACACACTGTTTATGTGGCCTATCATATGGCTCCATTTCCGTACATTAGGCTATCCTTCCATTCCAGGAATAAATCCCACTTGAACCTGATGTATAATCCTTTTAATGTGCTTAATTGTTTGCTACTATTTTGTTGCAGATTCTGCATCAGTGTTCATAAAGGATATTGGTCTGTAGTTCAGTTTTCTTGGTGTCTTTGTTGGAAGTGCTCCCTCCCATTCACGTAAAAAAAAAAAAAAATTGAGAAAGATTAGTATTAGTTTTTCTTTAACTATTTGGTAGAATTCACCAGTGAAGCCACGAAGTCCAGGGCTTTTCTTTGTGAAAAGATATTTGATTGTTAAGTCAATCTCCTTACCAGTTATGTATCTATTCATATTCTTTATGTCTTTTTTTTTTTTTTGTCTTGGTAGATTTTGTTTCTATGTATCTGTCCACTTTATCTAGGTTATTCAACTTGTTGGCATACAATTGTTCACAATGCTCTTATAATGCTTTTTTATTTCTGTAGAACCTGTAGTAATGTCCCTACTTTCATCTATGATTTTAGTAATTTGAGCCTTTTCTTTTTTAATAGTCCATCTAGATAATAGTGTATCAATTTTGTTGATCTGCCCAAGGAGCCAACTTTTAGTTCCATTGATCTGTATCTGCAGATTTTTATTCTCTATTTCATTTACCTCTGCTCTAATCTTTATTATTTCCTTCCTTCTGTTAGCTTTGGGTTTAGTTTGTTCTTTTTTTCTAATTCTTTAAGTTATAAAGTTAGGTTGCTGACTTGGGATGTCTCTTGTTTTGTGATGTAAGCATTTACAGTAGTCCCTCCTTACACAGTTTTGTATTATGTGGCTTCAGTTACCTGAGGTCATCTGAGGTCTGAAACTATTAAATGGAAAGTTCCAGAAATAAACACTTCCTAAGTTTCAAATTGTGCATTGTTCTGATTGGCATACTGAAACCTTGTGCCATCCTGCTCCACCACCCCACCTAAGATATGAATCACCCCTTTGTCCCCCGTATCCATGCTGTATACATCACCTGCCCATTAGTCACACAGCATGTTTCTCAGTTATCTGACCAAATGTCGTGGTATCAGTGCTTGTACTCAAGTAACCCTTATTTTATTTAATAATATCACATTCACATAACTTTCATTATAATATATTCTTATAACTGTCCTGTTTTATTGTTAGCTATTACTGTTAATCTCTTACTGTTCCTAATTTACAAATTAAACTTTATCATAGGTACGTTATGTATAGAAAAAAACAACAACATTGTGTATATATAGTTAAGTTCTATCCCTGGTTTCAGGCATCCACAGGGATCCTGAAACTTACCTACTATATAGCCATAAATTTCCCCCTTAGCATCACTTTTGCTGTTTCCCATAAGTTTGGGTATTTTGTGTTTTCTTTTTCATTGGCCTCTAAGTATTTTCTAATTTCCCTTGTGATTTCTTTGATCCATTAGTTGTTTAAAAGTGTTTAATATTCAATTTTCTCAATTATCCAGATTTCCTTCTACTGGTATGATGCTTATCTTTTAAAATCTACTGGGACTTAATTTTTACGTAACACATGGTCTATCTTGGAATATGTCCCATATGTGCTTGAGAAGAATGTGTACTCTTGTTTGGGTACAATGTTAACTGTATATCTATTAAATATAGCTGACTTATTGCATTGTTTAAATCTTCTCTTTAATTATTTTCTGTTTGGCTGTTCTCTCCTTTATTGAGACCAGGGTACTAAAGTCTCCAACTAGTAGGGTAGAACCATGTATCACTTTAATTCTGTTTTTCCTGTCACTGGGTGCACAAATGGTATGTCCTATCTTTTTGCGGTACTTAATCTTTTATTAATATATAGTGTCCTGCCTTTACCAGTGTGGCTCAGTTGGGCATTGTTCTGCAGAGCAAAAGGTGGCTGGTTCAATTTCTGGTCAAGGCACATGTCCGGGTTGCTGGTTTGGTCCCGGTCAGGTCACATATGAGAGGCAATTGATTGATGTTTCTCTCCCTTTTTCCCTCCCTTCCACCTCTCTAAAAAAAATAATAAAATCTTTAAATACACACACACACTCATATAATGTTCTTCTTTGTCTCTTATAATATTTTTTGACTTAAAATTTATTTTGTCTGATTTATATAGCCACGTCTGGTCTCGACTGGTTACTACTTGCATTGAATATCTTTTTCTGTCCTTTTAATTTCAACCAGTTTGTGCCTCTGGGTCTAACGTGAATCTCCTATAGAAGCACACAGCTGTGTCGTGCACTCCTGTCCACAGTCTGCCAGTCTGTGTCTTAAGACTGGAGAGCTGAATCCATTTACATTTAGAGTAATTACTTATAAGAATGGAATTACTTACGTCATCATGCTATTTTTTAAATAGCTTTCCCCACCTCATTTCCTGCATTATTGTCTTTTTGTGTTTAGTTGACATTTTTGTAGTGAAATGTTTAAATTCCTTTCTGACTTCCTTTCGTACATATACTAGAGGTATTCTCTTTGTAGTTACCATGGAGATTACATTTAATATCTGAAAGTTATAAAACTCTATAAAGTTATACTAACTTAACTTCAAGAGCATACAAAAACTCTGCTCCTTTATATAGCTCCTTCTCTACCCCTTTCAATCTCTATGACAAAATTACCTCTTTATATACTGTGTGCCAAATAATAAACTAGTGATTTTTTAAAATTCAGTTTCTTAAATTGTGTACAAAACAGAATTTGGAGCTACAAACAGAAGTTACAGCAATACTAGTTTTTATATAAATGTACTGGATCTTAATGGGACTGATCTCTTAAGTCATATAGGAAACAAAAAGTATCATTATAACCATTGTTATAATATTACTAGCTTTCATAACAGATTTTTGTTGCTACCTACTCCACCATTTTACTTATCTTTACTGAGATCTTTATTTCTGTCTACTGTCCTTCTATTTCACCTTTTAGGACTCCCATAAGCGTTTCTTGCAAGGCAGGTCCAGAGGTTACAAATGCTCCCAGTTTTGTTTAGATGAGAATGTCTTTATTTTCTTCCTCCCTCTTTGGAGACAGTTTTGCTGAATACAGGCTTCTTGGTTGATATTTTTTCCTTCTTTTAGCACTTTAAATATATTGGCCCACTGTCTTCTGGCCTTTAAAGTTTTTGATAAAAAAAATTGCTGATAATCTTATTGAGGATCATTTCTATGTGATGATTTAATTGTCTTGCTCCTTTCAAGATTCTGTCCTTGTCTTTGGCTTTTTAAAGTTTGATCATAATGTGTTCCAGTGTATGTCTCTTTCAGTTCATCTTAGAATTTGTTAAGCTTCCTGGATGTTTATATTCACATCTTTCATCAAGTTTGGGGAGTTTCCAGCCATTATTTCTTCCAATAGCCTCTCTGCACCTTTTTCTCTTCTTCTGAAACTCTGAGAAGGAGTATGCTAGTAAACTAAAGGGTGTCCCACAGGTCCCTTAGGCTCGGTTCACTTTTCTTCCATCTTTTTGTGTTCCTCTGACTCACTAATATCCACTGCCTCATCTTCAAGTTCACTAATTCTTTCTTCTGCCTGTTCTAATCTGCCTTTGAATCTTCTGGTGAATTTTTCATTTTAATTATTGTACTCTTCAGCTCTTTCTTTTTGTTTTTTTTGTATTTCAATTTTGTCCATACATCATTTTCTTGCTTTCTTCATATCTTCATTTAGTTCTTTAAGATTTTTAAATAGATGTGCTTTAAAGTCTTGGTCTAGTATATCTATCAATAAATCTGTTGATTTATTTTTTCTCTTTGGAATAGGCAATATTTTTCTGTTTCTTTGTATGACTTGTGATTTTGTTGTTGGTGAACACTGGCAATTTGAATTTAGGAACATGGTCCCTTTGGAAATAAGATTCTGCCCATTCCCCAATGTTTGCTTTTTGTTGTTGTTTTTTTTTGGGGGGGGGGGGTTGGGGGGGAAGAGTTGGAGTCGGGGGAGATTGTTGTAGGCTCTCCCTGTGCTGCGAGGATAAGTCTTAGGTATAAACTTAAGATCTCTTCAAGTCCTTTCTTAGACTTTCCCTGGACATACAGAATCACCTTCCAATTTTCCCCATATGCAGCTGTTCTTTAATGTCCTAGACTTTAATGCCTGGTTCTCCAAAGAGGAAAAGTGGAAACTGAAAGGGGCTAGGCATAGTCCCATAAATCCCCTGGAAATAACTTCAGAAAGAGAGAGAGGAGCTTGCAAGAATGGGGGAGGAACAACAATGGCTGCCTGACTTGGTTGTCTGCACCCCTGTGGTCAGAGGCAGTACTCAGCAGTCAGAACAGAGCAGAGATCCTCAATATTTGGAGAACAGGGCCCTTTTTGCTGACTCTGGTTCCCTCAAGCTATGTGCAAGGTGCTCCAGAAACATGTGCACAGCTGCCTGTCATGCTGCCACTGTGCTGAAAGCTGAAATTGATCAAAATTAACCATCAAATCTTTTCCTGGAAGTTATAAGCCTTCAACAGACTTTCAAAGTTCCAAAATAGTTACATAAGACAGATTATGCTAGTACAATTATTGCCTAGGTGGGAAGAGAGATTTTTGTTGCTACATACTCTGCTACCTTCCCCCAAATTTGTACTATTCTTTTTTAAAAAAAAATATTTTATTTATTTATTTTTAGAGAGAGGAGAAGGGAGGGAGAAAGTGAGGGAGAGAAATATTGACCAGTTGCCCCTCACACACCCCCAACTGGGGGCCTGGCCCGCAAACCAGGCATGTGCCCTGATTGGGAATCGAACTGGCAACCCTAGGTTCGCAGGCCGGCACTCAGTCCACTGAGCCACACCAGCCAGGGCAAGCACTATTCTTATAATATTGGAATAAGGGCTAAAAGGTAAGAAGAAGCAATATTAATAGACACAAAAATATGAAAGCAAGATATTACAAAGGAAGAATCATGGTTAACTTTCCCAACCACCACCATCAAAAAGCACTAAATAATACTTTTCAAAATAGTTGAAATCAGTCTTGTTCATGTCAAGGGTAATATGTGAAAATATTGCATTCAGAATAAATCTTAATGCTTATGAATTACAACTAATCAGAATAACTTATATCATTTTGTTCACCATGCCAGCTGCATTCCTTTTTTAAAAAAAAATATTTTACTTATTTTTTTAGAGAGGAGGGAAGGGATGGAGAAAGAGAGGAAGAGACACATCAGTGTGTGGTTGCCTTTCGTACACCCTCAACTGGGGACCTGGCCTGCAACCCAGGCATGTGCCCTGACTGAGAATCAAACCAGCGACCCTTTGGTTCACAGGCCAGTGCTCAATTCACTGAGCCACACCAGCCAGGGCACCAGCTGCATTCTTATAAGCAGATATTTTACACTTTACCTGGGAAAGTTTTATCAGGGATGCTTAAAAATTTCTAGATCAGTGTCATCAATTCAAAGACAGCTGCTGAAAAATTGGGATTGGAGCAAGATATCAGTAAGCTTATGTTCCACTGAGTTTTAGTACATTCTCCAATTTATTTTAAGAATAACTAAGGAGTTCAAAGAATAATGAATGAAAAAATAAATATATAACTAGAAATTGCTTTACTTTCTACGTGGGCTGTAAGAAGTCTATTATAGTTAAATCTATTATAAGTGCAATTGTCATTGTAAAAGTGGAAAATAAAGATATGAGTCCCTGAAAATGCATGTATAATCCTAAGAAAATTTATATTTACAAATTCCAATTCCAATAAATATGAACTTCCTGGATCTCTAAGGGCGGGACAGAATGTAGACAGCCCGAGGCTACCACTAAGAGGCCCAAGTTCTTATAACTTCCCTGGCACGAGATGTCAAACTTGCTTCCTCATCAAACTCTGTGTCTGCTTAACCTGAGATCCTGTTAACAACTTTGTTGTTTTACATTCAACATCCACCTACCCACCGTCGCCCCATTACTGTGTCAAGAAGGTTAAGAAAGGAAAACAAACTTTAATAAACACTAATTTACTAATGAAGAAAAGAGACCTGCTGTACGAAGTGTACTATTCTCTGATCAAAAATATACCAAGTCCCACTGATATCAGGTGAAAGAAGAATGGGTATGCTAAGATAAATTGCACATAGCTTTTTTATTTAAAACAAACAAAAAAAAATTTACAAGTTTTCTTTTCTTTCCTCCCTGCCCCCTGTTCCACAGGTCAGCACAAAGTTTCTCAGCCACTTCTGCTCAGAAAGACCTCTTTCTGAACAGGACCATTCCTCTGACATACCAGGCAGGAAACAGCCACACATATGGGCATACCTCGAAGATACTGGAGGTTTAGTTCCAGACCACCATAATAAAGCAAGCATTGCAATAAAGACAATCTTTTTGCTGGTGGAGGGCCTTGCCTTCAATTTAAAATCAATCAATCAATCAATCCTGTGAAGCACAAGAGAATGCGGCGTGCCTGTACGGGGCCTTTCATTTGCGCCTCAGGTCGCCCTAGAAGGACATCTTGGAGTAACGGCAGTTGTCTCCTGGGACTCCCTGGGACTGGCTCTAGAGGAGGCCCCAGCTTCAGTGCTGGCCCCACGTGTGGCCCTGGCACGCTGTGAAACCATGCCGAGCATGGGCTCCAGTCCTGGCCCCAGCTCCAGCCCTGCCCCAAGCAGTGGTTGTAACTCCAGGCGTGGCTCTGGCCCTAGTGCCGGCCCCAGCTCCAGCTGATGACTGCAGTTCTGGCTCCAGCAGCTGTTGCAGCTCATCCACCTACGTGTTCAAGACCATAATGAGTCTGTGTTTTGGGTGTTTCCTCCATTCCTGAAGATTAACTATCTCCTGGTACTAGCCTCATCCTAGGGGGCCTGAGGGAAGAAGAAACAGCAGGTTCTCAGCTCTGTCCTCAGTGAGCAGCTGGGGGATGCTTTCAGTTGGTGTGAGTGACTGCAGTACCTCCTTGGTGCAGGGCGGCACAGCCTAAATGAGAACCCCATCATTGTCCCAGTGTTCCCCCTTCTGATGACTCACTGAAGCAAGCAGGCACCAGAGATGATCTTCTCCAACAGCTGGTGCTCCTGGTTCTGGTTCACAAAGTCCACAATGTGTCCGTCATTCCAGAGTCCCGTCAGATGGTTATGTATCAGGTTCAGAATTGTGCCCAGCATGTCCAGAACAGTTTGCCTGGGAGGCTCTCTTGCTTAATGAAGTCATCCCAGGACAACGATGCACACTCAGTCCCAGAGTTCTGCCCCAACAGCTTGTCGCTCAGCTTCCTCAGCTGCTACAGGTCAAGCGCCTGGCCAGTGTGGTTAAGACTGCCAACTGAGAGCGTGGCCCAGCAAAGTCTAGGAGGGCTGTGTGTGTGTGTTGGGCAGGGTGGGGCAAAAAGAAGTGCTGATTCTGGGGGCTTCAGCTATGCAGACTGAACTAGATAACTGAGGCCCAGGCAACTGAGAGGAAGTTCATGTTCGAAACAGAAATAATAACCACATAGAGGATGTCTGTTTCAGGTCCTGCTTCAGTCTCCGGTTGGTGTATCCAATCATGTAGCTGTTAACATGCAGTTCCTGTCACACCCAGAAGCCCCACGGCTGCCTTCTCCAGATCACCTGAACGTTGCTCTACCAGTCAGGTAGCCAAAGTCCCAAATTAAGCCCTGACCCTGTCCCTTCTCTGGGGGTCAAAACCTTCCGGTTTGAAGTCAGAGTGCCGGACCTACAATGCACTGCAGAAACCTCGTAATGACAGTCTCCTGCGGGTGGAGATTTCTGCACTCAGGGACCCACAACCTTCCTGGAATCTCATCAGCGGCCTTATTCACAAAGTAAACTGTCTCAGTCCTGAGGTCGAGGGGTCGATGGGGAGTGCAGGGCACACAGGGCTGAATTTCTACCACAAAGGCTTTGTGGAGCAGACACTGTAGCAATTCTGGGTCCCGGGCCTTTTGTAGGTCCATCCCTTCGGTCAGAGGGCCATCCTGATAGCTAACCAGGTGACTTAAACCCCTTTGGCTCCTTCAACAGCTGATGCAGGTGCAACAACAGCTCTTCTCCATCTGTGAACCACTTTTCCAGCGTGTTCCAACTGTGGTCCATGGAGTTCCAAAACAGGCATTTTGCTGCTGTACTTTCCATGCCTCCAACTTTGCAAACGCTTGCTCAATTGGGGTAATTAACTGGATTAGCAGTGCTTTCGAAGCACCCAGAACCTCCTTTTTCCTTGTGTCCCGATCACTCAGAGTCTCCCACAGAAGCTGCTACTGTCTGGTCCACGGGGGTCCAGAGAAGGTGTCCACACTGGGGTCAGGGCCTTATACTGAAAGCAGAAGACATCCTGCTGGTCTTTCCGTTGGCTGGTGGATCTCACCAGCTTTCCCATCTTAGCCCTCAATACCAGGATCCAGAATTCAACCTCATGCTGCCGGCCCTCCATAGGTGCTCCAAGGCCTGGTTCTCCTTGCTCGCCCGAGCCCTCTGAGCCTGGATCAGAATTAAAGAGATTAAAGATCACCTCAGCCAACTGGGTAGGACTCTGGGGAAAGGTCTGAATGTCCTGACAGAATTTTCACAAGCTGTGCTGTAGCAACAAGCACTCGGGGTCCTAGCTACAGCAGCCATACTCAAGGTTCGGTTGGCAAAAGAAGTGGAAGAACAGCATAGTAACCTTGGAGTTATCTTTGCCCAGTGCAGTGTCCTGGCCAGTTCTGGTCTTCAATCCAGACTGCTAAGTACTATAAAATGGGCACCAGCAGAAGGCTGTTTGATCCTGAAATGGGCTGTCAAGATTCTGCAAAATCTCCCACTGTACCACGTGGGTCTGAGTTTGGCTAGGGACTCAATCCCCACTCCCATTAGTGGCTCTGGTCACAGCTTCCATTCCCCAGAGGGCGCTCCAGCACCTGGGCCTCCATCCCTACCTTAGCTGCAGACCCTCTGACCCACCACCCCCTTGCAGCACACTTGAGAGGGTGGCTACACACCCAAGCTCAAAATTCCCAGCCGGATGCACCAACACTAGCTGCCGCTCAGCTCAGGCGTTCTTAAAACAACCTCTTTTTGCCACACTGAAAAAAACATCTTGCATTTTGAAACAAAACTTTTGTTATTCATTCCATTTTCAACAGGAAAGATTAACCGCCCTTTGCACTGCACCAAGCAGTGGGGCAGAGTTGCCTAGTAAGGGAAAAAACCTACAATGGCACTGAAAAGTTGAAGCATATTGATTTCGTTCTCTTGGATAAAAGCAAAGAAAAGCAGATGATATAAACTGATCTGAAGAATGAGGGGGCAAAAGCAGGCTGAAATCATCTCTGAAAAGACTAAGAGTTGGAAGACCACCTATAACTACAATTCATTCAAATACTGACAAGTCACACCCTGGCTGGTGTGGCTCAGTGGACTGAGTGCTGGCCTGCGAACCAAAGGGTTGCTGGTTTGATTCCCAGTCAGGGCACATGCCTGGATTGCTGGCCGGGTCCCTGGCTGGGGTCACGCAAGGGGCAACCACAGATTGCTGTTTCTCTCCCTCTCTTTCTTCCTCCCTTTCCCTCTCTCTAAAAATAAAAATCTTAAAAAAAAACAAAACAAATACTGACAAGTCGTGTGCTGCAAGAAAGAGAAATCAAGACACCTGAAGGCACAGTTGATTGAAAATCACTGAATTCAAGTGGGACTTCAAAGTTTTAATAGGTAGTTTGGTCTCATCACACAATCAAGACATTATTTCCAGAAGGTAATGCTATGTGTCTAAATTTCGGTGGGTAAACATTACTAAACATATGATGTTTTCATAGAAACAAGCTCACTAATTTTTTTTTCAAAGTTCTAGCCCTAAATAGTGCTGAAATAATGATAAGATTACAGATTTCTCAGGAGTATTTTTCAGTTAACTCAACAATTGCAAGCCTAAAGCTTTTCAAAAAATAAATACATGTGTTTGTAGTTATTTAATTAAAGCATGGGGTATATTTCCAGGCTCTGTCCCTGGAGATTCTAATTCAATGGGTCCAAACTGAGACTCCTGACATCCAAGGATCACTGACTAGAGGAAGTGAAGAGGAACACAGTGAAAAGACATCTATCAAATCAAGTTTCCTCAAAGCCCCTGTATTTAGTAGATTTTAGAGCTAGAGGGATTATTAATATCAATTTTAAATATCTCGTTTTATAAATAAAAATACCAAAATTCACAACTATTTGCAAGCAGGCAGGCAGACACAGCTGTAATTCCATTGGCTCTTCAGACACCTGGCAAACTTTGCTGGCTTCTAACCTGCCCCAAAGTCTTCAGCTGGTAAATGAACAGTGTCTCAATCTAAATGAAGGCATTTCAAGCCCCAAACTTAAAAACAAAATACCTCAGTTTTCCAACATCACTACTGTGTATCTTCCTCACTCCCCATTCTCATTTGTATTTGTCATATCAAAGTAATTTATTAATACAGAAAAACAGCACATCTATAGTCCATATTCAATCTGACAAATATACTCTCCAATTCATAATGATGGGGGAGGGGCGAAAAATGACACATTCCTTTTTAGAATTTATTTTCATTTAAGTGAGATAGGGATAAAGGCAGATTATAGAACATGATATACTTACTATCATATATGTGTATCGAGGGACCATGTCAGGGTTCAGTGAGGATTAGTAGCTATGATACTCTTTGTATTTGTAATCTAGTGTCAGTGTATAAGGTTCCAGGTTTTGCTTTCTTGCAATTCTTCTAAAGCCGCTCCTCACTACATAGGAAGGCCAAGAAAAGAGGGAAAGGAACCATTTGTTTGTTTTTTTCCCCCCTATAAAGTTTAATCCTCAACTTATCTTAATTAAGAAAAACTTCTCTAGGGTAGGACTGTGGGAAGAGTTATGCTGCTCATCATTCCAACTTGGTTAAGTCTTCCCCGTGAGAAGAAGAAAACTTATCCACAGATTTGTCCCTACAGCTGTGCCCTGTATGATGACATGTTGCGATGGCATGTGGAAATGGGAACTGTAGTAGAGCTTTGATATCGCTGACAGTTAAACTTACTCTCTTGCGGGGGGTTAGCATATAAAGAAAACAAGCTATAGGAGCTTGCCCGAAAAGCAACCAACAACAAAACACAACTCTCTTTAACATGAGATATCAACTATCCTTAATAAATTTTGGGGACCTACTCAAAATAACATGTACTTATGCAAAGCATAGAACCGCACCAAATTTATTCTGAGTCCCAGCTGAGATTCAGTAGCACTGGCTTTGGGGAAAGTAATTAAATGAGCATACTGTTTTAAATCCTCCTTGGTCTTCCCGTTACAACTTGTGGCTCCTAGGAAACTCCTCTTCTGCTACTGAAACAGCTATGAATGTGCTCTGACTACACTGTGTATCTTTAAAGGTAAAGCCAATAAAATATTAGTAAGTCTATTTATAACTGATCACACACACATAAAAAGAAAAGCTAAATTGTAGTTATAAATGCTGAAAAGACATTTGGTAAATTCCAAGTTTCGCTTCCAATCTAAAGAAAAAAACTCAGTAAATTACAGAAATAACAAGGTATTTTTATATGATTAAAAATATTTATCTCAAATAAATGGTCAAAATCATATTTAAGAGGCAATAATAATACACTGAAGATATCCCTGTAAAAGTAAAGAATGGGACAAGGATGCCTCCTAGCAGCACTAAAGCTATTCCTTAATTTTTATCCTAAGGATTCTCAAACAGGAAGAAGTGGTGGTGGGAGGCCTGATACAGTAATACAGGAAAAAGACAAAAAATAACAACTTTCCTGAGACACACAAATGACTTAAATAGAGGTATACATGCTAACGGTAGAGATGACTCAATGTTATAATTGTATAATATATATTCTTCCAAATTGGATTGATAAATTCAAGTATTTTGAAATACAAATAGATAGGTCAACTCACTGAGGAAAATTAGGTCTGTATACTGCACATAAAACACTTAAGTATATCAATAAAACATGGCAAATAGATACAAATTCACTATGCATAAAAATTTCACTCTTCATTGAATACAAATTAAAATGGGATGGCTTTCTGCCCTGGCAAGGTAGCTCAGTTAGTTAAGAGTGTCATCCTAATAAGTCGAAGTTGCGAGTTCAATCCCTGGTCAGAGCACATAGAGGAATCAAACAATGAATGCATCAGTGAGGGGAACAACAAACTACTATTTCTCTCTCTCTCCCTTCCTCTCTCTCTAAAACATCAATAAATTAATAAATAATTTTTTGTAATAATTATAAAATGAAACAGTTTTTTAATCATACTGGCAAATGTGCAGGAAAAAAAATACTCAATGGAAGGATTCTCATAATTTTTGACTCAGCGGTTCTATGTTTAAGAACGTCATCAAAGATATAACCAAAATGTTTACATAAAAAAATGCTCATTGCAGTGCTATAAATAACAGCACCAAAATGAAAGTAATATAATATACACCAGCAGAAAATTAGTTTAATAAATTTGAAATACTCATATATAATAGATTACAACTCAGCCATAAAAAATTGTTTTCATGACATAGGAAAATACTCATACTAATGGGTATTAAAATTTAAAAGGTAACAAACCAAAGTCTTTTGTGTTTATACACATTCACTGGAAGGAAAAATACTATAAGGAAATACATCAAATCATTTTCAGTAAAACCGTCTAACAGAAATACATATAATATTTACTTCTGTATGCTTTATATATTTTTTCTAATTTCATTCAATAAAAAGATAGCACTATTTCTATTCAGGAAATAGTAATAACAAATGTTATCTCAAAGAGATAATCTAAAATTTAAATTTCTGCTCTGAATTTTCTAGGGGCTGTAGACCCAGAATACAATTTAAATTTAAATGACATTTTTAATGAGAACAATGATGTGTATAAATGTTAAAACCATCTGAAATAAATTTTTACTACAATAACCACATTCTTATAAGAAGCACTACAAAGGGAGCAGCCAATGAAGTAAGGAATGGCACATGGTTCATAATAAACACAGAGGAGTGGAAAGGTACAAAAAGATCAATGGGCAGGGTCAAAGATTCTCAACCCAGAGAGATAGCTTTTGGACTTAGTTTATTATACAGTAACTTATGTTTTACTCTGTGGCCTCTTCTATACATATTTATATAAACATGTACACATGTGAGTATGTGCATAAACGAGAATTAAATTATTTACAAATAATCTTTACTATCAAAGCAAAGAAACTTATCGAGGACTTCAAGAATTTAAATACAATTCTGAAGACTCCGACTCTGACAATAATCCACGTAGTGACTACCTGTACTTGTGAAATGGCCTTCACATTATTTAAGCCCTAAGTAGATGCTGGACTGTAGATGAAACACCCAGACATATAAAACATTACTTAAACATATTTAACTTTGGGATAAATTTTTAGAAAAAGAAAACTGACATATCTAAATTAATTACAGTTATTTGCTCTAAGTGAAGTCATTTTAGAAAAGTTACACTTACCAAATTTAAAAAGAATAAACAAAGATCCTAACTCATCAAGTTTAAAGAACATTCAGGATAGAGTACAGCCCCCAAATTACTGCTTTTACTAATCAGACCATTTTCTGACAGGCCACAACCAAATATAATACAAGATACAAAATGTGTCATTTCAGAATGAAACTTGGTATTTAACACTACAAATTTATTTAAATATTGACACAATATAGGTATGCACGAAACAAGTTGTCCCCTAAGATGAGTAAGATTCTGAATATGGGATACCTTCCTCACTCAGAGAATATAGGGCTTTAGTGATTCCTGAGACTAGACAACCATGAATATTGGTGTCCCCAACACACGATACTTAGAAAACTTCATCTCCCTCAATTAGGTGACAAGAGCCTTTTAATAACCAACATCCCTCAATTTACTTTTTATCAATGAGGCTGTTCCCAGGGCAAACCAATACAAATGGGAAGCCATCAAGAGGCTCATCGAAATTATCAATAGGGAACAACAGGTAGCAAATATTCACTGTCAGAATTTTGACTCATCATTTCCGATACAGCACAACAATTCTGCATAAATGACAGACCCTGCAAGAAGGGTTTTGTCTGAAAATGATGCAGAAGGAAAGAGAAGGTCGAAAGACATGAAGGTAAGGTGTCTAATTGCACGAATATCAGTACTTACGTATCATACCTCTGCAGTGGGGTCACTTTGTTCTTATTCTTATCAACTGAACCCGTAGATAGTTGAAGAAAATTGGGGTTTAATTTATATAATTCTTGTAGTAGCTTCTGTTCATATTCTTGGTGTTTACCTGCCTAATGGAAGAAGAAATTAAAACTGCAGTGAGGTTCACAAAATGGCTAGTATAAAATATTGAATTACTTTCTGAATTATTAAAGATATCCTAAATAAAATATGTGAGGGTTTTTCATGTCACAGAAACCTGTGAGGAGGCTATCACAAAACTTCTAGACCAATGAAAGTTCTTCCAACAAAACATATATATATATATTCCATTAATTCAGGCATTTCATCAACTACTTTATTGTGTAGAAAAGTATATTAAGAAACAATATTTTTGCTAGCTCAAAAAAACTTACTTTTAAACACCATCTTCATATAGAAATTAAGTATTGTAATACGCCATTACTAAATTTTCTGAAGATCACTGAAAATCAATTTCTTTTTCTAGATTAAAATTATGTTTCTACATAACATTTAGTGTATTTTAAACTCTAAACCGGGAGTTGCCAATTTACAGCTAGCAATTTTTTGTAAATAAAGTTTTATTAGAATATCACATTTATTTATGAACTGTCATTTATGAATTGTTTATTATTCTACAGCAGCTTTCATGCTACAACAGCAGAGTCAAGTAACTGCTGCAGAGACCATGTAGCCCAGAAAGCCTAGAATATTTACTAACTGGCCTTTTACAGAAAAAGTTCAGCAATCCCTGCTCTAAAACAGAACAAAGGAAATTCTGTATTTACTGTAGTTGGTAGTTATATAGCAGAAGTCAAAGTCACAAACATTATGGAAAAAATTAGGCAAAGACTGTGGAAACTAGTCATATACAGAAATAAACTGCAACGAAATTACTCTGAAAAACTTTCTACTATCTGTATGTATATGACTAGAACAGCATTTTTACTTACCTTCAGGGCTGCTTTAAAAGTGTAATCTAAAGAGATGTTATGGGGAAATTCAAAACCAAAGCAGAAGAGTTCCAAACAGAACAATAACAATGAGCACGGGCAGGGCAATGCCATCTGACCGGGCACGACCGTACCGCACACACTACACAATGCATCGTTCCCAGTTCTGAGAGGGCTCTTGCCTGCTCCCAGTGGATCTCTGAGTATTGCACAGGGCACTGAATTCTGAGTTATACAGTAACAAAAAGAAAATCTCCTGATTTTTGCCATGATATAATTTACTCAAATTTTTTTCTACTATGAGAAAGTATTTTAACAAAGAAGCCTCTTTACAAAGTAAATTTAAACTAAGGATAAAAAAATAATTAAGATGAATTCCAGACAAAAATATAAAATAAATTTTAAGTTACTAAGAACAAATACAATTAGATGTGGATTTTACAACTTAACACATGAAAAGCCTTGAAAATTCTTCCTGAAATCAATACTTCAACAGATATTGTGGCTTTCATTAGCCCCAAGGAGCTGAAGCTGATATTCAAATGATTCTACAGGGGCAGATCCTAAGACAGGTTAAATCCCATTACAAATTAAGTTTTAAGGAGCTGTCCACCCATTTTCTTAAAAAAAAATTTTTTTTTCAATTTTTCAATTACAGTTAACATACAATATTCTACTAGTTTCAGGTGTCATCTGTTTTCTTTTGCTGTTCAATACTCCTTGAAAATGAGATAAACTGGAGCTCAGAAAGTCTTTGACAGAGATTTTCATTGTAATAGTACCTCTGAGTAAAGCATACTCCCTACTAGTCAAGATTCAGTTTGAAATAGTTAAAGCTAAGATTTCATCGAAGGAAGAAAGGGAGGGAGGAAGGGAGGAAGGGAGGAAGGGAGGGAGGGAGGAGGGAGGAAATCGAAGAGCATTTGTTAGATAACTAAGAAATAAGTCATCTGACAAAGATCTTATTTTAACGCTGTTTTTGGATCATAAAGACAACACTGTCAAGAAATTCCAATGTACTTATTATAATGGGATTTAATCTGTAGTAACTCCAAGTCAAAAAAGGTATTATTTCATTTTATTTAACAATCCGCTCTTAAAGGAGCCCCTACTAGACTTTCTCTAGTTTGACCTGGAGAATGAAAGGTAGTAATCAATGCCCCCCACCTTCTAAATGAGAAGTATTCCTGCAAAAGTCCACAGCAACAATCTGAAGTCCTCATCTATAATAGGGAAGTACAGCATTGTGCTTTGGTATAATCCTCATTTAATATGCCGTATGGTCAACATTTTTACTTGTAAAGACATGTTTATACTACAAATTGAAAGGAGACAGACAGGAGAAGAGGAAATGTAAAAATGAACATAAAATAAAAAGCCTTCAATTTACGCTTTACAGAACCTTTCACGAGGAGAATCACTTTATAAAAATAATGTGAAGTTATCAGCAACATTTGATATAATATTATTTTGTAGCATATCTAAAGAGTAAAGGTTGGGAGCGGGGAACACAACTCATAATTTTAGTATCACGTTAAGCTGTCATTTTGCTGACATTACCCTTAAAGTAGCATTTCCCAAAATGCTTTCCTTGGTTACTAAAGTTCCAGTTGTACATTCCCATCTTAGCTATGCGCTGGCACACTAAAGACTCTGAGAAGTCCTGTAGGAGAGAAACCTATTTATCTTCATTAATCTAACATTTTCAAACTTAGTGGACCGAAGACCCATTTTTATCATAATAAGCCTATAAAATTGACATTCCATGGAACACTCTTTAGAAAGTGCTACTTTAAAGTAATGCCAGTTTACAAAAACAAAACCCCTAATTTAGCAATTTTAACTTATAAAGAATAATCCTCCCCTTTTCAGCAACTTGGTAAGTCACATTACTACCTGCATTTCCTCTTTTGTGAAACTGGCCGCCTCGTCCCCCAATTCGTGGAGATACATGCAGTCAGGCTTTGGACACTGCATATTCTTTAAGAAGTAGCTGCAGTATTTTGTTGTACCTAGAGATGCCTGCAGGAGGAGGAGAAGAGGGGGAAAGGCCCCGAAATGTGAAATGACACCACAATGAGAATTTCCATGTTCTGTGTTTTCACTTCTCCTAACATGAGACCCAGACACGACAGAATAAGAAGTGTGCCTATGGATACCAGAGAAATAAACCATTATTATTTAGGAGGACTTATTAAAGATGATGCTCATTTGAAAAAACTGAAGACATCATCTCAGTCTATGGTTTCTAGGGCTTGAGCATCCAAATCTTCTTCCTTTGTGGTCAGAAGAGAGACAAAATCTGTCCCACATTATGAGTAGTTAGGCACATAAGAAGGCAATTTGCTTTTTCTAATTATGCCATTCTTCCCCCATTTACATAAAGCCCTGCTTGGTGGGACCCTTCACTCAAACCTGCACTGATCAATGTCAAAATACTTAAGGACAACAAGTCAGAGCTGTTATCTATTTCTGAAAAGAACAGATTCATTCTTACAGAATAAAGTGCATAAGTATAGAAGATTTTAAATGACTGTTCCTCCCATAATGAAAATGTTTGTTCATATCGGCCAAAACAGGACCGTACGTAAACCAGCAGTAAACAAGTCAGCTGTCACAGGTTGGAATGGGTGCCTAAAAAGCCATCTTCAAAGAGACTCCCTTCAAAAGTATTATGTAAATGCCAGGTACTCCTCTACTTACGTTTTTATCCCTCCCCCTTTAAAAAAAAAAAATCAAAAGGACCCTCCTACCTTAAGCGTTCTGCCGTCTACCACCACATTGTTGACACACTGTATGGCTCTGAGCGCGTCTTCTGACCGGATATAGGTGACATACGCACTGGCGCTTGGACCCTAAAGTGAAAACCCGCTGTTGTTAGTTTCAAATGCAACAAAAACATTTTAAAAGATTTCTCTTGTAACTTGCCTAGGAAGTTCTAAAAGCCTTTACCACTACCGTCATTAAAAATAATCGCAATAATTAGAAGTTGTAGTAGCTTTAATTAAACCATACACTAGCTCATTTTAAAACAATCATACTTAATAAATGTTACGTTTTTAAGTAGACTTGTGAATAAATACTTGTGAATAAAATATCATCTTTGGACTGGCATTTATTCTTTTAAAGTCATTTGACAGGCTTCTCAAGGTTACAAAAAGCAAGCTTTGAAAGTTAGATTTTAAAAACTAAGATTTGAAGGCTCTGGGTCAAATTAATAAATGCACTTTGCAAGAATAGTCCATCTGCTAATAGCAGCGTAACAAAGAGCCCTATTAAGCTTTCAATATCTGAAAGTATTAATTAGAAATCATTAATTATTAGACTAATAATAGACTCAACTTTGCCTCCCCTTCAAACCATCACTAAATCTTTGTTTTACTATTTTCCTCTTATTACTATCAATTCACTGTAAAGTCCTGGAAGAGTCCAATGAGCACCAAAAATGGCCCCGCTCCACCAACAGAGAGGTCTCTACACTGCTTAAGTCCTTGACCCTAAAGCTTCCTAATCACAGAAAATGAAATTTCCTTCTGACAGCCCAGGTTAAACCCAGACCATAGGGAGGAAAGGCAAAAATCCTTATAATTAGTTACCTGTGAGCCTGCATATGATGTGCTGTTATTGATAACAACTTTATGTATTTTACCAAACTTCCCAAAATATTCTGGTCGTTTTAAAACCTATAAAAGAAGAAGAAATAAGATATAAACTGTCCTCATTTTCATCAACTTTATCCTTATAATGGGGACACATACTCTTCAGTGAAAGCAAAATAACTTTTAATGTTTTTTAATAAATGTGACTATTTTCCTAATTATAATGTGTGTGGTTAACCTACAGGAGATCATCAACAGAGTCTAATCGCTAGTTTTTATTGACCACTGAACAGAAACTGAGATTCAGTAAGTTTAGTTATTTTCTACTATGTTCTAATTTCTGCACCAAAACTCTGGGATCTTAATGTTTACAATATTCTTAAACACAAAACAGATCAAAATCCTGACCACATTTTCATTAATAGATAATCCCTATAAGAAGTTATTTCTCAAAGCAATGACCAAAATTATGTATTAAAGACAGAGATAAAAATTCAAGGACCTAAGTAGAAACAGTCTTTACTCATAAATCTATTGTATATAACATCTGATATATTAAAGCATTGTTTATGAACTACAAATTTCAAATACCGTAACAGAATCCTCTTCAACTGTCAATGCTTTATGATTTATTACTGTGTTTGTGTATATATATTTATTTAGTTTTCTTAGATCAATTGATATTACCATTTCTCAACTTTCCAATTTTTTTTACCCCTCTATTCCCAATAAACAGTGTATGTGAGATGATAGACAGGACAAAACAGCTGGGAAACAAATCTATACATTTCTTCCTCTATTCCTTAGATTAGTTCTCCATGGTTACTTCCCATCATACTTATGATCATCTTATGTATTCATTCAGCTTCTCTTGAAAACTTACCAAGTTGTGTGTGAAGATATTATAAAGTGTTTGGAAAGAATATTTTGCATACACTTGAACAGGTATGCACAGAAAGCTTCCTTTGAAAGAAAGCTTGCTGTTTGGAGAGATTGTAGAACAGTAGGTCTACAGGTATATTTTAGAAAAAGAGCCCTGGTGGGGTGGCTCAGTTCATTGGAGCATTGTCCCATACACCAAAAGGTTGTGGGTTCAATCCCCGGTCAGGGCACATACCTACACTGCAATTTCAATGCCCAATGGAGGCACACACAAAAGGCAACAGATCGATGTCTCTCCCTCTTGCTCTCTCTCTAAAATCAACGAACGTATCCTTGGGTGAGGATTTTTTTTTAACTTAGGAAAAACAAAAGAATATATATAATTTTGAAGTAGTTGCAAATTATGATAGAGGTTTTTGCGCCAAGGTACTTACTGGCAAATTAGCCAAGTTTAGATATGTTCTGCATCAGTGAGAATTAAAGCTTTGTGAAACAGTCTATGATTGGGGTATCATTAATTCTTAACAGTTTGCAACTTAATTAACATACAGTTGACCCCTGAACAACGCAATTTGAACTGTGTGGGTCCACTTATACACGAATTTTTCAATAAATATATAGGAAAAAAAAATTTTTTTGAAATTAACAATTTGAAAAAATCTCACAGATGAATTAAGTAGCTTTGATATATTTTTTAAAAAATTGTTAGGTATATCATAAGTGAATAAAATATTATATAGATACCAACTTACTCTGTTATTTACTATCATAAAATATACACAAATCTAATATAAAAGCTTAAAAATTTTCAAAACTTACACAAACATACACAATGCCATTCACAGCTGAAAGATGCAATATTAAATCAAACCTGCATAGAACGAGCTGCAGTACATGCTGTACTACCGCAATAATTTCACTGTCACCTCCTGTTGCCACTGCGGTGAACTCAAGTATTACAAGTACCCGCTTAAAACGCCACGTGATGCTAATCATCGCCGTGCGAACAGCTGTCCCGCCAGCACATTATGCAGCGCAGTAAAAAGTGATCTCGCAAGGTTCTTGTGTATTTTTCATTGCATTTAGTGCAATACCATCAACCTTAGATAACACCACGGGACCCATATGAAGTGCCACTAGTGATGCTGGAAGTGCTCCCAAGAAGCAGAGAAAAGCCACCACGTTATGAGCAAAGGCTGAGGGGCCAGATGGGCATCACAGACCGAGGTGCGCAGCTGCAGCAGCTGCCATTTTGAGATAAATGAATCCAAAGCAGCGTGTAAAAAAGAAAAGGCAATGTGCGGCGCCCTTGCTGCAGCTACACCAGCATTTTTGAAAACCTTTGACTTCTGCAAAATAGCTTTTTATCTTATATTGAGAATGCGACTTTTATGTGGGTAGAGGATTGCTAAGGAAAGAAATACCTGTAGACTCTAACATGATTTGGGAAAAAAAGCAAAGTCATTATATGACAACTTTAAGTAAAAGAAAGGTGAATAAGCTAAAGAATCTGATGCCAACAAAGGATAGTCTGATAATTTTAGAAAGAGGTTTGGCTTTAAAAATGTCCAGGTAATAGATGCAGCTTCTGCCGACCAAAAGGCGGCCGACAAGTTCCCAGACGCCATTAAGAAAATCATAAGAAAGGCTGTCTGAACAGAATTTTAATACGGACAAAAGTGCCCTATTCTTGGGGGGGGGGGAATGCCACAACGGACACTTATTAGCAAAGCAGAGAAGCGAGCACCAGGATTTAAGGTAGGAAGTGAAAGGCTAACTCTACCGTTTTGTACAAATGCAGTCGGCTCTATGATCAGGAATGCCCTTATCTAGAAAAAGCTGCTAACCCCTGAACCTTGAAGGGAAAAGATAAACACCAGCTGCCATTCATTTAGCTGCACGACGACAAGGCCCTTTTTCTGGACTGGTTCCATCGATGCCTTGTCCCCAGAGTCAGGAAGTACTGTGCCTTGCCAGTAAGGGGCTGCCTTTTAAAGTTCTTTTGACATTGGACATGCCACTGGCCACTCAGAGCCCTATCAGTTCAACAATGAAGGCATCGAAGTGGACTACTTGCCCCCAAACACAATGTCCCCCAACTCAGCCTCTAGATCAGGGGTCACAAGGACCTTTAAGGAGCATTACGCACGGGGCTCTCTGGGAAGGCCTGCCGACGCTATGGAAGAGAACCCTGACGGAGAGAACGTCTCGGAAGTCTGGGAGGATGACACCACTGAAGATGCATCATTGTTACAGAAAAAGCTGCGGATGGCATGAGGCCCCAAACAATAAATTCCTGCTGGAGAAAACTGTCCAGACGCCGTGCATGACTTCACGGGCTTTGTAAAAGAGCTGATAAAGGAAATCGTTAAAGTGGTTGTGAATATGGCAAAAAAGGGGAGGGGCGGAGGGTTTCAAGATATGGCTCTCGAAGAAATTCAAAAGCTAATAGATAACACATCAGAAGAATTAACAGAAGATGACTTGCTGGAGGTAGAGGCTTTCAAACCCGAGCCAGTCGATGAGGCGGATGTAGCAGCAGCACCAGAAAACCAACTGACAAACCAGATAATCTGGCAGAAGTCTTTCGATTGTTCAAGATTGCATTTGACTTCTTATATGACAGGGACCTTCTACGACCCTAGCACGGAGACTACACCAAACAGTGGGAGAAAAACTGGTACTGTACAGAAACCTTTTCAGAGAAATGAAAAAGCAAAAAAGCCACACAGAGCTCATGATGTATCGCCGTAAGTTACACTGACTGTGCCTGCCTCCCCTGCGTCCCCTTCCATCTCTTCTGCCTCTGCAACCCCTGAGAAAGCAAGGCCAACCCCTCCTCCTCCTTCTCAGCCTACTCAGTGTGAAGGTTATGAGGATGGAGACCTTAATCATAATCCACTTCCACTTAATGAAGAGTAATCTTCATGCCATACAGTAAATAAACTTCTCTGCTGTGTCTGTTTTCACGAGAAAAATCTATTAAGTGTAGCGCAAATACATTGGTATGAAACAATTTTGTGTCATGATCCTTATCATTTGATATGTGGTCACTGTGTACATCATCATGCACAAGACGTGTATGGAAGTGGAAGCCTGTCCTTACACAGGCATAAAGTGAGGGATGCTTAATATAAAATTAATGCGTTTTCTTACTGTTTTAGAAGTCTGCTCTCAAGGAATTACATTACTGTATAGTATGCCTCTCTCGTAACTGGAGAAATTACCTATCAGCCTATCATCACAAGTGGTTTTTGAAAATGTAACAATGTTTCCAATACTGTATTTGAATATAACTATACTATTGTATGCCATAAAAAAATTATTTATTTATTTTTAGAGAGAGGGGAAAGGAGAAAGAGGGAGAGAAACATCACTGTGTGGTTGCCTCTCATTTGCACCCCCAACTGGGGACCTGACATGCAACCTAGTTATGTGCCCTGACTGGAAAATCGAACCAGTGACACTTGGTTCACAGGCCGATGCTCAATCCACTGAGCCACACATAAAAATTTTTTAACGAGTCATTCATTAGTGTATGAAGTGATCGTACAAATTACACTAGGCTATCAAAAAATAATGATATTTTCTTCTTCATTATCAGTGCATGAATTGTTACACCTGTAAATAAATATGAATTTTTGCGATTATCTTTCCATTTTTGATGTCTAGTGTCAGTAATATATATAACGTCTACAGTGTTTTGTATCATATAAGACAATATTGATGTAGATACTGAGAGATGATTCATGTTGTAAACACACCATGTAAAGTTGTGGTATTGATAAATACGGTCAAGTACTGTAAATTTATTTTCTCTTCCTCCTGATTTTCTTAATAACATCTTTTCTGTAGCTTATAATAAAGAATACAGTACATGATACATAAAATATACAAAGTATGTTAATTAATTATTATCAGTAAGGTTTCCGGTCAACAGTAGGCTCTTAGTAGGTAAGTTTTGGGAGATTCAAAAGTTATATGTAGATTTTCAAGTCATTCCACACCCCCATATTGTTCAAGGATCAACTTATTACTTTTACCCTATTTTATTATGATTTTAATGAATTAGAAGGTGAAGTGATTACACTTTTTTCCCACCAAATACTCTGAGGAATATGATAGTAATAGTGGCGAAGGCAATGACTCTCGGGTTGGTCACAGCAGTTTCAGGGTTGAGGGGCAGGAGAGCACATTTTGAGAAGTTTCCTGGCAGGGGGAGTGCAGAACTTCATTCACCAGTCTAGTTGGATGCGTATCAACGGTTTGCGCTACGTCAGCATCTCACAGCACATCTGAGTTTATGGTGGGAGTTCCGATGAAGGCAGCATGCGGGAGGGCACTTCGGAAGTTTGCGGGAGCTTTATTGGGGGACGTTGTCAAAGTGACTGGAAGACAGTGGTCTTGGTCAGTGGATGGGAGCCAGGGTGCCTTACGATGCTTGGAAGAGCCCTGCACAACAAAGAGCTGTCCTGTACAGCTTTCGAAATGTCCTACAAGACTCTCACTTAACTGAGAAGACTGCTTATAATTAAGTGAACCTAAAAACAAACTCCATATTATATGTAAACACAAAGTAGTTTCCCACGGTTTTGACATATTTTGAATTTACAGGAAAGCAAATATATGTAATTAAGAGAAGAGTACAAAAGCTTTGTTTGGAATTTTACTAAGAGTTGTTTCAGAGAATTGTCACTGAACATTTCGTAGTACCCGAGCTGTGGATACACACGCCTGTAACAATCTGTGTTTGGAGTTGCCACATTCAGAGTGATTCTACAGACAGATGTAAGCATCTTCCGGTTGTACTCTGTACTCTGTACTTCGCAAACCTGACTACATGCACGAGTCACCTGCAGATCTAGGGAACATGCAGGTCTGGCTCAGCAGCTCTGAGGCAGGCCCCAGGAGTCTGCTAACGAACTCCCAGGTGACACTGACGCTACCGGCCCAGAGGCCAAACCTTAAGGAGCAAGGTTCTAAGGTAGCAGGACCCAAGTATAAAGGCTTTTTATAATTACTTTCCTTTTATTTCTTCTTTATATTTTTTTGCAAATTATCTATGCAGACAGGTTATATTATCAAGAAGGCACTTCATGAAAGTCAAAGGGTGTTAGAAAATACTACTTTTTAAAAAGTGGGTACTATGTCTGATAAGGTTAAAGATCAATGAATTATGAAGTTTCTGGCCCATATTTGGCACCTTTATAACAACATAAGATTTGTATATAATTACACTGACATGTCACATTGCAGCCAGGTATTTTCAAAGGACAAGTCTAGCCATGTCACTGTTCTTAAGGACATTTAACAGCTTCCCAGTGCCGAAGATAAAGTGCAAACCCCCTGGCATGGTTAGAAAGCCCTTGGTAATCCATTGTCACTTACCTCACCAGCCTTCTTTCTCACACTGCACTCTTTCCAGCCAAACCAACCCCCTGCAGACCGAGCTCTCCCATCCAGAAGCATTAGCACAGTTCCTGTGCCAGGAGCACTTTACCCCGAAGATAACAGAGGGGTACATGCCTCCCACCTAAAGGTCCAGTGCCCCCTCCTGCGCCTCCACGGCACACACCGCCTGTCATATTGCACTGTTCCTTTGTAAATAACCAGGGACTACTTTCTCATGGGTGCACGCTCAGTGTCTTACAGAGTGCCTGGAACACCTCAGGTACTCAATACATGCTTAATGAGAAATTAAACCATCTTGGCAGTGAACACAAAGAATTACATGGACACGGAACACTGATGGGCCTCAATGCATCAACAAATGGCCTATGGCTGAGAAGAAATGGCCCGCCCAGGCAAGAGAAATTCAAGTCATTAAAACATTTTAGATTAAGTTGAACACTACAGATTCTGCCTAAACATAAGTCAACTAGCAAAATAGTATTAAAGTAAATAAAGTATGGGGAGTAGGCCCAGCACCCTGCTTATCACATTATCCATATATTCAATGTTAACTATTTACTTCAGTGAGCCAGTTTTCGTACTAACATAGAATATAAAAGGTCATGTGACAGAATTATAAATGCCCAATAGCATGTCGAATGCGTAAAATGGCTTCTTTGGGACCACAGTCAAGTGTTCATGATGACAGAGAAAAATCAAACACCTGGTAAGCAGATGGAAGGATGAATGGATAAATGGATGACGGATGGACGCATAAGAGGATGAATAACAGAACAATCATCACGATGAAATATACTGAAATAGGAGCTTTAAGACGGGGTATGTGAGGGGTGTGGGGGTGTGGGGGTGTGGTTGGGAGGTTTTCCCAGTCCTGGCTATGCTATGGAACAGATGTGTGATCACAGGCAAGTCACTCTCTTCCCCGTGCCTCCATTTCTCATTTTTAAATGAAACAGCTAGGTCTTCAAAGTCTTTTAGTTCTTCCAACAATTTGCTCTCTCAGGCCACCATCCACCTGGGACTCTCCTGTCCTTATCTGCTGCCTAATTCCTGGTAATTCCTAACCATCCTTTCCTCAGGGAGACTTTCTGTGGATCTCTATACATGAAGTTCCCCACTGTTGTATGTGTGCAAAGAGCCCCATTTCCCTGTTTATAAATGCTCAGTACACTTATAAGTTCTTAAATTTCGTATTCCCTACGAATCTGTAAACTTATTAAGGAATGAGACTGTGACTGGCTTGCTAAACTACTTTATTTCCGACATCAAATGTCCAACCCATGGTAAGTATTCAAGCGTCAATTTACAGAGTAAATGAATTAGGTTCCAACAAACCTAAAATTTTACAACTTAGAAGACGATCGTTACCTCTAATCATTACCTCTAATTACTATATCTTCTAAGATAGCTTTTTCTATTATTCAATAAATGATACATTTGACAATCATGGTATGAAAATTTCTGGTATACAAAAAATATTTTCAAAATAAGTTTTAAATTTTCCTAAACTCTTCTGTTTTAGTAATCATCTAAAGACCAGTAAATAACAGGGATATTCTTTGACTTGAAAGTTACACTAACAGTTTGAAACTTCGAGTTTTCTTATGAGGTCAACTTTAAGTTTTCCAAATTAGAAAGCCTGTACAGAGAAATTAAGAGAATTTTTAAAGATATTATTATTTAGAAGTGATAGGATCTAATAAATAAAACACCGGTCTCTGGTCTTCCTCTGCTTCCAAGAGAAATAAGAGAGAAAAACCAATGTTTAAGAAAGTTCACTGTCCTCTTACCAAACAATTATTTTAAAGTATAAACCAGTAGAGTTGTTTTTGAGGTACACTGAGACTCCTAATAAAGTGTTCTCTCTCACTGGTCACCGCCTAGATTAATTTCTTTCTCTGTAACAGTTCTTCAATTAGTCATTCTGGAGTGATGTTATTAATGGAAACAAGAAATCGCTGTTAAGTGCAGTGGTTCTCCCTTATCCGCACTTTCACTTTTGTGGTTTCAGATATCCGCGGTCAACTGTGGTCCGAAAACACTAAATTTCTCCAACTACTGACACTGTTCGCTTCTGACATCCAAACATCAACATCATCAAGATTCAATGATCCAGGATGACCCGAAGCAGATAATCCTACTTCTGATGTACCATCAGCAGGTCAACAGTAGCCTAACACCTCATCGCAATGCCTGCATCATTCACCTCACTTCATCTCATCATGCAGGTATTTCTCTCAGTAAAAGGGTGAGTACAGTACAATAAGATATTTGAGAGACAGAGACCACATTCATATAACATTTATTATAGTATACTGTTAAAATTGGTCTATTTTATTATTGGTTATTGTTAATTTGTTATTGTGCCTAATTTATAAATTAAAGTTTTACCACAGGTATATATGTATAGAAAAAAATACAGTACACACATATAGGGTTCAGTACTTTCCTCAATTTCAGGCATCCACTGGGAGACTTATAACAAATTCCCCACAGATGATAAAGGGAGAATGTTGTAAATAAAACCAAACAATAGAGTCTAAAGAAGAGGTAGAAAACCTATAATCGAAACTTCAGGTTGATGGCTTAATTTCACCTAGCCTTCAGCGGTTGCTCCTATACCTCCCCCAGTCTTACAGCTGACCAGATCCAAGATGTACTTAAAAAACTCAAGGACATTCACATCTAAGAATTCTCAAATCAAGATAAAACTTCCCTTAGTTTATTGGGGTAGCAGTTTCAGAAACGCAAATAGTCTAATCAATAAGATACAGAGTAAAAAGAGGCAGATAAATAAAAAACTTGCAGTGGTGAGAGTACCCTCTGCTGAGGAAAAAGGCAGAACTGGAGAGAGAGAGACAGAGAGAGAGCCAGAGCCGATGAGAAGTCGTGGCAGTAGTCAGGGAAACTGTCACGGGTGAAGTGCCTGCCCGGGGAGTTATGTACCAGCTTAGAAAAAGGAAGAACTGGCTGCTGAAGATGAATCATAAGTCTAAAATGAGCTCTCTCCTTAACATCTTTTACTAAGTCTTTTCCTGTATGAACTCTGGATCCACCTTTTGGCTTTGGAAAGAACCTGGTCTCCTAAAGATCACGTAGCCCGCAAATGCCAGCATCTCTGGACCTAGGTCCTAGTGATTCTTGAGTTGCCACCATATTTATTCTCAATGATAGAGCCTTCATAGTAAAATCTCCCTGCCTTTCTCCTCCACTGACTGGAAGCCCTTCCTAACCTCAATACATAATAAATTCATCATCAATAAATATTTACTCTTCTCTCTAAATTGAATTTTATAAAATCAAAGTTTAGACTCCTTAAATTTCCTCCTCCTGGGGTCTTAACCTTACTTAGCCAAGCTGATGATTCCCACCTTCCCAGGCAATAATCACTACAATCGTCCCTCTGACTGGTACCATGATGGGCATTACTTCAAAACCTTCTCAATGGGTGCTTTAGGCAGATCCACAAAATCCAGCTCTCTCCTACTGAAGTAAATACTCTGGTTGTTAATTAGCTCCTATCTGCCTTCCCATTAATCTAGTCAGCACCTCCTGGCATATCAGAAACTAAAAATCAGCACATGTGCATTCAAAGGCATCACGGCAACTTATGAGTTCAACATTACCCTAAGAAGGCTCGTGATGGAAGGAGAGAAAAGAGGTAATAAACAAAAGGGTTAAGATCCTCCCTGCCTCTAAACAGATGACAAAGAACCCGGTCCATTATATCCCTTCATCCAATTCTCCCTCTTTCCTGACAACTGGCTTTGACATGAATGAGTAAAGAACAGCGGAACCACAGTTCTACAATTCTTCCGCAGACGAGAACTACTACTTGGGCAGATCTCTAATGGGCTCACCTAACTGCATCTACACTGCTGGGCCTTACATAGCTACAGAAAGAGAGAACCAACCACAAAATAGAACTATTATCCAAGTTTCAGGCTATTAAGACTAGAGGGGACTTTGGAGATCTATAGTAAAGTAATTCAACCACCCAGTTGTACCAGTGAAGAAAATGAGGCCAACGGAGATTACATACAACACTTGCCTAAGATCACAACTGGTCATTGGTTTCTTAGGGACTATTAAAAAGTCATTTCCCATTTCCTCTAAGTTTCAATATTTTCTGTGGGCTCCTACAGGTGGGCAGGGTCAGCACTTATTTTCAAATAAGAGAAGCAAAAAGAAGAAAATGTCATGTTGAGAAAGAAAATAGAAAAGGACTTACCTCTGGGTCTGCTAGACGCTGAGACAGACCTACAACAAAGACGAGGTTTTTTTGTACAACACGTACACTAGCCAAATGTTTGCGATTTTCTGATATTTTCTGTTTTCTCTCATTTTGTTTCTGTTTTTTCTCATTCTTTATCCTTTGTAATTCTTCCTGGGAGAGTGGTTTATAAACTGCTGGGTCTTCTGGATATGGCTTTAAGCATAAAACCAACATAGAAGTTAGCGTTAAATAAACAGAAAACTAAACAAATAACAATTACCAAATTCTGGAGTATGAGTATGTGGTTATTTGTTACATCGCCAATTTTCTGAATCTTTTAATTGCCTGAACTATTTTTATTTAATAAAAGTTAAATGATAAATAAAAATAGTTTTCTGAATACTTGTTTTCTAGAGCTTAGCACAGGTAGCTTTTAGTGCTAAAGCTTAAACCAAAGGTTCTAAAAAAAATTTTTTAAATTTAAAAAAAATCGTAGAGTCCCTACGGTGCCTAACACACAGCTTACAGGAAAATTAAAGTTCTAAGGTACTACATAAGAGGTTTATGTGTTATAATAAACAAATATTTAATGAGAACCTGCTATGTAATAGAAGATTAATGTGTTGTTTTCTAACACACTTCCAGTCAAAGAGAGACACAGAGGGGAAATAAATATAATACACAGAAACTCTGATTCAGGTGTTTAAATTTAGTTTCAACATTTACTAGCTATGTGGTCTTAGGTAAGTTAACCACACTCGAGGCCTCAGTATCCTCACAAGTAAAATGAAAATAATCTTAAAGACTGATCTAAAGATTAAATAACACTTATACAGCAATTATGAGTGGCACACAGTAATTCTCAACAAACATTATCAATTATACTACTATAATTTTTTCCTTTCTCATCATTACAATATTGGTTTCATTCCTACTGCTAATGCCAAGGCTACAAGGCCTGAATAAGAACTGTGGACTCACACTGCATGGCTTTGAATCTTGGCTTTACCCTCTGAGAGACCGTAGCTAAGTTACGGGACCTGTTTACTTTAGTTTTTTTTCTCTTTGGTAAAATGGGAGTCCCAGTATTGGGATGGTCAAAAAGTTCTTGTGGGTTTTTCCATAAAATAAAAGATACGTTCTTCATTTTCACCAATAACTTTGTCATTTTGCACTACTTTTTAAGAGATCTTCTCAACTTCATCTGCTGACTCTTTTCTTATTTCTATCAAATTTTAAATTTCAATCATGGTATTTATTGTTCCCCAAAGTTTTTAATACTATCCTGTTCCTGTTTCATGAATGCAATATCTTCTATTATTTCTGAGATTAAAATAATAATACCCTTGCTGAAGTTTTCATTTGGTTGGCCAGCCTCTGATTTCCACGTGAGTTAACGCTGTATGATGCGGTCAGCACACCACCTGTGTTCCCACATCTGCTGTTTCCACCAGGTATTTTTCTCAGAATGCTGCACTGACACATGACCAGGCAGCCTGTCCCCATATTTAGGAAAGCATTAAGGTCCTTTTGACTCCATTAGGCTCAGCAACTAGGACCAAACAGAAGCACTAAATGCTCTTGGTTTCTAAAACCGCCATCGCTCTGCTTTTCAAAGCTATTAAAGCAAAGAAGCCATTTCTGCAACCAGGCAGGTTTCACCTTGTGGACCAAAATCAGAAGCTTATTTCAACTAGTCCCCTACCTGCATCTCCAAGTTTATTTAAACCATGCCAATCTGCCACTTACAGTGGCCTCTTCAGGCTCTCCCCCTGCTAACGTAAGCGGCAGCTTCACGGTCCTTTCCAGGCCTCCAGCAACACTCTGTGTTCACACAACCACTGAGGCTGATCCCCAGAGACACCAAGACTTGCTGGTCCCTGACTAAGACAGGCAGCCTCAGAGAGGCGTGTGCTCAGAGTGCTCAGCTCACGCCCCGGCGAGGTTAAGTAAGCCAGGTCTCAGTCTCCAAGACGGTCTGCCTTCCGTGACCCACTCCAGCCGCGACACAGGTGCACGGAAGGTCTGGTGGTCAAGAGACCAAGAAGAGTTCTGAAGCTGTGCTTCCACTAAACAACCACCACCAACAAAATTTATTCTTGTTCCATTAACAACTGCAAAGAAGGAAGGAAGGAAGGAAGGAAGGAAGGAAGGAAGGAAGGAAGGAAGGAAGGAAGGAAGGAAGGAAGGAAGGAAGGAGGGAAGGAAGGAAGGAAGGAAGGGAGGGAGGGAGGGAGGGAATAAGGAAAGAAGAAAAGGAGGAAAGGAGGAAGGTAGAAAAACCATCTCAGCTATAGATTATAAGTTGGGAGACCTGGAAGGAAGTTATCTAATACTTCTTTAATCGGGATCTTTTTCCCTGTAAATGTTGGACAGTCTTGTTGCTCATCCTTAGACAATCTCTCATCTTTTCTACTGACCTCCTCTTTCTTGTGATCTCATCAAGAATCATTATTTTATAAATAACATTCTATATGTTGATAACACCCGAATCTGTCTTCATACCAGAAACAAACTTGAATAGTCACCTGTCTATTCAACATCTCCATTTAGATTTCTAATAGGAATATCAAACTTAACAAGTCTAAAACTAAGTTCCTGATCTACTCAAAAAACCTATTCCTACTGTAGTCTTCCACATCTCAATTAATGGCATTCTTTACTTCCAGTTGCTCAGTCCAAAACCTTGCAGGCATCCTCAAATCTTCTACTTTTCCTGTATAGTGGATATTAAACTTTATTAATCTTTGTATGTCTGAAAAATATTTTATTATGCTTTCACATCTGAAATTGAGAATTCTTCAAAGTTATTTTCACTCAAAAATTTAGAAAAACAAATTCAATTATTTTCTCTTTTCTATGGCTGTAAAACAAAATCAGTTTTATTCTTCTTCCTTTGTAGTCTATGTATTTCTCATGAGCCTTTAATACCTTGTCGTTATTCTAGATATTCTAAAATTTCACAATTATATAAACAGATGTTGATCTTTTTCAGTCATCTTGCTTCATATTCACAAAACCCTTTTAGGACAACTGTTTTTCATGAAAAATTTTCTTCTATTAGTTCTTTGATTATTTCTCCCTAACCAGTCTTAGTCTTACTCACTACTTCTAAAACTTCTCTTAGCAGAGGTTAGAACCAGTACATCTATTTTTTATGATGCTTAACTTTTCTTTCATGCTTTCTACTTTTTAATTTTTTTGCACTATATCCTGCAAGAAAATACTGAGCACAATCTTCCAACTTACGAATTTGCTCTTGAAATGCATACATTCCTTTCTTCAGCCCATCTATTTTCAAGATCTCTGATATGCTTTTTAAAAAATGTTCTTTCTACATTAATGTCATTCTTTCTTACTTCTTGTACCGACACTTTCAAAAATTTCTTTGCTTACTTATGTTAGGTTCTTCCATTTACTAATTTCTGTGCTTCTCTTTCATAATGTTGGTTTTCTTAAAATGTCTGTTGACTCTTTCTTGTTGCACATGTTTACATGTAAGAATTTTGTCAGCCAGCCTGTAAATGCTATTTATTTACTGCAGGTGCTGTTTTATGACTGTAGAGAGGAGAAGCTGCTGGATAGGATGTGTCATTATTTCATCTTCTGAGCATAGGAGGTCCAAGTTCCTCCAGGTGTTTCTATCCACCTTAAGGCTCTGACCCAAACTCGTCATGAATGTTCCAGCCAGAGAGCATCTGCTTCCGCTATGTGGTATAAAAGTTAGGCTGGATCCATATGCTGCTCCAATGCTATAATCAACCACACATATTTTCCCAAGATCTTGAAGCACCACTATCCTTACCTTTTTTTTCAGCAGTTTTCTCCTGAGTATGTTTTGGAAGCTAATGTTTCTCTATTGAAATTGATCCCAACGGCTTTCTGTCCTTCATATTCCTCATACTTCCTGGCCCTCCCAGAAAAGCACCCTTTATTGATAATAAGCTTTGCTTTTATTTTTAAATTTTTTCTGTTTTTTCTCTACTTTCAAAGGATCTGAGGTGATTCTAGGTAATCCCTTAAAATTGAAATGAATTCCTTTGGTATTTCCCCAAATAACTGATTTTTGTCTAATGAAAATGTAGCAATTGGTCTTTTAAAATCAAGACTCTACTTCTGCTGTGGCTCAATGGATTGAGCGTCGGCCTGTGAGCCAAGTGTCGCTGGTTTGATTCCCAGTCAGGGCACATGACTAGGTTGCACGTCAGGTCCCCAGTTGGGGGCATGAGTGAGAGGCAACCACACAGTGATGTTTCTCTCCCTCTTTCTCCTTTCCCCTCTCTCTAAAAAAACAAAAAATAAATAAACAAACAAATAAATAATTTTTTTAAAAAATGACTACTTCACAACACTACAAAAGAAAAAGAGAAAGAGAGAAAGAAAAAGTGATAAACTTCCTGAAGTCAATCACATTTACGAGCCTTAGAGTCTTGGGCCATCCTGCAAGTTACCACTTTCAAAAAAATAGTTCAAATTAATTATCTTATGAAACAATGAGGAACCAATTTTTAAAAAATGACTGACTGTTTTAAACCCATTACCACAAACTTATTATAGATTTTAACCATGGCTAATGTTAAGATTTTCATTCACCTTTCCATTCACATTCTTAAAAGTATATTAACTATATAAAAAAATAAAATTATATGTATTAAATATACATATCTATTACATGTTATATATATTTTATATATAAACTATATTAACACTTAAGTAGATCTGGTTTTCATTCATGTAATGTATATTACATATACACTAGATTAAAAAAAAACTGAACAATGTCCTGCCTTCTGAGATTTAATTCCTCTGGTAAGAAAATTTTAAAAATATTAATAATAATAATCTAGGTATGTAAAACAGATTTCTGCTTTCTCAAAATCTGGTAGTAATAAACATAAAAACTCTTTCAAATGAGTAAACAGAAAAAAATGTTTAAATCATACAAACATTAAAGAAAAGGCAAAAAACTGATACTGCATGAAGCCCCAAGGTCACAAATAGTCTTTCAAAATAGATATGCAACAATCCTACTCACCGTAATAGGTCATTCACTACACTCTAACTGTTGCACCTACTTATTAAAACAACAAAATCTAGAAAACATTTTAAAAAATCAAAATTTTTCTTTTATAGTTAGAAGGGAGTCCAAAGACTTGTATTTGAGTCCCAAGCCTATTACCCACTAGCTGATGCCCAGGGGCAAGTCTGTCTGCACACTTTCCTTAAGTGTAAATGGGGACAGCGTCATTGGCCAAAAATTGTTATAAGCACTCAAGAAATGAGCAACTACTGGCTTCTGAACCAGAATTTCTGTCACTTTAACCCGTGACTTATTTTAGTGAATATCAAAACTTCTATTTTGTACTAGAAAATTAAAGCGAATCCCCTGCAGATATATTAAACGCTTTTCCACTTTTATACCATCCTATCTAAATTCTTTGCTTCTCTACTCCTAATCCTTTTAAGCAGCCAAAATGAAGGCCAACTGAGGGGTTATGTGACTTTACTAAAGTCATGTACTTAGTTAACAACAAATCCGAGAATCTATTTACTCATACACATGTACACGAAGTTATTTTGGAGTACTTACCTTTCTACATGCAGGACAAAGCCCATTTTCATCAGTGCGAATTCTATGCCAACAAAATCGGCAAATTTGGTAGCCACAGGTGCAAGGGAAAAAGTTGATATCATCTATCTCCAAGGGCTCCATGCAAAGAGGACATTCCACAGGGTCTTCCTTCGCATCAGGACTGCGAGACATCTTCACGTTTATTAACAGCAGCAAAAGTTTATAATAATTTAAGGGAGAAAGAAGTTCAGCGCTGAGAATTAAAATGTAGAACTTCAAAGACCTGCATGTGAAGGAACAAAATATACTGTTTACTACTGGAAAAAAATGGTATTTTCAACAATCAAGAATCATTTTATCAAAAAACTTGAATATTAATCAGGTAAAGTTTTGCTCTCATCTCAGAATAGATTTCAGAATGGAAACCTGAATATTTTTGCATGCCAAAATAAAAAGCCTGGCATCATTAATTTTTGGATTCAACAGAAAAACAAAAGAACTTCCTTTTTCTAGATAAAACATTTAGTAATAACGTACTAACATGGCACATTTTAGGGGTCTAAGTGATATAGAGAAGCATCTTCAGCCTTAAAACACACTGTGAACTGTCTTATATCTGACCTAAAAGCTAGTAATACTTAATACTGCCACATAATTAAAGAAGCATATTATTCTAAAATGCATCACAATTTACAAAATAAGCCTAATTTAAAAGGCTTCAGTCATCTAAAATTACATGTTAATATCAAACCCTTATCAAAGAAAACAAAGGCTAGAGTTAAAAAAATACATATATGCCATATGTATAACACCCAACAAACACTTCTGGGAGAATAAGCACATATTAAACAGACTAAATAAAAATTAAATAATGTATCTTTGTAGATCAGGCAGAGTAGAAAAATTTTAAATAACAATTTAAATTAAAATCACTGTTAAAACATTAGGGTGAAGTCACTATTTTAGGTTAAAAAACTGATAGACTCCAAAATATAACTAAATACAATGCCTATCAAAGTCACAGGGCTTTTTTTTTTACATAATTTGACAAAATAATTCTAAAGTTGACATGAAAGAATAAATGCATGAGAATTGCTTTGAGACTTCTGGAGGGAAATGTGGGGATTTGCACTATCAGATACTGAACTGTATTACAGAGCTACTACTATTTAAATAATTTGATATGGGTACAAATATAGACAAAAGATCAAAGAAAGTAAATTAAAAATCTAGAAAAATAACCATAAACTTATGAGATTTAATATTTTACAAAAGTGACATTACAAATCAACAGTGCAAGGATGGATCAAATTAATAAGCACTAATAGGATACTGGTCTATCCAACTTTAAGAAAAAAATCAGTATAATAGGATACTGGTCTATCCAACTTTAAGAAAAAAATCAGTATACAGTACTGTCTCTCTAAATCGCGGTTCACTTATCACGGCTTCGCTGTATCGCAGGATTTAAAAAAATATTATATTTATTTATCGCAGATTTTTCACTATATCGCGGGATTTTGTGGTACTGTGTACATATGTTGTTAAAGTTACATAGGTTTAAGAGTGTAGAATATGTTTAAGAACATAAGTAGTGTTTATAAAAGTGTGGAAACGGTTAATAAGGGACTGGGAATGGTTTATAAGTGTGTGGGAAGGGTTTATAGAGCCTTAAAATGTATATAAATACTAAAATAAATGTAAGGTTCCTACTTTGCGGATTTTCACCTATCATGGGGGTCTGGAACGTAATACCCGCGATAAGTGAGGGAATACTGTATATCTATGTCACAGTGCCATCAAAATAAATCCCAAATACTCTGTCTAAAGAAATATACATAGAAATTAACTACTAAAGTGTTAGAAAAAAAAAGAATGTTTCAAATCTTGGGATACAGAAGGTCTTCCTAGGGAAAGACTGAAATGCAGAAGCCCTAAAAGAAAGATATGTTCAACTTAGCAACATGGAATAAAAAAACAGAAACAAAATTAAAGACAAGCAACAGAGTAAAGGATATATACACTACATGTAATGAAGAGTTAGTGTCCAGAATGTATTTAAAAATCTTATAAAGCAATTTTAAAAAGTCAAATAAGTGAAAAGAAAAAATGAGAAAAGACTATGAGTAGTTCACAGAATTACAAAGGATTATAACTAAGTAACTGCATGATTTTGGATAAGATATTCAAAAGCCCTACCTAGGACTCAATGTACTCATCTGAAAAATACTGAGACACAAAATTTAATGGAATTTCAAATAGAGAGAAACAACTTTTATGTAATCACACTGAACAAAACTTTAAAAATAAACTTTGAAATAAATTCTCTCCCCTCCAAGTATCTTGGCTAGGATTTACATTCAGGAATGAATAACTTTTATTTCATAAACCAGTCAACTGATATTAAAATAAAAATAAATCAATGAGTTGAGAAAATAAGATTTATAGCCTGACTGGTGTGGCTCAATGGATTGGGTGTCATCCTGTTAATCAAAAGGTCGCTGGTTCGATTCCCAGTCAGGGCGCAGGCCTGGGTTGTGGGCCAGGTCCCCAGCTGGGGGCATGCGAGAGGCAACTGATTGAGGTTTCAGTCGCTCTCTTCCTCTCTTCCTTCCCCTTTCTCTAATAAATAAATAAAATCTTTTAAAAAATAGATTTATAAAGGTACAAGACACAAAAATAAAAGATGTTTTTAAATGGAACTAGGGCACTGGCTGGTGTGGCTCAGTGGATTGAACACTGGCCTGCGAACTAGAACGTCGCTGGTTCAATTCCCAGTCAGGGCACATGCCTGGGCTGCAGGCCAGGTCTCCCAGCTGGGGGCGTGTGAGAGGCAACCAACTGATGTATCTCTCACACATTAATGTTTCTCTCCCTCTCTGTCTCCTTCCCTTCCCCTCTCTCTAAAAAATAAATAAAATATATTTTTTAAAAAGATTCTCTCTTCATCTTTTAAATAAACAAATAAATGAATAAATGGAACTAGGAGAGTAAAGTCAATGACTCTCTGGATGAGGTATAAGAGTTATATAGCACAAAGTGATCAGTTTTTGATCCAGGAATTAATTTTGGGGGAAAAAAGTTCATTTCCACATACATGATCTAATCCTCACAGTTGCTTGATACAAATGTACTATTCCCTTATAAAAGATGAAACTGATGTCAAACAGTGCCCAGCCTTTAAATGTCAAAGACACAATTAGAAAGTATGATAGTCAACCTAAAAACCCATGTCCTCTCCAACATGGTAAGATAGAAATTATGATAACCAAAGTCATTATACTTAGGTATAAAGTGCAAATGTTCAAAAAGTAAAATTGACATTTTTTCAAAAACTTAAATTTGAGGAAATTTCTACTTTGTTGATCCAGTTATTATTCTCCATATCACCTGCAACTAATATCATAACACAATTAAATTCTGACACACGTAATAATGCTCCTGAATCACAAAAAATCTCACATACCATGTAATAAGAGCACAAAATAAAAATCATATACTCAAAATCAGGCCCCCCAATCCCTTACCGTTCATCAAGTGCTATATACAAAGCTTTGAGCTTAGAACACTATTCAAAAGATATGTATAAAAATACACTATAAAATGTAAAGTTCTGCAGCTGCTGCAGAAAACCGTTTGGCGGTTCCTCAAAAAGTTACATACAGAATTATTGTATGATCCAGCAATTCCACTTCCGGGTACATAGAGAAGGAATTGAAAGCAGGGATTCTTAACAGATACTCGTACACCAATATTCATAGCAGCATTATTCTCAACAGCCAAAGGTGGAAACAACCCAAGTGTCTTGTCAACAGATGAATGGATAAAGAAAATGTAGTATATATACACAATTTATTCTGATGCATGCTACAATGTGGGTAAGCCTTAAAAATATGCTAAATAAAATAAGTCCATCACAGACAAATATCATATTATTCCACTGATAATGAGGTATCTAGAATAGGCAAATTCATTGACACAGAAAGGAGAAGTTCCCAACAGCTGGGGTCAAGAGAATGAGGAGTTATCAATTAATTGGTACTTAACAATGATTAGTCTTTTAGAGGAGGAGGCTGTTTAAAAAAAAAAAAAAAAAAGGCAGCCCTCACCTGGTGGCTCAGCCGGTTGGTTGGAGCATTGTCCCCTACACCGAAAAAGGTTGCAGGTTCAATTCTCAATAAGGGCACATACCTAGGTTGTGGGTCTGATCCTCAGTCAGGAAGCATAAGGGAGGATGCTGATGTTTCTCTTTCACATGGATTTCCCTGTCCCCAGCCCCCAAATCAACAAACATACCCTTGGGTGAGGATATCAAAAGAAAAAAGCACATTTAGCCTCTCTTATCAAGAACGCGAACTGGCTGTTCTAATTTTATGTAGTACACCGATAACACTTACTTACTGCTCCATCTATGTAAATAGTTTAAGTTAGACAGTTGTGCAATGAAGGTTTATGCCATACTAACAGTTCTTGTTTTATCTTCATTCAGTGATTCAATAAATAATTAAGCTCTTATTATGTTTCAGATTCTGGTCTAGTTCTCTGGGACACATTAATTGACCATAATTGGTATAAATCAACGCCCTGCTGCCTAACTTTTAATTGGGAGATCTAAACAATCATAATAAATCAGTAAATTAAATAATATGATAGAAGATGATAATGCTATAGAGGAAGAAGGCACCAGAGATGGAATTATTTAAATGGGCCAGTTAGAGTAGGTTTCATGAAAAGGTAACATTTTAAAGGAGGTGACTGAGCAAGCCATGCAAATACCTGAGAAAGGAACAGAGCAGGCACGAAAAAGTCAGTAGAGAGGCTGCAAGGAGGGTACATGCCTGAAGTTTTTGAAGCACAGCAAACTCAGAGTGGTTGGAACAGAACAAGAGGAAGAAGAGTGGAGGTGAGGGGAGAGACGGATGTGTCCTGACTGGTGTGGTTCATTCAGCTGGACAGGTGTCATCCGCAGGGTGAAAAGCTGTGGGTTTGACTCCCGGGTCAGGGCCCACGCCTAGGTCGTGGGTTTGGTCCCCAGTCAGAGCATGTGCTAGAGGCAGCAGGTCCATGTTTCCCTCCCTCTCTTTCTCCCCCCCCCTTCCCCCTCTCTCTAGAAATAAATGGATAAAATCTTCTAAAAAAAGAGAGAGAGAGAGAGACGTGGGGGGTCCAGGATCTTGTAAGGTTTCATCATAGGCCACTAGAACAACTTCGGCTTTCTTTGTGAAATAAATGAGAACCAGAGATTTTTAAACAGAGAACCGGCACAGGTTTGACTCATATTTTCAAAAGATCCCACTTGGTTCCACTTACAGCATAGTAAGACTGTAAGGAGTTCCATGAACCCACTCCCCAGTGAAACTGGTGAAAATTCCTTAAAACCAACCTTTTCAAGTATCTGAAAATAATCATAAAGGACTAAGGCAAATGAAGAACAATTTATTCAAGAAAATCTACTAAAACTCAGGAAAAACAGCACAACTATAATGGTATTTGAACCAATTCTCTCCCTCCTCAGCTCTGTGAACCTGAAACTTCCCTCCGGACTGGTGTAGCCATGAACACAGGGTGCCCTTCCACCCGGGCCGCCAGTCAGACAGCGCAGGACCCAGCACTCCTCAGCCTGCCCGAAGCTCCCCGATGCTAAAGCGAGGTTCCAGGCAGGCGCAGCGGACCCAGCTGCCGCTCACAGGGAAGCGGCCCTACGCCGCCGCCGCTGCTGCTGCTGCTGCTGCTGCTGCTGCTGCTGCTGCATGTGGAAAATCCAGGACCCAGGCTGCCCTCCACCCAGCTGCTTCATAGAGCAGGGCTCCCGCAGCAGGACAGGCAAAGCAGGAGCACTGGAGGCTGCTGTGTGCCAATCCAAGAAGCGTCCAGTTACTGAACGCAGGGTATCGGTCACACGGAGGGAAAAGGCCACCGCCGTCCCGTCCCCGCTCTCCCACTGCAGAGTCAGAGCCAGGGACTGTGCCGAGAAGGGGCACCAGGCCCTGAAACAGCTCTGACTCTTCCGAAAGAGCAGACTTCGTGTGCAACTCGTGAAACTCAGGCCTAAGGGCAATCTCAAAGCCTAGCAGCTGGTGATGAAAATAGACTGGGAGGAGATGCTGATACAGGCTAAACACTGTAAACCAGGAGTTTGGAAGAGCGAATAAGGAGAATCAGGGATTAGCCCTCCTGGGGTCAGAACAAATTTCAAAGCTCTGATCTCAAGAGCTTTCTCTTCCAGGTGAGAAGCAATGTGTGTCCTAGGGCATTGTTGAAAAGAAGGATGCAGTCAGTTGGCAATTAGCATCTGGGTGTGGTCAAGGAAAGGGACAGGGAAGAGAGGCCTGGTGACAGAAACACTGTCATCCCAGGGTGCGCGTGGGCAGACCCAGGCCTGCACCTCTCAGGAACAGCAACAGAGGCTTAACCCTGCGAGAGGGGAACAGACTCCACAATGCCCCCCCCCCCCCCCCCTCACTAAACAAATACGCAAATAACAATTACAAGCCCCGGGAGGGGTGGGAGGAGAGCAGTGCTCATAGCCGCTACATAAAATAAAATGTCCAGTTTCCAACCAGAAGTTACGTGCCCTGCAAAGAAGCAGGAGAGTATAATCCACGGTCACCAGGAAGAGAACAGGCCACAGAAACTGCCTGTGAGAGCCACCAGATGTGGGATTTAACAAGGGCTTCAAAGGAACCACTTTACATATGTTCAGAGAGCTAAAAGAAACCATGATTAAAGTAGTAAAGGAATGTGTAATGAAAACGTCACATCAAATACAGAATTTCAACGAAAAGATAGATTTTTTAAAAAATGGAAATTCTGGAGTTGGAAAGAACGACTAAAATAAAGTCCCTAGAGGGTCTCAGCAGTGTGTTTTAAGTGGCAAAAGACTGACCTGGTGAACTAGAAGGGGGCAGATGAATAGAGACTGTGCAGTCCAAGGACAGGAAAAAAAGAATAAAGAAAAATGAACAAAGTTCCAGAAATGTAAAACAGCATTAAGTATCAGCATACACATAATGGGAATACTGGGAGAAGGAAGAAGGAAAAATATTTAAAGAAATAATGGTTGTATGAAAATTAAGAACTACAGCTACACAAAATAACTCACAAACGTACTGTTGAACAAAGAAAGCAAAAAGAATTGTAGTCATACAAATTTCAACAGATAAAACTATATTTTAGAGACGCACAGAAAATGACAAATACAGGACAGTGACTATCTGTGGATGAAAGGGGGAGGGCTATGAACCATAAGTGAGGGGGTGATGGGGTATTCTGAGGTACTTGAAATGTTGTGGTTTTTTTTTTTTCTTTCTTAAATTTTTTTCAAAGCATTCCTGTGAGCAAACCCACCTGACTCTCCCAACTAGCTGAAATTATTGATTTTATTTTACAGGCGTGAGGTGACAGAGCTGGGATCAAAACCAGGTGTTTCCCAAAGCCAAGGTACAACCGTGGGAACGACTGCAGTGAGCCATGCCCTATGACAACCTTTCTCCCCACAAGAAGTCCTCCAGCCCTCCCAGCCCAGCACGTATACCCTCACATCCCCACCTCAGTCCAATTCCTAATACACACACTGGGCACCATTCTAACTCTCCACTTTTGCTAACAGCCCTTCCAACTCAGAACCAAAGCCCAAGAAGCTGACTCCCACCTGGAGAGAAAGAAATTTTTTTAAAAAGTAGCATGTGCGAGGCGTTGGGGGAAGCTCTGGATGGGCTGCAGAAATTGAGGAAAGAGCACTCATCCCAACTGGGAAGGCCTCAGGAGCCGGGGATCTGCCTGGGCCACGAAGTCCTCCTTTCCCAGTCTGCTCAGACCTGGGAAAGGCCCGGTCTCTCCCTCCACTCGGCAGCAGCGGCCTCCGGGGAATCTCAGCCTGGCCCGGCAGCGCCTCACTTCCTGTCTCATGCAGGGGGTCGCAGCAGTCAGGCCTAGCCCTGAGAACCCGACAGGATCTAGGCCAGTGCCCTCGGAGCTGGGTTCCAGACCAGGACTCCCCACGAAGGCAAGCTCACACAGCAGTAGAAAAGCAGACAAGGACACTGAAGGGGACGAAGGAGCCCCAACCAGCTGCCTGGAGCCACGCAGGGCCAGCTCTGCCTACAAGATGAGCATTGGCGAGCACAGGCCTGCCTGGCTCCAGACCCTCAGGCAAGCCTCAGCCATCCTAGTGCTCAGGGTGGCACTTCCTGCTCCCTCCTCTAAGCAGGATTCAGGTGGCTGGCTGGAGGTCAGGCGTCCTGGAGCAGCACTAAAACAGGCAGATTCCTGGGGTCCTTTCTGTGGTCCCCGTGGCTGTAAAATGAGGATGAGCAAGCTCTCCTGCAGAAGGTCCTTCCAATCCCATCTGACTACCTAGGACCCTGGCTTGGAACATGTGGGTTTTGTTCCTGCTTGGACCACCTCTAAAGTTCAAGGTGGCCAGCAAGCCCATGATGTGGGACCTATGCCACTTCTCTATGACTGTCCCACTCACAGGGCACAAGCTCAGTTGGCCAAAAGATCTCAAGAAGGAGACCCAGTCCTGAGGGATTTCAGTGCTGTGCAGGCCGGTCCTGTGAGTGCGGAAAAAGCCAGAAAGGCCAAGCAGCAGCAGGATCAAAGCAGCAGGGATCAGAGGTGAGTGGTACTCCACCTGGCAGCTGCCCATGGGGAGCGGAGGGATCCAGGTCTCTACGGAGAGCCCCCCACCAGGATCCCTCCTTCCAATGTCACGTTCGGAGGTGCAAAGGAGCGGGTCCATGTTCTCCCCCACCCAGCCATCGGGGTCGGGGGTGGGGGTTTCCCAGCCAGTGAAGTGTTCTATTTTTAACCTGGGAAGTGATTACGAAGATGTATGCTTTATAATCAAACTGTACATATTTTACATGTACAAGTTTTATATATTTTCTGAACATATACTTCATTTTTCAAAGTCTTATTGTTGACCAGTCACAAAAAAAACTCGTTTTCAAGCTCAAATGTTGACAGATAACAAGCTAACTTGTATATGCACTTGCATTAGCTTATACAATTCTTAAAACTGAGAGTAATATAGAATTTTGTAAAAAAATTTTGTGAATTGTTTCATTTTCATATTCAATTATGAAAAAATAGCCAGTGATATAGGATAGCTTTTGTGTAAAATTGCTGGTCAACAACGTGTTAAAAGAAAAAGATAATAGCTGCAAATTTCCCAGAATGGTTAAAAATAATCCCCACACTCAGAAAACACACATACCTAAGATCAACAAACCCACAGGACACGAGAGAATAAAAGTGGTGAACAGTAAAGGCAATAAGAATCCTAAAAGCAGATCATGCAAAAGGATCCTTCAAGCAATGGAATGATAGAATTACAGCAGACTTCTTAAGAGCAACAATTGAAGCCAGAAGGGAAAGACACATATTCAAGATACTGTGAGATAATGACAGTCAACCTACAATTGTGTTTCTAGAAAACAATAACCCTTAATGTTGAGTAAAACCATAAAAAGGCATTTTTTGGTAATGATTGAGGTTTTCACATGGACTGGATATTAATGATATTAAAGAATTATTATTAGTTAAATATGATAGAAGTACTGTGTTTATTTTTTAAAAGCTCTTCTACAGGAAATACATTATGAAATATTTACAGACTTCATGATACTACATTTCAGCAGGAAATGAAGCACAGAATGAGGAAGAGATGTAACTACAATAGCAAACTGTCCATAACTACAGAAACTGAAGGACGGAAATAATTGAGTTTTATTGTACTATTTGGTCTATTTTCACGTATGCTTAAAATTTTCCATGATAAAATTTTAAAATAATTGATAAAATCATGAGGCTAAATTAAAAATTCAAACAAATCATCAAAAGTAAAGCCTGTTTACCAGTAAAAGACCTCAACTAAAGGAATTTGTGAAGATGTTCTTCAGGAAGAAGGAAAATGGTCTCAGGACAGTGAGATGAAAGAAGAGATGGTGAGGGAAGAATATGGTAAAAAGGTATGTAAACTGAGTCACATATTTCTATATAAAGTAATATAATCTGTTGAATTTAACAAGGATAAACTGAAATGGCAAACAATGACAACATGTAAGTTGGGAGAGGAGTCATATAGGATAAGTGCTATAAGGTCCAACTTTGAGAGCAATATGAATGATTAAATTTCAAGGCTAACCACATACTCACTATGATCTACTAATTCTACTTCCCTGTATCTTCCTTAGAGAAACAGCTGCACATTTTAATGAGGAGACTACACAAACAGTTCCAGCACTGTTTTTAAAAGCAAGAAATCGCAAACCTGCCATCAATAGGAAATGGCAAAATTATGGTATATCAACAAAATGAACTCAAGTGGATCTACAGTATTCCCTCACTTATCGCGGGTATTACGTTCTAGACCCGCCCCGACCCCCCCCCCCCCACGATAGGTGAAAGTCCGCGAAGTAGGAATCTTACATTTATTTTAGTTTTTATATATATTTTAAGGCTTTATAAACCCTTCCCACACACTTATAAACCATTCCCAGTCCCTTATTAACCTTTCCCAGTCCCTTATTAACCATTTCCACACTTTTATAAACACTACTTATGTTCTTCAACATATTCTACACTCTTAAACCTATGTAACTTTAACAACATACATATACAGTACTGCAAAATCCCACTATATAGTGAAAAATCCACAATAAATTAAATATAATATTTAAAAAAACCCCGCGATACAGTGAGGCCACAATAAGTGACCCATGATACAGAGAGGGACTACTGTATGCTTACAAACATATTGAATGAAAAAGCTAATTGCAGTTACTATATAACATTTTTATGTTTAAAAAGAAACCAGATATTTTCTATATATACAAATATAATTACATATGCCAAATCAAGAAAGAGGTTATAACTAAGCTGGTAATAGTGGTTACACCTACAAAAACAATGAGGGAAATGGCATGAATTGGAAACTTGAACCTTGCCTATGATTATACATTTCTTCTGTAACAGCAAGTTAATTTTCAAAAATAACTTTTTAAGGATATTAAACTTTGAATCCTCTGAGTGCAAACACTGCAGCTATTATGTTCAACACTGCACCATGCATGGGCAAATGTATATAGCAAGTCATAGGTTCTCACAACTGTGGGGAGAAAGGGTACATAGAAGATTGACTCAAAGGAAATATACCAAAACAGCAAGAAGAGTTTTTCATTTAGTATAAGGGCAGATATGAGCAGTTTTTCATTTTATTTTCCCCTGTCTGCCAATTTTTAGAAAATGAACATTTACATCTCCAGTGGGAAAAACTATTTTAAATTAGTTAAAAATCAGCCCTGGCTGGTGTGGCTCAGAGGACTGAGTGCCAGCCTGTGAACCAAAAGGTCACAGGTTCAATTCCCAGTCAGGGCACATGCCTGGGTTAAGGGCCAGGACCCCAGCTGGGGCCTGTGCGAGAGGCAACTGATCGATGCATCTCTTACACATCTATGTTTCTCTCCCTCTCTTTCTCCTTCCCTTCCGCTCTCTCTAAAAATAATTATTTAAAAAATTAGTTAAAAATCAAGTAAAATAAAAACATTAAAAGAATAAATTAAAGAGATTAAAAAATCTTTTGAATGTATAATTAGAGAATCCACATCACTCTACTTCCCATTAGTTCATGCTCTCTCAGAAGGCTAGGAGTTTAAAAAATTAAAGGCTATGCCTGATAGTGTTATGAGTAAGATAAAAATCAAATCGCACAAAATCAAAGCAGTGACTAATTACTGTGCTAATTAGTTCTTTACCATACTTGTACAGGTTGTCAACAGGAGCTGCCTACATCAATGTGTTTTTCAATTCAGAACAAAAACAAATACCAACAAACCAACAAAAAACAGATCTTTTTAGGGGAAAGGTGCATGGCAGAAAGGTAAGCCTATTTTAAGGTTTTTGAGGACTCACCCAGAGACCTATTTGAAACAAATGCATCCAGGCATCAAAAGCTAAAACTCTACTAGTCACTCTGGACTTAAAAATTAGTCCTTTTAAAGATGCTTCTCTACATTAACTTACAATAATAAACAGTAGTAATATGTAAGATTAAAAAAAATTAATCCAAAGAGATATACTAAACTGAAGTGCAAGGGCCAAACTCATACTCTCAGAATTTTGTTTTAAATTAAGGTTTTCTAGAAGTACATTTTATTGATTATGCTACTACAGTTGTCCCAATTATTTTTCCTTCTGTCCTTCTGCACCTGATACCCTCCTTCCCCTCAGCAACACATTCCCTCCCCCCAGTTCATGTCCATGAGTCATGCATGTAAGTTCTTCAGCTTCTCCATTTCCTATATTATTCTTAACATCTGCCTGACTGTTTTGTACCTGCCAATTATGCCTCTTAGTCCCTGTACCTTCTCACCCATTCCTCCCTTTCCCCTTCCCAGCTGATAACCCTCCAAATGATCTCCATACCTATGATTCTGTTCCTGTTCTGGTTGTTTGCTTAGTTTGTTTTTGATTATTAGATTCACTTTTAGATAGTTGTGAGTTTGTTGTCATATCACTGTTCATAGTTTTGATCTTCTTTTTCTTAAATAAGTCTCTTTAATGTATCATGTAATAATGGCTTGATGATGATGAATTCCTTTAGCTTTACCTTGTCTGGGAAGTAGTTTATCTGCCCTTCAATTCTAAATGATAGCTTTGCTGGATAGAGCAGTGTTGGTTGTAGGTTCTTGCTTTTCATCACTTTGAATACTTCTTGCCAGTCCCTTCTTGCCTCCAAAGTTCCTTTTGAGAAACCAGCTGATAGTCTTATAGGAACCCCTTTGTAGGTAACTCTCTGCTTTTCTCTTGCTGCTTTTAAGATTCTCTCTTTATCTTTAACCTTTAGCATTTTAATTATAATGTGTCTTGGTGATTCTCTTTGGATCCAACTTGCTTGGGACTCTGTGCTTCCTGGACTTGTATGTCTATTTTCTTTACCAAATTAAAGAATTTTTCTTTCATTATTTTTTCAAATAAGGTTTTAATTATTTGCTCTTCCTCTTCTCCCTCTGGCACCCCTATGAATCAGATGTTGGCACTTTTGGAGATGTCCCAGAGACGTCTTATTCTCTCCTCGTTTTTTTTGAAATCTTGTTACTTTATTCTTACTGGCTATTTCTTCCTTATGTTCCAATTCATTGATTTGAACCCTGGCTTCCTTCCCTTCATTATTGGCTCCCTGTGGATTTTTCTTTATTTCACTTAGTATAGCTTTCATTTCTTTCTAATGTGTTTGCTGTACTCAATGAGTTCTCAGAGCATCCTTATCACGAGTGTTTTGAACTCTGTATCTGATAGATTGGCTGTCTCTGTTTTGCTTAGTTCTTTTTCTGGAGGTTTGATCTATTCTTTCATTTGGGCCATATTTCTTTGTCTCGGCAATCTGGCAGCCTCCCTGTGTTTGTTTCTGTGTATTAGGTAGGGCTGCTTTGACTCACTTGTAGGCACACCTGTTACGCTACACCTGTTACGCTACACCTGTTAGAACCTTAGGTATTTGTCCGTGTGAGGCAACCTGTTTCACCACTTTGTGGTGCTATATGTGGGGGATGGCTCAGAGAAGGAACAATGACACTTGCTTGGCATCTGCCCCTTTTCCAGTCACTTCACCCACTTCCCATATGTGACTGGCACCCCTCTAGTTATTGCCCTAGTGGTGGTTCCCAGGGTGAGTGGATCTGGGTACATTCTAGGACTGTGGGGGCCTCTAAACAAACTCTCCCGAGGGAGAGGCAGTTTCTCCCACCACCCTAATCCAAATTGGTTTTTACAGCCAGAAGCTATGAGGCTTTATTTTCCTGATGCTGGAACCCTGGGCTGTGTGGTCTGGCCTTGGGCTGGGACTCCACAGGTGTACCTCCCGGCTTTTATCTGCCACATATGAACGTGGGACCACCTGTTCCACTGGCTGCTGCTGTCACACCACGTCCTCTCCACCCCAGCTCCCCAGCTCCACCCCTCCTACCCATCTGAATGAATAATTCTTAAAATCCTCAGTTGTCAGACTTCCATACAGTTTGATTTTCTAGCAGTTCTGTTCTTTTTGTTTTGAGGTTAGCTGTGATCCTTCTTATTGTTGTGCAAGGAGGCAAAGTATATCTACCTATGCCTCCATCTTGGCTGGAAGTTCTGATTGTGTTCTAACAGGCAAAATATTTGAATTATTTCTCTTTAAAGTTTCTATAACAAGGTCCCTTGCTTTAAGATTTCCTTCAAGAATAGTGAATTAGTGTTAGGAGGTCAGGCTTGCTAAGTTTTTCCAGATTCATTCTGAAAGCCTGATAACTGGCAGTCACACTTTAGTCCTCAAGTATAAACTCTTAAAAGAGTTTTCTCCAGTTAAAACTTGAGAGAATTGACAAATACATTTATAATGCCGTCAATGTGGTGAAAAAGTGCCCAATGCTTTCCCAGAGCTCCAGGCTCCGCTCACCGCTGCCTCTGCCACTTGCTCCCATCCACAGCTCTCCAAGTCCCCCTAAATTAAGCATGGCTAAGTGTGATTTCTTCAGAAACCCAAATTAGTCTCCCAGTCACTCAGATCCTATAACCTCTTAAATTCTGATCCCAGATCACATGCTCCTCCTCCCACGAAGAGATCAGTTCCAATCCATCTATCCTTAAGTTCTTTGATCCTACCACCACTCTGGTCTTTCCACTTCATGGTAAGCATTGACTAGTAAGAAAGACCATCCTTTCAGATTTTTGACTGAGTGGACATAGAGGGGTAGAGTAAGACAGGGTTCATGAGGAGAAAAGATAAGAGGTATCTAGCTAGTGATTTTTAAGTTAAAAAGGTGGATTTTAAATACTAATGCTAAACAAATACAGGAATCAAGCTTATTACAAATTCTTCCTAGAATTGTCAATATTATATACTTGATTTCTAGACACATTACCATGCGACCCATGTGGGATAAAATTAAAAGATTAAGATTTTTAAGAGGCCTAAGATACAGAAGTGATAGCTAGTAATTCTCATAAAAACTAGACAAAAATTATTGTTTCAGTTTGGTTTGCCGAATATGTGTTTAGCTTCCATTGTGACTCAGTAACATCTAGAATGGTAACAGTTTTACACTACAAAGCTGTGTAAAAGTAGTACACATGTCAGAATTCTCTGTTAGGTGTACAACTACTTTATGCCTACCAACTAGTTTCATGCAGAAAATGTTAAGCTAACTGTATTTCTGTGGAAAGTCTCAAAGATATGGTATTTGTCCAAACGTTTTAAACAATAACAATTTTATAAACAAAAGACCATGGTTATACAACATAAAGAATGATGTAATAAAAAAGCTTTAAATCCATACAGCAATGCAAACCTATTCGACCAACTCAAAGGCTATGTCTCCAATGTGCTTGTAATATTAATTTTTAAATCGAACGTAAGATACTCTGTAACACATATCTTAAAATAAAAGTCCATGATCAGCCCATGATCAGTGGACTGAGCACCAGCCTGTGAACTAAAGGGTTGCTGGTTCAATCCCCCATCAGGGCACATGCCTGGGTTGCGGGCCAGGTCGCCGGCTGGGGCACGTGAGAAGCAGCCACACATTGATGTTTCCCTCTCTTTCTCCTGCCCTTCCCCTCTCTCTAAAAATAAATAAATAAAACCTTAAGAAAAAAAAAGTCTATGATCAATTATGAGTGAAGCAAGTTAGAAAAAACATATTCCTTTTTAGTAGCCAAAATGGTCTACTTAAATAATTATATATTTCAAATGGTTTCATGGAATTTAAACCTATAGGTTACAAAAATGACTAAAACATATGTACATGCAAATTCTGAGAAAATGAAGGATATTCTGTTTACTTAATTGTGGAATGAAAAATATGTTAAATAAGAGGCTCTAAACTAGGGATCAGCTAATATTTTTGTAAAGGGTTATATACTACATATTTTACACTTTGTGGGCCACACGGACTTGCAATTATACAACTCTGATGCTGAAATGCAAAGGCACTTATGACAATACATAAATAAATGTGTGGCTGTGTTCCAATAAAACCTTATCTATAGACTTTGAAATGTGAATTTCCTTTCATTTTCTCATATAAAAAATATTCCTCTTTTTATTTTTTTAACCACTTCAAAATGTAAAAAACATTCGCTTAGGCCTTACAAAAACAAGTAGCCAAAAGCCCTGTTCTAAGCTAATACGGAAACCTCACAAATTCGCATAGGAGTCTAAGTGTTGGACTTCTTTCAAATCTATTTCTCTTAAACCCCTTGGGGAAATCTTTTTAGTATTATATTAGGCAAATGGCTTCTCTCCATGCTAAGTATTTATTTATTTATTTATTTATTTTGCTCCCCTACAGCGTTTAAGCATTTACTTTTACTGGCCCCGATGAATTGGCCCTACCATGCCACAAGAAACTACTAGCACTATGTTAATAAACAAAAATTCTTTCTGTATCCTCATACTCTAAAATAAAATTTCACAAACTGGAAGTAGACTGTGGAACAGGCTTGTTTTCCAATTACACCGAATTTAGGAAATAAATACAGTACCTGAGAAATACTGACATGAAATACCTACCATATGACAACTACAATAGAACCAACACCATTCTGAATAATACATGCTAAAGTATTAAGTAAAACTGTCCCCAATGATGTTAATCAACACTTATTAAACATTTACAAAATGTTCCTGATGTTGAAGGCCTCAGTAAACTTCTAAATAATCATACTATTTGCATATAAAAATACAAAAAGTAAGAAAATTAACCTTCTATGATTAAGCACGAAGTATTTTAAAGAGATTAAATAATATGAGAGCCAACAACAGGAATGTTACTTAGAAAACATGTAATGATAATCAACATTTTATGATTCCAAAATATAAGAAAACTGTTAAGTTTTATTTAATAAAGCCCAATATTTTGAAATCTAATGTTAATAAATGGCTCTTAATTTTAGTGTTATGAAGTAAAAGCTAGAAAAATCTAAAGAGAAGTTACTGCATCTAGAGGCCCAAGGCTTCTGGGCCCTGGCAACAGGGCTGGCATGGACCCACCCGGGTCCCTTGACAGGCACCTGAGGAATGGACCATTCAAACCACTGGGCAAAAGCTCAAAGAGCCAAACTGTCACACCTGGAGAGTGCAGGCAGATTGGCCAGAGATGCAAAAAGACTCAGAAGCTCCCCAAATTGCCTGCCCACATGTCCAGACGCCCATCCCACCCAGTGTTGCATTCGCCTCCCCAGGATGGATGCTCCAAAGACAGCTGCCTGACACCTGTCTCCCTCAGTGAGCAACTTCTCCATGGGTCACCAGCCACCCCGGCCCTGGCTCCCCACTGACTTCCCATGCCCTCGGGTGTGGCTGTTCATCTCGTTCATCTCTTCCCTGAGACCTCCCCCAAGAACTCTTCAGCAGGACCCTCTCTCTGGTCATCCCTCCCTGTGCCATCATGAAGAACCTCTAGGCATAAACACCCAGTGTCACCCTGCTGCTGGGCCAGCCCATCTCGCAGTGGCCTTGTTCCCCTCCAATCAACCCCTTTAACATGCCGACTCTGGGAAAACCCATCACCTGGATATTAACCTTCAACACACTGTATCTCGTGTATCAGACTGCTACTGACAAACAAAATCATCAAAGATGATTTGGAAACAGCTTGGCTGTTAAAGCAAATTTTAATAAATCTGGTTTATTTTCTATGCTGCTGATCTCTGGTTTTAATCAATTAATTTTAAAATAAAGGACTCTAGGTAAACCAAGAGTACTACATACTATAAGTAAATAAAACCAGATGAAAAATGCAGAAAGCTTCTTAAAACTCACCTGAGGAAAACTAGCAGTTTAAACATTATTTTAAAAAGTGCGTATATCTGTGTGCATGTACAAAACCTCAAAAGCATATATGCCGAACTGACCACAGGTGTTAATTTTCTAAGGGATCCAAATGGGTAGTGGGGTTCGATTAAGAGGGACTTTTGCTTCATCTATACAGTTTGAATTTTTCTAAACATGCATCGCTAGTGTTACTAAAAGTAAATTTTAAAAATTTAAAGAACAGAAATTGAGTACAGTATTCCCTCACTTATCGCAGGTATTACGTTCTAGGCCCGCCCACGATAGGTGAAAATCCGCGAAGTAGGAATCTTACATTTACTTTAGTATTTATATATATTTTAAGGATTTATAAACCCTTCTCACACACTTATAAACCATTCCCAGTCCCTTATTAATCTTTCCCACTCCCTTATTAACCGTTTCCACACTTTTATAAACACTACTTATGTTCTTAAACATATTCTACACTCTTAAACCTACATAACTTTAACAACATAAATATACAGTACCGCAAAATCCCACGATATAGCAAAAAATCCGCAATACATTGAATATTTTTAAAATCCCATGATACAGTGAGGACATGATAAATGAACCACGATACAGAGAGGGACTACTGTATATCTGTATCTATCTATCTATCTATCTATCTATTCTCATATACATATACTAAAAAATAAGGCATATTACTACGATACAAAGACCACTGGTTGGGGCAGGCTTACATACTATACTTAAATGCCTAGACAAGAAATAAATTCAATTTCTTTTTTAAAAAGAACTTAATACACTAGATATTTAGGCCAAACTCTTACTCCTCCCTTAAACATATTTCCATTTCTAGGACTGAGCCTTTCAATGTTTAGTAATGTTTATTTTTCACCATCTGTGAATTTTCTAGGGAACTGAAGTTCCATCACTTTCGAAACAGCAAACCCTACTAGGTACCTACTATGTGTCAGATATAGTACTAAGCATTGACGATACTGATGATGCTGGTGCTGTTTGCTGTTCGGCAGAGAAAATTAATGACTAATAAATCTACCATACATTTAATTACCTTTATTTACACAGGCAAATTGCAGGTTCTCCCAGATTTAAAATTAAATCAGCTATATTCTAAACACAGCTGTGCAAACCACTGTGCATCAGTGCCTACTCCATGCTGCCTCTACTTTCCCCATCATCACTGTCAGCAACAGTTTTTAAAGATGTAAAACTGCTGGAAAATTTGAATTCCAAAGGAAAATATAGGAAGGACAGAGTCAAGGGCAAAATATATATATAAATGTTGGTGCAGCATACTTTTTTCTCATTTTCTTTACATATCTTAAAATAATTTGCTAGCTTAGAAAAATAAATGTTACAATTACTTGATGTGGGTATACTAAGATTGTATTTTGTGTACTTAATTTGTAGACTGACTGCAATGGGATAACATATTTTCCCCATTCTCAAGCAAACCAGAAAGAACTCTACTAGAAATTTTCTCTCACATTTATGTATCTATTCTTTCCCTGAAATTTCATTTATAATAAACATCGCTGTATTTTCTACTTTCTCCTTGTAGCAAGGTAGTATGTAGTTCACTGTATATTAGTCACTTAAAACTGCATGCTTTACTCCTAATATCACACCTTTTTCACTTTACTTTTTAAAATGTTTACCTTCCACCAAGAGCAGGACACAGAAAAGGATGCATAAGAAGACCACAAAAGACACTAAAGAGAGGTTGGAGGAAAAAAAACATAATGACAGCAGAGATCAAGAAAAATGGGTAAGTTCGAGAAATATTGTGGCAGGAGGATAAACAGAATGATTGAAAAGGGAAGAGAATGAGGTTTCAAGAATGACTCCCAATGGGACTCCCAGGGATACACAAGAACATTCATTCATTCATCAAAATACTTACTGAGGGTCTAAATGTACAAAGTGCTTTTCTACGTATGGGGACTTACTTGAATAATCATATCTAGAGTTCAGAGACACGAGGGCTGATGAAATATAAATTTTTAACTGACACACATTTAGTATTTAAAGCTTTGAGACTGAATGATACTGCCTGGCCTTTCTCATTTATGTGACCCAAAACATTCTCCTCTTGTTAAAGCCAGTTTGGGTCAAGTTTTATGTCCTTTACAACAAAATAGTCCTCTTCACTGGATCTTCTCCGGCCTCACCTTTAAACTGCTCTTCAAAAAGCAGTCAAAGTAAAATTACACATTTTATGATTTTACTCTCTTATCTTAAATCCTTCCAGCACTTTATACTGCACTGGGGATAATGCCTTTCTTTGTATGACCTATAAGGTCATTCATGGTACTGCCTTCTAGTAGTCTCTCACACCATTCCCTCTATCAGTATGTTCCAAACACTGGCCTTGAGAAAATAGTTTTAAGCATACACTTACTATAAAAGCCAGCAATTCCACTTCTAGATATTTGCCCAAGAGAAATGAAGACATATGTCCACAGAAGAGCTTATACATGAATGATCATAAGCAGCTTTATTCATAACAGCCAAAATGAGGACAACCGACATGTCCACCAACATGTGAATGGCTAAATGAAAGGTGGTAGTTTTATTCAATGGACGACTACAATTCTACTCAGCAATAAAAAGGAGCTGCTGATAAACATAACAAGGACAAATCTCAGGAGCATTATGCTAAGTATAAGAAGCCAGTCACAAAATTCTTCCATTTATGTAAAATTCCACTAACAGCCAAACTAAGCTGTGGTAACAGAATAAGAACAAGAGATTGACTCTGGAAGACAGGTCACTCAAGAGAGGTTGGGGAAAAGACACTCAAAGAGGTTGGAGGAAAAAAAAGAACTGGAATACGTATCATATATTTTTATATACTTTTAATTTTCACCCAAGGATATGTTGATTTTAGAGAGAGAAAGAGAGAAAGAATGTATGTGCATATCTTGATAGAGGTAAGTTACACAGGTGCATGTTTGTCAAAACTTAATTTAACACTTAAAATTTATGTCAGTTTGTAAATTATACCTCAAATTGTTTAAATATCATTTTTTAAATCCATAATAAAATCTCTATCAGCTCGCCATGCCTGTAGAGTTCTTACAGGTAAGCCTACTCTATTAGAATTTGGTTCCACAATTCGGCTGGTGGTGTAGACTTGGAGGGAAGCAAAGCACCAGTGGAAAGCGGGGTGAGGGGAGGGAGGGAGGGAGGGAAGGAAGTCTTCCAGTACATGCCCTAGAAGTCTAAATCCTGAAATACTCAAGACAATAATCCTGTATTACAAGCAAACCTTTAGTTAGCAGACTGGGAATAGAGAAAGGAGATCCTGGTTGATAGTAAGTCACCATGCATGCAAAACCAGAGACCACTCAAATTACTGAAAAAAAAAAAAAAGTTTAATAGTTTAAAGAAACTTTTATGTTATGTGTCTTTATAAGGCAACAATACTGTAAAACACGAGAGTCCTCAAAAAAAAAAAAAAAAACCCAAAAGAAAACAACAAACCCCAAACAAACAATTATTAAACTACAGCATGTTTTACAGTTATTTATTATTATGAAAGTTGTGACACATGCCAAGAAGCAGCACCTTGGAAACTAGTACTAAAAATGTAAATAAATACCTATGAAAGGATTGTGTCAAAAACTAATTTTAAAGGGATCTGATAAAATTGTACTAGAGGAAGCAGAATCATGGCACGATAAGCAAAGTTAAAGGTAGAGAACAGTCTTGAAAGTAAACCACTGATCATCTTTTCCTTCTCTGTATTCTATTTATCCAGTTTCTGCGTACACCATGATTTGCATTGCTCATAACTGTATTACTTTATACATGATCATTTTGTCACTCAGCTAGCCTAAATGCTAATGTCTTGAAGGCAGTATCCCTACACCTAGCAGAGTTGGGAGGTACTTACTAACCAAACAAGTTCTTCCTATATATTGTATTAAATGTTCCTCACAACAAGTAGGTCACAGCAGAAGGCATGTCACACCACTTAAGCAACCCTTCCAAACTAGCCCTAAAAGATGACTGACTCCAAAAGAAATTAAAGGAAAAAAACAACAACTTCTAAGTACGCACCTTACAAATTTAAAAAAAACTCTAAACAAGAGTTAAAACATCTTTTAAAAGATGCAATTATAATTTAGTGAAAATTTTTTTAAAAGAATGATGAACCTGCCTTAGAACCAGGTTTTAATAAAACCGTTGACTTGGAAGTTTGAATAAGAGTCATAATGTGTCATAAATGGGAACGTATGTAAAAAATTCATTTAGCCTATCAAGTATTCCTTGTTTTCTAACAAATACACTAGTGAAATGCTTAATTTAAAAGATAATTTATCTTAAATTACTTATACTTCAAAAACTATTATTTAAAACCAGTAAAGTGGGGCTACACTAATATTTTTGGCTGAATAAACAAGAAAAACTATTAAATCATGACAAAAATCGTTTTTATTCATTTCCCTGCAAAATATATTGTGGCATTACTAAATTGGCAAAGAAATAAACAGTAAGTTTTTAATTGACTGAACTGAGCAGACACAGAGATTTAAGCACAGTGACTGTCAAACTGAATGATAAAAGTAACATATTATTCTATTCAGAGGCTAGAGGGACATTAAGACAAAAGAACTTCTCTGTTACGAGAGGACAATAGCACTCTATGACTTTCCCTCCAGAAATACTCTATTTCATTATGCTAATAACCAATCTTAATTTTTAAATTAAGAATCAAATAGGCTTTGATTCAAAACATTAATATAGTACATAGTACTATATTAGTACATAGAAGGTTGCATAACCAAAAGCTCTGGTTACCAGCTAACATTTTCCTTGCCCTGACTGGTGTGGCTCAGTGGGTTGGGCTGCTTCCATAGTTCGGTTCCAGGTAGGGGCACACGCCTAGGCCAGGCCCCCATTTGGGGGAGTGTGAGAAGAACTGATCGATGTTTATCTCACACATTGATGTTTATCTCCCTCTCTTTCTCCCTCCCTTCCCCTCTCTCTAAAAATAATTTGACTAAAAGCAATGTAAGGTCTTTCAACTTGCCTAGCACTTGAGAATGCAGTTACTATAATTCAGCAGTCAGTTTAAACAAGCTGAGGTTTGGTTTAGGTCAGCAGAAAGATCTGCATTTCGACCACCCAATACATTGCCTTGCTGTAATCCACAGGTGTTATCTACGTGACAGAACCACCAATGACAACTACAGAACAAAACTTTAACAAAGATATGGATAAGTCACAAGCAAACAGAACAATTCATTTTAAAATCTCATCATTGGAACAGGAATCCTCCAAAATAAAAGAGGCCAACCAGTAATTTTAGGATTAAGGCAACTGAAAAGCAAAAGAATTGAAGAAGAATTCTGAGACTCATTGCATGTGACATTAGAGTTAGCAGTCTTATAATATCAAAGAGAAATTACTTATAATTTTCTCATGGATTAGCTAACTTTTATCCAACTGATAAGAATATGAATGGCATAGTTAATCAACAAAACTGAGCAGACCATGACTAAAACTGTACATGGTAAAATATGCTGCTGTCTAAAAACCGATCAGTCACCTCTTCTAGACAAAATTTCACTGTACAATATGTAGACACTGAATTTGACAGAAGCAAGTTTAAATAAAATCTAACAAATACCAAAGCTAAAATCTGCAAACTTAATTAAAAACAACATCTGATCAAATTGAAAGTTCGCTCTAAATGTGAAAGAAAAAGAATTGATCCTAATAAAAATGATGACTAAAAAGATACTGCGAAAAGAAAGTCTGAAAAAGCTTAATGTCATGATGTGGATAACTAACCAATAAACTTAACTGATTTAATGTAGTTTTCTACAGAAGATAATCTGATTAAAATTCATTAATGCTGGCATGACTAGTTAAAGTGGTTGTATTCCCAATATCCTTGGAGGGAAAATACGTCTACTGGGTCAAAATGATACTCAGTTAAAAAGATAAACTATTACTCTACGTAGGACATCAAAAACTGAGAATACCCCAGACAAGCAAAAAAAACGAAAGGAGTTTATCACCATTAAACCAAGTTTACATGAAATGTTAAAGTCTTTTTTGAATAGAAAATCAAAAGCCATACCTAGTAATAGGAAAATGTAAGAAAGGAGAAAACTGCACAGGTAAAACCAAATATTTAATAAATACAATAAATTAGACATTTAAAATGCTGCTATAAAGGTCAAAAGAGAAAAGTTTCAAACTTGCTCTGGTTGGTGTGGCTCAGCTGGTTGGAGCATCGTCCCATAACCAAAAGGTTTGCAGGCTCAATCTCCAGTCAGGGCACATACCTAGGTTGAGGGTTAGATCCCCAGTCTGGTTGCATACTGGGCAATGAAAAAATGTCCTTGGGTGAAGATTAAAAAACAGTATCAAACTTAACTCAAACTACAATAACTAGTTAGAAGACACAACAGACAAAAAGATCTAAAACATGACATCAATAACAAAGCACGGAATGGGGAGTAAAACTGTAGTCCTCATAGAATATATTTGAACTTAAACGCCTATCAGCTTAAAAGAGATTGCCACAGGTATAGAGTGATATATATAAGCCACGTGGTAACCACAAACCAAAAACCTATAAAAAATATACAAAGAAAAATGAGAAAAAACAAACAAAACACTAAAGAAAAATTGCAAACCACAAGGAAAGAGATCAAGAAGAAAAAAGGGAACAGAGAACTATAAAAACAACCAAGAAACAATTAATAAAATGGCAATAAGTACATACTTATCAATAATTACTTTAAATGTAAATGAGCTAAATGGTCCAATAAAAAAACATAGGGTGACTGAATGGATTAAAATCCATGATCCATCTGTATGCTGCTCACAAGAGACTCACTTCAAATCAAATAACACATACACACTGAAAGGGAAAGACTGAAAAATAATATTCCATGCAGCTAGAGATGAAAAGAAAATTGGGGTAGCAATACTCCTTTCAGACAAAATAGACTTTAAAACAAAAAATGTAAAAAATAAAAAAGGACAAAGAAGGTCATTACATAATTATAAAGGGCTCAAAGAAGAGGGATATTACAGTCCTAAGTATCTATGCACCCAACATAGGAGCACCTACATGTATAAAGCAATGATTAATGGACATAAAGAAAGAAATCCCCAGTAATATAATAATAGTAAGAGATTTTAATAACCCACTCACATCAATGGGCAGATCATCTAGGCAGAAAATCAGTAAGAAAATAATGGCCTTAAATGTCATATTAGACCAAATCAACTTAATAAAACATCTCTAGGACACTTCAACATGGAACACTGTCCAGGTAACTCACATATTAGACCACAAAGTAACTCTCAATAACTTAGAGAAGGTTGAAACCCTATCAAGTGTCTTTTCCAACCATAATGGCATGAAACTGGAAATCTACTTCTGGGAAAAATACACAAATACATGGAGAGTCAACAACATCCTACTAAACAACCAACAGATCAAAGAGCATATCAAACAAGAAATTTAAAAAAATCTTGAAAAAAAAATAAAAACACAACTTTTAAAAATGTATGGGATTCAGAAAAAGCAATTTTAAAAGAGAAGTTAATAGCTATACAGGCCTACCACAACAAGAGAATTCCCAAATAAACAATCTAAGTTTACACCTAAACAAACTACAAAAACAAAAACAAACAAGAAAAAGAAAAAAAGAAGAGAAAAAAAAAAAGTAAACAGAAAAATATACCAGTAAAGATGAGAGCAAAAATAAAATAGAAATCAAAGAGAAAAGAGAAATAAAGAAGAAACTAAGAGCTGATTCTTTGAAAAGATAAACAAAATTAACAAACCTTTAGCCAACTCTTCAGAGAAAGACAGCCCATATAAAATCATAAATGAAGAAGTTACATCTGATACCACAAAAACACAAAGAATCATTAAAGAATACTAAAATTAAATGCAAAGAAATCTGACAATCTAAAAAAATGAATAAATTTCTAGAACTATATAATCTTCCAAAACTGAACCAGAAATACAAAATCTAAACAAACTGATAACTAGCAAAAAAAATTTAAGTAGTTATCAAAAAGCTTCTAACAAAAATCCAGAAACAGACACCTTCAAAGGTGAATTCCAACAAACATTTAAAAAATTAATACTTATCCTTCTTAACCTATTTTTAAAAACTGTGTCGTTGGTTCAATTCCCAGTCAGGGCACATGACTAGGCTGCACGTCAGGTCCCCAGTTGGGGGTGTGAGTGAGAGGCAACCACACAGTGGTATTTTTCTCCCTCTCTTTCTCCTTTCCCCTCTCTCTACAAATAAATAAACAAACAAGCAAGTAAATAAATTTAAAAAAAAAAACTGAAGAGGAAGGAATATATCCAGATTCATTCTATAAAGCCAGCATTACCCTAATACCAAAACCAGGCAAACACATTACAAAAAAAGAAAATTACTGGACAATATTCTTGACACAGATGCACAAATTCTCAATAAAATATTAGGAAATCAGATTAAACAGTACATCAAAGGAATTATACACCATTACCAAGTGGGATTAATCCCAGGGAGATGCAAGGATGGTTTAACACCCATTGATCAACTTGACACAACACATCACATTAACAAAATAAAGTGTAAAAACCATACAATCATCTCAATAGATGCAAAAAAGCATTAGACAAAATTTAACATCCTTCTATGATTAAAACTCTCAACAAACAGTACAGAAGGAAGATATCAACATAATAAACGCTATTTATGACAAACTGACGGCTAATGTCATACTCAATAGTGAAAAACAGAAAGGAACATGACAAGGAGGTCCACTATCACCACTTCAATTCAAGATAGTATTGAAAGTCCTAGCCACAGCAATCAAAGAAGAAAAATAAATAAAAGGCATCTGAGTCTGAAGAAGTAGTAAAACTCTCATTACTTACAGGTGACATTATACTATATGTAGAAAACCCTAAAGACGCCACCAAAAATATTATTAGAATAAACAAATGCAGTAAAGTTGTAGGCCACAGAATCAATATACAGGAATCTGTTACACTTCTATACACCAACAACAAACAATCAAAAGGAGAAATCAAGAAAACAATTCCATTAAAAAGCACAGAACATCTAGAAATAAGTTTAAGCAAAGAGGTAAAATACCTGTGTTCTGAAAACTATAGACACAGAAGAAGGAAACTGAACAAGATACAAATAAATGGGAGGATGTGCCTTGCTCATGGATTAGAAGGATTGATATTGCTAAAATGCTCTTCCTACCTAAAACAATATACAGATTCAATGCAATCCCTACTCAAATACCAATGGCATTCTTCTCAGAATTTTAAACAACTATTCCTAAAATTTATATGAAACAAAAAAGAATAGCCAAAGAAAGCTTGAAAAAGAACAGAGTGGGAGGCATCACGCCCTCTAAAGTCAAACTATACTACAAAGTTACAAAAATCAAAACTATGGTACTTGCATAAAAATAGATATATTAGATCAACAGAATAAAATAGAGAACCCAAAAATAAATCCACACTTATACAGTCCATTAATCTACATCAAAGGAGACAAGAATACACAGTGGGGATAAAGACAGTCTCTTCAAAAATTGGTATTGGGAAATCTAGATAGAAACATGCAAAAAGAATGACATTGGACATTTTATTCTACCATACACAAAAACTCAAAATGGATTAAAGACTTAAATATAAGCCCTAAAACCATAAAACTCCTAGAGGAAAACATAAGCAATAAACTCTTAAACATCTCTCTCAGCAATATATTTTTGATTTTCTTTCCAAGCAAGGAAAATACAAGAAATATTAAAAAATGGTACTACATCAAACTAAAAAAACTTTTGCACTACAAAGGAAACCATCAACAAAACAAAAAGTGAATCTACTGAATGGAAGAAGATATTCCCAATGATACATCTGATAAGAGATTAATATCCAAAATATGTAAGGAACTCATACAACACTCACACGCACACGTGCGCGCGCACACACGCACGGACTCCAATTAAAAAATGGGCAGAGGACTTGAACAGATATTTCTTCAGAGACAATAAAGATGGCCAAGAGACATATGAAAAGATGCCCTACATCACTAATCATCAGGAAAATGCGAATCAAAACCATAGTGAGAGAATACCTCACACCTGTCAGAATGGCTATCATCAATATGTCAACAAGCAAGTGTTGACAAAGATGTGGAAAAATGGGAACCCTCAGTGCACTGTCGGTGGGAATGCAGACTGGTGCAGCCACTGTGGAAAGCAGTATAGAGTTACCTTAAAAAATTAAAAATGGGCCCTGCTCTGGCCAAATACCTCAGTTGGTTAGAGTAAGCGTCTTGATACACCAAGGTTGCACGTTCAATCCCTGGTTAGGGTACATACAAGAATCAACCAATGAATGGATAAATAAGTGGAACACAAATCAATGTCTCTCTCTCTCTCTCTCTCTCAAATCAATAAATTTTAAAAAGTTAAAAAAAAAATAAAAAGTAAAAATGGGCCCTGACTTGTGTGGCTTGGTTGGGCATTGTTCCACAAAGCGAAAGGTTGCCAGTCAGATTCCCAGTCAGGACCCATGCCTGGGTTGTGAGTTTGGTCCCCAGACAGGCAGTATGAGAGGCAACCAATTAATGTTTCTCCCTCACATTGATGTTTCTCTCCCTCTCTCTCCCCCTCCCTTCCCCTCTCTCTAAAAATAAATAAAATCTTTAAACAAAATTAAAAATGGAACTGCCTTATGATTCATTGATTCCACTTCTGGAAATTTATCTGAAAGAATGCAAAACACTAATTTGAAAGAATATATGCTCCCCTATGTTCACTGCAGCATTGCTAGCAATAGCCAAGAGATGGAAGCAACCTGGATGTCCATCAACAGATAAATGAATAAAGATGATGTTGCATGTATGTATACACAGGGCAGAGCAAATAGTAGGTTTACAGCTGTGAGTACAACCGAATCTCATTTAAAAAACCCTTAAAAGCATTAAAATCATTCTATCCAATATAAATAACTGCAAATTGTAGTCAAAAACATCAAAAGCAAGGTTGATAGTATAGACTTTGAAATTGACAAAAGAATCTTAAAAATACCAAAATGCTAGAAAAATCATAAAATAACTTTTGAAAAGATTGTAAAGATATCAGAAAATGCTGGATAAAACAAAATGATTTTTCAAAGGACTAATTAAATCAGAATAAACTGAAAAGTTCTTTCATGATAATGCAATTTTGTCCATGTGCATTAGAAAATTATTTTTCTGAATATGTTGATACAAAGAATTGGTAAACTTGACAATGTAGCATATAGATTAATTGACCTAGAGCCAGTATATTTGTAGAACAAATTCCTAGAAATTAAATGGCTGGATCAAGCATGGTATGTGTAATTTTTAGCCTTGATGACATTGCCAAATTGTCCTTTAAAAAGTTCCACCCATGTATACTCTAAGATCTATTTTAATTCTTCCCAATTTAAAATGAAAATACTGGACTCACTGTTATTTTAAATTTGTGCTTTTAAAAATCTTAGAGTGTATGTATTTTATAATGGAAAAAGTTCTTTAAACTAATTAAAATATAAAAAACATGAAAGATATTTATATAATGCATTTTTAAATTATAAGAAACAGCTATACACTAATAAGAACAATGTAAAAACAAGTTCACATATTAATAAGAAATCAAGATAACATGCAAAAAATGAAAATGCTACTTATTTTAGGATTTAGGGATTTCGAGTTTTTTTCATTGCTTAAAAAAATTTTTCTCCAGTGTTATTATCATGCTGATTTTCTGTTAACAAAAAGTTCTGGTGGCCTGAGAGTAAAAAAAAAAAAAAAAAAAATCACAGCTTTTTATGCCACCCAGGCTTTTTATTTCCTCTCAATGGCCCACCCAATTTTCAGTTGCCCAGTTCCAAAATTTGATCATGATCTGTGATTTAACACTCTCCTCCTGTCTCTAAACCCTGGTCATTAACTCCTATTGCTTATATTCCTTTAATAACTTTCTCGGACATGCCCTTTCATCTCCAATTCAATTGGATAATTAATATAATTTTCTAAGTGAAATCTCTTTCCTCTAGAATCCAATTTGTACACAGTTCTTTTGGATTAAAACTTCCCTTCAGACCAGTGAGTCTCAAAGCTGATCGTGCATACAAATCATGAGTATCTCGTTAAAAATGAACGTTCTGATTTTGTAGGTCTGAGGTGGGGCATTAAATTCTGCATTTCTAGCAAGCTCCCAGGTGTGCTAATGCTTTAACTTCATCCTTCAAGTGCCTCTTCAGATTAAGATCCTTTAAATCAGCTGCTACCCTGCTGCTCGAATTTAAATTCTCTTGTGGTGCTCCGGAACCCTCTCTCTCTCTGCCTGTGTAGTACTGCAGAACCCACAGTACAGAACTCACAGAATGCCCTTCACATCTCCTTCCTACAGGCCACACACATGTGGTTAGCAGTCCCCTTACACAGATAACATTCTCCAGTTCCATTTCAACTCTTTCCCACTCCACCTACCACTCATTCAAGTATTATCTTTTCACAAAACCACACAGATTAGTCCTGTCTAAATTCTTTAATCTTTTCCTAAATTCCTATAATACTTCTCCATTAAGCATCTGGTATCTGCTGCGCTATACTGTTAGAACCATTAGAGGTGTTCATCTTGTGTCCCATGAAGTGCTTTGAGGAGACAAATCTTGTTCCCATTTCATGCCTAGCAATATGCTTAGCATATAATTTCTAACTTCCTAAGTTTATCCAGAAAATCATGCTGTGTGGGTACCTTCTGAGTAGTAAAATTTCAAGGTCAATCTGCCACTACTACAAGCACAAACGACACAGCTAAGATAAAAACTAGTCACTATTTAGAACAGCGGTTCTCAACCTGTGGGCCGCGACCCCTTTGGGGGTCGAACAACCCTTTCACAGGGTCGCCTAAGACCATTGGAAAACACATATATAATTACATATTGTTTTTGTGATAAATCACTATGCTTTAGTTATGGTTGGGGGTCACCACAACATGAGGAACTGCATTAAAGGGTCGCGGCATTAGGAAGGTTGAGAACCACTGATTTAAAACAAAGAATATTAAATTTTTAAAACTTTACAAAATGTCAAATGAGACATAAGACATGAAAATAAAGAAATAATGGGAGATAAAGAATTCTATGGGGAAGAAATAAAAATAAAGCAATTGTCAATGATGCTATACAAACCGATAATAAGGAACGTGAACCACTAGAACAGATAGGGCAGGGCGCAGAGGGGAAGTTGCATAAAGAGAGGTAGGTGGTATTCCAATAAACTAGGCAGATTCAAAAATAAGTGGAACACATATTCTTCCCAAGTGCCCTTGGATCATTCAGCCAGATAAGCAATATTGTGGGCCATAAAACAAACCTTAAAATTTTTCAAAGAACTACTACTGTAACAATATAATCAATAAAATATACTTAAAAAAATTTTTTTTCAAAGAACTGAAATCATACAGAGTATATTCTCTGACCGTAAGGATTACAGCTAGAATTCAATAAAATTCCACATACCTGGAAACTTAAGAACATACTAATGAATAATCCATGTGCCAAACAGGAAGTCTCAAAGAAAAAATTTAAAATATATACAGCTAAGAAAAATGAAAATACGACATATTAAAATTTGTCAAATGCTGTGAAAGCAGTACCCAGAGTTAAATTTGTAGCATTAAATGCTTTCATTAGAGAAAAAAGGTTTTTTAATTCATTGATTTATTTTTAGAGAGAGAGAGAAACATCCATTTGTTGTTCCACGTATTCACGCAGTCATTGGTTGATTCTTGTACATACCCTGACCGGGGATCAAACCCCAAACATTGGCACATCAGGACAACACTCTAACCACCTGGGCTACCTGGTCAGGGCAGAAAGGTCTTATATCAATAATCTTAGCTCCTACCTCAAGAAACTACAAAAAGAAGAGGAAAATAAATTCAAAGCAAGCAGAAGTGAGGAAAAAATAAAGGGCAGAGATCAATAAAACTAATACAAAAACAGAAAAAGTAATGAAACAAAAAACTGGTCCTTCATGATAAAAAATGAAATTAACCTCTAGTAAGACTAACAAAGATAAAAAGGGAAAAAACAGTGATCATAAATACGAGAATGAAATAGATCAGCACTACAGATTCCACAGCCATTAGACAGGTAATAATGAAATACTAAGAATAATTTTACTCATAAATTCAACTTAGAACAAATGGACCAATTCTTCAGAAACCATGTATTACCCAAACTCAATCAAGTTTAAACAGATCAACCTGGCCAGGCGCCTCCGTTGGTTGGAGCACTGTCCCATACACAGAAAGGTTGCAGGTCTGATCCTCGGTCGGGGCAAGTACGGGAGGCAACCAATTGCTGTTTCTCTCTCACAGAGATGTTTCTCTCTCTCTCTCTTTCTCTCTCTCTCTCTCTCTCGCTCTCTTCCCCTTATTCTCTCTCTCTAAAATGAATAAACATAAGAAAAAATTTTTTTAAAAACAAAGATGAAACTGATAATCTAAATAGTCCTATGACCATTAAACACTGTAAACTGAATTCGTAGTTTAAAAACTCAGGAAAAAGAAATCACCTGGCCCAGACGGCTTCACTGGAGAATTTTATCAAAAATTTAAAGGGTTAATTCTACTATTACACTCTCTCTTCCAGAAAAGAGGAGGGAATGCTTCCCAAGTCATTTTATGTGGCCAATATTACTCTGGCACCAAAATCAGACAAATGCGGTACCAAAGAACAAAAACTTCAAACCAATATTTCTCAGGAACTTAAGATGCAAAATCCTTAACAAAATATTAGTAAATTAATCCAGCAATAAATAAAAAGATTATTGGGATTTATTCTAGGTAAGCAAGACTGATTCAACACTTGAATATCAATCAAGCCCTGGCCAGGTAGCTCCATTGGTTAGAGTGTTGTCCCTATGTACCAAGGTTGTGGGTTCAATTCTAGTTCAGGGCACATACAAGAATCAACATATTAATGCACGAATAAGTAAAAACAACACATCAATGTTTCTCTCTCTCTCCCCTTCCTCTTTCTCTCTAAAATCAATAAAAAAATTTTAAATAAAAAAAGAAAACTAATCAATTTAACTTATCAAAGTGATAAAGAAGAGAAATTACATGAGTCTATCAACTGACAGAAAAAGCATTTGACAAAATTCACAATAAAAGTCCCTATAAACTAGGAATAGAGGGGAACGTCCTCAATTTAATAAAGGACATCCATAAAAATCCCACAGCTATCATCACAACTTAATAGTGAAAACTAATGCTTCCTCCCCTAAGCTCAAATACAAGACCTGGGTGGCTGTTCTCATCAATCTTATTCAACACAGTTATGGAAGCTCTAGCCAGCAAATAAAATAAGAAAAGGAAATAAAAGGCTAACAGATTGGAACACAAGAAAAAAAAAATCTGTCCCTGTTTGCAGATGGCATGACTTTCTACCTAGAAATATTGAGAAACCTACCAACAAATACCCTAGAATAAATGAGTTCTAAAAGGTCACAACATACAAGGTTAATACACAAAAATCAATCACATTCCTATATACTAACAATATGTGAAAACCTAAATTACAAATATAACGCCACTTACAGTTACTCCAAAGAAAATGAAATACTTAGGTATAAATCTAAAAAAATTCACGGGATCTATATATTGAAAATTATAAAATGCTGATGAACAAAATCAAAGATCTAAATAACTGGAGAGACCATGTTCACTATTTGGAAGGCATAACACAGTGAAGATATTGCTACTCCCCAAATTGATCCACAGGTGCAATGTAATTCCTGGCAAAAATCCCAGAAAGATTTTTTGCAGGTATAGATATAAGCTTATTCTCAAATTTGTGTGAAAAGGAAGAGGTCCTACGAGACCTAAAGCAAATTTGAAAAATATGAATCAAGTGGTAGGAATTACTCTTCCTGATGTTTCAGCTTACTACTTAGCAACAGTAATCAAAACAGTGTGGTATCGATGAAGAGAGAGATATACAAATGAATGGAACAGAATAGAAAACCCAGAAACAGGTTCACACAAATGTACCCAACTGATTTTTGACAATAGCACACAAATAATTCAATAGAGAGAAGTCTTTCAAACAGATGGTGGTGGAGCAAATGGACTTGAAAAAGAAAAAGAAAAAAAGAAAAAAAAAGAACCTCAACCCAAACCTCATATTTTATGCAAATATTAGCTCAAAATGGATCACAAACTTAAATGTAAAATGTAAAACTATAAAATTTTTAGAAAAACAAAACAAAACCAAACCAGAATCTTCAAGACTTTGGACTGGAGCCTTAAGAGTTCTTAAGGCTTGACACAAAAGGCACAATACATAAAAGAAAGAACTGATATATTCAGTCTTGCCAAAATTAAAACCTTTTGCTCTGAAGAACCCTAATGAAGAGGATGAAAAAAGCTACAAACTGGGAGAAAATATTTGCAAACCACATATATGACAAAGAAATTATATCTGGAATATATAAAGAACACAAAGCTCAATAGCAAAAAAAAAAAAAAATCCTATTAGAAAATGGCCAAGAGACATAAACAGACATTTCACCCAAGAGGATATGAAGACAGCCAATAAGGAGATGAAAAAATGTGCTATATTTTTAGCCACAGGGAGTGCAAATTAAACTACAAAAGGATATCATTTACACAACTATCTGAATGACTACAATAAAAAACAAGGATATCACCCAACCTAAGCAGAATGCAGAGAAACTCATACAAACTTTGTGGGAATACAAAATCATATAGCAACTTCAGAAAATAACCTTGCAGTTTTAAAAAAACTAAATATGCACTTACCAGATGACCCAGCATTGTGCTCTGGGGCATTTAGCCCAGAGAAGCAAACTTATGTCCACACAAAAGTCTGCACACAGCTCCATCAGTAAGAGCCAAAAAACTGAAAACAATGCAAATATCCAACAGGTAAATGGCTAAACAAGATGTGGGATATCCACCCCATGAAATACTACTCAGCAGTTTAAAAGGAAAACATATACACAATACAGGTGGAATAAAAAATTTTTCTTATGGACTGATCTCAACCTCAGTCTACCTACACAGACAACAGAAATCCTTAAAGCTTAGGAGGAACCAAAAGGTAAAGACAATATTCTGAAATCCAGAAAATTGACGAGTAGCAAAATTTTGTTTCTGTCTATCAGTCTATCAAAAGTTATCCATCTAGGAATGTGAATTTAGTGAGCTCACTTTTCTTCTTTGTTCCCACAATCCTATTATTTGTATTTTCAGGATTCTTTTCTCCCTAGATATCTGCTTTTCTCAAGTCCTTGTTTATAAAACCTTTTTATCAAATCCAATCATTAAAAAAAAAGAAAAAGACTCAAGCTTGTTGGCCCAAACATTTTTACTTCTGTACACTCTTCTTGTGACTGTGCTTTTATACAATTTTCAACACCACAGTATGTGCTGTGGACATTCTGAGTAACAATAATAAGTTATTTTCAAATGCCTAACAAATTCATTTTTGTTAATGCCCTTACGGTAATAACATAACATGGATTACTTTGGAATATATTTTGGAACTCAGAAGTAAACATCGCCCCTTAAATAGTCCACAGCTCCCAAATAATCAGTTGTTCACTTAAAAACTACTCAGATCTAAGCCATATGCCACACAGTTCAAGGCTTAACCCTAAGAAGCATTCATTGAACCCAACAGAAATCTTTTTGTCAACAGATCAAAAAAGGTAATAAAAATACAACCATAAACTTAAATCTTTCAAGTATTATAACATGAGTGGGGGAAAGAGCAGTAATGGCTGCTAAGGTCCAAGTTTATAACATTTATAAAGCCTGTGTCAGCAGAGTGAGTCCATGCAGGCATTTTTGCTTATTTATTTGTTTACTGAGTTTTATGTTCAAAAAGACAAAATCTCTTTTCTCATATGTAAAATTTTCTATCCATTTTCTTTTTTACCATATACAAATTGCCATTACTTTAAGTTTTGAAATTAAATGTTAGTAACAGAAAAACTCTAAAATTTATTATTAATAGTGCTAATATTAACAAGTAAATTAAAAAATGCCCTGGCCAGGTAACTCAGTTGGTTTGAGCATCATCCCGACATGCCAAGGTTGGGGTTCGATCCCCAGTCAGAGTACATAGAAGGAGCAACCAAAGAATGCATAAATAAATAGAACAACAAATCGATATTTCTCTCTCCCCACCTTCCACTTTGAAAGGTAATCAAAGAAAAACTCACTGGAGAACATTCACCTTCAAAGAATGTAAAGAGATTAAGTTCTTTTTTGCCAACCAATCTCCAAGTTTTTTTACATGTAGTACCATATAACACCTTTAGAAATCATTAGCATTATGACAAGCACATTTGACGTACAATACCCAAATCTTTAAATTCCTCATAATTCTACGAATGACTACATCTCCTCTTTGTATCAATTTCCCTTTTACTCTCATGTTGGAAGCTTTATTAACAAAAGTAAAAGCAACTCACATCAAAGCCTTAAGAATGGGTTGCAGGCTCTGACCGGCATGGCTCAGCTGGTTGAGCGTCATCCCGCAAAGCAAAAGGTCACCTGTTGGATTCCAGTCAGGGCACATGCCAGGGTTGCATGCCAGGTCCCCGGTTGGGGGGCACGGGAGAGGCAACTGATTGATGTCTCTCTCGTTCTCCCTCCCTTCTCCTCTCTTAAACATAAATAAATAAAATCTTTTAAAAAAAAAAGAAAAAAAGAATGGGTTTCAGAATACCTGAAGAAAATGAAGAGTATAAAATACTAAGTTAGCCCTGACAGGTATAGCTCAGATGTTAGGGCACCATCCCACAAAGCAAAGGCGCTGGTTGATTCCGGTCAGGGCACATGCCTGGCACAAGGGCTCAGTCCTCAGCCGGGGCATGCAGGAGAGGCAACCGATCAATGTGTCTCTCACACACCAATGTTTCTTTCCCTCTCTCTCTCCCTCCCTTCCCCACTCTCTAAGAATAAATAAAATTTTTAAAAACCTTTAATAAAATACTAATTTAAATAGAGTCAAAATCTTAAGAAATACAACCTTTGCATCTGGAAGTAAGGAAGAACGCAGAGGGTACGAGTGGAAGGACACTAAACCTGGCAGGGGTTAGGGGCAGAGCAAGGGGTGCTAAAGGAGGTTAGAGGTAGCAGCAAAATAACACCCTCTATCAAGAAAGGGTGGTCCAGTCTTCCACTCAAAAGCAACTTTTTGCAAGACCACCCAACTCACACCCTCTCTTTGCAATTTCCTCAGGAATAAAGGTGTCAAGTCTTCCTGTTCTAGGGTGGAGGGTTAATGAGAAGGGGAAGGCCATGAACTAACCCTAACGACTCCTTGCCTGCTCATAAAAACTGGCATAATCAAAGCCTGCATTAAAAGATGCCTTCCAAGCAAAGGAGAGTTAGTAAAATAAAACAGAATACTCTCTAATATTAACTCATGAAATTTTCTAAACGTGGAACAAAATCTCTCGCCATCTGACTTGTTTTCAAAGGATCATTCTGACAGCTGTGTAATAGACCATAGAAAAAAGAGTAAAAGCAGGAAAATCAATTAGAAGGCTATTGCAATTATCCAGCAAGAGATGATGGTAGCTATGGAAATGGCAAAAATTGGGTAATTCCGGGTATGTTTTAAAGGTAGAGCAATAATTTCCTGACAGAAAGAAGGAGTGTGAAATGTGAGTGCAACAAAATCAAACATGACTCCAAGGTTCCTGGCCTGACCAATGTGAAGCCACCAACAACTGTGATGAAGAAGGCCACGCATGTGGGTGGAGCAGCTATGAGAGGGCAGATGTGGGAGGGAAAGGCAAGACTATTCTGGACACGCTGAGTTTGAGATCCTTAGAGTGGAGATAATAGGTAGGCAACTAGATATACAAATCTAGAGTTCTGGAGAGTGGTCTGAACTAGAGAAATAAATTTAAGAGTCATCAACATTTAGAAGATATTCAAAGCCACGAAACTAGCAGAAATCACAAGGTGGTCAGGGTAGACAAGAGAGGATAATCAAGGACGACTCCCTGGCATATTCCAATGATAGAAGCAGGCAAAAAGGAACATCTTCCAAGGACAACTGAGCAGCAGCCAATGAGTTTTCAGGAAAACCAGGGGATGTGGTGTCCGAAAAAGCAGGTGAAACAAGTATATCAAAGGAGAAAATAACTTCATCAAATGGGCATTGATCACATAAGACAAAGAACTGATGAGATTTAATAAGGTCATTGCTGGGAGACCTGAACAAAAACAATCTTGGTAAAATGGTAGGAACAAAAGCCAGACTGGAACAGGCATAAGTGAGAACATAAGAAAACAAGAGTAAGTGTACTTAGACAATGATTAAAAGGGGTTTTGCAGCAATGGCCATAGAGAAAAACAAGTAAGAGTGATCAAGAGAAGATACTTTTGATTAAAATAACAGCACGTTTGCATGCTGACGAAAATGACCCAGAAGAGAAGGGAGAACTGATGATGTACAAAGAGAGGGGAAAATTACTAGGGCAACGTCCAGAGTAAGTGAAAGGGGATGGGATCTAATGCACCAACCAGAGGACCTGGGATTCGGAAAAAGCAGAAACAGCTAACCTATAGCCACGAAGGCAAGTGGGGTCTGGGAGGCAGATTAGCAGGTACACAAGGTGTGGTGACGGAGTCTGTAAATGCTCTTCTGACTGCTTTTCTTTTCTCCATGAAGTAGAAAGCAGGCTTATAAACTCAAAGCGAACATGAGGAGAGCAGCTGAAAGTTTAAAAGACAAGAGACAAATCCATCTAGGAGTGGAGAACTGAATAAATTAGGAAATGTACTATGATTGCCAGACAATGTTAAGGGCCACCTGAGGTTTCTAACCATGAATTTAAAGCGTGAGTGGTCATATTGTTGCCTTTTTTCTCAGTCACTTGCTACTGAAAGACTTTGATGTAAGTAGGGCTGAGATTTTGCCAACTAAGTATTAAGAAGAAAGGAGCAAGGGGGTTGAGAGCATACTGAGGGGAATGGATACGGTAACTGACAGCTAGGTAATGAGTGTACCCTACGTGCGGAGGGAAGAAAGGCAGGTAAGGGGGCAGGTACAGTGGAGAGGGAATAGGATCCGTGGACTGGAGGTCCCAGTGACAGTAAAAGATTGCTGAGCTGGGGTAGTAGGTAGAGTGAGCTGAGAATATAGACGGTAGTCAGGAAAGGGCTGCATGAATTGAAAATCACGGAGGGTTCAATATATTGGTAAGAACAAAGTGTAAAATATGATCGTAGAGTGAGTGGCTGAGGTGAGGGGGAGAGCAAGATGACCAGAGAAGAGGCATTTTAGAACTTAGGAGGCCGCAGTATGGGAAGTACTATAGATAGTATACGTGGAAATTACCAAGAATTCAAAGATGCACAGAGTACGAATGACAGTGAGCTAGGAGCTAACACAGTCAGGGAAAGATAATGAGGAACCCAGGGTGCAGTAAACGCCAGCAAACATGAGCGTTTCTGGACAGTATAACCTGTTAACAGACAAGATTTAGGGAGAAGAGAAGGTTGGAAGACATCTGCCCCGTTTCCAGGCCCAGTGGAACCAGTCTCCCTCTCAGACGCCAATTCAGTGGAGGCTGGAATGGGAAACGCAGTCTTCAATTTCAGTGCATGGAACTCCCTGCTGACCCTTGATGGTGGCATATAAGAAAAAAATGAAAAATTTAATAGCCCACACAGGGGAACCCTAATTCAAAATAATTCCAGAAAGGCCAGTTCTTTGATTACCCCTCCAACACCTGACCTGTGTTTCCAGCTTGATAAAGTAATTACTGAAAACATATGTCTAATACTTAGACATAAAAGAATATATAGAGCTCTGGCTGGCGTGGCTCAGTGGATTGAACACCATCCTGCAAACCAAAGGGTCACGGGTTCCATTCCCAGTCAGGACACATGCCTGGGCTGTGGGCCAGGTCCCCAGTTGGGGGTGTGCGACAGGTAACCAACCGATCATGTATCTCTTGCACACTGATGTTTCTCTGCCTTTCTTTGTCTCCACCCCTCTCTCTAAATGTAAATAAATAAATAAAAATTTTTAAAGGTGAGGGTACAGGGGAAAGGTGTCTTCAGAAAAATGGAAAGTAGCGTAAACATCCAGGGAAAAAACGGGGACACAGGAAAATTTTGCTGATGATGGAGAGAACTGAAAAGATAGGAATCATTCAGAACATTGTTAAGGATTAAGGTGGGAGACATGGAGTGTCACCTGAAAGACTGATAGTGACTGACATAAAAAGGGATGAAAATATAATAAGATTAGTCCTGATGGACTTCAAACAAGTAATAGTGTCAAGGCTATGAGTGTTGGTGCAAGGAATGAGGTATCAGAAGCTCCTGTCGGTAGAACACAAGAGCCAGGGAAAGCATGTTCTTAGCCTCCCCCTTAATGATGGCTTGCAAGGGAACTCTAATGTACTAGTAAAGTTGTTGTAGAATTTTTTAAAATTAATAATACAAAAAAATTAGAGCTGTGTCTCACATCTAATGAGCACTCAAGATAAGCTTTTATTAGCGAGTCAAATGTAAAATATAATTATTGTAGCAAAAAAAAAAAGATACATCTTACATTTTCCTTCCCACAGCAAATAGGTTTCCCAAGTGACCTCTAAGAAAACAAGTATCAAAATGGACTCAGAAAACTCATTTGAGAAAGAAGAGGAAGTCTCTGAGGTCAACTTTTATGTAGGGTCCATCAGGCTCAGAAAATTGGCTCTCCTCCAAAAAGTAGCACCACCAGCCCTTGACTTGATTTCTCCATCCACCTAACTTCAATGGTAAAATAATATATTCATTCAAAAACCATATCTGAGCACCTATTATGTACCAAGGACTATTCACAGAACGTAGGATACATCAGGAAACAAACATCCCTACCCTAGTAGATGGAGACCAACGACAAACAGTATACAGTATTCCCTCACTTATCGCGGGTATTACATTCTAGACCCTCCCCCCCGTTAGGTGAAAATCTGCGAAGTGGGAACCTTACATTTATTTTAGTATTTATATATATTTTAAGGCTTTATAAACCCTTCCCACACACTTATAAACCATTCCCAGTCCCTTATTAACCTTTCCCACTCCTTATTAACTGTTTCCACATTTTTATAAACACTACTTATGTTCTTAAAAATATTCTACACTCTTAAACCTACGTAACTTTAACAACATATGTACACAGAACCGCAAAATCCCGCGATTTAGCGAAAAATCTGCAATAAATAATGAAATATAATATTTTTTAAAATCCTGCAATACAGTGAGGGCGCGATAAGTGAACTGTGATACAGAGAGGGACTGCTGTAACTATAATGAATAAGTGGTTTATATGTTTGAAGATAAGTATTATAGAAAAAAAGTGAAACAATATGAATAATAGGGCGAGGAACCTGGATTTTAACCATAAATAAATAGTCAGGGTGGTCCTAGTGAAAACTATATCATTTGAACAAAGGTCTGAAGAAGTTGAGATAGTTTTGTGGATATCTGGAAAATTGTTCTCTAAGCAGAGAGAAAAGCCAGAGCAAAGGTTCTAAGACCTCTTCATTTAGTTCTTGCCATTACTTGGCAATAATTTTATTGTTAACTTCTTTTTTTCCTATTTCTTCTCTTTCAGCCTCTAATCCTACCCTCTTCTCCCCTTTAGTGGTGGATGATTATAGCTAACATTTGTCAAACATTTACCACACACCAAGCATTATTCTAAGTGGTTTTTAAAAGATTAAATAATTTAATTCTTACAACAGATCTATAAAATAGGTGCTACCATTGCTTCCATGTAGAAAACTGAGACGCAAAAAGGTTAGGTTATTTCTGCTCAGGTTGGTGGAATAGGTAAGTAAATACAGCTCACCTCCTTGTACAACCACATCAAAATTGCAACTAACTTACAGAACCACCATCACTCAGAACCATCAGAAATTGAGTTGAATGCAAGTCTGACAACTATGGAATTAAAGAAATCACATCCATCCAGACTGGTAGGAGGGGCAGAGACACGGGACAGGCTGGTCCCACAGCCACGTGTGGTGGGTAAAAATTTAGCAGGGATACCTCAGGAACTAGGAGTCTCAGCCTCACACCAGGTCCCCAGCCCAGGGTTCCAGTGCCAGGAATATAAGTCCCCATGACTTCTGGCTTTAAAAACCAGTGGGGATTGAGTCGGTGGAAGGAACTCCTGGAGTCCCAAGCAGTTCCTCTAAAAGAACCCACACATGGACTTACTCAGACTCACTCCCTCTGAGCTCCAGCACCAGGGTCGCAGCTTGAAAGGCATCATCCGTGGTGTACAGGGAGAAACTGAAGTGTCTGGCATGAAGGTGGGAGCTTAGGGACAGCTTTCTTCCAGACAGATAGGTGGACAGAGTCCATCGACCCTTTTCTGAACCCTCCCCCGACAGAGCTACAGAGCTGGCAGGTGGATGCCATATCTGAGACTTCATCAACTTGCTAACACTGTTTGCCTTGCCCTGGAGATCCCGAGACTCTGTCTCATCCAACTTATGGGCCCACCCTAGCTGCTTTTCCATATGAGTGGCTGGTCTTGGCTCATGCTTCACAACTTCCTAAATCCTATCAAATGAGCAACAGCCAGCCTCAGTGAGCACCCCACCTCCCCAAACTCTTGCTAAGTGGCCTCAGGCCCAGCACTAGCAGCAGCCGGCCTAGACTCACTGCTTGGCTTCGCCTAGGACTCTCCAAGCCCAGCACAAGTAGCCCCCATCTCAGACTGCTTTAGAGCCCAGGCAGGGTGGCCCAGGCAAAACACTGGTATGAGCTGACCTTGGCCTGAACCACCTGGAAAAGCCCAGAGCCTGCACACCCACTGGACAGCTACAGGCCATGTTGGAGCACCGCCACCCTGCCCCTGCACAGCTGATCTTTCACAGAGGGTGGAGGTAGGTGGTCAGCGGTCACAGCCCATCCTTGCAGCTGACTGGCCTGGGTAAATCCCTCCCATTGACTTGCCAACAGCAATCAAGGCTCAACTATAAGAGAAGGATGTACTCGGCTCACACGAAGGGTGCACCTTGAGTACCCAGCTTGGGTGATAGGAGAGGACGTCCCACTGGACCCTACAGAACTCCTACTACATTAGGCCACACTACCAAGACAGGGAGTCATAGTAGCTCTACCCAATACATAGAAACAAACACAGGGAAGTTGGGTGGAGAAGGCAAATGGGGAAAAACTGGGGCAAGTGTAATAGCATAAACAGTGAAATATTTTTAACTCAAAAAATAAAAAAGATTAGGCAACTTTCCCTAAGACTAGAAAGTTAGCAAGTAGCAGACCCTAAAACAACATTAGAGTAAGTCTTGTCTACTATAAAACTTAACAACATGCAGCACAAACTATGTCAAGTCTTCTCATCTCTAACACGTACATAGAATCTCTCCCGTAACTATGAAAGCTGCTACTATTGTATAATGTCTTCTTGCTGTTTTACCAGTCGTTTTCTAGAGTGGTCTTTACCTACAATCTCCACTTACTACCTTCCTTAACCTCCCCCAATTTGATTTACATCTCCAATTACATCCCCAGTCTATAAATTTGCTCTAATGTAGTTAGTAACCATCACACCACAAGCCAAAGAGCTTTATGGATTCTCATTCTCCTTGACTGTTCTGTTAGACTATGTCAATTCCTTTACTTCTTCAAACAGAAGCAATACCACGCTGGATCTTCCTATCCCTGTTTGTAATTTCTCTCTCCTGGTAAATCTCTTCCTTTGTTTTCTAAGACATGCTTTCCCAAGTTCCTTCTACGTGTCCAATTGTTCTTTTAATACCTTTTCCCCTCCTATTCCTTTAAAGGTAGGGATCCCAAAAGTTTAATTAGGGTCCTTTGTGCTTCTATCTCTGTTAACTCAGTTTCCCTTAAGGTTCATTTATCCAATAAATATTCACTGAGCACCTTCTCGCTAACCAGGCACACTATACGGGTCAGTCTGGATAGATCAGTGAGCAGAATAAAAAACAAAAAACTAACAAAACATCAAAACCATCTTCCTCTAAATACTATTTAAAACACAGCACCCTCCTGACTTTAAATAAATAAAATCTTGCAATGATTCTTATCAATCAAATCTAAATTTCTCTGTCTTTGTTCAAAATGCTCTATAATCATTTTCCATCATAAGTATCCAGGTTCATTTTCTATTATTCCCTAATTCAAAAAATAATTCCAGAAAGGCCAGGTCTTTGATTATCCCTTCTAATACCTTACCTATGTTTCCAGTTAATAAAGTAATTACTGAAAACATATGTCCAATACCTAGACATAAAAAAGTATATTGAGCCCTGGCTGGTGTGGCTCAGTGGACTGAACACGGGCTTGAGAACCAAAGCATTGCTGGTTCAATTCCCAGCTGGGGCAGATGCCTGGGTTGCAGACCAGGTCCCTGGTTCAGGGTGCATGAGAGGCAACCACACATTGATGTTTCTCTCCCTTTCGTTCCTCCTTTCCCAACTCTCTAAAAATTAATTAAATATTTTTTTAAAGTATATTGAATAAAAAGCTAAATGTTCAAAAATGGATCTTTTTTTATTCTTTCAAACCTATAAAAATAGCAAATATTTATATAGGGCTTACTACCTGCCTCACACCATTCCGAGCACTTCACATGCATTAATTAGCTATTCCACCCAGCAATCTAATATATCCATTCTACAACTGTGGAAGCTGAGGCCCAAACAGGGTAAAGGACCTTGCTCTAAGTCTGACAAATATTAAGTGGGAGAGCCAAGATTCACACACTCAGGCAGTTTTGCTCCATGCTATACTGCATACTCCTAATAGGAACAATAAATAAAAAACAGGGAGCGTTCAAAGGGCTTGTATGGAAAACTAGGTTCAACTATGAAAAATAATTTAAGTTAGTCCGTAACTCCAAATACTAAATAGTAATAGTTCCTTTAATATCATGCCAAATTTTTAAAATTCTAGAATTTAGTACCATATAATAAAAAGTACAATCTATAAATATAAACATATGATATATTACTCAAGAGTTCTACAAAGCTGCTGAAAATATTTGCTAGATATGACAAAAGAATATATGGTACGTGACAAATGTTCTTTTGTTGGCATGCCTATTGAAGTATTTTACTATCATACTTGCTTTCATCAGGATCGAAGCGTGTTTGAATATAATTCAGAGAAGATAACTACCTTAAAGAAAGACTAACTTGAGTTTTTGGAAGCAAAATTCACATCTAGACTAGGGTCCAGTAAGACAAAAGACTTTAGTAAAATCCAAAAGTTCCATTAAGCATCTAACTTACATACTCTCCAACTTTTCACCAACTCTATGGTTAAAGGACCTTTCAGAAGGCTTCTAAGGATTCACCTGGCAAATTCATTAAGCCATTTTGTAACAGATTACATAAAATTAAAAATGAAAGGCAGAGTTTCTTCCATAAAAAATATCTTAGAATAACATAACCCTAACATATGAGCAGAAGGGGAGTATCACACTTATCATTTTCTTTCCCTTTTCCCCTTTCCTTCTGGCAAAGACACAAAAATTGTCAGGTTTTGAGTTGGAGAGATTAAAATGCACATGCCTAGATGGACAATAGTTTGATTTATAAAAGGCTAAAATTGGTAGCCTTTTAATACCAACAATGTAACCTAGAACACTTAAAGTATGTAGCCAAAGACAGCAAAGGATCCAGGGCCATGAATGACTCTTGTGAAAATACACAGTAGCCACTATTAGAATTTGAAGTCTTCCTACTTAATATTTCTTCCTCTCTTCTCTTTTCCTGGGTTTACAATGCACCTACCTCCTGACTACCCAAGGCACCCCTAAAGCCACTCGCAAAAAAATAGCTCCCTCCCAAGAATTATATGAATGAAAAATATGCAAAGTCTTAATAATTTGATATTAATTCAAGTTATTAAAATATGGAAGAGATTTTTTGGAGTGGGAGACATTTTCTCCTCTCCCCACCAAAAATTCACCATGACAGTTATATAAGAGGCCCCACACTCCAAGGGATTAAATTAAAATTTCTTAGGGAAAAGAATAGACTGGCAGCTACCACTGAAGATATTCTCAAATACTATACTACATATCTGATATTTACTTCTCTCCCATATGCAATAAGATGCATAATCCTCAAGATTGTCCCGCACACACAGGGTCTCAATTTGATCTTAAATCCAAAGTTAACACATTAAAGCTCCTATTCAACTCCCAAGGAAAGGACAATAGCTTTCTATTCTAGTGTTCACATTAGCACACATGAACAGCGAACTAAAAAAGTAAAACATGTCAAGAAAAGCTCAGTCACAGTACTAGGATTAAGGTCTTAGGATGGAAGGAATGTCAATGAAAAACAGATTTTCCCCCAAAATGTAGTATCCTGCATCATCAATTTTATCCTTAATGTTTCCCAAGTACAGTACCTAAAAAGTACATTGCATTATGGTAGGTTACAACTTTTATAATAACAAAAACTTAAATGATTAGTAAATTAAGATAAATTTAATTTTGAAGCTGCATGACCACCTAAGTTTGAGATGGATTCAGATTCAATCGTGAGAATCCTTGACATCCGCATGCCAAATACCGTGGAGAGGGAATGCATGCCATATTGAAGGAAGCAGGAAGAGAATAAGACATAATAGTACTGTACTATTCACTTACTATTTATAAAGCTAGGAGCAAGTAATCTACTTTCCCCCCTGCTTTAAGATAAAATGTGAAAATTTCCTTCACAAAACAAAGAAAATGTGCCACCCAAAAATACACAATAGATGAAGGCTGGCTTAAGAAGGGTCAACAAACCAGAACAAAGAAAAGAGTAACTTCAAGAATCTCAGATCTTTTTTAAAATTCCAAATCTAACAAATATCGCAGCTGTTGAACTAGATCTTTTTTAAGTGATACCTTTGCAAAACAAACTATATCAAAATAAACTGAAGAATGAACTTTCACTTAATAATGTCTACATTCTTCTGACCTAACCTTATCCACCCTTAAGGGAGCTTGGAACTGGCAATACTTGGTGCCCTATTTCATTAGAATTTCTTCTGCTCTAATCAGGTCATTATTAAACTTCAAAGATACCCAGTAATATACACTGGTTATAGCTGTTCAAATATGTTTCCTAATACCCCTTTTGAACTCATACACATCTAAGAAGTAAATGAGGGACAAATTATCTCTTTTACAAATAAAATATGTTCCACCTCTTACTTATCATATAATAAAATTTTCTTTTATCTTCCCAACTTTTACTCGCCCATGAATAAATACCTAAAGCTATCTGAAGGGACTGGTAGCTTTTTTTTACTGAAATTTTTTTGAGATTATTTGAGTAATCATGCAGCATTTCCTTTCCAAAAGCTGGGCTTAGATAACAAATTGCAGTTTACTACCAAAGACAAATAGACATTTCCTCAGTTCTCTCTTCTCCAAAGCCTTGGTGTCATTTCTGGATATAAGCGACTGAAAAAAACTATTGAAATCAATTAGCTGTCTAATACTGTAGAATTTCCACACTAACATCCCTCAGATGGCCCCTTATCTTGATGTTCTAGACGTTAATTTTTCACACTCAACTGCCAAACCCAAAATATGCTGCATCCTACTGAAAGAGCAATCTTTATAAAAAGCACTTATATCGTCATCTCCTGCCCCCCTCTAAAGGCTTCTTGCTGCTTAACAGATCAAATTCAACTTGACAATGAACACACCTTTCATAATCTAGCTCTCTCCTACTATACTAACTTCTCCAACACTGGTTCTGGAAATTAACATCTTATTCCACTGAGACCAAGGTCCTTACATCCCTCTTAGATCACGTTTTGAACATGCAAATAGTACATATTCTTTATTCAAGTCTCACTTTCTCCAGGGAGCCCCATGTCTAGAACTTAGTCTGAAGATACCCCTACACTAATATATGACTCAGATGATATGTACCACCCATTATCTGTATAATACTTAATACTTTGGCTAACACTAATTATATTATGAAAGTATACCCAACAAGACAATAAACTTAGAAGTTAGTAAAACTTAAAAAACAGTAATAAAAAACATAATTTTAAAACAAGCCCTGGCCAGTGAGGCTCAGTAGGTTGGGTGTCATGCCACAAATCGAAAGGTTGACAGTTCAATCCCCAGTCAGGGCACATGCCTGGTATGCGTGTTCAGTCCCCAGTCACAGGGTACATACAGAAGCCAACCGATCGATGTTGCTCACATCAATGTTTTTCTCTCTCTCCTCATCCCTCCCTTCCCCTCTCTCTAAAATAAAAACTAATATAAAATCTTTTTAAAATAAATTAAAAAAAAGAAATTGGACCATTTCCCAAGAAGTGTGTTTATAAGTACTCCAATATTATTTGACAAGCTAATTGAATAATCCTTATTTTAAAACATTAAGATATTTTATGTCAAAAGATGTCTAGTACAAATAAAATGAGTTGACTAGGATTTGCTTCAAAATAATCCAGGTCAAAGCAAGGGGGTAAACGGAAGAAGTGAGGATACAGATGAACCCAGATGGGCTATGAATTGATAATCTTTGAAGACACCTATTGCTCTTAAAAGGGAATGAATCAGGTTCTTAAACAATCAGAAAAATTAGCACTTCCTTTTTATTCCAAGGACTGCAAAAATGCTTAAGAAATTTCAGATATTTGGCTTAATAACAATGTATTTGTTTGTTGCTGCTAAAGAATGCTCCACCTCTTTTATATTTCAGCTATAGCTACTTTTCAAAATTCAATCACTACAATTTTTCCTACAACATTATTCACTAATTCCTTTCAAAAGCAGTAATACAACACCTACTATCTTAAAATGTTGGCATTTTATTCTCATTACACTGCTCTTTCACGTTGACTTTTTTCCAAAACTGGTTTTAGGAATATATACGAACCAAACTGATTATTCTGATGTTCTCTTCTCTGATTTTCTCTAAATACTCAAGAGGTGAGATTTTAGTTACCATAACTTTTTTAAAAAGCATATTTTATTTGAACAGATATCTTACACATACACATATATAAATAGCAAGGATCGTTCTAAGAGTGATACATCATCCACCATCACCCAATGCAATTCAAGTTTAAACAGGGCAAAGCTCTTGTATAAAGAGAGTTCAGTAAGAAAAAAAGTTCTCACAAATAAACTTCTTAGGAAAAAAATAAACTCGTTCCAATTGCCTTGTTACTTGTACTATCTTTAAAGTTAAGTCTTCCCAGCAAGTAAAAATAATTTCTCTCTTCTGGTAAAAGAAAAACTCTGATATGGGAAAGCTTAACCTAGTGTTGAAATTTTTTCTCTATAAACTACTTTCTGATATAAATGAATGAATGAATGAATGAATGAATCAAAGCATAAAATAGAAATGTGACAAAACCCACTGGATTATACTATCACTACACTTGAAAAAGTTGACATTTAGCACTCAATCTTTTCCAATAAAAAAGGTCACATAATAAGGAGATTAAAAACAATTCTGAAGAAAGTTCTTTCAGAAAATCACTAAATAAGTGACTAAAAAGTCCCACTTATCTTCTTTCCTTGGATCACTAAATAATTCAGTAAATTATGTCATTTGTATAATATGTGTACTCTCAACTTTTGAAAATATACATATATTACTATCTTCAAAATATCAGGAATATTATGGGGGGAAAATGGGACAACTGTAATAGAAAAACAATAAAATTAAATTTAAAAATAAATATCAGGAATATTGCCACATTTTCTATAAGAATGGACATTTGTAACTCGTTCCTATTATCTCTTAGGTAACAAAATTTTTGAAATCTCAGAATGTGCTAGAATGTTTTGTAAAGTATGTGATGTCTAACTACTATGCTCTACACATGAAACTAATACAAAATGTTGTTTAATGTAAAGTGTAATCGAAAAATAACATTAAAAAAAATCTCAGAATGTGTTAATAAGTTTTACACAATACATGTTATTCCAGTGGGATGAAAACCATTTATAAGTTCCACTTAGATTAAGAAATCCTTTGAGAAAAGTATGTAGTACATTCTACTTATACTATTTCTAGAACACTAAAAAGCTCTATAACCTATTTCCCTACTGTTTTCTTTGGAACCAGCTGAGATGAATGTAACTTCTTTCACAAAACGTCAAGACAGTACTATACTTAATAACACAAAGCTAACCAAATTTTCACAGAGCCTGAAGTTTTCACAAATTAAAACTTTTTATTACAGCTGGTCTAAAAAAATAATAACATTGAGTTAAAATAGATTCTATCGAGTAGTATTTGCAGGCACCCCTCTCCCAAAAATAACACATTAAAACAAAGCATAGCTTCACCTTAAAAACAGCAGTAGTGAAGGACACGAGCAGAAGACTTGTAAAAACACACTGCTTAAACTGAGAAGACAGTCTTCAATTCTCTTAAGACATGTAACATAATTTTTAAAATGAAACTCCCCTAATGTAAGTTCACAATTATACAACACCCTCTTTCTTTTATACAGTAATGAACTGCAGGTTATTACTACTGCTCTCTTTAGACTGAAGTTGAAGACATTACAAAACAATTTTCCTGCATTTTGCCCTTTGATTATAACTGTCTCATCCTAATAAAATTAAAGATTTGTCTGTGCAACTTTATGAAAACAAATTTTATAATACATAAGTCAACTTTAAGTAATTTGTGCTCAAAAACCTTCTATAGAAATAATCTACTCATCTAGAGATTTCAACAACTGAACCTGGCAGAAAGTATTCCAACAGTCAAAATTAGGAAGTCGCAATGTTTATAATGTTACATCTAAAAATTTAAACCATACAAAAATATTTTGAAATCTTAGCTATTTCCTATCAAAATGTCAAAAAACTTTAGATATCTTTAGATGTGATAAAGATCCCAAAGTAAATTCATTTTAACGTCAGTGCTGAAATTAAGAATCCGATGACTGCAGGAAAAGTGTGGAGTGGAAAAAACTCCTTGAGAATGTATTTACTGAGGCAAAATCGCCTTACAAAGAAAACATGTATCAAAAGCATTTACCGTCTTCTGCCAGACAGTCCTCTCCTAAAACACACTGCTTACAACTCAGCCAAGTATGACTGCCAAGGGCTTCCCAACCTGTGTGTTAGGTTTGTTCAAAGTGGAAAGCTTCTCCACCAGCATATTACAAACAAATATGAAATACATTTTTTCCCTTAGGAGTGAAAATCAATTGTATTAATCACATTCCTACTGGGACAAACTAAATGTAAGTAGTATTTTTTAAAAACCTCAAGTTATAACTTAGAACAAGGTTTTCTATATAAATTGCTTCCAATTCCCAAGAGTAGGGACTTATTCAGTTTCTTCAAATTGGGGCTTAAGTAGCTAAAAGGAAAAAAATAAGTTTTATAAACAGCTTTTCTATCTCAGTTTGATAAAACAGATCACTTATCACAATCAAGTGACCATAATGCCAAATGTAAGATTCCTCAAGCATTACAGGTAAAACTTGTAAAAAATCGCAACACAGTGTGTGCAAAGTGATCAAAGGGGTAACTGTATCTGTATTTAAACTTGAGGTATTATACTTTTTGCAAATAAGGTACACTGCTGCATGAGATCACTACTATGACTTTTAACATTTTTACCTATATCTTAAGAACACAACATCTTATTTAGACATGAGATATATGTATCTGATATATGTAATCCTCTTTGATGTTCTGGTAATTCTTTTTTTCACAGTGGTCTGTTTAAAGCTAAGGCTCCTCCTTCCAATTACACCATTTATTCAGTATATTTTGATTTAGCTTTTGCCAAAACATAGACATGATAAGCCACCTCTTGCTTCTAGTTTTGTTTTTTAATGTAGATAATGACAGTGATTGCCACCAAATACATGTATGTGGCCACTCTGTCATTTCTTTCCAACCTTAGCCCTCATCTTTTCTATAGAAAAATGAGGGACTTAATTTTTTTTTTTTGGGGGGGGGGGTCTATTTTTCTTCTATATACATACCTAATGGGTTTTCAAAAGAAAACAATGTATTCAGATACTTACCACTCTAAAACTGTTAAAAGAGAGAACTTCCCAAATCCAAAAATTCTAAGTTTGATATTAGCTGGAGAGGAAATTTCCACTCAAACATAAATAAAATGTCATCGATTAAGCTGAACATCAATATAATTCACTTATTCAATAAACAATGCACGATATGGAAGGGATCTGTAACCCACGTATAACCTGCATATAATCAAAATATCACATATATTTGTTTGTGGAGATCACAGATGAATTTCGTTGTGTGCCAGATTTATCTTATTTGGAAATGCCAAGGCTAACATTTGTTAGTATAATTAGAGCCCACATTAAGTGTCCTGGGGAGAGGCAATTCAGAAGAACGCTGAGCTGCACGGACAAATCGGTCCAAAATGAAAAGAGAGAGAGAGAAAAACAACAACAACCTCCCAACAGAACGAATAATCCACAAATCACTGAAAACAAAACGAAAACGTCCCTCTCCGGAGTATCCTAAGTAAACGCTCTTCACTCAGAATGTTTGATCTAGGACCCTACCGCACTTCATTCACTTCCCAACTTCCTGGACTTTTCGGGGGCCAACAGGGGCACCCCTTTTTTTCTGGAAGTGAATGTTGGAAGAATCCGTACAGGAAAGCGGAAAGGAACGGACAATTCCCAAGAAAGCTGAGAAACAGGTGGGTCGGCACGAGCAGGAGCAGCACCGAGACACTGAAGGGGCAGCTTTAAAATGACAGGTGCGGTTCCAGGCGAGACTACACACATCGGAAGAGGCTCTCCTGTGGCACGTTGACGGGGGGCTGATCGCAAGCACGAGAAAGGGGCAAAGGCTAACTCCGGAGCGGCAGCAGCAGCGGAGCTAAAACCAAGCAGCAGGACGAGTGGGCAATGAGCACTAATGAGCAGCAGCAACACGGGTCAGAGTGGAAGTGATGGCTTTGCTCGTGGGAGACGGGGGCCACTGGGAAAGGACGTCAGAGAGGGGACGGGGGTCTGGGGAAACAAGGAGCCCTGAGATCTAAGGTCCCTGCCCCAACAAAAATGCAGGGGGGCGAGCTGAAGGCGAAAAGCCGCCTCGACTCCCCCAATTGAAGAAATTTTCCAAGGAGTCGGTGCTTGCCGCCACGCTGCCTTCTGCCCCGCTCTCTTTTCCTGGTGGTAACTGCTGTGGCGTAGAGAGGAGAGGGAGGAAGAGGAGGAGGAGGAAGAAGACCAAGAGAGAGGAGGGTGAGGATGAGGCGGGGGTTGGGGAGAGAGGGGGGTGCGGCCTGCATAGTTCCAGCGAAGCCTCCGCTCTCTCGTAGCCGGTCAGCCCCGGGTTTCCCCTAAGCCCAGCCCCGCATAGACTCACCCGCCTGCCTCGCTTCGCTTTTCCCTTAGCCGATTCCACGAGCTGCCGCGTCCTCACAGGAGACCAATGGACGAATGTCGGGAAAAAAACTCTTCAGAACCGGGCCTGATTGCTTTAGCGAGTCCGACCTTTACGGCTGAGAGAGACACTCTCAGCTTTCGGTGGGTTCCACAGCCAGACGGGCCACCATCTTACATTAGGGTAAGACTCCTCCGGCTTCCCGTGCGCAGGCGCACGCTGATCCGGCTGAGGGGGACGGGGGAGGGGCTGGGGGAGTGGCAGGCGGTCGCTCCCAGAGCACTCTGGGAGTTGTAGTCCTCAGATGATAACTGCCCAGTAGCAAGCTGGGAGTTGAAGTTCTCCCTCACAGGGCGGATGGGGTCGCCCACCTCAAGTGGCTGCTAGACTACTGCCTTTCTTCATGTTTTGCTTCCTTCGCTGTCCGCGTGTGCTGCTCCGCTTTCATTTAGTCGACGATCTTCGTTAGTGGTTGGCTCCGTTTCTTCTGAGCTTGCTCAAGTATGGGATACCAAAACTTGGGGCGAGCTTAACCAATGTAGGGGGAGCCAAGGACGCCTCTCCCCTGCTCCGCCTACCATAGCTATTAAAAGGGCGGGGTAGAGGCAGATTGGCAAGGTAGGAGGAGCGCGGGATTTAATCTAGGGTGAGAATTGGATACTGAATTGGCTGTTTGCGAAAAGAGTTAGTTTGTTTTCCGTCGTTTGTACATTTTGCAGGCACCAGCCTTATCTCATCCTCACCGTTCATCTTCAGTGAAGAAATAACCTAAGTAGCCCTGTACACGTGTACAAGAGAACGAGGACCCATGCCCTGACAAAAACGTGTTTCCGATTATATAAATTTGAGAACATTATGCGGATTTTGGTGCAAGTTACTGGTAGTTCTGTTTCCTGTTTGCACAGCCCAGCGCACGAAGTTCACAAAGTCCTCACACATCAATACGTACATCCCAAAGAATATAAGAATGCACCTGCAGTCCCTAGAAGCGCCAAATCACAGAAATCAACTTCCTGGTTCCTCCCAATTGCCTCCTAGAATTCTGGTGAAAGTGGCTCTCGAAGCAGTCGTTTTTGCTTATGGCGTGCATTATTCCATTCATACATCAAATACTCACTGAGCTCCTCCTGTGTGCCCCGCACTGTTCTATACATGGGGAGATGTTGGTGAGCAAAACACAAAATTCCCTCTTCCCATTCTAGGAAGTCCTGTATCTTAGTGGGTGTTGGGATGAGGGGAAAGGGAAAGGAGGCAATTTTTTTACAGTATAAGATTTAAATGCATAGTATGTCATGCTGATTTAAAAAGTTAGAGCAGGGGAAGAGAATAGGGAAAGGGGTAGCAATTTTAAGTCTGTGCATTCAATTTCATAGCGAGAAGCCTTCATTCTTTTCCTTAATAGATTAGTACTTTTATATTTCCGTTTCTTCCCTATGAAGCCTAAAGACAACAGTTACGTGGTGAAAACTTAAAATATATGATAAATTCACAATTTACCATGAATTTCAAACTATAAAATTATAAAATTATTATCTAGCAAGGACATTTGGGAAATCATTTGAATTCACCTTTAGATAATGAATTGTCTAAACAGTATACGCGATCTACAGGGACAGGCAAAAGTAGGTTTACAGTTGTGAGTGCAGGAGACAGTTAATTCTTGTACTCTGATTTATTAGTAATAATCATAACCTGCATGTCTTTTTCCATATGGATATCTGTAAACCTGCTTTTGCTCACCCGTGTATATTTTTTAAATGTCTGTTATATTACCAATTTTATAGTAGAATATAAACAGAATAATAAAAAGAACAAAATAAGAACCCTTCCCATTATTAATCATCATCTAAGTCAGTAATAGTTCACAACCTTATTTTACCCAACATACCTTTTAAAAATAAATATTTCTGTAACATCACCTTTATTAGCTTTAAATTAAATTCATAGGTAGTATAACCTATCTACATATTATTTTGTAAATTATATACCATGTATAAAAAATACAAAGAAAATAATTTGTAATCCAATAGTTTATATTTCAATATGCAAATACTGAGGCATGACTTTTCTTGAAAATGTAATCAAGTTGTCATTTGCTGGTATTTGTAACTAGAATCCCCATGAATGTGAAAGCTACAAATCCCAGCTGACACAAGTATGGTATTTCGGCCACCTCTGGTGCACAACACTAATCTGTCCTCAGTGTCCACTGTAGATGCATTCCTAAAGCATTCACTATTAGAATTATGTAAAAATAAAAAAGAAGTTTTGGGTTCATATATAAAATAGGTCAGGTTTCAGGTACAGATCATTAGAAACAGATTATTCTGGATGGACACAAAGTAATTTTTCATGTCAGGAACACTAGCACATTTTGCAGAAAGTCTTGCTTAGTGGCCCTTGTTCTCCAAAGGCCAGCAGTACCTCCCCGACTATCTAACACTAGGGGGCAATACCACACCTACTGAGCCATTCACTGGTAGAGACCGGTGATTTTCAACGTTTTTCATCTCTTTACACGCACAAACGAACTACTAAAATTCTGCGGCACACCAGAAAATGTATTATAATTTTTCCCAATCTGACCCCCCAAAATAGGTATAATTTTGATTTATTGACACCAAACAGCTGTTGTTGTATTGGCTGTTGTCATTTTTTTATTTGAAAATGTAAGCGTAAAGAGGTCGGTGTCCCTGACTAAATAGTCAGGTACTGCATGTTTTAAACATTCTCACGGTACACCAGTTGAAAATTGCTGGTGGAGATGAACATTTCCTAGGTCACCAACCAGTCACTGCCCTCTAAGGCCAATGCTTCTTTTACTATACTATATTACTAGTTTTTCATATATCATATGTATGTATGTGTGTATATGTATTTCATATAAACTAATCTATATAATAATACTCATTTAATTTTAAAAGTTAACACTAAGTTCTATTACCTAGCTGCCTAGTAATTCCTCCGTGTAGCACATCTATTCAGTTAGTAAATATTTTTTTACATTTAGGCATTGTGCTGAGTGCTGGTGGTATTTCATTTTCACTAGGCACCGTGATATATTATTAGGTAAAGAATAAGTAAATAACAACATGATATATTGTATATAACATAATCCATTTCTTAGAAATAAAAAAGCCAATAAAAATGTTTGAATATATTTCTGTATAAAACAGAAAAAAGAATGCAAGAATGTATATACATCGAGTTTTAGTGTGTGGTTGATTACCTTGGGAGATTGCAATTGGAAAGGGGTGGAAGGAGAAAATAACTTTTTCTTTATAAATTGCTGTATTGATTTATTGTGTGTGTGAGTTAGTTTTATATATTTTTTAAAAAAGATCACTCTGCTGTGTGGAGAATGGGTAGGCGAAAAGAATGAAGATGGTGCAACTGATTAAGAGAACATTTCAATTATCCAGATGTTGGTTCTAATTATGGTGGCGCTGAAAATGGAAAAGAGGTGATGCATTCAAGATATATTTTTTGATATTGAAACAGTAGGACTTGATGATGAACTGGATAATGGAGGTATTCTCATGAATGATTCAGATTTTCTGACTTAAGTAGCCTTGTAGGGTAGCTCCTTTAGTAAAGGGAGGATGGTGAATATTGGAATAACATCTGTAGACAGTAGGATAACAGCTTCATCATAAAAACAACAAAATTTAAGGGAAATAATGATTGCCCATTTGAGACTGGTGAACTTGAAAATCATGGCCATATGCCCTAACAGGTGTGGCTCAGTTGGTTGGGTGTCATCCCGCAAAGCAAAAGGTCACTGGTCTGGTCTGATTCCCCGTCAAGGCACATGGCTGGGTTACAGGCCTGGTCCCCATCCAGGCAGGAGCCAGAGGCAACGGATCAATGTTTCTTTCACACATTGATATTTCTCTCCCTCTCTTTCTCTTTCCCTTCCCCTCTCTCTAAGAATAAATAGTTGTTTTTTTTTAATCATGGCTATAGTATTTTGCCCAACTTACTGATTTTTTTTCTAATGCTTATCTGCTTGGGTTCTGCTATAGGCCTAATATGTAGTTGGGCTTATTAAGGCTAGAGAAGGAGAATGAAACCAGGAGAAGGTTAATGGGCAACCAAATTTAGGGGTTGTTTCCCATTTTTTCAACCTTCATAAATTATATACATATATCAGTACTTTTAATAAATAAAATTTTCAAGTTATTCTTGAGATATAGTCTCAAATGTAGACCTGCTGGGCCACAGGAAATGATCAGTTTTATGATCTTGGTTATGGAGCTTTTGTCCCTAAAAACCCATTTACTTTGACCTTTACCATTATTATGTTTAGTTTTAATTACTTAGTGAATATTTGAGTGCTAAATATTGTGTGTATGGTAGTGAGCAAAGCACTAAGCTCCCTCAAAGATCTTAGGGTATAAAAGGGAAGATGGAAAACAGGTAAACAAAATAAGAAGCAAGTAACACTCTGCTTGTCAGAGGAATAGGATAGAAAAGGAACAGAGCAATAGAAATATCAGGAAGGGATTTACTTGAGATTGGAAAGCTTCTCTAAAGAGATAATTTAATCTGAAATTTAAAGGATTAGAAGGGATAAACAATTTAAAGAATGGTTCATGCCAGCACCCTGACACAGGAGTGAGTTTAGCATATTCCGGGAATGGAAAATTAGCCAGTGAAACTGGGGCAAAGACAGAGTATAGGGTAGGAGAGGAGGTTAGGGAAGAAGGTAAAAATCAGATTATGCAGGGTTTTTACATGGAATTTGGATTTCATTCTAAATAGGTTAAAAGATGATTGAATGGATTTGAAGCAGAAGAGTGACATAAATCAATTTATCTTTTCCAAAGGTCAGGTTGCTGCCATGTGGAGAAGAGATCAAAGATGGGTGAAGAGACCTGTGAGGAAGCTATTGGGTAGCCTGGAGATAATAAATGGCCTAGACAGGGGCAGGACTGGGACAGGAACAAAGCTGGTACTGAGGGGTGTGAGGAAGGCATTCGCCTTGGGCACAGAATTCAAGCAAGCACAAAAAGATGCCGTATGGAGGTAAATGATATTTTGATACAACATTTAAAAAAATCAAAATTAATGCAAACAACAAAATGTTAAAATGTAAAATAAAGACAAGATGGGACCCTGTTTTCTGAAGCCTTGCTCGCTTCCCTCCCCTAATCTTGGCCCTGTTTCCAATAAAACTCTATTTACCTGATAGGCAGCTGGCTCTAAGGCTGTAGTTTGCTGGTTTTGAAACTGGAAAAGTCGGGATTTGGGCTGCCTATAAGTAACTTATAAGTAGAGACAAGAATTGAATCTTTATGGGCTCTTTAGAAGATGTTGGGTTATGTACCCTCAAAAACCATCTTAACATCTTATGTCAAGTGGCCATTTTTATAAGGAGAAGAAAGGGTAGGTAAGAGGTTTGGGGGAAAGGTTAATCAGATAAGAATTACAGTACACAGGGATTTTCCTAGTACTTCTTTATCTGTAGATGAACAACTCAGATACCAGCTCCAAGGTTTGCAGCTGCCCTGGGGCACAAAGGCTGAATTGCTTGTTGGCCTCCTGGGTCAAGTAGGTCATGCAGTCCAGTTCCTGGAATAACAGCTTTCCATATGCATTAATCACTTAAACCTATCAACTAAGGCTAAAATCTTTAAGTCTTGAGTTCCCCTATCAGTTTGATTAAAAAAAAAAAATCATTCATATAAAAGGAAATGCAAAACAGCCCATCAATATACCCTACAACCAAAGCATTTCACTCCTGGGTTTCGGGGGTGTGGATGCGTGTGTGTGTGTGTGTGTGTGTGTGTGTCTTACACAGGTATGCCAGGAAACTTAATGGCAGCATTAGTAGTAATAGCATTTACAACCCAAATGTCAGTCAATAATAGATTGGATAAATTGAATAATTTGATACAGTGTGATACTATACAGAAAAAAAAAAGATTGAAGTACAGCTATGCGTTTCAATTTCTTTTTTTTTTTTTTTAAAGATTTTATTTATTTTTAGAGAGAGTGGAAGGGAGGGAGAAAAAGAAGGAGAGAAACATCACTGTGTGGTTGCCTCTCACATGCCCGCAACTGGGGACATGCCCACAACCCAGGCATGAACCCTGGTTAAGAATCAAACTGGCGACCCTTTGGTTTGCAGGCTGGTGCTCAATCCACTGAGCCACACCAGACAGGGCTTCAGTTTCAAAGAATGAATTTTAATAACAAAATATTAGAAGAAAAAAATATTGGACAAAGGAAAATAGTCACAGATGAATATATAACAGTAAGATATATTTTACATGAAGTTCAAAAGTAGGCAAAGCTAAATAATGTTGCCCAGAGATACATAGATTAAAATTACAAACAAAAACGAGGAAATGTTTTAGACAAAATACAGGACATGTTTATCTCTATGGGGAGAAAAGAGGACATGATCTTGGAAGGTTACACAGGGAACTTCTAAGGAACTGGTGCAGGTCTATTTCTGTATCTTGTAGACACACAAGTGTTCATGTTACTATCATTTTTAAAGATGCAGATACATTTTGTATTTTCTTTCGTGTGACATGCTCCACAATTGAAACAATTACTCAGGGACATACTCATGAAAAATTGAATAAGTAGTCAGATTTCCTCCTGAAAGACACCAAGTCAATATTTTTGCAGGCCAATTTTGGCCGTCATTCAAGAAATAGATAATGCCTCTCTTATTCAACCCTTCTTTTTCAACTTCTTTACTTATGGAGATAAATGTACCATAACGACCACATCAACAGATTAAAATAGAAAACACGCATGAGCTTTAAGAATTTTTTATGAATCACTTTGATTAAATAAGTAGTTGCCCATATCTTTTTTCATTCCCCCAAACTCTTCTATTACTCCAGTCAACAAATATTTATTCAACACTTACTTTGTTTGCCACTCACTGTGCTAGATACAGGGAACACTAAAGTCATGCTCCTCCTTCATGGGAAAGACAGACAGTAAACAAGAATTAGATACACTATAAATATCAATTTTTAATATTCCACATAAACAAAAAGCTTTTTGGTGGTTAACCCTTTTATTTTATTCTTTTAGAGTAAAAAGGTCTTAAGACCAAAAAGTGAGAAAACCACTGTGGTTTATCCCCAGTTGTGATTAGTTCATTTCTTGCTCTGACTTCATAAGGCATCATTTTGATGGAATTACAAACAACTACTATATAAAGCTCTGGCTGGGTTTTTATCCTTTAGAGCCCAGGAAGCTGATTTGTGGTGACCTGTAGGTCTTGGCCTAGTTAACTTTTCTATTTTTCTCATTTATTTACTCTTTTTTTTCTCTTTGTTCATTTTTCTTTATTTCCCTTTTTCTTATGTTCTTGTTTTTTTTTTTCAGTGTTTTGTTCTCTTCTCATTTTTTAATTTTTTATATTTGTATTTAATCATTCTTTCTTTAAATTAAACAAAATTTATTGATTGATTTTAACTTTTTTATCCTCACCTGAGGACATTTTTTTTCATTGCACTTACAGAGGGAAGAAGGGAAAGAGGGGGGAGAGAGAGAGAGAGAGATGTTGTTTCACTTACTTACGCATTCATTGGTTGCTCCTTATGTTCCCTGACCAGGAACCGAACCTGAAACCTTGGAGCATTGGGACGACACTCTAACCAACTGAGCTACCCAGCCAGACCTCTTCATATTTTTTTTAAAAGATTTTATTTATTTACTTTTACAAAGAGGGGAAGGGTGAGAGAAAGAGAGGGAGAGAAACATCAATGTGCAAGAGATTGGGCTGCTTCTCAAACACCCCCAACTGGGGACCTGGCCCACAACCCAGGCATGTACCCTGACTGGGAATTGAACTGGTGACCTTTCAGTTCACAGGCTAGTGCTCAATCCACTGAGCCACACCAGCCAGGGACCTCTTCAGATTAAAACAAAACAAAACAAAAGAAAACTTTTATAAGAGTTTATTTGAGCCAAACTGACAACATATGCCAAGGAGCAAGATCTCAAGTGCCCCTCAGAATTTTTAAAGTTAGTATAGTTAGTACCAGAATAGTTAGTATAGTTAGCATCAATATAGTTAGTATAGTTAGTATTGTTTATTAGCATAATTAGTACAGTTAGTATTGGTATAGTTAGCATAGTTAGCAAGTCACCATGTCAAATGGCCTTGCAGCTATCTTTGCTGACCATGAGTGCCATATTGGCCTTACAAACTCCTGAACACTATTGGCCAAGGAACCTTTGCCAAAGTGAGGTTGGTCTGGCACAATATGACCAGGACGGAGGTGGCTGTCAACCATTCATCAGCTGGGCTCCTCTAGCCTTTTCCAAGAAACCCACTATACAAAGCATTTGAATCACCCAAGTATTATGAAGTTATTCGAGGTGACTGCCACCAGGGAAACAGTATTTCTCTCTGTGGAGCATGTGAGCAGAGGGGACTTGCTTGATGATCTGGAGGTCCACAGCTGAATGACTGAGAAGGAGGCCCATGCCATGTTCTGGCAGCTGGCCTCAGTTGTGAATTTATAGGCCATAAGCTGAGCGTGTTCTGTGCTGTCCCAGAGTTATTCCTGCACCGAACCTATGACGCCCCTGGGGCTGATATTAGAGCCTGGGGATAGTTCTGTACGGTTTGGTTACAGGGACCCTGCAGTCTGTGGGAACTGAAGCAGCAGATACTGAGCGGGCACTTCCATGTCCCATATGCCATATCTATAGACTGTCAACTTTTGTTTTGTTTTTTGGCTCTTTTCAGTTTATTACGTGAAGGAGTTACGCTAGTCCAAGTTAAAAGCAGATCCCAAGTGGTTACATTATATAAGCTGTGAAGTTTTTAAACTTGTGACAAGGGACAGAAGGAGGGGAATTCTACTCATTGCAAGGAAATCTTCACTTAAGCTTCGGTGAGCCAAAAGCACTTAAAACCCATGAACCTTCAGCTGGTCATCCTTAGCCAGTCCAATCCCTGCGAGGAACTGGCCTATGTTCTTGCGCTGGTCACCTGTAGCTGAATTACTTCTCTGTATTCTACAGTACCATCGCGGGCAAATTCTTCTTAGGTGCCTTCACTCCTTCCTTTTTATCATAATCATCAGCGATCCTGATCCCTTGGACAGTAGTAAGGGTATTCCTGCTATTTTTCTGTTGAATTCTTATGTGGATATAATTCTCAGTGCCAATAGGAAACAAATCATCACCCTTACTTGCATCAGCAAAGGGGTTGAAAGAGTGGACGTTCTGGAAAGCAGACATGTTAGATGATTCCTTTTCCTTGGTTGCGGCAGGAGAAACCAGGCAGCGGGGAGGAGGGTCAGGAGGCGAGGTGGGTGGTTCATGGGGAAGGTTGCTGAGTCCTAGGTGGCGGCAGCTCAGCAACTGGAGCAAATGTCAAAAACTTTGAAAAAAGTAATGACCCTCAAACCCAGCAAAAGAGCCCTGGAAGATATACTGAAGGACCCGTGGCTCAGCTTGGGCCAGGAGGAGGAACTCAGGCCTTGCAGCGAGCCACCCCCAGGTAACAGAGATATTGAAGAACCTGAGCTGGATGAGACCTAGGAGTCAGTAACAGTAGAGTGATGGGCCCTTTGATCCTGAGTACCAGGGACACCGAGGTGCAGGGCTGCACCACCAGGGTACGGCCCTGCCCTTTTCCTGACCCAGCCCGTGAGACTCAGCCATCAGGGCAAAAGACCAAAGAGCCAGCCAGTCCCCCAGCCCACCTTGAGTCATGGACCACCACTGCCCCACCCAGCTTGGAATGGAGGATGAGGACCCCCAGCCCAGCCCTCCAGTGTGGCCCTGGGGGCTCCCCCTCCGCCCACAGCAGCAGCAGCAGCAGCGGTGGAGCCCCAGAAGGAACCAGTATGGAACATTTTCTTCATGCTGGGAAGCCTGAGGGTGGGACCCCAGCCTCTCCCTCTGGCCACAGCCAGGACCAGCAGGGGACGGCTATGAGGGTCTTTAGTTTCCTATTAAGGCTCATGTTCGGTAGGCCATCTACCAAGAAGCAGCATCTCAAAAGGACAAGAGTCAAGCCAATTTCATTTTTTAAATCATGGACAGCCAAGGCAGGGCCACGATAAAAGACTCTGGGGAGGTCAAGCTGCACTTCCTGCATTTTAAATGCTGAACTTGAAGGTGCTGAGCTGCAGGGACGCAGAGGCTGGACGCAAACAGCTGCAAGTGAGAGCGGCTCCAGAAATACATTCTGTCTGCCGCCGAGAGGACTTGGTCCGGCAGGCGACGGGGTGCGCAGACCGCCGTGGCATTCCCTGCATGGATTCACATCAGAAGAGGGCCCTGCAGCTCCGTGGCCTTTAGAAACCTCTTATCCAAAATACTTGCTGAGCTTGGAGGACGGCCTGGAGCCCACTGGAGGTCAAGAGGAGAGGGCATCCTCGCTGTGGGTGCACCCCTTTGCTCCCCCCCCCAATGAAACTTCAGAAACTACTGTTTTTCCTGGGGCCCCTTTCTCCCATATTTGTGGGGGTGCTTATTAAAGTATTTGGTTCTCCTAAATTTTGTAATAAATTTGATGCTCCTGAAAGGGGAAAAAAAAAAAAAGAAATATGATTCTAAGCGATGCAGAGAAAGTTTTCAATAAAAAGTCACTGTTTAATGGTTAAAATATATATTTTAACAAACTAGGAATAAAAGCGCAGTTCCTTAATCTACTAAAAGCTATAGCAAACATTACCCTTAATATTAGAATTTAAAAAGCATTTTCTTTAAAACATGGCAAGGATGTTCATTCACTACTACCACAGTTACTATTTAGCATCATGCTGGAGGGTCTAACCAATGCAAAAAGACATAAAAAGGCAATGAGATGTAAGAGCTAGAAAGAGGAAAAACTCATTGTATACACATAATACGATCGTCACCATAGAAAATTCAAGAGCCTATATGAGCAAACACTGAAAACTAAGGAGAGCGCAGCAAGGTTATTGGCTCCAATATCAACATATAAAAAAAAAAAAAAAAAAGCATTTCTATATATCAGCGATAACAATATGAAAATATTTGAAAACGCACGCAGGATCATAAGACTTGTTAAGTTTCAGTGATGGGTTTTTAACAGGGTGATTGTGATTTCTGGCTTTTGATAGTAGCGTACAAAATGATTCTGCCTGTCCTCTGAGTGCACAAAGGGGACAGAGGCACACACGCACCCCTAATGCTGCAGAGAGTAAATGCAAAATAAGATTTAGTGGGGAAAACATAGTGGAGATCCTGCAAGGCATTACCCTACAGACACATGCTCAAGCCTGGGATAAGTAGACTAGGTATACTGCCCCCAAAGCGGGGAGCTTCCAGGTGATGGACCAGACTCCTGTGATGTTTAACTACTTACATAGAATGGGAAATGGGAGTATCTAGGCAATTATGTGACAGTGAGAACCTCCTGGTTGGGGAAATGACCCGTTAGCAAAGCGAAGCTTCTGGAGCTCAGATTCTAATAGCTTTTTTTTTTTTTCCCTGTGGCGATAACTCAAATCTGCTGAGCCAGCTTCTCACTAGGCTACTTGTGTGCTTAGCAATTGCCACAGAAGTGCTGTGTTAACAAACGACTCCCAAAATTCAGTGCCTTAAAAAATTATCATTTGCAAAGAACATATATGCCTGACACACAGACAGACAACAGTGTGGTGATGGCCAAAGGAAAGGAGGGGCCAAGGGCTGGGTAGAGGTGGGCAAAAGGAGGGAAATGGGGGACATCTGTGTTAATGCCAACAATAAAAATAAAGTTAAAAATTAAAAAAAATTAAATTAAAAAAATTATTATTTGTTTTCTCTCATGCAGCTGCAGGTCAGCGGGGGGTCATTGTATCTAAACTGGGCTTCTGGGGGTGGCTGGGCTTGAGGCTGCGCACCCAGCTAGGGTGGGCTCTTCTATGGGTGAGGCTCAGGATCGCTTACACGTGTGTTCATTCTGGGGCCCAGGCTGAAGGGGCAGCAGCTTCCCGGGGCAAGTTCTCATGGTAGTGGCAGAGGTGCAGGAGGGCGAGCCCAGGTAGGCAAGCACTTTTGAAGCCTCTCCTGGCACTGTATTTGGCAAAATCTCAGGAGTCAAAGCAAGTTACATGGCCAAGGGCAACATGAAAAGATCCGGGAAGTAGACTGCTCACATAGAGGTTGAGAGGAGTGAGTATTTGCTGAAATGTTCACTTCTCTGCCACGGTATTGGAAGAGGCACAGGAATGAATCTCCGGGACCATCCAGATTTGTCTCTCTTCACTCCATGCCCTGGCTTTTGGGGCTAATTGTCCTTTATCCTTTCACTAAGACAACTAAAAATAAGCTGGATAAATACCAGAAGCATTTACTAAAAAGCATCAGAGACATAATCATATAGGAACCTTGACCTGGGAGAGAATTGGGGCTTAAAGAGATGAAACGAAGCCATTTCTGTCCAAGAGGCATTTGTTCATGAAAAAAATAAAAGGCATCTGAGAGACAAGGCTGCCTTTGGCTAATGATCAAAACTAAGTCCTTTGGCAGCCAAAGATAAAGATCCCTTTCCTTGTTAAATATCGTAAAGGGCTACTGCTTTTACCCTGAGGTCATTTGCTAATAATCTCAGGGGAACAGCTGAAAAATGGAACTGCCTGATAAACACCTGGGAGTTGAAATTCAACGTATCTGAAGGTGGAGACCCTCTGCCCTTGACTGGAACCCTGAAATGCCAGACTTGATTTCATTTCATTTAATTTTATTTAAAAAAATATTTTTAAAAATTTATTTTTAGAAACACCAACCAGGGCTGTTTTATTTATTTATTTTTTAAAGAAAGATTTTATTTATTTATTTTCAGAGCTACAGAAAGGGAGGGAGAAAGAGAGGGAGAGAAACATCATTTGGTTGCCTCTTGCACACCTCAAACTGTGGGCCTGGCCCACAACCCAGACATGTGCCCTGACAGGAAATCAAACTGTTCAACTCTTGGTTCCCAGGCTGGCACGCAATCCACTGAGCCATGCCGTCCAAAACACCTGACTTTAAAAAATAAGTAGGTACTTTCCCGTGGGTCATCTAGGTAATCCGGTTTTGCCCTTGACTGCTAGCAGCATCGGGTACTTGGTAGAAGGAAACAGAAATTCTAAAGAGAAAGCCTGCATTACCCTAACATTGAAGTTATTCCTAAAAGTAATGTTTAAAATAAAATATCTAGGCCTTGGTCAGGTAGCTCAGTTGATTACAGCATCATCCAGATACACCAAGGTTGTGGGTTTGATGCCCGATTGGGGCACTTATGAGAATCAACCAAGGATGCATAAATAAGTGGAACAACAAATTGCTGTTTCTCTCTCTTTCTCCCTTCCTCTCTCTTTCTCAAATAAATAATTAATTAAAATAAAATGTCTAAGAAACAAGAAGAGGTTATGAAATACACCTCACGCCAATACAGGATTAAACACCAATTGCCACCACAGTAAACTGGTCATTAACACCCCGTTTTTCTCTCTTCCCTGTCTCACTTTCCATACTTTCTCACTTCCCTCTACTTCTTGGAATCATCTCCCACATAACTACTTTCACCCGAGTTCTTACCTCTAGGTCTGTTTCTGGAGGACTCTAACCTACTACGACAGGTATACAATCACGTAACCCCCATCGCAATCCTGGTATAGAACACTGCTCTCGCCCAAATAAGTTTTCTCCTATGTTTTTGTCGTCAATCCTCTCCCCCCGTCTTCAGCCACCTGCTTTCTATCACTCTCATTTTGCTTTCTATGTATTTTCATATGAGATAAAAACTTGATTTAAACTTTTTTTTTCATGTTGTTGATTTTATTGCATGGAAGTTGAAGAGAATTCATAATATATGCTTAAAACTACTAACTTTGTCTAAAAAGGATCCCTGGGAGAATCTCATTGGTGTCTACTGCTGGGAGACACAGGGATGGCCATCTCTGGGGGACAGAGGGACGGCCACCTCTGGGAGACAGAGAGAAAGTCACTAGAAGTCTACCTATAAAAGATCCCCCCAAATCTCTGAGAGATGAATCATTAGGTAAGAACCTAGCACACAAGATTGTAACAAAGGTTTAGTCACTGGAGGGCCAGGGGGTGATACTGAGTCATGTTTTTTTTTTTTTTTTCACTCAGATCTGTGTCCCAGTTCAGCCCTCTCTGTAAACTCATAGTTGAGTAATAGGGGCACCCAAGTACAGGTGTATATACTGGGGAGAGGAAATGTGAGCCATGAGTCAACTCTGAAAAAGCCATTTCCCTAAAATGTCTGTGTGACATTGCTATACAGACATCATGACTTCAGTACTCACTCAGAAAGCAGGACATCCAAAGCACACTTGCCCAGAATTTGAGGAGCTTTGGCAACTTGACAGATCTGGTATCTCTGTCACATGATGCACAGTGAGGGAGGAGGTGGCAAGTGGGGCAGGTGACAGCTTGGGGAGCACCAGCCGTCATAGCGGGCGCCTTTGCATGGCTTGGCAGGCAGGAGAATCCTGAGTAATTACAGCTACTGAGGTCCAGAAAGTAGACAATAGAGCCCAGTGAGTAACAGTTTGGACTTCAGAGTCAGACAGGTCTGGATTGAAACCCCAAATGTCATTCCATCATGCCTACATGAGGTACCCTGATGTGACTAATGCTGACTAATGGTGGGTGTCCAATCTTTAACAATTATTTCATTCATTCAACACCTACTTATTGAGGACCTACAGTGTACCAGACACCCTTGAGGACATGGCAGTGAGCAAAGCAAATGAGTTCCTTTTGCTAATGGAAGAAGTGGCAGGACTCCATTCCCTCTCTGCTCTGCCCTCCCCTCTCCTGTACGCAACCGTCTCCCCTTTGCTGGGAGGAGAGCATTCACACACTTATCCTCTGACAGGCCCGATAACCTCATCAAAAGAAAGGACAGTTATCTAATTGCCTGAGACCAGCGCAGCCCTTATGTACCTTTGCCTTGCTTTTTGCTTCTCTGACCTTTCATGAAGAGACCAAGTTTATAGCCCAGTGTTAGAGGTTTTGCCATTTAGGACTCAGTTCTGAGGATCTCTGCCCCTGTCCATATTTCTGCCAGAGGCTGGCTCCAGCTAAAGTTGCTTGCTGCTTCACATTTATTTTATCAGTCAGGGTTCTTGAACACAAAGAACAGCAGTGAACCTCGGCTAACATAAGTGGAAAATAAATGTATTAGAAGGATATTGGATGACTCACAGAATTGGCTGGGGAGTGGAGAACCAGGCCTGGAAAACAGGCAGGAATCAGAGGCTGGCAGCTGGAGCCGTCTGGTTAAGAGGACAAACATCGCAGACATCACACTCATCACCATTGCTCTTTGTGGCTCAGATGGCACTGTGGCATCTGTTGCATCCTGCCACAGGTCAAGTCTGGCTAACTCTTCCTGCCTGCATTACTAATTGAGTCCTACGACAAGCACATAGTTGCAGAGCCTGGGCTTTAGCTGTCCAGAAACTCAAGCAAAACGTGGTGACATATTAATTGATGTCTCTCCTTGTTTTCCCCAGCTGTCCCTGGCCAATACTCCCCCAAGTCGGAAGGATCAGGGCTGGTCATGGGTTGAGATGCATAATCATATTTGCAAAGAGGCTTCTGTAGGTTTCATGTTGACCATATCTGGGCCCATTATTCTATAGTCACCCTTTGGATACTGTTACTATTTTTTTTAATTGGAGACTTGTCTTTAGTCCCATTACCCTTGTCCTCTACCGCTTACTTTGCCAGGTTTTCCCACAACACTCTTTGAACCTGTTCATTCTGCTGTGTTTTCATGACTAATACCCTCCTCCCAGCCTTAGTCATTTCAAACTGTAGTCCTGTATTCTATACCTTTTCCACCTTTAAGGCCATTACACTGGAAAAATCTGTGCAGAGGTAGCTAAAGTTATTTCTCTTCGGCCATCTCATTCTGCTACCCAAACACTTCACTCTAATCTTGAGCCATCCTGCTCATAAAGAGTAATTTATTCCAAAAAGTCCAGGGTTTTTTGCACATTACAAACCTCTAAGTTCTACTGTATTTCATTGTTCTCCTAAATTACTAGAAATGTTATGTTTTTTAAAAAGTAATTTGGAAATAAGTAGCCCCAAAAAGGTTTCAAAGAGCATTCTTTTTCAGTGTTTAATGTTATTTTCCATCTAAAATACTGGTGGTCTGTATGTTTAGGTATCATCTTTTCAGCATTGTTTCTAATAGCAAAAATAAGTTCAAAAAATCTAATGACAGTAAACTGGCTAAAAAATTGTGGTATATTCATATAATGGGATTCCATATAGTCATTTAAAAGAATGACACAGATGTATCTATACTGGTACGGAGTCATATTCAACACATCATGGTATGAAAAAAACAGGGGATGGAAGTATGTGTATACTATTATTGTGAAAAAATTTGTAAATGCAAAGAATTATTTCCAGAAGGAGGTACACAGTAGACTAGTAATGGTGATTCCCTCACGTAATGGATCTTTCGCTGAGGGTGGGAGGGAGACATTATTTTCACTGCATACTCATTATGGTGCCAAAATAAAATAAATTATTTCAACTGGGGAAAAAACACAGAGACAGATACAAAAAATGTAATAATGTATGATTCATCTGTAAGACCCTGAAGCACAACTCCACTTAAAGACTTTTGGTTTGTGGTTTAAATAATTTCTAATTTCTCCTCTGGGTTTTATTGCCACGAAAACTTTGGGGAAAACAGGATTTTTTAATTTCACTTTATCTCTCTGGGGGTCGGGGCTGATCTCCACTTTTGAAGAGCCATTCTATAACACAGGGATTGGCTATCTAACTATATCTTCCCTTCTGTGTTACCCTCTCTCTTCAACAAGCATGTATGGAGCATCTGTAGGGCAACCAGGCCAGACGCTGCACATTGAGGTAACCCATGTGCAGCAAGCAGATGTCACTCTGATGAGAATAAAGTGGGAGAAAATATAAACTTCATCATGATCACTCTTTCTTCATCATTGAGGGCATAGTTCTGCATGATTTTTTCTCATTCCAAGTGCTTGATATACCAGTAAGAGATATTTAAGAATTTTCATGCCCCGGTTGGTGTGGCTCATTTGGTTGGAGTGTTGTCCTGTGGACCGAAAGGTCATGGGTTCGATTCCTAGTCAGGGCACATACCCAAACCGACATTGGAGATCTGATCCCTGGTCAGGGTGCATACAAGAAGGCAGCCAATCAATGTTTCTCTCTGACATTGATGCTTTCTCTCTCTTTCTCTCTTTCTCTCTATCTCTCTCTCTCCCCCTCTTCCTCAATCTCCAAAAGCAATGAAAAATAAAATATCCTCAGATGATGATAAAAAACTATAATAAGAATTAAAAAAAAATCCTTGTATGATCAGGCACATTACTTCCAACCTATGCATTTTTTTCTTTCAATATTCCAGTAGTTATAAATAATTTTTAAGAAACCAGGATTCTATTTTCATGGCACAAACTTTAGTGGAACAAATCAAGTAAGTAGTAAATTGTAGAAAATGTCATAGCGGAAGTTTCTGTTTAAATATTTTAAAGACATGTGTTTAATTTTGTTTCAATATTTTTCACAATTTTCTTTGGATCTGAGGGGTTTCAGCAAAATAATACTGCAGGTTTGGAAATAAAGTAAGTCTTTTAGACTTTTTTTTTTTTTTTCTTCCCCATTTGGCACTCTACTGACATCTAGCAATGCTATGAGAATTCGGTGTTTTAGTTCTTTTCCAAAGATTTAGACAACTATTTCCACCTTTTTTTTTTTTTTTTTTTGGAGACATTTGTAGAGACTAAATAAAAAGCAGAGTAACTGAGACAGAAATATCTGGTACTTCACTCAGCCAAGATGCAATTGTAATATTCATCATTTTTCCACTGGAGGAGGCCTGTGAAAAATTACAAACCCAAGCCATAACGGAAGCCATCACGAAGCCACTAGGAAAAAAACTGACCACAAAAGCCTAAGGAATAATAATCCAAGACTATATAGTGTATAGAGATAGATATGTCATTCTTCATTCATGTATTCATTGTACTTAGTTGTTAAGAACATGGACTCAAGTCAGACTGCCTAAGTTTTAATCTTGACTTTGTTACTTACTACCTGTTCAATTTTCTCAACTTCTGTTGTGCCTCAGTTTCCTTATCTATAAAACAGTACATACCTCGTCGTCGTCGGCAGCCGTCCATCTCGAGAGACGATGGCGTAGCTTCCTGAGAGTCTATCTGCACCGCCGAGAATGGCTGTGCAGTCCGATTCGGGAGTGACAATCCCTGCCGCACTTGGTACAGGTGAAGGCAGATGGCTGTTGTTGCTGCTGCTGACGCTGCTTCCGCCTCGATCTTTTCTGGACCGCCTCCTCGTTGCGCGCAGCCTCCGCGCGTGACGTACCTTGCCTGACCGCGAGCCTCCAGGCTAGGCGGTCGTCTGCTTGAACTTCCCATGTGTTGAGATTGATGGAGCATTGTGTCATGTCCTTTTTGCAGATGTCTTTGAACCGCAGTTTTGGGCGCCCTGTCATCCTCTTGCCTTCTGCTAGCTCGCCGTAGAGGAGGTCTTTGGGGATACGGCCTGCATCCATTCTTTTGACATGGCCGAGCCACCTGAGGCGTCTCTCGCTAAGAACTGCATGCAAACTGCTCATATTGGCTCGCTTCAGCACCTCGGTGTTGGGGACCTTATCCTGCCAGGCGACATGCAGGACGCGTCGCAGGCACCTCATGTGGAAGCTGTTGAGTTTCCTTTCGTGCCTTGCGTAGGTGGTCCACGTCTCGCTGCCATAGAGGAGAGTGCTGAGTACGCAGGCTTGGTAGATGCGCAGTCTGGTTTTCTCAGTGAGGCTGGAATTGTTCCACGCTCGCCGGTTCAGTCTGGCCATGACTGTGGCTGCCCTGGCGATTCTCCGGTTGACCTCCAGGTCGACTGACAGAGAGCTCGAGATGGTGGACCCGAGGTAAGTGAAGTCGTTGACAACCTCCAGGGTGTACCCGTCGATGGTGATGCATGGGGGAGTCCCCGTGCCTTGAGCCATAACATTCGTCTTCGTCAGGCTGATGGCTAGTCCGAACTCCTTGCATGCGTGGGAAAGGCAAGTGACTAGCTGCTGGAGTCCCTCTTTGGAGTGTGATGTCAAAGCTGCGTCGTCGGCGAAGAGCATCTCACGGATGAGCACCTCTTTGACTTTGTTCTTGGCTCGTAGACGGGCCAGGTTATAGAGCTTGCCATCGGATCTGGTGTGAATGAAGACACCCTCGCTGCAGTCCTTAAAGGCGTATTGGAGGAGCATGGAGAAGAAGATTCCGAACAGCGTAGGCGCGAGGACGCAGCCCTGCTTTACTCCGCTGCTGACTGGGAAGGCCTCAGAGGTTGCGCCGTTGTAGGACACCGTGCTGTGCATGTTGTCGTGAAAGGACATGACCACAGCAAGCAGATGTGGTGGACAGCCAATCTTCCGTAGCAAGCTGAAGAGTCCGCTTCGACTGACCAGATCAAACGCCTTCGTGAGGTCGATAAAGGCGAGGTAGAGTGGTTTATGCTGCTCGTGACACTTCTCCTGCAGCTGGCGTAGGGAGAAGATCATGTCCACTGTTGATCGGCCAGCTCTGAAGCCACACTGGGACTCTGGGTAGACGCGGGAAGCAAGGGTCTGCAGGCGGGCAAGAGCGACCCGGGCGAATACTTTGCCGACGACGCTGAGGAGAGAAATGCCCCGGTAGTTGTTGCAGTCGCTGCGGTCTCCTTTGTTCTTGTACATGGTGATAATGTTGGCGTCTCTCATATCCTGGGGGATGTAACCCTCCTTCCAGCAGAGACGGAGTAGATGGTGGAGCGGCTGTAGCAGGACTGGTTTCCCACTCTTTAGGATTTCTGGAGGGATTCCGTCGCTTCCTGGTGCTTTCCCGCAAGCGAGGCGGTCGATGGCTTTGCCGAGCTCTGCCGCAGTAGGTGGGGTGTCTAGCTCCTCCATGACTGGTAGGTCTGGGATGGCTTTAAGAGCAGTGTCTGTTACGGTGTTCTTCGTTGCGTACAGCTCGAGGTAGTGCTCGGTCCACCGCCGCATTTGCTGTTCCTGGTCAGTGATGACCTCACCTGTCTTGGACTTAAGGGGGGCCATCTTGGAGGGGATTGGGCCTGTTGCCTTCTTGATACCCTCATACATTCCTCGTGCGTTGCCTATATCGGTGGCTTCCTGAATGCTTCTGCACAGGTTTAGCCAATAGGTGTTGGCACAGTGGCGGGCGGTCTTCTGGACTTTGTTCCTGGCAGCCCGTAGAGCTTGAAGTGTACTGGGAGTGGGCGTGACCTTGTAAGCCAGTAGGGCCTTCCTCTTAGCCTCGATCACGGGTTCCATTTCTTCCCAGTGAGCCTCGTACCAGTCAGCGTTCTTCCGCTCTTTCTTCCCGTAAGCAATAATGGCGGAGTTGTATATGGCGTCGCGGAGACGTGGCCAATTGGATTCGATAATGTCATCTGCCGCCACTCCCTCGCCGAGTGCATCTTCCATCTTGTTGATGAATTGCTGGGTCTTAACTGGGTTGCTGGCACAACTGGTGTTGATGCGTGGGCGACCCTTCATCTTGGAGTGGTGCAACCTCTTCGGCATTATGCGCACCTTGCTTACCACGAGGGCATGGTCCGTGTCGCAGTCTGCACTGTGGTAGCTGCGGGTGAGGAGGGTGCTGCCAATATCCGTTCTTCTGGTGATGACGAGGTCAAGCTGGTGCCAGTGGCGGGAGCGGGGGTGCCTCCATGACACCTGGTGGATCTCTTTGCACTTGAAGAATGTGTTTGTCACGCACAGGCCGTGGTGACACGAAAGCTCAAGCAGTCGCTGACCATTCTCATTGATCTTTCCTCTCCCAAAGTTTCCAAGGCAGGTGGGCCAGGCCATGTGGTCGGCTCCTACTCTTGCGTTGAAGTCTCCAAGGAGATAGAGAGCGTTACTTCTGGGAATCTTGGATAACGCTTCGTCCAGTGCATGGTAGAACTGTTCTTTCTCTTCGGTGGTGGCGCAGAGGGTTGGGGCATACGCGCTAAGAATGCTGACTGGGCCGAAAGTTGTTGACAATCGGAGGGTAAGTAATCTCTCTGTGCCTCCTGTGGGTGGCTCTATGGAGTTAACAAGCGTGTTCTTCACAGCGAACCCAACACCGTGCTGTCTTGGTTGGTCCGGAGACTTCCCTTGCCAGTAGAAGGTGTAGTTGGTTTCTCTGATAGTTCCGTTGTCGGCCAACCGGGTCTCCTGTAGAGCCGCAATGTCGATGTTTAGTCGTGCCAGTTCCCTATCGATGACAGCGGTTTTCCTGGCACCCTTGATCCACGGAAGGTCTGCAGTAAGTCCGGGGCACATGGTCCTGATGTTCCAGCTAGCGAGGCGAAGAGCCGGAGGCTTCTTTCTTGTTGTTTGCTTGGAATTAACTGGTGCGGGTGTTTTGTGGCCCACTTTTCGAGAGGCGCCTCTCTGATCCCCATGCACCCAGTGGGGCAGGCGAGCCATGGCGAGACGGTAGCTGTCCAGTGAGGTGCGATGACCTCTCCCACCGTCAGAGGAGACCCCTGGCGCTCGTTTCCTTCGCCAATCGGATGAGCTTATAACCGGTATCTGTCTCCTCCCGTGTTGAGTCGACATCTTGCGATGACGCTGGAGTGTCCTCTCCAGTGAAACTGAAGCTACAGAGCCTGGGCAGGGTGATATGGAGGGTCTGCTGTTGCCCATGCAGCAGACCCCCCCTCTCTTCGCAGCTGAAGGGTCCAAGGGAAAGACAAAGTCAATACAGCTTGGCTTCAGGTGCGCCGCAGGAGTTGCCGGTGTTGACTACATGTCAAACCGCCTTAGGGACTCCGGCTCCGGATTTTCTGTCGGGGTTTACTCCCTTAGCCCTTCCCCTGAAGAGGTATGCCGCAAGGCAGCGGAGGTTTTTTGGAGTCAGAGTTTTCCTTCTCTGATTTTAGAGATGTCCTTCCTCTTTCCTCCTTTACAGTCTTGAGGGCAGCATTTACAGGCTAAAATAGAAAACTGGCAGTGTAACCTTCTAAGCAGATACTACCAATACCCTGCTTGGGTATACTCACCCAACAATAAACATCTCTTAAATGTCCTCCAAGTGCCATGCCTCGAATTAGTAAATGGCAGTGCAATGGCAGTGCTGGTTAGATTAGTTTATTAATCAGTTTAACAAGTATGCATTGAGCAACTACTATGGTCTGGGCATCGAGCCAGGTGCCTGGGTGACAGCAGTGAATGAGGGAGTCACAGCATCTACTTCCATAACTCTGAGACTATGGTTAACAGACAATTAACCAAGTGATTACAGGAAATGTGAGGAATGCTTGACGGGATGTAAAAGGTGCTGTGGGAGCACAGTTTAGGGTGCGTTCCTAACTCACGTCAAAGTCAGATCTGGCTGTTCTTGGAAGGAGCTTTGAAGGCACCAGAAAAGGCAGTAAAAGAGAGTGGGTAAGTGGCCCTGGGAAGCCCAGCTCTCTGGGTTTATAGCAGGCTCTGTCGCTTACTGCTTGTGTGACCTTAAGCAACTTAACCTCTCTCTACATTAGATTCCCCACCTATCAAATGGGAATCATAATTATGCTTGCCTCTTAGAGTTATAATGAGGCTTAAGTGAATTGATGCATCCTTAAACAGTACCTGGAATATAGTAAGCACCAAAGGAGTCTGAATAAGTATTACTTGAGAATTATGTATTATTACTTAATAGTAAGTATTATTGCATCATGAAAATACGATAATACGATGGTATTGTTGTATTGATAGTTGATCTTGTCTAGCTCTCTTTTAAAGAATATATTTTGTTTTTTCTTTTTCTTAAATATTTTATTTTTATTTATTTATTTTTTTTAGAGAGAAAAAGGAAGGGATGGAGAGAGGGAGAGAAATATCAATGTGTGAGACATACATTGATGGGTTGCACACCCCCAACTGGGGACCTGACCTGCAACCCAGGCATGTGCCCTGCCTAGGAATTGAACCAGTAACCTCTTGGTTCACAGCCCAGTGCTCAGTCCACTGAGCCACGCCAGCCAGGGTTCTAGCTCTCTTTGTTTAGCTTTACCTCCCTTTCTACAGGGCAGCTGAAAATTTTAGAGCATTATGTTTTTCCTGCATCTTTTGCCTAAATCAATGGTATAACTAAAATCTTACTCCCTTCTCCCCTTTTAAGTCTAGCTTTTGGCACAGGTTTAAAGGTAACCTTTAAAAATTTAGAAACACAAACCATTGCATGCACGAATAATACCAGCAAGCCTCATAATGTATTTTGGCTGTCCTCTTTTGGAAAAAGCATTGAACTTGTAGTGAGAAGACTTAGGCTTTATGCGTCTCTGGGCCGTCTTGGACAAGTCAGTTAACTTGTCTGATCTTCAGTTTTCTCATTGGTAAAATTGGAGAATAATAATTTTTCATTTACAAAGTTGTTACAAGAACAGATGAGATAACATGTGAAAGAAAGAGGACTCTGTAATCTGTAATGATCCATTCAATTAGAAATACAGCTGATCTCATGTATATTGAATATATATGGAATCGAAAATATTCAAACTCATAGAAACACAGTAGAAGTGGTTACCAGGGGTTGGGGGAAGGGAGGAATGTGGAGGTGATGGTCAAAAGGCACAAAGTTTCAATTATGCAAGATAAATAAGTTATGGGGATCTATTATACAGCACACTGCTAATAGCTAACTACTGTACACGTAGTTTGCTAAGAGGTTAGTTCTTCTTAGTTTTTTTCTTATGTATTTTTTCTACTTTTTTTTTTTTTTACCTTTCAAGAGGGTAGTTCTTAAGTGTTCCTATCTCATAAATAATAATAATAATAATCGTCGTCGTCGTCGTCGGCAGCCGTCCGTCTCTAGAGACGATGGTGTAGCTTCTTAAGAGTCTATCTGCACCGCCGAGAATGGCTGTGCAGTCCGATTCGGGAGTGACACGGTATCTGTCTCCTCCCGTGTTGAATCGACATCTTGCGATGACGCTGGAGTGTCCTCTCCAGTGAAGCTGAAGCTACAGAGCCTGGGCAGGGTGATATGGAGGGTCTGCTGTTGCCCATGCAGCAGACCCCCCCTCTCTTCGCAGCTGAAGGATCCAAGGGAAAGACGGAGTCAATACAGCTTGGCTTCAGGTGCGCCGCAGGAGTTGCCGGTGTTGACTACAACGTCAAACCGCCTTAGGGACTCCGGCTCCGGATTTTCTGTCGGGGTTTACTCCCTTAGCCTTTCCCCTGAAGAGGTATGCCGCAAGGCAGCGGAGGTTTTTTGGAATCAGAGTTTTCCCTCTCTGATGTGCCCTGACTGGAAGATCGAACCAGCGACACTTAGCTCGCAGGCCGACGCTCAATCCACTGAGCCAAACCAGCCAGGTACTCACAAGTGATTTGTATGTATTTCAGAACTTTGGCTTATGTCCATTGTTTGAAACTCAGAACTTACTTTACCATAGAAATCACTTGAAGCCTCTGTTTAACAAAACTTATTTAAATTTATATTGTAAACATGCTCAAGTATTCTCTTTGCTGGCCATATCTCCTAGCATCAGGTTTTTACCTGATGCCTAGTAATTTATTCATTAGTAATCCAAATTCTTTAATGAGATGGATATCTAATTTGAGTGTCTATTTTTTTTTAAAAAATCTCTTCTGGGTACCTTCCAACTTCTTAGTTATGCATCAAGGAAGGATGTGAAATGAAGTAGACTCAAGAAAAACTTGTGCAGATTAAAAAATATTAAAGTAAACAGATCTTCCTCATACATTCACAACACCACTTGTCAATTTCTAACAAGATACCTGTCCTTAAAGCACAGTCTAGTTAAATGATACTAAAGTATTAACCTAAAGATGGCTCAGGTGTTGAGAGATGTCTGTGACATATGTCACTCATTCATCCTTAGGGTATTTTGGCTCATCTAGCTGAGAGGATAGAAATTCCCTTTTTACATCATCTGCTAAGATCACCCATTCATTGAGAATAATAATAATAATAATAATAATAATAATAATAATAAAGTAATGGGAGGAAACATTGGGAGGAGATGGATATGCTTATGGCCTTGATGGTGGTGACGTTTTCACAAGTATATACTTGTCCCCAAACTCAACAAGGTGGATACATTCAATCTATACAACTTTTTACATGTCAATCATACCTCAATAATGTGGTTTTTAAACACTTAGAAATACAGTCACATGCATTTGCCTCACAAAAGCTGATCTAGTTTTCTGTAGCTAGCCATGCCCATGGTCCGTTCATGTTGCCAAATAATTCCGCAGCCAACCGGCCCAAAGCTTTGAGTACTTCCCTCAACTGCAGATAAATCTAAGAAGCTGACCTAGGGCTTAAATTGCACGAGGGGTAGATTTGTGGGTATGGGAAAGAAACTAAAACTGTTTTATTTTTATTTTTCTCTTTATTCTCTTTCTCCTCTCTCTTCTTTACTTTCTGAAAAACCCTTAATTCGCCCATTCAGCTAAAGGAGAAGAGGTAAGAGTTTTTCTTGTCCTTTATCTGTATTGTTATGCCCTTTTATATTTATCTGTATTCCAAAGTCACGATGCATTGTGGTTATGTGTTAATATATCTGTTACTCCTATAGACCGCTTTTTAAAAACTTGTTTTTCATTGTGGGTTCTCAATAAATGTTTGTTGGGTTGAATTAACATGAATAAAACATAATATAATTGAAGCTATTCAGAGCTCAGAACATAGTTCACACACTCAGATCCAGTGACTTATTCAAAAGGTTTCCAGGGGGTTAAAAATAGAGATCTGGATCCAGGCAGTTTTGTTCAGAGAATTTTGAGGGGGTGAAATAGCTCTGGCTGCAGACTGGGGTCTTTGTTATGAGAAAAATGCAAATACGAAGAATTGCACAGCACTGCCAGGGTAATGTCTGGGTATTTTTGAACCTTTGGCAGAACCGAAGTTTTGTCTGGAATACACTTCCTTCCCTTTCCTCACATCTCTAATCTCAGTCACGGCTTAACCCGGTAACACATAATAAATAAGGAAAATTTATCGAAATCTTTTTCTAAATCTCAATCCCTTGAAATGATGACCTGGCAATTTCTTGCGCACCAATAATTCTGAAGTCAACATGGTGTATAAATATGGCAACTGCATGTCCTAACTTTTCTGCCTCAGTTTTGATTTAAAATATTCTCTCTCATTATCAGACTTGTCTTGTTTTTCGGTTTGTATTTATGGAGGTCCTATAATAAATAATTTATCTATGTGAGAAAACTACTATACAACATCATCTTTAAGGTATTATGCTTCAATTATGTTTTTAAGTGTAGAGTAGGAAGAGTAATTGGATTCCTAAAGACATGTATTTGAACACATTCCCAAACTTAACCGGCAATAAAATGTATAAGCTAGGATGTGAGGGTGATCTGTCTGCAACATGTCACCCCACTGACTGCCAGGTTTGATTCGGCTGATCTGGCTGGCTAGGTGGGTGTACCTTTCCTCCCTCACTGCTCCAGGGGCTGTGCTGCTCCCAAGGCTGAGCAATCCTTCTGGGTGGAAGAGGACACCTTTCCCCTATAGAGCGGACCCAATCTCCATCAAGTGTATGCAAGTAGCTACGCTCCCCTGCTAGACCAGCCAAACAAGCTCTCGAAGGCCCATTTGTAAGAGAAGGTAGGGTAGTCAAGCTTCCAAAGTCTCCAGACACATCCAAATAAGGGGGAAAAAACAAGTTAAAATTAGATACCATTAAAAAAAAATCAACCCAATAACATATATGTTTAAATTTTAATATATAATGTTGGTAAAGGTCGGAAAATCAGGTGCATCCTCCAGTAAGCATATAAAGTCTTTAAAACAATTTTTCAGTATCTAGTGAGAGTATTAAAAAATTCAGCCATATTAAACTAATAATGTTACTTCTAGGAAACCTTTCTAAAGGATGTGGGTAAAGATTCATACATAAAGATGTTTGTCAAAGTATTTGTAACAATGAAAAATTAGAAGAAATCTAAATCTTAAGTATTCGGCATTCAGCTACATATATTTTGCACTTTATATCCATGCAGTGGATTAATATGCTGGCTTTTGAGTTCTTTCCACATAAATGTTCTCTGAGAGAAATAAAGAATGGTCATGTTGAAGAATAATTAAATTAGTCTTACTAAGAACATAAGAAACAAAGTAAACATATAGTATTAATAATGTATATTAATATCAATATGCCCCTCTGGAATTAAATCAAGACCTCTGACTGGGATTATGGCTAATTTCAGTTTTTATTCTTTGCTTCATTCTGTGTTTTAAAATGCTCTGTAATGAGCATGTGTTATTGTTGTAATCAGAAAAGAAGAATTAATATTATGGAGACTTATCAGTGAACCTCAACATAGAAACAAAATATTATATGAGAAGCTAGGTGGAGTGAAGGAGGGAGTCAGCAGAGCTTTGTCAAAGAAATTCTTGCTTGGAAAGAACATCACAAAGGACCATGCTGCAGACCCAGAAGGGAGTGTTCAGCTTTGCCTGTTACAGTCCAGGGAATATTTAAGTGCTGAGAACTCAGTAAGCCAAGATCATGGAAGAATTTTGGTTTGAACATGCTTTAAGTAATCAAAAACTTCTCTGTGTAGCAAGGGAGATAGAGAAGAAAGCACCAAGGGTTTAAGGAGAATGTTAATGAAAGCTGATAGCTATGAAGTTACACAGCAGGGCAGAACACTGTCTCTTGGAGAGACCAGCCACCTGGACAGGTCCCCCACCTCTGCCTAGGAAGGTGGAAATTAAGTAATTTATGATTCTTATTCTCATTTATTGATCTCATTAAGATATTAAGCACCTTCTAAGTACCAGACACTGTGCAAGGCCCAGGGAATTTATTGGTAAATAATACACCTGGAACATACTTGTAAGTTGAACAAGTTGGGTTTATTAACTTGTTGCTGCTAAGGAGAATGCACACCGTGGGGAATCGTGGGGGCCTTTCAGTGAGGGGGTATTAGAAAGGACTTAAAGGATTTGGGTTTGCCCTGACGGTGTGGCTCAGTTGATTGGGCATGATCCCACAAAGCAAGGGATTACCGGTTTGATTCCTAGTCAAGGCACATGCCTGGGTTGTGGGTTGGGTCCCTGGTTGGGGTGCGTGCAGGAGGCAGCTAATCAATGTTTCTCTCTTACATCAATGTTTCTCTCCTTCTCTTTCACCTTCCCTTCCTCTCTCTCTAAAAATCAATAAATGGGAAAAAAAAAAAAAAGGATTTGGGTTTAGGTTAGGTAATTTAGGAGAAAGTCCAAAAAAATGAAGTTTGGTCTATATTGGGTGTTTTCAAGAAGTGGGCAGTATTTCTATGATTGGGCATATATATATATATACATAATTCCTTGCCTTAGGATACATTACTTGATTTGAGAGAGAGAAGGAAAAAAAAAAACAAACCCAAACCCATCAATATGAGAGAGAAACATTGATTGGTTGCCTCCCACACGTACTGGATCGAACTCAGGCCTGGAACCTAGGCGTGTGCCATGACCAGGAGTCGAACTCATGAACCTTTGGTGCATGGGGTGAGGCTCCAGCCAACTGAGCCACACCAGCCAAGGGATATCAATATTTCTTACCTGTAGGGAGGGCCCACAAGAGTAAGGCTAATGCTATCACTGGGAACAAAGTGGCAGTTAACCATATGAGCTGGAGGGAGGATATTTAGTATTCTGTAATTTGGACAGCGTTAATGTTTTCTGTTTCTTCAGATATGATTACAAGTGGTTGTGGTTTTTTTGATTCACCACAGTCACATGGTGCTCCTGTCTGAAGTTAATGGTGTGTGACATTGTTTCTGTTCAATGGGATAACAGCAGGCCCTCGCTGTGCGTGCCGGGCCAGCTCATAGCAGCACCAGGCCTAAGAGACTATATCAGGCCAGCTCCTGGATATCCGGGGACTGCTTTTCTCTTTCTCACAAGTAAAAATGTAAATGCAGTGCTGACTGGTGTGGCTCAGTGGATTGAGTGCTGGCCTGCAAACCCAAAGGTTGCTGGTTCAATTCCCAGTCAGGGCACATGCCTGGGTTGTGGGTCAGGCCCCCAGCTGGGGGCGTGCGAGAGGCAACCCATTGATGTATCCGTTGCACATTGATGTTTCTCTCTCTCTTTCTTTCTTCCTTCCTTCCCTTCTCTCTAAAAATAAATAAATAAAATCTTTAAAAAAAAAAGTAAATGCAGAACTTCATCTTATGCTAAGTGCTATGCAAAAATGAATAGGTGCAATGACAGAGGGTCAAGGGTCGGGTAGAACCCATTTGCACAGGTTGGTGGAAGAAAGTGTCGCGGCCCTGACTGGGTAGGTCATTTGGTTCCAGAATCATCCAGATTTGATCCCCGGTCAAGGCACATACAAGAAGCAACCAATGAATGCATAAATGAGTGAACAAATCAATGTTTCTGTCTGTCTGTCTGTCTGTCTGTCTGTCTGTCTGTCTCTCTCTCTCTCTCTCTCTCTCTCTCCAAGAATCCATAAAATAAAATAAAATGTCCTAGAACTGGGAATGAGGTCAGAAAAAGGTTATCATTGGAGAGTCACAGGTTCATGGATTCCGCTGTCTGCTGAGCCGGGTACTTCAGCTAGTTGCTGAGGGTTAGCTGTGAGAGTAGGAGGTCTCTGCCCTCCTACTCATTAGTGACAAACTTAGCCATGAAACAATTAATTTGCCAAGTGATTAATCTGGGAGTGAAACTACTAATGACGGCATATGATAAACTAAAGTAGTGATTACACTGTTTAAGTGAAATGGTCATTTGCAAGAAATCTTTTCTTAGTCTTCAGGCTGCTATAACAAAATACCTTAGACTGAGTGGCTTGCAAACAGCTGACATTTATTTCTCACAGCCTGGAGGCTGGATGTCCAAGGTCAGGGTGCCAGCATGGTCAGGTTGCACACTTCTCATTGTATTCTCATTTGGTGGAAGGGGTGAGCTAGTGCTCTGGAGCCTTTTTAAAAATAAAGCCATTAATCTCATTCATGAGGGTTCTACCCTCAGTTCCTAATCACCTCGTAAGGGCCTCACTTCCTAATACCTTTGCAGTAGGGATTAGGATTTCAATATATTCTAATTTGCAGGGATACAAATATTAAGACCATAGCAAATCCTGAGGGACAGATTGCAAATGTGTCATGGAAGTTTGGAAGACGGAGTCCATTCCAGACATAGGAGTGTGTCTCCTTCTCGCCAAGAGGTTGCTGATTGAATTAATTCTGGAAAAATGAAAAACAAAAAATTTGTTAACAGAAATAGAGTGGTTTGTTTCCTTGGAAAAAAGGGAGCAAAAGACCTAGATTCGTGATTGCCAGAGTCCTGTGGAGAGAGGGCCTAGACCAGCCTGTCCACAGGTCTCAGCTGGTTTAATAATATCTCTGGATAAACACACGAGAATTCTCTTTTGCCACGTACTCTCTTTATCAAATAGAATTAATAAAAGTCAGTTCTTATATGATTGAAAAGAAACTGCTAAAGGTTAATTTTGAAAGCTCACTTGGTCTTGATGTATTATCCTTTCTCTGAATTGCTGAATTGGTTTTTCTATTTTTAGTTGTTCCTGTTAAGAATTTTGATATGTTATCTTCACGAGTAATATTGGTCTGTGGTTGTTTTTTTTTTCTTTTTTTGCAATGTCTTTGACTTTATCAGATTAATAATAACCTCATAAAATTAATTAACTGGGAAGTGTTTATCCCTCTGTTTTCTGAAAGACTTTGTGTAGGATAGGTATCATTTCTTAAATGTTTGTTAACATTCACCAAGTAAGCTGCTGAGGCCTTGAATTTTCTTTTTGAACAGTTCTTCATTACAAATTCAGTTGCATTAACAGATATAAAGCTATTTGGGTTTTTGGTTTTGAAAATTTTTGTCTTTTTGGGAAATTGATAATTTTATCTAATTCTTCAAATATATTGGCATAAAGTTGCTCATAATATTTCATTACTCTTTAAATGTCTGTAGCATCTGAAGCAATGTTTTCTCTTTCTTTCTTGATACTGGCAATTTATATTTTTCTTTCTTTTTTTCTAGATAAATTTTATTTTATTCAAAGAACAAATGGTTTCATTGACCTTATTTTATTTCCATTTTCTTTTTACTTGATTTGCATGCATTGTTTCTTCTTCTACATACATTTAATTTGCTTTGATTTTACAAAGTACCTTATTTTCATTCAATTTAAGATATTTTCTAATTTTCTTTGTAATTCTTTCCTTGGACCCTTCTCAATAGTTCTTTCTCTCTAAATATTACTCTGACTTGTACCTCAAGATTTTTCTTATGCACATTTGTTCATTCAACAAATATTTATTGATTACCTACTGTGGGGTATTAGGTACTGTTCTAGGTACTTGAGAGACATGAGTAAATAAAATAAATATGCCTGTCCACACAGAACATACATTCTAATGTGGACTATAATTTTATGACTTGGCTTGTGTATATTCCTAATGAAGGGGTCCTTTCTTTCTGTAGTCTTGACATAGTACTTCCTTCCTATATCTCCATTATGATGCTACAGTACTTATTTGCAACTATGAAATGATACCAGTGGCTTTTTTCCCCCCTCACCTGAGGACATTTTTTCATTGCTTTTAGAGAGAGAAAGAGAGAAAGAGAATCACTGATGCAAGAGAGAAGCATCAACTGGTTGCCTCTTGTATGCGCCTGGTCCTGGGATCATACGCTTCTGGACTGGGGATAGAACCCACAACCTAGGTATGTGCCTTGACTGGGGATTGAACCCATAGCCTTCTGGTTACAGGGCGATGCTCCAACCAACTGAGCCACACTGGCCAGGGTGATACCAGTTACTTTTACATTAAAAAATACTTAACACCTAATACTTATATCTTAATTGATTCAACCCACCTGTCTACATGTATTTCCTAAATTTATAATCTTTCTTTGAGAAAAATGGTATTTATTGGAAGAATTGTTTTCCTCTGACTTATTTATGCGTTATCCTGACTGAAGACAGGAAGATAGACTGGATTTTCATAAGCATCGTATGGTTTTAGGATTTAATCAGTACCAAGGTTTCCTAACATTGCCAACCAAAAGTATTATTAAAATGATCTCTCTGAGTGCCGGGATTATGGTGACTTTTTTTTATCTTTTGGAGTTATGGTGACTTTAATTTTCTCTTTTATACTTTCACTGTTTCAAAAATAAACAAAGGAAGGAGCCCTTTGAATGACCTAAAGTCTTGAACATAATTGAAACATTTTCCTGGTCACTTGCAGAGTGATCTGATCTTTTAAAAAAAATAATGCATTTAAAATTGATGCATTATTTAAAACAAACAAATATTAACTGAAACAAAAAAAATGAATACTTGGTAAGGGATTAACATTCAGAATATATAAACAACTCCTACAATTCAACCACACACACAAAAAAAATACAGTAAGATTTTAAAAAATGGGCAAAAGACCTGAATAGACATTTTTCCAAAGAAGACATACAAATGGACGATGGGCAAATTAAAAGATGCTCAACATTACCAATTATTAAGGAAATGCAAATCAACACCACAATGAAATACCGCTTCATTTTTGTGGACTTGGAGAAACTGGAACCCTTGTACCCTGTTGTTAGGAATGTAAATGGTGCAGCTACTGCGGCACAGGATGGTGATTCCGCAAAAAGTAAACACACAATTGCCATACGATCCAGCCATCTCACTGCTGGGGATGATCCCAGAATAACTGAGTGTGGGGACTCGAAGAGATTTTGTACACCCATGTTCGTGAGCATTATTCATAATCATCAAAAGGTGGAAGCAACCCAAGTGTCCACCGGCAGATGAACAGAGGAACAAAATGTGGTGTATACATACAACGGGCTATTATTCAGCCTGAAAAAGGTAGGACATTTTGACATATGCTATAACATGGATGAACCTGAGGACATTAACTAAGGGAAAATAACCAGTCAGCCAAGGACAAAGGACAGCTATTATATGAGTCCACTTATATGAAGTCCTTAGAATAGTCAAATCATAGAATCCGAAGAATGGTGGTGGCCCTTGGGCTGTGGGGGAGGGCAGAATAGGAGTCAGTGTTTAGTGGGCACAGAATTCAGTTGGGGAAATTGAAAAAGTCCTGGAGATGGGCGGTGGTGAGGGTTGCAGAACAGTTCAAGAGCACTTCATGCCTCACAGCTGCGCCCTTAAAAATGGTTAATTTTAGGTTTTGCATATTTTATCACAATAAAAAAGTGGGCGCCCAATCTTTCCCTAGGTATTATGTGGAGGTAATTTTAGAAACCAAGAAGCAACAATACTTCAAGGCTAGGTAGTTCTTTTTTTTCCCCTCTCTTTAAATTACATTTAAAAAATGATTATCTTGCTTCAGGATTGTGGTGCTTATGGGTGGAGATTGAAATCTTAAAATCGCAGTAAGCTCTCTGTTCCTCTGGCCACATCAATTTTCTATCTAATTTTAAAAGCATTTAAATTCTTTTTATTACACAAGCGCTTATTAAATGTGCAATTTAAAATGTATAGGGTTGTGCAACACGGTTGAGTTAACATTGCCATGGGAATCTCATTAATCGAATTCATCGCTACTCTGCTATTATTAGTACTGCATTAACCCATTCTTATCAGATACTCTTAATTCATAGCTTATTTTTCCTTTATAGAATTTCCATACTTTCCCTTCATTGTTCTTCACCCTGATTGTCCTATTCCTACAGCAGAATATCTTCTAATTTTTTAATGTTAAAGTGATATGTTATTGCACTGAATCTTTTCAGTAAACCAAGGAAAGTATTCTTATTTCTATGTTAATAGATGAGGAAACTCAGGCTCAGAGCAGTTGAATAACTTGCTCACTGTCACACAGTGAGTCACTGGCAAAGTAGAAATTTAGATTCAGGGCAACCTGTCTTAATAAAAGCCTCTCCTCAACTCCATCAGCATGTTATACCTTATTTTCAGTATCTTCCTGAAATCTCAACTCTTTCATGACATGAGAAAATATAAAATACACATCACTGATAACGACCTTAAGCTTGATTGAGGCAGAGAAATGGCACACATGAGAGTTTCATGTTGATCTGGAATCTTTCTTAAAAATCATCTTTCTCTAAGTAATTTCTGCACTTATTTGCATGTGGGAATATTTCCTATTGTCCTTTGTTGCTGAGTTTACATCATATCCTGAACAGTGCCGTGGTTTATTTCAATTCATGCTTTCTTGTTCCTGGTACATCGTTTTGGTTTGAGTATTCTTCTGATGGGATGAATGCTCTGCTTTTCATCACGCTCAGGCAGAATTCGGCTTCTCTCCTCGCTCCCCACTCTCCTTCACACGCTCCCTGCCCAAGACAGGGACCAAGTATTCATGCTAATTCCCAGAGGACAATCAAGACTCTTTCTGATCCGACGATTTGTCTTTGCCACCAGTACTTTTACATTACTCTCCACCCCATTGCCCTGGTTTATTCATGCACCGTTGTGGCTCATGCCTTCTGCTGAGGCCCACGTTCCCACATGTGTCTATAGGAAAACCTCTCCAGGCGGTTCAACCAGCTGATTCCTTAGCTGGAGCTCCAGGAAATATGGAGTACTCTATCTTCTTTAGGTCTGTTTTGGTAGTCCAAGAATTAGAAAAAGAGGGATCTAGTTGTTTTATGCTAAAGTGTTCAGGCACTTGCAAGAGAGGTGGTAGGTTATGAAACTGTCTTCAAGGAGCCAACAGTATAGTCTGGCAATGCGTTAGAAGATAGTAGTAGCTCGACTTTTCCCCAGCTGTATGCACTCAACAGATATTTATTGGCTACCTTTTGGGTACCTCTATCTTCTATGTGGAGTTTTCAACCTAGAGGGACCAAGTTGTGGAAAATTGTGACACATTATGGGAGAGCATAGCATTTAATCCAGCCTGATGTCAGGCAGCAGGGTGGGGAAAAGAAATGCCTGGAGAGTGACCGGACAAAGGGGCTAAACGTATTCTAGAATGAGGATATAGTGCCAACAGAGATTCAGGGGGAAGGACGATGTGACTACAGTAGTCAGAGGAAACACCCCACGGAGAAGGGGGCTGCCTGGTTAAGAGCTTGGGAGCTGGAGGGGCTGACTGTGTATCTCAGTATACAATAGTCTCCACTTATCTGCAGTTTTGCTTTCTCCATGGTTTCGGTTACCCGTGACCAAGCTCAGTCTGAAAATATTAAACGGAAAGCTCCAGAAATACATAATTCATAGGTTTTAAACAGCTGTTCTGAGAAGCATGATGAAATCTCCTTCGGTCCCACCCCAGACTTGAATCACAACCTTTGTTAGCATATCTGCATCAATTAGTCACTTAGAAGCCAGTTCGGTTATCAGATTGGTTATCAGAGAGAGAAACATTCACATTACTTTTACTACAGTATACTGTTATTATTTTTCTAGTTTGTTGTTAGTTACAGGTAAGTTAATCCTGACTGTGCCTAATTTATAATCAAACTTTATCATACTTATGTATGTATAGGAAAAACCATAGTATATACAGGGTCCAGTATTCTCTGCAGTTTCAGGCATCCACTGGGGGTCTTGAAACATATTTCCTGCAGATAATGAGACTGCTGCATTTAGCATTTATTTTGCCTTAGAAATAATTTATTGTTTATTTTTATTTAACACACACGCACATCATGCTACATATCCTGTTTCCTTACATGGTTTCTCAGAACAGCAAAAGAGCAAAAGTGAAACAGCAAGGCCTCTTAAATTCTAGGCTCAGAACTTGCCCACTGTAGCTTCCACGGCCTTTTTTTTTTTTTTTTTTTTTTTTTGTCCAAGCCAGTCGTAAGGCTCGTCCAGATTCAGTGTGGCAGATGATTACACAATGGCTTGAATTCAGGGAATGTGATTTATTGGGGGCCTTTTAATAACAATCTTCCACAAGAAGCTAACAGTTTTAACAGGGAGACAATCATCAGCACATAGGGCTATAATAGAGGTAGGTCACAGTGCAATTGGGACGGAGGGAAAGAAACCCCTGGACTGGAAGGGGGAATCAAGAATAGCATCAGGGAGGCATCATTCACACGGGGCCTGAGACTTGGGAGACAAGTCCTGTTTAGGAGGTTAACTTAATGGGTGCTGAACAGAGGGATGGAGAAGGGAAGGGAGGGCATTCCAAGCAAACAGAACACTAGGTGCAAAGGCATCAATAGATGATACAACAGAGCATGTTGTACTGGGGAAATAATAATACTTTTCAGAATGGTCAGAGTAAAGGGCATTTGAGGGAGGGTGAGGATGAAGAGGCTGAACCTGATTTTAGAAGAGGTCACGGAGACATTTTGATCAGAGCAAGCACACAATCTGATCTGTGTATTTGAAAACCCCTTTGGAAATCTATAAGAGGGGGATGAGATAGAAACCAGCACCACCAGTCAGAAGACAATCGCAAAATACCGGGTATAAGCACGTGAGACCTGAAGAGAACAGTGGCTTAGGGGGCAGAGACGAGAAAGGGATCCAGAAATATTTATGAGATAGAATGGATAGGATTAGGCAACTGAAGGAGGAATGTAAAAAGACTCTCTCAAGTTTCTGACTCTGGCGACCAAGTGGCTGCAGGTGGCATGGTTTTAAGAGAAAAGTGCTCATTTGAGTTATGGATAATTGATCGATTTTGAGATGCCTGTGTGACCGTCAATAGCGATGTGGGGTTGACAAGTTAGAAATAGAAATCTGAAGTCTAGGAGAGAGGACTGGACTAGAAATAAAAGTATAGAATTGATCAGGTCACAGGTGGTAGTAAGAAGCCATGGACTTCCCAGAAGTGCGTAGACGGAAAAGAATGGAGGCTGGGCATGATGGGAAGGGAAGAGCTACATTTAATGGTGTGAAGAGGAAGAGAAGTCCCTGTAGGAAATTTTCAGAAAAGAACCCGAAAGATGGAAGGAAAACCAAGAATAGTGTGTTGCACGACTCAAGGGAGAGAATGCATGTGTGATGTTGGGTGAGGGGCAATTGCAGGAAGTTCAAGAGTTCCCTCTTAGAAAGTGAAGTGATCTACCCAGAGGGAAGTGTGTGGGCTTAAAAGGATATGGAGGGGAAGCCTTGTAATAATTGGGCTGAGAAAGAAAATGTTCTCTGAATGCCACTTCCTGCCAAGTTTCTGCTCAATATTCTTCTCACTTTCCCACTAAATTTCGCCTTTTCATGCTCTCTTCCCCATTCACTCCTTAAAACCACTCTAATTGTCTGGCATTTCTTGCTGTATAAAAATGACTTTCAAAAAATCACCGATGACTTTTGTGTTCCACCTAATGTACATTCTGTCACTGTTATTTGTTCAGGAGAATGAATATGCCTGGTAGTCTTAATAACATACTCTGTGACTTTGTCTAAATTCTTTAATTCTGACTTCCAACAGTGAAGTGAGAATATAAACTATTTTCTCCCAGTCTTAGTGGAATGTCGGAGGAGTCGATAAAGTGAGGTTGTAAGGCACGTGGACGTCTGCAATATATAAGTAGCTGTAACTATATTATCTCCCTAATAGGATTGTTCAGGGATTAAGTGACATAATGAAATAATATAAAATACATAATAAATAAGACATATAAATATATGTAATACTATTTATTGTTATTATTATTATAAGATAATGTGAAATTCTCAATAAATATCTGGCACATGATAGCAAATGGTAACGACTATATTTTAGTTTGAAAATTAACAAACTAGGACTTCAGGTCAAGATGGAGGCATAGGTAGACATGCTGCATCTCCTCACACAACCAGACAAAGAATTACAACAGGATCTCAAAAACAGATAACAACCAGAACCATCAAAAAACCAAGCTATATGGAAGTCCAACAACCAAGGATTTAAAGGAGCCACACTCATCGAAACAGGTAGGAGGGGTGAAGTCAGGGCAAAGAGGCAGTGTGGCTCAGAAAAGTGGCAGTAGAAGGGACAGTTCCACATTCACATGTGGTGGATAAAAATCAAGAGGGACACCCTGGGAGCGAGCGATCCCAGCTCCAGGCCAGGTGTCCAGCACCAAGAAGATAAACCCCCATTGCCTCTGGCTGTAGAAACAAGTGGGGGGTTGGGGCGGTGGAGAAAGGGCCCACATGGTCTTAGAACCTACTCGAATCCCAGGGCAGGAACTGAAAGGGCACCAGTTGCATAGGGGAGGTGGGTGATGTAACTGAAAATGGGGTAAGTGGCTGGGCAAATCACCAGAAGCCAGGTAGTGGCATTGTCCCGTCTCCGAGTCCCCCACCACAGAGTCACAAAGGGGTGATGTGGGTGGCCTTGCCCTGACAATTACCTAAGGCTTTGCCCTACACAATTTACAGGTGCCTTTGCTACATAGGCCATGCTACTATGATAGGGAATAAAAGCAGCTCTACCTAATACACAGAAACAAACATAGAGACGCTGCCAAGTTGAGGAGGCAAAGAAATACAGCCCAAAGGAAACAATAGAACAAAACCTCAGGAAAAGAACTAAACAAAATGGAGATAGCCAACCTATCAGATGGGAGAGTCCAAAACACTGGTGATCAGGATGCTCAGAGAAATGATTGAGTATGGCCACAAAATAAAGGAAGGAGTGAAGGTTATGCAAAATGAAATAAACAAAAATATACAGGGAACCAATAGTAAAGGGAAGGAAGCCGGAATTCAAAGCAATGATTTGGAACAAAAGAAAGAAATAAACATTCATCCAGAACAGAAAGAAAAAACAGGAATTGAAAAAAATGAGGAGAGGCTAGGGAACCTCTGGGACCAACATCTTAATCATAGGGGTGCCAGAAGGAGAAGAGGAAAACAAGAAACCGAAAACTTATTTGAAAAAAATAATGAAAGAAAAATTCCCTAATTTGGTGAAAGAAATAGACACACAAGTCCAGGAAGCACAGAGAGTCCCAAACAAGTTGGCCCCAAAGAGGACCACACCAAGACACACCATAATGAAAACGCCAAAGGTTAAAGATAAAGAGAGAATCTTAAAAGTAGCAAGAGAAAAGTAGAGAGTTACCTGGAAACAAGTTTCCATAAGAGAATCAGCTGATTTCTCAAAAAAAAAAAAAAGGCAAGAAGGGACTGGCAAGAAGTATTCAAAGTGGTGAAAGCAAGGACCTACAACCTAGATTACTCTATCCAGCAAAGCTATCATTTAGAATGGAAGGGCAGATAAAGTGCTTCCCAAAATAAAGCTAAAGGAGTTCATCATCACCAAGCCATTATTACATGATATGTTAAAGGGATTTATTTAAGAAAATGAGGATCAAAACTATCCAAATGACAACAAACTCACAACTACCAACAACTGAATATAAAAAACAAAAACAAACAAAGCAAACAACTAGAACAGGAACAGAATCAGTGATATGGAGATCATTTGGAGGGTTATTAGCTGGGAGGGAGAATGGGGGAAATGGTGCAGGGATCAAGAGGCATAACTGGTAGGAACAAAATAGACAGGGGGATGTTAAGAGTAGTACAGGAAAGGAAGGAGCCAAATAACTTACACACAGGAACCAAGGGGGTGGGATTGTTGGAGGGAAGCGGGGTACTGGGCAAAGGGGGACAAAAGGGAGAAAGTTGGGACATCGTCGTCGTCGTCGTCGTCGTCGTCGGCAGCCGTCCGTCTCGAGAGACGATGGAGTAGCTTCTTGAGAGTCTATCTGCACCGCCGAGAATGGCTGTGCAGTCCGACTCGGGAGTGACAATCCCTGCCGCACTTGTTACAGGTGAAGGCAGATGGCGTTGTTGCTGCTGTTGACGCTGCTTCCGCCTCGATCTTTTCTGGACCGCCTCCTCGTTGCGCGCAGCCTCTGCACGTGACGTACCTTGCCTGACCGCGAGCCTCCAGGCTAGGCGGTCGTCTGCTTGAACTTCCCATGTGTTGAGATTGATGGAGCATTGTGTCATGTCCTTTTTGCAGATGTCTTTGAACCGCAGTTTTGGGCGCCCTGTCATCCTCTTGCCTTCTGCTAGCTCGCCGTAGAGGAGGTCTTTGGGGATACGGCCTGCATCCATTCTTTTGACATGGCCGAGCCACCTGAGGCGTCTCTCGCTGAGAACTGCATGCAAACTGCTCATATTGGCTCGCTTCAGCACCTCGGTGTTGGGGACCTTATCCTGCCAGGCGACATGCAGGACGCGTCGCAGGCACCTCATGTGGAAGCTGTTGAGTTTCCTTTCGTGCCTTGCGTAGGTGGTCCACGTCTCGCTGCCATAGAGGAGAGTGCTGAGCACGCAGGCTTGGTAGATGCGCAGTCTGGTTTTCTCAGTGAGGCTGGAATTGTTCCACGCTCGCCGGTTCAGTCTGGCCATAACTGTGGCTGCCCTGGCGATTCTCCGGTTGACCTCCAAGTCGACTGACAGAGAGCTCGAGATGGTGGACCCGAGGTAAGTGAAGTCGTTGACAGCCTCCAGGGTGTACCCGTCGATGGTGATGCATGGGGGAGTCCCCGTGCCTTGAGCCATAACGTTCGTCTTCGTCAGGCTGATGGCTAGTCCGAACTCCTTGCATGCGTGGGAAAGGCAAGTGACTAGCTGCTGGAGTCCCTCTTCGGAGTGTGATGTCAAAGCTGCGTCGTCGGCGAAGAGCATCTCACGGATGAGCACCTCTTTGACTTTGTTCTTGGCTCGTAGACGGGCCAGGTTATAGAGCTTGCCGTCGGATCTAGTGTGAATGAAGACACCCTCGCTGCAGTCCTTAAAGGCGTATTGGAGGAGCATGGAGAAGATTCCGAACAGCGTAGGCGCGAGGACGCAGCCCTGCTTTACTCCGCTGCTGACTGGGAAGGCCTCAGAGGTTGCGCCGTTGTAGGACACCGTGCTGTGCATGTTGTCGTGAAAGGACATGAACACGGCAAGCAGATGTGGTGGACAGCCAATCTTCCGTAGCAAGCTGAAGAGTCCGCTTCGACTGACCAGATCAAACGCCTTCGTGAGGTCGATAAAGGCGAGGTAGAGTGGTTTATGCTGCTCGTGACACTTCTCCTGCAGCTGGCGTAGGGAGAAGATCATGTCCAATGTTGATCGGCCAGCTCTGAAGCCACACTGGGACTCTGGGTAGACGCGGGAAGCAAGGGTCTGCAGGCGGGCAAGAGCGACCCGGGCGAATACTTTGCCGACGACGCTGAGGAGAGAGATGCCCCGGTAGTTGTTGCAGTCGCTGCGGTCTCCTTTGTTCTTGTACATGGTGATAATGTTGGCATCTCTCATATCCTGGGGGATGTAACCCTCCTTCCAGCAGCGACAGAGTAGATGGTGGAGCGGCTAAGTTGGGACAACTGTAACAGCATAATCAATAAAATATACTTAAAAAAAGAAAATTAGCAAACTAAAATTTAGCGAGTGAAGAAAGAAGGACCAGTATTTGGGGATGCTTAGGTAGAAAAATACTAGGTGTTGTGAAATGATACAGCTGGAAATTGCTTCAAAATAATATCTGGTGTGGCTCAGTTGGATGGAGCCTCCTCCTCTAGACCCAAAGGTTGCAGGTTTGATTCCCAGTCAGAACACACACCCAGGTTGTGGGCTTCTGGGCCCTTAAGAGGAGACAACTGATGTTCTCTCTCTCTTCCTGTTCCCCCTTCTCTCTTTCAAAGCAATGAAGCAATGTCCTTGGGTGAGGATTTTAAAAATAAATAAATACAATAATCTCCATGTTGTGGGTGGGGTACAGGAATTGGCCATGCTATGGAAGCTGGGCTTTCATTATTCCAATTTTGTGTACATTTGAAAACCTCAGAGTAAAATGCTATTATTTGTTTCACTCTCTGCAACTGTGTTGACGCAATGCACTTGATATATTGAAATGTAATGACAACTTGTTAACAGCTCAGATGGCTTCTTGCGGTTTAGGCACGTTACACACCATTCCGCTCCCTAAAGTAAGGGGTTAATGCAAGGAATATTTCATTTGAAATGAAGACGATGATTTGAGTTTACAGCTCTTATATATCATAAATGGGAGTCATTTCAATAACTAGTCTCAGATATCTTTTTCTGTTCCAACTCACAACTTTACGCATCATGAAAAAAAAAACTACAAGTTCCAGGATGCACTGCCCAATCAACGTTAAACCCAGGACCTCGCGTTTCCGAACTGGCTGCCCTCGCCTTATTTGAATAGGAATCATCCCGGCGAAAATTGACTTCTGCGACCCGGGGAAAATTTCCGAGTCTTTGTACGCCTGGGTCGGTCTGGCGCGCAGTTCGAAGAGGCCAGAGCGGTGCCTTTCTGTTCAGGCGTCGCCCCGGGCAGCCTTCCGCTCCTCGGGGGCTTCCGTGAGCCCAGGGCTCTGTAGGTGCGCCTCCAAGATGGCGACGCTGTTGGCGGTAAATTCGGGTAAGTGCGGCGTGGCCGAAGGGAAAGGGGGGCAGGGCAACGATCGGTTTTCCAGGAAGACACCCGGGCCGTGATGTTCCTTGGAGTCCAAGCCCTGTCTTGTGCACAGTGCCTGCTTCTCCCTCGCTCTGGGCCTAGGGTTCCACCCCCTCGCCAGTTTGAATGGCGCGCGTCGCCGCTGCGGCTCTGGTTCCCCGAGCTGGACTTGGAGGCTTGAGACAAGGAGACGGAGTTCCCTGCAACCGGGCATGCAGTGTCTCGCAGCCCAGGGCCGAGCCTGATCCTTTCCCACTGCTCTCCCCATTATGAGTCTGCGGCCGGGATTTCTCCAGGATACTCGAGTCTCGGGCAGTGAGGCCAGAAGACCGGAGATATTTTTCAGCCACCAACGCCCGCTGACAACTCGTACCGGGACCCCTCGTGGAGGTTGGGGGGGTCCTGCAGGATGCAAGGACCCGATTATGAAGCCTGCAACCCGGAAGGTGGCGGAGAAGGGGTACCGCGGGTTTATCAGATTATTTCCAGTTTTGCGGGGGTGTCCCGTTCCTGGACGCTCCCGTGCCTTTGGAGTGTTTGGTCTTCGGGGCGAGGTAGAATCTCGAAGGCAGCCAAGGAACTCGGGAAGATTTGGGCCGTGTTCCCTTTTGGCAGTTCTCTGCGCGGGGCGGTACCACTCCTTCCCGCCCCCGGCGGCGTTTGAAAGAGTGGGTGCATTTTGATTGTCACAATTCCTGGGAAGCATTGTTGGCGCCTGGTGGGCGGGGCAAGGATTCCTGAAAATGAATTATCTGCTAAGAATGCCAGTGAGGGCACTGAAACGTACTAGGCTTCGCGGGCACAGTGAAGAGCATATCTGTGTGGTAAATGCTTGTCGAGAATCTCACTCAAGAGCCCTCTTTCTTGGGCACTTTGTCCTTCCGGCTCTATGCAGTGTTTTGTTTTTTTTTTTTCCCCCAAGATTTTATTTATTTATTTTTAGAGAGTGGGGAAAGGAGGGAGAAAGAGAGGGAGAGAAACATGAATGTGTGGTTGACTCTCACGCGCCCCCAACTGGGGACCTGGCCTGCAACCCAGGCATGCGCCCTGACTGGGAATTGAACCAGCGACCCTTTGGTTCGCAAGCCCGCACTCAATCCACTGAGCCACACGGGCCGGGGCTGCAGTATATAAATATAGTTCTTCTTGTTGCTGATTTGTTCTGCTTTGCACAGGTCTGCTGCTGCTATTCTTGAAAAGTTGTGTAAAGCTGAGTGTTTCAAATCAAACCATTTCAGAAACAGAGCTTACTCAAGCTAAGTATGTATAATACAAAGAAATTTATTAGTTCCTCACAGGTTCTATTGTATACTAAGTGTTATTTTTGCAACCAGAGCGCCTACTTTCTTTTGTCAACTCTTGGTCAGATTTCTTAAATGCTTGTGGTAAGGCAAGTTTCAAATTTGCCTGTGAGCCGTTTTTGATATCTTCATACCCTGTGCCGGTCGGTTACCAGTTCTGACTGTACAAGCAGGCCTCGTCTGTTTTACTGCCCTGGTTCAGGTTCTCTCGCCTCCGGAGTGGCTTACCTATATCACGCTTGGTTCCCGACACTTCCTATCCTAGTTAGTCCATCCATCACGCCATTGTCCCACAGTGCCAGTTTCATTTTGTCACCTACTAGTACTTGCAACTTTCCCATTTACTAATAGGAAAAAAGCCAACTTGTTCAGGAATCCAAGGCTCAAAACTACACCGCCTTTTGCAGTTAGAGAGGGCGGAGAAAATGATTTCTAGGGAAGTCAGCTAGTCACCATCCAAATAGCACCTTATAGGGGTCACCAGGATCCAGGGGCAGACCCTCATTTTGACAGGTCCAGAACTATTGGTTAGTGTATCCAGAGTTGCTGAGATGCCAGTAATTGAATTTCTCTAATGAAACTTGGTAGAAGACAGATATATGCCATACCAGTATGCCAATTTACTGATCTGTGATAGGAAGTGTATCTGCATGGGTGCTCATGCTGGTTCGTCAGCTCATTCTTTACTCTAGACATTTATATGATAGTTGTATTTTTAATCAGAGGGTCGGCAGGGAGGGGAGCAAAGCAGGGCATTGGATGATTACTCTCTGTGTGGTCTAGGCATTCTGATTCCATTCCCCCACATCGCCATGCCAAAGACCTGACATGCCATTTCCTACCTTGCCTTTCAGATTAGGGTAGGTATTCCCTTTTATATACAGGTAACCGCGGTGTAACACAGTTAGGTTCCTAACAAATGCCATGTTATGAGATTCCGTGTTATATGAAACAAAGAACTAGTACAAAAAGGGGGGTTAGGTTCCAAAAATTAAAAAAAAAATCCTATTATATTTTTATAATTAAGAGAAATATCTTTATTAAAGCAATTTTCGTCAAAAGTATTACATATGAATTAAGTAATGTTTTCTTCGTCATCACTACTAAGCTCCATTAATCGATTGCGTTTTCTTTTTGACAAGATAGCCTCATCCCCTGAACTTTCTCCAGCATTATCTTGATTTATATGCTCTACTTTTTGCAAAAAATCTGTTATTTCAGATTGCTTGCTTTTTGCTGAGAGAGCTTTATAAAGTTTGTTATACGGTGCTAAGCACTTCTGAAGTTCTCTCTTAAACTTTGTGCTCCTTTCAGTGCAAGGATCTGCATTTAAGAAATACGACTCTAAATGTTTGGCTGAGTCTAGGCCTTTCTTTATGCTTTTTAGAGTGAACCGTTTAACTTCTTCGTTCTCATTAGTGCTATCGTCCCCTAAGTTATGTTGGCACATTCCAGATGTCGTTTCCACCAAAACTGCTTCATCAGTTTCTTCTTCTACCAGCAATTCTTGGATATCTTCCACAGTCATATGTTAGAGCGAAACCGTGTTGTAGAAGTGCTGTGTTATATTGGGGGGGGGGGTGTTCCCCAGTTCTCTGTGTTAGAGCAAAATGGTGTTATAAAAGTCCGTGTTATACGGGGGATGGGGGGGTTCCCCAATTCTCTGTTAGAGTGAAACCGTGTTATAGAAGTTCGTGTTAAATAGGGGATGGGGGGGTCCCCCAATTCTCTGTGTTAGAGCGACACTGTGTTATAGAAATCTGTGTTATATGGGGGATGCCTGTATTCTCAGCACTCTATGCTTCATCGCATTTTTTATTATACTGGTAATTGTTATTTGAAGTCTTATTTTTAACGTCCCACTTGTCAGTCTCTAAGTTCCATGAGGGATCCTTTCTGTTTTGCTTAGTGTATAGTCCCAGGCCCTCCGTAAATATACGTTGAGTGAATGAGTGAGCCAGCTTGACTGATTTAGTCTGTCCTCTCCCTGCATGTCCCCTCTTTTAAAAAATTCCCCAGTACTTTGGCTTTTGACATTGTTCATAGAAATGTAACGCATTTAATTAGGTTAACTTTCATGTCAGTCATATTGTCCTGGTAACTTTAATTGGTTTTGTGTTTTCTCAGATACCAGTTAAACGTGTTTATGGACCATCCTTTACAGTTTAGGCTAATTTTACAGTTCGTATCGTTATTTATTTCTAAGTTTCATCTGCTCAGTGATTGATTGGATGGGGCTAGTTTCCCTGCCAGAGTCTTTATAAACACATACGGGAACCATATCTGATTGTTTGCGGACAGAGACCTTGGACTCCAGGGTAATATCTTTCAAATAAGGGGTCTTAAATACATGTAGTGGGTTCTCCACCAAAAAAGGAAAGCGTATACAAAATGTGAGTGCACTTCTGTAGTCAATGAATGAATGTTAGTATTTCATATACAGCTTGTTTCCCTTTGCATATATGTGTGTCCTGGGTTGAGATATGGAATATTTCTTACCATGGGTTGTAGTAGAAAAAAATTTGAAAGCCATCAGGCTGACATCTTCAATCTCACACGTGCCCTTTGAATTCTCTTTCATACTTTCCCTTGGCTGTTCTTTGTCGCCCAGGGTTTTCTCATCCTTTAGATTGCTGTACAAGTGTAAGCATCCCTTAGAAGTCCTTGACCATCATTTGATCTTTAAAAATTTTTATATTGTTTGCGGCAACAATCATACTCTGTTTAATATTGTTAGTGGAATAGTTCATTTATGTACACTTTGTCACCCGAATTGGGAGTTTTTAAAAACCAGGATTGTTTCTCTTAACCCCTGTGATATCATACTGTTCATTCGTGGAACTTAAATATTTTTAGATAAGTAAATTTGGCTGAAGTTTAGGTAAATTTGCCTAATTGTGTCTGTTTACCAGATGTGTCTGAAATACCTAAATTCATCTCGCTTATGTGTGGAGGCAGTGCCGCTTAGTGGTTAGGACACATTCCGATGCCAGGATGCCTGGGTTCACAACCTACTTACTTACCCAGTGTGACCTTGGGTGAGTTTCTTGACCTCTCTGCTTAGTTTCCATATCAGTAAACATGGAGGAAGACATAGTGTTGACATCATAATGTTCTGAGATAAATAATACATGTAAAGAGCTTAGAACTATGCTCAGTAGCACATAGCAAAAGTTTGGTATTACTTATTACCTTTACAAAGCCAAATGAAACCTTTTTTATATGCATTTACAAAAGTTTTGTATTTCTAATATCCCAGCCAAAATTTTTTTTTCAGCTGCTATATTTTACAAATGCTGATTTTTCTCCCCTACTCCTGCTTTTCACTTGGATGGAAAGTTACTTACATTTATTGCGTGCCTGCGGTATGCCAGGCAGGGTATTGTGTGTTTTATCTAGTGTAGCTCATTTAACCATTCAACCCCATGAAGCAGATGATGTCCTTATTTTAGGTATAAGGAAATTGAAATGTAAAGAGGTTATTTCCTCACTCCGTGTCACACAGCAAATAAAGTGGCAAAACCAGGTTAGATAAAATGATGTTTACATTTTTGCTTGAGAATTTTAATAAGTATGCTTTTATGTTAATGTTTGGTTTATATGTATAACTTGGTATGTTTAAAAGTATACGTGAGTATGACTAAAATGTTTAGACAACACCTTATGTTATTTTCCAAATACGTTTTATTTGATGTTTGTTTTATTTATTTTTTTTCTTTAAGCTGCTAGTCTGTGGGGTCCGTATAAAGACATTTGGCATACGGTGGGAAATGCTCTTTGGAGAAGACAACCTGAAGCTATTCACCTTCTTGACATGATTTTGAAGAAGCATAAACCCGACTTCATCTCATTGTTCAGAAACCCAGTAAGAAATTTTCTTTCTTTTTTTAAAAACTCTTAATGCATATAAATGAAATACATTACTTATACTGGTTCATTGATTTCAGGTTTTCTCTAAAAATGTGATGTTCTCTAGAACCAGTTATTATCTTCTTTTTGTTCTCTATAGAAGTTAATATTGATTTATTTCTAGCTAGGAGATATCTTAATATTTGAATACAGGTTAGAAAGCTCAGTATATTCTAGAAAAATGAGCCTCCTTGGAATTTCTGACTTCTAGTTAATACATCTGAGATCAGTAAGATTATTTTATTTGTTTCTAGGTACACTTGAAAATTTTAACTCTTGATAATGTTATATGAGTTGTGTTAGCTGAACTAATCATTAGTTCCTGCATATCATTAATTACTGCATCTTGAAGTCCTTTTCATCCAGGAATACTTAAGTGGAGGGCATTTGTGTTTGGAAATTCCTTTTCTTACTGTTTGTCAATTTTCTATTATAGACTAACAAGATCATATAAGAACTATTTATAAGTTTGTCTCACCCAGAAATGACCTTTTGCTTTTTAGGTTTTTTAGCTATTTTTATTAGAAAGAGTCCTAGCCTGGGAGCCAGCTGAGTTGAGTTCCAGTCTGGGCTATCCCACTGGAGTTGTATTCCCATAGGCTGGTCGTCTGCCTTATTTGGGCATCAGTTTTTCCATGTATTAAAAGAGCAGTTGGATTAAGTGATCTTTGTAGCCTTTTTTAAGGCGTAAATTTCTGAGATTGTATGATCCATCAAGTAATTCTTTATTGTATGCCATTTGTTGAATATTTGAACCAAGTTGGAAGACTTGTTTGGGGATAAGACTACATTTTAAAAAATGTATTAGTAAATTATCATTAGCTCCACTAATTAATTCAACACTTCATATCTATCCATTTGTTATTTTCCACTTGAAGACCTTATTATTTTTATTTATTAAATATATAATTGGAAAAGTTCCTTAGAAACTTGAGAAACAGTATGCTATTTTATGTGTTTTCTTAAAATTTTGTAGTTCAGAATTCAGCAGGAGCCATTATTGAGAAGGTAGTAATAGTATAAAAAGGTGGAGGTAATGTAAAACGTTACCTCATAAAGGTCTAATTGTAGATTATCTGATAAGAAATGCCTCTTCTGTCATGTTACCAGGCTGTCTTATGAATCAACTCCTTTAGGTAACAATTTAAGACCTTGTCTCCAATGTAGTCTTTTCATTACATGACCTCATTTATTCTTTATCATCATAGCCAAAAAATGTTCAACAACACGAGAAGGTTCAGAAAGCCAGTACAGAGGGAGTGGCCATCCAGGGTCAGCAGGGAACCCGGCTTCTTCCCGAGCAGCTCATTAAAGAGGCCTTTATCCTCAGTGATCTCTTTGACATCGGAGAACTAGCAGCTGTTGAGCTTCTCCTCGCTGGTAGGTTGACATTTAACTGCACCCACAGTAAGGTAGTAAGAACTGTAAAATCATTCACTCAGAGTTTAAGGTAGGACATATATCGTTTAGATTCCAAAATAGTATCTAAGGATGCCGTTTATTTGAAAAACTGTATTAAACATATTTCCCTTTGTTTTCCTTTGGCTAATGGAAGGCTTTAGTGACTGGAGGCATTAAAAGTCACTTAACTTTTAAGGTAAGCTTTTACATAGTAGTTCACTAGCAAAGAATCATCGACTGCATCTGAGAAATCCTATAGCACAAACATTTAATGTCATATATTGAGCAAGAAGGTAAGGTTGTCGCTTTTTTTGGAGTTTCTCTTGGAGGGGGTGATTCAGATAATGTCTAGGACAAAAATAAGATAATTTCAATTATATTGAGTTCGAGGGAGAAAATAAAAGAAGGCGGTGGATGGTAGAGAGATGGAGGCAGCTCTGAGTAGGGTACTTAGAGGTGGCCTCTATGAGACTGGGACACCTGACCTGACTGGCATGATGACAGATGCCAGGGTTGTCGGGGAAGGATGTTCTAGGCAGAGCAGACAGCAGTGCTTGAGGTGAGAACAAAGGATGACAAAGGATAAAAAGGCCACTGTGCTAGGAATGTTAGGAATGAGGGGGGAGAGTGAAGGGAGATAGGATAGAGCAGGAATCTGACCATACTCAGTCTTTTAAAATTTTTTTAAAATTGATTTTTGAGAGGAAAGGGTCGGGGGGTGGGGGGTGCAGAGAGATGGGGGGTGGTAGAGAGAGAAAGAGAAAGAGAAGAGAAACATCAGTTTGTTGTTCTACTTACTTGTGCATTCATTGGTTGATTCTGGGGATCGAACCCACAACCTTGGTGTATTGGGACAATGCTCTAACGAGCTGAGCTACCCAGATAGGGCCTGACCTTGTTCAGTCTTAAAGGCCATGGAAATTATTTGGATTTTATTCAAATAATTTTAAGCAGAAGGTTTATATAATCCAGAATAACTGAGATTATTTATTTGGCTATATAGAAAAAAGATGGAGATTTCCACAAAATAAGCAATTTGTTTTAATTACAACAGAGAAGCCATGTAGACGTTTTAATTGAAAGAAAGTCTGATATGTCTAAAGATATCATGTGGCTGCCACAATCCCTTTTAACCTAAGGCTGCATTAAAAGAAATGTGATATTGAGGATAAGTAAGGTAGTTTTCCCATTCTGTGATGGAAATGTTGACTGGAAATGCTTGAGTTTTGAGTTTAACTCAGAATTTTTATTTAACAAACATTTTTTTTTATGCATACCATGAGCTACTCACTGTTAAGATTCCAGGGAAATAGGCCCTGGCTGGTGTGCCTCAGTGGACTGAGTGCTGGCCTGCAAACCAAAGGGCTGCCGGTTTGGTTCCCAGTCAGGGCACACGCCTGAGTTGTGGGCCAGCTCCCCAGCTGGGGGCACGGAAGAGGCAACCAAACATTGATGTTTCTCTCCCTCTCTCAATCGCTTTCCCTCTCTCTAAAAATAAATAAATAAAATCTTTTTAAAAAAAGATTCCAGGATATAAAGATGAATAAAACCTCAAGTAATATAAAGGAGCTCATAGTCTAGTCATTGACAGAGATGTGGAAACAAATAATTGCTACACCATTAAGTGCATTAATGCAGGTGTGTGCTAGATTTAGTGATGGTCTGGAGGGTAGAGGATTAAACTGACCTCGGGTTGTACAGAGAAGTCTTCACAAAGACCATGAGGCGTAAGGTAGGCATTGAAAAATGAGTAGGCACGTGTCAAATGGAGTAGGCGTGCACTTAGGACCAAGGGCATCCAGACGGAAGCCATCGCCTGTTCAGATGTGAAGCAGTGAGATGAATTTGGGGAACAGAAGGGAGGGGAGTGCAGGAATACTTGAACTAAGGGGAGAAAATAGGAAATGAAACAAATTATAGGCAGGGTGCTCTAAACAGGACAAAGTGAAACGTACTCAAAGGAGAGCAGTTGAAACGGTGAGTGAAGAAGATGAAACACAAGGAAAGGCTGTTTAATTTTCAGAAAAGACTCCAGGGAAAGAAACTTCAGATATTGGAAAGCTTTCATGTGAGAGAGAAAACAGTGGATGGATGTTTGCAATAGAGAATCCATACAGCCCCTTAAGCCCTGAGATTCTGGGATTTCTTTGAACAGTGGTATAGTGACTTTTGTCTCACCCTAAGCACATAAGTATTTATTTACTAAATTATTTCTCAACCTCTTTTCCAGGAGAGCACCAGCAGCCACATTTTCCTGGCCTCACCAGAGGACTAGTGGCTGTTCTTCTATACTGGGACGGAAAGCGGTGCATTGCAAATTCCCTGAAAACTTTGGTGCAGTCTAGACGAGGGAAGACGTGGACCCTCGAACTCAGGTCCCTTAGCTTCTTGGGATTTCAGGGGTTGATTGGAAATTACCTGAGGAATTATAATTTTAGAAACAACAAAGATTTCTCATTAATATGTATAATTTAAATAATGTGTGTAATATAAGTTATAAATGCTCCCTTTTTCTGCCAAGAATGACATAACAGTTTAAATGCACTTAATTTTGTTAACAAAAAATAACTCAGTTATTTATGGTTATAAGCTTATTGAAAGTCAGGGATCTAAAAAGGATGAAAAGATCTAGGTTATAATTCTGGTTGTTTCTAGTAATGCAACATTATTGTCAAAAACATTTGCTGTATACATGTGATGAGGAAATATAAGCATTACTATTCATTATAACGTTTATTGATTTCTTTTTATTACAGCCCAGAACTGGTTTCCATGACAACACGCTTTACAGATGAGCTGATGGAGCAAGGGTTGACTTACAAAATCCTTACTCTGGTGTCACAGATTGATGTGAACAATGAGTTTGAGAAACTACAGCGCGAGAGAGGTTTGGGCAGCGAGAAACATCGCAAAGAGGCAAGGTTTCACAAGATCACTTCATGGGTTGTTAAATCCCGGGGGAAGAAGAGTCATGACAGTTAGAACATTCTTCTAGTACAGGCATGGGGAAATTAATAATGCATAGTCAAGTGTTCAGGCAGCTGTGTGCGAAATAGACTTGCAGTGGTTTGGGCTTCTTCCTAGTCCCTTTTGTACCATTCTGGCTCTCCTTTGGGAATAAACTTTACAAGAAATTGGTTATCCCTCGCAGGAGCTTGGAATTTAGGAATGAGAAATTAACAGTAGGGTTTGTCCAGAATTTCAGAGGTGAGATTGTAGGATAGAGATTGTAGGATTCAGATACATTTATTTAGTTAGCCTTTATAAAAGATAGTTTAGGTTTTGGAATGAGACCAGGCTTCATTGTGATTTATTGATGTATTTTTATTTTAGACATAATTTATTTTAGACATACATAATCATGCATTTTTATTTCTAGGTTTCTGACCTCATCAAGGAGTGCCGGCAGTCTCTGGCAGAAAGCCTTTTTGCCTGGGCTTGCCAGTCACCTTTAGGCAAAGATGACACTCTCCTCCTTATTGGACATTTGGAAAGAGTGACAGTTGAGGCTAATGGCCTGTTGGACACAGTGAACCTGGCTCTTCTAATGGCACTCCTGTACTGCTTTGATATCAGCTTTATAGAACAAAACATAGAGGAACGCGATGGTATTGGATTTTATATCTATTAATACAATACATGTATTTCTAAAAATCAGATTTAAAGTTGTGGAGATAACATTTAAGAAGGATGATAGTTTAACTACTAAGTTAAAAATTTATTTTTTATTTGTGTACAATTCATTTATATTTGAATATATATATATATTTATCGAATATTTTATGGTTGTCCTATTGCAGTTGTCCCAGTTTTTCCCCCTTTGCTGTCCTCTGCCCAGCCCAGCCCCCTATATTTGAATATTTAGATAAAAGATCACATTTAAAAAATAATTATAGTCCTGTTTGATGTTTCTGATGTCTTTTTGGGTTTTGGAATGGGAAACTGTTACAGGTTATGTAACACATGTTCATGAGTTACACATGCCAAATTTACTTAATTGCTTGCTTCTTTACTATTTATTTACATTTCAAACCTTTCATGAAAACATTCTAAGAGAGAACTATCATTTTTAGTAATATATCATCTTTGACTTATATTTTCTCTGAAGTAGATAAAATTTTACTTGGTAACACATAACCAATTACTACTTAGAACTGAGGATCTCAAAAATGATTCCCCCAAGGAAAGATTATTGCCATTGAATACCATAGATATTTATAATTATTCCGGTAATTATCCACTGTCCACTTGGTTGTATCATCTACTTCGTCATTAGGTACATGAAGAGAAGGGACGTTACCTGGTCATCTTTGGTGACTGTTCTTAACCACTAGGGAAGGCTTACTGAACACACAGCTATACCTCTTTCCTCCAGTCAAGCTGTCACACAGTACCTGTGTATCAGAATAAGCAGCACCCACGCTTGTATAGGAACGCTACTAGTTAGCGCATTGGTCAGATGTCCTATAGTGAATGAAATGAAGCATGGAATTGAATAGGGGTAGGCTGTATTAATGAAAGTTTGTCAGCTGGGACTTTCCAAAGATAATGAAATGCCTGGAAAGTTTCTTTGGCTAATAACTAAGATAGAAAGGTTTTAGCACTAGGTTGTAATTGTATCAATTTCAGGTGCTTAGATTGATTATCTCCTAATTCCTATTACTCTGTATATAGTTGATTAATAAATGGAAGAAGTGAATTATTAGTGCACGTACAGTAGTAGACAGAAACTTCCAAAATACAGGAAATTAAATAAAGAATGTATTCTTAACCCCAGCTGCTGTGGCTTGGTTGGTTGGAGCGTCCTTCTGTGCACTGAAGGGTCATGGGTTCTATTCCTGGTCAGGGCGCATGCCTAGTTGAAGGTTCAGTCCCAGGTTGGGGCATGTATGGAAGGCAGCCAATCGATGTTTCTCTTGCATGTCAATGTTTCTCTCTCTCCCTGCCTCTCAAGATCAATAAATGTATACTCAGGTGAGGATTTAAAAATAAAAGTATTCTTGAAGGTTGTGAACTAATTATTCACAAGATGACATCAAAATGAAGTATAAGAAAGTAAATGAAATCTTGGGTGGTAAGTGGGGTTTCCTGTTACTTATTTATTTTTAGTATTTATTCAGAATTCTGTGCTTGTTTGAAGAACCACAGTACAACTGAACTGTAAATAGAAAATTCTTTATCATTTGGCTATTTAATTTATGTTACAATCAAAGTAGGTACTTGTTTGCAATTTGCATTCTTGTTTTTGGTCAGTTTTTACTTGATATTTTAAATTCAGGCTGGCTTCTCTAGTAAGATTCTGATATTTTGACCTTTAAGTAGTATTGGTTTATATTTTAGAATTTATACAGAAAACATGAGTGGCACTTTATTTTTCTAATTTATTTATAGTACACTTAAAAATCATCGAAAATGATAGAATTAAAATTTAGGATTATTGATTTCTTTTGTTTATTTGTGTAAAATTTTTACAGTGGTGTAAATTTTGATTTCTCAAACCTTAGTCAATTCTTTAATGAGAATTCTGGGGTTTTTCTGATATTTAGACATTAGTTCTGTATATCAAAGTGGGAATTTTTCTACTTCTTTGGTATAGTGGTCTGTTTTTGTCATTTCAGACATGATTCATCAACTCCCGCTGTTGACAGAGAGACAATATATCGCAACAATTCACTCTCGCCTTCAAGACTCACAGCCTTGGAAACTGCCTGGGCTGCAGGCCACTGTCAGGCTTGCCTGGGCACTGGCATTGAGGGGAGTGTCTCAGTTACCTGATGTGACAGGTAAATGGATTGTAGGTCATTTTGTTATGAGAAAGAACATATCCACTTTAATGGTATTTTGGAAGGGGTGTTACTTTTGCCCTGTTGAAGCATGAGCATAGGGACATATCCAGAGCTGTATTCAGTGAAACTTTGTAAGGTAGTAAATACAGAGCTTTTTTCCACTTGTCTCCCAAAGGTTTTATATGAACTCTTTTTTCCCTTAACTCTACTATGTTAGAAAGGAGGTCTTCGAATCAGTCAAGAGTGGATGTGGGATTCTGACTTAACAATTTATTACCCGCGGCAGTATGTCCTGTTCTGCTGTTTACGTTCATGTAAAGACCATGCTCAGGCAGTGGGGTGCACGAGCAGGGTGAGGCCTGTGCTGGCGTTGCCATTTGAAGCCCAAGAGTTGTCACTTGTTTTTGTGGTAAATCTGGAAAGATTTTATTGAAGTTTACCGTTCATGTCAATGTTTTCCAGTCTGGAGTGTCAGCTGATGCCAGTGTCTTACCAGCTGTATGATTCTAGAAGATTCTGTACACTAATGTCATGCTGTTCCCAGGGGGGTTACACAAAGCATTTTTTGTATTAGGAGGTTTTCTTTGGCCAAGTGGTTTTTATATTAAAGCTGATAGGTGGCTAATTAGACATTTATGATCATGTGCAAATTCTTTTTTCTGGAGTATATCAGTACTTTTCTGGCATAAAATCACCCTTTAAGCTTTTAAGTGGCTATATGATGGTTAATCAAATTCGTATGCTATAATTTGCACCCTGGCTGGTTTAGCTCAGTGGATTGAGCGTCGGCCTGCGAGCTAAGTGTCGCTGGTTCGATCTTCCAGTCAGGGCACATCAGAGAAGGAAAACTCTGACTCCAAAAAACCTCCGCTGCCTTGCGGCATACCTCTTCAGGGGAAAGGCTAAGGGAGTAAACCCCGACAGAAAATCCGGAGCCGGAGTCCCTAAGGCGGTTTGACGTTGTAGTCAACACCGGCAACTCCTGCGGCGCACCTGAAGCCAAGCTGTATTGACTCCGTCTTTCCCTTGGACCCTTCAGCTGCGAAGAGAGGGGGGTTCTGCTGCATGGGCAACAGCAGACCCTCCATATCACCCTGCCCAGGCTCTATAGCTTCAGCTTCACTGGAGAGGACACTCCAGCGTCATCACAAGATGTCGATTCAACACGGGAGGAGACAGATACCGTGTCACTCCCGAGTTGGACTGCACAGCCATTCTCGGAGGTGCAGATAGACTCTTAAGAAGCTACACCATCGTCTCTTGAGACGGACGGCTGCCGCCGCCGCCGCCGCCGATGCTATAATTTGCTAACTGTTGCCCGATCTTCAGAGGCACAGTAGAATATACTGTAGCTGGCTATAGGGTAGTAGGTAAGAATAGGCTGGGAATCCAGACTCCGTTTCAAGTCCTAGATCTTTGGTTACTTAATTTCTTTAGCTTTACACGTTCAAACTCTTTTATAACTTGGATGATTAGGGATATTATAATTAACATTTTTAAACTATACTTTTTTTTGTAAATTTAAATTTAAAAAATTGCTATAAAGGATGTGTTGTTTATCTTATTTTGCAGAAATGGGTATTTCTTGAAATAATAGAGTTTTAACAAAAATTTCAATTAAAAAAAATTAGTTCCTGCTCTCCTCATAGACTTCTTAAAATTTTATCAAACATGAATTATATTATTTTATAAAGGGTATGTTTGGAATTGTGCTTAACTTTTACAAAATTTGAATACTTACTTGACAGTAAAACTCAATTTACATTAAGCTATTGATGCCACGTGTTACCAAGTATTCTTCCATAAATAGTTCTGGAACTGATCATCAAGCAGTTTTAATTCCAACATTTATGAATTGAAGTGAAGGTTTGGAATTATCGTTGCTATTAATATTTACTTAATTGGTAATTTCAGTAATCATTATTACTCATAATAAGAATTAAGGAACTATTTGGTTCTCAAGGAGGCTGCATGGAATGGGTAGATATGTAGGTTTTATTTCAAAATGCAAAACAAAACAGAAACCAGAAAAAAAAGCCCATCTGTTTTCCTCTGGTTGAGATTATCCTGGTTTATATCTATCCCTGACCCTTTTCAAGGCAATGAAAATCCTTTGAGTAGCACACTGTATTTATATTTGGTCTCTGACAGTGAAGCAGAATAAGCTATGCAGTAGTTCTTTTCCAAAGCCAGATCACAGATTTACCTAGCAGTTTTATGTGTCAAATTTAAAAGAAGCAGTTAGCAATGTATTTCTTGATTGAAGGACTTAAAATATACCATTACCAAGGAAATTGAATGTAAGTCAGATCAAGGCTCTCTAGATAAAACTACTAATTTTTAGCATATCCAGAGGACAGAAAATATGTTAACCACACCATTGGGATGCATGCCACACCACATTGTGGAAAATCTACAGGATAAAAGTCCCTGTTTCTTCAGCAATTAAAGGACAAGGGAAATACTCTTAAGATGTAGGAGAAGCCTACAGATATATCAGTTAATTGCAATGTATAATTCTTATTTGGATTCTGATCCAAGCAAACTGCAGAAAAGATAAGAAGCAAAAAGATTTATGAGACAATTGTAAATTTGACTACTCGCTAGATATTTGATATTGAGGAATTATTTTTTAAGATGGTAATGATATTGTATATGTATATGGTTTATTTTCTTTTTAAAATATCTTTGAGTTTTATGCCAAAATATATGTAAAATGTTAAATTGTCTGGAATTTGCTTGAATCTAATTTTGGCGGAGGAGGGGACACATGGAGATCTAGATCTAGATGAAATGAGATTGACCATAATGCATAATATTGAAGCTAGGCGATGGGTATGTGGAGGTTTGGTCTTTTTTGTTTTTTTTTAGATAATCTGACGTTTCCAAACAAAAAGCTAAAAATGTTACAAGTAGACTAGTTTATCATTAGGTTAAGATTTGTTTTTTTAATTTTTGCTACTTTATTATCAAATGAGGAGAGTTACTTAGGTGGTTGTGTTCAGGTGTTGGTCTCACTTATTGGCTGTGAAGACTTTTTCTGAATGATCCACATCATTTCACTGTCAGAGACCAAAGCCTTAGCATCATTTTCAGATGTTAATGTTTTAACAGTAGCTCCCTGACTGTGTCAGTGTTACATCATGTATCTCTGAAGTAATTTTTTATCCTTCATGATGCTACTGTGGAGAGCATGTGGTTTCCTAATGCACTTTTTCAGCACTTCTTTGGGTCTGTGAGTATTAGAGCTAAACCCACTCTTATTTTGTGCATAGCACGTGCTCGGAGGTTGAGCAGTTTTGAAACATCAACAGAATATTATGGGATATTGTAATCTAGTTTAGTAACTTTTCTTCCATGTACTGTTTTTTGAAATACATTTCTAGCGCTCGCTGAATTCACGGAAGCCGATGAAGCGATGGCAGAGATTGCAATTGCTGACAATGTTTTCCTGTTCCTCACTGAATCCGTAGTGGTGGCAGAAAACTTCTATCAGGAGGAATTTTATATTCGTAGAATCCACAACCTCATCACAGATTTCCTTGCCCTTATGCCAATGAAGGTAGGTGAAATAATTTACAGTGAGTAGAAAAGTAGTGGAAGAATTTTATAAAATAATCTAAGATTGATCAGCGAACTAACATTATGTTTTAGAAACTAATACAGTCTTTTAATACAAACTAAAATTTGACAGTAGTTGTGTTACAGCTTGGGAATTAATTTGTGATTCATGAAAATGAAATGAAACCTGTTAACTGAGAATAAGCTAGAAGAAATTTTCACACTGAGAATGATTTATAATGAGAAAGTAATAGTTAATGAAAACGCTTGTATGGGTAGAAAATTGTTAACGCCACGCTACCCTAGGGACTGATGCTAAGTTGCCTTATTTATATTGCTGTACATGATTTGGAAGCCGTAGTGGAAAATCTCATTTCACAGGTAATTGTTTAGATTCTTAATTATAGTATATAAATGGGCTTTTGCATAGATACAGGTAACATGAAGGATTAAATAAATTAATACAAAGGCCACTTTTGAATAAAGGGATTGATCCAGAAAAGGAGCCTTAGAGTCATTTCAGACAGTTTCTTCATAGCATATGCTCTGAAGAGGGAGTAAAGTGCTATAAAATTACTTTTTGTGTGTGTGTATTTAAAAAAGCACTCTTAAAAGATCTATGCTTGTAATGCTGTTGTGTGGTTCTGATACCATACATAAAAAAAAAAAAGATTTTATTTATTTATTTTTAGAGAGAGGGGATGTGGGGAGAGAATCATGGATATGAGAGAGGAGAGATACATCACCCAGGCATGTGTCCTGACCAGGAGTTGAACCAGTGACCTTCCGGTTCACAGGATGGCACTCAATCCACTGAGCCGCACCAGCCAGGGCTCATACCATACTTCTTGAAAAACAGAGCAAGTGGAAAAAACTACCCATATGGCAGCAAATAATCAAGGAATGAAGTGCTTATTCATTATTTAATGAATCATGTTCATTGAGTTTGTCATGTTTCCAGGTACTATGCTAGGAGTTGTGAAGAAGACAAATAAATAGGAGACTCATTTCTCTGCCAGCAAAGAATATAAACTGGTTGGAGAGAGAAAAAATATACACAGAAAAACTTAGGTAGTAACAGTCAGTAGATGAGAAGTGCAGAGAGTAAATTACTGTGGATTTATTTAAGCTAAGGATAACTCACTCAGGACTAGAATAGTCAAGGAATACAGAACCGATAACTTGGCCCCTCATCAGCCTTGAAGGACTTGATGGAATAACATCACAGGATGTTGGAATAGGAAAAAGAAGCCTGCTAATCCTCTCATTTTACGTTTGCAGAAATGAAGCCTTAGAAAGGTTAAGGCTTAACGTTTTTCCTAGTTAGTGGTACAGATGGGACTTTGGTGATGGAATAGTAATGGTGTCTGGAAATGAAGGATGAGAGTAATTTGAATAAATAAAATCATAAATGGCTTGAATAGGGTAAACAATAAATTTATTTACACAATTCTGGGATACTAGAATTTTTAAAAATAGGTATAGGACTATTCTTGAATGTGCTTTGGTGGTTTGTCAGTGACTTTGTCCATTTCATTCAAATTGATTGGTATAAAGTTTTCTCTTATATTCCTATATCATATTTTTCATGCCTATAGGCTCTGTAGTGATATTTTTCTTTCTCATTTATAATATTGGTAATTTGTGTCTTCTCTCTCTGTTTTTTAATTAACATAGCCAGAAGTTTGTACATTTTATTGATTTTTCCCAATGAACCAGCTTTGGTATCATTGATTTCCTTATACTTTGTTTTACTATTTTTTATTTCTGCTCTTTATTATATTCTTCTTTTTGCTTTGGGTTTAATTAGCCTTCTCATTTCATTTTCTAGGTAGAAGCTTAGATTATTGATTTGAAGCTTATTTTTTCCCTAATAGAAGCATTTAGTATTATATATTTATCTCTAATTACTGCTTTAGCTGTGTCACGAAGATTTTAATTTATTGATTTGAGAGAGAGAGAGATCGATTTGTTGTTCCACTTATTCATGTGTTCATTGGTTGATTCTTGCATGTGCCCAGACCCGTGATTGAACCCGCAACCTTGGCCTCTCAGGACGACACTTAACCAACTGAGCCACCTGGCCAGGGCCTGTGTCATGAATTTTGATATGTCGTGTTTTCTTTTTTGTTTAATATATTTTCTAATTTTCCTGGAGTCTTCTTTCATTAGTGGTTGATTGATCAAGTCTTTCCCATCCGTGTTGATTTTCTGTGTACTTGTTCTATTGAATATTGAGAGAGGAGTATTGAAATCTTCAACTATAATTTGGATTTATCTAGCTGTAATTGTTTTGTAAGGGAGAAGTAGTTCCTTATTTCAGTTGGCATTTAGTTCACACAAATGTTATAAGGCAATGGTTCTCAACCAGGGCTGTAATGTTCTTCAGAGCGTGAGTGGGAAAGAATGGGGCCAGTTTTGCTTGTTACAATAACTATAGCTGTATTGTTGGTAGTCAGTAGTTAGCCAGTAGTTAGTCCAGGGACGCTAAACCGTCCTACGGTACTCAGGATAATCCACACCAGTGGAGAAATGTTCTGCCCGAAAGGCCAGTAATGTCCCTTTTGAGAAACACTGTTGTTAAACATAACTTCCCTATAGTGGAAAAATGAATAGAAATTTTAAGATACTGATATTATATATTATGGCACGTATGAGATACAGCTGATCGATGTTTCTCTTTCACATCCATGTTTCTTTCCCTCTCTTTCTCTCTTCCTTTCCCTCTCCCTAAAAATAGATAAGATCTTTAAAAAATGTACTGTAAGTTATGAATAAGTAATATAATAAAATTTCAAGCATATTTCTTCATGTCATTGAAGTGAATTAATATTTAAACAGTTTGTCCTTTATGTAATCACTTTTAGATTGTTGCCTGATTTTCTGATTTCAGTATTACGCACTCATATAATAAATTTACATCTTAAACCATATGTAATACATTTATTAGGTGAAGCAGTTGAGGAATCGAGCGGATGAAGATGCTCGAATGATTCACATGAGTATGCAGATGGGCAATGAACCCCCCATTTCGCTTAGAAGGGATCTGGAACACTTAATGCTCTTGGTAAGCCATTATATTGGATAGATTGTCATCTTCTTCCATGGTTTTCCCCCTAACTTTGAAAGTTTTAGATATAATATCTTAAGTGAATTCATTGAAATTGTAAATTTTTATTTAAAAGTAATTTTTGAGTTGCATGCATCTCCCCAGTGTCTTTACTTACTCTTTGCAGATTGGTGAGCTGTACAAGAAGAACCCCTTTAATTTGGAGCTTGCTCTAGAATATTGGTGTCCTTCAGAGCCTCTGCAGACTACCACCCTCCTGGGTTCTTACCTCGGGGTGGCCCATCAGCGACCCCCTCAACGCCAGGTGAGCTCTTTTTTTTTTCACTTTTCCACTCTGAGTTGGTAATTGGATTGGGAATCTTGAAAAAAAAACGAAAGATGTTTTTTCTTGATGTTATTGCTGTTAACACAAATGAACTCTAGTAAAAATCTTTAAGTTTTGATTATTTTGGAATTTATGTAGTCAGGCTTTTATAACATACTAGGCAAATCATTAGAGACAGAAAGGTGTCTAGTCTCTGTGTGTAACTTATTTGAATTTTATTAGTATTAGTCTGTCTTCTACGGGTATGACAATAACCAATACAACTCATTCTTAACAAGTTGGAGAAGATAGGAGAGGTACAAGTACTAAAGGAAAGATGACAAAATGCCTATGAGTCGGTAGATAATGTAGGAAAAAGCTCATTTTCTATCCTATATTAACTATTCTACTCAGTAGCAAATAAGATGGCTTGCCGTGTCTGTCGTTGGGATTTCCTGTTCTAGAAGCTTTCATGTATTTAATATTCATGTAAGCTATAGAGTTTTAAGATCAGATGCCATTTCTTTTTACTGTATTTCTTACATTTATTGTTTCATTTTTCTCCCATTTAAAAAATGTTTTAGAGAAGGATTTATTAAGTTTTTAAAAATTCTCACCCGAGGATATGCTTATTGATTTTAGAGCAAGAAGAAGGGATTTGGGGGGAGAGAGCAAGAAACCTCAGTGTGAGAGAGAAACATCAATCAGTTGCCTCCCATATGTGCCCCAATCGGGCATTGAACCTGCGACCTAGGTATGTGCTCTGACCAGGAATCGAACCTGCAGCCTTTTGGTGTTTGGGATGATGCTCTAACCAACGGAGCCACCTGGCCAGGGCAGATTCATTAAAATTTTTAAAGATTAAAAAATCTCTCTACTGTATTATGAAAATTTTCAACCGTGGAAGAGAAATTAATTATAATGAACACCCAACATCTTAATTTAACAGCTATTAATGTCTTACCATTGGCATTTGCTTCATCTACTGTGGTTATTTTTTCTACCTTTATTTTGCTGGAGTATTTTAAAGTAAATTATAGGCATTATGACATTTCACCTCTCCTTGGTAAAGTTAAAACTCTTAAAAATAAGGGTATTTTTCTACAAAATTACAAAACCATCATTACACCTAACAGATTTAACAGTAATTTCCAGAGACCTGTGTATTTTCAGCTTAGAGTCTGAATAATATTTTTAGCTATTAATAATAGGTTTAAGGAATAAGCAAGAAAAAAGGAAAAATGAACCCGTGAACTCACAGAACAGGAGTGTAGGAACATGGTTTTGGCTGGAACACAAATAAAATATGTTTAGGTTACTATAAAAAATTCTTTTAGGTTTATAGGTCTTTATACTAAATTTGACTGGACTTTAGGAACTCTGGTGTCTAGGTGTATCTTTGAATTTATTGGTTACTTTTACATTGGTAAATTTTTTCAGTTGTTTTGCCTAAGAATGCGAGTAGTCTTATGTTCTGTGATACTGAGATGTTTTGGAAAAAAATGTATCTTATATCACAAAACTGTTATTCTGTAATTGCATTAAATTGCTAATAACAAGCTTGAAAAAGCAAATTTTCATAAGTAGAACAGCAGATTATTTTGGCTTTTTGGGGGGTAACTCAGAGCACTTAATTAATTTTAGTTAGTATGTAGTCTTTTTTAGGTAGTCCATGTTGCCTTAAATTTAAGGTATGCTTTATGTAAGCTAATGGTTTCTCCCTTCTTCAGGTTGTTTTGTCAAAGTTTGTCAGGCAAATGGGTGACCTGTTGCCTCCAACTATTTATATTCCTTACCTGAAAATGCTGCAGGGACTGGCCAGTGGGCCCCAGTGTGCCCACTACTGTTTCAGCCTGCTCAAGGTCAACGGTAGTGGTCATGGTAAGAAAAACCCGGATGTCGTCTAAGTTTGTTGTGATTCTCTTTTTTTTAAATTTAATCTTTATTGTATTTTTTTTCCATTACCATTTAGTCCCCTTTTAACCCCCCCCCCCCCAAACACACTTATTTTAACCGAGACATGCAACACCATTAATTTGCAGGAGAAAATAGTTGTGGGGTTGGCACCCTTGCCATGCAGCTGTCGTTGACATGACTGATTGGGAGAGCTACTGAATAATTGCGTATGTGAAATTCTGAGTTGAAACAGGGAGCAGAATTCTATGTTCAGTTGTGCCGGTAGTTGCAAAGGTGATTTTTGTACAAGCAAAAGTGCTAGAAAACCTTTAAAGGGCAAAAATGGAGGGCACTGTGACGGTCCACGTAACCTGAAGAGCAAGTGTACTTTGCAAGCCTCTCTCCAGCATGAATGTCGTAGTGGCAAATGGACATTTCTTGTTTTTCTTCGTTTTTTGGGGATTTCTCACGTTTACAAGCAGTTCTCTATTTGGAAATGGGGAAGCTAAACAATAAACATATGGTCTTGCCAAATTCAAATTGAGTAGATTCTTAAAACAGCATACTGAAAAAATTATAGGTTCCTCTTAGCCCAAATAGCATTTCCTTTTTCTTAAAAACAAAACAAATAAACAACAACAGCAAAAAAACAAACCTAAACCTCTCCTTGTCCTCCTGGGACAAATACAGATAGCACAGTAAGTGAAATTAATATCACTTTCTATGTGACCCTAATTAGTAGTTTCTTGCTCAGACCAGGTGACTATTTGCAAGGTCTGCCAAATATTTTAAATTGTTGGCTAAAGAGATGCTAGGTGAACGATGCACTGCCTTTGTTTGGCACAAGCCACTTTAAAAGTTTAAAGTGGGTGGTAAATCACACCAAAGATTCCCTGAGTCCTCACCGTACTCGGGGCTGGCGGTTAGAGATTCTGTAACATGGGAGTAGTGACTATGTAGCATGAGGAAAAGTGGCTGGAAGTTGGTAACCTTCATGCTCCTTAGAGATCAGGGTAACCAGGAGTGGTGAGGGGAACTGCTTTGGAGTGCACAAGCCGTTGGCTGGATGGGTCATTGCCCAGCCTCCAAAATAATGCCGAAAGTCTCTCTGCAGCTTCCTTTATCCATGACCATCCTCTGAGCCCTCCCAGAGTCAGATATGTCCAATTGTTTGAAGGTTATGAAATTTTGAGTTGATTTCTGCTTCCTTATGACACATTTGCCCTTGCACTACCTGGAAAGCTGAACTTTAGGATGCATAAAGATCACCTGAGGGTTCTTTCTTTCCTTTCTCTTAAATATTTTATGTTGTGATACTCTTGAGTTCAGTATCCTTTTGTCTATTAACAAATGTTGGTTATTTGTGGTAGATCCTACAGGTGTATAAATTATTTTTATAATAGGGAAAGAAGTACATGTGGCTTTATGCAGTGTGATGCCGTGATTATGGTCTCACAGACTGGGGAATTTTATCATTTGCTTTATAAAATACAGTCATGGTAAGAAATCAAAATTAATATGTAAAAAGTTTTAAGAATGTATCTGGTGCTCAAAGCAAAATATATACACCTTTGCCACTTAATTTTGATTTATTAATGTTCATAAGTGCTTGTTTTCTAAATTTCTGCACTTAATGTTTTCTCTTTTATTCCCTTTCCCAATTCAACTTTCAGACTTGAGTCTGGTTAAACCAAAAACACTGCAAAAGGGAAGAGAAAGAAATATTTATTGAACATCTGCTTTATTGGGCAGATATTATTACTTTCATTTTTACACGTGAGGAAACAGGTTTAGGGAAGTCATTTACCCAGAGTCACAAGTTACTGGGGAGCCACGATGGGCAGAGGGAGCTGCCTGGCCCCACGGGCAGTGCCGGACGCTTCTGTCGAGGCTGCTGCTCTGTGTGCTGTGCTGCTGCTCCCGGAGCGCGGCATGTCGTGAGGAGGGTCATTTACAAACCTGGACTGTAGTGACCTCTGTGGGAGTTTAAGCTCAACATTGGGGAATTATTTGGTGGGAGAAGTAGCCCTGTACGGTTATATGACAACATGAGGCGCTCTCCTGGGTGTGGAGTAGATTGCTGACGTCCAGGGCAATTCACCTTTGCATTTACATGGGCACCACCCAGTCTTAGTCCTGAGGGAAATCGGTCCAGAATTCCAGCTCGCAGGTGGATTCTGGCCCACTTTCAGCACACTTCTTATTTCAGACAAAGGCAAAGGGTTTTTTTTTCCTTTTTTTTTTTTTTTTTAATTTTCTTTCTTTATTGATGTTAGAGGAGAGGGAAACATTGATTAGTTGTTCCTCTTATTTATGCACTCATTGACCAGAGATTGGACCTGAAACATTTGGCATATTGGGACGATACTCTTAACCAACTGAGCTACCCGCCCAGGGCAAGACAAAATTTATTGTTTCAAATTTGTTTTCTTTCTCCACTTCCAATCAAATGCTGAAAGAAAATTTTGTGCCGTCTTTCCTTACAGTTGAAAATATTCAGGGAGCAGGCGGCAGTCCTGTTTCCTGGGAACATTTTTTTCACTCCTTAATGCTTTACCACGAACACCTCCGGAAGGATCTTCCGAGCGCGGACAGTGTCCAGTACCGTCACCTTCCTTTGCGTGGCATCACCCAGAAGGAGCAGGACGGGCTGATTGCCTTTTTACAGCTCACCACTACCATCATTTCTTGGGTAGGTAACCCGTCCACACTATATAAGAGTATAATTTTGTTTTCTAGCACAGTGGCATTTTAAGCAGCCCCCAAATTTTTGTGTGTTCTGTTTGGGTATCACTAAGTTCATTAGTGATAAATTTAGCACATATGTAGGATTAGGTTTTGTTTGGCTTTGTTTTTTTATTTCATTTTATAACCCAGTCTTTATATCCTTAATTATAAGAGTTCTGTTTATCTAGTCTTCAGGTGGTTCTCAAGGATGGTTCTCTAATTTAGTTGTAATTTTTCTTTTTAGCGACTTTATTGGGGTGACATTGATCAATAAAATTACATAAGTTTCAGGTGTATTTAGATTTAACTTTGATATGGTCGTTAGAGGTGAGCACAGTGTTTGCCTACTCTGCCACCTTTACGGGAAGCCTCCTATAAGATTCTGTTCTGAAGCTCTTTTATCTCTTCACCTTTAGAAGGTATAGTTGTAGTCGTCCTTATTGCCATAAGCTTGTAAGAAAGTAACAGCACACACCTGGAAAAAAATATTTATAAGACCAAGTAATAATCAGTTGTTGGCTGCTCATTCTTCTAGAAAGTTTCCCTGCATTGGTGTGGATGTGTATGTGTGTGTGTGTGTGTGTGTGAGCGCACTTAAAGAATGTTTTTAATTAAAAGGAAAAGTTACTTACTGAATTACTCATCTTTCCTCTTCTTACACCAAACCATCTTACCCGCCACTACCAAATTAGTCTTTGTTATAAACATCATTTTCATCACATAGTTTCTCTACTCAGAAGTCTCTTCTAGTTTCTTTTGTTCACCAGAGCAAAGATAAGTTGCTCAGTCTGACACATTCTGACTGAAGGTTAGGAAGTGTCTGGTAACTTTTTGCTTTTTGTTTTCAATAATGCTTAACATTATTCAACATCAAAATAAAGTTGGTAATTATTTCTTATTGAATTAAAATGAAATATTTGCTACTACATATATCTTCATTTTTTTTCTCAGTAAAGAACAAGTACAGTATGTATTCATTTGTATGTTATATTACAGTAGACTATATTGTTGGATTGACCAAAAAATCTATATATTTTTTTCTGTAAAATAGAAGACACATTTTTCATTTTCACCAATAACATTACTGACTTGGATGTTTTGAGTATGTCTGCTGTCTCCTGCTATTGCCTTCTAGTGGGCAGAGGCCAGAGGTGCTGCTAAACATCTTCCAATGCATAAGACAGCCCCACAGCAAAGAATTATTTGGCCAAAGTGTCAGAAGAACCAAGAAACTTCACAAACCACATTTGACATGTTTGATCAGTGACAGAACCTTCTCCATACACTGCACAAATCTTTTTTTGTGTTTCAGTTTTTACCTTTCTTGAAATAATAAAGTGTAATATGCTGAAAATGTGTCTTCTTCCATATTCAGCATTAAAATGGCTGCACAAAAATTCACCAATTTTGAAAATTTTTTTTCTTAAATACACGCTGATATTCCAGCTGTCACAATGCAATCTAACAAAATTGTTTCAAATGAAGTTAAAGACAACTAAGCACTACTAGAGCCATCGTACAGAAAAAACTAAATGAGCTCTTTGGCCAACCCAATACATTGTTCCAGAAAGGATAGAAAGTGCCTGGGTAAGATTTATGTGACCATGGCAGACCATTTATCTCTGCATATATTACTTTCATGCTTAGAGCTGTGAAAATAATGTTACAAAGGCTGTTTCTCCTCCATTCTTTACATTGACTGAGCTAGTGATCTGATTCCTTCCACTGGTAGACCTCAGGCATAAGCCACAGACTTACCTTTTAATACGTATTAGGCCTATGAATACTCGGTGTAAGTGCCAGAAATTCAAGATGATTGCTGGCCATTTCCCATTGCCTTTAAAAACGGAAAGTCTCGTATTCCTTTTGTCTTCAATGCTCAGAGTGAAAACGCCCGCCTGGCCCTCTGCGAGCACCCTCAGTGGACCCCTGTGGTGGTGATCCTGGGCCTCCTGCAGTGCAGTATCCCCCCCGTCCTAAAAGCTGAACTGCTGAGGGCACTGGCGGCTTTCGGCAGGTCGCCTGAGATTGCCGCTCTCCTCTGGCAGTCGTTGGAGTACACTCAGGTAGTGTTATGAGCTCCTTTATTTACATTATTACCATTTGGAAAGTGAGTCTTGATAATGTCGTAGGAGCAAGAGCATCCAGTTTGAAACTTATACCGTGAACTTCTCGATTACAAAGTTACCATTTTGATCCTGAGCATCTGAAATTGATAGGCTCCGGTTTTCCTCTTGGATCAGTGATGATGTCACTAGATTATGGGAGACTGGTTCTTCTCGTAGGACTTAGTTTTTCAGTGTCTGTTAGATATCAATGAATGGATGGAATTCCTCAGCTCAGTCTCTGAGACCAGGATGATAAAAGCCTTCGGAAGCCATCTGTACTCACTTCATGTGGAGAATGCCTGTTTCTTTTCTGCTTTTCCTTCTGTGCACATCCTGTCCTGTGCCAGGAAAGTGAGTATCTACCACCTTTTATTTCTTTAGATGTAAGCCCTACTGGGATTTTTCTTTCAAGGCATAGTTATTCTATATGTGGTAAAAGAAAAAGGAAAATAAGAATGTATTATATAGAGGTATTTCTAGGAAAATGGTCGGGTGGACTGTTTGTCTTCGAAATAATACAATGTAAGGGAGCCTGTGATTCTAACACGTTATTCCCAGAAGCAGCTGTTTTGAAACAGTAAAATATTCTAATTACGTTCTAACATACATGCCCTGAAGATGTTAATGATACTTCATGAAAACAAGAATTAAGTTGTTACGTGCTGAGAGGCCTAGCCACTTCCCGTTTGGTACAGTGATTCCTCTTTGTATCGCGGTTCACTTAACGCGCCCTCACTGTATCGCGGAATTTTAAAAAATATTATATTTATTTATTGCGGATTTTTCGCTATATCCTGGGATTTTGCGGTACTGTATACATATGTTGTTAAAGTTACGTAGGTTTAAGAGTGTAGAATATGTTTAAGAACATAAGTAGTGTTTATAAAAGTGGAAAAGGTTAATAAGGGAGTGGGAATGGTTTATAAGTGTGTGGGAAGGGTTTATAGAGCCTTAAAATATATATAAATACTAAAATAAATGTAAGGTTCCTACTTCGCAGATTTTCACTATTGCGCGGGGGTGGGGGGCAGTCTAGAACATAGTACCTGTGATAAGTGAGGGAACACTGTATTGATACTTCATTTTGCATTCACACGGGTCTCAGTACTGATCAGCGTCCTCAGTGCTTAGTGCTTCTTTATACCTGAGGTGAAACGTGATTGGGCTTAGACAGTTCTATCCTTAGAGCATGACTATTTTTTTAAAGAACCTCATCTAATAATATATTCTTAACGTGCAAGAGAGTTAAGTTACATGACAATAAATATAATTAATTACATCATAGACTATATATGTTCTAAGCAAGGTCAGGACAGAGCATCTTACCTCAAAACTTCTGCCCACATAACAGATCTGTTCTTTACAAATGTACTTCTTGGTTTTCTGGCACCAGCAGTAGGGCTGGTTGTAAAACGGACTAGTGTTTAGAACACTGGTGAGATTTCATCCCACAAAATCCTTTTATGATTCATTCCTAGAATAGCTGAGAGGAAATTTGCTGAAAACACATCTTGTGTGCACTTAGATATTATCTGAAGCCCAGGTAATTGGAAGTCCTACCCAAACCTGACCCAGCTGCTAATGAAGGTCCACAGAGCCTTCTCAGTTGTCAGTTCTGATGGTCACTGTAAGATTTGTGGAGGTGGTGGGTGAGGACTGTGACGGTCGTATCGCAAAACCAGGACATTTTGATGATGAGTGAGGAATGCTCCTAACATCTCATTTTTATTATTTTAAGATACTGCAGACCGTAAGGGCTCCAGGCCAGAGGCATGCTATTGGTATAGAGGTAAAGTTTTCGTTTTAGTTTGAATGCTATATTTATACATTCACGTAATAGAAGGACTAAGAATTATTCTTACTCTATTAAGTTCCTATAACTTTCACATTTAATGTATTTTCATTTGAAGGGTTTCTTGGTCAGTATTGAAACTTTTTATGAAAGGAACCAAAGTACTTTAGGTTTCAGAGCTGGAAAAGGATGTCCCATGGCAGTCTTCCAGTCTGAAAGTTTAGTTTCAACTCAATTTAATGACCTTACTTGGGTCAACCCGAAGTAGAACTTTGTTTCTTTTCTTTTCTCTCTCTATGCCCTGTCTTCTTGAAAGAAACATTTGAGATTTCTATTTTTAATTCAGAGTTGGGAACAGTATGTGCAAATTTGAAATTTTCCCATCTGAGTGATCTAGATTCACATACTTTGTATTGCTTCTTGGCCTTTTGGCTAAAATCAAGTGTTTAAAATACTGTTGTGATTTTTTTTCTCTCTAAATGAGTAATGGTAATAATCTGTAATGTGGCTTTTGGTGTGATACTGTAGCAATATCACTGAGTTAATGTCTGCAGAGTGCTTTGCACCTTATAGTTGATATGTTTATATTATCAATTTTTCTTTATTTTCCTTTGTTAGGTTGAACTAAATGAAATAGAATCCCGATGTGAAGAATACCCATTGACACGGGCCTTCTGCCAGCTTATTAGTGCCCTGGTGGAGAGCTCATTTCCTTCCAACTTGGGTGCTGGACTGCGGCCCCCTGGCTTTGACCCCTATTTGCAGTTCCTTAGAGATTCTGTGTTTCTCCGGTTCCGCACAAGAGCTTACCGGAGACCAGCTGAAAAGGTTATGTTCAGAGAAAAACTTTTTTCTCCTTACTCATTTATTGCTGCTCTTTCTATTAAAGAGAGATAAGATGCTACAAATTCATTTTAGCTTTTATACGTTAGTAAGCTTCAGAGTCCTACTATTGAAATGTCTATGGTCTGATTAGATTATGTGCATTAAAAAAGACTTTTGGGCCCTGGGTGGTGTGACTCAGTGGACTGAGTGCTGGCCTGTGAACTGAAGGGTCGCCGGTTTGATTCCCAGTCAGGGCACATGCCTGGGCTGCAGGCCGGGTCCCCAGTTGGGGGCATGTGAGAGGCGGCTGTGGATGTATCTCTCACACATTGATATTGCTTGCTGTCTCTTTCATCCTCCCTTCCCCTCTCTCTAAAAATAAATAAATAAAATCATTAAAAAAAAAAATTGGACGTTAAAACCAAAGCACTGACTTTTTTTTTTTTTTTTTTTAATCACTGTGTGGTTGCCTCTCCCTCGCGTCCCCAACTGGGGACCTGATATGCAACCTTGTCATGTGCCCTGACTGGGAATCGAACCAGCGACACTTGGCTCGCAGGCTGACGCTCAATCCACTGAGCCACAGCAGCCAGGAAAAGCACTGACTTTTAATGATCAATAATTTAATTGATGTGAATTCATAGTCATTCAGATCCTTACTGAACAAACTTTGACCAAAATGGAACCAAAAATGTTACACCTTTTTCAGTTGGAAATGCACTATCCTTTATTGGGATGATTTAGGTAAGGGATCGAAATAAGTTTACATTTGCACCAATTTCTGTTAACTATTGGTACTTCTGGGTTGTGGAGTCTGGCTTAGTGGGAAAGGGTTTTATGATCCATTTAGATTATGTCTGCCATGGATAGAAGCTGAGGGAGCACTGGTATCATTCACGTTTGCTTCGGTTGCAAACAGTCACAACTGAGCTTATCATATTTATCATTTTATGTAATTCCAATATTACTGTGAGGCAGGTACTATTAATATTCCCATTTTACAGATGGAGGCTTAGCAAGGATAAGGAACTTGCCTAAGGTCCAGGACCAGGATTTGAACCTAAGACTCTGATTTCAGATCCAGGCAGAACTACTAAGCTATGTAAGAGACCCTTCCAGGTTTTGGCGTAATTCACTGTAGTTAATGCTGTTTATTGCCTCACAGAGTACCCTAGGATGTATCGTGTAGGGATAGTTCTGCCTTATTTTTAGAGTTTGCTGTGTTTGAGCCTTTTAGGTTTATTTGTTGTATTAATGATTACAAGAATAAGTGCATGCTCATTTGGGACAATTGGGAAAAATATAAGGAATTATATCATTCATAATCTCGTTGCCAAAGATAACTACTTCTAGTCTTTATCCTATGCATGTGTACTTAAATTGAGATAATTAGTTACATTAGTTTGTGTCCTTTTTGGCCACTAAACAGAATATCATGAGGATTTCTTTTTCGTCTATTAAAGATTATTTGAAAATAGTCTTTTTAATGTCTACATAGCCATTACTTGTACCTATCGTAGTTTCTTTATTCATTGCTTTATCATTGAATATAGTTTGTTTCTAAATTAGTCCCAAATTGCTGACGTTCATTTTTGTGTCAATTGCTTTATAATTTTTGCTTCTCATGTAGTAAAAAGAAACACATTTTATTTAGGGTCTAGAATTTCCTTGGTAACATATTTCTTTATCAGGTGAAACAATAATAGCAGCCATGCCTCATTAATGAAAATTATTTCATATAAAGTGTTCTGATATTTTTTGCATTTGTTTTGAGTATCTTATTTTCCTTTTCTTAAAAAGGTCATTATGACCTAGGTGTTTAGAGCGTCAGTCAGCCATATTCTTCCCAGGTGTTCTTGCGTCTCGCCCAAGCATGTCTGCATTTCAGGTGCTGCTGCCGCCTTCCCTATCATTAATCAGTTCCAGCCCGACATAGATACCCCATGGGTTTTCCCTCAGTTTGTGAATTTATTTCACTTGAATGTCTTCTTCAGATTTAACTTACAGCATGTTTTAGAACACTGGCTCTTCATAAAAACACTGCTTTGGTGAGATAAATAACATATATAGTGTTAGAGTCAGCATGTATATTTATCAGTCCTAAGATCTATTATTATATGGCCTAAGCCTTGTATATTTAAATAAATGATCTTGAAAATTTTGGAAAATATAGAAAAGTGAGTCATTTTAAAATAGTTTAAAAAAAAAAATCAGCCCTGGCTGGTGTGGCTCAGTGGATTGAGCAGTGTGACCTGTAAACTGAAAAAGGCTGCCTGTTTGATCCCTGGTCAGGGCACACGCCTGGGTTGCGGGCCAGATTCCCAGTTGGGGGCGTGTCAGAGGCAACCAATCCATGTTTCTCTCACACGTTGATGTCTCTTCCCTCTCTTTCTCCCTCCCTCCCCCTCTTTCTAAAAATAAATAAAATCTTAAAACATAGTGACCCTATAGACCCAGTTCCCAAACTGAGCCTTGATAAAATTATGTGCAGTGAAAATAATGATTTTAAAATAATAATTAAAAATATATATACATATAATTACCAGACTCGGCCTTTTAAAAAGTCTTTGCCATGGATTTTTAAAATAAAGTTTTAATTTTACTGCCTGTACTATTGTATATATTTATTTTTCTTTAGGCATAAATCTTTTTTCCTTTTTTGTTACATTGTTTTTAAAAACATTTTTAACAAAGAGATGATCATGGGTTCTTTGGGGGCAAGCCTACCCGTGGTTACGTCTTCTTAACGTCTTTGGCTCAAGACACTAGATAGAACACTGGTCTGCAGTTAGAAGCCCAGGGCTTGCCCCAGCACGTTTGCTGCCAAGCTTCATCGTTTTGGGGAAACCAGTCATGCTGTGAGCCTCACACGATTCACCTGGGAAGTCAGGGTGAACAGAGCGGATGGTTTCTCACATCCTTTTCAGCTGAGATTCTTAGAGGAAATTTGAATTATTTGACATTTTGCAAGAGTGTCCAAATCTGTTGTTTAATTATAAATGCACTATGACTAGTTACTAAGTGCTTTAGATGTGCTAATGAAGCCCCAATATCTGCTGCAGAAGCATTTAAGAGTAATGCTTTTACAAATGTTTTACCTTGAAAAATTTGCCAGTTCATTATCATTTAGCAAAACAAAGCAAAATGAATTGGTATTTCTATATTGCTTAGCATAAATTAATAAAATAGATGGATTTCACTCATTTCTGGAGAAAAATCGGGGGTGGAGAAGGAAAAGCCTAGCCTGGCTATGACCTTGGACTGTTTTGCTGTTATTGAAATATCTGTATCTTTCTATAGTGGGAAGTTGCTGAAGTTGTTTTGGAGGTGTTTTATAAATTGCTCGGAGATTATGAGCCTCAGCTTGAAGATTTTGTGGACCAGTTTGTGGAACTACAAGGTAATTAATTCTGTCACTTTCAAACAAGGTGTCAGCTATTTATAAAACTTTATAAATTATGTATTATATGTAATATATATTATTTGTTTATAAATTAAGTTAGAACTTAATCTCTTGTTTTTAGCAAGAGAGAGTGAAGTAAAATTTTACTGACTGGAAGACAAAGAGGATTTCCTTATAGGTTCTTTAGTGAGTTAACATATAATAGAGACTAATTGCTGTGTTCAGGTTAGCCTTTTGGGGAACTACCACTGTGTACAGTTTGTGGTGTTGTCTCGAAATCGAAACTTTGCCTGTGTCTATTTTGGTGCCATTTGATTTATGTCTCATACATTTCCTATAAATCAAAGGTGTAAGAAAAATACGAATTCACTATCTCTTCGACTATGTTATGCTGTATTTAGGAGAGGAAATCATGGCCTATAAGCCACCAGGATTCAGTCTGATGTATCACCTTCTAAATGAGTCGCCGATGCTGGAGCTTGCTCTGAGTTTACTGGAAGAAGGCGTTAAGCAGCTCGATACCTACGCCTCTTTCCCTGGTATGGGCCTGAATGTCTGTGTCTTGGAAACGGTTCTGATATTTTCATCTTTTGTTATCTAAGGGTTTGAAATAATCAAATGATCTCTGAAGTTCTTTTTCACTGTAAGAGTCTCTCTCTGGATCTACTGTGGGGTTTTCAGAGAGTCATATAATGAAAAGTATGTTTTCATGCATTTAATCTTTACGGAAAGCCCTGTGCAGTAGATATTATATTCGTTTAACAAATGAGGAAATTAATGCACAAAGAGGTTTCACATCTTTCCCCAGAAAGTGGCAGGGCTCTGATTTGAACCTCAGCAGTTTGGCTTCGGAGCCCACATATTTTAAATTTGAACGATGGGGTTATAAGTGATCCTTGTTTATATTTTTAGCTTTTTTATTTCCCAGATTTTCCACAATGGGCATGTATTACTTTTAACAGTTTTTCTGCCTTGGCACCATTGACATTTTGGGCCAAATAATCTTTGTTGTGGGGGCTTGTCCTGTGCATTATAGTCCTTTATTCATTGGATGCCTGTGCACTTGGCCAGTTGTGAAACCCAAAAGTGTTTCTAGACATTGCCAATGTCCTCTGGGGCCACAGCACTCTCCCCACCCTGCCCCATCTGAGAACCATTGCTCTATATAATTAAGGAAAAGATACAGGACAGATGACCAGGAGCCATTGCATAAGAGTCATCTGAAGCACAAAAGTTACCTTGACTTGCATGGGTGAGCAGTTTTGTGAAATTGCTGCTAAAAGTTTGAGAACTTGAGGGCTTTTTGAATCTAGAACTTGTCTTTTATTTTCCTAAGTCTTGACTGTGAGTTTCTAAGATTCACTGGAACTTTCTAACTTCAATTTTTGGTTGGTAGGGAAGAAACACCTAGAGAAAGCAGTACAGCATTGCCTTGCACTTCTCAATCTTACTCTGCAAAAGGAAAACCTCTTTATGGATCTTCTAAGAGAAAGTCAGCTGGCTCTGATAGTTTCTCCTTTAGAACAGCTTTTGCAGGGAATCAATCCCAGAACTAAGAAGGCTGATAATGTGGTGAACATTGCCAGGTAAGTTACAGCTGTGGGTGGAAAAATGATGAAATGAATCAGCTGGGCATTCTAGCCTTGATTTCCAAATCTGGTCAGATCCCTAATGCACCACTGGTTTTTTTTTTTTCTGTTCTTTTTTTTTTTCTTTTCACCTCATTTTGTTTATGCTTTCTGTAGCTCTGATTTTAATTACTTTACACTTTCTTTTTCTTCTTCCTAATTATTTTATATCCTAAACATTTCCAAGTATAAAATGAAACAATCTTTATGTGTGTCTCCTGTAGGGAAATCGGATGTTTGGAGGGCAGGACTGGGAACAAACTCTTCACTGGGTATTCTAGCTGTTCGTGCTTTGCTGGCAGGGTCTGGGGTTCCAGGGCTTGTGGAGCGTCACCCTGATCTCTGCCTGCAGCTTTCCAAGGCTTTCCCCCTATGTGCGTCAGTGTGCAAACGTCCCCTTTTGGTGAGGACACCATCCAGTGGATTAGGGCCCTCCCTAGTGACTTCATCTTAACTTGATCGACTACCTCTCCGAAGACCCTATTTCCAAGGTCACTGTGGGTTCACATATCGACATAGGAATTCTAGAGGTGCACGATTCAACCCATAAGAGGCTGCACGTAGTGAGAAGGGTAAACCGTTGTCTGATTCCTCCAAAAGTGCCGTATGGGTAGGAGAAGCCCTGCTTCTAAATGTTCTTTATTGAGAATAGTGAGAAGCCAAGTTCATCATGTTATTCCTCAAATGTTTTCTTGTTTTAAAGATACCTGTATCATGGCAACACTAATCCAGAATTGGCTTTTGAAAGTGCCAAAATCCTTTGCTGTATCTCCTGCAACACCAACGTTCAGATAAAATTGGTTGGAGATTTCACACATGACCAGGTAACTGATTCTGCTGTTAATTTTTGGTGCATTCTAAGCTTATATGGAAGTCACACTGTCTGGCGGGGAATCTTATTGGTGGAAAAACTCTTCGAGAGTAAGTATATTTATGTATGTTGAGTGAAAATCTGTCCATGTAAGGGGTTGTGATTTATACTTGAAGGAAATGACAAACAGATTCCACGTTGATATCACATATACTGTAGGGTTGGTTATACTGTCTGTACTGTAGTGTATGTGACTGTAATGTCTAATGAGACAGTTGCCATTCTGAGCGCATGTAAGTGATTGGTTGTAAGTATAACTTCTGTGTGTTTTTGCACCTGCTGTTTTCTTCCTCTGTCAGTTGCCTCTGTTGTGAGCGAGCCTCTGCGGTGCTGAATGTAGCTCACTATTGTGAGTTGTGTACTTCTATGGCTTTCGGATAACTCACATTTGTGTCACTTAATTTGATATTACATTATAGGAGTTTTTAGATATTTCTCTATTAATTTAATTTACAATCTGTGTTTGCTGAATAGCTACAATTGGGAACTTGCTATTTTTTTTCTCTTCATGTATGTTTGTGCCGTTGTATCTCTATGTTGGGTCAAGGTGTTAGCTAGTATTCTGAAATGGGCATTTTGGGTGGGACAGATCTTTTTTGTGTGTCTTTATAACCATCATATGGCTGGACTCATAGCATCCCTGGTCCCCTGCCACTAATCTGTCAGTGGTAACTTAGAGCTGTGACAACTCAGAATGCCCTCACTTAACGTCTAAATGCCTTCTGGAGTGGTAGTATCATCCAGGTTGAGGAGCACTAGTTACAGTAAAATATAGATATCTAATTTCGTCTTTGGGTGTGGTTCCTGAAAACTGTATGATAATCAGGGGATGTTGAAGATGAAGCTTTTCAGTTCACTGGCATTCATTTGAGTATGAATTATTACTAAATTTAACATCCTGCTAAATTTTTTAAAGATTTTATTTATTTATTTTTAGAGAGAGGGTAAGGGAGGAAGAAAGAGAGGGAGAGAAACATCAGTGTTTGGTTGCCTCATATGTGCCCCCAACTGGGAACCTGGCCTGCAATCCAGGCCTGTGCCCTTACTGGGAATTGAACTGGTGACTGGTTCGCAGGCTAGTGCTCAACCCACTGAACCACACTAGCCAGGGCCCTTCTTAAGGAGATTGAGTAGTATCTAATCTTTCAGGTCAGAAGTATAAAACTAGTAATAAGTAGTACATTTCTTCTAAACATGAGAATTTTTGATATAAGATGAAAATTTTATTTTATATTTTATTTTAGATTCGGTAGCATTTAGTATATAACGAAGAGATCATAAAACAGCAACTTAATGATACTTAAAAAAAAGACAAACTTAGTTTAATTCTTTGGGAAAGACAATTGGGGAAGCAAGTTTTAAAACCAATAAACTTAAGATTTTTATTTCTTTATTTTTAGAGAGAGCTAAATTATGGCAATTTAAGGAACTGAGTGTTCTATTAAAAATGTAGCTAAAACCTAAATCTTTACTTGGGGCAGATTTGCCTTTTTTTCTTTATAGACAAATGTTTATATATATCATATTCATTATAGTTTCTCTAATATTTAGAAACTTTGTAATTTATTTTTTATCTTTATATGACTTTAGAGCATAAGTCAGAAGCTGATGGCTGGGTTTGTGGAGTGTTTGGATAGTGAAGATACAGAAGAATTTATACGTCTAGAAGAGGGTGAGATTAACATGTATATTTTTTTACTTCACGTAACTACTTAATATAAAGGAAACATCTGTCTAGTGGTGATTGATGTAAGAGAACTTAGAGAATTTGCTAGCATAAATATAAAAGGCTTTGGAAAACCTCTAGTATAAATCTGAACTCGGTGTGCTGGCTAACCAGGTAAACTGAAACCAACGAGAAGATGGAGATTTGGGATGAAAGTTTTAGATTTTTAAATTTGACTTCTGCTAACCTGTTATTGTTCCGTCATTTTGTTTTGTGATTTTTGCATTAAGGATCAGAACTGGAAAAGAAATTAGCCGGAATCCGCCATGAAACAAGAATCCACATCTTGAATCTCCTCATCACCTCTCTGGAGCGCAATCCACCCAGTCTTGCTCTCTACCTGCTGGGCTTTGAATTGAAGAAACCTGTCAGTACCACAAACCTGCAAGATCCAGGTATAGCCGTAAGACACAGAGAGAGTTATTTCTTTTCACATTTCTGTAGCTAACTAGTCACTAATTGAATGCCGGGCTCACAGGATAATCCACTGTAAGAAATAAATAATGTAGTGTGATGGGTCCATATTCAGGACTTAAAGTCTGGGCAGATTAACGAGCCTTAGAAAATGAGTACTTATAGATTTTTTGTATCAACATTTGTAAGCCTGTTTGTAGCAAAGCAAATGCTTAAGGGATCTACCTTTTATAAAGGTGTTTTCAGATTTTTAATGCAGGCATCTCAAAAGAAAAGTTGAAATTTCTTTTGGTCTCCTGCAGGAGTGTTGGGCTGTCCACGGACGTGCCTTCATGCCATCCTGAACATCCTGGAGAGGGGGACTGAAGGGAGGACAGGCCCCGTGGCAGTGAGAGAGACTCCTCAGCTGGCTGAGCTGTGTTACCAGGTACACTGCAGGCTGCGCTTGGTAGCGCTTCACCGAAGAAACTTACCTGGGGGCTTGCACACAGTACAGAAATGAAAGTGTGACAGTCAGAGCAGTCTTTCATTTATGGAGAGAAGCCATAACACGCGAACTCCAAGGTCCTATGGATCTGAAGCTCCTATATGTTGATCACTTGAAAAATGAGGGAAACTGAGTTTTTGAGCTGGGTTTTGACCAGGTAGTGTAGAAACTGTCCAAGGATGCTGTGTTTCAAGTTGCTTCTTTCTGGGGAAGAGAGTAGTAGATCTGGGTCTGAGGAGTTCTGGTGGGTTCCCTTCTCTGCCCCTTGCCAGCTAAGTCGCCTTGGGCATTCCATGAAGCTTCTCTGAGTCCTGTGATCTGTGAAATGGGCTGTTGTGGGACTTGATGAGAAGGTAAGAATGTGAGGGAAAGCACTTTTTAAGAACCATGTAAATTATGCAGCCCTATAGCTGTATAAGGTGGTAGAAAGTCAAATTAGTGTGCAGTTTAAACTATAGTGAGAACTTTTTGTTTTGTGTTTTATATTTGTGTTTATTTTTTATTATTATTTTTTTTTCATTTCATAAGTATTTTAAGAAGTAGGCTTTGTAAGATACAACTAGTTTCTCAACTTAAATGACACCCCAAATCACATTTTTATGGTAAGAAATGCATCATTAACTGTAGAGGCTGGAATTTTTGTTATTCTTCTGTTTTTCTTTTCATAATTCTTGACTATTTTCTTCTGTCCTCTGGTTGTCCAAATAGCCTTTCCCTGTAAGGGCTACAGCTAGGTCTTACTTTGAGTAGAAATTAATTCTTCCCTAATGGGGGAACAGCCTTGATGTGCAATTATTTAGCATGCTCTTGGAAACTTTGACGAACGTAGGGAAGCAGTGGGTAAGCGTAATCATTAGGCTAAGTGAGTCAGGCAGGTGAGTAAGAGACTGGAGCCAGATTTAAGACATAAAGGTGGGGAGGGGGAGGGAGAGGAGAATCTCACAGGCTGGAGAGGACTTGCCTGGCTCTCAGCCCTGCTGATTTTTTATGGTGTTGGAATGCAGACCCTCATTTGCCAGATCCTCTGATTTTAAAACACTGTACTGGCCAAACAAGAGATGTCTATACCAGCAGTCTGTGCCTTTGCTGCTAAAAACGTGGTCCAGCATCATCAGCATGACCACCGGGGAGCTGGTTAATGCAGAAGCTCAGGCCCCACTCCAGACCTGCTGAGTCAGAATCTGCATGTTAACAAGCACCACTCCATTGTTCATGAAAGTGCTTTCTTCACCTATAGGCTTACGCTCCAGAGAAAAACTCAAACTACCTCCAAAAAGAGCTTGTTTGTTTAAGTGAATCTGGTTGTAGCAAAGTGAAATAATTTGGTCCTTATTGGTACCTTCATCATCCAAAAGTATAAGAAGTCAATACTGAGCCCTGTGTCTTTACGCTCACTCTCTCTCGTTTTTTCTACTTTGTAATACTTTTATTTTGGTATGTTTTATTTATTATGCTATTACAGTTATCCCAATTTTTCCCCTTAGCCCTCCTCTACCCAGTACCTCCCTCCCCACAGCAACCCCCCCCCTTAGTTCATGTCCATGGGTTGTGCATGTAAATTCTTTTGCTTCACCCTTTCCTATATTATTTGTAACTTCCCCCTGTCTATTTCGTACCAACCGATTATGCTTCTTAACCCCTGCACCATTTCCCCCATTTCCCTCTTCCCCCTCCCCAGTTGATAACCCTCCAAATGATCCCCATACCTATGATTCTTTTCCTGTTCTAGTTGTTTGCTTAGTTTGTTTTTGTTTTTGTTTTCTGTATTCAGTTGTTGATGGTTGTGAGTTTATTGTTATTTAAATGTTCATAGTTTGGGTTTTCTTCTTTTTCTTAAATAAGACTCTTTAACATATCATGTAATAATGGCTTGGTCATGATGAACTCTTTTAGCTTCACCTTGTCTGGGAAGCACTTGATCTATCCTTCCATTCTAAATGATGGCTTTGCTAGATAGAGTAATCTTGGTTGTAGGTCCTTGCTTTTCATCACCTTGAATACTTCTTGCCAGCCCCTTCTTGCCTGCAAAGTTTCTTTTGAGAAATCAGCCGATAGTCTTATGGGAACTCCTTTGAAGGTAACTCTCTATTTTTCTCTTCCTACTTTTAAGATTCTCTCTTTATCTTGAGCCTTTGGCATTTTTATTATAATGTGTTTTATTATAATGTGTTTTGCCCCTCTTTGGGTGCAGCTTGTTTAGGATGCTATGCTTCCTGGACTTCTATGTCTTATTTCCTTTGCCAAATTAGGGAAGTTTTCTTTTATTACTTTTTCAAATAAGTTTTCAGTTTCTTGCTGTTCCTCTACTCCTTCTGGTATCCCTATGATTCGGATGTTGGTATGTTTAAAGTTGTCCCAGAGGTTCCTAAGCCTCTCCTCATTTTCCTCAATTCTCACTTTTTCCTTTTGTTCCAAATTGTTGATTTGAATCCTAGCTTCCTTCCCATCACTGTTGGTTCCTTGTATATTTTTCTTTATTTCACTTTGTATAACCTTCACTTCCTTTATTTTGTGGCTGTACTAAATCATTTCTCTGAGCATCCTGGTCACCAGTGTTTTGAACTCTGCGTCTGGTAGGTTGGCTATCTCCGTTTTGATTAGTTCTTTTTCTGGGGTTTTGTTCTGTTCTTTCAACTGGGCCATGTTTCTTTGCCTCCTCAATTTGGCAGCCTCCCTGTGTTTGTTTCTGTGTATTAGGTAGAGCTGTTTTGACTCTGTGTCTTGGTAGTGTAGCCTAATGTAGTAGGTGTCCTGTAGGGTCCAGCGACACAGCCTCCCCTGTCACCCGAGCTGGGTACTTGAGGTGCACCTTTTGTGTGGGCTGAATACACCCTCCTTTTATAGTTGAGGTTACACCCTCCACTTGTAGTTGAGGTTTGTTGTGGTTGGCAGATCAATGGGAGGTATTTACCCAGGCCAGTCAGTTGCAAGGACTCGCCGTGACCACTGACCACCAACCTCCGCCCTCTGTGGAGGATCAGCTGTATGAGGACAGGGTGGTGGTGCTCTGATGTGTTCTGTAGCTGTCCACTGAGTATGCTGGCCCTGGGGTTGCCCAGGTGGTGCAGGCCAAGGTCAGCCCCCACCTGTGTTTTGCCCAGGGCACCCTGCATAAGCTATAAAGCAGTCTGAGATGGCTGCTACTTGTGCTGGGCTTGGAGATTCCCATGCGAAGCCAAGCTGTGAATCTAGGCTGGCTGCTGCTAGTGCCAGGCCTGGAGCTCACTGAGGCCAGCTGTTGCTTGTTTGATAGGATTTAGGAAGTTGTGAAGCATGAGCCAAGACCAGCCATTCATATGGAAAAGCAGCTTGGGTGGGTCTGTATGTTGGGTGGGGTGGAGTCTCTGGGGATCTCTAAGCTGGGTCAAAGTGTGTTAGGTTAATGGAGTCTCAGATATGGCACCAGCTTGCTGGCTCTGTAGGGGGAGGGTTTAGAGAAGAGACACTGGCCTCTGCTTTCCTTGATGCCAGACACCAGTTTCTCTCAATATGTTGTGCCTTTCAAGCTGCTACCCCAGTGCTGGAGCGCAAAGGGAGTGAGTCTGAGTAGGTGAATCCCTGTGTGGGTTCTTTAAGAGGAAAGCTTGGGGCTCCAGACTCAATCCCTGCTGGTTTTTGCAGCCAGAAGTTGTGGGGACTTATCTCCCTGGCACTGGAACCCTGGGCTGAGGGGCCTGCTGTGGGGCTGGGACTCCTCACTCCTGAGATATCCCTCCCAAATTTTTATCCACCACACTGGGTGTGGGACCAGCTTGTTCCATATCTGCACCCCTCCTGCCAGTCTGGATGGATATGGTTTCTTTAATTCTGTTGTTGTCAGACTTCCATTCAACTCAGTTTCTGAAAGTTCTGAGTGATGGTGGTTTAGTAATTTAGTTGTAATTTTGATGCAGTTGTGAGAAAAGGCAAGCCATGTCTGCCTATGCCACCATCTTCCCAATGTTTATTTTAAGTCTTCTTTTATTAAAAATATTTTGTCTACATCTTCTAAATGTGTATCTCTATCCTCAGGGAAATCCACGTGACTGTCACCAGACATCTTTTGGGAATATTGCTAATCATCCCTTTTCTCCAGTTCTCATTCTGCAAGAGCGTCCAACTATGCAGGTTTTTCGCTTTTCACTTTTACATTTTCCAGAATTCTTTCCACACCCATTCCTTTAATTACCTGGCCAAAGACCACGCTTCCCATCCAGATGAGTCAGAACGTAGAGAGGTTTCCCAGCGGGGAGTTCAGGGCCCTTTTCTTCCGCACACTATGTGTGACAGCGTTCTGCAGTTTTGGGTACGGTATCTACAAACAGTGGTGAGACAGTTCGACCAACTCGCTTGCCTCCCACGTCCACTTCAAAGAAGACTTGGGGTTACCGAGGTTCTCAGTGTGGGGGGACAGGTGCGACACTTGGACCTGCGGCGCCTTTGGAAGCAGGTTCAGAGCATCTCCCGGCTGCCAGCAGCTGAGACCCAAATGTGGGTCTTGGCAAAGTTGCAGCCACTCTGTGCTCTTGAAGGATAGACTTTTCCTACCGAGTCTTAGACACTAGGGGGGCTGTTGGGTGCGCCCTTGTGAAAAGTCTGTTGTGCTGTGGGAACTCCCCATTCGTGTCCTCCTCCCCCCCACCTCTCCCACGCCTCTGAGGATCTGTTCTTGTATCTTCTCAACTGGGCCTCTAATACAAATAGCTGAGTTTTGTTTTGTTTTGAGAAGCTCAAATTAGCTCATCAGATTTTTGTTAGTTTATGGAGCATTAAAACAATGTCAAGGCTCTTTGGAGGACAAGAATACAGCTGCAGCAGAACTACCTAAGTTTTGCTTTGTGTTGCCTTGTCTTCTTCCTTGTGTATGCACATTGTTACACTCAGTAGACATACAGTTTAGTTGCCCCCCGCCCCAGTGTTTAAACTTCCTATGCGGCTATGATATAAATTACATTTTGATTGTTTCCAGTTTTTTTTCCCTCTGCTTTATATTTTTAAAAATATATTTTTAGATAGGATATAGTCAATTGTCGTTACTTTGCTTTAAACATTTAAAAAAAATCTTTTTAGAGAGAGGGGAAAGGGAGAGAAAGAGGGGGAGAAACATTAGTGTGCAAGAGATACAGTGATCCCATCGATTGGTGGCCTCTTGCACGCCCCCAACTGGGGACCCGGCCCGCAGCCCAGCCATGTGCCCTGACTGGGAATCAAACCCGCGACCCTTTGGTTTGAAGGTTAGCACTCAATCCACTGAGCACACCAGCCAGGGCTCATTAGTTTGTTCTATGTATTTACAGTGAACACTGACTTGGCGAATATTGAGCCATTGCTCCTAGGGAAGACATAGGGTCAGAAGCCTGCAAACCTCTGGTCTCAACGTTTTTGTCAGTTGATGAATATGTAGCTTTGTGTTATGTGTGTTTCTGTTTATTGGCACTATTTCATATATGCTGTTAATTAATTAACATTGAATTCATAGCCAGCAGCACTACGCCTCATGTCTGAAGGAACCTTAACCCAACACACCCCTATTTTCTCTGTAAGGCATATCACAGCCTTTTGGCCTTAGGAACCCCACATAGTGTTCCATTACTGTGCTTAGGGACCAGCTTAACCAGTAAAATCACTAACAAAAAGCACAGAACAGAGCACTAGATGGACTGGGTGAAGGACACCTGTTTACAGCATGAGAAATACCCTGTTCAGTCTCAGCTGAGGGCATCAAACTGGGAGACTCGGGTTTTTTGCTGCTGGGTGCCTTTCCATGAATGACTGCAAAGCATGCTAGTTTTGATTTCGGAGTTACAAGTACATTTTAACATGGAGACGAACCTGCAAGTAAGTATGGACCTGCCAATAATGAGGACAGACTGTGTTGGTCAGAGGATATGAATAGTTTTATGAATTGAGATTTTAATTTAAAAGTAATTGTAACAATTATGGCAGGTATTAAATGGTGCTCGGTACATGGAAAACATTTAATAAACATTTGAAAAATGAATTACTCATGAATGAAAGTTTTTACTACCACTTTGCCAAATACTGAGATTTCCTTTTTACATTTAACATTTTTGCTGATTCACATTAGAGGCCTGTTTTATTGCCTTATTATTATTATTTTTTAATTATTGCAGAGAGTGAATATTCTTTGATTACTGGCTATTTTTATTTTTTCTCACATAAAGTGTATTTGTCATTTTATCTATTTGTATCTCTTGATGAGATTCATATATCTAATGGAGACCTTTATATGTATTATAAGCTATTCACATTTTCTCATATTTGATATGAAATCATTTATTCCTAATTCTGTTATTTTTTGTTAAATTTCTATTTAGAGTTTATATTTGTTATTTAGTTGAATCTATAGGTATTTACTTCATTTCTGGTAAATTTATTATTTTCCTGAGGTTGGGCTAAAATGACTATGGTTTTCAGAAGTTATTTGCAAGTAATTGCTACTAGTAATAGTTAAAATACTAAAACTTGTTATGAACTATATGTGTATATATTTATAAATATATTTAGGATGGTTTTAAGATTAGTCTTATAGTAATGTCTTCATCACTCTTACTTGTATTTTAATGCATCTTCTTGAGTTAAGGTGCTAAGGACTGTTTATAGCTCTGAGCTTCTAAGTTTATGTTTGTGTTTATCCATTTCACTTGTGATGTTGAAGGGTCTCAGCTTCCACTTAGTAGATCTAACTGTCTTAAGATGTATAACTCAAAAACTGACTTGGGGATTTTCTTATTTTATTTTAATTTTTAAGGTGATATATCAGTTATGTGCATGCTCTGATACATCTGGTCCTACTCTGAGGTACTTGAGAACCAGCCAAGATTTCTTATTTTCTCAGTTGCAGCATTTACCTTTTTCTAACAAAGGTAGGACATTATTTTTCCTTACAACAAATGTGTAAAGCCCAGTGTTGAGTGGGCATACTCATGTAACTTTCGGGGGTTGTAGTTACAGTTCTGGAATTCTGCTCTCCTTTTGTTACTTACTTGGCACTGTGGGTTGCTTTTGTAATTTGTGCTAGATACGACTGATATTTAAGCTGCTAGCACAAAATTATTTTAAAATAGTCTGTCAAAGATGAAACTTGATTGCTTTCTTAACAAATAAAAATTTTAATTGTGTTAAAGGATAAGAAAATATTTGGGTAAGATAACTCTGGAAACTTAAATTTTTTTGAGTAGAAATTGTTTCATAAAAATCTCTTTTACTTGTTTCTTGTGTATATATTGAAATGAATTAGGTCTTGAAATGAAAAATAGAAAACTAATTATGGTGGAAACTACTTATAACTTAATTTACTGACCTGACCAACACAATTATCTAGGCTACCCGTGTTTTATAGGGTTCTACATTATATAATTTTTTGATCAATTTTCAACAATTCTTTTGAGTTCATATTATATCCAGACAGTGGGGATCTGTTGAGGTTTTTAAAATTTATTTTGTATCAGCTTTATGTTTTAGGAAATCCAGGCTCACTGATTTCACAACAGATTTTCATTACTAGTAATTATCAACTTCTAATTTACTTTTTAGAGTGATGGTGTGAGAGACTCTTGGGAATTAGTCACTGGCAAAAATTTTTCACTTCATTTTCATAAGTGTATCTTATTTTTAGTTCTAAGATTTTGTTTCTGTAAGAAGCTTCTTAGTAACCCTCTTTTATGCCTGATTAGAAAAAAGTTAATCTTGCCTGTTATGATATGTTTTTAAAAAATCGATCCAACTTTGCCCATTATTATTATAAGCAGTAGTAGTAGCAGTAGTAGCGTTTGGTGTGCTTTATGTTTATACGATCACAATTGAGACTTCAAAGCCAGGCATATTAAAGTAATATTGGGTTCAAAACTTATATAAGTGATTCCCAACCCTAATTATATGGTTTTTAAATTAAGTTTTAATATGCACAGAGGGATCATTGGCTCTTCCTTCCTGGCAGCCACTTTTCTCATGGCCACAGGACATTGCTCAGTTCCTCACTCTTCCTCTTGGTGTGGATGTGTGTCCTCACCCTTTTCTTGATGAACTTGAGGGCCTGCTTGTCCTTGGAGACCTTGAGCTGCTCCATGGCACTCTGCTCAGAAGGGGCTAAACCACGCGCCTCTGTCGTGCCCACACGGACTTGGTGTGCTTGGTGAGGTGCCCTCGGTTGCAGCTGTGCCTTGGCTTGCTCACATTCTTGGTCACCTTGTGGCCTTGGTTGCAGCCCCTGGCCGTGGGGCAGTGCAGAGCCTGGCTGCTGCTCCCCAGTGGCCGCTGTGCTGGAAGGCCCGACCCGAATGATATGTTCAGCCACCTGTCCTGGATTATCTTAAGAGATGTCATAAAGTTACACAATTTAAGTTAATTTTAAGTTTTTAAAATGTATTTGTTCTGTGGACTAAAAATGAAACTGTGATAGTTTCTAGTGTTTTTAATTTTTAAATATTTTTATATATTTGAGAAGTTTTTTAAGTATTACATTCTATAGTAATGTCAAAGTGTGGTCTCAAAATTCTGTAGATGTATATGATACTATCCTGGTAATGGAAACTTGATTCTCTTGTTCTTCATATGCTTTTATTCATCTTTTATAGTGTATGCTATCTTATTTTTTTCCCTTGGCATCTGCATTTTCTTTTTTCATTGTATAGAATGATAAATTATTATGTTGCCAAGTTTCATAAATTATTGACTGTGTTATGTGGGAAAAGACTTGATGAGTTATTGAATTTAGGCCTGTTCTGATCTTGTGTTAATTTTATGGGGAACTAAATTTACGTATTTAACTTCCAGAATATGAAATATCTATTTTGAACCAAATGTCATGGCTGATGAAGACTGCCTCAATAGAACTAAGGGTGACTTCTCTGAATCGCCAACGGTCACATACCCAGAGGCTCCTACACCTCCTACTGGATGACATGCCAGTGAAGCCATACTCAGGTGAACACGTGCACGCTGGCCTTGTTCTGTCTTGCTGCTGACTTGTCTGGGTGAATGCAAGCACAGGTCTGAATCTTGTGCTTAGATTGTGATTGTAGGCTGAACAAGCTCTTTCTGCCTTTAGAATGTTTTCCTTAAAACATAAAATTATAACATTATCCCATAATTGTCATTTTATTATTGTTTGAAGCATCCACATTTTGCTATAGTCATATACATATAGTCATATTCAGTGGGGTTTGTCACGTAGAGCCAGCACGACCTAAAATATTTGAATGTGTATTATATATGCAAATTAAGCATAAGCTTTTCAGATAGTCTCTTGGACACGATTGGGTCCTGCCTCTTTTGGGGTTCTGATTATCCTCTTTACAATTGTGAAGTGGATCCCGTAGGGACAGAAAGAATTAGAGGAATGTTGTTGATAAGTCCTCATCATCTTTGCATTTTAATTATCTGTTTGCAGAGGCTCTTTGACCTAGAAACAGTGACCTAGAAATAGAATACTTTATGTTCGTTGTTTTCAAATAAATTTTACAAGTATGTTGTTCTTTTTCTGATCTATTATTACTGATGCTCCAACAGATGGTGAAGGAGGGATAGAAGATGAAAATAGGTCTGTCTCTGGGTTCCTTCACTTTGACACTGCTACAAAAGGTAAAGACCTTTTAATTCATGATTAATTTATAGATATACTGTATTTTTCACTCCATAAGACACACCTGACCATAAGACGCACCTAGGTTTAGAGAAGGAAAACATGAAAAAAAAAAAATCTGAACCAAATGGTGTACTAAAATATTTAATAAAATATAACAGAATAATATTTCAATCATGCAAAATGAACAGCAGTCAGCAGCAGGTATTAAGAACCATCATCACTGTCATTAACAAATGAGGAGAGACTTTAAGGTTCAGGGACTCTTCTAGTTTTCTGGGTACCCCAAGTCAGGTAATACACATCATGGTCTGTGATGCAATATTTGCTTCATAAGATGCACAGACATTTCCCCCCACTTTTGGTGGGGGGAAATGTGCATCTTATGGAGCAAAAAGTACGGTATATTAAATTGCTTAAAATTTCAAGAGATTATTATGCCTGTATCTTCAAATCTTAACTAGTTTAGAAAAGCTACATAGAGGGTTATATGTCATTCAAGAAAAAACATTGTAACTGGGATGACAGGTGGGAAAAATATTTTTGCAAGTGGGTATATTAGAAATAAAATAAATTAAAAACAATTTTTCTACACTAATGGCCTTTTTGAACATAGCACTCACTATCTTTGATTTGAATACAGTGGTCTGTTTTTCTCCTCAATGTCCCACGTAAAATCGAACTACTTTTTATTATTTCTAGTACGTCGAAAAATTTTAAGTATTCTTGACTCAATCGACTTCAGTCAGGAGATCCCTGAGCCTTTGCAGTTGGATTTCTTTGATCGGGTCCAGATTGAACAAGTTATAGCTAACTGTGAACACAAGAATTTACGGGGACAGACAGTCTGCAATGTCAAGGTGAGGATGGGGTTCAAGTGTGTGCAGTATCAAGTAGTTCTTACTGAGTCATCAGACAAAAATTTAATCATACAGGGGTTGTCTTCTGATAGAGGTACTGGTTTACTCGACTGTGGCTTTTAGTTTTCAGACAGCTGGGAAATCAAGCTGAATCGACCACACTAACTTCACCTGTTTAAAAGGTTCCTCATCGTCTGTTTCTTAGTAGTTGTGCTGCCCAGCCATGACTGTTGAGTGGCGGTAACCATTTACCTCTCTACCTGGTAAATGGTTAATGGCCCCACTAGTGGGAAGAAGATAACCAGGGCATTTGCACTAACTTACCTGCATCCGAGGCCCTTCGGTACCACCCTCAAATGTGAGGGGTACCTGATGTTTTTGACTAGAAACTGGACAGTGCCACAGTTAGATTATATAGAGTATCTGAAACTTTGCCCTCTAGGGCAGTTTATACTGATTGTTTGGGGTTATTGTTCTATCAGTGTCTGAAATGGTCTTATTTTTTCTCTTTACCCACTTATATAGCTTCTTCATAGGGTTCTCGTAGCTGAAGTAAATGCCCTTCAGGGCATGGCAGCCATAGGACAGAGGCCTCTACTCATGGAGGTAAGCCTACTAAGTCTGTGTTAGTTTTAACCCTTTACCTACTTGAATTGCCCGTTAAAAGACAAAACTAAATTTACTTGCAGTTCATTAATTAATAAATAACTTAAAAATTAAACTGTAATGGGATCTTTCATTTTTGACTTTAGAATTCATATAAACTGAACTGAAGCTAATGTCTGGATGTCAGAATACGGAACATTTTTTCTGCTAGGCTAGTTAAGATTTGCATTCTGTTTATATTGTGTATTAGACCTCACTTGCTCCCTGTCCATGACGGAAGAGAGAGCCATTTGTCGTCACAAGTGGGTAGTTATGAGTAAGAGGTCAGGTGGGAAGACCGACATATATGGAAACATGGAGACCCAAACAAGAGTTAAAGAAATAAAAGATACATTAAGGAAACATGCCATTGAACTTGGGTTTTAGGCAACCCTCGTGCTCAAGGATTTAGCATAAGTAGGTAGTTATAAGAAGAAAGAAGATTGGCAAGTGTCGCTGGTTCGATTCCCAGTCAGGGCACATGACTAGGTTGCACGTCAGGTCCCCAGTTGGGGGCGCGAGTGAGAGGCAACCACACAGTGATGTTTCTCTCCCTCCTTTCCCCACACTCTAAAAATGAATGAATGAATGAATGAATGAATAAATAAATAAACAAATAAATAAATAAATAAATTGTTAAGAAGAAGAAGAAAGAAGATTGGGTTAAAAAGCTGATTTCCATTTGTACAACCTTTGCTCCCTGCCTTACACGCACACAGCCATATATATGTATATATATATATTTTTTCTTAGCCGTGGCCACCAGTAGAACATGGAAAGTTGTCTGCTGGCTGGCATACATGTGGGAGGTTTCCAAAATACCACTGTTTTCAGATTAACTGACTGAAAGCACTGGAACCTGTTGGTAAAAGACTATCTGCCACGTGTTACCCTTGCAATTCGATTTCTCTGGCTTTAGGAGATCAGCACTATCCTTCAGTACGTGGTGGCAAGAAACAAGTTGTTGCAGTGTCTTCACGCCAAACGGCACGTGCTGGAGTCGTGGAGGCAGCTGGTAGAAATTATACTGACAGCTTGTCCCCAGGACCTCATTCAGACAGAGGACCGACAGCTGATTATTCGTGATATTTTACAAGACGTGCATGATAAGGTGACGTACTTCCTAAACTACTTCCTGCTGCCGAACAAATATTTATATGCATGTAGTTTGCCAGTCTTCTTTTTCTTCCCATTTAGATTAGGAATAAGTAGAGTTGTGCAATGCCAATGTTAAGCCTTTCCTTGAGAAAGGTATTCTGTACAGTGGTCACTCTCAACCAGGGTGTATCAGAATTACGTAGGGAGTTTTTAAAGAATTCTCATGGACAGATTCTACCCTAGACCTGTGGAATGGGACCCTCTAGGGTGAGGCCATTTATGTAAGGTGCCATTAAAGACCTCCTAGGGAATTCTGATGGGAATCCTTCTGGTTAAGAACACTTGTTACTCAGCATCCTATATACTTGTATTAGCTTTTATTGCCTTTGAACAGAACAGTGCTATTCTTATATCCTTATGGTATTTGGAAAGCTAAGCAGATGTAAAACATACTGATGACTGTAGCTGAAAGCAGGGCCCTCACTCTGGCTTGTCTTTCTGCTTTAAGATCCTGGATGATGAGGCAGCACAGGAGTTAATGCCGGTGGTGGCAGGTGCGGTGTTCACCCTGACCGCCCACCTGAGCCAAGCCGTGCGCACAGAACAGAAGCAGCCGTTAGCCTCGGGGCTCGGGGAGGCCCATTACGCCTTTATGCTGGAGAGTTCCGTCACCTCCCCTCCTCCTGCCGAGAACCCAGTGGTGGATTTTGCTTCTATTGGAGATTCTTCACTTCACATCATATTGAAGAAACTGTTAGACTTCATTTTGAAGACAGGTTTTTCATCTAAATTTTCTGTAAATAACAGCTTTTGTATTTGTCGTAACTTCAGTTTGGAAAAAAGCTTTTACTCTGTCTCCCTAGGAGGCGGATTCCAGCGAGTGAGGACACACCTGTACGGCTCTCTGCTTTATTACCTACAGATTGCCCAGAGACCAGATGAACCCGACACCTTAGAAGCAGGTAGAATTAGATAGATCTCCAAACTCTTCTGGTTTTAGAGTTGGGTTAAATTTTTAAAAATCACTTCTTTATCTTTTGTCTAAGCAAAGCTGTAATCAACGAGTCTTTATGGAATCATTAGAGGGCTTACTCTAAAGCAGAAGAAGAATATTTAGTTTCCTAAAATTACAAAGGTAAAACATGAGTGCTGTGAAAACAAACCCTCACATGTGACCTCAGCTTATATTTCTGTCACTCACTCTCTTGCCCCCAGTCCGCCGAGCAGTGTGCTGTAGTATCTGCCCATCTCTCCTCCCTCTGTAGAGCATCTCAGTGCATATCAAGGTGACTCTTTAAAATGGCTCCCTTTTTCCAAAGCATGGAAGTAACAGTATTTTACAGTTCGCTTTATTCATAGGTATTTGAGTTATTTCTAACTGTGCTATCAGAAAACTGTTGCAGCAAATATTCTTTTATATGCCTAGGTATTTTTCAAGAAGATCCTTGCCAATGAAATTCCCATGATAGGAGAGTGCACATTTTTCTTCTGATGGATTCTGTTGAGTGGCCCTGTACCATTCACACATCCATGTGTCTTCTTATACGCTAATGTGAAGTTCTTCCTGGACGCATTCTGAGAAGTAGAATTACTTCTTCCAGAGGATAATTTATATTTAAAATATTGATAAATATTGCTTTCTAAAATGTAGTTAGCATTTTTAATTAATAGTAATAAGCTGGATTCTTTGGTCTCCAGATATGAAAAATGTTTTTGACAGCTCAGCAGACCCTTCAGTATATAATACTCTATGCCAGAGTTATTCTGTTATTTAGGGACTTGTTATGAGCACCTTCTGGTAATAGACTCCTCGTGCCCTTCTGAGAACCCTTATGAGTATTTGTTATTTTGTATATAGATTCTTAAAAAGCACTGTGTGTAAGACCCAGATTATCTCATATTATTCTTCACTGGCCATATATTTTTGCACAATATCTTTCTTAAAAGGTAAAGTCAAGTGATATATTTATAGACATGGTCTACACACTTAATGCACTTAGAAGTGTTTTTAAGGTTATTAAAAATAAAAGCATAGTTCAGAGAAGCTTTTTAAACAAAGATGAGCTTTTTCTTAGAGAGATGGCAATGGGGATCCGACACCCCCTTCCCCACAGCACAACTCCTCCTTTTTCCTCTTGTCTAAAATTAATTTTGTATTTAGTTGAATTGGCAAAATCACCACTTAACCATTAGGTGGCGTCCTACATCACATCAAGATGTGGTAAAGCAGTGTAACCATGAAAGAAAATTCTTTGTTTTTAATTTCCAGATGGTCAACTTTTAGAGTAATTTCATCACTTAGTGTTTTCTTAGCCATAATTACATCTTATTTTGATTTATTTTAAGTAATAAAGTACTCCCCCCCAGATAATAGTATATTTTTAAGTTTCAAATTAGAAATATTAAATTTAAAAAATATTTATCGCGCACATAGTTTTGTGCCAGACACTGTACTTACTTTATGTTTTAAAAGAAAAACTGAATTTTAATGTTTATATACTTATTTTTCCAAACAATTTTACTTTATTTTTACTATAGCCATATTACTGGTTACTGGGCAACCATTTTCCCTGTTTTATGCAAAAGGAATCTGATTTACAGAGACTAAATAACTTGCTTGCCTGACAGATCTGAGACTCAGAATTCAGTTTTAAGTTTTCTCCATGTTTCCCTTGAATGTTGTTTCTCTTGACCTCAACACTTCACATTGTCATGTTTTACTTCATGTTTTTGTTATTTGTGATTTTTTCTTATTGTAATTTGACAGATAATACGTACCAGCGTGTTGTGCTTGAAGTGTAATAATTCAGTGACCAACACTGCTTTTTTATCAGAGTGTTTAAAATTTTTCTTTTCTAACTCTCGTAGCCAAAAAAACCATGTGGGAGAGGTTGACAGCCCCTGAAGATGTGTTTAGTAAATTACAGAGAGAAAACATGGCCATCATTGAGAGCTATGGCGCTGCCCTCATGGAAGTGGTCTGTCGGGACGCGTGTGATGGTCATGAGATCGGAAGGGTACGGTAACTCCTGTTTAGTGTTATTATAACCGAATAAATATTTTAACTTGTGAAGGTATAAACTGATTTGACATTTTAAATGTATGTTACAATTGAGAATTATTTTCTGCAGTGTATTTTAGTGAACTTGCTTATTTGCTATAATTTGGAATTTTTATCTTGTGTAGTGATATACTTAATTCTGTTTAGAATCTTAATTAGTTCAGAATTTCCCCTCAGAATAATCTTTGCTGATTTGGGGGTTGGTCTGACACTGGTAGAAACAACAGAGATGCTGCAGATAACTTTCTCCTAGTGGAAAGTTACATAGTATGTGAATCATTCTTTTTGAAAATCATGGGAAACAGGATTTTAAGAAATGGGGTAAAATATAAATTGTGTAGTAAATTCTGAATTATGTTTTTTTAAAAAAAGATGATTGTGTTCTTATGCATAGAAAAAAGAGTGGGAGCAGATAAACCAAAATGGATTAACTGTTTATCAAACTGTTTATTTCCTGTATACTTCTCTATGTTTTCTATAATGTGTAAAATTTTACCACTAGGAGGAGAAAGCTGGTTTAAAGAATCTTTGCTCCAACAAGTAATGTTTTAGATTCTGCTAAAATATATTTAATGCTATTATTTTAATATATTGGGTTTTGTTTCAGAAATAAAACTCTATCCTAAAAACTTTTATTGATCAATGGAGATTTTGGATATGTAGCTTTCAGTTTCTCAAAAGGAAAAAAAAAAAACAAGCAAGTTTTATTGCAAGCTACAGTTCTCCTTGTCAGAAAAGTTCTAAGTCCTTGAGAAGCACGCAGGCCACGCCTGTCTGCAGCAGCCACCACCATGTCTCGTCCTTGGTCCCCTTCAGATGCTGGCGCTGGCTCTCCTGGACCGGATCGTCTCTGTGGACAAGCAGCAGCAGTGGCTCCTGTACCTGTCCAACAGCGGCTATCTGAAGGTGCTCGTGGACAGCCTGGCAGAAGACGACCACACTTTGCAGAGCTTGCTCACGCCACAACCCCCGCTTTTAAAAGCCCTTTATACGTATGAGTCTAAAATGGTAAGGCTTCATACTCATTTGAGGTTAGACAAGCGCTTGTTTCCTAGGGCGATAGATGCAGTACACAGCCCTGATGTGGAATAGTGCATTTGGAATATTTCTGTTGTGGAAGCTGTAATCATTCTAAGGAGTTTTAGATTTGGGGACGTGTGCTAGAAATGTGTCTCCTAAGCATGCCAGACTTGAGTTGAAATGGTCCTAAGAGAGTCAGTTAGTTGGACAATGGGACGACTACTTACTCAGGTTACTGATGGTGGTGAATGACGTGACACTCAGTGCTCCCTGAGGAGGACAGGGCGCAAAGCTGCCCTCCCATGACAAGGGTCTGGCATGCTAGTTCCTCCTGAACATTCCCATGTAGATGTGCTGGTTCTACTTTAAACACAGGATTTCCAGTCCAGTCTGTAATTCATCATTTCCTTTACTCCAAATCTTTTCTCTGTTTCCTCCTGCTTAAAAATGTTACAATGTCACAATAATAGAAACACTAACATATTAGATGGTTTATTAACTCTTTCTCCTTCCTTCATTCATTTGTTCAACACGTATTTATTAAATAATATTATATGCCAGGCATGGCACTAGGTATGAGTGGATACAGCTGTGAGCAAAGTCATCTTCTCTGCCCTTCATGAGCCCGCATGATCCTAACAGGACTACTGTTTATTAAAACACTGTATGCTATGCCATTTAATCCTCAAGAAATTCTGTGAAAAAGCGGGTATAACGTGCCCCTTTATAGCTAGCTAGAACTTCTCGTCAGCGATGGTTCAAGATCAGAAATGTGCCATGAGAGACTCGTTTTTATCTTGGATATGGTCTCTGTCGTGACGATTTTCCTTTGGTGACTTCTTAGGCATTTCTCACAAGAGTGGCTAAGATACAGCAGGGTGCCTTAGAGCTGCTCAGGTCTGGGGTGATTGTGAGGCTGGCACAATGCCAAGTTTATGACATGCGCCCAGAGATGGACCCGCAGAGGTAAGTGTCCACACAGATTGTTTTGTTAAGTTTCCCGTGAAGGATTATTAAGGAAAAAAGAGATTCTAACATAATTTTGCCACTGGTTTATAATTCTGTCTGCATAGTACTCTTTTATCTCAATGACTTTTTTGGGGGTGGTCATACATTCCTGCCATTTACTAATAAATGGACGTTGCTAATAAGAGCAAAAGTGGGCCGGGACCCAAAAGCTTTTTTCCATTTTATAGCAGTAATGTAAGTGGGAAATGGGGGAATATTTTGTTAGAAAATGTTTTTCTTCCCAACTGTTGTTTTGTTCAGTAGACAGACATGTTTTCAGTTATAGTGCTGTTTTTAAGTATTTTAGTGAAATTACAGTTTGTTGTGGATTTCCTATTCCTAATGACTGGAGTAGCTATTTATATTTTTCTCATTTTAACATTTTACACAGCTGCTTGCTAATTCAAAAGCTTCAGGTCAAATGATTTTAAGTTTCAAGCTTTTTAGCAGATCTCCCAGTTTACATGGCTGTGGCATTGTTAGGCAGATGGCTTGCCCCCTTCACGGCATATGACTCAAAGGTCAATTTTTCTAAAGTCCTTCAAAGAGCCATTGTCAAATTGAATGTTCAAGGTTTTCGGGATTAGCCATAGAACTATTTTACCTCCAAAACTTTTTAAAAATATTGCTTTTTATTTTTCTTAAAGATGTTATTCATTTATTTTCAGAGAGAGAGGAGGGGAGGGAGAAAGAGAGGGAAAGAAACATCCATGTGAGAGGGAAACTTCAATTGGTTGCCTGGCATACTCCCAATCGGGGACCTGGCCCGGAACCCAGGCATGTGCCCTGACCAGGAATTGAACCAGTGACCTTTTGTTTTGCGGGATGATGCCCAACCCACTGGGCAATTTGCTTTTTAAAGTTTTAAACATGAGAATTATTATTTTTATCTTACGTGAAGAGACTTGAATTAATTCATTTCTCAGATCACGGCACTTGCTTGTGCAAAGCCTTTCTCCTTATCTCCCTTAATCTTCATATTCTGCTTCCATTCCCTTCTCTTCAGCAGGCAACCATTTTCTTTAGTCTACAACTTTAAATGTAACATTTACAATAAGTAAGTTTTATTAAAATTCAATATTCTGAGACCATCTTAAAAGTCCAGTGACTTTAATCTCATTTTAACTTTTTTAAATCTTGGGTTTTTTTTTAATTGAATTTATTGGGGTGATGTTGGTTAATAAAATTATGTAGGTTTCAGGTATACAATTCTGTAATACATCATCTGTATATTATATTGTATGTTTACCACCCGAAGTCAAGTAAACCTTATGTGTTTTTTTTTTTTTTTTAAATATAGTGGACTACAACTGTAGATTCATTTTTCGCTTTGGGTACAAGAGAAAGAAATTTGGGAAGGATTTGTTCTGTTTCTTACCCATAGTCTCTATGGCCCAAGGGAATATTTAGAGTAGAATAAATATGTTTAGGAAATTTCAAGCATTGTCTTTTCAGATTATGCTGATCTTCTTACTGAGATTTTTCAAAATTCAAATAACGTTGGCTTTACTGTCTCTGTGGGGTGCAGGGTACTCATTAGTAGCTTCGTGTCTTAATCAGCCACCTGCGGTGGTTTGCCGTGGATATAGATGGTCAGGGACGTTCATGTTCACGTTCATCTTAACCCTTGCACTGTTGTTCTCTCCTTGTTCGGTGGAAACGAATGTAGCATGTTTGGCATGAGGGACCCCCCAGTGTTCATCCCGACTCCGGTGGACCGGTACCGCCAGATTCTCCTTCCAGCTCTCCGCTTGTGCCAGGTCATCCTCACGTCTAGCATGGCCCAGCACCTGCAGGCAGCAGGGCAGGTGAGAGGAACCTTAGCATAGAAATCGTCTCCTACCACATCTTCATGTTCGAAATGTAGAAACCTTAGGCATAAAAAGCGTAAGCGAATTTACCATACACTTGGGTATCAAAAACAGGCCCCTGTGCTTTATTCTGAACCTCATTGGCCTGTTTTAATACTTTTGTTTGAATGAAACAACACAGCTAATTAATAGAATAGTGAGGTGGAATGCAAGAGATCTATTGGGTTGGCCCAAAAGCCCATTTATTTTTTTCCATAAAATAAAAAACACGTTTTTCATTTCCACCAATAACATTATTGAATTGGATATTTTGAGTATGTCTGCTATCTCCCGCTATTGGCTTCTAGTGGGTAGAGGGTGCAAAACACCTTCCAGTGCATGAGACAGCCCCACAGCAAAGAATTATTTGGCTGAAATGTCGATAGTACCAAGATACTTTGCAAACTACTTCTGACATGTTTGATCGGTCACAGCACCTTCTCCATACACTGCACAAGTCCCTTTTTTTTGCATTTCAGTTGCATTTTTACCTTTCTTGAAATAATAAAGCATAATATGCCAAAGATGTTGTGTATTTTCTTCCATTTTCAATATTAAAATGGATGCAAAAAATTAACCAATTTTGTTAAGTTTTTTGAATTCACACTGATATGACAGCTGTCACAATACAGTCTTAACAAACTTATTTCAAATGAAGTTAAAGACAAGTAAGCGCCACTAGAGCCATCGTACAGAAAAAACTAAATGAACTTTTCGGCCAACACAGTATATTTTTTCTTCATAAAAGGAAGCTGTTATTGTGGTAGGAATAAGCTGGCTTTAAAGTGTAATTTTACCTGGTATTTATTGAGAGGAGGTTATCCACTCTGTTGGGCCTTGCAGAAGATACAAAAGATAGATGATAACACCACATTTAGTTGTGATATTTAGAGAACGAAGTAGTTTAAATAAGTGAATTTTCAAACTCACAAAAGCATTTCTTGAGCACCAGAAATTAGGTTTATTTTCATTGCTTTCCGTGGAACCTTCAAAATACATATTTCTTTCTTTCTTCAAACTACTAGTAAAATGTACTGATTAATAAGGCTTATTATGAATCTGCAGTCCTATTGTATCGCTCTTTTATGGCAATTTTGTCTGCTTTTTCTGCCGTCAGTTCAGGCTTGTCTTGCCAGGACAGACCGCTGCCGTTTCTGACATGGCACGTTGTTTTATGCTGCACCCGTCTCGGTGACATTCTGCCCCTTTCACACCTGGCCTTTGTGTCGCCTCTTTAAAACTCAAAGACTTCTCTTGTCTTCTACTTGACTGAGATTAAATTTTTTTAGTAGGAGGTGACCGTTGTGGTATAAGACATTGGTTCTCTAATACTAGTCTTTTACTGACCAGAGCAGAATCCCCTATGAAGGTTTTTTAAAAAATACAGCTTACCGAGTTTCATGTCCACTGATTATGGGCTAAGAACAGGAATCTGAATTAAAAAATAAAAGGGGGAACAGTTCCTGAGAGATTCAGATGTTTGAGTTGTTCGGGCATAGTGTCTGTGAAGGCATTTGTGATCAGGCTGAGGAGAAATCGTACCTGAAAATGATTAGAGGCCTCCTTGAGGGTACAGTATAAATATAGATGCCAGGTGGGAGGGCAGGGTTTGAAGGTCAGGCTTTTTATCTCAATTATTTTGACCTAACCAGAGGAGGTTTAAACAAAGCTTTTATGGGATTGTCCCATGTCACACTCGTCAGACTTTCATAGGGCAACCTCAGTAACTCATTTTAATACCCATTTTAAACTCATATTCTAATTCCATTTGGGTAAAATAAAAGAAAGAAAATAGGGGTCAAACAATAGTTTTCATACACTACTAAGTTTTGCTCTTCTACAGCAGCCTCTACATATTTTTATTTTAATTTTTTATTTTATTTTATTTATTTTTAGAGAGAGGGGAAGGGAGGGAGAAAGAGAGGGAGAGAAACATCAGTGCGTGGTTGCCTCTCATGCGCCCCCAACTGAGGACCTGGCCTGCAACCCTGGTGTGTGCCCTAACTGGGAATCAAAACAGCAACCCTTTGGTTCGCAGGTTGGCACTCAACCCACTGCGCCACACCAGCCAGGCCTAAATATTTTAATTTTTAAACTTTGAAATAATCCTTTGTCTTTCTTAAGAATTTTAGGTAAATGTTTACTTCTTGAAGAAATAAACTACGTATGTGCAAAAGATAATTGCTTATCTAATAATCTTCATTACGTTGAATCAATTGCTTCAATGTTGTAAGAAAGATGAGCTGTAGCTTTATAATTTCCTACCCTTCACCTCTGTGTCTTCCATCTCTCCTCCCTTTTCTCGGCTTAGGTGCTGCAGTTCCTCATTTCGCATTCGGACACCATCCAGGCGGTCCTGCGCTGCCAGGACGTTAGCGCCGGGTCTTTGCAGGAGTTGGCTCTGCTGACGGGGGTTATAAGTAAAGCAGCACTTCCCGGTGAGCTGAGGGCGTTGGTGGACTTCTAATAATGTTACTCTTCACAAACTGACATGCATGCTTAATAGGATGAGGTTTTTATTTGCAGCTATATGAGACTCATTTGAAATGGGTACTAACAGAGTTCAGTGCCTTCTTAGGAGAACTAAGTTTATATTTATAAAAATGATGTATGCTCATATAGAAAATTCAGAATCCAAGGAAATAATTAACACTCAAAATTCCACTACCTAGAAATTACCAAAAGTTAACATTTGGTAAGTAGCTTTTTAAACATTGTTCTTTGTTTGAACAATGTTCATCTGTACATAAGAGAGAGAGAGAGAGAGAGAGAGAGAGAGAGAGAGAGAAACAGAGACATACCAAGGTAATTTATAAGAATTACCTTTTACATGCACTAATTTTACATAAATTTAACAGATAAAAACTAATTAAAAAGAAACTGAAAATGTTGCTGAATGGAAGACAAGTGTTTCTTCACTACAAGAGTACAAGAGATAATCATTCTTAAAAATCACTAGGATTAAGAAGAAAAAAAGATGCTGAAAAATTATTAAGATATTTTGGTCATTTAAAAATTTTTGATTTTTTTATTGCATGTAAATTTTATATAGTAAACTCCTGATGTAAAAGATGAAATGAGTTCTTTTACACTACCTCTTCTACCTTCAGATTATGTGTCTTTATAGTATATTTGTCAGATTTTATAACATTTCAGTTCTAAAACTATACCTTCAGCTATTTAGTTTTACTTGCATATTTACATGGGTTCACTGAAAAACACCAATTCTTTTTTTTTCCTTCCCATGGTTTCACCATTCCTGAGGTCTTTCTTTTGATTTATCTCTTGGTATTCTTAATTTGAATTGAGGTCCCGTCCCCCAAGGAAGAGTATGTTAGAGTCTCTGAATTCTCTAATGTTTATGAATGGCTAAAGGTTGTCTTTATTCTTGAATGACAGCATGGCTGATTATACTTTTCTTTCCCTCAGAACTTGTAATATTAATGATAATACCTCATATTTATTAAGCATTTATGTGCCAAATATTGTCTTACATACTTAGCATGTTAATTTATTCTCAGAACCATCTTGTGAGGTATAACTATTAGTATCTACAGTACATTTTACAATGAGGAACAAAGGCTCAGGTCCTTGGTTATGTACTATGGCGCATATGCTTGGAAGTAAGAAATGAATGAAAGGGGCTGTGAGAATGCACAGGAGGTTAGGGTGGCTAGGGAGGGGTACCTTGGAAGTGAGAGATCCCAGCCCCAAACCAGAGCACCCAGCAGCCCAGGGTTCCAGAGCCAGGAAGACAAATCCCAATGACTTCTGGCTGTAAAAACCAGTGGGGTTGGGGCAGTGGAAGAAACTGTAAGGGCCTACCCTCTCTGGGAGTCATCACTGGAGCAACAGCTGAAAGGGCACCAGTGGGATACCGGGAGAAAGTGAAGTGACTGGAAACAGGGCGAGGGCCAGGAGACAGCTTCCTCCTGGGCAAACCATCAGAAGCCAGGCAACGGCACTGTCCCCTCTCCAAGCCCTCGCACCACACATGGCCACAAAACTGTGAAACAGGTTGCCTCGCCCTGGAAGTCACTTAAACTCTGCCCCACACAATTTACAGGTCTGCTCTTCTACAGTAGGCCATGCTAGTAAGACAGGGAGTCAAAGCATCTCTACCTAATACACAGAAACAAATAACAGGGTGGCTGCTAAATTGAAGAAACAAATATGGCGCAATTGAAAGAACAGAAGAAAACTCCAAAAAATGAATTAAATGAAACGGAGGTAGCCAGTCTGTCAGACGCAGAGTTCAAAACACTGGTTATCAGGATGCTCAAAGAACTCATTGAGTACAACAGCATAAAAAGACCCAGGCAGCCCTGGCTGGTGTGGCTCAGTGGACTGAGTGCTGGCCTGTGAACCAAAGGATCACTAGTTCGATTCCCAATCAGGGCACATGCCTGGGTTGCAGGCCAAGTCCCCGGTTGGGGGCACATGAGAGGCAACCACACAATGATGTTTCTCTTCCTCTCTCTCCCTCCTTTTCCCTTCTCTAAAAAATAAATAAATAAAAATTTTTAAAAAACTTAATTTGAAGTAAAATAAAGAAAAATCTACTTGGAACAAACAGTGGCAGGGATGAAACTGAGAATCAAATCAACGATTTGGAACATAAGAAAGAAAAAAGTATTCAATCAGAACAGCAAGAAAAAAGAATAAAAAAAAAAAACAAGGACAGAATGAGATGACTCTGGGACATCTCCAAAAGTGCCAACGTCTGAATCATAGGGGTGCCAGTAGGAGAAGAGGAAGAACAAGAAACTGAAAAATTACTTGAAAAAATAATGAAAGAAAAATTTCCTAATTTGGTGAAGGAAATAGATATACAGAGAGTCACAAAGAAGTTGGATCTGAAGAGAACTACATCAAGACACACCATAATTAAAATGCCAAAGGTTAAAGGTAAAGAGAATCTTAAAAGCAGCAAGAGAAAAGTAGAGTTACCTATTAAGTAACTTGTAAGACTATCAGCTGATTCCTCAAAAGAAACTTTGAAGATAAGAAGGGACTGGCAAGAAGTATCCAAAGTGATGAAAAGCAGGGACCTACAACCAAGATTGCTCTATCCAGCAAAGCTATCATTTAGAATGGAAGGGCAGATGAAGTGCTTCCCAGACAAGGTAAAGCTAAAGGAGTTCATTATCACCAAGGAGGAGGATGGGGAAAAGGTTCTGTGATCAAGAAGCATAACTGGCAGGTACAAAAGAGACAGGCTGATGTTAGGAAATGTGAAGCTGGAGAACTTACATGCACGACGCATGGACATGAACTAGGGGGGACTGCTGGAGGGGAGGGGGGCAAAGGAGGGAAAATTGGGACAACTATTAGCACAATGAATAAAATATATTTAAAAAAATGAACCACTGGAGAAAATGACCTGGGGTTTGGTTGCAGGGCTGGATAGAAATAAAGGGAGTCCATAGAAATTGATAGGCTCCATTTAGGAATTTTGAATGGGTCCAGACTGTGAAGGCTGAATAGAAACTTTGCATGTGTGCAAAACTACTTTGCCTCAGGGAAAAGAACCAATCAAATGATGCCATACCTAGTAAAGGTAAAAAAGAGCGCATTTGTATTAGTGTTTTATTATATTCTAAACTTTTTCATGAGAAAGTAACTTACTGCTGAGTTTAGAAAATTAACTTTTATAGCTATAGATAAAAAGTAGATTTTTCTCAAAAACTTTTAAAAAGTGCCTTTTAAAATCACTCATTGAATCTAGATTTAGATTGCATATGAATCTTTGTACTGTTTCTCCAAACTCCCTCTTGGCCGAGTCTGTGTCTGTTGATGCACATAAAAGATATAAATTACTAGAACTGCTCTTCCTAGCTTTTCAGTGTTTTTATTTTCTTGATTATAACACTACATTTGAAAGCATTCTGAATTTTCCAGGTATATTAAGTGAACTGGATGTTGATGTCAATGAAGGATCTCTGATGGAACTACAGGGACATATTGGAAGATTCCAGGTAACTGAATTGTATTTCTCTAAAGAGCAGCGTAACATGGTTTTCCCTAAGTAAATAATTCTCTTACTTGCTTGATTTTTATGTACTTATTTTTAATTTATTCATAAACTTTTCTCTAATTATATAATCTTCTGTCAATGTATTCAAACATATTAGATAGCGTATCAGTTAGATATTTTATCACAGTCTTTCAGGGAGCCTTCTGGCCTGCTTTGATCATCTTCACTTTTTATTGACTGCAGAATAATTACATTTATGTACTAGAGTTTATATTCCGTTGTTTTTGTTACAGTAATTTCCTTAACCAATCCTCTTTTCATGAATTGTTTTTTAAGTTTCTAGGAGCAAATGCCGCTCAAAGCACTTTCGTGTACAAAGTGTTAAACTACAGATTAAATATAAATGCTATCACTTGGGCCATGGGTAGGCTTGCCCGTAGTGCATTTTGACTGACCTTTGTTGTGCTCTCACCAACAAAACCCAACTATTCTCGGTGGTTTTTTCTTTTTTAGTCTTTTAACTTTTTTCATTGGTAGGGAAAAAAAGGTATTTTTGACAAATCATTTATAAGGTGATCTCTGGACATGTTTTAGTGCATCTGTTTTATTGTAAGAATAGCAAGCAGCCAGTTATAAGTTTTAAAAATAGATAGGACTATTTTGACAAAATAAGTATGTTATAATCGCAACATGTTTTATTTTATCGAAACTTATTATTTAGACATCAGTTTAAATAGGTATTTTATATTTTATATATATGTATGTAAGTGTAGGGAGGTGTGTAGTACCAAATTTTAAAATACATATTTTTATTGTTCACTTACTATATGCAGAACACTATACTAAGCACTTTAATACAATTCAGTGCCTCAGGTAATCTTGGCAACAATATTATAAGCTAGGAATTGCTATTATCATTCTAGAAATGTGACCATAGAGGCTGGAAGAAGTTAAGTAACTTGTCCCAGGTCACATAGGGGAAAGTCATGCACCTGCTGTTGAACCCATCCCTGATCCAAAGTTGTGTACTAACCACTGGACATACTGCCAGCTTTGAAAAGCTCATCCTTTCCCTTTGAGACCTTGGGGAAAATTGTATTCTCAGACGAAATGGACCAACACTTCAAACAGATGGCATTTTATCTGCCAAGGAGAACCTGTGTGTTCCCAGCCTCTTTATGAAGTCCCCAGAAGTGGCCACAGGAATAACAGCCTTTAAATTTGAGCTTTAGTAGAGAATTCCCATGGACCTGCTTGTTACAAATCATCTTTTACTTGCCATTTCACTTTGCTTCTCGTTATTTATTGACTTGTGTTTATTTAGTGAGCATCTACCAGGGAATTATTTGGTGTCATACGGAGAATTTTTTGGCAAGCACTTAGATTATAGTTCGGATTCATTGCTTTAAACAAATGGTATTATTCTTGCGAAGAGTTAACTGCCAAGCATATACATTTGCAAAAAGATGAATTTTAATAGTGCTTTAGTTGACTCAGTTGGCAATAGGAAATAAGACACTTTAAAGATTGATTCCACTCCCCACTGAGTTTTTCTTTTTTATATCCCTCAAGAAAGAGAGGTTGCTAATTTTAAACATATTTAACTAGATATGAACTCAGTATCCTTTTCTTTTTTAGCGCCAGTGCTTGGGACTGCTAAGTCGCTTTGGGGGCTCCGACAGACTCCGTCAGTTCAAATTTCAAGATGATAACGTGGAGGGAGACAAAGTGAGCAAGAAAGATGAGGTTGAACTGGCTATGCAGCAGGTAAGAGGAGTGGGAATTTGTACCTATTCTTTAAGTGTTTTATGGTTTTAGAAATATCTGATGAAAGTAACATTTGAGTGATTTTACAAATTGATTTATAACTGTTGTCATTTTACAAATGGATCATAACTTGATTCTCCTTCAAATCTGAGTTTCCATATCAGGGCATTTGGGGAGCTAGTATTTTTGTTACTGCTATTTTTCCTTTGTAGATTTGTGCCAATGTCATGGAATACTGCCAGTCACTCATGCTGCAGAGCTCCCCCGCCTTTCAGCAGGCCGTGTGCCTCTTCACGCCGAGCCTGTTGGAAAGCGTTAATCGAGAAGGCCCCCGGCAAGGTGAGCCTCGTTCCTTCTCACGGTATTGGAGGAAACGGGTCGTTGTGGTTACGGCCAGCTCTCACGGCCTCCAGTAAGATGTTCTGTTGTTTTTCCTTTATGAGTAACAATGGGAAATTTTTTAAACAACTTTAAGACGGAGTGGTGAAGAGGTCTTATTGTCAGACCTATGGATAGACTGGGGAGCTTGAGGGAATAGAGAAATTCTGGATTTTATGAGGATAAATCTAGAAGAGACTTGTGGCCAGAGTATAGATTTGAACAGTAGTTGAGACTCCAAAGGAAGGATCTAGGATTGGAGAGTAAGGCAACTGGGTGAAAGATACAAAAATAAAACAGACCCATTCTCTCCAAACATATTAGGCTGCTTGACACTATACAGTATATTCCTGAGACTCTGTTCATTTTTTTTTTTCAGTCTTTTTTCTCTGTCCTTTTCCTTAACTATTTTAAATTCTTCTATCTTCAAGTTCACTTATTCTTTCCTCAGTCAGCTCCATTTAGCTGGTAAGTGTACCCAGCGAATTTTTTCTTTCAGAAGTGGTCTTTTTCAGTTCTAGAATTTCCATTTGGATTTTTTCTACTGAGATTTCCTGTGGTTTTTATTGATTATGAGCATATTTTGTTTTCTCTTGATTAGCTACTTTGAAACCCTCATTCACTAATTTCCAACATCTGGTTCACCTGAGATTAGACTTGATTGGTTTTCTTGTCTCTCGAGAATGTCTTCCATTTTCTTAGTTGTTTGTATGTTGGACGATTTTAAGTTGTACACTTCACTTCCTACCCGTGACTCTGCTTCTGTTCACGCTGATACCTTCAGGGAGCTGTTTTTGTATTATGTTTAGGTCTTTTTACTAAATGGTAACAAAAACAATAGCAATAATGAAAGTAATAATAGCTAACGTTTAGGCAGAGCTAAGTGCCAGGCACTGTTCTGAAGCATTTACATATAGTAACACATTTAATCCTTACCATCATTCATTCGAGCAGAGCTCGTTATTACTGCCATTTCACAGATAAAGAAACTGAGGCGCAAGGAGGGTAATTGTTTGGAAAGTTTGCTTCCAGGAAGATCCCTAGAATAAAAAGCTGCCGCCATGGGAGGAGATACTGATCCCGGCGTGCTCTCTGCAAAGGTGAGAGATGGTCTTCACTCTGGAGTGACTGGCAGTCCTACCAGAAGCCCCTCATTCAGAACAGTGGTTTGCATATCGCCCAGCAGTGACATTTAACCTAATCTATCCCCTCTCTTGTCTGGCGATTTGTAAATGAATATGAGTCTGTTTATTAATCCTTGTAGGGTCTCGATGGAGACCTCTATCTCTGCCTCAAGAGAGAAGTCCTTTTCTTCCCCCTTAAACCTAAAATTTTAGAAAACAAATTTAACCTGAACATAAGATTTTCAAACAAAATTGTAATTTTGTCATTTATTCTTCAAAAACATTAATCATATGCTAATAATGTAACAGTAGTAATTATTAAAATTTTGTTTCATTTCTTCTCACTTTGAGCCAGTCTTTCATAAACTGTTATCATTCTTTGATCTTTAATATTTAAAAGATGAACTTTATGAAGCCTTATAAATTGATCTTTATTATTCCTCAGGCAGGCAGGTCTGTGGTAGGTCCACGAACACTGAGTTGCATATAGAGAGGCAGTTTAACCTACTGCCCAAGAACACAGACTGGTGATGAGCTGCCAAGATTTGCGTCTCAGTTCTACGAGTCTATTGCTGTGACTGCAGAGAAGTGACCTTTTTGTGACTCGGTTTCTTTATCTGTGAAATGGCAGTAATAACAAGCTCTGCTCGAATGAATTATGGTAAAGATTAAACGTGTTACTATATGTATTGTAAATGCTTTAGAACAGTACCTGGCACTTAGCACTACTTAAATGTTAGCCATTCTTTTCATTATTGCTATTGTTATTGTTACCGTTTAGTATGTTTATTACTACTTGTGATCCAGGGACCCTTTCCTATAGCATCTCTACTGCTTGGACCTCATGGTCTTTCCTGTGGAAATATGTTTTTGTAGTCACATTTCTTGTGAGCCACCCCATCTGACACCTACTCCTGATAGCCTCTGAACACTAGTGTTTTCTAGACTGGAGCATGTTAGTGTGTAAGAACTCCTGAAAATGCAATGGAGTCATCTCAGCATTAGACCATCATCTTTGTGGATATCTTCCTACCAGGGTTGATATCACACGTATGTTGTCTGGGGACCAGGGTACCTAATTTCACCAGGACAAGGCTGTGTGTAGATGACCTGTATTGTAAAGACTGTCACGTTTTCACTGAAGACTGGAACGGGAAACCTGGCGTATCAGATGAGTCTCAGATGTCCTAGCTGGTGGCAACATCCACCGATAAGGGGCTGTTTTCTTTCTGCCCCTCTGCACGGAGACCTATGAGATGTGACTCTGGAGCAGAGTGGAGGGAGGTGGTAGTGCAGGAAGCAAATGCAGATCTCCCTCAGTGTTCATTGCTGTCAGGGCCATTAAAGATGATCTCCACATTGAACTTGAAATTACTGAGGTGTTTCTCAGGAAGTCCCTCGGTCAGAGGCAAGCGCGCTATTTGCAGCACACAAGCCGTCCATAGGAGAGCGGTGTTGCTGTTCTCCAGCCCCTCCCCCTGCAGACGGCTTTCCTGACAGCTTACCGTCCTTGTGCCTTCATCAAGATTGTCAAGTAAAAGGCAGACCATTTTGTTTCACTACCCAAATGGAGCTATTGTTGTGAAAGACTCATTGAAGTTCAAATCCAGTTATATTTTTTGAATATTTTAGCTGGTGTTTTCCTTCTCTCTTTGGAAGAATGACTTTGAGTGGGGAATTCAGCAACCAGACAGATGCAGACTGGAGGTGAATCCAATAACTAGAGCAGTGAGGCAGGGATTACTCCTGGAGCGTGTGTGCGTAAAGGTTTATAACTAACACAGAGTTCTGGAAGGTGTCTTCATCCAACAGAGGGAAAGCTCTCCCTGTGACCGTGAGTCAGATTTCCTTATTCGCTCAAGGTCTTCAGCCTTATGTTCATCCCTGATGATGTACATATGGTAGCTCCTAACTACTCCTTCGAACTGTCAGCGGTATTTAAGGGTAGTCTTGGGTTGGTTTTAATGATAGTTTACATGCCCTTAAAGGCGTGGGCGTCCCTTGTTTTAAAACAGGTCATTTGAAATCCATATAAAATGCTTATAAATGGAACATTGTTTTTTTATCAACTGTTAGATTCCCAAGCTCCCGTAGTTCCATATTGGCGCCTGCCTGGTTTGGGCATTATTGTCTACCTGCTGAAACAGAGCGCTAATGATTTCTTCAGCTATTACGACAGTCACCGCCGGAGTGTCAACAAGCTGCAGAATGTAGAGCAACTCCCACCAGATGAGATAAAAGAGGTATGAATCTTATAATGAGCTTTGAAGCCAATGACTTCACCAATAAGGGCCAGGTTACTGGTGTCAGACTTGTGATGATGCAGTGAGACAGAAGGAATGAAAAGGATTCCTCTGTGTGGCTTGAAGGAGAGTTCCTCACCTCAGCACCACGCCTCGGAAGCATAGAAACTCTTGACTGAAGACAGTGAAGTTGCACCTGTTCAAGAAAACCACCTGCCAGTCAGTAGAATGGCAGCTGGCCTTTGAGTAGGAGTTTGGTAACTTACATTCTAAAATCTGTGCTGAGAAACTTAGGCTTCTATTACAGGTGCTTATTCAGCAAATGTGATTCCTAAGCTGTCCCTGTGCCTTCAGTATCTTAGTACATATTTAGTGAAGTTTTCAGACAGTGGGATGATGTATCAGACGTGACTGCCTGTTCTCAGTGACCCAGAATCATTCCCTGGCATTTATTGAGGGTAAAGATGCTGAGGTGCCGGCCTTGCTCCGTGAGTAGCCTGCCATCTTTCCCATGTGGTACAGCTGAACTGTAAGGCATCTCTTGGCCGGTGCTGAATCTTCCTGGTGTCCTGCGGCAGCCTAGATGCTGAACCGTTTTGCCATTCCTGGTTCGCACCAACTTCCCTAAAAGCTCTATGTCACTCTTCAGCGTAGTTAAAGCCTCCTCCCTCTTGCCACTCTTCAGATTGTCATAGGGAATGTTTATTGAGTGTTTACGATGCACCAGGTCCTGAGCTACAAGTTCTGCCTGAATACACGAGGCAGATGGTGTTGCTCTTCTCGTTTCTCAGATGAGGAAGCGGAGGCACTGGAAGCTGGGACACCCAAAGCCACACAGCTAGCGAGTCCAGGCTGAGGCAGGAGTTACTGACTGGGCTCAGGTAGCCCCTGAATAGTATGGTTTACATCTGGTAGCCCTCCCCCTCACGCGTGGCTTATGGGCGACGCTGGGGCTGGCCAGAGGAACTGGAGCATCTCGACCATGTACATGCCCTCCCACCAGCCCCTCTGCCAGACCCTGTGTCTGAATTTTAACTGAACCGTGTGCCCTTAGGGGTCTGCCAAATGGAGAGGTGCCAGGGAGGTCCCGGTTGGTGAGCATATCTTATGCTCTCAGTCTACTTCCCATTTTCTTCAGAGGATACTTGACAGCTGTTACAGAAATCTGCATGGCAGCGTTACACCTACTGCTGGAAAACCTGTTCCTTTTGTCTTAATTTGACAGGAAATTCAGGGTTGGTTGGCCCATCAGCAGATTGGAAATGTCTGTTTCAGGGACAGGATTTTTTCAAGAAGCACCAGATGAATATTCATTAGTAATTCAGCTGCTTCTCTGGCTCTTGTTTTTTAAAGCTACTAGCTTCCTCACTACGTAACTCATGTCTGCCAGGGTATTTAAACTTGTTTGAATATTTTCCACAGTGCTTATTACGAGTGACCCTCTTATAGTAGACTCCAGGAATTGCTGCTGACAATTTGTGTCATTCTTACACTGCGTTTATTTCCTTTTCTTAGTTGTGTCAGTCTGTGATGCCTGCTGGTGTTGACAAGATCTCCACTGCCCAGAAATACGTTCTAGCGAGACGGCGCTTGGTGAAGCTGATCAACAATCGAGCCAAACTGCTGTCCCTTTGCTCTTGTATCCTTAACGAAACCACAGTGGGACTTGAATGGTAACCTCTACAGGAATCTGCAAACGTAGCAACTGTTTGCTGCTTCTCACATTTGGGCATCAAAACCGTATGGAAAGTGACATAATTACTACTCCTTTTTTCCCCAGTTAATGCCTGATAATATCCAAATCGGAAGTTTTCTTATCTTTTGGAGCGGCTAGTAACCCTGAAAATGTATACAGACACTTTCTGTCAGGACAGGAGACAAGGACACAGGCGACTGCTGGCTCAGGAAGCCCCGCCCCTGACCCCGCCCCCCAGTCCCCACCACCTTCTCAGCTCACCGCTGCTTTCTGGGGACACACGTTCCGTGGAGTCTCACCCGTCTGTTAGGCTGACACCGTGGGTATGTCACCAGAAGGCACAGTCTCCTTTTATCTTCTCCGCAGAAACGGGTTTGTAAAGAACTTGTGCTGAGATTTTCCTTGACCTGAGCTCTGCCCTGTAGTTATCATAGAGACCTGCCTGTTCATTCTTTGGCGCCATCTGGAGTATTATCTGTTACATTGCACGCCCACCGATTCTCAGGATTCCTTGTTTGCCTCCAGGACCTTGTTTAAAAGCAGAAGGCCACAAGGTAAACTCTGTTCTGCAAATTAATGAACCATAAATGCCTTTGAATTTCAGTGGCTTGGAAAACAGTCTCGTCTTTATTTTTTTATGTGTCTAGCTTACTAAGAGTAGATTGGATAATCAAGACCTACTTAGTGACTAGACACGGCTTTGTTTTGTATTTTACTTCTATCCACGGGAACCTGTGCAGAACACAAATGCATCTCAGAGGCTGCTCCTTAGCTGCTCCTCAGCTTCTTTCAGTTACAGGGTGACCCAGCTCCAGAGACCCCTGGTCACACATCATTGTTGGGAAGAAGGGGAATGGGTCAGCCTCGGCCAGGGCTCGTGCTGCCGGAGTGAGCCTCCGCGGCTGAGGAGCATGTGCTGGGTCCCCCGGGGAGCACGCAGAAGGCCCGCTGCGGAGCCCTGGCCTCGAGCAGCGGCGGGATTCCCAGGGGCGCCCATTTACTGAAAGGGGAGTAGCAGGCTCAGTCTTGTTCCGTGTTTTCCACGGCCCTGTGGTTCCGTGTTTTCGGGCTCCTCCACCATATGGTAGGTTTATACTTGCAAAGATGGTTTGATCATGTCTTCTGTCTCTAGATTCCTTTGCTTCCGAAGCCAATATGGATTTTAGAAGTGGGCTGACTACAGTGAGCCAGCACGACATAGACCAGGTAAGGTTTGCTTCTCATACGGAAAACGGAAGAAGTCTGGTATGTTCGCAAGATGATCATTTTCAGGATGTATACAAAGACCTGATTTGAATTCTGACAAGGCCACCTTACAGCTATGTGACTCGAAACAACTTAACTTAACTTCTGAGCCTCCATTTCCTCCTTGGAAAGATGGGAATGATAGTTCAGTTTCAGAGGTTTTGTCAGAATTAACTGAGGTTTCATATATGAGGCTCTAGGATAGTGCCTGGAACCTAGTAAGAGTTCAGTAATTGGTAGGCATTATGATCTGGAGACTCCTAATTTTTATTTTTATTTTTTATTAACTTTGTAGAATTTTTCAGAAAATAATTTAATGGAGAGATTGCGAGTAGCCATTAAAAATTTCACTTTTTAATTTATAATATTATATAGTCACGTGTTGCTTAAGGATGGGGATACATTTTTAGAAATGTGTCGTTACGTGATTTTGTGGTTGTGCGAACACCATAGTGTGCACTCACACCAGCCTAGATGGTGTAGCCTGCTACACACCGAGGCCCATGGGATAGCCTCTTGCTGCTGGGCTGCAAACCAGTTCAGACAGCATGTGACTGTACCGGATACTGAAGGCAGTTTTAACCCAATGGTTTTGTGTCTCTATAATAGACATTTCTAAATATAGAAAAGGTACTAAAAATATAGTATAAAAGTTAAAAAGTGGTGCACTTGTATAGAACACTTACCGTGAACGGAGTCTGTAGAATAGGAAGTTCCTCTGGGTGAGTCAGTGAGTGTGGGTGAGTGAGTGTGAAGTCTAGGACATTATTTTCTGCTACTGTAGACTTTATAAACGCTGTGCACTTAGGCTACACTATATTTGTTAATTTTTTCTTTCTTCAATAATAAATTAACCCTAAGAAAACAGGAAAACAAGGAAAAAAAATAAATTAATCTTAGCTTATTGTAACTTTTACTTTATAAGCTTTTTAGCTTTTTAAACTTGAACCCATTGTTCAGCTGTACAAAAATATTTTTATAGCCTTATTCTCCAAGCTTAGCTTCTTTCCACTTATTTATTTATCTTTGCTTTTGACACTTTTTGTTAAAGACTAAGACACAAACACACACGTAAGCCTGGGTCTACACAGGGTCAGGATCACCCATGTCACTGTCTTCCACCCTCACATCTTGTCCCACTGGGAGGTTGTTGGGGACAACAACATCATCTCCTGTGATGACAGTCCTTTTGGACCACCTCCCGAAGGACCTGCCTGAGGCTCTTCCTGAGGAAGTGGTCCTCTTTTCAGAAATATGCCCACAGTAGCTTTGGGTGTCTTTTTTTTTTTTCATCATAGATTTGCTTGTAAGCAGCTAACGCACCGTGAACATTCCTCTCTATTAATAATGGCAACAGAGTCACTAGGTGATAGGAATTTTTCAGCTCCGTTATAATCATATGGGACCACTGTGACACATACAGTCCAACGTTGACCAGAACACCACTACGTGGCACGCGACTGTATATGCGTGGTATTCTATACATACATAGTAGCCCTTTGATCAGCAGTGTTGGAATTGAATGAAGAGCATTCCGAAAACAGTTAAAATGAACACCTCGTAGAAAACAAATACAAAGTCTTAGGGACACAACTGTTATCAGATGTGTGTGATATTAGGGACTAGATCTGCTCCTAGGCAACTAAAATAAATGTCCTCGACCGTGATTTGATAAAGCCTCTGCTTTCCCCGAAACCCCTTTGGTCACTGCCTTTCTTAAAACTGAAGGTGGGGTCTTACCCAGGAAAGAAAGGCACAGTCCCTGTGCTTTCAGACCCACATCAATAAGACATTGTAGATACTATGCTGTCAGCTGAGCCCCGACTACATTTGCCTCTTAGTGACTTTGTAACAGTTATTTATTTTTTAGTGTGGGTTGCTTAGGGAAGCTAATGTTAAGTGAGGCTATCTGCAGAATTAGCTAAAAAATATTCCTTCCAGAAGATGTTTAATGAATATATGTTGAGTTAATGACTGGTCTGTTATAAAGTTAGAAGAAATGCAGGATTAGTAAGTAGCCTTCTCACTCTATGCTTTAATTTTAATGCAAAATTGAAGTCAGGTAGATTCACATAATTTCGTACTTGATTTTAGCTTTTCAGGGTCCTACCAAAAAGATCCAGCTGAAACTACATAGGCTTTCTAAAATACAACTGAGGTCCAAAGTGTGTACGAGATTTTATTTTCCCATTTATACTTTTTTAAAAGTAAAAGCACGCACATTTCTTTGTTTGTTTTAATTGCAACATGAAGTTAGAAGTTCAAGTTCTTTCCAATGTATCCTTTATTTCCTTCTCCAAAAGCATCCACCCTTAATAACTTAAGAACTCTCTTTTTTTTTTAATGTATTGGTTTTTTAGATTGGGGGAGAGAGAAACCTTGATTTTTTTTTTTTTTTTAAATGAGAAACATTGATTTGTTGTTCCACTTAGTCATGCATTTATTGGTTGATCCAACCCACAACCTTGGTGATCGGGCTGATGCTCTAACCAACTGAGCTGCCCAGCCAGGACCTTAGTAACTTTTTGTATGGCACTGCAGGAAATGTTTTTGCACATATGTCCACATGTCAACAGCATCAATAATTGTTATTTAAAGCAGGCTTTAAATTTTATGTATTTATACAGGAAAAGAAAGAGGGGAAAAACAGTATGAATAAATTCGAGGGTGGAAAATATAATTAGTTTTTCCATTTGGTACATGAGAAAGGACCAGTATTATAAAGATTCAAAGGTATTTTAAATTGGAAGGCATGGAATAAAATAAATAGTTGAGACTACAGTGTTAATGAAATGTCGTCTGTTTCCTCTAGCTTCAGGCTGATGCCATCAACGCTTTCGGAGAATCACTACAAAAGAAACTTCTGGACATTGAAGGATTATATTCCAAAATTCGATCTCGCTATAGTTTTATACAAGCTCTTGTCAGACGTATTCGAGGCCTATTGAGGATATCACGGAACTGAGAACTCGTGTTTATTATACTCTTCTAGGCAAGAGAGGAATTGGGGAAAACTATCTCCTTTTTATAGATTAGTTTGTCTCTAAATTATGGCCAAAAAATATTTTGCTATTTCTTTCTTTATACATGGACATTTTTTTCTGTAAACTTCTTTGCCCGGTTTTATCCTCACTAGTAAAAATAAACACTTTAAAAACAAAACAAATGTATAGTTAGTCTTTTTGAAATTTTACCTAGAAAATGATTGACATTATTGGGAATCTATTGTATCAGTATAAACTTTCTGCAGTGGTGGTTTTCCCCGGGGATATAGTTCCAAATGCTAAATTAAAGGCATAGTCTGGAAATTCTCACCTTTTCTCTCTTTGTACCTATATTACACTTCTGTGGTACTTAGGATTACTCTCTGGGGCACAGTGGGTAATCAGCTATAGCCATGCTCTTTAATAGGATAGTGTACTCAGTACTGTGAATAATGTATTATAGAAATTTCTCAAAAAATCAAGCCATCTCTTTCCGAAAATTATTTTTTCTTTTCTGCATTTAAATGATATAATAATTTGCATTTGTTCTTTAAAAATGATTGTGAAATTTCTCTAATCCTCTCCCTGTATTTCTGATATAATTAATATGGTATCTACCATTAGGGCAAAAGAATTTACACAATCACCTCTATTTCTTGCTCAATTATATTTGTGTGCAAATGAGTACATCATCTGAAAGTCCATTGTTTCCCTTCTGACCACTGATTTTTTCAGCCTAGCATATAGGAGAGACTGCTTTGAGAAGGGGAAAGAGTCTTGACTCTCCTGTAGTAGCAGAAAATTAATTCTTTTTTTTTGTTGTTGTTGCTTTTTCTTGGTCTTTATTGGGGCAGAAAATTAATTCTTAATGCTGTAGTGTTGCTCTTATTTTTAATCTTATAATGAAATTTCCATGGCTTTTAAGCATCTTAAAAACACGTTGTTGTTATATTTTTAAATTAATTTACTGCCCACCACTTATAAATACTAGTCTTTATATGTTAATAAATAAAAGTCTTAGAGGGGCACAGATGAGTAACTAAGTGGGTATAAAATGTAGTGATAGTGACTTGCTCCACTGGTCAGATGGAACATGGTGGTCTTGACCATCTGCAGCTCGGGCAGGAATCTACATAATCAGAAGAGCCTGGAGCACAGAAGCAAAGCATTCTATAAACCTGCAGGACAGAGGTATTAGCTAAATTTGGAGTTAAGATTTTGAATTTACTAAGCTCATAACTTGTTTTCCCATCATTTCTTCTAAAATTCTAGCCGACTGTGGTGGAGCAGCTGGGGCAGCGGGGGCGTGTGTGGGAGGGAGAGGCAGCACCCATTGCAGCCGCCTGTGTGCTGCTCAGAAGGCGGCCGGAAGTGCTGTTTGTATCATCAGCCCTGGGGGACACGCGGCCTGACTCGCCCTTCTGTTCCCCGCACGGAGAGAGGGCGCTGCGTGCAAAGCAGAAGGGATAGAAACAGACGGTAGTTACTGTGTTTTTTAAAGTTTTAGCATTTAAGGGGTAGGTTGACTTATTCCTTCAAATAAGCATAGGATTTTAATGCGTTGTTTTTACTGAGTTAATCAGTTTGATGGGGTTAGAACATGAAAAAGAGGTGAGTACCTTCCTTATCATTATTATAGTTTTTCTAAAACGTTGATACATAAATACAAGACTGAACTTCCTCTGAGATATAAATGCTGTTTCTACACAACCTTTTCTAAATACTTGTCTATTTTTTTCTCCCAACTGATTTTGAAAAAAATTGAATCTTCACGAAAGCTGAGAGAAAAGGATAGTAAACCTATACACTTTTCACTTGGCTTCACCAGTTAGCATTCCACACATTGCTTTAGCTCTTTTATATGTATATATACTGCTTTTCTTCTTAACTATTTGAAAGTCATTGTGGACATCATGGCACTTTTTCTGTAATATTTCAGCAAGTAATAGTAAGGATATTTCTTCCCTAATCACAATATCGTTAGCACACATAAGACATTTGACAATAAAATTTTCTAATACTTAGTTCATGTTTAAATAACTTCGAGTGCCCCCAAATACTTCTTGAACCTTTTTTGTTTTACCCAGGATTTAATCAGGAATCATACATTCATTTAGTTATCTCGTTCTGGAACACTTCCTCTCCATTCTGGGGGGAAGAAGGAAGGGTCTTTTATATAACACTCACATTTGTTTTAGCTGTTTTGAAAAAGTTCCCACAACTTTTTTTTAAGTTAAATTCAAGTTAAACATTTTTGGGAAGAATACTACCATTCTACAGGTGATATTATGCTCTTAGCATGTCTATCAGAGGGTACATATCAGTTTGTCCTTTTGTATTTGATCACTTAGTTAAGGTGGTGTTTGACACACCTGTCCATTATAAAGCTGATCTTCCCATTGTAATCTGTGGGTTGATACTTTGAGACTGAGAATCTTGTTTCCAAAAAAAAAAAAAAAGAAACCCTTTTGACTATTGCTTTTATCATTCATTCTAATTTAATAAATTGTGTACTGTTTCAATCATACAAATATAATCAATCTAGCGCACAAGTGCCCACTCTATCTTCATGTCATATACCTAATTTGATAAAATCTTAGTCATATTTGCTCTGGATCTCATTTTTTCTTTTTAAGGAAATACAACGTGGTAGATAACAGTGGAGGCACCTGTGAGCTCCCCGATCCCATCCATTACTTCCCTCCCAGAGGTAATCATTATCCAGAACTCATGGTTGATCTTGGTCATTTGTATGCATTCATAGGCAGTAAAAAGTACTGTTTTACAGGTTGTTAGTCTTTACATGTGTGTCATCATACTATGGAGCAATTTGCAGGTTGCTTTTCTTTTGTTCATTGTGTTTTTGATAATTCCTCATTCTTGTTTATTGTAAGTATTAAACAGTAGATCACATTTTACAAACACCCTAATTTATGAATTCTACTGGGGTAGGCTAGTATACATTTAAGTTCCAAATATTTGGCTACTGCAGACATTGCTGCAATGATGATTATCATGTGTGTCTCCTTGGGTCAGACATGTGACATGTAATAGGGCTTCTCTGGATTATGTAACTGGAAATGGAAATCCTGGGTTGGAGATTAAGAGCTTTAATTTCACTAGACGTTGCAATATTTTTCTTATTTGCACCCATTTTCTCCCACCCATGGAGTGAGAGTTCCTGTTTGTCCACACCATCAGTAACAGTTCTCGAAGTTGAGGGGGATACAACAAAATTGAGATGGAGGTAAAGAGATTTCCCATATGTCCCCCATTATCAACATCACTCAACCAGAGAGGAATATTTTTACCAAGGATGATCCTACATTGACGTACCACAATCACCGAAAGCCCATGGTTTTTATCTCAGGGTTCTGTCTTGGGTGTATACATTCTATGGGCTTGGACAAATATGCAAGGAGCTATCCATCACTGAAATATACAGAGTATTTCCACTGCCCTAGAAATCCTCTGCACTCTGCCTGTTCATTTATCCATACTCCACCCCCACCCCTGGCAACCAGTGAATTTTTTTTTTTGTTTGTTTGTTTCCATTGGTTTGTCTTTTTCAGAATTTCATAGAGTTGGAATCATACAGGATGTAGGGTTTTAGATTAGCTTCTTTTACTTAGTAATAATACGCATTTAATCTTCCTCCTTTTCATAGCACGATAGCTCTTTTTTTTAAGTGCTGAGTAATATTACATGGTCTGGATGTACCATAGCTTATTCAGCTAATCACCCCACTGAAGGACATCTCGGTGGGTTCCAGGTTTTGGCAATTATGAGCAGACTGCTATAAAGATCCCTGTGGAGGGGTTTATGTGAGCATGTTTTCGACTCCTTTGGGTAAATACCAGGTTACACAGTTGCTGGATCATATGGAAGAGTATGTTTAAAGTGGCCGCACCATTTTAATTCCCGCCAACAACGTATGACAGTCCCTGTTACTCTGTGTTTTCACCAGCATTTGGTGTCAGTGTTCTGGATTTTGGCCAGTCTAATAGGTGTGAAGTGGTATCTCATTTTAATTTGCATATCTGGTGATATATGATGTGGAGCATGTTTTCGTAGGTTTATTTGCCATCTGTATATCTTTGGTGAGGTTTCTGTTTAGGCCTTTGTCCCGTTTTTTAAAATCAGGTTGTTTGTTTTACTAGTGGGTGTTAAGAGTTCTTTGTGCATTTTTTTTTAATATGCTTTATTGATTATGCTGTTACAGTTGTCCCAATTTCTTTTCCCTTTGTTCCCTTCCACCCAGTGACATCCCTCCCTCCAGTTGCCCCCCCTCCTTAGTCCATGCCCATTGGTTGTGCATATAGTTCTTCTCAACCTCTTCCTGTCTACTCCACTCCCTCCTACTATGCTTCTTAATTCCAGTACCATCTCCCTCCCTTTGCCCCCTTCCCCCTCCTTGCAGCCTCCCCCCATAATGTTCCCCATAGCTATAGTTCTTTTCCCACTCTCATTGCCTACTTAGTTTGCCTTTGTTTCGGTTCTCTAGCTTCTGTTGTTGGTTGTTGTGATACAGTTTTCATAGTTTTGATCCTCTTTATATCTTGGGTGACGTTTAGGTCTTTGTCCCATTTTTAAAAATCAGGTTGTTTGTTTTACTGGTGGGTGTTAAAGAGTTCTTTGTGCATTTTTAAAAAACATGTATTTATTTATTTATTTTTAGAGAGAGGGGAAGAGAGAAAGAGAGGGAGAGAAACATCAATGCGGATTTGGCCCGCAACCCAGGCATGTGCCCTGACTGGGAATCCAACCAGCGACTCTTTGGTTTGCAGGCTGGTGCTCAATCCACTGATCCACACCAGCCAGGGCAAGAATTACAATTTTTAAAAGGCAAGTATTATAGAAGACCAGTGGGTAAGAGAACTGAGACTTATACACCTTGATTGAAGTTCCAGTGTCCAGGGGTTTAGATCAGCTAGGAAAGGAGTGTTGCTGGAAGGGAACTGATAGCTGAGAATATGGAACAGATGAGAGACTGGAGATCTGGCTAAGGTCAAAGTTGATAGGATAGGAGGTACAATTTGAGAATTAGTACTTCGCAGGTGGAATAGGTCCAGGAATTGAAAAAGGTGCGTTAGAAACATGGTAGCAGATTGCCCACATGGCATGAGGGTGAAGATCACTACTAGAAGGATTCTGGAAAATACAAGTGTATATGACCTTTGAAGTCACCCATGATTATGATAGCTTGGGGCTGAAAGGAAGGCTGTTAGATGCCAAAGCCTTCAGGGAATGAGGGGGCTGCCTAGGAAGTCAGTAGATTAAGGCATCATGAGAGAGTAAAGGGAGAACGTGACTCTTAAAGGAGGTGTTTTGGTTTTTTGTGTTTTTTATTTTTTATTTTAGAGAGAGGGGAAGGGAGGGAGAAAGGGTGAGAAACATCAATTGGCTGCCTGCTGTATTGTATGCACCCTGACTGGGGACTGAACCTGCAACCCAGGCATGTGCCCTGACCAGAATCGAACTAGTCTTGGTTTGCAGGGCGACGCCTAGCCAACTGAGCCACATCAGCCAGAGCAAGGAGGTGTTTTTATATGGGGACATTGAAGTAAAAATCTCAAAATAGCAAAAGAGTTCTGCCTTTCTTGTCCACAGCTTGTGGTGGTTTGAGAAAGACGAACCTTTGAAATGCCTTAGCAAAAAAAAGTCAGGCTTTAGCCCTGACCGGGTAGCTCACTTGGTTAAAACATCCTCCTGATGCCTTAAGGTTGTGGGTTCCGTCCCCGGTCAGAGCATATACAAGAATCAATCAATGAATGCATGAGTAAAAAAAAAAAATTTTTTTTTGAGAAAAGTCAGGCTTCATTTAAGGCTTTATCTGTAAGAAGGGAATACAGTTTTATGCAAAGAACTTCAATAAATATTTATTGTGCCAGCCACTTGCTGGGCGCTGGGGATGGAGTCATGAACTGAAGAGACGAGGTCTTTACCCTCATGTAGCTCACAGCCTGGTGTCTTGCAACTCGAAACATGGTCCACAGACCACTGGCAGCTGCATAACTTGCAAGCTTAGTAGAAGTGCATAATGTCAGGCCCCAACTCAGATCTCCTGAATTGGAACTTGTAGTTTAATGCGATCCCCAGGTGATTTCTGTCTGCACATTCAAGTTTGAGAAGCACTGGTCAGGACTTGGCCGAGTCAGGTTTCTACCCTCGACATGCTGGAAAGTGGAGTGTGTTACAGCCATCTGCCGGCATCTCCTCCCTGTGGCAGCCACTGTAGTTCCACGAGACCCCACCCCTCCTTGTTATAATTGACCTGGGAGAATCTGACAACAGCTTGACCAATCCGTGTTCTTTTCCCACGTATGTGAAAATGTTTAGGAAAGAGTAATCCAGTCTTCTGTCGGTTGGATCATTTAAATGAGTAAGCTCAAATAGGCGTTACAATGGGCCATATTCTAGAAAGCTGGATAAAAATGCAAGGCAAAGAGAACCATGAAGCAGATGCATGGACAAAGGCAGAAATGGAGAGAAAAATGCTTACGTTCCCGGAAGCTTTTCTGTGCCCCATCATTGCCCACTTTATCTTTATAATACAGACCCATCGGGTTAAAGCGCCTATGATTTGGGGGTTATCATCTGGAACCAGAGTTCTACTTTTTACAGCAGATAAGGGTGAATTCAGAAGGCTGAATGCAAAGAGAAAAAGGTGCCTTGCTTTGTACGTGTGTGTGTGTTGACGGAGGCTGTGCAGGGGTGTGACAGCCAGGAGTCGAGGTGGCCCACAGCGGAAAGGGCAGCTCTGTGTGGACAGAGGACGGCCAGACCTCTTCCAGAGCTCACTGTCCGCACCGGACACATGACAGGCAATTTTTGATCCCTCACGTGATCTCCTTTGATCCCTGCAACAATCCAACAAGGAGTCATCGGCCTCTTTTACCGAGAGGAAAGCAGACTTCAGGGAGCCTTCTCATCGGCCGGCCAATTCGAGACAGAATTCCAGACACGCCGCCAGATGGGGCCGAAGCGCCGCTAGCGGCTTCCGGGCGATCTGAGGTGAGGAGGGCGGGGCCCGAGGTGACCCGGAAGCCGACGGCGGGTTCCGCCCCTGGCACCGGGGGAGGCAGGACAGGAACGGCCCACCGAGCTGCTACCACCCTTCGCTCCTTCGCTGACATCATGCTCCAATTCCTGGTGAGTGGAGCAGTCGAGAAGCGGGGCCGGGGGCTTGGGTCAGGGCCCTCGGGGGCTCCGGGCCCGGCCGAGTCGGCCTGTGTCCGGGAGCCTGGGCGTGGGTCCCGCGGACCCCCAGCTCCCGTGTCTGCTCGTCGCCTCTCGGGCTGGGCTGCGAGGTTTTGTTTGCCTCGCTCAGACCCCCTGCCAGTGTTTTTCTGCAGCCATTCGAGTCCCTGAAAGTTTGATGTGTCAGAGCACGCACTTTGAGAGCTGTTGTATTTACCCTGCGTGCCTGTGTCATCCTCATGATAAAGCTTTTGGGTCCTTCAGTCTTCGTGCCCGTCCCTTCTGTTCTCGCCCCGACGCGGACACGGAGCCCGTCCGGACTCGGGCCCCTGCTGGTTGGCGTTTCTGAGGATGCAGGAGGGCCAGGAATAAACTAAATTACAACAGTAAGCCGCCTCACGAGGCGCGGAAACACAGAGCTGTTCCAGCTTCCAGGCTTTGAGGACGGCCGGCTGCTGGCCGAGTCAGACCCTGGTCTGCAAGTGGTTCTTCCAAAATGCTCATTTGAGGGGGAAATGATTGTTGCCGTGATTAAACAGTATTTCTCGGGGCTCTTTATTTCAGCTAAAAACGGGTTTTCTGGCAAAGCTCTATTTCAGATTTCTTGGTGAAGGTTTCAGGAGGCCTTGCCAATCAGATTTCCAAGAAAGAGTCTTTCTTCCAAATTCTTGTGCTTTCAAAACTTGATCCTTTCAATGTCTAGTAAGAGGCAGGTATTGTAATATATTTCAGGTGGTTAATGGAAATCTGATGCTCTGGGGATGAGATGCTTTCTCAAGTGTTAGGTTAGGATAAAATGCCGCTTCTGTCCTTTTTTTTTTTTTTTTTTAAGTATATTTTATTGATTGTTACAATAGTTCCAATTTTTTCCCCTTTGCTCCCCTCCGCCCAGCAATCCGCCCCCAAGTCCATGCCCATGGGTCGTACATACAAGCTCTCCCGCTTCACCCTTTCATATATTCTTCCTTTTTAAAAAATAATTATTTTAACAATAAAAAATAACAGTCCCTCCCTCTCAGACTTAAGACCCTTTATAATCTTATGAAGGACAATGGGCGAAGGTCTCCGCTTCTGTCCTTTTTGAGATGGTAATTGATTTTTAATTCTGTAGGCCAATAGGGGAGGTATCCTTGAACATAAATCACCCAATTAAGAGGGCTGCTGCTCTTCTCTGGAAGTTTCTCCAGTGTCCTAACTCGGTATTAATTTAGGAGTAACAGAAGTAATTACTGTCACTGAGTTGTAGGAAACAGTTTAAAAACAGTATGTTTGCCCCAAAGTGTACAGGTGAGTGTCAGACTCCAGCTGCAGCTCATTGACAAAGTGGGAGGACGTCGATTCAATTATACTTAACTTTATACGTGCTTCTGCAGAGTGAGTTTCTGTGGTTTTGGAGTGCCCTGCTGCCGTGTGTCAATATGGATGCGGCTGATTGGAGAACTCAGAATCCCCCGCACTTGGGGACAGTTGCTGAAGCCGTTCGTTGCGTTCCTAGCCCAGCAGTAACTGGGGCCCTCTGTTCTCCCACCTCCTCGCTGCACCTGTTGTTGAAAAGAAGTGGCTAGAATTACTTTTCACCTGGATTCTGCCGCTGTCCAGTGACCCACCAACTCTGGGGACTTGGGCAAGTCTGCCTGCTTCTAGCCATTTCAGTTGTGAAACAGTGGGGTTGCAGTGGAAGCTCACTGAGGTCTCCGGAGTCTAGCTTTTACCCTGTGACCGGCCACCATGCATGGCCCATTGTGTATGAGGTCAGACTCCTGGGTTTCAACCCTGGCTCCATCACTTTTCAGCCGCGGGAACTTGGGAGGCTGACTTAAATTCTCTGCGCTTCAGTTTCCACATCTGAAAAGGAAATCTATCTCATGGTTTTGTTGTGAGGATTAAAATGAGTCCATACATTCAATTTCTTAAAACGGCGCCACGTAACACGGACTCATCGACAAGGTGTCAGTAATTGTGATTTCGCTGCTTCTCAGAAACGGGGGTTAGTTCATCCTCAGAAGTGGAGGTGAAGGGGAAGGTTTTGGCAGCGACAGAAGAGTCACAAGTTAAACACGGGCACTGGCATCACACACTTTGGGACGCTCCAAGATGTTTCCTACAGTTGTCCTTTCTGGGACACTATTTAAAACGCACTGCACGGGATTGGAATGCTTATAAATTATTCATTCCTCCTTGGATTAGAATATTGGCCCATCATCCCAGGCTGGAGAACGTGTTCCTGTGGTCCTGCCGCTTCTTTCCTCTCCTTGTTGCTCCAGGAGCCTCCTTAGTTGCAGTGTATTGGGTTGCCTGAAAAGTCCACTTAGTTTTTCCCATAAAATAAAAGACACATTTTTCATTTTCACCAGTAACGTTAATGATTTGCATATTTTGAGTATGTTGGCTATCTCCCACTATTGGCTTCTAGTGAGTAGAGGCCAGGATGCTGCTAAATATCTTCCAGTGCATGAGACAGCCGCACAGCAAAGAACTATTTGACCAAAAGTTCATTTAGTTTTTTTTCTATACGATGGCTATAATGGCACTTAGTTGTCTTTAACTTCATTCAGAACAGTTTTGTTAGAGTGTATTGTGACAGCTGTCATTATCAGCGTGCATTTTAAAAAAACTTACCAAAATTGGTGAATTTTTGTACAGCCATTTTAATATTGAAGATGAAAGAATATACACATTTTTGGCATATGATGCTTTATTATTTCCGGAAATGTAAAAACACTGCTGAAATGCAATAAAAGATTTGTGCAGTGTATGGAGAAGGTGCTGTGACTGATGGAACATGTTAAAAGTGGTTTGTGAAGTTTCTTGGTACTATTGATGTTTTGGCCAAATAATTCTTTGTTGTGGGTCTCTCTCATGCATTGGAAGATGTTTAGCAGCACCTCTGGCCTCTTCCCACTAGAAGCCACTAGTGGGAGACAGCCGACATAGTCAAAATATCCAAGTCAGTAAAGTTATTGATGAAAATGAAAAATGTGTCTTATTTTATGGAGAAAACTCAACGGACTTTTTGGCCAACCCAATAACTTGGCTACAGTTGTAAGGAAACTAAAACTAGAAGCTTTGGAAGGGAAGCCTGGTAGGGTGGATGCCTCTGGGGGCTTTGTGTACACCGCCGGGGTACTGTTCTGGGTCACGTGTTGCTTTCTTTACCTTCCGAAGTGGTAGCACTTGGTGCTCCTAACAACCTCCTCTTCAGTCCCTTCTTCTTTGCCCTTTGGATCCTGCATCTCAGTACTTTCCAACATTCTTTCACATTATAACGCACATGGATTTATTTTTATGGAAGAATCTGCAAGAGTCAAGGTGACTGGCTCTGGTACTGGCCCCTCCAAGGGCTGAATGGACCTGTGTCTTGGGCTGTGTAACCTTGGGCCAGTTACTTAATTTATCCGTGCCTAGTTTCCCCAGTATAAACTCGGCAGTAATTGGACCTGCTATGTAAGGTTGTGAAGAGCTTGAATTAATTTATGTAAGAGAATTAGAATGCACCTAAGTAAGCATTGAGTAAATGTAGCTGTTGTTTTAAGCCATCAAGTCTTCATTACTCATATCATGGAAAGTTCTGCCTTTACGTTCCTTCCTACTGCCAAGTTCGTAGAGCAGGTCTTTTTGACGCCACCTTTGGCCCAGCTGCATTAGCCTACCTGGTGTGGAAGTGTAGGTTTGGAGCTGGAAGAGTTATTTTACGTTCTCCAGTCCAGCTAACATGCTGATGCTTCCGACTCCACTACGAAGAGGGCATCCAGTTTACAGTTGGTCACCTCCAGTGACAGCAGGTTCACTACTCCCACAGGTAACTGTTTTCATCGTAGGTCAGCATCTCCTTACTTAGTTCTACTCCTTGATGGTAAAGAGCAATTCTAATCTACATGACAGCCCTTTACATGTTTGGTGCCTCTCACTGTCCCTCACCCACCCCATCCATCAGTCTTGTCTTTAGGCTAAACATCTCTTGTTTCCTTCCTCCCGTTCTTTCTGATTCAGGTTCATGCTGGTTACCCTCCTCTGAATAGTCTAGTTCTGAATTCTTAAAACGTGCCACTTCGGATATGGTCTGATCAGTCACAGAGCAGAGCAAGGCTGTTGCCCCTCGTTCTGCGTGTGCTGCCTTTGGTGCCCTTGGTTCTGTCCTCTCTTGCAGCTGCTGGAGTGATTGTCCAGAATGAATGGCCTGGTCACATGCCCAGGAACCGTCCCTGTATCCTTGCACATCAGATCGTAACCATCTGGCCCTGTTTTCCTTTCCTACTGCCGGACAATGTCCATCCTCTTTTAGACTGGCTAGGCCAAACTTAACCAGTGCGTACCAGCCTATGGACCTTCTTGTCTTCATACCTTCCCACGTGATTTTTTTACCTTTACCTTCCTTTTTGCCTTCCCAGATACTCCTGATGGCCCAGCTCCCATCTTTTTTCACAAGCCTCTCTGATGACTTTAAATTCCTGAAATCTGTACACTGTTCCAATCCATTTCTCTATTTATTTAGGTCGTACATGTCTTTCATCATTTTTTAAATCTTCTAAGTACTAGTCTTACCCCTAGTTTGTTTTATTTATGTCTATGTATTTTTGAGTTTTGTTGTGAGAGGCATACTTTTCAAAATAACATTTCCGAGTTGTTGCTGATGCATGGAAATGATGAAAGTTTGTTGTATTGATTTTGTATTGAGCCGTGTTCCCTCTCCGTAGCTATCTTGTCTGTAGGTTCACTTGGAAGTGAATCAGGAAAGGCAGTACTGTGAAGGCAGTCGTATCTCCAGTGAAGGCTAAAATGACAGTTTTGTGTTTTTTCCGTTTTTATCCCCTCCCACTCCTCAAGCTAGCACTTCCAGTAGAAGTAACGAGAGCAGATAGCCTACTTTTGTTGTTCCCTGTAGTGGAAATGCTTCTCAGCTTCAGTGATGTTTGTGTTTCTGGTATTTTCTAACAGGTTAAGGGAATTCTCTTCCATTTCTAATAGTTTTTGACTGCTGGCTCTACCGTGCTCTTTCCCCACCTGGTGATCATATGACTTTCTCCTTGAATATGTTAATACGACTTCCATTAGCTTTTAACACAAAGCACTTAAACTGTGTGGCCCACTCAGACCATCAAGTGGTGACCTGCTGTGTTTCGTTCACTGCACCTTCACATATTTCAGTCTTGTCTTGCTGGAATAGATCATACACGCCATGGGAAGAAGCCACATACCTTGTGATTTCATTTATTTAATTAGGTATTCCTTTTTTGGCTGATGATTACTCTCAGATATTCATAAGATACTTGATTGAATATTTGAATCAGCTTCTTTGAGAACAGGCAAACAGGTTCTACCTGATGCGCCTCTTTCTAGAGCATTACTGGCTAACTTTTTAATGAATGTCCCTATTTAATTCACGAGCTCACTAAAGAATTAACAGCTTTTATGTTCTGTCTTCATTCTCTAAGGAAAAGTATTAAATAGAATACTTAGCTTACATCTTATTTCCCTCCCCTCTAGCTTACATCTTAAAAATGTGCTTTCCTGTGGTGGTAGCAGAAGGGATATACAGTAGGCCCTGTCCTCAGCGGCTTTCTGTTTTAATTTACGGAACTCGGGTTTCATCACTTGAAGTAGTTCTTAAACAGATCCGCTGATGTTCTCCGCACTGATGTCTTAGGTGGCTAAAGACTAAGGCACAAAAAGGGTGGTTTTCTTCCTGCCTCCTTGGAATGGAGAGGTCTTCAGACAGCTCTGCCTGAGACTAAAACTGAGAAATAAAATGATCAATTTATCTTTATTGTTTGATAATGTGTACTTTTGGTTTTCTTGTCAGTGTGTAGCTTTTCCCACCTGAGACCATAAAATATTTTTAGGTATTCTTTTAAATGCTAGTTGTAGCTACATTGGCTAAATAAAACGAGATATTTTTAGGTTTCCTAAGCTGTTGTCCAGAAATATAAGATGGTTCAGAGTCTGTCATAACTTGGTTTGGGTGTGTACTTTTTGAAAATGCAATTTGATGAGTCACTTTCAGATCTGTGAGGCACTGTTCACTCTGGGTCATTGCCAGGAGCCATCGCAAATCAAAAACCGTAGCTTTATTTGCTGATTTAGACACAGAACAACATTTTGACGGGGGGGACGGTTTGAGCAGCAAATGATCGGAAGGCAGATTGCTTTGGAGTTGGCGCTCTCTTTGACTTCGTGCTTTTCTCGGTGTTAACAGCGTTGTGACTTAACTCGCTGCCAGTAGGGACTGGCAGCCTTTCCTTGGAGCTCCCGTGCACAGAGCCGGCCCTGTGTCTGCGTTGCTCCTCGTTTTTCCACTCTGACACTCCAGTCTTTGAAAACGTGTATTCCACCTAGAAACCTTGAAGTTGTCCTTGATTTCCTCGGTTTTATCCCACGTAGCTGACATTTTACCAAATCTAACTGATTTTTTAATAGTTTTGAGATGTAATGTACATCTTATAACTCACCCATTCAAAGTGTAGAATAAGTGTTTTTTGGGGGGGTATATTTTATTGATTATGTTGTTACAATAGTTCCAATTCTTTTTTCTCCTTTGCTTCCCTCTGCCTAGTACCTCCCTTCCCTGCAGCAATCCCACCCCCCTTAGTTCATGTCCATGGGTTGTGCATACAAGTTCTTCGGCTTCGCCCTTTCCTATATTCTTTGAATCAATGATTTTTAAGAGTCTATAGAGTTGTGCAACCATTATCACTGTCTTAATTTTATATCGAGCATTTCATCGCCTCTGAAAGAAACCACATGCCCATTAGCATGCGTTTCTCACTCCTCTCTCCACCTCCGCCCTGGACAATTGCTCATTTATTTTGTGTGCCTGCAGATTGGACTGCTCTGGGCATTTCCTTTAAGTGGAATCATGTGGTATGTGGTCTTTTCTGACTGCCTTTCCATTAGCATAATTTTTTCAAGGTTCATATATATCGTAGTATGAATCAGTACTTCAATCTGTTTTATGGCTGATGAATATTACATTGTATGGATATACCACCTCCTGTTAATCCATCCATCAGTAGATAGACATTTAGGTTGTTTCCACCTTTTGGCTGTTATGAATAGACTTCCTGTGAACATTCGTGTACAAGTTTTTGTGTGCATGCATGTTTCAGTTCTCTTGCGTGTATGCTCTAAAGTGGAATCACAGGATCACATGGTAACTCCCTGAATTGCTGGGCGGTTTTCCACAGCGGCTGCGCCATCTTACATTCCCACCAGCGACGTAGGAAGCCTCCAGTTTCTACACTTGCTCATCTTTTCCGTTAAAGTCACCCTGGTGCATGTGTTGTGGCCTCTCGCTGTGGCTTTGATTCGCATTTCCTTCATGACTAATAATTTGAGCATCTTTTCATGTGCTTGTTGGCCATTGATTTATATATCTTCTTAGGAGAAATGTCTATTCAAATCCTTTCATTTTTAAATTAGGTAATTTTTCTTTTTATCATTCAGGCATTAGAATTTCTTATATATTCTGTATAAAAGTCTCTTATCAGATATATGATTTACAGATATATTATACTATTTTGTGGGTTGTGTTTTTACTTGATGCTATTCTTTGAAATACAAACATACCTAATTTTGATGAAGTTCAATTTATCAATTTTTTTGTCACATGTGTCTTTGGTGGCATATCTAAGAAACTGTTGCCTACCCCACGGTCATGAAGATTTACCTAAATGTTTTATCCTGAAAGATTTATAATTTTAACTCTTGTATTTTGGTCTTTTAGTTAAGTTTTGTTTATGATGTGAAGTAGGGTCCAGCTTCATTCTTTTGTCTGTGGATACCCTGTTGTCTCAGCCCCATTTTTGGAAATCATTAAATGTCTCGCCCTGGCCGGTGTGGCTGAGTTGGTTGGGGGTTGTCCCGCAGAACGAAATGAGAAGTCATCCTTCAGTTCCCAGCCATGGCACATGCCTGGGTTGGAGCAGGTGTGGAAGGCAACTCATTGATGTTTCTCACATTGATGTTTCTCTCCCTTTTCTTTCTCTCTTTCTCTCTCTCTCTAAAAGAAAAAAGAAAGAAACAAACAACCATTGAATGTCTTAACACACTTGTGGGAAATTGCTTGACCGTAAATGTAAAGGCTTATTCCTGGGCCCTCCATTCTGTTTCTTTGATCTTCGTTTATTTTAAGAAAAAAACCTCAATATATTCATATTTGCTTGCCACCTTCTCTGCGGGGAAAACTTGGCAGGGAGTGCAGCTCATGTGATGTGGAGGGGACCATGGGGATTGCATCTAGCCATTCGGGTGGAAGTTTTAGGCATTCTTGGCCTGTGGAGAGGGTTCAGACTCATTCAAGACCTTCTATCATCTGGCTGCAGGCTAACTTCTCAGACTAATGAGTTATCATTTTTCAGATTAAAATTTTACTTTTTTAGATTTTTTATTTTTTTTTTCTGTCTAAACTTGCCTGTGGAGCATCCCATGAACATGTGAATGCTTTTTGGACTTCATGCATTTTTTTCCCAACATTTCTCTTAGTGTGCAACATTTATCTTCTTATGTTGCGTATTTACTTTTACAGAGTGCCATTGGTAGACCTGGAAGTATTCTGAAACTGGGATTGGATATGACTTGTCTAGAGGCCCATAGTTTTTGTTTTATTTTGTGTTTTTAAGTAACTGCTATATTTTTATGCATCCTGATGTCTGATAAAGTTGCCAAAGTGAAGCCACATTAGATATACCGTATTTATTTTGAGATATCAAGGTAATAATCAGGAATCCTAGAATGTTGGAGCTGGAAGGAACATTATTAGTTTAATGTTTTTTATAAATGAGGAACTTTAAATCAGCAAAGCTCTGAAGATGTTAAGTTTCTTGCCTACAGGTACAGTTAGATAATGGTAGAACCCAAACTGTAGTTTATTTATTTATTTTTAATTTTCAGCCCTGGCTGGTGTGGCTCAGTGGATTGAGTGCTGGCCTGCAAACCAAAGGTTAACCAGTTCGATTCCCAGTTAGGGCACATGCCTGGGTTGCGGGCCAAGTCCCTAGTTGGGGGCATGTGAGAGGCAACCACACACTGATGTTTCTCTCCCTCTCTTTCTCCCTCCCTTCCCTTCTCTCTAAAAGTAAATAAAATTAAATTTATTTCAACCTCATGTACTTTTTGTTTGGTGTCAGAGCTAACATTCTCAGTTGGTTTTTCTCTTCCCTTTTAAGCAAATTTAATACTTCTGTTCTGGAAAAATCTGTCTACCTAGTTTCAACTCATAGGAGTGAAAAAAATCTTTAAAAAAATTCATTTGAGAGAGAGAGAGTGAGAGGAAGATGGGTAGAGAGGGAGAGAGAAAGAGAAACATATCTTTGTTTTTATTTACGTATTCATTGGTTGATCTTTGTATATGCCCTGACCGGGGATCGAACCCACAACTTTGGTGTATCAGGACGCACTCAAACCAACTTAGCTATCCAGCCAGGGCCAATCTTCTGCTTCTTAGTGCCCACCCCTTTGATAAAAATACTATTTCACAGTATATGTCTGATTAATCAAATGATTAGAAAGTAGTCTATGATTATAGACTATAGCCTCTTTTATATTGATTAATTTACTAACAAACCAATTTAAATTATGCTTTTGGTGTTTAAAGCTTAGTAAGCTTAAAGTTTATTTTACAGAAGCATGATGTGAATTTCACACTGTGCACTGTTCACTCCTAGACTGGACCCTGGGGTCTTCAAACTATGCTTAGCTCCTTAGGAGAATATTGTCTATATAGTTTGGTTTGGCATCAGGTGGCACTGAGCTCAGTATCCCATGTATAACTCTTCCTGTTCTATTCTTTCAGCTTGGATTTACTTTTGGCAACCTGGTTGGAATGTATCTGGCTCAGAATTATGACGTAAGTGACCATATTTACTTCATCCATGATCCCATGTAATTGACTTGTAGTGACTTGTCTTTGTTGAAATAAGGTTTGCTCTCCAGCATAGATGGGGTCCATAGATCTGAGGGAAAAGGCCTAAAGATTGTATATTTTCTGAAGTCACAGAAGCATCTGTCCGCATTAGCACAGGAGGGCAAAATCCCATCATTTAAGCGGCCTCATGGTGATGCTGAGCGTGTTTGTTAGCCCAGAGTCATATTAGGTTCACTTCTTACAGTTCTGTGGCCTGTTATGTGACAGGTGAGAATTTAAAGATGAGTTGGATAGTCTCTCCCGGCCCCATTCCCAGGAGTAGAGACGTCTGGGTTCTTTGGAGGTGGATCTCCCTAGGGCAGCACATTCCAGGGGGCCGAGGGCACTCTGTTGGCCTCACTTTATAGATGGTGGATGAGAAAGTTGAAAACCAGGTGGCAGACTGCCCATGATCGGAGATTCTGGAAAGATAATGCTTGTTTTAAAGAGAAAAGGAAGGGAAACATGATGTTAACTTTTGATTTGTAGTGGAGCTTGTAGTGTGACAAAGGGAATTCACTCTGCCAACCTTCACGTGAGTCATGTGATCGTCTCGGCCAGGGCTTTATCCATTTGTACACATTTATTGTTTTTCTGCACAACTTTAACTTGGCACTGGATTGGGGGGCCGAGTGGGTATGTGAAAGTCAAAAGCAGGGTCTGGCTTTCAGGGAGGGAGCGTCTTCTCTCTTAACTTGTAACGTCCAAGATCCTTCCGCCACAGTTAGGAGGCTACAGCCACCAGGTCTCTTTCATAGAAAGATAAAAACTCGTGCGATAACCATTTGTATTTGGAGGAAGAGAAGTGAATGAATATTAATTAGATGCAAAATTATAATAATCTCTTTTCTCTTTCAAGATACCAAATCTGGCTAAAAAACTTGAAGAAATTAAAAAGGACTTGGATGTCAAGAAGAAACCCCCTAGTTCGTGAGGTGCGCTGCAGCCCTGCCCCCAGGAAATCCTGCCTCTGCTCTCCTCCAGGGCCGCCTCCTGTTCCGTCCGAACTAAAAGCTCGCGTCTTCCTCTCCAGTCTCAGCCTCGGCTCCACCCTGCGCTGTCTTCGAGCGCACATGGGGCCACAAGTTAAGAACTATCCTGCCTTTTCCAACATCCTCACCTCTTCCTTTCCTCCTTCCAGTCACTCGGGAGGTCCTGAGACTGGAATTATGGTGCTAGATTAGTAAACATGACCTTTAATTAGTGGTCTCTCCCTTATTCTTTGGGATTTCTACTGCCTTCGAAAAATCGACAAGTTTTGTATAGCTAATCAGACATAAATAATGCCGATTTCACAGTTTAGCAATTATATTGGGTGTTTAAACATTTGGTACTAAATTATGTTGTTTAAGGTCATTAAAATTAAAATCTAGAAGCCAGTTTCTGGTGAATTATCCATTTATTTTCTACTGTTCTCAGTATTACTGACATATATAGCTCCATAGCTGCTAATTTAACCAATAAATCCATTTGCTACTCATCACTGAGAAACTACATTCTGAGAACCCCATCAGGAACTGGGGAATTAACAAATATGTAAAATAATGGCCTTTGTCCTCAGTAGGCTTCCTAGTCTAGCATGCCTGTTTTTCCTTGGTGATGTATTTGACCTGGTTCTTTTCTCTCAAAACAGTCATACTTATTTTAAGGGATTATAGGTACATTTGACATTACATGATGGATAAGTGATGCCTTTTCACATTAAAAAATGTATTTACGTATAACTTTATAGTGATTCTCACAAGAAAACTTTTATTTTTCCTGCAATCAGAAATTATCATAATTTGTTAAATGTATATTCAATCCATTTAAAAAAATTAAACAAAAAAATGTGAATATATCATTTTTCTGAAAGTGATGCAGAATAAAGGGCTTCTCCAACCCCTAGCTCCTAGGGCAGGCACCGTCCCCAGTTTACACGTTTGAGAAAGATTCCGTGCCTAAACAAACACACATGTGCATGGGGTTTTTTACCCAAATTATAACAACTATCTATAGACTTTGTCCCCCTTTTATTTTCCCCATTCCATATCAGTATGTAAGGAGTAAGGGATCTCCTTTTTTGGCTGTATAAGATTCAATTGAATGAATATACCATAATTTATTTAATCTATTACTGATGAATAGTTAGGTTATTTCCTGTCTTTTGCTGTTACAGTGCTAACCTTGAACCTTATGTTATTATACATATCTAGGCAGGGTATTAGCTAACACCCTAAAACTGTGATTTGTCCTAAATATAAGTCGAGTCCTATTTCATTGCATGTTTTTGTTTTCGAGGGCTTGTTGGGCAGCTTCACTGATAATGCCATTTCTGAGGACATTTCAGCAGAATCAGTAAACTGGAAGATTATTTAGAAACACCTTTTTCCAGACAGTGATGATGCTGATATAACATGCAATTATAAAATGAAGTGATTCTGCTCCTCTTTGAATACATGCAGCTCTCTCATAAATGGAGATACATTTTACCCATCGTTTCATCCTGGTGTGTGAGTCAGATTAGGATCGTATTATGGTTTGGCTTCTCCCTAACAGTGTGATCGTGGGCAAACAGCTTGTTTTTCCGAAACTGTTTTTTTCTCTAAGATCTGGACATGATACCTACCTCATAGGGCTTCCATGAGAAACCATTGAGATAATGTATGTGATGCACAGTGCTTTACAAATTTGCCCAATAAATAGTAGATCTTAGTCCAAACATGCTGCTTTTGGTCAGAATATTTTGTTTCTCTATAGTCACTTTCGAAATCAGTTTATGAACCATGCACAATTCGGCATTATCCTGTGGTCATTCTCTTGGTTGGTGATGAAAATCTACAATATCCACTGTGATCTTACCACCTGGCTCACAAGATTTGATCTTAAATGACTGAATTGTTAGCAGAATGAATTACAGCCTCGGAGAATAAAGGTTTACCACCCTTGAGGGTAGTCAAACTTCTAGAAGCTCAGGTGTTCCTCATTGTCATTCAGGGTAGCATTGTTATTTGTGTTTGGTCTCCCAGAGGGTCTTCTTGGGGAGGAAGGTCACTTAGACGTTAGGAAAAGGTCTCTCTATTATACCTTGTATACAGAGCTCATTTGGAAATCAGAGCGTCCCTCAGGAGTGACACTTCACTCCACTAAGGATTATTTCTAGGAGTGGGAGCCACCCAGCTGCGCCACAGTGAGCCAGGCTGACTTGGTGGGCACTGCTCACGTCCCGTCTCGTAAGTTCTTGCAGCAGTGAAAAGGCGCTCGGGGTTCTCAGGCAAGAGCACCTTCGCTGAGGTGGAGGAGGAACTCAGAGCCAGTAGACTTGAGGGTGTAGTAGGTGGAGTGGCAGTGATTGTGATTGTGGAAGTTACGTTTTCCCTGGGTGTTTTGTAGGGACCCTGGCCTCACAAACCAATGGAATGATGGGAGGAACCACTGCAAGAAATGCTTTTTTTTTTCCCTTTTAAAATGTTTGAAAACTTCCAGCAATGGGATTTAAGAAAGCTTGTTGTCACACCGGACCGTAAGTGGAAGGTTACTCAGAACACTACTGAAGGTTACTCACATGTAAAAAATAAGGCTTCAGGGTTGATGTTGGAAACCTAATAAATTCATTGAACTTGGAAAGCTTATCCATAAACTGTAATCCTCCCAAACAAAGGGAGAGAAGAACCAAAACCACCTGATTTAAAATCATCCAAAGGGGCTATAGTTTATTTTACATACTTTAGTTACTTGGTATCTTCATGGACTTCTGATTTAGTATTTTATGCAATTCAGCAGTTACTTGCTTCTGATTTAAAGGCAGACTTTTGTTTCTTGTAACTCATTTACTAAATTTTCATTTGTGTGGCTGTAGAGTCTTGTGGTTTTCCTAGTTGTCTGTGTGGACGGGCTCATAGAGCATATGAACACATGCATGATGTTTTCGTTTCCACTAAGCAGTTCACTCCCTAGACACGCCAGTGTTTGTTTTTCTGCTGAGGTCGCCTGCATTTCAATGCTTTTTCTGTTCCTCCTCCTGAAGGAACACTGTATACCGTGCTGGAGCAAATGAGGCTGTTCTTAAACTTCCCATCTTGGACTTTGCACGTAGCATTTCCACTCCTTATTCAGATGAATGAGTTCTTTTTTCCCCTACTATGAAGGCCTTGTGGAAAGGAACAGGGTGGTGAAAGGAAAATATTTTGAGACGTTGCCTAGTCTTAATAGAGGAGTTAGTGACGTTTAGGTTTTCAAACGTTCAGTGTATACCTTTCCTAAATTTGGGTGCAACATAATTACTCACATACCAAAGATCTTGTGGATGGCATGTTTTGCTAGGCACAGGGAGACGAGAACAAGCTGGGGTTTTGTGGAAAGTGGCCAGGAGGGACACTGCCAACCCCATGTCCTGGACCTGCTTGAAGCCTTGCCTCTGCGGTGAGGCGTGAGGGGAGGAGGTGCAGTGCAGGGGCATCGTTCTGCTTGTACAGCCGCACAGTACTGGGACAGGCTGAGGTGCCGCCCAAACCGCGCAGGTGGCCGTGCTCAGCGTTCACGCGGTGAGGGCAGCCCCACAGTGAGCTCCCTGTGAACGTGGGTGTCTCCGTTCCCTCTGCCTATGAATGGTTTGAACAGCTTGCCGTACTGGGGATTCCAGTGTCCAGATACACTTTTTCCAACTTGGGCCCCACATGTGAAACCAACTACTTCATTTGGTTGGTGTCCAGCTGAAGAAAGAGGGATCTGGCCTGACATTGGAGGGAAGACTAGCAATTTTTTTATTTATTAAAAGATGGCACATGAGTCTTTGTCTCGTGTAAATGAGAAAGATTGTATACCATGTACTTCATGGGCGACTTAAAGGAAAGTTAAAGGCAACATTGACTGAACAAATTTCATATATACTTGACTTGAAAACAAGATGCAACAATAGTTTTTTCTTATTTTCACCATCTGTCAAGTGAGCTGGTATAAGATGATCATTTACAGCTTTTCTGTCTATATGTTGTTGTGGTAGAAGAAGGTAAAGATCAAATTATAATAAATTTGCAAGAAACAGGTCCACTAAGGAGAGCTGTTAATACCCACCGTGGAGTGGTTTTAGGTGACCAGGAATTGTTAGCGACTGTAATGAGCGGTCTTGTTTCGCCTGACTGTTCTGGTTTGGGCAGAGAACAGTGCTGTTCTGTAGACCGGCCAGTAGACCAGGCTGAAATAACCACCCTGTCTCAACTGGCAGGCTGGGTGCCTTCCCTCCTGAGAGCGTCTGGCAGCAGCTGCCGGGGAGAGTCTCACTGCTTTCCCTGTAGGACGAGTCAGGTTCTCAAATAGCCGAATAGCGGCCAATAATTCTAAGTCAACTTTTCTTTGTCTGTTTCATTATTTACACTCCCAGAATCTTATCGATTATCTGTGCCTTTGTCTTACTGTCTGACTCGGGGGCTTAATGTCTCAGTTCTGTCATGGGTCAGCCATTTGACAATATCCCAACAGTAGGAATAACATCCTGACTCTTCCGAACATCTAAAGCAAAATAGCTGCTGTACGTGCCTAATTCTGGGATTTTATTTGGGCTCATGAGGTCACCGCTTTTATAAGTGGTCAAATAATTTGGCCTAAGCTTGTTGACAGGGCAGAAACAGTAATGTTCCTGGTTAAGCCTGGTCAATCATATGCTGTGGTCAGAGCACAAGTAAAATTTGACAATTCACAGATACTTGATAAACCAACAGCGACTTCATTGATCAATTATTGTGGGAAAATGGCACATGCTAAGATGGCACCTGTTTTAAAATAAACTAAAACAATGTAATAATTACGGGGCACTCCTTTTCCCATAAGGTAGCTTTAGCAAGTAACTGGTGGTAGAAATCAGAAATACACAATGTCAGGAAACCAGAGGGATAGGGAGCTACAAGGGGGGACCCCCAAACCCCCCTGGAAATATCCTCTGGAGGGCAGGCGCCTTGGAGTACAGGCTTCCCCCTCTGGATGAGTGCTCTAGGAACCTGTCTGTATCAGTGTACCACTGGTGTGAGAGGCTGCATTTGGCTTCAGTGAATTTTTTTGGAAGACTCAACATGTTTGCCCATTTCATGATGGGTGGTTTACGAGCACACCTGCCCACACTGTGCTGAGTGTTCAGTTTTCAACTAAAAATGGCATGACTCTGTGCCCTACCTTCCCTACTCACCCTGTCTTACCCTGAGCTACCTTTTTGTTTCCCTGGATGAAAAAAGCCCTCAGAAGAAATGTTTTTGCCGATGTGGAAGAGGTGAAACAAAATGGCAGAAGCACTAAAAGGCATCAAAACCAATGAGTTCAGAAACTATTTTGAGCAGTGGAAAAAGTCTTGATGGGTGTATTGCATCAAATGGAGAGTATTGTACTTTGAAGGTGACTGAAGTTTAAATATAAGAATAAATACACAATTTTTTATAAATCATGGTTTTTGGGGGGTCCCCGTTTGTATATCCAGTCATATAGCAAGGACAACCATCCTGGAGAAAATGGCAGGGTTTTCAGGAAGAAGAAGGAGGCTTTGATTTTTAAAGTGATTTTTCTCAAGGGAAACATTTATTGAACAGTTACAGTTGACTATATTGTATAAGTTTTTGGGGACTCTCAGAGACATAAGACATCTCCTCTCCCCTCAAAGGGCTTGTCAACATGTAGATAGTGATGGATGGGTTTGGCCCTTTCTGTACTTGTCCCCTCAGGAATGAACTGCTCATTACATCCGGAAGAAAGCCATCAGTAGTACTGTGGTCTTCATTATAGTTTTAATATGACAGGTATGAACATTTTTCCTCCCTCCCAACACTGAACCAACACAGGGGTATTGATGGTTCGTGGTGAGTGAAGAGATGTTAATCACGACGTGTCTTCTTTCTCTACTTCCTTTTCCTTTGACAGAGAGAAGAACAGCACCAGCCTTTTTTCAAAAGGGGAACACTATTTCTTTATAGGAATTTGGTGTCGAGGTAAAGAGAAGCCATTGAAGAGAGATGCTTAAAAGGGAATCAGAGTAGTGATCAAAGAGTTCTGACCGCCACAGAGGACTTACTAAGCATTGGCTTTCCGTGGCGAGAACTGAGGACAGAAACACTTAAGAGAAAGGAGCTGCTGTAAGCTCTCAAGTTCTAGGTGAGAGTGTCTTACAGAAGAGATGTCACTGGTCTCACTATCTGTGCGTAGGCAAGATGGCTTGGAATTCCTTCAACTCCTATGAAGGGATTAAGAAATTGAGTGACATCACACCTAGTGAGGCCAGCCAGCGTGGGAGGCTCAGCCTGCGAGGGGCGAGGGACGGGGGCTTCGGCAGGCTCTCTCCTCCTCCTGCCTTCCAAAAGGGTTGCTAGCAGAGATTAGAGGCAGAGAAGTGAGGAAGTAGTAGGTTTTCTTGAGCTCTGGTAGGTGTGGGAGGCGGCCCGCACAGCACTTGAGGTGGCAGATGGCGGGATCTCCTGGTGGGGGATGGGTGCTCCAGGCGTTTTCTTGGCCTGGGTGTCGGTCAGGTTCTGCTGGGTGCTGGCAGCTCCCTTGGCTGGCCGTTAGGCCTGATCAGTGATGTTACTGACCTCAGCCCAGGCTGGAAAAGTGTCCAGGTCGAAGAGGCTAACTCCCCATGTATTGATAGCCACCGTCACTATCACCAGGCCAATGACATTGACCCCCAAGCCGGCTTTCACCTGCAGGACACAGACCAGCACACCCTCACCACTGAGCAGGCAGCAGCCCAGAACCCTGAATGCCCCCCAATATGTCCCGCCCGACCACAGCCCACTCGCTGGACCTGCTTTGTTCCCGACGCTACCCGGGGTGCGCTGTTGTGCAGGGTGGCACAGGCTGGGGGAGGCCGGGAGGGGAGGGGGAGGGGAGCCTCGGGCTGGGAGGAGGGTGTTAGGAGCCTCCCCACCTGTAACACCCTCATCGTCAAGAGGAGGCTCCGAAGGTAAATGCTCAGACACCAGAGATGCCCATGTTGAGAGCTGCACTAAGAAAGGATCCTGCAGCTACATTGTGGGGGAATGTGTTACAATTACCCAGGCCTCTTTAAGGCAGGAACCTCTCAGAGCCTTTAATGTGCTGACAGGTACGGGGGACTGGTAGGGGGGACTGTTCTATGGAACCGTTGCCACTGTTACCCTTTATTTTTCTCTCTCAAGGAACAGCCTGTGGAAGTCGGATGTCTCGGGTTCCCCTGGGGGAGCGGGTCAGCTGCGTCTGCTCAGCCCTTCCATGGGACGGTGACACAGGCGTGCTAGCTTTGCCTTCTTCTGATTGAATGTCACCTCAGTGACCGACCCCTTCCCTTTCTGCCACAGCGTTGGCACTCACAGACGAGGGGGCTGTGAGGCATGACGGGTGGCACAGCCGGGGCCGAATGGGAAAATGTACAGTACGGCTCGCTGGCACCCTACCAGGGCGTAACCAAGCACAGCGTGTGGCCACAACAAGCCCGTGAGCGGGCGTAAGCCTGGGAAAGCTGCAAGGGGAAACAGAATGCCAGGCGGCTGCTGCAAGCACATGAGTGGGCATGTCCCCTCCCTGCTTTCTGGCCCCCTGGGCCTTGTGAGGTGGAGAACCACGCCTGTTTCCTAGCAGATGAGAGGGGACAGGTTGTAAAGGAGCTCCACAGAGGTCATTTAGAGCTGAAGGGGACCACGTGGAGCATTCTAGTGTGCAGGTAAGGAAATTGAAGACTCAAGTCAGTGCCCAGCTGCGAACAGAACCGAGGACTGGCCCACTTCCTGTCATCCGGTGTTTTTGATAGCTCCTGCTTCTGATCATTTGATTCCAGGGTAGAAGGCTGGGGTGAACGGCGGGGCGCACAGCGGGCGGTGCAGGGGGACAGTTGGGGCAGAGCTCAGGCTGAGACTGAGGGGATAGGGGTGGCCATGACCTCCCTGAAGTATGAGTGACCTGGGCGAGCAGTTTGAACGGTAGATGGATCTGAATATCTGCTACCAGCGTGAAGCTCTTTCTTTCCTCCATGTGCTAGTTAACAGGGCTGCTGGGAAGGAGTTCGGGCTCCAGTGAACAAAACGTTTGAGACCCTCCGCAAAGCTGAATGGACCCTATTTCAGACAGTCAGGCCCCAGTCATCTGTTTCAGGTTTTTTCATCCTACTCCCCCTCCCCCAAGCCCCCATCAGCCCCGGACAGTAAATGGCCCAGCAGTGAGTGTGGATGGAGGAGTGGGAGGCAGACACGCCCGATTCTAAAACCAGCCGCAGACTGTCTCCTGGCAGCCACTGCGCCTGCGCCCAGCTCAGAACTAAGACATGAGCTGTGGATGCTTCATTTTGCTGCTGTTGCTTCAGGGATTTCTTGCCTGGGGGAGAGTTCCACTAACGGATCCTGTTCTCACAAAAGACCTTTCACTTTAGGTTCATACAGTTTCTCAAACTTCACCTGCTAGGAATAAGCCAGCTTTTCGAATGAATAGCCCACCGGCCCAATGAATAAATGGAAGCAAAGACCAGAAGCTCACACCTTCTGGAACGGGGCGACTTCCTGGGTCGGCTCCAGCTTCCTCTGTCCGTGGTCCCACTCACTCCCAATCAAGGCCTGAGGAGAGCCCATTATCGCCCTTCTCGGTGCTTAGGGACCCACCCCAAACCTTTTCACCAGCACCCTTCTTTCTCCCACACTAGACTGAGTGCCGGGCTGTGGTGCCGGTCATCCCCGTCCTCCCGGCAGGAGGAGGGCACCCGGCACTCACCATGTCCTTGATCTGGCAGTGCCCGTAGCTGAAGACGATGGCGTTGGGGGGGTTGCCCACAGGCAGCATCACTGCAAAGGAGATGCACATGGTGACTGGGATCAGGGTGTAGAGCGGATTAATGTGCAGCGTTTCGGACTGGAAGGAGAGAATTCAAAGAAGCGTTAGTCTGGACAGTAGACTGGCATTTCCTGGGCTTAGCATCACAGATGGGCTTTCAACAGTGGCTTGGTGCTGGCCAGCCTTGGCTGGACACCTTGTGCTGGGGGCGGTTAAATCACTGCTCCCAGGGGCACGCCAACGTGCTCACGCTCCTCACTCCCCGCGGAAACGCAGGCTCTGAGTTGCTCCTAGGAGGAATGTTTCCTTTCTTGGTGCTGGTCTAAGGAAGTGGTTTCTCAGTTTTATTCTTTAGCTGAGATTCTTTCTTCAAACACAAATCTCATGAAAAAGCTGCTTTGATTGAAGTAGAGATCCCTTGCTCTTGGGGTACAGAGCCAAAGGGGCCTTTTTTCAGGGTAAGCTGCTTGCTCTATATCAGTGGCTCTCAACCTTCCTAATGCCACGACCCTTTAATACAGTTCCTCATGTCGTGGTGACTCCCAACCATAAAATTATTTTCATTGCTACTTCATAACTGTAATTTTGCTACTGTTATGAATCGTAATGTAAATATCTGATGTGCAGGATGTATTTCCATTGTTACAAATTGAACATAATTAAAGCATAGTGATTAATCACAAAAACAATATGCAATCATATATGTGTTTTCCGATGGTCTTAGGCGACCCCTGTGAAGGGGTCGTTCGACCCCCAAAGGGGTCGCGACCCACAGGTTGAGAACCGCTGCTTTATATGGATGTGAACCCATCAGCTGGACCTCCGTGTGGCCAAGTTTTAACTAAGCGCACTCCCGTGCTCGCAGTAACGAGATGCTGGGAGCCGGGGGTTGGAGGGAGGCACCTGATTAATGAGCAGAGTCTGGGGTTAGAGAGAGCAGGGGGGTGTTGTGTTGTTGGGGACGGGGAGGAGCCTTCATTCCATAGGTTCCACCTCACAGAATGGACGGACTGTGGTGCATTACCTTGGGGCCGCTTAGCCAGGCTGAGATCTGGCCGCTGCTCCCCTGCCCTATTCTGTTAATGACACATCGTTCTGAGGCCATGAAAGGGGGCTGGCCTTGCTCCCGCCTCTCAGAACCTCTGGGCACTGGAAGTGGGTGGAAGTGGTGGGAGAGCTGTGGTCTTTGTCCTTGTCGCTGCATGTCCTTTTGGGAGCATTTTGTCTCCATTTTCTGGAGTTACTTCTCTGGCCCTGCTATCAGGTCTTATCTCAGGAGAGGGGGGCTGATGATGATGGTGGGGAATCGGAATCCTACAGCTGTAAGGTTTCCACTCCAAGCTCCTCCCCAAACAAATCCTAGCCTTTTGCGAAAGGGTTTCTAGAACACTTGCTTGCTTTAGTAATTTATCTATTGGCTTATCAGTTGCTATTTGAAAAACCTGATTTTTCAAACTGTGGTTTGAACATCAATGAGCGAAGGCTGTGAAAAGGACCAGAGTAGGGAGGACAGCCAAGGAAGCTGCTCCCTGGCCCCCGCCTGCCACTGCACACCCCTGAGTCACCCGCCGGGACCCCCGTGAGCCCTGCTGTACTCACCAGGCTGCACAGGATGGGCAGGAAGATGGTGATGGTGGCCGGGTTGCTCACAAACTCTGTGACAATGGACACCAGGATGCATGCCAGCAGGGTGACTGCCCATGGTGGGAGGCTGCTCAGGGACAACATCTGCTGCCCAATCCACGTGGAGAGGCCAGAGCTCTGCAGGCCAAGGGATAGTTAGCAGAAAGGAGGAAAGGCACATTCCCAGGGGAACTCAGCCTCCAGGAGGTCAGGGGTGTTGGGGGGCTGAGGAACCACAGGAGTCCTCCGATTTGCCTCCCTCCCTATTTTCAGGCAGACCGGACCCAGCAGCCCTCCTGATGTTTACGATTAGATCATTTTTGTAGCCCAGAAATTCTTTCTTATGATTGTACAACATTCAGTCTTAGGGCATCCCGGTCAGTTGCTGTCATGGGAGGGGACAGCCATGCACCCTAATCGCCTTGATTCTTCTTAGGACTTTGCCACGATGGCCTGGCAGGGGCTGCAGGTCTTTGGGGCGGTGAGCTCTTCAACTTCAATCTCATTACTCTTGCTCCAGCTTCTGCCACCCTCACTGTCTGCATCCGGTCAACAGTGCCCTCTACACAGACTGCCACGTGTAATCCTGCTTTCGGAATATTTCTTTCTTCCCCCAAGAGAGGGAAAAACTGTGAACCTCTTTGGATAGTAACCTTTCCTGTGTTTTGAGGGGGAGTGAGCAGACAGAGCTGGATATTAGGAGTTTAACTTGAGTAATGAAGAGGGGAAGGGTTACTAGTCTGTCTGCATTTAGTGTCCTGAGCTGAAGCCCGCTGTAGGTTCAGGTCCCATCATGACTAACATCGGGTCTACAACATGCCTGTGCTTACTGACGACACCAGGCATGAAAGCCTGTTGCCACTCTTGAACCTTCTCCATTAGCAACGTTTATACACAGCCACTCCAAAAGATGAATCTTCCCACTTGGAATGATTCATTGGGGTGGAAGCTGTTCATCTGGCAATGGTGAGGGCTCTAGCCCCTTCTCTAAAAAATGAAGAGCCCTGTTTAGTTTTTGTGCTAAAAAAAACAAAAAACCCAGGTTGCCTTAGGCAACCTCCTGCCCTCCTCCCTCCTCTCCCCTCTGTGGTTGATATGCTCTAATTTTTTCGATTTACCCGAGAGACTGCAAATGCAGTAAAGAAATGAGCAGGGTGAGACATTTTATGGTTCCTCAAGCTCTATTCATGTTTCACAATGAAAGACGGCCTCTCTATATTGTCAGGAGGCTACTTTTTCTCCTCTTCTCCAGATCATCAAAAGCTCATTTGATCTCCACGCCTCCTGGGAGCTCACAGACAGCTGATGACCAGGGCCTTCAGAATTCTGTCTGTTGTAGCCACCTCTAACCTGGGAGGACTTTTCTATCCTCCCCCCTCCACCCCCCGCAACTGACTGAGTGCTGCAAATCCAATCTGTGGGGAGGACCTCATTTCATGGTGGGTACAGAGCCTCCAGGCCTCCAGGAACTCTGCCGTTGTTAACTCTTGTAGCACAGTAAACCCTGATCACTGGACAGAGACAGGGGAGGGGGAGCAGTTTGCTGCGTGGAAACCATATATTTTTTATAAAGAAATGGAGTTTTACTTATCCCAACAGCACTTGTTAAGTAAAGTGAAATAACTTAATGGCGGTTATTTTTCCCCAGGACTATTTTATACTATAATTTGAGATAAATTGATAAACTAGACTGCAAAGTTAGGAAAACAAAACACAACAAAGGAAGTCTTAATTGTTCAAATCCTTGGTATGGAAACATTTTGGATTGGATTTTCTTCACTAATGTCAAGACCGAAATGATTTCAAACTCAGTAGGAATCCCATCTATGGTACCTGAATTATATTATTAAAATTAGCAAGTTGGGGTTTTATAGAAACATTAACTCTACTATCTGTCATACATGCCCAGTTTTAGTTAAACAGAAGAAGATCTTGCCAGGCTGGGCTCAGAGGCCAAAACTAACCACTGAAATTCAATAAAGATGAATACGATATCCTGAACTTGGAATTAGAAGTGTGGACAGCATATATACAGAACTGGCTGGAGGATTTGAAGCTTAATAGTGGCTAAGAATAAAAAGAAGAAAGAGTTGAGTTGACTGCAATTCCAACATAAATGTTGACGTGAGAGCCAAAGAAAAATCTTACAAAATCTTCCGTACAAATACAGGATGGTGCTGGGATCACACCTGGGGGGGGGGGGGCTTCAGTAATATAACTGCTTTAGCCTCACTGCCTCTGGGCCATGTTGGAAGAAGGCCAAGGGCAAACGACTGAGTCCTGAGAAGAGGACCAGCATGATAAGGAGCCACTACTTCTATGATAGTTAAAGGGACAAAGGAATTCTAGTTGGAAAAAAAATGATCTAGGAGGATTAATACTTATTATTTTACTAGTTGTCACACAGAGGAGGTTTCCAGAGAACAGAGCCAGAAGACCTGAGCTGAAAGCAGGCAACAGCTGTGCTTTGTTCCCGGCTCAAGGCGTGCCCTGTAGGTGTACAAGCCAGGGGTGTCTGGGAAAGAAACCTCACATTGGGTGGGAGGCGGGACTTGGTGTAAGTGCAGGATCCTGGGACATATTAATGATGCAGAGAGCAGTGGCCCACAAGTTTAGAACGGGACAATGTGTTCAGAGAGGCTGCAGGGAGAACTGGTGTGAACCTTAGCCTGATTCACTCTTAAGGTCGTTTTCTATTTTAGGAAGGGCTAGCACTTTAGGAAATTCAACTATTTCCCACCAGCCCCCTTTAAAAGATCTCATCCCCAATCCTCCCAATCAGGAAATCAGGGGGCATTTGCATCAGCTTTGGCATATCTTCTCCAAAGGGGCTCAGAATACGCCTACAGACTGACTGAGGGATGAGTTGCTGTGTGTCATTGGGGGGGAGGGGGCATCTCTGGGCCGTTACAGACATATCTCCTGTCACCACTGTCAACTCTGCAGAAGGAGATGGCTACAATATCCGGTACACCTTTTGCTGTGACAGTGCGGGCCCATCCATGAGGTGTGAGTGCCGTGTGCCCTGACCCCGTGGCACAGCTGATCTGTCACTGGGCCCAGCAGCACTAGCCTAGAAGCTCGGGGAGTACAGCATATCTTCCTGGCTGTACTGCTGCCCTTCCCAGTGCCTTGGAAGGGAACATTCATCTCTCCCTCAGCTCCTTTGAATCCTTCCGCCCAGAACCGCAATGATTCAGTCGGTAAAGTAGCTGGAGAAATATTTTGTCAAGTATGTGCAGAATTCAAGAGCTACCTTGCTGCCAGAAGCCAGAGCGTAGCCTCCTCCCACCAGGATGACAATCTCCCAGGGCATGGTCTTCTGGAAGTCCTTCCACGTGATGATGGGCTCCATCCTCGGCGAGGGCTCCCGATCCTCCCCTGGGTCACAGGGAGACAGGGGGGTAGAGCCAGGTGAACCCTCACGGGTGTGCTTTGTGGAGACAGGGGCCGAACTAAGGACCCGGGTGGTCTGGGAGGGTGCTCTGCTATATCTGGGCGGAGTCAGAGGGCCTTGGTCACGCTCCTTCTGAAAATCCTGACTTGGGTGTTCGTTGACTAGAGCCAGCCCCAACTTCTCCCCTCAAACTCTCTCACCGTCCTTCTTTTTCCTAAAGCAAGGCTTCTTGGCTGGAATCAGGAAGAGGAGGAAGCCAAGGAAGACGGAGACGGTGGCATCGGTGCGGTAGCCTTTCCTGGCAAAGAGACAGGCAAGCTGGACGGGAGGGTCAGGATGCCCCGGGGCAACATGATACCTGGGGACCTCTGTCTGAACACAAGGCCTCTTTGTAAGGCAGACTAGAGGGGACGTCACCCTTCTCGCTGCCAGCTGTGTGGGCTCTGCAGTGGTGGATTTAATGGGCAGTGGTTAATGTCTGCAGGCAGAGCCTGGCTAGGGTGGACGAGTCAGTGGGAATTTGTAGGCCCGAGCACTGGGGCGAGTCCTAGAAGGATCACTGTGATGAGGAGTTGCCTAGATGAAGGAGAATGGAGAAGGGTGGGCCCTCTTTCCAGTGGGGGTCACACCTCCCTGTGTGGGGAGAGCTTGAGGCCCGTGGACCTGGCCTCAGGGGAAGATGCGGGGCCGGGACAGGAGCCTCCATCTGCCTTGCCCTCCATAGGCCTCGGCCGCTCCATGGCCATAGTCTCTTCACAGTTGGTACGTTACTTGATGGACATGTCCCCCTTTAACTCATGGCACCCTATGTATGAGACAGCTGAGGTCCCAAGAATGTAAGTCACAAGACCAAGTTCACAGAGCTGGGTAAGCTGGGTCCCTGCCCGGGACTCGGACTCCACAGACTGTCTCTCCGTCCTGACTGCACCCTGCAGCCCTGCTGAAAGAGGGGACTTTCACGGGAACAAAGTGTCTTCCTGGCTTCACGTCTGTCCCTGAGAGTCTAGAAGGGGCGCCTGTCAAAGCTGCCTGGGGAGTTCACATGACGAGGTTGTTCTTAAGGAGGGGGCGCTACCACTTACTTTTCAAAGAAAGAATCCCAGCCGGGGACAAAGCCAGGCTCCCGGGTGAACCACAGCACGGTCATCAGGATGAAGAAGAATCCAGTCACCATTTCAGGGTAGCTACGGAATAAAACAGGGCAGTTCCTGGCAGCGGTGTCACCTGCTCTGTGACGCTTCTGTGCTCAGAGCTCCAGCGCTGGGGGCAGGAAGCCCGGTTAGTGCTCAGCCGCTCTGCACGCTGGAGTGCAGTGGGAAGAGGGCGGGACGAGGCCAGAAACATTAACCACGTTCACCAGGGGCGTCTAGGTGGAGGGGGAAGGATAACACAGCACCCCACGTTTACAAGATAATTTCAGATACAGCCTGCAGACACCATTGGTCCGAGTAGCAATCGCCACAACCTTTTTGAGGCAACCTGACCCATAAACCTCAGGAACCTTCAATTCGGTCATTCCTTTTCTCTAAGAAAATAACCAGAAATGCACATCAAAGCATTATCTATTTAAACACATTTAAAAAGGGAAACAACCTACTTATGCAATGATATTTCATGGCCTTGAATACATTTAGGTATAGCTGTTTGTTACAGTGAGATGCATCTAATAATGGTGCTTCCACAGCAGAGCTAACCACGTGGGCACACATGAAGTCTAATGCTAAATGAAACAAGCAAGCTGTAAAACTCTTCGGTATGGACTGAATTTTACTAAAAGTTTGCAGAATTTTGCTCATACACATAAAAAAATCAGGGAAGAAACAGTACATCATGTTAACGGTTGTTAACGGTTAACACTGGGGTGCTGGGAATACAAGTCAGTTTTAACTCCTTTATATTTTTCTGTATTTTCAAAGTGTTCTATAATGAACATGTACTCCTTTTATAAATTTAAGATAGAAAAAAATACAGTTTAAATCTGAATCCTTTCACCCAAAGTTGACCATGCCGATTGCCATAGGAGGAGAAACAGCAGGGAACAGGACCTAAGGTCACTGTGGGAAAGCTGGTAGGAATGGCTCAAAAACAGCTTAAATGTAAAATAAGTGAATAAATAAGTAAATAGAATCAAACAGTAAGAAAGGAAGGAAGGAAGGAAGGAAGGAAGAAAGAGAGAGAGAGAGAGAGAGAGAGAGAGAGAGAAAGAAAGAAGGAAGGAAATGGCCGAGGGTTGGTGACAGAATTCTTTCACACTCTATCTTCAGTCCGTATTTGATGCTGCCTGTGACTCTAAATTCAGTACAAAGTCGCCAGCTCCCTGGGAGTGGCCGCTGGACCTGCGGTGGCCCATCCTGAGCAATGTGGGAAGGCCTGACTTGAAAGAATTCAGCCGGGAGAGTGGCTGAGCTGTCCTGGCTTGTGCTTTGTCCTCGGGCGGCAGGTCTGTGACACTCCACCCCCATGCCTCAGCCATACCTTAGATCAGAATATAGTGAAGGGGAAGGGCGGCCACCTGGGAGCCCAGCCAGCCAGACTGTGGCAGTAAATAGCATCTCTAAATGCCTGGGCTGTAGTTGTGGGAGCTCCCCCAGCTCCAGGGAACGTCGGGAACAAGGCTGCCCTGTGCTGGCTGCCTGGGCCGTGCTTTCTCTCCCGGAGGAAGAGAAAGAACGTGAATGGTTGATTCTCACCTAATGGCTCCCAGCTTTTCATATTCCTCTCGGATCCTCTTCTCTGACAGCTCTTCCCTTGAGGTCTTATTCTTCTTGCTCAGAGAGCATGTCTCTTTAAAACTGAGAGGGGAGAGTGAGCAAAGGAATAAAGAAGCACAGGAGACCGAGTAATAAGCAAATGCTAAATAAACCACTGGCTTGCTCTGGACACTCCTCCCCGCTCACACTCCCTGCTTGCTGCCCCCTCCCCGCATCATATGACTTTTATTTGTCAAGTTACACAGCCTCTCATTAACTTTCTTCCTTAGCCTTTGGGTTCTCCACCTACTATTTAATCAATGTGAAGTTACGCGTTACGGATTTATGCAGGTGTATTTATGTGAGGTTGCTTCTATATACTTGTGTGTTACACACATAAACGTGTGTGTTTGTCTGTCTGCAGTGTTGGTTTTCTATCTGTGACACAGGAGGCATACAAGTATTCAGCTATCATTGATTTGACAAGAGCCTCTGAGTCATAAAATAAATGTCAGCTCAGAGAACATTCCCTGATTGATGGAAACATTAAGTTCCATGGACTAATAGCAAAACTTCATACATAATGTATCTTCCCTTTATGTATCTGAAGCCGGTCAAATTTGTAATAGACTACTGGCTGTGAAGAATAGGCTTGCCAAGCAGATTAATGTATGAAATAACATTCACAGAGAAACGTCCAACTTGTTATTTTGAGGGAAATGAGCATGTTCCATACAACTACTCAATATAAATCATTCGCGTCTAAGGCAACTTCTACTCGGGATCTTATTTCTTTAGTGGTTAGTTGATATTACTCTATATGCTTTGAGAACAAAGGAACTACATTAAACACTTTTCAAGTCAGATTCTTTGTAAACCAACAGTTGCTCCCACCCGTTAGTGGTCACTAAGAACGCTGCATGGTAGAGCTCTTACTGAAGTGCAGAGCGCCCGTATGTTTTGAGCGTCGAGAACAGACCACGCCTGAGTTGCCACCTAGTCCACTGTAGTCTCCTAGGGGCATCCCCTGCGGTTCCCTGGCAGCTCCCCCTCAACCGGTGCCCTCCAGGGCTTGCGCTGCGACCCTGGGTGAACAGCAGAGCCCCTGGCTGGCTGGCAGGGCCCTGGGACTCACTTGCAGCCCAGAAACAACCAGTGCATCCAGAACCAGCTGACCACCAGCATGATGAGGGAGATGGGGAAGCTGAAGAGGAACCAGGTGCCAAAGTTGACCACCTCGGCGGCTGGATAGTGGCTGGAGGGGAAAGAACGAGGTCGGCAATTAGAAGAGGCGGGTTTCCATGTGGATTTTGGGGGGTAATAAGCTAAGGGCTCCTTAAGAAGACAGATGGCAGAACTGACACAGAGGTAATGATAACAATATGGGACCCATGAGCTGGAACTCACTTACTGGACAGTTGCGAGTGTATGCAGCCCCGCCAGGAGTTATGAAGTAGGCTAGACAAGGCCCCAAAGCAGCCAAAATTGGTGTCACCGAAGTGTATATACTTTGCATCCAGGAGAATTGCTCAGGAGCTATTTGCTCTTAATTTTCATAAAGATTCTGATAAGTCTACTTATCTGGTTTCCAAGACAACTGAGCATGGAGAGGGCAGCCTGGTATACATTAGGAGGTTTGATTCTGGGACACAAAGCATCAATTCTAGACAACTTTGGACTCCAGAGCCTCATGGAGATCCCAGGTGTTAACTGTGCCCAATGGAGGAGTGAGAGTTGGAACCTCCAAATCCTTTATTAGCGCTATATCTACTGCTGTCTCAGAATGCCAAGGAGGCCACCCGGGACTCTTCATTCATTGCGGGTTGGAGCCATGCTGTTCCCTGGGAAGCCAGGATGGACCACACGTGAGCCCTGACGCCGGCCTAGCAACGCTTCCGTTTCTTTACCCTTGGGCCCTTTGTGCTGGGGCTGGGCCTAGAGCGCCTCTAAGGTGGGAGCAGGCTGCGCCCCTCTTTTCCTCTAGACACTGCATGGGGAAAGAGAAGGGCCAAGCGCAGGCTCCCCAGGGAGAATGCAATGGAAGCACAGGATGTAAGAATGTTTCATGTCCTCTGTCATCACAGGGACATCCACTCTTTCGCAGTGTGGCCTGGTCATCAACCTACCTGTTCTCATCTCTGTGTGCCTCTCAGAGAAGTTATGCCAGCCTGTGCCTTCCCTAAAGGCTGGCGTGGGTCACTGATCCTGGGCGTTGGGATGAAGGGCTTTTGGATCTAGATATAAGCCATTCAGAGGCTCCCTGCCTTGGGCTATCAGGCATTAAGTCTGTTGCATCATTTCTTCTCTGCACCCAGAAGCCTAGGTCCTGGACCCAGGAAAAGGAATGGACTTTTACAATAGATTAAATAGAATTTCATGGATAAATAAAAGAGCCTAATACTGTTTATAGCATTTAAAAAAGTGAGAATACGTATCCTGAGTGGAACAACTAATTTGTAAGGGTTTGAAATGAATTCTGGGGGTGGGCTGTTCACCAATGCCAAGAAAACACAGTGGCACTTTCAGACCAGTGGGGACCCAGGGAGCCCACCCTCCTGTCATAGAATCCCCATTGTCCAGGTAAGCCACAGTCATGACTAAATGTACCATCCACCACCATAGAAGTAGACCAAGGGAATACGTATTGGCCCAACCACAAAATGAAGCAGAAATTGAAGAGCAAAAACTCAGAGCCTGGACCGAGTAACAGTGAGTAAGGGGTCCGTGAAGCTCAGATCCTGAGGCATTGGCTCTTCAACGTTCATCGGCCCTTCCTCCTCCCTCCCTCCCCTTTTCCTTTCTTCTTTTCTTCCCCTGTCTGCTAAAATGAAAGACGGGTTTCTCCTCTTGTCCGTGATCAATTTCTTCACTCTGGGTCCCATCCCTTCTTGTGACTTATCTGTGTCACAAGTGACATCACTCTGTCAATTATCCCCTCCCCTCCAACCTTTAATTTTCCTCTCACCTGGATCTTTCCTATCAGCTCTCAAATGTCTTCCACCTTAAAAGCTTGTTCTTGACCCAACTTCACTCTCCCTGTATTGTCATCCCATGTCTCCTCCCTTCACCCCATGTCTCACCTCCTCGAACTCCCCAACTCCCCAAAATTTGGCTTCTTTTCCAATCACTTGACCAAATTGCTCTTGCCTAGATCACCAGTAACCTCCATGGCACCAAATCAGATGGATTCAGTTTCCTCCTTATTTTGCATGATCTCTCAGGAAACTTTAAAATACGGACCGCTCCTTCCTCCTTGAAACACTTTCTCCCCTTGGGTAGAATGACACCAGATCTTCCTCTTCCTTGTCTGATCCCGTTTTATTCTCTTATCTGTAGTCGAGTTTAAATGCTCAAGCTTCCTATCATATCTGTGCCCTCTGCTCTCCTTACTCTGCATGTTCCCCCTGAGAAATCTCTCTCCTTCACTCTGATGGCTCCAGTTCCCGCATGCATACCACCAGGGCCAACTACCATCTGATCTGGGTACTCAGTACGAATTCAAATGTCGGGCCCCTCATTCAAATATTATTAAAAATGTCCAGCCCTGGCTGGTGTGGTTCAGTTGGTTGGAGCATTGCTTTGCACACTGAAAGGTTGCAGGTTCGATTCTCAATCAGGTCATATGCCTAGGCTGTGTGTTTGGTCCCTGGATGGGGCACTTACGGGAGGCAACCGATCAATGTTTCTTGCTCACATCAATGCACACCCGTGCAGTGAACTGCACCGGCCACAATAAATCCACGCCTTCAGCCTAAAAACTCCTCCTGAGGCTCAGAGCTGTTTGTTCTAACTGGACAGCTCAATTTCTGCAACATTTCCTCATCTTTCCCTTCAGGTAGGTTGAGGACAACTCTGTTCCGCATGGCTGAAGCCACCAGACCGGAATTTTGACTTGGCCTTTCCCCATCGGGTCTACCTGTGAATGTCTCTCAGATCTGCAATTGTGCTCTCCTGTCACTGTCACCCAGGCCACCACCGGGTGTCTCCTGGGCAGCATCCTGAGTTTCTCCCTGCAGCCCGCTTTCTCCTTTCCCATCCATTCCAGCCCCTCCTTTTAAAATCCAAAATGAACTTTCAAAACTATAAATCTCATCACCTCACTCCAAGCCTGACATCCTTCAAAGGCTTCTTATGGCCTTTTGAATGAAGGTTCCTTAGAGTAGGGGTCCCCAACCCCCGGGGCCGTGGACGTATAGTGGCCCGTGGCTTGTTAGGAACCAGGCTGCACAGCACGGGGTGAGCAGCTAGCAAAGCCATTACAGCCTGAGCTCCGCCTCTTGTCTCCTGCCCCATCCATGACAAAACTGTCTGCCACCAAGGCAGTCCCTGGTTCCAAAAAGGTTGGGGGCCGCTGCCTTAGAGAGCCTGGCCAGGTCCTCTGTGGTCCTCCTGTGCCCCTCCCGCTTCCTCTCGCCCTCTCTCATTTTCTTCTGCGCGTTCTGCCCTCTCTCTCTGAGCCCGCCTACGTACTGTTGGCTTTGGCTGGAGACTCTCCCTTCATTTGGTCTTACTCCAGCTCATGCGTCAGGGCTCTGACTTCCGCTGTTGCCTCTTTGGGGAGGCACTGAGATGGGGTGGCCTCCCCCAGCGGGGCTCTCCCGGCAGAATCCTGCCCTTCTCCAGTCGCACTGAACTGTAATGACTTGATCATCTCTTTCCCCTCTTGGTACAAAAACTGTTCTAGTCCCCTTTTCTGCTGTATTTTAGCACCTCGTCACGTTCCTGACACATGGTGGCTGGTTAGTAGATCCTTGTTGGCCAAGTGAGTGACTTACTTGTTGAAGTGTTCCAAGAAAATGAGGCTGGTGGAGGTGCCAATGATGGTGGTCAGGCCTCCAATGGTGGCGGCGTAAGATGTGCTCAGAGACAGGCACTTGCAGATCATCTGGTCGTGGTGGGACTTGTACTTTCTTTTGAGTTCCTGGTTCCTGGGGCCGCGTGTCAGCACTGGTGGCTTTTCCTACCAAAGGAACATCAGTGAATCTCTCCAACCCAGCTCGGGCTGTCCAGCATGAAGCATGAAAAACAGGGGCACCGTGGTGTGGTGGAAAAGGCTTTGAACTTGCATGTCAGAGAGACCAATCCCAATGTCAGGTCTACCATTTCCCACCCTGGCGGTCCTCCTGAATCGCACTTTCTCCTGTAAAATGGGGAAAATCCTATTTTCTCTGCCAAGTGGTTGTGAGGAATAGATGAAGATGTATGTATGTATGTGGCACTTAGAATACTTCCTGGCACTTAACAAATGATAAGCTACTGTTATTTTTGTTGTTATTAATGTTATTATTAATAGTAACAGCATGTCCTGTCTGTTACTTGACCTCCATTAAAACTGGTTGCCCTCCCCTCTGTGTCTGAAGATGGTTGAGCTGTGTGCAGTGGGAATGGCAGTCCTGATGGACAGATGACTAAAAAATAAGCCTTGGATTACAAAAGGACTCTAGCTCTCATTGGGCAGAGGTCGAAATGTGTGCCTGCGTCCGCCTTTCCTTCCTCCCTTGTTTCTCCTCCCCTACTGGTTTCTCCTCCCCTCCGTCCCCCTCATCCTTGCATATAAGCCTCAGCCTTGCTGTGGGCCTCTCAGGTCCTGCTTGGTCGAGATGACAGCTGTTCGGGGTCAGAGGGTGCTGACCTCTGGTCTCAAGTGTGAACTACAGAAGCCAGGGCCACCATCCCTGTCCAGGCCTGGCCACCTCACATGAGTCTTCATGAGACTAGGAGCGGCCTGGCACAAATGTCAGGCCAGGTCATAGGACAACCATGGGGAAGAGGCCACCTTGCCACACTTCTCCATGCCCTTAACTACTTCCCTATCTTCCAAGGAGGGCCCAGGCAGGTCTGGGCCTTTCCAAACCTTCCTGAAAGATTCACTGATTATCAGAGCTGGGAGAGACCTCATAGAGTCTCTGGTTTCGTGGTTTGCCACAATCCTTTCTGCTGATGATTTTTTACATAGATCTCCAATATATAAAATGTAAATGCAGCACTTAAGTGGCATACATCATCTATTTTATAACTGAGTGTATACACAGGAGGTCAGGGAGACTTGGATTTGAATCAAGGTGCTCTCCTCATTAGCTCGAGGACTTGGGAACATGATTTCCTCTCTCTGCTTCATTTGAAAATGGGGGTTCAAAATTCCTACCTCATTGAGCCAAGACAAGAGAGAAGACGCTTAACGTAATAGGTGTAATAAATGGTGGCAGTTATGTGTGACGATGATGGACATTAAGTTAACCGAGATCATTCTGAGGAACACGCAAATTTGAATCAAGGTTTTAAGTGACAGATGTAATTTTATACCAGCTTCAGCATTTAATTTCTTTCTGCATTTTGTTTTACCAGGAAATACCGGGAAAATCCTATTCTCATAGAAAAGCAGTTGCCTGAAAATCTCTGGATGTTCATATAAAATATTTGCAATGTCCCTGAAGCACCTTTGAGGGATAGTTTGGACACCTTCTGATCTAGGTCAGTCCTCCGCTTTTATACTTGAAGCGACTGGGGCTCAGATAGTAGAATGACTTGCCCGGTCTACAGTGAGGTGGATGTTTTATCTCCAGGCACATGCAGGCCAGGCAGGCATGTGGACAAAGAGGGTCTGGCGACAGCTCACTAGCTTGGTGCCCTCGCAATTTCAAGGCCAGTGCCCCTGGAAGCTCCAGGCTTGTGAGGAGGCAAACAGGGTCAGGAGGGGCAATGTGTGAAATTACCTGGGATGGGTGCGGCTTGTCCTGGTGGTTTGCTGTTTTCATGGGGTTCGTGATTGTGGGCGCCCCATTCAGGTTCTGTTGGGACAAAGACCATTAATTACACTGTCAGGAAGAGGATGTGGTGGTCCTTGAGAAGGACCCCTTTTCATCCCAAGGGCGCCCCATGCCCCAGCCCTATGGGGGCCGGAGACCAGAAGCCAGGGTCTACATGCAGTGGAAAGTCACCCCAACTGTGCCTCCCTCTGCCTCAGGTCCCACCCAGCCTGGAGGCAAGCACCCCATTTGAAGAGGCTTTTGAAATTCATCAGAATATGGCTCTGTCTTTATAATAGACCTTGGCTTTCTGGAACTTCATTGGCTCATGAAGAATCCTCATTTTTAAAAAAAAAATCACAAAATGAAAAGAAACGAACCACAACAAAGCCCACCATTTGGACGGGTGCAAGGAGAGCCGTTGGGGGAGGGGGAGGCCCAGCAGCAGTGTGCAGGTAACTTTACTTTCCCCTCTAAATGTGTCTCTTTCCGTAATAAGGTTTTTGTACTTGGAATCCCTCCTGAAGAAATCCTAAGGATGAATCTGTGGCTCTTGAAAATCTGGATGACTGAGTATTGGGTTTCCATGAGAATTAAAAAATAAGGCTGTATGTGGCTGAGCCCAGGACTCAGGGCCGAGGTGTGGAACTAGGCAGGACCCTACCAGGAGCCTGACCAGGCTCGGGGAGCGCCTCTCCATCCAGGCTTGGGGACCACCTCTCTGTACTCACATCAGTGGAGGCGATGGGGCTCTAGGACACGCTGTCTGGCATCTGTCCCTGAGTTATCCTGAGGGACTTTCAGGCACAGAAAAACAAGCAAACAAACAAACAAACAAAAACCAACCCTAAGTACATACCTTGTTCTGCATCAGAGAAGTGAAGTCTGTCGTTGAGGTGCTGGAACAAAGGAAGTGGGAAAATCAACCGTGGACCAGACTTCATGACCTGGGAATTCTCCCCACGTGTCCACAATGGGAAAGGTGACCCTCTAGACTCCTTCTTCTCGGCTTCCTTGTAAGGAAGCCTAATCTGTCGCAACTCTTGGGGGCAGGGGCAGGGCATTTTCTTAGAAACTGACACTAATAGTAGCTCACATGGAGTGCTGAGTGCTCAGAAATGGCCTTTAATCCTCAGACATTGTCTATCCTTGGGGCAGGCATGACTGTCCACATTACAGGGTAGAAAAACGAGGCAGAGAGAGGTTGCTAACTTCCTGGGGCACCGGGTGCTAAGTGGGGTTGCTGGGTAGGAACCTGCCTCTGCCTGCTGGAGACCCCTGCTTCTCACTGCCTGACTCCAGAGGTCCCTCTCTGGAAAGAGAAACTTGTGAAGTGCTTATCTGCGATGACAGAAATGGGAAGGCCCACACTGCGCAGTTTCTGATCAGTGCCTGCCCCTCAGGGGGTGGCTGTCAACTGCAGTCCTTGGCCTTAAGGAGAAAAGAAAGCGGGAAACCAGCGCACGGCCTGACACTGAGTGTAATACGTGGGTGTTTCTGGTTTGTCTTGTTCTGACAGCAGTGGGCGCTGTGACCCCCTGTGAAGGCAAATGAGAGGTGCTGACCCCATGTGTAGGACTTGGATCCTGTGGGCATCACCCAGGTCCAGACTATTTCAGGGAAGGATAAGGAGTGGATTGGGAAGCGCAGGCAGAGGGAAGCGTTCTTTGGAGAGAGTCATTAGCCTTCTAGGAGTGTGGTGATGTCCCCATGCCCCCCACCCCCGACCCATTCCCACCTTCCTTCCCAAATTGGGTGAGGAGGGCAGGCGAGGACCCCCTCGGACAACATGGGAGGTGCTGGCCCTGAGAGAGGCATCCTCACACCAGAGGACTCTAGAGACAACTTGAGCTTTTGCTTTGGAGTCTGGGGGTACCTATTTTCATCTGGAAAAGAGCAAAGGAAAGAGGCCAGTGGGCACTGCCTGGGTGGATGGCCAGCGTGAGGAGGGTGACCCCCAGCCTGTCCTCTCGGTGCCCAAGAGTCTCATCGGGGGCAGGGCACCCACAGAAGGTAGCTGGGCTAGAGCTACCTTGAAAAGGCAGAGGCGCCCCCAGAACAAAGGAGCTGTAAGGGCGGGGGTGTGAGCTGGCAGCACACAGAACCAAGGGGAGCATGAACGGTGATGGGCATCAGGCCGGCCATCAGGCCCAGGGCACTGCAAGGACACTCCTCCTACGACACCCCCAGCCCACACCTGTTTGCCCTTTATCTTTCCTGCTCCCTGGAGAAGTCAGAGCAGCAGAATGAGCTGGGGGTAGGGGTGGGGGGGTGGGGGGAGGAGAAGAGGGAGGTGGAGGAAGAGAGAGAGGAGTCAACTTCCCCCACTGGCTTTTGCCTGTTATTCTGCAGACCTGGGCTGAGCGGGGCGGGTGTGAGCATGAGAAGGTGTGGGGGAGAAGCTTTGGGTGACAGATGGAAGTTCTCAGATGAGTCTGGGCTAGACTGCTGAAGATCTGAAACAGATCATTCTAATGGCTGACGGGAGCCAGAAGAGCTATGGGATTTGTATGAAGTATTGTCAAGGCTCGGGGAGGGGACCCAATAGGCTATGATGGCGGGAGTTTCTCCCATTCCGTATGCTGGTTTCACGCAATGTGAGTGGTCCATTTTTTATGAAAAGAGCAAACTGCAAAACTGAGCTCTAGTACAAATCCAGCTTTTAAAGTGTAACATTTTCATCATGGAATACCTTGAAGACCACATTTTGATATCGAAGCTCCAAAATAAATCAGTTGGTAATGGATCTACCTCACATGAATGTTTGAGACTATTTCTCCTTTTCTGGTTCCTTCTTTTCATCATCCCATAGCTCGCTTACCGATGTCCCCTAATCTGCCACCCGCCCCCTGGTTTTTCTTGGCTCTCTCTAGGAAGACCAAATGTAGTAACGATTATGTTCTGGACAACACCCCCCCACCTCCGCGATAGGTGAAAATCCGCGAAGTAGGAACCTTACATTTATTTTAGTATTTATATATATTTTAAGGCTTTATAAACCGTTCCCAGTCCCTTATTAACCTTTCCCACTCCCTTATTAACCTTTTCCACACTTTTATAAACACTACTTATGTTCTTAAACATATTCTACACATTTAAACCTACGTAACTTTAACCACATACGTATACAGTACTGCAAAATTCCGTGATATACAGTAGCGAAAAATCCGCAATAAATAATTAAATGTAATATTTTTTTAAATCCTGCGATACTGTGAGGCTGCAATAAGTGAACCGCGATACAGAGAGGGACTACTGAAACGTATTATTCTCCTAAGAGGGATGTAAGTTTAGAAAAGTTCAACTTGGTGGATGTATAGACAATCGATATACTCCTCAGGTCCAGGAGTCTTTTTATCGTTTGCCTCGTCACCACAATACCCTTTGCTTAAAGGGAGTGACCTTCCAGATCTTGGCTAGTGGCTCCCAGGCGCGGAGAGCAAGTCAGGGCAGGGGCAGAGGGTGGCCGGCCAGATGTGAGCGTGGCCCCCGCCTCTGAAAGAACTGTGGACGGGCTCAGGTCCGGCCTCCCAGACCTTGGAGAGGGCCCGGAGGGGCCCTGCCTGGGAGGGGGTTAGTCATACTCACTCTTCGTTGACAAAGATGAGCTCCAGAGAAGGCTGGCTACAGTTTGCGTCAAGACCTACAGTAGCAAAGGAAAGCAGGAGGTGAAACGTGGAGGAGGCTGGACGGGCCCCGTGGGGCAGGGCTCCGGGGCTCAGGGCTGCGTGGGGGAAGGAGGGCAGGAGGCTTCTGCTGGGGGAGGGGTGCATGACGACTCCCCTCCCCTCCCCTCCCCCCTGAAGGCGCTGCGGGACTACTCCTGGCTTGTCCTGCCCCTTGAGCGTTTGGGGGAAAGGGGCCAGGCTGACTGCTGTCCGTGGGGGAGGAAGGAAGGAAGATCTGGCAATTGGGGGGGGGGGGTTGTCTCAGGGAAACTTCAGGCTACAAGGGCGGGTATGGCGGAAGGGGCAGGGGAAGCAGCAGCCGAGGGCACCGAGCTGGGCCGATGCTCAGGAGGAGGGCAGCGGGGCAAAGGGCGGATCAACTCCGGCAAACGGTACTGGTGGGCTCGGCCTCCGCGCCCGAGTCGCGGGCCACGAGCTGCTCGTCCTCGGCGCCGATCAGCTCCTGCAGCACCGCCTCCACAATGGGCATCACCATGGCGGTGGTGGACGTGTTGGACAGCCACATGGACAGCAGCGTGGTGCAGCTCATGAAGCAGAGCAGCAGCCTGGAAGGCAGGGAGGGCCGGGCAGTGTGACAGCAGGGCCAGCGCCACGGCTGCCCCGCTCACAGGCCACCTGGGGCTTCACGGGCGCGGGGTGGGGGGCGATGTCCCCGCAAACCCCGCAGTGCTGGCCTGGAGAGCCGTGCCCCGCGTTTACCCAGAAAGTTGGGTTTTTATGTCTTACATTCAACTTTGTCCTCCCAGGGCTCTGCACAGTGTAAACAGTAAATAAACACTCCTTGCATGAATGAATCACACTGGATGGGCTGGCGGCCTTAAGCCAGAACAAAGCCCTGACTTAAGCAAAGAACAGCCTTGGTAGTGGGGTCAGAGGGCACGTCTTCCTGATTGCTCCTCTCGCTCTGTGGACACTAGCTTGGTGATGATGAATGTTTTTTTTGTGTGTGTGTATAGAAAGGAAATCTATTTTTACCCTTGCAGCCAGCAGTTCTATCAGTACCATGACATTCCTTGCTTTGCAGCCAAGTCACCATAGTTATTAGTGACCGAAACATGCAGCTTGCGGTTCCGCCCATCCCCGTCCCGTTGTCCACCGGCTGAAGGCACGGAAGTGCCCATCTCCCTGTGGGCGCTGCTTCGGCTCATCTCCGAAAGAATCAATGCTCAGAGGAAAACGCAGAGATAACTCCCCAGCCGTTTCTCTTTGCCTCTGAGAGCAGTGTGTGTTCGCACAGACCTGGTTCTCACTTCCATGAGATAAGCCAGCCTGAAGGCCTGGCAGGTGCTCATCGCTTTAGGTGGAAACACTGGCTTTGCACAGCTATCGTGTGGCTCACACCTGGGTGGGCCAAGATCTTGATGGAGTTTTTGTTTAGGCTGCAAGCGACATGAGGTTGCCTGCCTCGGACAGGCAAGGGCAGAGAGCACCACAGGGGCGGACACTTGCTGGGGAGTGACGCAAACAGAGACAAGTGGAAACTCAACGGGATTTAAATTCCTGAGCATAGGACGCAGAGGTTTTAAAGAGCCTCAGCATCCCAAGCTGACCACTGTGGGCCTACGAGGCTGGTGTGATTGTTTCTGGTGAGGGGTGAAGGGTGCTGAACGAAGCTGCTGTTAAGAGAGAGACAGGAACATCCTTTTAAGCAAAACCTATATTCATCTAATGACTAATGTTGAACATTGATCCCACGTTATTTGTTTAGATCCCAAAGGGGTTGTTTGACTCCCAAAGGAGTCAGGAAAGTTTACATAAAATAGAGAAAGCTGTACCCTAGAAGGAGGTGAGACGCTTCTCCAAAGGGAAGGTAGGGACAGGCTTGCCCAGCGGAGCAGGGGTGAGGTGAACCCCAAACTGTCAATGCTGACTTTCCTGCATGTTCCCCCAAGGCTGCGAATCTGTCCCCAGACTGGGCTTCCTGACAGCAGAGACAAAAGAGGAAGCTGCCGAGGGCACGCAGGGTACAGCAGACACCGGGTCAAATGTGACAGGGCAACATGCTTGTGGTCTGGTCAACGACAAAAGAAACTCAAGGCAGATGGGAGGCAACTGTCACATCTCCTTAAATGACGAAGGAGAAGCCACCGCTTCCTATCTAGCCTGTCCCCTGATATACCAGGAAAAGGCTGGGAGACAATTCGTTTGGTGCGTCTTGTTTCACCAGATGAGCTCCTTCCGATTTAGTAGCCCGCTGCCTTTGCAGTCTGGGTTGCTTGGATAAGTCACTTAGATTGTGACAGCAAGAGACACCGGAGTCACACACTCAAATGTCTATTCCATGGTTACAGGCCCTGTCGCTGGAGGGGCAGGTGGGAGCCCGTGGCCCGGGTGTGTGTCATCCCATCCTCACTGGTAGAGACACAACCTGACGTGGACATGCCCCGGTGGCCCACTGTCCAGGTGGCCCACTATGGCTGGACACCCCAAGCGCCACTTACATGCCCGGCTTGGCTCCGGCCATCATGACCATGCGCAGAGCGATGCGCTTGTGCAGGTTCCACTTCTCCACCGCGGAGGCCACGCAGATGACGCCCACCAGCAGCAGCGTGGTGTTCTTGAAGTATTCCGCCGCCACCTGCGGGGGGCCAGCATAGTCACCACTGCTCCCCAGTCGGGCCCAGGGCCGCCCCCCATACCTCCCCCGGGAACATGGGCCTGGCCAGACAACACCCATTCTCAAGTAAAGACTTGCAAACCAGAAGCAGGGGATTGAGGGTTCTTAAAATAGCCAACTGTTATATATATTAAATTGTTTTTTTGAAAAAGTATATATACACTACCTTGGGCAAGCACTATACTAAGAACTTCACAAAGATTATTGCATTTAATCCTAGCAATAACCCCATAAGGTCAATATTCTTCTTCACTTTTTTAAAGACATAAAAACACTATGAATGTGATTCCCAAGAATAAACATACTTATAATTTTATCTTAATCCTTAAAAATTATTTAAATAATCCTGGGTTTGTCTCCCAAGACTCATTTTTCTTTAGCTTTTTAGAAAATTATGTTTATTTTTATTAGAAAATCAATACATGCTCATTATGGAAAACTTCAAAATATAGAAATTTAAAGATAAAATGACCCTGACTCCTACTACTCTTAATATTTTGGTATACGTTTTTTAATTTTTTAATGTCTATGTTGGTACATAATTGGATTTATACAATATGTATAGTTTTACATTGTTTTTATTTTTTATTTTATATCATACCCTGATCATTTTCTTATGAGATTTAAATTTATTGGAAAAATTCATGGTAATGGTGGCATAATGTACCATAAATTTTATTTGGTCATTTTCTTTATGTTGAATATTTAGGGTTTTTTAAAAAATTACTACAAATGCTTAAATTGTCAACCTCACATAAATGTGATTATTTCCTTAAGATATAGCTCATAAGGTGTCTTTGTAACTAGCCTTAAACCTTAATTTTTTTTTCAATTTAAATAACTCTATAAATAACCCAAAATTCCAAGGAGTTCCAAAATGATAATAGTACAGGGAATACCCACATGCTATCTGCCTATGTACTTAATTTTCTTCCCTCTAAACCATTTGAGGGTAAGTGACGCACATTTTGGCCCTTCACCCCTAAATACTTCCTTACACAGCCACAGTACCAGTTATCAGCTCCTTCCCACTTTTCAGTGATGAGGAAATTGAGACCGAGGCCCGTTAAAAAGATGTTTCCCATGTTGGGGTCCAGGACCAGCTCTTCATTGATTCCCTTCCTCGCTCGGAACACTGTCTTCTCCTCTCTGCTTGTCCACACTTGTTCAGACTTCAAAGCCCATTTGGATGCCCTCCAGAAAACTTCCCTGTGAATCTAGCTAGCCTCTCTGGCTCCAGAATATTCCCTGCAGGCACCATTAACTCCACATATCACAGAGCACTGCGGGCAATGCTCAGATTGCTGCTTCATGGTTTTACTCTTTTATTTTTCTACATGAACGTGTCTTGTCTCTCAATTAAATTTTAGTTTACAAAGGGCCAAGGACTATGTTTCTTTCTATATCGTGTTTCTTTCTGTATCTCTTAATACCTGGTAGAATAACATGCTCAGTAAATATTTGTCACATACATGAGAATTGTTCCCAACAATGGAACCATGACAGAAGTGGAGAGAAGACATACAAAAAAGTTTAGAAGCCCTCTGACAGTGAGAAAAGAAGATTTTTAACTGTAGGAAAAATAAAAATTGAACAGAAAATGTATAGTGAAATTATATAGTGCTTGAAGTAAACAATATTTACATAATCACACCGTTAAACACTGATCATTGAAGTTACACAAATGGTGATGTGCTCATGTTGGGAGGAGCGAGGGAGGGGGATCTGGGGACGTCAGAGGAAAAGCCTCATCTGCTCTCAGAGAGTCAACTAATAACTTCTAAAAGGGACAACTCAAGAATTAAAATCAGAATGCACACAGGACTGTGGAGCGAAATACCAGAAGAGGCAGTTAACAACATTTAAAAGTTACTGACCGAGGGTGGGGGAGGTGCCCCTTGGTGGGGGAGCAGTGGGGGTAGGGGAACTGCTGATTTTCCACTGTGAGCCTCTCAGTATCGTTGGGCCTTTAAACTCTGCAAAGGACACTTTGATAACATAAAAGTCAAGATAAAGGCACCTGGCTCCCAGTTTCCCTTCTCTCTCTTCCCAGTGTTTCTGTCGTGTCTGGCTGATGAGTTTTGGGTAGGAGAAGGGACATTTGCCCTCTCTGTGACCACTTCCTGGAGGAAGAGCCCTCTGCTTCTGGTAAATCGAGTTCTTGTCCTCACCCCCAATCTTCAATCTTCACTGTCACTGTGCTCCCAGAGGGCAGAGAAGGCCACTGGGCAGGGTCCCAGGGTGGAGATGCTGCCTCCTAGTGGGAGGTAGCATCCTTCAGGGGAGGGTGACAGTGAGCTGGGGACGGAGGAACCTTTCTCACGGCACCCGCCCCCTTGCCTTCCCAGGATATCTAGGAGGCAGCTTTGTGGTGGGATCAGTGTTTTCATTTTCTCTGTCTACCAAGGAGGGAAGTCCTGGCACTGGCTCCTAAATACATACGTGGAGTCAGGACCAGCTTTAGCAGGATGTGCTGTTTTCTTATTCTGTTTGGTGGGGTTCATGTCTACTCATGTGCCCTCCCCACCCCCTTGTTAGTGGTGCCATGTGCTTGGGCGATGAGCCTGGGTGTAGATTGTGATGAGGGAATAATGCAGTCCAGTTGTAAAGAATGGGGCATCTGCAGTCAGCCAGCCAGGACTTGGCTGTGTGACCCTGGGCAAGTGTTTCAACCTCTCTGGGCCTCATTTTTTCATCTAAAAATAAATGAAGCCCTACCTGGTGTGGCTCAGTGGGTGGGCAATCTCCCGCAAAGCAAAAGATCGTCAGTTTGATTCCTGGTCAGGGCACATGCCTGGGTAGCGGGCCAGGTCGCCGGTTGGGGGCATGTGAGAGGTAACCAATCAACGTTTCCCTCTCACATTGATGTTTCTCTCCCTCTCTTTCTCCCTCCCTTCCCCTCTCTCTAAAAATAAGTAAAATCTTAAAAAAAAGGATTGTGTGAGCTTCTACCTTTTGTAAAACTGTTGTAAAGATTAAATGACACATGTAAACCAGCTGGCATGCCCACCGCGTTGACAACCAGGGTCCCCGGTGGTGCTTCCTGTTACTAAGAGTGAGCCCAGGCACAAGACTGCCTTTTCACCTTTATAATTAAAATCCCTTCCAGTGATGGTGTTTGTTAGCTGTCTAGCCCATTGAGTTTCTTTTACAATAAAACCCCCCAGGGAACACTGAGTTCTAGGATTCTTAAGGATTATTTCAATCATTTCCTAAAATGTGTTGATCCTCACAATCTCATTAAGCATCCCCATCTATCTAATTTCTGAGATTAATATTCTGTGAGTTGATAAACTCAGTAATGAAGCTTGTTAGGATTATCTGCACGGAGAAAATAGATTTTAAAATGAGTGCTCCTCCCATGAGTAGAATGCTTGGTTTTGTGACATTTATGTTGGCGGTTTTATTGCCTTTTCTGCTTTCCTGCTCTGTGGTTTTTTGCAGTCTGCCAAGTCATTGGGTTTGGAGAGCAGAGGTGTTTCTGGACTATGTTTTAGAAGGGATGGGCTCAAGGAGGCTGCTTTGAAAAAAATGGAGCCGAATGTAGCCACAGAGAGCTTGGACACCAGCCCTGGCCGGGTAGGTCAGTTGGTTGGAGCATCGTCCCTTACACCAAACGGTTATGGGTTTGATTCCTGGTCAGGGCACATACTTAAATTGCAGGTTCGATCCCTAGCGGGGCAACCAATCAATGTTTCTCTCTCACATCAATGTTTCTCTGCCTTCCTCTCTCTCTAAAATCAATAAACATCCCCTCAGATGAGGATTTAAAAAAAAAGAAAAAGAGCTTTGGTTCCGACGTCAGGCTGCCTGGGTCTAAGCGGTTGCTCTATCGGTGGCACATCTGATTGGCCAGATGAGCGGTAGGCTATTGGGCAAGCTGCTGACCCCCTTGTGACGCGTCACTCCAACCTTTGCAGTGGTGATTCAGTGACACACAGCTCATTTAATCTGTCATGACATGGGCCTGCGGTGAGCTCAGGCAGGCGGGCTCTTAGAACAGTGCCTGGCACGCGGGGAGGGCTCAGTGAATGGCCATTATGATTACCACAGAGGTAAGCAAGGACAGAAGATGAGACTGGGGACTAGGAATCAGGCGCGCCAGCACAATCACGATCAAATGAGGGAATAAGAGAAGGACATGAAAGAAGGAGCAAGGTTGAGCTAAAAGACAAAGGTTCCTCCAGATCTAAGCGGAGGGCAAGTGGGCCACCAGAGCTTTCTGACCCAGCGCGGGTGGAGAGGCGCCAGGACGGGAATCCTGGTGAGTGCAGTCTGCTGACGGACCAGTTCGTTGTTAGCGAATTGCCGGTGACCTCGGTTAGGAACGAGCTTGTAAAACCCTTCCTTTCTTGGGACATAATTATGCATTGCTCTCTAGATAGGTTTTTTATTTTCTTTTAAAGTTTTTTTTTTTTTTTTTTTTAAACGAGGGCGAGTTATGGCTCTATTCCTAGGAGTCTGAGGAGAATGGAGATCGAGCTGTTAACCTCAGATTCACACTCAGAATTGTCTAAAATCCTCACAACGCCCCAGGAGGCAGGAATTTCTATTATTCTCAGTTTGCAGGTGAGTAAATGGCAGTTCGGAGAGGGGACACAAGTTGCTCAAGACTAGTTAGTTAGTGACAAAACTGCGTCCAGCTCGGCCCTGCCCTGCTCCCCCACCCTGCATCCCGACCCTTTCCGCGTGGCCATTCCACTTGCTCCTGCTCAGGGCGCCAGGGCCCAGCAGCGTGTGTGGATCTGCTTCCACTCCCCAAGGCAGGTGTTTAGTGGCATTGGGGGGGTCCCCTCCGAAGTGCAGCCACCAGGCCCTCTTTGCAAGTCACCAGTGCTCAGGAGACCAGCAGTGGCCTCTGGCAATGGACCTATTTTGAGGGATTTTTGTTGTTGTTGTTGTTGTCTTTTTTTTTTGTTCACCTGAACAATTTTGCAGTGAAATCCTGTAAACCACAGGAGGGGATGCCCAGACACTCCCCCATCAGAGCTGGAGCCCCACACTACATCATTCCAGCCAGGTCCCCCGCCCCACAGCCAAATGCAGTGTCTGGCTCTCAGCAGGAATGCAGTTTCTGCTGGGCGGGTGTATGGGGGCTCCTCCTAATCACCTAAGTCTCCTCATTTGAGGGCAGAGGGTTTCAAATCATACTCACTGCCTGCGGGAAGGGCCCTAGCAGCCTGGGCTCTGGGCCCCGTGCCCTGCTTGAATGGGACTTCTTCTCCCATCCATTGTATGTATTGGGTCTCCTAAGATTTGCATTAAAGAAAAGGTTTTGTTGCTTTGGGGGAAAAAAAAAAAAGAACACCCTTTTTTGCAAACTGTATCCTAGAGAAGTAAGTCTCAAGCAGAGAGCCCGGATGGGTGCTGACCCGGCGCAGAAGTTAGCCCAGCCTCTGCGTAGCTGGAAATGCTGGTGTAAAGAGCTCCCAGGTCTTTCGGGGACTGAGCTGCCCCAGTGGAGGAAACTGGGCTGGGCTCTGAGCCCAGAACCCAAGGGGCTGGTTCATCGTTGGGGAACAGGTCTGCCCATAGAAACACTAGTGTGTCCTCCAAAGGCTGCGAGATCTAGAGGTTCCTGGTCAGTCCCCATTTAAACCTTGGGTGTGGAGCTCAGCTCTGGGCTGTGTTTAGGGGGCTGTGGGTGATGAGCAACCTGGACTTGGGCAGGTGGCTGGGCCCAGATGCTTGACATCTCCCCCCTTTTGAATTTTCTCTTCTTTCCTTGTGCACCTCAAGTTCTAGATTTTTGGTGTCTTGGCTACCCTACCTCTGAAGGAGCTCCTTATCCAGAAGCTGATGTTCTGGACACACAGGTTTATCAGTTCAGCACATTTCAGAACATTCTGGTCAGTGGGTAAGAGCAAAGTTCTGGAATCATAGAATCCTGGCTCAAGTTTCACTGCTTACTAGCGACATAGCCTTCAGGAAGTTACTTAACCTCTCTGAACTTCAGTTTCCTTCTCTGTAAAGGGAGGGTAAAAATAATGGCCACTTCATAGAGATTAAATGATCGAATGCATGTCAAAGACCTCCCATAGAGCCTGCCATTTGGTAAATGCTAGAAGTTGTGGCAGCCACGTGGTCCCGGTAGAAGACTTGTGCTGAGTTTGTACTCAGCTGAGAGCCAAGGGTCTTTCTCACAGGCCCTGCTAACATCGTTTCGTGAGCTCTACTTCATTGTCTCCTTCTGTCAGCATTGATTCTGTCACCGTACAGTAGCTAGCCCACCCATCTCTGAGTCATCTGCAAAGTCAATAACATGCCTTTTATATTTTCATTTGAGCTCTCTCTCCCGTCCGCCGCCAATATGTTACTCAAGATTCTTTAGGTTCAGCTGTCCAACCGGCATTCACTTACTCAGCTGTGCTCTCACCCAGCCCACATGGCTCCTCTGATTGAGAGGTTTTTTTTTGCCCTTGGAAACTGAAGGCTCCAAAGGAAAAGTTCATCTCTGTTCAACAACTTCTGTTTAAGAGACCAGGGAAATTAGAAAGCCTTTTAGAAAGACTTCGATCAAAAAATGGTCAACATAAAGTTTGGGCGCTTGACAGGATACATTTTATTTATCTAAAACATTCCTGCACGGGGAATTACGTAAATCCTCTGCAATGCCAGAAAACGAGCATTATTGCCTAGGGTCTGGGGTGTTTTTCCATGTGCTTCATACTTTCTCTCTGCCAGAACAGAAACTTCTCAAGGTCAGGCGTCATTTCCATCAGTTCATACCTTTTTCAGCACCCGAGTTCCGCAGAGAGAAGGCAGTCTAAGCTTCGCACACAGCAAACCCTTAATACCTGCTGACCAGCAAGTCACCATAAAAATGAACCCCTTACAGGGACACTTCAAGTCAACAGTGAGAAACTCAGAAGCGTCAGCTGTGAGATTTGAGAGGGCAGAAATGATGTGTTTCACGTTTGACACCCTCAGGGGTACCTGTACCTGTAACATCCTATATTGCACAAGGTAGATACAAAACTCAGAAAATACTTTTCTGAATGTTGAGTGAATAACATGAGAGACAAAAGCCACAGTCTCTGAGTCACACCGACCCTGTTATTCACAGGCCTGACTTCATATGGAGAATGCATTGTTGATACACCATCAAGAAGCACTGTAATCAAGAAGCATTAGCTGAAGGCCCGCAGGCCACAGACATTATATATACATCCTAGAGGGCAGGAATCTTGGCGGAGAGGGAATGTGTCTGCAGAGAGTTGACATCTGTTGTATCTCATTTAAAGGCTAAAGGGAACCACGCTTTTAGCCAAGGTCTTTGGAAAGCCTCCACTGAAGAGGGTAATGGGTAGGATTTTAAAGGCTGAAGGAATTGGAGAGAACTTTTCAAGGGGGAAGAGTGGCCTGAGCCACGGCAACCGGCTGTGACAAGTACATGTCCGTCGTGAACAGGGGCCTCCTGCTGATGTCCAGGCTAGCTTTCCCCGGTGACCACGGCACACACGGGCACAGGGGGCGGCTGGTGGCTGTGGCTCAGACTTAACAGGCTCACAGAGAGCTGTCACCCGTGTCCTCTCTCTTACTGGCATTCTTCTTCTAATCTGAGTCTGAAGTCCAATTAAACAGATGACTCTGGCCTAAACTGCTCCCTGTATCCCAATTGCCACTTGATCACAGAGACAGTGTAGGATTTTTCACCCCAAATAATAAAACTGCTCTCTGGCTCCCCCAATGTTGTCCGTCTCCAGCCCCAGCAATAGCAAGGTCTAACCCTTCATCGACAGCCATGTTCCCTTGCAAATGACTAAAAGGGGCTGTTTGAGGGAGAGGAGGTCAAGGGCGGGGGGAGAGGAACTCCAGCCCGGGAACAGCACGTGCAAAGGCTTAGCGCTCAGGGGTTGTTCCGGAGGATGGAAACGCCTTCCGGGCAAGGGCTTTGTGCACCTCCCTTCCCGTTGAGCCCTCTGTCACTGGCCTGGCGTGGACCTGAGCAGGGAGCTGCGCCGCACGGGGTCTCACCTCGCTCGATCGGAGGACTCCGAAGAAGGGGTAGAGGAAGGCGGGCACCAGCGCTGCGGCTCCCAGAGGCACGGCCTCGGACACCCAGTACACAGCCGTCACGATCAGCACGTAAGCACACGCAGCCTCCTGGAAGGGGCGGAGAGTGGGCAGTTAGTCCCAGGGACAGTCACTGGCACTGAGAATCCAGACGAGACCCAGGGCACAGGCAGCGGGCACTGGGGACGCAGCCCTGGCAGGTGCAAGGCTGGCCCTGGCCGGAGTGTGGAGGGACGCGTGGGTCCCCTATCCTGGTGTGTGAAGTGATGGCCGCTCCTTGGGGGAACAGATGCCTGGCATGTGGTTTGCACTGGCTGGCACCTGGGTGGCTCCTGGTCTGTTGGGACGTCACAACTCTGCGGCGGCTTCCTTCCTGTACGGGGTAGGGACTAAAAGTCACTGCAGTGTTCAGAGCCAAGGTCATACATAAAGGTGGAGTTCCTAGCTTTAACTTGGACTGGGGCATGATATTTTGGTGTTGAGTTGATCAGACACTAGATGTTCTTGGGGATCAATGTGTGTGGTTGGTTCACATCCGCCCTCTGAGATTGGCCCATTTGGGGCCGGCTAATTCCTTGCCGTGCGAGGGGTGGGGGATGGGGGCTGTCTTGGGCATGGTAAAATGTTTAGCAGGAACCTTGCCATCTACCAACTAGATATCAGCAGCACCTCCACAACTGCGATAACCTAAGATGTCTCTAGACATCGCAAAATGTCCCGTGTGGAGAGAATTGTCCCGGGTCGAAAACCAGTGCCCTAAGCAGCACCTGGTTCTCTGTGCTCCAGCACTCCATTCCACCTGCTGGGTGCACGAGGGGGTGTTCTTCTGGCTAAGGAAGTACAGAGTGCTATCACCTGGAAGTGGGGCTGGGAAATTTACCAGCGTTTTCCCTCCGGCTGCTCACTTTGCTGGTTGCACCGCCTCTGGGTGCAAAGAATGAATTAATACAGCATTCCTATTTTAAAAAATTAGCCCTCCTTAACCTTGGCCTCCAGTAATGCTGATTGCCTGAAATAGCGCTGATTACTGCTGGGAGAGGTCACTGTCCCAGGGCCTTAATGATGGACTTGGAGGGTCTCTGTATAAAAGATCCAAGCTGGCTGTGGGTTCTTCCCTTTATACATAGTTCTAAACTATCTGGGCTCAAGTCTGCCTGCCCCGAGGCTGGCTGCTGATCAAGAAACTCGACAAATCTTGTTCTGTTTATCTCTCCCTTGGGTTCAGAACAAGCATCCTCACTCTCTTGCACAAAAGTTACAAAAGGTCGCTGTGATCGGGGAGAGTCATCAGGAGAGATGAACCCAGCCTGGCTGGATAGGCCCTGGCTCCATCCTCATGTGCACGGATTACGGGGTTGGGGCTTGGGAGGTGGGAACCGACTCCAACAATTGTTGACTGTAGCTCCCACTGAGAATTCCTCCAGGGCCAAAGATCACAGAGAAGCTCACATTTTTTTGGGATGTGCTGATAAGACAACAGAATCAGTAGTGGAAAAAATAAAAAGGCTCCTTTTGGAAAAGAATGCAATTTAGAGAAATACCTGCTTTGTTGCAGAACTAAAATGACCCAGAGGAGTTCGAAGGCCTTTAGCCCACAGCGGTCACTTATTCCCATCCCTTGCCTCTGAAGGAGACGGAGTGGCAGGTCTTAATTCCAACTGAAGATAAAGGAGGCAGAATGTCTCTCCCTCACTGACAGGGGACTATTCCTTCTTGAGACCCTCCAGTCTTTCTTGTCCTGGTTGTGACGGGGCCACCCATTAAGGGAAGGGATTGAAAATGAGAGACAGGAACGTCCCTGGTACCAGACACCACTTTGCTTTGAATGAGGAGAATTTGGGTAAGATGAGGCAAACTTTTGGATTGTAATTGTTGTAAGAATTAGACTAGCCCTGTCTGGCATGGCTCAGTAGATTGAGTGCCAGCCTGCGAACCAAAGGGTCACCTGTTCGATCCCCAGTCAGGGCACATGCCTGGGTTGTGAGCCAGGTCCCCAGTTGGGGGCTTGTGAGAGACAACTACACATTGCTGTTTCTCTCCCTCTTTTTCTCCCTCCCTTCCCCTCTCTCTAAAAATCAATAAATAAAATCTTTTTTAAAATAATAATTAGAATAGGTTACTGGAGGGAATCGCTAAGTCCCCTCCATCCAGCAGTATTAAGAACACAATAAACCACCATCACTGTGATCTGGACCTTCCCTAGAGCAGAAGAAAGACCAAGAGACCACCCTCAGAGGAGGAGTTCCACATATTTCTCCCTCAGATCACCGTGGAATTCACACAGATTTCCTTCTGTCCCTTCTCAACCTCCTCAACATTCGATAGGTAAGCTTATATTCAGACACCCCAAAACAGTCTGTGAAGTTTGATTACAGGGGCCAGTGTCCTCGTATCTGGCCAGTGTCTGGCAGGCAGCTCAATGTTGGTTGATCTGATCTGGGCTCGTCTGTTGCCTAACAGTTCTCTGTTACTTACTGGAGAAACTATTCAGAGAATCCCAGGCCCCTTATTACTGCCACGGGCCAGCAGGTGTGTAGGGTGCGGGCAGTGACTTTTAAGGGACAGTGTTCTTGGTTGTTTTTCTGCCCCTGTTACAAAGAAGGGAGAGAGTTCAAAGCGGGCATTTCTCCATGTCGGACAGGTGCCTCAGCTCCTTTTCCATGCAGTGATATCGACCACCCCAGTGATATCCCGTCCCAGCTTCACTGGAAGGGGCCTGTGGTCTGTGCAGTTGCTGGCATAAATGACTAGGAGGCCTTTTGGAAATCTACCTTAGGGGTTGGGTGTTACTTTTATCCTCCCTTGGGGACACCGAAGCAGGGCTTAGTTACGGAACCCCCCTCTTCTTCTGTAATGTGGTAAACTGAGTCTGGGCCCTGGTTTTAGAGAGCGGGGCAGGAAAAAGGGAGATCATTCTATCTCTTCCTAAATGTCACTTTGAAGACCGCGCAGAACTGCACGTGAGGAGCTGCTACTCAGGCCACATCTCTCTGCTCCAGCCTAGGGCAAACAGTCCATTTAGGAATCTTCAGGATTAAATATCAGAATCTAAAAGTGTGATGCTTGGCAGGAAGACCGGTGACCACAAAGTGCTTTTCCATCATTACAGAGGAAGAAGGGGAGAGCCCTTGTTGACACTGTGACACACAGGGAAGTCATTTTTGCAGGTCATGCTGGGGTGGGTGGCAAGCAGGCTGGGCTGCCACCCCAGGGCGTCGGCCACCCCAGGCTCCATCTAGCTGCCCCAAGGGCTGTGGGGATCCAAACATCTGCCCCCCACCAACCCACATGCACTGACTGGGAAGTTCTGAGGTAGCATATTTCTATTTCTTAAGGGCATTGGTTCTCAGCTAGGAGTGACCCCCCCCCGGGGGGGGATATTTACTAATATCTGGAAACACTGTTGGCTGTCATAAAGGGGGGTGCACAGTGTGTTACAAGCACCTAATTGGTAGAGACCAAGGATTCTGCTAAACATCCTACAATGCCCAGGACAGCCCCACCCCGACTCAAAAAATTATCTGGCCCCAGTGTCCCTAATGTGGCTGTTGAGAAACCCTGTCCCAGTGGAAAGAGAAACAGTCTGAAAAAAAGGGACTAAGTCAAGAAAGGGCACTGTCAATTGCCCTTAGTAAGCCCAGCTTAAAAAAAAAATCTCTGCAAAAATTATTTATAGACCCAAACAGAGCAGAGGCCCACCTGTCCTTCCGTGTCTCTCTTTTACTCCCTACCATTCCCCTCAAATGTATAGATTACTTTGCCTGCTTCAAGAATTTATTATTGCTTTTCTTTCTGCGGATGCTTCTTACTCATCATGGGTAACTAAGAAGGTTGAAGACAAGGTCTCTCAATGAAATGTGGGGAACACTGTATCCTACAGTCAGGGTCCCCAAGGATGGGACTGACTTCAGGGGACACAGAAGGTGGAGAAGAAGAGGCAATCAGGCTTGCGTTAGCATTCCCTGAAATCCACTTGATATTGAGTAAAGAGAAAAACCATGAAAAGAAATGGAAAATCAGCTCATTTGGACAAAGCAGAAAGCTGACTGGCGTACGAGCCAAGAAAACTGTCAGCGGTAATCACTGTCTGCTAATCCCAGCCCGGTTTGAATCAGCGTCTCCCTGGCATGCTGGAGTATTTATTCTACTAAAGATTTAAGCCAGTTTGTTTTTAAGACACATCCTAATCCCCTCTATTTAACTTTACAGCTTAATCTTTCTTGGTTACCAAGTTACTCAGGGAGCTGCGTGGAGGCGTTCTTCCCCTCCCACAAACACGATTAACCTCTCTTGGCTTCGTTTTCCTAAAGTCTCAGGGGTGGTGGTGGTGGTAGTGGGGGTAAAGCCACTGAGAGGAGGAGCGGGGAGGGAGAAGAGGAGGAAACGGAGGAGAAGGAAGGGGAAGAGGGGGAGGAGGAGAATGAGAAAGTGGAGGAAGAGAAGAAGAGGAAGAGGGGGGGAAAGGAAGGGCAGGAGGAGAAGAGAGGGCCTGAGAAGTGATGGCCTGAGAAGCAGGCCAAGTGCAGAGCCAAGGATGTCCTGCTTCTGCTCACACGATCAAAAACTAGGTCATAGTCTAGAAGTGGGGGCTCTTGTTTCCTTTTTATCACGTCGTTTGGTGTTTCTCCTTCAAGAACACAGAGAAGAAAACACAGAGAAGAAAACACAGAGGATACAAACAATGAAAGGGTGCGTGCAGGGGACCAGAGCAAGATGCTGAGCTCTGCTTTCGAGTCCACGTTCAAAGGGAACTTTGGAGATGAAGTTTCAAATCCTGGTTATCGGGGCCCATCGTGGGTGCACAAAAGCCCCCTTGGGGTCCCACCCCTTCCCTCCCCAGTCCTGCTGTCTCCCATCCACTCCTCAGCGTCATCAAGACGAGATCTTCCCGGCACATCCAGTTGCTCTCACATATAGATGGCCACATGCTGAGTCCTGACAACTACAGGACAAGGATGTCCTTCTTGTTATCAGTACATGGGCCCAGCCCTGTCACAGGGAAGGCTGGCCCACCAATGTGTGTGACACACATCAGCTAGCTCAGCAGCCCCTCCTCTAGTCTCACTCCTGGCTGGGGGCGCTGGGAAGGGGGACTGGAATGAGATGGACGAAAATGGCAGTTTGGGGGAAGTATTTCAGCCTCCTCCAGGCAAACACTTCCATTTCTTCAAACCAACAGAGAAGCACCTCGGGGAACTGCACAAGCACCCCCTTCCCTTTACCTACCTCCCCAGGCTTGACCTCCCACCTGACCCAGTGGCCCCAGGAGGGGACAGGCCGGTACTCACGCTGCTGGGGTAGAGCATGGGCAGAGGCAGCAGCAGGAAAGGCACGGAGACGGAGAGCAGCAGCTTTCCTTCCCGGAGAAGGCCCTTCAGCAAGCCCATCCTGGACCTCGGCGCTCCGGCCCCCTCGGAGCCCGCGTGGCTGGCCGGAGAAATGCCTTTGTTCCTGGCGATGCGCTCACGCCCCGTCCGGAAAGACTTCTCGCACCTCTCTCGGCTTCCAAGAGTCCTGTTTCGTCTTGGGGCAGAATAGGAGGGCAGTTACAGCCCCTGCTTGCACAGAAGGCTGGACTCCTCGTCTCCTGTTTTAGGTGGGATTGGTGAGCATGGCTTCATGCCCTGCCCAAAGCAACTGGGACAGGATGGTACACCGGGCATAGCGGTTTCCCTCTTTGCTGGATTAGTAATAGAGTGACTTCATTCTAGGACCAGCAAGAGCCCCCTTAATCAATCAAAATTCCACCTCTGCTGTAGCTGTGTGGCCTTGAAGTCATTTAAAGGCTTTAAAAATTAAAGATACCAAGAGTACATCGTGCCGTCCATCATTTTTCCTCTCTCTGGTGGCCTGTTTCGGGCAGTTTCTCTTCCTACCTGTACTCACTGTACCCCCCTTCCCTTAAAAAAAATCTAGCACCTTCCCCCCCTTTTCCCTAAATCAAGCCCCCCCCAGAGTTTGTCAGCGGAGGATGCAGTCTTCAGATAGGACTGGGCTTCTTTCCCAGGACCTGGCACCTGAACTGAGTTCAAATTTCTTTCCTTCAAATTGATTTCCCACTTAGAATTTGCCTTGATCCTGGACCTCCGGAGCAGAAAAAAAAAAGTCCCCAAGACATTCCTAGTTGTCACGGGACAAAATCTTGCTGGAGGCCCACCTTAACTTTCGGTCACCTATGGGAAGCCAGACAGAGGCAGCAGCCCCGCCCCCTCCCACAGCCAGTCAGCACGTCCCAAAGAACCAGTCCTATCTCTTCCCAAGGCACTTGTTGATTGGTGCCAGCAGGGGCCTGCTGATCTTGCAGAACTTAGGCAACTTGCAAAGCTTATTTTTGTTTCTCAAACGTCCTAGGGGCCGGAGTGATGACCGTCATTGTAAACATAATCGCACTTCCCCAAGCAGGAGACCCTGGGACACAGTACCTTGGTGGGAGGGCCACCGCTGACCTAGCCCTTAGGAAGATGATGTGTCTAGTGGCAGGGAGACAATAAAATATTAATTCTGGAGTAAATTGCCCCCAGAATATACAATATTAAACCTTTCAGACTTCCCTGGTGGCAAAGGGTGTTTGCGAAATGGTCTGAGTGAGCAGCGGGTTCAGCCTGTAAGAAAGGCCAGAGCTTTTTAGGGAGAATTGGAAGGATAGCTAGCTGCCTCTTTGGAAAAGCCTAGACGCCAGTCTCATTTCAGAGGTCTTTGGAACACAGAGGTCAGTGGTCTTTCTGGCTGGAGGAGGTGCTCAAATGCTCCTCTCAGTGGCTTTTTTACCAAAAAAGAAAAAGCAGAAGGTTTCGTTTGGCTGGACTACAAGGAGGAGGTGGGAGAGCAGGGAAGAAGTTAACAAGTTCAGGGACAGGGCCTTCGCAGCAGGTGGAATCTGGACAGTTGCTGCTTACAGATTGGGAGAAGCTGTTAGCCTTTCCCAGAAAGGACATGTGGATTTGGGGCGAGGAAGAAAAGAAAAAGAAAGAAAGAAAACCTACATGTTCCGTAAGTGGTGGTCCTCAGCAGAATTGCCTTGACCTGAGATATGCTGAGCAGAGTCAAGGGTTATGAAACCTAAGTTCTCTTGAATTCGCGGAATGTAAGGAATGGCGTTCCAAGATCTATAGCTATACCAGTTGGAAATAATCCCCAGGCTAAAATTAAAGTGACTGGAAAAGTAGCTCCAGAAAACCAGTTCTTCTTGACTTCTGAGATCTCCGTAGAAATGATCTTGCTATTATAAAATGGGCTGTCATGACTTATCTCTATAAATGCATGTTAAAGTTATTGTATTTACTACATTTGGACCTTATTTTGTGATGATTTTGAAACTCAGAATGAACAATGTTACATGTGTGATGTTTTGGTGGCAAATATTAAAGAGACTGGATAATAATAAACAGCTGAGGAAATCAACATTGCTGTTCAACCCACAAACCATTTCAAATTCCTTGGTAACATAGCAAAAGATTTCACTGAGCCTAATATAACTCCATCATGACATATTTATTCCACCATTAATAAACATTTGTTAAATAAAATTAGGTAAGGTGAGTGACACAGTAAGACCAATAAAGTTCTTCAGAACTCTATCCACTTTTCAGATGAAGAAAACATTCTCCAGAGTACAACACTCAAGAAAAGTAAGACAAATATCGTGTATATGAATCAAAAATAGTCAAACTCTTAGAAACAGAACATGGAATGGTAGTTGTCAGGGGTTGGGGGGACAGGGAAAAGGGGAATTATTGTTTTATACATGCCATTTTTTCCCAGGATGAAGTTCTAGAGATCTGTCATGGAACAATGTGCATATAGTTAACAGCACTGTACACTTAAAAATGGTTCGATGGTAAACTTACGGGGTGTGTGTATGTGTGTTTTACTACAATAAGAAAAGTAAGACATTACAATGGTTTAGGAAAGTAAGGAGTGCCATGTAAAGTCATTTAACAAGCATATGATTTTAGACCAGTTTACCTATGGAAATACCTTCTGACTGATTTACCACTTACATGATTCTTTCAGTTAGATTCAAGGTGAACTGATAGAGCAATGAAAGTTTTAGCACATGGATGTTTTCAATGTCTCCTGAGTGACACCAGAGGTAACCATGACGATGCCAACTCTAGAGGAAACTTCCAGAATTTCTAGATCCTCAAATTTCCCAGCAATATAGAAAGGACAGAATTGGTTCCCTAAGTCACAGGCAAGTTTCCACTACAAACATCATACCCCAAATTATTCTGTTTATGAGTAAACATGACAAAACGTGACTCAGTTGTGACTGTGGTATGTACAGAGTAACATTAACAAGGCAAAATGGAAGATTCTGTTTCTGTACAATCTTCTACTTCCTTGTTCATTGGGCAAAGAGGCAGGTTTTTGGGTGGCGGTCATGAGCATAACATTTGATTTTGCATGTAAATGAAGTCGTTGTTATAAAACTTTTTGTGGGTAAACAATTAATTTGTAGTCAGACTAAAATAATGTTTATGTATATAGTTACTGAAAATGAAATGTTCATTTGTCTTTAAAAGAGGTCCTGCCTTTCTTATTTCTAATTTTTCCAGTCATGAATTACAACATAAAATGGGCCTGGCTTCATGAATACAAAAGTGCATTTAATTTTTGTTACAGGGTGAATGAACCACTATTGCTGTCCCTGGTCTGGGAACCATCCCCCCATACATGGATCTCCCCCCACTGGGAGCAGCCATGCACATCATCAGGACATGGTGACCAGGGACCACAAGGTGGGTCTTTCCAGTGGGTGATGAAAGCTCTCAGACCCCTCCTGATGGGAGAGTCCCAGGGTGGGATGCGAGACTAACTGCGTGTTTATTGCACAGTGTCTAGGGACTGAGGCCTCTGCTAACCCTATCCCCATCCCCATCAAGGAAAAGTACAAACAGCGAAGGTAGATTCTGAGGCTAATCTGCCTCCTGGGCAATCCCAACTCTGTCTCTACGTTAACCTTGTTCTAGTCAGACAGTGATACCCAAAGGAGATCAAAAGCCAGTGTGTTCAAAGTATGCATGCGGGCAGGCAGAGATAGCGCTTGCAAAAAAATGTCAACCAACGGACACTTGGAGCTGCTTCAAGAAATGGATGCAAAGATAATCAGAATGAGGTCCAAAGAGAGAGCTGCAGAGACATGAACTAAAACTTTAAAAAAGAAGAGGAAGACAAACAGAGTGACCATGTCAAAGATAACAGGTAATATTAGAGAAAAGTTGAGCAAGAAAGCATATATCAGTGTGCAGTTGAGGGAGGTAAATGAGCAGTATGATCAGGGAATAAATGAGAAAGGGTGTTATTAATCTTCTAAGCCTGAGAACATCAGGATGAAAAGCTGTATTTTTCTAGTATTCTAGTATTTCTCCAGAAAGATCCCGCAGCTTGTGCTGCTGGGCTGAGCTCACTTGTTCAAAGGTTTTAAAGAAGTCCCGACAAACTTTTGTCATCATCCAATGACAGCTGTCAAATACTCATTTCAAAATCAAATTTAGCCAAATGAATCATCACTCATTCAAAGATCAGACTACTTGTGACTTTAGCCTCCTGGACCAAGCTGTAAACCTAGGAGAAGCCAGAGAGATCTCTGAGCTAGTGAGGAATCTAAAAACAAAATTAAAAAAGATTTTTTTTATCCTCATGCAAGGCCATTATTTTTGTTGCTTTTAGAAAGAAGGGAAGGAAGAGAGAGAAACATTGATGCGAGAGCGAAGCATCAATTGGTTGCCTCCTGTAAGAGCCCAGACTGGAAATTTAACCTACAATCTAGGTATGTGCCCTGATCAGGAACCAAACCCACAATCTTTTGGTTATGGGACAATGTGCCAACCAACTGAGCCACACTGGCCTGAGCAGTGAGGAATCTTTATTAGAACCCAGGCGGTTCACTCCTAGCAGAGGTCTTCATCTATTAACTCTTATTTAACATGGAACAAAAAGCAAAGGGCAAGCGATGTTGGTCACAAAGAAAAGTGCACTCTTTTAGCTTAAAGGCAAAGAAGGCAGCCGAAAAACTCACCCCTGACACAGAATTAGCAAAGCCTGGGAACTTCCAGGGTTGCTGCAATTAACCCAGCAGACCTCTCGGGTCCAGGTGTCCTCCCTGTAATGTCTCACAGGTAGTTCAATGCTCATGGAAATTTCAGAAATTGCAGAATCTTAGAGATTATGTCATCCAACTCCTTCATTCCAGTGTTTCACAGACATGAACCAAAAGCTTAAGGCATTTCTGCATAGTTTTAAAAGACATCAAGTCGTTGTCGCTAAAGTGAAAAATTGGCATTTGAAAGGATAAAAATTTGTCGTTCAAAACTAATTATTATTTGGAACACTTAATTCTCTGATGACACTAAATAATTTGAGCATTAGGACAGAAAGGCAAAGCTGTGGGAGCCACCTCTGTGTGAGGACGACCCTCTCCGCATTAGCTTGGTTTCTGTGCTCCAAAGACAAGGCATGCCTGTTTGTAGTGAACCAGCCTTCAGATAAGAAGAGTCAAGACAGAGAGGACATACAATTACCAACTTTCTACCTGATTCTCCTCGGTGACTTTTAGAAAAGTTTAGGAGTATATCCTTGGCTAACAATATGTTTACTTGGCTGCAGCTCTAGCATCTACGTATCTTTCTATAGAACCTTCGGAAAGATGTTCCTTCAACCCAGCACCCTACTCTCTTAGGAGCAAAGAAATCCGTTCCCCATCTTCCCACCATGCTCAAACCTCCACGACGGGTCCTCCAGCTGTCCTCCCTCTTGGGTGTGTGTGGCGGCCACTCAGGGTTGAAGCGTATCTTAGACGCTGCCTGTCACCAGGCAAACCGTTTGGCCTCTGGAGACATCCTGACTGACCACTGCAGCCCTTCCTTCTGGCCCAGGTCCGGTTAGGACGTGAGTCAGGTGTGCTTGTCAGGAAGCTCCCACGGGTAAAGAGCATGGGACTTAATTATTTTATCTTTGCTGCTCTGCATTGGAGGCATGTGCTTTGTTGTTGGTCTCTGTAAATGGAGTGGAGAATGAAGAATTTCTGGCTTACAGTGTTCACTGGCCCTGCTCCGCCCTCCTGGTGGGGGCCAGTCTCTCAGGGAGACAGTCTGGAGCCTGAGGACCGCACCAGGTCATGCCTCAGGGCCTGGAAAAGGCTCAGGAGGGACTGGGCCCAGATGTCCTTCTGGTGCCCTTGGGACAGGGCTGTGCGGTAGGCCGCGTAGGCCAGGGTCAGCGCTGTCCTTTCAAAGTCCTCTTTCTTGAGGATGCCCGGGTGGCTGGAGAGGCTGGCGCTCAGCCGGCGGATGTCTGGGATGCGCTTGGGGATCACGTTGTTGCAGACAGCACGGAAGTCAGAGGCCTTCCGCAAGGAAGCGAGCTCCTCATCCTTGATGGAGATCTCCAGGTCGGGGCTGATCTCAAGCTCGGCTAGCAGGAACTGGTGAGAAACACGAGATACAGAAACACACAAAGCGTTTGGGCATCACTGAGGACATCATTGTTTTCATTATCACTCGCATTTGCTTAGGGAGGCAGCTGTGGAAAGAGCTTTGGAATCCAAGGTCCTGGGGTCCAGGTCTGCCATTCCCACCAACTGTGTGACCCTGGATGAGTTACTAACTTCTCTGAGCCTCATCTTCCTCCTCTATGAAATGATTAGTAACAAAATACTTTACAGGTCTATTGTGAGATGTAAATAAGACAAATATGGACACCATCTAACATTGTCTCTGGTACAAAGCCACTACTTAATGGCTATTTATTATGCTTAGTGTCCCAGATTAACCCATTCTTCCTTTTCTCCCTCCCACCCACCAAGGGTCTTCTAAACCATGAACTGACTATTTCGGATAATTTTAAATCAGAAGCTGGGAATCGAGGGATGCAGAGAATTGTGCCAGGAACTAAGTGGGAGACAGAGATATGTCCTCACTTCTCCCCTGTTCTTTAAGAGTCAGGGTGGGGTCTGCTATGTGCATGCCCTGCTCAGCCAGGCTCACCTTGGGAATCTAGTCTATACCTCTTGGACTTGGGGTTCTAACTCTCGTCTCTGTTGCCAGCTTTCCCCAGCTCCAATTTGTCTCTATCCTACTATTATTTTGCTAAAGCAGATCTGTTCATATAACCTCCACATTCAAGACTTGGCAAAGGCTATGCCTTTTCCAGTTTGTTCTCTATGGCAGGACTTGAAATCCCTCCCCACCGTCTGGCTCCACTGCTTGGATGCAACAGGCTGTCTCTTCCTTAGCCATGTAGTTCTGGTCCATGGAGGATGTCAGAGCCCGTCAAGGTGGGAGGTAGGGAGATTTGGAGATCATTGTTGCCCCTGATTTGATGGCTGAGGAGATTCGGGGCCAGGGAGACACATGGCTTATACAAGGTCAGAGCTGATGGGGGGCAGCATCAGAACTAACGCTCCGATCTTGAACCTGGAATTTTACCACTGAACCAAATGAAGCGTCCCTGGGACACTTACCTGTGGCTTGCAGAAGTGGGGTCTGAATGGTGGAGGTGTGAGAGGCAGAGGAAGACAGCCCTTGGGGTGGCCCCAGACGGTCATAAACTGTGCTGTCACAGTAGGTAGTTACGAGAGACAGGGCTCCACGCAGACAGCTGGCTTGGCATTGCCTGGACCCTGTGACCAGTCCTGCCTCACAGCCTTCACTTGAGACTATTCCCCACTCTGCTGCTTGGCCGCTGGGAGTGGCCAAACCCAAATGTCATTTTGCCTCTGGTGGCTTCCTCATGCCACCATCCCCTGTAATGTCACATGGGGAAGGAGAGAGGAGAGACGAGGAACACCTCACGTGGGGGCGGCCAGGGTGTGATGGCCTCCACAGCCGAGTCTAGGCCCCTCACTTTCAGGGCCTTTGTTTGCTTCTCCACAAAAACAGAAAGGTTACCATGCCTTGGGGACGATGTGGCCACCCGCACCTCTGCTTACCTCATAGAGCAGTTCTACTTCCTCCAGGGAGCTCTGCAGGACGGGGTTCAAGGGCATGGAGGAGGATCTCTTTGGCCGATGGGCAGCAGGGAAGAGCACGGCTGCAGGGAACAGAAGAATGAGTTGCAGGGGGCTGCATGCACCTGCCCCCCCATCCCCACCCCTGCAACCTTGAGGTCAGCCAGCCAGTCTTGAAAGTGACCGATTGGGAGCTGTGGTGGCCGTAAAGCAGGGGAGATGACAGACCACTCTGGTGTCCCAGAGAGCTCCCAGGAATGGCAGACGTTACTCCTTCAGACCAGTGATTTCACACCTGGCTGCTTATCAGAATCATCCCTGAAAGAGTGGGGAAATATGCTGTGTACAGGGGCGGGCAGAAGTGGGCTCACAGCTGTCTGTACGGAAGGCGACGTGTAGGCTGTGGTCGCCACATGGCTTTATCAACGCTGCGTTTCAAGCACTCACAACTTTGGCCTACCTTTGCCCACCCCGGTATGTCGAGGGAACTTATGTTAAAATGAAACAGAAGTGAGCAAACAACAAACTCCTCCAAAGTCAACAAACGGGTTCCCTAATAATACTGTTCTCTAGTAGTGATGCACAGTTCAGCGCTTTATCGGGATGATGTGCTGGTTTGTATTTACTGACAACCCTTTTAATCAGAGGAGGAGACTTCTGCCTATTCCCCAGCCCTCTGAAATTTTGGCTGCCAAGAAATGAATGCAGGTGACAAGGAAGAGAGCGGCCCTAAGATTCTGACACGTGGTCCTGGCTGGGTGGCTCAGTTGGTTGGAGCGTCATCCATACACCAAGAAGTTGCAGGTTTGATCCCTGGTAGGGGCGCATACCGGAGGCAACTGATAGATGTCTCTCTCTCTCTCCCTCTCCCTCTCCTACTCTCTCTCCCTCTCCTTCTCTCTCTCAAATCAGTAAACATATCCTCAGGTGAAGATTAAAAAAAAAAGGTTCTGACACATGGCTCTAGGGGTGTGTGGCACCAGGCTCAGGGGTTCCCACAAGGGCCAGCTGACTTTGGAATGTATTTGGGACAGTCAATGACTTGCTAATGCTGTTCCTTTGTGGTTGCATGTAGAAACAGTAGCTGAAGGAAGATGGATGGACTGCTACGGGCACAGAGGGTAGCAAGAATTAGGACCTTGCTGAGGACCAGTGAAGGGGTAGACAGGATGCTACCAAGTGTAGGAATAATCGTTATACATTGCAGAGTTTCAGGTCCTGTCAGGCTGGGAGCAGACAGCCCCGCCCACGCCCATGGCCCCTCCATGCGCCAGGATGCTGCTGCCAGCTGGTAGAAGAAGATACAGCTTTTGCACCAAAGGTAATTGTCAAGTATTGAATCATAAGTCAGATTCCCTTAACCTTAGATGACTATCCTTTCTCCTGCAGTATGCTGCCTTTCAAAATAACTATTGAAGCCCTGACTGGGCTTGAACCACCAACACAGCAATTAACAGCAAAATGTAAAGAATTGTATAGAGTGATTTTGGTTTAAGTCTCATGTTACTAGAGATGCTCTCAAATGCGTAAATAAGAAAGTAAGATTCTCTATATGGCTTGGTACCTTGGGCCCAGAAGCAGTAAATGGACACTGTCTACCATTTGAGGAATTTTTATCTTGAAAGTACTTAAAATAAATCCTGTCTTTAAAAAAGAATGATAAAAGTACAGTGTCTTCAAGACACTGGATTGTGATTTCCCAGAAAACTGGGCAACTAACTATAAAAATATCTAGACTTTGAGGTAAATAGCGCCCCCTGAAGCTGTGCATGACAGCTCTGCTCTTAAGAGTTTTTTAAAAGATTTTATTTGTTTTTAGAGAGAGGGGAAGGGAGGAAGAAAGAGAGGGAGAGAAACATCCATGTGCGAGAAATACGTCGATCAGTTGCCTCTCACATGCCCCCAGCTGGGAACCTGGCCCACAACCCAGGCATGTGCCCTGACTGGGAATTGAACCAGCGACCTTTGAGTTCAGAGGCAGTGCTCAATCCACTGAGCCACACCAGCCAGGGCCAGCTCTTCTTAATGATGGTGTTCTGGGGCCATCCAGAAAGGGCCCATTGATGTCCAGTGCACTGTGTTAAAGAAGACAGGGAACTGCATAAACATTTTAGAAAAAAATCGAGCCGAAATGATAAAAATGCCACATCTTTGATATAATGACATTTCCTGAAAAGCTCGGTGGTAGGATTCTCCCATTTTGTGGAAGAAACTGGGTGTGTGGGGTATTGCTGTAATACTGCTTTCTCTGTACTCACTTATTATCTATACCACAAGTCCTTCTGGGGTTAGCATAAATACGGTTTTCGGTTTCTGCACCCCCAGCAGATCCCGGCAGGCTTCCAGGCCATGCGCTAGGCACTGCCGTTGGCTGACCAAATCTGTGCATGGTGGGGGGTGGGGGGGGCCTCGACAGGCAGGGGACCCTCTGCTTCCCCAGACCACTGTGGGGAAGGAGCCCGTGAATGCCAGAGCACCATTCTATAGCCTTGCATCTTAGCAGAGTTTGTTCTCTTTGCCGGAAAAGTGCCAGCGTCCCACAGAATCTGAGATTTTGGGGCTTTGCCTCTGTTCACTCGTGGCCTCTGCCTGTAGTTTTAGGTGCAACTCAGGAGAGTGAGGTGTGTCCTACTCACGGGCTTCAGAACCTTGACTGCACATTCAAATCACCCAAGGGGCTTTAAAAAACGCTGGTGCCTGGGTTCCCACGCCAGATGTTTTGACTGAATTGAATTAGGCTACAACTGGGGCAGTGAGATTTTCAGAAGCTTCCTAGGTGCTTCTGATGGCAGCCAAGGCTGAGTACTGAAGGGTGCCTGCCCGAGGCTGTGCAGAAGGTGCTGCCTCAGCTGGACGGCCGCTCTTGGGGTAGCCCAGTGGGTCTCAACCTGGACGGCACATTAGAATCCCCCAGGAGTTTTTAAAAACCCAAATGCCGAACGCCACCTCACAGGCCAGTTCATGGGCGTCTCTGGGGCGGATGGAGGCCTCAGGACTTTTTATGGCTCCCAGGGGATTATAATGGGCAGGCAGGGCTGACAGTCACTGGGCTGTCCGGAGCCACAGCCAAGCACATGACGCGAAAATGCAAAGCTCATTCCCATCTGAAGCCTTACAGGGCCATCTGAAGAGACCACAGCCAATGAGCAGAGGCACAGAGGGCGTGCACCTCGATTCTGCTTTCTCCTCGCTGGGACGTGACACCGGGACCAGAACCAGTCCAAGAACAAAATGTGGGTTCCTCCCATAAACGTGTACGTAGACCCTCTTCTCAGGATAGAACCTGAGAACAACTTTACCTCTTTAACTCTTCTTCCAGAATTTCTCTTTTTTTGTGAAATTAAAGGTATGGGTTCCCTTAAAATATTCATACTCCAGCAGGCAAAGGGGACAGGAGGGAATGACTGTCCCCAGCATTGAGCCCTTTCTGCTGCCTGTCACCTCAGACGGAGTGGCTGCCTCTGGGAAAGCTATTCATGGCGCTAGACCTGCGCTCCTTCACTGGTCTGTTTCCCTGGGAACAGCAACACTCTCACATGCCCACCCCAGGGCGCCCCTAGTACTCAGGGAGGTGGGAAGAAAATACTCTGGTTCAAAATTGAGTTTTAACAATGGAAATCTTTTTTTCCAATAGCCCTTGTTCTCATTGTTTTTAAAATAATAACATCTCAGGGAAGATTGTTAGAAGTAGCTTCTGTCTCTAGACCAGCCAGGGGAACGGATGATTGTTCCAGAAAGTGTGTGGGGAGCCCAGGAATCTGAAAGATGGACCCCTCCCTCCTCCCATCCCCTACCCAGTGCCCCTTCCTTCTGTGAGTACCCCTCCATTGCTGTAGCGGCTTTGACCCTGCACAGGGCAGGGGCTTCTCAGCGCCCTTAGGCTGCGGAGATGCAGCCAGCTCTGGGCCCAGCTTCTCAGCGGCTGCCCAGCCTCAACCCTTAGGAATGGGATGAGGATAAATTCATCTCCACTGGAGATGCTGCAGGTTATGTCTGCCCCAGGTCCAAACATTTGGCTACCAGGTTAACCATACAGTCCCTCCAGATGTTTTTGTCAATAAAGGAGAAGGCACGACCCTGCTGGAAATGCAAATGGCCCAAGCAAGGGCTGACCAACTCTGAGAGGCAGGCGTGCAAAGCCTGAAGCTAGACTCGCTCCCACTTGGTGGGAAAAACAGTGCTGTACCCCCAGGAAACCTTTCCCCGTGACCCCACCACATGCGGTTCCTTCTCTGTCCTTGTGGTTTCTGCATCCCTGCTACACGTTCCATGTCTTGCTCATGGCGGAGGAAGCGGCCTTTCTGCTTCCCGTGCTTGACCTTGGTGTCCGCAGGAAGCTGGGCTCTGAGTGCAGGCTCAATAGCTATGTTTCAGAGTGATTTTTAAAAAATTAGCTATTAAAAAAGCAAAATCAAAACAAGAACTCTTCCACTCAGGCTTTGCTGGGTTTTCTTCCTTTCCCTCTCTCAAATTTATGGAGATCATTTGAAGTTCGGCTCCCTCCTCCTTGTCAGCCATGGGGCGGCACAGGCTTTGCAGGGCTGAGAGGGGAGAGACTCAGGTGCTCCCCCTGGACTGCCATGAGCAAGGACACCCCCTCTGAGGAAGGAACGGGGGAGGGGGAGACCAGGACTGGCAGGACCCCCGCCTGCCTAGGCACCACCTGAGCATGGAGCCTCTGGCAAGAAGATGGCTGGGACAGTTTTGTCAAAATCACGGACTTGTGTACTTTTTGGGGGTGTAAAACTGGGCCAGTTTGTTTCCTTCTTTTCCACTCAATGCTCCACACCCAGCCCGCTCTCCAGCTACTTCTTCAGGATGTGAATGTGCCACGAGGGCCACTCAGCGTAACCAGGGGACACCAGAGGTTCCCACGCCTCCTTGCCGGCTGGTCTGCTGCCCTGGATGGGCTCTCCCCTCCTCCCTCAGGCCCTGGGCCGATGAGCTCCGGGGAGCAACGGACTGTTTACGAGTCATTGGACAGACCAGCACAGAACAAATGATTCACTTCCTGAAGGCCACGCCACGTGCACTGCGTTAGTCCCGAAATTGGACCCAGACATGCAGAAATCACGTGTCACATCCTGTTCTGTCCATGCCTTCTGTTGAAAGACACATTTGGACCTCAGACTGAAGTCGTTAAAACATGGGGCTCAGACGTAACCGCGGCTCATGAGCCCACGTGAGCCCCCCAGCGTGATTTGTGCTTCCCGTGTGGACCTTGTGAAGTACTCAGATCCCATTCTAGACGGGAAGAAACGTGCCCTAGGCCATCCAATTTGCTTGCAATGGGGCTGAAATTCAAACCCAGAGCTCACAGGTTCCAGAACCCAATATCACCAACAGGGTGAACAGTGCTCTCTTTTTGCAGGCACATCTGCCCCGAGACTGGGTGTTCCCCAGTTCTGAATAACTGCAGGAAGGATGATATTAATTGTGAATGAACGAATGAATGAATGAATACGGTATAAAACATATTCTTCCTGGGGAGGAGGGGGGCGGTGGAGGAAGGCTGCATGTTTATCACTTATTTATTTTTTACTTTTTAATTGTATTTTTTTCCATTACCATTTAGTCCCCTTATACCGTCCTCCCGGCCGCAATTACCCCGCCCTCCCTGCATGAAGCACACATATTTTTAAAAATCTGTAACTTTGATTTATAATGTGGTATTGCGACATGCCAGGTCAAGGGACTACAGCCCTGTGAACGCGCTCTTATACTTGTCCACACCTCTTTCGTCCACTGTTCCTTTGCAGTCCCCTGACATAAAGTGCAGCCCATCCCCTCATCTGTGGCACCACTGTACCTGTGAGCCTGAGTGGGGCTGCTGGAAAACACGGACATGGTCTCACGGAAGTTCTGATGGTCATTTTCACACGGGCCCTGACACGCTGCCCGACCCTTCTTCTTACTTTCCGATTCCTCTCAGTCTATTTCGCTGTGAAATGGATAATGATTCCACCCCTCCTACTTGCTCCTCAAATCAGTCACCCCGGCTCTGGCCCAGATACTGACGCCTGTTATGGTGTGTACGCTCCTATCTGGAGCCAACTTTTCCACGGGCATGAAGTCTCCAAGAAAAATGTCGCTCACCTCTCCACTTTTCTCTTCTGTGTGCTTCCTTTTCCCCTCTCCACTGGGTCTTTCACATTAACATGAAAACATGTTACTTCTTCTATTTAAAAAAAAAAAATCCCTCTTTGCTGGCTGCTGGTCCTCCCTGCCCCCGTTCAGAGTGCAGAATTCTGGCCTCATCTGGCACTGTCCTCTCTCCTAGCCACCCTCTTTTTCCTGCTGACTTGCAGCTTTTTATTTATTTCTAGGCCAGACTTTTATATATTTAACTGCCTATGGGAATCTCCTTTTGGACATGTAACAGTTATCTCTCCTGGTTCCCAGCCCAATCCCAGCTCCCCAAATGAACACATGTATATGCATACACATACATGTATGCACAAATGTGTGCCCCCCCACATATCTCCTGCTTTATCTACCTTCTTCCCATCTCTCTCAGTTGCTCAGGCCCAGAACCTGGGAGTCACCCCTGACTTTTTCTTTTACACCCTACCTCTGACTAATCAGCAAGTCTTGGTGGCTCCACGTTCAAAGTCGATCTGGAATGTGGCTCCTTCTTGCCATCTGGAATGTGGCTCCTTCTTGCCACATCCCTGCCAGCTTCCTGGTCCAAGACTTGAACATCTCTCCTAATGGGGTCTCTGCTTCCATCCTCCGTTCCTGCCTTCATTCTGTTCTTAACACAGCAACTGAAGTGATTTTGTGTGAACAGAGGTCAGCTGTGTCCATTTCATGCAGTGTAAAAGCCAAAGTTCTTCAGGGGGCCACGAGGTGTTATGTGACCTGACTTCTTACTGCATCTGAACTCACCTGCTATCCTCCCCTGGTTCATGCCATGCCAGCCACAGGCCTTCTCACTATCCCTTGAGCACCCCAGGCATGCTTCTGCCACAGGCCTTTGCACTGCCGTTCCCTCTGCCTTCAGTTTTTAGTCACCTCCTCAGGGAGGCCCTCCCTGACTACCATATTTAAAATTATAATCTTTGATATCCTTTAACCTCTTCCGACTTTATTGCAATCTAACAAACCAGATGTTTTATTTCTATGTGTTTGCAGTCTTTTCCCTCACTAGAATGTCAGCTCCACAAAGGCATGGGATGTTGTCCTTTTTGGTCACTGTATTCCCAGTGCCTCGCATCCTGCCCATGACTGTTTGTTGAATGAATAAACGATTCTGTTAGAAACACATTAACTACCTTTGTCAGGCCCTGGCTGGTTTAGCTCAGTGGATTGAGCGTCAGCCTGCGAGCTAAGTGTCGCTGGTTCGATCTTCCAGTCAGGGCACATCAGAGAAGGAAAACTCTGATTCCAAAAAACCTCCGCTGCCTTGCGGCATACCTCTTCAGGGGAAAGGCTAAGGGAGTAAACCCTGACAGAAAATCCGGAGCCGGAGTCCCTAAGGCGGTTTGACGTTGTAGTCAACACCGGCAACTCCTGCGGCGCACCTGAAGCCAAGCTGTATTGACTCCGTCTTTCCCTTGGACCCTTCAGCTGCGAAGAGAGGGGGGGTCTGCTGCATGGGCAACAGCAGACCCTCCATATCACCCTGCCCAGGCTCTGTAGCTTCAGCGTCATCGCAAGATGTCGATTCAACACGGGAGGAGACAGATACGATGTCACTCCCGAGTCGGACTGCACAGCCATTCTCGGCGGTGCAGATAGACTCTTGAGAAGCTACACCATCGTCTCTCGAGACGGACGGCTGCCGACGGAACTACCTTTGTCACCAAACTCCTTTCTTTTCAAACAAAGTGCTTCACTAAATCTTTCTCTTTCTAATGGAGTAATTTTTAGAACTTATTTGCAGTTATAGGTCCTGGCTAATTATCACAAAGTAGATGTTGTTTCCTATGCTCTGTTTTTATCTCTGAGGAGCCCCTGTTCTGGTCTGGGAGGAGCTACTCCTAAGTTTTTTTTTTTTTTTAATTTATTGATTTTAGAGAGAGAAAGGAAGGGGGAGGGTAGAGAAAGAGAAACATTGATTTGTGTTCCACTTACTTATGCATTCATTGGTTGCTTCTTCTATGTACCCCGACCAGGATCAATCCCATAACCCTGACATATTGGGACGACACTCCAGCCAACTGAGCTACCTGGCCAGGGCTTGGGAGAAGCTACTTTTAATGATCTCAGTCAAGGCTAGCACCTGTCTCCCCAATGCCTTAGCCCATCCAAGCTTTCTTGCTCAGACATACAGGAAGAAGCATCCCTAAATGAAGGAGCCTGTTTTTACTTTGAGTCTGACCATTTTATAACCTGGGATAAAAATCACCTCTTCTTCCCTCCCATCCCCCAATAGGTCCAATATAACAGCATTATTAAGGCTAATCACCATCTCTACTGTAATTTACACAGCGTTTGTACCAAAGAGCTTGCTGAAAAGGACTCCAACTGCAGAACTTTTCCAGCCAAAATACAACCATATTTTTAATGAATCAATTGAAGCAACCCTGTGGAAAAGGCAATGGGTGTGGAAAGGAAAAGCTCTGGTTTATAAAAGATCCGTTGCCAGATCCTACTGATGTCATTTACTTTTTTGCTCCTGGGCCAGCCCCTTAGAAGCTCAGTGATATTCTGAGCGAGCCAGGATCTTGGCCCGGGTGCTGGGGTCCAATGGGAGTGCTTCTGGAAGGGCTTCTGTGAGTCAGCTCTCCTTGGCCAGACTGCCCCACCACCTAGGGACCTCAAGCTGCTGGAAGGGATGGGGAGGCGTGAAAGACAGTGATACTTTAAGGCCATAGACTTGGGGTCGGGGCACGTCAAAATCCAGCTCTGTCCTTGCTGCTGAGTGATCTGGGGCACATTCCCTTCTTGCCTCACCCCAGTTTTCTTACCTGTACGTGATCAGCATAGCACCTGCCTTCTGGAGTGACCGGGGAGTAACCGAGGTGGACTCAGCACTGCTACTCCCGGTCCCTCAGTACTTACTGAGCACTGACCACAGGCCTTTCCCTTCACTCCTGACTGAAAACTCACACAACACCAAAATGGACACCTGAAAACGACATAAATCCCCCTGCAGACCTGAAGAGCTTCCTTTCCCTATTAAATTGCTTTAAAAAGAAATTATTATATGTATTTTATAACAACAGATCCTTATATAGTCAGTAAAGCATAGATTTCTTTTCTTAAGAAGACTGGCTAGTTCCCTCCAGCCCCCCAAGCCTTGCTGTGGTAGGAGCGCGGCAGGCTGGGACTCCAGGCAGGTGTGGCCAGTTCCCCAGTTTGGCCACATTAACCACAGGCGAGTCACTGGGTCTTAATCAAGTTTGTGGAGCTGGAAGGGCGACTCTGGCGCAGGGAAGCCGCCACCCGGGGCCAAATCCTAGAGAGCGCTTCTTACTGAGAATGTGATGGGTAGGAACAGGGCGTATTCCCTGTGGGTTTATTTCCACCTTTCTGCATGTGGGCGCAGGGCGTGGGGGAGGTGGAGGCTGGTGGAGCAGAGGGGGGTGGGGTGGGGTTGTAGAGGAGGAGCATCTTACAGGGAGGGCGTGGTCTCCCTGAGACTGTTTCCAAAGGGAATTCTCCGAAATTTAGGCCTGCCTTTGGGGTGGGGATGGGGTAAGGATGAAGGTGAAGGGACTAGTAAGTCACTGGGCGTGACTCCCAGTCTGTCTTTTAAAAAGATGTCAGTCGTGTATTCCTTTTAAAGAATTAGAAAAAGATGTTAAAAATGGTCAACTATGTGGAAAACTTTTGTTGATGGTTTGCATGACTCCATAGCATTTGTTGACTGAACACTGACCGGAATCACTAATCTTGCGCTTATCAGCTGCCTCGCCCTGGCCCCAAGTTCAGCTGTGCCTGCTGCCTGTCTTTGAGCAAGTCGTTCTTGTTATTGGGGACAGACCTTCCCCAGCCAGGACCAGGTGGGGCCAGGGCAGTTGATCCCAGGATGTTGCGATAGAAATGTCTGTTGAGAATCTTAAGCTTTCTTCAGCGAAGTTATTTCGTTTTTTGAGTGGCTAACATTGTATCCAGTGCTTCGCCGTTTACAAAGCTTTTTATTTACATTCTTGGATCTGACGCGCACTACGACAGAGTGAAGTTCAGTTTTGTACGGTTAACACGGTACCCGTTAGTGAACTGAAGCTCCGAGGCTTGCCGGCGACCACACAGCCCATTAGAGGCAGAACTCAAATCTTTGCGTTCCCGGAGGGGTAGCTCTGGATGCGGTCATCGTGTTTACGAGCCTCGTGACCAATCAGATCATCTCATTTGGAAGAGTGGCTTTTATCATCTTTTTCTGTTTTTAATAGGCTAATTAAGTAAAGCCCCCAGTGTCACACAGGGTAAAAGGGCAGAACATAACTTCAGTGCTTCTTCGCTCTCTGCTTCCAAAGTTTGTGCACACGAAGAGCAGGGAGGTAGAGTGTGTGTGTGTGTGTGTGTGTGTGTGTGTGTGTGTGTGTATGTGTGTGTGTGTGTGTGATTATCTTACCAGAAATAGAGGGGAATGCTACATTAATTATTTGCCCAGGACAACAATTATTTCACAGCTCCGCTCAGAGAACTGGCAAGTCTCTAATCTCAGGCTTAAAAAAGATGGAATAAAACCCCGAATAAGTGCAGTGCCTCCCCTCCTCCATTTCGGATTCATCTGCTCCGCACGCTCTGTTCCCACACAGTCGTTCCTTCCTTCCTTGACTCTCTGCTTGGGAATCAGGAGGCACCGTCTTATGCCACTGTGCCAGTCTTCAGCCTAGTTTGGGTCTCTAGAAACACCTATGAGCCTGACTTTTTTTTCCAGTTCTTTCTGGGTCTGAGAGACCTCAGTTGACTTTAGTTGGTGGGCGGAGAGATTTCTGTTCAGATGGGCACATCATGGCCAGCACCTTGGCCTCTCACTTCCTGCCAGTGATATACTCTCACTGGCTGGAGGTGCTGTTCCTGTCTGCAGCCTGGGGCTGGTCCTGGGGCAGAGAGAAAAGATGGCATGCCGGCTCTGAGGAACTACATCCAAAGGGAAAGAAGTCAGCCATGAGGATCACAATTATGTCAGGGACCCTTTGTTTACCAGGGTGGATGGGTGGCCGGTGAGGGCAGCCGGCAGGTAGGCACGAGGATGCTGAAGAATTACCCTTCCTCTTCTGCCCCTGGGCCAGCTCTACCCAGCTGGAAAGGTGTGTGCACTCCTGGTCAGGCTCTTCAGGTGGCACCTAGGCACCCACAGTCCCATCGTGTTAGCATCAGACCTGGACACCTGCTTTCCACGCGCCTGGCCCAGCTGCAGCGGCCTTGAGGGAGCTCAAGGGAGTCTGTCCACAAAGAGGACTTCACCCTGGCATGTCAGAGAGGGATTCCCAAGTCCCCTCAGCAGCCTGGATTTTATTCACTGTCATTTTCTCCATCACCTTCTAACACCTTCTAACATATCAAGAAGCATCAAGCAATCAGCAGAGACGAGATTAAAGGAGGGTGTGGGGCTTCTAATTCCCTTCCCCCTTTTATGCCCGCTCCCCAATTTCCAATTGTATGTAAAAAAAAAGATAAGCATCAAAGAAATAAATAAAGAGCAACTCACCCCTGCTCCACCTGTGGGGCACGGTAGCCTGAGCATCGTAACACAGCAGCAGGAGCAACAGTGTCTGCCAGCACATCTTCCCCTCCACGAACGTGGAAAGTTGCCCTCCAACCCAGGGGGACCCCAGGAGCTGCAGGTGTGCCCTTACTGGTCCTCCCTGGGAGACGGTGCCGTTCTTATCACCCTTCCCTTTTCAGAAGAGCAGACGCCCTCTCCCGCCCGGAAGGTAGAGGCAGAGGCAGCCTCCTGGGGGAACGGGCGTGGAGACCTCTCTTATCCCAACTCTCTCTGGGATTGGGGGACTGGGCTGCCACAGAGAGACTCTGTTTTTGAGCACATCTGGAGTGACTCACGGGGCATGTGATTTCCTTGGCAGTGGGGTGGATAAATATAAATTCTGTACTTGAGTTCCATGTGTTGGATGCACCCACTGGAATTTTTCTTTAACAAACAGACTCGTGGAACTTGTTAGAGAGCCCGGCGAAGAGCTGGCTGCTGTCCCCGTCCACACACACAGCCCGAGCCAGGGCGAGGACTGCAGGAAGAGCTGGGAGCCTTGTGTTGCAGACGCCGGGGCGGACGCAGCCCGGAGCAGCCTTCAGGACAGCAAAATCATTGTCATGTGGGGGCCAAGGATCAGGTCCTGCCTGGGAGTTAGACCTCGCAATATGCATGTCTGCAGCCAGTGCTAGAGTCTCCCCCAGAGTCTGCAGGGTTAGGGAGTGGGTGGGTCGTGAGGAGCAGAAGTGGGGCAGGGCCATCCTGCATAGGTATAGTGTGGGTAGGTACTGATCCAGGGGCCCAGAGGTGACCCCCTTTCCCCATTCACATTCACGGCACCCTGCTTTCTGGACAGTGTCTAGACCTGGGACCAAGCCACTGTGATTCTCCCAAGCAAAATGGTAGTACTTTTCTGGGATAATGTTTTTTGGTATTTAATTAATAAATTATTTTTTATTGAGATATAATTGGCATATGACAATGTGCAAGTTTAAGGTGTAAAATGTGCTGATTTGATACACGTATATATTTGCAATGTGGTCATCGGTGTAGTGTCAGCTAACACCTCTATCATATCACAGAATTCTCATTTCTTTTTTTGTGGTGACAACATTTAAGATCCATGGTCATTTTCAAAGCACTGCCATAGATACCCTGATTTTGTCCAATAGCATTTCCTTACCTACTGTGCAATTACAGACATGTAATGCTAAAGCTTGAAGGACAGTTAAGGATGGTGAACCTTGGCCCTGGCTGGTGTGGCTCAATTGGTTGGGTATCATCCTGCAAACCAGAAAGTCATGGGTTTGATTCCTGGTCAGGGCACATGCCTGGTTCGGTCCCCAGTCCGTATGTGTACAAGAGGCAACAAATCAATGTTTCTCTTTCACATCGATGAGTCTTTCCCTCTCTTTCTGCTTCCCTTCCCCCCTCTCTAGAATCAATAAAAGAAAAAGAAAAAAAAGGATGGTGAACCTTGTGGGTTTCCAGCCTGTGGAGGAGGTACCCAGTGTGATTAGACCACTCCTCTACCTGTTAGAAGAAGTTGCTTGAAAAAAAATGTGACTGTGAGATTTGAAAACTGTTGATCTCACTAATATTAAGAATAGTGAGTGGGTGTTAATTTTTCCAAGCACTGAGCTTGGTGCCCTCCTTGTGTTAATTGATTTAATACTCACACCAAGCTATGAGATCAGTAGAACTATAACATGAGTCACCAATGTAATTAAAAAATTTCTAGTTGCCACATTTAAAGTAAAAACAATGGGTAAACTTACTGTAATAATATATTTTATTTAACCCAATATATCCAAAGTATTATTTCTCCCTGTGATCAGTATAAGTATTAATGAGATATTTTCTTTTCTTTTTTTTTTTTTTTTTTTGTGCTAAGTCTTTGGAATCCAGTGTGCTTCACCCGACAGCACTTCTCAGTTCAGCCCAGCCACAGTTCAAGTACTCAGTAGCCACAGGTGGCCAGTGGCTGCGGCCGTACTGGGCAGCACAAGCCGCTGAGAGGAGAGGGTGGGTTCTAAAGCCCGACTGCCTGTCTTGTATTCTGGCTCAGCCCCTGACTAGCTGTGGGATCATGGCTGAATTCCTTAATCTCTCTCTCTCGTTGAAAAAGTTCTCACCTAAGGTATATGTTCATTGATCTTAGAGAGGAAGTAGGGGGAAGTGGTGGTGGTGGGGTGGGAGAGACAGACAGGCAGACAGACAGACAGACATCTAGGTGAGAGAGAAACATTTATATGAAAGAGAAACATCAGGGATCAAACCTGCAGCCAAGGTATGTGCCCTGACTAGGAATTAAACCCCCAACCTCTTTGGTACATGGGACAATGCTTTGATAAACTGAGCCACCCGGCCAGGGCTCCTTAGTCTCCTTTTGCCTCGATTTCCCTCATCTATTGAATGAGGATAATAAGTTTCTTTTTCATAGGGTTGTTGTGAGGAATCGATGAATTTAACATGTATAAAGTGCGGAGAACTAGATCTGGCACATACATGTGTGCTACATACACATGAATAGATAGGCTCGGAGGGGTTAAGTAAGGTGCCCAAGGCCACCCAGCCAGCAGGTGAGGGAGCTGGGATAGTAACCGTGGCCTGAGTGATTCTGTAGGCTGTGTGCTGACTGGCTCCCCTAGCCTGTCTTGAAGCTTTACATTTGGGAACCTCTGAGCGGAGTGCTGGTAAGCCAGTTCTGGAGGGGCGGAGGAAGCCCTCCTCTGTAGCATTTGCCAACTTTCCTGGCAAAAATACTCCCACAATGGCTGATTTCAAGCTACTGATGGTTTAATGAATGGCTTGCAACATTTCTGAAAAATGATTTAGAACAATCAGTTCTCTAGAAGCCCAGATGAACTGGTCCACACGCCACCCGCCTCACTCACACGGCCGGTTCTGATGACTCCTCTGCTTCTACTGTATTCTCTTTTTTTAAAAAGTATCTTTAAACATTTTTATCTTTATTTTTTATTTTATTATTTTTTCTGGTTCCATTTAGATGTAACACAGGGGTACAACATAATCATTTGGTACATGGTATATATTGCAAAATGATTACCACAAGAATTCTAGTTAACATCCCTCGCCTCACATAGTTACACATTTTTTTTTCTTGTAAGGAGAGCTTGAAGTTCTCCTCTCTTAGCAACTTTCAAATATACAATCTAATGTTATTAACTAGTCACCATGCTGTGCATTATAGCCACAGAAGTTATTTATCTTTTGACTGGAAGTTTGTATCTTTTGACCACCTCGACCCATTTGCCCATCTCCTGCCCTTGGCGACCACCAATCTGTTCTCTGTTTTGATGAGTTTGCTTGTTTTGGGGATCCATGCATAAGTGAGGTCATACAGTATTTGTCTTTTTCTGTCTGACTTATTTCACTTAGCATAATGTTCTCCAGGTTCATCTGTGTTGTGGCTAACAGCAAAATTGTCTTCTTTTTTATGGCTGAGTAATACTCCAGTGTATGTATGTGCATGTGTATCTATTTATCACAGTTTCTTTATCCACTGCTGACACTTTGCTTCCATAGCCTGACTATTGCCAATAATGCTGCACTAAACATGGGGCTATAGATATCTCTTCAGGACAGTGATTTTGATTCCACTGGATATATACCCAGACCTGGAATTACTGGATCATATGATAGTTCTATTTTTAATTTTTCGAGGGACCCTCATCCTGTTTTTCATGGTGGCTGAACCAATTTACATTCCCAGCAGCGGTGTACCAGGGTTCTCTTTTCTCCACATTCTCGCCAACACTTACCTCTTGTCATTTTGATAATAATCATCCCAACAGATGTAAGGTGATACCTCATTGTGGCTTTGATTTGCATCTCCCTGGTGACTAGTGATAGTGAACATCTTTTCATGAACCTGTTGGCCATTTGTACATCTTCCTTGGAAAGATGTCTATTCAGTTTCTCTGCCTAGTTTTAAATCAGAGTGTTTGTATTTTTGCTATTGGGCCATATGAGATCTTTGTATATTTTGGATATTAATTTCTTATCAGATATAATTTGCAAGTTTTTTCTCCCATTCTATAGGTTACCTTTTCATTTTATTGCCTCTGCCGTGCAGTGTACTTCTTTTTTAAGTCTGCAAGGATTTCCCAAAAGACCTAGCATGTGACTGAGTGCCCTGTTGATACCCATTGGAAATTTGTTGCTTGGTGCTGAAGCCGAGAAAGCTCCCTGTTCCCTGCTGTTTTCCCCAAACTCCAGTGAGTGAAGAAGGAGATGAGAGGGGAGGGTGGATCTGACTTGCCCGGCCACAGGGAAACCAGGACCAGAAATCACTGTCTTGGCCTCCAGTCTCGGACTTTTTCATCTGTAGGCTCACATCACCAAACTGTCATCTACTAATTACTAAGCTGGGATGCACATTAGCTTCTGGATCTGGGCTGGGAACAAATGTGTTTGTAACTCATTTCATAAGATGATAAGCCAGGCTGTCTCTTCCACACTGCAACTTGGCAGCCCGAGGCAAATATCTACTCGTCTCAAGGAGTCTTGGGAAAGCCTGGCCTGGTGCACTGATTTTTTTCCCTCTCTCTATGGTCTTCTTGTTCTTGCTGCAGTTCTGCGCACTCTGCTTGAGACTGGCAAGCACATGAAAAGCACTGTCTTTTGTAACAGATCACAGGAAAACCATGACTGTGGGGCTTCCTAAGTGTACTGCTTATGTAAAGAATACTTTAGGGGGAATGTGCTACATAAGGCAACACTTTTCAAGTTCATTCTCACCTCTGAACTCCCACTGTGCCTGTGAATATACTTTCACCGGCACCAATCATTTTCCAGCTTAGTCACATGTACCATTGACTGAGCTCTGACCTTATTTTATTTCCTTCAATTTTCACAGCAATTTTGTTCAGTAGATGCCATCACAGAGTCCATTTTACCTACAGCCAACTGAAGCTTAGGAAGGATAAATAACTTCTAAACGGTAAACACATCCCTGTAAAGCCTAGTAGGGGCTGGGTGAAATTAAAACACCAAGAAAGCCTCTCCTATACACTGGACACCTGATGCTGTAGAGGGAACGCTGGGCTGACCCTACACAATAGTCATAGGTGTGTGTGTGGGGGGGACATTCTGTTCATTCCAATGGCTCCAGCACAGAAGTGGTATAGTCATTTTTTTGTCCTCTGCTTATCTATTCATTTAATTTTTGAGCCACATCTCTGTGTCAGGCCATAGGTATAGCAAGCCAAATAAGACAGAATTCCTGCCACCAAGAATCATAATTCTAATGGGGAAATAGAAACCTCCACAGATATTTACAATGCCTGATGTTAGATTTAATGATGGGGGATCCTCCGTAGGAACTGAGAGGGGAGGGGTATCGGGAAGGCTTCTTGGAGGGGTTGATGCCTGCATTCAGTTTTTAGGGGTGAGTTGAATTTAGTCAGATTGTGGGAGAAGGTATAGTGAGGGATGGGACAACCTGAAAAATGGCATGGAGGGGAGAGACAGTTTGATGTATATGAGGATGTAAAAGTGGTTTGGCCCTGTGTGAAGGTCAGGGATGAGCCAGGCAGCAGTAGGAGGCAGGGCAGTGGGAAGGCAGACCAGTCACCACGGAGAGCCTTGTGTGCCCTAATGAGTATTGGGAGTCACAGAGGGTAGCGTCAGGGGGCTGAGGTGGTTGGCCTTCTGGGGGCTGGCTCATTGAGGGTGGATTTGACAGGGTAGAAACCAGTCAAGGAGGGAGCAGATGCAAATGTTTCAGGACAGACAGGACCTAAATCAGGGCAGGAGTGAGTGCTGAAGGACAGGAGGGTGTCGACTGGGGAAAGATTGCAGAGGTAAAATCAGGAATACACAGAGGCGCTGAGAATGGTAGAGAGGAGCAGACAAGAATTCTGGGGTGTCCCCAGCTCACACTGCGCTCAGAAGGAGGAGACGCCGGTGGCCTGAGTGAGTCTGAGGTATGTCCTGGATGTCGCTGTTTCCTGGTTTCTGGGGCACTTGCTCCCTGCATTGCCCTCCGTGACCTGCTGCTTCTCCTCACCCGTTGGTCCTGGGCTGGCTTCTTGCTCTCTCACTGGATTGCTCTCTCCTGCATCTGGGTTCTCTGCTGTGATTTGCAGCTGTGAGGACAGGCGGCAGTGTAAGTTCTTTTTGGAGAGAAGTGTCACGCATGGATGGGTTGGGATGTGAATGACAATAGATCCCCCACGGGAGGGACACATGGACACTGTGACATAACTCCTCTGGGTCGTCTCCCTTAGCCCAGAGGGGGCCTGCAGAGCCCCTCTTTATCTGGGTGACCCCATTTAGCCGTCACATTCTGGCTCAGGTGTCCCTCTTCCTGGCCGTGATTAGAGTGATTCCCCCAATTAAGCATGTGCATAGCCCTGTGAACTTTTCCTTCATATCTCATTCTTGTTGCAATTTAACTTTGTGATAGTTTAATTAAGCCTATTAAACTGTAGGCTAGCCATGAAGGCAGGGATTACGCTATTCTTTGCTCACCTTTGTATCCCTAGTACCTTTCGGTACTTAGTAGGAGCTCTACCAGCAAGGCAGTCAGGCAGTAGGGCTCTAGGTCAAGGTCCTGGCAGGGAAAACATGGCACAGTCTAAAAAAGAACTGAAAGGCATCAAATGGAGGGACTGTTATCAAGGAGTGAAAAGGATAAGGGTCCAATCCAGGGACTAGTCATGGTGGGAGGCTATTACTACTTGCTATAGATTAAAATTTGTTCCCCAAGAAGATACTTGGAAGCCCCAGTTCCTGTGAATGTGATTTAATTGGGAAATAGGGTCTTTGCAGATGTAATCAAGCTGAGATGAGGCCATTAGGGTCGGCCCCCATCCAATGACCGGTACCCTTCTACAAAGAGGAGAGGAGACACAGACGGAGAAGACAGCCGTGTGATGCCGGAGATGGAGATTGGAGAGATGCGCCTATAAGCCAAGGACACCAGAGGTCATTGGCAATTTCCAGGAGCTAGAAGAGGCGAGGAAGCCTTCTCCCCTGCATGGTTCAGAGGGAGTGTGGTAATGCCAACACCTTCATTTCACACTCCGGCCTCCAGAACTGTGAGACCATAGAATTCTCTTGTTTTAAGCCATCTGATTATGTGGCCCTTTATGATAGCAGCCCTAGAAAGCTAAAATACTGCTCCTGGGCCTGAAGGGCCAAGGGCCAAGGAGTGACCTCTTTGCAGTGGTCTATGGCAAAGGGGCCACCTGCCAGGAGCTGTGGTCCAGGTCGAAAACTGCAGTTATGGCCCAGCAGGAAGGAAACGGGGAATAAATGCCTTGATCTTTCCCTTCTCCCACTTTCTAATTCCCACCTCCTGGCTCCCATTAGTCCAAACCTTCAGTCCCAGAGCAAAGGGGCATGGTGATATGGTCTAGAGAAGTCAGGCTCCTAGGTACAGAGCTGAGTGTTCAAGGGGGAGAGATATGGAGCGCAAGCAGAGTCGATCCTGTCTGGTAAGTAAATACAGTATCGAGTGAATGAATGAATGAATGAATGGGAGCATGATGGAGACAGAATTCCAAGTTAATTCTTGGCGCTAGTTTGGAAACAGACAATTTGATGGTGCTGCTCTGTTTCCAGCCCGAGAAGAGAAGAGAGGAGTCATGTTTGTTTGTTTGTTTTCTAAACCATTAGGACTTTTGTGTCTAGCTTCGAGCCCTGCCTCCTGGCCTAGCACCCACGTTCTGAGCGCTGGGAAGCCTCGCTCTTAGCGCAGCTGGCACCTTTAGGCTGGATGCTATTTTCAGGCTGTAAGTGAGGTCATTTGGTTTGATAGCAGAAACACAGCTGTAATTATGAAGTGCCAGCCTCCAAAGCAGAAAGTCATCGGCCCTCAAGGGTTGCCAACGTAAATGACTCAGTAGTTCATACACACTTGTGCCAGGCCAGGCCAGGGCGTCCTCCTGCAACGTGGAGGTCCCCTGTGAACTGAAAGAAAGGGGCATTCGGATAATTCAACTCCTGTGTCGATGGATTTATGTGAGCCTTCAACATCCTGTCATTGCCAACTCTGTGAGCCAGAGCAGTGATTCGGGGGAGGTAAGGTTAAGTCCCCCCAATGGTTGGGCCCAGTGAACAAAATGGGCCAGACCTCTCCTCTAGTGGAAACATTGTCCCGATCAGGCTACCCTGGCAAAGCCTCTGAGGCCGGTTTACATGTCACTGAAACACCTGCAGTGCAATCAGCTCAGCTGCTTGGCTTTGTATAGACCCAGTGGCTGTGACCTCTCCGTTTCAAAGGCAGGTCCCTTGTCTAGGGGAGGCCAGAGAGAAAAAGAGACCATTTCTGTGTGACTTGCCTAGCCTGGCATTTTTTTTTTTTTTTTTTTTGTATTTCTCAGATTAAAAATCACTTTGGATTCTAGGTTTTAAAACTTAATTTAATTTTTTAGTAGGTTGCTGAGACAGGGACAAAGCATGTGTAGAGACTTAGATGGAATAAATTTTAGTTGTTCCCCTTACCCCACAGGCTTTTGAACTTTACTAGTGATGCTACTCATTTGTCTCAGAATTATCTTGGTTGTCTTCAGACAGCCAACGTTCCCAGGAGTCCTCCACCTGCAAGGCTCTGTGGCGACAATGTTAAGTGGTGGAACCTCCCTCTGAGGGGTTGCTATGTGTCCTTTCTTTAGCAAAAGGAATGTCCATAAGTTTCTGCAGAAGCAGAACTAGACCGGCGCCTCAGGGCAGATGTGGGACTCCTCACTTACTAAGCAGATATAAGTAGGCAGGAGACCTTAAGAAAGGATGCAAAATGATTTCCTTAAGAATCCTCTTTTGGTATAAAAAGCTCTGGGGAGGAAATGTCTGATTTGCACAAGGAGTTCCAGGGTGTTCTGGGAGGAAGGGGCTGGATATCCACTTTATTAGTCAGGATTTGCAAGGTTATGCTGCTTTAACAAATAACCCCAATGTTTCAATGGCTTACAACAACAAAGGTTTATTTGTCACTCATGTATCATAATCATCATGAGTTGACCATGGCTTTATTCCAATTATCTTCTTTCTGGCTAATGGAGCAGCTTCTATAGGAAGCCCTGTTTGGTCATCATAGCAGAGGGAAAAAGTCATATACCCTGTTTCTTACAATTTCTGCTTCAAAGTGACACCCCCCACACACATTTCAAGCCCTCTCACATATATATAGCCAAAACAAGGCTCTGGGGCAATCCCTCAAGTCAGCAGAGCAGGGTTATATAATTCTCCACTAGGATGACAAACATTAATATAATCTACCACATGTAGTGTAGTTACACCTTCCTTCTGAGCTTCACAATTAGGGAGACCTGTTGGGGTGGGCAGCAGGCTGGCTCTAATCATGGCCAGTTGGAGGGGTGGACACCTGGATCTCCAAAACGAAGTTACCAGGAAGCTTGAGACAGATAGATGGATAGATAGATAATCTGGTGGGTCCACTTGACAGAGGCAAAAGAGAGAGGGGTAATGGTTCTGGGTCCGTGAGGTGCTTGTGGGAGCCCATCTTGACCCAGTTCTTCTGGGGTCGGCTCACCCTGGGAAGGAGCTGAAGGAATCCTTGGGGGAGGAGCTCAGACCTTTGGTGTAGTTTTCTTGACGGGGCATAACTTTGAGGGATCATGGCTGTGGCTTCCAGGAGGCACTTTGCCTATCTTGACTACACATCCAGGAAAGTGAAAATTTACTCCAGCTACCAGCCTGCCACTGTGGGTGTCCAGCTAGAAAGGACCATGTAAGATTTGGGCCATCCCCAAGATGTCTCATTTTCTTTGCATTTTCTCCCCTATTCCCTACCTACGTACTAATGAGGACTCAGATACCTATGGACATATAAAGGTGAAGGAGTTGGGGCCTTGGAAATATGGACTTAATTTTTAGCTATTCTCAACTCCAGGACTTGGTTGGAGTATGCTATTTGTACTAGAAACTGTAAAGGGAGACATCTCAGCCATATAAAAATGTATGTCACAGTTCCTGAAAGAATTAGGAAAAAAATCACAATCAAGGCAATATTTGGTAAGTGCAATAGATGTTAAATGTGAGAGACAACCCTTCAGTATGTCAATCCACTGAAATGTTGGGGATGTTTGTTATGGAGGTTAGGCCGACCCTAACTGATACACTGTATGTATGTGTGGTTAGGGGAGGTGGGAGTAGCCGTCAGAGAGGTGCAGGTGGTGGTGGGGTGATTCCAAAAGGAATGTCTCAGAATGGAAAGTTCTCCAGGGTGGCATCTTTGCTGCTCTTTGACCAGATTCCATAGAAGGAGAAGACACTGCTGAGACTCTATGGAGGAAGTGGTGGGTGTCCCTGCCGGTTAAAGTCCCATTATGTCTCCTGAACGCTTGCCTAGAAGGGGTTTGATGACCAGATGTGAACCTGCCGGGTGAAGCTATAAGTTACAGTAAGTGATGAGTCCGCTCTGCTCGGAGCCAGGGGTGGCTGGCCTGGGAGCCGAGGAGAAGTAGCCAGGGAGGAGTCAGAGGCTCCTGCTCCCAGCCGGCTTCAGGAACAGAGGCTAGTCATGCAGAGAATTTCCTGCCTTTGCGATCCTAGTGCCAACAACCACAGCTTAGCAAATCCACCTCCTGGCCACTCTTGGTGAATTTTCAAAAAAAATACCTCAGGAGCTTTTTTAGGTTTGTCCTTAAAAATCCAAACCCAGTCCAGGACTGGTTTCATTTCTGACTCGGATTTTGGTCACTAACTGACAACTAGTTTATTTTCAACAGCTTTCAGAGTGGAAGAACGTTTTCTTCTTCTCCTTCGAATTTAGAAACGTGGGGGGAAAGAATTTGTTCTCGAAAGAATAAGAGGTGGGTGGAGCGTGAGCAGAGGTTAGAAAAATGCCTCGGTGTTTGGCTGGCGCCGGCAGAGCCCACGCTGGCCAGGGGCTGGGATGGGCTGACTGGGGTGGGATGGGGCCGTCAGGAGCTGGTTACACGGGGTGTTGTCATTTTAAGGGGAGGGTGAGACCAGCTTAGGGAAAGGAACAGGAAGGAGTCAGTGAACAGACAGGCCCAACCGCCCCTGCCTGGTGTGAGGATGGGAGAGCCAGGATCCCAGAGAACAGTATCTCTCCCTATCTTAGAAAAGCAAAGTGGGTGAAGGAGCTGGGAAATCAGGGGTGCATTCGGTCAGCTGGTGCAGAGAGGTATTCCTGGGGTCGTCGTCGGCGGCAGCCGTCCGTCTCGAGAGACGATGGTGTAGCTTCCCAAGAGTCTATCTGCACCGCCGAGAACGGCTGTGCAGTCCGACTCGGGAGTGACATGGTATCTGTCTCCTCCCGTGTTGAATCGACATCTTGCGATGACGCTGGAGTGTCCTCTCCAGTGAAGCTGAAGCTACAGAGCCTGGGCAGGGTGATATGGAGGGTCTGCTGTTGCCCATGCAGCAGACGCCCCCTCTCTTCGCAGCTGAAGGGTCCAAGGGAAAGACGGAGTCGATACAGCTTGGCTTCAGGTGCGCCGCAGGAGTTGCCGGTGTTGACTACAACGTCAAACCGCCTTAGGGACTCCGGCTCCGGATTTTCTGTCGGGGTTTACTCGCTTAGCCTTTCCCCTGAAGAGGTATGCCGCAAGGCAGCGGAGGTTTTTTGGAGTCAGAGTTTTCCTTCTCTGATGTACCCTGACTGGAAGATCGAACCAGCGACACTTAGCTCGCAGGCCGACGCTCAATCCACTGAGCTAAACCAGCCAGGGCTATTCCTGGGGTACACTCAGGGTAACAGAAGGAACAAACAATGCCCCGAGGGGGTGGTTATAGGAATTTCAATGGCTCGAGGAAAGTCTATTTAGTTGCAACTTATTCACCTGCTCTTCTTCTTCCCTCTTCTCATGAACCTATACAGAGTAGAGATAGGTAGAGAGAATCAATTAGGACGAAGAAGAGGGTGGGAGATGTGTGGAGGAGAGGAGAGATCCAGGGCTGAGCTGGGACGGATGAAACCTGAGAGGGAGAGGGAAGAAATCTGTGTCTGTGCTTCCGCTCCCCCAGCCCAAGGTATATTTCATCCCCGGGCCCCCGTGAGGGTGGAGGACTTCATTGGTGGGTACCCAGGTTAGATATTAGGTAGCGTAACAGTAATGATTCAGACCACTAGGAGTTCAAGTCTTTGTGGTTCAATAATTTATTGAGGCAAACATTTTTTAAATGTGCATCACCTGGATGGTTGCTCCCAACCTTTTCCTTGCATGCCCAGGAGGAGTGTAAAAGACCCGCTCTCTGGTTAAATGAATGCCCAACTTTAGGATAGACTTTGTGCATTGCAATTAGACTCAAAAGCCATATGGGTCTCCTAGAGCGAGGATTAAACAAAATAAGTAAAAGAATAGGAATGAGCACTAGGAATCCATTTAAGGATTTGTAAGCTCCGCCTGACGAGGGTGCTTTGGAGACCTGGTGGAGAGTCCCGCTGAGGGCCTTACTCTCTCCCACGTAGCTCAGGGGACAAACCACGTTTGCTTGCTGTGGGGGACAGAAGAATCGGCTGAAGTAGCTTTATTGATGTCCCAGTTCTGCTGGCCTCTTTCCAGTTGCTTCCAGTGGGTAGAACAGAAGAGCATCTTTCCTTCAAGAACAGACGCCGTCTGCTAAGAGAAACGGGTGGGTTTCTTGTCCTTGAACAAGATCCGTAGGCTTTGTTGGTGCACTCATAGGAGCAAGGGTCATGTCTCTGTTTATAGAACTCTGCTCTGCAGTTCAGAGGAAACATTGTCATAACTCCGCGTGCGAGTAGGTGCTTGATAGCGGCTCTTAGCCAGAGAAGGGGTTGAGTTAGGGGACCTTGCAGCTGAAAGGACCTTTGAGACCATCTAGTGCCTCTTTCTTTCACAGCACGCTGTGGCCTTTGGAGGGTGGCTTTCTTTAATGCTTGAATTGTTAAAGAACAAAATTCGACTGAGTAAATTTGAAGATCTAGTTGGTGTTTTTTTGTTTTTTTTTAAGATTTTATTTATTTTTAGGGAGGAGGAAGGGAGGGAGAAAGAGAGGGAGAGAAACATCAATGTGTGGTTGCCTCTCATGCGCCCCCAACTGGGGACCTGGCCCACAATCCAGACATGTGCCCTGACTGGGAATCAAACCAGTGACCCTTCGGTTCACAGGCCAGCTCTCAATCCACTGAGTCACACCAGCCAGGGCTAATTGGTGTTTTTAAGTGATTCATGAATTGGGCAGCATCCCATCTATCAATTAGAAGGCCATTCTAAGGGGTTGTACAAAATGGAAGGTTTTTATAGGCAGAGAGTGGGACTAAGAAGAGAGAAGAGTGGAAGGACCCCTCTTAGGGGAAGACAGGGGTCTTATCAGGCACATTACCTCCCCAAGTGTTGCTCAGGAAATTCCAGACTGATTGGTCTAAAATTCCACCCCTTGGAAAGGCTAAAACTGCAATTAGGTTGGTTTTTAAGTTTTGATTTGTTGAGGTGACTTAGCAAAAGGGACTCCATCATGGCCTTTTTTGTTTTTTTAACAGAATAAAAATTAAAATAGTCACATGAGACTAACAAAACAGTCAAATAAACATAAGAGCCCCAAATTGAAAACAATGTAACTATCCAACAGAAGAAAGGATAAACAAAAATGTGCTTTTATCCAACGATAAAAAAGAACAATTACTGATTCTTCATGGTTGAGCCTGAAAAACATTGTATTGAGCAAAATAATGTGAAATTCCATGAAGTTGAAGAATAGGCAAAACTAAGTATGGTGCTAGAAGTGAAAAAAGTGGTTAATTCTTAGGGAGGTGGCTATTGACTGGAACAGGACATGAGAGAACTTTCTAGAAGAATGGAAATGTTTTATCTTTAGACCTGGGTGAATGCTTCATGGGTATGTGTATGTGTATGTGTGTGTGACTGAGCTGTACACTTAAGGTTTTCACATTTTACTGAATGTAAATTATACCAGAAAAACAAAAAACAAAAACCCCAAACCAGAAACCAATAACGAACACACAGAATGGGAAGCATGTAGTTAATTGACTTAGGAACATTTATTGTTGATAAGCTCAATGAAGCACATTTAATAGTAAGCAACACTAACAGAAGTCCCCTTTGTCTAGCAGTTTAAGTAACTTGGGTGTGGACATTTACTCAGTGTATCTGAATTTCAGTTTTCCTTCTTTAAAAAAAAAAAAAAATGAGGGCTCATTTGTTCACTGCACACAGAATCTGCCCCGTCAGACGGCACTGGTCTGGCCGCAGGGAGAACACAAAGACTCCAATCACAGGCCTTGATGCTCTTCTGCCCATACAGTGTGCCCAGTAACACAGAAATAAATGCAAAAGCTGCCAATGCCAGCCCTGCCCGACTCCTTTTTCCTGCCTTTCTGGTTATAGCCAGCGCAGCAGGAGCACTGAAAAGGCCTAATGTTTAAATCCAGACGGGCACTTCCCTCCCTGCTCCAGGGGCCTTGCTTCTCCTCTGCTCCAAAGCTGCTCTTGTCCTCCAGGGCTTTGACCCTGAAAGGCTCTTCCTGTTTGGTGAATGAGTTTGAAGCCAGAGAGTCAGAGGGAGAGAGAGGGAGAGGGGAAGAGAGAGGGAGAGTGGGAGAGAGAGAGAGAGAGAGGGAGAGGGAGTATTTGACGGTACTCACACCCAGCCCCTAAAATATGTGGTCAAGATTCCAAGTCTAACTTCCGCCCAGGGAGACCAATGCCAATGGACCTCTGTGAGGCAGTTCTAAAGACATAGAAAGAGATACTGACGCCTTCCCAGCCCAGCCCACCGCCCTGGGCCACAGAGCTGATGCTGAGCAGGGTCCCTCCTGCCCCTCTGCTGACTCAGAACCCCCAGTGGGGGAAAAGTGGGGTGACCTAGTCACTGGAGCAGCGTCCAGGTCATTTCCTGCTTCATTTATATACTTGGTCTTTCCTTCTGACATGGGGAGGCGGACAAGTTAAGCGGCTTTTGTTTGCTGATGGGAGAAATGAGGCTCTAGAGACAGAGATGACCTAACCGGAGGTCCTCGAACAGAGGTCACACTTGTCCTCCCTGGTTTATATTCAGGATCGATGCAGGAGAGACAGGCTTATCTGGAGGGGAGTAAACAGTCCTTGGTCAAGATATTCTTCTATCAGGAACAGGGTTCGGTGAAAGCACAGAAATTGGCCCAATAAAACCAAAGATTCATAAACAGGAAAGTGCTGGGAGGTCAGAGACACCGATTTTATTTTATAGATGAGGGAACTTAAGCCTAGAGGGTGAAGTAACTTGTTTGGGGTAAAAGCCAATCAGCGACCATCAAGAACACTAGCAGTGGCGTGAACTCAAATTCCTCAGCCAGCCAGAGAGAGCGGACCACACCATCTTTTTCCCCCTAGACCAGGGTTTTCCAACCCTGGTTCTATTCACATTTTGGATAATTTCTTGTTGTGGGGTACTGGCCTATGTATGGCAGGGTGTTCAGCGGTATCCCTGGCCCTCTACCCACTAGATGCTAGTACCACCTCTCACCCCAACTGTGACAACCAAAAATGACCCCAGACATTGCCAAATGTCCCCTGGGCCACAACGTTGCCCAGGGTCTAGAACCACGGCAAAAGGGAGCCAGTGTTTTCAGTTCAACACGTAAAGTTGTACTGTGATGCACTTATTACTTGTAGATCTGTCTCATGCATGGGTCTGTAAGTTCTTTGAGGTCAAAGACAGGTGCCTATTACTTTTCTGTTTCCTGTGTCTTGCTTAGTACCTGGCATATGAGCGATATACAATAAATGGTTGAATGAATGAGTGAATGAATGAATGAACCAACTCCCTAAGAGACCCTAAAATGTGAACTTTCAATTGCTGGATATCTAGTACTATATTAAACATGAGCCTGATATAGGCTAGAGGACAGGCAGGAAAATTACCTGTATGGTCTTGTGAGGGTAGTGGGGGGCCTCTCATTCATCCTGTTGAGGTTAGAACATTCCCAACCTGTAGAGAATTTTTATAAAATTCTATTTGAGTCAAACAGAGGCTACACCTGGATGCAACAGATTAGAAACATGCTTTGGAGAATAACTTTGCAATTTCTTTTATGCATTTGGAATTAAGGAGGGAATGGAAGGAAGACTACATGGAGGTGGGCGAAAACAAAGCAAGGATTGGGTTACAGGAGAGTTAAGATTGTGGGTTTTCTTGAGGGTGGTCCCTCTTTAAAAGAAGGGGTCTGAAAGGGGGCATGTCAAAGATTTGCTAACCTTGTTGCAAAGAAGCAATGGACGGGCTTGCCTCAGGCAAAGATGAACCCGTACAAAAATAGTCACAGGGACAGGGCATGTCTGCCCATCATGGCCCGCCCAGTTAGGACTTTGGGGTCAGAGCATCCTGTGACATTACCTGGCATAGAACCCTCCTTTTTTCCTTCATAATCTGTCACCCACGATCACAGGCTCATCGAAGTGACTTCTCCTTCAGCTCCTTTTCTCCTGCTTGTCATTCTTACACAACAATAGAAATAGATTCTACGCTGGGGATAAAGCCAGAATTCCGAAATATTAAGCCTTGAGATTCTCACAGCTAAAAGGAAAAAGCCCCCAAATGCTGTCATTAGCAGCCGTGGGAACCATGGGAGGACATTGGTTATAGAGTGATAAAATTTTGGCCCTGGGAAAGTTGCAAGTAAAAGAGAGATGGAAAAATCTCTACCACAAAATCTTATTGTTTTCTTAATCCCAGAAATTTTCACCAGTGTTGTCTTTGGGCAAGTGACAAAACTCTTCTGTGTCTGTTTTCCAAACAATAAAATGCTTGAGAAGGTAGAGTTCTCTTTTGTAAAAAAGAAAAAAGAACAAAGAAAGGATAAAGAAAAAGGAAGTGCTTTCAGAAGACCTTATACACAAAGTCACAAAATGTAGTTCCAGTGAATCATGAAAATACAAGCTATTGGTTAGATAGTTCTTACAGAGGAATTAAAAATAAAAAGATGGCCCAAGGACTTTACTGGCCAATTAATCCAAATAAATACGTTGCTTTGGATGTAAATGGTGAAAGAGAACGCAGTTAAAGCAGAAATAAAGACAAAAAGGGAAATAATGACGTGGCCGTGAGAGGGAAGAACGATATGTTAGAAGAATGACTGGGGGGAATTGGGTTGATAGTAATATTAACATTAAAAATGGACTTGACCAGGCGTCAGGGACTCACCCATCGAGCCCTCATGCTTGGCCCTCATTGTGTGAGAGTTTGTGTGATGGCCTTCCAGCCTCAGTTTGGGTAGGTGACGATTTATCAGGGGTCATGGCTATTGCTTATGATTGACCAGTTGCTGCTGCGGAGGTAGGAGAAAAAAACGAGACCAGCAGGAGAGCTGGAAGGCTTGGGGTCCCAGCTCCAGGGAGGACCTCCAAACAGGACTCCTCATTGGGATGGGAGGGAGGGGTTAGGAAGGCGAAGTGTCAAGTGTCTCAGGAAGAGCTGGGAACCAGTTCGCTACGGGGACCTCCACTGGGAGCAGAGCTGGACCCCTGGGTGTTCTGGGACTTGGGCAGGTCCGGCCAGCACCACAGGGAGGGAGACGCTGGCCTTTCCTGTGAGCAGGGGCACACAGACTCACAGAACTTAGAGTAGGAAAGGCTTCTGGGATCTCGTCTAACCTGCCGATTTTCAGGCGGGGCCGAGGAGATGGCTGTATGCAAGTGGGAGGCTGTCCTCACACATGTCACTGCCTGCTCTAGAGAAATGGTCCCCGTTCTCTCTGAGGGCACAGAATGTACTTACTGGTTTTTTTAGGGGTTCAGCACGACCTCAGGCAGGCGAGCCTGAAGCAGCCCGATGTAAAGTGTCTGCCAGTGAGGCCGATCTTGTGTGATATCTTCCTATATGGCTCTGGTGTGTGTCCCCGTAAATCCTCATTCGCTCCAGGACTCCATGGTGGCCAGAGTTGCTGCAGGGGTCGGGGGTGGGGGGGAATGATGTCATGGGATCACCAGGGGTAGCACTTAAAAATACAGGATGCTCAGTTAAATTTAAATTTTCAATGAAGAACAAATGATTTTTTAAAAAGTATGTCTCATACACCACTTGTGATATACTTATCTACTAAGAATTTATTCACTGTTCATTGAAATTCAAATCTACCTTGGCTTCCTGTGTTTTATCTGGCAATCCTTTCTTGAGATTCTCAGCAGCAAGAGAGCCCGAGTCCTTGCTGATGTTGGTGATGTTGAGGGCATTGTGCTGTCCCTGTTTCAAAGGGAAGCTGGTGTGGCCAAGCCCTCCTCTCTCATCCACCTGGGGCTTCTAGAAGAGACAGGAACTCCGGATGCCTTTGAGGAGCTCAGGCTGCAGCGGAGGCAGAGAGAAGTTTTCATGGGTCATTGCCACCACACATTTCCTCCTCCGGTTCCCTTTTGTCTGGCTTCAGCAACAGGGACAACACGCTCTTTCAGGGTTTGAGGACAGAAGGGAGCGTGGCTAGATAAAGCCAGCACACACGGTAGCATGTGTCCTGGGGAGATAATGGCTTGAACCTGCGGAAGTAAATGGTCTGCTTTGGCCTTGGATAATAATCAGCTGGCAGCTTTATTCTCTTTTCCGGGCAGCTGGATGAAGAGATGCTGATTTCAGAGGAAAAGCAGTGACCTCAGGCTACCCATGCTGACCAGAGGGGGAGGAGAAAGTGACCATGACAGGCCACCACCTCTCCGGGGATACAGCCCCCTTCCTACAGAGTACTGCCCGCCACCTGTCACGTGCTCAAAGCTCTGCCATTCAGTTTGAACGTTAACGACCTTCTCTTTAAAAACACACACACACATCCCCGAGAAACACAGTAAATGAAGCCACTATCCTTGCAAAAGGAGTTGTCTTCTGAGTGTTTCTAACTCCACATTTGATTGAGAGCAAGGTCTTGAGGTTATTGGAGCCTAGGACAAGAAATTCTCACGGGGACAGAGTGATAGAGAAGTTGACTTTTACAGGGAGCGGGCATGAAGAAAGCCCAGAAATTAGGGGTCTGGGCAGTTCAGGAGAATGGGGAGAAGCGGAGAGAGGGAGGAATGAAAGGAGAGGCGGGACAGAGGAGGTCACTCACCACCACCTCTGCTGGGGCTCGCATGAGTGGAAGTGTCCCCAGCTTTTCAGACAAGTTCAGGTTGGGCATGGCTGAAGTCAGGGCATGTGAACTCCTGCCCTGCTCTTCTGTGTGAGTCGGGGCCCCTCAGCTCTGCTCCGTTCTCTCGCCCCCTCCTCCCAAATGCGGGGAGACAGATGAGAACACAGCGAGGGAGAGGCTCGGCAGGGCTAGTGCTCGGGATGTAAAAGCCACCTACGGTGGCTTGAACATTAAGGGGTTTCTGTTTCTCATGTGACAGCGAGTCCAGAGTAGGTGGTACAGGACATGTCATGGGGATGTAGACAACATGTATTGTCCTACAATTAAGGAGGCCGAAGGGCCTGGAGTCAGCGTTAAGGAAACTGCAGTGCCCCAGAAGAAAACCAATAGGACATAGTCAAGATAGTCCTGGAATGGGGGCCTTTCTTTTTGCTACCTGAAGAAAAGTCCACCATTCTGATGTTGTTGTGTCTATTTTTTTTTTTTTAAGGTTTATTTTATTCTCATTCAAGAGAGAGGGAAATGGGGTAGGAGGAGAGAGAGAGGAGAAACATTGATGTGAGAGAGAAACATTGATTGGCTGTCTTCCACGTGCTGACTGGGGATGAAATCCACAACCTAGGCTTGTGCCCTGACCAGGAATTGAACCTGTGACCTGTTGGTTACAGGGTGACGTTCCTACCCACCAAGCCACACCAGCCAGGGCCTGATGTGGTTGTTTCCAGTGCTGTCCGCCATGAGGAGTGGCTGAGTGTTTCATTCCCCGCCCAGGTGTCACCTGTGGCTCCCCCTCTATTTGACAGGACACCATGAACACCGAGGGGTCCAGGCAGGGGCCTGGGTCTCAGTAAATTCCCTGGGCACAGGGTGACCTTTGGTCCGAGCCCTCCGCCCAAAATCTACCTTACAGGAGCACAGCGGCTACAGCGCTTTCTCTTCCTACACCAGGAATTCTTACCGCATGGTCGGGTCGGTGTCATTTTCTTCCCGAAGGCAAATGCCTGAGAAAAGATACAGCGCAGAACAGAGCTTGGACTCCCTTGAGCAGCGCGTGCAGTTGTCCTTCAAGACGGCGTCAGTAGGGCCAGCTGGCCGAGTGTTTTCAGTTCAGATAACAGAAGAATCTGGAGTATGATAAGGCCAGTGGCAAAATTCTCTCTTTGGAGGGATAAACAGATCATGGCATAAGTCAAAGTTGGGGGTTCCAGGGCCTGGAATCGTACATACCCTGACTCGAGCCAGCTGTCCTAAGAAGTGTGTCCTCTAGGTTTCAAAGGAGAAAGAACGTGCAGTGTGTCCCGTCTATGTGACAGAAGTTGCCTGATTTAGTGACAAGAGGAGCTTTGGAATCCGAGACCAGGAGGCCAGCCCTGGCTTCCTGCCTCATCTGGTGGAATGGCATTGTACAAGTACCGAAGCTCAGTGACGGTCTCCTCCTCTGAGACGTGGATAAGTCCTGGACTGCCTGTCATGTGGGGAGGTCGTAGATGTGAACGCACATTTCAAACGCTGAGCTGTAAGTAAATGCGGTTTGCCAATGGGGACCATAACTTGTGGATGGAGAGAGTTGATTTCATAATCAAAAGGCGGCCCATTCACAGATGCTGCCCTGGTCGCCCCGGGCAAAGACAGTGACTTCTGAAGCAGTGCCTTGCACATAGTAGCTGCTAATCAAAGTAAAAGTGACATGAATTAATCCACGTGAGTGAAGGCTGAAGGTCCTTTCATGTCTACTTCAGCTCACCCCAGGACGTGGGATGCGGCACTCCATCCAGGCTGTTCAAAGCGACCGTGCGTTCTGAGACATGACACGTCACTAAATGTGCCCATGAGCAGGGCCTGGGCACTGAAAACGTAAAGTCTCAGATAAGCCCCTTCTGCCTCGGAGGACATGAGAACCTGCTTCCTGGCAGATACCCGGGTTTATTCTAGCTCTGTCCTTCCCGAGGCACTCTTCTTGGCTACGAAAACGTATCATTTCATTTTAAAATATGTTAATGTAAAAAAATCATTAGCTGTCTCCAAAATAATCAAATAAAGACAATTGTCTAGGCGATTCAGGTAAACACCTCGGTGGATTCAGGCATCCTGTGCATTTTGGCTACTGAGTGCCAGACACAGCACCCGGTATTGACACACATTGCCGCATGTAATTCTCACAGCGTCCCCCTGGGGTAATACTGTATGGTACCCCCTTTATAGATGAGAAAACTGAGGTGCAGAGAGATCAGGGAGCATGCTCACGAGCTAGGCAGTAGCAGGGCTGGGACTTAGCCCTGAACCCAGAGCTGTCTGGTTCCGAAGTCCATGCTCTTAACGACCACTGCAGTTGTGGATCTCTGCCTCATTTTTCTCCCCAGCTTGTGATTTCCAATTCCTCTAAGAGAAAACATGTTCCTTTTGCCCTTGAACTACCCATGTCTCCTTTCTGATGTTGGACAGCCCTGGGTTCAATTGCACAGTGAGGCTCACAGTGAAGGGAGAACGGGATTTGTTGTTGAGCTCTGGCCCAGGCAGGCTTGGACACGGAGGAGCAGTCTGGCACCCTTTCTCTGACTAAGGGTGCTGCAGGTGCCCCTGGCAGTTCTTGGTCGGGGGCAGAGCTTTAGGGGTCAGGGACAAGATGTTCTGCCACCTGAAGCTGGCAGGGCTCCTGCCTCACCCTGCCAGCACTGACCCCCAGCCGTGACTCCACAGGGAACCGGCGGGCAGAGCAGGGGCGAAGTCTCTCTGCTCATTTTCTCTTTCTTTGAAATGGGCGTAATGATTGAATACCGAAGGATGAGAACATGTATTTTGCCAATTGCTTTAAAAGCCTCAGAATCAACCACAAGCCTCCTCACTTGGCAAAACCTTGCAGAGGTGCTCCCAGCTACTTCTCGCCATCTGAAATCAGTGCCAGAGTCCCCCCTCCAGGAAGTCTCCGTGGAGATGCAGCCTGGGTTAAGGTGCCCTCCCTCTGTGCATTCTGCCGTTAGAGTGCTCTGTTACCACACTGAGGCTATTGGTGCATTTATTACCAGCTTACTTACCGGTTTCCCTCCAGACTGGACATTCTTCAAGGGCAGGGACTACATTTCCTGGTGCATAACTGTTACCTGTGCATGTTTGGTTATGTGAACCATTAAACTGAGTTGGGAAAAAAGATCAGGGATCCTTATCCTTGCAAAGGATTTTTGTTTTAGGTTGTTGTTGTTTTCTGTGTTTGTTTTTCATATCCGCCTCTGCTGCCTCTTAGGCGGAGCTAGTCCTTGGAAATGTTAGTCATCTTTGCAAGTTTCTTGCTTCATTCAGATCTCTGGGTCATGACTTAGAGTTCCAGGGTATTCCGGGGGAAAAGTCATTTGCTTCTGCAAATGCTAATGTCCACTGTTTGGGTAAAGGATCCCAGCTGTGACAAGGAGATTATTTCCTGGAAACTAATGAGCAAAGCTAGTTACTGCAGTAGAGCTGAGCAGGGACAGAGTGTACCAGGGCAGACTGTTGGCAAAGGTTCCCAACCCACCAGCTTGGCAACTGAGCCAGCGAGCCCACTAGACATACCAGTGCCGCTGGTCCCTGAACGCCTGTTCAATAGCAAACGGGCTTTAAGATCATGGTTTGGGGTTCAGTTGTTTGACAGGAGCCAGGGATGGATTTCTGTGGCTTGTTCTGTTGCTCCCTGGTTCCAATTTTTGTCAAATGCATACTAGAACAGTTTAAGTCTGATTGTTTTGAGGGTGTGGAGTTGGGGATCCTCCCATCACTTTCCCAACTTTATTCCTCACAAATCCTACACGGTTCCTCTTTTCTAGGACGGTAAACCTACTTCTTGACTCTCGCCCAGAAATGGCTGGTTTCCATGGCTACAGCTTGTCTGTTTCAGCCTCTGCCCGAAGTCAGGGCCAGGTTCCTCCCAGTGCAACTCAAGCCCACCTGCTGGGAGATCACCACCACTGACCTACCCCCAACCCCCGACAATGTTTGGGCCTTTATTTGGCATTCTGAGCTGTGCTTATACCAGATGCAAAATCCCATTATAATGAACTAAGTGGGTAACTCACATTCTTTCCTTTGGGTCCAATTTTGTTCACATCAACCCAAGAGGAGGTCATAGTGATATAGAGTGAAAATTAAATACCATAAAGGGCTTAGTCCAGTGCTTGGCACAATTTATGTACGTATTTTAGACATGTAATTTCAATATGCCCCTTTAGAGCATACTGGGAAACCCCATCCTGTTATATGAGGGGGGAAATGCAGAAAACTATGGTCTCTGCACTCAGAGGGTTTGCGTTTTAGTGGGGGGATGACAGAACAGCGAATGTCCTCATGTGGTGCCCGGGCTGCTGGGATAGTGACGGCATGACGAGCAGGCAGAAGGACTGTAGGGACTTAAAGTGAGGCAAGGACAGCCATGGGTGAGGTCCATTGGGACAGGATTAATGGGCAAAGTCTGAAAGCATAGGTACTATTTTGCCAGACACTGTTGGAGAAGGTACCCAAGGCTTGAGAACAGGTGTGTGGAAGTGCAGAGATGGTTACCATGGCAACAAAGGATGAGACAACTGGGAGGTGCAGGGTCTGATGGGCCACTGATAGTGCCCGTAGCAGCTGAGTGTATGATGGCAGCTGGGCTTGGATCATTAGTAAAACATTGGTTTTCCTTGGAATTCTGAGGTGAGGAGCATGCATGGCCCAACTTAAGTTAGAAGCGGTCAGAGATGAGAGTCTCTGTGTTTGAGATGAATGGGCGGATGTGTGCTCTGGAAAATGGCAGGTTTGGCCAGGATGATGGTGGAGAGAAGAAGTGAAGAATGGCCTACAACAAAGGCACTTTAACTGTAGGAACTGGAACTACACAATACAAACCACAGAGGCCCTGGGGCAACAAAGGGTCAGCACTGATTTTTTTGTTTTTGTACCAAGTCAGCAAACAAGTATGGAACAGGCAAGGAACTGTCACAGGTCTAAGTTCTTGAATTTTTTAAAACTTACAATAGTGAGATTTTTTATCCCATACTGTTGGTCAAACAAATAAATAATACATAAAAGGAAAGAAAGAAAGAAAGAAAGAAAGAAAGAAAGAAAGAAAGAAAGAAAGAAAGAAAGAAAGAAAGAAAGAAAAGAAAGAAAGAAAGAAAGAAAGAAAGAAAGAAAGAAAGAAAGAAAGAAAGAAAGAAAGAAGAGAAAAAGAGAAAATATGTTGAGGAATCAATACAAAAACAGAACCTATCGATAGTAAGCATTTTATTTTAATTTAAAACATAAAATGTCCATTCATTCCCTAATATTTTACTGTTGAGCCTAGGCTTTTCTTTGGCCATGGGTATGCTGACTGAAGTTTCCCTTTTTCTTTCTTATATGAACCACATTCATAATGGGTCAACAATGACCACAAATCCTTAGCTATTCCTCCCATCGAGAGAGAGGTAGTGTCCAATTTTTCTCCACTTGAATCTGGGTCTGCCTTAGTGAGTTTCTTGACCAAGAGAAGGCAGCAGAGTGGAATTCTGGGATTTCTAAGGCTGGGCTGAAAAATCCCGGCTGGGCTCTTTGGGACACCCTCTGAGAGCTCTGAGCATCATGAGGCCCATGGGAATTGCCCTGTAAGAATCCCCTACCTCAAGTTCCCAGAGAGCAGTTCCAGCTGAGCTCAGCCTTCCAGTCGTCCCCATGAAGGTGGAAGACATAGGGGTGAAGTTGTCTTGTGTCTTTCTTCATTGATGTCATGTGGAACAGACAAATTGCATGCCTGAGCCCTGTTTGAATTCCTAACCCACAAAATTATGAGATACAATAACATGGTGGTTGCTTTTAGCCACCAATTTAAGATAGGGTGTTATGTAACAGATACCTGGAACTTTGTTGTAAAGAGGGGTGGGCACAAGTTCATAGAGCTGGGAGAGACCTAGAGGTCAAGTAGTTCACTCTCTGATTTGCACATAAACATGAATATTGTCAGGGGCCTCCAGAAACTGACCACAAAATACAATGATCGTGCAAAAGGAGCCAGAGCCTCTGTATTGTTTCACCTTTCCTGCCCATGAAAGTGAAGGGCCTCCTGTGTTTACCTTTCCTGATGACCTAGCTGGAAAGGTGCCAGCGAGCAGAATTAGGTGCATGAGTCGCATCATCCCCTCCATGTGACATTGTTCCAAGCATCTGTTCTTCAGTGGTTGGTGTCTGTCTGCCTCTGCAAGGCCCAGGGGAGTCTCTGAAGTCAGGGTCTCCATTTCTACAATATAGAGGCTGCCTCCAGCCCAGTGGGGGCAGCAGCCCAGCTTAAGGAGAGCTTGGAGCTTCCCACCTGAGTGCTAAGGCTCCTGTAGCTGATTCCATGACCAGCTCCCCCACTTCACGGGCCTGTGACCAGTGTGGTTGCTCGAGCCTCATACTTGGTTTAATGCTCTGCTGTTACCATCTTGAAGTTCTTCTTTTCTTTTATTTTTTAAATATATTTTATTTATTTACTTTTAGAGAGAGTGGAAGGGAGGAAGAGAAAGGAGGGGAGGGAAACATTGATGTGAAAGAGAAACATCAATCAGTTGCCTTTCATAGATGCCCCAACTGGGACCAAACCCACAATCCAGGTATGTGCTCTGCCTGTGAATTGAACCAGTGACCTTTCACTTTGCCCAATGATGCCTAACCAACTGAGCTACACCTGTCAGGGCTTGAAATTCTTGACATTCCTTGAACAAAGGGCTCTGCATTTTAATTTTGCACTGGGCCTTGAAAATTAAGTTGTTAGTCCTGCGGATGGTTAAGACCAGGAGTCATGGCTGTTTCGTTAGTATAGCCTGTACTGTCTTCCTGAGAGCCGGTGAGGAGGTGGGGTCGGTGAGGAAGGAAAATCCATATGCAAAAATGAAGGTTGTGTGTCTGTTTCTCTTGTTAAAAAAGAAACTGAAGCATATTAAAATCGTTCAGAGCTGATGTCATTGTGATGGATAGGGTATCATTTTTGCAAAGAAAAGCAACAGTTATTCTTTTATGGACAACATTCCTCTTACACACACACACACACACACACACAGATAAACTTGAATGGGGCAGTACAAGAAGATTGGACATGGTTAGGAGCGCTCCGTCTGCCTGCAGGCACCAGGGTAAAAATTTACACGGGGAAGGTGCAGAGGATGACGTGATTGGCTATAGCTCAAAGCCCAGATGGCTGTCTGTGATTGGTTATCCTTAGCATTTTGATTTTGCAACCTTGGCGCCTTTACAGGCTTAGATTTTGGTTTGCATGTGTAGGCCGCCACAACATTAGGCACCTCAGTCTCATGGCCTTCAATTCATTCAACACCCTCTATATGACATGCCCCCTTTCCCACCCCCCACAACTGACAAAATGACCCACCTGCGGCGGAATTCACTGGGGGCAAGGATGCTTGGCAGGCAGACAGTGCGCTGAAGCTCAGGCCTTACACAGCAAAACCCAGAAACCCAGAATGTGCTGCTCTTAGTCCTCCTGGGACCCGAGCAGAGGACGCTCCTTTCTCCACTGGTGGGGTTTCCTTCAAGGGGAGGTCCTATAGGGAGAGTGCAGAGATTTGTGGGGGCAAAAAATAGAGGGCTGAACACCACAGCTTCTCAGAGAGGGAAGAAATGAAGAGCAAGGGCCCCACCCAGGGCCTTGATAGAGGCCTAGGAAGCTGGGGCAGCCTCGGCTGCAGCAAACGTGAACCCCCCCTTCTGTGGCCAGTGCCCCCTCCTCATAACACGCTGGTCCTCACTTGGAAATCATTTTCCATCTCTCTTTTGCCTGCTCCCGCTTACCCTTTCACCCACCTGCTCAGATCCAAACACAGCTGTCTTGTTGCCAAGAGCTATGTCCCAAAAAGTCCAACAGGCTGGGTCGGGGGTCACCTGGCCGATGATTTCTGGCCTTTTCTCTTTTTCTTTCTTGTTCTAGAACAGTGATTCTCAAAGTGTGGCCCCTGAGCCAGTCATATTGGGATTCCCTGGTAGAAATGCTCATTTTTGGACTCCACCCCAGACCCACTGAATCAGAAATTCCAGGGGTGAGGTTGGTCACTCCCATTTTAGCAAGCCCTCCAAGGGGATGCTCACAACCCCTAAAATGTGAGAACCACTGTCCTGGAGACACATGGCTGAAATAAGGCCCTTGGACCGGCACCCACAATTTCAGAGTTGACGTCTATGTGATGCATGGGGTATCGGTTTTGCAAAGAAAAGCAACAGTTATTCTTTTATGGACAACAACCCCCCTTCTACCCCCACCCCCAACCAAATACGTGTGACGGGGAAAAAAATGCTTCGCTTCTCATTCCTCCTGTACTTAACAGCTGTTACCCATGCTCGGAGTTGTTTGAACAAGAGAAGCAGTGTCAGAATAAACTCGCTCGTGGGGTGTCTGGAAGGCAGGAGCAACCTGCCACTTTTCACGCAAGATGGAACAAACAGCTCACGGAGCCTGAATCAGCCTTCTGCTGCCAGAGAAAGGGGGGTGGGAGGGTGGGGGTGAGTGTGTTGCTGGGATCAGACCCCCTAAAATGCTGCCTTACCTTGGGGCCTTAATTAGAAGCAGCGGTGGTCCTCCGGCCTGCTGAGTTTCTATTTGATGTGATTGCCCAAAAGAGCTGAGTTGGGAAATAGGACCTTTTGTTTTTTCACACATTCTGAAAAGCTTTTCCCCGAAAGCCCCTTTGCAGTCTCTCATTTGCTGTCACACGCACCAAGGTAGTTTTGGAATGACCGATTCCAAACAGTTGGTAATACCTGGTTTTTCCTTGTTGGCTATAGATGATCAGATTCAATTCCTGGGCTCTCGGCCCTTCTTGTCTCTCTCACGGGCACCTGTCCCTCCCCAGCCACCTGCCCATTCATTCACCACTGTCCTTCCTTCACCTCCTTCCTGTGGGTCTCTTTCCTTTTTCCTTGCTTCTTTCTAGATATGTCCTAGTGTCTAGTATTGGTGCGGAAGCTTGACATTTAATATTCAATATAAAAGCAAAAGTACCCATTCGAGATGTCGGTATTTTAACTTCATAACTGTACCCCCGAATTGACCTGATAAATTAAACTAAACGGCTGTGTAGTTTTTCTCGAGTTTTTCTTTATGTCAATATAGGCAACTGAGCACATACCATAGGCTGTGAGACCTGAGCTATAAGCCAGTAGAATGAATAGTATGAAGCTGGAAAGAAGAGAGATGTAACTGTCTTCCTGGATCTGCCACACATGTCGTAGAAATAAGTTCATGGGCTTAGCCCAGTACAGCTCTTGGCTCGAAGTCCTAAGTAACTGTCTACTGTGTGGCACTGGACTGCATAGCTGAGTACCCTTACCCTGGGTTAACAGAAAACATGTAAGGACTGATATTTTGACACATCAAGGAGGGTCTTGTACTTAGAGCATTGGACCTACGTTGATTGATTGATTGAACAAAGTCATTATTTTCTGTCTTGATTCTCTAAATTTTCAAATCATGGATTCCTTCTCCTCCTCTGTTTTCTTAAAACTTACTTAATTCCCTTTAAGCACCAAGGAGAGTTTATTGGAAGACACTGGAGTATCTCATAGAACCCACCTGGGATAACTGGGACTCGGGTTGATCTATGCTTCTTTTTCTCTGTAGACTGGCTTTTTCTTCTTTGGCATGAGCACAAAGAAACATGGGTGTCACAAAACAGCAGACTTTGTTCCCAGTTCAAGTGGGAGCCTTGAGGATGTCCCAGTTCCCAATAGCTGGTAGAAAAGATGAGTAGGCTAGTTGAGTCAGATGTGACCTTGGCTGCAGCCATATCCATGTGATACCAACATTACTGCTATATTTTATTTCATTAGGTGGGGATTTGCTCTGTTAAGAAAAATTATCTCAACTTTGGAAATAAGACGGAAGAAGAGCATGTCCCTTCAATGTCATTCATACTGGAACATTTGTTTAACCACCGAAGGATTTTTTAATTATCTAGGGGAATGTGCCTCTATTTAACTCACTTTCTACTACTGATTAAAGGCCTATATTCTGTGAAGTTACATGATAATTTACAAACTTTTTCCCCAGTAGATATTTATGTGATTTCTTTCTGATAGAAAGTATTGCCCATATGCAAATTAACTAGTTTGCTACCTAACCTAGCAATCTTATTCCAACATTTCTTCCTTTAATGACTGTATTTGTATGAGTCATATTTTAAACTTCTTGAAAAATTATATTTTGTTAGTTCTTAGAAAAAGGGAGGGATGATTGGTGTGACACTTCAGAGGTATTCCCTAGCTTCCTTTTGGTTCCTGTGAATTTCCTTTTTGTTTTATTATTATTGTTATTATTTTTTTATGACTTTCACATTTTACCAGTGACCTGGTCTTTTGCTTTAGGGACGGTTGACTGTTAGTAAATTTTCTCAGGTTTTCCTGGTCTAAAATATACTTATTTCACCTCATTCCTGAAAGAAGCTAGCATAGAATATACATTCTAAGTTGACCATTAAGCCTTTGAAAATATTCCACTGTCTGCTAGCTTCATTTGCTTCTGTTGAGAAGTCAGAAATAAATCTAACAGCTATTCTGTGATAGGTAATTTTTCTTTTTTCTCTGGTTACTTTGAAGATCTTCTTTTCCCCTTTGGTATTCTGTATTTTGACTATAAGAATCTTAATATAGATTCTTTCTTATTTGTACTTCTTGGAATTCTTGGGACTTCCTGATTCTTTGGGTTTGTGTTTTTCATCAATTCTTGGAAAAATTCAGTTAATAGCTCTTCAAATATTCTTTCTTATTATTTACATTATTCCATTCTAACATTCCAAGTAATTATATGCTAAACATTCTTACTCTATCATTCATGTCATTTAACTTCTATTTCATCATCTTTTTTTTTTTTCTCTGTGTTATATTCTGGGTAATTTCTCCAAATCTATCTTCCAGTTTACTAATTCTTTCTTTAGCAGTGGTTAATATTCTCTTTGATCCAATAAACATATACAAATGTTTTCAACATCATTATAACCAGGAAAATGCAAGTAGAAATTATTACACTTTACAGAATGGCTAAAATGAAAAGAAATTCCAAATATTGATAAGTCTATGGAGCAGTAGTTATACTGCTGTTGGGAGTGTAATTTGTTACACCTCTTTTAGAAAACAATTGTCACTATTTACCTAGTGTTGAAGCTACACTTTGAGCTAGTTAATGGTACACTAATAACAAAATAGAGGCAACATGTGCCCTAAGTGACTTACAAGATTGTTCATAGCAGCATTATTCATAATGGCCACAGATTGGAAATAACTCAAAGGTCCATTAAGAGTAGAAAGATGAATAAACATATATATTCATACAATAGAGAACTATAAGCAATTAAAATGAACAAACTAGCTATAAACAATAATGCAAATGCAGCTCACAAACCTAATATTTAGTGAAAGAAAACAGATTCAAAAAATATATTCTGCAAACATTTATTTATAAACAAATAGAAAACCAAACCAAAACATTACAAAAATAAGCTGTCATTTTTAGGGGAAAATACTTAGGAGTTAAAACTATAGGAAAAGGAAAAGATAACCATTAAAGTCAGGATAACAGCTAGCTTTGGGGAGGGTGACATTGTGTAGCATCTGGGAAGGGACTTTCAGGGTGTTTCTGGGGTACATGTAATATTCTATTTTTTTGCCTGGTTGGTGTTTACTTGAGTATTCATTTTGTAGTAAATCATGGAGCTTATGCTGTCTTGTGGAAAATAAAATACTTGGATTTGAAAAATAAAAATATGACACATCTAAGTTTGGTATGTGCAGCTAAGGTGGTATTTGGAAGGAATGTTATACACTTAAATGCTTGTACTATAAAATAAGAATGGCAAAAATCAGGGAATTGAGCTTTTAATTTAAAACATTAGTAAAAGAGCCCTGGCCAGTGTGGCTCAGTTGGTTGGGTGCTGTCCCAGCAAGCAAAAGGTCGCACATTCGATTCCTGGTCAGGGCAGAGGCCTGGGTGTGGGGTTAGTCCTGGCCGAGGTGTGTATGAGAGGCAACCAATCGAGTGTTCTCTCTCACATCGATGTTTCCCTCTCTCTCTTTCTCCCTCCTTTCCCCTCTCTCTAAAATCAGCAAGCATGTCGTCAGGTGAAGATAAAAAAGAAAGTTAGTAAAAGAACAGGAAAATTGTGTAAAGATAGTAAAATGAAGAAAACAATAGAGAATGGACAAGAAGTTAATGAAGTAACAAACAAGCATAGAATAAAGTAGAGACTAAAAATGATGACCAATACAAAATGTTTGTTCATTGATGTGACTAATTAAATTAACGAACTTCCAGCAAGACTGATGAAGACATAAAGAGAGAAGACAAAAATAATCAATGTGAACATGTAGCAGTCATAGCAGAAGTTACAAAGATAAGAGTGTGTTATGGACAAATTTATGCCAATAACACAGAAACTTAAGTGAAGTGGACAAATTAATGGGAAAACATAACCTAGCAAAACTGATTTAAATTAAAAGAAAAATGGGATCACTTCATAATCATTGAAACAGTGAATCAAATAAATTGAATTAGTAGTAAAGAATCTTCCCACTAGGAAAATACCAGGCCTGGGTACTTTTATAAGTAGGTTTCAGCAGACTTCAAGAAACATTAAAATATTATACAAATCTTACAACTAGAAGAAGGAAACCTCCCAGCTCAGTTTATGAAACTAGTAAGAAAAATTTTCATACCAAAAGGAGGTGAAGGCAATATGAGAAGGAACACAATAGGCTGATTGTCCTCGTAAACATAGGTACAAATACCCTGAAGAAAATATTGGTAAACTAAATGAACAATATATAAAAAGAAAATAAGTCACAACTAAATTGGAATGAGGGTTTTTCCCGGAAATGCAAGGCTCCGCATTTGAAATAGACTGATACAATTATCACATTCACAGATCAAGTGAAAAAATTCACTAAAAGCAGGAAAACTGCTTGATAAAATCCACCATTAACTTAGGATAAAAACTCTTAGCAAATGAGGAATAGAAGGGAATTTTCTGAACCTTATAGAGGACATCTATATACCAAAAATAACTTATAGCAAATGCTATACTTAACGATGAAATAGAAAAGCAGATCCTTTAGTGAGGAGGATCAAAATGAGGATTCCTGCTTTCACCAGTTTCTAGCCAGTACAATAAGGCAGGGAAAAAAAAAAGAATTATAAGGACTAGAAGGAAGAAACAAAACTGTTATTACTCAAAGTTGATTGATATTATAGTTTGTATAGAATCTCAGGCCAGTTGTTAGAATTAATAAGAGAGCTTCCCAAGGCCACCAGTTATAAACCCAACATATACAGATCAATTGCATTTTTACATACCAGTAACATTTGGAAAATTTAATTAGATAAAGCTATCATTTACAATAGCAATAAAATAAAAGAAAATTGTGCCTATTTTTCCAAACTGAAGCTTGAGATTTAAAGCATTTCCAATAAAAATACCAACATGGTTTTTCATGGAAGTTGGCAAGCTGATTCTAATGGTTTTGTGGAAGGGTAAAGGTCCAAGGATAGCCAAGAGCCGAGAAGAAAAAAGAACAGAGGGAGGGGTTTGCCCTAATAGCTATCATGCGTCATTATAAAGCCATAATAATGAAGACAGTGAGGTTTTAGCACGGGGATAGGCAAAAAGACCTCTGGGAAAAAAGCAGGGCCCAGACACAGTCCTGAGCCCGTTTGGAAACTTGATTGAATGACAGAAATGACAATTACAGAAAAGGGAGGGAGTGCTCGAGTATTCAATAATTACCCATATGGCAAATCAATGAAATTGGAGCCCTGTGTCGTTCCAGGTACAGAAACCAAGTCTGGTTGGACGAAGGACTGAAAGGGAAATGAGAAAACTTGAAGCCTTAAAAAAAAAAAAAGAAAACCAGACTGTCTTTCAGACCTCAGGGTAGGGAAGGATTCCTTAAACATCACACAAGGTGCAAGCCACCAAGAACCAGACTGATAATGCTGCTCCCTTAGTTAGAAACGAACTGGTCAGACTCTAGAAAAAGAGTGAGAATAAAAGCTCCCAACAAGGAGAAGAATTTGTAACACATATAGACAAAAAAAAAAAAAAAAAAAAGGATTATCCAGAATGTATAGATAACCGTTAAACCACACACTATACAGAGAGAAGACACAGATAAGAACGTGTGAAGAATGCTCAGTTTCATTAGTAAGCATGGGCTGCAAATAGAAACAAGGAGGGGATCCTATTTTATGTCATCAGACTGGCAAAAATTAATAACTTGGATAATACCATGGTTGTTGAGCAAAGCACCATTGATGGAAGATTAATGGGTACTTTGGGGGAAAAATGGTCACTATCAGAAAAGCAAAAGCGGCCCAATACCCCAACGACTCAGGAATTCCACTCTGCACCCCTAGAGAATTCTTCCATGTGAGCGTCAGAAGACATGCACAAGGATTTTCATTAAAAAAAAATTTTTTTTTTTTAATAGCAGAACTGTTGCTAATAACAAACACCTGGAAACAACACAAATCTCCACCTGGGAGAAAATGAACATGGAAATTGTGCTGCATACAGTGAAAACTAAATGAATGGCAGCTCATCCATTCACCTGGGGAAAAGGTCTCAGCAACAGCATTGAGGGAAAGGAGCCATTCACAAATGAACATACCCAGTGACTCCATGTTCACAACATTTGCAAACATGAGAACGACAAATAAGGTTTCATCCAGGGATCTGTTTATCTGCTGAGATGTCTTTGAGGGGAGCCTTAAAATAGGTGAGACCGTCTGTCTACCAGTTTTGGCATGAGGACTTTACCTGCTTCTCAGAGAGAGAGGCGAGGACTCTGAGGACCCCGGGCATCCTCTGGCCTGCCCACGTTCCTTGCTATCGCTTGCCGGTTTTCAGTAATAATTCCATGAAATCGGAACTGCTGGCTGAGCTTGTCGCTCCTGACAGAGGGGGCCAGGTAACGGTCTCTGTTGCTTTTTCTCAGTCCACTGCTGGGCTCTGGGATTGAGCTAGGCCAGGCCCTGTTATGGGCGGGGAAACATACGCATTTCTGAATTTAAAATAGGATGCCTTGATGTGAATTTACTCTCGTTCAAACCACTCACCCTGGCTCTGGGGTTCTTTCCTTGCCTCTACAGCATCCCAATATGATACTATTTTTATTTCAGAACTAGGGCACGATCTAAGAGGTATACCAGGTAATCTTTGGGTACAACCACAGTGAAAGTCAGTCAAGCTGGTCCTGCCTGTCTGTGGCCATAGAAAGACACAGTTTCTGGCGATGTCATGTCTGGGCAGGGGTACTGGGACAGGGGGGCTCCACCTCTCCTGCTGAGGGGCTCAAGCACCTGCCCCCCACCGCTCTTTGCCAAGGCAGCTGTCTGGTGAGCTATTGAAGGGGAGGAGGGCAGGTGACAAGAGAAATTGAGGGAGGACAGGTAAGAGGGAGGCAAGGGGGCAATGTGAGGGGAGGGTACCTGGGCAGCCTGGAAATGAAGCTCTTCAGTGTCTGAGCCAGAACTCCTTTTGAAATATACCAAGGTCTTTTCCAGCAAGTCTCCAGACAGATCCACCATTCATCCTGATGGCACTTTTTTTTTCTTCCCTTGAAGAAAATAACCGATCATCAGCCAGCAGGGCCTGGACCATGGGCTGAGGAATATGGTCCAATGGGCAGGTCCTTCTTCACTTATTGATGCCCATGGCTGTCAGGAGGTGACATCAAGGTCTAAAAATAGCCTCCACCTCACACCTACCCTCCTGGGTCCTGCACTTTCCAGGGACTCCTTCCTCATGTTGACTTGGCCTGAGACAGGGAGGGTATTTCTGGAAGAATAATATTTCTATCCTGAGCTGCTTTCTCCTTCCGAGTAAGGCAACTTGAAAACATTACTCTTTGCTGAAACATTCAGCAAGAAAACGTGATTTCTATGAAGTGTGAACACCTGGTTCAAAACTGAACTCAATCAGAGGCCAAGTCCCTATCGTGGTATGAAGTGAGCCACACACACACACACGCACGCACACACACGTACGCACACACACACACAACTATGGGAGAGGCAAACTCAGAATGGGGCCGCTAGCTCATTCAGAGCTTGTGGGTCTGATGTTTGTTAAATTCAGTGACACTCTGAGTTCAAAAAGACTGAGCCCCAAATAACAGCCTTTAAACCTTTTCTGATTTTTTAGGTAATGGGCTTAAAAATCAATAACATCAAAGGAATCATTGAATTAAAATATGGAAACATGCACAGCAGGTCCTCAGCATCCTTTTGTTCAATGTCATTCTGTTATAACTCACCTTCTTTCCTTTTCTATCTGCTCAACTATCAGTGGGTGCTAGGGTGGCAAGTGGACATGGGGGTGCAGATGCCTCTGGGAACAGTGACTTTGTTTTCTGTGGATGTGTAGTGAGAAGCGAGATCGCTGGGTCACACGGTAGTTCTATTTTTAATTTTTGCGCAGCTTCCGTGGTGTTTTCTATAGAGCCTATATTAATTTAAATTCTCACCTGACATCTAAAGATGGGCTCAGAATCTCCATTCATTGCCTCCCTGCACACCTGTGCTGCAAATGTAACTGCACCCAGACTCTATGACAGTGAACTTGCTTCGCATGTATATTACTAATGGGCCAGTTCATTAACTTTCCCAGAACAAGGTGAGAGAGAGCAGTTAGAGATATCAAATGGGAAAGGAAGAAGTAAAACACTACTATTTACAGATTCTATGATATACTAGACAACCCCAGAAAGTTGACAAAAAAACCAAAAAGCAAAAAAACAAACAAACAAACAAAAAACTACCTCAAACAATATGAATACTTAGTAGGGTAGCAGGCTATAGTATTAATAAACAAACAACGTGTCAGAAGGCATAATGGAAAAAAAAGGACCTCATTTACAATAGGAAACAGAGAGGGAGAGAGAGAGAGAGAGAGAGAAATTTAACCCCAAAAGTTTAAGGCCTACAGGAAGAAAAATTGAAACAGTTTTGAAGGAAACAAAAAAAGATTTGAACCAATAGAAAGATGTACTATGCCATGATATGTCAATATTCTCTAGATAAATGTATATACTTAACATTAAATCAATACAAATACAAACAGGACTTTTGTTTTTCTGGAGCTAGACAAAATGATTCTAAAGTCCTCAATGAAAACTTAAGTAGGAAAATTCCGAAAACCAAGAGCAATGAGTGGTGGTCTCATGTGTAATTAAGTTTAAATTGTGCGGTGCTAGTATATAAGTAAGAAAAATTAATGTAGCAATAGAAAGTCCAGAAATCATCTCAAATACGTGAATGAATTTGGTATATAATAAATTTGGAAAATCAGTAAAAAAAAAAACAAACTTGTAAATAAAAAGTGTTATTACAACTGGGTAGGTCACCTGGAAACTTTTGTAAGCCATACCTTATGTCATGTGCCAGGATACTTTTTGAAAAGATTGATAATTTAAATATAATGACCAAATAAAACCTATCAGAAAACAAGGAAGAATTCATTGGTAACTTTGGAATGAGTAAAACCTTTCTAAAATGATTCAAAACCCAGATATCATACAAAAAAGATTACATCTTCATTATTTTTGTATTTTTTAAGATTTTATTTATCTTTAGAGAGAGAGGAAGGGAGGGAGAAAGAGAGGGAGAGAAACATCACTGTGTGGGAGAAACATCTATGGGTTGCCACTTGCACGCCCCTAACCAGAGACCTGGCCCGCAACCCAGGTATGACTGGGAATCAAACTGGTGCCCTTTGGTTCACGGGAGGACACCCAACCCACCGAGTCACAGCCGTCAGAGCAAAAAACCAAAAAGATTACATTAAAATGTTTTTAAAAATTATTTATTGTTAGAGAAAGAGAGAAAGAAACATCAATGTTTTTGTTGTTGTTCCACTTACTTATGCATTCATTGTGTGTGACCTGACCTGGGATCAAACCTGCAACCTTGGTGTGTTGGTATGATGCTCTACCCAACTGAGCTACCTGGCCGGGGCTTCCACTTTTTTACTTTATAAAAACTTGACTTCCTTTTGCCTCCCAGGCTAGTAAAGTGGTACACAGATGTTCCATCTTGCCCTGTGTTCCATGTGCATCTCTATACGTACTGTGTTCTCAGTTGCATTAAGGAGACAGAGGCGATGGAGAAGACCCCATGATATGCAGTAGTGAGGTCTTCAGATTTTTCATGCACTTTATTTCTTAAGACGGTGAGAGCCACGTGGCTAAACCACCAAAATCGGCTGGGAGCTTTCCTGGTAGCAGCCCTCTCATAGAGCAGACTCACGATCCTGGGTTTTCAGCCAGAATCTGGTGTCCAGTGTGTGAGTGTGAAAAAGAGCCAGGAGGCCTGGTCAGGAATCTTCAGTCCTGGCCGCACATCAGGATTGTAAGAGCTCAAGGAGTGTTTACAAGTCCTCATTGCTCGGGCCTCTTCCCCCAGAAATCCCGACTCAGGGGGGTTGGACGGGGGCCCAGTGAGTGGCTCAGATGTGCAGCCAGGGTTAGAAACCACCAGTCTCAGCTTGTCCCAACACTGTCCCGAGGGAGCTGACGACCTTTGGCAAATCCCTTTACTTCCCTGGACTGCAGTTCCCTCATCTCAAAATAAGAACTTGGATTGGAGGTCCCCAACCCTGGCTGCAAATCAGTAACTCCCAGGGAGAAATTCAGGTTCCGGAGTCCCACTCAGGCTCACTGAGTCCGAACCTTTGGGACAAGGACCCAGGGGCCTGGATTCTTTAAATTATAGCATGCACGGCATACGTTTTACTATTATTAATTGTACGGTTGAGTGGTATTAAGGACATTCATATTGTGCAACTGTCCTCCAGAGCTTTTGTACTCGCAGAACTGAAACTTGGTACCCATTAAACAACAGCCCCTCCCTCTCTCCTCCCCCAGCTCCTAGCTCCATCTTTCTCCTTTCTGTCCTAATGAACTTGATTGTTCTAGGTGCCTGATCATAACCGGGTTCATAAAGCATTTGTCTTTTTGTGACTAGCTTATTTCACATAGCATGGTGTTCTCGAGCTTCATCCATGGCACAATATGTTGCAGAATTCCCTTCCTCTTCAGGGCTGCATGATATTACGGTCTATATATATGCACCACCTTTGGCATGTCCATTCATCTATTTAAGGACACTTGGGTTGCTTCCGTATTTTAGCTATTGTGAGTAATGTTGCTATGAACTTAGGTAAACAGGTATTTCTTTGAGACACTGCTTTCGATTCTTTTAGGTGTATACCCAGAACTGGAATTGCTAGGTCCAACGGCAGTTCTATTTTAATTTTTTGAGGAACTACCATACTGTTTTCCATAATGCACTGCTGCACCAATTTGCATTCCCACCAATAGTTCACGAGCATTTATTTCCCTTTTCTTCGCATCTTCACTCATCCTGATGCATGAGAAACCTGTATTTTTAAAAAGTCCCTAGGAGACTTGGTACAACCACGGGGTAGGGACCATTGGACTCAGTGGTGACTGGAGTCCCTTCTTGCTTCCTGAAAGTGCCTCAATGGATGTACAATATGAACTTAAATAGATACGCCTTCTGGAGTATCAGCAATTGTCATGATTTGCCCACATGAGAGGTTAGTTTGAGATCATCCTCTAGCTGTTTTAGGTATGAGCACTTCTTCTCTGTCTGTTGACTTCAAATTGCTGGCTTCATGCCTGGCACATGACAGATGACTCAAAAACTGAAGGAATCAGTGAGTGAACCAATGAAGTCCTTGAGGCAGAGAACACGCCTTCTGTCTCCCATGAACCTCGCACTGTGCCCAGTGGAGGAGCTGGTAACACGGGCAATGCTAATGAGTGTTTGAGTATGGAACAGACGTGTATCTATCTATCATTTTCTGCCAGTACAGAAGTTGGCACGCTGAGAAGGCTAAGTGCAGTGTGGACCCTTGGTGACAGTGGTTGGGTTTTTGTTTTGCACAATTGTTTTGGTAAAGGCAGGGCCTGGATAGGTAGCATCAGAACACATGTGGGCTAGAGAAATGTACCTTGATGAGTCTGTGCATTGCTCTTCCTCGTGCATGGGAGCCCCCGGGGTTAGCCAGCTGTTGGCAGACCAGAGATGGGGTCATCCCGGAGCAGAATCCACTGTCCCAGGACCCTCCCATCCAGCCTGGCCTGCCGCGCTGTGTTGCTGCTGCCACCATTGCTTGTCACTGTCTCAGGGGAGCGGGAGCCAATCCTGGCTGCGTGGTCCAGAGAAGCAGGAGGGGAGACTGGTCCTCTGTTCTCTAGAAAGTGGAACAGGCTCTAAAATAATGGAAGCCCTTCCAGCCTGGGCCGCAGGCATGGAGAAGGCAGTCAGGAGGTCTCCCCACCCTTGTGGCCTTCCCTTTGGTGCTCCCTGATAGGCGCAGGGCGTCGGCTCTATCACAGCCCCTGTGCTCAGCCAGTGCCTGACTCTTTGAAGCTCTAGTGGTTCCAAATCAGCTCTTCCCTGGCAGGAGACAGTCTTAGAGTTTAAAAATCCTATTTACATATTATGTCATAGTCAATCACACACAGAAGATTGTTTATTAACTTTGCGGGGTGGTGAAATAAGAAAGCATATTTCTTTTAGCTGCCTTGGCCAGAAGTATCTACTCTCTCAACCCACTGATGGCTGGCTCTGCCTTTCCTCTCCCCTCTTCAGCACAGAACATTCATTAGAATAGCAGCCGCTTCTGGCCTCCCCGACACTGAGTGCTGTCCTGGAAGTTGGTGATGATTGAACTAGTGAACTGATTTAAAAACCTGGATGCATCGAGGTGGAAGTCATTAGAGATGAACGCATATATCCATAAAATTAACAACCCTACATTCACAACAGTAACTGATAGCGATATAGCGTTTACTCAGAGGTGGCTGTTCGAAGCCCTTTCTGCCTCACAGAGGAGAGAATAGAGGCCCAGAGCAGGGGGTGTGGGGGTTGTGGGTCACCCACGGTCACACCGCTCATGGTGGCACTTCCTGATCTCTGCCGCTTCCTCAGCTGTCTCCGTAGGTCTCCTTAGTCTCTAGTCCCTCCTCCATGCTGCCAGCACTTACAAGAAAAATTGAGATGAAAGTCATATAAGATTAATGTGTATATTTGAATGTGTACAACCCAGTGGCTTTTAGAATATCCACAATTCTGTGCAAACACCTCTCTAGTTCTAGAAGGGAAACTAAAAGGCAAAGGAAACCCTGTACCCATTAAGCCATTACTCCCCATTTCCCCTGCTCCCCCCCCCCCCATCAGCCCCTGGAGACCACTAATCTGCTTTCTGTCTCTATAGATTTGCCTATGCTGGGCATTTTATATGAATAGAATCATGCAATATATGTGTCTGGTTTCTTTCACTTAGCACAGTGTTTTCAAAGTTCATCAAAACTAGAGCATGTGTCTGTACTTCATTCCTCTTTATGGCTGAATAATGTCCCACTGTATGGAGGTAACCACGTTTGCTTACCCAGTCATCTGTTGGTGGGCATTTACGTGGGTTGCTTTCATCTTTCGGCCACTGTGAACAGTGCTGCTATGAACATTTGTGTGCCAGTATTTGTTTGCATACCTGTTTTCGATGCTTTGGGGTATATGCCTAGGAGTGGGATTGCTGGGTCAAATGGTAATTTTATGCTTGATTTTTCGAGGAACCTTCTAGCACTTTTGGGTGGAGTAGGTCTGTCCTTGCTCTAAGAAGACAGAACATGCTTGTGGGACAGAAAGTGTCAGCTCCGCTTTCTTCCTCATCTAGAGCCCGTCCTTTGGCGCCCTGCCTGTGGGGGTGGCAGGGAACGTGACTGGGCTGGGAAAGAAAGCCGACATGCTGGGCTAGGTGGCACGGGCTGTCATAACAAAGCATCACAAACCGGGTCGCTTAAACAATTTGTCTTCTCACAATTCCGGAGTCTGGGAGTCTGAGACCCAAATGTTTGGCTCTAAGGGAACCTTGGCCTCTGTGTGCATTAAACATACGGACACCCAAACATTGGGATGAAAAATGAAAAACTCAGCAAATACAGGGGCCGTTGGCAGTTGGAGAGAAGAGCTGGGTGGCTGACCGGTTGTCCAACTGTTTCAGGCTGGTATAGACAGAGCCTCAGCATTTCTTATGTCAACACTGACTCTGGTTAAAGACCAGGCCAAGCCAGAAGAAATGAAAACGAGGGGCAGAGTCTAGGACTGACCTCCCTGCTCACTTCCTTCAGTTTCTGGGCTCAGGGGCATGTGTAGGCTTGTGCAGCCTCTGTAACCTGCCTTCTCAGCTGTGGCCTGTCCTCAGAGGCAAAACAACTCCTTTATCCCAACATACCACAGCTACTTAGGTGTGGGTGTTTAACCTTCTTAAGAACAAAATCCCATTACTCACCATGCCCATTATTATACTGGAAAGAGTATAGAGATCGCCTAATAGCCTAATAGAAGCAGGCTAGCTAAAAATATCTCATCTATACTGCATCTATTCTTTTATTAAAAAGACTTCTATTAAGCTGATAATTTCTAGGAGTAAGGGCACTTGGCCTAAGGTCAGTGGACATGAACCTCTGCACATGGCTGAGCTGCTTTGTAGTTTTCAGAGTCCCCGTTGTCTTTGGGAGGCAGTGGAAAGAGAAGGGACTTTGGTGTTAAACCAACCTGGACTCAAGTCTTGGGTGATGTGACTTTTCTCTGTGACCCTGTTTTCACTTTGTTTTGCTTTTATTCACTTATGTACTGGTTACCTTTGGGCTGTTGGCATGCAGTGAGTTCTTTTCTGTGTCAAGCACATTCATCCCCCATGTGCCCACCCCTCTTCCCTTCCCTTCGCAACATTTATTCTTCACTCTGGTTACATTGTTGTTGTCCGTGGTTTGGGGGTGAAAGATGGAGGACGCAGCACAGTGGAACATCCATGTGCACATAACAGTACATGAAAAGCTCACATGTTTTCCTCCTGTTGAGGTATTCCACGGGTCTTGCTTCCTTCTGCTCTCCCGTCTCCTTTTCCTTCTACAGCAAGATGAATTAGATCACCCGGAAAGCACATTCTTTATCCGAAACATCAACACACCCTCTTTGCTTTGAACAGCAGAATCAAAGGAAAGCAAACAAGCAAATCAAAGAAACCCATCGTGCGTGCGTGTGGGCCGGAAAGATCTTGGTTGCCTCTGGAATGCTTGGATGTGAGCCCTTTGCTCAGTTTCAGCAGGTTAGAGGTGCTCTCTGGACACACCTCATTTTCCCTTTATTGCGAGACAGTGCCCCCTGCCTTCAAAAACCCGGTACTTCCCTTTCTCAGTTCCAAAGCTCAGGATTGCTGTCTCTCTCAGCTCAGCCAGATTCCTCCCTTCTTCTGCAAACACCTGGCATGCGCCAACCGTGTGCTAACCTCGCAGTCAACCTACTGGTTGGAGTTGCACTTCTGGATTAATGGATCCAATGCTAGGTAAACCACAACGATTTTATTAGCCTTAGGCGGAGGGGTGGCTTAAAGTATTTACATATAGACATTGCCAGGATAGTCAAATCATTCCAACAGCGCAAGAGTAAATTCTCGGTTCCTGAGTTTTCAAAATTTAAGTAAGGACTTTTTCCCCTGGTCATGTGTAAATGGTAAAATAAATAGCCCTCTAGCTCTCTGCAGTATGCAGAGGTCATCTGACTGAAGGCAAACATGCCAGCGAGGCTTTTTTATTAAGGGTAGGGAACGTTGTCTTCTCTCCCCAACACCGCACTTCTCCCTGGGTGCTTTCACTCTTTCAGAACCAGGGAGAAACCTGCCTCTCTTTCTCTCCCTCTCGCATTTGACGCATTTGACTCTCTCCGTGGGAAAGAGGGCGACGTGACTTTTAACTGGGGAGAAGGGCCTCTGGGCATGGGCAGTGCAGCACCTTCTCGGCCAAGGCAGCTCCAGGGCTAAGTCAAACACTCGCCCCACGAGGCGTTCTCGGACCCTGCCCACGCTGGAATGGTCTCCCCGTCCATCATCTTATGGGAGCCTGGCACCTGCTGGCGCTGTGCAGTGTCACGCTCCATTGAGCTAAACTTGAACTTCTAGTTTCTTTCAGTTCCAGGGGTGGAGAGGGGCTGGTGCAGACAGGGCCACATGAGCCTCTGGGCCCTACGCCTTTCCACGTGTCCCCCGCCCACACCTCAGCCGCCCAGATGTGACGACAGCTGCTCAGTCAGTTGCCCGAAGCCTCGTTCCCGCCAACTGACTGCGGTTTCTGGTGCTGGCAGGAAGGGGGCCTCCCACCTCTCCACACAGCTTTCCATCATCGACCTGACTTCTCCCCGCCCACTGTACCCCCAGCTGCACCTCCTCTCCAGCAGAGCGGCCGTGGTCCCCCATCTTGGGAGCCCTGGTGCCTACCACATCCATGCCCCTCAGGGGCTCACTATTGAGTCCCTCGTATTTACCAAGTTACTTTTCCGGACAAGGAGTTTCCTCTCAAAGAGAAATCTCAGTGGCAACTACTTAAGATGCTAATTTTACCCCCAACAGCACTTCATTCGTACCTCACACAGGTGGGGTTTACAGTTATATGTGAGGTCGCTGGGGGTTCCATGCTGCTGCTGATTTCTGTTCAGGTGCCCCCACGGTAGGGGGCCCCTTACTCCAGTGGGACTTACATGGATCCAGGACGTGGCTCATGGGGGAACGGGGCAGGCACTTCCCTTGGGGCAGCGCCTCCTGCCTCCGGGACCCCTCTGATGGAAGGGCTTCCTTTGTTCCTTTTGCCCCTTGCCCCCTTGCAGTCCAGACTGTCCTCTGCTCCTGTTTCCAGGGGCCACCATCCTTTCTCTTGCCTTGCTCGGGCCTCTGAGGAGAAAGTCTTTGTCCTTCACTTAAGTGGAAGTGACTGTCCTCTTTGGGCTTTGTTTCTGCTTTGGTGCAACGTGGGGAAGAGAAAATAGCCCTGCGGTACAGGTATCGAAGAAGGGGCAAAAAATATGTGCTCGGTTGCCAAAGGAGGCAGAAGCTGCGTGGCACACAAAGCCGGGGTCCCATTCACATGGACAGTGCTGTGTGTGATATACAAATGGGGTTTGCAACCTGAGGAGAATGCTGAGCTCTGCTTGCTCTCAGGCAGGATGGCATGGATGTACTCTCCAGAGTGATATGCTTTCAGCTCAAAGATCCCAACCAGAATCACCCTATTCTGTCACTATTTCACTGACTAGCCCTGGACGAACTCTCTTACCATCTTAGAACCCCAGTTTCCTTATTTACAAAAGGAAAATGACAGAATCTCCTTTACACAGTAGCTGTGTGAAAGAAACAAGATCTGAGTTTAATTGTCTGGCATGTATTAGGTGCTCAATAAATGCCTTTGCCCTAGGAGGGCTGGTTGAAGGAGTGGTCACCAATCTTACTATTTAAAAAAAAAAAGTTGTTTTTATTTATTTATTTTTAGAGGGAGTGGAACGGAGAAAGAGAGGGAGAGAAACATCGCTGTGTGGTTGCCTCTCATGTGCCCCCAACTGCAGACCTGATGTGCAACCTAGTCATGTACCCTGACTAGGAATCGAACCAGCGACACATGGTTCTCAGGCTGACACTCAATCCACTGAGCCACAGCAGCCAGGGAACCAATCTCACTGTTATTGGCCCCTTTCAAGCGAAAATATTCCAGATCTTCCAGAGATTCTGAGGTACATGTATTGGAGCCTGAAAAAGATACAATCATCCTTCTTGCACCTTAATTGAAGAAAATTACAAATTTATCCAGATATGTGGCCTGTCGGCCATCCCAGAAAGTTACAGTCTTAATAACAACCACAATATACTGAGCACACACTGTATGTTAGGCATTGTTTTAAAAGCAACTCTGATGTGTTATTGCTCTGACAAAAGTCAACGCTTCCCAGAACCCGTCCCCAGAATCCTGTGTCTTTGCACAAAGGGTGAGAAGATAACTTTTCTTTGCTTCCCAGTCCCCTTCCTGGCGTTGCCCGGTTCTTTTGCAGCTCTTTGGGTCTCCAAATCCAGTCTGTTTCCACCAGCCCCTCTGTCCCTCTTGGTGAGTTACTTACCTCTGAGCACGCGCAGGAGCCTTCGTCACGCGGGTCCGCAGCTGGCATGTGCAGGTGATGACTGGCGCCCACTGATGAGAGTCGATGGTGTGCATCTCCAAGGCTCTGCGCCACTGATGTCGCACGGGTCTTTGAAACCAGCCAGGAGCGGGGTGTTTGCAGCAGGGAGACCAGCAGATGCTACCAAGCAGGACCACCCCCCTCCCTGGAAGCTGCTTTCCCGCCGCAACGTTACCGCTGGCCCGCACACTGGCAGAGAAAAGCTCAGCCAGGTGCTGCAGACTTGAATGGAGGAGCTTGGAGGAAACCGTTAATTCACAGACCTGCTTTCAGCAGAGGATTTCAGGTAGGCAGATTCTCTGCTTTAGGAGGACAGGTAACTGGTCTTCAAAACGATGCTGAAAGGTACCCCCTGGGGACCAAGTGCATCTTAAGCGTTACCTCCTGTACCTGGCAACAGCTTAACACGCTCAGGGACACCTTACGTTCCCTAAACTGCGACGTCTCAGTGTACTCTGGAAATTAAACAGGAGAGCACAGACCTAGCCGAAACCTCGAAAACCCAAAGAAAAAAAGGAGGTGGGGGCGCGCGGAGGGGGGGCGGTTGGCATAGCCTGAACTTCAGTGTTTGTACACACGATGGCGCTCTCTCCCCAGGAGAAGGGAGCAATTAGAACAATGCTTGTCGCTGAACCAGCAGCCAGAGAGTGGACTCATCTGCCTGTAGTAATCTACTGCATTAGAGCAATTGGTTTGAGCTGAGCCACGTTAAGGTCCAAGTCGCTGGCCTGTTACCTTACAAATGCATCTCTTGATCCTATGAGCCAGTATTAATTATTTCCGTTCCTAGGGGAAGGGGAGAGGAGGAAAACGCAGCGCTAAGGCAAGCCCTCTTGCCCTTGAGTCCTAGGTTCATAGATGAAAGACAGGAAATTGTAACTGATCCCCTCCTTTCGATTAGTAACCAAAGGCCTCCTCTGGCTCCAATGACAAGACAAAGAAGGTGTCAGAGATCTCTTCTGAATTCGTGGTTTCCTCCTGCTCCCCGCGCTCCCCTCAACTCTGCTGGCCCATCCTCCTACCCTCTGGACATCACCAATTTGCATCCGCAATTAAATCTCATTGCAAGAGGCAGCGATGAGAGGGAACACACATTGCTCAGATAAATTACAGGCGCAGTCCCTCATTACTCTTCCAGAGTGACACAGATGTACCTGACCAGCCCGCTCTAGGTCCTCCCTGTCATCCCCGCCTACTCGTGGTTGGCTGGCCACCATGGCTAACTGGCAGACTCTGGAATTCCTGTTCTCCATGGCAGTGCACCAGACCCCAACTCCCCAGCCAGAGGTCAAGCTTTTTTCTTCTACAGATGCTGGCTCTCTCTCTCTGACCCAGGCTGGACCTTGGGCCACTGACCTGGCTAGTCACCTCCAGTGTTGTGTGCTGAGCTTTCTGCTGCGTATTGCCCTACTCTCTTTCCTGCTCCTCTGAGCTGAGCCCTGCTCTGGTGGTCTTCCCCAGGGGCCATTCCTGTCTCCCGGCTCCTACTTCCATCCTATGCCAATGGCCCCCAGCCCGTGGGCACTTCTTGGGCTGTTTCCCAAGCCCTTGGCTTCACTCAATCCCCCTCAGGGCATTCCTCTGCCTCACCAGGAAATGAGGAGCCTTTTGAAACTTCCCACTCAGCTCTCAGCCTGGCCCTTTCAGTAGCAATCAGCCTTGGGGAGTAGACCCTTGGGAATTTCATGCAAGAAGCTCTCATCTCTTTGTTAAGTTGTAAGGAGGCTGCAGACACCCTGTGCATGTTGGATGATACCAGATCCCGGAGTCAAGGATAAAAAAGTACACCATGGTCTCATATTCTAACCTTTGTAGTCTTTGCCGGCGACATAGGTAGGTCAAGAGCTCTCCTTGCCTCCCCCCAGCTGGCCATGATCAAGTCCTTCTGCTCCCAAGTTAAGTCTCACCCACACACAGTTGCCAGTATTCCCTGAGGACCATCTATTCCTTCTGTTGCTTATGTTTCAGGAATGCCAGTAGCTGGGGAGGCATGTGAAGTCAAGTGAGAGTTTATTTAAGGGGAACACATCATATTTGAACATTGAAGGCAAAGGTCCAGTTGGTAGGCAAAACGAAAGTGTGTGTGATTGCCTGCAGTGAAGATCAAAATAACCACCTATTGCCCAAGTTTTCCCAGCTCACAGGTGTGGAGAAGGCAAGCTAGGAGGTAAGCTTGAGGCTCCTCAGTCTTTTTAACACTCAAGACTCACTTCTGCTGGTCACCAATGCTACCATTCTCTGCCTAGCACTACCATGGAGATGTCCTTCCTCCACCTAAAGTCTTGATCCATTCTTGGAATTCCAATCTCTTCCAGCCTTTTCTCTTTCAGGTGCTGTGACAGACTGATGTCATTAAAGGCTCCATGAATGCCTTTTGCCCTGTAGCTTTGCAGTCCCCACCCACTGTGACTCTGGGACATATGACTTGCTGTGGCCAATAGGACTAGAGCAAATTGGACGAAAGCATAGCCTTGCAAAAGCCTTGTTTGCCTTCTTCTTTAACTCCTGCTTATGGGAACACACCTGGACCAGCTGCCTGATAGATGAGAGACCATATGGAGCCGAGCTGAGCCATCCAGGGTGAGGCCATTTTAAACCAGCTGGCCCTCAGCTGACCGGCCAAACACAAGTGCGCCTGCTCAGATCCGCAGGAAAGCCCAGCCAGCCCATGGACTCTGAGCAGAAACAAATGTTTGCTGTTGTGCTCCACTAGGGCCTTTGGGTTGTTGATTATGCAACAACATTGTGGCAACAGACAACCGATACTGCCATAGCGTGTGAGCGCCAGGAGCAGTAGCTACCCGTGGGATTCGGGGGTGATGGGCTTGCTGCCTCTCCCCTCATCTGTCTCTGTCACTTTAAGCTACTGGGAGTAAGTTGGGAAGCTGCTGAGAGATTCTGGTGACCTGCTGTAGTAAAAACAAAACAAAACAAAACAAAACAAACTGGAGACCATGGCTTTTTGAGCCAGATGTGTGGGGGGATGGCATCATCTGAATAGCTCAGCTGGTTAGAGCATCATTCCAATACACCAAGGTTGTGGGTTTGATCCCTGGTCAGGGTACATACAAGAATCAACCAATGAATGCGTGAATAAGTGGAATAACAAATTTATCTCTCTCTCAAATCAATAAATTTTAGAAAATTATGTGTGAATATAAAGAGGGACTTTTGTCATCCTTGCCTGGCTGCTATTATTGATGTCCCCAGTAACTAGTCTTTATTTAGCCTGTTTAGTTGAAGACATATGCATCTCCCGTTTATGGGGCTCACTGGTTGACTCAAGGTTTGTCACAGTGAGACAGCTTTTGTCTAACAATCAGGGCTGCATCGCCTGGGTTATTGCGATAACTCTTCATGTAACCCATGCCCAGACCTATCTATCCTGCCAGATTGATCTGTCCCAAATGCCACTTCACTTCTAAATTCTCTCTTCTCTAGGCCAGGAAATACAGTGCTTTCCCCGTGGCCTTCGGGACTGAGCCTGAAGCCAGCCTGTACTTGAGAGGCCCTATGACCTGGCCCACCCAAGTTATTTACTCCCACCTCCACTGTTCCCTCTAGCCCCAGTGTCCTTACACACCAGGCTCCCAACACTTGTCCCTCACTCCCATTTTCCTCCCCACCACCCCCAACCCCATCTCCACTGCGCCTATGCTGAGCCTATTGACCTTTCAGGTTTAGACTCTGCCCTCACCTTGCCCATGTAGCCCCCTTGGTAACTAGAAAATGCTGATGCTTGCCTGTTCTGAGAACCTGTGATACTTGTAATGAAAAGTGAGTCTCACAGCCTTCCCTTTCCTCAGCCTTCAGAGGGCGAAAGCCATTGGTGGAGAATTGAGATGAGTCCTCCGTTAGAAGGCTCAATTCAGATCTTCCCTTGTACCCGAGGGAACAGCTGCTAAGGAACGCGTGATATTTTTCTCATTCTGTAAGCCCGAAGAGGAACAAAGAAAAAGTAAACACTACTCTTTATAATGTGATTTTCTAATCTCATGGGTGGAGAGAGCATCTTGGAGATTTTAAGACAGTCAGGAACTATTTCCTTCCTAGCTGAAGCTCCTGTCTTTGAGAATTAATGTCTGTAGTGTGTGTGTGTGGTGTGCATGTGTGTATGAATGCACCTGTTTCAACAGGTCCAAGGAACAGCCATGCCTGTATGTAACCCATTCGAATGAGGGATCACAAAGGCAATCTGTCCTAGAAGATCCTTCTGGATCCACTAGGAGAGCAATTCCAAAGCTGTTCCCACTGGACTGCTCTGGGAGGTATGGGGGATTTCTTGGCCATCAATGACAATCTAGGGAATTCTCAGGACCCTCCTCTAGACAAGGTGATTTAGACTTGGGAAATGTATGAATGGGAAAGGACATGATGGTGGGCATTGTGGTCACTCTCAGTGCGCAGGGGTTTGGTTCTCCCAAAAAGTATTCGGAGATTCCAGCCTGGGAGGTTTGATGAATGGGGATGCTCCCTGGCTGATGTGGCTCAGTGGCTTGAGTGTTGGCATGTGAACTAAAGGGTCACCGGTTCAATTTCCAGTCAGGGCACAGGCCTGGGTTGCGGGCCAGGTCTCCAGTTGGGGGCGCACAAGAGGCAACCACACATTGATGTTTCTCTCCCTTTCTTTCTCCCTTTCTTCCCCTCTCTCTAAAAATAAAATAAATAAAATCTTTTAACAAAATGGGGACACTTAGAGGAGAGAGGTGGTGTCATAGATGCTTTCCCTTTGGACTCTGGGAAAGTCTATTATTTTGTGTTTGGCTTTATCCCTTCTCCTCCCACAGTGAGTTCATGCTTTGCTTGACCTCATTCTCCTGAGCGTACCCCTGTGCACCCTGGTGTGCAGAGACAGGGGAGACGAAGGTCGGAATGGAGGGTTACAATGCATCTCAGCATTCTCAGGACTTTATGATTTCATTACATTTTTTTTTTTAACTCATTGATTTTAATTTAGTGAAAACCTAAAAATGTTAATCAAAGATCTCTGGAACGACCGCTCTTTAACCCAAATTGTCACAGTGTTTTTGTGCTTGCACTGACACATTGTGCCCAACCCAGATGAAGTCCCAGTGGCTGTATGAATGAAGCTTTGTGGCTTCAGGTAGGAAGTGAGGTGGGGGAATGGAGGTGTCTCCTGGCGTAAGGGGTGCAGACTAGCATCGTTGCCCTTTTACATGGTCATCAGTCAGGGTTCCTGAGAGAAACAGTACCAGGGGGACATAGAGAAAGACATTTACTATGAAGAACGTGCTTACATGATTATGGAGTCCTGAGAGGTCCCATAATCTGACCTCTGCAAGTTGGGGGCTCAGGGAAACCAGTGGGGTAGTTCCTGTCCAAACCAAACGCCCGAGAGCCAGGAGCATCAAGGTCCAGAGGTGGGAACAGATGAATGTTCCAGCTCTGCTTCCTCTACCTTTTCTATTCAGGCCCTTCATGGATGGGGCGATGCCCACCTGCGTGGGAGAGGGGGATTTTCTTTTTCTTTTTTTAACTCAATCTGCTGATTCAAATGCTAATCTCTTCTGGAAACACCCTCATAGACACACCCAGAAATGATGTTCTACAGCTATCTGGGCATCCCTCAGCCCAGTCAAGCTGACACAGGAAATTAACCATCACAAGATATAAGCAGATATATTATGTGGCTCAGATGACAAGTACTTTGTAATTTGCAGTTCGTTCAAAGTAAGTCTAGTAGCAAATTTATGATAATTTTTCTGATTCTCTGGAGCATTTGAGATCTTGCTCCTGGCGTATGTTGTCAGTTTGGCTCAAATAAACTCTTATTAAAAAAACAAAACAAATCAAACAAAAAAATGTTCCTTCCCTAAAACAGGCAGCAACGGGGTTAAATTTAAAGCAGTTGCTGGTGTCACAATGTTAACTTAACATCCATGGGATTAGACAGTGTTACAGTGTTATCAGATGATATACATATGAAAACAGGCATTTGAGAGTGGCATTTGGCAAATTTTGGTTAACTGTGAGGTCAGCAGACAAAGTCTTGACACGGCAAACATGATTTTCAACAGCACTCTTATGTACATAGGTTTTCTCTGAATTGGTATTATAAAAGTCAAACTACAAAGCCAAGCCAACTAAATAAAGAACCGGCCCTCAGGCTATCATTTTCCAGTATTAAACTCAACACCATTAATTTGGTCATAGCAAAGCAGGATCATTAAATTGGTGGTGTTAACGCAAATAGTATTGGTTTTTTGGATTTTTTTCTTGGTATGTAATTTATAAATTTGCTTTGGTATTTATTTATAAATTTAAAATATTTATACCAAGGTTTATGTTTATCCTTATGCAAATAAAGTTATAGAAATTTTAAGTCAAAATGGAAGGTCCCTGAAAATTTTTTTCCTTTGAGGGGGCAGTCATTACTCTAGTTTGAGAAAAACTGTGATTTTTGGGGAAGATCCTTGGGTTATATGCATATTATTGGCATTATAAATTTTCCTCATATCCTTCTCCAATTAGTTTTATGCACAACGAACTTGATCCCCCAATTGTTTATTATGCTTCTTTGGTATTCTCCACAGCACCAGCACAATACTGGGCATGGAATAGCCCGTCAGTAAACACTGGCTAAATGGGAGTGATCTAGGCTTTCTGAGTGGAATGAAATTCATTAGAAATGGATTCAAAAGAAATGGAGTGAAATGCATCCCTATCTTGCAAAAGTCCGTGGCTAGGCTGTATGTTCTGATAGTGTAAGTGCCTTTGCATGTCCCATGATGCTAATACAGAGCAGGAGTCCAGTCAGTGCTTCTAAAGTAAAAAAGGTTTTATTCTCAGCAAAAGGAAGAAAAAGGAAACAACCTCCTTAGAGTTCTGTACATGTACATCCAGGGAATCCGTTGCTACTGCTGCACACACACACACACACACACACACACACACCCCACTACACATACATATGAGGTCTGTCCAGAAAGTATGCAGCCAGGTACTATGAAAAATAGAGACATTTATTGAAGAAGATACAAGAAACATTGTACATAAGACAGTGAGGCCTCAGACCCCTTCAAAGGAGGCCCCTTGGGACCTCACACAGTTTTCCCAGTCACCAACAGCTGCCCTGTCATATTTTCCTGAATTTCATCGACACTCTGAAATCTCTTCTTCCCTTTCAAAGGTGATTTTAGTTTCGGGAAAAGCCAGAAGTCACAGGGCGCCACATCTGGGCTGTAGGGGGGCTGAGTCACCTGGACGATTTGATGTTTTGCCAAAAAACTCTGCATGAGATGTGACCCATGAGCGGGTGCATTGTCGTGATGAAGCTGCCACTCACCAGTTGCCCAGAGCTGCAGCCTTCTGAATCATCCAAATAGTTTCCACAGAAGAATTTCAAGCTCAATGCAAAATGTGATGCAGATCTGTTGCTGCATGCGCTTAGTCCTTTTGAAGTGAGGGCCACACAATACACATGCTCACTCAATGTCATCTTCTGACTAGTACAGTCATCATTGTTCATACATGTGCATTCCAGTCCACTCTCCTTGGCTGCCAGGTTACATTGATGTCATGTAAACCATTCTCATTATAGTAACAACAGTTGGACTTTTTCTGAATAGGCCTCATACATGTATATACACGTGCATGTGCATACACACCCACACATGCATATACATGCACACACAACTTTGCACGCATGCACGCACACACATGTGCATGCACACACAAACATATACATGTGCATACACACACTCACACACACTCTTAGCATGGCAGGGTGGGAGTCCAAAGTAGAATGCTACGATGGCACCGGCCCATTGAAGCCTTGTCCCCAGAAGGCCTTCGTGCATCTGGAAATCTGACCTGACCAGCTCGAAGGGGGTAATGCAATCCTGGTCACATTTTCTATGAGTTCTCAAGTATCAGCAGCCTTCCTGATACATCCTCTGAGCTGAATTTCCCCATGGGCCAGCCCCGGCCATCTGAGCATTTCAGAGCAAGAAAACAGCTCCTGCTGGTGTGGGCTTAACTACAGCCCACGTGGTGGGCAGCTGGGCCGCTCTGCCTGCTAGGTGTCCATGGCCCCACTGTTAGTTCCGGGTCAAGCAAGCCCTGGCTGTTGTGTCTGGTGGGGGCCAAGAAGAGGGCTCTGTGCTAGTTTCTAGGGAGCACCTGGCTTCTCCCCATCCACTGGCCCTGCAGGGTTTTGAGTCCAGACTGGTAGTAGGACAAACACATCTAAGGGTGTGGCCCACGAATCTGAATTTTATGCCAGATCCCCAAGGTATAGGCTGCCCACACGGTTGGCCCTTTCTGCATGGCTCTGGCTCTGAGTCCTCCGATTCCCTAGGGAACTGCCATCTTGAGATTGAAATGGCTTGGGAACTGAGCCGTGGCCCATGACCTCCCTCGCCACCACCGGTGCCCGTCCCCTGCTCCTGCAGTCTGTCAGGCCATCAAGATTCGAGCTGCTCTGACACTTATATCTCACTTTCCTGATTTAAAATGTCTTAACCACAACCACGGCCTTCCCCTTTCTCCCTTTCCGTTTGGGGCATTTGCATGCCTGTCATGGAGAGAGAAACGTGCTAATGAGGCCACGCTGCCCTATTTCTTGCCTGTGTCATGAGCTGGGAGGCTGGTCTAGATCAAGGGAACTATTGTCAATGTCAGCAGGTCAAGGGCAAGATGCCAAGGACGATCTCCTTCTCTGGTATCGACTCACGCAGAGAGAGAGATCAGAAAGAGGTACATAAGAACCCTCTCTGCCCTCTCTTCTTCATGCCGCTGCCTCCCTTCCAGTCCTCCTGTCCCTGTCATACCACAGCACTCGGGACCCGACATGAATCCAGAAAGTGTGCACGACCGAGGTTGGACTGGCGAAGGGCACAGAGAGCTGTCCCTTCCGACCCTCGGGCTGGCCTCACATAACAGCCAAGCCCCATCAATAATAACTCTCCTTCATAAGGGCAACAGAGCTATTCCAGAAAAAAGCCTAACCTGATGAGAAGGGAGCCAGGAAGACAGCCAGGCGAGACAGCCCCCCTGTGGGCCAGGACAGCCCTAGAGTCTCTGACTTTTAGATGCAAGAGTTTGCATTTCTCTGTTTCTGATCGGGTCTGCTAGGCGGCTGGATTTCAATGTGCTTTCAACAGCGTGGGTACCTGCTACATGTTCTCCTCTTCTGCTCCCTTAGAATCACCCAGGGAGCATTTGAAAGGCAGTTTCCGCCTCCTGGAGACTCAGATCTCGTCAGTTTGAGATGAGGCCTGGGCATCTGCATTTATCATTGCGACGAGTTTGGGAACCTCAGCCCTACAGCGTGGAAGTGCCTTGGGGACACATAAGTAATGTGACGCCACTCCTGCCTTCTAGTCTAGCCGGGGATGGGTACTGCAGACACTTGGAGCATCATGTTCTACCAAATAGTGAGAATACTATAGAGCCTGTGTAGGAAAAAATGTGGAGGGAGGAAGAGAGAGGTGGGTCCTTCCGCAGCGTGGGCTTGCAGGGTTAGACATGAAATGCACTTATTTCTCAGAGCCTTCATAGGTCAGTCGTTCTGTCACAGATTAGAGGGAGTGAGGAGCCTGCTGGGCTCGGAGGATCACTGAGCTGCAAGGAGCCTTGTCTAAGCCAAACCCCTTCAGTGACAGGTGAAGGCACTGAATTCCAGAGAGATGGTGTGGCCTGCCAGAGGTCACGCAGCAAGCTCCTGGCAGAGTCTCAGGCTCCTGCCTGAGTCAACAGCATCTGGTGTCTGGCGAGAGACCAGCTCCACACACCACAAACAGCTTCCTCTCTGGAAGGGAGCAAAGTAGAGCATTATTTCACAGGATCCATTTCTGAAAACCTCACCCACCCTGCTCATGGGTTCCACAGGACTCTGGTACTTTGGGGGTTCAGTTCATTCCCTCCCACCTCTCATGGCTGTGGAGCTGAGAAAATCCACAGGAACAGCTGTTGCACATGGGCCAGATTTGCCACATGAAATGATTGCAAAGTGCGTCTCACATTGGGGTTCTAGAGCCACCCCAGGGCATTGGGGTCCACGGCCAATCACACTGTAAGGAGATCCCCCTATAACCTGTAATACTGCTGCTCTGGGAAAATCTAGTTAAAATAAACATGCACAGCATCATTGAAACAGAGAGAGCCAACATTCTGACCAGCTGCTGGGGGAAGAGACCAGCCGGCTGGAAAAGCATTGTCAGGGCTGTGGAAGGGAGGGCGCGTGCAGCTCATGGAAAGGAAGAAACAGCACTGGGATTTCTCTCGAATCTCTGTGCAAGCTGTGCAGGGGTGTGGGGGGACTGGCTGTCCGGGGGCTGTGTGGTACTGAGGTCACGTTTGGTCCAAAAAAGCCAGAGGTGGTCACTGGAGAGTCTCAAGGCGGTTGGGATGGGATGAAGCCTGCAGTCCCAGACGGCAGTGCTGGTGGTCAGGTTGGACCGACAGGAGGCCATGGCACTGTAGACAAGGACAGGCGACCAGATCCGGCACAGCACCGTGCCCTTCCTTCACCCCAGTGTCTGGCACAGTCGCCTTGCATAGCAGAGTGGCACCCCACACGTGTTTGTTGTCCCAGCCTTTAGTCACTCCGTTGCTCTGTCTTGAATACGCTGCCCCTCTCAGGCCCCGTGTGCTAAGCCTGCCTGGCCTTCAGAATGGAGTCCAGACACACCAGCTCCACACACCAGCATCAGCGTGGGATTTCTCACAGCCACACAATATCTCACCTTGGACTTGCTCGGGACCAGCCAGTTTCTCCCTCTCCCAAGGTATATGCAGGAGCGCCGAGTCTTGAGCAGACCCAACTTGGGTCTTATCTCTGCCTTGCAGACTTGATTCTTCCCTGTCCGTTATTCATTGTTGAAACCTTCATAATGGTGAGCACTGTTGTGCGTGCTTGTGGGGGGAGGCGGGGGGAGGGCGTTGCAGAGACGTGGCGCTTTGCTTCTTTGAAATGACATCATATTGACGCTGTAGAAAGAGTTTGAAGATCAAATGTGTATGCTGCGAAGTCAGGTGTTCTCAACTGTTTTAAAACACAGGCGCTGAGAACACAGAGGGGGTCAGTAAGTCATCCAGAGCCACACGGCGGTTGGCCCTCGGGGTCGGCAGCTGGGCTGGCAGCGAGCTCGGTTGGGAAGGGCCATGTCTGATGTGGGCTTGGGCCTCTCAGGTCTCCAAACATGCTCAGCCCAGTGGGCTCCCCTCCAAGTGCCACCCTCCTGTGCCTGGATTCTTCACTCTGAGCCCCCCGCTATAGGTGGTCCAGACCCTCTGCAGGGGGTTTGCATCTAGATGGGTATCCAAGTCCTTGGATCATGGTAAAGTATTTATTTTTTATTTAATCTTTACTGTATCTTTTTCATTACCATTTAATCCCCGTATACCCCCCTTCCAGCGATCACCACATTGTTGTCCACGAGTTCTTTTTCCTTTTTGCTCTTACACCACACACAAGAATAAATTCAAAATGGATCAAAGGCTTCAATGTTAGACCCGAAACTATAAAAATCATGTAAGAAAACAGAGGCAGCAAAATCTCGGACATTGCTTGTAGCAATATTTTATGAGATATATCTCCCCAGGCAAGGGAAACAAAAGAAAAAACAAACCAGTGGGACCACATCAAACTAAAAAGTTTTTGTACAGCAAAGGAAACCATCAACAAAATAAAAAAAAAAACCAACCCATGGAATGGGAGAACATATTTGCCATTATATCTGATAAGGGGTTAATATCCAAGATTTATAAAGAACTTACAAAACCCAACACCAAACAAACAAACAAAAAAACAACCCAATTAAAAAAATGGGCACAGAACCTGAATAGATACTTCTCCAAAGAGGACATCCAGATGGCCAATAGACATATGAAAAGATGCTCAATGTCACTAATCTTCAGAGAGATGCAAATTAAAAGTCTTATACAGTCAAAACTGTCTTTAAAAAAAATCTCTGGTGTTACCGTAAAACTCTTATGGTTGCAAAATCCTGAGCCAAGTTATGCAGCATGAATGTTAATGCAGAAAGTAATGCTCAGCATAGAGTGTATAGGAATGAGTGCATATGCGAATATAATTTCACAGTATTTTAAATATAGCTTCCCCCAAAGAGAAGGGTCTGTAAACACAGGAATCTTAGGGTGTTCAGCTGTCCCAGTTGTCTAGAACTATCCTAGCTTCAGTGCTGTAAGGCATCTCAGGAACCCCTAAAGTCTTTGGCAAACGGGGTCAGTGGGTCACCCTACATCCGCATTGGGAGCCTCTCACCTAGTCAGTGGCCTGTGGGGACTGAGGCCAGTAGGGGGCTTCGTGTTTCCTGGGTGGGCTGGAGAACAAGGTAGCCTGCACTTTGGTCTCTCTTCCTCCATCCTCCTACCCCCAGTGCATGTAATGGAATTCACATTAGTCATATAGAATATCCTCAAGATACTGCCTCTTGAGTCTACTGGAAAGGCAGTTAAAAAAATTTAAAAACACAGACTTTTCTAATAGTGAATCCTTGCCAGAAAGTCCATACATGCATCTGGGTTTGTGATCAGTGCACTGAGCGTGTGTGTAGAGGGACAAGGAGCTATGTGACAGGTCTCAGGCATCCCCTTGCGTGTGAGCTTCACGTTACCAATTGCTGCCAAATGGAGTTGACACGTTCCCTGGCTAGGGTTGCTCCTTGAGTTGGGATGTCTTCCAGTATCACTCAGCCAGTGCCGGGGACACATCTCCCTGTCAGATCTTGGATGGGACAGGGAACAGGTGACTGACAGCTGATCCCAGCACTTGGTTGGCATTTACGATCCTGACTCGGCTTGGGTGTCAGCGATCTCTCATCAAATGCATACTCTTTGCTTTGCGTCGGCGTCCTCTGGACAGAAGGCCACTTGGAAAGGTTTCTGCCCCCTCATTCCCTGACTGATGACAAGAGGGATTTGACAGGAGAGGCATGTCTGGTTCTGACAAAGAGCTTTTGTGGTGTCAGGCCAAATGACTGCCAAGTCTGAAGAAGAGGACTGAAGTGAATGGATTCATGCATTGTGCCTGCTCTGATATCCCACAGGCTGGTGAAGGGAGATTAAGCAAAGTGAGGAATTGGAGTCTCCCCAGGAGTCTAGAAGGGGGTGAGGTGGGACCAGTACAGTGGCCAGAGACAGGGACAAGCCAGGTGGCCAGCCCTGGGAGTGCCCGCCACACAGCTAGTGCGTCCACTGGAAGAGAATAGGAGAAACGCCAGCTGGATTCTGCGCAGGCCCAGAGTTTGCGCTCCAGCCCTTCCCTCCTTTTTTTCTGAGAAATAGGCTCTGGGACAGACCCCTTGGTCTGCCAGCATTATTAATGGCCTGGCAATCTAGTGATTTTAGGGGCTGGTTTGTATGACATTAGGTATTTTCTCACTGTCTCGAGGAATGTAGGAGTCACATCTAAGAGTCTTCTCTGCAAATGACCCTACAGGAGGCCATGAGACAGAGGTGGAGGGGACATTGGCTGAGGAGGGAAGGCGGGCAGCAGGTTGCGGTAGCGGAGGGACACCGCATGTCCGCATGTGTTTCTGGCACCCAGGAAAGAAGGAAGTAGTTGGGATTACTGTAGTTCCATGCCCCGTGGTATCTTTTGGGCCCACTCCAATTCCAGCTGTGGGCAGATGCCTTCTGCAAAGCACGACTCATGAATTCCCCTGATGCTGTACGTCACTTAATATTGTCAGGACCCCTTTGCCCAAAACCTGCCCAAAGCACTCCATGGGGCCCGCAGTCCCCGGGAAAATCTCGTCCTGGCACTTCACATGCATTTTAATTCTATTTATACTTGTTCACTTACTTGTCAAATGCTTATCTGCTCTCTTACACCGAAGCCCAGCGAGAGGACCAGGGAAGTTTTGTCTGGCATTATATTGCCAGGACCTAGCATAATGCCTGGCTTAAAGGATGTGTGTTTTAAATACCATTGACCCTTCAAAAACATGGGTTTACACTGTGTGGGTCCACTTATAAGTGGATATTTTTCAATAAGTACTGTGAATATATTTTTCTTTCTTATGACATTTTTGTTTAAATATGGTTGGTATATAATCTTACATTGGTTATACTAGTTGCAGGTGTTATAATATAGTGATTTGACATTTTTATATGTTACAATGTGACCACCCCACTAATTCTAGTAATCATCTGTCTCCATGCAAACTTATCACAATAGTATTGGGTATATGTGTATTCCCCTTCTCCTTTTTCAGCCATCCCCCCATGCCCTCCCCTCTGGTAACCATCTCTTCAGCCTCTGTTTCTGAGTCTGTTTTTACTTTGTTTTAGGTTCCACATATAAGTTAAGTGACACGGTATTTTTCCTTCTCTGTCCTAGTTATTTCACTTAGCATAAGACCCTCTAGGTCCATTCATGCTTTTACAAAAGGTAAGATTTCATTCTTTTTCATGACCAAGTAGTATTCCAGTGTGTGTGTGTGTGTGTGTGTGTGTGTGTGTGTGTGTGTATCACTGCTTCTTTATCTATTCATTCTATTGATGCATACCTAGGTTGTGTCCATATCTTTGGTATTATAAATAATGCTGCATTGAACATGAGGTACCTATATATTTTTGAATCAGTGTTTTTATTTGGGTTGTAAGGTAAATCTATTTTTAGTTTTTTGAGGAATCTCCACAGTGGCTGCACCAATTTGCAGTCCCATCAACAGTGCAAAAAAGCTTGCTTTTTCCCACAACCTCACCAACACATGTTGTTTGTTGACTTTTTGGTAATAGTCATTCCGACTGGTGTGAGGTGGTATCTCACTGGTTTTGATTTGCATTTCTCTGATGATTAGTGATATTGAGCTTCTTTTTGTGAACCTGTTGGCCATTTGTATGTCTTTTTTGGAGAAATATCTGTGTATATCCTCTACCCATTTTTACCAGATTATTTGTTTCTTTGTAATTAAGTTGTATGAATATCTTCTATATCTTGGATATCAATGCCTTATATATAATATTCAAATGTATTTTCCCATTCAGAAGGTTGCCTTTTGTTTTGTTGATGGTTCCCTTCACTGTGCGGAAGCTTTTTAGTTTAATGAAGTCCCATTTGCTTATGTTCCTTATGATTTTCTTAATATTTCCTTTTCTCTAGCTTACTTTAGTATAAGAATACAGTACATAATACATATAACATGCAAAATATATGTTAATGGACAGTTTATGTTACCATTAAGGCTTCCAGTCAACAGTAGGCTATTAGTAGTTAGGTTTTGGGGAAGTCAAAAGTTATACACGATTTTTGACTGCACAGGAGGTTGGGGCCCCTCACCCCTGTGCTGTTCAGGGGTCAACTGCATTTATTAAATGAAGAAAAGCTCTTTCTGATGAGGTTCTATTTTCATGGGGAGCTTAGCACAGCTTGTTAAATGCTTGTGCCCACATGTGAGTGACTATTAAAACTAACAGAAGAGAAAAATACTCCCTATTTTAATAGTTAAAAGTATGTATTGTATCTGGTGATGTTTTTCAGTCTCACTGGGCCTCTGTTAATGAGCTTAGAGTCTTAGGTGGAAGAGTCCGGAAACTTTCAGGCTGTTTAAATGAGCCCCAAAAGGAGCTTGTTATGGGGACAGAGAAAGAGGGAACGCTCTGTGGCGGGTTTGGCATGTGGAGGGCAGGTTGGCCCCAGGTGGGACGCTTCCAGGCTCATTAAAAATCGTTTGCTTCCAGGCCGGGTGGTTGTGCCCTGCAAAGGGGAGGCATGGTGGACGGAGTGACATCTGGAGATTTCAGAGGACTCTGAGTTATGCAGATGAGCAACCTGCTTGATTATTCTTTCTTTCTCTTTCTTTTTTAGTGTGGAATGTGGGTGAGGGGAGGGGAATGAGAGAGAGGGAGAGAGAGAGAGAGGGAGAGAGAGAGAGAGGGAGAGAGAGAGTTGTTGTTCCACTTATTTATGCATTCATTGTGCATTCATTGGTTTATTATTGTATGTGCCCTGACCAGGAATTGAACTCCCAACCTTGGTGCATCATGACCATGCTCTCACCAACTTAGCTACCCAGCCAGGGCCAACTACTTTGTTCTTCACAGAGGAAAACCAGTGGGTCTGAGTTGCAGAGGGAGCGAGGGCAGCTGAGGTCACATCTAGTTAACTCTCCAGTTACATCCTCCTCCACCAGACTGGGACAGACCCGATCTCACTGACCTCCTTGAATCCCTGCCACAAATAGAACTCGGTTATTAGCAGCTGCTCACAGGCCCTGCTGTGGGCACCTCACTTTCCCCTGGCCCTAGAGGGGCGCTCCCTGCCTTGGTGGCTGCCTAGGGCCACAAGGTCACCATTCTATGTAAACTGAGCCAAAGAATGTTATCTCACGCTGTCTGCGGTGGTCACTGAAGGCTAATCTAACGGGGCAATGAATTTACATTTGGGGCCCTTACACCAAAATTTCCCTCTTATCCCTTAAAAAACAACAGGCAACCGGCCCCTCGAGCAAGGCTCTCCTCTGGCATTGCAGTGATTTCTGGGGATTTCAGTGCCTGGGCTGACACGTCATTCACCAAATCAATGCTTTTACAGTGTGAATTGGTGCTAAAACTGCGTCAAACTATACATTTTCATAACGAGGCACTAATGTGGTTTCTGAGCCATCAGAGCGATGGGTGATTAGAGAAAATGACAATCTGGGATGTTTTCTCACAGAGGGAGGCTGTGTCCCTACAGGGCTGGAGTAGGTACAAAGGGAGGTGTCTGTGATTCATGTTTATATCTGAAGATTTGATCAGGATGTGCTGTGTTCTGGGGAGAAGCAAGAAGCAAGAAGCAAGAAGCAAGAACTAGGAATGGGAGCCAATGTTTCTGAGCTCCTAGGAAGGGCCAGACATCATTTCAGGCATTTTATGAAAATTGGCTTTGTTTAGCCTCTGATGGTCCCTGATCCTTTTGGGAGCCCTGCCTCCATCTGCCTGGCAGGGGAGCAGCAGGCAGAGTCTAGCCAGAAAATTGAGTTTTAAGATCTCTGGAGCATCTGTGATTGGGGAAACAACACATATGCCTCTGAGATGATGCTAGAAAGTCAGAATTCATGTGCCAGCTTGGTCACGATTCGCTCCAGTGGCACGGGCTTTGCTCGGCTTATGGTCGTGGACTTGACAGCTAGGTTGCCACTCCTGCAACAATAAAGATGCTGGAGTTTCTCTTGCTCCAGAGCAGAGGGTCTCAGGCTAGCTGACACCAGCACCACAGACTGCTGGTGACACCACCCCAAGGCTCTGATTCAGGGGCTCAGAGTGGGGCTGAGTTTATTTGCATTTCTAACGATATCCCAGGTGCTCTGGTCCAGGGAGCTCCCTCTGAGCACCCCAGAGAAGGAGACGCAGCTCACGTCATGCAGAGGGCCAGTTTTTTGGGGGGAGCGGTTGCTCCTTGTCAGAGCCGGAGTGTGGAATCCTTCAGCCCCCACCCGTCCGCCTACTGTCCTTTACAAAGCAGGCTGCCAAATGTAGGGACAGGAGCAGGTAATCTTCTCCTTCTAATGCTTTTTAATTCAGTCCTCTCAGAAGTTTGCAAAGCTTTTTTATTTCTCTCTTATTAAAAAAAAAAGGAGGATTCTGGTGTTCTTGGAGACAGAGGTATCATAGATTTGCTTTGTGAGGGGAGGGGGGTTTTAGCTGCTTATAAAGCAGGCATCTCTTATGTGTCTGGCAGGGGAGCTGGTGAACAAGCAGCTACTCTCTTCTCAAAGGCCAGGCCAAGACCCCAGTGTCCAGCCACACTGGGTGCTCTGACCACTACTGTCCTGGTGCCAAATGTTTTACGTCAGCCCCGGAGGGAATGCCGTAAGGTTGGTGCCAAGCACAGGGAGGCTCTTGGCAATTGTTTATTTAATAGATAGTTGGAGTAAAGGAGGGAGCAGGAGGTCGCATGGTGGGGGGATCTTCTATCGTCGTGTCTGGGAGGAAGCTCTTGTCTATAGAAACAAACTTATTTCTAAGTCCTATTCTTGACCCTGCTGGTCAGAGGGATGAAGGTCATTGCCAAGGGCATAGGCTCTACCTTTCTAAGCCTCCTTTATATACAGGGCATAATGAGAGTCTCTACCTGGAAGGGAGCAGACCCCTTGAGTGTTCTGCCCCACGTCTGGCACGTGGCTAATGCTCCCTCTCTGGTGGCTGTACTGCTCTGGATTTACAGCCTTAAACAGGCTTTCACCGTGCACCGCCCGAGGGCCTGGGAACAGACTCTTCCTGTTCCCATCCTCAACAGGACCGAGGCCGATGTGGGTGGGCAGCAGGTTTCGATTATTGACTGAAACCTGAGCAGCCACAGTGAGTGAGGCTTTGAGTCGGAAGTCACTGCAAGTCACTGTTGGTCCCTAGGGGAAAGCCAGGTGCTGCCTTCACAGAGCTCAGAGAAGCAGCGGGAATTTGGGTGCCCTGCCCAGTCCTCCTACTCCTTCCTCTGGCCTCACTCAGGGTGGCGTGGTGCCTTTGGGCCAAGCTTCCCTGGCTCCCTTGATTTTGATTTGGGTGCAGCTGGGAGGAAGGTCAATGTGAGGTCACGGATGGACTACCTCCAGCTAGCCACACCAGCCACGCCACACATTCTTCTCTCAGCTCCCACTGAAAAACCGAAGGGTCACGGAGGTCCCAGTGGCTGGTGACGAAGGGTGGGTAGACATAGGCCCGTGGGTCCTGTGGTCCTCTTTTTTTTGCTCTAGGTACCTACTGTCTCAGGAGGCCCCTTCCCAGCTCTACACACTGGATCCTCCTCTCAGATCCCACCCCAATGAATTTCATTTCAAAATGGTTCCTCTTTCATCTCAGGCCTTCAGGTCCTGTTCTGCATTCACTCATTCATTCATTCACTCATTCAACAGTAACTACTGGGTGCTTACTCTCTATGCAACAACCGGCTGGTCAAGCCTATGTGATTAATGAGGTCAAGTGCACCCAAGCACACAGCTGGCGGTGACTACAATGGGTCTCTGGCCCTCCGTGGGCCCACATGCTCCTCAGGCCTTGTTTCAGTGGCCTGGGACCTCGGCCTAGGTGCCCCCAGCGTGGAGGGGTAAGGCAAGGCAGTTGCTGGCCCCCTGCTGTAAGGTCAGAGGAACAGACAGAAGTCTTGAGGGTGAGCTCTCGCTCTCCGGGGCTTCTCTTTGGGCATTGCACGTCTAAGTGGGACCCTTGCTTCTCTGAAAACAAAGTTACCTTACCCATTTTCCATGCAGGGAGTGGCAAACACTGGCCTGTGAGTAAGTCTCCAGCATGTGGGTGGACGTGCCTTGCGTGCGAGAGCTCATGTGCTCCTCTCATTGCTCGGCCCGGCTTTGTCCAAGGTGGGCCAGCCGCTGGCTGCGGGAAGTCAGCGTGCGCTGTCTTTATTCTTCTTTCCAAAGAATCAGCATGGACATTTTACAATCTCCGGGGACAGGAGGTGGCGGGGGGATGGGCGGCAGCGGTGTAAGGGCACAATCAAACTGAGGCCTCAGATGTTTTGATACACAGCTGACCTACCCCCTCCCCTGCCCCCCAACCCCATGCTACTGAGGGTCACTGTGTGCAATGAGAGACATTTCCTCATAGGCACGTGTGCTTGTGAGTGACATGGAGGCAGAGGAAAGGGAGGGAAATGTGTCTGGCATGCTCACTCTTCATTCATTCATTCATTCGTTTGCTCGTTCACCTCCAGAACACTTAGTGAGCCCTGGCTCCCTCGTAGGCACTGGGGTATTGGCATGGGTCGTTGCCTGAAAGAAAGTACTTGCTGACATCCTTGGAAAGCTTGACATCAAGGTGAGCCTGTGAGAACCTTGTTGCAAGGAAAAAGGGGCTGCCAACCCCTTCGTTAACTTTGAGAACCCTCGCTGTCTCTCTGGGGACCCCGGACCCCATAAGATGCTTGGAATCAGGAATGTTCAAGGTGCCGCCATCAGAATTTTTCCACTCGGTTGACCAGAGCTGGGTGCTCAGAAACCTGGGTTGTGAGTTTAATCCCCTGAGATAGCAGGTAACCTTAAAGAGAGAGAAAAACTTGCACAGGCAGACATGTTGCAAATCATGTCCTTGGTTCTGAGAAATGAGGCTCAGGGTAGCCTTATATATGTCCAGAAAACTAACAAGTCAAGTGGAAGTTATAGATATTGTTTGAGGATCTGGAATGAGGCCTGTCCAGGGAAGCTGGCTGATCAAAGAGGCCTCGTACCTGGCTGCTGTGTGGCTCAGTGGAAGGGCACATGACTAGGTTGCACGTCAGGTCCCCAGTTGGGGGCGCGAGTGAAAGGCAACCACACAGTGATGTTTCTCTCCCTCTCTTTCTCCTTTCCCCTCTCTCTAAAAATAAATAAACTAATTAATAAATAAATAAATAAATTTTTTTTAAAAAAGAGGCCTTGCAAAATGATGTTGGTATTGATGACCTCCCCAAGGTCAAAAAGCATAACTGTAATTGTCTTTTTCTGTCTCTTCCTATAGAACAATCTCCAAGCCCATTGTCAACAATAGATTTATTGTTCCAAGCGTGAGCTTGGAACCTGAACAAAGGGAACTTGTTAGACAGCTTTGGTCTTTAACAGCCTTAGGCTGTGAGAGCCCGATCCTTCACAGCCATAGGTGGTATAAGTAGCTACTCAGCTACTCACACTGATGAATTTGAAGGGGTCAGGCCAAGTCTCTTGAGCACAGCTTGGGTAGAGACTGCCAACTTCATTTCTGAGAGCATGTTCTGTCTTCATCTATGTGCATATATTCAGTCCAGTCTTATAGGCTGAGGAGTCGTTCTATCATTTTCAGGGGACTATCTCTGCTGAGGTCCTTCTTGCATAGAACTTATGGTTTCACAGGACAATCTCATGTTCCCTGGAGTTTTTTGTTGTCCCCACATGCTGCCAAACAAACAAACAAACAAAAAAAAAATTATGTGCAATCTTCAAGCACAAAGACCAGACCATTGATCACTGTTTTTGAAAAAATAACTTTTTATTTTTCAATTACAGTTGACATATAACATTATGTTAGTTCCAGGTGTTCAGCATCGTGATTAGACATTAATATATCTTACAAAGTGTCCTTCTGATAAGTCTAGTACCCATCTGACACCACACATAGGTATTACAATATTGTTGACTGTATTCCCTGTGCTGTACTTTACATCCCCATGACTGGTTTTCTAACTGGAAATTTGCACATCTTAATCCCTTCCCCCTTTTCACCCCCTCCCCCCTCCTATCTAGCAACCATCAAAATGTTTTCTGTATGTATAAGTTTCTAGAACCCCCCAAAAAAGGCTAAAGGAGTTTCACAAAACCAGTATTATTGGAAATATTAAAGGAAATTCTTTAAGAAGAAAAAAATATATAAAAAATATAAATAATAAAATGATAATAACTACATAGTTATCAATAATTACTTTAAGTGTAAATAGATTAAATGCTCCAACCAAAAGACACAGGATCACTGAACAAATAAGAAAACAAGACCCGTACATATGGTGCTTACAAGAGACCTACTGCAGATCGAAAGACACACACAGACTGAAAGTAAAGGAATAGAAAAAGATATTTTGGGCAAATTGAGACTGAAAGGAAGAAAAAAAAGCTGGGGTAGCAATAATTACATCAGACAAAATAGACTTGAAAACAGAGGCAAAAACAAGAGACCAGGAAGGACCCAGCAATTCCACTTCTGGGTATTTATTTGAAGAAACCCAAAACACGAAACCAAAAAGACATATGCATCAGTATGTTCACTGCAGCATTGTTTACGGTAGCCTAGACATGGAGCCACGATGGTGTTCCTGTGTCTGGGATAGTCTCCAAACCCAATCGCCCTACCTAACTGACTTTTATTTATCTTTCAGCTTTTGTGAAGATTTTTCTGAAGTCAGCTTTGGTAGCTCTAGTCATGATTTGTAATTATATGTAATATTTTGTGATTCTCTGAGTAACGCGTCTCCTCCACTCATCTCCCTGAAGGCAGACAGCACGTATGAGTTTGCTCACTTCTGCGTTCCTGGTGATGAAGAGGGTTTGGAATGTAACAGGTACTCCTTAAATATCTGCTGAGTACACAGATGATGATGTGCCATGTGCGGTTTGCGGGAGGAGAGCTTGGGTGCAGGGGCTGGAGGAGTGAGCGCCCCAGGGAGAGGGAGGGCACGGTGGTAGGAGAGCGGGGTTTCTCTGAGGAGCTGGACGTGGCCATGAATGGAGACCTACTGGGGTGGTGGTGGTGGTGGTGAGCATTCAGAAATTAACACCCTGGAGAACACTGTGCTGAGTGAAATAAGCCAGTCAGAGAAGGACAAACGCCATATGATGTCACTCACATGTGGAATCTAATGAACAAACTGAACTAACAAGCAAAACAGAGACAGACTCAGAGGGAAGCAGCATGTGTGGCAGGGAGGGGGAGGGGAGGAGGAGGAGGGATTGAACAAAATGGAAGAAGGACTCATGGATATGGACAAGTGTGGTGATTGCTGGAGGAGGGGGCTGTAAGGGGGTTAAATGGTAATAAAAAAAATACAATAAAACAAAACAAAACAAAAAAACCAACAGGGACCAGATTGTGAAGCCATGTACACGAGAGCAATGGGACGCCATCTGTAGGTTTACAGCCACGGCGTGGCGTTGGCTGACTGGCTTCCTTCAGTTAGCACGGGGAGAACAGGCTGGAGAAGGTGGGAACAAGACCCAAGGGAAGGAGCCCACGGAAGAGCCCTGCTGTAATCCGGGCCCAGTGGTTCTCAGCCTCACTAAACACGACAGTCACCTGGAGGAGCTTTAAAAAAAATCCTGATGCCCTGGCCCCACCCAGGGGCCATTAAATCAGAATCTTTGGGGCTGAAGTCTGGGCATCGCTAATTAATCCCCCCGGGTGATTCCAGTGTGCAGTCATGGTTGAGAAGCATTGGTCTGGGTGTAAAAACCAGCTGAATTAGGAAGGTGGTATTGGGGCTGAAAAGCAGAGAGAGATTTAGGAGGTAGGATAAAGTGAATTTGTGGGAGGGGAGGGGAGAAGCCTGCCTCCTAGGTCACTGCTTTGAATTCCTAGGTGGATGGTCCAGCCATTTATTCTCTGAGGCAGCTTTAACAAAAAGGTTAGCGCAGGAGAAGGGGAAGTGCTTTCTCCTTGTCCTTCACTACCTCAAAGTGAGAGCTGCCTCATGTTCAAGGCCATTTGGGCTCTGGTATCTAATGTCTACTTTCCAGGCTTCTGACCCTGTTCCTGTCCCCGGGCACCAGTTCCTCTTCTGCCTCTTGACAGCTCACCTGGCTTCTGGCTCCTGCTTCCATCAGCTCCCCAAAATCCAGCCAGTTCCTTAGCCAGCTCACCTGTTCTAGCCACCATCCTGTTCCTACAATTTAATACTGGCCATAGCTCTGGGGAACAAATAAATGAGAGAACTCCGTGGGTGGAGGCATTGGGTCTACTCCCACAAGGACCGTTCAGTGACTCCGTCTGTCGTAGCAAAGGCTTCCCTCCTGCTACGTGGTGTCTTGGATGGAACAAGGCTGCATAATAGCAAAGACAGACTCTAAAGAGACTCGTTAATTTTAGAAATTTTTATATATTTTTTTAAAATTATAATTTGCATTCAATATTATTTTGTATTAGTTTCAGGTGTGGTTGAGTTTGTTTGTTTCTGTTACCACGTGGAGAGGGAGGCTCTATAGGCTACCAGCCCCAGGGACAGGAGGCAGAGAGGCAGAGGGCTCCTGCTAAGCCTGACTGCTGTGACCTGAGCCCTCCGTAGGCTACCTGGAGGTGGTTTTTCTCAGGCCGGCTTTAATCCGGGAAGAGCAGGCTGACTGGAATTCCCTCCTGCGTGTCCTCTCTGATGCAGTAATTAATTTCAGTTAAGCCCCGGTGCTCTGGAGAGGGACCCAGTCAGCTGGTATTGATGCATCTATGGCGCTTCTATCCTGCGCTCGGCGCTGTGTGAGAATCCAGCAAATGCCTGGGTCACCCCCGGGGGTCCTCTTAATATTTGTCTGACTCTGCATTCGATGGCCACCTGAGAAAGGCAGAACAGATAATGCTCCGGATTTATATGGAAATATCATAAGCCTCTGGGCATTTCTTGTCTCAGTTGTGATCATTTCAGCCTTTCTTTCCGCCCCGTGAACAGATCCCTGCGCGTTCCCGCCCCACGTGGTTGGTAGGCATTTCTTGGTAAGAGCACTCAGTCTGAACTTAATTTTACTGCAGAAGCTGCAGTTCCACGGGTGGCCACGGCAGGGCGCTCTTGGGGAGCGCAGGCAGCCGGCCAGCCAGCCATGGCCTCGGGGAATCAGATAGGCACGGAGTCTGCGGAGTCTGGGCATCTTCGGCCAGGGTTTCCTGTGCGGATGGGGCAGAAGTGTAGGACCCTGGTGGGCTGGAGGGCTAGTGAGCTGGCGGGGTGCCAGGGGGAGCCCTCACAGCGCACAGCCAGGGTTCCTGGGAGCCAGGGCAGCTGAGGTGTGCTGTGAGAGGCTCGTGGCAGTAGTTATTATTATTATATTCTTAAAATCTAATCTGGCTTTATTTCTGGGCCCGAGGCAACCTTTCTCTCAGTTATTCTTTTTTTTAATAGTTCATTTTTATTGTATTTTTCCCATTCCCATTTATCCCCTGGCACCATCTTCCACCTCCATCCATGCCCTTCCCCCATCACCGCACTGTTGTGTGTGCCCATCAGTTCTTTTCCTCCTTTGCTGGGTCCCTCCACCCCCCAACCCCCCACCCAGAGCTGTCATCTGCTCTCTATCTGTGAGTCTGTCTCTACTTTGCTTGTTAGTTCAGTTCGTTCATTAGATTCCACATACGAGTGAAATCATATGCATTTGTCTTTCTCTGACTGGATTATTTCATTTAGCATAATCTTCTCCAGGTCCATCCATGCTGTAGCAAAGGGCAGAATGGCAGCAGTTACTAACCAAAGGATATCATCTGTCCTTTCCTTCCTTCACTGTAGTCTTGCTGTTTTCTAACAGATTCTCTAAGTGAACCTCAAAATGCATGCACCCGGGAGCTCCCCTCCTTCCTGTTCCCACGTCCTCTGAACTTATGAAGTCCTATAAACTTTAGGCCAGGTATGGAAACATCTGCCCCCACTTAATCTGTTTGTTTATATCCTCATGAACTCTTTCAGGACACATTTTAAGGTCCTGGCAAATATCCCTTCATCTGGAGGGGCTGCCTGTTATCAGGCAGCTGGCTTCCTGGCATGTAGGGCTTTCGTGGTCTGACCCAAGTCCAGGGGTGCGGTGTGCATGGGGACCCCGGGCTGGGCAGGTGGCCCTGGTGGTCTGGAAGGACGCTTTCCACTCTAGCCCATTGGGCTGGGCCATCATTCCTCTGCCCTGGTTATGTTAAAAGCTTCTGCTCCCTCAGGGGAGTGCGCAGCCAGCATCTAGACTAGGTTTGATGAGATGAACGTGAAGCTGCTGTTCACCGGGGCTCCTTATGCTGGTCTTTGTTTTTTTTAAAGATTTTATTTATTTTATTTTTAGAGAGCGGGGAAGAAATGGAGAGAAACATCAATGTGTGGTTCCTTCTCTCACGCCCCCAACTGGGGACCTGGCCTGCAACCCAGGCATGTGCCCTGACTGGGTTTCGAACCAGCAACTCTTTGACTCACAGGCTAAACTCAATCCATCGAGCCACACCAGCCAAGGCTCCTTATTTTGGTCTTGAGCTGTAGGCCCAAGAATATAGCAGTCTGATACCCAAGGAGGATGAACCAAAGTGGCAGAGGCTCAGGAAGGCGTTGATGGTGCCCAGAGACCTGCCTGCCACACACAGAGGTGGTGTCTTTTTCTCATTTTGTCTCTCTCTCAACTCTTCCTGTGTGAGGAGGGAGCTGCTCCCTTAACTGCAGTCAGGCCTCTTGTCCCCCAATTTTCCTTAGGAAAAAAGGGGTGAGGGGAGGCTTAGCCAAGGGAAGAAATTCATTTCAAAAGCACAAACTAACCTGTGTTCCTGTTCCCGACCTCCAGACTGTTCTGATCTTGTGAGTGGTAATGATGTTTGTGGGGGACAATTATGTTGTTTACAGAAGCAATTGAGTGATGATTGCCGAGAAAAGGGAGAGCGGAAGGCTTTCCCCACGTACTGCTGTACTTCTTGCTGTCACTCTTGATGCTAATATAGGCTCAGACGCTGTGTCTTGTGACTCAAGAGGACAGACCAGGACAGGGAGCACAGCAGGGGGTGACAGAAGGAAGCAGGGAGATGAACCCCAGGCCTGGACCCCCTCCCACCGAGGAGAGTAATGGTCTTGGACAGTCGCAGGGCTGGCTGACCCTGCAGATGCTGTCAGCATGGTTACAGGGTAAGGAGGGAGACTATGCAAATACCTCTCTGCCCACCAGATGGGGTGTGTGTTCTGCAGGCAGCTGGCTGCATTATAAAGCCACACGGAAAGTTCCTTCTGGTGTCAGATCAAAATGCATCCTCATGCAGCCGAGAAAAGGAAGAAGCTAGACCGAACAGAACAAATATAAAATTATTTTATTTTACTTAACCTTCTTAGGTTAATCTGTCCAGTTCATTAAAATTTTATTCTGCTTGAACTATCAGCACAAATTCCTCTTTAATAATGTATATCCCTTAAATTAGCTTTTTTGTCATAGATACAGAATTTATTGAATGCCCAATGTATGTCGGAGTCAGGGCGCAATTTATGGTCATGTTGGGTCAAGACAAAACACAGGATGCTTTAAATGCAATATAGAAAATGCTGAATTGTTATAGGTGATGTCTTGGCTTTGTGGACATGACTGCAAAGCAGGCTGGGATATGAAGAGGTAGGGTCAGTGCCGGGCACAGGGAAGGACATCCAGGGGTGAGCAGGACTTGGTCTCAGGGGGTTCACCCACAATAGGGTTATATAAGATGAGGTTCCCAGAGCTTCTCCAGTGGAATCACCCAGAACTGGGGATGAGTGGATGGGCCAGGCACCTAGATCAGAACCTCCAGTGGTGAGCATGGGACTTCTGGTTGTAATAAGCTCCCAGGTATTCTGGTGCACACCGATGTTTGAGAACCTCTGAGCTATAGGGTGCTCTGATGCCCTGGGAGGATGGGCAAGACAGCAAGCAACCTGTCAGTGGGTGGTGGTTTTAGACTCCTGATGATCTGTGCAATTAAAAAGCAGGCCCTGGGGCCCTGACCGGAGATACAGGCTCTGCTTCATTCTCCCAGAGGAGAGAAACCAATGAGAACAGACCAGGTAGCAAGCCCTCCGTGCATTGGGGAAACCCAGCTGTAGGGCAGAATTTGGCAGAAGGTCATGACCTGGTGGGCATGAGGATACTTGAGCCTTGCAGCGGCAGGCCCATGGTCCAGGCTCCATCTTCTTGAAAGTCTGAGGCTCTACACCTCTTTCTCGCCTCGCTCGGGACTGGCTCCAGGCCTGGGTAAGGCTGAGCCTGCAGGGGGAGGCACATGCAGGCAGGACTGAGTCATAGGGGTCTGGGGAGCCAGATGTTAGCGCACCAAGGGTGACCTTGAAAGGTGAAGACTAGCGATTTTAAGGACAAGTTCTCTGATGGAGCACTTAAAAATTTATTTATTTATTTATTTATTTGTAGAGAGAGGGGAAGGGAGAGATAAAGAGAGGGAGAGAAACATCAAAGTGTGGTTGCCTCTTGTGCACCCCTAAGCGGGAACCGGTGGGCAACTCAGGCATGTGTCTTGACTGGGAATCGAACCGGCGACCCTTTGGTTTGCAGGCCAGCGCTCAATCCACTGAGCCACATCAGCCAGGGCTGAAGCGCTTTTCATGTTCCTGAATGAACCCATGGAAAAAGCAGGAAGGCTCAAATATTATGACAAGACTATAGTTACAGACATCATGTTGTTTCTTGGGCTTGCTTGCGTGAAAAAAGGATTCTATGCCTGAAGCACAGGTTTTCTCAAGCAGGCCTGAGCATGCCCAGGAAAACCTTGACTTTGCTAGAGTTGTCCACAGGAACCAAGTCACGTCAGAGGGAAGGCCCAGTGGACTTCTTTTTGTGTTCCTGGTGGAGCAGGCATCTCTCAGCCCTTTGCTCCATTCTTAACCTGAAATCGAGGCTGGCTTTAAGAAAAGATGCTCCCTTCCAGAACAGCTCAGCTGAACCTCTATCATTTTTACATCAAAACCCCCAGGCTTTTTCTCATTTAAACTTCTTTCGGTTAAACTTTCCCTTTGGACTAATCCCCGAATCAAATTTCTACAGCAAGCCTGTCTAAATCTAGGGCATTTGACTCTTAGGATGCCTGTCTGAGAGAGACCAAGTTCTCCCTCACCTAAAAGCCAGGGACCTGTTACTGACAGCCTCTGGCTTGTTCTGTCTTTTCAAACAATTCCTGAGACAGAATAAAGGGCAATTTTCTGGGAGAGCATAAACAGTGCCTGAGAAAGACTCCATTCTCTCTCGGCATTTACAAAGCATCCAATGCTTCCCAGGAGGTAAAAGTTCTTTAATTGTACCCAGCACACTGAGCCAAGGAAAACTTGCATCCAGACTGCCCCACCCTCTACATCAGCACCAGGCCATTATCCTCTGAGGTGGGGACACTGATGGGCAGGACCTTGTAGGACGGCTCCTTTCTGCCCTTCAAGTCTGACTCTGCAAAACCCCATTTCTTTTGCCTGCTGAGTCTATGAACGGGCTCATTTACTGATTGTTTTGAAGAATCAACTTCTATTGCAGACTCTCTTAGAACCTGGAGATCTTTCTGCTTTGGGGGCATTTGATGTGGGAGGTGGAGGAGAGCTTTAGGCTGGTTAAACTCCAGGTCAGACTTCCCACCTCTTCCACTCGCATCCTTTCTCTCCTCTCAGAAGAGCTCGAGTTGCCCTTGAATGCTAAGAAGAGACAGATGCTGGTAGGCAGCCCTTCTTGGGAATGAGCGAATGAGCTCTGGTCCAATCACACACACACACATGCACCATTTTCACAAGCAGAGAAGGAGGAAGAGGAGCTAAGGGGGGCTGCTTCTGAGCTTTTGGAGAAGGTGACAATACCTGGAGGGTCTGACCTGGCTACTGGGACTGGGAAGGACCGTGGGACTCAATGAAAGACAAGGAAACCATTATGGAGTCAAACAGGTGAGCATTTGGTTCTCAGGTTCCTATGGGACCAGCTGGGAAATGAAGCAGCAAGCCATTTCCCTACCTCGCCATCTTGCCAGCAGAACACCTTGAATTATCACGACATTCGTATTGCTCTTTACAAGAAAGCAAACACCTTTCCCCTTGTAATCTTATTTTATCCTTATACAAGCATAAATTGAATTCATTGTCATTGTACAAAGTTCAAAGAACATAGTAATATATTCTTTGAGTTGAGACTCCCTTAAAAAATGCTCTGGAGGCAAAGCCCTGGCTGCTGTGGCTCAGTGGATTGAGCGTTGGCCTGTGAGCCAAGTGTCGCTGGTTCGATTCCCAGTCAGGGCACATGACTAGCTTGCATGTCAGGTCCCCAGTTGGGGGAGGGGGGGCAAGTGAGAGGCAACCACATAGTGATGTTTCTCTCCTTTCCCCTCTCTCTAAAAATAAATAAATAAACAAACAAATAAATAATTTTTTAAAAAAAGGGCTGGAGGCAAAGCTTACTGTGCTAGTGCTAGGGCTGGGGTTAGGGGTGACAGTGGGGAACCCTGGGCAAGCAGGATTGAGGGAAATAGGGACATGAAGTCAGGAAGGAGAAAGGCGACCATAAGGCAGGACTTACCAAGTAGTCCACAGGTTTACAAAAATAAAAATCAAAAAACTCAGATGGTTTTGGCCATGTGAGACATCGCCAAGGAACTAGTTACACCCGAGGGAGTCCCCTGTCATCTCCTCTTTTTCACTGGTCAAAGACTACCCTGGTGGTATTACCCAATTCCTCGGCACCTGCTGGGGACACCAGAACCTCTCTGGTCTTGGCCGAGCCCAGCACTTTTCACCATGGCAGAGCTGAAGGCAGAATCTTGCTTGTAGGGAAAACTAATATAACCTTTCCCCTCCTCAGAAGAAACTACTCTTAGGAGTTTAGTGTGCATCATTCCAGACCACTGTCTGTGCATTCATGAACATATCTATGTGGGTTTTAGAAAACATGAACTAGGTGATTTAGCGTGTATTATCTTGTAATTTCCTCTTTTGCTCTAATACATATACCTTATAGATTTCCATGTGTGTCCATTATTTTAAATCCCTGTGCAGCATCGTTTAGCATGGATGTTGCATGTTTTACTCCCCTTTTGATGACTCCTTGGATTTCCCCAGTGTTGACTTTCATAATCAATATGGCAATGAACATGCCTCTGTGTGCACCTGTGAGAATATTCCTCTGGAACCAACACCTTGAGGTCGTAATTGTGGGTCAAAAGTCGTCGGCAGCCGTCCATCTCGAGAGACGATGGTGTAGCTTCTTAAGAGTCTATCTGCACCGCCGAGAATGGCTGTGCAGTCCGACTCGGGAGTGACACGGTATCTGTCTCTTCCCGTGTTGAATCGACATCTTGCGACGCTGGAGTGTCGTCTCCAGTGAAGCTGAAGCTACAGAGCCTGGGCAGGGTGATATGGAGGGTCTGCTGTTGCCCATGCAGCAGACCCCCCCTCTCTTCGCAGCTGAAGGGTCCAAGGGAAAGACGGAGTCAATACAGCTTGGCTTCAGGTGCGCCGCAGGAGTTGCCGGTGTTGACTACAACGTCAAACCGCCTTAGGGACTCCGGCTCCGGATTTTCTGTCGGGGTTTACTCCCTTAGCCTTTCCCCTGAAGAGGTATGCCGCAAGGCAGCGGAGGTTTTTTGGAGTCAGAGTTTTCCTTCTCTGATGTGCCCTGACTGGAAGATCGAACCAGCGACACTTAGCTCGCAGGCCGACGCTCAATCCACTGAGCCAAACCAGCCAGGGTAGGGTCAAAAGTACTTTTGGGTTTAAATGACTATCCACAAAAATCAGATAACTCTCTCCTTGTCAGAGTCCTTGGGTATGTGTCTTATTACTTCACTAATTTAGACACTGGAAGCATTTTAAAGTCGAGGCCACTTGATTCAGTTGGTTAGAGCATGAAGCCAAAGAGGCCAAGAGATATTGAACTTGATCCTCAACCAATAATGGGGAAGACATTTACATCCCATGGTCACAGACTGCACCCTGAACCATGGCTAGCTACTCTTCAAACATTCATCATTGGCCCTGAGATGGGGGAGAGTGAGGGAGGGGTGGGCCTGCCGGAGCTGTGCTACCACATAATTCCATGGGCATCCTTATCAGAGGACATAATATGGATGCAGCACCTCCTGGGGTTGTCCACGCCAAATTTGTGGTAGGGCTTATTCCTTAAATTCTTTGAGCTGTGGTTTCTTTATCCATAAAATACAGGTAGTAGTATCTACCTTCAATGAGATCAAGCATGCAGAGCCTTTAGAGCTGAAACTGATGCATAAAGGAAGCGCTCATTAGTGGTTACAACTGTGATCAGCACAGTCGCTCCCATCATTGTTTTATTCCCAGGCCCAGGGCAGGCCCAGTTACCTGGGAACAGCATGGCTACTCAGGCCTGGGTCCAGGGCTCAGGGGAGAGAAGACAAGAGGACCTGCAGGTTTGTCACTCAGCTGGGTGCCGAGTGCGCGTGGGCAGAACAGGGATTGGGTGTTTTGTGCAGCTCCTTGTTTGGGTTCCCTTTTGCTCGGGGCTGTCATCGCTCTGGGAGGCCACGGAAAGCTTGCCTTTTGTGGGCCTCCCCCTGCATTAAAAAATATTAAAATTTATATTTTATAATTGCATTGGCATAAAGAGGAATGTAATCTAGATTCGATTACATCCACTTTATTCTCCTGATCTTAAAAGGAATGGAAACATTTCCACAGGCCCCTGATCTATCTCAGGCCCTAAGCACTATGCCCACTGTGGCCACCAGATGGTTTGTCCTGCTTGTGGTGACCCTCCCAGTGGCTGGGCAGGAAGGCCAAGACCCTCACCATAAGGAGTGATTTTACATGTGAAGTTCCTTCTTTCTTAACTAGGTCACCACGGCCTGGCCGTCCTCCCCAGCAGGGACTTTCCCTTGGGCCAAGCATTAGGGCCGGGTTGCTTATTTTAACACATTGCAACATAAATACCCTTTGTCATTAATAATTGTTATGAGGCTCCTTCTAAAGCCTTGGGGACCTGTTTCTCTGCAGCTTTCACAGTCATTATCAGACTTGGATAGGCCCCTCAGGACTTCCTCTGGCACTGCCTTGAGAAATTGGCCACAATAGACTCGTAGCGCGGATAGAGACCCACATCACCGAGGCCAGAAGAATGACATGATATTGGGGTACTTGGCTCTGCATTCTCAAACTTGTAATTCAGTCTCATTAGGTAGGCCCCTGAAGCTCCCTGTTGGTGGGGGTCCGAGCTCTATCCTCACATGTTCCCTGTGATCTCCAGCTGTCATTAATCTGCAGGACGAAGTCCCTGCTCACTCCCTTTGAGCTGGAGACAAACTGGCTGGCAGACCATCTGGGCTTTGTTATACAACTGTCGCTCGTTACTGTTCTTTTCCTCCTTTTATTCAGTTGGGGAAACAGTATGTACCATAGGCGAGATCATATGGTACTTGTTGGTTCCCTGGGTCACTCTGTCCACCCCAATGGGAACATTTCGGGAAAGGTAAGGGGAATATGATCTTCTGAGGGGTGTGCCATGTGAAAGCGCCTCCAGGACTGGCCTGATTAGGAAGCTGGGAGTCTGAGTTCCTTGAAAGGGGTTCCGTCTCCACATGGGTTCAGCTGAGAGTCATTCCCATAGTAGATCAAACCAAGGAACTAATAATAGGCCACGATGGTCAAGCTGGAGGCAGATTACAGAGGCTGAACAGGGACATCCCGGGGGCAGATAGCAGTTGGCTGCTGTTCCTTTTGTATGCTTGTTTTAATATGGAACTTAGGAATTCACACTTTACTTACACTAAATTGCTCTCTCATCACTTGTTCTTGATAATCTATTGTTATCTCTGAATTTCTTTTGTACCATTTGAAGACTGCCAGAATGCTTAAGTCATTACTACCAAATGTACCCAGTGACAGCAAAATGTAAATATGGAGCTAAGTTCTCAGTTGGGAGATGCAAACTCAGGTTTCTTATTAGCCCAGACCCTGAGAAAGTGTTTGGGATGTTTGTCGTGCAGAGGAGAGGGAGGGACGTAAAATTACAACTAGGGTCTGGGAAGCCAGATGGGAAGGATATTTAAAAAAACCCACAGGTAGTTTCAAAGAGGTACTTCGAGTCGCGCTGAAAGCAAAGACTATTTTGGGGCTGGCAGCGGAGAAAGGAGTGGATTGGCCAGACTCTTCGGAAAGGAGGTTCAAAGCCTTATGAGATGCAGTCCAAAGAAACAATGACCCAAGAACAAGGGTGATGGAAACACTGGGAATGTTTCTCCGTCCATCTGCTCACTTTACAAATATTGTCTGAATCCTGACACAGAGGGGCGGAGGCGAGAACGCTTCTGACGTAGAAAGAAGCACCTCCGTCTTCCCAGAGGTGAAGGGAGGGCGTGGTTTAGATAGTTGGTGTGGTGCAAGACACAGGCCAATAAGGGACTTGGAAGGCCTGGTGAGGAATTTACACGTCAGATTAGGGCAAGAAGGAGCCACGGACAGTTCCAAGCAGAAGCGCGGAGAGCCTGTATTATTTGAGAGCAGGGCCGGTGTCTCTGAGACTACGAGAGGGCGCTGTGGCAATTCAGAGGAATCATTCCCCTTTAGGAACCAGAAGCTTCAGCAGTAGGAAGCTAAGCTGTGTTTGATGAGAGGCTGTGCTTTGGGGTCGGTAAAAGTGATGCGTTTGGATCAAAACTACTGACACAAAGGGCCTTGGGACATCCCCGTGGCTGCTGGCATCTGGAGCAGAGGGATAGATTTAGGAGTCATGACAAAGTAGGAGGTGTTTAAAGAAGCATAGGAGTGGCTGAGGTTGCCCTGCTAGGTGACGGGGAATTAGAAGAGAAGGCACACAGGGACGGAACTCCCCGTCGAGGGTGAGTGGAGGGAGAGGAGCTCTTGAGGGAAACTGGAAAGGAAAGTCCAAGAGACAAGGATCAACCAGGAGAACACAGGGGCAGGGGAACTAAGGGAAACAATGACGTAAAGAAAGAGTGGGCCATCAGGAGCGTCACGTGTTGGAGAGAATTCATAAAAGACCTTCAAACTAGACACTATAGTTAGCCACAAATAAATCTTTGGTCTCTACTTTGGAAATTAATTTTTCTTTTCAGCCAACAAATATTTCCTGAACATCTATTCACTCCTGCCAGGCCCTCCTCTTGGCCTGAAGCTTACACGTTAATGGGAGGAAAACAGCGAATAAACCAAAAGCTGGGCAAGCTTATTTTAGACAGTGAGAGAAGAGGTATTAAGAAAACAACATGTTACAGAACCCCTGGGCTGCTCCAGTTGAAAACAAACCCACGGGCTCTTTAGTTAGGGGCCCGATTGCCCGCCGCCAAAATTATAACTCTCAATACCAGAGTTTGGTGAAAAGAAAAAGAATTGTTTATTTAACAGTTATATAGATTTAGTTATTTGCGGATTTCTGTTATTAAGTCTTATGCTCTTTAAAACACCCACAAACACATATCCTTGCCTCCCCCCCTTCCAAACCAGGCTAGTTTTAGGAAAGCTAGAGAAACCGTTTCCCTACTTTCCAAACACAGTTCAGCTTTACCAGCAGCTGCCAATCACTCAAATCTGATTGGGGAGGTCCTTTCTGTGCTGTGGTGCCCTCCAGCTCTCAATGCAGGACTGCCTGGATTCTCAGCCTCCTTGCAAACTGCCTTCTTCCTGCAAACCGAATGGATCTCCTCTCCTTCTCAAAACCGCATGGCGAGAGCCTCTTAAAGCAGCCTGGAGACCCCTTCTCCAAGCCACATGGAGGGAGCACACGAGAGAGCGAGAGAGCGACAGCCCGAGAGCGAACGCGCGAGTGCGCCAGAGAGAGAGTCAGAGCGCCAGAGCCAGAGCGTGAGTGAGAACCCGAGTCAGAGAGCGAGAGTGTCTGAGTGAGAGCACGAGCGAGAGCCAGAGAGAGTCCGAGCACCAGAGCCAGAGCGCAAGAGAGCCTGAGTCAGAGAGCGAGAGAGTCTCAGAGTGAGAGCACGAGCGAGAGCCAGAGAGACTCCAAGCTAAAATGTCTGCAGCTGCTTATATATCCCTGACTGCGTCCTCTGACGCAGTGGGCGTTGCAAACAGTTCTGACCATTCACAGAACCCCACGTAGGCTCTGTGTGCTTTCCTACCGTCCCCTGGTTCAAGACTCCACCCATCTGCCTGAGGCTTTGGATGCATTAAAGCCATTTGCATAAGAAAGACACTAGCCACCAGCCTCAGGCATGTGGAGGCATTCCAAAAGCTGCTTCCTTCTCCCCATCCCCCCAGCTGCAAGCTCTGGGGATTTTTGGACTCCCTTGTTTCTGTAACAAACACACTGCGGGATGTGACCGTGGGTGATTGGTGATGGCTGGGGAGGTAATTTAGATGGGATGGACAGGACAGGCCTTCTGAGGAAGAGACATTTGATCTCAGTTCTGAATGATAAGAAAAAAGGAACATTTGCATGAAGATCCAGGAGGCGGGACATTCCAGGTGGAGGGAACAGCTAGTAAAAAGGCTCTAAATTCGTGTGATTTTCAAGCAGGGATAATTCTGCCCTCCAGGGGTTATTTGGGAATGTCTGAAGACATTTTTGGTTGTCATGAGTCAGACGTGGAGGGAGAGGGGTTGGGGGGGGGGTGCTGTTGGCATCTAATGGGTAGAGGCCAGGGATGCTGTAAAAATCCTATAATGCAGAACAGCCCACAGAGCAAAGAACTGTCTGGCCCCAATGTCACTGGCATCAAGAGTGAGAAACCCTGCCTGAAATTGGGAACAGGTTGGTCCATTAAGTGAGTAGAAAGGAGGTCAGGGTCTGGGAAACAGAGCAAGGGACGAAAGATGGGACTTGGGTCAGAGATGACACAGGCCTTAAGGTCTTGGAAGGACATTTTATATTTTACTTTCTGAGTGCAAGGGGAAGTCATTACAGGGTGGTAAGCAGGGAAGTGACTTGATCTGGTTTACATTCTAAAATAATACTCTGGCTGCTGTAGTGGACAAGATGGGGAACAGAGAGGCTCCATAGCCATCCAGGTGAGGAGAAGAAGGGGGTGCAAGTGGTAAGTTAGGGAGGACTGGTGGAATTTTTCTGATGGATCAGGTTTGAAGGTTGAGGGAAAGTGAGGAATCAAAAATTACTTCTAGGCCCTGGCCAGGTAGCTCAGTCGGTTAGAGCATCATCTGGATATACCAAGGTTGCAGGTTCAATTACTGGTCAGGGCACATACAAGAATCAACCAAGGAATGCATACATAAGTAAAACAACAAAAACCAATGTTTCTCTCACTCTAAAAAAAAAAAAATCAGTAAAAAATTATTTGGTTTAAACAACAGAATGAATGAAGGTACAGTTCACTGTGATGAGAAGACAGGGTGAGGTTTATATAGAAAAACTATAGTTTGAAGCGTATACTAAAGGGATCATCATGGAATAGATGAGGGTTTAGCTCTGCCATGTTTATCATATAGCTGTTTTAAATAGTTGCAAACCACCTAATTATATAATAATAGAAGATTAATTAAATAAATTATGGAACCAGTATAGAGTAGTATTACAGGATCTATCTATTAACATGGAACTATGGTCTCCGAAAGTCACCACACAGAAACTCCATTCCTTTACCATGATCCTTTCTCCTTTCTGTCCATCCACTCCCTTCCTTAATCACTCAGCCCTCAGGGCATCAGATTCCATTGGGCATCAAACTGTCTTAAGAACAAAGCCGCAGGTCTGTTGATGACAGAACCAGTTTCCGTCAAGCTAAAGATAACATCTTGACTTCAGTTGTGTTTACAGACCACACCCTCCTAAAATCAGATGGAACTGCCAGCTGTGGCTGATGTCAGGACCTGATACAGTCACCAACTTACTCTCCACCCTGGCCCTAGTCAATCAGTACAGCCCACGACCCTAACTCTTTTAGCCATCGTGGCTAATAATTTTCCCCCTATATAACGCATCCCCTGAAAGCCATGGGGGAGACAGATCTTTGAGCACTAGCTTATCTGTCACTCAGCTAGGCACCATTTCCTCAACTAATAAACTGACTTCCTTGGTTGTAAACCCGGGTTTGCATTTGATTGGACTTTGATGCACGCAAGAAAATGGACCACTTTAGTCTTGCAACAACAATGCATTAAGTTAAAAAAATCATAAAATAGTATGTAGTATGATACCGTTGGATTCTTTTTTTATCTTTTATACCAAATATAGGGGTTGGCAAAAGGAGGTTTACAGTTGTGAGTATGTAAAAAACTGAGTTTATTCTTGTATTATTATTTATTAATTATTATTTATTTGTATTATAACTCTAAACCTATTTTTGCTTACCCCTGTATATATTCCATGAAGTAAAAACTTAAGTTTAGAAGTGAAACTATAAAAATACTGGAAGAAAATATGGTTGAATGTTTTTATAATCATAGGGTGGTGAAAACTTGCATTGCATATTAAAACCAGAAACAATAAGTAAAAGACAAATATGCTTGACTATATGTAAAGTTGAAACTCTTATAGGGGGTAAACCCATAGATAAAGGGGGAAAAAAAAACCGGGAAAAATTATTTAGTCGGCATGAGAGTTAATATCTGTATTAATTAAAGAAATTTTACATAGTGGTAGAGAAAAACAAATAGCCCAGCAGAAAAATGGACTAAGACGGGATTCAGCAATTCCTAGAAAAAGAAATAAAATGGCAACTCAGTGTGTAAGTTCAGTCTCTCTGTTTATGAAAAAATATGCTAATTGCAACAATGAGTTTATGTTTTACTTATCAGATTAGCAAAAATTAAAAGACTTATAATATCCATTTTTGGAGAGGAGGAGGGAGAGTAAACTGGTAAAAAAATTTTAAGGTATAAGTTGTACCATCAAAATGTAAATGTGGTTTCTGTTTGATCAAGAAGTCTACTTTTCACTATTTAGCCCATGTGAATAATTACAAAGATGTGGGTACAAGGTGTGAAAGCTGCATTGTTGATGATAATAAAAACTTTGAAATAAATGGTTCTCAACAAGGACATGCTTAAAAAAGTCATGGGCCACATGCAATAAAATGATATAAACCATTAAAAGGAAGATGGTCCATCTGTATGTCTTGATCTTAAAAATTGTTCAGGACATTGGTAAGCAAAAAGGCAGTTGTAGAACAGTCTGTATTATATGATCTCATTTTGAAAAAATAACAAAATAAAATTATGTGTTGGTAGATAGGGCTATATATGTTTAAGAAAAGATCTGAAAGGCTTATATAAAATTATTCAGTGTGTCTTTTTACAGGGAGTGGGATTTTTAGTTTCTTATTTATTTATTTAATAATGATATGTGTCTCAATACGCTTGGTGTGATATAATTTTATATTGGCATATTGGCAAAGATGGACCTACCATAATTAGGAGTGTGAAGTATATTTGCTATGTCAAAATCATCTGCTGAGAATTTCTACCATTGTCTCTTCTTATCTTAATATCACAATATATGTAATTAGAAAGTAAATGTAATAATGTTTTATTTTTCGATGAAGTGTTATGTAAATATCACATCCTTTAGCGGCCACCGTTTTCCCACATGTAAATGGATGTACCAAGTTGTCACAGAGCCTATTCTTTAATAACAGAAACCAGTGCCTTCATAAATCTTTGGCAAACACAGAAGTTGCAGAAAACAAAGCAGTTGTGATTTATGTAAGATATGCAAAGATAAAACAGCGAAGACTGAGTGAAGAAAAGGAAGTAGCTGTGTGCTCATATTTTACAAGCTCACTATGCAAAAAGAGACAGTTCTGGGCAAGGAGCATACCTGTATAAATCAGCTATTTGCATCTCCCATAATCCCCCTTTTGTTTGTTAGGTTTTTTTTTGTGAGATATCTATTTAAACCAGCTAAGTATTTATGTAAATATATATGTAGTTTGTATATATACCTATATGTATTTTAAGTAGTATATTTAATGTCAACGTAAGCACCAGTCAAACCTGTAGACAATTTTTGTGAGTTTAGTTGAGCCAAACTGATGATAATTGGCGGGAAGCAACATCTCAGCAGATTGAGAAACCCACAAGCAGCGGTTGGCTTGGATGGATGGGTTTCTGGATTTTATTTTTTAATGTCCATTTCAGTTGCCTAAAGTCTCTGATTTTTCTGTAGTGTGCATATTTGCTTTTCTAATGGGAAGAATTTATTTTGAGGGAAAAATGAGGGGAAAAATCAAAAGACGTCAATGGTGACCTTATCCAGGGATATTTCTGAGCAGTAATAACAGGGGTAGGAGCTAGATGGCTGTGGGAAATGATGAAGTAGAGGCAGGGAGCAGGGAAAATCTCTTTAATAATCTTGAGTAAGGGTGAGGAACAAGATAAGGCAAAGCTAGAAGCTGATGGAGGGTCAAAGGGAGGTTTATGCTTCCTCTCTGTGTGCACGTCCATCGGTCCCACCTGAGAAACATGAGCACTCCTGCTGAGCTTTCCTAAAAGCAGCCTTACTTTCGTCTTCCACTGTGCCTTTAAATCTGCTCTAGCAACTGCCCGCTTCTCTGGCTCATCTTCTGTAAAAGAAAGTTCTGAATCATGTTAGGTCCCAGTTGTAGTCTCAGTTGATTTAAAATGCCTGCTGCAAGATGACAGTCCAGGCCCGGCCCTGGTTTAATGTTCAGTTTTCTCCCCCTCCCCAGCGGGCCCCTTGCTGCAATGGTGAAGGCTGGCACGGTCCTCCTTCTCTCCCTGCCCCCCCCCCCCCCCCCCCCCCGCCAACCTATCTCCTTGTTCTCCACATGTGACTGTGCTTTTCCCACCAGGGTCAGAGGCAGGGCGGGCATGAGGGGTGAGGTGGGCTCTGGGCAAAGATGGCTTTGCCCTCTCTGCGCATTTCTGTTACCAGAGAAACCCTGGTTCGTCTCACCGATGCAGGAAAGAATTACAGAGCAGCGAGCCCATTAGTGTGCACACAGAATTTATTAGTGACTGGGAGAGCAAAGCAAGGGTGCCCAAAGGCCAGGGTGGCAAGCTCCCCCTAGGCTGGTCAGAGGCCCTGAGGCCAGAAGGCCAAGAGCTCCATGAGAGCCAAGAAAGCCAGTCCTTTGTTCTGAAGACTTAGAGAGTTGGCAGGATGGGGGTGGAGACGTTACATATTGATTGACAGATAAAGGTGGTGTCAGCTTTTCTTGGGGGGACGTGACTACCCAAACTTAGGTATGGGTGGGGTCTGTTAGCCCAAATCCTTATTTTGCTCCAGACTCCATTTGTTCATCTTGCTGTAAAACAGATACGTGAGAGGAGGGAGTTTTCGGTCCAGCTTAAGGTTGTAAAACCCACTCCCATGGCGCGGGCTGCTGAGAGGGCCAGTGGGTGCCTGCCTTCTCCTCGAGCCCGGTGGGTTCCTCCTGCAAAGGGAGAACTCTAGGTTAGCACTTCCCCGGCTGTCACCGTCTGTCCCTGTCCCTGTCAGGGAGGGAAGATGAGAGAGTGTGTGTACCGAACAAAGAAGGGTATTACGTGACAGAGGAAGACCAGGAAAGCCCAAAGGTAGCCAGGCTTCCTGGGTCAGAGAGGAAACATTTTCTCTTTGCAAATAGACGCAAAGTTCAGGTTTGACTGTCCCCGAGTCACAAAAGCCCCAACTGTACCCTACCAAGCACCCCGTTCTATCCGACAGCTCAAAAGAGGAAGCTGATATGAAAGACAAGTCCTAATGGTCTGCAATTACTGACGGGTTTCGGGAACCGGTAGGAGGGAAGGATGGAGTCCTTAGAGCTTATTCAGCCTCAGAATGCAGGATTTGTTCAGACCTTGTAAAACGCTCTCAGTCTTATTTCAGAGAAGTCCATGGACGGCCACGTTTGACGACGACACGCTGAGATTTCTCAAACACTGTTCTCTCTATTGAGCGGTAAGGGCGATTGGGATTTGGTTATGAAGTTGATGTCATGGATAACCAAGAACTGTAACAGCTCCTTTAGCTGTAGGAGATCAAATTATGAGAACTGAAACGAATATTTTGGTGATAATTCAAGGCCAGGCGAAGAGGGAAGAGAAATAGAAAGTGAAGCATAAGAAATGATCTCCAGACTAAATGGCTACTCACGACCAGGGGAATTAATGGAAATTAATGAGCTACATGTGTAAGCAAGGACCCCTTCTCAGCATTGGTTAAAATAAATCACATGGGCAAACTCTACCAAGCCTAAGTGACAGGCCAATCTTATCAACACTGGATCTTAAAAATGGTGCTTGTACTGAGGATGGTCCCTTTAAATTGTTCCCAGATCTTGCAGTGAATTTTATGAGGCTAAGTTAGACTAGTTATTGGGGCACTGAGAAGCCATTTTGAATGAAAATTAATTGCTAAAGTGGAACTTTGCTTTTTCTTCCGAATTCCCAGTCCTTGACTGTCATTGGAGGGACAGGTGAGGTGGGTCCCTGGCTTTGTGATGCTGAATGTTTGTATGCAATCTGCACTCAGTTTTCTCTGAAGGGACAAAAATCTTCAGTCTGAACCAAGTGAAAGGCGTTCTAGTGATTTTTAAACACCCCTAGGGCAACACCTTACCCGCAGTAGAGATAAAGGAAAGGACACAGATTTCTTCAATTAGGCTCAAAGCATTTTGATTGCAATCCAGTTAAAGTCTCCAATGCTAATTATTGCCTGGATTTCTCCGGGCAGAGAAGCTTCTGAAGTTGGCTGACTTGCGTGTGCGATAGTCCATTTTAATGTTGCTAAACCTCTGCAGTAACCACAGAGGCAACTGTTTATCTCAATCATCACTTGAAACACCTGCTTACTGACACTTGATTATGTGTTTTGAGGCCTGTGATTGAGAGTCTAACACCTGGCTGATTAGGCTGATGTGTGCCCGTGTTTTGAAAGGCAATTTTACTATTTAGCATGTTGTTCCATACTGAACGTATTAAGTGGATTGGATGCCTCAAAAGTCTTGTTGTTTAAATAAAAACCATTATAGAATAATAGCTTGTTTTCATTAACGAGAAAATGAACTTGGAAATTCTGACACTGTACATAATGCAGTGTTGCTTTTTAAGACAGGGAACTTCAAAGCGTGCTGTAAGGAAAACCTGCATTGAATTCCTACCCTAGACCTGAATCCACATCTCTGGCCATGAGGCCCATGGGCTGGCCTCTTGAACTAATTCCCACGGAGTTGAAAAATGCCACTTTAAGAAAAGGCCACTTTCAGTTGGATCCTGGAGTCGGACGGACAGCTCTGTGGGTGGAAACTTCTGGTTCCTATCTGTGACATCCGTGTGAACGGAGAGTTCGAGGTTTGGGTTAGTTCTCAGGAGAGCACTGAGCAGGCGTGTGAGCTCTCACATCTGAGAGGTGAGTGGCATGTGTCTCTAAGATTGTGACAGGGGCCCACATTGCCCCATTCATTTTACGGATGAAAAAAATCGAGGCCCAGGAAAGTGAAAGGATGGACTGAAGGTCATGCAATGCCAAGTTGAGGCTAGAGCCAGGTTTCGTAATACCTAATCATTACTCTTCTGCCCATATGAGCCCAGTGAGGACTCTTTAGGAGGCCAGCTTCCTCCAGGACTCCTCTGCTGGAGCCCAGGAGGCTGACCCACATGGGCTGCAGCCACTACCCTGCCTTCTGGTATCTGGGGGGTTTGGCCATCAGGAGGGCATCAGCTGGGGAAAGGGAGGAGGAGCCCGTCAGGCTGGGCACGGGTGGGCTCACCTGAGGGCACTAGACTGGTTCAGAGTAGAATAATGTGACCAAGCACCCCAGTGTGCCAGGGCTGAAGGCTTCCCCAGGACATGGGACTTGCAGTGCTAAAACCCAGACAGTTACAGGCAAAATTTGACGAGAGGAAAACTGGAGAGGCTCAGGGCCATGATTAGTAAATCACAGCACTGTAGTTGCTGTTGCTATTTAAAAATAGCCATGCACTTTGTCATTTAATTTATTTTAAAAAGAGATAATACATGGTACAAAATTAAAACATTTTAAAGGGGTATATTGATAAGTAAGTTTCCACTCCTGGCCTGTACCAGTTATTTTCTTTGAAGGCAAGCTATGGCCAGTTTCGGTATATATTCTTCCAAAGATATTTTATGCACATTGAAGTGTATAATATATTATTTAAAATATCCCAATGGTAACATACTACACACAGTGTTTTTCTCCTTTTTTTAAAATAGTGGTATATCTTTGAGATTGTTCAACAGCAGGTAATAAAGAGCTGCCATATTCTTTTTAGTTGTACAGTGTAGTATAAGTTGTATAGTATCCTTGTGTCTGAATTTATTGTCACTTATAAATTTAGCAAGCCCCCTATTAATAGACTGTGACTTTGTTTCTAATCCATTGCCATTATTAACGCAGACAATGCTGCAATGAACATTTTTGAGCATTTAGGTCAAAGAGGATGTCTATTTAAAACTGTGAAGGTCAATGTCAAACTGACTTTGTAGAGGTGGATCATTGTGAACTCCTACCAATCATATAGTAGGAGTACCCTGCAGCCCAGCTAGTTCAGCTACAGTCAAGGGCTGGTGGAGCAAGTCCTAATTTTTGCTAGTAAATCAGGTCCTCTTCCACTTTGCTTTCTAACTGGTCCCTCATCACTTACAGAGGCAAAACTATTCTCTAGCCAGGGCCATTTCCAGCCTTTTTAGCTACTTTTGCTGAGTCAGCTCATTAGCTTTAATTGTCTTCAAAGTGATCCCCAGCTGTGTCATTCTTTCTGGCCCAGCGGAGTTATGGGAAGTGCTGTCAAAGCCAAGGGTGTGTCTGTAGGGATAGAGGGAGGTCTGTACAACCAGTAGCCAAAGTCAGCAACTGGAGAATAAATCAGCTTTCTTTCTTTTTTTGGTCTGAAAATAGGTCAGAGCCACCAAGTCAGTGAGGCGCTGGAGAGTTTCACTCCAGGGCAGCCATACCAGAGTCCAGATTTCACCCTTCTAATATCCAGAATTCCATGCGAACGCACATCTTTGTAGGCAGTTCAATGTTCCGATCCAAATATCCACTGGCACTACCTCACATCTCCAAGTATTCTGTACACATGGAGAAGTGGATGTGAACTCTCCAGGTTTCCTCCAGCCGGTAGTGTGCTGCACTTGGCCTGTTTCATTTGAGAACTGATTGTTAAGGTTTTAGGAATTTGGGAGCCTGTTGCTAAAGGTAGCCATTTTTACAAATGGTATAAGTTTATAAACAAATGTATTTATTGAAAACAAAGGCTATAAATATTCAAAACACATCACTATCCAGTAGACATTTTATTTATGCTTTTGAGATTTTTATATCGATTGCATCTATATGATGGGAACATTATGTAATGGTATGCTACTATGCGTCCATTCTTAATTCAGTGGTTGGTGCTATCTCTTTGGTAGCGTAAAATCAGCCATGATGGGAGTATTTACACCAAGGAAATTGGCAAATGCTATAAGTCAGTGCCTGATTTATTGTTTGATTGTCTAGACTTAACAGAGTAAAGGAAAAATATTAATGCAGATTAAATTTAAAAATCTGTCATGACTAGAGCAGCTGGTGAAAGAGGACTTAGTTCAATAAACATAATTTATACAAAGAGTGAGTTTACCAGTAGATCTCATCATATTTTATGACAATAAATGTATTGGAAAAAGTTAGCAGAGTGAGATGCAACTCCTTATGTCAAATCATGGTTACATCACAATCATCGTTTAACTACAGATACCAGGCTTTAAAAATTAAAAATGAAATTGCCTTATGACCCAGCAATTCCACATCTGGGAATATATCTGAAGAAACCCCAATTACTGATTCAAAAGAATATCTGCATCCCTTCCTATGTTCATTGCAGCATATTTACGGTAGCCAAGATATGGAAGCAGCCCACGTGCTCAACAATAAACGAGTGGGTAAAAAAGCTGTAGTATGTTTATACAATGGGATATTATCCTTGGCCATAAAAAAGAATGAAATCTTACTTTTGCAACAGCGTGGATGGACCTTCAGGGTACTATGCTAAGTGAAATAAGTCAGCCAGAGAAAGACAAATGCCATATGATTTCACTTATATGTAGAATCTAAAGAACAAAATAAACAAGCAAACAAAATAGAAACAGATTCATAGATACAGAGAACAAACTAATGATTGCCAGGGGTGCGGGCACTGGTGAGGCCGGGTGAAGAAGATTAAGGGATTAGGAAGTACAGATTGGTAGGGACAGAATAGTCACAGGGATGTAAAGTACGGCATGGGGAATCGTCGGCAGCCGTCCATCTCGAGAGACGATGGTGTAGCTTCTTAAGAGTCTATCTGCACCGCCGAGAATGGCTGTGCAGTCCGACTCGGGAGTGACACGGTATCTGTCTCCTCCCGTGTTGAATCGACATCTTGCGATGATGCTGGAGTGTCCTCTCCAGTGAAGCTGAAGCTACAGAGCCTGGGCAGGGTGATATGGAGGGTCTGCTGTTGCCCATGCAGCAGACCCCCCCTCTCTTCGCAGCTGAAGGGTCCAAGGGAAAGACGGAGTCAATACAGCTTGGCTTCAGGTGCGCCGCAGGAGTTGCCGGTGTTGACTACAACGTCAAACCGCCTTAGGGACTCCGGCTCCGGATTTTCTGTCGGGGTTTACTCCCTTAGCCTTTCCCCTGAAGAGGTATGCCGCAAGGCAGCGGAGGTTTTTTGGAGTCAGAGTTTTCCTTCTCTGATGTGCCCTGACTGGAAGATCGAACCAGCGACACTTAGCTCGCAGGCTGACGCTCAATCCACTGAGCTAAACCAGCCAGGGTGGGCATGGGGAATATAGTCAATAATATTGTAATAACTAAGGGGCCAGGTGGGTGCTTAAAATATCGGGGAGACCACTCTGTAAAGTGCATGATTATCTAACCACTATGCTGTGTACCTGAAACTTATACAGAATACTATTAAATATAAACTGTAATTGAAAATCCCCCCACCAAAAAATAAATCAAAAACTTCCTGGGATAAAAATCAACTATATGGGATCTGTAATAAAGATTGTATTTTATTACTATCTATAAATTGCATATTATAAACATATATTCTTACAATCAATAACATTTATAATATGTATGTACATACACACACATACATGCATTCACTTTTTTTTGAGAGCTGATTAAACCACTATCTCCAGCTCCAGAATTCTGTGACTATACATTAATTCAGTGCTATTATCTCAAAAGAAATGATGGCACTTTCATTAGCGTGTCCTTTGCCCAGTGTGGTAAGAGATGGTGATGACACCATTGGCCTCCTCGCTTCAGGACTACAGCTGGGGACCCGGGACAGTGTCTACGGCAACCTCAGTGTGTCACTAATGACTAAGACAGGAGTGAAGGCTAGTGCTAAGAAGCTCACTTTTTGGGACGAGGCACTTTTTGCTAAACCCTTTTTCTGGTCAAAGGCCAGAAGTTTTGGGCGTTTTCCTAACTCAGGGGTTGGCAGTCCTTCTGAATCAGCAGGCCAAGTCCTCATTTATTCACTCAAAGGTGGCATGTGCCAGGAATACATTCTAACTTTGAAAAGTTCTCTCTGTTAATCCAGGTTCTGGCCGAAGTCGCTGTATAGAAGAATTCTTTTATTAAGACAGAGACACTGAAACATAAAACCAAAAATATGCAATTTCTTTAAACTTTGACATGAACTGAATATTTGTTGTTTTTGTCCCTCCTCGGAGGGAGAGTTTCATCTTCCCTTATGTGACCTGAGCACTGGGCCACGTGTCTTGCATCAGTGCCCCAAGTTAATGCTTCAGGGCCTCCGAGAAGCTAGTTAGCAACCCAAGGGCCAGGGTGAACGGGCTGGAGCTGGGGGTATTCCTGAGCGTGCGTCACGGATTAGGGGGGGGATGATATTTCTTTCACTTGGTGCGTCACCCAGAATTCGTCAAGACAAACAAGAGATCCCACCTCCACTTACATAAATAACGAAGAGATTTATTGATGGAGATTAGGTAGGTCAAGGAATCCTTGGGAAGGAACCAGGTTTGGAAGGAGACTAGGCATCCGCTAGAACCACAAACCAGTCACATTCCAGACAGCAGCCTGGTGAGGCCCCTGCAGCTGCCTCGGCCATCACTGCACTCTGGCACCTCTGCCTCTTTTGTGTGTGTTGTGCTAAGACCTGACTCAGAGTTCCGCACGTAAGAGCCTAGGCCACTGGCCTTGGCCGAGCCGTGACGGAGCCTTGAAAAAGACTATCTGGCTTTTCCCAAGATCTCTAGTGGGAAGAAGGCTCTGCTTCCCCTGGAAAAGCACAGGGTGGGGTGCCACACACAAAGGAAGGGAATTTGGGGCAGGGGGGCCAAAAAATAAAAATAAAATGCTCATGACACTCAGGCACATGCTCTGCAGATTTGTATGATCTCACATGTCAGCTGGCACGCAACCAGGTACATGGGAACTTTCTGGTCATCTGTGGCTCCACGGGGACCCACTACCCATTGTGCCTCCTCTTCCCTAAGCAGGACCCGGAGACCCTCTTCTCCTCCACAGGCTCAGGGGTGGGTCTGGAAGAGATGCTTGTTCAGTTTCATTACTGTTGCGACCCCCCTTACCTGTCCTCAGGCGCGCACCTGGGCTCCTCCTGGATGATCCGGGTCACGATGCTTCTCCTGCCCCATCACTCAGATCTCCCCCTGCTCAGCCCAGAGTGGATGTGTAGTCCCGTGAAGCAGACGCTGGGTCCTTACACCCTTGTGCTATCTGGGGTGAGAAGTGGAGGGGTCTCCATAGCCACAGCTTGAGTCTTCTCTGAACTATGGCCCCATTGCCCTGTGTGTCACAAGGGGGGAATTCCTTGTCTTGATGTTTCATTTTGAAGAGGGCCTAGACCCTACTTTTTGGTAGATAACTATCAAAATAACATGTTACATTTGTCTGGTGCTGTAGGGTTTCCAAACATTTTCATAACAATGAACGTATCTTATTGTCTTAGTCACCCTCTGAAATAGCCACTGTTCTCTCCATCATGGAGTCAAGATACTGAGGTTCAAAGGGCCCAAGGTCACACAGAAGTTAAAGGCTAGACTTGGCCCCAGTTCTCCTTGTCTCTCCCTTGGTGGTCCATGGACTGCCTGTGTCATCAGGCTTCTGATGACAATGACATGTGCAGCTAGGAAGAAGTCAGTTGCCCAAGATCCAGCTCCTTGCCGGACCGTTGGGTCTGCTGCGCTGTTTGCAGACCCTGCCTCAGCTCTGTCCTGACTCTGGGGCCGGATCCCATGAGCTAGGCTTCCCTGAAGGTGGCGAGGAGTTCTCAGCAAAAACAGAGCTGTGGATTCATTTCCAGACCTGCTCTTGGCCTGTAGCTCTCACGCCCTCTCCTTCCCTGCTAGTCATGGAATCTCTCAGGGGCCAGGCCAACGCAGCTGGTGAGGTGGTCCCAGTCCCCTACGGGGAGGCCAATGGGTGGCGTTCGCCACCGCCCAGCCCTGAGGTTTGGAAGACAAATGAGTTCTGTTGCAGACAAATGGGAGTGTCAAGTTATTCCAGGCTGATGAAATTACAGCTCAGAGGATCACGAGGAATCAGTTCCTCCAGAAGAGGAAAAAAACAGCTGGCACCAGAGCCGTGCAGAGCCTCCTGCTCAAGGTAACGTGGGGTCACAGGCTGAAAGGTGGCAGGTGACAGCAGTGTTAGGGCAAGAGCACCTTGCATGAGAAACACCACCAAAATATAGGCAGTGATGAACCCGGGGCACATCAGGAAGGTTTGCAAGTGGAAGCATGACTTTGACACTCCAGCTCCTGGTCCTTTCTTTCTGTCTAGACACAGCAAAGGAGAGACGAGGGTCCAGAATTCAGAGGCGTTAGGACTGTCAAAGGACAGACAGAAAGAGAGCTAGGGAGAGGCCAGTCAGAGCAGGGAGGCCCTTTTCACGGTCACAAAGTATAATGGGGAGCTCCAGATCTGAGAAAGAAAGATAAATAGTATTTCAAGGCCATAGTCACAAAGACAAAAATTAATGCGCAAATAATCTGTGGTGAACAGAATAACCTTATAAAGGAAGACGGGATTAGCGACTGTGCTGTGTGGAGTCATATTGGAACCTTTAGCAAAGGGAAAGATCAATAATATCGATCCTGTCTTCATCTCAATTTTGGCATTTTGCTCAACATTTTTTTTTTTTTTTTGCATTAAAAAAGTGTTATTGTGGTAAAGCCTATGTAACACAAAAGTTACCATTTTAACCATTTTTTTCAACTGCATAGTTCAGTGGCATGACATATATTCGCACTATTGTATACGACCATCATCACCGTCCATCTGCAGGTTCCTTTTCATTTTCCCAAACTATAATTCTATATTCATTAAGTCCCATCTCCCCTCTCTCCAGCCTCTGGCAACCGCCGTTCTCCCAGGTGCCTCATATCAGTAGAATCATACAGTGACTGGCTTACCTCACTTAGCAGAATGTCCTCAAGGTTCATCGAGGTGGTAGCATGTACTAGAACCGCCTTCCTTTTGAAGGCCGAATAATATTCAATTTTTTTTATTCATTTATTCATCTATGGACATATGGGTTGTTGCTGCCTCTTGGCTATTGTGAGTTATGCTGTGGTGAATATGGGGATACAAATGATTGCTCAGGTCTGTTTCAATTTGTTTGGGGTAGACCCAGAAGTGGGGATTGCTGGATTACATGGTAATTCTATGTGTAATTTGTTGAGGTACCAGCTTTTGCATTAATTCTGATTTTTAAAATATTGCGTTACAATGTTATTTATCTTGATTGCTAAAATTTTCAGGATTTGCTTCAACCTAGTCCCAGGCTTGGAACACAGTTCATGATGCCCTATGGTTCATCCATGGCCTTCGGCTGAAAGACCCCTTGGCTGGCCTGTCATTTAGTGTTTTGTCCTTATTTGGCAATATGATGCTTTGGGTTGTTTTTCTAGTTGTGAGACCCAGTAACAGCAACCTGCTACCTTGTGACCCTGGCACAGATCTGTGAAGGGAGCCGCCAGGGTTAGGGTGTGGTCTGTGACAAAGAGATGCTGTTCTGATGGATGGGATGCAAATTGCTCTGAGCAGGAACCTCACATGCTGGTCCTCTTGAGCCTAAATTTCTTTAGCTGCTCTTAATTCTACAGGGCCCTCTTGGTTTTCGTATCTTTTCAAGTGAGATTCTCTTCCATAAAACCAACAGGGTTTTTGATCACTCTGTCCAATATTTATTTATTTCTTTGCTTGGTTTTGTTTCTATTATTGGTACAAAGAAGAGCGGCCCTGGCCCTGGAATAAAGTGTGACCTTCGTTCTGACACAAACAGTGCCCTTGGCCTGAGTTCAGTCTGGAATTACAGGCACGAGGGCCCCTGAGAAACGCAATGGCTCTTCTCTATGCGTTGCTCTGGAGAGGAAAGTAACAGTGCTCACTCGTGCCTGTGGCGGTCACCAAGCACCTCCTGGGAGGGGAAGGGGCCTCTGAAGAATGACACACACGGGAGACCCCCAAACAGGTGCTCACCATTCACATCCTGGGACCGCTCCCCCAAAGGGCAACTTACTCCTTGGCTTTTGAGGTTAAATATGGGATTCCCAGGTTATAATGTCTGTCACTGTTTTGGGAGGTCTCATCCTCACAAGGGAGCTCCGGGCCTCACGAAGGCTGGTGAATGACCGCCTTTGCTCTTATGCTCACCCCAGGATGTGAGAGCTGTCTGTTCTCTCCTCGTCTCCCACCCAGGGGCTTCCTGTTCTTCTCTCACTTGGTTGGAAACTAGGTGGGGAGTCGATCGGGGAGCAGAGGTTGGTGTTTTACCATTGACTCGAGGGTGGTGGATGAGTCACTTCACAACTGTGTCTCAGGGTCTCCAATGGCTCAGCAGTAGCATCTGACTTTTGTCTGTTGGGAAGAGCTCCTTTGACAGGAGAAGAGAAGATGTTGGTTAAATATAAGGGTGTCTGGCTGGGCTGGCTGTGTACACTATTTCTACAGGGAATCATGGGGACCCCACTATGTGCCTGATGCCATTCTGGGCACCAGTGCTCTCGGGTTGCTAAAACATGCTTAGGGTACAGTTGGGGACAGAAAAGTAAAAGGATTTGATAAGAATATGCTGTATGTTTAGTACAGTGCCTAGTACTAAGACAAAGGGCAGTCCTCATTTCTATCCTCCTCTTCTCCCACTCCTTCTTCCTGCTTTGTCACCACTTTGCACAGTGCTAGGCCTTCGGGATGCAAAGATGAAGGAGTTACATTTCCTCCCCTTAATTTGCTAATGATCTAAAGGGAGAGAGAGACATGTTAACTCAATCGATATGTATATGAACTAGAAGCTATCACACCCTTTTGCCTCTGGAGTTACTCCTCAAAATAACCCCATTATGGTTTAGGAAACAAGGCTCAGAACAGTCACAGTAAAAAAAGAAAGCAGAATTTCAAACCCAGGGCATTCAGATGCCAAAGCCTGAGCTGTTTTATCTTCTGGAGATGTTGGTCCGTGTTTGTCAAGTGACTTTTTGTCCATGGGATGCATGAGAAATACCCAGAACAGGCAGAGTAGGGAGTTCACAGGGGCTTAAAAGATTTTAAAAGAATATCTGCATCATTTTCTCCAGCAACGTGTGTGTATAAAGATGGAAAGAGAGAGGAAACAGCAACCAAACACCATCCTCTATGAATCAGTGGCAGAGAAAGTCAAAGACCCCAGGAAATTTGTGTCCCCATCCAGATTGCTATGTTGAAGCCTGACCCCCCGGCCTGGATGTACTGGGAGGTGGGGCCTCTAAGGAAGTTGGTTAAATGAGGTTATAAGAGGAGCCCCTATAAAAAGAGGCACGAGATCTCTCTCTGCGTCATCTCTCTGTCTCTGTCTCTGTCTCTGTGTCTGTCTGTCTGTCTCTGCGTGCATAGAGGAAAGGCCATGTGAGGACACAGTGAGAAGGTGGCTGTCTACAAGTTAGGAAGAGAGTCATCACCAGAAACATCTTGGCAGCCTAAGCAGGCGAACACACCTTCCTTCAGAGTGGCAGAGGCATTTGCTGCCCCTGCCTGCTGGAAGGCTCAGTAGTCTGGCCTCTGCCTTCAGTCCTGATCCCTTTGCTTTGCAGTTGCTGCACAGAGACATTTATCTTAGGTTTATGTCCAGCTATGAGTTTCAGTGTTTCTTTTATTATGTATTTTATCTACTCAGAGGTGTCTTAGTGAATACATACATCAAAGCTCGAGTCAGAAAGAGTCACAAGGAGACAGATGTGTCGTTGAATTTTGCCCTATTTTTTCCTTGTGGGCACGGTGTTTGGAATCAACTGGTTACTGCTCCATAGTTACTAATTATGCTGAAGTTCACTGTGAACCAGTATTTTCCAGATCTTCCTGGGGGAAGGCCGTCAACCTTCTTTTCCCCTTTCTCCTGCCCCCAGGCTACTGGTCATGGCACCTCTCCGACCGCGGCTCCCCCTGGTTCTCTCCCTACGTGACCACCAACCCCACGCTTCATTCTCCCACGCACAAATGGCAAGGGCGCGTCTTCTTTATGTACCTAAATAAGATGCCCATTGGGAAACTAAGCTACAGTGATGTCTGGTTCAAGAACGTTTCTGTCTGCGTGTTTACTTGACATCATGGCTTTTGCAGTGTGAGCTGAAGTTATTAGTTCTGCCTGCATAAGGAAGACACGCCTGGACGTGTGTACCTGATGGTCCTCCCTCCCAGTCCCACTGTTGGTGGCTTCTTAGGTTGCAGATGCAAATTGTTACTTACAGGCTCTATGGACATCTGTGATTCTGCCTCACAGCCTTCAGACAGAACGGAAACCTTTTCTTAGCGTTAACCTCTTTGTCTCTCGGTGTTACTGGATTATGCAGTTGTGTCTGTGATTTTCAGCACGTGGCCTTAATGTCTGACCACCGAGGGTGGAGCAAAAGCCTTCAGATGCAGCTCTCTGGGTGGCCAGGAGGGTGGCAACAGGATGGACTTTTGCTTTCCTCAAATCTCATTCGTCCATCCATTAACCGTATGACCTTGGTCAAGGCCTGTGAGCTTAATGTCCGTGAATTCGCCTGTAAAGTGGGCATGCAATGCAGTCTCCCAAGGTTAGTGTGAATAGTAAATAAATGGGAAGCCCCCAGCCTGTGCCCGGAGCTGCTCACACTATTTTACTCTTCCTCCCGCCCTGCCCCGACCCTTCAGGAGCAGGCTGCTGCAGCTTCGCCGTCATCCTGGCCCACTGCCGATCGTCTTCCAGTCTCCCAGGCATTAATCCACTGGTTTGACGCTGTGACCTGACACAGCAGATGTCATTCTGGCTTCTTAAGTGGTGTGTCTGGTTTGTCCCTCACCCCCACCCCCGCCATGATTAATTCCTTGGCTAAGGGGCCAGGCAGTTGTTTATGACTACATTCGTTGGGAAAAAAGTGGAAGGCATTTATGAAAAGGCTTTAAAGGGATGGCAGGCCCGTCCCCCTGGCTCTCTCACTGTGCCCCGTGCCAGAGCAAACTGCAGCCTTGTCCCATTGCCTGGCCTCTGCTTGTAGGCTGCACGCGCCGAAGTGGGTTACACAGTGGGGAAAAGAAACAGGGGTGAGAACCCTCCAGAAGAGGCTGTAAAACTCAAAATTGCTGAACATAGCCATGGGGACAGTCCTTTCTCCATGTGAGAAGGCCAACTGAGTGACTGAATTTCTGTTCTCAGACAATTCACCATAAGGAAAAGGGGAAAGGGTAGGCTTGCTGTTTTTGGCTATTCCAAACCCTGGAAAATCGGTAGAGAAGTTGGTCCCTGTCCTTGACACAAAGGCATCTCCTTTTTTGTGTGTCCTTTCCCCTCTCCCCTTCATTATGTTTTCTGTGCCCCAATAGGCCTGACTTCTTCAGTTCTCATCGGCTTCACCTCTCCTTCCCTCAACATGAGCATTCTTGTGGCACCGCTCACTTGTCAGACTTCCCTCCACGAACTAGATCTGAGAGCTCAGCTCACAACAGGGAGTCTCTTTATGGTGTCATTTGTAAATTCTTCCAAAGGAATCTGCATTTCAGAAGAATTGCTTCTTCTTCTCTTTTTAAATCCTCAAATGAGGATATGTTTATTGATTTGAGAGAGAGAGAGAGAGAGAGAGAGAAACATTGATTAGTTGCCTCCCATACGTGACCCAACTGGGGATTGAACCTGCAACCTAGGTATGTGCCCTGACTGGGAATCGAACCTGTGACCTTTGGTTGTACAGGACAACACTCTAACCGACTGAGCCACCTGTCCAGAGCAAGAATTACTTCTTAGCGAAATTATATATTTAATTGGGTGGTTCTGTGCTAACTGTGAAAAGAATCAATGGGATGATGTGACGGCTTTAAGAAAGCTGCATTCATACGACCACAATGCGAAGGGCGGAAGGGGTCTAAATTCCAGTCTGACTGCATGGGGACCAAACTGCCCTGGAGTTTCTACGTGCAGTCTTGGACTCCTTGCTTTAGGAGACACCTAGAGCTAATGGACCCATGTGCATCTGTGAGGTGGTAGGAGCAGATTCTGTAGGCATGAAGAGACTGCCTTGCAGTCTCAGGAGAATGTCCTTAAGGAAAAGGGCAGACAGACCTGTTCAATATCATGCCGCCGAGAGGTGCACATCACTGGGTGAAATGGAGAGGGAGACGGTTTGGTTTCATTTCGTTTTGTTTCTGCCCCATGAAGATGGCTGTTCTTTGACTCAGAACTTCCCAAAGAGGCAAAGGCTGTCAGAAGGGCAGCTGTCAGGGGAATTCTGGTCCAGGAGGCTGGTCTGACCCATTCTCCTTCTGGCCTCCTTCAACTCAAATCATCAAAGCTTACCATGAGTGGAACCCCGGAGGTCAGCCTGTGGATGGAGTAGATGTTCCTTCCCAGTGCTTTTCTATCAGAGCCCCCGGGCAAGTGCAAGCCTGATGAGGGGAAAGGAGGGGCCGATGGGGGCATGGCCTCTATTTCTTGCCCTCACATGGGAAATGGACATTTCATTGAATTCCTGTGGTGGTAATTTTCTGCAGGCTCCTGAATGCTGATGAGTATGAATCATTTTTTATTTAATCTCTGTGGATTGAATCCCCAGCACAATAAGAAGGCATGCTGCCAAATCTAGATATGCCATTTAGGTGATGGAATAAATTTAAATTCTTTGAGAATCAAATTATGTTTACTTTGACCCCAGACAATCTCTCTGTCCCAAAGAAAACTAATCTGAAAGATTTATATGAGGTACTCAAGGTTCTTTGGATCTTATACAAGCCTGACTCAATTTTTTAGTATAGTAGTTGGAGAATTAAATTTTCTATGAGCTATCAAGAAAGGAGAGAAAGCAGTAATTGTTATGTACATGGGCGGTTTTCCCAATCCAGAAACTGAAAGACCAGTGCTGTTTTATGGGCAATATCTCATAAGCTCTTTATACCCAATTGTGTTCTTTTCCTATTTCTCTTAATAGAATTCCTTCTTAGAAGGACCCAAATTGGTATTTCATAAACCATTATTTCCCAGAATTCTACACAAAGCTTTCTAAAGTGCTTATGACTCAAATAAACCAAGCAAGATAGCAGTCAATCACATAAAATCAAATATATGGCTGTTAAATGACAATTTAAAGTTCTCACTTGACTTTTCTGCTATCCTTGAGTCCTGTAAACAATACTGACAAACTGAAAATTAAGTATCTTTTATGACTAACAAAAATCTTTCCCAGTAAAACTTTTTATAGTGATTTACTGGTGGAAACTGAGAACTCAACAAACAGGGATAGAAAAAGATAAAACAATGGATGCACAAAACTAATACTCATTATAATAAAAATTCTGAGTAATTCAGGAAGAGTAAAGAACTCCTTCAACTTAAAAACCTATATATCTACAAAAAACTTATAGGTAACATCATACTTAATGGTGAAAGACTGAATGCTTTCTCCTTAAGAAAGGGAACTGGGCAAGGATGTCTGTTCTCCCCATTTTTATTCTGAAATCATGGAGTCAGCATAGCTGGGTTTTGGTGAGTACTCCTTTTTTTGGCTAGCAGATGGCTGCCTTCTCATTGTATGTCACATGACTTCTTTGTGTATGCAGAGATAGAGTTAGAGAGAGAGAGAGAGAACTAGAGAGTGCTATAGTCGCTTCTGATAAGGGCACTAATCCTATTACATCAGGGTCCCACCCTGATGACCTCATCTAACCCTAATCACCTCCCAAAGATCCTATCTTCAAATACCATCACTTTGGGGATTAAGGCTTCAACATATGAATTGGGGTGGGGGGGCAGGGCAAGGCACAAACATCCAGTCCATAGCGCTTGGTATTCAGTAGTGCTTTTAAATTGAATATATTCTTAGTAGTCAAAACCGATTAAATGAAACTTCACGAAGACTATGTATAAGACATCTTATTCCATCTAAAGACAATTGTTTGGTGCACAAATGGAGTTTGAATAACCTCTTGGACCTAAGTCAAGACCAGACCTTGGGAGCCACTACTTGCCTACCAGTTACTGTGTACAGTATCTGCTTAGTCTGGGTGCACTGAGTATTATGCACTGGGGGCACAAAGGTGACTAGGTCATGGCTTAAAAAGTTTATTTCCTGGACAGGGAGACCCTGGAAGGTGGGGATGGGGTCTGGTTTATCTTGGTGCCTTGGCAGAACCTAGAACAGTGCCTCACATGGAGCGGCCACTTTGTAGACATTTTTTAAATGAATAAATCCAAAATGTGGCAGTTCATACTGTTTGAGCAATACCAATCTCTTGTGACTTCCCCTCTTGCTTATGAGTCAAATAATGCAGAAAAATTGGGAACAAAGGCTGAAAATCCAGGCTGAGGCAAACATGTAAATGGGAAACGTTTGTCTCTAATTTCCATTCCCCTTTACTTAGTCCTGTTCTGCAGAACTTGAATTTATTCATCTAAGGCAAGAATCAGCATTATTTATTTATTTTTTTAATAAAGAGCCAGATAGTAAATACTTTAGGCTTTCCAGGCAATTGGGTCTCTTTTAAAATGACTCACCCTTGCTGTTGTGCTGAAGCAGCCATTGATACAAAGTATATAAATGGGCAAGTCTGTGTCCCAATAAAACTTGACTGGTAAGGACAAGCATGAAGCTGCCTTGGGCCTGTGAGCCACAGCTTGCTGATTCCTGCTCTAGAACTGGAATCCATTAGCCAGTGTTCATTGAAGTTATGGAAGCCACACTTTAACCTTCAAGTAACGGGATGATCACTGAGGGTCATCTGGTTTCTGACGAAACTTCATGAGACATATTTAAAGCCATACATAAAAGTACATGATCCAAAGGGTGGGAAGCCATGCTGGGACTGAGCACACTGATACTCAGGAGTATCTGTGTGACCTGATTCTTATAGCTCATGCCGTATTGAGAGGGGTGTGCAGGGCAAGCCCTGTTTCGGTGAGTGGTACAGACGATTCGGGATTACATGTGGTGGCAGAGCAAGTGGGAGGTGACACCAGAGAGGGAGGCAGGTATAGACCATGTCTCTCAGCAGTCCCCAAGGTCCCCATGTTTAGAGACATGTTAGAAGCACTCATAGGACTCCGCATATAATTGCACTCATTGCTACGATTTCTTAAAATAATTCATAAGGAACACGTCTAATCATAAGGGAAAAAGACAGGTGGAGTCTGGAGGAATCCGTATGCAAGCTTCCCCATACTCCCTCCCTCCCGTGAAGGGTCACAAAATGCTCACGCTTTCCCCATCTGTGAACAGCAGTGACATGGGTGTGATATTTCTGCCTAGTGAATTCCATTAGAGGCTCAGTGCCCGAGGCTGCTACTGAGGGCTGGTCACGAAGGCACTGGCTGCATAGCATGAACCAAAACTCCAGGCCCCTAGTAGGAGAGGAGGTGTGTAGCATAAACCGCGTTGTTTGCGTAAATAGTTCAGGCACCAGAATCCACCTCTATTGCCTCGGAATCCGGTTGAGTGTCTAGTTCCCAGATACCAACCTTGCAAGCAGACCTTTGTAAGGGTAGCAGTCTGGGGCCTGATTAGTTAATTCTTTTCTACACATAAAGAAGAATGACAGGGCAGGACATAAAGGCCAAGGTTATTTTGTGATATTTGGGTGGTGAGTCTTCTTGCTATTGCAGTGTGCACACCCCAGTGGGATGATGTGACGTGGAACGGTACTCTGCCTCCCACGCAACACGGAGCCTTCTTGGCTCTTACTTGCTGCTGTTCACGATGGTCTGAAACCACTCCCAGGTCTCCTTGCCTGCAGCCCACTCACCACCGTCCACTTGCACAGGTTGCCAGGACATGACTTCTCGGCTCCCGTTTTTCTTATGTTGCTGCTTGTGTTAAAAAATCTAGACCGCGTTATCTACTGCTTGTTTTATGGAGAAAGTCAAGGTTATTGTAGTTACTTAACCTTATTTACTTATATCGATCTGCCTTTTCCTCCTTCTGTCTTGACTCAGAGAATACAGGATCCCTCTTCCTGCTGAAGGTCAATGCCGGCACCTGTGTCCTTGACGCCTTCCTCTAGCCCTCCCCTCCTGCCTCTCGGACCTTGCTCCCTGCCTTATCTCCCGTGTCCTGTATTCATCTTCCCGCTCTTTACTGGCTTTTAAACTCGAGTACATAAACATCGTATTTCAGTCTTTCCCATCATTAAAAAATGTCCACACCAAATTTTCCTGTGTCCTCTTTAGCTGCTATTCTTTCTCCTTCCATTCCCATTCAAACTTCTTAAAAGACTTGTTTTTTAATCACCTCCTCACCTCCAAGTCAATCTTCATTACATCGCAATTTGACTTCCACCTCCAGAGTTCTATTGAATGCTGGGAGCCCACGAGCACCTAATTGCCGAATCCAATGGGCACTTTCTCTTCATTATCTTCCTTGACCTCTCTGCTAAATCTAACACCATTGATCACTCCTGCTTCCTGGAATCTTTTATATTCCTGTGGCTTCCAGGACACATAGGAGAATGTCGTGGTTCTCATCATCTCTATTTGACTAATTCACTGTGGGCTCCGCTTCCTTCACCCACCATCTAATTGGTGTACCCCCAAGGTTTTGTCTGTGGTGCATTCATCTTGTTATATATATGAGGTCTTTCCAGAAAAAGTCCAGCCATTGTTAATATATGAGAATGGTTTGCATGACATGATGTAACCTGGCAGCCAAGGAGAGTTAACTGAAACGCACGTGTGTGAACAATGACACGCTCACTATACTAGTCAGTGGGGGCGGTAGACGCTGTTGACTGAGCATGTGTACTGTGTGGCTGTTGTATTCAAATCACTGAGCAAGTAGAGCAATGAATCTGCATCAGATTTTGCGTTAAGCTTGAACATTCCTCCATGGAAACCATTCGGATGACGCAGAAGGCTTTCGGGGACGATGCAATGTGTGCAGCGCAAATAAAAGTGTGGCACAAATGCTTCAAAGGTGCTCAAGAATCTGTTGAAAGTGACCCACGTCTGGAAGGCCCGCACCAAGCAGAACACCTGACAATGTTGAGTGTGTATGGGCTGCAATCAACAAAGATCAATGATTCAAGTTACTCAGACCTCCTACAGCCCAGACTTGGTGCCCTGCAACTTCTGGCTTTTCTCAAAACTAAAATCACCTTTGAAAGGGAAGAGATTTCAGACTGTAGATGAGATTCAGGAAAATATGAGGGGGGAGACTGATAGTGACTGGGAGAACTGTGTGAGGTCCCGAGGTGTCTACTTTGAAGGGGACTGAGGTGTCGTTGTCCTATGTACAATGCTTCTTGTATCTTGTATCTTCTTCAACAAATGTCTCTATATTTTGTATCACATGACTGGATACTTTATGAACAGACCTTGTATTTCCTCTGAGCACTCTAACCACTATCTGGATCCTGATAACTCCCCAGTTTATATCTTCAGCTCAGACATCTCTCCCAAGCTCCAGTCCCATCTGGATGTTTCAGGAGAACCTCAGAATCATCATTTTCCTGCTTCTGGGATTCCCTGTCTCATTTAGGGGCACAGCCACTCACTAGATGCACTAGGCAGAAGTCATCAAGTCTCTTTTATAGTTTTCCTTCATTCACATGTTCCATTTCTCTTTAATCACCGAGTCTTATTGATTCTATTTCTGAATATTTCTCAACCTATTTATCTTTCCTCTTCTATTTCCAATACCTAATTTAGGCTTCTATTCTTGCCTGGATAACTTCAAAAGTTTTCTAATAGGTCTCCTTGGCACCATCTTACCTTCAACAATTCCATTCATTCAACAGATATTTATAGAACACCTACCATACACACTGTTTTTTGGGATGTAGCAGCGAACTGAAGACACACGGCTTCTGATGTCACTGGGCTTCCACTACGTTAATGTGGGAGAGTGTGTGTGATGTATAAGTGACTAAGTAATTAAATCTACATTAAATAAAATAATTTCAGATACCATCAGTGCTCCAAAGACAAGCTGCTAGGACAGAAGCTGACCGATGGGGTGGATTAAATTTGGATATTCAGAGCAGGCCTGTCCAAGAAGATGCCATGAGCTGAGACATGATAGTGACAAAGAGCCAACCTCTGGAAGATCTGAAGGAAGAACACTCTGGGCAGGGTGAATAGGAAGTAGAAGGGTGCTGAGGCAGGCTCATGTTTGGTGTGGCTGGATGGAGCATGTCAGGTGAAGGGAAGAATAGTCTGGATGGGGCCAGATTGTGTTGGACCTTTATAGGCCATGGAATGGGATTGGGAATGGACAATGTAACGAGGACCCTTTGAGGGACTTTTGTCAGAAGAGGGACATGATCTGATTTACCTTCTAAGCAGGTAGCTCCAGCTGCTGCATGAAAAACGGGTTGCAGGAGTATAGTTGAAGGTGGTTAGGTGGTGAATGAATGATCCCAGGTAAGAAATGATGATGGTTGGCCTAAGGGGGTAGCAGTGGAGATGGAAAGAAGTGGATGGAATTGTGATATAATCTGATGCAGAATCAATAGGACTTGAAAGGAAAGGATCAAGGATGTCTTCTCCAGCCTCCATCACTGGCTCCTGAGTGATCTTCTAAACACAACGCAAGCCATATTGCTTCCATGATTCCACAGTAATCCTTGGTGGTTCCTTACTGCTTATCAAGAAAATTCTAAACACTGTAGCCAGAGGTACAAGGCCACCCCTGGTTTGTTCCTGCTTTTCTCTGCAGAAGACTTCCTTGGCACCCCTTCATCCCTAGCTGTTCTCTGTCTCTTCTGTGGGCCTTTGGTGCATCATAGCACTAACATTGTATTGAAATTCTCTCTGTATATGTGTACATATAAGATCCTAAGGAATGATGACTTGGTCTTGTTGATCATTTTATTTCCATTGTCTAGCTCCTTGCTACTCGAAGTGTGGTTCTCAGAGCAGCAGAATAGGCATCACCTGGGAGCATGTTTGAATATGGTTTTTAGCAAAGAGATCTCCATGGGACTCACCTTATGTCTGAGAAGCTGGTTCGTTTCCTGGATGCAGTAGGCACTCACTGAATATTGAAGTGAATGGAACCAGCAATCCAATCTAGACTCCCTCAGAGCACAATGATTTCCTTTCACTGAAATAGAGCCAGGTCATGACATTAGCTTCTTTGAGGTGGATTAAACTCTACTAGATGCTGTGGATGCATTGAAAGCATGTGCCACCACATGGCTGGTGACATTAGTTTAAAGTAACATAGAACCAATGGTTACATTTACTTCAAGCATAAAAACTAGAATATTAGTCATTTCAGACTGGATTGACTCAAATGTACTTTTCTTATAGAATACACTGTAATTTTTTGTAAAGTCACCAAATAACCTAACACCTAACTTTTTCCTTTGAATAGTCAATTATTAAGTTAAACTGTTGAGAACAAATTTCTAAGTACCAAAGGCAGGTACTCCATTCATATTTGAACTATTAGCAAAGAATGCACAAGTGCTAATTAGCTCATTAACACTTCACTGTTATTCTTCGAAATGCTCTCATGATTTTGCAGCCCAAGTTACATCCATAAAGTCCAAAGTTCCCAGTTTTGTCTTGTCTTTCTTATAAACCTGGATAACTTGCTGTACCTTCTCTGTCATAAACCACAAAATGGGACCAAATGTCATTCCCTACCAAGTGCCCCGGGCCCTCAGGGTTTGAAGGTTTAAGGTTCTCCCCCATGGGAATTCTGCTGTGCTTCCCACCCTCAGTCACTCAGAGTCCAGGCACCAGTGGTCAACACCAGACCTGAGGACAGCTGCCAGGTCACCTTGGAGTAGAAGGGGATGTTGTATTAAATGTGGTCGAGGACGCAGAAGTAATTCCAGCAAGGAGAATGAGTCGGTTGGAGGGCTGCCGCACGCTCTGGCAGGTCAGCGAGGAGCTGTGCAGAGACCTCTCCTTTTATTGAGTTTTGCAAGTATAGAAATCAATAGGGAGGGTAAAGAATGAGCTCACAGGCCCATTCTAATATTGATTACAATATACAATTACTTACTTGGGATTACAACAAAAGGAGGTTAATATATAAACTATAAAGAATGATTTCTATCAAAAACAAAAAATAGGAATTCAATCATCTATTCTTTTAAGACTATGGGAATGGCCACACTGTTCCTTGAACATTAACAGAAAGCACGCAGGGTTAAGCACTACCTGTGCTACCTGTGCTCGGCTTTGTTTGGTTTCCTTGTCAACATCAGGGAAGATAAAGTACTCAGCAAGATTCTTTTTAAGTCACAGGATGTCTTGAAATCCTGAGGCCTGATCAGTCAAAGACTGTCAGCGCCAGTGAGTCCAGCTCACCAGCTTGGGTCGTAGAACAACTGGACCGAGAGACAAGAGAACATGCCTCGGTTTAGGAACCTTGATTTCCAGCATCAAGGGGAAGGATAATATCCCCTTGGGGAATTCAGTGTTGCTTGAACTCATGGGTGTCTCTTTGATATTAACTCTTATGGCTCCAGCAACCTTAACTAGCCCTGCAATGGACTGAACATATGTGTCCTCCAAAATTCATATGTTGAAATCCTAACCCTCAAATGTGATTGTATTAGGAGGTGGGACCTTTGGGAGGTGATTAGGTCATGATGGTGGAGCCCTCATGAATGGGATTAGTGCCCTTATAAAATGACCCCAGAGAACTCTCCCCTCCCTTTGGGAAGTCAGAGGTCTACAACCAGGGAGAGGGTCCTCACCAGAACCCGATCATGCTGGCATCTTGGTTGTGAATTTCCAGCCTCCAGAACAATAGGGAATAAATGTCTGTTGTTTGTTAGCCCCCCAGCCCGTGGTGCTTTGTCACAGTAGCCCGACCGTCTTTTGTTGTTAGTGGTTTTGTAGAGTTTGTGTAGGATGTGGCAAAGAGCATTGACCTGGAGACAAGGGATCTGGGTTTTGTCCTCCTTGTCTGTAACTGGCAGTGTGACATTCTTGTCACCTGTCCTGGCCACAGTATTCTCACTAGATGTCCTCCAGCACCCCTTCTAATCCCAACATTTTAAGACTCTCTCTTTCTATTTTTCCCAGTTTTCTCTAGGGAGAATTATAAAATGAAATACTCAAGGTCTAACCCTTTCTGAATGTCTGCAAAATCCCAGGGGGTTAATAACAAGCAGTGGCTTCCCGATTTGTAGTAATTGCCAATTTCCATGGTGTAAATAACCTCACCACGGCTGATTCCTAGCAATCAAGGTTGAAATTTAACAATCAGCTGCTATGAGCTGACTTCAGCGCACCATGGGGACCCAGCCTCCTTGTCGAGGGACAGAGTTGCTCACTCGTTACCTTGGCTCTGTGCCTGGCTATTGGGAAAGGTCATTGTGGACATCAGAAAATTACAGAAGATTAGCATTGAAATGTGTGGTTGAACACTGAGAATAGGGTTGATTCCTCTTTATCAGGATGTCTGATAACTCTCTTGGGGCTTTCTGCCAGAAAGGTGTCATTCCCTTATGCTTGTAGAAGGGCACGCAATGACACGAAGAAATTAGATTGCCAGTAAGAAGTGTTCCAAGGAGAGAGACAATCATTCCCCATGTGCCAGATGGAAGACAGTTCGTGAGTGGGGGTAGGGTTTAAGATTATGTTCAGAGGAGTCTCTCTTATTTAGTTTTATGCTTATTAACTAAGATCGACCTTTTATTCTGGGCTGGTATCTCTTTCCTACAGGTATGTCTTCTTCTCTTCTGCAGTTTCTGAGGGCTAGTACTCAAATTTTTTCTGCTTCTGTTAAAAAAATTAATCCCCAGGATATGCTCAGAGAGGGACTCATATTTCACTCTTCTTTCACCAATAATTGAAAGCATAATGGAAGGTCATAGGTCCAGTTCTGCAGCAGCCAGTGAGTTATAATGAGAACAGTCTTATGCCCTGGCCATGGGCTGTGTACTAACTGTAAGAATCTGAAGTAGAAATGGTGTTCTGTACATATTCTGTTTCTGAAGGGGGACACCAGGGCCACGTGGGGCCCAGTCTTCAGTGAACTTGAAATATCAATAGACCCAGGGCTTAGCAGAGCTGCAATGTCAAGCTAGAGTTCAATTTGCAGATGCCAAGTGCCAAAGACTACGCAGGAAGTCTGCTATAATGCACAGCCCTGCAGTTCTTTGTTCCTTTACCAGGACAGCATTGAGCAGCCGCTAAGGTTTTGTCACCTGGAAACTATGCAGGTGAATTATGGGTCTGTATGTGGGTCGACTAGGAGGCAAGGGACAGGGACCCTTACCCAAAGGTAAGTAACCCTTGACATAACCTCAGCCATCCATCTTCTATGTGAATGTTGTTGGGCTCATGGGAAATCTGGCAAGACTAGGTCAACTAGCTCAATGAGCCTCATCGTCTTAATGGACAGACACACCTCTCCCTCAGATGAAAGCACTCATTCCATCTTTTCTGGATTGTGGATGAGGATGCCAGGAATAATTGGTGCCATAAGGATTTGCCTGAAAGGTGGAGATGAAAATTAGCTAGTGTGTGAAGAAGTGTTTTAATGAGAAGGGGAGCCTACAAAATGCTGCCTATGCTGGGATTATGCTCGTTGCAAATATTTATACCAACAGATAAAATCTGAAAGTGGGTAGAGAGAAATGAAATTTAAGGTAGGCTGGCAGGATTGCAAGTGGACATTTTACAAACTTTCCTGATTTTGTAATGTTGTTTGAATATATTTAAATCTTTTGTGAAAAGGATTTTCAATCTTCACAGAGAACAAAATGAGCTGGATTTTCCCTGGAAAAATTGAAATCAAATATAAGGACGAATTTCCCTGTGGAATACATAGATCCTGAGAGTGCGTATAGCAGAACGGAGAAACCACCTTGAAGAATGAGATCCCCACATCACCAAGTGGAGAGTGCTGGCCTCTGGCAGGGGTGGGGTGCAGGGGGAGGGTAAACCAGATGGCCGCTGATGAATTCTCCCATCTGGAGATAGTGGTTCTGACACACTGTATTAACTGAGATGCAAATGTGACTCAGTCACTTGGTGGCAGAGCCGTAAACAGGCAAGTTTATAAAGTAGGGAAAGACCAACTCTGATGGCTGCCTCAGATGTCAAGGTGCGTTTCCCCCATTCCTGTAACTGCTCTAGCCACAGTGGTTAGAAACCAGATTAATCAGTCCTTCCCCAGGGTTAGCCTACCGTGAGAACTTTGCAGAGACTCTTGCAGTCATAAGCATCTTAAATAACCCAAAAGAACACCTCTTGAGCACAGAGAAAGACATTCTAAGCAGCTTTCTAGAGTGGCAAAGAGTTTTCTTTCTCCCTTCATCCCTCCCTCTCTTTCCTTTCTTCCTTCCTTCCTTCCTTCCTTCCTTCCTTCCTTCCCTCCTTCCTTCCTTTCTCCTTACCCAAGGACATTTTTTTCATTGCTTTTAAAGAGAGAGGAATGGAGAGAGAGAAAGAAAGAGAGAGTGAGAAGAAAACATCAATTGGCTGCCTTCTCATATGCAGTTTGAACAGAGATAGAACCTGCAACCTGGGTATGTTCCCTGACTAGGAATCGAACTCATGACCTTTAGGTCTATAGGATGATGCTCCCACCAACTGAGCCACCTGACCGGGTGGAAAGAGTTTTTTTTTTTTTTGCCACCATGGGGTATCACCCCGGCCATTCTTCTGTTCCAATGTTCTCCAGTGTATACTGTTTTGTTTTGGTTTTTGTTTTTTTACAGATAGGAAAGTTATTTTTGTAACTTGGATAATACTGTGGCCATATCCAGTTAGCAAGATGTTATTTTTCTGAGATATAAAGTTCTCCCAGAACTTTTCCCAGAAGGCACAGTTGTGCAGCGGGAAGTTCATACTGAGCTGGAAATGCAGACAAGGCTCCGTTTGAGCCCGGGCCTCAGTTGCAAGCTCGAAGGACCTCAGTTTTCTCATTTGCAAAGCGAAGCTCTCACCAGGGCACCTCACAACGTTATGGAGGTGAAGTGCCCCAACAAAGGACCTGGCACATTACAGGCCCTCATGAAACATTAGTTCCCTTTAAAATGTTAAGAATCAGCAGCGATAAAACACAAGTTTGTTGCTCTTGCACTGTTTCCTGTACCCAGGCATGACTCATTGTCACTGCTGACCACCACACAGAAGGTGTCAAACAACAGACCTCGCTGGCTCCGAAAGGCACACTTCTTTGGTGACTGGCACCACTTGCCATGACACATGGGTTTAGCCACAGATATTAGCAAAGACTGTTTCAAAATAACTGTGGGGGCCTCCTCCCCTAGAGCCACTGTGGAATCCTATGAATGCCTCTGTTCCTGGCTCCCACTCTCTGCCAGGACTTGGTGTCGGCGCTGAGGGTTTGGCACGGCCTTGAGACAAGACGGCTGCTCCAGACGTGACCTTGGGCAAGCAATGTAACCTTCCTCTCTCAGCCTGGCTCCTTCTGTGTGAAAGGGAACAATGATAATGATAACAAACAACTTCAGTAAGGAATAAATTGAGATGATATCCAAGCATGCAGCCCAGTGTACAGCACGCATGTAGCCCATTCTTGATCAATGTTATCTGTTCCCATCAGAAGCAGAGACGAAGCTCCTTATTTCTATGTCAATAGCTGTTGCTCGATGTACTGATTCATTCTTCTTACCAAATCATGGCCACCTTCTACCTCAAGTTAAAATGCCCATCTTCCAAGAAGGGGATGCTCAGCAAACCTTGTAAAATCCACAGCCAACGTCTGCCTTCTTCTCCACCCCCAGGGTGGCCCAGCAGTTCATGGACATGCCTCTGTCCACATGGCAAACACACGCTCATATTTACAGGGTGCAGGCAGCAGCGGAAAGTTATTTATTCAACTAACAGTTACAGAGTGCCTACTGCATCCCAGGCTCCATTCTGGTTTTAGAGATACGGTGATGAAGAGAACAGACAAAAATCCCCATCTTCCTGGAGTGCCCACATTCCAATGTGAAAATAGATAGCAAACAAATGAAGTAAGAAAAATCTACAGTGTACCTAATAGTAACAAATACGAGGGAGAAGACATAAAGCAGGGGAGGGGAGCATGAAAGGCTCTGGGGGCATTTGACCTTGACCTTGTAGGTAGGGTGATGTATTAGGTTGCTAGGGCTGCTGGAACAAAGCATCACAGACTGCAGAGCTTAAACAACAGACATTTATTTTCTCACCAATCTGGAGGCTGCAGGTCTGTGATCAGGCTGGCAGGGCGGTTTCCTCTGAGGCCTCTCTCCTTGCTTGGAGATGGGCACCTTCTCCCTCTGTTCCTTTTTTTTGTTTTTTTTTTTTTTTTAACATACTTAGAGCCTCAAATACTGTGAGTTAACCTGAGCCTTTCTTTCTTTCTTTTTCTTTTTAAAGATTTTATTTATTTATTTTTAGAGAGAGGGGAAGGGAAGGAGAAAGAGAGGGAGAGAAACATCACTGTGTGGTTGCCTCTCACGTGCTCCCAACTGAGAACCTGGCCCGCAACCCAGGCATGTGCCCTGACTGGGAATCGAACTGGTGACCCTTCAGTTCGCAGGCCAGCGCTCAATCCACTGAGCCATACCAGCCAGGGCTCCCTGTGTCTTCACGTGGTCTTTCCTCTGTATGTGTCTACGTCCTAATCTCATCTTATGAGAACACTAGTCCTATTGGGCTAGGGCCTTCACGGATGACCTCATTTAACCTTATTACCTCTTTAAAGACCCTGTTTCCAAATACAGTCACACTCTGAGCTATTGGGGGTTAGGGTTTGAACATATGAACTTTGGGAGGGGACACAGTTCAGCCTATAACACGTGGCAAGGTAAAGTCTTATTGACATGTCACTTTTGAGTAAAGGCTTGAAGGAGGCAAGGAAACCGGCATGCGACTGTCTGGGAGAAGAGCGTTCTAGGTAGAGGGAACAGCAGGTGCAAAGGCCCTGAGGTGAGAGCATGCCTGGCTTATTTCACGAATAGTAAGGAAGCTGGTGTGGCTGGAGCCAAGTGGAAAGGGGAACAGGGGTAGGAAATAAAGTCAGAGGCACCAGGGCAGACAGTGTGGGGCTTGCAGGCCCTAGCGAGGACTTTGTCCCCTCCCAGGGAGAAGAAGCCGGAGGAGTGATGTGGTCTAACTCACAGGACCTCTCTGCTGCGTTGACACAGATGGAGTGGGACTGGAGCAGAAGCAGAGGCTGCTGCGATAACCATGAGGACCAGGGTGGTAGCAGTGGGGGTGGTCAGATGTGCTCAGGCTCTGGATAGATTTTGGAAGAAGAGGACAAGATTTGCTGCTGGGTGAGATGGAGGAAGAAGTGTGAGAGAAAAAAAGTCAAAGCTAACTGCAAGGTTTGGGGCCTGAGCACGGGGAACAAAGGAGTGGTCGTTATTGAGATGGGAAGCCTGGAGGAGAGTTCTTGGGGGGAAACGAGAAGCCCAGTTTGGGGTGTGTGAGGTTTGAGATGCCTGAACAATTCTCGACGGAGTGTGTGAAGATGTGATGTGCAAGCCTGGCTGTCAGGGAAGAGGCTCTGGGATGGAGATACCAGGCTGGGGGCTCTCGGCACACGCATTTCAATTGAACCACGAGACTGGATGGTATGACGTGAGAGAGGGTAACTGCAAAAGCAGAGATTATCTTAGGACAGATTCCAGGGTTCTCCAACATTTACAGAAAGCTATCCAGATGAAAGAGAGTTCTAGGGCTCCTCTGGGGCCTCCAAGTGATAATCTTAGCTGAGGCGGTTATTGTTCACAGTCAGACCAGGAGGCGTTTCTTTGGCTTCTCAGTGGCTTAATGGAAGCACAGCTTCAGAACCTCTCCTCGGTCTCTTGACCACCAGACCTTCCGTGCACCTGTGTCGCGGCTGGAGTCGGTCACGGAAGGCAGACCGTCTTGGAGACTGAGACCTGGCTTACTTAACCTCGCCGGGGCGTGAGCTGAGCACTCTGAGCACACGCCTCTCTGAGGCTGCCTGTCTTAGTCAGGGACCAGCAAGTCTTGGTGTCTCTGGAGACCAGCCTCAGTGGTTGTGTGAACACAGTGTTGCTGGAGAGGACTGTGGAGCTGCCACTTACGTTAGCAGGGGGAGAGCCTGAAGAGGCCACTGTAAGTGGCAGATTGACATGATTTAAATAAACTTGTAGCCGCAGACAGAGGGTTGGTTGAAGCAAGCCCCAGCGTGGGCCTGCAAGGTGAAACCTGCATTTTGGCAGGAAAGGCCCCTTTGGTGTCAGAGCTTTGAAAAACAGACACAGACAGGTTTTTAAAAATCGGACCAAGGTTTAGTGTTCTTGTCTGACCTTAGCCATGGAGTGGGCGGGGCCTAAAGGCCCTTAGTGGTTCTCTATGCATAGGCACAGGCCACCTCGTCATTCCTGACTTTTAAAAAAAAAGATTTTATTTATTTATTTTTTAGAGAGAGAGGAAGGGAGGGAGAAAGAGAGGGAGAGAAACATCGATGTCTGGGAGAAACATTGATCTGTTGCCTCTCGCACGCCCCTAATTGGGGACCTGGCCCACAACCCAGGCATGTGTACCACCAGGACTCGAACCAGTGACCCTTCAGTTTGCAGGATAACACCCGACCCACTGAGCCACACCAGTCTGAACAATCATTCCTAAGACTTGCTTGTAAGCAAGAGGGGACCTCTGTGTTCCTTCTATGCAGAATTTCCAAGAGGAGCTGGTGGAACGGTCAGGAGTGTGGGGTGTAGCTGGTGCACTGAGGCCACATTATATAATGCTGAGTCATAGAGATAATTAGTTCTTTCAAATCTCTTTCAATCTCCTCGATTATGTCAAAAGACACTCCAGGGTGCTGGTCTTTAACACCTCTAATATGGCTTCTCCTGCAGAGAAAAACTCCAGGCTCAGAGTCGTGGGAAGGCAGTGGGAGCCAGTCAGAACTTGAAATCATGGCTTTTATTATATTTATCTTATTTTTATATTTACTTTTTATTTATCATGAGTGACAGCTGGTTTTCCATAATGAATTCCCTAAGTAATTTAAGTTTAAGAAGTGACTCAATTTAAGAAACAGATTAATAAAAGATAGTACAAGCCGTTTGTGGTGATGGAAAAAAAATCATGACAGTGGTAGGTGAATGACTGATTTTTTGCAAAAATACTGCCACGGTGAAATCTCGTGTCTGGGTACATGGAGTGTAAGTGCCTTTAATAACAGTGGAGATCTAGGTTAGAAATCATTGTTCCCAAGAACTTTGAAGATATTATATTCTACTTTCTAGTGTTGCTGGGGAGAAGTCTGAAGTCACCCTGACTTCCCTGGCCAGTGGCTGGAGTATCATCCCATACACCATAAAGGCTGCAGGTTCAATTCCTGATCAGGGCACATATCTAGGTTGTGGGTTCTATCCCCAATCTGGGCACGTGCAGGAGGCAACTGATTGATATTTCTCTCTCACATCAGTTTCTCTGTCTCTCCCCGGTCTTCCTCTCCCTTTAAAATCAATACACATATCATCAGGCGAGGATTAAAGGAAAAAGAAGCCACCTTGACTCCAGATCCCTTTAAAGTGATTTTGTTTTCTTCTCTCCGAAGCTTGCAGGACCTCCTGCTAGTCCTTAGTGTTCTGAAGTTTCAGGAGGGCATGCCTGGGGGGGGGGGGGGTCAGTTTTCATCCTTTGTGCTGAACCCTCGCTCACTTGCGTCAGCTCTGGGAAATTGTCTTTACTTTTTTCTTTTTCTTTTCTTTTCTTTTTAAAATTGAGATGTATTTGACATTCAACATTGGATAAGTTGAAGGTGTACAGTGTATTGATTTGATACATTTATATTGCACTATGATTGCCATTGTAATGTTAGCTAATGCCTCTGTGGTGTCAAATAATTGTCATTTCTTCTAATGTTGAGAATGATTCGGATCTAGTCCCTTAGCAAGTTTAATGATTACAATGTATTTTTGTTGTCTATAATCACTGTACTGTGGAACTAGATCTCTAGGACTTATATATAATACCTACTAGTTGAAAATAGTTACCTTTAAACATCATCAATCCATTCCTCCATCCCTCAGCCCCTGGTAACCACCATTTTGTTCTCTGCTTTTACAATTTCAGTATTTTTTCAGATTCCACATGTAAGAGATATCCATACAGTATTTGTATTTGTCTATCTCACTTAGCATAATGTTCTCAAGGCTCCTCCATGTTGTTGCAAGTGGCAAAATTTCCTTTTTCTCATGGCTGAATAATATTCCATTATTTATATAAAGAAGATGTGATATTTACATCTCCTTTATACATTTATCCACTGATGGACATTCAGGTTGTTTCCATATCTTGGCTACTGTGAATAACACTGCAATAAATGTGGGAGTGTAGATATCTCTCTCCAGTACCCTGTTTTCATTTCCTTTGGACATATACCCCGAAGTGGGGTTGCTGGATTGTACAGTAGTTTCTTAAAAAAAAATTTTTTTTTGAGAAACCTCCATACTGTTCTCCATGGTGGCTGAAGCAGTTTAGAATCTTGCCAATAGTACGCAAGGGTCTGGGATCTTTACTTGAGTATAATGATAATTTATTTTCTATTATGTTATTAATTTTATTATTTTATTATTATTTCTGTTATTTTGTTACTTTCTGTTTTCTCTCTTTACTGTTGAGCTTCGATTTGTTCAGATGCTAAAGCTCTTCAGGTTTTCTGTTTTTCTTCTGTTTTCCTGCCTATTTTTTACCTGTCTTTCTATTTGGGAGGTTGGTTTTCTTAACTTTTAACATGTTTATTTATTTTTTATTTCTGCTCTCATACATTTGTTTTCTAAGAATTACCTTTTTCTTCTTTGAAAGCTCCATTTTTAGAGCATATTTTTCTTATTTTATAGATGCAACATCTTTTTATCTTTCTTAGGATATTCATTATCTTTTGTTTCCTCCAAGTTGATTTTTTTTTTTTTTTTCCTGATTGTGTTTTGCCTTTCATTATAAGTCTGGTGATCCTTAATTATGAGGAACTACAAAGTGATTGGAATACCCCAAACTGAAAAGAAGGACTCAGATACTTGTATGACAATGGTCACAGCAGTGTTATTCACAATAGCCGGAAGGCGGGAAAAAGTCAAGTGTCTGTCAACAGACGAATGGATAAACGAAGTGTGGTATTTGAAGACAATGGTATATTATTTAGTCATTAAAGAAGTGACATTTTGATACATGCTACAACTTGGATGAATCTTGAAAATATTATACTGAGTGAAATAAGCCAGATACAAAAGGACAAATATGGTATGATTCTACTTCTATGAAATATTTAGAATAAGCAAATTCATAGAGACAGAAAGTAGACTAGAGGTTACCAGGAACTGGGGGGCGAGGGAGGATTATTGCTTAATAAGTATAGAGTTTCACTTTGGGGTGAAGAAAAGTAGAAATAGTGGTGGCAATTGCAGAACACTGTGAATGTACTTCATGCCACTGAACTATAAACTTAAGCATGGTTAAAGTGGCATATTTTATGTAATATATATCTTACCATAACAGGGGGAAAAAGGCATTTGGGAAGTCCTGAGCCCATTGGTAGTGCATATTAACTGTGGGGGCCACTGTGAGGAGTTCTGGGGGACCCTGGATTTCAGAACCCTTAGATTGAGGTTCCCCAGTGAAGCCTCTTTCCAGGTCTTGTCTGACACACACACACCTGACTGCTAGTTCTGAGAGTGAGTGAGGGGAGAACTCTGGGACGAGATCACGTCAGTAGTCAGTGTAAGTTTCCCCTGGATCGGCTGCTTTCAGTAGGTGAAAACTTCAGCCATGCCTCGTGTTCCCTGGTGACTGTCTCCAGATAATGCACGTCCAGGCTGCCCAGAGGGGAGGACAGGGGAGGGGTGGGTGCCTGGCTGTGCAGAGGGGAAGGAGCCCTGGGGTCTAAGTGCCACTGCTATTTTTAGACCTTTCTCCATCCTCACTTCCAGAGCCTCCTGATTTCTATCACATCCTGATTTCTGATCTGTTGAGAGTCCCGAAGTAAAAAAGTAGGCTGCTTCTCAGTTTTCCCCACGGCAGCTTAGGAATTTAATTTTGTGGATTTATATCTTTAAAAAAAATTACTTTGCTGTTTTAATGACTTACTTTTTATAACTTATGACTTATTTATGAGTATATTAGTTTAAAACAAGTTTCAAATATCTTTTTCTAATAGCTGATTTCTGATTTAGCTGCATTATGGCCAAAGATGTGGTCTCTCTATAGAGTCCGTGAAATTTTAGGGAAAGTTTTCTTTGTGATCCACCCAGTGTTCAATGTGCATGAATGTTGTCTTGTGTAATGGACCCTCTGAAGCAGGCAAAATGGGATTGTTATGCCTGTATTATAGGCAGGTAATGAGCAGCCCAGAGTATCTTGAAGACCTCCTCCAAGTCCCGCTGTGAGGCAGGACCAGAACGGAGAGCTGTAAAAGGACATGAGCATGAATGAAGGCTAAGGGTGTGGGTGGACTCCTGTCCAGTTACCTGGGCTGCATCTGGGCTCTGCCATATACCAGCCATCTGTCCACTGGGCGTTATAACCGTTACTACTCCATGGGACTGTCGGGAGGTTTACAAATACGGCACATGCTAAATGCCCAGTAAAAGCTGACTACCATTAATATTTCTATTTTTACTTTTAATCCAAGGTTCGTGGTACATTTTGGGTAGAAGAGTCATTCCATGGAAGAGTATGTCTTCAGAAATGTTTTCAGCTACTTCTCAGTCCAGTAATTTATATTGTATTCTAGGCACTGTGCTCGAGAGAAATTAGTGATAATCAGAAATCCCAGAATCTAAATGTAGAAAAGCTTTCTGGATATAATCCATAAAGGACACTCAAATCAATTCAGCAAGCTGTTTTTTTTTTTTTTTTTAATCTTCACATGAAGATATATTTATTGACTTTAGAGAGAAAGAGATAGGAAGAAACATTGATATGAGAGAGAAACATGGATTGGTTGCCTCCCGCATGTGCCCTGACCAGTAATGGAACCCGCAACCTTTTGGTGCATGGGATGATGCTCCAATCAAGTGAGCCACCGGCCCGGGCAATTCAGCAAGCTCTTTATTGAACATCTACTATGTGTCAGTGCTCCATTCCTAACCAAGAACCATTTCCTATCTTCTATAGCTCATTTATGCCTTAAACCAAATAAATACTGAAAAAAAAAACCTTTATAAAATGAACAGCAATAAAATGTTTAGAACCACAAGATTGAAAGATGGTTGGATCTGCCCACCACCAAAAGCATAACTCTCAATACCAGTTTGGTGAAAAGAAAAAGAATTGTTTATTTAAAGGTTAAACACATTTAGATTATTGGCAGATTTCTGCCATTAAGTCTTATTTTCTTTAAAACACCCACAAACACCTAGTTCTGCCTCCCTCTGCCAAACCAGGCTATTTTTAGAAAAGTCAGAGATACTGTGTTTTTCTCCTTCCCAGACACAGGTCAGCATTACCAGCAGCTCCCAATCATTCGAGCCTGATTGGGGAGGTTTTGCCTGTGTTGCGGTGCTCTTCAGCCCTTAATGCAGAACCATGTGGAGCTCCCAGCCTCCTCGTAAACCGCATGGAGCTTTCCCTTCCCTTTCAAAGCCGCATGGGACTCTCCTAGCCAAAGTGCCTGCTGCCTTATTTTTAAGTCCCTGACTGCGTCCTGTGATGCAGTGGGCAGGGTGACCATCCACGTTATGGTAGATCATCTAAATAGGAGACACTCTTGGGGCTGCCCAGACTCTCAGGTGCTAATCCTGACAATAATCAGCCTCGAAGCCCTCAGAGCCTCAGGACCACTTAGCAGAGAGAATGTCCATTGGGCTGTTCTGTGGGAGCAGAGTCTTCTCTCTCTTCCGTGGACACGGACAGCTGAAAGCCTTCTAAATGAAGGCACCTGGCCTGCCTCTTAGCCGGACACGTGGGAATAGGCCAACCCCCACCTCCTTTACCGCAGGTCCTGTGTCCCGCATCTGTCTCCATGAAACCAGCTTTCAAAATCTGCCTTTCACTTTGAAACGTACCAACCCCTGCCCCCTCTTTCTTCCTGTCGGTGGAGAAATCCTGCAGTCACTTCCTTCTGCCCCCTCTCTCCCCATCCCCCAAGGAAAATGTGGTTGATTATATATTTCTTCACTTCACCACTATTGCAAGGCATGTGACACGCAGGGACATGTTTTAATGTCCTTTCTCCGTTACAGGATGCAATCCCAGACCCCAGCTTGCATTTAATTGTCATGCCTCCTAGTGTCCTCTAATCTATGACAGTTCCCAGGTTTTCTTTGTCTTTTATGGCCTTCACACTTTTGAAGAGTACTGGTCAATTTTGTGGATAATTGGGGATGGTTTAATGTTTTTCCATGATTAGATTGTGGTCATGTAGTTTTGGCAAGTGCTAAGGATTAAACTGTGTTCCTTGCTCCCAATTTATATATTGAAGCCCTAAACCCGGAGGTGACTATCAGAAGAACTTTTAGAAGGTAATAAAATTCAAATGAGGTCAGAAGGCTGGGATGGTAATCTGATAGCAGGAGGTACAGGATGTCAATAGGTCTTATTACTGGTGCTTTGAGGGTTTTTTTCCACTGTAAAGTTATACTATGTTTCCTTGTATAATTAATAAATATTTGGGGGGAGATACTTTTAGAGTATTCAATTATTCTGTCTTCCCTCAAACTTTTGCACACTAATTTTAGCATGCTTGGTGGGTTTCTGTCCACAGTAGTCATAGCATGTTGATTTTGTATTTCCTTCTTTCTTTCTACATTCATTAATTGGCGTTCTTCTTGCCAACTTACTTATTTGTTCAATTATTTTTAAATATCAGAGTAGACTCATGTACGTCTATTTTATTCTAGGATTACAGTTAAGTATTGTTACTTATTTTATTGCTCAAATTGTTCCAGCTTTGGCCATTGGGAACTCTTTTAGGTTGATTTCTTTGCTCTGTCATCCGTTTTGAGCAGTTCCTTGCTTTCTGGTGCCAAAAAATGCTCCAGAATCACCTCTTCTTGCCCAGACCTGGAATCAAGCCCTTCAAGGAGCTCTGGCCCCTTTTGTTGGAGAGTGGTATTGACAAAGCAAGATCTGAGTGCGGGGTATGCTCATTGCTACCGGGGTGCCAGTGATAAAGGCACGATTTTTCTTTCTAAAAGTATTTTCTTTGTTTGCATCTGCTGTAGTGCCTGAAATTCTGAGTCTTCTAGAAGCCTGTGTGATTGAAAATAAGATGTCCCACTACACTCCAGCCACCTTAGTGATGGACTGTTATGTCTGGGAGGTTTTTCCAGTTCCCAGTTAAATTGCAAGCATCCCTGGACTGTAGGATGATGTGAAGGGGGCCCAGGAGCAGCCCAAGCCCAAGCACAGCCAGGACACAGTGACAGGGAGGGACATGGGAGAGGAAGTGACTGTTAGGGCTTCCTCCCCGGCTTTCCGAAGGCCTAATCTACCCCGCATCCCAGCTTTTCACATCCCTAAAGCAGAGAATAGTCCTTCTTCGCTCTCCATTTTGAGTATATAAAAAGTATTTTGAGTGTTTTGAGTCTGAAAATCGCTGAGAACTGGAAAAAATACCTAGGAAATAACTTACTTTAATAACTTATTTTAAGCCACCAAAGGCCTAGATATCTACTTTCTAAAATGTGTTCCTGCCCTGGCCAGCTGGCTCAGTTGGTTGGAGCATCGTCTTGTACACCCAAAAGGTTGTGGGTTCGATTCCCGGTCAGAAAGCAACCAATCAATGTTTTTCTCTCTCTCTCTCTTTGGTCTCTCTCTCTCTTTCTCTCTCTCTCTCTTTAAAAAAATCAGTGGAAACGTATCCTTCGGTAAAGATTTAATAAATAATAAAATAAAATAATATGTCTTTCTTTGCCAAATTCTGTCCCTTATTTGCCCTACTCATATAATTCCAGTCCTTTAATTGGTCTCAACTGCTTTCTTCTCTTTCAAGTGCATTTGCTCATCTATAAACTCTTCTGATGACCTGTACTTCCTTTCTTCTTAATGTCAGCATGGTATAGTTCCCTCCATTCATTTACTATTCGTCGGCAGCCGTCCGTCTCGAGAGACGATGGTGTAGCTTCTTAAGAGTCTATCTGCACCGCCGAGAATGGCTGTGCAGTCCGACTCGGGAGTGACATGGTATCTGTCTCCTCCCGTGTTGAATCGACATCTTGTGATGACGCTGAAGCTACAGAGCCTGGGCAGGGTAATATGGAGGGTCTGCTGTTGCCCATGCAGCAGACCCCCCCTCTCTTCGCAGCTGAAGGGTCCAAGGGAAAGACGGAGTCGATACAGCTTGGGTTCAGGTGCGCTGCAGGAGTTGCCGGTGTTGACTACAACGTCAAACCGCCTTAGGGACTCCGGCTCCGGATTTTCTGTCGGGGTTTACTCCCTTAGCCTTTCCCCTGAAGAGGTATGCCGCAAGGCAGCGGAGGTTTTTTGGAGTCAGAGTTTTCCTTCTCTGATGTACCCTGACTGGAAGATCGAACCAGCGACACTTAGCTCGCAGGCCGACGCTCAATCCACTGAGCTAAACCAGCCAGGGCTGGTTTACACATATACTATTACTATATGTGTATTCACAGGTCAAGTGGGTTTCTTAGACAATACATAATTGGGTCATATTTTTTGATCCATCCTGATAATCTCTGCCTTTTAGTTAATGCATTTAGACCATTAATGTTCAAAGTGATTATATAGTGAATTAATACCTACCATATTCACTACTGTATTCTATTTGTTACCCTTGTTCTTTATTTCCATTTATTTATTTTTAAACTAAAAAACTTTTAATTATCCTTGACATACAACATTATATTCATTTCATGTGAACTGCATTGCCTTTTGTGGTTTCAATTGAGAATTTTATATTTTTTCTCCTTTTTTTTAGCATATCAGTTATGCTTTTATTCTCTTTAGTGCTTGCCCTAGAATTTACAAGAAACATTTATAATGAATCCAATTCCACTTTCAAATTATACTATATCACTTCACTAGGAGTGCAAGAAACTTATAATACCCTAATTTTTTCCTGTCCCTTATATTATTGCTGTTATTTGTTTAATTTATATATAAGCATGCATAAGCATATACAGATATCCATAAGTTATATGCATAAATATACATAATTGAATACATTGTTGCTATTATTCTTTTGAACACACTGTTATCTGTTGGATCAATTCAAAATAAGAAAAGTGACAGTTTTGGGGGGAGATTTTTCAATCATTGTTGTTCCAAATATTTCTTTTCTATCTTCTCTTTCTGATACTCCCATTATGCGTATATTATACCGTTTGTAGCTGTTTCATAGTCCTTGGATATTCTATTCTGGTTTTTTTTTCCCCCTTGTTCTCTGCTTTTTGGTTTCTGAGGATTCTGCTGATACATCCTCAGCTCAGAGTCTCTTTCCTTAGCCATCAAAGACCCTCTTCATTTCTGTTACAGTACAGAGGTTTTTATCTCTAGCATTTTGGGGGCTGTTTCTTTGGATTTCCATCTCGCTGCTCCCATTGCCCATCTGTTCTTGCATGTCACCTTCTTTATTTATTAGGGCCCTTAGCACATTAATCATAGTTGTTTTAAATTCCCGGTCTGAAAATTCCAACATCTCTGCCATGTCTGCCTCTGATGTTCGCTCTGTCTGTTTAAATTGGGTATTTTGCCTTTTGTCTGTTTGATCATTTTTTTCTTGATAGCTTGACATGGTGTACCAGGGAACAGGAACAGCTGTCAGTAGGCCTTTAGTGATGTGGTGGTGCAGTGTGTGTGTGTGTGCACGTGTGTGTGGAGAGTACTCTGCGGCCCTATGTATGATCAGGTCTCAGTCTTTCAGTGAATTTCTGCCTCTGGACTGCGAGCTTCACAGATGTTTCCCATTTGTGGGACAGGATGCCCAGAGCCCACGGGTGTTGGGTGTTTCCCTCCCCCCAGGTCAGCTGGGCTCTGATTATACCTCAGCAGGCCAGGCTCTGCTTAACTAGTCTCACCCGAGGGCAGGCTGGTCCCGCACGGCCTGCTCCGCAGTATTTCAGAATGGCTCCTTTCCCTTCTCCCTGCTGGGAACTTTTCTCAGGTACTCACTGTGGGAATAGGTTGAGCTCCTGGAGGAAATTTCAGGATATAGGCACACGTGGGAGGTACACGGGTTTGGTTGCAGACCACTGTGGTAATCAGTGTAGCCCCAACGGGAGCTGTAATCTTCCTGCTGGGGGAGGGCCTTGCCTCGCGTCTGTGAAACCCGCAACATCAGTGCGGCGCAATAAAACGAGGTGCGCCCGCGTCGTGGGCGCGCCCCTGTGCGGGGTCCTCCTGGAGCTTTGGGCCGCCAGCAAGGGGTCCGTGGTGAGGTCCGGTTTTGCAGCCCTGCGCTGGTTCCTGCCGACGTCTCTGCTCCGGTGAGTCCTGACTTGTCTGTTTGTCCCTCCCGTCTCGGGGACAGCAAGTTGCCGTGTGTCCTCCCGTCCCTTACAGATTCAGGCAGAGCGGTTGATGTTCCCGTCGGATCAGCGTTTATGATACTTGTTGGGGTGGAGTGGTGACTAAGTTCCTTACGCGTGGAACTGAAAACGGGAGGTCTTTTTGGGCTTTTAACTAACTTCCAAGTTTGGATTCCCCCCACCCCCCACTTGCACGGCACCTCTCCTCCCCCATCCTACCCCTCTAAACATCCAGTGGGTTTGTATTTGAGGGTCAAGATCACTGCCAAGGTAATATGTTTCTCAGACAGGCTGACTGACATGCTTTGGAGAATGTGGTAGAGGAGGTGAGTTGGGGTGGGGAGCGGTGGCAGACAGAGTTGGAACAACCACCGTCCTGTGGCTCCTTCCCTGGCCTGACCCCCAGAGGTTCAGGTGGCCCTCGTAGGCTCTTAGATCTGGCATCTTGGAGATCCTAACGACTTGCCTGCTGAGCAAAGGCCTTCCTTCCACCCTGGAAAGAAAGTTCGGGCTCTTTGAAAAGCCCCGCCCAGCTCTACTACCTGGACGCTGGGACAGCGCAGGAGTCTGGCTGCCTCTGTTGCGGGGCAGCGACACGCTGCGTTATCAAGCATCTCTATGCCTAGGAGAGGACAGGGGCTCCCCGCCTGGCATTTGTAGAGGCAGATCATGTTTGGGGACGCTGTGGGGGTTCTCAGCATTGAGAAAGTCCTGGGGAAAGGAGCCCAGCCAGTTATCATTTATTTATGCTACCGAAGGGCAATGGCAACACAGGTGACAATGGGACGGAAGGACAAGCCCTGTTATGTATTCATAAACAGAAAGCCTGACAATGGGGAGGGGGATGGGTCACGGAGGACTAATAGGCTCCCTGGGCCCCAGATTGGGGCCCTTCTGATGACTCCTTAGTGAGGCTGCTGAGAAGGAGAAAGGATTTTTTAAATTTTTCCCTCTTCAGCCACCTGTGTCTGTGGAACGTAAAGGTATTTAATTAGCAAGTTCTTTATAAGAAGGCAGCCACTGCATTACCTGGATGGATGCAGAACAGATACACCTGGAGGCTGGATTTTTAAAGCAAATTTCCGTATTTTTCGCACTATAAGATGCACCTGACCGTAAGATGCACCTAGGTTTAGAGGAGGAAAACAAGGAAAAAAAAATACTCTGAACCAAATGGTGTACTAAAATATTTAATAAAATATAACAGAATACTATTTCAACCATGTAAAGTGAACAGCAGTCAACAGCAGTATTAAGAACCATCATCACTGTCATTAACAAATGAGGAGAGGCTTTAAGGTTCAAGTGCTCTTCTAGTTTTCTGGGAACCCCAAGAACTCATCATTGCTAGTGTCAGAATTTATGAAGCTCAGTTGCTCACAATCACTGATACCACTTTCTTCACTATCTTCATATATGATACTATCTTCAGTTCCATCTAAGGCATTGCTAATGCCACATTTTTTGAATGACTGTACAACGGTTTCATCCTTCACTGAGAGGTAACACACATCACGGTCTGTGACACAATATTTGTTCCATAAGACGCACAAACATTTCCCCCCACTTTTTGGGGGTAAAAAGTGCGTCTTATGGAGCAAAAAATACGGTAAGTAAAAGATTTATTGACAGTCTACAAAATGCCAGCTCTGGTCTAGGTACTGGGATCACAAAAATTACAACAATGGTCCCTGGCATGTAGCTCACAGCCTACCTGGCTATTCCAGGTCAAGGGCAAAGCAGTGAAGAGGTTGCTAGATCAATCTGTAAGTACTTTTGTAGTGTTGTGTGCTCAGGGGAGATTTAAAAAATTGTAGCATATTTCTCAAGGGGCTCATGGACTGGTAGAGAAGGCAAAAATAAACGTAGGTGGTGTAGTTAAAAGAATATTTTAGTGGAAATACAGGCAGCAGGACTTGGAAAAAGGGAAAGATCATGGCGGTTGGAGTCTAGAGAAGGTCATGAAGAGATAGTGGGAGACTCATTTCTAAAGAGAGGATGAGAAGGCAAAGCCCAGGGCTCAGGAGCCAGGTCAGATATTGACCTTGACATGGTCAGGGACTAGGAAGCCACTGAAGGCCTTTGAAGCCAAGAGGGTTGTATTTGTTTCCTGGGGCTGCCCTCACGAAACCCACCCCAGATCACTTAGCAGAAAGGTATAGGCCCATTGTTCTGGGGGTAGAAGTCAGCAATCCAGGTGTGAGCAGGACCATGTTTTCACTGAGACTCTGGATGGAGTCCTTCCATGCCTCTTCCCAGCGTCAGGTGATGGCCACCCATCCTCGGCGTTCCTTCGCTTACAGTTACCTCACTCCTGTCTTCACCTCCATCTTCCCACGGTATCCCCCCTCATGGTTTCTCATGACCTTCTTATGGACAGCAGATGCATTGGAGTAAGGACTTGTCCTCCTTCAGCGTGACCTCATCGTAATGAGTTATATCAACAGCCCTATTTCCAAAGAAAGTCACATTCTGAGGTATTGGGGGTTAGGACTTCAACATATTTTGGGGAGACACATTTCAACCCATATGATGGGTGAGTTGGTGGAAGTGGGATCTTGAGAAAGTCTGAATGGAGCGTGTTAATGGGTTGGAGTGGGAGGGCCTCCTGGCTGGCGTTTGTGGCCATCTCAGGGCCTGCAAGGGCCAGTGGTGTGGAGAGTTAAGCTTGGCAATGGGAGAAATGACAGCAGGAGAAGGTGGAACTATGTGTGCCATCAGGCCAGCTCGGCTAGGTTTTAAATCTACGTGACCAAGAGAATGATATTGTGACATATGTTCAATTAATTGAGTTTGATAAGTGTACTAGTTGGAAGGAAGGAATGTTTTCTCTGGGTGGGTGGCCAGTAGAGATTGTGAGTTTAGTTTTGGACGTAGAAGGTGGTTGGAAGGCAGGGCCCAGAGCTTGGGTGAGATTTCAAGAAAGAGGTAGATTTGGGGCTCATTGCCATGGGGAACAGGGGTGTCCCGGAGCCCTTGAGTTATTGCCTGTGTCCCAGACCAGCCTTTGGATTGACGTTTCTTATTTTGATATTGAGCACTGTCCACTTGATCATGACTTCTCTCGCCAATGGGGTCGGAACTCCTCTTGTAGCAGGAACACTAGGTGCACTGTGTTGATGACGTGACAGGCTTATTGTGGGGACTGGGTCCTTGAGGATGAGGTGGAAGTGCCTTAAGAGTTAGGATGCAGAAGGACTGCATCCATTGACCCCCTTCTTGTTTCCAGGGTATTCTTATTTATGCCTCTAAACTCTCAGTCCCGATACCGTCCCTTGTTGCGATTAGAAATGGTATATTTTCAGATTTCCTAAAACCTGGCATAACTGCTTTCTTAAAACAGTGTCTGTCTTTAAACATTTGAATCATTTTATAATCATTCGGTGCTGCAAATGGGTCTTAGAGGAGGGCTCTCAGTGCTTGCTCCTGGCTGGCTGAGCCACAGGTGTTTCTGGTTGCATTAGTCAATCTCGCTTACATTTCACTGGCCCTGCTGCCCATCAGCTATTCGTGTTTGCTATGGAGGCCTGGGTGGTCTTAATTGAACCTTTTTTAGGTCCATCATCAGGGGAGAAAGCAGGATTGAGCAAGGAGGACCTTCAGTTTTCATTGGATGGATTTACTTATGTGTACAAGGAACTCAATCATTGGTTTCAGAAGTGTTCCTGGGTTCCCAGCAGACACACTTCAGCTCAGCTAAGGGGGAGAACAAGAGACCTGGGAAGTTCATCTAGGATGCAAGTTCAGTGTGTGCAGAGAACATCACACAGCGTGGTGAAAGGAATAGCTACTCTGTGGCGATCAACCTCATGCAGCCCATCATCCTATATCTGGACACCTTTTTCTTTGACAAAATTAGCCCAGAAGCTTATGAAAGCAAATAGTTGTTTCTTCTTAACAAGGAGACAACCTCAAAGAGGAAGAATGGAGCCAAAACTATGGATGTGATTTTTGGCAGAAAAGATTATCAAGTTGACATGTGAAACTCTAAACATAATTTCTTCCTAAAATATGTCAGGAAGCACAAGGCAATCTTTAACCCAAATAAATGACTCTGGCAAGAGAAAAATAAGAAACAAAGAGACTTTCCCCATGTTTAGCACTCTGTAATTTTCAGGCGTGTTAAGTCATGTATTTGACTCATAATAAAATAGTGAATAGCTCATAAAAAATTAATTTAATCAAATAAAAATGTTCTGGGTCAGAGGTACTAGATTTATTTATTTATTTAATTCCCTAATATTTAATCCGTAAGACCTCCTTTTAAAAGTCAATGCCCTTTTAATCTTCTGAAATGAGGGCATTGAAACTTTTAAAAGCTAACCAACATGTGAAACATATGCAGTTGGTTACGCTGTCCTCAGAGAAGAATTCCTTTTTTCTTCCCACTTTCAAACCATAGCAAGACTTCCTGCGTGAGCAGCTCAGTCGCCCATGGCAACTGGGTGGCAAACATCCAGGTTTTAATGGGGTATTTTTATTGATTATTACCATTATGAAGAGAATTGCCAACAGTGGCAGGTCACAAGATTTAAACTCACAGTTATTGTCATGAGATGAACTACAGGGTTTCTGTAATGCACATTCAAAAAGAAAAGGAGTGAGAAAAAGGGCTTCTGTGCTGAGTGCAGGGAGTAGATATTCGGAAACACAGCCTCCTTGGGGAGATCAAGCCTGGCCACCACATTTCTGCTTTATACCGCAAGCGAAATGCTGGCTGGCCTCTCCCTGGACTTGGAAGCTCCCTACACAGAGAGCCATGCTTCCCCTTAGGGCAGCAGTGTTAGAGGGCGCTGGGGCAGAATGCATCAGGGTGGGGCCTGCTGCTAGTCCTTGATGAGGGAGAGGACACAGAGCCGGAGGTGGCCCTGGGGCAGTGTCATGAGCTGGGCGGCAGGTGATCCCCTGGGGGGCCTGCTCAGCATCTCCTCTCATCTCCATGCTGCTGCCACCTGCGACCTCCCTCCCGTGTCTTAGCCTGCACCAGGGTTATACACCACCATCCACTGCAAAGTGGAGAGCGTCTAACCGCATGGAGTTTTGTACACCATTTCATGCAAATGCACAAACCCCATGAGAGAGGCGCCCACCCGAGTAAGACACGGGTGCTTGCCCTCCATGAGCAGGGAGGTCCTCTCCACCACCCTCTCGTGTGTGTCCTAGCTGTTTCCTCATTTCTTCCCAGCACCCATCACGACCGTTTTCTGTGAAGGCCAGAGAGTAAATATTTTAGGCTTTGTGAGCCAGATAGCCTGTGACAACACTTGTATCTGTTGTCGTGCTATGGGAGCAGCCGCCCACAATATGTACACGAAGGGGCACACTGCATTCCAGTAAAACTTTACCAAACAGGTGGTAGGCCAGGGTTGGCTTGCGAGCCATGGTTGGCTGAGATTATGGTAAAATACCATAACATTTTAGACTGCCAACAAAAAGTACATTAACTTAAGTATTGCTACTTGTCAAACTTGAAAATTAAATGCCATCTTTGTAGAATTTGATTTCATCAAGAGAAGTGATTGATAGATGCGTGTTACATAATTTTTTCACCTAATTGTTTAAAGTCATAAATCCATAAACATTTTTCTAAGAATTTTTTTAATAATTTGGTAAAACCTGTGTTCATAAAATACAATGCTATGAGTTGATTCAGTGAAAGGGGGAGGGGCAATATAATAAGGTGTAGAGAGCAGACACTTTAGAGTCAGACTGCCTGAGTTCAAACCCTGGCTCTACCACTAACTGGCTGTGTGGCCACAGGCAACTGAACTTCTCTGAGCTTTTAGTTTTCTCATCTGATAATAGGGATGACTATAGTGCTACCTCATAGGGTTATTATACAAATTGTCAGTTCATGTAAAAAACTTAGAATGATGTCCAGATCACAGTAAATGCTCAGTTAAAGTGGTGAAACAAATATTAAAATATCATAAAACTCAACTCCCTTAAATAGTAATTTTTAATAAGCAGGGGCATAGTTTTTAGGTTCATCATGTTGTATAGTCTGAAGAACTCTTTGTTAGAATAAATAAATTTAGTTAAGTCAGAGGATACAAAAATCCATTGCGTTTTTATACACTAACAACGATCCAAAAAGAAAAAACAATTCCATTTTCAATAGCATCATAAAGAATAAAATACTTAGAAATAAGCTTAACCTAGGAGGTGAAATACATATACAATAAGAACTACAAAGCATTAACAAAAGAAATAAAAGACAAAGAATAGATGGAAGGGCAACTCATGTTCATGAATTGGAAGAATATTGTTAAAATGTCCATGTTTCCCAAAGTGATATATGGATTCAATGCAATTCCTAACAAGATCCCATTAAAATTTTTAGAGACATAGGTAAACAATCCTTAAATTAATCTGGAACCACAAAACACTCCAGATAGCCAAAGCAACTTTGAGCAAGAAGAACAAAACTGGAAACATCACACTCCCTTATTTCAAAATATACTACAAAGGTACAATAATAAAAACAGATTGGTCCCGTCATAAAAATAGACATATAGACCAATGTAACAGACTAGAGAGCCAGAAATAACCCTCACATCTACAATCAACTAATATTTGACAATGGAGCCAAGAATACTCAGTGGGGAAAGGATAGTCTCTTTGATAAATGGTGTTGGGAAAATTGGATAACCCCATGCAAAAGAATAAAATTAGACTTTTATGCGATATCATATACAAAAATCAACTCAAAATAGATAAAAGTTAAATTTAAACCCTGAAAAAAAGAACTCTTAAAGGGAAACATAGGGAAAAAGCTATTGACATTGGACTGGACAATGATTTCTTTGACACCAAACGCACAGGCCACGAACTCAGAAACGTCAGACAAGTGGGACAATATCACTCTAAAAAGCTTCTGCAGAGCAAGGGAAACCACTGACAAAATGAAAATGCAACCTATAAAACTAAAGAAAATATTTTCAGACCAGATATCTGATAAGTGGGTTATATCTAAAATATATGAAGAACTTCTATAACTCAATAGTAGAAAAACAAGCAAACCCAATAACTGGATTGAAAAATGGGCAAAGAACCTAAACAGACATTTTTTTTTTTTTCCAAAGAAGACATACAAATGTCCAACAGATATATGAAAAAGTGTTCAATGTCAGTAACCACTAGGGACATGAAAAATACAACCTCAATAAGATATCATCTCACACCAGTTAGGTTGGCTATTAGCAAAAAAACAAAGGACAAGTGTTGGCAAGGATGTGTGGAGAAAGGGGCGCCCTTGCACTCTGTTGGTGGGGAGTCTAATTGGTGCAGCCACTATGGAAAACAGTGCCAGGTGGCGCCAAAGTAATTTTATAGCTGTTTGTATGGAAAATAATACAATAACTAAGAATAATACAAGAATAAACTGATTTGTGTACTCATAACTGTAAACCTACTTCTGCCCCCACCTTGTAAAGAGATTCCTCCAAATATTAAAAATAGAGTTAACACTTGATTCAGCAATCCCATTTCTTTTTTAAATAAATTTTATTTTTCAATTACGGCTGACAGACAATGTTATATTATTTTCAGGTGTACAACATATTAATTAGACATTTATATAACTTACAAAGTGATCACGCCATTAAACCTAACACCCACTGGCACCATACATGATATTATTGACTATATTCCTTCCCCATAGCTGTTTTTATAACTGGCGGTTTGTACGTCTTAATTCCTTCCCTGTTTTCACCCAGTGCCCAGCTCCCCCATCCATCTGGCAACCACTGATTTGTTCTCTGTATCTGTTTTGTTAGTTTTACATTCCACATGTAAGTGAAGTCACATGGAATTTGTCTTTCTCTGACTTATTTCACTAAGTCTATCCATGTTGCTGCAAATGGTAAGATTTCATTCCTTTTTATGGCCGAATAATATTCCATTATAATATTGTATATATACAATATATGTAATATTTCATTATATAATACTGTGCCACATCTTCTTTACCCATATGTCTGTTGATGGACACGTAAGTTGCTTTCATACCTCAGCTACTGTATGCTGCATTGAACAGAAGGGTGCGTATGTCTTCTGGATCTCTATTGGATAAATACCCAGAAATGGAATTGCTGAGTCATATGGTAGTTCTCTTTTTAACTTTTTGAAGAACCTTCATACTGTTTTCTACAGTGGCCGCACCAGATTACAATTTAAATTTCCACCAACAGTGCACGAGGGTTCACTTTTCTTCACATTCTCACCAATGCTATTTTGTTGATTTAGTGATGGTAGCCATTCTGACAGGTGTGAGGTGATATCTCATTGTGGTTTTAATTTGCATTTTCTTAATGATTGGTGATGTTGAGCATCTTTTCATATTACTACTGGTCATCTGTGTGTCCTCCCTCTTTTGAGAAATATCTACTCAGGTCCTCTGCCCATTTTTTAATTGAATTGTTTGTTTTGGTGTTAAGTTGTACGGATTTCTTATATATTTTGGATATTAACCCCTTACCAGATGTATCATTAGTGAATTTCTCCTATTCAGTACACCGTCTTTTTTTTAATGGTTTCCTTCATTATGCAAAACTTTTCAGTTTGATATAGTCTCATTTATTTATTTTTTCTTTTGTTTCCCTTGCCCAAGAAGACGTAGCCAAAAAAAATTACTAAAAGAGATGTCAAAGAGTTTTCTGCCTATGTTTTCTTTCAGGAGTTTTATGGTTTTGAGTCTTAAATGTAAATCTATAATCTATTTGAGTTTATTCTTATTCTATTGGTGTAAGAAAATGACCCAGTTTCATTCTTTTGCGTGTGTCTGTTCAGTTTTCCTAACACTGTTTATTGAATAGACAGTCTTTACCCCATTGTATGTTGTTCCCTTTGTTGTAGATTAACTGACCACAAAAGGTGTGGGTTTTGCCAGCTTTCTCTATTTCGTTCCATAGATCTGTGTGTCAGTTTTTATGCTCGTACCATACTGTTTTGTTCACTATAGCCTTGTAGATTGTTTTGTTATCAGGTGGAGTGATGCCTCCAATTTTATTCTTCCTTTTCAAGATTACTCTTCCTATCTGGGGTCTTCTGTGGTTCCATATAAATTTTAGGATTATTTGTTCTAGTTCCGTGGAAAACACCATTGGTATTTTGATAGGTATTGTGTTGAATCTGTAGATTGCTTTGGGTAGTATAGACATTTTAATGATGTTAATTCTTTCTACCCATGAGTATGGTACATGCTTTCGTTTATCTGCATCTTTTTCAATTTCTTTCTTCAGTGTTTTATAGTTTTTCAAGTACAGGTCTTTTGTCCCCTTTGTTAAATTTATTTCTTGGTATTTTATTTATTTTTTGATGCAGTTGCAAATGGGATTATTTTCTTAATTTCTCTTTTTAATAGTTTGTTATTGGGCTATAAAAATGCAACCTATTTGTGAATAATTTGTATCCTATTTCTTTACTGAATTCATTTATTAGTTTTAATAGTTTTTTTTTTTGGTGTGTGAATTCTTTAGGGTTTTCTCTATATAGCATTCCAACAATTCCATTTCTGGGTTTATATCCAAAGTAATTGAATTTTAAACCTCAAAGAGGTCTGATCTACATTCTCATGTTTATTGTAGTATTCACAATAGCCAAGACATGGAAACAACTTAAATGTTCATCAATGCACACATAGGTAAAGGAAATGTGGTTGCAGGGTGGGGCATAAGTAGATTGACAGTTGTGAGTATGCAAAAGAGTTTATTCTTGTATTATTAGTAGTAATTTTATTTTTCATAGAACTGTAGACCTACTTTTGCCCCACCGTGTATACATACTATGTAACATTATCTAGCCTTACTAAAGAAGGAAATCCTGATATTTACGACAACATAGATGGATGGACCTTGAGGGTATTATGCTACATGACACAAAGCAGACCCAACAAATTATGCATGATCTCACTTGTATGTGACATCTAAATTACACTGGTCTCCCCACTTACCCGTGGTTTTGCTTTCTGAGGTTTCAGTTACGTGCAATCAACTGTGGTCCAAAAATATTAAAATGAAAAATTCCAGAAATAAACAATTCATAAGTTTTAAATTGCGTGCCATTCTGAGTAGCATGATGAGATCTCCTGCTCTCCCGCTCTGGGATATGAATCATCTGTCCCCCAACCCCCTGTCCCCACCCCCACCCCCCCGCACATGCTCCCTGCCATTAGTCACTTAGTAATCCAGTTATCAAATCAACTGTCACGGTATCACAGTGCTTCTGTGCCACTCATTTTCCTTTTACTTACTAGCCCCAAAGCCATTCACATAATCTTTATTACAGCATATTGTCATAATTGTTCTATTTTATTAGTTGCTATAATTTATAAATTAATCAGAGGTAGGTATGTATAGGAAAAATGTATAGACTCTACAGGGGTTAGTACTACACATGGTTTCAGGCATCCACTGGCAGACTTGGAACATATCTGCCATGGATAAGGGGGCGCTACTGTAGTCAAACTCATAGAAGCAGAGTAGAATGGCAACCGCCAAGGGCTGGGGGAGACAGAAGTCGGGAGGTGTTGGTTCAGGTGTACAATGTTTTAGTTCATAAATTCTGGAGATCAACTGTTTAAAAAGAAAGAAAAAAAAGCACCGTGTCACAGAGACTTCCCATAGATCGAAGCAGCATCCTGTAAGGGAGCAGGTCTGAGCATTGTTTTTGAATATCTGGGTGAGCAGCTTTTATTTTGACTTAATTTGGGGGCGCATGGGCTCTAGGAGACACTGTTCACGTGCTATTTACTGGCTGTGAGCAAGATACTTAACCTCGCTAACATCTCACTACTGTGGAAATTGAATAAGGTAAAACCGTTCTCAGCCGTGTTAAATTAAAAAAATTAGTTGTAAAATGACAGCTTAGACCAGAGTACTTTCAAGACTACTGAAATCTGACTAGCAAATCACAAGCAGTGGCAAAGGAGCCAGGCTTGGTGGGTTCTCACAGGGGATGTATAGAACATATGGGACATTATTAGAAGTCAGGAAGGGACATACAGATATATAATACATATCCAGACTCATTAGTAAACCCTTAGAAAAAGGTGGCTTTAAAAATGACTCTAGTTACCTAGTAGTATCCTCGACACTGGCACCCCATGGCTGGGGAATCGTCTATGCATGGTTTTCCTTTGTGCAATGAGATTCTGTGGCTACGAGTGTTGCCTGGCATGTGAGCCGTCCTTCTATCCAGACCGTGTAAATGAGACTCTCTGCTGCTGCAGCTGCACAATGCCTCGGAGTTGCTAGGGTGGCCAGACACTCCTCTGCTTTGCTCCTCTATTTACAGCTGGGTTTCAGGATATGCTGCTACAATGGCTCCACCACCTGCATTTGATGCCAGGTCCCCATTTTCTCAATGAATCATTGACTTGGTGGTATTTGTCTTATACTTCATTGATTTCAGTTGGCAATACCAGTAAGTGCCTCTGAGGCTAGTTGGCCAGCATTTGGGTACAATGACACTTAGGCCCCGTGGTCATCCTTTAGTCAGGATTCACGGAAACAAAGCTTATTTCACATTTGACGGTAGAATGGCTTGACATCAGTAGTTCAGAACAAATACAGTGAATGTCTACCATGTGTCAGGTGCTATCAAAGCTGCTAAGTTTTTTCAATCAGTAATTATATTTCAATGGAGTAAAAGCCTTGGGGAAAAAAATATCCTAACGCTGATGTGTGATGATCTGGCTGGCATCTGGGACAGCTGACCTGAAACAGAATAGTTAGTTGGCAGCGGAGAGTCCCTAGTCACAGCGCTGATACCAGCACAGGGCGGCGGGGTTGAGAAAGAAGTCACTGGCCTCACAGACAGCTTCTCTCCGGCTGCAGGACCAGCAGGCAGAAGCCAGCAGGGACGTAGTTAAGTGACGGCAGCAATCCCACAGTGACCTGTAATGTGGCAAGCACAATGCTGCTCCCCAAATTCCTTGATGTTTCCCTCTTTGGAGCCACTGTTGTGGCCCCAAAAGAAGTCTTACCCTGACTTCTTTTGCCCTGAACATACCTTTGAAGATCACCTTAAGACTTTCTTGCACTGTATCCAGAGGTCCAGGCCTTGGCCAGTTTTGCTATGACTCCCGTATTAAAGGCTTCTGCCTACTCTCTAGGAAGCCAGCCTTGATGATCATATTTTCAGGCTTTTGGACCAGTGTTTCTTTCTCCCTTTATGGTCTCTACACTGGTCCTCAAACTTGGGTGTAGATCAGAATCACCTGGAGGGCTTGTTGCACGGGAATTGCTGGACCCAGCCCCAGTTTGATTTGGGAGGTCCAGGCTGGGCATTTCTATCAAGTTCTCAGGATATGGCGCGGTTACTAGTCCAGGAACCACCTTTTAAGCATCACTGGTCTTGCAGAAAGAGGAAAGAAAAAATGTCTCCTAACAGCCTGATACACCGTGCTGCGTGTTACATCTTGTGAGAGCTGGCTGCTCTCTAATCACAAAAGAATTTCATAGTAACTCACCCTCAGCTTTCTTTCCTATAGTTGTGTGCCCTCCATCAGCGACACTGGTCTGCTCTTCAATTATTATACAAGAGGGCCCTTGTCTCTCCTTTAAAACATTTTAACCAGACTTTTATAGACCTTAATTCTTAAAATGAGAACTTCAATGCTTATAAACTTTTCTATGGACACTCCCACCTACGGCCACAGTACCCACATTTATACATGAAAGCTCTGCAGGGGCTTCTGCTGTTATTTTAGCATCTGTACATATTTTTTCCCATCATTAAAGGACCATTTCAAAACTAAACTACACAATAGTCTTGGGGTGCTGACAAAATTACAGTAGAATCACAAATTTTACATATAATCTTGTTCAGTTTTAAGGTTCAAGTGATTTAATGTTAAATCCGAACATTTATACTGAAGAGTACACCCTAAACAAGTGCTCTTGGTCAAGTGAGTTTGGAAAAAAATGGCGACCCGCCAAGGACCAGGCAGCAACTTAAATGAGCACATGGAAGGACCAACTTTAGCACCTGCTTAGATCCTCATGTTCCAAGATGTGCCATTGCTGGTTGCCCTGTCCCTTGTAATGTGACCCACTGTTTATGGCAAAACAATTTGTACCAGGAAACTGACACAAAAGCAAAACTTCCCAATGAGCAGGATAGTTTATTTCAGTTACGTTGTCCTTTTGTCTTATTTTTCTTTGAACTTATTTTTTTCTAGAAGTGGGATTCTGGGAGGAAATTTAGTTTAATTAAAAGTTTGGGTCTATCAAAGTACTGGTCCACTTGTGAGAAGGCTGGAAAAGGATGGCGACAGTGACCGAGGGAGAAAAATGCTGCTGGCACGTCACCGGTAGCACAATTCAAGTTTATTCCATTTGTTCTTGCAACACAAAACTTAAACACAGTATTATTTAGCATTCTGATGTACATGAACTAGAGTAATATGAGAAACCCAATTGTGTCAAAAGTATTACATTGTGGAAAAAATGAACTCAAATATATCAAAATGCACAAAGCACTAGTCTTCCTCTGTTACTGCTTAGAAAGATATGATTGTTTCTCCATTTACAAAATAGAACCAGGACCATTGAAATTTTTTAAATTTTGCATGCAAAACACTGCAGTTGCTTACGTAGGAGGAGGGCACTCTCACCAGCTTCTGTACACAGTCGAGTTACGATACCGCATGGAAGAAAACAGCAGCTCAGTTGAACTTTTAAGAAAAATAAAATCAGATATGTACATACAGATTTGAACTGCACTATTTGGGAGAAAGAAATCCATGAATAAAGGGGCTACTTGCAGCTCCCACACACCGCCCCACCCCCGCTCTTTCCCACCCGCTGGGTGTGGAAGGCGAGTTATGCGTGGAAGGCCTCCTCGGGCGCCCTTGGGTGCTGGACTTCCACTGTGGGCCTCTAGGTGCCGGTCTGAAGCTGCAAGGGGGCGTCTGTTAGTACACTGATAGTAAACACTCAGGTGTTCTCATACACCTTGTTTAAGTTGCTACAGTGCACACGAAATGACTGACTTGATACGAAACTAGAGAACATGCAAGGCTTTCTGCTGAGCTGGTATTACTATGGTGGAGAAAAAAACTTAACTCTTTCACTAATGCATGTAGTACCAAAGAGCAGACATGGTTTTAACTTCCTGTACTCAAAGTATGAACATGAAGTGTTGTGAATTTCTCTGCCAAGTGGTTCAGAAATACATTATAAATAACCTAGCTTAAAAAAAAGAAATTGTAAACCATCTTGGCCAGTCTATTCTATGTCTTTATGTTATTTCCTCAAGCAACCTCTTCATAATTATGGGGTTTACAAAGGGGCCGAGAAAGAAGGTGAAGCAGCCTCCACTGCATCACAAGAACATCAGGGTCAACTGTACAAATGGTCACGGGGCTTCTGTACCAGGCGACTGTGGAAAGCAGACCAGGTTTAGGAAGGACAGGTCAGTGCCCTCTCCGCAACTGCAAACTACACAAAACACTTGGGATGTAAAGGTAAAAACTGTGTAGAGGGCCGAATCCAAGCCTTTTAGATCACACTGTGCCGAGAGGTGAGAACAAAGGTATCAGAACACCTTGTCACTACACTGACAATGAAAGACTGACAGAGCGCCCACCGTCTTAAGTGCGGACTCCAGGTTTCAGCTCAGTGATGCAATCATGTACTGATTACTGACTTTGAATCGGACTCTGATAGGCTGCATTAAGGCAGCAGGATTAGCCAAACGTATCGAAGTATTTAAGCCACCATTTTGTGATTGTTTTCTTGGATGCAGAAAAATTACAGGGTTAGGCTAGTTTTAAGTGAAAAAAGCCACAGGATAAAAAAGGGGTCATGGGGAAACACACACACACACACACACACCAACCAGCAACTGATCAATAAGGTTTCTTATTAACCAGGCTGACTGTTCTTGATAGTTTAACTCTGCTGTTGAATGCTACAATCCCTTAAAAAAAATCATTCATAATTCTTTATTATCCACAATTTGAATACAAGTCCCTAACCCCCTCTCCCCTCTTTTTAAAAATTTGAGGTACATTCAATTATTGCATGATGTAGCTAAGGAAAAATCCTAACATTTTTAGTAAGCTTGTATGAGTGGCAGTCAAAGGAATCTTAGTATTTTAAATGCAAAACAGCAAAATTTAAGTATATGTTTTAATTAGTCATACTGCTCATGAAATAAACATTTGAAAATGTGTCTATTTTCTGCAGGTCGTAAGAACCATTTTAGGACATGTATTTAAGGACACAGAATACACTGTGAAGGTGTGACACTTTATGCAATGCATGATTTAGAAAAGAAACAAAAATATACTATGTAAGTGGGTCAGCATATGTTCAGCAGAAGTTTATCAACAACTTGGGGAAATCTGGGTACAAGCATGTTTTTGAAGAGATGGGGTTGACTGTGTCCAAATAGTCAATGTGATCCCGTGCTAACATTGGTGCAGGGAGTAATCAGCACCCAAGGTGGTCTGGGAGGCATCAGCAGTGTCCCTGTTCTGCACACATAACTGAGGCCAATACACTCCAACAGCAAATGAAGGACACCCACAGGTACTCCGACAACCGTTCTCTCTTTGTGTGATACTAACAGGCGTATGGCTATGATTCTACTTTTACATACCCTTTTACGACCAGCAGGAGTTTAAACGTGTTTCAATGTTATATAAATGTGTGAATCTAGAGGAGAAAAAAAATAGGCATACTGGAATGGTTTCTCCTATAGACTTCCAAAATTTAAGATTTTATAAATAAAACTAGTCAGTTTTACCTAAAGATACATGAAATCCATGTGAAAGGGGAGAGGAAATCCAAAGTTCAGTCATCTAGTAATTTAAGAGTGTGCCCCTCCTGACCTGAACTGAGCTTTCAGTGAAGCGAAAAGTCACCGAGGGAAGATTTGGTCACCAACCACAGGCAGCGCTCTTAACTACCCCAGGAGAGTCCCCAAAGAGTGCACCTTAAGGCAGAAGGCTAGAGCTAATTGCTTATCTCAGCACCCTAGGTTTACATCATAGCAGCCCCTACCGCTCGCAGTTAGGGCTACCAAGTATGTATAGTTGGCCTTTGTATAATCAGACCCTCGACACAATCTAATTAATAAATTAACTAGGGGGCTGAGAAGGTCAAATGTTACAGCATTATTTTGTTTTTGCTCTCCCTTGGGTATAAGCTGGGTACTTTTTTGGAAATGGAAGAGAGGATGACTTGATCAGAGTCCTAGTAAAAGTCTGATCGTGATTTTTTCCTCTATTCCGAAACATTGGTTTTCCTGGTAGTCTGATTTGTTATGAATTTCTCTCCCCCCTCACCCTTCTTAAAGTATTTAGCTGAAGAAGCTGGCAGATAGAGTGACAGACAGACAGGCAGCAGTGTGAGGCCACAGGAGAGTCATTCTTCAGAGCTGTCAGCCCATCTGCCCATCACTGAAGCAGAGCTTTGATTGCCTGGTTGTCAGTGGCTTCAAAGGCAGTTAGTCCATCTGGACCTTTCACAGTCTTATCAGCACCCTGGAAAAGAGCGGAAAAAGCCTTTGTCATTAAATGAGCACATGACAGAGAGAGAGAAACAAAAGACAAGATTACACAGCATATGCTAGTGTTTACACCTAGAATTAAAAACTCTTTTACTTAAAAGAGTTCATTCTACTGGAGAAAAAACTCTATAAACACTTGGCAAGGTTATGGATTAAGTTATAAAAGTGTCAGATGATTTTTCAGGTACCAGAAATTTTAAACTACACAGACAACTTGCCAATAACATCGGCCATAACTGGCTTTTATTTATACTAGCCTATATTTACCCAATTAACTAAGCTTTAAAAATGAATATCCCTAAGTGTAATATAAAATAGGGGAAATCCCTTTTGCTAAAGAAGAAAGTTTATGGTGATATAATTATCTTTTTTCTCCTTGCAACACTTTTTGGAGAGTGCCTAGGTGTTAAACATATTATTTCTAAAATCCGGAGCTTACAAAACTTACGTTAGACCAATCCCTAAAGAACACACGTAATACTGATCGTTCCCCTCATACGAACTTAGCAGGAAGCGGCTGGGGTGTGGGCTGGGAAAGCGTCCCGTCCGCACTCCGGGAAATCCCTCCAGCCCGCTCCTGACGCCTCACCTGGAGAGCGACGTTCTGGAGCACTTTCCTTGGTGTTTCAGGTTTCAGAATATGAGCACAGACCTTTCTGTACCTCTCCTGTTTTAATCTGCCTTCCTTTACTAGAATAAAAGGTTCACGGAAGTAGGAATCTTGTCCGTATCACTCACCACCGTGTCCCCAGCGCCTAGAAAAGTGCCTGGCGCGTGGCAGGTGAATGAGCTCCCTGAACTCCCAGGAACAGCAGCACCCCACCGGCTGAGGGCTCTCTGCTAGCTCCAGCCCAACCAGGACTCGGCCCCGGCCCCCAGCGTCCTCCCCTCGTCCCCTCGCCCAGTCTCACTGTTTGTTCCGAAGGCCCACAGGGCTGGCGCCGCTCGGCACTCGGAGACCAGCTCTAGTCCACTCATCTTTCTGTGCTCTAACCCTGTGGCGTTCCGCGCCATTCCTGAGCATGCCTGTGCCTTGCCACAAATTACTCATTTTGATAGGTTTTATGACTAGCATTGTAAGTGATAACTCTGCATTAACACAAACTTAAATATTTTAATGAACAGCTGCTGCTTCTTTAGCTTCCAGAGTTCATTTCCCTTCTTTTGATAACTGCATTCTCATTTCATTTTGGGTAATCACTTGTTCCCATTGTGTGGAGTCCTGGGACTATATAACTCAAGGTGCTATGTACTTTCGTTGCCAAGACTAATTTGACTGACACAGGACGCTGGCTTCTGGATTCTGAATATTGATTGGAGAGATCAAAGAGAGAACAAGAAGTTGGAACTCATTTATTTCTATGGCATCAAACAGAAGAGACAGCTGAGAAGTTTCATCTCTCTAGAGGGCTACAGCTGCCATACCTCTGGCCTCTTCTGGGCCTGATCCTCCAGCTTTTCTGTTCTATGACTGGTCCACTATCTTTAAAATTCTTTCTACTTGTTAGAGCCAATTTTTGCTATCTGCAACCCCCAAAATCTAGCTTATAAAATACTGTAAAAATTTATACAAATCATTTTTTCTGATTATAATAAAAAATCAGAGAACTCAGAATACACAGGAAAACATAAAACTCATGATTTAATAAGTCAGATACAACTTAACACTTTAGTGTTTCTACTCTTTTCTAAATATGTATTATATGTATTTTAAAAATAAATGAATAATCATAAAAGAACTAGTGTGACTATAAGACAAAATACAAACAAAAACCAAAAAACTTTAGGACAAAGAAATATTACTACAAAGAGAAACATTTCATAATGATAAAAGATTTAACATACAAATTTCAAAAATGAAACTTAGGCAAGAATTCCATTTGTAATAGCATCAAAAAGAATAAAATACTTAGAAATAATTTTAGCAAAGTCAAACCAGTTCTTCTAAAGAAGATGAACTATCTTTGTCAATGTGGGTAAGAATGTTAGAAGGAAATGCTTTTTTTGGTACTTGAGGCAGTTATTGGAGAACTTAAATATACCTGGTCTCCTCCCTTCCTTGAGGAAACCACTTTAATAAATTGTCATTCGTTCTAGTGGTTATTCCCACAGCTGCTGACTGACGTCTAGAAGCTTACAGCCTATGTGTATTCCTCCAGGACTTTCATGGTTTCAGTTTTTAGGTTCAAGACTTCCATACATTGTGAGTTCATTTTGTGTATGGTAGACGCTAGTGGTCCAGTTTCATTCTTTTGCATGTGACTGACCAGTTTTTCCAACAGCATTTATTGAAGAGACTGGATGAAGAAAAGATTGCTATGGCTAAGTTAAGTGGTCCAAGTAGATAGCTAGGCTGTTTGTCATTTCTGGGGAGGAAAAGCTTTGAGAATAATGTCCGTCCCTTCATCTACCTATTACTTTAAATAGCCCAATTCTGTTTTATAATAACAGTTCTTTTTTATTTTCAACTACAGTCAACACACAATATTATGTTAGTTTCAGATGTATATCATAGTGATTAGACATTTATTAACTTACATATTGATGACCCCACTCAGTGTAGTACCCATCTGACACCATACATAGTTGTTACAATGTTACTGTATTTTCCTAGGCAGTACTTTATAATCTCATGATTGTATTTTATAACTGGCATCTTGTGCTTCTTAATCCCTTCCCCCTTTTTAACCCCCTCCCCACCGCCCTCCAGTAACCATCAATTTGTTCTCTGTGTCTATGAGCTTGTTTCTGCTTTGTTTGAATATTTTTTAAGATTCCCCATATAAGTGAAATCACGTAGTATATTTCTCTGACTTATTTCACTTAGACTAATACCCTCTAGGTCCAGCCATGTTGAGGCAAATGGCAAGATTTCATTTTTTTTTTTTTATGGCCAATTAATATTCTATTGTACTCGTATATATGTGTGTGTACACATACACACACACGCGCGCGCGGTTATTAAATGCCATACTGTTTGAATTTTTTAAAAAGACTGGAACAGTCAACATGTCATAGGGGTCTGGTTAAACAACAGAAATCTGGTTAAGTATCTCACAACTGTAAAATGACAGCTAATGAAAAAGAACGAGGCAGGAGCTACATGAGCTGATGAGAGAAGATCTCCAAGACAGAACAGAAAAAGATGTTACAGAGCAGTGTGTGTGGTATGATTTCACTTGTGTGAGGAGGGGAAAATTTTACACACACCTGCATATTTCCTAGAAAAAGAAATTAAGTTGATATCTGGTTCCTTATATTTGTTTTTAAAATATATTTTATCGATTATGCTATTAAGAGTTGTCCAAATCCCCCCCCCCTTTGCCCCTCTCTGCCCAGTACCCACCTTCCCTCCAGTAATTCCCCTCCTTAGTTCATGTCCATGGGAGGTGCACATAAATTCTTTGGCTTCTCCATTTCCTATACTATTCTTAACACCCCTTGTCTATTTTGTACCTACCAGTTATGCTTCTCAGTCTCCAGACCACTTCCCCTTTTCTCCCCCTCCCCCCTCCCAGCTGATAACCCTCCAAATGATCCCCATACCTATAATTCTGCTCCTGCTCTGGTTGTTTGTTTTTTTAGACTCAGTTGTTGATAGTGGTGAATTTGTTGCCTTTTTAATGTTCATGGTTTTGAGTTTTTTTAAAAAATAAGTCCCTTTAACATTTCATGTAATAATGGCTTGGTGATGATGAAATCCTTCAGCTTTACCTTGTCTGGGAAGCACTTGATCTACCCTTCCATTCTAAATGCTAGCTTTGCTGGATAGAGTAATCTGGGTTATAGGTCCTTGTTCTTCTTTACGTGAATACTTCTTGAAAACCCAACCAGTTTCATATTTCTGTACCTGTCTGTCCATTTTTCCTAGCACCATTTATTGAAGAGACTGTCTTTACTCCATTCTATATCCTAGCCTCCTTTGTCATAGGTCAACTGACCATAAAGGCATGGGTTTATTTCTGGCCTGTCCATTCTATTCCATTAATTATGTGTCTGTGTTTATGCCAGTACTATGCTGTTTGAGTTACTGTATCTTGCTATCAGGTAGTGTGATACCTCCAATTCTGTTCTTTCTCAGGTTTGCTTTGGCTATGTGAGGTCTTTTGTGGTTCCATATACATTTTAGAATTTTTTGTTTTTGTTATTTGAAAAATGTCATTGGTATTTTGATGGGGAATGCACTAAATCTGTATATGGCTTTGGTAGTATGGACAATGTTAAATATTCCTATTTGTGAGCATGGTACATGCTTCCATTTATTTGTATCCCCTTCAATTTCTTTCTTCAATGTCTTACAGTTTTCCAAGTACAGGTCTTTTACCTCCTTGGTAAAATTTATTCCTAGGTATTTTATTTTTTGGTGCAATTGTAAATGGGAGAGAAAGAGAAACATCAATTGGTTGCCTCTTGTATGTGCCCCGACTAGGGACTAAGCCCGCAACCCAGGTATGTGCCCTGACCGAGTATCAAACCAGTGACACTTTGCTGTGCAGGACGACACCCAACAACTGAGCCACATCGGTCAGGGCTTAGTTTCTTTTTCTGATGGTCTGTTATTGGTGTATAAAAAGACAACCAATTTCTGAATATTTATTTTGTGTTCTGCTACTTTACCGAATTCACTTACTTATTCTAAATTGTTTTTCTTTTTTTGGTGGCTTCTTTAGGGTTCTCTCTATACAGTATCATTCTGCAAACAATGACAGTTTTATTTCTTCCTTTCCAATTTGGATACCTTTTCTTTTTCTTGTCTGTTTACTGTGGCTAGAACTTCCAATGCCAAGTTGAATGGAAGTGGTGAAAATGGACATCCTTGTCTTGTTCCTGATCTTAAGGAAAATGCTTTAGCTTTTCACCATTGACATGTTAGCTGTCGGGTTTATCATATATGGCCTTCATTATGTTGAGATATGTTCCATTTCCACTCTGCTGACATTTTTTTTATCATAAATAGATGCTGGATGTTGTCAAATGCTTTCTTTGCATCTACTGTTATGATCATATGCTTTTCATCCTTTATTTCGTTTATGTGGTAAATCATGTTAATAGTTTTTGTGGATACTGAACCAACCTTGCAGTCTGGGAATAAATCCCACTTGACCATGGTGTAAAATCTTTTTTGAAGTACTGCTGAATTCAGTATGCTAATATTTTGTTGAGGATTTACGCATCTATGTTCATTAGGGATATTGGCCTATAATTTTTTTTTTTTTTTTTTTTTTTGGTAATATCTTTGGTTTGGGTACGAGGATAAGGTGTGCCTCATAACATAAGTTTGGGAGTCTCCTCTTTTCAACTTTTTGAAAGTTTGAGAAGGATATGTGTTAATTCTTCTTTGAATGTTTGGCAAAAGTCGCCTGTGAGGCCATCTGATCCAGTGCTTTTGTTTATTGAGAGTTTTTTTGATAACTTAAGTCAATTTCATTAGCAGTTATTGGTCTGTTCAGAATGTCTCTTTCTTCCTGGTTTGGCCCTGGAAGGTAGTATGTTTCCAGTAATTTATCAATTTCTTTCAGGTTGTCTAATTTGTAGGCATATAATGGTTTGTAATATTTCCTTATACTCCTTTGTATATTACGGTGTCAGTTGTGACTTCTCTTTCACTTCTCATTTATTTGGGCTCTTTTTTTGAAGAGTCTGGCTAAAAAGTTTATCAATTTTGTTTATATTTTCAAAGAACCTGCTCTTAGTTTCACTGATTATTTTTTTTAGCCTATTTTGTTTATTTCTGTTCTGATCTTTATTATTTCCTTTCTTCTACTCACTTTGAGTATTGCTTGTTCTTCTGTATTCTAGTTCCGTTAGGTGTCAGGTTAAATGGCCTATTTGAAATTGCTGTTGTTTCCTGAGGTAGGCCTATACAGCTAAATTTCCCTCTTAGAACTTCACTGTGCCCCACAGGTTTGGGGTCATTGTATTTTCATTTTCATTTTTTTCAAGCTGTCTTTTCTTTCTTGAGCTTACTAGCTTACTGTTAACCCATTCATTGTTTAGTAGCATGGCATTTGGCCTTCACATCATTGTGTGTTTTTCAGTTTTCTTCTTGTAATTGATTTGTAGTTTCATATTGTGATTGAAGAAGATGCTTGGTATGATTCTAATCTTAAATTGAGATGTATTTTGTGGTCTAACATGTGATCTATCCTGGAAAATGTTCCATGTGCACTTGAAAAGAATGTATATTCTGAGGCTTTTGGGTGAAATGTCCTAAAAGTATCAATTAAGCTGCTTTGATGTGAAGTGTCATTAAGGCCGCCATCTCCTTGTTGATCTTCTGTCTGGATGATTATCCACTGATGTCAATGGGGTATTAAAATCTCCTACTATTACTGCAATACATAAATTTCTCCTGTTTCAATATTTGCTTTATATATTTAGGTGCTCCTACTTTGGATGTGCAATGTTTATGAGAGTTGGTCCTCTTGTGCAATCGATCCCTTTATCATTATGAAATGTCTTTATCCTGTTACAGCCCTTGTTTTAGAGTTTACTTTGTCTGAAACATATATATTGCGACCCCAGCTATTTTTTCATTTCCATTTGCATGAAATATCCTTTTCCATCCCTTTACTTTCAGTCTGTGTCTTTCTTTCTGAAGTGGGACTTGATTAGGCAGCTCAGGTAAGTTTTTCTTTATAATCCAGTCAGCCATCATGTCTCTTGAAAAATCCTTACCTGAGGATATATGCATTGATTTCAGAGAGACGAAGGCAGGGAAGAAAGGAGAGAGGGGTAAAGAGAGAAAGAAAGAAACACATCCATCTGATGTGACAGAAACATCGAGTAGCTGCCTCACAAACGTGCCCTGACCGGGAATTGAACCTGCAGCCTTCCGGCTTATGGGCCGACACTCCAACAAACTGAGCCACACTGGCCCCCTATGTCTTTTGATGAAAGATTTAGTTTATTTCCATTAAAAATAATTATTGGTAACTATCTAGTTTATTCCCATGTAATTGTTTTCTGTTTGTTTTTGTAGTTCTCTGTTCCTATTTTCTTTTACGTTAATGACTTTCCAGTGTTGTGTTTGGATTCCTTTCTCTATTTCCTGTAAAACTCTTACAGGTTTTTTGGTTGGTGGTTATCATGTGCTTCATATTTGTCAAACTATATTTATAGAATTCTATTTTTAACTTGCTGGTCACAAGTTCAAACACATCCCAAAATCTCCATTTATACTTACCTCCACTATATTTATTTTTGTCATTTTTTAACTTCTTTTGTGTTTGTGTATATCCCTTAATTTAGTTGTAATAACATGATTTTCCCACTTTTGCCTTTTGACATTTTACCTTTACAGTTGCTTGATTCATTGCTTTTTACTAAGAATTTGCCTTTGTCAGTGAGAATTTCTTTCTTATATTTTCTTATTCATATTTTTATCTTTTCTATTTAAATAAGTCCCTTTAACACTTCTTGTAATACTAGTTTAGTGGTGATTAATTTCCTTAGCTTTTTCTTGTCTGGGAAACTCTTTAACTCTCTGTTGATTCTAAATGATCGCATCCTGGGTAATCCTGGTTGGAGGTCTTTGCTTTTCATTACTTTGAATATCTCATGCCAATCTCTTCTGGCCTAAAAAGTGTCTGTTGAGAAATCAGCTGACAGTCTTATGGGAGCTCCGTTGTATATAAGGGAATGCTTTACTTTGGCTACGTTTTAGATTCTCTTCGTATTTAATCTTTGGCATTTTAATTATAATGCATATTGTGGGCCTCTTTGTGTTCCTCTTGTTTGGAATTCTCTGCACTTTCTGGACTTGTATGTCTATTTCCTTCCCCAGGTTAGGGAATTTTTCAGTCATTATCTCTTTAAACGGGTTTTCAATCCCGTGCTCTCTTTCTTCTCCTTCCTGTACCACTATGATGCAGATGTTGGAATGCTTAATGTTGCCCCAGAGGTCCCTTAAACTATCCTTATTTTAAACCACAATCCCCCCCATTCCAATTTGGTATTTTCTGCTACCTTGTATTCCAGATCATTGCTTGAATCCTCTGCTTCACCTAATCTGCTGCTGATTCCCTCTAATATATTCTTCGTTTCAGTTATTGTATTCTTCGTTTCTAATTTTTATGGTGTTTATCTCTTGTTGAAGTTCTCACTACTTCAGTACTCTTCCCCTAAGTTCCCTGAGCATCCTTACAGTCAATATTAGTAACTCTGTATCTGGTAGATTGCTTGTCTTAATTTTGTTCTTTTTTGAAGTTTTGTTCTGTACTTCGCGACATGTTTCTTTGTCTCCTCATTTTGCCTGACTCCCTGTGTTTTTTCTATGCATTAGGTAGACCTGCATTTTCATCCATCAAGGCAGAGTGGCTTTATGTAGCAGGTATCCGATGAGGCCCTTGGTAGTTTCCCTGTTCACCTGAGGCGGGTGCTCTAGGTCATCTCTTCTGGAGTTGTGTGTGCCCTCCTGTTGTACTTGCGCCTTGACTGCTGTTGGCCTATCAGTGGGTGGGACTGACTCTCAGGCTGACGGGCTGTGAGGACTGGCCCTAACTACAGCAGACAAGCCATTGTTTGGGGACTGAGCCTGTGGAACAGAAAAGTCTGTTCACTAGGGGTCTGGTGCCGGCCAAACTGGCCCTTCATATGTGTTGATGTGGAGGTATTTGGGCGGTGTGGTATGAAGCCAGCCATTGCAGGTGTTCTTTCTGGAGCCTCTTAGGAAGGGCTCTGGTGCAGGCCAAGACCAGCTGCTGTTTGTGCCCAGCTTAGGGCCACCCGGTGGGAACTACAAAGTGATCTGCAATTGGCTGCTGCTTGCGCTGGGTTTCTCCAAACCCTTAGGAGACACTATGCTGTGTACCGAGGCTGGCTGCCTCTAGTGCCAGGCTTGGGACCCTTTGGTGGGTACCAAGATGTGAGCTGAGGCTAGCCACCATCAGTGTTGGCTTGGGGATACCTGATGGGAATGACAGTGCAAGGTGAGACCAGCTGCTGCTTGTGCTAGACCTGGGGCTGCTTTACAAGCAGTACAGGACATGCCGATGACAGCTGCTTCTTGCTTGGGGTTATAGACCTTGGAGAGATTTTAGGAAAGTCCACAGTATGAGCCAAGGTAGGCTGTCGTGTGCAAAAGCCACCAGAAGTGGCTTGGGGGCAAGGTTTCAGGGAATCACCAGGGCAGAGGGAATGGTGTTAGCTAGGTTAATGGAGAGCTCAGATTTGGCACCTGCCTTCAATTCCATCCCTGGAGAGATGCCCTGCTCCTCTAGCCCTCACCCCGAAAATAGTCAATTCAGTTTATCTCATACGTCTCTGGTGCTTTTCAAACTGCTATCCTCTGCAAGCTGAGGGTAAGTCTGTGAGCCACCAAGCCCATGCGTGTGTGCATGGGCCCCTCAAGAGGGACAACAAGCACCTGGGACTCCAGCAGACCTCGGTCTCATTCTGATCTGCACTCCCTGCTGGTTTTCACACCCAGATGTCATGGGGCTTGTCTTCCTGGCTCTGGAGCCCCAGGCTAGGAAGCCTGGAGTGGGGCTGGGATTCCTGGACCTCAAAGGGGACCTCTGCAGCCCAGATAGCCTCCTAGTTCTTAATTCCCACAACCAGGGTGTAGGACCTGCCTGTTCTGTCTCCATCCCTCCTACCAGTTTGGACATGGCTGCTTCTTTATATTCGTAACTATAGGACTTCTGTTCAGCTAGTCTTCAGGTGGTTCTCAGTGATGGTTGTTCTGTAATTTAATAGTAATTTTGATGTGATCACGGGAGGAGGTGAGCACAGTGTTTACCTACTCTGCCATTTTTATTGGAACAGTATCGTATTTGATTCTGAATCCCAACAGCAAAATGTGTACCAGAGGCTTCTGAGGATTTGATAGTGCTGGTATTTGAGAGGGGTCGGCGGCGGCGGCGGCAGCCGTCCGTCTTGAGAGACGATGGTGTAGCTTCTTAAGAGTCTATCTGCACCGCCGAGAATGGCTGTGCAGTCCGACTTGGGAGTGACACGGTATCTGTCTCCTCCCATGTTGAATCGACATCTTGCGATAACGCTGGAGTGTCCTCTCCAGTGAAGCTGAAGCTACAGAGCCTGGGCAGGGTGATATGGAGGGTCTGCTGTTGCCCATGCAGCAGACCCCCCCTCTCTTCGCAGCTGAAGGGTCCAAGGGAAAGACGGAGTCAATACAGCTTGGCTTCAGGTGTTTTATCATTAAATGGCTGCTTGACTTTTTAAAAAATATAGCACAGGTAATATACTGAACAAAACATGAATGCTATCTGATAGGGCGGTTTTCTACATTTTCTTAAGACGAATTTTTAATACTTTTTTTACTCTACGGCAATTGTACATCAGACATTAAACATTCTGACTTGTTATAAAAGGAAGGCATTGAGTAACCTTTGTTCTGACCGCACTCATCTATCCCCAAACCAGGAGCAGTAAACCCTGAGCGGTCCGAGACAGCTGAGTCAATAAGATTAGTGTTGCCCAATAATCAGTGGTTACATATTTTTTTTTGTTTTAAGGTCACAGTACACTTCCTAAGGAGATAAATTCTTTGATAGTATGGCACAGGAAAAGACCGGTCTCACCTGGCCTTCTTCCGCCTCTGCTACTGCTGCATTTCCCAGGGTGCTTCTTAGGCCTGGGTTCATCTGTCGCCTCTTCCCTTTCTCTTTTCTCTAGTTTACTAATGTTTTCATGTACTCTGGATTTGGTGGGAGTACTGGAGCTGATTGTCCTGCTTCTATTTTATACGTTATTATTTAACAACTCTGCAGTTTTAACTTAGTAAAAAAAGCTTTAGTATTTTGAATTTTAATATTTGTTTAGATTTATTCACATACTAACTTCTTGCTCACAATCCTTCCTGCATCTCAGCCTTTCCCTTTGGGCTTGTTTCTTCGTGAAACACATCCCGCTCTTCACTTCGCTGCGCAGGGCACTGGGCTGGCAGCAGCCTTGGATCAGCCCCAACCTTTTGCAACAAATACTCTCTTGCTCATGTTAGGGAATGAATGCTCTTCAACCCTATCCTGCCTGCTTTCTGGGTCTCAAAGACTCATTATAATTTCTTGTCTAATGAGTCCCTTCTTATGGTCCAAACCAAATACTGATTCATTCATTTCTTTAAAAACAAAAAAAACAAAAACACATCTTTTCTGTGTTGGGGGGACCAGGGGGGTATTTTGACATGTGCTCAGACCTCAGTCTTGAAGTGAAAGTCCCACATGTGTTGTTCTCTACAGTACTAGCTCATCAATTAAAAATCAGCCCAAATAGCTTCTACATACAGAAATAGACACACATTTTCAATTTCTCATAACTGTCCCTAACAGCAACTCTGAAAGGCCATCTTAAGTAGTAGAAAAAACATTGGCTTTTGAGTCATAATCTTGATTCTATTACATTCTGATTGTTACTAACCTCCTTGAGAAAAATGGTGTCCTTATCCATAAATTATAGATAAATATATCTGTGTTTTGTGTTGACAGGAATTAAAGATTATATATACAAAGTGCTTAATACATATTAGATTTTCCATAGATGTTAATTCTTAACTATCCATATAGCAAAAGAATAAACTAAGTGTTTTAAATTCATACTTGTGCCGTAAGTTTCATGTTCCACTGCATTAAATTTAAAAAATAGTTACCCAGTAAGTATTACATATTTTAATTTCAAATATTCTAGCAATCTTCTTCTGGTTTTTGTGATATTTTCCCCCCTATTAGTTGTGATCATACTGACTTCTTGAATTTCTGTTTATTGTTTTGGCTTTTTTTCCTGTGTTAATAAAACATACCAGATGGATAATATACTAAGAATGTCAATGAATCTGGTAAACTTCTTAAATGAAATACTTTTAAAATGAATTTATAACAATCCTTAAGGATTCCACTTTTGATAAAAACCAGAACAAACCAGATTTCATAATACTGACATTGATTGTAATGTAAAAAAACATGCACTGGAATAGTCTCATTTTAGCAACGATGGATTTTTAGAAGAGCGCAATCAATTAAAAAATAAAAAGATCGGCCAATGTTAGGGTATCCATTAAAGAGGCTTATGCAATAATAAAATGAAAGTAATTTTGAAAAAGCAGAACTAAATTTTACTAGGCTGCTTTGATAAAGGTTAAAAAAAAAATCTTTCATTTAGAATAAATAACAGCTCCCTCGACATGGTTACAATTGATCTAGCATTAATAGAGCCATCTCTGAATGTCACTTAACTTAGGTACAAAATTCAAGGCTCAAACACAAGTGAAAAAACATTACAGGCACAAGTAAAAGAAAAAATAAGCTAGTTAAAAGCCAGACAACTTACAACCAGTAACACATTAGGGCCTAATGTATATGCAAATCAAGCCAGAAGTCTATAACAAAGGAACCCACTCAGTGACCTGGAACATATTATAGGAATAAGGGCTAGAGAACAATGAACAGTTCGGGGTCCTTTCTAGCATAAGAATCATTATGTCCCATTTTGTTTGTCCCACAGGAAGGAGAGGTATATCGGAAAGAAACACAGTTGGGACCCACAGTTTGAGATATGGCTAAAAAGAGCCCGCTTAGGGGCACCTCATTTAGTGAATGACAGACATGAGCCTAAGGACGGACCTAAGCTAAAAACGGATCCCATGAAGGTTTTTATTTTCAGAGAGAACACCTTTGGTGGGTAGAAAAGGTCATGAAAGGGGGGGTGGGCAGGGAGAAGGAATCATTTCTTGTTTTTATTCTGACTTATGAATTTGTTTTTCATTGAGATAACAGGTAACACAGTATTAGCTTAAGGTACACACCACAATGATTTGATATTTGTACATATTGTGAAATGATCACCATAGTTAGTTAACCTCTATCACCTCTCATCCTTACAAATTTTTTTCTGTGAGTGTGAAGGGAACTTTTAAGATTTTCCCTCTAATAAGCAACTTTCAAATATACAATACACTATTTGTTAACTGTTTCTTTTACTGTACACGCAGCAGATAGGCTGCGGCCAGGGGAATTAAGAGTCCACACCAGAGGAAGAGAGATGACGGGCAAAAAGAAATCAGACCCTGGTGGGGTGACGTAAGCCCAGGGTCAGGCTGTGCCTCACCTGTAGAGTTACGTGTGTCAGCAAGATCTCTTTAAGTCTATCTGAGCTGGGTTTAGTTATTTGCAATATAAATAGTTCAAACTAATAAAACATGGGAGTTATACAAATCCTTCATGAACTGAAAATCAGTATTTGTAGCCTGTAGCCTACAGTAAGCAAATATAGTAAACAGAAATAATCCCCCCAGGGATGAAATTAGGTAGTAGTTTACAAACTACTTTTCATGAGTGTGGGGGAGGAACAGAGAGTAACTGGAAATCTTTGTGAGCATACACTACCACAGATTCTGAATCTACTACAGTGGCAAAAATATTTTTAATTTTATCTTTTGGAGAATTTAGTATGCTGTGTAGTACCTAAGAATTACTGTTGCTATATACCAAAATCCCCCCAAAACTCACAAAATGGCACATTTAACACATCCAGCAATTGTGTTTAACACGGAGTTTTAGAGGACCCAAAGTAACTGCTTTCAGAATAGTATCTTTAAAAAGTTCTCAAGACATATGCTACCTTCTTTCCCAATTTTCTCAATTTTACTGAAGCTGACTCTATGAAGCATAAAATCCTCTTCAGACTTGTTATAATAAAGCTATTTATTAAGCACTTACGTACCAGGCACAATGCAAAATGCTTTACTTGCATTTACTCATTTAATTTCTCTTTCTTGCTTCTTTTAGCAGGGCTTTATTTTAACATACCAAATGAACGTTATAATTAACACTTCCCCGAGTATGGGCATGAAATAAGCTTGGGATTAATACTAGCGCCTTATTCTATGAAGATTTCTTGTTTCCCAATTTCCTGTCTCCCAGCATTTGCAGGTCCTGTTGAGTACGGCTAGAATGGCCGCAAATGGTGCGTTAATTTCTGAGGATGAATTTTGAACTCCGTCTCAGCTTATAACAGCAAAGACAAAACCCTGGAAAACACCATATTTACCATGATCTCAGTAACATGAAGAAACCAGGTGACTTGGAGAGCCTTTCCTTAAAGCATACTGCCTCTAATACCTTACTCAGTATGTGCTACAGAAAAAGAAGTTTACAATTTCCAACCACAGTTCCCCAAAGTGTGGTCTGTGAACACGTTACTCATCCACCACCTCTTCTATAGCATTAAGTACAATGCTTACCTCAGCTCACTTTTTCTTTGCAGCAAACTATTCCTTTAAAATTTGTTTTTATTGATTGATTATAGAGAGAGAAACATCAATTTGTTGTTCCACTTACAGTATTCCCTTACTTATCGCAAGTATTATGTACTAGATGCCCCGCGATAGGTGAAAATCCGCTAAGTAGGAACCTTACATTTATTTTAGTATTTATATATATTTTAAGGCTTTATAAACCCTTCCCACACACTTATAAACTGTTTCCAGTCTCTTATTAACCTTTCCCACTCCCTTATTAACCTTTCCCACACTTTTATAAACACTACTTATGTTCTTAAACATATTCTACACTCTTAAACCTATATATAACCTTAATAACATATGTATACAGTACTGCAAAATCTCACAATATAGCGAAAAATCCGCGATAAATAATTAAATATAATATTTTAAAAAGTCCCGCGATACAGTGAGGCTACGATAAGTGAACCGCGATATAGAGAGGGACTACTGTATTTATGTATTCATTGGTTGATCCTTGTACGTGCCCTGACTGGGGTCAAACCCGCAACCTTGGCCTATTGGAACAACAGTAAGCAACTGAAGTACCTAGCCAGGGCCATTCACAGCAAAGTATTCTTGATGAAGGAGACTGTGTTGTTTTATATTCTAACCCAAGTTTCCTACCCATCATGGACTAGTAACAAATAGTTTGTGGACCAGCTATTTTGAGTTACAATGTTCTAGACCTCAGTTTTGAATACTACCAGTTTTCTGTGCCTGAGGCCAAACAAAATTTAAATTAACCAAATACTGAGCTGAAACACTTAACTGAAACAGTCACACAGTAATGAAAAAGCAGTAAAAATTAAGAGATTGATCTCACCTTCGACAGAAGCAATTTCACGCAAGAAATGTGACCTTCATAGACAGCAGACAGAAGAGGGGTAATATGGTGTTTATCTGGAGCCTGTGAAATAATAAAGGTAAACCACCTTATTCATTTTTCATTTCTGCTTTCTCGATCTAATTGGGGAATATGTGAATATTTTAAACTTTTCTATTCTACTTTATGTTTAGAGAGAGGGGAAAGGGGAGAGAAAAACATCAGTGTGTGAGAGAACCATTGTGTGGTTACCTCTTGTACACCTCCAACTGGCCCACAACCCAGGCATGTGCCCTGACTGGGAATTGAACGAGCAACCTTTCAGTTTGTGGGATGACACTCATCCCCTTGAGCCACACTGGTTAGAACCACTTGTGAATATTTTAAAGTCAATGTTTACCTATTTGCCTTTCTATACAAAATCACTTCACAGCTACAAGGTTCTATTCTTTGGAGAGGTGCCCTCTAGATGCCGAAGCCCACAAAGTTTCTCCTTGGGAGTCAGTGTGAAGTAGAGGGAGTAGGGCTTTTACCCTAGTTCAAATCTTGGCTCTGTCACTTACTGTGTGACTAGTTACTCATTCTCACTGAGCCTCTACTCCCCACTAGTATAGAGATGCCAATGAGGTCCTGGAAGGAAAGAACATAGCCAATGAAAAGGTAAAGATTGCCCTGGCTGGTGTGGCTCAGTGGATTGAGTGCCAGCCTATGAACCAAAAGGTTGCCAGTTCTATTCCCAGTCAGGGTACATGCCTAGGTTGCGGGCCACATTCCTGGCTGGGGGGCGCATGAGGGGCAACCACAGATTGATGTTTGTCTCCATCTCTTTCTCCCTCCCTCCCCATCTCTCTAAAAATAAATAAAATCTTTAAAAAAATTTAAAAAAGGTAAAAGACTGCCACAGCTGGGCCAGGTGACAGTGTTCCCTGAAATGTGACAAATTCATCTCACTTGCTGTCATGGTTATTTAAACATTTTTCTAAAACTCTGAAATGCAGAAGCCACAAAAGGCAAGAATTAGAAAATGATTTCTGCTGTCTGACCACTTGCCTACTGACCTTGGTCCAGAAATGCATTTTAGATTTTACCATGTGACTGCAGAGTCCTAAGCTCCATCGGCTACCTACAAGTCGTGCTAACTCTGAAGTTGCGATAGAACTTGAGAATCAACAGTCAAGGGGGAAACATCCTGACCCTCAGCTTACAAGTTAGTTTGTTCTGCTTATTATTAAAAATCCCCAACTAGAGATTTCTAAGTTACAGAAATTCTGGTATAATTTCAGACTGTATTTTTTAAAATGAGATTTCCACAATAACTATTTTGCACATCTATATAAGATAATCACACAAAACATACATCAGGGATTATTTTTTCTAGAAGGACAATGTTCTTTACATACATTAATATCTGCTCCTTTCAGCAGCAAGAATTCCAGTATTTCAAGCTGACCACAATCTGCCGCATAATGAAGAGGTTTCCTTCCACCCTCTAGTGTCCGGTTGACATCTTCTCCCTTTTAAAAAAAGTCAAACGAACACAATATTTATATGGATTGTAGATTGAAGGAGGGAAGGTACTTGATCCTTTTACTTTCTTAAAGCTCCAAGAGTCATGAAATGATTGCATTTCTTGCAAAGTAACCAAAACACTGAAATGAAATTCTTCACAGTACAGCAGTTAGCACACAGTATTACAGTAACTCAAACCATAATCTGTCAAGCTGAAAACAATATGCAATAATGCTAAATGTAATAAGTTGTTCCATTTCTAACTTCAATCAGCATAATGTCAAGAGGTGGCCACATGAGACTTGTGAGTTCAAATACTGACACTTACCTTATATTGTATGTATTTTAATTCTTCAAAGAAATTATCACTAATTGAGTCAGACATCATTATCACAAGGTAATCAGTATTAGCTATTAAAAATTAATTTCATTCATTCATTCAACATTCACAGAAGTCCTACTGTATGGCAGGCACTGTACACAGTGGACAATGGTGAGCAAAATCAGACATGGCTTCTGACTGCATGGAGCTTATCATACGTCTAGTGTAATCACATGTTTAAATGCATTTCAAACTGTAACTGCTATGAAGGAAAGGAACTCAGTGTTACGCATGTACTGTTCTGAAGAACGTAACAATCTTGGTGATGGACAGGGTGGGCATAGTATCAGAAAAATGAACTTAAGGCCTCAAAAATCAGTCCTCATTCACTGAGGATCAAAGGAGATTCTAACACTCATAAAAATAATTACCATCTCTGCTGACCAGCTACAACAGGTTTGGCCCTGTGCTACATGCATTATCTCTTATCTTTAACCCTAAAAGGAGAAAACGTCCACTTAACATATGAAAAGTAATGCTGAATGAGGTTAAATAACTTTTTAATGAGGCTCAGTAACAGAGTGGAGATCTAACTCCAAAAACTACCACCCACATTGTCTCCAATTCAGTATTTCCCCTTTCATCTTAAGGAAAAGATTTAGATTTTACGTAGTAGCAAAATGTCTGAAAATTTATTTTTTTTGGTCGACTCATCAAAGCATATCCTGAACTGAGACATCCAGAGCTCTGTCATTTTAGAGCCACGGTGAGCTGTCCTTGCACGCACACTCTATATGGACACAGAAGGAAGGTGTACAATGGGCTAAGGTCACTGGAGGCTGCGTTACCCTAGTAACTAACTCCGCCTCTTGTCAGGCTATTTTCTAAACCTTAGTTTCCTTATCTGTAAACTGGGAATGAAAACTCATCTCACAGGGTTTTAGTATATCATTAAAGGAGATACTTCATGCAAAGTATGTAACAGAGTGCCTGACCCAAGGTAAAATGCAAAAGATTAACTGTGGTTTCTGAGGATCCCTGACGTTTTTATACTAAGTTTAAGACTATTCAAACTTGGGTTAAGACAGGTTTCTGCATTAACAGTTGAAATATAAACAAAGATATGACTTCATGTAATATACTTTATATTTAAAAACAGATTTAAGTAGTAAGGGCAAGTCAGTATACCACCTTAGTCTTTATTCACAACTGCAGAAATATAGAGCTCTGAAGTGAAGATAGATATTGCTTAAATGATTCACAGATAAAAGTAGTTTAACTTTCATTATTAAGACTTCCTTTCCATTATTAATATTAACTGGATAGGTCTCTTTAGTGAAACAAAGCAAAGAAATACCTGCAGTGTATTTCTGCAACAGGATACCTTTGCCAAAAAGATATTTTCCTGAGTCGAAATATCTTAACAGCTTCCTTCCCTTAGTACAAATATGCAAAATGCATACAAAACGGAGCTTTGTGTTGAAACGTTTTTCTTTAGCCCTGCAGACATTGACTTTATAATTCTCACTCCAGCAGACAAAAAATGACACCACTGGAAGGGCTTTTTGTTACTGACAGGGAAGAAAGGATCGTTTTCTGTAGGGCCTGAGCAAAAGCAGTACTTATGTAAAATCCATAGTACTAAATGCCTGTATTGGAAAAGAGAAGGGTCTCAAATAAATGATCTTTTTACTTTCACTTTCAGAAACTAGGGGGAAAAGGTATATGGAAACCTCTGCATTTTCTGCCCCATATTGCTGTGAACCTAAAAATGCTCTAAAAGATAGTCTATTTAAAAACAACTTAAATCCAAAGTAAGCAGGAGAGAAAAGAATAAAAGTCAGAGCAGGAACCAATGAAATGGAAAAGAGAAAAATGGTAGAAATCAAAAGCTAAATTTCTAGCCAGTTATCATTAAAAAAATAAAAGAGTGAAGACACACACACACTCACAAACTCCTAAGCCCCAGATGGCAACACTGCTAAATCTTACCAAACTTTTAAGAAAAAAAGTAATATAAATTCTAGATATTACTCCAGAAAATAGAAAGCATCCAACGCATTCTATGAGGTCAGCACTATTCTGATTCTAAAACAGGACAAAGACATTCCCAGAAAAGAACCCCTCAGACAGATTTAAATCACAAATGCAAATTCTGAACAAAATTTTAGTAAACTGAACCCAACAGTATATAAAAAGGATAATTAATATACCACGACCAAGTCAGATTCATCCCGGGAATACAGAGTTGGTTAAATATCTGAAAAGTCAGTCAACATAATCTGCCATTTTAACAAACTATTATAAAAAAGAACAAAACATAGGATTATTTGAGTAGACGAAGCAGCAACTGATAAAATTCAACATCCATTCCTGCTAGAAACTCAGTAAAGTACAAAAAGAAGGAAATATCCTTGGCCTAATAAGGGCTTTCTACAAAAAATCTAGAACTAACATCATACTTAACTGGTGAAAGATTGAATGCTTTTCCCCTAAAAACCAGGGAAAAGGTATCTATTTTTACCACCCTTAGTCAATGTTGAACTGGAGGTTCCAGCACAATCAGGAAAGAAACATAAAGGCATCCATTTTGAAAAGGAAGAAGTAAAACTATCTTTGCAAATGACATGATGGTCTATGTAGAAAATCCAAAGGCATCTAGCAGAAAGCTCCCCAGAACTATTAAGTAATTTTAGCAATGCTGCAGTACAGATTAATATACAAAAATCAACTGCATTTTATACTAGCAATGAATAACTGCAAGTCAAAACTAAAAATAGTATTTATAATAGCATCTCCCAGTGCTTTGTATTGTTTGTGACCCATAGTAAACATTTATGTTACAGAAGCTTTTTGACTGAACAAATGGTTACGTTGCTCTAGCAACAGACTTGGACGTAAGTCATACATGACAGCTTCCATTTCCACCGAACATGGGTAAGGCATTTGTAATCTACTAACAGCAGTAGTAACTTGAGAGCAGTGATATGTTTACCAACATGTCGGGAGTCTGAATGACAATTTTACCAGGTTTTCCGCAGTCTGGACACACAGTAGCGTGAGCAGTGGTGGTGCAATAGGAAAGGAAGGTGGTGCTCTGTCTAGTTCCTTCCTCCCCACCCTCCACCGTATGCTAGGCCTTAGTGCTATCACCAGAGAGGAAGTTAACACCTGCTCTGTAATCTTGATTCTAACTTCATGAAACGTTACCAGTTACTGAGAAAAATCTAATCCTAATTTTGTGTTCTGCACAATGTCATTCCATGACAATCTAACCATGTTTTCCTTTTCATCCTGCTCTTTCACTTTCCATGGAGACTATTTAAATCTCTTCCACTATTTATAAACCTTCAACTTTTCTACCTCCTCCTACACTGTCTTTCTCAGCAGATTCACGAACTCCCTCAGGAACTTCTCTCTACCATTCCTTCCTGCCACTGACAAATCCTCTCACACTGAAAGCCAACCTCTCACCTGTATGTTTTGGACACTATCCTTTCTTGTTTTCTTAGAAAGATTACTCCTTTGTTTATCCATTTTCTTGCCTGTGTTTTCAACCTTTCCAGCTCTGCTGGTTCCTTCTCATCAGCATATGCTGTTCACAACTCTTCCACTAAAAAAGCAAACAGCAACACAAGAACCTCTCTTTGGCCCTGACATCCACCTTTGAGCTACTGTTCTCTTTCCTCTCCCTTCAAGGCTAAACTTTCTAAAAAAACATTGTAAGTAGTTGCTATCTCCAATTTCTCACCTTCCATTCTAATCGGACTTCACCCTGAACACCCTACCACAACCATTTTTGCTGAGGTCAATGACCTCCTGATTGTGACTAGTGACAAGGGTGACTACTCCCTCCTTTTTTAAACACTTTTCTATAGGCTTCGGTGACGTCACATTTTTGTAATTTTCCTCCTACTCTCTGCCCGGTCTTCGCAGTTTCCTGTCCTGACTCATCCACTTCAATCGGATCTTTTGAAAACAAATTTTTGGAATCTTAATTATCATTTCAGATTGTCATCATATAGAACTCAGTTGATAGATTTCGTTGTCTTTATACAGTCTTGTAATAATAGCTACATAGAAATACCTTGATTATAGAATTTTTAGGGAATAATACTTTCGTAGAGATCAAGTTTATAAAATAGTTTTTAAAGACATCATGCAGTAACATGTGCCACAGAATCTGGCTGTAATAACATTCTTACCATGATGCGTGTGTGAATTACCAGGAAGGTCACAAATAACTGCACACAGCTCCTATCTGCCATATACAATTGAGGTAAAGCAGGCTGACAAACCTAACTTGTCATCACATCCAGGCCTATTCTAGCTTCACCTTTTCCTTTTAGCAAGAATAATTTATCCAGTTTCACTTTACTCTCCTTCCTTTCATTGCAGCATGAACCCTGTCTGTCGGTCGTTGAATATAGAACATAGTTTTTTATTATATTAAATTTGTATTTTTACCATATTTTTCTTGTAAGTTGTTTTGAAGCTATTTTCTCTAAATATGGTTTATTCCATATATGTAATATACATGTCTGCCCTGGCTGGTTTAGCTCAGTGGATTGAGCGTCGGCCTGCGAGCTAAGTGTCGCTGGTTCGATCTTCCAGTCAGGGTACATCAGAGAAGGAAAACTCTGACTCCAAAAAACCTCTGCTGCCTTGCGGCATACCTCTTCAGGGGAAAGGCTAAGGGAGTAAACCCCGACAGAAAATCCGGAGCCGGAGTCCCTAAGGCGGTTTGACGTTGTAGTCAACACCGGCAACTCCTGCGGCGCACCTGAACCCAAGCTGTATCGACTCCGTCTTTCCCTTGGACCCTTCAGCTGCGAAGAGAGTGGGGGGTCTGCTGCATGGGCAACAGCGGACCCTCCATATTACCCTGCCCAGGCTCTGTAGCTTCAGCGTCATCACAAGATGTCGATTCAACACGGGAGGAGACAGATACCATGTCACTCCCGAGTCGGACTGCACAGCCATTCTCAGCGGTGCAGATAGACTCTTAAGAAGCTACACCATCGTCTCTCGAGACGGACGGCTGCCGACGACGAATATACATGTCATACTGCCGATATGAAATATTACCTCATATTTCCTGGTGAGTTTAAATACAATCTACCCACAACCACTGTGGTGACCATGCTCTCTGCACCTCTCAAATAAGAAGGGGGTTTAGATTATTGTGGGAAGGAGAATGTCCATGTGAAATTGTAAATCAAATGGAACCCAGTAAGAGTCATTAGATTACTCTATTTTCTAACAACTCAAGATTAGCTCCTCCGAGTCTTCACCAGTCCTAACCGGAATTATTCTTAGAATTAAAAGAAGAAAAAGGAGTGATAATGCATGACTAGATTATATCAATAAGTTGGTGAGGTCAATATTGGGGGTAGAATCTAATTATTATACTATGCTTTATTCCAATGCCAAAGCATGATATTTTAGGTCTGGACACTGGACAAGTTTTTCAACTTTTGGAAAATTAAATGGCATTATTGGCATTTGAGAAAGCTAGTCATATTTCATTTCTTGGGTAATAAATAACCAAAAGCCTCAGTGTTATACCAATAAATTCTCCTATTTGCCAAGCAACTTACTGGTATAATGGTCTAGTTCTATCTTTAATATCAATGAAGCAACTAGTATATACTGAGAAACCAGGTTCCTAGCCTTGTTCTGTGCACACTAAGGACAAAAAAAGTGGGATAGAGGGTCTCTGCCCACAAAAACATATACTCTTCACTGATAAACTAGTTTGACAAAGCATTAATTGCTATATATCTCACTCACAAAATATAAAATAGCCTGCAGGGCTATTTTCCCTACCCAGTACTTCTCAAACTTTTTCATAGAAGTACTCCAAATAACAAGAAGAAAAAATATATGCTTCCCTGAATCTGAAAGTAGAACCTTACACAGCCAGTTAAAAATTCATATAAATATATCTGCATGAATATGTATCATATGTACATATATGTGTTGTTTGTTTTAATATAAAAGCCACAATCCAAAATCCATAGCTAGTGCTCCCCCTCCTGACTGCCCATAGAATCTGGTCCATGTTTACTCTATGGCTTATACAGCACCTCCTAGGAAGAAACACAGCTGACCATTAAAGAGCACAATACTCTAAGATCTAATTCTGTCTCATCTCTTTCTGATGCCATGATACAGTATGATAATTACTGATTTGTACCTTTCCTCTTGAGATCTACAGACCACTAGACAATCTATGAATCAACTTTCAGAGTCTATAAATTCTTTTGTATATGTATAATTTTCTAGGTAGAATCCTTGTCATTTTTCATTAAATCTCAAAGGGGGCCATGACCCCTGAGACATTAGTAACCCTCTCCTCTATGAGAATGCATTTTCCTAGGTATCTAAGTCTTACTTACCTTTCACTGCCTACTTAAGTTCTACTTTTATGCAGAGAAGTGGTATTAACACGTTAACTGTCATGTGAGCTATATTTAACTCACCCCAGTTTTCAGCTGGGAGCCTTGAGAAGCATACACAATCCACATGTCACTTTACCTTGTGTACCTCGTGGTGCACAGGCAATTCACGCTCCCATGCTAGCACATGCATACTACGTGAAGAGTGGCCTCATGGATAAAACCCTGCAGATGGTTCGTGAAAATCTTACTTACTGATGGTGTTATTGTTAATACTGGAAATTAAAAAAAAAAAATGTGGATCAAATGAATAGAAGCTAATTAACTTTCCATTTATTTTAACCTTTATATTTCATTAAATCTGACATAAAAGAAAAACACTTCTTTTATGAACCGTTTCTAGGTTTTCCCATTACTTTTTCATCAAATCACAAAGAAATATTTTACTTTCAATGTTTTTATTCTATTTTTGTGATAAAACATCGTGGCTTCAGGGAAAACTCTCTTTTCTAGTGTGGCAGTCAGTGTGTTAAATAGTGAGTAAAAAGAACACCAGACAGAGCCCTTGGCTCTGTCAAACCCTGCCACTGCCCACAAGCTTGGCAGACCTCATTTCCTTGCTGAAAAATCAGTGACTGGAGAAGATATCCTCTGAAGTCTTTCACAGTTAGTTTTCGTGCCCTTTACTTTTATGGGCTAAACACATCTGGTGATGGTGTCAGCCTACAATTGTTCCCCCATCCCACTCTTACATTCTAGACCAAGAAAATAGGTTTCTCTGTACTTCTGGCTATAAGAACAAAATAGATGTTGAATATGGCCGCTACAGCCTACTTAATTTTCCACACAAGGTGGAATCAAGCAGGAAGATTAGTATATGAACAATGGAAAAAAGATTATGTACATACCTTTCAAAGTCAATTTTTATTACTCTGAGTTGTTTTACTAACAAAACTAGGTATTAATTTAAAAAGAGAAATACAGCATCAGAAAGACACGTTATTTACGATTAGATTTAATTTAGCAAACATTTACTGAGCCTACCATAAATTATGCACTAAGCTATTTACTTGGAATAAAATAGGATGGTCTAACTTAACGAATTTGCTGCCTCGTCGGCAGCCGTCCGTCTCGAGAGACGATGGTGTAGCTTCTTAAGAGTCTATCTGCACCGCTGAGAATGGCTGTGCAGTCCAACTCGGGAGTGACATCGTATCTGTCTCCTCCCGTGTTGAATCGACATCTTGCGATGACGCTGAAGCTACAGAGCCTGGGCAGGGTGATATGGAGGGTCTGCTGTTGCCCATGCAGCAGACCCCCCCTCTCTTCGCAGCTGAAGGGTCCAAGGGAAAGACGGAGTCAATACAGCTTGGCTTCAGGTGCGCCGCAGGAGTTGCCGGTGTTGACTACAACGTCAAACCGCCTTAGGGACTCCGGCTCCGGATTTTCTGTCAGGGTTTACTCCCTTAGCCTTTCCCCTGAAGAGGTATGCCGCAAGGCAGCGGAGGTTTTTTGGAGTCAGAGTTTTCCTTCTCTGATGTGCCCTGACTGGAAGATCGAACCAGCGACACTTAGCTCGCAGGCCGACTCTCAATCCACTGAGCTAAACCAGCCAGGGCCAAGTATATATGTAGGACCACCATATTAATTGTATTAAATTTTATCTTATAATGTTCATTTTATTTTTCCAGGCTCCAAGTACTTTCCAGATTCTTATTAAAAGGAATTTGTTAGTCCTTATCCTCCCCACCCCACCTCCAGCTGCACCTCACCTATCTTCATCATCATCACCTAAGGTATTTCTAAAATAATTAAATAAGAAAGACTGAAGGATGAGTCCCATCAGTGTTCAGGAAACTTCCCTCTTCCTTATATAAAGAGGTAGTGTACTTGGGTACTACCATTCAAACAGTCTTGAATTTAGTTCATTATACTCTCCTCGAATCATCCTTTCCCATCATTCCCCCCAAGCATAAAATTAAAACATCCAAATCTGAATGCAGTGCTTGAGGTTTCTCTTTATCTAACAATCTAGGAACTGTAATAAAGAAAATTAGTATAGCAGGACTTATTTCTAAGCACTCCCTTGGTAAGTGTTACAAACAATCCCACTACCACACACACACTGAAAAAGTAACACGTGCATTAGATGAAATTTGGAAATTTTAAACTGAAATATTAAACTGAAAACTCAAGAAACAATTTTAGAAAGCATTTACAGCACGATGAAAATGGAATCCAAAAGACATGGTTTCTATGAAGAAGTTATCTGAAGAAGGGAACAGGCAAACACATAAAAGTGAATAAAATGAGATGCAGGCTGATCGGAAAAGGGAGCTAGCAGGCTGAGAAAGTAAAATATAGCAAGGAGATTAAAACTGCAGTTGCAAAATTAAAATGTGCACCAAAGTCTGCAGAGTTGGGTAACACTACTCAAATTAGAAAACCCAATTAAATAAAGAATTGAGAACAAACCTCCCAGAATAGTGAGGCGATAAAAAAATAAAATGATTAAAAAAGGATCATTATTATAACGAGTGTGAAGTTCAAACCTATAAATGAGACGTAACCAGAACAAATGAAACAAATCGTTATAAAAGTAAACTTTGAACTCAACAAAGACCTGAGCCTGCACATTGTAGAAGCTCATTGTATTACATATGAAAATCAGGAGATATCCACCCATTAATACAGCTTCAGAATTTGCTTTACAAGGGTGAAGCAAGCAAAAACGAAAGAAAAAGTAAAAAAGACATTACTGCTAAAGAAAATTAAATTACCCTGGTCTCCTGCAACACTGAATTTCAGAAGACAAGAGAGAGAAATTTATCTTATAGTAATGATGTTTGGAGCTTGGGGATCAGGTATGATCCTTTACACATGCTGGAGGTAGGCAGAAGATGGAGAATCTGATCTACAATTTGAAAAGAATAAATTAGGATTTGTGCATTTCACAATAATCATTATTCATATGTCAAGGCAGTCTGGAGTATCAGCAAATCAGAAACCACCACCCACACTGCGTGGAGGGTGGGAGGGGGCTGCGAAGAGCACCTCAAGACTTCTAGTGCAACAGTTCTCTAACATTTCAGTCTAAGGATCCCAGAGTTTTTTTTTTATTTATATGGGTTATATCTGTGGGTATTTATGAAATTAGGAATTAAAGTAGAAAATCTTTTAAATATTTATCAATTCAGTTAGAAATAAAAAATAATTACATGTTAACATAACTAAGCGTTTTAAAAATAATAACTGTATGTTCCTCCAGAAAGGTGGGAACGTGGCCCTGTATTATTTTTTTTTTCCCAAATCTTTTTAATGTTTGTTTTAATGGAAGAGTACTGGATTCTCATATCTGCTTCCACATTCAATTTGTTTTGGCTGACCTGTAGAAAGAAAATTTGGCTTCCCACAGGTATTTAGTTGAACAGGTAAAACATTTTTAGCAGTTTCCCAGTTATTTATGAATATTCTTCTTTGACACTACCCCAAAACTCAGTAGGTGGCAGTTCGTTAAAGGTTATTTGCAGTGAGGAACCTTAACTATCAATGAACTTCATACTCTGTTAACTAAAACCTATCAGTCTACTTGCACTTTGAATGGACCTTTCACCCATGCAAGATTTTGTGACGTTATGCACTGGTCATTTAGAAAACATTGGTTTATGGAGTTATGAACCTTCCAGATGTTGAAAAATTTCTTTAATACAATATCAAAACAATCACATTCATTGATATCATTTCTAATATCACCACAAAGGCCCGTATGTACCGGAAAGCTGTCAGGCTCAAAATGGCAGATATAAATGTTCCAAAATTGAATTTTGTCTTGAAAACTCGAAGTTTACCATTGGAAATATAAAGAATCAGTTGCTTTCCATGAACCAACAGGTCCACTAAATTCATTTTTAAGAAAATGTCAGCCAAACATTCAAGTCTGAATAACCGAACTTACTGTTTATCAAGTTGTTTTTCTTTTCAGATAAAAATTGTATTCCAAAAAAATGTAATAAAATACAAGGGCAGCCAGCTCACTGCAGCCACTGCAGACGTGCTTTATGAACACTTTCCGTTTCTTCAAACAGAATATTAAAGGAACGTACTGCATTATTGTAACAAAAGTGAATTTTCAGTAGCTTCATCAAGGGCATTCGGAAGTGAATCCGGCAGATTTTTTAACCGCACACAAGTGGGGGTTAAGTTCACGACGACTAGCAGTTGTGCTGTTGGGTGTCCCTGCTTTGTTTCACAAAGGTTTGCCTCGCTTTTGCTTTTGTACCATCAGTAGGAGTGCCATCACAGTGAAAAGAACAAATAAAAGTCTTAATATAGTATAGAAATAGTTTGGAAATCATGAATGAATAATAGATCCATTCAAAGTGTACTTGGACTGGTAGATTTTAATGTAACAGAGTATGAAGTTCACTGACGTCTTGAAAAGGTCTCCAGGGCCCCAAGAGATCTACAGTCCTTTGAGAACGGTGGCTCTAGTGAAGCAAAAGCTATGAAGTCAAAATCAGGACACAGAATGAGGAGGTTGGGCATAAAAGAATTAATGATGAAAAGTAAAGCGAGCCTTTACTTAAGCAAATATGGTTTAAAAATGTAGATGTCAAAAATAAGTCTTGAGGGAGGAGATAACACAATTTAACAAGCATATGTAATCATGCAGTTATATAAAACAAAAAGCAGTGGGGAGCATTTGAGATCTTGCTCCCAGCATATGTTGTCAGTTTGGTTCAAATAAACTTTTATAAAAATTCTCTTAAAAATAAAAAGTAGGTGAGGACATAAAAACCGTATTAGATTCTGTCAGACATTGGGTCTTATTAAGTGACAAATTTATGCAAAATACTGAATGCTGAAGGCTTTTACATGAATGATGACATATCCTCTATGAAATACTACGTAGGATCAGTTAAAATAAAAATAAAAATAGCTTATACTCCTTGACTGCTTATCATGTGCCAGGCACTGTTGTAAGTACTTTCCAGATGTCAATTTATTAATTATCACAAAAGCTTTAGGAGGCTAATGCTACTATTACTGTACAAGGAAACAGAGGCACAGAGAAGGTAACTTGCCCCAAATTTTAACTTAGAAGAAGCATATGCATATATATATATATAAAATCATAAAATTTCAAAGAATGTATAGAACAAATTTGTTAGCAGTCATTTTTAGACAACAGGATTATGAGAATACTTTGCCTTTCTGAATTTCAATAATATATATATTTTTAAATGAGCATGCATTGCTTTTATAATCAGTTAAAGCAACTCAGATATTTTTGTACTGAAAAACTAAAACCAAAGGCTATTGCTTATTTGTTAACTTAGCAAAACTTAAACTCAAACATTTTTTCCTGATGAAATTTAAGGTCTAGTAGACCTAAAAAAGATCAATACCTCCAAGTGATGCGGGAAAAAACCCAAGAAAATAAATCCCTAAAGCTAAAAAAAAAAAAAAAAAAAGGCGGGGGGGGGTTTGGGGATAAAATGAAACTTTAGACAAAATAAATTCAAGGTATAAAAGCAGAAAATTTTAAATGATCATTTATGACAATAATGTGAACTATGTATGAAATTTCAAGATAAAGAACCTTAGATTTTGTGAACAACAAAACACAGCAACTATCCAACCAGAAGCTGCTATTCAACACCTAAAACTAAGTGAAACAAGGAAATGTGAAAAAGATAAAAGAATGGGCAAAAATATATCAGGCACATAGAGCTAAACAAAACTAATAACGTAATATTAATATATGACAAAGTAGAATTGAAAGCAAAAAAAGTAAATGGAGAAAAATGTCCATTTTACATTTTACGAATGTGTTAGTTATGAATCTGTATCTGAAGAATAGCCAAAAAAAGAAAAAAGAAAAAAAGAGAAAGAAAAAAGACAGTGTAGTAAGGGACTATCATTATAATTTCCATTTGAGGATACTGCAGGCTTGATTAATGAGACTAGATTAATATATATCAAACTTTGGACTCCATGGAAACTACGCCTTCTACTTCCACTGAATATTAACAAAACTTCATAACTGATCAAAGAAAATCTCAATACATTCGAAAGTTTAAAACCTTATGTAACCCATTCTCTAAACCTAATGCAATAAAACTGAAAATACCAAAAGCTTTAGCACAAGCACAACACAGAACAGAAAACCCAAAGGAATAAGTAACAAAAATAACAACAAACAAAAACACACAATACACAGCACATACACAACCAAACCAATACTAAATGTCCTAAATTACTGATGGGAGCAAAGAGAAACTCGATATTAGACTTTGAAAATAAAGATAAAAATATTATATTAAAGGTAAGAATATTACTTACAGATAGTCAACACTAAAAAACCATGTAAGCTTTTTATAGTTAAAATTAATACGAAATTACGTGACTTTTTAAAGTCTACCATAGTTCTTTTACTTTACATTAGATTTTGAATACATTTATAATTTTGCCTACATCTTGCAATGATAAAAAAAATTTCAGTATACTAATTCTGATAACTTTTCATAGTGATGATTTTTACAAATTTAAAAGTCCTTCAAAAACTTCAGTATAGAAACACCATCTAATTTACCTTCCTTCCAAAGAACACTAACCTCAGAATCTGAATTCAAATTCAAAGATCTATTTTTCTAGTTTTATAAAAACCAGTATAAAAAGTGCATTTAACAGTTTTTAATGCTTGAGGAAAAAACCCAATATTCATAATATAAAAGTATATATATGTACACACACATATATACATACATATTTACTCCATTACTCTTTCCAATAGAATAATTATTCCCAAACCTAATAGTATTCAAAATATATCCCTACAAAAATGAATATTAGAATGAAAACAAAAGAAAAACAACATACAGTACTTTCATGACTAACTGCAGAAAATTTCCAAGCTTCTTTTTAAAAATTAGTCTTAATATTTTGGGTCAAAGTCTAGAAGCTAAACTAATTGCTGAATTCATCTTTCATCTTAAACAGAACTGGCAAACTGTTATCTAGCTTTGGTGGTATTGCATAATAATCTGATTGCTTCCTCTTGAATAACAAATTAGGAAGAAAATAATCAGCAACATTCTGTGTCAAGGGCAGAGAGGTCTTATAATGATTTAAGTTAAATTTTGAAGCTTGATATGATGAACCACATTTGTAAGTGACTAACTCAGAGGCCTGGCATCTTTTTTATTTGATTTCCTTGTCGTTTGTACTACACAAGTAGTTAACAGCACCTAAGAACACAAACACCCTTAAGTACTGGGTGACGAGAGTAAAGCCTATGACGATGTTACACCTCCCCCACTGAGACCTCTTTTCTGCCAGTTTGCTAATGCCAAGATAAAGGTGAACTGGTTCACTTAGTCTCTGTCTCAACTAACACCCTTTTTTTCCTGTTCAGACTTTGGACAATCTTCTTTGCCTACCAAAGACTTTCATGTCGAACTGATATTGCTTAATCTGATCTTGATTTGCCTTCTGGATAGAGAATAAATGCAAGCTCTTTCTATTATTATTCTCATATACACAGCTCTAGATCTTAATTCTTCACTAACCAATCATTTATTTGGTCAGTCATTCACTCAACAAACATTTATGAGCTCCCACTATGAGCTAGACATTACTCAAGTGGTAGAAATACAGAAGAGAACAAAAAGGACAGAGTTCATCTGGTCAAGCAACAGCTGCAACACACTCAGTGTGAGCTGGACTATGATTACTGAGGTTCCAAAAGTTTCTTTTGACAATAGGTTTGTGCTAAGTCATGCAAACAAAAATTCAAACTCCATTCCTCCTCTACCTGTTCAATCTTTCTTTTTTTAAAAAATTTTCACCCGAGTACATTTTTTCATTGCTGAGAGAGAGGAAGGGAGAGAAACATGGATGTGAGAGAGGAGCACCAACCAGCTGCCTCCCATACGTGCCCCAACCATGGATGGAACCCACAATCTAGGCGTGTGTCCTGACCGGAAATCAAAATGCAACCTTTTGGTCATGGGACAATGTTCCAACCAACTAAGCCAAACTGGCCAGGGCTCTACCTGCTCAATCTTTTAAAAAGTACTCATGTTCATGCAAAAAAAAAAAAGAAAAAAGAAAAAGAAAAAGAGAGAGAAGAGAACAAACTAGACCGTCTTCCTACACATATACAAGAATAAACTCAAAATGGATTAGATCCTTAAATGTAATACTCAAAACCATAACACTCCTAGAAGAAAACATAGGTAGTAAAATCTCGGACATTCTCTTAGCAATATTTTTTCTGATCTATTTCTGTGGGCAAGGAAAACAAAAGAAAAAACAAATGAGACTATAGTAAACTAAAAAAATTTGCACAGCAAAGGAAACCATCAACAAAGCAAGAAAACAACCTACTGAATGGGAGAAGATGTTCGCCAATAATACATCTGATAAGGGGTTAATATCCAAAATTTATAAAGAACTCATATAGTTCAACACCAAAAAAAAAAAAAAAAAAAAATCCAGTTAAAAATGGGCAGAGAACCTGAATAGACGTTTCTCCAAAGAGGACATCCAGATGGCCAATAGACATATGAAAAGATGTGCTCAATGTCACTAATCTTCAGAGATGCAAATGAAAACTATCACACCGGTCAGAATGGCTATCATCAATAAATGAACACACAAGTGTTGGTGAGGATGTGGAGAAAAGAGAACCCTGTTACGTTATTGGTGGGAATGCAAATTGGTGCCACTATTATGGCAGACAATATGGAGGGTTCTCAAAAAATTAAATACATAACTGCCTTATGACCCAGCAATTTCACTTCTGGGTATATATCTGAAGTAACACAAAACACTAATCTGAAAGAATATATGCATCCGTACGTTCAGTGCAGTGTTATTTACAGTAGCCAAGATATGGAAGCAACTCATATGCCCATCAATAGATGAGTGGATAAAAAAGTTGTGGTACATTTACACAATGGAATATATCACTCAGCCATAAAAAAATGAAATCTTACCACATGGAACAGCATAGATGGACCTAAGGAGCACTATGCTAAGTGAAATAAGTCAGTCAGAGAAAGACAAGCAGCATATGGTTTCACTTATGTGGAATCTAAACAAAGTAAACAAACAAAATTGAAGCGGACTCAGAGACACAGAGAATAGACTGATGGTTGCCAGAGGGGAGTGGGTTTGGGAGACTGGGTGAAAAAGGGGAAGGAATTAAGAACAAACTGGTAGTCACAAAATAGTCACAGGGAAGTAAAGCACAGCACAGGAAATACAGTCAATGATATTGTAGTAACTATGTATGGTGCCAGGGGGGTACTGGAAATATGGGGGAGGGTAGAAAACCCTTTGTCAAGTATATGATTATCCAACCACTTTGCTGTACATCTGAAACTAAAACAAAGTAATACTGAATGTAAACTGTAAATAAAAAATAAATTTTTTAAAGAAGTACTCTGTTCATGTAATGAAATACGATTGGTTTTGGGAATCTAACAGATCCTTAGTTAACCTGGGCAAGTTACCTGAATTTCATCATATCTTATTTACACCACCTGCAAAAACAATCTTTCATGATGTCTTTTTTAAAATCAACTTTTTATGACACATGAGAAAATGTAGACAAAATACTCAGCAAATAATATTAAATGTTGACCATTAGAGCATCATTATTATTATGCTTATTTTGTAACACAGGGCAAGCATTAGGTCTTTGGTTTCCTTTATCTGTATTATAATGATATTATTATTCTAACTACTTATATGGTTCAGACAATAAATTCTCTTCTAGTGGGCTGCTATTTACTATCATTGCAAGTAGAGCTTCCAGAAATTTAAGATAAACAAGGGACAACAGGTTCGGTACACACTGGTGAAGAAAAACAGTTATTTTAAGGGGCTCTGTGATAAGAAGCATCAGGAGCTCTAACATCTACAATACAAATACAGAATACTTCAGGAAGAGTCTAGTGTACTTAGTATTTCTATCTTTCTAGATGTCTTACTCTTCCTTTCACCAGATTTTCCCCAGCTTTTTTTAACCTTCAAATAGTTTTTCTAAAACTATTCTCCTAAATAGCCTTAATGTGGAATAAAAACATATCTACAAATATGAGGTATATTTTTAATAGTTTCAGATTTCCTGCCCTTAATGACAAAATCTTTTATATGTATCTCAAAAGTGTAGTTTAGTGGGGATACTTCCTATATTCAGTGCTTCTCACAGGACTCTGTTACACAATATTGGTTTCTCTGAATAATAAACATTCAGATGGGATAGCATTCTTTATACTATTTCTAAATGAAATGGTCATCTGATTTCTGCAGAGAACTTTTTTAAAGCCATTCTTCAGGAGAAAAGAAACAATTCTCTTCCTTTGATCTACAAGATATGTACACGTTGCTGCAACTGAATTCTAAGGCATAAGTACATACTGTACTGTCACAAGAAACCAGTGTCCTCAAAAGCTACTCAACAAACAGTAGACTAAATTAGCATATGTGTGACCATTTTGTAGCACAGCAAGTAAATTAATACTGGACAAGACTGATAGAAGAATGCAGCAAAACCATTACACTTAACAAATTTTATATAGTTGACTCTGTGTCCCCAATAATTCAGTTATAGCTCAGCGCAGCGATAGATTCTAATGGATAATCTATGATTGAGGGGCAAAGCAAGCAAGGGTGACAACACTTTAATACGTCATCTGGAACTTGACAATGCAGATGAGAACAGATGGATGGCATGAAGAAAGGTGGAAGATCTGAGAAGTATAAAATCAACTTGCTTACTCTACATATTTTCTACAAAGTTAACATGAAAGGTCTGTCACAGCAAATGCATCAAACTCTCAGTATCGTAAATATGTATTTCCAAGAAATGAATAATAATACCCGTAACAATCACTTATTTAATGAGTACCTATTGAATAAATATAAGATAATGCATGCTCATGAAACACTTTATATGTGTTCTGAAGAAAAGTTTCTTATTACTAGTTAAAATCCATCCTAGGCTGATCCTAAACAAAATGATCACCTAAAACAAATCAGACATGTTCCCAATTGAGTTATTTTCATTGACAAAATTACAAGACACATGTGAATGGTAGTGATGGCTGAGACTCAGGCAAAAAGTGAAAAGGGTTAAAATTAAAAAACAAAAAATAGAAAAGCATACATATTAAGAAGGAAAACTCCAAAATAAAGTCCTTTGCTTTTAACACAGTAATACAAATAACTATGTATTTCTATCTCTGGGATTCCGAGGACCACTCAATGTTCTATAAAACACACAAATTATAGGTTCATTTTCTTTTATTTACTTAACAATATCACACAGAACTAATAGAAATCAAAGAAATAAAATGTGAGCTACAAAAATTTTAAGGGCAAAGTAATGTATAACTTTTTAAGTATTTTTTTAAAATATATTTTCTATTGTTTCTTTATTATTATTTTTTAGATTGTTTTTATTTATTTTCAGAGCAAAGGGAAGGGAGGGAGAAAGAGAAAGAGAGGGAAACATCACTGTGTGGCTGCCTCTCATGCATCCCCCAACTGGGGACCTGGCCCACAACCCAGGCATGTGCCCTCACTGGGAATCGAACCAGTGACACTTGGCTCACAGGCCGACGCTCAAGCTACTGAGCCACAGCAGCCAGGGCCCTAACTTTTAAAGTATTTTTAAGCAATAAAAATTGTCAAGCATCTCCTTTTCTTACTGACAAAAAATTTTAAATGTAAGTTCACATTCCAAATCTTATGGTATATTTCCCCATCTACGTACACATCTACATAGAACTTTTAATCTAAGCTCTTTTCTCCCCAAAATGACTACTTCAGTGATTTAAATTTATTTTATATAATTAATTTACTTATTAAATGCACACTTTATGTTTCTTCTTTGGAAAGTTTAAAAGCAATCACAGATATTTTCTAACTGAAAATAGTAAAGCTTTAAAAGATATTTTGACTGGTGGCATGAAGTTAAAATTATAACTTAACAAAGTATATTTATCGAAAGAAAAACTACCAAAATTAAGAAAATCCATTCAAAACGTTGTAACAATATTTCAATTTGGACAAAAGATTAATAGGATCAAAAGTTGCTTCATTTGCAAGAAAATAATTTGAGGCTCCACAGTTGGAATTTAAATCTTATGTAGCCTGGGAAATCTCTCATGTCCTTATCCAATGGTTTACATTCCCAAAGGCTGTAACTGTAAATAAACCCACGAGACAGTAGAGAGGGAAAAAGGAAGGGGGGTGGGGGCAGATGCAAAAGAGGAAAGAGGGAAAGAATAATTCAGTCCCTAAGGTTTCAGATGTAGTCTCTGCAGGAAGCTAGCTAGTGGGAAGGGGGATATATACAGGGTGGGGCAAAAGTATGTTTACCTTTGTTCATATGGAAAACAGTGCAATAATTAATAATAGAAGAATAAACTGTTTCATGTACTCACAACTATAAACCCACTTTTGCCCCACCTACTATTTTAAGATTCTTCTTGTTGCCATCCTCCATGAATGGCAGCTTGAATATATTTCTTCACTTCTTTATTCCTAACACAACTGCTTGTTTCATGCTCTTCCAGTACTATCACAGAAAATAATCTAAAGGTACGTCCATTTTACTCCTTGAAATGATTTTGTCCAAAAGTATGCAGATTAAAAAAAAATCTCTGTAGTTAATAATTTTAGCTAGGATGTTGTCTTGCTCTTCATCTGTGTTTATTAATTTTTGACCGGAAGTGTAAAGATCCTCTTTTTCCAATCTTGGCTCTTCTCAGTTCAGAAAACTTCTATTTCTATTTATCAGTTCAAACTTATATGTTCTTCCCTATCTTGTTCAATCTCAATGCTTTATCTACTATACTACTTAATTTTCGTTTAGCTGTAGGATCTCAGGTAAGTTATGTAATTTCTATTTTCCTAACTATAAAATGGAAAGAAATCCTATCCGGGTAGTTGTGAGGACCGAGTTATATCCATATCTATAGGTATATTAATTTACTAGGTAGGACTGTATCTGACATGAGTAAGTACTCTTTACAGAAAGCATTCAGTTCCCATTATATTCCATTTTGATTTTGATTGATTTGGTATTGACTCACCTACTAAAATTTCTACCTGAATTTGATTTGGTGTTGGTTCTTCTCTATACTGCAACCAAATATGACGTTTTCTTTTTCTTGGCTCTTACAAGTAGTGTCTTCCTTTTATGCAGTTGTATGTTTTCTTAACACAGCTGGATAGTTGCTTCTAAGTTTTATTCATGTCCTCCATTAAAACAGGGAAACTATTCAGAACCCATACAAATATCTTATTTGTTGTTTGTTCTGAAGAAAACTTATTCTCCGAGGAATTATTCATTATTGTATTTCCACAGCTGCAGAATACAGGGTCAGGCACTGTAGGTGCTCAAATGATATTTGCTGAATGAATTATGAATGAACCAGTGAAAACTGTGCTAACTGCCTTCTCTTTCACTTCTGGAGTTGGACATTAAGCCAGGTTACAGGACTGACACTGGGGCTGGGGAAAAAAAATTCTGGAACATTTTTGGTGAAGGATGACCTCCAATAGCTGGAAAGATTTTGTAGAAGTCCCTTTCAGTGCAAGGATCTAAATTAGTTCCTTTTTGCATATTTACAAGGAACAATTCCTGATTTTCAAAATAATCTAGGTCTCTTGCCTAAGGTTCAAATATACTGTAGAGATTCTATGCTTTTTCTTTAACAGATCTTCATTCAACCTCTCTCTTTCCCCATCCACACATGGCTTTCTATGCCTAGCTTTTCCTTACAGTTCAGTATCTTTTAACAATAAAGATTTTTGAACCATTATTTTGGAAATGCTGATCCCCAAAATAAGTTTTATATTTGATCATATAAATTATTTTTGATTTCAAGAAGTTGAGGGGAAAAGAAATTAGACAACCTGGTTTTTGCAACTTCAATGTCATGCAGAAGTGGGTAAACAAGAACCCACTGGCTAAATCGAGCCTACTCCCTGTTTTTGTAAATAAAGTGTTACTAGAAAATAGACATGCTAATTTGTTTGCATATCATCTATGGCTGCTTCTGCACAACAGCAGACATGGCTCACAAACCATACAGTCTCTCTCACAACTATGCATTTCTTAGGAAAGGGTCTACGCAAAACACAAATGGCAAATATTTACAGTTAGAATGTATGAGGCAGTGCTTTGTAAATTTTACATCCACTACTTCTTTTAAAAATTAGATAGGACATATGAATTGGGTACTATTACAACCCCTATTTGCAGAAGAGAAAGCTGAGGTTTGATGAAATTAAATTACTTATCAAGGCTATTAAGTGGTAAGGTTGGTAGTCAAACCCAAAGTATACTGGAATGTAAAGTGAAAGTATAATTACTCTCCCACAGATGGCTTTAAAAAAATAATAATGGTGTTTTCTAAGGACTTAGTTTGCAGCTAGAAAGCTTTCAATTTTATTGGTGTGACGGTCCACATGTTTTTGTATTGTTATAAGTAATATGGTGGTAGGAATAGTGTTAATATTTATTTGTTAATAAAAAAGAACTGATGATTCATATTCTTCACAAGGGAACCAGCATAGAAACTATCTTTCTTTTACTGAGATGGTATGGTTTTAAAAATTCTGAACTGATAGTCTAAAATTAGCTTTTGCCTTTTGGCTCAGAGGCGGCTTAGGTGCAACTTTCTTTGGTTATCCCGAATCCGGGTTCACCTGATACCAGCTGATTCCACCATGCCACCAAAGTTCGACCCCATCAAGATGGGGAGGTCGGCGCCACACCTGCCCTGGCCCCCAAGATCAACCCCCTGGGTCTGTCTCCAAAAAAGGTTGGTGGTGATATCGCCAAAGCAACTGCTGACCAGAAGGGTCTGAGGATTACAGTGAACCTGACCATTCAGAACAGACAGGCCCAGACTGAGGCAGTGTCTTCTGCCTCAGCCCTATCATCAATGCCCTCAAAGAACTGCCAAGAGAAAGAAGCAAGCAAAAACAAAACATTAAGCACAGTAGAAATATCACTTTTGATGAGCCTGCCTACACTGCTTGACAGATGCAGCACTGCTGTTTAGCTATAGAACTCTCTAGAACCCTTAAAGAGATCTTGGCCACTGCCCTGTCTGTGGGCTGCAATGCCGACGGTCGTCACACGCATGACATCACAGATGCCATCAGCAGTGGTGCAGTGGCATGCCCAGCTAGTTAACAACTACAGAGGAAAATATTTCAATTAAAGACCATTTGACAACCAAAAAGAAAAAAAAAGAAAAAAGAAATTCTAAAATGGCCATGAGAAATTACAAGTGGAAACTGGTGTTAATATTTATACTATTGTCAAAACTGTATTCCACAACTATTTTAGCAGTGTGGAAAAGTTCAGGGTCAGTGAGTTTAAAACAATAAAGAATTTGAAAAGTTAGAGCTATTTTCAAAAGAAGAAATGACACATCATTTATATTAAGAACACCTATTACAAATAGGTATATGGTAAAAACAATCTGAAAACAACAAAAGAAGGGTTAATTCTGAGAACTAACAATTCAGCCCAAATTTAACTAAACTATGTGGCAGGTAAGAGATAATGTGATAAATATTGGGAATATGAAGATAATTTCTATCTTCAATAAGCTTACAGCACAACAGGGGAGATAGGTAAAAATTAATATGGGGTTCTTAAGTACAAGAACAGAAACCAATACATTCTGATAAACAGAAATGTAATGGCATTAAGTAAGTAGATGTTACAAGTAGCTCTTGCAATTGCTGGGAAGGCTGAAGAATCAGGCTCAGTAAACGGGCAGGAACCAAGGATGTTTAAAAGTAAGAAAGAAGATGAAAACTTGTCCCAAGAACCACCTGGGCACAGAAGAGATGCTACAATGGGCACACTGCTGCTTCTGTTTTGAGGAAGATGTTTTACTGCTGCCACTACATCCTTTACTATACTTAAGTCTTTGTATCAGCTCCAGATAAAAGCACCCAATTAGCAATGTTTGGGTTACAAGCCCATTTCCTAAGTGTGGGCAGAAGAAAACAGTTTATTTGTCCTTTTTTTGGCTTTTGTGGTGGGAGGAGCCAGGCCTTGCATTTCACGGAGATCCACACAACATACCAGGAACTCCTCAAACACAGGAAGGAATTTGAAATGCTGGGAAACCCACCCTCCAAAAGACAAATGCCCCATCACAAATACCATCTTCAACCAAGATCTGCAGAAAAATGTGGGGGGAGAAATTCTTTTAAGTAAGTGAATTTCCAGTGTTCTCCTGAAATTAATTACGTGAACCTGTTAAGAAAGGGCTGCTTTGTTCACTGGGACTGGGGAAGGGAGTCATAGCTGTTGCATTTTCTACTCCGTAACCGAATTAATTTCACCTTTAAAGTTACTAGAAATTACCTACACAGTAGAATCATGGGCTAATTTTTATCCTTTTCAATACTTTTCCACCTTAAAAATAGCTATGAATTTTACATTTTAAGGAAAGATAACACCTGTGTAAGGAAAATGGGCAATGGGACACTAGTTTCACTTATTTCTTCTATTCAGTGCAGCTTAATCTTTTAAATAATAAGCACATATTATTTTTATAATTTAACTCAGCTTTATTAACACCTTTCACTGTCTGTACTAGTGTAAGGATAATGTTTAAAATCTCAAAGCAAAACCCTATATACAGCCTATGGATACCTGAGTGAACATTTGCCTTCCAATATAAAAAAACTCCTTTATTTTACATTAAAAGAAAGAGTACAAGTAATAGAAAGAAAGGTATCTATATTAACCTTTCTGTATTTATTGCAGGCACCTATATCTGATACAAGCTGATATATTCTCTTTCTGCCTGGGTCACCAGCTCTGCTGTAGAAAGTAGAAACTTTTTATAATATGGAAACTGATAATTTCAAAAAGAAGGAAAAGGAAATTGCATAAAACTAATAATTGCAAGACAGACTGAATTAGGACCCCTTTTAAAAGGCTTGTTATTAGGAAGTGAAAAGTGACCCCAATAAGGCCTCGCAATTTCTGAAGATCAGAGCTGATACTTTTCTCAGGTTCAGGAGATCCTATCCTCTCACAGGGCACACCATTGTGGCTTTTCAAACCTATCAGCGTGTCAAAGGCAGATGTAATTAGAATGGGGGCTGGAGAGGGAAAGGAAACCACAGAGAAAGGGAAGTTAGAGACCTGGTGTATAGTATTTCACAGCAAGTGAAACAGAAGCACATAGTAAACAAAAGAGGACATATACCAGACCCACTGGAGCTTATATGGGACTACTTGTCAATACAACTCATAAGCATTCACCTCCAAGAGAGCTGGATCCTCAAAATCTACCACAAAACTCACCTCTATACTTAGTCTCAATGAATAAATACCATTCTGATGTGATTATTTTTAAGCCTTATAGACTCAATTAGATAGCAGCCCCTGAGTAACTAGCCTTATTGAGAAATGAAGGTCAGTGGTTTGAAGTATAAGAGCAAGAAGCTTTGAAGTAAGAGAGGCTGAGTTAAAATCGGCTTCACTACTCAAAGAGATTTATGACCTCAGGCAAGTTAATGTTTGTCTTGGTCTCTTCATCTCCAAAATCTCTAAAATGAGGTTATGCTTATGGGTTGATGTGGTCAGTGAGTGATATATTTGCACACAGCATCACAGTACTCAAAATACATAAAATTCTAAGAACATATTTTTTGAAAAAAGAGCTATTTAATTTAAACCAGTCTGAATAGTAATCACAGTGCAGTACTTCAGTTACTTTTGTTTCTTCCTAAAGCAAACAGATATAATTTGACTTTTTCTGTGCTGCACAGGATCACAATTACAAACCAATTATAACACAAAACTATGTGGGACTAAAAACACAAGTTTCCACAAGCTATCAAATAGTCTCTTGTGCAAAGATAGCCTCTTATAAGATTTAAAGTTTACAGAGCTGTTGTCTCTATGCTAATTATTTTCAAATTGTTACATTAAAAATGTTTAATTGTAGCCACCTTTCTACTTTTTATTCACAGAGATAATTTGTGCCTGTCTCTTGCAAGCCCCTTTCTCACTTTCCTAATGTGCTGATTCTAATCTGTGAGCTAAGAAACCAGAAAACCATTTCAAGGCAGACTGATATGGTGAAAAATACATGGGGCTGTAAATTCAGGCAGTTTCTGGGTTTAAATCCCAGTGTGCTACTTACTTAGTGACCTTGTTAAGTTACTTAATTCCTCTAACTTCAATTTCCTCATCCTTAAAATGGGAATACTATTACCTATATTGAAATACTGTGGTAAAAAGCAAATGAAAATTTCAGGAAAAACCTTGTAGAGTGCTTTACAGTACCTGGCAATGTAAGTCATTCTGTCAATGGTGATTATCATTCTATAACTAATAAAGTATGCTGTCACTGAAGCTAAGTTATGATGAAAAAGGATTTCTTACTTGGAGCATATGCTTTTAATGTGTGAGATTCCTTGGCACTATACTGGAGATGCAAAGATGAAAAAGAATGTAGCATCTAGCCTCCAGAGGCTCAGAGCCTAATTAAACACAGCCATGTAAACAAAATCACAGCAATCTGCTAAGTAAAACACTAAAAGCAGCAGCACACCATTTAAAGTCAAAATGGTTTACTGGAAGAGGTGATGTCTGAGCTAAGAGGATAAGCAGGAGCTCACCACACTGGGGGTTAGGACTGAGGTGAGCGGACTTGGCCAAGGAGGGTGACAGTCCACGTAAAGACAGACAAGAAAGGAACAGGGCAGGGCAGGGCAGGGGCTGGAGCGGGGCGCTGCCTGCAGAGAGGCCAGCTCAGAAAGGCAGGCAACGCTGATGAGAACGGCCGAGGATGCCGAACCAAGGAGGAGCTGGCCATTTAAAAATAATGGGGAGTCACAAAAGTATTTTAAGAAAGTGAAGAAGGTTGGCTGAAAAGGATAGCACACTCAGATTCACATCACGGACAGATCCTTCCAGCTAAAATGTGCAAGGTGACCAGGAAGGAGGGGAAAACTGTAGTCGAGGAAAATACATTCCAGGCAGGAAAAGAGGCAACAACTAATCTAAAGTAGTAGCAAAAGAGTGGAGAGTAAGGAGTTAATGAGAGAGACTAAGAAGGTAGTCTCGATAATACTCAAGAAATTTGGGAAAATTCCCCAGTTTCTAGTTTGGACAAATGGCTGGGTCATGATGCCATTAGTCAAAATGGATACAACAGGAATGATTTCTGAAAAGAAAAAGGGTGCTCAATTTGGAATTTATCTGAACAGAGCTATCCATTCTGGAACTCAGGTGAGGGCTGAATTAACTCCAATGGGAGAAATTCACATAAAGGCAGAAACGGAAGATGAAGGCAAAAATAACGTCACCTAGAAGAAGCATACCGACTGAAAATGGGGCCATGGATATCTACTATCGCTGCTCATGAATATCTTACTTTCTGGCTTTCACTTCTTTTTCAATTGGCGTGAGATGTTACTTATAATTTGCATACTAATTGAAAAGTATGAAAGCTTTTTCACACAGGTCTGCTGATACAGATGCTTAAGTTTCCCAAGCGTTTATTTCATCCCTCCTCTTTACTAGCATGCCAGGCCTAGCAAAGTGCCTGGGACCTGGAAGGTGCCCAATAAATTAACTAAATACCGTCTCAGGTCGGTCGAGAAGCCAGGTTTCAGATATTGTTTTAATGTTACAAATGAACATTTAATAGGGACTAATCTAAATTTTTCTTTATATGCTGTTTTTCTCCCCCATTTAGAACCATACAATTTTCAATGGTATAGGAATTCTGGACTGATTTTTCAGAGTTCAGAAATTCACCCCAAACCAACATCTTATGCCTATCTATACTTCAGATTTCTGTATAGAAGTCAGAAGCAGGTAGAAAAGTACAAATGTGAAAGATAAACAGAGAACCCTAAAAGCAGCAAGAGAGAAGCGGAGAGTTGCCTACAAAGGGGTGCCTATAAGACTATTAGCTAATTTCTCAAAAGAAACTTTACAGGCAATAAGGGACTGGCAAGAAGTATTCAATGTGATGAAAAGCAAGGACCTACAACCACGATTATTCTATCTAGCAAAGCTATCATTTAGAATGGAAGGGCAGATCAAGTGCTTCCCAGACAAGGTACATCTAAAGGAGTTCATCATCACCAAGCCATTACTACATGAAATGTTAAAGGGACTTAAGAAAAAGAAGTTAAAAACTATGAACACTAAAAGACAACAAACTCACAACTATCAACAACTGAATCTAAAAAATAATAACAAAATCCAACTAAGCAAACCAGAATAAGAACAGAATCATAGTTATGGGGATCATTTGGAGGGTTATCAGCTGGGAGGGGGAAGGGGGGAAATAGGGAAATGGTGCAGGGATTAGAAGCACAATTGGCTGGTACAAAATAGATTGGGGGGAAGTTAAGAATAGTACAGGAAAGGGTGAAGGCAAAGAACTTATATGTATGACCCATGGACATGAACTAAGGGGGGTGGGACTGCTGTAGGGAAGGGGGTACTTGGCAGAGGGGAGCAAAGGGAAAAAATGGAACTACTGTAGCAACATAATCAACAAAATATACTTTAAAAAAGAAGTACAATAATTGATTTTTAAAAAATATTAATTTTGAAAAGGGAGACTACTAAAGTGCTTCACTTATGTTAACAATGAAAGATCTTCACAGGAGGACAGAGGAGAGAGTGTTTTAAAGACTAACCCCATAGGAGGAAAACTTGACAAGACCAATTTTTAATATTCTTTCTTTGCACACACTCAGATAAAGGCACACTACATAAACTCAGACAATGGTAACGAGTGTTCTTAGATTTTAGATTGATTGGTGGATGAAAAAGGTGAGTCCAGGAATAAGCGGGGAGATGGCTGCTGAGCAGAAGAAACTGTTACATGAACTTGAGAGTGAGCAGGCACAGTAAGGGAGCACAGTCAGTAGAAACTGGAGTGCTAGTTGTTGGTTGTTTGGTGTTGTTATTTTTCAATAACAAAGCAAAACATATTTTAAGAGACTCAAGTTACTCAGTAAAACCTAAGAAAGGAGTCCTGGCCAGCATGGCTGTTGGTCGGAATGTTGTCCCATAGACCAGAAGGTCGCGGGTTGGAGTCCCAGTGAGGGCACAGGCCTAGGTTGTGGGTTTGGTCCCCATTCAGGGAGCAGGCGGGAGGCATCTAATCAATGTCCCCCCGCACCCCCTTTCCTTTCTCTCTGAAAGCAATGAAAAAAAATATCTCTAGTTGAGGACAGGAAAAAAAAACACCTAAGAAAGGAAAAAGCCCAATGACCTATTCATAGGATCACATTACAGTCCAACCTTTTTGGATCAAAAGTTCTTAATACTTCCTTTTACTTTTCTTTGAATGTCCATCCTCCCTTTTGTGCACACCTTCTTTGTTAAGAGCAGGCAGTTTGGTAGTAATAGGAAAAAGCCAAAATCAAGCTGCACATAATGACCTAATTTAAAACACTGACTTGGCACATGTTTTTTCATAAGTGTCTTTGTGCGACTGGCAATTCTTTATGAATAATGTATCTGCCTGGACGTGGACCTTGGGAATGTCCTACTAGAAATCTTGGTATCGCATGCTTTGCAGCTACATTGTAGCTTGGGAGAGACTGCATGGACCAGTTAAAGAGTCTATGTTCTGGAGTCAGCAGTTCAGTTCTGGCTTCCATTTTTTTTTTTTTTTTTTTTATCGCTGTAACTTTGGATTTTTTTTCTGATGAACCCTGCATCTCAGTAATCTTATCTGTAAAATGGGACTAATAAAAGGGCTTCACAAGGCACACAAGGATAATAAAAAGTAACGTGACAGGAAAACACTACATAAATTGTGTTATTTCTTGTAACTGTAAGCTCGCTACTTATCAACTTTTTGTGTTTCAAGGCTTCGCAATAACAGAAAAAACAAAAGCCACTCACTTCGGGAGTATTGCGGTGTCCTGCCCCACCACTGGACAGTGTAACATGGATTGACGTGTTCCAAGTGATCTCTTCCCTATAAGCTTACACTGAAACTTCCAATAAGTCAGGTTTCACTGCTACCAGCTGAGAAGGCAGGGAACAGTGTCCTAAAGAGCCACTGAAATGAACAGCTAAGCAGATAAGTTGCATGCAAAAGGGCTACATAGTGATGGTATTAAGGAGACTAAGAACCACCAGTAGATTGCCTTGCACAATCTTACAGATTTTAAGAAACCCTGCTTCTGCTTACTTGCTCCCTACCACGGGATCTCCGAAGCAAAAACACACCACCCCATTAGTGGTCACATCTCTGAAGAACTAAAACCTAACTGGGTTCTCACTCTCTTAGGTGAGCAAGAGGCCCTCCCTGGTTATGTTATAAAATTATACTTTTGTCTGGGAAGATTTCTTTGTAGATCATCATCATCCCAAAATTACATGTAAGCTCTCTCGTGATTACAAAAGGCACGATTTTTAGGATCCAAAGGCAGGGCACCTTGGATTTTCACCAATCGACCACAATGTGGATTCAGCTTTAGCTTGTGAGCTGAACTTTGAGGTTAGCTGTCTTCATCATGGTTTTTTTTACCCTCAAATATACTGCAACTAAACTTGCGTTGCTATTTATTACACCTGTAAGCATTTCCGAGGGACTCAAGGGGAAAGGCGGGAGCAAGGAAAGTTAACACGCTTGTTTCCAAACTACTCAGGTTGTCTTAAAACACTCAGACGCTAACTGACAACCTTCCCCACGGAAGGCAAATAAGTATTTGTCGTGGAGGGGGAGAGGAAAAGGGCCACACCCAAAGTTAAGACTCAAGTGATACCAAGTTTCATAATTGCTATTTTCGGTGCTCTTCTTCACGGTCAGTGAATACGTTCAATTCACTAACGGGCCCACAGTTAAAACAAACAGAAAAAAAAAAAGTTCTGATTCTAATCACTCAGGACACTTCCTTCACCAACAAGCAGGCTCAAGATGGAGAATTACTTCATTCAAAGAAAGATTTCAGTAACTCTGGCTTAGACGGGGGCCCCACTCCAACGATCAGTACCCCAAAGTGAGGCCGCCAGAGCCGGCGGCCACTTCTCCCCTCCCCCAAGGGGTCAGGAAGGCACGGAGCGCCCGGCGGTAGCCGCACAGCAGGTACCTGACAGAGAGCCGAGTTATCTGGGCTCTCCTTCCAGTGTCCACTCTCCCCGACTCCCCTGTCTCCGGAGCCACCAACATCAAGTATGTCTTCTCCCCCACCCCCACCCGCGCCAGCCCAGCGCCCATCAGCTTCCTCAGCCGCCTCCCCATCCCACCGCCGCGCTTGCCCACTCCACTCGCAGCCCCTTACCTTGGCCACATAGTCCTTCACTTCATCCAAGTCTCCGTTTTTCAGGGCCCACATGAACTCCTTGTCGCACATCACTGCAGCGGGGCGGGCCGGCTGACCGGGCAGAAGACGAGGAGGTGGTGGCAGGAGCAAGCGGTTGCTGCCGGGCGAGAGGGAGACAGGGCCGCGCTGAGCCGGAGAGGAGAAGAAGAGAAGGCGGGGGAGGCTGCCAGGCGGGCAAGGCAGTTGGCCGCGGCGACCGTTGGGGCGGGAGAAAGTTCTTTTGCGGCCACCGGGCCCAGCAGAGGAGGTTCCGCCTGGCCGAGAAGAAGCTCGAGCGCTTACACTTCCGGTTCACTCCCAGCTAGGACCCTCCCCCAACTTCCTCTTCCTCTTCCTCCGGGAGTTTGCGACCCCGCCCCGAGGGCCCTTGGTGGAGCTACTGTGTGCGCAGGCGCAGTGGCAAGGCGGGCTAGGCAAGCGGGCTGAGCCTGGAGCGGGAGGAGTGGGCGGGGCCGGAGGCCAGTGAAGGGGGTCACAGGCCAAGGAGCACAGACCGCAAGTGAAGGGAAGCTTAACACAGAATTTCAGATGGGATCAGGACGTTTCTGTGCACCATAAATGGGAAAAACTTAAAAACAAAAGCAAAAGCCAGGATGCTCTAGAAGGGCATCGTGCTCACCTAAAAGTGTCCAGTAGAACTGTTTGACTTGAATTTCCTCTTGTCTTTTATTACCCTCCCTCCCTCCTTCTCTTTCTTTTATGGGCTGCCAAGCATCCTTTGGGCTCCCAGACTGCTAGGATAGAGTTAAAAAAAATAAAGGTCAAATAAAAGTTTCTGCGCTGAAGGAACTCTTCAATACTTACGCCAGCAATGTGAATTTAGTGTCAGCACTGTGTATATTTCCGTGGAGGGAAAAGTTTTAGTGTGTATTAGTGAACAAATTTTATCAGCTCCCTGACAGCAGATGATGTCCAGGAGCAGAACTTCAGTTTGATGCCACAGGGCACAGCAAACCTGTCCTGTACAACTGCATTTTTTAAATCTTGTGTTCATTTGTTTTTAAGGGTTTAAAGCTTCAAGACTGGTCTAGTGAAGCCAGTTTACATAGAATTTGTCTCAAAAACCCTGAGGTACAGCCACCAGGTGAACAGTGCTTCAACATTAATGATCCAGACATGCACACATGAGCATAGAGATCATGTAAAAGCTGTTATTGGAACTACTATATATATATATATATAATATATATATAATATAACATATACATAATATACTATATATAGTTTATTATTTATGACCCATTCAATAAATAAACCAAACCACTTTACTATGCTTATTGCCATATAGTGTAAGGGTTCAGAACACAGACTCTGGAACCAGATTTCTTAGTTTTGAATAGGGGACACAACTCTTACTAATTTTGTGTCACCTTGGGCAAACTGACTTCAGAAGACTCATAAGGATGTTCAGTTTTTCTTGTAAAATGGGGATAACAATAGTGTCATTTGGGGGCTATCATTTAGAAATAGAAAATAGAGAGAGATCTGAAATAAAAAGAAAGACCTCCAAACATTTAACAGCAGCATGGTTGTTCTCTACATTTTCCTTTGTGACCATTAGACATACAACCATATACCTAACGATGATACACTTCTGGAAACAAATCTCAAGGAGGAATTGGTTAGGCAAATCTGGGAGTCTCCCTCTCATCTCTAACTCCCACTCCCAGCTGTGTGATCTTTGAGTTATATCACATTGACAGCTCTTGATTTATAGCTCCAGCCCAGGCTTCTCTTGGTGATCCATTCTTATGTTTTAACTTGTTACCCATTTCAATGTCTCAGACTTAACATACCCAAAATAGGATTAAGTCTTCTCTAGATTCTAAACCTGGTTGTCCCTTGGATTACCCTGTCTCTGTGAATGACTCCACCACCAATCACCCTCGCACCAAAACCAGAAACATGATGACAAAGTTTCTCTCCTTGACCAAACTCTAGATAGCCTCCTCTGAGCCTTCTTCTCAAGTAGGCCTCAACCTTGGTCTATAAAGACTGAACAAACACTAACATAATTCCTAATAGCTCAAGACCACATCCTTCAGATGCCCCCCCCCCCAAGTTCCTGCTTGAGAAAACTCAAAATTGCTTTATTTTTAAAATTAATTAGTTAATTAATTTTACCATTTGTTTCAGCCAACGCCTGAGGTCGGGGCCTCTGTCTCCCAGTCTCTGTAGGAGGGTAGAATCCTAACTCTGATCATTGCCAGCTAGCAGACATGGCTGGCCTAATTGCATTCACACTGACTAACCACTTACATTTTTTCATTTCCCTGACTTTACTGAGACCCTGCTCATCCTATTCCCTCATTTTTCCTTTAGAACACGCCATCACCTCTGTACCAATCAAAGTTGAATAACTACTGTTAGTAGTTATACTGTTGCAGGAACACAGATCTCTGGGTAGGGGCATTCTCATGCCCCTCCACCCAGGTGTCGTCCCATGACCCAGGAGATGATAAGCGAATCTTGTCTCCGCCTTCAGCTTTAGGCTGTTGAGGCCACTGAGTCATGGAATCCTGGGAACAGCGAGTTCTGTTGTGTACTCCATCTGCCTCATTATTAATAAAGTCTTAAAATGGAGCTGGCATTGAGGATTAGTGTGTCTGCCTTGCTTCCTTGATAGGTGCTAGCTAAACCGGGAGTTACCCTGGCTGTATTTTACATATTAATGACACTTTGTAAGAACTCTTTCACTTGTAAAATTCTCCTGTTGTTGGCTGGAATGTCACACACTGTTCTAGTAACTTTTGAAATCCTAATAAAAGGAGGATGAGACTTCCCGCTCTTCGCTATTGGTCAGAGCGAGCCACAGTCCTCCGTTCGTTACTGGCCAATAATCCTGCTTGCCGGATTTATTTCAGCGTCCGAGATCATAATTAACACTACAATTACTGATATAAAAAACAAACAAACAAACACAAAATTAGTGTCCACCTTTATCTTCGACAATGGGAGTCATAAATAACTCCTACCGTTCCCTCTTACTCAATCCACCAGTAAGTCCTTCAGAATATGTCATTCCCTTCTTGTTATCTTCACTACTGTCTACCCCACCCCAGATGGTCTTATCATCTGTCTGCACTGCTATAACAGCCTCCTAGCGGGCCTTTCGATTCTCACTCTTACCCTTTTCCAAGTTATTCTCCACGCAGCCAGAATTAATTTTTTAAAACATAAACCAAACATGTATTTCTCATTCTAAGACCTTTCAATGGCTTTATTTAGGATAAAATCCTGATTAGCTGTTATGGCTCTCCAGGCCCTCTATGATCTGACATTGATAGTCTCTCCTTCGTCATAACATGCCCCTCCCACCTCCGTTGTTTCTTTGGTTCCCATGGATCTCATCTTCTGTCATCGTCAGGAAAAACCAAGTTTATTCCACCCGAGGGCCATGATGCTTATTGTTTCCTGTCTGAAATGTTCTTTTAATTCTTGCTCATGCCTTCTGACCTTTAAGGTTTCAATTCGAATGTTACCACCCACTTTAAGTAGGTCCCTCAATGACTTCTACCATACAGCCCAGTTTTATTTCCCCATTCACCTCACTTATCACAAATATTTTCATTATTTTTTGTTTACCTATTTTGTTCGGTATTCGTGGTATTGCAGAAGTATTTCCTGTTGTTTGCCATCCTGGGCACTACAGAGAATTGCTCTTCCTGGCTTCCTTGTGATTGAGTAATGTCACGTAACTAATTTGAGGCTATTAGTTACGAGCAGAAGTAATATGAGTCACATTAGTTATGAGCAGAATATGAGTCAATGCAAGACCTTCCAGAGCTCTTTAATCCCTCTGCTACAGCAACCAGCAACTTGAAAGACAGTGGCTACAGTTGGTTTGGGTTGCTGAGGGACTAGAATGAACAGAGGTACACTGCCATCTCTTAATGGATGTGTAGTAAAATAATAATTAAGTTTTTGTAGTTTCAAGCCACTGAGATTTTGGTGTTTATTACTGCAGCAACACTGAGCCAATCTTGACTGATAACAGAAATTTTTGTCAGGAGCGACCTATTACTAGAACAAAAACCTTAATTACGCTAAGAGAATTCACCCCTCCACTGATTCAAGAAATATTTATTGAGCACCTACTATGAGCCAGCATAGTGACAAATATCTGGCATATAATCTACAGCAAGATAGGCAGGATTCTGGTCCTCATTAAGCCTAATTTCTGATGCAAGAGGCAGACAATAAATAGGTATTCTGTTCAGGATAGGCTACTCTGGACAAAATATATTCAGCAATAACATATAACTCCCCAAGTCATAGTGGCTTAAAACAAAAAGGTTATTTCTTATTTTTTTTTTCTTTTTCTTTTTTTTATTTTGGTTTTTCAATTACAGTTGTCCCCTTTTCCCCTAATTTCTCTCCCCCACCCAACCCACCCCCTCTCCCGCAATCATATCCCTCCCCGTTGTCCATGTCCATGAGTCTTTTATACAGGTTCTTTGACTAATCCCTTCCCTTACTTATCCCCCTTCTCTCCCTCTCCCCTCCCCCCTATTGACTGCTATTCTGCTCTTTGTTCTATTTAGTTCCTTTGTTTGTGTTGTTCTTTAGTTTCCTGTATTAGGTGATATCATATGGTATTTTTCTTTCTTTGCCTGGCTTATTTCACTAAGCATAATTCTCTCTAGTTCCATCCATGTTGTCGCAAATGGCAGGAGTTCCTTCTTTCTTTCTGCTGCATAGTACTCCATTGTGTAAATGTACCACAGTTTTTTGATCCACTCATCTACAGATGGGCACTTAGGTTGTTTCCAGCACTTAGCTATTGTAAACAGTGCTGCAATGAACATAGGGGTGCATAAGTTCTTTTGAATTGGGGTTTCAAGATTCTTCGGGTATAATCCTAGTAGTGGAGTCATTGGTTCAAAAGGCAGTTCCATTTTTAATCTTTTGAGGTAATTCCATACTGTTCTCCATAGTGGCTGCACCAGTCTGCATTCCCACCAACAGTGCAGTAGGGTTCCCGTTTCTCCACATCCTCGCCAGCACTTGTTGCTTGTTGATTTGTTGATGATGGCCATTCTGACTGGTGTAAAATGGTATCTCATTGTGGTTTTTATTTGCATCTCCCTGATGGCTAATGATGTTGAGCATTTTTTCATGTGTCTATGGACCTTCTGTATGTCCTCTTCGGAGAAGTGTTTGTTCAGGTCCCTTGCCCATTTTTTAATTGGGTTGTTTGTTTTCTTGATGTTGAGTCGTATCAGCTCTTTATATATTTTGGAAATCAGTCCCCTGTCTGTGATGTCATTGGCAAATATGTTTTCCCATATGGTTGGTTTCCTTTTCATCTTGCTGATGTTTTCTTTTGCTGAGCAGAAACTCTTCAGTTTGATGTAATCCCATTTATTTATTTTTTTCCTTTATTTCTCTTGCTTTAGGAGATGTATCCGTGAAGAGATTGTTACGTGAAATATCTGATATTTTCTTGCCTATGTTTTCCTCTAGGACTTTTATGGTGTCACGGCTTACATTTAAGTCTTTGATCCATCTTGAGTTTATTCTTGTGTGTGGTGTAAGTTGGTGGTCTAGTTTCATTTTTTTGCAGGTCCCTATCCAGTTCTCCCAGCACCATTTGTTAAAGAGGCTCTTCTCACTCCATTTTATGTTCCTTCCTCCTTTATCAAAGATTAGTTGACCATAGAGGTCTGGGTTTATTTCTGGACTCTCTCTTCTGTTCCACTGATCTATATGTCTGTTCTTATGCCAGTACCATACTGTTTTGATTACAGTGGCTTTATAGTATTGTTTGATATCTGGTGTTGTGATTCCTCCTGCTGTGTTCTTCTGTCTCAAGATTGCTTTTGCTATTCGGGGTCTTTTTTGGTTCCATATGAATTTACGGAGTATTTGTTCTAGGTCTGTGAAATATGTCATTGGTATTTTAATAGGGATTGCATTGAATCTGTAAATTGCTTTGGGTAGTATGGCCATTTTGATGATGTTGATTCTTCCCATCCAAGAACATGGTATTTGCTTCCATTTATTTGTTTCTTCCTTAATTTCTTTCTTCAGTGTTATGTAATTTTCAGAGTACAGGTCTTTTATCTCTTTGGTTAAGTTTACTCCTAGGTACTTTATTTTTCTTGTTGCTATAGTAAATGGTATTTTCTTTTTTGTCTCTGTCTCTGCTATTTTATTGTTGGTGTACAGAAATGCCTTAGATTTCTGTATATTTATTTTGTACCCTGCGATTTTGCCAAATTCACTTATTATATCGAGTAGTCTTTTAGTGGAGTTTATAGGATTTTCTAGGTATACTATCATGTCATCTGCATATAATGAAAGTTTTACTTCCTCTTTCCCAGGTTATTTCTTATTGATGTTACCTGTCTACTGTGGGTTGCAGCAGAATTTGTTTCTCATCATTACATAGTAACTCAGGCTGAGGGTTGCCACCCTGTTTACTGGAAAAACTACATTGGAGGAACTCACAATGACAATTACATGTTTAAATGGTCTCTTATGTTCACAACTCATGTGCTGAAACTAGTCACAACCCCCCTACCCCTGCTGTGTACCACTCACTAGGAGCCCAGAAAGTGCCCCAAAGGATGAAAGGGTGAAGCATGAGCAGGTAAGATCAGTGACAATGACCTTCAGCCCTTCCGATCATTAGTTATTAGGTTTACCTTCCCACATGCAAAATATATGCAAACTCTTTTCTGGAGAAATAGCCTAAAAAGTTCTCTTATCACAATATCAAGTTCAAAGTTCATGATCTCACAGTGGCTGGGCCTGGATGTATCTTCCCTTGCTATAGAGACACATGAACTAAACAAACAAATGTCTGTGTTGCCCCACCCCCTCCATACTTCATATATAATGGTAGGGTAAGAATAGGATAAACACCATACGCTTCTCCCAAAAGGAGAATGCAATTCAGATAGCGATCAGTAGTCTGGGGCAAGTCTGGAATCCTGCCAGGCAGACATTGCAAGGGTCTCTGTACTAGGGTGGGAATATTCCTCGATTAGGCCCCAATTCTGACCCATAGTAGGCTGCCCCTCACTGAGTTGTATTCTGTGGTCCTACTAGAGGAGTTCTCTTTCATTATCCTACATGTTCTTATGTCAGAATTGAGTTGAACGGCAGGATGCCTGGCTGGTGTTCTAGTACTGCCTGCTGGTGCGGGGAAACTGCTCCCCCACGCACACATGGTGGAATTGGGTATAGAACCCGTAATTTTGTGTGTTTTGTGTATGTGTGTGTGTATGTATACGTGTACATGTATACATATACTTATATGTATATACATGTATACCTATATTTAGAAAAAATTCTAGAAGGAACACATATTTATCATGCCATGTCTGAGTGTGGTAGTATGGTTGATTTCTTGTTTACTTCCCTATACTATGCTATATTTTCTAAATGTTCTATTAACAAATATTAATTTAAGAATGAGAAAAATAACATTACTTTGTCGTATATTTGTGTAGTGCAGAACTTATGTCCAATTCAATAGAAGGAGTTTCAGTCATTGCAACAGGTTTATAAAAGTGAGGTGACAAGAAAGAGTAATAAAGTGGGCATAGCTCTACCAGACATTAAAACATAATATGAATTAACAACAAATAGTTAATTTAAAAAATATGAATTCAGTGCCCATCTCTGTTTGAAGATCAAGAAGAGAGCAGTAACTAAGATGAGATTTCTGTTCTCATGGAGGTAAATATTCTAGTGGGGGAGACAGATAATAAACAAGTAAATGAATAAGATAATTTTGGTAACATTGCTGTGAAGAAATTAGAGAAGGATGGTATTTCAGTGAATGTTGTTGGCGGGGGTGGGTGGGGGGTAACCTTAGCTAGATAGGGCAGTCAAAGGTGTTGGGTCCCCCTGGGAAAGTATCGAGACTTGGAGCCCCACGCAGGCCAGGGAGAGGAAACGAAGTCTGTAAGACCCGGGAAACTGGGAAAGCGGGGTGCATATGTGCCTTGATGCTATAGCCAGTGGGCCCTGGTGGGAATCGGGCCATGAGAAAATGCTTTATGTCCTTTGAAGCTTGCTCTGTTCTTTTACTTCGCCTGATCGCTTTATTGTACCAGAGCAGAGGTTTTAACTTTTAACTCAAAATGAACTCACTCTCCCTATTTTATGGCCATCTGAAGTCTATGACAACACACCCTGACCTGAGGGAGATCTCAATGCTCCTTCAATTGTTATCCCTGAGCAATATCCGTTTTCTGTAATCAGCACTGTTCAGCATTGGTTGATGAGCTTTACATGCAAGCTGTATGCCCTTAAGCTGACTGCACTCAGTCAAAGACCTTGGAGGAAGGCAATCGGAGCATTTGTCTCTCAGACATTTGCGGGCCTTCTCTCCCCCAGCACAAGCTGCTTGGGAAATCATTTCATCGGGACACCAGGGGATCTCTGTGGATCGAGGGTGCCCAACACCAAGGTGTCCCCTCTGCAAGGAGAACATCTGAGCTGAAACTTGAATGAGTGTGAGCCACTCAACCTTTTGCAGGGAGAGCATTCCAGGCAATTGCAAAGGTCAAGGCAGTTATAGGCTTGGTAGAATCAGGAATTGGGTGGGCTCAGCTAGCAGCAAAGTGTGTAAGTGAAAAGTCGGGGCAAGTCCTGAGAATAATGTGGACTTGCTGAATATGTTATAGGAATTCTCCTGGGGGAGAAGAAATTATGACGTATAGAATATTACTGGCAAACTTTAAATTTGGTCAGGGGAATGCAGTGCTACACTGGTATTAACATCACACAGAAAGTCTATGCGAGTATGAAATTCAATTGTCCATTTCTCTTGCATCTCTCACATTCTCATTTAGGTCACATGCCTTGTGCAGATTTGCTGTCATGAACAGCTAAGACCCTTACAGTCAAACGTTTTCAGGATGAGATTTCAAGGAACCCTGTTCTTCATCATGCTCTGATAAAACCCTCTAAAGTTAATGCAGGGCATCAGCACCAATGAGTCAATAAGTAATAGTTAAGGACCAGAGCTGGGCCGGAGGGGCAGTCTACAGAAGTACAGGCCATGTTGTGTGTATGGGTATGGGGGAGGGGTGGCCATGAATCTGGGAGGCCACAATATTTGGGCTGGGCACACAACATCAAGTCTGGTGCTGGGTACTTCTGTCTCAAAGGATCTAGGTTCATTTTAGAATGGGAGTGAGCTGAACTTAAACAGGCTCTGCTTTAGAAGGTGAAGAATGACAGAGGACAGGAAATTATAGCCCTGATCCTTCAGAAACTTTTGTCCAAGGGCTGGGTCATGATGGCAGCAGCAGACTCAGAGGCTGGCTGGCTTTGCAGAGAGGAGATGAGTCATTTTAGAAAGATAGTGAGGTAACCAAACAGAGCAGTTTTAGTTCAGTGACAAGGGGGTATCTTGACTTACTATAGATGCTTATTTGTAAGAATTGACTCTACTGAAAAGTTTGAGTTTCTTCTTTGTTCTGAATTACATGTCGTTTTTTAGATTTTATGATTAAGGATGATTTATCAGTATTGCTTTGATTATGGAAACAAATGTCTTGCTCAGACAAAATACTATTGATTGAAAGTAGACTGTTTTTTTCCTCTTTTTAATCCATACCTTTGTGGATTCTCGTGCCAGGCCGTATCACTCACCTTTGTCAGTACCTGAATTTTAGGTCACATCCCTGGGTTGAAATGAATGGTCTCTGAAGTGTTCACGTCACAATCCTGAACCTGTAATAGAAAAGACAAATGCCACACTGTCACAAGGGACAGCAATTGCTGAAAGGGACCCTTAGGGAACTATCCCAGACTGGATGGGTTAAGGGACTGACTTAGCCTGCAAAGCCTGCCACCGTGAATTGAGTTAGTAACGCAAGGAAAGACCCAAGAGCCAAAATCTCACTGGACTACTGAACAACCACCTGCCTTCAAGAGCAGGCCTTAGTAAATCGCCAGTGCTGACGACAGAGGCAATATGGAGACAGTATCAAGTCTGATCAGCGCATCCGGAATCACTTCCAAAAATATGCTTCTAGCTGGAGGGATATGGATTTTTGATTTACTATTCACACATCTAAATGTCTGCCTTTATAACATTCCCAACTATAATAATTCTGAAATGTTCTCCTTCATATATACTTCCTAAAGACTATGTACAGGATGAAGAAACCATATTTTATAAAACTGAAAGGCAGGTTACTAGGAAATATAGACAGACAGGTGTGTATGTGTGTGTAAACAGATAATTAATATCTACTAATTCACTTCTTTGTGAACAGCCTCATGCATTCCACAGTGTCTGAAGTACTGTCTCATGCTGTTGACTCTGGGTAGTAGCTCAGGGCAGTGGTAGGGGAAGGGGAAATGAGTGTGTTTCAATGACATGCTCCTCAGAAAGTTCTGTACCTCATCAACAGTCAACTCATTAATACCTTCCAATGCTCAACGCCCAAGGGCCATAACTGTTTCTATGCCACTCATTTCTTTATAGCTCTCCTTGTGTGATTTGCTTTGCCATTCAATGCTGCGGGAGAGAGACAATGGGGAACTCAATTTCTTTGGGAAAGCTTCAAATGCTTAGATTCTGCAGTGACTTTGTGACTCATAGTTTCAGCATTGCCAGGTCCTTCAGGGTAGGTGGAAAGACTGATTATTTCTGCTAACTTTTCGGAAATTTACTAAGGGAAAAAGAGGACAGCAATTTAAACTTCCAAGAGCTGTGTTTTCATAAAATGTGAACTATCCAAGTCCTCAATAAATAAGCCTTGTAAATGTTAAGACTAACAAAAATAGCATGCAGCAATGTGTGCTACACATAATTTATATTTATTTTCTATGGCTTGACATATATTTATTTTTTTAATTAAAAAAAAAAGATTTTATTTACATTTACAGACAGGGGAAGGAAGGGAGAAAGAGAGGGAGAGAAACGTCAATGTGTGGTTGCCTCTTGCACACCCCCAACTAGGGAACCTGGCCTGCAACTCAGGAATGTGCCGTGACTGGGAATTGAACTGGTGACCCTTTGGTTCGCAGGCCAATTCTTAATCCACTGAACCATACCAGTCAGGGCAACTGGCTTTGTTTTGAATGTTACCTAATTGACTTTATCTTTCAAGGAAGCTTCCAGCCCATAGCCAGCCAGGAACTGAGACCCTCATTCTAAGAGAACTGAGCTTTTCCAACAACCACATGAGCCTGCAAGCAGACCTTCCCCGGTTGATCTTTCAGATGAGAAAGACCCCAGCCCTGGGCAACACCCTGATTGCAGACCGGTGACAGGCACAGAAGCAGAGCACCCAGCTTACTCATGCCTAGGATTCCTGACTCACAGGAAACGTGATATCGCAGACCTGTGTTGTTTTAAGTTGCTGGGTTTGTGCTAAATTGTTATGCAGCAATAGAGGTAACCCACACAATATCTTTTGTGTGTTCAGCACTTTTTCTAGGTAGACCAGGTCCCTGCCCTCGTGGAACTGATGAAAGGAATGAACATGATAACTTCAGATAGTTATTAATGCTCTGGAGGCAAATAAAATATGGCGATGTTATAGGGCTGTCCTATTCAACAGGGCAGCGCCTATCTGCACACAGGACTATTTATCTTAGCATAAATTAATATTAGATAAAATAAAAAATCAGTTGCTTAGCTGCAGGGCCACATTTCAAGTGCTCAATTAGGCACCTGTAGCTTAGCTTGTCGATACTGTATTGAACAGCACTAATGAGAGAACATTTCCATCTCAGGAAGTTCTATTGGGTGGTGCTGTTGCAGACAATGACCGGGGGGATGGGGGACTTTAAAATGAGATGCCAGGGGAGGCTTCCCTGAGAGGCATTATCAGAAGGACAAGAAAAAGCCAGATCTACAAAGGTGGGGACAAGGTGTGAGGCAGAGGGAACAAGGTGCCTACAGACTATCAGGTGGGAACTATCATGGTGCATTGGAGGACAGTGTGGCCTGATCTTACTGATACAGGAGGAGAGTAGTTGAGGGAGGAGAGGGAACCTAAGGGCCAGGTGACGTAGGGTCTCATGGTCCAGGGTCAGGGGCTTAGATTGTGTTCTAAGTTCAGTGGGAAGCTTTGCAGGTTTTAAGCCAGGGACTAACATAATGCGATTTATGTTCACTTTCTGAACAGATCACTTTGGCTGGTCTGTGGAGAACTGATCACTGGGGGTAACAATCAACAATTGATTGCTAGGAGAAATAGATCACTGGGGAGACTGTTGCAGTAGCCCAGGTAGCCCAGGTGATTGTAGATTGACCTGGGGAGGTGGACAGCTGTTGAGATAAAGAACTAGATGGATAAGGGGTCTACTTTAGATGCACTGTTGGCAGGACTTGATGGGTTGCATGGGGAAGGGAGTAGTAGTCAAGGGTTGTATCTACAATTTTGACTTAAAGAAAAGGTTGGATGGTGGTAGGGAAGACAGAGAGAAGAACAGGTTTGGAGGGAAAAATGAAGGGCTTTCTTCTGGTCATAGTAACCTTGAGATGCCTATTGAACACTGAAGTAGATAGGCATCTAGAGTTCTGCAAAGTCAGAGCCTGAGATATAAACTGGAATCAGCAGCATAAAAATGCTACATAAAGTCATGGGACTCAAGGAGATTACAGCCAAAGCTCAGAGATAGGACTGAACCCCCAGGGCAGCCAGCATTTGAAGAGAAGGAGAAAAACAGAAGAACATTATGCAAGTCACACTGTCCTTCTCTCCCTTTCCATAAAGAACTGGATTTGCAGTAACAAGAGTAATTGCTAAGCAGAGATCTACTTGACTTTTGTGTAGCAGTACCTATTAGTTATTTACAAAGTGAAACTGGGGGTTAGAGGTGGTGGTAGGAGGAAGAAAAGTTAAATTACAAGAAAATTTCAAACCATTTTTGGATGGAGGCCTAGATGGTTCACCTCTCCAAGCTCTACTTGTGCTTCTCCACCCCTGGATCACAGGTTCTAGCCAGTGAGGTCCTCAAACATGCTAATTTTTCCTACCTCAGGACCTTTGCACATGCTCCTCCTTCTGATTCCCTCTTTTTTTCCTATCTTGACCACTGTATGTATAGTAAGTCCTCCTTGTTTTTCTATCTCAGCAAGTTCTTTGTTTCCTATATAGTACTTATTACATTTACATTATTTTGGTGCCTCTCCTGATAGAATATAATCTTCACAAATGAAGAAACCAATTTATGTATTTTTTTACCCTTGGATCCTCAGAGCCTGTACTTGTTGGATAAAGATCCTTGGTGACTGGGGAATAAATATTTGTTGTATAAAGAAATTTATTTATTGTGTGTTGGACATTAAAAGTTGTTTAAGAGGTTATATCTTATTTAAGCCACTCAACTATGGTATATTTTTATTCTCATTTTTACAGGTTGAGAAAGGTTGAGTAACTGGTAACCCTCACTGAGCTAATAATCAGTCGAAGCAGCATTTGAAGCAGATCCAGTTATTCTAAAGTGGGTGGGTTAGAAGTAGCAGGAATATGGGCAACATGAGGAAGCAGAAGCTGGAATAATATGCCAAACAATAAGATGCAACAGCCAAACAAAACAAAATAAAACAAAACCAAAGGACTAGAAAACAAAACAAAAAAAGACTCAACAACCATCCAAGCAATAGAGCCCAAGAGGACTGCAGATTGAGACAGAATCAGGGCCTGGGCTGAGTTTCAAAGGGGCAGCTCAGGGATGGTGGGAGCATGAGATGTAGATTGTACTGTTGACCAGAGCTGTTCAAAACTAGGACGGGAAGGAGTGGGAACCAGGTCTCTGCTTGGAAATAGAGCGCAAAGGAGTCAGATGAGCAAGTCATTCCTAGTTCACTGACTGCAGTAGCTGAGCAGACTCCCTCCTGTCACCTGAAAAAAAATAGAAGGACTGCAAACCTGAATAAATCTGATAGATAGGCCCATAGTTTTTAGGGCTGCAGTTATCTCTCATGTATTTATATCATGTCTATTATTATATATTTGGTAGATTGTGTCTGTCTCTCTAAACTCCATAAGGGCTATTTGTGGTTTGCTTTATTTAATGTTGTATTACAATGCAACAGCATTAGCAGAGACTAGTAATTATTTAATGAATAAATAATAACAAAAACAATAGTACGACTAATAGAAAACACATTGGGTATATGCTATGCACCAGGCACTATTTAAGTATTTCACACATATAAATTCAACTACTTCTTGCAACAACTCTATGAGGTATAATCATTTCCCACATCTTATAGATAAAGAACCTGAAGCTCAGAGAGGTTAAGTAAGTCAGCCAAGGTCACACAGCTGGTAAGTGGCAGAGTTGGGAATGGAACGTTGTTCTAGAGCCCATTTTGCTGCATCACCTTTAAATGAATGAAGGCATGCACAAATGACTGTTCTCGAACCAGCTGGCATCTCTGCTTTTGGACAGGGAACATTCTAAGACTATTTTCAAAGCCAGCCTTTTATTGTGAGAATAAAGATTGCTGATACCCTGTCTGCCTGGCCTTTTGTTGGTCCCACGAAGGGAGAACTTCGGCCTGAAGATAACTGTATGCACAGAGCAAACAGCTGGGATACAGCTAGGATAAGGGGCATACCACAAATAACAGTAGACTTCAAGTAAGGAAATTCAGAGAATATAGTTCAGGACTACTGTAAAATCAGAGGAGGTGAGTGCGAGGCACCTGAACATGTGGATCAGATGGTAGGGCTGGGAAGGAGTAAATTGAAGGGCATTTCTTAAACATAATATATATTTTTTCAGACATAGAGATAAATAAGAAAATACAAAGATGAAAGAAGTTCAGTGATATGTCAGCATCAAAATGAACACATATGCATTTTACTTTAAAAAAACCTTGGATTGAAATCTACATTTAAAATTGTTATATAAAAAATAAAGCTATTATAACAGAGTACATCTAACTGTATAAAACAGTACAAAATGTGATTGATAATCTTACTTCAGTAAGAAACGCTGTGGTCCTCATTATGGTTTATGAAATAATGAGAGTTTAAGGTCCAATGCGTTTAAAAATTCATTTTCTTTTATCTGTGACTCTGCTTCCATTTCCTAATCTATTTCTGATACTGGGAATTTTACTAAAGACTATTAGAGATAATATAATTTAGTTCTCCACATTTCTCTGAAGTCTAAATTGAAACAAATATTTATTAAAAAGTGTTAGATACTTCAGTGCATATTACTCGCTCCACATATATTATAAAAGTTGAGTGTTTTATGTTAGAGAAGTTAGTCTGAAGACATTCTTAGCTAAATGCATTATTCTCTGTACTTATAGGAACATGTAATATAAAATGATAGGAATATTAGAATTTAAGCATTTTTATTGTATGTTTGGCAAACTATGAAAATGAACATTTGAAAATTCCTTCACTTTGTTGACACTTTGTATCATTTAACCATAATAATGGTAAAATAGGGAAATATTCCCGATGGCTCCAACTTATGAATAAAGTGGAAAATTATATCAACAAAGACAAAGCATAATAATAATTATAAAGTTTGCATAGGATTTTGAAAAATAGTTTTCACATGTATTATTCTTAATTAATACTTGTAGTACTCTAGGAAGTTGATAACTTCATTATTTTCATTTTAGGATTAAGGGAATAAATTCCAAGGAATGACTTATCCATAAAAGGAGATGGTGAGGTTGGAATTAGAGCCCAGTTTTCTGATTTCCAACTCAGTACAATTCTCATTGCATGAAGCTGCCTTCATAGAGAAGAACGAATGGGGGCAAGAAACTAGTAGATTAAGAGAAATGAATGAATTTGTATCTCAGCATTGGGTTAAAGGTGATTTAGGATTTTCAAAAATAAGTGTGTAGGAAGTGGGTATAGATATTTAGGTTGGTGTTTAAGAAAATGATGAAAAGTGAAATGAGTCCTCCCCAGCCCACGTACTTTTACTCTTTCCATACAAAGCCATAACCGAGACCCTTTCTTCCTTAATAAGAAGCATACTCTGAGGACTGTGGTACTTGGCATTAGCTTTGGAGGCAGACCTGGGATCCAATCGGTCGCCTCCTAGCTAAGCAAACATGGACAGAGCAGTCACTCTTCTAAAGCTCAGTCACCTCATCTGCCAAATGCGAATGAATCAGGTACCTATGTGAAGTTTTTTGTTTTTTGTTTTTTTTTTTAATTAATGCAGAATGAAGTAGTTTATGTAAAGGTACCCAACAAATTACATTACGTATATTATTAAATATTATCTTCATGTCCCATTTGGAGGCTAAAATGCCTCCAAAGAAAGTAAATTGAGTGTATGTAAAATATTTCAATAGCATACACATTAAGGCACGATCTCAGGTCATCGATCATGGCTCACGTCCAAATGGGGACAAATACTAGTAAACTGACTTCTAAGTTTTCTGAGGATACTAATTCAAATATTTTGTGTCATTGTTTGCATAAGTCAACTTGTTTTTGACTCAGTAAATACGGTCATTCTAAGTCTCTGAAATGCTCCCATGACACACTGAAAATAAGGTGGGCCTGGGGCTGGTTTCTGACTGAAAAGATAGAGGACACTGCCTGGAAATCATTGGGGGCCGGTGTAAAAATTCTGAGCTTCTGCCGATATTGGCTTTCTGGCCTCAATCTGGGACTGTTTTGAGTGACTGCTGAGCTGCTCAGTGTCAAAAAGAGTTTCAGCAGAATTGTGGACAATGGGTTAGTTTTTACCACCGTCAATGAGCTAAAACTAGTTTGAGGAACTGGACATTATTTGAAAATTGTTACAATGGGTATGTGGTAGTCATTGATTTGCATAAATACATCCATATCCATATATTATTTTTTAATAGAAGCAATTTGCATTGTTGACTCCTTAGTGGGTTTCTTGGTATGCTTATTACGTGAACCCAAAGAGCCCGTAGAGCTGTATCTCTGGACACTGGAGAAAATGTGCTTCATGACAAGGTAATATATCACCAAGAGAGCACTGAACCCATAGACATTCATTCATCCACTTAAACCCAGTTCATGCAGAGCCCAGGCCCTGGGACGCGCGGGCGAGAAGAATGAATGGTGCTTGGAATTTCTTGGTTGATTTGTATTGCTAGCATATGAATGAAATGTCTCAGTTTTTCTTTTCTAAGTTAATTCATTCTTTAAATTAGAGAACTGGCTACACTGAAAAGCCAGTTTATAGAGTGAAATGGCACAAAAGGCAGTTTTTATTTTTTATTGCTCAGAGTGAGTACTCTTCATTCTCTCATCTGCAGGTAGATTACATTTTCTGGGAAATGAACATGCTTTGTATCTTTGTATATCCCGCTGTGCTCACTGCCTGTCAGATTCATCTGAAATAATTCCACATTTGACATCACATTTTAGGTTTCAAATGGGATCTGGAGGATGTTAGAAGAAACTGCAGCATATGGAAAACAGCTGAAAAATTGAGGATGTTTGGTGTGGAAAAGAGACCTGGTGTTATGATCATTGTTCTTAAATAACTGCAGTGCAACTCTTTATACAGATGCAGACAATAAAACCAGAATCAATGAGAAATTAGCTTTGGGCCTGATGCACAACTTTTATATGGTGAGAATTCTCAGGATGGAGTAGGCCCCTTTGAAGGGTGATACCTTTTCAGGGGTGCTACCAAAGTGGCTTCCGCTTTGGGTAGAAGGTTGGATTGGTTGACTTCCTAGGATTCATTTTAACTCTGAGATACTATGATTTCACAGTCTTTAAGAAAATTTCCTGAAAAAAGGTGCTCTGAGAACTTCCCATGTGACCATGGACAAGTCAAGTCCTTCCTCGTCTCTGGGTTCTAGATCCCTCATCTGCAAAATGAGATGGTTGGATATTAGATTAATAAAGTACACCCTTTGGCCTTTGCATGAGCCTGGTGTTAAGAAACATTAGAAGTGGCCTCCACCTCTTGAATGTGTTCAGATATTAATATTTTAGTAGTTTATAAGACAGTCCCAATCTTCTTATTTACATTTCAGAAATTCACTAAAGTGGATAATCCAAGTTGTAGGCGTAGGTCTTCTCCCACTTGATACAATGATGTCACTTTTATATTTGGAAGAGAAAAAAATGTAATTCAGGAAAAAATTTCCTGCCTGTCAGATTCATATGAAGTCATCTCACATTTGCCATCACATTGTAGGGTACAAATGGGATCTGAGGATGTCCGAAGAAACTATAGCCTATGGAAAACAGTTGTCCAAAATGTTTACAACTGTTGTGCTGGATGATGTTTATGGTCTCTGCAACCTGAATATTGTTTCTAATTTCCTCATCGCTCTTAGAATGATAGATTCTAAGACTAGAGGTTTGAAATTGGTGGAATAGGAAGCTTCTACGTTTCAGAATCCAGCGTTGGTTAGATCTGAAGAGGCTATCGGGGACAGAGGCAATTTCTCTTCCACTTGTAGGAAGAAATACATCCCTCACAGCACGGAGAACAAAATCAAATTTAATGGATACTCAAAGTCTTTTCCAAAGTACTTACTTTCTCTGCAACTAGAATCATCCTCTCTCCAAATGAATGTCCTAATAATAACAGCTTTTACTTAGGAAACAATGATTACTTCTAGTAGAGGTAGCTAGAATTTAGATAGATTCTAAGTTCTCCTTACTGTATCCCTGGAAAAATAACAGAATTTGGAAATTAGTAGGAACTCAATGACATTCTGGTGAATCAGCAAAGGAATGAACATCTATACTTCTAATGGAGAGAGAGCCCCCTGCTGGAAGAATGGATATTACATGCACTATCTAGAGCTACGCGCAGTGTACTGAAAATATTTCAGTTAATCACTCCTGTTTTTAGACCAGGTCCCAGAGAAAGGGAGGCACCTTATTGGAGGGAGTATTTTAAAAATATCTCTGAAGAAACGCTGGCTATGACAGGACTTAGTTTTTACTAATTGGATATGTTATAGATCAAACAATAGACTCCCAACTAAACCTCATATATCAACATTTCTGATATGATGTTACAACCGTATAACCTGTATTATGAGTAATGCAAGCAGTAGTAAGCATCATGGTCAAGTCAAATTAAAAAATCTGATATACACATGTATATTTATGCAGCACAAAATCATATAGTCTTAATGCTGCATAACAACTATGCAAATGTAAGCGATTCATTAAAGTTACTCGGTATTCCTTTTTACGGAATCAAAACAAAATGTTACAGTTTTTCTTTCCATTAGTTATTCAAAATGAGAACCACTAACATTTTTTACACGTGACGTTTCCCTCTGTCCTTCTCTCTGTCCCTCCCCCACTCCCGGTCCCCATCCTCTGGCAACTAACCTCAGTACTTACAGTTCCTTGTGCACCTGTCTCCTATGTCACAGTCTCTGTCCCCACGTGCACTCAGGGGTCTGTCATCTCAATGTGTCTTCTACTGCTCTGCTCTGTGTACTCTGGATGCCCAAGGGCTGGAACAGAGACTGGGCTGTGTAAGTGGGAATAATCTTTCCACAAAGCAAAAGCACTGATAGCGCTTTGCGGGGAGGCGAGGGCGGGGCAGGAGAGGCTCGGGCAGCGGCTTCTAGCATGAGGTCCTGGGGCGAGAGCTCAGCGAGATGGTGCGCTGGATCCTGGCGACTTGGAGACCCAGGTCTGAATGAGGAGGCAGGAGAACTGGGAGGGAGTGAATAGGTGGGGGTGCCTCTCACCAGGGAATGGAGGGAACAGTCCAGGGTGGAAAATATTTGGAAGCAGGGGGCCGCCAACCAGGAGAGTTCCAGGTTCATTCGGCATTACTAACAATTCCTTCACTGATCACCAAGTACCTATACCAGAGGTTTACAGATTTGGCTGCATGATGGAATTATCCGAGGAACATTGAAAGCTCCTCATGTTTCCCACTTTTGGAGATTCTGATTTAATTGGGCTGGGTGCGCGCTGGGTATCGGCAGGTTTGAAAGCTTCTTAGGTGACTAATGTGCATGGGAACCTGACATACATGAGAGTCAGATATCCCACATACATGAAAAGCTCACAGATGGAAAGGGAAAAGGAGGTCCATATGCTATTCTGAACTCGGGATGAAGTGAGGTACCTTGGGCCCTCAGAAAGTTATTGGAAGCACCGCATAGGTTCAGTCATTAGTTGCCTGCCCTGCCTGATAGGTAGGGTCAAAAAGGTGATCTCATCATTTTTTTAATTCTGGTCAAGGCCCCCAACTAAAATTCCTCTAGACAGCTAATGGGAGGGGGTAGAATTTCTCTTGAGCCTGCAGGGTCTGGGTAGCCTTTAGTTAAAAATAATCCACATACCACAGAGGCATGTCTTGGGGTGACTCCTTCTGAATTCCTACTCCCTAATCCTTGGAACCAGAGACTATGTTATCTGACATGACTGAAGGGATTTGGCAGATGTGGTTAAATTAAGGATCCCAAGACGGAGAGGTTATCCTGGATGATCTGGGTAGACCCACGTGTAAGCACAATGGTCCTTGTAAATAAAAGAAGGAGGAAGGAGAGTCAGAATCCGAGAAGACGTGATGATAGGGCAGAGGGCAGAGTTAGGAGATTTCTGGCTTTGTGGATAGAACAGGAATATGAGCCGAGGAACACTGGCGGTCCCCGGAAGCCAGAGGAAGCAAGGAATGGATTTCCCTCTAGAACCTCCAAAAAGAGCACAGCCCCACCAAGACACACTTCGGCTTTCTAACCTCCAGAACGCTAAGAAAAGAGATGTGTTGTTTTAAGCTACGAAATTTGTGGTAATTGGGTACAGCAGTAACAAGAAACTGATGCAATTACCAATCCCATAAGTCTACACTTCCTTCCTCTTCTACCGTCCTCTGCAGCCACTGTGTGATGTTCACTGCGTCTACTTAGATTCTTGGATTTGCATGTGTCCTTCAAGAATATATACATTTTACCTAAAGAATACATAGTTTGGCTCTGGAGGCTTTTCCTAAGCTTCCCAAAACCTTTAATAGGAGATGAAAGCTCTCTCTTTTTACTATTTAAAGAAGTTGCAATTAGAAATGCTTCCCATGAGCCTTGGCTCGCTTTTACTGATGCATAACAGACAGGAGTAAGGAGGTGCTACCAAGTGACCTCTGCTTTTACTGGGGGAGTAGGATGAAGGATCACTCAAGAGCAGGACAGGAAATGTGAAGGGCTGGGAAGCAGGGAATGAGGAAAGAAATAAGAAAAGGAAGGCAAGGGAACCCCCAGACAAACGTCCACTACTTACTTCATGGTTAACGATCTTCAGTTGTACGCCAGTCATCAGAAGCCAAGTCCTCCAAGTATAGCTAAACACGCACAGAATTTAGCACAAATGTTGGTTTGCACAGCCTACCACCTTCATATTCAACATTTCGTTTTTCTAAAAATTTTGTTTCACTAAATGTAAGGTCGTTGCAAAACAATACAAGCACTTGATGGGGGTGAAGTAGTGTGGGATATTTGTGGTGAGGGGAGTTGAGGTTTAGGAAAGAGCCAGAATTGTTTACATACGATTACGAGCTATAAATCAACAAGGGGCAGCAGAATGGGTAAAACAGAGGACTCTTAAAATGTAATGCTTTTTTTGCAATGAAAAAAATTCTGTATAAAAACACCAAAATCAAGAGAAAATTATTGATAAGGAAAATAAAAGTTAATCAGACCTCTCTCCCCTTCCCTCCTTTCTTTTTAATAAATTTAAATATGATAGCCATCTGAAAATGTTTTGGCGTAATGGTGTAATTGGTTAGATAACCTTGGGTCTCTCTCTCTCTCTCTCCATTGCAATATTCATTAAAATAATTGTAGATTCACAAACAGCTGTAACAAATAATATAGAGAGATTCCTTACACACTTACCCAGTTACCCCATTTCTTATCTTTTCTTCATTAAATTGCCTTTGCTCTTTTGTCAAAGATCAGTTAACTACTTGTGTGCTGGCTTATTTCTGAGATCTCTATTCTGTTCCAATGATCTATTTGTCTATTCTTTCACCCAAACCTCATTGTCTTGATTACTATAGCTTTATAGTAAGTCTTGAAGTGGGGTCGCTTCAGTCCTCCAACTAAATTCTCACTTTTGGAAGCTCTTTAGATCACTGTTTGGGGCTCTCTCAGTATACAGTCATTTATTTCATTTCCAAATATATTTTTCTTATTTTTTTAAATGGACACCTCTTGTGTTCTTAAGTGTTGGAGCTCTGTAATATGTTTTAACATCTGATAAAGCTGTTCTCTTTTAGTTACTTTAGTTCCAAAATTATCTTGGCTATTTCTAGTTCATTATCACCCCTGCAACATCCACACCTATTTCTTGGGGACTTCTGCAGAAACTAGAGGTAAATTTTTAAAACAATTTTTAGTTTTTCACACCAATATCATCGTCTTATATTTTAAAAAATATTTTACTGCATGAAAATATTTTTAAAGACCTTTTTATATATTAAGGTAATGAGACCTCTGTGTGTTTCAAAAATTTTTTTTTCATTTTGTCTTTTGACTTTTTTATGGCATTTTTTCATGTAAGAATAGAGAATGGAAGGGGGGCAGAAAGGGCTCAACAAATGCAAAGGCCTCTGGGCCAGAGGACTGGAAAGCTGTGATGGAGGAAGAGTAGGGTTTGAGTTGAGAGTGGAGGAGGAAGTAGGGGTCCTACCAGGGAGGGATTTGTTGGCTGTGGTGAAGAGGAGTTTAGATTTGATGCTTCTTTCAAAGGGAAGTCATTCCTTGGAGAACTTTAAGCCGAGGAGTGACAAGATGTGATTTGTGCTTCAAAATAATCACACTGCATGGAGAATGGGCTGTGGGATGGGGGAATTCAACCAGAGCGGAAGCGGGGAGATTCATTAGAGACCGCGACAGTGGCCCCGGTTAGAAATGATGACTTCCACTAGGGTGAGGGCGGTAGAGCTAGGAAAGAAGGAATTTCAAAGGTATTTTGGGGGTACAACCAAAGGGATTGGACAATAAACTGGACATTGGAGGATGCAGGAAAGGGGAGAATCAGGGATAATTCAGTTTTAGACTTCAGCATCTGAGTGTTTGGTGGTGGTGTTTCCTGAAGCAAGTGTGAGATGAATAATAGGTTTGGGAGCAGAAAGAACAAAGAGTCCTATTTTGGATGAGGTGGATCTGAGATGCCAATTTGACGTGCAAGTGGAAATGTCAATAAGGCAGTTGGATATGAGGAAGGGGCTTGGAAGGAAAGCTCAGGTTGGCTTTTTAAATTTAGGATTATATGGATGGATCATATGAGATCACATGGACAAGAGTTTAGATAGAAAGACGCTCTTAGGCACCTCCGACTTTTACATGTCAGATGAGAGAGGCATGGGCAGCAAAGCACCATCAGGAAGGAGAAGGCAGGAGTGGGTGGTGGCTACAGGAAAGTGGGAAAGAAGCTATGCTGACTGCTCTGAAGAAGTTTAGTAAAATGAGAAAATACAGGTGTTGAGTTTATTTTATATAACTCAGAAATTACAGTATGTTTATATTGTACTAGTCCATGTGGGCCTAACTCCCAATGACGAAAAGTATTTCAAGTCAAAGAAATGAGACAATGATAAAAAAATCATCATTATTTCATTTTGTTCTAAAAGAATTGGCCAATACAACTATACAAAAGGACAAAAATTTGCAATTTCACAAGGTTAGAAGCCTTTCCAATATTTTTACTCAGGTCTGACTAAATTTATAGATTAATCTAAGTGAAATTAGATTTGACAAGTTCCAGCTTTTTATCCGAGAACAGAGTATAAGATTCAATTAAGTCTTCTCTTATGGGCCTCAGTAGAGATATAACATTTTTTTTTTCAGGCAGGTTCTGCTTGTTCCTAGTTAAATTTATTCCCAGGTATTTCAAGAAATCTTTCTGTTGCTACTGTTAACATATCTATACATTGTTATTGATATCAATATTGATAGTTACATAGATGATCTTTAAAATATATAATATGTATTTAAATAATTATGCACAGAAAGATTTAATTAGAAATGAGCTGAACGTGTATGGGTATATAGATTTTTATGGATTATGGTATATATACTCATATACCTTCATATATACATATATATCCACACACACACATATATATCCCTTCTGGGGAATATTTAAATCTATCTCTGAGTGAGGGTTTTTTTTTTTTTTTCCTGTCTGGTACCAAAGCCTTTGTCTTTTTCCCTCCCCTCACTGTAACACTTTCCATCTTCATTTCTTTCATGAAGCTCATTGGACACACAGAAATAAAATCCTCAGAAACACACATTGGCATTTCTTGACATGTCCACACTCTTAATGAAGGTATGGAGTTGGGGTCTTCTCCTGTGGGCCTTTCCAAATGAGGAGTATGAGCTGGGGGGATGTACTGGTGTTGGGTCACTGAGGGGGAAGAGTGAGGTTGGTCTTTGGAATGTTATCATCATATTTTCAGCAGAACTCTTAAAAACCCCATGAACTGTGACATTAACTTATATTTAAATTTTAATTCAGCTTTCCTTTTAAATTCCATGTCTTTGGTAACATCTTCTTTTTCTCTCTCTTTCCTTAATGAAACTTCATTTCCATGCAACTTAACTGCTATAGCTCTTCAAGTGATTCCCCTCAAAAACCTTATGGAAAATGTTTTTTAATAAACACTGAAAAATGCAGTTCTATTTTTTAGCTCTTACCTCAAGTGTCTGAACAGTTCCTATGAACTTTCTCCTAGTCTATTTAGTCAAATTTTATACAAAACAGGAAGTTAATAATACAAACTTTTCCCTAAAAGAGTAGAAAACAGATCCTTGATTTAAAATAGATGTAAACATTAACATATTTGATAATATTTGGAATTTAATAAAATAATAATCAGCATATTAAAATAGCACTTGACATATGCATTTTTATAATTTATATTAAAATTATAGTTGGCTGCTCCTTTTTTAAAAAATTAATTAGTTTGTTTATTTATTTATTTTTAGAGAGAGGGGAAAGGAGAAAGAGAAGGAGAGAAACATCACTGTGTGGTTGCCTCTCACTTGTGCCCCCAACTAGGGACCTGATGTGCAACCTAGTCATGTGCCCTGCCTGGGAATCGAACCAGCGACACTTGGTTCGCAGGCCGATGCTCAATCCACTGAGCCACAGCAGCCAGGGCTTTGGCTGCTTCTTTATACAAAACCAATTATTGCAATTTTTTTAAGTTACAAAAAACAATGGGATTAAATATTGAAATATTGTTCTCTCCTGGAATTTTGACTCAAGTTAATTCTCTGAAAGAATGAATATAGGTAGAAAATCAGGTGAACACCACATGCCAAGAGAGGATCAATTGTGATATTTGGTATCTTCAGAATATTGCTGTTAGCAAACTCATTAATCCACAGAATTAAAATTTTACTGAGAACCTCAATAGCAAATGAATTTATGAATCATGCTTGTTGGAAAGCTTGAAAGCTCAAATGGTTTATGGAAAAACAAATGAAAAAATAGCCCAATTTAACTTGACTAGAGATGCAGTCATTATGGCATAATTTCCATGTGATCACATGCTTGTCAACAGCTCCCTGAAGGCAGAGGGAGAAGTAGAAACGGGACCGGGGATTGTAGATTTGATAGATAAACTCCAATGAAGGAGAGAAGACTGAGTGTGCACGGAGGCTTTATCCTTCACTTTTAAACACTTGGTTTGGTTCTGCTGTCTGACATAACTCACTGTTCTAAGTTTCTTACATAATCATAGAGTGGGCCTGGGACAGCATGATTCCATAAGGAAACTCAAGGGAATATGAACGATGCGGTATCACAGTATGTGTGTTCCCTTTCCGTCCTCCAGGTGAGTCATTAATTTTGATAAGTTCAGATTTTGCCTAAGTAGTTTAGGGCTACGAAAAGTTCTGTCTCCAGGGGTTCTCCCACCAATGTCTAGGAGAACTGAGTGAGCATGTGTGACTCAGTACAACTCACAACTGCAGAGGGAAAGTCAGCCCAAGGTATATTTTCTGATATTGGAAGGTTAGTAACATGACATTCTCCTTACTCAGGCTTTCTCATACCCAAACGTTCAGAATGCTACTTAGGTCATTTAAGCCACTGTAGGACAACAGAAACTTATTTTCACCTGGATGCACTGTCTTTAGGTAGTTCTTCCATGTGAAAACAAAAATGTGCTTGTCAAAGTCTTGGAATTACTGACCTGGGCATGAGCAGAGCCTCAAACTTACAAACATAACAGTGTCTTCCAATCCCAAGTGTTGATTTAAATTATTTTGTTAAAATATTAATTAAATGTGAATAGATATAAACACATTATGCTTATAGCTCTTATATAACTATTATACAATCCAAATCAAATTTGCAAACTAATTATACACAACCTGTAAAACCAACAGGACTCAACTCTATAACATTTACTTAATGCTGGTTTGTTATAAACCAAATCACCTTTCATCATGTGAATATAGTACTTGTGTAGGATAAATCTCTTTGTGGCTACCATGTTATTAAAGATGGGTCCTTTCATGAACACCATCGGTGTTGAAATAGGGCTCAGAAATAATTTCCCAGTGCCAGTCAGAATGAATGCGGAGTGGGCTTTGTTGGGGGAAACTTACAAGGCAAGAGTCAGCAAAGAAGAAAGACATATGGTTGCCCATGGAAAGAGATGGGTTGGAGCTGGCAAGCTTTGCTAGACATGCTGTGGATGTATGTTTGAGTGAAGATTCTTTTTTTTACCTATTCCTTTATACCTTTTTATAGTACAAACACAACAATATGGCCATGTTGGAAGTGAGACAAATGGCCTACTCGAACGATTGGGATGTCCAGATTTAGATTCCAGTGTTAAAAGAGTTGTCTGGGAAATCCAGCTACCTGGGGACAAGGGGGCGGGCCCATGTGGAGTTAGGTTTGGGTACAGCTTTTCCTGCTGGGGGAAGGTAGATAACCGCCAAACTGAGTTTGGTGCAGTTCCAACTGGCTTCCAACCCAGAGTAAGTTCACAGGACCATTTCCAGACAATTCTGCTTGTATGTCATAGTGCTACATGCTGCGATACAGGTTCACTTGAGTTTTGTATGTTTAAGTCACCATAAGCTAAGTGATAATTCCATTCTCTCTCTCAATTTTTTTTCTATTTGAACTCTTATAAAACTTATTTCCTATAGCACATCATGATCATTTCATCTTCACTGGGGGAAAAACCTTGTTGATGTATTTGCTTAGAGAGTGTCCATCTAATGGCAAATACAAATGCAGGCCCTAAAACTGTGGGAGAGTATTCATTCATAAAGTGATAGGTGATATTCAATATCATCTGAACATTCTTACTTTTAGATGATCATAAAAACAAAACCACAAAACAAAAAATAAGTCTTGTAGGGGATATTCAGACACCTGCCCATTTGGGAAATGAAAATCAAGGATGTTGGGGCTAGGCCACCTTGAACTTGAATCCTAGCTCTACCAGTTTAGTATGTGGCCTTGGGCAAGTCATCAAACATCTCTAGGCCTCAATTTCTGTATTTGTAAGTGGGGATGACATTCATTCATGCAACATATATTAACTAAGCTGGAACTATTCTAAGAGCCGAGGGTCTAGAAGAGCAAGCTAAGTACCTGCCTTCATAGAGCTCACATTGCTATCTGGGTGGGGAATTTGGAGAGAGAAAATACATATAAAGTAATTTCACATACTGATAACTGGTGTAAAGAATACAGGGCAATAACACAAAAAGTGCCTGGGGTTAAAGGCACAGGTGTTACTTTAGCCAGGAAGACCAGGGTAAAACTCTCAGAGGATGTGTGACATTTGAGCCCAGACCCCAATGATGAGAAGAAGCCAGATGCCTGGAGGAGTCAGGAGATGTGGGAGTGAGCTTGTTGTATCTGCAGGACCAACAGAAAACTAGGGTGATGGCGCACAGAGGAAGAGGCAATGATGAGGTCTGCTTTGCAGGGGTGTTTAAGGATTACATGAGCTAAGTGTATGAAGTGTCCGGTACAGAGTAGCCACCCAACAAATGACAAGCATTGTATGTATTAGAGATTATAAACAGAAAAGTTTTGTTGATCTCACTGAGGTTCATTCCTTTTAGAAATAAAGAGAGAAGCGGCTAGCAAGGTGACCATTTCAGTAATGTGCTTCATTCACATTCATTCTTTATAAAGTTTTTCCTCAATGATGTTTATGGTGCATTTCCCTGACAGTCTCAGGACATACATTATTTACACAGTCATGAATCTTTACTTATATATCAAAGCTGGTGGTTCTTTTGAGATCATCCTGCCTCACTCATTTTTCAGGTAAGCATGATGTAGCCAGAGGAAATGATACTATTTAAGGTCATAGAATTAGTGGCAGAGCTTGTACAAGATCCCAAGGCACTGAACTCATAATTGTCTATTCTTCTTATTATCCTAACTCATTTCCTTCTTCTACTCTCTCTCCCTAATCATACCCTGGCTTTCTTTGCTATTATGATTAGCAAAATAATGCTTAACTATGGGGAGGCTTATACGCACAAGCCAGTGATATTAGCAGCAATTTAAAGCTTTTTAGGTGGGTGACATCATAGATGATGAGGGCATTGTTATCAACTGAGTGTTTATTCCCCTCCACCCCAGTTCATATGTTAAAAGTCCTAATGCCCCCAATGTAATGGTATTCAGAGGTGGGGCCTTTAGGAGGTAATTAGGTTCAGATGAGGTCATGAGGGTGGGTGGTCCTCATGTTAAAACCGATGCCCTCTTATAGGAAGAGACCCAAGAGCCTGCACACACTCTGCCATGTGAGGTGGCCATCTGTAAGCCAAGAAGAGAACTCTCACCAGAACCTGACCTTGGACATCCCAATATCTGTCATTTCATCCACCTAGTTTATGGTATTTTTTTACAGCAACCTGCGAAGTCTAAGACAGGCCTTTATATTGTGACATTCATGATCTGCTATATTGTTCAATATTTACTAAGGTGGAAGAGAATAAAGCAGTAGGCTGGTTGCCCCAGGAAACTGGAGTGGTGAAATTAGGGGAATTTTCTAGGCCAACTTTGCGAAGGTTTCCCACCTTGAAAGTGCAGTATTAATTTCACTTAGCAAATTGCCTTAGAAGATCGGCTTTAGAGCTGGGCACTATTGATTTTAGGATATGAAGGCAAAAGTTGAAGATCTAACAGAAAAATGCAACCTAATAATATGCTCTTGAGGGAACGTCTAAGGTCCTTTAATGATTTGGCCCACTCTGATGAAATACATCACTGTCAGAGAAGAGCTGAACTTGATGGGCTTGATGTATGCTAAAATGTAGGACTGTTTTGTGCTTGTAATTGGGAATTGGATCTTTGCTAGTCATTTTCTCAGTGATGTATGAGCCAGCAGAGAATACAATTCTTTTCTAAAGCTACATTAAAGATATAGTGCTGATACTGGGGAAAAAGGGCTTTGTCAGTAAATAAGCAACAGAGACACAACGAATTGATGAATATGGCAACGATTGCATCCCATTACTTTTATAAAGTCCTCTGGCCTACTGGTGCTTAAGAAAATATACTGCTAAATAGCCCCTTGCAAGGGGTGAACTAGTTGAGATATTGCTTTTCGAAATTTAGATTCAACTGTCTCCTATAGAAGATGCCCAAGTGCTTAGGACTGAATGTCTAACAAATGAAAACCAAAGGAAACCTCAGTGCAAGCATCAGCCAGCAATTACAATACTATTTTTATATCCTCTTATATTTATGAATTTGCTTACAACATATTTATACTAATTCAATATTGGGGTAATGGGAACAGCATATGGAGTTGAAGACCCTACATATTAATCTAGTATTTGGTTTCTCCAATTTTTAAAGTAAGAAAAGTAGTGATACTTACATCTCAGTGTTGTTTAAGTTAAATGAAATAACATATGTGAAATGTGGCCTAAAAACACTAACCAGGCATCATATACCCATATATTTGTTTGACTTCCAAACTGGAAAATTCAACGCAAGGGAAATAAAAAAGGTTTTGGCCACCGACAGTAAGTGAAGAATGGGCGGCTAAAAAGCAATGGAAGTGTGGCTGGAAGGAGAAGAATTCAGTCACCGAAGCTGGTTGAAGGAAGCTGGCTTATGAGGTCTCGTCCTTCAGAGCCAGGACAGAAAAGCATAATTAGCAGAGAAGCTAGTTGCCTTCCGGGGAGTCAGTTTGGAGGCAGAGCTGGGGCCTCTGGACAAGGATGTGGGAAGCAGTGGAGCCTGCCTTTCACCTGGTTCAAAAGTGAGGGCAGCAGACACACACAGCAGGTGCAGGGCCAGGCCTGCGGCGGCCAAGACCATTCAGGTCTGAACAGGAGAGGTCTTCCCGGCCAGGAGAGTGGGCTGGCGCCGGTGGGCCAGGCGTGCCATGTCCATCAGCCTTCTCTCTCCCCGCCCCCATGTACACAGACCTTAGCAAAAAGCTAGCTTGCTCTGCAGCTGGAGCCTTAAGGCAAGTCTCCATGCTACCCAGATTGCCTCGCAGCCCTTCCTAGTCAGAACTTCTGGAGCGGTCCTTCTCTTCTGTCCTGTTTCAGAAGCAAAATGTCTAACTCTGTATCTGTTTGTGGAGAGTTTCTCTTTTTCACCAGACCATAAGCTCCATGGGATGAGCTCCCTGCCAGTTTCACTTCCCATTGGTAGTCCTTGGAGCCGGGCACAGGGTCTGGCACGCAATAGGAACTCACCCACTAGACAGCATAAATATGCAACAGGATGTAAAGAAGATGAGTATGTAAATAGGAAAGGGGTGTGGCCTTGGAGAAGCAGCATTTACTGATCACATCTTTTGCATTCCTTTACTTACGATAACATGTTTGGACCTTCCCACTAACCTGAAGATAGACGTGATTGTCCTATTTAGTAAATGAGGAAACTGAGGCTTGGAGAATGTATCCAACTTGTTTCTGGTCTCACACCTGGTAAGTGACATAGCATTTAGACCAGATTTGACCAATGACAAAATCCTCAGTCTTCCAACTGTTCAGGTTCCCCTTAAATCACTGTGATGATGACAGAGGAGGGGCAGATCTAGATTCTGGTCTCAAGTTGCCCCAAGGGGAACTCAGAACCCTTCAACTGTGATTCTGGGGATGGGTAGAACTCAAATTTCTGTTTGTTATTAAATAAAGTGAGTATCTGTTTGAACCAGCACTAATACATTTGTAATATAATTAATGAAAGAAAAGAATGAATGAACAAAAAGGATAATCAACAAAAGGTAGCTGATGTTAACCTAAAATTCACATAGATGAACATGACTAGCAGCCGGGAAATGAAGATAAGGTCAATGGGGAGGAAACCGTAAAGATGGTAAATTAGAGCAATCTCTGAGCCTGAAAGTAATAGAAGGAAATGAGAAGCAAGGCAAACACATTAAAAAACTCCCATTGTAAAGGCTCTTCTGTCTTCTCTTTAGTTCTCTACACAGTAATAATGAGTTTCTGGTCTTCAGTCCATTACATAATCTGTTTTAAAAACCCAGCTACAGCCTTCAGAGAGTCAATGTAACTTTTCAGGGTGGTTTTCCCGACATCGGAGAAGGAAATCCTATGAAAGCTTTGGTGCCCTGAATGAGTTAGCTCATTCAGACTGCAAATTTTTCTTGGGCTGCAGTTATATTAATTGTGAGCTTTTTAATTTACTTTTAATCATTAGGCAAGAAGTTTGCTATTGGTTGCGCTAGGAAAAGGCCTCCTCACCAAATCCTGGCAAGTTGGGATGAGGATGCATTCCTGTCTCCTAATCAAGGAAATTGGCTTCTAGAGAATATTCGTGTTCCTAAGGAAAGCTGCAGTGCTTCTGAGTGTCCTCTAACATTTTGAGGTGACACCTTTCTGTCCCACACTCCAACCCTTGGTACCATTCCCAGAGGCAGAACCCTAATATGAAAGAATAAGGGACCTAAAGTAACAGGGCACTGTTCATGTCCATTTGCTCTGTCTCCTGTCCTGTGAAAGTGATGGTGAGGATGGTACTGCCTTGTTCCAGCTCAGGCAGTTGCTCAACAGTTCCGGGCTTTAGACACCTGGACTAGAGGAGGAGAGGGAAAGAGCTCAGAGCCTCATAGAACCCTAATTTCAAGTCGTTTTCCATTCATTATCATTATCATTTGAGTTGGTTTCATGCATGTAAAAATGAGAAAATCAAGTACATGCGAGTACTGGTTTATCCATCTTGGTACCAGAAATAGTATTGACATATATAATACAGTAACTACTTAGCAGCATTGTTTACATTTCATGGAAAAACAGCAATAGCTCAGCTAATTGAATAATAGGAAGATGGATTAAGTCATATAATTAATCAATCTTATTTTTAAATCTTATTTATTAATCTCATTGAATGACTTTCGCTACTATACAATTAGGAAGCATTTTGACACATTGATTAAACACATGGGATTTGGAATCAGATAGGCTGGCCTCAAATCTTGGCTTGATTATTTACTAGCTCTGTGGCATTGGGGAAATTACTTAATCTTACCACCTCAGTTTCCTCATTTGTAAAATAGGCATAAGACATAGATTGTAATGAGGATTAAATAAATTAAACCACGTGAAGCACTTAGTTAAAAAAGGACTATCACATATTAAATCTCAGGAAAAGAATACTATATATTTGCTTAATGGCAACATGTACATTTTCCACATTTTGAGATTTCTGAAATTGGGAAATGTCTTAAAATCTTTCCAAAGAGACTCTCCAGGTGTCAGCCAGAGAAACTTTTCCAACATTGCCAGGACAGAAGGTAGGTGTTTACCTCAGTTGAGTTAGGACCATTGGTAGGACCACAGATGCATCTTAATTAAATTAAATTTAGAAGTGTAATTGTAAAAAGTCATCAAAAATATTTTTAAACAAGTTTGCACCATGCTGAAATGTTGAAACAAAGACTTATTGTGTATGCAGAAGTCTGCCTATCACTCATCAGACAATGCAATAAAAGACATCAGAGAAGGCGATCTTTTTCTGTTTGGAAAAAGTCCAGCCATTGTTAATATAATGAGAATGGTCTGGGCGACATTGATGTGACCTGGCAGCCTAGGAGAGTGGACTGAAATGCACATGTGTGAACAATGACAACTTCTCTGTACTAGTCAGTGGTGACAGTAGACACGGTTGAGTGAGCATGTGTACTGTGTGGTCACCACATTCAAAATGACTAGTGAGGAGAGCAATGAAATTTGTGTCAAATTTTGTGTTAAGCTTGGACATTCCTCCATGAAAACTATTTGGATGATTCAGAAGGCTGCAGCTATGGGCCACTGGTGATTGGCAGCTTCATCATGACAATGTACCCTCTCATGCATCATGTCTTGTGCAGAGTTTTTTGATGAAACATCAAGTCACTCAGGTGATTCAGTCCCCCTACAGCCCAGATTTGTCACCCTGTGACTTCTGGCTTTTTCCAAAACTAAAATCACCTTTAAAAGAAAAGAGATTTCAGAGTTGATGAGATTCAGGAAAATACAACGGGGCAGCTGATGGTGACTGGGAGAACTGTATGAGGTCCCAAGGTGCCTACTTTGAAGGGGACTGAGGTGTCATCGTCCTACGTACAATGTTTTTTGTATCTTGTACCTTCTGCAATAAATGTCTCTATTTTTCATAGTACATGGCTGGATACTTTCTGGACAGACCTCATACATCACAGAATTTTCAAAGCTAGGAGAAAGGTGACTATAACTAATTTACAAAGGCCTACCACTCAAGCTCAGAACATCAGATAAAAGCTTTTAGGTGATTTTCAAGGAAAACAGTTAAAATTCCAGGGATGGGGAATTCAATTTTAAAATCCTGTAAGTACAATCAAAGCAGAAATGTAGACAGAATTCCAGATTCTTTGTTATGCTTTTAAATTATTATACATTACCAATTCAAAAATTGCTACATTTGTCAGGAAAAAGAGCATGGGCAACGAATGTTAGAATATCTTTATGACCCAAAAGTAGCTCAGAATTATTTTGATACTTTGTAAAAGAAGCACAGAGTCAAATTTTGATGGTCATATTGATTCCTGGATAAGAAAGCAGTGTGTGATGGTAAGGACAAATACAAACTTTTATAGGCTCTTAAAATAAATACATATATTTAATATGGTGTTTGCTTTTGCTGGAAGAGCTGCCATTAAATGGATGCCTTTTACAATGGATGATGACTTTGAATCAAGGGAATATAATATTATAATCAAGATGACTAAAAATTTCATGCTGGATGTGATAATACCTTTGTGTTGCATGTGCCCTACTCCTAGTGCCTCCGTGGCAGCCATTTTCCACAATGTGACATTATTCCTCTGGCCTTACTTAGTTGATCAGACCACGCATGCACCCCTGGTTCAAGATGGCCACAGTGCCTTCTTCAGGAATCTGGAATTGGGACCTAGAGAAAGTGTCTCTGAACTTAGAAGGGATGACGGCATGCCATCCATACAGAGTGTCAGAGGGGGGCTACTATGCTAAGAAAAAAATAACAAAGCAGGCTACCAAGAGAAGCAGCAATGAGACATGCAGAGAGAAGAATCCTTTTTGCTCGATGATTTTCCATTTCTCAGTTCATTCCAAGCCTTCCCCAGGCCTGGCTGATTTCAGCCCTGTGTCCCTTGAGTTATCCCTATATTGTGGAAGTAAATTCTCCACATTTTTGCTTAAGTTAGCTCAGGCCGTTTTCTAACGTGAAGAGCCTATCTGGATCCATTTGTGTAGTCACGGATGAAGCCAACGAAATACATGGCTGTGGTTTGGTATTCCATAGCTGGAAACCCCAGGCCCCCTGCAATAGGACTCCAAATACCCTCCATGTAGCCCACTATGCCATAAAGCATGTTATTTCCTGCAAGGTCTTGATATAAATGTTTCAAAAGCATTGGTTTAAGGTATGTTCTAAGTCAAATAAATTTTGGGGGCCATGACAAATTGATGTGCCTGAGGCAAATGGACTTCTATCTAGGGCTCCTTAGAGCATAACATTTAGAACTAGAAGAAAGACCATTTCCCTCCTTAGTGTTTTTACTCCCTCAATTTGCATCCTTCTTCACTGGTCACCCACCCCTTTTTAGACTCCTTTGCTTGCTTCTATTCTAATGGTCCTCTGATTTTTTGGGGTGGGGTGTCTCTTAAGGGCTTTCTCTTTGCTAATTTTCTCCCTAGATGAATCTCATTCATTTTTAGGGATTCAAATACTATTGTAATGCTTGTGGATGAAAAGGGGCCACATACGGAATCTGACAAGCTCTGGGGAGGCCTGCCTGGAGGCCTTACAAACTGAGAGACTTATGGTAACCACATAGGATGGTCTGAAATTAAAACTTTCTAGCTAAAAGTGAGCCATGACAGGTAGTCTTGTCCTAGGCCAGTATCTTCGCTGACGAAGGTCAATCTTTACCTTCCCTGAGCCTGTCTATTATCTTTTTGCATCTAAGATAGCAGACCTTTGGAATGTCAGGGTAATTTCCTTTCTCCTCCTCCACCCCCTCAGGGCACAACCACCAGCACTGGAGCAGGGACCAAGAATCCCCTCATTGTCATTGTCAATTGTTGACTGTTAACTATCCTGTGCCCGCCTCTGTGAAAGGAGTATGTGTCTATTTCTTTTATTTTTTATCCAATCTCAGAGATCCCTCTGTTTGGCTTTTTCAAGTCTCCCTAGTTTGTAACCAGTGAATTTCATGTAACCCTCTTAAGCCTCGTCCTTTGACTGTAATGTATAAAATAAGGTGCAAAACTGCCATTTTCCGGAGCATTTTCTCAATCTGTTGAGATTTTGCTTCCTGGCGATTGTCATCAGTTCAGCTCAGATAAACTCATAAAAATTCTTAGCGGTTTGGATGTTTCTTACATTGACAGGCTGAAGACCAAATTAATGCTTCCAGCCCCGATAGCTCATCTGAACTCCAGACATGTAGATGATGGCTGCCAAGGTGACAGTTCCACCTGAATGTAACACAGAGGTGGCACATTCCAGATGGATTCTTGACACCTTTTGTAAATCACTGAATCTCAGAAATGGCTAGCCATCCTCTCTGTTACTTCAACAAGAATACTAAGAGTAATACTGGATTCCTTTCTTTCTCTTCTCTCCCCTTGTGTCTAGTCTATCATAAAATTCTGTTAATTCTATTTCTTAAATACATCTCAATCTCTCTCCTCTACAGCTCCACCGCTACCACTTATTCTAGGTCAGCATCTCCTAGTCTCTTCCCAGACTAATTCACTATTTGCATATTACTCAAGGTGATAGTCTTAAAATAGAAATTACATCAGGTCACTCCCCGCTTTGCTTAAATCCCTTAGCGACTTACCATTAAGCTAAAACAAAGTCTGAAGTCCTAACCACAGCCTCCTGTACTTGCATGATCCTGACCCTTCTTCTCCAATCATGTACCTTGCCTTTCTCCCCTTAGAGTGGATGGGATTCCCTGTCTCAGAAAAGCTGTGATCTTTCCTGCTTCTACATCTTTACACATGCTGTTTTCTCAACCGTAGATTCTCTTTTTCTGACTCTATGGACAAACACTGGTCTATCTTTTCATCTCGGCTTAAGTGATATTTCTGAAGAAAGGTCTTCCTTGACTAATAGAGAGTCCTCTTTGTTATTATATCCCCAAGTCTCTTCCTTGTTTACTTAATAACATTAAATACAACATACAACTATTAAATTGTTTTATTTATTTGACTTTTACCTTTACCCCCCTCATCTTTTTCTCTTCTACCTTGTGAGCTTCTTGATGTTAGGGTCAACATCTATCTTAATGGCTTGTCTGCCCTTCATGCCTATTACAGTGCCTGGCTGAGTTTGCGTGATGAATAAGACATTTGGACAAATTGTATATATATCAGCATTCTTTCCTTTTATGTGGGTGTGATGTTTTCTGATCATTTGAATGGCATGGAAAGGAGTGGTCAGTTTTTAGTTAAGGAAATAGAGAGTTTATAAATAGTAAAGCTGATAGAAGGATGTCTGTATATGTTGTGTTTTAGGAGTCTTTGAAACCTGAGATTGTTGAAATCAGACTTATATAGTTGGCCCTATGAAATAATATTCTTGAAATGCCACGAAATTGCCCTTATATTATCTTTCAGCCGCTAGTGGCATGTTTTATTAAAAAAGAAATCTGTTTTCCTTGAAATTTCTTGAAGAACTAACGAACACTCTTCTCTCTGATTTTGGTAATTGCTACAGTTCTGTTTATTTTTCTCCTAATGAATGTGGGCAGGAGGTAGAAGCTTATTAATGGCTATGACATTTCTTTCTAATATATTTCAAGCACAGGTGTTGAAGCAAGCATGTGTCAGGTTTTAGTTAGTGGCACCTGTTTGCCACATAGGCCATATTGCTATTTGTGTCTTTGGTTATAAGATATTAATCTTCTTCCACAGGTCTCTCTCTCTCTCTCTCTCTCTCTTTTACATTATTAATTCTTTGGTTTTATAAAGTATGATTTTCAACCTAGGTGCAAAGATCTTCCTAGACACTTTAATGCATAGAAGAGGATTTTCCCTGTTGATTTTTAGGGAGAAGCAAAACTTATCCTAAGGTTATTTAATGGCAGGTGGTCTTAGTTTTATTATGAGCTGCCGATTCCATTGAACATCTCATCAAAGCCGTGTAATCATTGGATAGAAAAATGCATATACATGCATACACATGTATGTTGGATGTGCGTTTAAGAGTTAGTGGGCTGGCTGACAATCATTTATGGACCTTAAGCTAAAAATCACTGTTTTGCAATGCTTTCATACAGACCTTCCTTGGGAAATTCCTTTAGTTCCCATCTACAAATTTGACAAATGAAGCATTTCTGAGGGAGAAGAAACATTAAAGGCCACAGCACAAGGCTTCAATTCCTCTCACCCCTCAAAGTAAGAGTTAAGGATCTTCCTTCACCCTAAGATTTATACGTTAGTGTTGAGAGTTCCATTATATAACATCTACCCCACTGCAGTGTTCTCCAAGGGTCAAGAACAGTGCAGAGCACTTTAAAGCATTTCATTTTCTGAATACACTTTGAGATAAAAACCATTCTTATTTACAGAGGAGTAAACAAAACAGCAGAACTAAATGCCACGGCCAGAAGAGAACGGGGTTAGGCTAGCAGACAGAAGTGCTTCTGTTCTTGGGAGTCCACGGTCTGCTTGGTTCACGCAACAAATCTCTCCTAAGAGTATACAAGGTATTCATGCTCTGCTGGAGTAGTTGGCTATGACCAAAAAATGCAGGCATAGTTCATGTCTTCAAATAACTCATGGTGCCAGTAGGAAGATGGAAGAAAACAGTTGACTAATCCAGACTCCTTGCTTTGGATGACACCAGAACAAGACCTATTTTTGTACTCAAAACACCTAGGATCTACTGAGAGAATATTGAGGTAGCATATGGCATTGACACAAAGGCAAATAAAATGTGTTGGGACAGGGGTATGAACCCAATGAGTCAGGCTTCATGGGCAAGTGAGAGATAGAAGATGGCAGATTGGACCTCTGTGCTCGCTGTTAAGTCTCTTGGAGGCTCTATGGGGACTCAGGCTAGTACAAGACAGAATGTCTTTATCTGTAGACTTGTAGTACCACCCAAGTCCACTGATCTGTGAGATCTCGAATATAGAGCCTGAATCTTATTTACTTTTTAAAAATATTTCTGCCTGGCTAGAGCGGCTCAGTGGATTGAGCACTGGCCTGTGAACCAAAGGGTCACTGGTTTGATTCCCAATCGGGGCACATGTCTGGGTTGCAGGCCAGGTCCCCAGGGGGGGCACATAAGAGGCAGCCACACATTGATGTTTCTGTCCTTCTCTTTCTTCCTCCCTTCACCTCTCTCTAAAAATAAATAAATAAAATCTTACAAAAAATAAAAATAATGCAGATACTAAGACAAAACAACTTTTCTTCAGGGCTTAGCACAGTTTTTACCAAAGAGGAGGTTGAAACAATACATAAAAAACAAAAATAGCACCCCCCCCCCCAAAAAACAATCATTACCACTATCACCAAGAAAGAAACATAAAAGCCTATTTACATGTACATATGCTATTGTCCTAAATGCTAAGCAAGGAATTACTTTGGTCCTTAATTTCTAGGACTTGACTGCCTACTATAGACACACAGAGGAAGACAGAGGAAATGCTTTGCATGTATCATGGGCCTCCTAACTGTGTAAAGAAATAACCCAGCTCATTGAAGGAAACAGTATAAAAAGGAGGCTCTCTAATTAGTTATTTCTACTTATGTGGCTATGTTTTTTTGTGTGTGTTTTGTCCCTGTTTGGTACATGATAATATAACATTGGCTGATCATTATCTAAAAAATGTTGATTTGCTTTCTAACTGTTATAAATGACTTCTCTATACACAGACTGTCTTTTATTTTAAAATGGAGATGTAACACTTTTGGAGATATAGCTGCTTTTATTTGTTCTTTGCCATACTTTCTAGTTATTTTTTCCATTATTGGCAATGCTCACATAGTCACATACTAACACAAGTGAGAATTAGTTGGTCTGGCAGATTTATGGTGTGCCTACAGGAGAGAATGCTTTAAGTTGCAAACGTTAAGGTTTAAGGGCTCTCCTAAAAGTCCCACAAGCAGACTCTGTCGTTTAGAGGTCAAAAAAAAAAAAATTCTTTTAAACTCTTTTCTTTACTTAAATAATGACACTAGCTAAGGATTGGGACATGCTGTTAGCAAGCAGCTAAGTTATTTATTCACAGCACAGTTGAAGTAGAAAGCTGCCACACATGGGAGTGTCGTGGATCCTTTGAGCAACTAAGCTCTCTCCCCTCTATGCTTTGACCCGCAATAAGAACACAGTTCTGCAGGTTTACTCAGATCCTAGATAGCGCTTCAGAGGAACTACTTTGCCTTCCAACCACCTGCATCTGCCATTGTTCCCAGCTGCGCTGTGTCATTTCCTCCCATTGACGGCTGTCTTCAGCATTCAGTTAGAATTGAGCAGATCTTTTTGTAGGAGCAGGGAAGCTCTGCAGTTATGTTTATGACTTACTCTTTCTTTTCTTGCCCTTTTCCCTTCACCATGGCTTCTCCTCCCTCTCCTGGTCTCTGTGTGTCTTTGCTCCTATTTCTCTCCACCTCTCTTCTCTCTGGCTCTCTGTATGTGTGTCTCTCTGTCTCCTGTCTCCCCTTTTCCATCTTCTTGTCTCTTCGCATATTTATTACATGTCTGCACATGCCAGGCACTGGATTAGGAGTTGGGGATTATAAAGAGGACAAAGAAGACAGTTTATCCTTTCCAGAGTTCTCAGGATAGGCCAAGGGTGGAGAGGAAGGGAATGCCATGAAAAATGTAAGAATGGCAATTCATAGAGGCATAAACAATATGTTATAGCAGCACAAAGAAGTATGTAACTCTTTCTGAAAAGATTAGGATGAATGAAATTTGAATTACGTGTTTAAGTACAATCAGGAGTTTTCCAGGTGAGCAGAGGTGGGGCCAGGAGACAGGCCATGGTAATGGGTGGCACAGGCAAAGGTGTGGAGGTGAGAAAATACTTAACGCTGTGGAAATGGCAAACAGGGCACCATATTTAGTCCATTCAGAACCACACATGGTGGGGGGGCGTGTTTACAGAGCAATGGGACCTACAATCCAATAGTAGTCCTTACCTACATGCCTACATAAATCCTGGTACAATGTGGTTCGTCTTTGTGTTTCTCCCCTCAACCACCCTGAAACATACATACTGTAGCCATACTGGGAGACCATCTCCACCTCAGTCTGAATCAACAAGATTGGGTGAAGGGGAGCCCTCTGTTTCTCTGACCAGATGGGTTTATGCTCATTCTTTTCTAAACTGAAGGTAGAAACCATACGTAGGAAACTTGAGAGGAACCAATATATGATTCCATTCTCCTTTCTATGGAGTTTTGAATCAATTAAGAGCAAGAGAAAGAATAAGGCCAATGGAATTCAAGTAACCTTTATTAGTAATAAAGGCTAGTTTGGGGAATGTGGCATGGGCACACGGGAAACACAAAACTACTCACTTCCTTATCTCAGAACCAGGGAGGCTCACCTACCCATCTTAGGCAGAACTGGGAATCCATGAGCTTCCCTGCAACTTCAAGGAGATGGAGGATCAGACCAGAGCATTCTGTGGGCAGGCAGAGGAATAGGAGAGGAGGTGAAAGTACACACTAGTCATATAAAGTATCCCACCCACCATGAGATAAAATATGTGTGGGGAGAAGTCAGGAGTACTACATTGATGATGTCCCATGGAAACCTAAAGCCAGTAAGATTGCCCTCACCAACTCCAAGTCAAACACTTCTCACCCCTCTTTCTCACCCTAAGAAAATAACACCTGGGTGAAGGTGGTCTTGGGACCATTTTTATTTGAATCCCTAGCATGAGCTGGTGTAGCAAGCAGTGATTGATGCTTTTTGTAAACATGATGTTCATAGCTGCATTTTTCTTCTAAGTGGAGGCTTAATAATTTGACTTTTTAGGAACCTCCAAGATCTGTGAGGTTTAGATTATTATGCACCATTAAAATTAGTGGCTTTGAGAAACACTAATGTTATGGTTTAAAAAATGTGAGAGACTCATGTCTTTCAAGAAATCTAGAATTGAGTACAGGGTTGGAGACGGGGCAGTGGGTCCTTTTGAGTAGGCTGTAAATTTGGAGAGTAGGTTCTCAGGTTGTTGTTGAGACTTCAGGCTCTGTTCAGTACATTTCGTTCTGGTCACATTTAACTGCACTCTGTCACACTAACAACTCTCCTCTCCAGCTCTCAAGGGCTCTTGGCGGTCCCTCCGATGTAGATTTGGTTGGGGTGCTGTGTTCTTTCAAGATTAAGACAGCTGCTCTAGTCTAGTTTAGAGATACCTGTGTTTTAGTGTCTTTGGCTTTCTTAAACAGTTGAAACAAGATTGACGATTTAATTAGTAAGGAGCTGTAATGTGTCGGCACACCATGGCTTTAGTAGCTGCAGAGGCATTCCTGTAGTGGGAAGGACTCCAGCTCCACCAAGGAGGCACTACCCAGGCCCAGAAAATGTACTGAGAGTCCCCAACTTTACCTTCCTTGTTCTGTGGCCTAGTCTTCTGAGTTCCCGTTGTTGCTAGATTTGCCCACAAGCTCTGCCTTACACTGCTGCTTCTGCCCAGAGTAGGCATTATTTTTTTGCATCTTAACTCCCATTTTCCCTGATTCCACTTTCTTTCAAAGTCAATAAACCTCTAGCGTTAGTCAGTGTCCCAATCACTTGAAGGTGGAGAGTGGTGTTTGTTTGAAATGCAGACTCCTGGGCTGCACTGATGCGTTAGGTACATAATGTGGACCAGGGACCTCACTTTGAACTAGCACCCCCAGAGATTCCAAGAAGGTGGCCCATAGACCTTACTTTGCAAAACCCTGCCAAATAGGACACCATATGCCCTGCTTAAGCTTGCTCCAGTATGTGTTGGTCCACCTCCAATTTCTGTCCTTACCACCCTCATTGAGGTGCTGAACACTTAAAGGAACTCAGCTTCCATAGCTTGAGATAAGATGCCTTCCAGGACACATGTTGAGGAAGACAATGAATTGGGGAGGTGTTTTGAGATGAAAGGGACAGTGTAAGTATGTTGTCAGCATGCGTTTTCCATAAGGCTAGAAGTTTATCATGGGGATCCAACCCTCTGAGAGCTTAGGGTTTTAGGCAGGTCACTGGTCGAGTTTTGTTTTTCCCTCCCCAAGCAGTCTGCCAAGATTTTGGTTGGCTTCTGAGATTGTGTTGTATCCATGGTGTGATTATTTGGTTTTGATTAGTAGTTGGAAATGTGTTCTACAAACCTTACTTTGAGACACTCAGTGGACCACCTGCATCCATTTAAAGATATTTTTGCCCAGGGATATCAAGCCTCATGAAAATGTAGTAGTGACCTCAAGTTTGGGGAGAACCATTGATCGTCTTGCTACAAGGGACCCTATTTACTTTTCAGTGGGGTATTAATCACAGGGCTTCAGAATTTCTAGAACCATTGTAATTTTATCTCTTTTCTTTCTGGTATTCTCTTAATTGATTTTTATTTATTTTTAACTATTCTCATACTACTTAATTCTTCTAGAATATTCTTTTTACCTATTTTTCATTTTCCTTGTTTTTAATACTCTTAGCCTACCATTTTATCATTGTCTTTTTGTTTCTTTTGCCTATTTAATCATGCTTCATTTTAAACCATTCAATCTATGTGCTTTGGTAATTTCATAGCTATTGCTTTTTATAAAAAGTAAAATTAAATTCTGGGTGAATTCCTTGCATTTTTTGTTTAGTATAGAAAAATTACTTTTAAGTTAGATTTATTGCATCAGTTTTTATGACTTGCTTTGTCATTACCTCAGCTCCCTATTTATACTTTCTTTATAAGAACCATGTTTCATTCAAGAGTTAATTGAAGTCCTAACTGTTCGCTATATGCTGCGCTTGGAGAAGTGTTATGAGAAGTTATCTCTGCTTAGGCAGGTGCTGGCATGGTGCTGGCATGTCAGGTATTTTCTGTATGGACTGAATCACAAGTGGGTATCACCAGAAGACCAATAACTTAAAATTGTTAAAATTATTATTATTATTTAAAAAATTATGTGTGTCTCAATAAAAGATAAACTAAGTAGTATTAAAAACTATCATACTTTTACTACCCTTATTCAACATAGTACGGGAAGTCCTAGCTACAGGATTCAGACAAGAAGAAGAAATAAAAGGTATCCAATTTGGAAAGGAAGGTGTCAAACTCTCATTATTTGCAGACGACATGATACTATATAGCAAGAACCCTAAAGATTCCACCAAAAATTAAGAGAACTGATAAATGAGTTTACTAGTAAAGTAGTAGGATACAAAAAATATTCAGAAATTGGTTACATTTAATACACTAATAATGAACTATCAGAAAGAGAAACTAAGAAAACAATCCTGTTTACAATTGCATCACAAAAAAATACCTAGGAATAAATTTAACCAAGGACTTAAAAGACCTGTACTCAGAAAATTAGAAGACATTGAAGAATGAAATTGAAGAAGATACAAATAAATTGCAAGCATATATGGTTACCATGGATAACAATAACTTTATTAAAATGTTCAAATTACCCCCAAACAATCTATAGATTCGATGCAATTCTTATCAGAATACCAATGGTGTTTCTCACAGAACAACAACACATAATCAAAAAATGTATATGGAAACACAAAAGACCCTGAACAGTGACACAATCTTGAAAAAGAACAAAGTTGAAGGTATTATGCTACCTGATATCAAATAATACTACAAGGCTATAGTAATCGAAATAGTATGGTACTGGTATAAAAACAGATCAATGAGACAGAATAGAGAGCCCAGAAATAAACCCACACCTATGTGGGCAACTAATCTATGACAAAGGAGGTAAGAGTGTATAATGGGGTAAAGATAGTCTATCCAATGAAAGGTGCTGGGAAAATTGGACAGATACATGAAAAAAAAAAAAAAAAGAAGAAGCTAGATCACCTTCTTACACCATATACAAGAATAAATTTCAAATGGATTAAAGACTTAAATGTGAGACTTGAAACCATAAAACTCCTAGAAGAAAACATAGGTAGTAAAATCTCTGACATCTTTCTTAGCAATATCTTTTCTGGTGTATCTCTTTGGGGAAGGGAAGCAAAAGCAAATAAAAGAACAAATGGGATTATATCAAACTAAAGAGTTTTTGCACAGCAAAGGAAAGTATCAACAAAATGAAAAGACAGCCTACTGAATGAAAGAAGATGTTCATCAATGATACATCCAATACAAGGTTAATATCCAAAACTTATGAAGAACTCATACAACTCAACACCAAAACAAACAAACAACCAAGTAAAAAGGTGGGCAGAGGACCTAAATAGACACTTGTCTGGAGAGGACACATAGACGGCCAATAGACATGTGAAAAGATGCTCAACATCACTAATCATCAGAGAAATGCAAATTAAAACCACAAGGACATTATCACCTCACTCCAGAAGGCCATCATCAATAAATCAACAAACAATAAGTGCTGGTGAGGATGTGGAGTAAAAGGAACCCTTGTGCACTGTTGGTGGGAATGCAGACTACTGCAGCCACTATGAAAAACAGTATAGAGGTTCCTCAAAAATTAAAAATAGAACTGCCTTATGACCCAGCAATTATACTTCTGGATATATATTCAAAGAAATACAAAACACTAAGTCAAAAGAATATATGCACCCCTATGTTTATTGCAGCATTATTTACAATAGCCAAGATAATAAAGCAACCCAAGTGCCCATCAAGAGAGAAATGGATAAAAAATGGTACATCTATACAAGGGAATATCTATCACTCAGTTAAAAAAAAAAAAAAAAAAGAACAATATCTTATAATTTGCTACAACAAGGATGGACCTAGGCGGCATTATGCTAAGTAAAATACGCCAGGCAGAGAAAGAAAAATGCCATATGAACCTAAAGAGCAAAATAAATGAGAAAAACAAAATAAAAACAGATAACAGAAAACAGACTGGTGGATGTTAGATGGGAGGAGTGTTGGGGGAACTTGGTGAAAAGGGAGAGGGATTAAGAAATACTGGTAGTTACAGAATAGTCACAGGGATGTAAAGTACAGCATAGGGAATATAGTGAACAATATTGTAAAAACTATGTATGGTGCCAGGGGGGTACTTCGAATATCGGGGGTCACTTTGTATAAAGTATACGGTTGTCTAACCACTATGCTGCACACCTGCGACTAATACAAAAGAATGTTAAATGCAAACTTTAATTGAAAAATAAAAATAAAAACATAATGAGAAAATAGAAGACGAAAATGATTGTTTACGGTGGGCAAGGAATGTGTGTTCCTAGCTATCGTTGGGAGACATTGCATAGCCAGCTTCCTGCGTGCAAGCTTTGTGTCATAGACTGGAGTGGCCTGGATTAATTAAGACTGTTTCACTCACAACAGTTTGGGTTCCTGTCCAAAGACGTGGAAAAAAGCTGTTCCCATGGTACCCAAAATATTGATACCAATTTTCTCACTTGCAAGGATGCTGGCTGTCGTTTAGTAAAAGAAACATGTTTTCAAGCAAAAGAAACCAAAGCAAGAACGAGATTTTTAACTGGAGGAAGATCAGAGCAGTGGAAGTCTCCATGAAGTTTCTGAGTGAACCTCCCTGGAAGTTCGGTGCACCCCAGGGTCAGCATGGAACTCTCGGCCTGGCTGGGAATCCCATCAGCCACCTCCGCGTCTCCGGGGCCACCTCTGCCCTTTGCTGTTTAGAGGTCTCTGGTCAGCCACGAGGACCATTTAGCCCATGTCTGTCCATTTGCTACTCTGGTGAAGTCTCTAACCTGACTATCTTCTGTTATTTGAAGTAAAATAAAAGGCTGATTTTTAAAGTCACATACTGGTTTATTCACTTTGGATGAATGACACCTTTACCTTTGCATGGGCATTTGTTACCGAGAATTTATGAATACTCATGTTCCTGTTTGCCTATCTAAGGTAGAAATCTTAACCTCATTTTCGAAATCTACCAATTTGCCTCCTGTAACAATAAGTCATCTATCAAGGAGTAGATGTGATGTTTTTTGCCCTTCCCTTACCTTATCTTTATTTTTTTCTTTAGGTAAAAAAATAACTTGTATTTTCCCTGGCTGGTGTGGCTCAGTGGATTGAGTGCTGGCCTGCAAACAAAAGGGTTGCTGAATCGATTCCTGGTCGGGGCATATGCCTGGGTTGCTGGCCAGGTCCCCAGTTGGGGGCACACAAGATGCAACTACACATTGATGTTTCTCTCCCTCTCTCCCTCCCTTCCCCTTTCTCTAAAAATAAATAAATAAAATGTTTTGTTTTTTTTTAATTCTGTATTAGTTAGGGTGCTCCAGAGAAACAGAACCAATACAATATCTCTAGCTATCTCTACCTTAAGAGAGATTTCAAGGAATTTGCTCATACCATTGTTGGAGGCTGGTGAGTCCCAAATCTGCAAGAGAGGCCAGCGGACTGAAGAACCAGCGAGGAGTTTATGTTTCAATTTGAATCTGAAGACAGTCCACGGACAGAATTCTCTCTTTCTTTGGAACAGTGAGACAAAGTTGAGGAAGATGTCAGTTTTTTAAATTTCCTCTTAAGATTTTCAACTGGATGTCTACTGATTTAAATATTAATCTTATCTAAGAAACAATTTTATAGCTACATCTGAACTGGCGTTTGACCAAACAGCTGGGTACCATGGCCTACCCAAGTTGACATCAAAAGTTGACCATCACATACCTCAACATTTTTTGGAGAACTGGTCTCCCAACCTTTGATCCAAATGCCTACGGAGGGATTGGCCTCCTTTTCTTCTCTAAGAGTGAGCAACACAACTTTGGCCAGTCCTGGCATCAAATTACCCTTACAAAGAGACTGCGTTAAGGATGGGCACACAAGCAAACACAGATCAATGAGAGACTTCCCTGGAATTCCTGCTAGAGCTATCAGGACTGAGGTTCTGTCTCATTCTTAGAGTCTGGGTGCTAATGGCCTATAAGCCTGGAGCTGCAGGGGGCCATCCTTGCACCCACGTGGGCAAAGCTGGCTTGAAATTTAAGCCAACCCAGGGGAAAGAAAGCAGGGCTGAGATGGAGAACAAGAGACAAGTTCTTGCACATATTAGGTAAACTTCAGGTATTTTGATCCATGGATTTTGCTGAAGTTACGTAAGCTGATACATCCCTTCCTTTGCTAAAGCTACTTTAATTTGAGTTCCTGTCACTTGCAACTGAAAGTGACAGATTAATATATAATATGCTGGGCATTGTTCTAGGTGCTTCCCAGAGGTAGCCACTTTTAACGGTTTTACTATTCCTTCTTGTATTCATCTCTACACACCTAAACAATACGCCTTCACTGGTTGCTTTTAGTCAGTAAAGATTGATTTCCTGTTACGGTGATGGATTCCCTCCTCCTTCTCCATTTCTCGCTCCCACTCCCACTCCCTCCTCTATAGTTATAACATTTAGTTAAATCACTAGTTAGAAGCTACATTATCCTGACTTAGTAAAGATTGTTTCCAGTTGAACAACTACTGCTCTATGATTGTGTTTTTTTCTTTGTGTGTTAAAAAAATGTTATCTCGTAATTAATAATTGTCCTGCTTTTGCATTTCTTAGTTTTCTATGTACCAACAGGTAGCTATTTCACCTAAGTACTTCAACATATTTGTCAACCACCCAGAACATTTTTCAAACATTCAAAATCATCAGTTCCACTCTGTCATGGCTTCCCCTCATAGCCATCATCATGGCTGTCCACACTCATGCCAAGATGCTGTCCAGAGACGTCCTTCCACTGATGACGTGTGTAGGAAAACCTTTTCTTTGTATTACAAGTTTTCCTCTTGATCTTCCCTCTCAATTTATTAATGCATATACCCTACTTAGTAGCTTCCCTTGAAAGAGGTTTTGAAAAGTAACATTTTTTTAGTTTCTGTATAGCATACATGTTATTATTACACGATTATACAAGCATACCCAGTTTATTTGGTGAGAGAGTTATAGGTTGAAAGTTATAAGCATTTATGACTTACTCTTTTGTACCCAAAGCCTAACTTCATGATTATTTGATTTGCAGTTTCTAGAAAAATTTATTGAGGTGAGTGTTTGGTGGGCTTTTTCAATCTTGTGACTTACTCTTGATTTTGAAATCCTTCTTTTAATATTTCTATTATAATTTCCACTCATCTATTTCTTTGTTCTTTTTTTTAGAACTCTAATGGTCAGATATTGGACCCTTTTGATTGGCTCTCTAATTTTTTAATATATTCTCATTTTCTAACTCTTTACTTTTTGGTTCTACCATTTCAAAGATTTCTTTGGCCTCGTTTCCATCACTTTTATTAAGTGTTTTATCCCAGATATCGTATTTTTAATTTCTAAGAACTTCTGCTTATTGCTTGGTTTAAAAAAAAATACAGTATTGGACTTCCGGCCAAGATGGAGGCTTAGACGGACACGCTAGGTCTCCCTCTACAACTAGAGAGGAATACAACTACTTCAAAACAAAGGATAACTAGAAATTCCAGAAAATAAAACTACACGGAAGCCCAACATATGAAGTTACAAACCAGCGGCGCTCTTTGGGCAGGTAGGACGAGAGAAAGGGGGCGGAGCTGTTTGCGGTCGCACCTGGGACAGCGGCGGGGAGAACAACCCCGGCTGCAGTCGAATCCCCGGCAGCTCGCAACCCCAACGCTGGGGAAAGCAGCCACCACATCGCCTTGAACAGTGAGGCCCAGGGGGGCGGGAGGACAGATCCCGGTCTCCTAGCGGAATAACTGTGTGAATCCATCTTGGACCCCCGCCCCCAAAGAAAGCGCCACAGGGCTGCGAAATAGGTCGCGGACAGGCGCCGGTCGCTGAATTGTGACGCGTACACAGGCACTGCCCCCGACAGCCGGCCCAAGAAAACAAAACGCATCTGTCAAAATGTGGCAGACAGCTATAGAAATCCCGGTGGCACAGCTCACCAGGCAACAGATAGAGAACCTGACAGATGAACAGATAAGAAACCTGTCAGAGGCTCAGTTCTGGGCCATTGTTATCAGGTGGCTTACAGAATTCACAAAAGAGCAGGAAAAAGATAAGAAAGAAGCGAAAAACATTCATAACGAAAGGAACAAAACCACATACGAGACAGATGGTGAGGAAAAAAAATCCAGAGTTCATTTCAACAAACTGGAATATGGAGAAGGAACAAGCAGTCAACCAATGCAGCGAGAGGAAATGGGAAGCAACAATGAGAGGATCAGAAACCTCTGGGACAGCTATAAAAGGCCCAACATAAGAATCATTGGTTTGCCAGAGAGTGAGAAAGATGAACTAGAACTTGAAAAATTGAGTGAAAATATAATAAAGGAGAACTTCCCAGACTTGGGGAAGGGAATAGACTTGCAGGTCCAGGAAGCAAGGAGAGTTCCCAAGAGACTGGACCCAGGGAGAACCACTCCAAGACACATTATAATCAAAATGTCAAAAATTAAAGATAAAGAGAGAATCTTAAAAGCAGCAAGAGAGAAGAAAAGAATTATGTACAAAGGGGTCCCAATTAGACTATCAGCTGACTTCTCAAGAGAGACCCTACAGGCAAGAAGGGACTGGCAAGAAATATTCAAAGTAATGAAAATCCAAAACCTACAACCACGAATACTCTATCCAGCGAAATTGTCATTCAGAATAGAAGGACAGAGAAAGTGTTTCCAGGACAAAATAAAACTGAAAGAGTTCATTAGATCCAAACCACTGTTATATGAGATGTTAAAGGGACTGGTTTAAAAAACAGAAGCTAGGGAGATGAAACAAAGGCAAACTAAACAGGCAACGAGAGTGGAAAAGGAACTGTGGGTACGGGAAGCATATTGGGGGGAGGTCAACAGGGAGGGGGAGTGGGGAGAGGGAGGGAGATGATATAGGAATTGGGGATCATGGTAGGAGGGAATGGAATAGACGGAGAGAGGTTGGGAGGAACTGTATGCACAACTAATGGACATAATCTAAAAGGGGGGGACAACTGGAGGGAGGGGGGCCACCGGGTGGAGGGGAGCAGAGGGAAGGGAAATTGGCACAAATGTAATATTTTAATCAATAAAACACATTAAATCTGAAAAAAAAAATACAGTATTCCCTCACTTATCGCAGGTATTACATTCTAGACCCTCCCCCCCACGGTAGGTGAAAATCTGTGAAGTAGGAACCTTACATTTATTTTAGTATTTATATATATTTTAAGGCTTTATAAACCCTCCCCACACACTTTTAAACCATCCCCACTCCCATATTAACCTTTTCCACACTTTTAGAAAGACTATTTATGTTCTTAAACATATTCTACACTCTTAAACCTACATAACTTTAACAACATATGTATACAGTACTGCAAAATCCCGTGATATAGCAAAAAATCCACAATAAATAATTAAATATAATATTTTTAAAAATCCCGCAATACAGTGAGGCCATGATAAGTGAACTGCGATATAGAGAGGTACCACTGTACTCTTCTCTTCTTAGTTTATAAATGCTTTCTTTACCTAAACTCTCTGATGATATTAATTGAAATTAGCTTTGATTTGAATGTTACCTAACTGACTTTATTTTTCTGGGCTATTGGTTTTGAATTTACTTTTTTATATTGAAGACTTTCTTGTCAAGCATTTATGATCCTGAGTTGTCTATTCATGCATAAGAGTGAGGCTTTAGATTGAAACTGATTGAAGGGGTATGTGTGGGTGTAGGGCGTGACCTTGAAAGTGGGTTTTACTACCAAGCCAACTATTTGGCATCTTCATCAAGGGATCCCCAAGTGTAAACAGTCCCGTTGTTTTTGAGGGTGGTTTAGCTTTTCAAGATGTGACTACTGTGGTCTCCTGTCTCATAGGTAGTGAAGGCAATCCTAAAAGTAGTATCTTCAGCCTGCCAATTTCGGGGGTTGGTGGGGAGGGAGAGAGAGGCTGACATTCTCATTATTAGGTTTGTATTCTTTGCCTAATTCCTTTGTGTTCAGCCTGGTGTCTCACTCCTGGCCTCTCTGTCCTTGGATCCTTCCTTTGGGCTAAACCCTGCCATCAGATTAGAGTCCCTGAGCTGCAGGGGGAAATGTCTTCTTGTTAGTCTTTCTGTCCGTAGGCTCTGAGCACACAACTCCCCTTACTCCAGGTTAGCATACCTCCTTCCACTTTCCATCTTCAAAAGATCTGCTGGAATCTTTCATCAGCAGTTGTCTCCTGTTCTCTGTTCTCTTTACCCTTTTATTATCATTTTGGTGGAATGAGGAGTATAGAGAAGAAAGAACAAAATTGCCATTTGATATCGCTCATTGATTAACCTGCCAATTTCAATCAGAATTCCCTGTGAGACTATTTTCTCACTCTATTAACACCATCTTATAAATAGGGATACTAAAGCTCAAAGAAACAAAGGAACTTGTCACACACCTAGTCAAGTGACTGAGTAGGTAAGGAAAATTCAATACAGATTATATATTAGATGACATAGTAGAATTTTTGTTGCTTTCTTTGGTGAGATAATGGTATTGTGGTTATGTAGGAGAGTATCCTTACTCTTAGGAGATCCATGTTAAAGTATTTTGGGATGAAGTGTCATAATGCCTGTACCTTCCTTTTAAACGGTTGTGCATGTGTGTGTGTGTGTGTGTGTGTGTGTGTGCATGTGTGTACAGAGAGAAAGAGAGAAATCATGTATGGCAAAATGTTAATTATTAGATCTAGGTAGAAGGTATATGAAGGTTCATTGTCTTATTCTTTTAAAATTTCTGAAGTTTGAAAATTTTCACCATAAGTACTTAAGAAAAATAAAAGCAAAATAAAAATAAAACAATACAGTATAGAATGGGGCTTAAGTTTGCCCAACTCCAAATTATAAAAAACAAAAACAAAACACAAAACCAAAAAACAAAACAACTTAAAAAGACTGAATCATGAAGAAATAAAAATCTGAACATATGAATTATTAGTAAGGAGATTGAATCAGTAACCAAAAAACTCCCAACAAACAAAAGTCGAGGACCAGATGGCTTCACTGGTGAGTTCTACCAAACATTCAAAGAGGAATTAACATCAATATTTCTCAAACTCTTCCCAAAAATAGAAGAGGAAACATTTCCAAACTCACTTTATGAGGCTGGCATAACCCAGATACAAGAACCAGACAAGGATGCCACAAGAAAAAAAGAAATTACAGGCCAATCCTGATGAATGTAGATTCAAAAATTCTCTACAAAATATTAGCAAACAAAATTCAATAATACATTAAAAGGATCATACACCATGATACAATGGGATTTATTCCAGCAATTCTAGGATAATCCAATATCTGTAAATTAATCAGTGTGATGTACTACATTAACAAAGTGTAAAATAAAAAATCAGATCATCTCAATAGATACAGAAAAAGCACTTGACAAAATTCAACATCCATTTATGATGAAAAACTCAACACAGTAGGTATAAAGGAAGTGAACCTCAACATGATAAAGGTCATCAACTAACATCATATTCAGCAATGAAAAGCTGGAAGCTTTTCTTCTAAGATTAGAAATAAGACAAAGATGCCCACTCTCACCACTTTTATTCAACACGGTACTGGAATTCCTAGCCAGAACTGGAAATAAATAAAACATGATATTATGTATAAAGAACCCCAAAGACTTCACCGCAAACTCTTCAAGCTAATAAAAGAATTCAGTAAAGTTGCAGGATACAAAAATCAATATACAAATATCTGTTGCATTTTCATACACTAACAATGAAGTACAAGAGAAATTAACAAAACGATCCCATTTATAATTATGTAAAAAAGAATAAAACAACTAGGCATAAATTTAACCAGAAGGTGAAAAACTCATAAACTGAGAACTATAAGACATTAATTAAAGAAATTGAAGAAGACACAAATATATGGAAAGCTATTCTGTGTTCATGGATTGGAAGAATATTGTTGAAATGTCCATACTACACAAAGCAATCAACAAATTCAGTGCCATCCCTATCAAAATTCCAATGGCATTATTCACAGAAATAGAACAAACAATCCTAAAATTTGAATAGAGCCACAAAAGAAATTGCCATCTTGCTTCCACGGTGTAATTGTTATGAGAAGCTAATGAAATATACACGTATAAATGGTTGTGGAGCTCCACTGTTAACATACGTGTAAATTGTGCTCATCTGAGGGTATTCGAAGGACTGGTGTGGGTGTATCTACTAATGATGTGTGTATAGGGTCAGCCACCCAGCACCCTGGAAAATGGCTCCTTTAAGGAGAAAAAAAAAACACTGAAGTACATGTTTGATTCAAGAGTAATGGCCATAGGGAAGGTGTCATAATTCAGAGCATAATACAACTTCTGTTTGTCCTGGGAGGGATGGGGTGAGGGAATAAGGAAGCCAAAACTTAAAACCCCTGGTTTCTCTAAAATATCTGGGAAATATTGAGACTACAAGGAAGGTCTCAGCAGATTGGTGGCAGCAGTTACAGTAGGGATGGGAAAGGAGCTTTAGTGTCATTCAGAGCACTTGAATTTCATCCTGATCACATGAGCACTGGCAAGTGTATCACAGAGAAGAGTGGGGTCTTGGAGACGTGGCACCCCATTCAGCTTTACTAGTGCTGGCTCTGGCGGTTAGCAGCAGCTACTAGAAATTTTAACAGGTGAATAAAAGCGCAAAAGAAGAGAAACATGTTCTTCAGTTACTAAAAAGGTGAGTTCATGTAGCATGTGAAGACATCGCTGTAAAACAATTTTTGTGACATATTTGAAGGTGGGGGTGGGGTGTTTGGCCAGGCAGTCCTCTCAGAGAAACTGGGAGGAGGGTCCCGAAACTGTTTAACCATTTCGTGACTTTTACTGTAATCCTAATTTTATCTCAGCAGGGACATCCAGGAAACTTGAGTGATGTATGTCAGGAAGCTATACAAACATAAGGGGTCATGATGAAGGCATTTTACAAGTACATCTGTGCTTCTATCTGTTAAATAGACCCCAGAATGTGTAAAATAAGGGACCCAAGCCAGCAAGCTTTTATTTTATTGCTCAAAGTTACATTGAGCACTCTTGGAGCTCAGAGTTGTATCTTTAGTTTGCTAGGTTTTGACTATGGCAAATCAGTACTTTGAAATCAGACTTTAATAAGTATTGATCATTAACAGTCATCAAAGTGAGCAGAAGATGCATGAAAACCAATTTGCTACGCACTCATTCATTCAACAAATACTTGCTGAGAACGAGTAATGCATGAGGCAGTGCCAGGAAGCCACTAGCTCACACGTGTATTCTGTGAACATTTAGTGGGGGCCTTGTGCTTGTCACTGGGAGACAGTGGAGACAAGAAAGACCATGTCACTGTTCTCACGAAGCTTAATTTAAATGTAAGGGGAAATCAATCAACAAAGAAACACATAAATAAGAAAAAACAGCATGTGTAGTGAAGTTCCATGCAGAACATTTATAAAGGGGACTATGACAGGGAGTGACTGGGTTGCTACTTTAAACTGTAACATCAGAGGAGGGGACATTGGCTGATATTTGAATGCTGGGAAGGAAATCAGCCCATGAAGAAGGGAGGTGGGAGGCAGTGTGTTCCGGGCAGAGAAGATGAGAACAGAGGCCGTAGGGCTGGAATAAACTTGACCTACTTAGAGGCAGGAAGAAGAAGGTCTAGCATGAGCCAGGCACGGCGTGAGGCTGGAAAGGAAGGCAGAGGTCAGATTTTGCAGGAGTTTGGAAGTCAGATGAAAGGGCCTGGGTTTTATTGTTTTGAGTAATTGCACTTGGTGACTATTGTACCGAGAAGCATTTTAGGTAGCCCGAGGAGAAGTAAATTGCTATGGCAATAACCCAGATAGGAGGGGCGAAGGATTGGCCATTTATAATAACAATGAAGATGGACTATGAGCAGAAGGATCCAGGCTCTAGAGTTGATTGAACTTGTTGATGAGATCCTAGGTGGGGAGTTTAGGGAAGAAAGCAATCAAGGATGATTCCTGGAGGGTAGAATGTGAACCAAGATTGGCATAATCCCTAATTTCGTGAAGGCGGAGGAGATGTTTTAGTTAATAACCCCTTAAATACAATGGAAAAGTATAACAATGTGACCTGACCAGTGTGGCTCAGTTGGTTGGACGTCCGACAAACTGAAAGCTTACGGGTTTGCTTCCTGGTCAGGGCACATGCCTGGGTTGTGGGTTCGGTCCCCAGTCACAGTGCTGACAAAAAGCAACCCATTGATGTTTGCTCTCACATTAATGTTTCCCTCTCTCTCTCTAAAAACAAATAAATAAAAAGTCTTTTTTTTTTTTTTTTTTTAAAAAGAGGTATAACATTGAAAATGTTTCCAAGAAGAGATTTTCAGTGCTGTGAGAAGGTTCAGAGGTAATGCAGTTGGCTGGTTTTGGACTGAACACTAAATCTGCAATGATTCCTGGAGGGACTATCCCATGCCCTCAAGGCTGAGCTCCTCTCTGATCTGGGGGAGGATGTTTAGCAAAGGGAAGTGTCAAACTTGAGCCCAGAGCAACCTCACTCCCCTACTCCCCTTCCCTTATTCCCACGGCCTGCAGAAAGATAGCATTTTTTTTTTTTTTAAGAAAGGGGAACAACTAAAGGGAGCAGCGCTGTGTGAGAGTTCCCAGAAACGGCCTGAGTGCTCCGGCTCCAGGTTGCAGAGGTGGGGGGCAGTTTGTTCTTTTTGTCCAAGGTGATTATTAAAAAGATCAACATCTTCCTTTCCTAGGAGCCTGCCAGCCGGGAGGCAGCAATACTGTTTCTTTGTCTCTTTCTGTCATTATTTCCTCATGAGCCTTTCCTCACTCTCATTTGAGAAAAGTTTGAAATGATTAATTGATTGCATAGAACTTGGCATGAGGATCCTGAATTTGATATCTGGTTCCACCACTAGTTGTGTATGTGTGTGTGCGTGTGTATGTGTGTGTGTGTGCGTGCGTGTGGATGCATGTGTGTGTGTGTGTGAGAGAGAGAGAGGGTGGGGGGAGACCTTGGGTAACCCCCCTAAGGCTCCATGGTCTTATCGGTAAACTAGGGGTAATAGTAACTACCCCATAGAGCTGTGGCACAGAGTGAAAGGAATCAGGTCTAAGCTCTTAACAGCGTCTGCCTCTTGTAAGTGACTAGGACGTGCTACTAAACCAAATGACTACAAACTGGGGGCTAAAACCCATACCCCATTGTCTTATGTTCTGGAGGGCAGCAGTTTGAAAATGGGTGTTACTGGGCCAAAATGAAGGTGTGGCAAGGCTGTGTTCCTCCCAGGGGCCCTGGGGGAAACCCCATATAGTGCCCTTTCCAGCTTCTAGAGGTTGCCTGCATTCTTGGCTTGGGGGCCCCTTTCACCTCAAAACCACTCTGACCTCTGACCTAGTTGAGAGAAGCGTTGGGAATGTCGGGGGCATTCCTGGTGGGAGACAGTCTAAATCCACAGTGGGAATGTAGGTGTAGGGATCTCCATGGCCTGTTTGGGGTGTGGTGGAGGGATGATTAGCAAGGGGTACAATGGTGAATTGCATTGATGTCAGATTTTGGCAGACCTGGAGAGTTTGGACAGTCTCTCCAAGGCAACAGAGAACCTACGAAGATTTTAACCAGGTTGATGGTGTGTTCTGGCAGATAGCGTCTTGAGAAGGTTAGTCTGACTGATGGGCAGGTCTGACTGACAATGGGTGAGACTGAAGCCTGGGAGCCGGAAGACAATGGCTTTAGTGCTGGGGGAGGTCATGAGTTTAGCAGCTGGGGTGGGAGTAGTAAAAGGGAAAGGGTTTATCCCTAAGAATTTAAGGAGACTGGATGTGGGGGAGAGGAAAGGGCTAAAGAAAGCATGGTCTCCAATGACAGGTGTTACTACAGGGACAGGATCAGAATACTTGGGGGTTGGCAGTGAGGGGGTGAGTGTTAGCCTTGAAGATTTCCAGGTAGTTTGCATCATGGCAGTAAACCTGTTTCTACACAGTGCTCTTTCGTGACTTTGCAACGGAAGAGAAACTCAGCATGCCAAAGGCCTGAGTCAGTTCTCTTTCAAACGAGATAAAACTAATACCTTTAATTCTTCTTGAGCCCCTATAAGATCTTCCAACCGTCATCTGTGGAGTAAGCATTCACTTAGGGCAGGAGAGGGTGTTATTTTCCTCCCATGAAGTGCCTAGATGAAAAGAAATTCTACAATAATCAGAGGAAGACTAAAATTCTAATCCCTCTCTTCTCTTGAAAGGGATAGAGATATAAAGCCACTGAGCAGCCTTCTTTGTCATCTGGACGCCCTCGTCCCCAGGTCACTGTGCAAGGACTGAGGGTAGGTTACTGGAATAATTGCTACGGAGCTGCTTTGTGTCTGTAATTCCAAGAGCTGTGACCCCAGGAAGAAGATGCAGATGATTGTGCTCAGGCCTCCCTCAGAGGAGCATGGGAGGAACCATGATATTAACAGGAAGGTAAAATATTGGCAAGACCCCCTTCACCCTGCCCCTTGCAGGTCTGTACTGCGGGAAGGGAGAGGATCAGACTTCTTAAGAATTCTCCGAGGGCATTTTAGCATCTGAGCACTTCGGCCAAACCACCAAGCTGGCCCCACTGAGCATGTGCGTTAGATGGGAGCACAGTGAATCCTCTTCCTCCCACTAGAGCCTCACATTGTGAACAGAAGAACCATGGCTGGAAATAAAGACCCCCTCCCATATATTTTTTCTGGTTCTCCCCAAAGTCACAGAGCCAGTGCCTGTGTGGCACTGGGTGCTGCACTGGCGTCGTGACTGTGTGTGGCAGTGTGGTGACAGTCCAGCGGGGGTGCTGAGGGCTAGAAGAGGCCCTGTGATAGGTTAGTGCTGACTTCTGTGCAGTCACTACTTGATCTGACCAGCATCTCTCACAAGGCCAGGGGAAAAGAAGAAAAAACCTTCCTAAGCCATCAGATAAAGGATTAGCTCTCTCACCACAAGTTACCCAAACTGGTCTGGACCACAAGTGATATGGTCACCTTCCTTTTCATGCTGTCTTAACTCTCGGTACAGCTCATCTGTTTCTGGGTATGGGAGCTGAACCCCGAGTTCCCTATGCCTGGAATTTCCCCTTTGCTCTACCTGCAAATGAGTTGTCCTCCTGGGTCCCATGTTCATCGAGGGTGACTAACAGCTGAGACCTGACTTGAAGAGGTGTCCCTCCGTGGTGGGAGGGGGGATGGAGCACCCAGCACTGTGGCTGTCAAGAAACAGAATTGTCCCCCAGTTGATGCACACTAGGGAGTTAGGCTAATTTGTTTTAGCCAGTGCCTCGAGTCCTGAGGACCCCATTACATTTCTTAGAGGAAGTTTCTGAACTTTTAAGCTGATTCTGGCCACTCCTATGATTGATGTAGGGAGAGACGGGGATTGTCACCACCACCCTGGGTCTTCTTAGTAACCTCCCAGAAGGCAGAGTCCCAAACCTTAATTCTCTGATCCTAGTTATACACAGGGCCTAACAAAATATCAGACGTGGGTAGCAGTTTAATAAGAAATAAATGCAATTACAGCAGCACAAGAATTATTTCAATCTCATGGCTGTGCCCCTCAAACCTCTCTGGGCTTTATTGAACAGACCAAATTCTGTTCAGCAGCCAGAAACGCTGCTTGCAATTTGTCAAATCCAAAGCACGGTTTCCCACCCTGCCCTTCGCACCCAAGGTTATTTATAATTTCCTCTTCCTTTATTGGCAAAAATATGGTTTTATAGTGCAGAGTTTCATAAAGGGGCATTTTATAAAGAATTTTATGGATTAGTACTGAAATTAAGATGAGTAATTAGGACCCCTAATCAATTTAGGAGAATGGTTTGCTTTCAGGAGGGAGCGGCAATTACTGCCGCCTCCCTTGTGGGGACCTCAGGCAGGCAATTAATTGGACTTTGGTGGAAGGAAGCGGCAGCTTAGCTTGAAATGGTTTCCTGGACTGATTATAGTTAGATCTCCAGACAGCGCCTTGAAGAATGTGTTTGTGTACGAACCTGTACTCAGAAGGATAAGACGTCTATTTTAGTGATTAATGAAACTCCATCAGGGTTGGCAAGAAAAAAAATAGTAACGCATCTGATCAATTTAGTATAACAAATATATTTTTTTGGATTTTGAAATACCTTTCCCCTTTATCACCTCCCAACAACAACAAAAAAATGTTTAACTTTGATCAGAGATAAAAGCTCCACTTTTTGCTTCGGAAACTTACTTTGAAAGTAAAATGTAGGGATTAACTTGGTTCCTGTGAGAGCCAGCCTGGCAAAGCTGGCCCAGCCCAGGAAGAGCCCCTTCCTGACGTGGGTGGTCCACAGACATCTACGGAAACTCGGTGATGGGAGATGGACGGCCGAGTCACCCTGTTCGTCCTGGCAAACAGCTGACTAACTGTTGGACGTTTGGGATCCTGTAGGGGAGGACAGACTTCAGAGGGATATCAGGGGTGGGTCGAGCAGGCATCTAAGGCCTGGGACCAGGCTGTAACAGCAGAGGGAGGCCCCAGTGAAAGGAAAATGATATAGTCATCTTCAGTCATTTCACAGTTTCCTGGCTGGCTCGGCATTTCTAAGATTGGCTTCGCAGGTAAAGTGAGGGTCAAAGTGGAAGGGGTCTTCCCTCTCGTAAGCTTTACCTTCTATCATCTCTCTTAAGGCTTTGCCAAATGACAGAAATTCACCCTAATGGATGGGTGGCATGGTGATATTTTTCAATTCTCTCCAAACTATCTGTTTGGGCTCCTTTCCCTCTCACTTCTACTCAAGTATAAGAATAAATTCCAGCTTTCCAATATAATCCTCGTAGGGCCATACCAGATAACTAGTGATGAATATGTGTTTTACAGCAACGACCTATAGACAGGACATCCAGTAAAGCCAGTTCTCCATAGATCAGGTAACTGTCCTCATAGTGGTTTGTGAGATGCCATTGAAATGACCCTGTTCCTGAAGTCTCTCCCCCCTCCCACTTAGCCTCAAATCCCAATCACTGGTGATTAATCCCTATAGATGAAAAGAGGATGTTCCTGGGATTTCCCCTTGAGTGTTAAAACCCTGTGGGTGAGAGGTGAGGTGGGAAGGATGCATTTCATTACCAGTAAATTATTAGCCCCTGGAAACTCAGTTCCGGAACATGGCAAAGGAAGTGGTGGATGGAGCCTGCATGCTGATGAGCAAAGAAGGGAAGAGTCCAGAGAGCGTATGTAGTGCCCTATCAGAGAGAGAAAGTGTAGAGTGTTCTGCAGTGGGGCTGAGTTAGTGGGAGATTATATTGAATACGCAGGAGGGAGGCACCTGATCAGGTTTTGGACAAGCCTAGGAAAAAAAGAGGGGAGAAAAGTTGAAGAACAATTTCACCTGGTTCACAACTTGGCCTACGCTTGTTCCTGCCTTTTCCAGTGTAAATAAAATAAATTTGGACATCTATGGGTCCGTTAATATGTTAGATGTTTTCATAATTTTTAATCACATGCATTAGGCACTGTTCTCAATGCTTTACATATATATCAACTGACTTGATTTTCCAACCACCTTTTGGGTTGCTACGATTCATTTCCCATTTTATAGATGAGGAGACTGAGTAACCCAAGGCCATGTAGCTGGTAAATGGCAGTGCCTGGAGTTGAACCCAAGCTTTCTAGCCCCACCATCACACTCTTTCACGGCCACACCATTCTATCCTTTAGACATGTTATTTCCTTGAGGAATGACACGTGCTACTTCTTACGGCTGTTTCTTCATTCAAACACTGCTTATTGAACTAGGTGCGAGGGTATGGGGAGCAACTGTCCCAGTTTGCCTGCAACTGGGGAGTTTCCTGGGACGCAGGACTTTTTGTACTGAAACTGGGAAAGTGTGCAGCAAACTGGGATTGTCCGTCATCCTACGCCAGGAGCATGACTGTGATAGAAGTAAACAGCAGGTTTACCCTCATAGAGCTTCCAGTCTAGTGGAGAGTAATTGCAAGTGTGGGTATAAATTTAGATAAATGAAAGGAAAGACAATGTTCTAGAAGCACAGATAACACTGGAGTTATAGCAACACTGGGCATGCTGCAGGGGGTGCCTTGTGTCTCTTCTCTGTGTCTGTCTCCTGGTCCAAGAAGAGACAGCGACGGGTTAATTTTTCTCTTCAGAGTGATTTAGATTGTTACTACCTTATAAAATCAGAGAAGAGTAACCAACAACCAAGACTTATACCACTAACGCCTCATTTAACCCAAGGATGCGTTTATATTTGTTTAAACCTGATGTATTACACTTCAGATAATTATGAACAGCACAGGTGTGTTTTCTTAATCCTACTTTTGTTTTTATAATTTTCAGCTGCAGAGAGCCCCAGGGGCTGTTTTTAAGGAGGATTAAGGTACTGCACCAAGAAGCGTCCATTTCTAATCAGCAAAATCCATTGTTGCCATGGAATTAAACTGAAATATCATTACACGTGTCCCAAGAAGTTTAGGAGAATACGGAGGTTAAAAAACAAAGATTAGAAGTAACAGGGATGTGATATGTGGGGGAGGACTAACTCAAAGGGTGACTCCCTTCTTGCTTGTTGTGACCGGAAATAGTGCTGGGGCTGGCCCAGAGCCTGAAGACCTACAGGGCAGGACAGCCGCTCTCTCAGGACATTGTCCTCTCATAGCTCTTATCCATTTTCAGGACAGCAGCAGTCATCAGTCACGTGTTACCGAGAAAGACTGGACCAGGAGACACCTTCGCTGCAGGTTGAGCGAGGTAAAGAATTAATTTGATATCAAGCTATGTTCATGTGTTGGTCAGCTTAGGCTGCCCTAACAAAATAGCACAGGCAAGGCAGCTTAAAAAACAAGAAATTATTTCTCACCATTCTGGAAACTCAGAGTCCAAGGTCAAGGCGCCAGCAGGGTTGGTGTCTGGTGAGACTCTCCCCTTGGGTTGCTGATGGCCTTTCCTCTGTGCATGCGAGTAAGGGAAGTGAGCGGGAGGAAGCAAGCTCTCTGGCGTCTCTTATAAAAAGCACTGATCCCTTCACGAGGGTCCCACTCTCGGGATCTCATCTGAACCTAATTACCTCCCAAGGGCCCTGCCTCCAAATACCATCACATTATGGATTAGGAATTGGGGGTAGAGTGGGGAAACACTTTTCAGCCTGTAGTTTAGTTTAGTTTAGTTTAGATTAGAAGGATAAATCTTGGTTTCAAGGAATTCGTGGAGAGGCAAGAGGTCTTAATAACTGATTTGGAGCAAATGGTTTGACCTCAAATCAAAGACCCAGCTCTGGATTGAAGATCAGCACGTCCCTCAGTTGGAGAGGGTTCCCGAACAGAAGCAGTGAAACGCAGTAGGTGGGCAGCTGCGCTCTGGAGCTGGCCTGTCTTGGTTTGGGCCTCTGTGCTGCCACTTACCAGCCAGGTTAGTGGCAAACTTAGAGCCAAGTGTGGCTGGATGATCCAATAGTCAATGGAAGGTGCTGTCTAACAAGAGTAAGGGGTCCTGGGGAAGGACTGGGTGAACTAGGAGCTGGGGAGTCTGGACTCAGCAGGGCACAGACACTGCATTCAGTCTGCTGAGATGATATGTTTTGATCCATATATATGAAAAAAAATTGGCAATCACACCAATACACAGTTGAAAATGAGAGGAGGAATGTTTAGAGTTTTTTCAGATGATTGTGGGTATTTTTCTTTGATAATACACCCACATTTGACAAGGGGTACTTCCTTAAAAGTTATTTGCCATATGGAATCTGAAACCATATTAATGAACGTTTCCTACTGTATTACATTAAAATCCACTTGCCTGTTTTGCACTTTGAGTCGATCTTTTCCCCATGCATATGACATCATGCCTTGGTGCTTTGGAAAATATTCATTCAATGTGTCATAAAGACCTTCTAAATATCTGCATATTTCCTTACACAATGTAAAAACAAACAAACAAACAAACATGTTCATCAATATCACCACTGGTTTTATCGGAAAAAATTTTAAGAATTGGGAAGTATCAAACTCAGGTAGGTGAATTTCAGTTTTCTAGAATTCTCATTTGTGCCTGAAAGCTCGTTATCCTTGGCAGCAAAACACTGTCACTTGTTTTCCTTGAAGCGACAGGCTCCCTTTGTTCATTTTTGAGAAAATGGCTGCCAAGTCTGAATCACCACAGATTACCTCTGAGCCGTTCCAGGACAAATGGTGTTCCATGGAAAAAGCGCCTAGTTCATATCATAAGTCAAACATTTATACAAGGGCTTTCCCCCGCGAAAACATGGCACTCCTGCATGTAGTGGAGAAGATTTCCCTGTACTTCCCATTTGTTTGACAGAATGTTAAAATGGCACGTACTCAGGGGTGAGATGTAATGAAATCAATACTATACTCCTTCATCAGGGACATTTAACAATTAAACTGGCATTTAAAAATACTTGTTAGGACATGATGGTAAAGAATACACCTTCTAGTAGTTGAGTTGGGCACCTTGTTTTGTGCTAAGCTGGCATTTTTACCCACTATTGCTTTCGTATCATCAGTGAAAATTTCAACAGTGAGAGAAAAAAACTCCTTAATGTTATTAAGAATGTAGTTTTGACCTTGCAGACTCTGCGGGAGAGACAGAGCCCTAGTGCATGGAGGCCTACCCTCTCCATGTGGTGGAGTCCAGGCTCCGGAGAAGCCTTTGGTTCCAGCCCCAGCGGGCAGGGAACTGGGGAAGGCCTGCCTCTGCAGGGAGCGGTTGGTAGCAGAATCAGCCTGAGGTCAGAGGCAGGACTGCCGACTGGAATTTCACTGCAAGAAAAGTCAAACTCACAAATACCAAAAGGCAAAAACAGGAAGTAGGCTAGGTGAGTTTACATAAAACCGCAACAAAAGCTGTTGACAAATCCACTTCGCAGAGAGAGGTATGAAAATATTGGCAGGACGCAGAGAAAGATGGTTATGAAGTATGTCTATAATATGGCTACGAATGTAATTTTTAGGGATGTTTTCAGGCAACTGAGTTCATATGATTTTCTGGCAAAGTTCCCAAAGCACTTTATCCACATGCTTTTAGCTTTTTCTTGGTTGAGTTGAGGTAGGATTAACTCTCTCTTCCTTTGGGCACTTGGAATAATCGTTATACCTACGTCCTATATGACTAATACATCCCTTTTTGAATGGTCTGTGCTAGAGCGAAAAGCCAACAACGTTTTGAGCATCTTTTCTTGGAGGACACCACATATATTTAGCTTGAGTGCTGTCTGTGCTTGAGGCTTGCCTCTCGCTCAAGGTCCACGAACACTGCTGTATACAGTGAAGGAAGGCGTCCTGCCTCCCCAGGAGCGGGAATGGGTGGTCCTCGGGATCTCAAAAATCCGTCACAACAGTCTCCTTCTGGCAGCTGGGGAGCACAAATGACATTCATTTTCTTTGTCTCCTGGATTGCCTCGTCATTGTGAATAAGCTCCAATAGAGTTAGAACTGCACTTGGGTGAGAGAGTTATTTGTACTCAAATCCTGAGCTTGCGTTCATGGTGATTAAGGGCTTTAAGTAAGAAAGAAAACACAAGACATTGGCTTTTGGGGGTTGCAGCCGAAAAGGTCCGCTGCCTCTAATATGGCCTTTTTGTATATATTCTGTTTTATGCAGTGCCCCTTCTATGGTATTCACATTACATATAGTATATCTTGTGTCTTAATTTCCTTCTTGACTTTTTGTCTTCATTGCCTCAGTCCCCACGCCATGCCCCTGCCCACACCCCTGTCTTGTTTACTTTTTTTCCTGGATGTGAGGGCCTGTGTGTAGTTGGAGAAGAAAGAACAAATAGCTCACTTCTGCTGGCTTTTCTCCCTTCTCTCAAGCTCTTAAACTTCTCATACTATTTGTTGGCTACATTTTTTTTTTTTTTTGTATTTCACTGTTTGCCCACCATTTACAGTGTTCGTACCCATATTGGTTAGTGGTTGTGATGCTTAGAGGAGGGACCAGAAAGTCACTGTTTTAGGACTTGATCACCTCATCTGACCTTTCTCATTTTTACAAGGGAAGAATTTGAGGACAAGATCAGTGAAGTGCTTTGTACAAGTTTAAAAAATAAATGGCGAACCAAGATACCCTTAGCGCAGGAGTGAGCAACCGATCTGGGGTGTGACTTCTGTGTTGCTATGTCATTTCGTATCAGGGAGACCACCCCCACTTCAATGAAAGTGAGGCTCAAAATATTGAAGACATCTTCCCAACCCCAAATTGCGGAACACTGGTCAGCTTGACTGCAAATTTTACATTTAATCTCCTGTCTCCTAGCTATTCTGCCTGCCCGGTCCCCATCCCTCTACCCAACATGATCAAGATCAACTAGCAATACGTCCCATCATTTATGGGTTTCCACTGGGAAGAGATGTGGTTAAAAATACCATTTAAAAAGTGGCAGAACGCTATTCCTTTAAGGCTTAGAAAACTGATCTATGAAAAAAACCTTTTATGGACACCTTGTGCATGACCTGAAAGTTCATTAAAAATCTTTCTTCAATATCACCCTACTTAGCTAGGTTTGTGCTACAGAAGAAAAAATGTTAAGTATTAAATTTATGCATTTGTGTTTTAATCAAGTCAGAAAGCTCCTCCTTGGCTGCCTAACACGGGAGTTAAAAATCTGCATTTAAATTGTGGCTCTAAAATATAAATCCTAAGTACCTGAGAGGCTCTTTCCCAGAGGAACGGTATGCAGAGAGTATGAACTTTCTGCTTATCTTTGATTCTGCCAGCTCTCAGAAAGTTCAGGAATGAGCTGGAAGGAGGACCAGCTTTAGGAAATAACAAGAAAATGCTTAGGGATTTGGTATAGAACTTCATTTAATGATAAGATTTTTCCAGTCATTTATAAAGGCTGAATCTACACGATCTGACGTGAATTATGGTGTGGGACTGCTCATAGACAATTTATTCAACAGCTGTAGGAAGGGTTATTGGTTTCTGTCAACAGTCACACATATTTGCTTTGTGGTGACACTGGACAGCTGTTGGAGAGGGATTAGGGTCCCTTAAGTGATGTGTGCACGGGCTTCTCAAACTGTCAGGCTTTGCATAAGCTTTGCATGCAGGAGCAGAGCCTGGCAGGATTATTATTCAAAAGGCAAGGAAACCGCAGTTTAGGAATAGCTTTCGTTGTAAAAAAATTGTGGGTATATATGTGCGTGAGAGAGAAAACTGTACTTGTCACTCCATAAACTTTTCTCCAAAGTATTTGCCTCACCTCACGCTTTCCAAATGCACAACCTATACAAAACGATCAGGTTAGTTTTCTTAAGTTCTGAAGGTGCATGATTAGCTGCACAGATATATTCACTGACTTCACAGTGATGTGGAATCAAAGCACAACCTCCCTGCCTGGCATTCTTCTACAGTAGAGACCCCACCTCCCTGTCCATCCGACCTTTCTCAACATGACCGACACTTGTCTAAAACAAACAACAACCCTTCTGCTTCTGTGCCCCCAGTTCTCAAAAGAGACTTTCGAAGTCACTGGCAAATGTTGACATAACTTCTGGGGCCATCAGGTCCCTGGGGAAGCAGGAAGCTGGATGATTAATCAGATGGGATAGGATCATCTCACTTATTGGTTAATTGCCATCATCATGTTCATTTTCATCGCTGTCCTTTCGCAAGCTTTATTTTGTCTACTATTCTGTATCTTGGTTCTTTGTTTTTGTTTACATATTTCATGGGGCTCCAACTACAGAGCCTTCTTTTCTGCACTCAGTCCTACAGATTTTTGCTTTGCAAATAAAAGTCGGGGTTTTATCTTGCTGCACAAATTGTCCCAGGGTTCATTTTATTTATTTATTTATTTATTATATACTTACTTACTTATTTATTGGCTTAAACAACAAACATTTATTTCTCCCAATTCTGAAGGCTGGGAAGTCCAAGATCAAGGTGCAGGGTTTACGTTATTTAGATGTTATTATTATGCCTGTTTAGGGATAATAGCAATTCTTGACCTTGTCGCTAAGTTTTAGCTTCACTCCCTCCCCTGTCCTTGCTGCCACCTCCTGCTGGAACTAATAAGTCCTTTGAAGCTGACCTGGTTACAAGGTCTTGATTAATTCCAAGCTGCAGCCTTGCCTAGCTGTAATTGCAGCATGCCAAAGCAAAAATCTTAATGATTTACACCAAAATCAGATGCTGGAAAATTGCTTTCGACAATGCTATTGAAGATGATTTCTCAGGGGCTATGTTTGTGGTAAACATTACTTAAATGTCACGGAGCTGTGTCACCTGGGTTTAGGAGTCAGGAAATTGATGAGTGGAAAAGTTGGCTGAACAACTTAAGGGAACAAGGTTATAGATATTTTGTTTTGTGATGCTGTAGGTGTGTGTGTGTTGTGCCTACATAGTTTTTAATGTATCAGTTTGGATTAAGTTTTGCTTCATGTAACATTAAAATATGACATGAAAGAGTGTTGAACAATATAGATAGTATTTATTTCCCCTGTACAGAAAGACAAGAACTAGGTAGTACAGGCCTGCTGTATGGCTCTCTGAGGTCTCAGGGATCAAGACTTCTTCTAGGTCCCATCAACCTTCGATCATGTTTTTCACCCTTCTGGTCCGAAACGGTTGCTAAGGCTTCGATCTATACAAACGACTGTCAGGTACACAAGGGAAGAAGCGAAGGGTGTGCCTCGTTGTGTTGACAGAGCCTTGCCGGAAGTCACATGACACTTCAGATGACATTCCATTGGCTAAAACACAATTATATGGCTATGCCTAATTTCTGGAAAGGATGGGAATGTAATTTCCAGTGAGACAGCAAGAGGATCAGCTAAACTGAGTTGTTATTAAGGAAGAAGGGCTTGGTGAATGTTGGGGAATAACTAACATTTTCTTTCACACCAGTCCCTGCTTCTCATTATCCCTCAGCTCCAACTCACCTCCTTAGTCATCTTGTCTCCTGAACACATTTGCATTTTCCCATGTTTCCTTTGCTCCTATAAGGAATATCCTCTGTTGCCTCTAGCTAGTGACAATCACCTTGTCCATGACTCTTTCTCTGACTGCTTCCCTGATAGAAAGCTCTCCCACTGTGGGATTCCAATAACACATTTTCTCTACCATTTAAATAATATGGATCACATCTTACCTTATATGACAATCATCTAAATATACTTGTATATATATTTTATGGATATATGTTGATCATAGTCTATATACTAGACTCCCAAGTTGTTGAGAGCCTGTTTTAGGCATGATTGCATTTTGAATATATGAGACTTTACTTTGATCATATTTCCTCAAAAAAAACCTCTATGACTACTCTGTGACAGGATACTGTGGTTGGCAGGTACTACATGTCTTTTAGGGGAAATAGGCCTACACACTTAGTAGGAAACTTGCTAAAAAATAAAATTTTACCCCCTTGCTTCACTTATTTTACAGCTTTAAGTCGAAAATGTAAGAATATTAATCTCATTTACTAAAGCAGATGAACACATTTTTAGAAACCCCTAGCAATGAATTATGAAGAATTTGAAGTAATCCAGGGGTAGGCAAATGTACGTTAACAGTTGTAATACAAATAAATAATACAATAATTAATAAGTAATAATACAAGAATAAATTGTGTTTTGTGTACTCACAACTGTAAAGCTACTTTTGCCCACCCCTGTGTGATATTCATATTCATAACAGTATCACCTGTAGTAAGTAAATACGAAATATTTAGTGAAGATGGAGAGTTTGGGCTTCATCTCCTCCCCTCCTCTCTTTTTCTCCTTCTCTTTTTTCTCTTTCGCTTCCCTTTCTTCTAAAAAGGATGTGGGAGAACCTTACAAAAGTATATCCCATGTAACAAGATAAAATATAATTAAATATAAGGAAGTCAAGTAATTAGAAGAAAAAAGTGGAACAATAAGATGAAGCCAGAAGTGAGGTTATTAAGCAGAATGAACAGATGAATGTTTTAAGAACTTTTTAAAATTTTGCCGGGATTACACTCTAACTTTCTATTTCAGTTTTTCAGCCTCGAACACAAAGTAGAGAGCATGATCAGTTACATGGTGCCATGTCTGTTCTTAGGTGATACCCACGAGTAGATGAATAGTCTGATTAAGGCACGTCTAACAATATTTTCTTAACTAGTTATGTGTAGGGGTTACATGAGGGTCAGTGCTAGTTTCAGGGTTCTTTTGTGGGTCTGGCTTTTGTTTGTTAGAAATGCAGATGGCTTGGGGCATTTGCTGGAAGAGGCACATTCCCAGAGCAGCCTCTGGACCCAATCTCCTCTGTCCACTGACCCCCACGCCAAGCTGCCTAAACCAAGTTGCTATGCTTCAGGTTGGCCTTTAGGGTGAGTCTTCCCCTTGCAGTCACAGAAATTCCTGTTATCGCCACTGTAGATTGCATTGAAGCCATGGAAATTATTTTCTAATGAGCCTGCCTCAGTGATAAGCATAATGGAAAGCAGAAGAGGATGGCCCTTCCTCCTAACTTGTCTTTTCAGAGAGGAAAACCCTAGTTCTTAGAAATATGAAAATTATGGCTATGAAAGCTAAAAAATAGTTATTAAAACAAAACGAAGTTTATTACTACCAATAAACCTAGAGCTGCCCTTCAACTGATGGCTGTTTTATGAGTATAATTGACATGTTGAGTTGACTGTACTCAAGAAAGTAGTTTACAACCTTATGTTTGCACTAGCAGCTCCTTTAGAGCTTTATAAAATGTACATAGACTCAGGCTACATACCCAGAAATTCTGATTCAGGAGGTCTAGGGCCAGGTCTGGGAATCTGTGTTTAATAATGTTCAATAAAGGACTTTATAAATGCCAGGGCACAGATTTGCTGTTCTGGACCTCACTGGATGACCCTGGCATGCCACTCAGGATGCTGAGGAGACTGATAAACCAGCAAACCTTCATTAGCCCCAGTCTACAAGATGTGTCAATGGTGGGGTTCTGGCTTTATTAAGTTCTTACTGATCTGCAGGGCTGTGTCACAGCTGGACAGCAAGCATCCCAGGTGGCGTGTGCTAGGCTTCCATATTTGATTTTCTTCATTTCTGACATACTAGGCGCTGTGGCATCTTGAAAAGCACACTCAATCTTGGAATCTGGAGTCCTGAGTTCAAGTTATGGTTCTATCATACATTCATCATATACTTATAAACAAGTCATTTAGCTTTTCTGAGTCTGCTTGCTTTTAAAATGAAGATAACATTACCTTCCCATTTCATAAGATTGTAGTGAGGATTCCATCACATAACCTATGAAAATAACGTGTGGACTGTCAAGTGCTGTATATATGTAAAGAATTACTTTTAATGGGACCCCTTTTCATCAACCCACTAGCTCTTGTTGAGAGAAAAGTTGTAGCCACTTTTGAGTTTTCTGGCCTTGTCAATGCATGACACTGTAGCTTTTGGGATATCAAACTACAGCAGGCATAACTTAGAGGCCATTAGGTGAGCATCAGGGCCAGAATAGCTAAGTGCACTGACTAATCCCAAAGATTGAGGCGGACATCTACTTATTACTCCCAGCATATAATTCCTCCTTATCTGAGAAAAGCAAGAAGGGCACCTACATACGCACTCCTCTGGTCCACCTAGGGATAAACCATGACCTACACTGGACCAAGCAGATTCTTAGAGCAGAAACTAGTCCCAAGGTATTAAGAGCCCCCAGCTGAGAATCTACATGGGATTCTGTGTGTTTGGAAGAAAAATTTAGGGGTCTGATGTTGAGGGTCGTTCCTTGATGAGAGCTTCTCAAAGGATATACCTATTCAAAACCTTTTTTGGTGTAAATTGTTGGTAGGTACAACTATTTCCAGTGGTTGGAAAATACGGAATCTATTAATGTATCTTCCTGCTGAGAGAAAAATCTGTGTTTGTGTTTATTTTCAGTAGTTTCTAGAAATGATGGGCTTGAGAGAAAGAGACCCCTGTTTTTTGTATCTAGTTTCACTAAGTTCAAGGCCTACTCACCCGAGGAAGGTGTGAAATGACCAAGTATCAGCGTTGCAAAGGAGCTAGAAGTAAATTGATATTTGGTAGCTGTTACCCTCACTGCCTGCTACATGGAGGAGAATTTAGGTCAATCATAACCCAGTTAAAAAATAAAAATAAAACCAAGCACAGCTAACTATTTAACCTTGAGAAGTAAGAATGTCCTCTTATTCTTCATTGTCGTGCTGCTAGGAAATAACTTCTAAATTAAATTCCAGGAAAGATCAGCAGGCGGGGGTGTGACAGAAGGGAGATTTGGGAACATTCCAGGTGGAATCAGCCACAGGAAGGGTCTTGGGGAAACTGACCTTTACTATCTTCCTTCTTCATGACCCTTAATACCCATGATGATCACAATTTCCAAGGTGCCTCTGGCCACCCAGTCCTCCTCTTCCCCACCCTTTCTCCATTTTGACCTGACCTCTCTTTCGACACTCAGAACCACCCCCATCAAATCCCATTTCTATTGTACCTTATTTCAGATTGGTTTTGGGAAGAAATAAAGCAACCTGATGAAATTAATTTGTATTTCTGTTTGCCATAAATTTGAAGTTACCTTGTATTCAACCAAATATTGTAGTCTATTCAGGGTACTAAGACTTTCCCTTTTTCAATTTTATTATAATAAACTTAAATGTAAGCTGAGACTGGATACAGGAAAAATACCTGATATCTGCCCTCTATAAACTTTGTGGGTTCTAAATACCAATTTGGTATTACAATACTTCAGGGTCTTCCCTGCCCCACATTTGTTAATTCTATGAATTGATTTAAAGTTATCATCATTGTTTTGATTTACTGTGCAAGGTTTAGTTTATTTTTTTTATTTTTTATTTTTTATAATGTTTTTTATTGATTTTATTGTTACAACAGTTCCAATTTTCTCCCCCTTGTTCCCCTCCACCCAGCACCCCCCTCCCCCAGCAATCCCCCCCAAGTCCATACCCCTGGTTCATAAAAATTAACTATCCCCCCCCTCTCAAATATTAGGACCCTTTGTAATCTTGTAAAGGACAATGGGAGAAGGTCTCAAGCTCCTCTAGCTGCTTCAAGCTGGACATGGTCGTCGTCCTACCTACCCTTGGGTCCAGAAAACCCTAATAAGAGTGGGGGCATGGAGGGGAGGGTGGCCTTCCCACATGGGGAAGGATCGTGCAGACTCCAGGTCAGTTGGCTGTCTCCGGTCAACGGCGTGCTTGGTTTAACAGGCTGGTGTCCTTGTTGTATTCTGGGAGCAACAGATTTGGCGAAAAGGGTTAAAAGACATCATTCAATCCATAACTACTAGATGACAGAAGGCAGGGATTAATTTTTCAATGTTCCATATTAGGGAAAGAAAAAAAAAAAAAAAGGCTTCTTTGTAAGAAGGTGTGCTAGGCACATCTCGCCTGTCCAAAACCCTTTTGCCCATTATACTTAGTTTGGGCTGAGGTAAATAGTTTAGGTTTTTCCCCCTCTCAGACCTCTGGGTTTTTTCTGTCCAAGCCATTAGGATAGAAAAGAGAAACCCGTTTTAAAAGGAAGCTCACAGACCACCCCGTTCTTCCCCAACCCAGCCATTTAGTTCAGCCAAACCGTTGAGTCTCAGGAGGCAGCGCTGCAGACAGGATTAAGTGAGGCCTATGCGTACAGATAATCACTCAGGTAATGCGATCATAGGTTTATGTCCTTTGAAAACAAAAAACACGTGTTAATTTATGTAACATAACCCGCAAACAAGTCTCTAAATCTGGAGAAGAAACTTTTAAGATGGTTAGTTGCCCTGTTTTATACTCTACTACTGATCATTGTGATTTTCCTTGAATAATAATTTTTCTCCCTAAGGTTACCCTCCTTGTCTTTAAAGGGACTACATTAAGTCCATTTTTAATTTATCCTGTTCGTTTGCATAAACATAACAAGAGCAGCAAATGATCACTTATGATCTTTAGTTCTGCTTTGCTGGAACTTACCCAAGGAATATTTGGGGTGACCTTCAGTCTGTTCTTCAGGGCACAGAAGCTGTGCCACATATCTGGCATTCATCCTTGCCTGTACACACCTGTTTTTTCCAAGTCTTTCTGGTCTTTCCTTGTGCCTTAAGGTCCCTTCTAGCCATCTTTCAGGAAAACAACCTTCGTTCCTTCCCTGGAAAGATTGCTGTGGACCGCACAACCAACCATGGTACCAGGCCTTTTTATCTCACGGGCTTTTATTACCTTTGAAAGTCATTCCCAGTTCCTCAGGGCTTTCTGGTAACAATCTGAGCCCAAGTATGTTTCCTTTAGGCTTGACATTCCAGTCAAAGACTTGGTCAAAAAAAAAAAAAAAAAAGAACCTCTGTTGACAACTGGTCTTATTAGTTCTATGCAAAGGAACTTATGTCATTACTTACTTGTTTAGAATGCCAAACTCTGGAGGGATCAAATAGGGAGAAAAATATACAACGTGAAGGAAAATCTTTGTCCTAATATTCACTGAACTGGCATTTCCATTCTTCATATTTTCATTTTTCCCCCACTAAGAAATTTTGGTTTGTTTTTCCATTACAGTTGTCTCACTTTTTTAGCCCTCTTGTTTCCCTGCACCCTGTCCCTCCCCTCCCCCACATTTAGTCCCCACTCAGTTGCACCTGTCTGTGGGTCATTCATATATATATATATTTTTTAACTTGACCCATCCCCTTACACCTTTCTTTTCCTCCCCCCCGCCTCCCTTGTTACTGTTAGTCTACTTCTTGTTTACATACCTCTGGTTCAATTTTGCTCATTTGTTTGTGTTGTTCATTAGTTTCCTGTAATAGGTGATAGCATAAGGTATTTTTCTTTTGTTGCCTGGCTTATTTCACTAAGCATAATTTTCTCTAGTTCTATCCATGTTGTTGCAAATGGTAGAAGTTCCTTCTTTCTTTCTGCTACATAGAATTCCATTGTGTAAATGTACCACAGTTTTTTGATCCACTCATCTACAGATGGGCATTTAGGTTGTTTCCAGCACTTGGCTATTGTAAATAGTGCTGCTATGAACATTGGAGTGCATAGGTTCTTTTGAATTGGTGTTTCGGGATTTTTTGGATATAATCCTAGCAATGGAATTGCTGGTTCAAAAGGCAGCTCCATTTTTAGTTTTTTAAGGAAATTCCAAACTGTTTTCCACAGTGGCTGCACCAATCTGCATTCCCACCAGCAATGCACCAGGGTTCCCGTTTCTCCGCATCCTCTCCAGCACAAGTTGTTTGTTGATTTGTTGATGATTGCCATTTTGACTGGTGTGAGGTGGTATCTCATTGTGGTTTTAATTTGCATCTCTCTGATGGCTAGTGATGTTGAGCATACTTTCATATGTCTATGGGCCCTCTGTATGTCTTCTTTGGAGAAGTGTTTGTTCAGGTCCTTTGCCCATTTTTTAATTGGGTTGTCTGTCTTCTTGGTGTTGAGTCGTATGAGTTCTTTATATATTTTGGAGATCAATCCCTTGTCTGAGATGTCATTGGCGAATATATTTTCCCATATGGTTAAGGTTTAGTTTATTATTGCTTGATGCAAAATGCCCTTTATTATCATGAGAGGGAATTTATTTCATTCTCTCAACTAATTATTTCTTTAAAAATATAATTAAGATCTGAAAGAGACCATTTTTTAAAATCAAAGTTGGTTGTGTTAAAAATCTTACTTTTGTTTTTCTCTAGGAAACAAAATCCCAGGATATCTGGACCACTGAATTAAATCCCTCAATCTTCTTGGAAAATCATTGCTTTAAATACAACTTAGTACCTTAATTTAGGGGAAGGCTTCAGCTTTATGAACCTCTGCAAAGTTGTATATAGAAAAAAAGTAGATGGGTTTTCTGCTCATGAAGAAGGTAGAAACCAAGAGGTTTTAGGTTGGCAAAATAATTATTTGATATCTACTATGATATTCTCTTGGAAACACTTTGATTTTAGTCATTTTCAGTTCTGGAAAAACTCATTGATTGCTAATTTAGTGGAGAGTCAACCGTATTGACTTAGGTCTCCTTAAAATTTCACATTAGATTCTGTGTTGATAAATTAAGACTTAAAAGTTGTGTTTTGGCTCTAATTGAACATTTCAGCAGATTTTAAAACTAATGACCCCAAATATTTTCTTTTAGAATTTATTTACAAAGAGTCACATCTTGTAGAATAAGATCTTGTTTTCCTCCCTTGCATTTCCTTGCTAAGGAAACCATAAATTTATTGGGTGTTTGTAATGGTTACTGGCTGATTAGAAAACATGAGACAGAAAGGTGGACCCAAGTGCTGCCACACATCTGCTTATCTGGTTTGTGTTTAAAGCATCATCTAGAAAAATTATGTTATTGATGAGTTCACTTGACTATCTCTCAGGGATAGGTCAGAATCGAAGCACTGGGTTAATCACCTTGAGTCGGGATTATTAAACAAGTTTGTGCATATTTGTATTTTAGAATCCTTAGGGAGACTTGGGGTAAACATTTGGGAGATTTTTCTATCTGTTACCAAAAGCTGAATATTTGGGAACTGGCTTACATAAATGTTTTCTTCTCTTGAATTTTGTCCTATAAGTGATACATGACTTTTTTCTTTTAGTCTGTTTGTGAGGAACCTGGTGTTTTGGTGCCAAATTAAGTGAAGGAGAAGAGATGAGAGAAATGTACTTCCTTTTCTGTACAGCCGAAAGAACTCACCTTTAGCGACAGATAATGCTCTTGGGAACCTTTTTATTTCTTTTGCAGGATTGACTTTGGGCTATGCCTGAATTCTTCCTCTTGGTCTTCTGATGATGAATAGCCCACAGTTAATTAGCTAGGTAGCTATGATTACAGTTCAGTGTCTGTTCACGGAACACAGAGAAGCTAAATTTGCCTGCTATTCTTGACTCATTATACGTTATGCCAAAAACTACACTTAGGTAGCTACTGGTTGGGTAATTTCCATACACCCCCCCCAAATAAGACGAGGCATGGGTCCAAAATATACATCAAAAACCTTTGAGAATATGAGTTGAGGGGAGAGTAGTTTCCTTGCAGATCCCTATGAAGGCCACTCACTGATCCTATTGATGCTGGTGGTTTATGACTGGCTGACCTTGGGATTGGACTAAGTCAGGTAAGGCTAGAACTAGCAATAGAAGAGAGTCATAGGTCACGGCCACAGAGAGTGTGAGAAAAGGAGGGCTAAGGACAAGAAATGATATCATAATCACTGCATCCCTTCTTGTATCCTAGGAATCACAAACTTTGCACTTGAAGGAATCTTACAGATCATAGTCTGCTCCCCTCAATTTTTAATTTGGCAATCAGAGATCCAGATGTTTAAGTGACTTTCCCCAAATCAGACAGCTAGTCGTGACCAGAACACAGGTCTCCAGCCACCCATCTCACCAACCCCTTCCCACCAATATTGTCATCTCTAGACACTCTGTCTTTGTGGGGTATATTGCTTACGGCGGTAGTGAAAAATTGTTCAGTGGAAAACAAGAGCCCCCTCATTCAATAACTATCTATTGACTGACTGATGACTATATGCCAGGCTCTGCTCTAGGCAATGATGCTTTTAGAGTGACATATTCATGTTCTTCATGTCCCCTGTGACTTTCCTTTCTTCTGACACTTATTAGCACCTCTCTGAGACCCGTTTTCACTGTTTACAGGAGTTTCCTATTTGTTCTTAAAGGAGTGTGGTGGTGGTGGTGGGTGCCACTGACGGTTTTGCAGGGGGAGGGCTGATGTCTGTTGCAAATGATCACTCATGATTTTGTATTAAAAAGTTCCAAATCCCTCACATAGGTTTGTTTTCTTAAGTCTTTTAGAAAATCAAATGGGCATAATAGAGTCTCGCAGAAGAAGAAGGACCAATACATCTTGGTTGTATTTAGTTGCAAAAGCTGTCTTCTGAATAAGAATTTGCATATAGAGTTCTCAATAAATCTGAAAAAGGCAAAGGATTGGGGAGTGAGCTTGGAACAGAATATCTTTTATATCATGGAAAGCAGATAGACAATTATTTCCCCCTATAAAGTAAATACTATGCTATTTATTTTGCGAGGACTTTCATTCTATTCCAAGTGGAATATTATGTTAACATTTTGCAAATAACCAAAGGTAAACACTCTTTATTTCTCTCCGCTGCAGAAAATATACCTCTACTACTTCGACTTGAGAAGGAATATAAATATTGCATCTATAGGGTTATGACAGGAATTGATTTCATATAGAAATTAGCCACTTCCAGTTCAGAGTTTGAAATTAGAATGATCTTTGTTGAAGACTTTTCCTATAGATGAGACAATTACCTACCATTCTGATTTCACAGTCCATGAACATTCTTTGATGTTCATCTTCAGTAAAGCACTACGGATAGTAATATAATTTGTTAATTCTATGTAGATTTAGACTTCATAGAAGAACTGTTAGTATGCAGGATTAGTTGTTTCCATGTTAGAAATTGCATTAACCAACACAGAATTGGGGGGATGGGTTTTTGCAAGGAGAGATTACATCCTTGTCATCTAACCAACATCTTCCACAGGGAAGAAAATCACGTAGAGAAGGAGAGCTTGGTGTGGCTCACTGTAACTGTATTTATTTTTTAAATATCTGATACATTTATATTTAATTTCTTTTTAAAGCTCTCCCAATACTTCAAATATCTTTTAGTGATTTTCCCCAAGATAAGGAAGAATATTTTGTTATGGGGAGAGTGGTATATAGAATAATGACCTCCCACCCCACCAGCCCCACAAACCTGGGAATACGTTACCCTACTTGGCAAACAGGATTTTTCTTATGTCATTAAGTTAATGGCCTTGAGGTGGGGAGATTATTTTGGGCTATGGGAGGCAATCTAATCCCATAGGTCTTTTAAAAGAACCTTTCTAGGCTGTGGGGACAGGGAGATACTATGTTGTTAGCTTTGAAGATGGAGGAAGTGGGCTATGAACCAAAAATGCGGGCAGCCTTTAGGGCTGGAAAAGGCAAGGAAATGGACTACAGTCCATTAGTCTTGAAGGGAACCCACATTCCTGCCAACACTTTTATCAGTCTGGGGGAACCATGTTAGCCTTCTGATCTCCACGACTATGAGATGATACATGGGTGTTCAAGTCACTAAATTTGTGGTCCTTTGTTATACCAGCAATAGGAAACTGATACAACAGAGATTTGATTTAATGAGAGAAAATGAGGGACAGAGATGAAGGGGACATTTTTTTTTTTTTTTAGATGGAGAAGGGGTAACATTTGGGAACTTAAAGAAATAATAATGAAACTTGGACTTTTTAAATTAAGGTTTCTGTGGATAACTTGAAATTAGGATTGCACAGTGAAGCTCCAGGTGTCCTCAAAATTGTGCTTGTTTCTAGCTTGGGAAATGCTGAACTTCACGAGAGTGGGAGATAGCTTCTACGTGGGCAAGTGGTCCCCGTTATGTAGCATCAAAAACATTCAAAGCTACGCTGTATGGGATGTTTCAGCTTCTGACCTGGTGGTATCCATACAATTTTTGGATCTAATTGCTCAGTGTTGCTAAGGCAACCTAGATAAGAGGCTTTCCCATTGACCTGAGGCGTTCGATGCCTGTTTAGCAAACCTGCGCTTGGTGTAGAACAGCAATGGAGAGCTGAAGTGCCCTGCAAGTAAAGTGTGTTTGTTCAAATGAGCAGAAACTCTTAGCTAGGAGAAAGCTAGAGGGAGAAAGAGATCGTGGACTCAAGAGAGGCTGGTGTGACTCTCAGAATAAACACCGAGAGACAGAAAGAAGAGAAATAGATCCGTTCCAGGCTGTGTTGCCCAGCCTGGGATAAGAATGTCCTTAGGGCTGATTCCACGAGGACTCTAAAGTAATAGGAACATCGTGGAACGGTTTTCAGGAAGTCTCCTTGGGTCATTTTGGGAAAAACATTTCTTTAAAAATATGAAGGAAGAAATCATGAAATCGAAAGCAGGATTTGTACCAGCATTCAACATGAAGACCTCAAAGGAATTTCATGCTGCTATTGACTATAGAGTTTCAATCGGCCCTTAAAGAGAGTGGGAAATTTGAGGGAGCAGTGATGTAATGTAGGGCAACTAAATAACTAATCACCATTGTAACTCCACTTCCACATCCCTTCCACAGGGAGTGACAAACGACTAGCACATTCCAGATATTTACTTCTAAATGATAACCCAAAGTGTGTTGTATGTACTACTCTGTCATGTGACATGTAACTGTAGCATGTGCATACTCTTTACAACTTGACCTGAGCCTTTCTCCCAGACCATCCACTTCTCTTTGTCATTTGCCTTGTGTTATAGCCAAACTATTCTCAATCCATTCTTAGGCCATTATCCCAGATTGGGTTTCCAGGGAAGCAGACTCAAAGAGGGAGGTTAGCATGCAGGAAGTTTAGGAGGGAATGCTCTTTGGGGTTAATGACTAATGTCAGGAAGGAAGCAATATTGGGCAGAGGGAGAAGCTGGGCCGAGTTACAGTCTCCATGGAAAACCTCAGTTGACTCTAAATGAAGCTCTGAAACTAGGTGACCCTTCAGAGTTGTCCCAAGTTGGGGTGAGGAGCTGGGCCTTTATCCCTCTGTGTAGAGCAGTTATTGGGTTCGAGCTGTCTGGGAATATGGTTGCTAGATCTAGCAAATAAAAAATGCATGGTGCCCAGTTGAGTTTGAACTTCAGATCAACAATGAATAGATTTTTAGTACATGTGCGTCCCATGCAATAGTTGGGGCATGCCTATACTAAAAATCCTCTGTTGTGGGTCAGAAATTCAAATTTCGCTGGGTGTCCTGTATCTCATCTGGCAATACTACCAGGGAAGGGAGCAGGACTATTCAGAGAAGGAAAGAACATTTACTGGGGAATCTGGAAAGATCTTGGAAAGAAAATGGTATCTGAGCAGGTCTCTGATAGCAGGCTAGGTTTGGATGTGCAGAGATGGACAGCCCTGGAGAGCTCTCCAAGGGTGCATGGAGGTCACCGTGCATTTGGGCCAGGCACAAATTGCCTCAGCAGAGGTGATCTTCAAAGAGGCTGGCAGGTGAGAGATGAGGTGGGCAGCAGTCCCAGCAGTTGGAGGTGTAAGTCCTCCAGGCCTGCAGGGGCCTCTGTTTGCACATGGAAGCATCTATCGTAGGCACGTATCACTTTCCCAGTTTGTGTCTCCATTAGTTGTCTGTGTGGGAGTCCTGTAGCTGGACATGGCTTTTATGAAACTAATAACAGTAGTCGGTGGAGATAAAACAGCGAGGTTTTCTGGAGCTCTTCTCTCATTAAAAAAAAAATGATACCACTTCAAGATCACCTAGATGAATGACCTCCATCCCCAAGAGAAATAAACATATTCCTAGGTGCCAAATATACAGTCTTATTGTCAGGAACCGGGACGAACTTGACAACTGATTCTGTTCTGTAATAGTTTCAGAAAGCATAGCTACAGAGCAATTGTTAACAAACTAAAGTTCTCATATTTGTGAATGTCTCTTGATATTTATGTCCCTTATGGAAAACATCCCTATCTAGCAAATACACTTATTTGCTTATTTACGTGTATATTTTACAAATTACAATGCACTAAAAGGTTATACTACTTTATGGGAGTCTTAGTAAGACATCGTATCTTTCAGAAAAACAGTTGGGGCTCCTGCTTTAAATTTTTTCTAGGCTAAAATCTTAACTATTAAGCTATAGCATAAACATTTGGGGACATAATCATTGAATTGTCTTCATGTTAACATGAACACCTAGCCTTTTTCTGAGAAAAACCTTGGTTCTGGCTGGAGGTTATCCCTGGAGGCCTGTCTCTGCAAGTATCAAGTTATTTTTAGGAATATGCCATTTTTTAGACAACTCATTCTAATTTCTAACCTGGCTCAGCTGAAGCAAGCCATATAGCCATGCACTTCATAGGAACATAGAATACTTGTTCTTGAACTGCTGTCAGGAAATATAATCCCAACTTGTAGCTTCATTATAATTATCAAATCTATATTTTTAAAGGATTATCCAAAATTTGCAGGCTATTGATTTCTTTGGATGCCATGAAATTTGTATCTTGAGTCCTCCTGAAAGCTACCTCCTTATACTACATTGTTTTGACTTTTATAGAATTGCCATTAGTAAATTGTTTTAATTTTCTCCTCTGTTTACTTTGAAGAATATTATACGAAAGAGTTCTGTGAATGGGGGAAAATGGGACAACTGTAATTGAAAAACCAAAAATAAAAAATAAAATAAATAAAAAAAAACAAACAAAAAAACCCCCAAAAGAGTTCTGTGAATTCTTCTAATAATTTGTTGATAATAATGACAGTAATTATTATTTGTTATATGATAATTCATAAATTCCTTCCTTCCTTCATTCAATAAGTATATATCGAGCAATTTCTCCATGCCAGATATTCTATTAAATTCTGGGAATGCTGATGAATGAAAGAGACAAAAATCTCTGCCTTCATTCAACTTATATTTAAGTTAGTGGGTGTGAGACATTTGAAAAAAGATAAAATGTAACTTGATACTAAGTGCTATGGGAACTATTAAAGCTAGGATGGGGATGGGGAGTTGAGGTTTTAAACAGGTGGCCAGTGAAGCTTCCCCAATGATGCCCCATATGACGCACACATTTTGCATCAGCATGTTGTTCCCTATTTAATCCCGTGAAGGTGTTGTTCATTATATTACACAGTGACCTCTTTAGGAGAACCCATGGGAGAACTTTTCCTTTGGTGGTAGAACTAGTAATAGTTGGGCTTCTCCTAAGTAACTGGTTTCTTTTTATCTCTGAGCAACAAGAATCATGTAACAGATCATGTTTACCTCTTTGTTTAGGCTACAAGGAAACTTAAAACTTTGGCATGAACAGGGAGTGGTGACCTTACTCTTGGCTTTGTCTTACGTTTTCTACTTCATTTCAGCCTTTGTCCCAAATGACTCACCTACTTATTTTAAATTTTACTTTCTGTTGTTATATTTATTTTGGTAAACTTCCTTAAATGTTTTTTAACAACTTAAGGCATGAATAAAAGTAAATACCCAAATGCTTGCATGTACACACACACACACACACATACACACACACACATACATACATAAACAAATCATCATATGAAGATGTAGTAAATCTTCTTAATTTCACTGTACCTTGGACCTGGAGTTCTTACTTGAGAAAGCTTTACATGCTTCATGGTACCTTGCTTATAAGTAGGCACTCAATAAATTTTTACAGAATAACAGTTTTCATAGCAGTTACAATTTAAGTGAGAAAGATACTCAGGAATATATTAAGAGTTTTTCTATTTGAATGTCAAACAAGTAAAGTTTCCTAAATAATGATATTCAAAATATCATATATTTTTTACTATAAATATGTGGGGCAAATCTGGAACATGATTGATAGGTAATTATGACTCTTTTTAAACCACTGTCTAAAAGTTTTCAATCAGTGAGTTTGTTATTCTGGGATGATGAAACCCTTTGAAAACTGTCATTCTCTCTCCAGGCAAACTTAGTCACACCAAAAATTATGTGCAATTTTAGAGGAGTCATGGGTACTTCATAGCCTATCCATCAGCCAAGCCTGGGTTATTAATACTTGTTATATATTTTTCTTTTTAAGTGATACTGCATGTTTTTAAATCCAGCACCAAGAGACAGCTATTTTCACAACATTTGGACACATTTATCTTTGATTCTTGTATTTTCATTTCTTAAAATGTATTGAGCTTACATTATGGATATGATTTTATCTTGTTTTTTATTTGTCTAACAATATATAATAGGTAGTTCTCAATGGAATTAAAAACTCTGTGTACACATTATTTTTAATAAATATATACACTGAAATGTTATACAACCATTATAAATTATATGTAAAATATAATGTGCTTAAGCATTTTTCAAATGTTGTGAATTTAGATATTCTCTCTCTCCTCTTATTTGCTATAAAGTTGCTATGAACATCTTGGAACAAAACCTTTTTTGATATATCCAAAAATTTCCTAAGGATTTCTAGATGGAGAGCTGGTGCAAATGTGTATCATAACTAAAACTAATGATATATATGTCCAACTTGTTTTTCAGAATCACTGGTCCAATTATGTTAACACCAGCAGTGTGTGAAAGCATTGAACAAAGTACCTAGTTAATCTCAGTTTTGCCAGTGTTGAGTAGAAGCATTAAAAACAGAATTAATCAGACAAGCCAAAACCCTACTTTAATTTTCTAGGTAAACATGCTGCCATTTTTACTTTATTCTGCATTTCTTGGATTACTAATGAAGTTTATTTTCTAAAAAAATGTTTTCAGGACTTCGTCTTTTCTCTTTAATGAGTGGTGTGTGTTTGGTTCACAGATATACTGAGGGGTGTTTTATTTATCTATTTTTAATGTGCACTTTATAAAACAGATTCTTAGTAAAGCTTAGTTCTTTTTCCTGTAAGTTCTACCTTTTAAAAGTTTATTCCTAGGTATTACTTTTTTCTTTTTTTGCTTCTGTTGCTGTAATGCAAAAGGAAATTTCCTTTGATTATATTTTCTAACTGATTATTATGGCCATACATGTAGGTGATAGATTTTTACATGTTTATGTTCCAATAGATTTTCAACCGACTCCCTTGAAATGTTTAGGTATAGTACCATTTTTTTGTTGGTAATAAAAAAGAGAGATTCCTCTTTTCTAAGATTGATGGCTCTTCTATTCAATGGCTCATAACGGTTAAAGCTTTCAGAATGTTAAACAATGGTGATGATAAAGGGTGGCACTTACTTTGCTTCATATTTTAATGTGATGTTTCTAATATTTCATTGTTAAGTATATTAGTGCTAGGTTTAAGGTAAATTATTAGGAGCGAGTTTGGAATTTCATTAAATGCCTAGTCCGCATATATTATCATAACCTTATGGTTTGTTTCTTACTGTTTTATTGATTTGATACTTTTTATTTCTTAATATTGAATCATTTTTGTGTTTGGGGGATACATTTTATTTGATTAAGGTGAGTTATTTTTTAAAATTAAATTGAATTGAATTTGCTAGTGTTTCATTTAGAACTAGCATACTAAAGAGAAATTTGTCTGTAGTTTTCTGTTTAAGACTTATTTGTCAGGTTTTGGGGTCAGAGTTGTTTATGCTAGATTCACAAAATGAATTGGGTCACTTGTAATCTTTCTAATGCCCTGAATAGAAATTATGTAGCCTGGGAATTATCTGTTCCTTCAAGTATTTGGATATTTAGCTATAAAATACTTCAATTTAGACCTGCTCTGGAAAATGATTATTTGATAACTTTCAATTTCTTCTGTGGTTATTGACCTCTTTAGGCTAACATTTTTAGAATCAGTTTTGGAAGATTACATTTCTCATACCTCCATTTTTTCCTCATATCTATGATACTCGACTATTTAATTTATTAGGTTCATGTCCAATAGGATGTTATTGTGAGTTACATTTTAATTAATATAAAATGACCCAGAGTCCAATTTAATGACTTTTTACTGTGACTTCTTTCTGCTTTGGTAATTATATCGCTTCACCTGATTACTTATATCTTTTATCTTTTCCTCTCTCCCCTTTTCTTCCTTGTTTCTTCCTCTTTCCTTCTCTTACCTTTCGGTATTTTTCTAATATAGCAGTAACTGGCTTATTGAAATCTGTGAAATGGTTGGGATACAATTAAGAAGAGCTTTATTTCTCTCAGTTTTCTGCCATCAAGTGTGCCCTGCATATTTCTATTTCTTCATCCATGATGATATCTTGGACCAAAATGCCCATTCCAGTCTAATGTAAAACTTGAATCTCTCATCCATTTGTAGTTTTCCCCAGCCCCCCACTACCCTAAGTTCAGGACACTAATGGACAGACAAGGTCTATTTTCTTCTCCTACTAATTCTCCATCATCTCCCTTCCTTTTGTGGCTATTCTGGGGTGTGCGTGTTTGCGGCGTGTATATAGGAAAAGCAATAGGAGAAAAATGCAAAATCTTAAAAAATTTTTTACTTTGTTTACAATATAACTGATCTTGTAATAATCTCTTGGTTAACACCATCTTGCCTTAGATACTTCCTGTGTGGTAGGACACTGTATTAGTCAGGGTTCTCCAGATTAAACAGAACCAATAGGGTGTATGTATGTGTGTATGTGGTGTGTGTACACACCACACACACACACACACACACACACACATACATATGTATACATGTGTGAATGTATATATATATATAAATAAATATATGTGTGTGTGTGTGTGTGTGTGTGTATATATATGTATCGTCGTCGGCAGCCGTCCGTCTCGAGAGATGATGGTGTAGCTTCTTAAGAGTCTATCTGCACTGCCGAGAATGGCTGTGCAGTCCGACTCGGGAGTGACACGGTATCTGCCTCCTCCCGTGTTGAATCGACATCTTGCGATGACGCTGGAGTGTCCTCTCCAGTGAAGCTGAAGCTACAGAGCCTGGGCAGGGTGATATGGAGGGTCTGCTGTTGCCCATGCAGCAGACCCCCCCTCTCTTCGCAGCTGAAGGGTCCAAGGGAAAGACGGAGTCAATACAGCTTGGCTTCAGGTGCGCCGCAGGAGTTGCCGGTGTTGACTACAACGTCAAACCGCCTTAGGGACTCCGGCTCCGGATTTTCTGTCGGGGTTTACTCCCTTAGCCTTTCCCCTGAAGAGGTATGCCGCAAGGCAGCGGAGGTTTTTTGGAGTCAGAGTTTTCCTTCTCTGATGTGCCCTGACTGGAAGATCGAACCAGCGACACTTAGCTCGCAGGCCGACGCTCAATCCACTGAGCCAAACCAGCCAGGGCTGATATATATATAAAGAGAGAGAGAGAGAGAATGTGTGAGAGGAATTGACTCACATGATTATGGAGGCTGGCAAGTCCAAAATCTGCAGGATAGACCAGTAGGCTGGAGAGCCAGGGCAGAGATGATGTGGCAGCTTGAGTCTCAGGGCAGCCCACTGTCTGAATTCCTTCTTCCTTGGAGGAGGTCAGTCCTTTTTCTCAAGGCCTTCAGCTTATTGGATGAGGCCCACCTACATTATGGATGATAATCTGCTTTACTCAACGTGTGCCAATTTAAATGTTAATCTCATCTAAACCTATTTTTGCAGAAGCATCTAGAATAGAGCTTGACCAAACATCTGGGTACTGTGGCCTATCTAAGTATTCAAGTTGACACATTAGGCATCAGAGACCCACTGCACAGTTCTGCCGTCAGCTTGTGACTCCTGCCCACCATTCTTACCCTGGCAGTTTGCTTTTTTTCTGTGGGGAGTCTCTCACCCTAGCAAGCCATTCTCTTTGGAGGGGTATCTTCAGTATCTTCAAGAACACCCAAGCCTGCCTACCTTCCCTGCGCCTCTTGGCCCATAGGAAACACTTCCGTTCTTGTCCCACTATCCTGTTGTCTCTCCTCTTCTTTTCCATTCCATGCTACTCTGGCCAGGCTCTCGCTTTCCGAATTCTCCCCAAGAGCACCAGACCCTTGTCTTGTGTTTATATAAGCCCCTGAACTTCCAGGGACACACGTCAAACTCCAGAGAACTCTCTTACTGCATGTGCCTCTCTGCTCTGATGGTAACATCAGGATGTGTTTACCAGTTCCTGTAGTTCAGGATGTTAAATAAGTGTCCGATAGGAGAGACAGAGGTGCAAGTCTCCTCTTCTTAAAGGCTCTCTTTAATCTCTCTGAACTGTTTTTGTGAAGCTGGGGAATGGTGCTCTCTCCCTTCCTGCACAAGGGAGAGAAAAGCTCCAGCTCTAAAATTTCCAACTCAACCAAGCTTTCTTTGAATCTTTTTTGGGGAAGGTAAACAGGTTGGATTTGGTGATGGTAGCCCTGGAGGGCATATGAGAGCTACTCAGTGCTCTCTTAGAATTTGGCCATTCAGGGCTTCTAACATCCTCAGCTTTGGGGCTCTAAACACATCCTGAGACAATGGGAAAAGTCCTATTCAATATCAATATCACTGCTGTGTCTCGTATTTTTAATCATTCTTTGTTGCTTTTATTTCACTCTAACTCTTATTAATATAGATTTGTATTTTAAAATAGTCTAATTTGAGAAAAATTTCCTTTCAATGAAACAGCAGATCATTTTCACACTCCCAGCATCCACCTATATTTGGGTTTTCTTGGTGCTTAATCTTCCTGTTTTTGTCTCCTTGTGCTTTCTAATGGATTTGACTACATGTCCTAAGCATTTATTTTGTCGTGCTTTGAAATTAAGTGTTTTTTTTTTTTTGCCAGATTCATAGTGGTGATTGATCTAATTGATTTGTATTTCCCCCTTGGTAGAAATTAAGGACAGACTGACAGCTTTTGATTCCTTCCTATGTTTAATGAAGAATTCAGTACGCCTATGTCTTTTCACACTCCACTTCCAAGGCTAATTTAAATATTTATAAAGGAACATATTTTTATTAAATATCAATTATTGTTTTAAACATGGAATTTTCTTTTAAGACTTACTGGTAGCTTGGACTTTGACTTGAATTTTCCAAGCATTTTAAGAACAGCTAATCAATTTTGTGCTCACTGACAGTCTAGTTGTTACAGTTTTTTCCTCGCATTTCTAATTTTTGATTTCTCCCTTGCTTACTTATATTGTGTTTTTGAGCAAATTTTTTGTATAGCTAGGGAGGTCTTTCTGTTTCATTTTGTTGTGTTTTACATCAGAATGAGGTTTTTCTATATTTTGAACTCTTGAGTCAGAACAAGGATTCCTCAAAAGTCTACAAGCGTTGTTTCACTGTACACTGTACTGAGTGTTTCCAAGAAAATCTGAGATCAGCTTAATATTTAATTGTATCTTTCTGTCTGAAAGCTTCTAGTACTTTTTCTTTTCTGTTGACATTTCTAACTTTTACCAGGTTAGACCTAAGTGTAAGTCTTTCTAAAATTAACTTCTTAGAAATAGTCTTAGTTTTTCATTTTTCATTTTTGTATTGGGCACTCTGACTTGAGGAAGTCTTACTAATTGAGGGATTTTACTAACAGTATTCACTAAAATGTTTAAAAATGGAAATGAAGAAAAAACTCATATCTCAAACTTTTAAAACAATATATGGTGTTTCTTAGGTAAAAAACTAAACCATCCAGAGAAAGAAAAGTGTACAAGCCACATCCACCCCAGATTCATGTTGTTTTCAGGCTGTTAATTAGTTCTCTTGGCTCTGCTCCTCCCTAACCATCTGTAAGCTTCATTCTCAGCACCCCTTCTCACAATTAAGTGCTGTGGTTACCTGCAGTTCCCAGGGCTACAGGCTTTCTTACCCACATCTAGGGGGAGAGAGAGCACCTGTTCTCCCATTTATTGAATAAAAGTTCTGTGTTTCACTCTGATTGGATCATTGCAAGTCACATGCCTTTTCTGAGCCAGTCACTGTGATGGGAGGATAGGGCTGCCTTGATTTAGACGTGCCAACTTTTTTTTTCATTTCTGTATCACCTCTCTCATTATTTGTATTTCTTACATCTTTCTTTCTCAAGTTTGTTCTCCACAGTGCTGAATAGATTTTCTTCTTTATCAGTTTTGCTTTTCATGGCCTCCAGTATGCATTTAAATGCAATTTCCCTAAAACATATTAATTTTTAGTCACCTTCCTTTTATATCTGCCATTATTTCAATCTGTTCTCATCTATGACTCCCTGTACTTTATTTTTTTGCTCTCAGAAGCTGTCTTTTTGTAGTTGAGGGGGAGATACTGTAAAGGAATTTCAAATATAGACTGCTGTATAACAATGTGAATGCACTTAATGCCACTGAACTGTACACTTAAAATGATTAAAATGGAAGTTGTGTGTTATATATATTTACCACAATAAAAAAATATATTCTTTTTCCTATAGGAAATAATTTTCAATGTGTATTCTTCTTCTGTGTATTCAGAGTAATATTTTGTTTCCTTTGTAATAAGATATTTTGTTAGTTTATACATCTTGTGCATTTGCTTATTTTTCAGTTAACTTATCTCCAGCACTGGCAGGATTTATCCTGGTTCAGTTTTGTCAAAAGTCATGGTTCATACAGTGTCTCAGCATCTTTCTGAGTAAAAGGATTCTTCCTCTCTGATCTAGATCTCGAGTGGTTTGCATGTTCAGAATCCAATTCAGATTTTGGTAAGAATTGCCTGGGATCTTCTGTTCTTCCAACTCCTACTTATGTAATTTTAAGAGGAAGAAATAACATTTAATTCTTTTGTATAAATGCAACTGTTTGGATATGAGAGATCATGCCCTGTGCACCCATGGCCGCCAGAAACTCTAACCCTCCTTTTGTCTGTGGAGCATTTCTGAAATCTCCAATCCAGGATCAAATAGGCTCCGGTCAGAACCTCCACTTGTTGCTATGTTGAGACTGAGATCTGTGTTTCTTAATACAAGTGAAAGACAAGCGACTGTTAGAGGTGGAGGAAGAACAGAAGTCATGAGGCCTGGTCAGACAGTAGTCCCTGGGCACTGTGTATATGTGTGCATGTGTGTGCATGTGTGTGCGTGTGTGTGGGGGTGGGGAGGGTCGACTGCTTGAGATTCTAGACATTGTAGCTACTCTACACTGACACTGGGAGAGGCCATGAGTGATACAATTTTTTCCTAATTTACCTGATGTTGTCTTACGGGTTCTATTTCAGAGACCTAAATTTGTTTTAGTCAAGAATGCTTTTTAAAAAATTCCCATTGATTCTGCAACCAGTGCCAATGGCTCTGACTTTGGTCCAGTCTCCTTTAAGGGCTGGAAATATCTTTGTTGCCAGATGCGCAGGTAGAATGAGATAGTACGATCACTTAGCAGAAGGTCAGATTAGAATCTGGAGCGCAGACTAAACCTGGAAACTGGGAAAGCCTGCTGTCAAAATAGGAGAGGGGTGGTGTTCAAGCCATTTGGCAGGACCTCTGAGGCAGCGCTGGCATTGAGAGCGCTGATCCGAGGTGAGGGCACAGGCAGGAGCCAGATAATGACAGCCAGTGCTGTCGTGGGCACTGAATAAGATGTGCTTGTGGAAAGCACATGGAAACGTGTGACCAACCCCAGAGATGGTTATTCATGCCATTGTCATTGTTGGAGAGCAATTGCCCAATCTGTTTTCCTTGTTTAGGAGAAAATGGGAGGAATTTAGGAAACCTGCCAGTGGTGCTGATGAGTTGGCCAGAATCCAAGCAGCACTTAAAATACCGCAGAGGCCAGAAGAGGCAGGTGCAGTGGAGATGGTCTTGAGTGGAGTCTAAGAGGCGCGGGGTCCAGCGGGGAGCTGCAATCTGGCAGGCGGTGGACTAAGGCAGTGCTCAAAACCTCCCCCTACAGATACACCCAAATAGCAGATACGATAACTTTGAATACATAGTTCTGGTTACCAGAAAGAACTATCAGGTGTCAGAAATGAAGAAAGAACTAAAATCAGAGTATTAGGAACACTGATGTATCTATCCCTGATACGGGTATGGCCGGAGGTAAGGATTTCTGTCTTGGTGACCTGTAGCCTGAGGGAAATGGTGTGTTGTAAAGGAGACACCTGCATGAAGTAAAAAGCCTCAGAGAACTGTATCCTTAATGCAAACAGTCCACCGTTGTAGGGAGAGGAAGTTACCTCTCTTGGTCTGAACTCGGGATTTTTTTTTTTTAATTCTTTTCAGAAGAACTTGTAACTCAGGCCTGTATCCCACAAACTACTTAACGCCGCCCCCCAAATCCCCAAACTGAAAAATTAAGATTTATCACTGTGTATTGATATCCCTGGAGTACCTGGTAATAGCAAATAGAAAACTACTTTGAAAATGCAGTCCCATATCCAGGCCCAGGGATTTCTTGTAGAAAACTGAAATCACTCTCACAATCATATTATCAATTGATATAATAAGTTGAGAGAGAGAGAGAGAGAGAGAGAGAGAGAGAGAGAGAGAGAGCAAACACAATACACAGGAAAGATGGAGTTCCTAAACTCAATGCAATAATCTGAATGAGAATACAAAATAAATGTTTATCAGGAGTAAAGAGATAAAAGGGAAAATTTGTATAAATAAGTAGCATTACACTGACAAATAATAATAAAAATATTTGAAGAAGAATGGAATAGAAATTCTAGAAGTGAAATTTTAGGCAATGAAGTTAAACTCAGTGAATAGATTAAACATCAGATTAGAGACTGCTGTAATGGTAACTACTTACCTAGAAGGCAGAGCTGAAGAAAGTATCCAGAATACAGCCCTGAGAAATACAGAGATGGAACTATGTGAAAGAGAGGTTAAGAAGCACATTATATATAATGAGACGATGCAGAATATATCCAACAGGATTTCCAAAAGGAAAGAATAAATAGCAAGAGGAAGAGGACTTATGGGAAGGGATAATGGCTGAACAGTTTTTAGAACTGATAAAAGATATAAATTTCCATATTTAATAAGTGTAACTGATCCCGAATAGGTTGAATCAGAAAAAAAGCTATGTGGCAACACTCTGCGAGGCTATCAAAGCAAAGAGAAAATCACAGAAGCAGCCGGAGAGAAGTAAGAGTCACCACCCTCAAAGAAACAAAATCTATCACGCCGAACTTTCCTCAGGAGTACTGATAGGCATCAGCAGACAATGGAATATTCTTTTTAATACTGCCAAGGGAACATGAATAGAATACAGAATTAGAGGGACCAACCATCCCAGTTTGTCCAGGACCGTCCTGGTGTTAGCAGTGAAAATCCCCTGTCCTGGGGATTGTCCCCATTCCAGGCAAGCTGGGACAGCCCATCACCCTCCCCTGCTCTATGCAGTTGATGTCACCAGAGAGTGAGAGCAAAATGCCATCTGACAAAGACTGAAAGCATTAACCTCTCACAGGCCACTGCTGAAAGAGTCTGATAGAACCATTGAAGAATAACCAATAAAGCATAGAGTTTAGGGGAAAAAAAAGAAAACTGAATCCAGGTAAAGGGAATGGGATATCAGAGCAACGGGAGACAAATGAGTGAGGTGAAATAGTGATGCAAGACAAGCATTGACTATGAAAGGTAATCATTAAGATGACTGAATTTGGGAGAAGGAGGAGGAAGAAGAGGAGGAGGGGAAGAGGATAAGAAGAAGAAGGAAGAGGGGAGGGAGAGGAGGAGGAGGAGGAGGAGGAGGAGGAGGAGGAGGAGGGGCAGGGGAGGGGGAGGAACAGAAGAAAACCCTGATGACAATGACCTGTAAGATGCCGGGGTAGGGAGATACACTGATGTCAGGAGTTAAACTTCCCAAAGCCCTTGAATTGATTTGGATAAAGATAGGATTATTGGCTAACTTTATACTTCATTATGTGTGCATGTTAAAAATCTCTGGTGCCCTTTCCCCTTCCCCTTTACTTCCTGAATAATCGAGTTTTAAAGCCATTAGGGCAAGATTGGCATCCACTCCAGGTGGACAGCTGCCACGCACGGTGGCTCAGAGTGGGGGTGACAGAGCCCAGACAGAGTAAGGGGAGCAGCCATACCATGGGAGGCGTGGTGCAGGGCATGGAGGGTGTCTGCATAAGGGCTGCCTGGCATGGGGTGTCCAGCCCAGGCCAGGGGAGTAGGAAGTCCATGTGGGGTGGGGTGGCATCCCGGCATGGTGTTGGTGTTGAGTCTGGGTGAGTAGGGTGTCTGTATGGGAGTGGAGATTGAAAATGTGTTACATAGGGTGTTCAGATAAATGCATTAAAGATAACTGGGAGCGAGGTATATCTTTGTCAGAGAGAGGGAGAGAATTACATAGTAGAAAGGCACACAATTGGAATTGGAGGTATCTGTGAATGCAAGGTGCTCAGTATAGACAGACGCAGGAATAAATATAGATTTGAGCGAGGCATGTATTCCATGCATGCATATATTTCTTAGCTCGCTCCACTGGGATGGCCTAGGAACTGTGTTGGCAGCTCATCTGAAATAATTCTGGAAAATTCATACTGTACTTACAACTCTTCTGTAAGTTTTAGATTGTTTCAAAACTGTTAAAAGCGTTCTTCATGATTTTTTTTTCTGGCAACATTGTGGACTAGATATGCCAAGAAAACCCTTCCAGAACCAGATAATTAAAATGGTGGATATAAACCCAAAGGAAACAACTTCTTAAAAACATGCAGTAAAGAAGAGAAACACCCAGAGACAAGAAATGTCAAGAAGACATGATTCCCCAGGAGTGGGCAAGCTCTGGAACGCTCGTTTCTCCAGGTCCCTGTGTGTCCTAGAGCCTCAGCTTTATTGGGTCACACGTGGGAAGCAGCCTGGTGCCTGGGAAAGGAGGGCGATCTGATTAATGACTGGAACCTGCTAAGGGTAAAGGAAGACTTCTCCACAGAAAGAGACTTACCTGTCTCGGTGCTGGCAAAGTACAGAGTGAAATAGCAATTTTTTAAATCTGAGCGTTCTTGCCCTGGCTCAGTTGGTTGGAGTGTTGTCTTGTGCACCTCGAGGTGGTGGGTTCGATTCCTGCTCAGGCCTGGTAAATGATCAATGCTTCTGTCTCACGTCGATGTTTTTTTTTCCTTCTCTTTCTCTAAAAATAAATAAAATAAAATAAAAGAAATAACCTATCCTCAGATGATTTTTAAAAATCTTCTGAGAATTCTTAATCATAACCTTACACCCCATGGGTTCCGGCTGGAATTCACAGCATCTGTGTGCTCGGAAAAACCGCTAGGTGAAGGTTGAGTCTAGAGCATTCCTGGTTAAGCGTTATGTCGTCAGCCAGGTTTTCTAAGGTGCGGGCCTTGCAGCAAGGATTTAAAGTGCTGAGGCTTATTTGGGACTAAATCCAGGGCAGCTGGGCTGAAGGAGCGGGCGCCGAGGCGAGGGAACCTGGGGAGCTGTGCTGAGGTCTCGCCGCACCAGCCAGGGCTTGAACATGAAGCCTGTGGAGCCCCAGCTGGTGCTCAGCAACCAGGCTGCCTGGGAGCCGTTGGCGGGAGGGAGAAAGGGACCCAGCCTTACCCACCTGGCGCCTCCCATCTTCCGTTTGCCTCTGGGCAGTCGATTGTGCCGCACTTCCAGGTGGAGTCCTCTGGCCCCTTAGCAGGTGTTTGGGATGCCAGATCCGTGCCCCCCATTGGTGCTTCACTTAAATCTGGAAGTGGTGGGAGAAGCCAGAAACCGCACGTGTGGCTCATGGCCCGGGGCACGTGACAGTGTTGAAGGGGCGGCCCAGGCGCACATAAGACAGGTGCTTGGCAGCCCCTGCAGGTGGAAGCATGGTCCAGAAGGCAGGCAAGGGCATCTAAGCAGTTGTGAGAGACGAGGCTCAGTTAAGTTCCCGCTTGTGCCCACTCAGATCGGATCACCCTCTCCTCTTATTTTAGACGTCATACTATAATATTGACTCTCCATTTTTAGTTTTTTGAAAACAGTACGCTAATTTCTTCTCAGAGAAGAGAGGAGGAAGTCGTCATCAGAGCAATAGCCGGTTGCGATGTCTTGGAAGACATGAGGGAAAAGGTTAGTGATTCGTGCCTGCTGGCCCCGCCATGGTAGTTGGCCTTGACCTTGTGCTTTATGGTCTCAGTCTCCCTTCACGGTTCCAGATTCCAGATTCCCCTCCTGCTTGGTCAGCAACTGGTGGAGAGGCCCAGCCTTCAGTGAACTTTGTGCTGCTCTGCCCTCGCTGGGTTGTCCGTGCTCTGTAGCAGATGGCTTTGTGTCCTGCCGATGGGCCTTTATCATTCACCTCTGCGAATGGAAGGCTGCTGTCTGGGAACACCAACAAAGTCTGTGACTAAAGGACCACGCTCACCGTGAGCAAACGTGAAGTGTTAGAAAACAGATCCCCGTGAAGCAGCTCTGGGCCATGGATGCACCTGGAGATGACGGATAATGCCCCCCGGTCCTCACGTTTTGGCTTAGTATGTGCTCCACGGACTGAGTGCCCCGGCAGGATTTCGCTCCAGTTGCCCGCAGTGGCAAATTGGTTGAGAACACTGGCTTTCCCCTTCCTGCCTCGCTTCCCGCTCCCCTCCTGGTGTGTTCCGGACTTACTCCCAGGTAAGCTGCTTGCACACTGATCCTTGTCTGAGTTTCTGGGGAACCCACATTAAGACATATTTGCTGTACTTGCTCATGGACAGTTGCTACCAGGCTTGGTAGTTCTATGAGACACCAGTGAATCTCCATTTTTTAGACATACTCATACCTGGTCCCATTGCGGAGGGGCGGCCCTGGTTCTTCCTAAGTATCAGCACCAGTTAACCAGCAAGCTCACACGTGCACCGAGCTCACTCCCATGCCTGCTGGCCCTGCAGAGCCCAGTGGATAGCTTGCTGATGTCCCTTCCCCCGAGAGAGCCAGTACCTCTAATCCTTCAAAATCCAAATTTGGGCCCAAATTCCACAAGAAGTCATGGGGCACGATTATGAGAGGGGCTACTTTTCATCTCACTCCTTGGTTACTGGAGAGTGAACTGGTTTTCTGGTGATCAGAGACCAAAATACTTGGGCTGTTGGTTCCATGGGAACCCAGACTATAAAATCGGTCGATTCTGATGCACAGGCTGCGTTCCTGAGGTGAGCTCCCCAATTTCACCTGTGTGGAACCCCAGTTAGCAGCTTAGCCGACCTTGGACAAGCTCTCCCAGCATTCCATCAAATTGGTTGCTTCTGGCTGGTGTGTACAAGGTAAGACCAAAAAATCCTGTGGCCTTAAGCCTACTCACACAGTGCTGTGGCTATAAAATGAGTCCCTTTTTGTCCAATGAGGCTCTGTGAGGTACCATCTTGAGAGAGATGATGTCTTTAAACCTCAGGTGGTGGTGCTGGCAGAGGCGCTGTGGTCAAGAAGAGCAAATGCTTGTGCAAAGTACGTTTGGATTGCAGTGAACAAATGGCTGCCCCTCCAGGTTAGAAGAGATGTTATGTAACTGACCCACCACTAGGTGGCTGCCTGAGCTGCTCAAGGAATGATGGTTTACAATGCATCTGCTTTAGTCTCTCTGGTGGGCTTTGCTATTCAGCAAGGGCCACGGTTAGAACGGGCTGATGCAGGCCAGGCTAATGCAGCCTCTTTACCTTTGGCTGGCCCATGAGCAACAAGCTCCTCTTAGCCCTTTGTGTGATCTGGATAGGAGTTGGCCCGAGTCCCCTCTGCCCTGTGTAATTCAGGAGTCACAAATTAAGCCCTTCAAGCTCCATGCATTGGATCCAGCTGAGAAGAAAGTAGTTTCATAAGTACTCTGCCCCTGGTGGGTGTTCGCAGGACAAGAGAGGACTTAGAGCATGCTTCTTTCCAGGAAATTCTCATCACCATTGCCCCTTCATCTCCAGCAACCTAACCTTTTAAAAATATTCAGTCTGGATGAAGGGTGTAAGAACAGTGAAACCACTTTTTAGATAGTGCCATGGTATATTTCATCTTCTGGCATCTCACTTTGATAACTGCTATCTATCATTTTAGGATCTCGGACAGAGCGTCTGATTTTAATATTCTATAAAACGTGCATAATCTCACATCCCACAACTCAGCATACAGAAATTTTCACATGTGTGCAAGAAGTCATGTGCAAGGAGCTTCCTTGAAACACTGTTTGCAGTAGAAAGAAAAGTTAGAAGAAAAAAATCGAACCCTGGACAAAGGAGCAGGCTGAAAAATTCCAGTTATTTGGAAAATGGAGTACTATACAGCTGTTAAAAATGAATGAATAAATCTCAAAAACATAATATTGAATACAAAAGGCAAGTTGGAGCCATACAGTATAATATTTACTTAAGCATTAGAAACCCCACAAAATACAGCATAGGATGGTTTTGAAGGCACACCTATGTGAAAATATTAAATTCAAACAAAAATGCTACATATCAATCTCTAGGAAAGGAGAAAGGAATAGAGTAGGTGAAAATCATACCCTTTGCATAAGACAAAATGATTTTTAAACAAATATAATAAAATATTTACATTTAATTATTTAATTTACGTTAAAATCTAATAAATTAATATATAATAGTATATAGTTAAAAACATAATTTAATAAATAGACATTCAAATTTAGTAAAATATATTTCATCTTGATGCCATTTTAAAAAGAATTTTATAGTACTTTTGAAGTGATTCACAATTAAATAAAAAATTTTCAGAAAAAATAACGGACCTGGTGTTGTTAAAAGCCACAAACTATTCGTTTCTAAATATTTTAGCATGAAGATGACTTTTTTGGCATAAAATTCACATACCTTATGAATTTTGACAGTATCACTAGTCATTTGAATAATACAGTACTGTGGTATGAGGTAATTTTTATTCCATTTCTGAATGACGAATGAGACTAACAGATTAGGAGCCATTAGTTACAGAGATGTCAATAACTTAGCTTTTTCTCTAAGTACCAATGTTTTTTCTATGTTGGGTCCATTTGGAGTTCTATTCAAAATGTAAACCTTCTATTCAGAGTTTATTTGAGTTCATCCATAAAGATTCCCCCAACAGCTCCATTAGGACTCAAGTCCCGAGTAGTGTGGGTTGAGAGATCTCATCTGCCCCTTCCTCCCTCAGCTGCTCCACCAGGACACCTGGGCAGTTGCTGGCTCCCTCCTCTCTGCCAGCACCTGCATCAGCTCTCGCCCATGCTCCTGTGGCCCCCACTGGGTGTCCGAGGCAGAACCTGCTTCCGTCTGTTCACATGCTGCTACTGGTGTTCGCACCATTGAAAGCAAAAAGGGATATATTAACCAAAACTATGAATTTGGCAAAAAAAAAAAAAAAAAAAAAATTCACAGTCTTTGTTTCCTCTCAATATATTTCAGATTGTTTGGCTTAAAAACATTTATTGAACCTCTTTTATGTGCCAGAAACTTTGCCAAGTGCTGACAGTAAAAGAGATGATTAAGATATAACTTTTGTTTTCAAGACCTGGGTCTGGTGACTAATGTCCTGTGTCTAAGGCCTCTCAGAACTTTGAGGACAGGAAAGATTGGATTCTGGTACATCCTGTCTTCTCTGCTGAGCCCCAGACTCACATTTCCAGCTGCCCGGTAAACCTTTTCCTTAGAAGTTTTCTGATAACCCTCACATTAAACATGTCTAAATGGTTTTCTCTCTTTCTCTCTCTCTTTTTTTTTTTTTTTTCAGACTCCTCGGTGCCTGACTTCCCTGTTTCTCTCTGACTTGGCTTGGAATCTCAACTTTCAATCCTCCACCCTTATTCCTTCAATACCTTATTGGTCTTCGATGGTGACAATTATTTTTCACTCCTGGGGCTGCTGCTATTGGTACTCAGGCTCTTTCCATCTTAATTCTGGACTCGCCTACTTGCCTCATCATGGGTCTCCCTGACTCTATTTTCTCCCTGTCTGATCCATCCTGTTATTGTGGGCAGACTGGTCTTCCTAAAGTACGCCCTTAGTCATGTTACATCACTGCGCCCAAACCTTCAATGATGCCCTCGTGGCTGAGGGGGGGGAAGAAGCCCACCCTCCTCCAGCTTACCTGTTTTTCGTTCCAGGCCCCAATCCACCCCAATCGACCCGACTTTGCCATATTCACTTTCTTGACCCTCACCTTCAGGTTAACCCAGGGCTACTGTTTACAGGTATACAAAGTGAAAGGAAGACTTTATTGCAAATTTTGTTGGGCTGCAGCTTGCACCTGTTCACATTTAGCAGTCAAGATTTCTTTTTGCCTTTGCATCCCATTTCTCTTCATGGAGTCAGCATAGTTATCTTGTAGCGGTGGTTCAGTGTCCTCTGAAATGATCTGGAGCTGGGCACCCCCCTCGCCGGTTGTAACATAGGACAAACAACAGCAATAACAACAGCAACAACACAAACAAGTTCGTGAAATACCTGTTGGCCACGGTCACACCCTGGGCGGCGGCTCACGGAGTGGCCAGGCGTGAGGTTCGCCTTGCTATGTTGTGATCCCAGGATTTCACCCACAACTGCCTTCGTTAGTGTACGACTTGAAGAAAATCTATGCTTCTAAAAGCATCCTCTGAGGGGGTGGGTTTAATCTCTAATTTGGATGCAGCATCGTCCCATCTCCTTAGGAGGTCGCTAAGGGAGATGCACATAGGGGCTCTCACATTACAGTCACGGGCAAATGAATCAGGTTCTAATTGCAGACTACCAGCAGGCTACACGCGTGTCAGAAAAGCTCAGAGAATTATTTGCTATAGGCAAACAAAAGGTTCTGATCTTTTGTATTTATTTTTATTTTCCTTTTCATTCAATTGATTGGGGTGACTTCAGTTAATGAAATTGTATTGGTTTCAGGCGTACAGTTCTATAACACATCACCTGTATGTTGTATGGTGTGCTCACCACCCCAAGTCAAGTGTGTTTATTTTTAGGTAAACAAGACGTCTATTTTGTGTCTGTGCCCAACTTGGTGTCTGAAACATTTTAAGTGCTCACACACTCTCCCATGCGTCAGATTATGCCAGACTATAAAATTCCCTAAGATGATCTAGTTGAAATGAAAGACCATTTCAGGGGAAAATGTCATACCCTGTGTGAAGGACTATAACTTAACAAATGGCCAGTCACACTCATGCCCAAGATGCATCAGACTTACCATTAACACAAAATCTCTTTCTGGCTTGTAGATTGTGTTTGGATGACTTCCAATAACCTTCGGGGTAAAATTAGCAAGAGATGTCAATGGGAAGGTAATTTAGGACTTTTATTTAGAAATAATAAGAAAAAGAATTGTTCTTCACTGAGCTATGGATTAGCTTTAAGTTACTGGAGGTCTCAAGTGATTGACTCTGTTCTGTGCAATTTGGAAATTTATTTCGATGACCAATCTGTGAAATAAGGTTATAAGAGGAAGGGGTGGTGTTGCAAGTCATGCTGCCTTCTGTGTACATTATTTTTATTGTCTCTAGATGTTAAGTGATTGTATAAAAAATATTGTTACATAGCTCTCCCCTAAATGGTTTGAGTGAGGTCTCACTATAGTTTTACCAACTGAGTATAATGAAGTTTACCCATAAATGGGAAGGTCCTTATAGGCAGATGGTTGAAATGTGACTACTTGATGATGTGGGGAAAACTGGCAAGCATGCCAGAGTTTTTCATACAGTTTCGTTCTTACTGACCCACTGAACTTTGTAACAAGGCATTGAGAATTCCTGTCCTTTAGGGCTGGAATTGTGGCAAAGGCATAAAGCTGAAGATCAGAACAGCCAAGTACCCCCTATCCCAAAGAGTCACCTCCATTGGGGTCTATACTCCCCTGTCTCATCCCCGTCTGTAAGAGGATTTGAGATGGAAGGTGTCATTAGGGCCTAGGTAAGAGCTTTCCCCCTCTCTTCCCCCTGGGAGGTTCTCTCTTCCCCAAGAAGCTAAATGATGGGCCTCCAAGGGAATCGGTGGTAGGGGTTGGGGGCATCTGAGAGATGTGGCCCATATCTTCTCCCTGATGGGTGTGTACTGAGCTCCAGAACCCGCGGGCTCCCTCTGTACTGACATTGGAATGGTGCAGAGCAGGTAAAGAAATTTTAGGTGAGCTGGGCACATGCCTCCTTAAGTGGGAAAACAGAGACCTGGCTGCTACTAGTCTGGAGATTTCTGACCAAGGAGGCATGTAGGAAGAGCTGTCCCAAGCAGAGTAAGAAGACGCCACAGTGTGAAGTGCTGAAGAGGAATGGGATGAGCTGACCCTAGTCCCTTGTGACCCTCTGAAGGCACAGAAGGGACCACCCAGACAGGCGGGGAGGGGCAGTTTATAGCACTGCCCAGGTGGTCACTGGGCCAAATAAGGCACCACCTGACCCAAAGAAAGGGCTGGAGACATGTGTTACAAATGGAACAAATGGAACAAATGAGAGATAAGGATTCCCTTTTTTCTGGGGGTCCTTGGGACTTGAGGTGGGCAAGATACAGTTGAAAATTGCCTCAAGAAGATCATGCACACTGTGTATGAAGAGACCACAAGGCCAGGACAACATCTACCCTCATGGACATGATCGCTGGCCTCACCTATTTCTCCTCACTGTTGCTATGGGGTCGGAGGAGCCAGGCCCTGAAAAGACAGAGGGCAGAAGATTGCAGAGTCAAACTGTATTCATTCTTCACTCCCAGAGCCCATGACTATGGGTCTATCTTGAAGAAGGGGAGATGGACAGTTTTTAATCATCTAAAATAGTAGGATGTTTAATAGGAGAAATCTTAATAATGACGAGTGACTGGTAAGCTATGGGGTGTGCGAGGAGGTCATTGGTAGGGAGCAGGACAGGGTTATTTGACAAAGCATGATTGAAAGGATCGGCAAAAATAATAATTTCATTTTAATAATTCCATGAAAAGTTGAAACCCCTCCATAAACTGTCCACATTTGAAATGTTGGAATGCTCTTAGTAATACATAGGAGATTGCAGCCTTTTCTCAGAACCTTTTGCTCTGGGATGCAGGGGTGGGGAGTGAGGGGCAGGGCCGGGGCCAGTCTGGGGAAGAGGCCTCCATGGAAGAGAGAAGGAGCTTGAGTAGGAAGTCAGGTTTATAACCGAACACAGGTCCAGCTGCCCATCGCTTCAAAAGCCAATACTCGAGAGGCAGGTGCTGATGTAAAGTGGTTTATTCAGATGCCAGCCACCTGGAAGATGGGGGACTCATTTCTCCAAGCCCATCTCCACCTCTCAGCGCAGGCAGAGGTTTTTATAAGGAGGGAGAGGGGAGCAGAACAAAGAGGTCAGGGGAGGTGTTGCAAAGTTCTCCAAGTGCAGACCAGCACAGTCCATTCCGATAAGGCAAGTGACGGTCCAGCGTGTGTCATCCTGGTTTAGTCATCCTGGATTCACGTCATCCTGGCTCCACAGTTGAAGGTCAGCAAATCTCCTGGAGCTGGGATGCCTCAAGGTCGGTGTCTGTATCTTTTGAACTTAGGGCCTAAGATTCTCACACAGACGTCCTGTTCATCTAAAAGCTACATATTAGAGTCAGCACTTACAGAAATCAGAGAAGGAAAACTCTGACTCCAAAAAACCTCCGCTGCCTTGCGGCATACCTCTTCGGGGGAAAGGCTAAGGGAGTAAACCCCGACAGAAAATCCGGAGCCGGAGTCCCTAAGGCGGTTTGACGTTGTAGTCAACACCGGCAACTCCTGCGGCGCACCTGAAGCCAAGCTGTATCGACTCCGTCTTTCCCTTGGACCCTTCAGCTGCGAAGAGAGGGGGGGTCTGCTGCATGGGCAACAGCTGGCCCTCCATATCACCCTGCCCAGGCTCTGTAGCTTCAGCGTCATCACAAGATGTCGATTCAACACGGGAGGAGACAGATACCATGTCACTCCCGAGTCGGACTGCACAGCCATTCTCGGCGGTGCAGATAGACTCTTAAGAAGCTACACCATCGTCTCTCGAGACGGACGGCTGCCGACGACGACGACGACTTACAGAAACAATGTCAGAAGAATGGTGGGATGGGTTACAACTCCCCCTTGTTACAGACTGAGCAGCAGCTGCACACTGAACCTTCGAGGAGGAGGAAACGGTGTCCTGTTTGGCAGTGGATCCTTCGTTCCCGCCTTCCGGAGCCTCCCCTTGCTGTTGGTGAGGACTCAGGGCAGAGGTTTGGGGGCAGAGGCATGGTTTCTCTCCCCATTAGCTAGAATCATATACTTGCTCAATGTTGGGACTGGAAGGTAGTGAGGAGGTCATCTGATACCTTCATTTTATATCATCTGTTCTGCTAGTAGCCAATACAGGCAGATGATAGTTTTGTTGTAGATTTCGCATGAAGCAATGAAGACTGTTGACAACTCTGAATACTTAATTTTGATTGGGCAGATTTCCTGTTTCAGAGAACAGTTTCCTGGATCTGCTCTTTTTCCTTCCTACATGGGTGCACTGGAAAAAAGAAAAAACTGTCTGATTAAGGCTCTGGTTAGCTGCTACATAGTTCTTGCAATTTAGCCTCTGCTGCCCTGCTCCAGCCACACTGCTTAGTGGTGCCTTGAGGTACCTTGAAAGTCCCCTGAGAACTACACCCCACTCTTCCCACCAGGGACGCTGTCCCTGCTGCTGGGAACTGTTGTTGTTCCTTCTGTATCTGAGCAGGCATGGCCATTCCTGTCCATGCTCAGGACCTTCTGAAGAACTAAGACTTTAAAAAATGGACCAAGGTAGTTGCGGCTGGCTGATCTCTCCCAGAAATGGTTAGTCCTTTTTTCCTCAATCAGTTTGTAGCATGTTCCTCCATGAGTTTACCAGACATGCCCACACATACCTGAACTTGGTGGTGAACATAGCTTAGGCTCAGGTTGGGATGCTCTTCTTCAGGCCACGAAGAAATGGCATTTGAAGAGAGGTAAACCTGGAACCACATGCCATGGGACAAGAATGAAAATGTCCAGTGAGCATAGTTACTATTGATGCTTAGACGCGCTGGCATTAGAGAGGAGGTGTGAGACGGAGGAAGATGTGAGCCCAACTCTGCTCTCTGGAGCCACAAGTAGGTGGTGTGTAGTCTGATGGCTGAGCATGGCATGAGAAGGAACCTTGTCCATGTAAGGCCATGTACTGTCCTGCCTGATATTTAAGTGACAGCCGAGATTCAACATGACTAGTTTGTGTTTATATTAATTCAAAATCTGTAATTATTTTTATTTTAGGACTATTATTCTTTTCCTCAAATGTGAACATTTTTCTTGTAAAATAATGACAGTTATTTTTTAATGTTGATTCAGCCCGGAGCTGAATGGTCTCAGATCCTTTCCATATGGCTGTGTATTTTATTAAAGTAATCTTATTTACGACATGAGTCTGGATGTCTGGTGGTGGCGGAAGCTGCAGATGATGGTTTTGTTGTAGACTTTGCACGAAGAAACAAAGACTGTTTACATCTCTGACCACTTAATTTTGATTGGACAGATTTACTGTTTCAGAGAACAGTTTCCTGGACCTGTTGTGGGTGACGGTGATTACTATGCTTGCTGTAGGAAGCTGGGAAACTGTTCTGAAATATATTAGTGGTGGAATTCTTTCAGAATTCCCTACCAGGAGTCAGAACATGCAAAGAAGTGCTTCCAGATGCTGTGATTTTATATACAGAAACAACTTCCAAAATATACTTTTATTAAAAAATAAAATTCATAAAATGCCAACAACAACCATGTACTCTATTTTCTCATAAAAGAAAGGGCTTTTTGAAAATATATTCTAAAATGATAAGTGCAGACTAGACTAAAGGATAGTATTTTGAATGGAATAAATCTAGCTTTCAGGAAAATGAACTGCACTGTCCTTATTTTATTTTATCACAGGGCAGCAAAAATGTCAATGGTTTTTTATGAGTTCCAGGTCTGACATAAGACTTCCCGGAATCAAATTCTGGCTCTACCGCTCACTAGCTCTTTCTTAATTACTTGGAGTTTCTATTTCTTCCTCTGTAAAATAGAAATCATAATGATATCTGTCACATGAAGTTTTGGAAAGGATTAAAGAAATTAAGGCATGTAAAGTTTATAGAATAATGCATGGCACGTAGTAAATACTCAATAAATATTATTGTTATAATTATTGTTATACTGATTGTTGATGAGTAATTATAAGTGTCTGGGACAGAGGTCAGATTCTAATTTCAGCCTTGACACTAATTCTCAGCCTTGGGCAGGTCAGGTCAGCAATTTGGGTTTCCGATGTTTATCGGTAGATTGCAGGAATTTGGTTGGATGATCTCCAGAGAGCCATGTACTCTGTGAGTGCAGAAAACCATGCACATTATCTGATTCTGTGCTTCCCTGGGGGGTTGGGGGTGGCGGTGAGGAGCCATCACAGGTCACCCAGCGCTCCCAGGGAGACCGCCAGCTATCCGTCCTGCTCCATAGTGTTCCTGTCAGACAACTGCTCTTCTTTCTGGATGACGGGGAGACATGGGAAAGAAAAAGCCTGTTAGATGAGGCAGTGGAGGGATTCAGGGTAGGAAGTTTCCAAAGATGAAGTCGGGGAAACTCCAGTGATGCCAGACACAGTGGGCAACAGTTTGGTGTGTTGGAGGTGGGGAAGGTGGGTAGTGATAGGATGTTATTACTTCTAGCCTCTCCACTGCCCTCTACTGGCAAAACCTAGTGGCTGAGAAATTCTCCACCTCGGGTGTCCTACCCGTCAGTGAGGACAATCCCATCCTTGAAGGAAAGCTGAGCACCCTTCTGGGTGAAGGTAAAGATGAGGGGATGAGCTGTGAGTGTCTGGATATGAACTTTGCAAGGAAGAAGGAATTCAGCTGACTCCGATAGAGGTTAAAGGCTCTATTCAGCTGACTGGTATAACTTCCTTAGCAAAAGCAGGGCTGGCGTTTTCACAGGGCAGAAGAGTCAGGTATGTGATTGGGATCTCGTCTCAGGTTGTAGTTTTCTTTCACTGAAACGGCTATAAAATGTGTGTTTGAAACAGTGGGAGACAATGTCAGGACTTGATCTCCTTCTTGGAATTGTTAGTCCAGTGTCAGGTTAGCAGCTCTCAGAACTGTTCTTTAGAGAGCTGTCTGCCTTGTGGATTGTCTGTTGACTGTCCAATGCCACTTAAGGTTCAGGGGAAGGGGAGCTATATTGAGAAAAAGGAGGGAGGAAGGAAAAGAAGAGAGAAAATAAAGGAAAGGGAGAGGTAAAGTGAAAGCAGGCAACTGAGTCCATTTTATTTCTCCAGGATTAAGAACTTTTCTTAACTTGATTTCTCAGGAGGCTTTAAAATGTGTTCTCCCCACTTTGGACTTGATATTTTCATTTTTATATCCTAAATGGTCCATCCAGTAAGTGTTTTTAAAATTCCATTAAGAGAGGAGGAGAGCTAAGCTACACAGATGTTTGTCTTATTATTATTTAAACTGTATGTATGTGTATATTATGCGTATTTATGAGTATGTTATATTTCACAGTAAAAAAGTCAAAATAAAGAGAGGGAAGAATAAATATTTAGTTTAAGAATGAAAAAGAAAACAAAATTAATATCTTACAATAACTCAAGTCATCCTTCTTTGGGTCAGTTATGTTTTTAAAGATAGGAAGCAATGAAGAATTTCAAGAACTTCAGGTTCTGGGAATCATAACAAAGACGCATGCTCCAAGATGTTACTTCCATTTGAGATCATTTTTGAAGTTTATGGAGCTAGTGAATTTCCATCAAATGCTGGTGAGGAGCAGTGTGGAGTACATAAAAGAGGAGAGAGTTCCATCACTAAGATGAATGTAACATTTTACTGGTGACAGCCTTTATGTTTATGGGTCAAACCCACATTTACAAATCTGCCCTGCTCCTTCCTCCACTCCAAACTGCTTTATTCCTCTCTCTTAAGATGTACACTCACTGTGCTGCTTATATGAGGGATGAATAGATGCTTTCTTGAGAACTCTGATCTATGGGTATATGCTGAAGTGTTGAGGAGGAAATAGCAAATAAGACACTCTTCTGCTTTAGGCCAGGACTTAAACCTAAATAGGAGAAATATGTTATGGATTGAATGTATTGTGTCTTCCTATCTACAACTCATATGTTCAAAACCTAACCCCCAAAGAGATGGTATTAATAGATGGGGTGATTAGGTCATGAGGGTGGAGCCCTTAGGAATGGGATTAGTGCCCTCATAAAAGAGCCCCAGAGAGCTCCCTTGCCCTTTTATTCATGTTAGCACACAGTAAGAAGGTGTCATCTCTGAACCAGGAAGGGGGCCAAATCTGCCAGTGCCTTGACCTTGGACTCCCCAGCCTTCTGAACTATGAGGAATAAATGTTTGTTGTTTAAGATGCTTGGTCTCTGGTATTTTTGCTATAGCAGCACAAATGAACTGGGACAAATGGAAAAAAGTCACATCTGGCACAAGCTCATTCTTGGAGGCACTGCCTTTGGTATCCTTGAATCTCTCCCATGTTATTTCTCTCTGCCCTGCTTCATTTCTTTTCATGTCCATCCCCTGTCTGGGAGCCCACAGCCACCTCTCCCTACAGCTTCTCTCTCTCTCACTCTCTAGTTATAAATATCAAGCTTCTCCAGAACTAGCAGTTATACAAGATCCATTTAGTAACCAGATTCAAGTTGGGCAGTGCGAAGAACCTTATCTGTTTATTAGTTTTGGTGTTCACCTTTCAAGTCAATTAAATCTAACCAACACTTCTGAGAACTCCAGATGCATAGGTACTGGGAACAGCAAGGTAAAAGATGTGGCCTCTGTCCTCCAAAGTCACACAGTTGGTTGTACTTTAGGGCCACTCATATCATTCTTGCCAAGTCCCCAGCATAGAATGACTTCTGCATATACTTTAGTTTGTTAGATACGTTGCACCCACGTTTAGTAATATCATTGATGATGATTGTTACTTAGTAAAATTTATTGGGAAAAAGAAAAAGATTGAATATTTCAATTACTTTTTTGTTCATAGAAAAGGCAGTTATGTTATAGGCACATGACTAAAGAAAAAAGAGTCTTAAAGGAGTCGAGGTGTGACAAGGTGGGGGTCAGGGGGTCAGTGAGCAGCTGTCAGGATGGCGTGGTGCTTGTGAGCATGTGGCTGCTTAAACACATGGACCCTGACCTGAAAGACCCCCATGTGCTAATGGGAAACAGAAGAAAGGGGGGGGGGGACAATGATACTTTGCCTTGCACAGATTTAATTCTCAACAAGAAAATAAAATAGATTTTGTTCCAAAGACTTGCTGTGTGGCTAATGGAAGTCTGTAACTATTTTTCCTTGTTCTGGAGAATGGGCGTATTCACCATATGAATCTCAGTCCAATAAATAGTGAGCTGTGCTATACAAAATGCAAATGCTTGAATCTTAACTGAACTTGAGTTATCAATGAGTGAAAAATGATTCAGTTTGCAAAATCTATTGAATTGTTAGGTTTGGCCTTTTATGTAACACCTTTATTCCTTATGATTAAGTTGCTTAGATGAAAAGAAAACAATCCAGGCCACTGAAGCAACTTCAAAATTCTGGAGAATTGACAATGTCAAGGTGGCAGATTAAACTTTACACTTTTGATTTAGCTGTTGGCATGTTGCTAACCTTAACGTCAGATATCTGGGTTTGAAATCTGGCTCACCACTTACTATGTTACCTTGACAAGATTTTCAACCTCTCCATGCCTTATTTCTATAAACTGGAGGTAATAATAGTACCAATTCCATAGGGTCCTTGTGAAGATTAAATGAGCTCTTCAAATAAAGCATTTAGAAGAGCATCTGGGACAGAGTATCCCTCCATAAGAGGGTCATCATTGTTGTCGTCGTCGTCATCATCGCCATCATCATCATCATCATCATCGACCCTGACAGGTTAATTCACTCAGCATCAACCATTTTTTTCAATGATGAAGACTGCATTTGCATTATGTATCTTTCAGAGAAGTTCAGCTAAAATTGGCTGTGATGGGACATCTCTAGCCTGTGAGTATGGCCCTTGTACAAAGGTTCACCTCATGCTGCTTGTCATTTAATGTGTTCCCTTTACTCACTGCTTCACAGCCACTGAATTCACAGATGACTCAAATGACTGAAAGAACATTAGCCTTTCTGTTTCTTTATTTATTCAGGGTTGAAACAAGTGGTAGCTGGCTTTTGAAAAGAGAAATGGGCAAATGGATTTACTTTAGACACATTCTGCTCTGTTCGATCTCTCTGGCTGTACAGGGAAGAACAATAAATCTCCTAGTGAGTGGAACAGACGGAAGCTCACTCTGAGTCTCACCTAGAGCCTCTCCATGGCCAGAAGCCAGAACCAGGGATGTTTAAATTCATTCCAGAAGCAATGGCTTTGGCATTGGCTTCAGAAAAGATAAAAATAATTAGATTTATTTTATAGGGATTAAAGACCATTCATAGCCTTCAAGTATCGTCGTCGGCAGCCGTCCGTCTCGAGAGACGATGGTGTAGCTTCTTAAGAGTCTATCTGCACCGCCGAGAATGGCTGTGCAGTCCGATTCGGGAGTGACACGGTATCTGTCTCCTCCCGTGTTGAATCGACATCTTGCGATGACGCTGGAGTGTCCTCTCCAGTGAAGCTGAAGCTACAGAGCCTGGGCAGGGTGATATGGAGGGTCTGCTGTTGCCCATGCAGCAGACCCCCCTCTCTTCGCAGCTGAAGGGTCCAAGGGAAAGACGGAGTCAATACAGCTTGGCTTCAGGTGCGCCACAGGAGTTGCCGGTGTTGACTACAACGTCAAACCGCCTTAGGGACTCCGGCTCCGGATTTTCTGTCGGGGTTTACTCCCTTAGCCTTTCCCCTGGAGAGGTATGCCGCAAGGCAGTGGAGGTTTTTTGGTGTCAGAGTTTTCCTTCTCTGATGTGCCCTGACTGGAAGATCGAACCAGCGACACTTAGCTCACAGGCCGACGCTCAATCCACTGAGCCAAACCAGCCAGGGTACACCTTCAAGTATATACATAATGAATATATAGAGAATGCTGTATGCATTTATTTACTGAAGATAAAAAATATTTGTTGGGTTGTCAGGAATAACATTTTGTGTAGCTGGCATGAGATGAGCAAATTCTGGAAAGGGACTTCCTTGGGTCAAGGGGTGTGCCCTCTTGTGGATATAATCTGCTTCTTATTTTCACTTGTTCAGGGAGGACCTCTGTCTAAAAAGTCTTCCCTACCCCCACTGCTAACACCAATCCCATGGTTTGCTTATTTATAAGCTACTGTGTGCTGCCCCTGATTGCCATCCTCTTCTCATCTGGATCTGTGGGTGGAAACCATTGACAAATTGTCCCTGAAGGAGACTTTACTTGGGGTGATGAATACACAATACAACATACAGATGATATACTATATAACTGTACACCTGAAACCAATATAATTTTTTTTAAATATATTTTATTGATTATGCTGTTACAGTAGTTCCAATTTTTTCCCCTTTACTCCCCTCCACCCAGTATCTCCCTCCCCCAGCATCCCCCCCCAAGTCCATACCCATGGTTCGTAAAAAATAACTATCCCTCCCTCTCAGATATTAAGACCCTTTGTAATCTTGTAAAGGACAATGGGCGAAGGTCTCAAGCTCCTCTAGCTGCTTCAAGCTGGACATGGTCGTCGTCCTACCTACCCTTGGGTCCAGAAATCCCTAATAAGAGTGGGGGTGTGGAGGGGAGGGTGGCCTTCCCACATGGGGAAGGATCATGCAGACTCCAGGTCAGTTGGCTGTCTCCGGACAACGGCGTGCTTGGTTTAGCAGGCTGGCATCCTTGTTGTGTTCTGGGGGCAACAGATTTGGCAAAAAGGGTTAAAAAGCATCATTCAATCCATAACTACTAGGTGGCAAAAGGCAGGGATTAATTTTTCAATGTTCCACATTAGGAGAAAAAAAAAAAAAAGGGCTTCTTTGGAGGAAGGTGTGCTAGGCACATCTCTCCTGTCCAAAACCCTTTTGCCCATTTTATTTAGTTTGGGCTGAGGGAAATAGTTTATGTTTCCCCCCTCTCAGACCTCTGGGCCCTTTCTGTCCAAGCCATTAGGATATAAAAGAGAATTCAGTTTTAAAGTGAAGCCCACAGACCACCCCATTCTTCACCAACTCAGCCATTTAGTTCAGCCAAACTGTTGAGTCTCCGGAGGCAGCGCTGCAGAGAGGATTAAGTGAGGCTTATGCGTACAGACAATCACTCAGGTAATGCGGTCATAGGCTTATGCCCTTTGAAAACAGAAAACACATGTTAATTTATGTAACATAACCAACAAAAAAGTCTCTAAATCTGTAAGACTGTCTTATTGGGAAGACATACAGTTGCAAGGCACTTGACATTCTACTTGCCTGCAACTTGAATCTCTTTGGTGATATCACAGATATGGTTTAATTTTCAAGTGAAACCATTTTTTAAATGAGAAGAAACTTTTAAGATGGTTAGCTGCCCTACTTTACAGTCTGCCACTGATCATTGTGATTTTCCTTGAATACTGATTTTTCTCCCTAAGATTACTCTCCTTGTCTTTAAAGGGACTACATTAAGTCCATTTTTAATTTATCCTGTTCATTTGCATAAGCATAACAAGAGCAGCAAATGATCACTTATGATTTTTAGTTCTGTTTTGCTGGAACTTACCCAAGGAACATTTAGGGTGGCCCTCAGTCTGCTCTTCAGTGCACAGAAGCTGGGCCACATACCTGGCATTCATCCTTGCCTGTACACACCTGTCCTTTCCAAGTCTTTCTGGTTTTCCATTGTGCCTTAAGGTCCCTTCTAGCCATCTTTCAGGAAAACAACCTTCGTTCCTTCCCTGGAGAGATTGCTGTGGACCGCACAACCAACCATGGCAGCAGGCCTTTTATTTCGCGGGCTTTTATTACCTTTGAAAGTCATTCCCAGTTCCTTAGGGCTTTTTGGTAACAACATGAGCCCAAGCATGTCTCCTTTAGGCTTGACATTCCAGTCAAAGGCTTGTTCAGAAAAAGGAACCTCTATTAACAACTGGTCTTATTAGGTCTATGCAAAGAAACTTAAGTCATTACTTACTTGTTTAGAATGCCAAACTCTGGAGAGATCAAATAGGGAGAAAAATATACAACGTGAAGGAAAATCTTTGTCCTAATATTCACTGAACTGGCATTTCCATTCTTCATATTTTCATTTTCCCCCACTAAAAAAAATTTTTTTGTTTGTTTTTCCATTACAGTTGTCTCTCTCTTTTTTTTTTTTTTTCCCCTCTTGCTTCCCTGTATCCTGCCCCTCCCTTCCCCCACATTCAGTCCCCACTCAGTTGCCCATGTCTGTGGGTCATTTATACATGTTCTTTGATTTTACACTTCCCCTTCTTACCCCCTTTTCTCCCTCCCCCCTCCCCCCTTGTTACTGGTTATATCTTCTTGATGGATTTTTCCCTTAAGTATTATGAAATGCCCTTCTTTGTCTCTTTTTATGGACTTTGCTGTGAAATCTGTTTTGTCTGATATAAGTATTGCTACCCCGGCTTTTTTTTCATGTCCATTTGCTTGGAATACATTTTTCCATCCCTTTACTTTCAGTCTGTGTAGATCTTTTGTTCTAAGGTGGGTCTCTTGTAGACAGCATATATGTGGGTCATTGTTTCTAATCCATTCAGCTACCCTATGTCTTTTAATTGGAGCATTTAATCCATTTACATTTAAGGTTATTACCGATAAGTACTTATTCATTGTCATTTTTCCCCTTTGTACTCGTGTTCTTCTCTGTCTCTCTCTGTTTCTTTATCTTCTTAGAGCAGACCTTTTAGCATCTCTTGCATTGCTGGTTTGGTGGAGATGTATTCTTTTAGCCTTCTTTTGTCTTGGAAGCTCCTTATTTCACCCTCCATTTTGAATGAGAGCTTTGCTGGGTATAGTATTCTAGGTTGTAGGCCTTTGTTTTTCATTGCTTGGAATACTTTTTGCCATTCCCTTCTGGCTTGTAGTGTTTCTGCTGAGAAATCTGATGATAGCCTTATTGGAGTACCCTTGTATGTTATTAGTTGTTTTTCTCTTGCTGCTTTTAGGATCCTCTCTTTGTCTTTGAATGTTGCCATTTTAATTATGATGTGTCTTGAGGTGGGCCTGTTGGGGTTCATCTTCATTGGGACCCTCTGTGCTTCCTGGACTTGCGTGACTCTTTCTCTCGTCATGTTAGGAAAGTTTTCTGTCATTAGTTTTTCAAAGAGGTTTTCTATCCCTTGCTCTTCTTCTTCTCCTTCTGGAATTACTATGATACGGATATTATTACGTTTCATGTTGTCCTGCAGCTGTCTTAGAACCTCTTCAGTCTTGTTCAGTCTTTTTTCATTTTGTTGCATTGTCTGGGAGTTTTTGTGTAGGTTGTCCTCCAGCTCGCTGATCCGATCTTCTGCTTCCTCTAGCCTGCTTTTAATTCCTTCTACTGTGTTCTTCAATTCAGAGATCGTATTTTTCATTTCCTCCTGGCTCTTATTGATAGCTTCTATGTCCTTTTTCATGCTCACGTAATTTTCTGTGAGTTCCTTGTAGTTTTTCTGGAGTTCTTTGAAGTTTCCGCTGAGCTCATTCAGCTTCTCCATAATCCATGTTTTGAATTCCATATCTGATAGTTCGCTCCCCTCTATTTCATTTAGCACTCTTTCTGGGGATTCTACCTTTCCTTTTGATGGGAGGTTGTTTCTCTGTCTCCCCATTTTTTTGACTCCTATTGTTTGTTGGTGCTTCTTGGAATGATCTGCACTTCCTGGATCTGCCTCTGGTGTCGTCAGATCATGTACCAGTCTGGCCCTAGGCAGCCTGTTGGAGACTTCCAGGGATCTACTGCTGTTGTCTGTCTTCTTTGATTGTTAATCTATTCAATCTGTGATTAGCTGTCAGGCTTAAGAACTGTGGGTGTGGCAGCTTAATTCCTGTAGGCAGGGCTTTTGCTTCCCCTCAGGCTGACGCCACTTGGAGGGGAATGGTCTACCCGCAGTACTGGGGATGAGTCAGCACTGGGACCCAGTCAGCTGCTCCTCCAGTTCTCCCCTCAAAGCCACCGTGCCAAATTCTCCCCAAGTGTCTCCAGTCCTCTCTGCCTTCCCTCTGCTTGAGCCCAGGGTAAGTGGTGGCCAAAATATTTTCGTATGTGATCCACTTAAGAGCTCTTTTTCTCCTGCTGTTTCTCTCCGGCTAGCAAGAAAGCCTGTGGCTTTTCGCTTTTCACAGCTGATACTATTTTACTTTCCACTCTGTCGCTGTAGGCTGGGAAGCCCAGCTGGGGGTTTAGACCCTGCCCTTCTCAGGGGGAATCCCCGGCTGCTGAGCTGTTTCTCAGTCCCTTCAGCAGCCACCCGTGTGAGCCCAGCCAGCCCTTCCACGTCTCCGCACTCCCTACCGGTCACGTTGTGATGTAGCGGCCTTTTCTGTCTCTCCGTGGTTATAAGACTTCTCTCCAGCTGGTGTTTGGTTGGTTATTCCAGATGATTTCTCCAAAATTAAGTTGTAAATCCAGACTGGTCCTGGGAGGAGGTTAGTGTAGCTTCCACTTACTCCTCCGCCATCTTGGATCTCCTCGAAACCAATATAATTTTATTACCCAATGTCACCCCACTAAATTCAATAAAAAACTACAATGAGATACTGAATACTTTTATATTAGTTCTTTGATCATTCTCAGTCACAGTAAGAAAACTAAGCATAGCAGGCCCAAAGTGGACTGTTATGTTTCCATCTTGTTGTATGCATTGGTATTGGGTTTGGTATACAAGTCTTCAAAACATCCAGGCAAAGGATGAAAAGCAGTCAATTATCCATCATTTACGTTTCAGGCACATGCTCACATATCCATGTGATTTCAGTCTTGGCTTTCTACTCAGGTGCCTTGACTTTGTATAGGCAGAGTGATGATGAGAGATTTTAAAGGAAATAGTATGGCATATGAATAATATCACATCTTTTTCTCTCTTATTAATTAGGGCTAAGCAGCTGTCTGGATGGAGATCTCTAGGAAAGAAATAGGAACAAACATTTTCTTTCCCACAGAATTTTGTTTAGGAAATGATCCCTTAATTTAGGCTAAACCCGTTCAACTAAAATAGGGTTGACTTGATAGCATTGTGAGTTTATTGCACTTAAAGTAATACTACGTTGGAAAAAAACAAAACCACTAAGAGTTTGCACGCCTAGATTTTAAAGTCAAAGAAGAGATAACTTAAAAGCATCTAGAAATGCAAATGTTATGTTGTCTCAAAAGTAAACTCTTTTTTAGGGCCGGTGCCCTCAGGCAGGTTAATCTTCCCTAAGCATAGTTCTGGCTATGACCTTGGTCTAAAACTGTCAATGACTTCTGTGGAATTCTTCAGGATACAGAACCTTTGTTTAAACAAAGTCATGGTAGACTATGATAGATGTAGAGAATACATGGAGAAACCAAATATTGTAGCAAAATGTTGACTGTAAGCGTTTTCTTCATTTTAAGAATTGTGACAGAATTCATCTTAGAAGAAGAAATATCCTTTTGTTTGAGAAAACATTCAATAGGTTATGTGAAGGCAAGACCTCAGCATGGCTCTCAGGGATGAGGTGAGGACAAAAATATCATTACAAGGCAAAAGGGTAGGTGCCTGGGTTTGAGGGGTTCATCCTCAAGATTTTAATCCACTGATTTTTCAGCTTCTTTTGGTGGCAGATGTGGAGTGGAACCCATTAAAGCCTGGGAATGGGACCCACTAAAGCCTGGGAATGGGTTTCTGAGGCAGAGCAGCCCCACTCCCTTCTAGGAACAGAAATATTGCTTTTCAGTTTTGTTTTCCTTTTCTGCATTATCATTTCCTTACGATGTCTTTGGATTCAGTAGAGCTGATTATTAGGATAGTCTAATACCTGTTTTGTTTGCAAGCTGCCTCGGGTAGTAGAGGCACCTGACTGTCCAACTCTGACCCCCCCCCCCCACCACCACACACACAGGTAGATGGCTACTTAGGGATAGAACAACTCATGGAGAAGTGGGAGATAGATCCAGGGGTTCTCAGGGAGAAAGCGGAACAACCATTCGGATTTCAAAGAGAAAAGATTCAACTAAGATGTTTCAGCACATCCAGAGAATCCCCAGAAATATTTGGAAACTGACTAGATTTCCTGTTCATAAGATGGAATTTTGGCCTATTTTATTTGGGTGTTAAGAAAAGAGCACACTTAAAAGACCAGATCAATTGGAAGCACTCAGATTCTACACAAAATGGATAAAAGTGGAGATTCTCTGGTCAACGGAGGAGCTCTGGTTTCGCTAAGGGGTTCTCTAGGGCCACAGAAGACTTGCACCATTCCTGATGTATTGCAGATGGTCAATAAGAGGTTGGCTGAATGAATGATTAAGCAAACAATTGACCAGTAACCAACAATATGAGGTCCTCTGTTTAAAGGTGATGACTAAAAGAGGTGTTTTCAGACTCAAAATAACAGACTAAAAAATAAAATATTTAAACAATAGTGCCATTAGATAAATTGTTTGAGTAAAAAAAAACTTTTTATTCCAGATAATGCCAGAGAAATTGTTCTATTTCAAGAGTATGAAAACATATCAAGCTGGTTATATTATCTAGAAAAGTGATCAATTGATAATCTGAATTTTTATACCAAATAAATAGGATTTTAAAAACTTCTCACCTTATTTTTTAATTAGCTGAGAAAATTCGTCTGCTTTAGTAGCTACGACTCAAGAAATAAAGCTCACTCATCTCACAAGAACATAGTTCTTCTAGACACATTATTGAACACTTCTATTTTAAAAACTTATGTCTGTATGTATTTATTATAAAAACAGAAGAGAGGAACTGGAGTGGGTAAGTATAATGTGCATATGAAAAGTTTGTAGACAGAATTGGATGGCTGAGCTAGAGCTGCTTTTTCTCCATTTTAGGATAAGCGAAGAAAGGCCTTATTAGAAGGAAAATTCATGAACTTTTATTTTTGCAAGGAAAATAAGAAACAGTGGATCCTGCAGGGCGTAGGACAGGCAGTGCCAACTTAGAGCCCCAGATGTAACACTGCTGGGCAGGAGGGCCACAATGACGAGGTTGGGTTGACCTGTTGGACCTTGGGCAGTGTTTTGATGGGGTTTGGTCTTTGTCTTCATGGTATAAAGCTAGGGACGAAAAGAAGGAATTGGCTCTTTTATCATAAACATATAAGGACTCTAAATGTCCTTTCTTCCAGACCTAAATTTTAACACTTTATTTAGTCCACTATTTACTGACAATTTATGTATGCCAGGCATTGTACTGAGAATGTGTATGGGATACAATATAGTAAACAAAATAGTCTCTGCCCTCATGGAACACAGGCTAGAGGGATCGTCGTCGTCGGCAGCCGTCCGTCTCGAGAGACGATGGCGTAGCTTCTTGAGAGTCTATCTGCACCGCCGAGAATGGCTGTGCAGTCCGATTCGGGAGTGACAATCCCTGCCACACTTGGTACAGGTGAAGGCAGATGGCCGTTGTTGCTGCTGTTGACGCTGCTTCCGCCTCGATCTTTTCTGGGCCGCCTCCTCGTTGCGCGCAGCCTCTGCGCGTGAGGTACCTTGCCTGACCGCGAGCCTCCAGGCTAGGCGGTCGTCTGCTTGAACTTCCCATGTGTTGAGATTGATGGAGCATTGTGTCATGTCCTTTTTGCAGATGTCTTTGAACCGCAGTTTTGGGCGCCCTGTCATCCTCTTGCCTTCTGCTAGCTCGCCGTAGAGGAGGTCTTTGGGGATACGGCCTGCATCCATTCTTTTGACATGGCCGAGCCACCTGAGGCGTCTCTCGCTAAGAACTGCATGCAAACTGCTCATATTGGCTCGCTTCAGCACTTCGGTGTTGGGGACCTTATCCTGCCAGGCGACATGCAGGACGCGTCGCAGGCACCTCATGTGGAAGCTGTTGAGTTTCCTTTCGTGCCTTGCGTAGGTGGTCCACGTCTCGCTGCCATAGAGGAGAGTGCTGAGTACGCAGGCTTGGTAGATGCGCAGTCTGGTTTTCTCAGTGAGGCTGGAATTGTTCCACGCTCGCCGGTTCAGTCTGGCCATAACTGTGGCTGCCCTGGCGATTCTCCGGTTGACCTCCAAGTCGACTGACAGAGAGCTCGAGATGGTGGACCCGAGGTAAGTGAAGTCGTTGACAACCTCCAGGGTGTACCCGTCGATGATGATGCATGGGGGAGTCCCCGTGCCTTGAGCCATAACATTCGTCTTCGTCAGGCTGATGGCTAGTCCGAACTCCTTGCATGCGTGGGAAAGGCAAGTGACTAGCTGCTGGAGTCCTTCTTCGGAGTGTGATGTCAAAGCTGCGTCGTCGGCGAAGAGCATCTCACGGATGAGCACCTCTTTGACTTTGTTTTTGGCTCGTAGACGGGCCAGGTTGTAGAGCTTGCCATCGGATCTGGTGTGAATGAAGACACCCTCGCTGCAGTCCTTAAAGGCGTATTGGAGGAGCATGGAGAAGAAGATTCCGAACAGCGTAGGTGCGAGGACGCAGCCCTGCTTTACTCCGCTGCTGACTGGGAAGGCCTCAGAGGTTGCGCCGTTGTAGGACACCGTGCTGTGCATGTTGTCGTGAAAGGACATGACCACAGCAAGCAGATGTGGTGGACAGCCAATCTTCCGTAGCAAGCTGAAGAGACCACTTCGACTGACCAGATCAAACGCCTTCGTAAGGTCGATAAAGGCGAGGTAGAGTGGTTTATGCTGCTCGTGACACTTCTCCTGCAGCTGGCGTAGGGAGAAGATCATGTCCACTGTTGATCGGCCAGCTCTGAAGCCACACTGGGACTCTGGGTAGACACGGGAAGCAAGGGTCTGCAGGCGGGCAAGAGCGACCCGGGCGAATACTTTGCCGACGACGCTGAGGAGAGAGATGCCCCGGTAGTTGTTGCAGTCGCTGCGGTCTCCTTTGTTCTTGTACATGGTGATAATGTTGGCATCTCTCATATCCTGGGGGATGTAACCCTCCTTCCAGCAGCGACAGAGTAGATGGTGGAGCGGCTGTAGCAGGACTGGTTTCCCGCTCTTTAGGATTTCTGGAGGGATTCCGTCGCTTCCTGGTGCTTTCCCGCAAGCGAGGCGGTCGATGGCTTTGCTGAGCTCTGCCGCAGTAGGTGGGGTGTCTAGCTCCTCCATGACTGATAGGTCTGGGATGGCGTTAAGAGCAGTGTCTGTTACGGTGTTCTTCGTTGCGTACAGCTCGAGGTAGTGCTCGGTCCACCGCCGCATTTGCTGTTCCTGGTCAGTGATGACCTCGCCTGTCTTGGACTTAAGGGGGGCGATCTTGGAGGGGATTGGGCCTGTTGCCTTCTTGATACCCTCATACATTCCTCGTGCGTTGCCTATATCAGCGGCTTCCTGAATGCTTCTGCACAGGTTTAGCCAATAGGTGTTGGCACAGTGGCGGGCGGTCTTCTGGACTTTGCTCCTGGCAGCCCGTAGAGCTTGAAGTGTACTGGGAGTGGGCGTGACCTTGTAAGCCAGTAGGGCCTTCCTCTTAGCCTCGATCACGGGTTCCATTTCTTCCCAGTGAGCCTCGTACCAGTCAGCGTTCTTCCGCTCTTTCTTCCCGTAAGCAATAATGGCGGAGTTGTATATGGCGTCGCGGAGACGTGGCCAATTGGATTCGATAATGTCATCTGCCGCCACTCCCTCGCCGAGTGCATCTTCCATCTTGTTGATGAATTGCTGGGTCTTAACTGGGTTGCTGGCACAACTGGTGTTGATGCGTGGGCGACCCTTCATCTTGGAGTGGTGCAACCTCTTCGGCATTATGCGCACCTTGCTTACCACGAGGGCATGGTCCGTGTCGCAGTCTGCACTGTGGTAGCTGCGGGTGAGGAGGGTGCTGCCAATATCCGTTCTTCTGGTGATGACGAGGTCAAGCTGGTGCCAATGACGGGAGCGGGGGTGCCTCCATGACACCTGGTGGATCTCTTTGCACTTGAAGAATGTGTTTGTCACGCACAGGCCGTGGTGACACAAAAGCTCAAGCAGTCGCTGACCATTCTCATTGATCTTTCCTCTCCCAAAGTTTCCAAGGCAGGTGGGCCAGGCCATGTGGTCGGCTCCTACTCTTGCGTTGAAGTCTCCAAGGAGATAGAGAGCGTTACTTCTGGGGATCTTGGATAACGCTTCGTCCAGTGCATGGTAGAACTGTTCTTTCTCTTTGATGGTGGCGCAGAGGGTTGGGGCATACGCGCTAAGAATGCTGACTGGGCCGAAAGTTGTCGACAATCGGAGGGTAAGTAATCTCTCTGTGCCTCCTGTGGGTGGCTCTATGCAATTAACAAGCGTGTTCTTCACAGCGAACCCAACACCGTGCTGTCTTGGTTGGTCCGGAGACTTCCCTTGCCAGTAGAAGGTGTAGTTGGTTTCTCTGATAGTTCCGTTGTCGGCCAACCAGGTCTCCTATAGAGCCGCAATGTCGATGTTTAGTCGTGCCAGTTCCCTATCGATGACAGCGGTTTTCCTGGCACCCTTGATCCACGGAAGGTCTGCAGTAAGTCCGGGGCACATGGTCCTGATGTTCCAGCTAGCGAGGCGAAGAGCTGGAGGCTTCTTTCTTGTTGTTTGCTTGGAATTAACTGGTGCGGGTGTTTTGTGGCCCACTTTTCGAGAGGCGCCTCTCTGATCCCCACGCACCCAGTGGGGCAGGCGAGCCATGGCGAGACGGCACCTAATTGGCTGGGGCTGCCCAGCTTGAGGCGGGCGGTAGCTGTCCAGTGAGGTGCAATGACCTCTCCACCGTCAGAGGAGACCCCTGGCGCTCGTTTCCTTCGCCAATCGGATGAGCTTATAACCGGTATCTGTCTCCTCCCGTGTTGAGTCGACATCTTGCGATGACGCTGGAGTGTCCTCTCCAGTGAAACTGAAGCTACAGAGCCTGGGCAGGGTGATATGGAGGGTCTGCTGTTGCCCATGCAGCAGACCCCCCCTCTCTTCGCAGCTGAAGGGTCCAAGGGAAAGACAAAGTCAATACAGCTTGGCTTCAGGTGCGCCGCAGGAGTTGCCGGTGTTGACTACAATGTCAAACCGCCATAGGGACTCCGGCTCCGGATTTTCTGTCGGGGTTTACTCCCTTAGCCTTTCCCCTGAAGAGGTATGCCGCAAGGCAGCGGAGGTTTTTTGGAGTCAGAGTTTTCCTTCTCTGATTTTAGAAATGTCCTTCCTCTTTCCTCCTTTACAGGAGTAGAGATGGCCCACTTGGTGTCTGAGCCACCTGCCCCCTCCAGGACCTGATTCCCTGATTCTGATCAGAGGGGGATGGGTGGAAGGCTTGGGCTTGATCAGCTCTCAGGAGTCAAGGTGGTGATTGTATGAGGTCTCTTGGCCCCAGAGGGCATAGGTGATTCCAAAGTGCACAGAGTTCCCTTCCCACTTTCCTTGCCTGCCTTATCCAAATCATATTCCTATTTATCTGTGGCTTCTGCCTTCCTTTCTTCATAATCTGCGTAACTGCAAGAAGACATGGGAAAGGGGTAAGTGTAGGAGGGATGCCAGGGCAGGGCACAGATTAGGGCGGCAGTGCCAGGACCCCGGCGGCCGACCGGCGGGGACGGAGGTCCGCGCCTTTTGTCCGGATTTTTTAGAGGGATACAATCAATACATAAATCATAACTACAAACTGCTTTGTGCTATGAAGCAAAATATGTGATCTAGGAATGTATTGTGGGTGGAAGTTGGGCCGCTGTGGGATGGAGTGTGGATGAAAACTGGTTGTCAGGGAAGTCTTTAAATACATGTCAACTGACCTGGGATGATAAGGACAATTGTCTTTATTTTAAAGAATTTACCATATGCCCAGGCTGGTGTAGCTTAATTGGTTGAAGTGTCGACCCATAAACTGAAAGATCGTGGGTTTAATTCTCAGTCTGGGCACATAACTAGGTTGTGGGTGGGTTCAAACCCCAGCTGGGGCTCTGATGGGAAGCAACTGACTCATCTTTCTCTTTTTCTTTCTTTCTTTCTTTCTTTCTTTCTTTCTTTCTTTCTTTCTTTCTTTCTTTCTTTCTTTCTTTCTTTCTTTCTTTCTTTCTTTCTTTCTTTCTTTCTTTCTTTCTTCCTTTCTTCCTTTCTTCCTTCCTTTCTTCCTTTCTTCCTTTCTTTCTTTCTTTCTTTCTTTCTTTCTTTCTTTCTTTCTTTCTTCCTTTCTTCCTTTCTTCCTTCCTTCCTTTCTTCCTTCCTTCCTTCCTTCCTTCCTTTCTTTCTTTCTTTTCTTTCTTTCTTTCTTTCTTTCTTTCTTTCTTTCTTTCTTTCTTTCTTTCTTTCTTTCTTTCTTTCCTTCTTTCTTTCTTCTTTCTTTCTTTCTTTCTTTCTTTCTTTCTTTCTTTCTTTCTTTCTTTCTTTCTTTCTTTCTTTCCCTTTCCCTTTCCCTTTCCCTTTCCCTTTCCCTTTCCCTTTCCCTTCTCTCTTTCTCTCTCTATGTCTGTCTCTTTCTCTCTTCTTTCCTCTCTCTCTGGAATGAAATGGATATAACCTCAGGTGAGGATTTTTTAAAAAAGAAATTTACCATGTAATCCAGCAATCCTATTCTGGGTCCTATTCAAAGAAAATAAAAACAGGATATTGAAGGACAATCTACACCCCCATGTTCATTGCAGCATTATTTGCAATAGCCAAGATATAGAAATAAGTGTATACTAACAGATAAGTAGAATTTTATTCAGCCACAAGAAGAAAATTATGCCGATTGAACACATTATGATAAGTGAAGTGTCAGACAGTAAAAGACAAATACTGCATGATATCACTTATATGTGGAATCTAGAAAAAAAGTAAAAGTCATGGGGAGAGTAGAAAAGTGGTTGCCAGGGACCAGGGAAGTGGAGGAAGTAGGAGGAGGTTGGTAAGAGGATACAAACTTTCAGCTGTAAGATGAACGAGGTCTGAGGATCTACAGCACAGCACAGGGACTATAGTTGATAACACGGTATTGTAGAATTGAAATTTGCTAAGATAGTAAAACGTAACTGTTCTCACTAAAAAAGAGATAAATATATGAGGGGATGGAGGTGTTAACTGAATGCTGAGAATCCCTTCACAAGATACACGTCTTATCAAATCATCACAATGCCCACTTTAAATATCTTACAATTTTATATGTCAACTATATTTCAATAAAGTTGAAAAAACTTTTTTGGTTGAAAAAAGAATTTATTACCTCCTACTATCCTCCCAGCCCCCTAAGTGGTTAAACGTGTCCTTTATGAATGGGAACACTGAAGTCCCCCACAGGATAACTGATTTGAGTTATGCTCAAAGGACAAGTAAGTGGTTTATCTGAGAGAAAAACCCTTCTCTCTTAATTCACGATCTTCTTAATCCCATCAGAGAAAACAGGGGCCATAAAACCCAGAAGGACACATTCCGGGGAGGCGGTACTCGTATACCTACCTCAGAAAGCTTTGCAGCAAAAACCAGAAGTTGATCTTAATGTTCGTCCTAACAGCGTTCGAATTTATAAAGATGAGGATGGATTTGTCTTTAAAGATCATTTCTTGGTAGACAGAGCATATAGTAGCTCCCACTGCTTTTAAACTCCACAGTGACACTTTGTCTCAAGTCCACGATAGATTGAAAGCAGACAGACAGCAGCGGTAATGACTCTGAGATCCTTATTAATCCTCCCCAGCGCTCCCGTTCTCCTCATGCATGCCCCTCTCACTGTGCGTGGAGATATTTTAATGAGCTTCTGAATGATTGTTTTCCGGTTCCCCTAATATCCTCGCTCAGGTCACTAAATTGGAGGAAAGCTTTTCAGCAAGTGAGAATGGAAACAAAGTATCATTAGCGGAGGTCTGCTGAAGTCACAGCTATTAGGAATGTGAAATGTCTCATGACTGCAAGTGTGGAAAAGACACTGCCAGATGGAAGGGTTAATTACTAGACGTTGGCTTCAAAAGAAGACAGGGCAGCTTATAAGATCCGTCTGTCAACAGCGGTAAAGAACACATTTCGTCTCCTGGTGCGCGCTGCAGTGACCAGGTGCCCTGTCCCGGAACGTGCTTGGTCGAAGAAGCATACACACAGATCTTTCCGTCCTAACTTTTCCTGTGGGGTTTCAACACCAACACACTAGGAATCTGGCTACTAGACACAAACTACCAGAGTCTTCGCGTTTAAAACAAGGCCAACTGATGAGCTGCAAGTATTTATAACTTGGCATGTTTTAGAATGTTTTCCCAAGGTCCTCTTTTCCTGTGACCCGCACATGTGACATCTGAATTTCCTCCCACCCCGGGCATCTGGATGAAGAGTTAAACCAGATGAAAACTTGAATCTCTCCTGAGTATAAAGCATCAATCTGAAAAAGTATATGTGGTCACAAAAAGTACCAAATTGTATAGATTCCAGGTGCTTTTTGTATCTGTTTCCGTGACAGGACTTGGGGGAGGAACAGAGATTGCTCTTACCAGGTAACTCACAGATGACTTTAGAAAAGCAACTTGCATGGTCCTCCTATTAGTCCTCTGGGGGATGGGTATTGAATATTCATTGGGTTCACCAAATTGGTTGGTTTGGCATGGCAGGCATTTAATAGGTGTTTTAAATAATTAAATATAATTGTTTGGGAAAGTCCCTAAACAAAACCATGAAATCAAGACAAAAAAATTAATCAATAAAAAAAAGACTTCTGTATTTGCATTTATCTCTGACAATGCAATGAAATGGCTTCCCTCCCAATTTAAGAAATGTCAACATTGCTACAAAAGGAGGAGCCTTAATAAACCCTACAAATTTCCAAGTAGGCAGCTACCATGGGCTGTATAAAATGAACCCTATTTAAATTCTATGGATAGCCTCAGTGTATTTCCACATTCCTGCATGGGAATGACTGTTCTGAATGTCTGATATTTGTAGGCGTAAAAACCGGTTGTTTCATTTAGATATGAATGTGACTTTCGCCAAGGATGCAGTACCAGACATTGACCGCTAAAGATGCTTGGAAAAAGTAATTAGAAAATGTGGAAATCAGGTCACTATCGTGAATGAGTAACCTTGGATGTCAAACTGGAAGAATTAAGCTGTTTGAGGTAAGTCTTATGTTAATAATAGGGATCTATAGCTCCACAGGCCAAACAACAGACCAATGAATTCATTACTAAGACTCTTGGTTCTGGACTAAATTATTACTTCCAACCTTCTCTTTAGTGTTTTTTTTTTTTTTTTTCACTTTAGTGAGAAAACATTTGTGACAATGTCCAATAGAGTCTAGGGAATCTTTGCATAGTTTTGGCCTAAAAATGCTTTAATCATATAACCCCATTGTACTTACATATTTATTTGTCTCCCTGCTAGACTGTAAATCTTTGAACTGTGTCCATTTCATTTGCCTCTGTATCCTCAGAGCCTAGCACAGTATATGTGGTAGCATTAAAAAGTGTGCACTTGTTAATGTTATGGTACTATTAATTATGAGTCAGTCTATACAAAATAAGACATTTGACTTTTAATGAAATTATTTGCTGAATTTTAAAATGTGATTTCATTATATCCATGTTCAATTTTTTATTCACAATAGGAGGTATTCCAGCCTTTAAAGTAGAAGTCAAACAGAAATAAAGTGAACTGCTCTTGCCAGAATGCTGTAATTCTGTCCCTGAAAGACATATATAGATTTAAGTGATGGGGCATCTGTAGCGAGGCAAATTCATATTTGAATCTTTGGCAACTTGACTTGTTTTCAAATTAGAGAAGACATGTATCCCAAAGCAATACATGCTTAAAATATAATTTTCTCAAATTAATTGAGACAGGAATCTGAAAAACTCTAGTTTTTATGTCATGACTTCACTATTGAGTGACCTGGGATAAGACTGTCACAGTGCTTTAGATTCCATGTCACATTAAGCATTTGGTGGTGTCTTCACTTAGGATTTAGAATACAGGTGGGATGAGCTGCTATCTGCTCTAGCACTGGTGCATAGGTAGATAATCCAAATCATGCATGACAATAAGAGAAAGGGTCAGGGCAGCAGTGGGGCAGAGATAAAGCATCCTAGGAGACTGGAGAAAATTAAGTCAACCTTCAAGGAGTTTTGAAATAGCAGTTGTGAATCAAGAATCTGTAAGAAATGAAGAAGCGAAAGAGACAGATGGCAGCCCTGTGCTTCTGGACCAGGGCTCTTATATAAGACCTGGTGAAACAGGATTCAGTCCCAGGATGGCCAGATCGTGCTCTGAGGAAGCAGGAAATCAAGAGCATCTGGTTGAGGTGATTAAAAGTGTGGGGAAGAGAAAATAGAAGCTTCTAGATGGCAGATTTTGAAGCACAGATGCGATCAATTACATTATCACCCAAACCTGAAACTTTGAAGCTAAGTATGTATAGAATTTTGATACATGACATATGGTGTTTCAAATATAAAATTTATAGACCATCTGTCAAATCCAGTGGGGCTTAACTCGGGAGGGATCACTGAGGATTGGAGAATCTGCTACATTTCCACCCCAGAAGGAACTAGACGATCAATACATATTAATTGAGTAGTCAATGTGGATACAAGTCTAGTTGCCGTAGAGTTAATAGAAAATGTGGAAAATGGTCTTGTCCTTCAAAACCTAAGGGAAGACCAAAACAGAAGGGCAGACAGAATGCATGGTTATGAGTGCTTATTTTAAGTCTTAGGCTTTAGTTTCATGGCCCATCATCATAATTTCACTGTTGTGCGTTCACCATAAATTCTCTTGCCCCTCTCTGGCTTCTTCTTACTTGCTTGGCAAAGCCATAAATAACCCTGGTAGGTAGAATCTCTCCGCGTTTCTAATACTGCAACTGAATACCTCTGGAGAAAAACACACAAGCCGGCTGTCTTGACTCACTTTAAACTTATGACCATAAACCTCAAGTGGGTTCTTGGTGTTGCTAGGCCATTAAACTACCCATCCTCAATTCCCTCCCTCCCCCGCCCACTGAAAAGAGCTCTTACACACTTTCTCTGCTTTGATTACCTGTTCTCATTCTCAGGTGATACATCTTTATTTCACTGAGAGGACTGAAACAATCAGAAGAGAATTTCTAGAAGCCCACAAGCTATTTACTTCCCTACCAACAGCCATATCCATACCCCCTGCTTTCTTGCCCATTCCTATATAAAGCATCTTTGCTTCTACTGAAAGCTAGTTGCTCCACTTGTTCATAAAATCTCATCACCTTTTGCCTACTCAAGGATATAGCTTTAGAAATTCTTTATTCTTTCCCCAGTGCATCACTGCCTCCCTCTCCATTCTAGACTGCCCCTACCAGCACTTAACCATACTGTTATTTCTCTCATCTTGAAACAAAATCTTCTCTGACTCCACTCCACTTCCCCCATCAGCTACTGCCTTTATTTACTCACTTTTGTACAAAGTTCAGTGCTTCCTATTTCTCTCTTCCCATCCACTCTTCAGCCACTCCAGTCAGGCTTTCAATTCCACAGATACCACTGAAACTGTTCTCATTGAGGCCACTGGTGGCCAACACCTTGTCAATTATAATGATCAGTCCAGAGTCCCTCCCACTGGCAGCATTTGGCTTCTCCTCTCCTCCCAGACTTTGCTGTTGGAGAACCCTGTGGCTCAGACCTTGCTCCTCTCCTTTTTTTCCATGTTTTCTTACTCCCTTTATTTAGATCCATTTTACTTAGATCCATGTAACATCCACATAGATCCCCATAACATCAATACACTCACTTAAATTTGCATTTCTAACCCAGAAATCTTTCCTAAATTCTAGACTTGTTTACCCAACTACCGACTCATATACTTGGCATTTCTCCTTGGGGTTGGGGGGGGTCTAGTAGATATCTCAAATTTATCTGCCAAACTCCAGTCTCACCACTCTCTTTAATACTACAAACTGCTCTGACCCTTACACTCTTGCTCCACTTACCCTGCTTCACTCTTTGTTTTTCAATAATATGTGTTATTTTCTTACATATGTTTCATATATGTATAACTTATCAGGGCTTTTTGTTTATTATGTCTTTTTCCTTACCTCCAATGAAATTCTACAAGAACGGAGATCTTTCTTCACTTATATACCCCTGGCTCCTAGAACTCTGCCAGGCATGCAGTATGTGTTCAATAAATATCTACTGAATAAGTGAATGGGTAGTGGTAGCTCTGAGATCATCATATGTGCTAAAACTTATCCAAGTGATTCTTTGCTTCTCTTCTGTTTTCTGAGCATATTTCTCAAATATCCCAAAATTACGTAGCCATAAATCCCAGATAATCATTGAGGTAGAAATTTATAGCCCTTTCATTTTGTGGATAAAAATACAACTGGTGTCTGTATTTTTTAAAAGTATATTTTATTGATTATGTTTTTACAGTAGTCTGAAAGTTTTTCCCTTTTGCTCCCCTCTGACCAGTACACCCCTTCCCACAGCAATCCCACCCCCCTTAGATCATGTCCATGGGTCGTGCATATAAGTTCTTTGGCTTCACCCTTTCCTATATTATTCTTAACTTTCCCCTGTCTGTTTTGTACCAACCGATTATGCTTCTTAATCCCTGCACCATTTCCCCCCTCCCCCCTCCCAGCTGATAACCCTCCAAATGATCCCCATACCTATGATTCTGTTCCTATTCTGATTTGCTTAGTTGAGTTTTGTTTTTGTTTTTTAGATTCAGTTGTTGATAGTTGTGTGTTGTCATTTTAGTGTTCATAGTTTTGATCTTCTTTTTCATAAATAAGTCCCTTTGACATTTCATATAATGGCTGGTTGATAATGAACTCCTTTAGCTCTACCTTGTCTGGGAAGCACTTCATCTGCCCTTCCATTCTAAATAACAGCCTTGCTGGATAGAGTAATCTTGGTTGCAGGTCCTTGCTTTTCATCACATTGAATACTTCTTGCCAGTCCCTTCTTGCCTGAAAAGTTTCTTTTGAGAAATCAGCTGATAGTCTTATAGACACCCCTTTGAAGGTAACTCTCTGCTTTTCTCTTGCTGCTTTTAAGATTCTCTCTTTATCTTTCACCTTTGGCATTTTAATTATGATGTGTCTTGGTGTGGTCCTCCTTGGATCTAGCTTGTTTGGGAGTCTCTGTGCTTCCAGGACTTGTATGTCTATTTCCTTCACCAAATTTGGGAAGCTTTCCTTCATTATTTTTTCACATAAGTTTTCAATTTCTTGCTCTTCCTCTCCTCCTTCTGGCACCCCTATGATTTGGATGTTGGCACGTTTAAAGGTGTCCCAGAAGTTCCTAAGCCTCTCCTAATTTTTTTCAATTCTTGTTTCCTCATTCTGTACTGGTCAACTGTTTATTTTCTTCCTTATGTTCCAAGTCATTGATTTGAACCCCAGTTTCCTTCCCTTCACCATTGGTTTTGTGTGGATTTTTCTTCATTTAGCATAGGCTTTGCTTCTTTGCCATACTCAAGACTACCTGTCAAGCCTGTGAGCATCTTTATCACCAGTGTTTTGAATTCTGCATCTGTCAGGTTGTCTGTGTCCTCATCTGTTAGGTTGGCTATCTCCTTGTCTCTTAGTTCTCCCACTGGAACCTTGATCCATTCCCCATTTTGGGCCATACTTCTCTGTCTCCTCATTCTGACAGGCTCCTGTGTTTGTTTGCCTCCACGTCCCAGGTAGAGCTGTTGTTCCTGTGATGTTGTAAGGGGAGGAGCCGTAGGTATTCGTCAGTACAGGGCAACTCGTTTCATCATGTTGTGGCGCTGTGTGTGGGGGAGGGGTCCGAGAGGGAACAATGCCGCTTGCTCAGCACTTGCCCCTTTTACAGGCACTTCTCCCACTTTCATATGGAACTGGTGCCTCTCTAGCTGTTGCCATGGCTGTTGTTCCCAGAGTGGGTGGGTCTGCGGATGCTCTAGGACTGTGGGCATCCTTTAAACAAGCGGACTCTGCTACGACCAGCAGTTTCTTTCTCTGCCCCAACCATCACAGGTCTGCACAGTCAGAAGCAACGAGGCTTGATTTTCCCTGGTGCTGGGACAGTGAGCTGCACAGTCTGGTCAGGTGCTGAGAACGCTCCTCGGGTGTCCCTCCCCACTTTTTAAAACGTTTTACTGCACCTTCTGCTGGCCTACCTCTGCCGCTGCCACTGCCACCACCACACTGCGTCCTCTCCATCCAGGTTCCACCCCTCCTACCTGTCTGGATGAGTATTTCTTCTTTATATCTTTGTTTGTTGGTCTTCCATGCAGCTTGATTTTCTGGAACTTCTGGTTGTCTCTAGTTTTGAGGTAGTTGTATTCCTTCTTAGTTGTGGAGGGAGATGCAGCATATCTGTCTAGGCCTCCATCTTGTCCAGAAGTCTCCATGTCTGTATTTTTAAATGAAGTCTTAGGTTTCTTTGGCTTTGTGCTTTTTGATTTTATTCCAGCAAGTTATTTTGCCCGAGGACTTGGAACTGCAGTAGTTCTTCACAATGAGCAGTTCCTATAGAGAAAGTATCTCTATAAATTCAAATTCAAAAATCCAATTGTAAGAATGTTTTAGGAAAAGTTGCATATAGCAAATATTTACAGGAATGAAATTCTGTTGTGGATTTAGTAATATCAATATGTACTTGAAGGCTTTCTGTAAAAAAAACCCCCAAAACCTGTTTTGAGACATCTGGATATTACATTTTAGTATATTGAGTACAGAATGTAGACTTCAGTTTCTAAATGCTACTCATACTAATTGATTATCGTGGCTAACAGTATTCAAATTAGTGATTATAACTTTGGAAAATATATTATTGGACTTTGCTTTATAAGACCCGAGTCTGGTCTTTTTTATTTTTTTTTCCTTCGTGTATAATGGTAAATGAAGTGATCGCTTTTATGTATGAAAAATTTCTTTTTGACAAGTTTAAAAATGTAAGAAAAAAACTATAAACACATTCTCCTGTTTTTCGATAAGATTAGCTTTTCCTAGAGGAAGTATGTTAAAGTGGGAAAAACAGAAAACAACATAATAACTTACAGTAGCAACAGCGACAGGATGCTGAGTAGCAGGAGAGCCAGGTTTATGTTCTAACCCTGCTGTTACCCTGTGTTATAATCTTCAGTGTCTGTTTGGCAGTCTGGGTCTGAGTCAGTCTCTTTATCTTTAATATTCTTTAAATTTATAATTTATTTCTCAGCTATGGTTATGCTGTTCTGGGAAAAGAAAAAATCATGCTCTTCCAGATTTAATTAACCTGTAAAACTAAGGAGATAATTCCTGTGAGTAAATGTCAGCTATTATATTCAAGCAATTTATCTTTACTGACTGGAAAACAATGTCAGAATCTATCTTCAAACTTCCTTTGTTTATCAGACTTTAGTGGGTGCACTTTGTATGATTAAAGGTGTGAGTAGCTTGGCCATTACTCTTGTCCTCGGCAAGCTGAGGACAATTGATTTGTGTTGTTGACTTTGGAATCAGCCACAGGAATAAATGAGTCCTGTTTTCCTTAGACAGCCATCACTCCACTATCAATAACCTGGAGACAGTGCCATCAAAATTTGACACCTGGAGGCCTATTGTGAGGGAGCCTCATATTTCCTTTTTTATTTCAAACTGTTAAGTCTTGTCTGTTATCACTATGGGAGCTGAGACCCCCTTTCCACTATTGTGTAAACTTAAACCAGCAGAATGCCAGGCACTCAAAGGATATTTATTAAAGAAATGGATGAATAATTGAATGAATACATGAAGGAATTAGTGGATGGGAGAATGAATTTTGTTTGGGTACCATAGCAAGTAGAGTGATTTAGACCATGAACAACTTCCCAATTGGAAGGCTAAAGAATGCTAAGAAAAAGAACACACTATTAAGACAAAGATTCAGTTTAGTTCAAAGGCAGGGGCTCAGTTATGAGTAATGGGGAGAGAGCATACACCTTACTGGACAGGGACAGAGCGGTAGCACTCCTCAGTCTACTTGGCTAAGCTATTGTCCTCGGGTTCCTTAGATCAGGCCTGATTTGGGAGGAATAATTGAGATTCATCTGATAACAGAAATTGCTCTTTCTCTTGCCCTCTCATCAGATATTTTTCTCTTCTGTGGTTGGATTTAAAAAAAAATTAATATATTTTTTTCCATTACAGTTGATATACAACATTATGTTAGTTTCAGGTGTATAGTGTTACGATTAGACATTTATATAATTTATGGAGTGATCACCAAATAAATCTAGTACCCATCTGACACCATACATAGTTATTACAATATTATTGGCTATATTCCCTACACTCTACACCCCCCTGACTATTTTTCAAAATGACAATTTGTAATTATTAATCACTTTAGCTTTTGTGATTGAACTTTTCATTTGCATTTTCATAAACCGGGCATATTTATACTTGGAGATTTATATTTGTAATGTTTTTCTTGATTTTCATTTTCTTACAGACTCTTGAAAAACTTGTCATTTTCATTACATCTAAAGAATTACATCAGAACTTGTTTTTCAACTTAATTCACCTCTGGAATTACCAAAATCCAATTACTGGAAGCATCTCAGAATGCTTTATTTATCTTTGGTTTCACTCCTGCACCTTGCTAGGGGCTAGGACACAGAAGACAGTCAGTAACTGCTCATAGAATTAAACATTTAAGCATCTTAAGATGATCAGCGTTTCAAAGGAGTTTTTAATGCTAACATGTATATTTGAGAGCCTTTTACTTAACATGTGCTTTGAAAAATGTAAATTAGCTTTTATTAGAATAATTAACACACAGTTTGTTCAGTTGGTTACACAACTCTAATCAGTGGTACTAAACTTCAGAAATCCAAAAGATTTCTTTTCACTATATTGGTTTTATTATGATTCTGGTGATTTTATTGCTATTTATAATGACTTTTCTGATACCATTTGTATTAGGAAGTAGAAAAATAGTACTTTTAATTTATGTTTATGGATATTGAGTTTTTAAGAATACATTTTTATTACATTAAATCTGAAATTTTATATCTAAGCCCATATTTCTTAGGCAAAGTTTCACACTGCAGTGTACTTATATGGTTATTAAAAACATAATTTGTTAAACTATGTAGGCATTTACTAAAATTTTATAGCAAATGAAATAGCTAATATTAGTTTTTTTTATTATTCTTTCTTTCTGTGTGTAAGTCACACAGGATTCACAGATAAGAAGAAAACAGTTTGTTTTTGTCATTTTTAATATGTTCATATTGCCTTTCAGAATATTTGCTGTTTTACATTTTCATCAATTATGAAATGAAGGTTCTGTCTGGATGTCTTATGCTGAGTATTTATTACTATTTAAAAATTTTTATTTCAGATAAGATTGATAGGCAGTGACATAATGTTCTTTAATTTTATTTTCAACTACATTTGAATCTATTAATTTAATTTTAATGGATTATTTTATTCCTTGTACATGTAGTACTTATTTCATTTTCCTATTCTTTTACCCTGTGGAGAGTGTCCCAATTTGGCGATTTACATCCCTTTACATTACTTCATACATAAGGCTGGATAGCTAATAAGCCCAATTAATCACCAGTGGTTGTCAACTGGAGTCAGAATGTTCTCTGAGGCACTCAGAAATGTCCAGGGGCTGTTAGGCTGTCACTATGCCTAAGAAAAATACTAGGATTTAGTTGCTAAATGTCCTGAAATGTCCAGTCCCACATAATAAAAAACTGTCCTGCCTCATAGCTCCTGTGCGGACAAGGTGTGGAGGTGTGGACTCATTCACCTGCACAGAGCTCGTCCTTCAGTTCCTGTGTTATCAGTATTAGAAATGCCACTCATCCATCTATTTGGAAGCTATCATGGCAGCTAGAGTAAATGGATGACTTCTTTTTACACATAATTACTCTTTCTGCACATTTATTGGAAGTGAATTGTGCAAGTTCGTGCACAATTATGATTTTGTCGTAGCAGATGCTGGTCAGGGCTATAGGTGACATGCATCGTTCCTAATGCTGTGGCCCTGGGACCAGGATAACAAAGGCCTGACTCTGCTTCTTCAGTCTCCCTCTGGAATAGGGTGGAGAGCAAGGCACAAGCTCCTAGAATGGTTTTGGACCAGAACCTTCCACTTGCCCCCAGAGACACCACGTTTTTGGCAACAAAACAAGAATGCGGGCCGTCTCAGGTGAGTGAAGAGTTAAGTTTCTTGACATGGGTTTGCAAGGATAAAAGGCTTATTTCTCTGCCTGTCTCTGATATCAAATGATGTTCTAGCAAAAAATAACATCAGTTTGTGACTTAAAGCTTGTTTATCCCACAATCTTGTCTGTATTGGCAGCAATGTAATACCTAATTATATATAATCTGTCCTACTAATACTCTTTCCTTCTGACTTCCAGAATGGCCCTGGAACTTTATGTAACAGAAAATGGCTGTCACTTTTGATTTCTCCTTAATCTGAGGAAAGGTTTCTGATAATGTCTGAAAGGCAAGTACAGAAGATATAAGTTTAGTCAACACTTTATCACTGAAATTCATTATAAGCTTACATTTACTCATTTTTATAAACTTTAAAGAACAGTAGCTCCCCACCTCCACAGTGGCAAGTATTTCTCTATCCATATATTCATTTTAGAGCAGTTTTACTCTCTCTACTTCTATTTCTTGTCATGCTGAGTAATTATTGAGTCATCATCGGCAGCCGTCCGTCTCGAGAGACGAATTATTGAGTAAGCCTTTTAGTTTTATATGTAAATCATCTTCCTTAGCTCTGTTGAGTTTATCTCCTAAAACTCCATCCTGTCCCCCATTTCTTTTTTTTTTGTTGTACATTTTATTGATTATGTTGTTACAGTGGTCCCAATTTTCCTCCGTTGCTCCTCTCTTCCCAGTACCCCTTTTCTCCCAGCAATCCCACCCCCCTTAGTTCAGTTCATGGGTCGTGCATATAAGTTCTTTGGCTTCATCCATTCCTATATTATTCTTAACTTCCCCGTCTTTTTTGTACCCACCAATTATACTTAATCCCCGTACCATTTCTCCATTTCTCCCCCTTCTCCCTCCCAGCTGATAACCCTCCAAATGATCCCTGTACCTATGATTTTGTTGCTATTCTGCTTTGCTTAGTTAAATTTTGTTTTTAGTTTTTAGATTCAGTTGTTGATGTGAGTTTGTTGTCACTTTAGTGTTCATAGTTTGATCTTCTTTTTCTTAAGTAAGTCCCTTTGACATTTCATATAATAAGGTCTTGGCGATGATGAATTCCTTTAGCTTTACCGTGTCTGGGAAGCACTTCATCTGCCCTTCCATTCTAAATGATAGCTTTGCTGGGTAGAGTAATCTTGGTTGTAGGTCCTTGCTTTTCATCACATTGAATACTTCTTGCCAGTCCCTTCTTGCCTGCAAAATATCTTTTGATAAATTAGCTGATAGTCTTATAGATACCCGTTTGTAGGCAACTCTTTGCTTCTCTCTTGCTTCTTTTAGGATTCTCTCTTTATCTTTCACTCTTGGCATTTTAATCATGATGTGTCTTGGTGTGGTCCCCTCTGGTTCTAGGTCACCCAAGACACTCCATGCTTCCTGGACTTGTATGTCTATTTCCTTCGCCAAATTTGGAGAGTTTTCCTTCGTTACTTCTTCACATAAGCTTTCAATTTCTTGTTCTTTCTCTTCTCCTTCTGGCACCCCTATGGTTTGAATGTTGACAAGTTTAAAGTTGTTTCAGAAGTTCCTCAGCCTCTCTTCATTTTTTTCAATACTTGTTTCCTCATTCTGTACTGGTTGACTTTTTTTCTCCCTTATGTTCCAAATCATTGATTTGAACACCGGTTTCCTTCCCTTCACCATTGGTTTTGTGTGGATTTTTCTTCGTTTCACTTAGTATAGCCTTCACTTCTTCCCTTATGCATCTGCCATACTCAAGCCTATCTGTCAAGCCTGTGAGCATCTTTATCACCAGTGTTTTGAATTCTGCATCTGTTAGGTTGTCTATCTCCCCATCTGTCAGGTTGTCTATCTCCTCGTCACTTAGTTCTTCCACTGGAACCTTGATCCTTTCCCCCTTTTGGGCCATACTTCTCTGTCTCCTCACCTTGACAGGTTGCTGTGTTTGTTTGCTGCTGTGTCTTAGGTAGTGCTGTTGCTCCTATTACCTTGTAAGGGACAGATCCTTAGGTATTCATCAGTACAGGGCGACTTGTTTCACCACATGTGACACTGTATGTCGGGGAGGGGTCTGAGAGGGAAAAACATTGCTTGCTCAGCACTCACCCCTTTCCCAGGCACTTCTCCCACTTCCATATGGAACTGCCACCTCTCCAGCTGTTGCCTTGGCCATTGTTCCCAGAATGGGTGGGTCTGCAGATGTTTTAGGACTGTGGGGCCCTTTAAACAAGTGGGCTCTGCTGAGAGACCAGCAGTTTCTCCCTCCGTCCCAACCCCCACTGGTTTGCACAATCAAAAGCAATGAGGCTTTATTTTCCCCGGCTCTGGGACCATAAGCTCTATGGTCTGGTGCTGGGAGTGCTCCCCAAGTGTCCCTCTTGACTTTTTTAAATGTGTGACTGGAATATGTGCACTTTCCATCGACCTGCTGCTGCCGCCGCTGCTGCCACCACCACACCACGTCATCTCTGCCCCAGCCCCGCCCCTCCTACCTGTCTGGATGAGTATTTCTTTTTTATCACCCCCTCCCCCAGTTCTTGATATGCATTGTCCAAAGAGAGCAAGCAATAAAGGATGATCCGAGTTCTCCACATAACTGACAATGCCTTGTGTGTCTTACAGAGTTGTTGACTTGACCATTGACCTAAGTCCTGTCTATTTCACATACATGAGATGAGTGAAAATCACAATCTATATTATTCTCAGGGCATGTTAGTGTCACCAGGTGGAAACAACAAGAAGTATGGAGGATCTCAGATGAAGAGACAAGTGAACTATTTTGATTCTTGCTAATTATGGCTCTTCCATACTTTTGAAATGATGTCATAAGGGGAGTGAATATTAGCCAGAACCATTCAAAAACCTTCAGAGGTGTTAGCAGGGAAATGAGGAATGAGGCCAGGAGAAAACCATGCACATAGGGTGGCCCTGAAAGGGAGGCTGTTCTGTTCAGTGCCATGGTCAAAAGCATACAGCTCAGGATGGCTGACATAGCCACTGTATCTAAGAGGACTAATCTGCCCTGGCTGGTGTGGCTCAGTGGAATGAGCACCAGCCTGTGAACCAAAGGGTCGCTGGTTCGATTCCCAGTCAGGGCACATGCCTGTGTTGTGGGCCAGATCCCCAGCTGGTGGCATACAAGAGGCAACCACACATTAATGTTTTGCTCCATCTCTTTCTCCCTTGCTTCTACTCTCTCTAAAAATAAATAAATAAACAAACGAACAAACAAATAAATCTTTAAGAGGACTAATCCAGGGCCTATCAGGAAAGAGATCCAGAAATGATAGCGCATCAGGAGGTTGTTCATTTACACGAGTCTGTGGAAGAGGTAGATGAGAGGTATGAAGACCAGAATGATTTTTAAAGAGAAGAATAGCAGAGGGGGACCCAGCAGGGAATGAAGGCTTTCAGTTATTTGTAGTTTAGGTTCTGGATGGGAATGCCAGAAGTGGAGTGTTAGGTAGGGAGATAATGTGGAAACCTAGCTTTGAGAACCAGGTCAACAAAGTATAGAGGAAAGAGTTTTGTGCCCAAGCTAAGGCTGCATCGGTACAAGCATGTCCATGTTTGATGGCAAAGGAGAATGAAGGATCCCTACTTACTAGCTCTCAATGTTTTAGAAACATTACTACTCATTTTTTCTTTTGGTTAAAAAATAATATAAAGCTTTTTAAGGTAACTTAGAAGATACAATGAAGTATAATAATAAACCAAAACCCCTCATAACCTTACACCAAGGAATAGCTGTTCTTAATTATTATACTTCCCATCCATTCATTCATTTAACAGAATATAATAAATCGTTTTAAGTTAGGCATTCCCATGATATTATAAATTCTCTAAAGACAATTTAAAGAGTTTGCTAATTTTTTTATAGAATCAAAAATTCATTTATCTTCTTAAGGTTACACATTTATTCATTCAGTTAATATTTTTTGAGTGTCTCCTTTATGCCAGGCACAGTTCTGGGCGCTGTGGATATTTCAGTGACCAAGACAAAGTCCCTGCCTTCCTAGAGTTCTAGCTATTTGGCATTCTGTTTCCATTTCCTCTTGGCCATTACAAATAATGTGAAACACAAATAATTTGTACATCATTCTTTGACCCCATCTCTGATTATTCCTTTGGCCATAATTATTTCAACCATATTTTCAGTTTTTATCCAATTTTTCTTATAAACACAAATACAAAAATGTCAAATGAATAATACTATAAATACATATATGTATACATGTATATATACATGCATAAGCTCACAGGAACACACATGTGAAAGGAAATTGCAGACTCATGGCACTTCATCTCAAAATACTTCAGCATCTATCTTCTAAGAGAGAAAACTTTCTCTTACATAGCTATAATGCCACTATCACTTAAAAAATTAACTTATTACCTAATATTAACTAACATCCTGTCCATATGTAAACTTTCCAATTGCTCCAAATTTCTTTTAAAGCTTTTTTTAAAAAAACAGAATTCAAGCAAAATAACACATTGCAATTTGTTGTTAATATCTCTTTAGTCTCTTTCTCACACACTCTTGTTGAGCCACTTGTAGATTCACAGGTAATTGTAAAATATAATAAACAGAGATCCTTGTAAACTTTGTCTATTTTCACAAATTGCAACATTTTGCAAAATTGTAGGATAATATCATAGCCAGAATGTTGACATTAATACAACCCACTGATTTTATTCAAATTTTCCCAGTTTCACTTGTACTGGTGTGTATGTGCGTACATTAAGTTTTATATAGCTTGTATAACTTGCATAGGTTCAGGTATCCACCACCATGGTCAAGTTACCCATGCTATGGGATCCCTCTTCCTGCTGCTCTTTGATACCACACCTGCCTCCTTCCTGTTTCCCATGCCTGCCCCATCCCTAACCCCTGGCAACCGCTAGTCTGTCCATCATTTTGAAATTTTGTCATTTCAAAAAAGTTATATGATGTAATCATATAGAATGTCATTTTTCAGGATAGGTTTTCATTTTCATTCACCATAATTCCCTGGAGATTCATCCAAGTTGTTATATTTATCAAAAAATTTTTCCTTTTTATTGCTGAGTAGTATTCCTTGGTATGTTTCCATGGTCTTTTTAACCATTGATCTGTTGATGGACATCTATGCCGATTCCAGTGTTTGGCTATTATAAAACTGCTGTGAACACTTGTGTTCACTTTTTTTGTGTGTGCGTGAACACAAGTTTTCATTTGCTTGAGATAAATGCCCAAGAGTGCAATTGTGTTGGGATCTACGACAGGTCCATGTTTGTTTGTTTTTTCAGAAATCACAAACTTTTTTCCAAGATCTCTTTGTTCCCACCAGCAATGTATGAATAACCCAGTTGCTGTGCATCCTCACCAGTATTCAGTGTTGGTACTCTTCTTATTGTGACCATTCTGATCAATATCCAGTGATAGCTCACTGTGATAACTTCTAGGTACCTACAGGTGTTGATATAAAGTGATGGGAGCAGAAAAAGGGGATATCTGGTCCAGGCTATGCATGCAGAGGCCTGTGAGTGTGTATGTGTGTACAAGCTAACATATTTATATACACATCAAAAATATTCCTAGGGAAGCTGAGCTCTGTCAGCTGAGGTTTTGAGGGTTTTGGGCAGTTAGTGTGAGCAAGAGACTCCTGGTTTACTCTTCAAATCCTTAGGATGCATTGAAAAGCAGAATCACACTCAGTAGATCACTCTTCATTCCTTGTCCCCCAAGAGTTGTATGGGGGACCTCTTCTTTCTTGAGATTTTCTTCTGCACCAGGGCACAGGTCCCAATATTTCATTTTTGGTTGCATGCAGTTCAGGCAAATACCAGCATCGCTCCTGCAGAGATCTGCATACTTAGTGGGGATACCTTCAGTAGCACCAGTGCTGCTTCTCCACCTACAGGCAGGCTATGGCTGTGGTGACTCCTGGCTGCCAGGGCTCCTTGCTTTCCTGGTGGGTTACACTGTCCTCTGTTCTTCACGGCCCATCCCATTTTGCTCCATTTCATGCCAACATTCGTGGGCTGGATATAATTCCACTGTCACCCAACATCATATCTCCTGGTACACTAGTTATTGCTTCAAGTTCAAGACCATCCATTGCTAAATGTTTCTCCCTCTTTAATGTGCACAGCATGCCGCCTTCAGTAACATCTCTCCTGCAGGGGTCCTCAAAGGGGCTAGGAGAGGAGACAGGGACATGAGGGGAGGCCTGCGGAGCTTGAAGTGGACTGCGTGAGACTGATATCACCATTCCAGCTGCCCCACTTTGCCCTGCACATGCAGTGGGGATTGTGCACTAAACCACCCCACTTCCTTTGCAAAAAAGCAGCTCCAACTGGACTCAGGTAAACAGCTTTTTTAATACTTAAAAACCAAAGTGTCTGTTTCAATTACATTTAACAAACATACCTTGAATCCTTACTACAACAAGGGCACTTTCAGGTAAGGATGGCTAAAAAGGTATGAAGTCTGCCCTAAGGAAATTTCTAATTTGAGAGGGAATATATGTATAATATATTATACAGCCTGGCAACAAATTTTGATCATTTCAGGAAATGTTGGGGTTGAGCAGTGATGTTATTTTAGGCAAGTCTTTACTGCACAGGAGAGGTAGCATTAACAATCCAGGAGGGAGAGTGGGGTTTTCCATGTGGGGCTAGGGGCCTGGGGGTAGGGAATCATGGAACTTGGGCCAGTTAAGACAAGGCATCAATTCAGGGTGGCCGAGGTCAAAGGGAGCTGAAACTGAGTGAGCAAATGGGATCTTCAGCCACAAAAGACAAGGATCAGTGTAAGAACATGTTCCTTTGAAGGTTGTTAGAAGTCATTGGTGGCTCAGGAATCTGACAGAGATAGACAGAACAACCTCCAGGAGAGGCTATATCATGACAAGGGCAGAAAGTTGGGACATAAAGTCAAAGTTCTGGAATGGCCAGGAGCATCTGACTTGCTTCAGTTTTCCCACAGTTCTAGGGAATGGACCGTTGAGTGTTACAGGCAAAATAGCAGTGTGGTGACATTTGACCAACAAGGGTAGATAAGCAGCAGGAGCTGATGGTGGAGTTTAGCGCCTGTGCTCACTGAATAACACAGAGCGCAGGACAACCCACCAATAATTGCTTAGCTCAGTTGTAGCCCAGGAAAAATGACCTCCTGGTGCCATATTACTCTGTCAGGAGAGGGAACCAATCTACCTGTCATGCCTGATGTTATGAATCTGTGTAAAAGTCTAAGAGGGGAGTTTCAGTGTCATTAAACCTCCTTACAATTACTTTAAAGTATTGGCTAGAGTTTTACCACAACTGACATCTTCCTTAGATTTATAGGCTTTAAAGAAAGAAAGAAGGTAACGGATATTGGACATTGGCAATGATTTCTGTCTTGATGAGGATGTGCTGATGCAGGATGTTTTATCCCTAAAGCCTCAACCAAGTTTTTCTTTTCTTCTGAATCATATGTGCTAATAATTCATCTGCTTTGTCATTTATTTCCTATTTCTGAGACATGTATAGTCCTGGTAAGGAACAGGAATGATGCGTAATCACAGCCTCAGCCTCTTTGACTTGTTGGGGGAGGATTATAGCCACCTGGCCAGGTGAGAGGGCACTCTTCTCTCACTGAGCCCAGGAAAATGAAAACCTAGGAAGAGGTTCTAGCTCAACCTACTGATGTATTTTAATGATAAAATGTTAACGGATAGGAGGCAGATGATCATGGGCGTATCGCTTGAAATCCTTTTCACTTAAAGCAGTAAATAGGATTCTCTCTAAAATGCCCATCATTCCTGCATAAGGAGTGAGGCAATTCTAGAAGCAGTTGCCAGGCAGTGTGTATGTTGGTGTTTCTCCATTGTGGCCAGACAATCTAGTCTCCACCCATTGTCATTTATGGTAAACAGCAGTCTTTTAGAGAAAGTACCGTACATGGGCTAAATTTGTATTGTAGACATTTGTCAAGGGAAAGGACTAGAGTTTTTTGGTTTTTGTTTTTGTTTTGGTTTGTTTTTGAGTATACATTTTGGGTTTATAGGAAGGCAGTGGGACTGTATTATTTACTCCCCCTTTGTTTGATGGCTTTGTCAGACTTGACTCTATAACCTCAGGTCAAACCATTTGAAATGTACAGATTGCAATTACGTAAGTGATATTTTGCTTCTGTAATCTGCTCCCCAATAAATAAATAAATTAATAGGAAAAAAAAATTCTGAAGCTAACTATTTTATTTTTGGAAGAAAGTATATTTCCTCCACCGAATTAACAAAGCTTTATTATTTTTGTCAAAGATGTATTCTAACCAAATTGAAGTGCTTGGGCATTTTTGGTAAAGTTACCTACCTACCTGCCAGGCTAGTTCACAGATGTCACTATCTGTGAGGGTCATTCAGAAGAATGGGGGCAACAAGGTCAAGCTGGGGGTGAGGGATTTTACCACATTGTCAAGGATCTGTCTATTGTTCATCTGTTATTAAGAATCAGGACATAAAATAGGGAATGAAGTAGAAACCATTACTAGTTGGATGGGCCAGTATGTTTCATTGGTATTTCAGAACCTAGCTCTAGAGAAGAGAGAAACACTGGAGGATAAAGGGAATAAGAGAAGAAAGGAGTGCCATGGACTCTGTCCTCATGTAGGTCGTCCACTCGGTGGTAATGAGCATCTATGAAGTATTTCTGATGTTTCTGAAAATCAAAGAGAAGCTGTACATTTATTCATAATAACACTGCACAGACTAATTAAAATGTCAAGCTTCTTTACTTTGGGCTGGAATTATATAAATTCATTGTTATAATGTATTTATCTCAATCTATCCAGGGTTCTGATTACGGGCAGCTGCATTTCTTTGATTAATGAAAAGGGAAAAGAATTATTGCTTAATATATGTCTGTTTGTAGATAAAATCTTTCTAACCATGAAGTCTGTGGGAGGAGATGATAAGAGCTTTAGTGCTGAAATAGTTGATAACTGCTATGCTAGAAAAGAAAGACTATCTTGTGGATCTGATGGGTTTCTGCTCTACCATGGGGCCTTGGGAGTGCTCAGTGATTTTGTATATTTAATCTTTATTCTAGTTACAAGACAAATATATCTTAGGCTTTCTGAGTAGAGATGCATATGAGCTAAACAAATACATGAAAGGTCAGCTCATGAGTGAGGGGATTACTGATTACTTCTTACAGTTGGGACTAGAAGATGAACAAGGCCTTCATCTTGGACAAATGCCTTTGCCTTTAAGGAATGCCTGGGTTAGGAAAATGTCCTCGTGAGCTCCAGTTGGGCCATTGATTTGCTTCATCTTTTTAGGAGAACATGGTACCACTTGGAGAAGTGCCCCTTCTGTGTTCCTATCCAGGACAGGATCCAGTAGTAGAAAATACAGTAGGATTTCAGAGGAAGCACTTGGATCCATCAAACCAAACGTTTTCAATGTATATTTATGTATCAAAGACTTTGAAAATAAAAATGCCTAGAAAAGGTCAGCAGGATATTCATTTTCTTCTGAAGTAAGGCTTTTTTTTTAATGATTAAAATTTAAAGATAATTGAAGTCTAGTTGTTTTGAATTTGATTGTGGAGAAGATAAGCAGGACATGCATTGGATACTCCAAAGAGCATAAGAAGAAAGTAGGGAGGCTGTCAGAAAGGGAATATCCTGAAACCTGATGTCTTCATTATTATTTTTAATATACTTATTAATTTTAGAGAGAGAGAGAGAGAGGGAGAAAAAGAAAGAAACTGATATGAGAGAGAAGCATCGGTCGGTTGCTTCCCATATGCACCCCAACTGGGGATTGAACCGACAGCCTAGGTATGTGCCCTGACTGGGTTTTGAACCCCTAACTTCTTGGTGTAGAGGATGATGCTCCAACCAAATGAGCCACGCCAGCCAGGGCAAGATGATCATTGTTTAAGGGCCATTGGAAGCTTGTGAGAAGGTAAACTCCAACATGTGTATGGGGATACAGCTTAGAAAGATATGGTCTGCAAAAGCTTCTGTTTCAAGTTTTTTGATTTTCTAAGTGAAAAGACAGACACCAAATAATCAATTTTCCCTGAAGTACCATTTATCCTGTAGCAAATTTGGCTTCCAATCAGGAGAGCATCTTGGATGAGCCCAGTAGGCTCCAGACTGCCTTGCTCCTCGGAAGCTCAGCGCTCTATGAGAATTCTTGGCATGACACAGCCATGGGTCACGTGATTACTGAATTCTGCAGGCTCTAGCCTGACCCCTCTAATGTTTTCTAGCTGTTTATTATCCTTTAAAAAAGCCAAGTTTTAATGTTTTGATTTAGAACTGTCAGAATATTGCAGAGGAATCTTTAAAAAGAGTTATGAGGTGTTTTCTTCACTGTAGACAACATTTCCATCACCCAAAGATAATCAAAACCCGCCACCTCTCAGAGAGTTCTGACATCCGTTAACCGGCATTAAGGAGATTCAGGAAATGATGATTTACTGTAACAGTGAAGGATACATTGGAGACAATGCCATTCAATTCCAGGAAAATAAAACACAGAATAAGCATTAAGCAAAAGCCATCAGTCATAGGAAGAGGTTTTTTGGGAAAAAAAAAAAAAAGATTAAATGAGAACTATGTGTGCTAGAAGCTAAGAGAGGGGAGGATATAACAAAACAAAACAAAACAAAACATTTTTTTCAAAGCCCCAGGTGAAAGATTGAGAAAAGAAACAGATTTTTAGTTTTTATAAAACCACTTTTCTTTCCTCCACTTCCCACTCCCCCAAATCAGACCAGCCTTTGAGAAAAACTTTAATTAAGTCTGTTTTGAGAAACATCTGAGGTGAGTATTTTTTTTTTGTTTTTTAATTCCGTTTTTCTTTAGTGGGTCTTTGGGGAACACAGTTATTGAGTACGTACATATTTTTTGTTGCCTAATTGTTCCTGAAAGATTTTACTCATCTGCTCAGAGCCCCTTTGTAACCAAAGCCTGTTCCACTTTGCCTCAGGGTCACCACGCCTTGTCGTGGTGACAGGGGGAAGTCCCTCTGTCCCCACCCAGTGCATCCTGCAGCCTGTGTCTAGCTTTCAAAGGCAGGAGCCTGGAACAGGCAGTTCAGTATTTTCAGCTTCAATCTTTTGCTTTGTATTCAAACCAGTGTTTCATTCTAAAGGAACAGTAAAAAGTGCTACTGTTACCGTAAAGCTCCCAGATTTAAAACAATAATTTTATTTTAGCATTTAATTTTTAAATGCACCTGTAATGCCTTCAGCACCATTTCAGTGTCTCGAGGTCTTATTATGATTAGCATGTGAAAAAATGTGAGGGAAAAATTCAAAAAGACATTCCCAAACATTCTCTAGCTTTCTGCACTTAGGTAATTTAACAGCTAGTTAATCAAGATTCAAGCTTCCCAGGGAGTGAAGCTTCAGGGTTAAATAATTGCTTTGCTCTGTTGGATAGGGAGGAGGAAAAATTCAATAACTCAATGATAAGAAAGTCCATATTTTGAAGTAATAAACCAATTTCTATCATTTTCATTTTATAAAAAATAGATGCAGCATAAAGGAAGACGTTTCAGGAAAGAATAATAATGATGAATAATGAGCTGAAAAATGATGCTGTGGGAAAAAACAGAAATATGGACTTTTTTTTTTTTAAAGATAAGGCTAAGGTAACTACCATGTAGGAAGAGTGTTAGTCACAAAAGAAATGAATAGTTTTCTGTTAGCAAAGAACAGAGTAAGATGAAAAGGGCTTATGCTAAGGCAGGAGAGAGTCCAGCTGGATCTAATGAAGATCTTCAGGATCAAGCCCTGACATGGAATGCTCAGGAAGGCCACTTATTTTCTTTCCCAGGTGACCTGAAGGAAGAACACAGTCATCTATTTGTTCTGAATTGTTCACCTACATAAAGGCAGAGACATCTACGTTCATTTCTGGAAGTCTCCTGAAGCTGAACACTTTCTATTCTCTGGTAGCTCATTTAATGTTGTTTTCCTTTGAGCTAGGTTGCTACTCAGGGGAATTGTTCCTCTATTCCCTGTCCTCCAGCTGATAAATTTCAAAGTCAACCTTTGACTCCTCCTCCTCTTGTACCCCACCTACATGCATACCGACCCATCCACCAAATGGCTACAACATTTACGATGCTGGGCACACGTCAGGTCCAATGCCAGGTGCTGCTTTCACAGCTCAATTCTAATCCTCACAAAAAACGTTCAAGAGAGCCGTGCCAGTCTTCCAGTGGGTAAGACATAAACGAGGAAACGGAACTAAAGAGGCTTGCGTAAGCTAATTATAGAGAGAAACTTCCAACTGCAGTCTTTGTAATCCAGTGTTTGCACTGTGAGCGAGTGCAGAAAGTGCGAAGTAACTAAACCGCTGCTGAACTCAACTCCTAAGCTCTGTAACTTCGGGAAGGTAACTTAACCTCTCTAATTTCAATGTCCCTGTTCCTTTGGGGGCTGGTTCTGATGTGGGATTCAAAAGTGGAGAAGTTTTAGTGTCAGGTGACAGCTGATAAGCTTAGTAATCAATGTATGTAAAAAGCTGTTGTTTCAGGAACTGGAGGTATGACCCGCCTTGACTCCAGGAGACCAGAAGGAGTCCCACCTCTGTGCCTCAGGAGGACTGCAAGCAATCAAGACAGTATCTGAGCCATTGTACTCCAGGGAGAGAGGACCACCACCCAGGGCACAGAGATCAAGGCCCAGGACACGAAGACCAATGCCCAGGGCACAAGAATAACCTCACAGGATGCAGGTTATCTGATTAACCTTTTCCCCGAATACCAAACCCCTTACTTACACTTTTCTTCTCCTTATAAAAAGGGTCCATTTATAATGGAATTTAAGATTGTCTGTTAGGGCACAAACCTGCTGTCTCCTCAGATTGCTGACCATCTGAATAAAATGCCCATAAAGATTCGATCCCTGTCTCTGTTTATTGCGTCTGGTAGGTGACAGGCAGCAGGAACACCAGCTTTTCTGGTTTCGGTTCCTTTTTTTTAACTAGCATATACACAAGTCCTATGGGGAAATAGAATGATAGCTTATTTTTATATATGGGATCTAGCCTGATCTTAACAGGACAGTCTTTTTCTGGCATGTACTTCCTGTTCATATTTCCCAAAGGAGAAGATCCAATTCCCAAGAAAGTGGTCTCAGAGTTGGTTGCCTTTCCTTGTGTCCAGCTTGTGTGTAATTACTTTTGATTTACAGACTCTATTCTGATGATCAGCTGTGGCCGGGATGACTGGCTCGCGTCCCTCCCTGCCGATGGCTTGAGCTAAAGAAATCTATACAGACAACACAGCTTGGCCTGGCTTTTCTTAGAAGGGCTGTGTGTTTGTGACTCCTCTCTGTATAATACTTACAAAACTCAGAGTGTGTAGAATACTTGGAGATCATCCAGTCAGGATGGCGATCTTATAATTTATAATCTGTCCGCTATTGATTGGATTTGGTTTCCTGGAAAAGCAGCGAGGAGAAGGGCCCTGAGACTGTATCTGAGCTCATGTTTACTATGGTCACCAGGGGGAGGGGAAGCGTTTGTGTTTCATAATTGTTATCCCTAGTACATGCAAGTTTAATTTTATAACTGAACCAGCTATAGTATAGGTAGTTTGCTCTCTTGGCCAATAAAGGGTCCAGAGAGATGAAGCATAGTTAACCCTGCCATATGCTGTAAGTAAGGTCAAAAATTTCAATTGCAGAACATGAAGAGCCTCATTATTGCAAGAATAATGAAAAACAATATTTTCCAGCCAGCCTTCTGTTGCTATACAAAAAAAAGAAATAAACATTTTTTTCATCTATTAGCTATATAGAAAAAGGTTGATTATTACAAATAAATGTGCACTTTGTATTCTATTTAGCATCATCATGGGGCATGCTTTGATTGGGCTTTACTGTCATCTAGTGCTTTTCAATGAAAAGTATTCCAAATGGTACACCTTTGGGGGCCTGAGTGTAGACCACAGTGGCTCTCAGCAAGTATAGAATTCCCAGAAGACTGATGTTTTAGCTTGAAATTCACTTGAACTTTAGATTCATTCAGTAACATATTCAAATTTGTTTTGATATGATTGCTTCTAAATGAGATTGGTGCTCTTGGACTAACAACAACAGAAGCTGCCATAATGATAATAATAATGGTTAACATTTATTTATTCTGTGGCTTTATGCACACAATGGCACTTGCCTGTTTGTGTTCCCCAGATTGAGAGTAAACAGATATTTCTGAGCCCTCTGCTGGTGAGATTTCTTTTCTTTTGAACTTTGAGCAGGGGTAAATCCTTCTGTTTTAGTTTTTAAAAGGTCAAAAGGAATTTCTCATGATACAGATGTTTGTTTTTGTCTTGAGTACTGCTTGCCTTTGGTCACCCTTTGCTCTATTTTTTTAAAAAAGAGATCATTGTCCATTAGAAATGTCTGATTACATTTTTTCTTTCTCCTGAAAGGCAAGGTTTATCTAAACCAAGCTGTATTGACTCCGTCTTTCCCTTGGACCCTTCAGCTGCGAAGAGAGGGGGGGTCTGCTGCATGGGCAACAGCAGACCCTCCATATCACCCTGCCCAGGCTCTGTAGCTTCAGCTTCACTGGAGAGGACACCCCAGCGTCATCGCAAGATGTCGATTCAACACGGGAGGAGACAGATACCGTGTCACTCCCGAGTCGGACTGCACAGCCATTCTCGGCGGTGCAGATAGACTCTTAAGAAGCTACACCATCGTCTCTCGAGACAGACGGCTGCCGACGACGACGACAATGTTATGAAGTAGTAAGTGTGATTAATCAATCAGGACAAGAGCAATACTTAAGAATATTATAGAACTTTCGATTCCCTTGCTCTGCTGTGGTGATATTTGACATTTATCAAGCCCATCCTAGATAAAGTTTTGTCACGTGGTCAATGATCAAGAATCTTGGTCTGCATGATTTTTCAAGGTTTTCTTGGTAGAGTTGCTATGGCAGATACTAAATTGTTGTAAAGTAAATCTCCCGAGAGGATTGGGGAGAACAGACACCAAATGAGAACCTTAAGACATTTTGAACCAGAACAAGAATAAACAAATTGAGTAAATTCCTTCTTTAAAACTGCTTATAACCCTGCCCGTGAACCAAAGGGTCACCAATTCAATTCCCAGTCAGGGCACATGCCTGGGTTGTGGGCCAGGTCCCCATGGCTTTGGGGGTGTGCAAGAGGCAACCACACATCGATGTTTCCCTCCCTCTCTTTCTCCCTCCCTTCCTCTCTCCCCAAAAGTAAATAAATAAAATCTTTTTAAAAAATCCAACAACTTACAAAGAAACAGGAATTAGCTTCAGAATAGCACACAGGATCCCACAACCAGGTATGCTGTTTCCCTGCTTAGAAATCACAGTAGGATGTCCATGTGGATATGATTATACTTGCTATCTTAAGAGGACTGCAGTTAGAAGGGCAAAACTTTTATTTCTGTGACAACTCAGTTTGTAAAAATGCAGTGTGACCAAATATATATATTAAAACACGATTGCCATTGTTTATCACGGATAATGCAGCTGGCTAGTGGAAAGATGTGAGTCCCATGAAATTAAAACAAGTTTCAACATTGGCAATTGATCATCCTCAACATGGGAAGAAAAATCACGCTATTGATTGTTTGCTTATAAAGATGCGTCATGTGGGTATTGGGTGAGGTCACCAGGGGGACACAACAGCAGGTTGACCTGCAAGCTGGGTTTGGGCAATCAGAGGCTCCACACGTGGAATGAACCTCCCCACCCACCATCCATGCCGTGGAAGCAGCCTTAAAAGAGTAGGTGGTGTTGAGACCATCTGGTTGGTGTAAGGGACTGAATCCCATTAAGGCCTCTACATAAACTTTAAGATTTTAATAAGATCGGAGATGGACTTGTCTTTCTTACAACACCCAAGACAAGCCTCATTTAAGTTCCCTGGTTTATTACACCTGCCACCTTTGGACCAGCCTCGGTCTCTCCCTGCCTGCTGTATCTGAGATTGTGTGTTACAAATACACATTTCATGTTTATGGTTTTTTTCTTGTTAGGTTCTGGGGGAAATGATGGAGACAGCCACCCATATTGCTTGTCAGAAATTGAACATAAACCGTCATTGAAAAAAAAAAGTGAAAAAAATATTGAGCTTTGAATCCCAATTCTTAAACTGACTCATTTTGTGACAATGGACAATTGAAAAAAAAAAAAAAAAGATAGAGAGAAAATGGAAACTCAGCTCAAGATTTTTTGACCCTCATTCTATGTGAAGAAAAATTTTGAGCAGTATAAGAAAATGTTTCTAAGATTTTGGATATATAGGTTATGTGAACTTTTGTGGGAATAAGACCCACAAATTGCATTAGTTTTCATGGAGGACCATAGCTCAGAAAGGTTAATTTCCAGGTTTCTGTGGTGTTTAAAGAGGAGATTTAAGGGGATGCTATCCTATTTTCTGTCTAAGGATTACTTGAAAACTATATGGAAAGATCTGAGCATAATTTGAAACAGACAAAGGCATTTTCTATGCATTATGGGAAAGTCCTTAGGACAAGTCAAGTGGCTCAGGTTATTATGATAAAATCATATGTTAATCCGTAAAGCACTTCTTTTTAGTATGAGAATAAACCCTCTTATCCAGGAAAAGCAGAATCAGTGAAAAAAGTAATTGCGTTCGAAGCCTCTCTGTCCCATGAGGTATCTCGAAGGTGAGTCAGTAACAGACGTAGTAGCTGAGGTCTGATGGAACCACAGTTTATTTCACTGTCCCCGATCAGTTCAGGGGAGGAAGATCTGGTAACATAATGAACAAAAACAGGATTAAAAGGAGGTTTAAGCTTCAGTGTGTAAACACAACCAAGAGTACTACCTCCTGAGTATTTTTTTCTGTGTAATTTGAAAACCTGATGAATAGACAAGAAAGCTGGACTGCTGGGTATACCATGATATAAACTTGTGTGGCATCAGACATGTACTGGAGACAGGTATCTGCTCATAATATGCATTGAGTTACAGTAACCCTTATAATTTTAGTTAGAGATTTTAAGTGTTGTGGGCTTTGGGGCATCTTTTTTTTACTTTTTGGAAGGAATGTTATATTTTTATCTTGGATGAGTAATCTCACACTTGAAGAATCTGAGAGCCAACAGAAATCCAAGGGATGAGATGTCCTCACAGCCACCCGGTGTAGTGGGAAGACTTTGGATTTTGGAGTGTGAGAGATCTCAATGTGAATGCTGGTCTTGCTGCTGGGTTTTCATGTTCCTTCGTGCAGTAGTTAAGTCTTGGTCCAATGTCAATGTTTAGCATTGGGTGGAATTGACCTTGTGCTTTGGTTTAACCCAAGTGCCCAATCCTGGTGAGACTGGTGCAGAAGAGCCAGCACCTGTTGCGGTCCTTATGCTTGTCACCTGCTTAATAATCTTTGAGGTTTTGCAGATTTTCCTTATGGTTCTTGTGCTTTATGGGTTGTGTGACCTTGGTTAAGCTACTTAACCTCTGAGTCCCCATTTTTCCCCCTTTGCCCACCTCCACCCAGCCCCCACACCCCCTTTCCCTCTGGCTCTCACCACACTGTTGTGTGTGTCTGTGAGTTATGCATATGTATGTTTTGCCTAATTCCTCCACCTTCCTCCAGTTCCCCCTCCTCTCTGACAGTCTGTTTCGTGAGTCCATGCCTCTGCTTCAGGTTGGCGCAAAAGTAATGTCTGCTTTTTTAAAAGAAAGTTTTAGATAGTATTTATTAAATTTGTGCCTCTTCTTATAATTTTTTGGTGTCACAGTGACTAATTTATACCTTATTTTTTCAGATGATCAAAGTATTGTTCATAATCATCCACAATATTTGCACCCATGTTTGTCCCATCTAAAGGCCACATTAGAAATGTTTTACTCTATATGAGTTTCATAAAGGTGCCAATGCAGGTATAGCAGCAAAGTCTATTTGGAGCGCTTGTGGGGATGATGCAGTGACTGAAAGAAGTTGCAGGAGGTGGTTTTCCCATTTCCAAAGTGGGGATTTCAGTTTGAAAAATGAACCAAATGAGGGTCATCCAAAAAAAGTTGATTCCGAAGTGTTGGAAGCTGCTGTCACAGAAACCCCACCATTACCTCTAGGGAATGTGCAGAATAATTTAAGGGAGCCCACACAGCCATGCTACGCCAACTGAAAAGGATCGGAAAGGTTTCAGTGGTTGTAAAATGGGTCGCACACAAACTGTCTCCAGAGAGTCTGCAACAGCGTGTTGCTTGTTGTGAATCATTGCTTTCGTGACACCTTCAGGCACCATTTTTAGGTAGGCTTGTTACAGGTGCTGAGAAGTGGGTCCTTTACCATAACATTAAATGCTGCTGATCGTGGATCAGTTGAGGAAGAAGAAGAGTTCAACAACCAAGAGGAGGACTTCATCCAAAGAGCATGTTGAGTGTATGGTGGGGTATGGAAGGAATTGTCCATTACAAGCTGTTAGACAACAATCGAACAATTACTGCTAATCTTTACTGTGAAAAACTTTGTTGTTTGAAAGCAGCTTTGAACCAAAAGCAACCCTCCTTAGTCAACAGAATGGGTGTCATCTTCCATCGCAATAATGCTCATCCTTACACAGCTCGACTCACCAAAAATTCCTTGAAAGAGCTTGGTTGGGAAATATTGCTTCATCCTCCATGTTCTCCTGACCTTGCTCCTTCTGATTGTCACTTGTTCTGGGGACTACAGGACCATTTTGATGGTCTTAGGTTGACATCAAGAGAAGAGGTTGAAAATGAGTTGGATTCATATCTTGCTTCAAAACCTAAAGAATTTTACAAGTATGGCACTTATAAGCTAGTTGACAGATGGAATGAGGTTCTAGAAAGCAAAGGAGGTTATGTTAATGAATAAATATTTTCATAATCATGGGCTTTTTCATTTTTAAAATAGACCTCGAAATTGAACATTATTTTTTGCACCAACCTTATATTTTGTCAGTCAGTTTATTTTGTGCATTAGATTCCACATGTAAATGAGATCATATGGCATTTGTCTTTTTTTGCCTGGCTTATTTCACCTAGCATAATAATCTCTAGGTCCATCTATGCTGTCGCAAAAGGTAAGATTTTTTAAATTAATTAATTAACTTTACAGCTGAGTAGTATTCCATTGTGTAACTGTACCACAGCTTTTTTGTCCACTCATCTACTGATGGGCACTTGGGCTGTTTCCACATCTTGGCTGTTGTACATAACGCTGCTATGATCATAGGGGTGCGTATATATATCCTTTCAAATTCGTGTTTTGGATTTCTTCGGATACTGAGAAGTGAAATTGCTGGATCATAAGACAGTTCATTTTAATTTGTTGAGAAACCTCCATACTATTTCCCACAGTGGCTGTACTAATCTGTATTCTCACCAACAGTGCACAAGGGTCCCCTTTTCTCCACATCCTCGCCAGCACTTGTTGCTTGTTGACTTGCTGATGGTAGCCATTCTGACAGGTGTGAGGTGATATCTCACTGTAGTTTTAATTTGCATTTCTCTGAAGATTAGTGATGTTGAGCATCTTTTCAATATTGGATTGCTTGCCTTCCTGGTGTTGAGTTGTGTAAATTCTTTACATATTTTGGAAATTAACCCCTTATCAGATGTATCATTGGCAAATATATTCTCCCATCCAGTGGGTTCTCTTTTCATTTTGTTGATGGTTTCTTTTGCTGTGCAAAAGTTTTTTAGTTTGATATAGTCCCATTTATTTTTTCTTTCTTTCTCTTGCCCTAGGAGCTATATCAATGTTCCTTTTCAATTGAGTATCTGCTTTGTGCTAGACTTAGGGGAAAAAAAAAACCTCACAATAATTTTTCTCAAGGGGCTTATATCATTTAGTGATTGTTAGGTAGCCAAGGTGGCTAAGTAAGGACCCAGAGCCAGAAGGGAGACACTGAGATAAGGTGGGATGAGTCCAGACAGACTGCAGCACCAAGAGAAGGGGTAGTGGGATTTTTAAGGGTGTGGAGTAGACCCCCAGGGCAAGTGAGTCACCCTGCTGGTGGGTTCCGGATGTCCAGGGTGTAGGTGTTTGCAGAACAACACTGTCCTCTGATTAGGGATGGCTGCCAGGAGATTTATGGCCCTTGTTTTTGGAAAATGCTCAAGGGGGAGGGGAAGGGGCAATGGGGGCTTAACCGTTTTCAACAGGATGCTGCGGCTGTGCCTCAGTTGCCTCTGATAATAGGGAGTCTCGTGATCTGGTGCGTGGCTGGTGACGCAGACCCTCTTTGTCTCAGCGCAGGCGGAGGCTCAGGTCCTCCAACTCCCACATATATCAGATGGTAGGTCAGGGGGTGGGCAAAATGGCGGTCTCTGGCCCTAACGGCGATAAAACATGAGGCAGAGAATTTTTTTAAATGAATGGATGGCGAAGTGTCCTGATTTGATTCATTCTGCTTCTACATGGTGCATAGTTTATGTCATTAACAGAAGTTAAAGTTGTTGCCAGTAGTAATACTCTGCTCGCTAAAGAGGTCATCAAGTTGCCATTGGAAAATGAAACATCTTATGAATCTATGTTTGAGGCTCTTATCTGTGGAGACGGTGGGAGAAGCTGGCCTGTGTCCTGTCCCTGACATGGCATTTCGGAGCATCCCCTGGGAGCATTAGGAAAAGAATCACCAACATGGAACGCGATTTACAGGGTGGGGCAAAGGTAGGTTTACATGAAACACACAGTTTCTTCTTGTATTATTATTTATTAATTTTTGTATTATTTTCCATATAAGCAGCTATAAATCCATTTTTGCCCCATCCTGTATATTATGTACTTGAGGCCAAGAACTATTCTTTCCGAGATAGTATCAATAGCAGATCAAAGTCACAGTGGTTCTCTGTCACCAGGATGATTTAGCACATAGGTGTCGTCTGATGAACTTCTCTCTTTTCCTCTCTCTGAGGAGCTTGATAAAATTTTAGACAAGCTTGTACTTTTGAACCAGAGGCCCTGCGTTGTGGTGCTGCTTCCTCTTTTCCCACCTGCCGCGTTTGCCTGATATTGTTATGGATGTGAACAGACAGATGGTTGATGGGAAATCATGTCTCAGCACCAAATGAGACTGATAAAAAGTATTTTGTAACGACCATGGAAGAAAATCAATTGGTTTTAGTGTTCTCTTTTAAAAACTGAAAGCCATGTTTTCTTTGAAATGAAATGGATTTCAGAGGTTTCTCTCCCTTAGGCTGTTCCTTCCTTCCTTCATTCCTTCCATCCTTCCAGGGTCACAGGCAAAGTAGAGTTTAAGGTGGGCAGAGCTCTCAGCTGCTCATATGCCCAAGAGACTCTCATAAGCACCCTGCCCCAGGCCTTACCTGAACTCCAGGGGCCGTAAATGTTGTTCTCCCTCTGAAGGGGATCAAGGCAGAGGCTTGGCAGTTTTAATGGCAACACGTTCTGAAGTGTGTCTGAAATTTTTTCTCCCTAGGCTTCTATCAACTCAAGCTCATTTTGCTCTATTTATTTTGGACTGTATGTTTCTGCATCTGTCCATTCAGATAAGAGACAAGCATGTGCATGTGTGTGGGGGTTTTGTGTTCCTTTTTTTTGGTCATTTGTATAGCTGATTAAAAGCAACAGATAAATAGGCTACTCAGCACCAAGTGAGGCTAATCATAGCTAACATGTAGTGACCTCAAAAGCTCTAATTCTGCCTTTTGATTGAAAGGCAGACAACTTGAAAGAGTACGTGTATCTCAGCGTGATAAGCGAGGATCACAGTTCTCACACTGCGAGCAGCTATTTCTCGGCAGGTTAATTTGTGAGCCTTACAGTGTCTGCTGTTTACTGGGACACATTCTTCAAAGTCCCTCCTCTCTCTTCTATCATGGTCTGTTTGAAGCCGTTGTCTTCCAAATGGCATCCTCTCATGAGCAGTTAAACTTGCCCTACCATGCCAGCAGACTTTTTATTTGTCTATAATTAAGAAATTCAGTTTTATATGGGTCCTGTAATATCTCTTTGTCAACTGTGCAGATAAGCACTTCTACCCAGGTGGTGTCCTTGTGTCAAGAATCATATGTCATTGCCTCCAGATAAATGTCTAAAACCACTTGGTTATTCGTTTTCTGCCAGCTTGACTACCCAGCTTTACCTTATTATCTCTTAAAGATCATGGTGTGCCAATTATGTGTGAGGTCAGAACAAAATGGAAAATGGCTTGATTTCCATCTGGGTTAAAATCATGAATTCTTATAACCTGTTATGAAGGTGAATAATGAGTTGAAGTAAATGCCCGCACAATTCAACTGAAAAACTTATTTAAGAAAAGTAGTTTTATTTTTGTAATGCTTGATCTCATTCATACAGATTAGCCTTGTGGAATAAATTCCTTGGGTCATTAATCAATGCTTCAAATCACCCAGCACAGATGGTTAGACCACATACTGTCAAGAGGTTTATGGTGCTACACTGGGCAAGGGCAGTCATGTGATATGAACAGACATAGCTATGACACCCAAGACCAGAAGTCTAGCTAACTGAGAATAATCCGGCAGGTGCGGCTTCCTAACTCATCTGTTGCCATCCTACCCACTTGTAGTAGGCTGGTTAATGGCCCCCAATATATCCAGGTCCTAATCCCTGGAACCTATAAATGTGACCTTATATGGTAATAGGGACTTGGGAGATGTGAATAGTTAAGGATCTTGACAGGAAGAGATTATCGTGGATTATAGAGGTGGGCCCCGTGTAACCGCAGCGTCCTTACGAGAGGGAAACGGAAGAAGATTTTCCCACACCCCATCAACAGGGAAAGCAATGTGCTCATCACAGCAGAAGGAGAGATATTTTAAGACGCTACCCTGTAGGTTTTAAAGGTGGAGGCAGGGGTCCCAAGGCAAAGAATGCTGGGAATGCAGCTCCTGGGCTGGGAGCATGACCCAAGCGATTTCAGCCCAGGGTAACTGATTCAATATTTCTGATCTCTAGGACTGGAAGAGGATAATTTATGTTGTTTCAAGCCAGCTACAAATTATGCTTCTTAGTCCCTGCACCATTTCCCCTTCTATCCCCCTCCTGCCTCCCAACTGATAACCTTCCAAATGATCCCCATACCTATGATTCTGTTTCTATTCTAGTTTGCTTAGTTGGATTTTGCTTTTATTTTTTTTATTTTTTTATTTTTTTATTTTTGGTTTTTCAATTACAGTTGTCCCCTTTTCCCCTAATTTCTCTCCCCCACCTAACCTACCCCCTCTCCCGCAATCATATCCCTCCCCCGTTGTCCACGTCCATGAGTCATTTATACACGTTCTTTGACTAGACCCTTCCCTTACTTATCCCCTTCTCTCCCTCCCCCCTCCCCCCTATTGACTGCTATTCTGCTCTTTGTTCTATTTAGTTCCTTTGTTTGTGTTGCTCTTTAGTTTCCTGTATTAGGTGATATCATATGGTATTTTCCTTTCTTTGCCTGGCTTATTTCGCTAAGCAAAATTCTTTCTAGTTCCATCCATGTTGTCGCAAATGGCAGGAGTTCCTTCTTTCTCTCTGCTGCATAGTATTCCATTGTGTAAATGTACCACAGTTTTTTGATCCACTCATCTACAGATGGGCACTTAGGCTGTTTCCAGCACTTGGCTATTGTAAACAGTGCTGCAATGAACATAGGGGTGCATAGGTTCTTTTGAATTGGTGTTTTAAGATTCTTCAGGTATAATCCTAGTAGTGGAGTCGCTGGTTCAAAAGGCAGTTCCATTTTTAATCTTTTGAGGTAATTCCATACTGTTCTCCATAGTGGCCGCACCAGTCTGCATTCCCACCAACAGTGCAGTAGGGTTCCCGTTTTGCTTTTATTTTTTAGATTCAGTTTTTGATAGTTGTGAGTTTGTTGTCATTTTAGTGTTCATAGTTTTGATCTTCTTTTTCTTAAATAAGTCCCTTTGATATTTCATATAATAAGGGTTTGATGATAATGAACTCCTTTAGCTTTACCTTGTCTGGGAAGCACTTTATCTGCCCTTCCATTCCAAATGATAGCTTTGCTGGATAGAGTGATCTTGGTTGTAAGTCCTTGCTTTTCATTACTGTGAATACTTCTTGCCAGTCCCTTCCTGACTACAAAGTTTCTTTTGAAAAATCAGCTGAGTCTTATAATAAGAACCCCTTTGTAGGTAACTCTCTGCTTTTCTCTTGCTGCTTTTAAGATATTTTCTTATACCTATCTGTATATATCTATGTCAGTATAGTCAGACCTTACTTAGTTTGGTCTCTTTGTAATAATGACCAGTAAGTACTTGTTGCTATAACAGAAATGAGCTTGGGAGTGCTATGAATTAGGTCACATTTATACAACTGAAATTATCTGCGTAGCTTGGCTCTTTATGCATGTAAAATCATGCTTCATTAATTCGGTCTCAAAATATAATTGCTTTCTCTCACAATATTCAGATTTGGGAAACAATATTTAGGAAGGAAAACCAACATTACTTCTGAACATCTTCTATGGGCCAGACACTATACCAGGTACTTCAACCATGTAATTTAATCTTTTGCAGTGGAGATTACTACCCCCTTTTAAAGATGAGGGGTTTAGGGAAGTTCTGAGAGATTAGAGACCCAATAGGTTGGTGTTGTTACAGTCTTGGGCAGAATGATCAAGTGTTGGATTAGCCTTGTGTAGTGTGAGTGGAGAGGTAGAGAATGGATTTTAGAAATGTTTAGGAGATAGAATAAGGAGATTTTGTGTCTGCTTGGGAGGAATATGGAGACATGAATCTGAAGTTTTGGCTTGAGTCACTCAGTGGAATCTGATGCCATTCACCAATGTAGGGCAGAAAAATAAGCATGCTTTTGTATATTAAACAGTAGGTTAGAAATAAGCAATGTCAGCACAATGAAGTGGGAGATCAAAGAAGCAAAACTTGGATTTTGGCAATTCTGTCATACCGTTTGACCCTTGGAGTTTTTTATTGGTGTTTGTAAAACTGTAAAATTGTTAAGTCTGAATTTTAGTTCCTATGGGGCATTTAGGTGAAGTCAGGTGACCGAAATACAAACCTAGATTTTAGGAGAGAAGTCTGGCTGAAGACGTAGTCTTAGAATCATGTGACAAATCTGTTCATTCAACAAATATCTATTGTCAATATCATACTTACAGGGTGGTGGTGGGAGCAGCCATCCAAGGGTGCAGGCTGTAAGATGGTGCATTGTCTGCATAGAAAAAAACTAGCAAGTCGGTCTTCATTTTTATTCTCTTCATGGGTCACAACACCAGTGATAAAATACTTCTTTCCCAAAAAGCCTTTTGTTAGCAAAAATTCTAAGCAATTGCTGTGGTTACTATTGTGTTTTAACAATGTTATCTGTATTCTTCAAAGCAGTACATTCTTATTCTTGTCTTCTCACAATCCTTGCCTTCTACACGGGGAAGGTAATTTGGAGGCCTCCCTCTTATATAGTCAGCTCCTGAACGTGGGAACTTAACCACATGCTTTTGTTTCAAAAGTGTCTAATTGTTCAGGATCATTGAAGCTCACTTTGAGAGCCATTCTAGTCTCCGTCCTCTGTGATACTGAATGTTTTTGCATTTAAACAGTAGATTAGAAATAAGCAATGCCGGCCCAATGACTTGAGAACAAAGAAACCCTAGTTGGGTTAGAGCAATTCTGTTACACTGTTGGAGCCTTGGAATTTTTTATTCGTGTTTGTGAAACTGTGAAATTGTCAGGTCTGAATTTTAGTTCACATATGAAACAGGTTCCTGAATTTGATGAATGTTTTAGAATTGAAATTTATTCTTTATTGTACATTGTTTTAGACAGCCGGTCAAGAAAATGAGAAATAATTATTTTGTGATCAATACTGAAAACAGTTTTCTTGTATAGAGGGAGGGGGGATGTTAAAAAATGGTCTGCTCTGAATATCAAAATGCTAGGTAAGCTGTTATGTATTCCACACCCCGGTGTTTGAGGAACAGCTAGCTCTTGGCTTGTAGACTTAGCAGTAAAGAATGTAAGGCTGGTGGGGATGGAATGGCCCAGGGAGTGTGGACAAGAGAAGTAAAGATTACCCAGTACACAGCTGGAAAACCCTAGTTTCCAAGAGACACTTTAGAAGAGGAGGCCCATGAAAGATGGACAGGGGCAGATAGAATGGTAGGAGGAGAGGTGAGAGAGTGGAGTCAGGGACACAGGGGAGAGTTTCACTAAGGACATAAAAATGGCTTTAAAGGACCATTGAGTTTGAGCATCAGAAAGTGGGAATCTCCATCTCTAAGAGCGTTTCTGTGGTGAGAGACGTCTGAGGAGTGAATGGGGTGAGGTTCTATAGTTTCTGCTGTCAATGGGGAAAATAAGACAGGTTAAAGGGAGGATTAAATTATTTTTCCTAATTGCAAAAGAAATACATGTTTGTGGTAGGGAAATGTGGGTAAAATGGAAAATTAAGGGAACTATAAACTCATATTCCTTGACTTTATTAGCCTTTGACTATATAATATTTGTCTTCATCACAAAGCCTCGAGCCTCTCCTTATGAGACCACACAGTCTTAGGACCGCCTCAAAGTGCCCTCATTGCTATTTGGGTGCAGACACCAGATCCTGCCACCTCTGTTTTTATTTCTGCTTCAGGTCCCGAGTGCCCATGCCTGCTGGTCACAAGGTACTGTACTTGGAAGACTGTCACTGCCACCACTGTGCTGAGGGCATGGTCCAGAAATTGTGAGGCTCCATCCTGAGGCAGTCCTGCTCCAATTCTGGGCATATATATGCGGCCACCTGGGTGTCCAGGGAACTCCTCCCGGGCCAGTCATTTCTAGTCCTAGTGAAGTCTGTCACCTTCTGCCCTGCCCCCTGCTCACCATCCCCCTTTCCAAGTGAAGCACAACCCAAGGAACTAATAAACATCACCTTGAGTTTCACCCCTTTGCTCTGAAAATGCTCAGAATGCTGCCCTCTTCTCTCTTTTCTACGTAGTGTTTTCAGATTTTCAGCCTAGGATTTTCCACACTTCTCCACTCGAGCAGCCCTCTCTTTACCCATGCATAATTTAAGGCCCACAGTAGCCTTCCTTTTTGTCCAAAGGGCCTGTCTGCCTCCACAGGTGAATTCAAATCCCAGTTTTCACTGCTTGTTACACAGAAAGTCCTTGAAACTGAAATTATGCTTCTCTTCTTCCATTTATCTTGGGGCAGGTTTTTAGTCATTACTGAAGCACCAAGTACTCTGCTTTATGCTGGTCCGGTCTTCAGCGATTTCTGTGAAGTAGAGAAACAATAATGGAGAAAAATATAAGTTGACCTTTAGTCTTACTTATCCAAGGATCTTACAAATTCTCTCTATGTCGTAGCACGTAACTGATAGTAAATATATGTTGGCTGAATAAATATATACAAGTATATACAGAGATTGGAATCATGCTATAAATGCATCTTTTTTAGTATCCTCTTTCTTTCATAAAATTATACTAATATAGTTTCCTAGACCTTAACTAATCTTCATATTTTTCTTTTTTTTTTCAGATTTAATGTGTTTTATTGATTAAAATATTACATTTGTGCCACTTTCCCTTCCCTCTGCTCCCCTCCACCCGGTGGCCCCCCTCCCTCCAGTTGTCCCCCCCTTTTAGATTATGTCCATTAGTTGTGCATACAGTTCCTCCCAACCTCTCTCCGTCTATTCCATTCCCTCCTACCATGATCCCCAATTCCTATATCATCTCCCTCCCTCTCCCCACTCCCCCTCCCTGTTGACCTCCCCCCAATATGCTTCCCGTACCCACAGTTCCTTTTCCACTCTCGTTGCCTGTTTAGTTTGCCTTTGTTTCATCTCCCTAGCTTCTGTTTTTTAAACCAGTCCCTTTAACATCTCATATAACAGTGGTTTGGATCTAATGAACTCTTTCAGTTTTATTTTGTCCTGGAAACACTTTCTCTGTCCTTCTATTCTGAATGACAATTTCGCTGGATAGAGTATTCGTGGTTGTAGGTTTTGGATTTTCATTACTTTGAATATTTCTTGCCAGTCCCTTCTTGCCTGTAGGGTCTCCCTTGAGAAGTCAGCTGATAGTCTAATTGGGACCCCTTTGTACATAATTCTTTTCTTCTCTCTTGCTGCTTTTAAGATTCTCTCTTTATCTTTAATTTTTGACATTTTGATTATAATGTGTCTTGGAGTGGTTCTCCCTGGGTCCAGTCTCTTGGGAACTCTCCTTGCTTCCTGGACCTGTAAGTCTATTCCTTCCCCAAGTCTGTGAAGTTCTCCTTTATTATATTTTCACTCAATTTTTCAAGTTCTAGTTCATCTTCCTCACTCTCTGGCAAACCAATGATTCTTATGTTGGGCCTTTTATAGCTGTCCCAGAGGTTTCTGATCCTCTCATTGTTGCTTCCCATTTCCTCTCTCTGCATTGGTTGACTGCTTGTTCCTTCTCCATATTCCAGTTTGTTGAAATGAACTCTGGATTTTTTTTCCTCACCATCTGTCTCGTATGTGGTTTTGTTCCTTTTGTTATGAATGTTTTTCGCTTCTTTCTTATCTTTTTCCTGCTCTTTTGTGAATTCTGTAAGCCACCTGATAACAATGGCCCAGAACTGAGCCTCTGACAGGTTTCTTATCTGTTCATCTGTCAGGTTCTCTATCTGTTGCCTGGTGAGCTGTGCCACCGGGATTTCTATAGTTGTCTGCCTCATTTTGACAGATGCGTTTTGTTTTCTTGGGCCGGCTGTAGGGGGCAGTGCCTGTGTACGCGTCACAATCCAGCGACCGGTGCCTGTCCGCGACCTATTTCGCAGCCCTGTGGCGCTTTCTTTGGGGGCGGGGGTCCAAGATGGATTCACACAGTTATTCCGCTAGGAGACCGGGATCCGTCCTCCCGCCCCCCTGGGCCTCACTGTTCAAGGCGATGCGGTGGCTGCTTTCCCCAGCGTTGGGGTCGCGAGCTGCCGGGGGTTCGACTGCAGCCGGGGTTGTTCTCCCCGCTGCTGTCCCAGGTGCGACCGCAAACAGCGCCGCCCTCTTTTGCTCTTACCTGCCCAAATGGCACCACTGGTTTATAACTTCATATGTTGGGCTTCCGTGTAGTTTTATTTTCTGGAATTTCTAGTTATCCTTTGTTTTGAAGTAGTTGTATTCCTCTCTAGTTGTAGAGGGAGACCTAGCGTGTCCGTCTAAGCCTCCATCTTGGCCGGAAGTCCGCTTTGCTTTCCTTCATATTTTTCTTTTATCATTACATAGCTTTATAAATACAGGTGTGGCATAAATTATTTAACCACTTCCCTATTGTCAGTCATTTAGGCTATTTTTATGTTGCATTAGATTGATTCCCTCTAACTACATTTGTTTGCATTTCCACTAATTTTCTTTGGATACATTTCCAAAAGTGTAATTACTAGATTAGAGGATTTAGAGCAGTGCCCAGTGCTTAGTTAATATTCCACACCTGCCAAGTCTGTATATAGCCTTTTTTGCTCAAGACCGTGTGATGAACAATTATACCACTAAATTCTTCAATTACACAATTTATTAACTGCTGCATAATACTGTATCATATGGCTATACATTAGTTTATTAAACAAGTTAGTTTTTTTGACATTTAGTTTTTTCTCATTTTTACTATTATAATTAATGTTGTGATGTACATTTTTCTATATAAAATGTCAATTGCATTTTTGACTATTTTTGTTAAGATAGTTATATAAATGAAAACACAGGGATAAAGGGGATACCTTTTTAAGGTTCCTGATATTCTCAAATGGCTTTGCTTGTCTCACTTATTTTAATCACGCAGTCCGGAGCATTTTTCTTTCAAATATCTGTCTTTTTGGTAGGTATAATTATTATTTTTATTTTACTTTTAATCTGCATTTCTTTAATTATTAGTGTGGTTGGACTTTTAAAATTTCTTATGTGGATTGTTCTATTTAGTTTTTTAAAATTATATTGGAATAATAGTATTGATCTGTGTGAATATTTTATCTGTTAACAATATTAATTTTTATCTTGTCAATTATATTATGTAAATGTATGTAAAGTATATATTATATTATACAAACAAATTCCTGAGTTGATACTTAAAAGTGCATGTACACATATGGAATAAAGACGTCAAACTCTTCCTAAATTGATATATGCATTCAACATGAATTCTATCAAAATCTTAGCAAGATTTCTTTGTTGAGACAGACAAGTTTATTCTAAAATTTATTAATATATTGTAAGAAAAAGTCTCTAAAATAGCCAAAACAATTTTGAAAAAAGTAGAAATTAGCAGATCACTCTTTCCATTGTTATGACCTACTATTCAGCTATGGTTATTAAGATGGTGTGTTATTGATTGAGGGACAGAAGATAGATCATTGGAACAAAATAGAGAAACCTAAAACAGACCCACAATTATGACCAATTAACTTTGAACAGAGAAGCAAAAGCAACTAAATGAGAGAGAGAGAGTAGGAGAGGGAAAGCCTTTCAACAAGTGGTGCTGAAGCAACTGGACATCCACAGGAAAAAATATAAAATTTGAAATGAAATCTCATATCTTGTACAAAAAGAAAGCAATGCAAAAATGGATCACAGACTTAGATGTAGAGCGCAAAATTAAAAGACATCTATAAATGCACTTAGGAGTAATCTCTGCGACCTATAACTATGCCAAGAATCTTAAACTTGACCCCAAAACACAGTCCATAAAAGAAGAATTGATAAATTGAGCTTCTCAGAAACAAAAAAAATCTTTTGTTTTGTGAAAGTGATGTGAACCTCCAAATGTGATCACACTGGGGGAATAAGTTTCAACATATGAATTTTAGGGAAACACATTTAGTCTACATCATTAGAAGTCTGTAATTAGAAGTTAGATGAGACCGAATCAGTCTATTATTTTGTTTCCATGGTAAAAATCAGTGTTTGGGGTTGTAGTCATATCCAATGGTATGAGTAGGCAAGTTATCATCATGCAATACAATTTTAAAATTAAAATATATGAGAAAGAAAGCAGAAGAATTCAAAATCATAAAGCATAGAATTTTCAAGGTTAGAATTCAAGTTCACTGTTAGAATTACAATATTGCAGTTGGAATCTGAGCTTATAGCACTTTACTTTGTCAGAAAGACATAAACCTCTCTGCTCTTGTTACTTTGATCTTGGTAAGTGTGGTTACCTATTTCTTCCTGCACCCCCAATGCCTTACATGATGCTTGCACTTAATTGATGTTTCAGAAAAACTTCTAAATTGATTGGTGGTAGACAGGAAACAGGAAGATGTTCTTTAATGTGATTACAGGAAACTTGACCTATATACTACTTAGCCAATGACTTTGCAGGTCATTCAAATGATTTTTGATCAGGAGAGTAGTAGTAGAAAATTACTTGAATTTGGAATGAGAGTAAGTTTGAGAAAGGGTATGGGTAAAATCACAATGGAACCAGAGAGCAGGGTGAGGTACAGCAGTCATGGAGAACTGAGAAGCTGAGATTGAATGGTACCATTGCTGTAAGTGTTTGGGATTGCAACATCTGGGATACACAAGAATGTTTTTACTGTACTATGGCCTGTGCCTACAGACCATTCATTCAACTAATATTTATTGTATACCTTTTCCATGTAAGCAGTGTTCCAGGTTGGGGAATACGACAGGAACGAAACGGGTAAGGTCCTCTCTTCAAGAAGTTAACATGGCGGGAGGAAGATGTGTAAGGGCAAGGATAGCGTACGAAGGAAGTCACATCATATGCTGGAAAGTAATATGGGTACAAAGGTAACTAGGAGGGTGGGTGCATTTGTAGTTCAAATGAAATGTCCCAGGCAAGTTATCTCAGTGTCAATTTGAACAGGTGGGCTTCTTAGAATCATGGGTAACTGGATTTGTACCCATGATCTTACTCGATATTAAAATACTAATTTATTTACATGAATATGAGAGAACTTAAAATAGTTTTTAAAGAAACACATACATCTGGCACAAGTCAGTACTTATTTTACTAATTTTTTACTGTTTCCAAAAATCACCTAACCCAACCCTAGCTCTGTACCTGTATTTGAGTGTAACAATGTCCCCTCCACATTTCCGTGCAGTTTGAAGCTTATTCCTGGCTCAGAAACCACTCTAGCAACTCCATCTAGTTCCTAAAGCTCCTGGTTTCGCTTTAATTGAAAGTCTCTACAGGCTGTCCAGTGCTGTTACCCTCTACACAGCACGCTTACTCCATACGTATTTGAGTCATGGGAAGATAGCTTTATGCTCCATTTAGCTCCTCAAAGGCTAGAAGGGGGAGCTTACCAGCACAGTATGCGCACTGGTCACTACCCCCAACCCCACTTTAATTGCTCCTTTCTAATCACCGGCAAAACTGACTTTCCTTTCATCAGGTATTTGTTTTTACTGATTAATTACTTCCATCGGGTTGAAACTAATTTCCTTAGAAACGCCTCTTGCAGACTTCTTAATTATGGCCATTGTTCGAGAACTTACTTGATATTAAAGAGATTATACTTCTAGTCCCATGAATATTTTAATACTTAAAAAGTGATCTTAATGGTGTTTAAAGCAGAGATGATAGTTTGGGGCACAGAAATGAATTACAGGGTAATGGAGGTGTGGCAGGAATATATTTGAAGGAGTAGGGAAAATGAGCAACAGTGAAGCATTTGGGAACAAGTGAAGGTGAAGAATGCAAAAAAAAATTATCCAAGTTAAATAACAAGTTTAAGGTAATTCAGGCAAGTTTGACATGTTAGTGTCGCAACGTTCCTGAGTGCCATGGGCATCTGAGACACTACTGACTTTTTGGATGGCATCAGTGATTAAATATCTGTCTGTCAGTCTCTTCACAAAACAGCCTGTGAACAAGGGACTTATCCCTCACAATTATGGAGTGTGTGAGATTAAGTACCCAAAGGCTGAATTCGTCATTGAAATCGTCCTAAAATATATGTTTTTATAATAACATTATAACAAAATTTACCTGTAAATTCTTTCAGGAAGGGTAAATAAACTGGAAGAAACTTTAGATGAGTGTTCATTTAGAATATAGGATTAGCTCTGGCTGGTGTGGCTCAGTGGATTGAGTGCCGGCCTGTGAACTGAAGGTCCCTGGTTCGATTCCCAGTCAGAGCACATGCCTGGGTTGCGAGCTGGGTCCCCAGTTGGGGGTGCACAAGAGGCAACCACACATTGATGTTTCTCTCCCTCTCTTTTTCCCTCCCTTCCCTTCTCTCTAAAAATAATAAATAAAATCTTAAAAAGAAGAATATAGGATTAGGATGATTAAATGGGAGCATGGAAGGATGAAAGAAAAAGTAGGAAGAGGGATGCCTAACGACTTACCCTGATGTGAATTTCCTTGAATCCTGCCAAGAAAGAAAGGGTAACAGTGAGTGCCCTTCCTCCAGGACACTGCTGGCAGTTTGTGAGTGTTGCCTGGTAACATTTATAAGCTGGAAGATAAAAGTGAGTCTTGTAGGAGTTTTAATGAACTGATTACTACACTAAGGGATATTTTGGGGGTTGTACGGGTTGTTTTTTGTAAACAAACTGGCAGTTTGTGGATTAATGGGCTGCAGCTGCAACTAACGGTAGAAGTAGGTATGAGCCTACTGATACTTCGAACCCCAGTTAAACTTGCATCCCATGCTAGTCTATCACACCCCAGTGTAGAAATGGAGAGTTCGGGCCTCTTAAACATCTATGTATATATATGTAGCTTTTTGGCATTCTTCGCTCTTTATTAGCAAAGCTCAGTGTTGGCTCAGATTGATTTTTTGTGTCTTAGGAAGAGTTGAGCCTTCAGTACTCATGGTCCTGCTCCTCCCAGCACTCACTCTCCTGTGAGTTTTCTTTTCCTCCCCATGAGAAAATGGGCACAGAGACCCTCGCCAAACACGGGTGTGGACATTCAACCCGGTTCTTCTCACCCTCTGATCTTACTCTGTCTTGTAGATTCTTGAAGGAGTATAAACTTTCCTTCAAATAAAATTGTGTAGGACATGCAATTTTATTAGCATAACTTTATTGTAGAGCCCTAAGAGTGGTGATTGAAAAATTTGTTCACAGATTCCTTGATACTTCTTCCTCTAAAAGGTCAAGCTTAATTTTCCTCTCTTCGAAGATGGACTAGACTTAGGGACTCACTTCCAACTGATAGCATGTAGCAAAAACGATGTTTTGTGACTTCTGAACTAGGTCACAAAAAAGACTCAGCTTCTGCCCAGTTTCTATAGTTCTTGTATTGGTTGTTCTGGGGTAAGTCAGTCACCATATATAAAAAAAACTCAAGCAGCCCCTTGGAGAGACCCCCATGGAGACAAACTGAGGTCTCCGGCCAAAGGTCAGCACCAACATCCCATGAGAGTGAACCACGCGAGAATCGGATCCTCACACCACAGTCAAACCTTTAGATGGTGCAGCCCTTGGTTTCTTGTTACAACTAGTAATACAACTTCTGAGACTCTTTCCTTATATGAAAACTAGAATAATAACACCTACTTTATGAGATGTTGACTATGAAATGCTTTACAAATAATGATTAATTGCTTGTGCCCATTACAGTAGTCCCTCTCTATATCGCAATTCACTTATCGTGGCCTCACTGTGTCGCAGGATTTTTAAAAACATTATATTTATTTATCGCGGATTTCGCTATATTGCAAAATTTGTTTTTACTTTCTTTTTTTTAATATGCTTTATTGATTATGCTGTTACAGTTGTCCCAATTTCTTTTCCCTTTGTTCCCCTCCACCCAGTGACATCATTCCCTCTAGTTGCCCCCCCCCTTAGTCCATGCCCATTGGTTGTGCATATAGTTCTTCTCAACATCTCCCCATCTACTCCACTCCCTCCTACTATGCTTTTTAGTTCCTGTGCCATCTCCCTCCCTTCCCCCCACCCCCCTCCCTGCTGACCTCCCCCCATAATGTTCCCCATACCTATAATTCTTTTCACACTCTCATTGCCTACTTAGTTTGCCTTTGTTTCGGTTCCTTAGCTTCTGTTATTGGTTGTTGTGATATAGTTTTCATTTTAATGTCCATAATTTTGATCTTCTTGCTCATAATCAAGTCCCTTTAACATTTCATATAACAGTGGTTTGGGTCTGATGAACTCCTTCAGTTTTACTTTGTCCTGGAAGCACTTTCTCTGCCCTTCTATTCTGAATGACAGCTTCGTTGGATAGAGTAATCGTGGTTGTAGGTTTTTGCCTTTCATTACTTTGAATATTTCTTGCCAGTCCCTTCTTGCCTGCAGAGTTTCTTTTGAGAAATCAGCTGACAGTCTTATTGGGACCCCTTTGTATGTAATTCTCTTCTTCTCTCTTGCTGCTTTTAAGATTCTCTCTTAATCCTTAATTTTTGACATTTTGATTCTAATGTGTCTTGTCTCCCTGGGTCCAGTTGTTTTGGAACTCTCTGTGCTTCCTGGACCTGTAAGTCTATTTCCTTCCCCAAGTTAGGGAAGTTCTGCTTCATTATATTTTCACATAATTTTTCCATTTCTAGTTCTTCTTCTTCACCTTCTGGCAACCCTATGATTCGGATGTTGGCCCGCTTATAGCTGTCTGATAAGTTTCTGAGCCTCTCCTCATTTTCCTCACTTTCCGTTTCCTCTTTCTGCACTGGTTGACTGTTTGTTTCTTCCCTATGTTCCGATTTGTTGACTTGATCCCTGGTTTTCTTTCCCTCACCACTAGTTTCATATGTGTTTTTGTTCATTTCAGCAGGACTAGCCTTCATTCCTTCCCTGTCTTGTTTAAGATCTGCTGTTAAGTCTGTAAGCATTTTTATAAGCAAAGCTCTGAACTGAGCCTCAGAAAGATTTCCTGTCTGCTGCATTTTTAGATTAGAAATTTGTTGTCTGGTCAGCTGCGTCACTAGGATCTCTATCATGATCTATGTCATCTTGAACAGTTTTGTGTTTACCTTTGCTTCCTGGGCAGGGCTGTCACACCTCCTACACTACAGGGGGAAAAGCCCTGTGCACTAGTCACAACCAGTTGTGTTCTGCAGGGGTGGGGATCCAAGATAGATTCCTGCCGTTTAATCTCCACTGAGAGACCGGGGGCCTCCTCTGCCAACCCCACCCACTTGGGGCCTCACAGTCCAAGGCAATGGGGGTCTGCCTTCCCCAGCTTTGGAATCGCAAGATGACAGGTCTGGTCTGCAGCTGGGGGTGGTCCCCGGATGTTTCTCGCCTCCCCTTAAATATGGGTGTCAGTGCTTACCGCTGTCCTGCTGCTGTCACTGCCGCTGTCACTGCTGCTGCTGTAGACAGTGCAGCTTGACTTCTCCTCCCCGGCTTTGCGCCTTCTACAAGCACCACTTCTTTATAACTTCATACACTGGACTTCCATTTATTTTCTGGAATTTCTGGTTATTGCTGGTTTTGCAGTAGTTGTATTCCTTCTTAGTTGTGGAGGGAGACGTGGTGTTCAGTCTAGGCCTCCATCTTGGCGGGAAGTCTCCTGTGTTTGTTTGCCTCTGCATCCCAGGTTGAGCTGTCACTCCTACTACATTGTGAGGGGCGGAGTCTTAGGGATTCGTCAGTAATGGGTGACCTGTTTCACCACGTTGTGGCGCTGTATGCGAGGGAGGTGTCAGAAGGAACGATGCCGCTTGCCCAGCACTCGCCCCTTTTCCAGGCACTTCTCCCACTTCCACACTGGACTGGCGCTCCTCTAGCTGCTGCCCTGGCCGTCGTTCCCAGACTGGGTGGGTCTGTGGACATTCTAGGACCGTGGGGGCCCTTTAAACAAGTGGACTCTGCTGAGAGACCAGCATTTCTGCCTCCATTTCACCCCCACTGGTTTGCACAGTCAAAAGCAATGAGGCTTGATTTTCCCCGGCGCTGGGGCCATGAGCTGCTCTGGTGAGGAGCTGGGAGTGCTCCCCAGGTGTCCCTCCTGACTTTTAAAAATGTGTTACTGCACTTTCCGCCAGCTTGCTGCTGTTGTCGCTGCTGCCACCACCACACTGCATCCTCTCCGCCCGGGCTCCACCCCTCCTACCTGTCTGGGTGAGTATTTCTTCTTTATATCTTTGTTTGCTGGACTTCCATGCAGCTTGATTTTCTGGAACTTCTGGTTGTCTCTAGTTTTGAGGTAGTTGTGTTCCTTCTTAGTTGAGGAGGGAGACGCAGCATGTCTGTCTATGCCTCCATCTTGGCCAGGAGTCTATCGTGGGATTTTGCGGTACTGTATATGTATGTTGTTAAAGTTACATAGGTTTAAGAGCATAGAAAAAGTGTAAGGTTCCTACTTCACGGGGGTGGGGTGGGGTGGTGGGGTTCTAGAATGTAATACCCACGGTAAGTGCGGGAATTCTGTATTGTCTCTTTCCTTTGGCACATTCATAGCTGTAGGTCTTCAAATTTAGTGAAAGTCGTGTTCTGAGTTAAATTGAATTTAATGAGATTCACCTGAAGACAATTCACTTGGATTAGCAGGTAAAACCTCATGTCTAGCTGAAAAAATGGCAGGGTTGCTGTCAGTTCACCATGCCCTAACCGTTAGCTCTGGGGTTGAAAGGCTTTAGTTGCTTTTCTTTCCAAACCAATGGAGCCAGGTGATCCATTGACCTTTATGAAAATGAAAACAGCAACAATAAGGAGAGTTGTATTTTTGTTTTATCCTCCCAGATATTTGAACATTTGTCAAAACTGACTCCAATCCATTTTTAGTAAGGCGTCAAAAGGAATGTGTGTGTGTGTGTGTGTGTGTGTGTGTGTTTGAATTTATGTTTCGGGTGACAGTGGAGTATTAGAGAGGATTTGATGCTAAAAAATAAACTTTATGAAGGAAAATTCTGATATTTCTAGAAGCTAATCTATTTTTTGTATGCTATGTACAATGGATTTATTTCATAAAACTTCAAACTCAGTCTTGTATTTCCAGGGAGAATGGAAGCAGTTCAGAAATGTGCCCTTTTTCTAAGCAACTGCTGTTAAAACATTTTTCATAAATTGTTATGGAAAACTGTGTATGAAGAACATTTTTCTAACATATATTGTCAATTGATCAAAAATTTTGACTGCTTAAAAATTATATATCATCCTACTTCTCTTCCTGGAACTGTAGCTATACTGTTTTGGTTTATCTTTCCTTATTTTTTTAAAACATTCATTAGTATACCAAGTGTGGTCCAGGATGTACAAAGTTACAGCAGGTAAATTTTCTTGTCTGCGCCTTGACCTTGCCTTTTCAATCTATAGTCTCAGATAAATTTTCTTGTCTGCATTTTGACCTTGCCTTTTCAATATGCAGCCTACTGAAAAAAATTTTCTTGATTTCTCAATTCCTATCAGTTTTCTGTCTTCCTCTCTCAGATGAATCCTTAGGATTTAGAGATTTAGTGTGTATTATTTTCATTTTTAAAGCTGTAATCATCTAGTTTCCAATTCCCAGATACTACCCTCTCCCCTTCCCCTAAGACTGAAAGTATTTCAGAATCCTCTTAATTCACTCCACAGGTTTTCATCCATTAAACATGTTGAATGCCTTCTTTACGCTAGCCACCTTGTTAGGTGCTTAGAATACAAAGATGTTTAAGTCATGGTCCCTGTCCTCAAAAGGACCTTGTCATCCAGTAGGGAGACAGGCACAAAAACAGGAAATTACATTACAGAATGATAACTACTATTGGAAAGGAAGGCACAAGGCACAGTGATCCAAGGAAGAGAAGTGAATTCTGCCTATGGAGAAGGGAGAGCTTCACAGAGAGGCAGTGCTTGAAGTATTCCTTGAGTGATGAGTGGATTACTAATCTCTATTCAAGAATTTTTTTATAATTAATATGGAGATACAGAAAAGGGCAACAAAACTACCACCTGCCTTCAATAGGGAACATTACATATGATCCTGAGTTAGAACATAATGTGCAGTCTGATACAGTTCCTCTGGAGAACTAGTCCCTAAAGTCATTTCAATTTGTAATTCCTAATTTAAACAACTCTTAAAGCTTCAATTGTGAGTTACCATTTCTTTACTTGCCATATATTTCTTTTCTTCTTTCACTTAATTGTCATTCTCTTAATGCTTTTGTAAAGGCTAGTTGTTTGTGGAAGGCAGAATAATGCCTTCTCCTCTTCCAAAGATGTCCATCTTGCTTTCCAGATTCCAGGACTATGTTACCTTGCATGGAAAAGGGGAGTTATAGCAGCAGATAGAATTACATTGTTAATATCTGACCTTAAAGGGAATATCCTGAATTATCTGGGTGGGCCCAATGCAATTACAAGGCATTTTAGTTGTGGAAGAGAGAGGCAGAAGACTCAGAGCAATGATCCTGGCTGTGGGAGGGGTTGACAACCTATGGCCAGGGTAGGTATGGGAAGGTTAACTAAAGAAAGAAGGCAGTGAAGAAACAGTGGAAGCTGAGAAGATAAACTAGAAATCTTATAGTAGAAGAAGTATCCACAGTCTTAGATTCACAGAGGGATACTATGGATATTATTTTTTAACAACAGAAAAATGATACTAAGAAACAACTCAATTATAAGTAAATTTAATCAAGAAGAGGGACAACAAAGGCATTCTCTAGAATGTTGTAAGTTATAAGCTAGGAAGAGAAGAGAGATCAGGCAAGACTTTGCCCACCTTGGGAACTAAAGAGGGGTGACCAGATGCTTGCTTTTCCACTGAGTGTACACTCAGGCTTGGGAATAATCTTGATATGTGCATGTTAGGCACTGTTCTATAAGATAATTATTTAAGCTTCATAACAATTTTTAAAAGGTAGATACTATTACTATTACGCCTATAGTACAGGTGAGAATATTGAAGCATGGCTATTTGCCAAAGGTGTCAATGCTTGTAAGTAGTAAAGGTGAGATTTGAGCCCACATTGTTCAGCACCAAGGTCAGTAACCTTCCTCACTACACCATACTGCCTCTGGAGGAGCCCCCTTTGCACTATGGGGAGTGACGATGGCTTGTTCTAAGAATGGGTTGATACATTCAAGACTGGGTCTTCCTCTGTCACAGCAGCAGTGGGGTGAGAGTCCAGGCTCAAACCTTGTCTCTTCACAGCAAGGTAACAACAAGTACAAAGAATAAAGACAGCCATCAGTTTTCCAGTGTAGAATTGCACTACATTTCCCAGTGGTTTCAAGAATCTACATGATGCTAAATTAGTAGGTAGAGCTTGGGGATGAGAGGAGACGGGAACTTGGGGCAGGACTTTAAAGCAGAGGTTCTCAGCAATCGACAGTATGCTCAGAGGTGGAGAGGTGAGGTCTGAGTGTGAGAGCCAGGACTGTGTTGTAAAAAGTAACCGTCATTGTCCTCATTGATCGGGTTGTTTGAAGCTTATCAATAGTGAAAGCAACCTTGTACTACACGTGCTATGAATCTTCCCACCACCGGCAACTTGGGGGCTGCTGAGTTAAAAGCTCCAGAGGGCACCATTCCCATAGAAGACTGTTGCCCCCAGAGCTGGGCATAAGTGGCCCTCCTGGCTTCTTTGTGTCACAGGAGAGAAGCCTGTAGAGTTTGCAGCTGCTGCAGTTCCACTTCTTGGCTTTGGAAGATAGGTGTGCTGTGTCGTCCCAGCGCTCTGTGTATCTCAGGACGCTCTTTAGTTGATAAGCACTTTCCAATCAGCCTTTTCTATTATCTCCTGTCTGCTCTAACTCCCACCACATTCACATTCATCAGCCTTGTCTTATCTGAACGACGGGCGGGACAGGCACCAGGCACAATGGGAGAGGTAATATGCAGAGGATTTAATTATGTTTACACTTGAGGAGCCTGCAGAAAGAACACCTTGCAAGTTAGAAACTGTCATTGCCAGAGCCGCTGCACACTGTCTCTGACTTTTTATGAGGGTCAATCAGAGGATGTCTTTTGGGGTGTCCTTCATGAGGTCCCTTTGCAGCATCATAGTCCTGGCTTTCTGGAAAGAGTTGCTGTGGTCTGGGTACTTTGGTCAGGGAGTTAGAAGGATAAACACTTCCAGTTCAATGCAAGAAGCATTCATGGAGCACCTTCTGTGTGCTAGCTTCTGTTTGGGGTGTAGGGAGTGAGAGAAAAATGTTTCTTGCTTTTAGGAGCTCACAGGGAAGAAAATTGAGGAAGATCATGCAAGCAAATCCATGCAACAGGAGAGGAAGAAGTCGTTTTAGGGAACAGAGGAAGATGTGATCAACGCGACTTGGGGAGCCCTGGGAGGCCTCCTAAGGAGTGATGCCTAAGTGGGTTTCCTCCAGCCCCCACCTTCTAAGTCTCTGCAGCCACTTGATTTCCTCTGTCAGGAGTTCTGAAACTTTGGCTGTGCCTTGAATGATCTGGGAAACTTTGAAAATTTCCAGTGCAGGGGCTGCAGCCAAGACTAACTCTTGCTCTCCGGGGCTGGGGCCCAGGGACAGGTACTTCCTCAAGTTCTTATCTGCTTCCAGTACGCAACCAAGTCTGAAAACCAGTGTCCTGAAACAAGAATTCGGTGACTCAAAACGAAAAGTTCAGAAGGACCATGTTATGGTTTGGAGACTGTTACTATATTCTGAGAGGACCGGTTGGAAAAGGGAAAGAAGAAAATGGTTGTGCAATGGGGATCAGTGGTTACGTCAGGCTAGGTTCAAGTACAGGAGCATCACAGAATCTAATACAGTAAAATACAGGAAATTAACGTGAGAGAAAGGCAGGGAGTGTTTGTTGAAGCAACTTTAATGTAGCGATCCTTGTTTCTATGTTCTGTACCTTCCTGCTCTGGAAACATCTTGGAGAAGCTTACATCTTCAAGTATATTTAAAGAGAAACCAAAACAAATTCATCTAAGGAGACAGAGGAAGTATATATACATTCAGGCATCCACTTAAAATTATGGAGATTTTTTTTTGCATTTTGTACCACCCTACAAAGTCATTTAAGATTTTTAAATAGTTTATTTTTATTTTTTACCTGAAAATTCAGTGGAAACAGGCCACCCAGGGCTCATAGATGTGTGGATGCTTCAGTTAAGTAGGAATAATGATAATATTGGTTATATTATATTTATAGCATGCCAACAGATGCCAGTACTTAACATATTATTCTATTTAACTTCCTATGATTAGGCTATTACCCAGATGAAGCATGTGACACAGAAAGGTTAAATAAATTGTCTGAGGTCCCACGTAGCATAAGAGTTGGGATATAAGCCCAGGGAGAAGCTTGGTGTAGTTGGAAGGAAACTGGTTTGGGAATAAGAAGATAAGGATTCTATGCCTGATGAGCTCAGCTTGAGCTGGAGTTGGTCACTCATCTTTAATGTGACTAGACATGAGATGGTGGCACAGGGCACAGTTTTTCTTCTAGTAATAAGTTACAGTGAGAATGCAGGCTTAAAATGACTTTAGAATCTCAAAGACGTCTCATTCTTTTGAAGGACATTGTTAGGAGAAAAAAGAAAATATATATATAATTTTCCCAAAACAAAGATTACAGGGATTCACTTTACTTTTTTAATGAAAATGTTATGGAAAAAATAACATTTTTCTTTTGTCAAGAAAATACCATTCTTCTTCCCCTTCTTCCTAGTAAGTTGTGGAAGACTTGGGTAGAAGACAGGTACAGCCAGACCTCTTTGATGATTCCTTCATTCCTTCCTTCCTTCCTTCTTTCCTCCCTTCCCTCCTTAACCTATTTCCTACAGAGAATGTCCCATCTGGCTCCCTGATCCTTTGCAATCTAGATGGGTCTTTTTAAGCTCTTCATCTGGAGTGTGATGGTTCTGAAATGAGTCAGTCTTCCTGGGAAATTCAACAGGCAGAGGAGTCAGTTCTAACCTGTAGGTACATTAAGGGAGTTCTGAAGTTTGTCTAGTTTGACAGAAAATTGTCCGGGGGAGTCTGAGATGGAGGAAGAAATTCACAGATTGGGCTAAGGTAGGCATTGAAGTTTGGACTTGCTTACTTTGTTTCATGTTGTTAGAACATAAAAAAATTTAGCTCCAGAAGATGCAATCCATTTGGCACATGACATCGGTCATATTGCAGATAACTAAGTAGCTGGGCACTGAAGAATCCCCATTTTGGTGCTGCCTTCTTATAGAGTCCTTGAAGTTCTTTGGTCCCAGCTTCTCTCTAAGCTGAACAGGACCTGTTAGGCAGGCATGAGTATAAAGCTAGAATAGAACCGTGGCCCTTGAAGACTTGTGATGTGTGATTGATTACTCAGGAAGGTGGTAGGAGGATAGAGAATGAGTTTTTTCCTGGGGGTATAGAGCTGGGGCCAGAGGGGGCGGGTGTTGGTATCACCTCCTTCCTTCAACTCCAGGCTTGTGGTCTTCACAGTCACTGTCACTGCTCTTGGTCATGCTTCAATGTCTTCTTGTCTGGAGTAGGGCCACAGACTCCTGGTTGTTCTGTAGGCTGTCCTTGAGCTTCCTTGTACCAGTTCAACCTCCCCATTATGACCATAGCTGTCTTGCCAAACTCCACGTTGATCACCATTAGCCTGAGTTAAAATCTATTAAACTCCTCAGTGTGGCATCAAAATCCCTTAGTGTCTGACTTCCATCTTCCCCGACCCCAAAGAGTGGCCGGGTCTCATGATAGTCGAGTTTCCTGTCTGGATTGGGTGCTGATCCACCTGCAGGGAACTGGGAAAGACAACAGCAGGGAACCCCAACCAGATGGAGACCAATCATGCTATCCTCTCTCCATTCTACTGGTCACTCTTCCACTGAGACAACCAAAGGCGTGTGGTGGCTCCTGCCTTCTTTGAATCTGAAAGGAGTTTATGTCATTAAAATCTACAACTCCTTCCATGTGCTCTCCCTCTGTTGTCTGTTTATCCCCACCAGTCAAAAAGATTCTGCCACACGTAAACTTCTGTAGTTTATATTTTAAAAGCAATAGAAATATTGAATGTGAGTTCTCAAGCTACTGCATATGCTTCCCATTTTCAAAGGACAATGTAAAACAATCTTCAACTTCTCTTTACTGAAGTCATCACTGCTGGGTAACAGCAAATAGGTTTTAGTGATAATCCATCAAAAATATTTATTACACTCCTCATGTGGGGCTAGACTCAAGCTTGGGTTCCATGCTCTCTGCTTCACACACGGGTTTATGTTTGCCTCTGTTCTCACTCTGTTGGCCACCACACCTGACCCCACCAGAGGGACATTTACAGGGAGACTAACGGAGTGTAAGTGTTTCTCACTTGACTGGGTCCATCTAAGTCTCTGAGAAGAGTCCCAGCAATGTGTTACATGATCACATGTGTGTATACAGTTGTAAAAGTAAGATGTTTAAGCTTCAGTTGGGATAGTTGCCTCTTTCTATTCTGACCTCCTGTCTATCATGCTTCCTTCATGTCAGGCAGTGCAGGAGTCGGCGTTTTGGAGATTCAGCTGAGGGGAAGTCCAAGTGAGGATTCATTTAGTGAGTTTAGTGGGATATATTCACGTGCTTTATGATTACGCATTGTGTACAGTTAAGTAACTATATATGGACTCGTTACATTCTTAAAGAGGGCCCGCCACATTTATATAGGTTCACGTTCCAGTGACCTGCCAACCTGATTCCTTAATCGTGTGCTTCTTAGTATAGTCATGGGTCACCTGTACCAGGACTACCTGATATAGAACAGCTGTCTGGTCTACACCCAGGCTGCAGTGAATCAGAACCCCTTAGGACAGGGCCAGAGAAGGCAAGCTTCATAAGGTGAGGGACTTTGGCTTTGTGTCATGTGTGTTTGTCTTTATTTGCTTACCACTGATTCCCTAGGATTGCCTTGGCGCAAAGTAGGTGCTTGTAAGGGCTTGAGAAGCATTGCCTCTTTCTATTTAATGTCTTCCCATGTATCAAGACCACACATCAAGATTTTCCAATATGGTGCTGATTTTTCTGAGGAGAGAATGTGAGGAATAGGAAAGTTTTTGGAAACCGTCAGTTTGGTTGCTTTCAAATGGAAGAAGGGGAAGGATAACAGAATTACATGCAGTGCTTTCTTTCAAACTACATTTGCTCAGCTAACCCCTATTCTGTTGTTTTCATGTGAAAGTGTGAGGGCGGGTCCTGCCTGAGTCTTCTTGGGGATGAGATGGCTGATGTGAGTTTGGAAATTCTTCATGGTGATTCTGATCCCTCCTTCCCCTGTTGAAAATGTTAATTTAATTAAATCGCTCTTTCAACAAACAGGGCCTTTGAGACATAGTGCGATTGAGGTAAAGAATCCTATTTAGTTGCGGAACAGAGTCAGGGCTAGGACTCAATTCTTAAAAAACCCCGGGTGCAGTGTTCCTTCTTTTATCTTACATGCAGGAAGCTTATAGTCAGCTTCCTTTTTCTAAACATTCTCCAATATTTGGAGGGCACATACAACTTTTACACATGTTTTTTACTGTTTTACGTTGCTTCTCATGGTCTCTTGTGCATAAAGGTGATATTTTCTTGTATGATAAGTTTACAACGACTAGATAACAGATCTTGAACTTTCTTTGTATTTCTGAAGGTAGCCAAATGAAGAGCTGATAACAAGGGGGCAAAAACAGTTGATGATTGGTTTATTAGTATCTCAAAATAATCTACTTGATATAATAAGATAATATTAGGCACACCCTTTCAAGTGCAAGGGAAATTCTTGTTAGAAATATTGTCCACATTGGGATATTCATGTTAATTAAAGATGAACATGGACTATGAGGCATTGAGAAGGGTACAAAATTAACACATCCCAGCCCAGAGAGAGTGACCTTTGGGGGTCCAAGAAAATGGGGCAGGGTATTCTAACAGGACTCCTGAGAATTATAGGGCAGCCAGTACTCAAAAGTCAAGACTTGTTGGCAGATGACTTTAGGGACCTCTGCCAGAGCCTGTCCCATAGTTGGGGTTACATGGAGGCCACCCAAGCAGATTCCAGACAAAAACAGACAACCAATGACCAGAATTAGGGTTTTGGACATGAAACCTAAATAATTTATGAATAATTTAGTTAATTTGCTGTTACATTTCTTTTCTCTTTTTATTCTCATATAATGATGTGTTTATAATTTATAGTCAGATTTTTTAGATTACTGCCAGACAAATGCAGTCAATTTAATTAGGCAAAATAAAAATTATATTTTAGGGGCTGTAAAAATTTGAAAGATGTTAATGTGTACTTCTAATGCACATGTTCCTCCGCTGCCTTGCGGCATACTTCTTCAGGGGAAAGGTTAAGGGAGTAAACCCCGACAGAAAATCCGGAGCCGGAGTCCCTAAGGCGGTTTGACGTTGTAGTCAACACCGGCAACTCCTGTGGCGCACCTGAAGCCAAGCTGTATTGACTCCGTCTTTCCCTTGGACCCTTCAGCTGCGAAGAGAGGGGGGGTCTGCTGCATGGGCAACAGCAGACCCTCCATATCACCCTGCCCAGGCTCTGTAGCTTCAGCTTCGCTGGAGAGGACACTCCAGCGTCATCGCAAGATGTCGATTCAACACGGGAGGAGACAGATACCGTGTCACTCCCGAGTCGGACTGCACAGCCATTCTCGGCGGTGCAGATAGACTCTTAAGAAGCTACACCATCGTCTCTCGAGATGGACGGCTGCCGACGACGAATGCACATGTTTCAATTTTTATTGTAAATGTTTTATCATTAGCTCTGTGCTAATTGTTGGTCTGGGGAATGATTTACAAGTTTAAAATTACGGGGGAAGTCATTTTGGCTACAGCTAAATCTTTTTATTTACTTTTCTTTTTTTCCCAACACAGTTTTTGCCCTTTATAATCACATACATTTTTATTTGAACCTGAAATAATTCAGTAAAATGAAGAGATTTTACTTTTGTTCTGCCCAGTCTTTGTACAATAACCCTCACTTCTCAGTGCTTGGTCAAAGAACAGAGAAAATGGACATTATTACAATTGCATTGTGATATCCTTTTCATTACTGTACTGTTATTTAACACTTGATACATTCGCATTTTATCTACACTTAAGCATTTTCTCAAAAATTGTACTGTCTAGCGCACAAGGGCATGGACTGTATTGTATTAATTAAACAGCTATTTCCAAAGTAACTGCATCAGAACCATCTGAGGTGCCCTTTAAAAATTTAGAGTCTAGGGCTCCAGCTGAGAGATTTTGATACAGGTGGTTTAAGGAGACTCCCAGGAATGTGATTTTTTAAAAGCTTGCCCAGATAATCTTTATGGATAGTTGCAATTCAAAATCACCGGCCTATATGGCATGGAACACTGCCTGGTATTTATTATGTATCAAAGTGTTTCTCTATTTTGAAGCCTGAATCATTTAGGAAAGTGACATAAACTAGGTCCAACCTGCTCACTTCATTTTCTTAAAAAAAAAGTATGGATTTGAGAGAGAGAAAGAGAGAGGGTGGGGGGAGGGAGGGAGGAAGGGAGAGAGAGAGACATCGATTTGTTGTTCCACTTATTTATGCATTCATTGATTGATTCTTGTATGTGCCCTGACTGGGGATTGAACCTGCAACCCTGGCATCTCAGGACAATGCTCTAACCAGCTGAACTACCCAGCCAGCACTGTGCTTTGCCATTGCTTCACCGACTACCTGACAAAACCCAATTCAGAGGCATTCTTTATGTTTTTACATATAACCAAGACTTTTCATTGCCTTTTTAAAACTACTTGAAAAATCTGATAGTGCTTTTTCAATTTTGCATGAGTCCTTAGTGGTAGAAATGACCCTACTGACTATGGTCACCATCTGGGTGAGCTGGCTGTGGCTGGGAAGACTGATGTGTGACAAATGTCTTTTCCACATTGTGCACATCAAAATGCTGTCCTTCAGATCCTGGCTGCCACTCTTATTTTCAGAGTCTTCTGCTGTTTTAAACATAATCCAAATGATGTATTTGTTCCAGAAAACCATCTTATCTCTGATTACTCTCCCTGCTGTCTGTCCTGATCACATCTCTTTACAATTATCCTTTTTCAGATTATCATATAGCAGTCACCCGTTCTCAGTATGTGGCTGAGCCAGTGAAACTGACAGAAAGCTGGAGTTGTCAGCTGAATGAATGACTTGTTTCAGCGTGGAGTAGTTCAGTCTCATTCCCATATTACCTTGTGGGTGACCCTGTTTTGTAATTTAAAGTTTAATAAGTATCATTTGAGACATTGAGGAATGTTTTAAGAAGCCTGGTTTGTCAGCTGCTTGGTGTATTTAGATTCCTATAACTGTATGAAAATGTGTCCTTAGATTATACTTCATAGGTTAGGAGTAGAGTCACTGGTGGTCAGAAAAAAAGTCAAAGCATGAGACAAATTGGCTGACGGAAGATCAGAGAGAGAGAAATAACAGAGAAGAGAGGAGTACATGAGAGAGTAAAGAGGAGGTGGAAAGGAAAAAATAGTATAGTAACATGTAGTAACCTAGAGAGGTTCTCTTAGCAGGCTTTGCTTTAATGGAATGATTCACCAAGAACATTTCAATGATTCTGTCTGGCACGTGATAGCACTTGGGCCTACTGGTCTTTTGTAAATTTGCACTGTGGCTCTCAGTACACGATTCCTTATTCTTGTTTACAGTCTTTGAAGTGTTCATGAGCAGATTATGTCCTTTACATCTATTTTGTGATAAAAATTAGTCTAATGTAGAGTTTTTAAAAAACACATGACTTCTGGATTCATGAGTTGGGCATTGGTCCACAAATCTCCTAGAATTTATTTGTAAAATCTGTACTTGACCTGCATTTAAAAAAATTGTTATTGAATTTATTGGGGTGACATTGGGTAATAAAATTATATAGGTTTCAGGTTTACAATTCTATAATACATCATCTGTGTACTGTATTATGTGTTCACCGCCCAAGTCAAGTCCCCTTCTGTCACCAGTTATTTCCTCTTTACCCTCTTCTACCTCCCTGTACCCCCTTGTCCCTCTGGTACTCGCCACATATTGTTGTCTGTGTCTATCAGTTGTGTGTGTGTGTGTTTTGTTTAACCCCTTCACCTTTTTTATCCAGCCCCACAATCCCCTCCCCTCTGTCAGCTGTCAGTCTGTTCTCTGTATCTGTGAGTCTATTTATATTTTGTTTGCTAGTTTATTTTGTTCAATAGATTCCACATATAAGTGAGATCATATGGTATTTGTCTTTCTCTGCTGGCTTATTCGCTTAGCATAATACTCTCGCGGTCCATCCATGCTGTTACAAAAGGTAAGATCTCCTTCCTTTTTGAAGCTGTATAGTATTCCACTGTGTAAAGGTACCACAGCTTGCTTATCCACTCATCTACTGATGGGCAATTAGGCTGTTTCCAGATCTTGGCTATTGTGAATAATGCTGCAAGGAATATAGAGGTGCATATACAGTATTCCCTCACTTATCATGGGTATTACATTCCAGAACCACCCCCTCCACGAAGTAGGAGCCTTACATTTATTCTACACTCTTAAACCTATGTAACTTTAACAACATACATATACAGTACTGCAAAATCCCACGATATAGTGAAAAATCACGATAAATAATTAAATATCACATTTTTAAAAACCCTGCGATACAGTGAGGCTGCGATAAGTGAATCGCGACATAGAGAAGGACTACTGTATTCTTTCAAATCAGTGTCTCAGGTTTCTTCAGCTATATTCCCAGAAGTGGAATTGCTGGATCAAAAGGCATTTCCCATTTTTAATTTTTGAGGTAATTCCATACCCCTTTCCACAGTGGCTGCACGAGTCCGCATTCCACTAACGGTGCTCTGAGTTTCCCTTTTCTCCACATCCTCATCAAAACTTGTTTGCTGATTTATTGACAAATTATAACTAATGAAATTGAAGCAATAATCAAAAAACTTCCAACAAACAGTTCTGGATGGGATGGCTTCACAAATGATTTTACCAAACATTCAAGGAAGAACTAATACTTCTCTTTCTCAAAATATTCCAATAAATTTAAGAGGAAAGAAGACTCCCTAACTCATTTTATGAGGCCAGCATTATCCTAATTCCAAAACCAGATGAAGATACTACAAAGAAAGGAAGAAATTTAAAAGATCACACCAAGATCTAGTGGGGTTTATCTCAGGAATACAGTGTTGGTACGATATTTGCAAATCAATAAACATGATACACCACATAAACAAAATGAGGATGAAAATTACATGATCATATTAATAGATGCAGAAAAAGCATTTGCTAAAATTCAGCACCCATTTATGATATCAGTTCTCAGCAAAGTGGGAATAGAGGGAACATATCTCAACATAATGAAGGCCATATATGACAAACCGACAGCCAACATCATACTCAAGGGGCAAAAACTAAAAGCATTTCCTTTAAGATCAGGAACAAGACAGGGATGTCCACTTTTACCTCTCTTATTCAACATAGTACTGGAAGACCTAGTCAAAGCATTCAGACAAGATGAAGAAATAAAAGGCATTTAAATTGGAAAGGAAGAAGTAGAACTGTCATTATTCACCTGCATTTTTCTTCTCCAGGGAGAAGGTCAAGAATTCATCAGATTTTCAAAGGGATCAGTGATTTTATATATATATATATATATATATATATATATATATATATATATATATATATATATATTCTTTTAATTACAATGTTAGGAGGTCAGCTAGTAGAGGACCCCCAACCATAAAAACCTATCATTATGTACAATAGTATCTGGATAACAGTGAGCAGAGCTCTGAACTGGCCTGATCACTATTGCTGGTCCCAGGCTCATGCTTCTCCTCTCTGACCATTAATAGTTGGTTTGGTGGGTCATCAACCCTCATTTTCCCAAGGGAGTATTGAAGCCTCAGATGTAATTTTTCACTTTTGTGTTAATAAAAATACCAGTACCTTTTCTTTTTCCCTACAAAGACAATCAACATCAGAGACCCTTTTCAGGTCTGAATGAACCGGTATAAGTCACTTGTTGTATTTGGGATTTCTCTTCTGCAAGCTGGCAAATATATTTGCATTTTTATTCTTAACCTTGTTTTGCAAAGTGTGTTGCATTAGGTAATTTGTAAATTCTTTTATAACCATTTGAATGTAAATGTTTTTCCAGAATCAGGTTCAAGAACACAACTTCCAGTGCATACCAGTCTCTGGATGAGCATGGTTATCAATAGAATTTTGATTCCATTTATAGTTTTCTGCCTGGAAGAGCTTCACGATCACAGGACACATACTCTGATACACAGCTTGCAAGTCTGCTGATAGCCTCTTAAGCATAGTTACATACTCTCTCTCTTACGGTAATTTGTCAGTCTGTGACAGAAACAGGATTTCTTCTATCCGTCAGGCAAAAACTTCTGAGCTGATAAATCACTGGCTCTGAGTTTATTCTCCAATGGGGTAGCTGCCCATTCCTCTAAGCTCTGAATTCCTGGTGAGAATCCAACAGAGGTTAAAAGTAGGAAGGGAAAGGGGATGAGAGGTCAGAGACCAGGTGCGATCATCGAATAGAAAGTCTCAGCCATCCCTCCTTATGACAGTGCTGTTGGGTGACTCTTAGAGAAGGAAGAGTGACCCCAGCCGTGACCAGCCACACTGCCGCAGGGAACTTGTTGTGTGTTCTTTAAGTGGATTTTATTCTAGAATCATTGCCCCAAAGATTTTTATCTTGTATTTATTTACTAAATTTAATTTTTTCAAAGCAGTATTAAAACTTCTGACTATATAGTGGACTATTTCATTGGAGTAAATTTGACTGCTCAGTCCTTTTCTTTTTGCTTATCAGTGCAGCTATCAGGGTAGCATTTGAGTAGAGGCTGAAAATTGTCTACGAGGGAGGCTCTGATGGAGATTGAGGTCTAGAGAAGTCAGAAAATCCACGTACCAGGGTGCCACTCCAGGTTTAGGACCTTAGCAGGGCCACAGAGAAGGACAGAAGAACAGCCATAGTATGTTGGAGACTGGGAAATACATACACAGGCAACTTGAGTGACAAAGATCACAAAACTGGCTCAGACGGTCAGAGAGAAAGATCAGTGCCCAGACTCAATGTTCAGACAGCAGATTTAATTAGAAAATATATAGCAAAAAACAAAACAAAACAAAAGTTTGCTAACACATGTGAGCCTTATAAGGCCCCTTTATTATATGAATCTGTGCAGGACCAGGATGAGGCCAGCATGTGAGCAGTACAGAGTCCACGGTCAGAGAAAATAGGAGAACAAGCGGACTGAGCAGGGAGCCAGGCCGTTCCAGCAACACCTTTGGCAGCATTTCATTCTGGACAGGGTCAAATTGCTTATGTTTGCATTTTCTAGACATCCTTTCCCTTCTTGATTTACGGGCCCATAACATCTATAGTGCACCGTATAGCTCAAGCTTTCAACCCTTTGCACATTTTTATTTATAAAAAAAAAAACAAAAAAACTGTTGGAATCTTTTTACTGTTTGCTGCTTTCAGATTTATTTCAACTTCATTTAAATCTATCCAAGACCAAATAAAATACAACATTCCTGTCCCATCTCTGGTAGAGCTTGGATTGATGCTTTCGCCCATTATTCCCACAAATATAAAAGAGTAAAAGGAGTTGCTGTGAGAGGGACTTTTGATGTTAACAATTTTACCTCTGGGTTCTGGTTGTTTGCGACCAGCCCCACCTAACCTGCTCCTGTATAGATAAGCACATGTAAGTGAGCCAAGGGCAAACCCAGGCATTTCTTCAGAGTCTAACATGTAGACTCTGTCTGGATTGAGGATACACACAATGGAGTGTGGGGTGAGTACCAAGCAGATGTTCACATTACTAAATTCTCTTCCTCATTTGCTGGTTTGATTCATGTTCTGAGAAGGTTCAAGCGAGGAGCAACTCCCACTGATTCCTCTCCCACGGTGGTTGAAAAAGATTTCAAATGCTTCCAGCCAGAGTAAAGGGATGAAAACATAGCAGGAGTGGAAATAGAGCGAAAACATAGCAGGAGTGGAATAGAGCCTATTTCAAGAGTTTTGAGGAGTTCAAGTCAATTATTTACATATTGGCCTCATCTATAGAAAGATCGGATTTTCTATTAAGATGATATAAAAACTGGCTAGACACCCAGACAGAAAGGTGCCTCATCACACAAGTGACCCTGGATGTCCCTTCAGGAGCAGGGGGCTGGGGCTGGGCAGCCATGACAGCAGGGACAGGTAAAAAGCAGTGTGAGTGAGGTGTCTCCCAGGTGAGAGAGACAAAGTTCTCCCAGTTTCTTCAAATCTTGCCTGGTTTAAAACACTAACTAGCCCTTCTCCGCATCTCCCTGTCCCATTGCTTGGTCTTTCTCCAGGTTCTTATTTGTGGCATTGACCTTGCTGTCTCCAGGTAGCCTTTGGAACTTAGTTATTTCTGTTGGCTTGACGGTCCTTACAAGTCAAGTCACTGCGTTCCTAGGAGTCTTTTTTTTGTTCCACTTCCTAGTTCATCTCTTTGACTATGCCTAAGACTCCATTAAGTCATCCTGGACATTGTGGGGTCTCCTGCCATCCCTCCACCATGCCCTGACCAACTAATTTTATATAAAGTAGATTCTAATTTTTTTTATCACTTCACTTCCTTGCTTTTCTCCCTCTGCCTTGTAGCTGTCAACCCAGCTGAAGGCAGCCAACCCAAACCTTTGTAATTTTTCTCTCCAGTGATTCACAATATATGTCCTCGCTGATTTGGCAGCAACTTAATTTTAAGATTCTGCACTTAAATTTTTTTATGGCATCATTGGCTCTGAGTCGGGGAGTGGGTATTATGCTAAAACACTTACCGTTCTATTTTGTGAGTAGCAAGGTGGGGATTCTGATATAGGGCTGTTTTATCCGGGCTGTTGGAACAGTCTGAATCAACTTCAGAATTATCTTGAGAAGGCAGAGAGGGAAGGAATTTTAAATTAAAGCCAGAGAACCTTCTGTTTCTTACTACAGTTATAGTAAGACGAGTGAGTTAACTAATCTGTGGCTCTCCAAATGTGATAAACAATAAATAAAAACATGCCAGTATTGGAGGCCCTCTTTGTAGCCCTGCAGGCATTGGATGGAGGCTCACAGGGGCTGTAGCTGCGTGACAGTGGGATGAATTTATAATCCCGCTTAGGACCATGTGAAGCTATGCAGACATTTATAATTACACTGTGAGGGAGAGATTAGATGTGTGGGTACAGGTTTTGGAGCTGCAGAAAGTGCAAAGGTACAGCCAGAGTAAAAGATTTTCTGTGACTCTGCTTGGCAAAAGCTCTTCTGAATGAAAATACCCTCAACGAAGCTGGAGCAAATATACCCTCAGCTTGAGAGCTCTGTGTATAACGTTGGGTCACATGGATCAAAAGGAAGTTTTATAGAATTGTGCACCTGGGACCTATATAATTTTATTAGCCAGTGTCACCCCAATAAATTCAATAAGTTTTTTTTAAAGGAAGTCTAAGCTTTTGATCCATTTTCTGAGGTGGGGAATGGGATTTAGAGGTATGTTAGTATCTAGAAATTGAGTTCTACGATCCTGGGAAGCAGCTTTGAAATCAATAAAGGGATGAGGCGTATTTCATGAAAAACAGTTTATTCAGAACCTGGAACAATATCGGGTGGGTGCTAAAGCCTGGGATTGCGTATGCACCCTGAGTTGCCCCTGACACGGCCTTGCCCTGAACTCTGGAATGACTTCTGCTGAAACTCAGTTGCTGGGGGATAGGGGGTGGGGTGGGGTGGGTGGGTGGGTGGGTTTTCTGTCAGGCAACAAATTCATGATTCTGGGAACCCTGGCCCAATCTGATGCCTCAGTGACTAGTCAGGGACTGATGGCTGCCATCCTGAGAGTTGAGTCTTAAATGATCAGAGATGAATGAGCTCATTTCACACAAATGACAAAACCCACAGGGTTGACAATGCTGACAGTTAAGCCTAAGAGCAGTGATAGGAACATCTACCAAAAAGTCTGGTCCAATTTTTTAAAAAACATTTTTATTTATTTTATTTTTAGAGAGAGGGGAAGGGAGGGAGAAAGAGAGGGAGAGAAACATCAATGTGTGGTTGCCTCTCACATGCCCCCAACTAGGGACCTGGCCCGCAACCCAGGCATGTGCCCTGACTGGGAATTGAACTGGTGACCCTTTGGTTCACAGGCCGGCACTCAATCCACTGAGCCACCCCAGCCAGGGCTGATCCCATGTTTTTGTTGTGTAGAAAAGTGATCACACAGCATCATGGCATCCATGCAGTCAGCATTTGAATTACTCAGGGCTCTTTGCTTCACCCTTAATAATTCTGTTATATTTACATAATTTCCTAATGTTTTATCAAAAGTAATAACTAGAGTACCTTTAAGTTTCCAGTTCTTAGAGCATTTTCTCATGTATTACTTTATAAAAGAAATAGCTTCTCTGTAAATCAAAACCACAAATGGATGATGTTCAGCAGTTCTTATGGGCTGAATTGCATTCCTCCAAAATTTCTGTTTTGAAGTCCTAAGTCCCAATATCTCAGAATGTGACCTTTTTTGGAAAATAAAGATTGGCAATGGGGTTCTTACATATGATATTGGTTAAATGAAGATGATACTATTAGGGTGGGGCCTAATTCAGTATGATTGGTATTCTTATAAAAAAGGGAGATTTGGACACAGGCATACACCACACACACACACACACACACACACACACACACACACACACACACACAGTGGTGTATGAACATGGAAGCAGAAATCAGGGTGATGTGTCTACAAGCCAAGGAACACCAAAGATGGCCCCCAAACCATCAGATGCTCGGGGAGAAGCATGGAGCAGATTTTCCCTCGCAGTCCTCAGGAGGAACCAACCCTGCCACCATCTTGATCTTGGACTTGCAGCCTCCAGAACTGTGACACAGATAATTGCTGTTGTTTTAGCTGCTCCGTTTGTAGTATTTTGCTATGGCAGCCCTAGCAGACTGATAACAGCAGTCATCATAACATCCATATTGTATTATACCACAGTCTTGAGAGTTACAATCTTTCTTTTTTCCACTTTCCTCTGGAGTCATTTGAAATTGAAGTTTTATTTCCTTACAGGAGCTCTGAGTGCTGGGGTCTTGGTAGAGTTAGTGAAGATTTTGGCCAGACTGGAAAAGTATTGCAGGGAAGTAGAGCCCTCTTTTTCTACATGCTAGGCATATAACACTGAAGCAGACAGTCACAGTCTAGTGGACATGCATCAACCAAATAATTATAAATTATTTTTATTATTTTAAGTACTGTGAAAGGGAGTGGCTAACAGGTGAACCACACCTAAAATCATGGAGGTGAGAAAGCTTCTCTGGAGAGGTGCCATTTAAGCCAAGATGTAAGAGATGTTCAGGGGTTCTCCAGCCAGAGAGTGGGCTAAATGTCCCCGTGGCAAAGAAACAACATATGCAAAGATCTAGAGGGTGGAAGAAACTTTTCTTTCTTGACTCATGTGGCATTTGGAACATGTGTTCATAGGTAAAATCTGATTGGTGTAAAAATTTACTGAGTTGTGAGTCCTTTGGAGGCAGGATCTATGAAAGCTAGGTCTTGTGTATTAACTTTCGATCCAGATGAATATAGATTAAAGGAATAGAAACTGGAATTTCCTAAGGTTAAGTCAATAGAGGTTTAGATAGTTAGGCATCAAGAATTTTACCAAGTTTTCTCTTGGGATAATATGAACCTATATAAAGAAAATCTAAGTATTTAGATAGAGAGTTAGTATTAATGATAATGATTACAACAATATCACACATTTATGTAGATCTTTGGACTCAGCAAAATAGATCTAAAAAGTGATAAGTAATGTGGAGTATCTCTTCTTCAGAGAGAAAATAAAGGAGAGATAGAGTCTACCTCACAGAGGCTCCAAGGTCATTATTTCTCCCTGCCTTGCTAGAGCAGGAAAATAGTGGACATGATAGATGGCGGTGAGCGCTGTGATTGTCTCCTGCTCTGTTGGAAACAGTAAGACAGCTACACTGACATTGATAGATATGTGTTGTGGCATGAGTCGGTACAAGTATAATAGTGATCATTGCTGAGAGAGGATGTGTTCTCATACGGCCTTTCCTGTAACAGAAATATTAGCTTCTGCTGGGGCATCTTTGCTTCCTCTTGTTAGGAGACTCTTTCGGTTGTTTCAAGTGGTCCCCTGGCTCCCCTGTAGACCAGATGAGGGGCAGACAGCCATGTGTGTTGAGTGTCTTAGAGGTTCCCCTGCCTGGGGCGAGGGAGCCTGGAATAGATGAGGATGCTGGGTCTCAAAGTCCAGGACCCCTGCCTGGAATGGCGGGTAAGCTTAGCCATGCCAAAGGTCATTTCTTCTGCATATTTTATATAGCAGCTGTTGCCCTGCTGGGCTGCCAGTTACTTCTGTTCTATGCGGAGAGGGGATTACCTGCTCAGTCTCCTCAGAGTGGTACCAGTCTCCACTTTTTCCATCACCATCCGTCTGAATTGTAGTTCAGAGGTTCAAGTTGGCCTTCTAGTGCATGGCTAACCTGATTCTACGGCCAAGTCAAGGAGGAGTACTTGCAGGGGTAATGAAATACTTATCATCTGAGGAATACAGAGCAGTTCAAAAATAATTTATATTATATGGAGTAGGAAATATAAAGCACTTCGTTGGAAAATAGACCATATCATAGACTTTTCAGCAATTCTGCTGCATGATTTGTTTCTTCTTGTGCTGTTTGCCATGCCAGGTTACTTTTTCTTGACATACGCATTTAATTTTGACAGTGAACAGATCACTAAAAATAGAATTACAGTGTCATTTTAATGACAGCCATTTCAAGTGCTCATCAACATAATAATGACAAAAATGGAAGGGTTACCACCATGTTGCTGAGTCACCTTCTCTTTTAACAGCTTTCTGATAATGGAGACTGAGCTCTTATAGATGGGATGCATGGACCTCTGTGTAAAGTATCACACAAGTTAGCTTTGGAATTCCTCCACTTCAAACCTTGTTTTTTCAATCCTCTCCTGAGGGTATGTTTATTTATTTCAGAGAGAGAGGAAGGTAGAGAGAAACATCAATGTGAGAGAGAAACATTGATCGGCTGCCTCCCATATGCAACCTGACCAAGGATCAAACCCATAACCTAAGTATGTGCCCTGATTAGGGGTCGAACCTGCAACCTTTTGGTGCATGGGATGACACTCCAACCAACTGAGCCACCCAGCCAGGGATGCATGTATCTGTTTTAGAGAGAGGGGAGGGAGGGAGAAAGAGAGGGAGAGAAATAGCAGTGTGTAGTTGCCTCTCACACGCCCCCAACTGGGGACGTGGCCTGCAACCCAGGCATGTGCCCTGACTGGGACTCAAACTGGCTACCCTTTGGTTCGCAGGTTGGTGCTCAATCCACTGAGCCACACCAGCCAGGGCTTGCATGTATCTGTTTTTAATGATCTGTTAGCACTGATGGAAGATGCCAAGTGGAAAACGTAAAAATTTTAATCTTGTATTTCAGCCAGTTTACTTTTTTATCCCTATTGAACTATTTGGTATTTAGTTTATCCCCCCCCTGCCCCCCCACTTTTTCTTAATTTTCTTTAGTCCTTTTGTTATGATAACCAAGAGACTGAGGACATAATCACATTTTTCTAAGAGTCACAGCCAAGCCCATTTAGAACCTAGTGAAGTCCCTAGGAAAGATTTTCCATATCTCCAAAACCTCACACACTACGTAATGCTGAGCACAGAGTTGGTGTTTGAGCTGTGTGTGGTGGTTGGCTGGAAGGAAGGGTAATATTCTGGTGGCTTCTCTCAGTCTGCAGAGTTGCTCTAAGCACAGAAAGGCCTGTGATCCTTTGCAGTGTCTTCAGCCTCCTCTATTAATCCACTGGTGGCATTACAGCGACAGGCCACAAGGCAAAAACTAGTTTTATATCACCTTGCTTACGAACATCATCATGAGTAAGTGCTAGAAGTCTTCTTCCATGAAACTGGCTTTTCTAACCAAGAGGTCATTTTTGGATATGCTTAACTTGTAAAATATATATTCAGAAGTCTGATGTCTCCATCATGCTATGGAAGCATCCCTAACGGACAGAACTTGAAACTTCCAGAATAAAGAACAATATTTTACTCCTTCTCTTAGGAGCTGTCTCCACACTAGGAAATTGTTTCAATATCAGGGTATAATTTAGAATTCAGAGAAGCTTGCTTCTCTTAGGAGGTCTAGGGGTGGAATACATTTTAATTGAATTCATTGGTAGTTGAGTCAATATGTATATATTATCAAATAACCAACTGGCTGACCTGTTTGAATGAATCAACTCAATAAATCTAAGAAAGGATTGATCAGGAATGGACCCAGATCATGTGGGGTCTGAGGCTTTTACCACTTTGGGAACTTTCTTTAAGAAAAAGAATACAAAGTCACAAATGCAACTTGAGGCATAAAAATAAATATTTATTTAGAGTGAGAAATCACAAGTTACGCACTTAAAAAATATATAGATACACAAATCATCATAACGCCCCCTCACCCAAAACACAATAACTTTATTAATTAACTTCCTGATGCACTTTTATAGTTGCTACAGTTTGTGGTTGCATTCTCTTTGCCTCTTCAAATATCGTTTTTTATAGAGAGAGTAGAAAGATCATAGTTTTTCTTTTAGCATGGTTGATGCAGAATTGATTTGTATCACTAACGACTTAGAAACATTTATTTCAGCTTAGCAACGCTCTATTAATAACGTAATGCAAATGTTTAGGATTTTTGCCTAATTAGAAAAAAATCTCTTTCAACTTTGCTTTGTATATAAACTTTACAGTGTTAGACATTTGAACTTTTTTTTAGACGGTCTCGAATCTGGAATATTATTTGATCTGACAACATTCATTAAACCATGCAAATTGTGGTTTTCTTCCTACAACACTCAGTTATTTGCCTTTTGGTTTTCTATGTCTGGTCTGAGACTGTCCTTGTGTAAGTCCTTCCCTCACGTTCATGGTACCGGTCTGTAAGTTTCAGTTTCCATCATGAATAATAAGAATTTTGGTGATATTGAACTTCTGCCAGTATTCTCTTCCAGTTAACATTTTGGCTGCTTCTTTTTATCACATTTGAATTTTGGTATTATCCGCAATTCTGAAAAAGTATAAAATGAATCTGAAATTAAAGCATAAAGAAGAGTCGTCGGCAGCCGTCCGTCTCGAGAGACGATGGTGTAGCTTCTTAAGAGTCTATCTGCACCGCCGAGAATGGCTGTGCAGTCCGACTCGGGAGTGACACGGTATCTGTCTCCTCCCGTGTTGAATCGACATCTTGCGATGCCGCTGGAGTGTCCTCTCCAGTGAAGCTGAAGCTACAGAGCCTGGGCAGGGTGATATGGAGGGTCTGCTGTTGCCCATGCAGCAGACCCCCCCTCTCTTCGCAGCTGAAGGGTCCAAGGGAAAGACGGAGTCAATACAGCTTGGCTTCAGGTGCGCCGCAGGAGTTGCCGGTGTTGACTACAACGTCAAACCGCCTTAGGGACTCCGGCTCCGGATTTTCTGTCGGGGTTTACTCCCCTAGCCTTTCCCCTGAAGAGGTATGCCGCAAGGCAGCGGAGGTTTTTTGAGTCAGAGTTTTCCTTCTCTGATGTGCCCTGACTGGAAGATCGAACCAGCGACACTTAGCTCGCAGGCCGATGCTCAATCCACTGAGCCAAACCAGCCATAAAGAAGAGTAGTTTGGTACATTTTAAATTGCTGCTATATTATGTTGCACTAAAGTGTTACAATCAAACCTTGTATACAGTGACTTATTAATGAATAGTTGCACTTGTTTCTTCATTTTATTTCACTGTGTTAGTGAAAATACTTGTATTATTTCATCTAGAACCATTAGACTTTATCAGGACAGTATGTGAAAAATAATATAAGTACACCCTAATATCTTGGGATGCAGAAAACATGTAAGAGCTGTATGTGTGTGCCCTATGAACACAGAAATTGTAGTAAATTCCATGAAAGAAAGATTCCCATCAAAAAGAGCAAAAGCACCTGGATCATTTATATTTGTATGTGCTGCATACATTCTTGACAGGAGAAAACTTTCATTTTGATCATACATTACTAAAAATGGAATCTTCTGCGTAAAGTATCACCCAGATTAACTTTGGACTTCCTCCACGCCAAACCTTGTGTCTCTCTCCCAGCCCACATAGCTCTGGTGCTGGGTCAGCCACAGGACAGACTGACACCATGGCACAGTTCTGGCCATGCATTTCAGGTCGGGGGGCTGGGTAGGTTGCATATGGGAGGCAGCCGATCAGTGTTGGCATAGTGGGCTGTAGGAGCATTTTTAGAAGTCATTCCTACACTGGGATGGCTGGGCATAACTTAACATAGATGACTGGAAGCTACATAAACGTGTCCTCAAGCTCAAACTCAGTGTGTCCCTAACTCAACTTTTTAGTCAATACCCCAAATGAATCACGATCACACCAGCATCACTCAACACAGGGGAAAATGTAACAGATGGGAAATCAGAGGGGAAAGAAATAGTAATCTAAACCATTGCAGTTTAAATATTTCACATTTGCACATTTTATGAAAATATATGCTAGTATCCTGTGTGGCTAGGTCTTCTCTCAGGGGCCTGTACATTGCGAGTCCCTTCAGCCTCAGGGTGAACCTCATTCTAGGACAAGTCTGTCTACTTCTCTCCTCCTTTTCTCGTAAGTTCACTCTGCAATGGCCAGGACATGATTTCATCCTTTCCATGTGAGAAACGACACTGGGTTATTTTGGAAAAGGGAGGCCATGGTACAATGGAACAATGGTCTATATATGGCACCAACTTGACACTTTCCATGTTTTTAAGGGGCAGTAACTTCCCATTTGCTAAGTGACTTTTAATTGTGTTCATTAACTCTTTGTAGCATTTTCACTTTCTTTCACTGTAGAGAAGCAGTGAAACACAGTCAGGGTAAAGAGATTTTCCACACTTATATGTTGCTTTAATGGCTGCAATGTTTGGGAAATTAATTCTTTGTTAAATGGTTTTATTTAATGTAGAGCCTTTGAGATGTTAATGTGCACATCAAAGGTGTTTTGAAAAGGGCTTAGGTTATGCAATATTTCCTAAATTTATTTGATCAAGAATCTTCTTCTTCTTCTTCTTTTTTTTAATCCACAAAGTCTTCTATAGAACCGACCTTGTGCAGGAATGCAATGGCCAGCACCAGGTGAGGAGTTGAGACTGGTATTCCCACTTGAACCAACATTGTTCAAACACACTATAGTTTTCGATAAAAACCTGTTCCTTCATAAAATCATAATTATTCATGAGTCTGAGATTTCTAACATGTCCATAGATTTTTAAAGTAGCTATAATTCAGAGCAAGGTTTAAATGAATTCAAGCAACTCAGTATGCAAAATGATCACCTTCTTTATCTATCTCAATGTGGGTTATAGATCTTGCAGAAATCTTAGTCCCTCCTGTACTCAAGATGCCCCCTAAGGGCTTGAAGCCAGGTATAAAGATGAGTTTAAAAGGGAAGAGGGAGCTGAGTTAAGAGAACGAGCCAGGGAACATGTTTGTGAGACTGGAACGGAGGAGGTATACAGAAGTGTGTAGAATGAGAGATGAAATCCACTTCCATCTTCCGTTGTGTCAAGGTTAGGGATGAAGGCTGTGGGAGACAGCTGCTGCCGACCAGGTACCATGGCCCCCTGAACTGGAAGCAGAGTCTATTCTGCTGCACTATCACTTCTTAAAACTGAACCTACCTTTCTGTCTCCATTGCCACTGATCAAGTGCACTCTGCTTTGTAGTAAAACTGCCTCTTACCATTTTAAGAGAAACACTTGCCTTAAGGTTTATTTTATTCTAGTGTAGTCTCCTCACAGCTGCCCAAAATACCTCCCAATATGTAAACATAATGATGCTATGGATATCCAGACTAGCTCTTTGGAGAAAAGCCACAATGATGGCAAAGTGGGAAGAGAAAAAGGAGGAAAGGTAGATTGAGCAAGTCTCTGATCATTGGGATGTACAGTATGGCCCAGGTGATAGGCAAAGGCAGGGAAAAACAGTGCCCTACTATTGCAGTGCATGGCATGAATATGTCCCCAGTTCCTAATTCCTGCTCAACTGCTAATGGGATTGCTCTGCAAATCAAGATTTAAGGCAAACTGCTAGTAAGCAGTTCAACCAGTTTCCTTCCTGTGTCCATCTGAGCCTCATCAATTGCAGATGGACACAGTATGAGGTGCGGTATATGTTTGCAGGCCTATTACCACTCATAATGCTAACTCATTTTTTTTCTTTTCCTTTGTCAAGGTCATGTCTTTCCATTAAGAGTCTCTCCTGTTTGGCCTGGCTAATGCTTGACGCAAGGCTTCTGAACTGCTTTCTGAAGATCAAAGCCTGTTACTGTGGAATAGGAGGGAAGAGAACAGGTGAAGAAAGAAGGAACAAGGTATGAAAAAATGCCAATGCCATGTATTATAGTGAAAAATTATAACAGGGGAGTTTCTATCTAGAGTTAAGGATAAGGAGAGGAATGAATGAGATCCCAGGTCTAAGGACTAACATTAGGAGACCAACTTTAGAGTTACAAAGTTTTGTGTTCAAGCCTTGCTCTGCCAGTTTCTGGCCCTGTTTGTAAATATATAAAAAGTAAAATGGGATTAACAGCAGTATGCATCTCAAAGGATGATTGTGAGAATTAAATATTTCACATAATTAGTGTTGAATTAATGTTAGCTAATACTATTATTTGTTATTGATGATCGCCTGATTAATAGAGGTTGGACTTGAAGTTAGAAAAGTTTTTGGTTAGGAAAAAATAAAGATTAATTTCTCATCTTTTCTCACATTGATTGACTTATTGACATATTGTTACCATTTTTTTGAAGCACCTGTTAGATTCTAGGGAAGATATTTTAAAACAGAAGACACCCTTGAGAAGTGTAAAATCTAGAAGTTTAGAAACACAGCTACTTTAAATCCTGTTTGTAAGTATGGCATAAATTATTTAAGTGTCACCTGAATAATCTATCAACAGATTAAAGTTTTTAAATGTTAGATCTGAAAACTCACAGGTCATTTACTCAAACCTTTCATTTTATAGATACCTAAGCAGAGTTGATTGATTGATTGATTGATTCATTCATTCATTCATTCTACATTGTTTACCGAGTGTCTCCTTTGGTCATGTACTAGTACCTGGACAGGTGCAATAGCACTGAACAGAACAGGCACAATATATTCTTTACTAGAGCTTCTGTTCTGGTGGAGGGAAGCAGACAATAAGAAATAAGTAAAATTTCTAATGGTGACATGTGCTAAGAGAAAAGTGAAGCAGGGTGGGGGTAAAGATGAACAGGAGGGCATGTATGTGTTAGTGATGTACATGTACACACTGTCCTTCCGGGGACGCACCCCTGGTGAGGGGACATTTAAGGAGAGACCTGAAGGGTGTGAGTACCAGATTTGCTTGTTTCAGAGAAAAGCAGCACTTTAAGGATGATCCCTGACCAGACTGGCCTGCTCAACCCTCTCAAGCATACGTTAGATTTGGGAGAGTATTTGAAAATGAAGGAAGGTTAACAGAAGGGACATATTGGAGGGAAAGTGACGTAAGTATTCCTTTCGTTGGGCTCGTGATAATGTTTAATCGGCTGCAGGACCCCGCTGTCCCTTTGCGGGTGGGTAAAGGGGTATTAAGCCATGGAGCAAAAACACTAACACTAAAGGCTTCTTGATTTTAAATTCTCTTCTTCTGGATTGTTGACACACAGGAGAGCGAGTTAGTGTGAGGGTATCTGAGACTACTTTCCCTTCTGCAGAAAGATCATCCTTATGGAAGTTAAAGGTGAGTGAAAGGAAAACAGGGCTTCATTCCAGAGCGCGTCCTCACCGAGGCAGCAGCATGGCAGTTTAAAGACCCCTGATGACACAGGCAGTTCTTACGTGGCATAGGCTGGAATGAGGTGCGAAAGGGCCTGGCCATCGCGCGGCCCTCTCAGTGTGGAAGCTGAACTAACTGTCAACAAAAGGGCAACGTCAAAGACAAATGGGATGAGCGTGCGTTGCTTCATGCGCTCAAACTTCAAAGTCATAAATGTGAAGAAGGGACTAAGAGTTTCAGTGGTTGGTGCACTCTTGACAGGGGGTCCTCAATAACAAACAAACAAGCAAACACCTACAGACTTAATACTCCCCAGCCTGGACATCAGTCCCCTACGTGGGAAATTCTGTGGGCAATTCTACTGGAAGTAACCATCTATAGGAAAAATATTTTAGAAGCAATACATTTTTCTCATTGTTGGTTTAATAAAATTGGGTAATAATGCTATAATCCCCTAATGGACAGAATATCCTGGAGAACTTGGTCTTATCTAGCACTGTAACGATCAACTAGGAGAACTAATATGTTTGGAGTTGTACATCTGGCTGTTTCACACAGGAAGGCAGTTTCCTCAGCGGTCTCCTCTTACCTTCCTTTGGGGAGTTAGCATCACCGACCTTAACAATGGCCGATGGTGTAGAGCGTTCCTCACAGCCGTGATTTCTCCATCCCACACTTAGCGCTCGACTTCTCCAGCACCGGTCAGAAGTAAGGCAATCTGGGGAAATCCTTACAGCAGCTAGGAGAAAGGAGAAATAGTTAAAGACAAAAAGAAGGCAGATCATCAGTGGACAGAGCTGTCAATTACTGTATTGATTGAACCTGCAATAGCAGCTGATTTTTAAGTGTTATTATTATTTCATAGATCACCAAAAAAATGTTTCCCAATTAAATTATGATACCGTGTTTCTCACACCTGCAAGTTAGTTTACATTATCAAGAGACAGTTGAGACTTTTTTAGACTTGCATTTTTCTTTTATCATTTATCACGTAGAAGGAAAATGCAAGGAAACTCGGGTGCTATTGCAGGAAAATGTGGAATTGCAGTCATTCCTCTAACAAAGATTACTTACACCACTGCTGTTACATTTATATCCTGTTTTTCAGCATCCATGCCTTTCCACATGTACAATCGGTTTTTATTTAATGTTGAATAATGGTACACATTTTTAAAGACAGCAATGAAACTCATCATCTGTACTACTGACAATGCAAATAACTAAAGTGGCAGCCATATGAAAATCTATGACCAAGTTTGCACGTGTGCAGGCCGCTACAACTTCATCACGACTGCCACCTGGGTGACAGTGATTTTAAGATGCCATCAGTTAGAAAACGCTTCTTAATTTCAGAGATATTGAAATGTGTAAGGGGCACTGAGCATCCAGTTTTAGACAAAACATATTAAGTTACAGAAATAGAAGGTGACAGAGCCCTGTATTTTCAAATCCCATGGAACCAAAGGGAAGATATGTCGGCCAGAGAATGTTTGACTTTAGGTGAATGTATTTCTAATTCTGAATGAACCCTGGCACACAGAAACTTCTCAGTGTGAGCCTCTGTAGGGAATAAATGGGTAACTGCAGTTGACTTCTGTCCCTTGAGGGAGCGGACAGGCTCTTGTCATTGCTGTTGTTGATTTATAATAACAACATAAATTAACTTTGACAAAAGAAAGATCACAATGCCTTCACAGTTCTAATATAATTACTTATTTTAGCATATTTCATCCTCAATTTTATCTATATACATTCTTAATTTTCATAGTAATAATCATAATAATGAATGTAATATTTTATGTTTCCACTGCATATTGTATCAACAGGAAATTATAATTTTATGGCTCTGTAATGTTCTATTGAGTTATACACAATAATTTATTTAAACATTTCTTATTGTTGTACATTTAGATAGCTTCTGATGCTTTGCTATTTTTGATGGCGCTGGAGATAACATTATTGTGCACTTCGTTTTCCCTTCTGTTTAATTATTTCCTTTGGAAACATTTTCAGGAGTGGAATTTTTGGATCAAAGGGAATAGTGCATATTTACAGCCCTTGGTATAAGTTGTCATAAGAAAATCTCCAATAAAACTTCAGTAGCAAGTTCTCCTTGAAGATTCTGTAGGACAGGAGACTGTTTGAGCCGCTTTACGATACTTGTTTTTTCCATTTTCTGGGATGTGGAGGCCATCGCAGGTATGGCTTAAGAAGCGAGGAAAACAAATGAAATGCATTGTTGTGGCTAGTTACTGCATTGCTCTCCTTTTTCTTTTTCTTTTTTTTTGACAGCCTGGAAGCTGAAGTTCAATTCTTGCCTCTACTTTTCCAGCTTTCTTGGCTCTGTGCCACTGGATATAAGGGTATAATGGGTGGGCTCTGAGTTAAGGGGAATTGGGCATTAATTTTTAGGTAGGACATGGAGCAAGATTCTTTTTGAGTCCTTCAGAATTGAATAGAAAAGGTAAACTTTGTTTAAAAGGGGTGGGCTGCTTACAGAGTAATTTGCACGATTACTCTATGGAATTACTCTAATTCAGAAGGACAAAGTGCAGATGTTTAGTTTTGTTGATTCAAGATAACTTCAATAGTATCAGGTTATGAAAACAACAGCTACAAGCACCAAAGGTAAAACACAGACCTTATCTCGGTGACATCTGTGTGTGAAAGGTGTGAAGCAGAGCTGTGGACAGATGCATGTGTCCCATTTGGATGTGTACCATTTGGGAGTTTATTCACAACCCTTTTGGTATGTTTGGGCTTCTGTCACATCCTCCTCATCACACAGAGAGAGTCAGTAACTAAAGTGACAGAGACGTTTGTTTTCCATGACACTGAAGGAACATAAAAGCAGGCATTACAGTTCACGCAGTTCTCACATGGACTATGCTCTTCACTAGCAAGGCGGGCCAATCTGTTGGCCTGCTGTGAGGTGAGCTCACCCTTTGAAATCAGAGTTTTCCAGAAAATAGTTCCCTTTTCTCGGTGTTCTCTCTCCACTCCCCCTGACAAAGGACACCCTTTCTGGAAGAAGGCTGGCTCGGGCCAGATATGCATCTATAGCTATGGGAAGGAAAGACAACACCGTTTTTGGAGGATGTCCTCTTGGTCATGAGGACCCAGAAACTGCTGTTTGCTAACAACCTGCGCTACACTCACCCTAACACTAAATCAAAGAGACAGTCTCAAGACACCATGTGACCTTCTGATACTAGATAGGCCAAATCTGCTGACGATCAGGTTTTCCATCATTCTGTTTCGATAGCATTTATTGTAGAAACTGGGAAACCATCAAGCCTGGGTCTTTCTAACTTTCCAGTTTGTGGTCTTCTGAGTTGACGTGCTGTGCTGTGGGCTCAGAGCCACAGACATGTGTCTGTGTTTTATTAGTCAGAACTTGTTCAGGGGCAAGTGACAAACTTCTCAGAAACAAGTTAAACAAAAAGAGGGATGCATGTGTTTTCTTTAGAGAAAAGTCTGAATAGCTTGGGGCACTACTGGATCCAGGGGTGTGAACAATGTCATCACATTTCTGTTTTAACCTCCATTTTATAACTCTATCCTTTTCATGTGGCTTCCCCCCACCCCCACATAAGCTATAGCCACATATTAGGAGTGATGGACAATGGGAGCTCCAAGCATACACTCGTTGCTTCTGACCCCTCCCCTCTAAAGAGACTTCCTGTTTGTCTCAGCATGTAATTTCAAGGTAGACTTTAATTGTCCACGTTGGTATAGTATATCCATCCCTGATCAGATGACTCTAGTTAAGAAAAGAATGCCTTTCGATTGGGGAACCTGAGTGATAACTTCACTCCTTTAGTATGTGGGGCTGGACATCAAGATTGGAGATGAGTCAAGAAAATGGAGAAAAAGATTCTGGGCAAACCCAACAAGTGGCCATTATAGGGATAGTTCCAAATGCCAATAAGATTCACTGAAAAGATGAGACGATTTTTTCCAGTATTTTCTCTGTGTACTCTTTTTAAAAAAAAATTTATTTATTTATTTGTTTATTTATTTTTAGAGAGAGGGGAAAGGAGAAAGAGAGGGAGAGAAACATCACTGTGTGGTTGCCTCTCACTCACGCCCCCAACTGGGGACCTGACGTGCTACCTAGTCATGTGCCCTGACTGGAAATCAAACCAGCGACACTTGGCTCGCAGGTCGATGCTCAATCCACTGAGCCACAGCAGCCAGGGCTCACATGGGTACTCTTTTGTGCATAAATATATAAGAGCTTTAGATAAAAGGAAATAAAACCCATTGCCTCTTTCTAGAGTTTGGAATGGTTTACCAGTTTTCCCACCAGCCTGTGTCAGTGGGCTTTGATATAATGGAATTCATGTCCACACCAAACTTTATTCTATAATTCTGTGGTATTCAGTGGTTTCCATGCTTGAAATAATAATGATTTCTTTTCTTGTCTCAATTTCTCTTCTACATAACAGCATAATTAACAGGGAGATATACCAAGAGCTCCAACTTTAGTGATTTTTCTCTTGAGAGAGATTAAGTTGTTATGTGAACCCTTATATGCACTTATTCCTAAATGTGGATGCATTAGACAAAGTGACCTCTCTAAATTTTCCCCAAGGAGTCATGAGTTTGTAGCTCACCAAGTAGCAAGCTTTCTGTTAGAATGAACCTCCCTGTTCTTTCAGTAGTATACTTTGTATTTCCTTAAGAAATCTTGGTTATAGAACTCGTTAGCTTTTTGCAAGCAACTTTAAATTTATTCTAGCAACAGATTGACAAAATGCAGAAAGAGGCCTGTTTCCTTAAGTTAATGACTTCTAAATACACAGCCTACAGAGAGTCTCTTCAGTCTTACTCTAGTTTACCTGTGTTTGTGTCAAGGATTTGGACTCTAGGGTGATTATTTTATAACCTGAGGAAAGGAAAAGATTGATATGTTTTGGGAATAAATATCTGATCTGTGGATATACAGGAACACTCTAGTTTTTCAACAGTATTATCTGAAGCTGAGCTCATCCTTTCCTCCCTCTCTCTCTCCCTCTCCCTCTCATCTCCCTCATTCCCTCCCTCCCTCCTTCCCCCCTCCCTGTCGCCTTCCCTCCCTTCCACCCTCCTTCCTTTCTTTCATTAAAGTAATGAACAGCAAAAGGTCCAGAATAAAACCAATCAACATCTGAAACAATAGCATCACAATCCATTGCCTAAGATAAAAAATAGGTCATGTCAAAGAATAGGAGATTTTTCCCTAGTTCATGGAGCAGTTGATATTTATTCATGATTTAGCTTTAAAATAAACTGCAATTAAAATGCAAATTCTGAGAAGAATCTCAGATAAAGGGCTGGCCATGCAAAAAAAGATAATTGCCAATGGTTTTCATTAAGATTAAAGTTCTAGGGAAGATAGACTGAGGAAGATTTCTTTTTAATGGATTTTTTTTTTCTTTTCTGAAAACGTAATGAATCAGCCAATCCCAAGTCTGTTTGGGCTGAAATGAAGAAGAAAAATATATACAAGATGGTCTCTCACTACCTCTCTGACAATTGTCCTTTTCCAGAGGGCAGCTGGCCTGTCTTGAGGGAGTAAGTCTACTTGGTGGGTGGGGCGAGGGCTTGTTGATGAAACACTTGCTCTCTGCCATCTACTGCCTACTATTTATCCTTCAGAGGGGTTGTACATGTGGTTTTGTTTATCCTGTTGATTATCAATAACAGCTCAGTCATTGTCTTACTGGATAATTCCTTGGACACACACAATTACTAGCATTATAAAAGTACTGCATTTTATTAAAAATTTTTATTTCCGCTACATAGAATTTTGTGAGTTCGCCTGAAAATCTAATTATCAAGAATATAATAAATCAAACACTGTTTATGTCTAACTAGCACAATGCTTGAAGCTCAATTAATATTTGTTGAATGAATTTAAAAATTTTCAAATCATGGATATAGTATTGAACTATAAGAATACATCACTTCTATCAGTTTATGCTGATTCTTAGGTCAAAAATAGGGTTAAGAAAAACTTAAATTCAAGTATTAAAATCAAGTATTAAATGATCAACTTTAAAATAAAAGCCAGTTACATTTATTTATTTGATACCAAAATATCACACATTATTTATTTAGTTTTTGGTATAATTTGAAAACACATTCATTTACTATTAATGACTATGACTACCACGCTAAGTATATGTTGTAACATATTATTAGCTTTGATTACATACATTAATAAATAGTACTTATAGACTTAAATATATTAAGATCTGGAAGGAATTTTAAATATTCCAGCAGATAATCTCATTACTTTGCAAATAATAAATTATAACTGAAATATCTTGAACTTATGCTTTTTGCTGAACAGCACAATATTCATATTATATACATTTCCTCACTTAGCCCTCAAAATAGCACTAAATAATAGATGTAGACCTGCAGGTTAAAATTAATTACTTAAGGTCATAAAGCAGAGTCATTTAGCAAACCTGAGATTTAAGTCAGTTTTCCCGTGACTATGAGTCTGGGTCCTTTCCATTATACCACACTGGATATGTATACTTATAGCAGACATATGATTATTTCTGCATGGTGGAGTCTGTGAAACCCCATTTGACCCTTATTGTCAACCTGGGATCTAACAGAATTACAATTCTCTTAGTTGAAACAAGTAAGCATCAAAAAGCATAGGTAATTAAAAAAGGAAAAGAAGAGAGTGGACCCCATGATTGACATGGAGAGTCAAGGGGCAATAGGGCCTTAAGGGATACAGGCTGAATGCTCTAAAGAAAGTTAGAGCAATCAGTTAGGAGTAAGTGGTTTGAGTTTAGCTCAAGAGGACAGAATTTGTCTCCCCAGTACATGCACAGTTTTCTGTTTATATAAACCAGCTACATCAAGGTGAGGCTTTATAGCTTTGATTTAGTAGTAACCAAATCTGACTTTGCATTTTATACGTCTACTGCGAAATAAACAAGGATGCTCATAAAATTAAGGTTAATGGCATTGGTTGACTATCCCTTCACAGGAAATTAGGTTGCTCTTTTACGATCATTTTAAATTGTGGGTTTTAATGGCTATAACAAAGATGACTGCTACACAAATCTATCCCCACGTCCAGATTTTACTGATATACAAAGTAAAGGATGAACAGAAATGTAGTGAAACTCATTTTTATTATATATATTTGATTCCAATTTAAAAAGTGGATAAAACACATTTGCAGAAGAAAACTAGTAAAACCATTGACTGGCAACTGATTTGTAAAATCAGGTTCTTTAATGGAAAAGTATGTGCAGTAAGTCACTGTAACTGTCTACTTAATAAATTATTTTTAGTCACTACTACCATGGCTAATAATTACATATTACATAGTTTTAATTGAACAAACATGTGATGCCAATTACATTTTTTATTTGAAGAAGTAGAATATTAAACATTAAAGTCTTTCTTGAAGCAGCCACTCAGAGTAAAAAGCTCTGACTAAGCCCTGGCTGCTGTGGCTCAGTGGATTGAGCATCGGCCTGTGAGCCAAGTGTTGCTGGTTCGGTTCCCAGGCAGGGTACATAGTTAGGTTGCACGTCAGTTCCCCAGTTGGGGGCATGTGAGAGGCAACCACACAGTGGAAAAAAAAAAAAAAAAAAGCTCTGACTGGCACCTATGGAATTACTTGTATATTAAGATAGCTCACATAAGACAATGCTATAAATAGCACATTTTACTTTTCTTCCAGTAAGGTAAATAGCAAGATTAGAAACAGGTGAAATCAGGTTAAAAGTTCAACTTCTTCCCCAACTTACTTTTCATTCATCATGTTCATTTATTTGTTAAAAGTATATCGGTGCTGGTAATAGTGTTGAATGAGACAGGAAAGTCCCAGCCCTCTGGGAGCTTACAGTGTATAAAGGAAAGTAGAATTGAAGGGGTGAGTAATGGTGAGTCCTATACAGAGTGTCATGGGAAACACTAACAGGGAGATAAACTTAGCTGATTGTGGCAAAGAGAAGGTCAAAGAGGGGCTGAATAAGTGCTAGTTAGATGACAGGAGAGGTAGGTAGAATATTCCAGGCAAAGGTTATGGAGGCCTAACATGAGAAGGAGAAATGGCAGAAAGAATAGTGTAATTTGACATGAGGGGGGACCCCTCAAAAAACAGAATTATCTTGGAGGCCAGGCCCCTTTGTATTACAGGCTTCCCCTCTACTAGGTGAGTGTTCTAGCAACCCATGTGTGTCAGTGCACCAGCTGGTGTTGTTGTGAGAGGCTGCATTTGGCTTCAGTAAATTTTTATTTAAAGACTATCAGTGTGTTTGTCCATTTCATGATGCGTGATTTACGAGCACACCTGCCCACACTGTGCTGAGTGTTCAGCAGTCTTGACCAAATATGGCATGACGCCCATGCCCCACTCTCCCTATTCACCTGATCTCTCCCTGAGCGGCTTTTGTTTTATTTCCCTGGATGAAAAAAAACTCAAAGGGAAACATTTTGATGATGTGGAAGAGGTGAAACAAAAAATGGCCAAAGCACTAAAAGACATCAACATCGACAGCTCAAAAACTGTTTTGAGTAGTGGGAAAAAACATCTGATAGGTGTATTGCATCAAATGGAGAGTACTTTGAAGGAGTCGAAGTTTAAATGTAAGAACAAATGCACAATTTTTAATAAATATATTCCACTTTTTTAGGAGAGGGTTGAGGATGTGTGGCAACAGTTTGTCAGTAAGATAGTCTAGTTGATCCTCTAGGACATGTGAGGAACTTTCAACAATCCTACTTTTGGGAATATATTAAAAGGAATTGAAACATGGATTTCAAAGAGTTATCTGCACTCCCATGATCATCGCAGCATTACTGACAATAGCCAAGACATGGAAGCAACTTAAATGTCAATCTGGGTGAATGGAAAAGGAAGTGTGGTGTATACATACAGGAGACTATTATTCAGCCTTAAGAAACAAGGAAATCCTGTCATTTGTGACAATAGGGATAGACCTGGAAGACATTATGCTAAACAAAATAGCCAGACACAGAAAGATTTCATGATTTCACTTGTATGTGGAATCTGAAATAGTCATACTCATAGAAATAAGGGATAAAGTGGTGGTTGTCAGGGGCTGGGGGAAGGGGACAATGGAGAAGCGCTTGTCATAAGGTATGAACTTTTCATTTTGCAAAATAAGTAATTTCTGGAGATCTGTGCAACATAGGGCTTATAATGAACAATTTTGTATTGTGTACTTACAAATTTGGTATAATTGTATGTCCAAGTGTTCAAGTGTCTTTACCACCATCATATGATTGATATGATTTTGTATATCAATCATATCTCAAAGCAGTTTTTAAAAGTTTTATATGTATCTATATATATCTAAAAGTATTATATTGTGTATATAAAAAAAGAATTTTCAACTTTAACCTCTAGCTCAAAGGGAAGCAATGGAAGGATTCTTTCTGTGTTAGGGAGCTTTGAACAAGAGAAGAGGACAACCATTTTTTCTCAATTCCTTTATAAAGTGGCCTAGAGTAAGGATCTATTTTGAAGATGTGATAGTCTCAGTTAAAGAAATCTGTAAATTGTTTTATAAGGTAGAACTCCTTCCTTGTTAAATTTACACTTCAGGTTATTATACATTTGGTCTCTAAGAACATGAATAAAATAACATTGCTATCTATTCAGCATTAATATAAAGGAGCTCATTGTTAATATCTGTTCAGGAAAGAAAATTGAGGATTTATGAGTATGACTATGACCTCAACTATACCAGAGGGCTATAGATGTTTGCATTTCCAGAAGAATGTACACTCTTTCAAAAATGACCTGTGAGCAGAAGAAAATACCTTTATTTTAAACCTTGCCTCACATTATACCCTGAAAAAAATTGTAAGCAATTTCTGATAAAAATAACTATGTCAATTGCCTTAGAAATCATTCAATCAACAAATATTTACTTGGCACCATTTTTAAGTTAGGCAGTTTAAATATACCTTTAATTCCCTAAAGTCCTTAAAATGAGATATTTTAGGCCTCTTCATTTTATTAGTCAAACTCTGGATCGGAGAAGTCAAGGTGTCCTAGGACACAAAGCTAATAAGTAATAGAGATGGGATTTAAACTTAGATCTGGCTTTTTCAAGAGGGTGTGCTATTTTCACTGTCATGCACAACCTCCCAGGGCTTTATTTAATATTTATTCAGTTACTTACATGGACTGGTTATTTTGTGGCTCACAAACCTGTGCCCACAGGTCATGAGAAAAATGAGGGAAAGTTGTAAATTATTAAAACATTTGCTCTGAGAAAATATTATTTGCTCTCCTGGAGCAGTATTTATGGTAGGTCAGCTGGCTGAGCAAAAGATAAAACCATAGGGTAATGCGCTTCTTACTGTTCAAAAGGTAGTCTCTAGTAGAAGAGGAATATTTTTATGCTCATTTATTTGCTTATCATTTTCTTAAAATATTATACCTAAATGAGGAAGATTAATGAAAGTCCATACTTTTTGGTAGATTTCCATTCAAATATGATGGTTGGACCCTGACCAGTGTGGCTTATTTGGTTGGGCATCATCCCATAAAGCAAAAGGTCATGGGTTCAATTCCAGGTCAGGACACCTGCCTGGGTTGTGGGTTTTGTTTCCGAATGGGGTGCATAGGAGAGGCAACTGATAAATGTTTCTCTCCCTCTCTTTCTCCCTCCATTCCCCTATCTCTAAAAACAAATAAAATCTTTAAAAAAAAACCCCAAAGACACTTGATGTTAAACATGAAACAGCAATAAATGTACACAATTCCTAGGCACTTATTTCTTTAAAAGGAAAGACCAGCACTTCTCAAACTATATTTTAAAGAAGATCAGTATTGTGTTAGATGTTAATAAGTGTTCTGACAAAAATGGTTGGTCCCACAGTGAAATAAATATAGGAAATTCTGGATGATTCACAGTCATGCTTGATCTTTATAATTGGATTTCTTAGAAGCTTTACTGAATGCATTATAACGACTGGTCTTCAGGCACTGCCGCAAACCCATATAATGAGAATCTCTGGGGGTGAGACTCAGGTATCACTCTTTCAAAAAGTTTTCCAGGTGATTGTGGTAAACAGAAGTGCTATTGTAATGTGACCTTTTTAGTATACATTCTCGGGCTGGAGGCCAGTCCTTTTTCATATCCCCGACTATGTGTCACAGTGGAGAAAAGTGACGATAAATGACACGAAGTAGGAAGGCTTTTGTAGGCTGTCACAGATTCAGTTCTTTATTTAGCGAAAGTCAATTTTGATCAGATAAACATTCTTTAAATCACTAGTGATGGGAGAACAGATGGAACTACTTTAAGAGGGAAAGAAATGACCAGAAAATGAGCCAAGTCCCATCCTGGGTGCCTGCTGATTCCTGTCCACGAGGCTTCCTTGCCCCCAGGCACAGCGGACCAGCTCCTGTGGGAGTGCCCTGTGGTGCCCCCCCCCCCCCCCCGCCTGTCGCCCAGCGCACCCCTTGCTGCACGCCTGTTGAGGGTTGAAGTTCAAATCTCAACTTTCCTCTTTTTACTTTCCTCCCTTGATTCTGGCAGAGATTTCAAGTCCAATTAAGTGGGCTCTTGTTCTCTTTGAGTCTGCATGTCTGCAATTTTGTGAACTGAGTCTATGAGAGACAAGGGCTGACTGCCATTTTAATTCCTCCCATGGAGCCCAGTGTCTGCAGGGCAGGGACATATCTGGGAGAGGACTCCCCGCCACCTGGGCGTGCTCACCTCTCGTGTCTCACTGCTGTTTCCAGCCTCTCTGCAGTTCCCTGGGCACCATGCCTTCTCTTTGCTGCAGAGGTTTTACATGGGTGGTTCTCTCCTCCTGGTAAGCACTTCCTCTGTATTTTCCAGCTAACTCTTAGTTGACAGAGCCTTCACAACGTAGCTCAGAAACTACCATTTCTGGCAATGGCCCCCTCCTACTTCGCTTACCCATCTGGGTTAAGGGCCTCTCCTGTCTGCTATAAATAGTACCCACTCCATGGTGGTGTAGTGGTAACTGCCATATGTTTCTCCCCAGCTGGCTTGTAGGTTCCTGAGGGCAGGGTCTGTGTTTTGTTTCCCACTACCCAGCGCAGTGCCTGGCATATCAGAAATGCTCAACTAATGTTTGTGAGTACATGAAAACACTCTTGCCGTCCCACATGCAGAACATACCCATCTACATCCTCACAGATGCGCATCCTTCAGAACCCTCTCTCTTCCTTACTAAACCACCTCGTTATTTGTAAATTGTGGCTTCCGCTGCACCTCCTCGGTATTGCAGCATATTGATTTCTACTTGCTAATTTGTTTTTATTTTGCAATATGTAGTCATATAAATATCACATGAGTTTTATATTCCCAAATGGACTGTGCAGGTTTGAGGCTACGTATATTCTCCCACTTCCAACTTCAAACAGATACTGAATGGCTGTGCAGTTCTGATGATGTTAACTCAGGTCCGAATTTTAGCTTTATTCCATCTGCCCGCCGGTACGCTTTCCCTCACTGTGCCCTCATAGGGATGGTTGCAGCGGTGGACTCGCTGCTTGCAGAGGTCTTCATTCATTCTTTATTTTAATAAGTTAATTTCTTCACTTAATACATGCTTTCAGCCATTCAGCTTCTAGGCCCTGAAATACAGCAGTAAACAAAACAGACAAAAAAGTTCCTGCCCCAGTGGTGGAGGCCGAAAGCAAACAAGACAAACAAGTGAAATGCATGTTAGAACTTTTTGGGGCATTCGCTGTACAACTAATGCAATTTTCAGTGCTTTTGAAGGACCTAACAATGAATCAGGCTCAGACTCTGGCCGCAGTGAGTTCAGACACTCTGGTGTCACCAGTTTGGGTGAGAAGTGTCTCAGATCCCAAGCACTAAAGCTAAGTGCTGACTCACATACACTGTTGGAGCCAGTGTTAACTGGTATATTTTCACCTCCCAAAGTTCAATATGACAAAAGGCACTCAAAGTTCAAATATTTATGCTCTTTGACCTGGCAGTTGCACACCTAGGTTTTTACCTAAGTAAATGAGAAGTATGCAAAAATGAGTAAACAAGTTTATTTATAAGAGTGAAAAATTAAATGGTCAACAATGAACTTGGACAAATGAGTTGTGATACATCCTATTAAGGAAATACTTCATAGTTATTCAAAATGATGATATAGTTTTTGCTACAGAAAGATGATCATGACATATACAGTATTCTGTCACTTATCGTGGGTATCATGTTCTAGACCCCTCCGTGATAGGTAAAAATCCGTGAAGTAGGAACCTTACACTTATTTTAGTATTTATATATATTTTAGGGCTTTATAAACCCTTCCCACACACTTATACACCGTTCCCAGTCCCTTATTAACCTTTCCCACTCCCTTATTAATCTTTCCCACACTTTTATAAACACTACTTATGTTCTTAATTGAAAAATAAAAATTTAACAAATCAGGATCTATCAGAAGTTGCTTTTTAGCAGTCTACTGATTTTATTATTATTTTTTATTATTTTAACCAGAAGTTGGCAGCTCCAGCCTGAGCTATGAGAGTTGTTTTCTAAGTTTGTTTGAAAGTCAGTTGTTTGGAACTTGGAGGGTAAAGTCTCATAGAAACAGGTTCAAACAGTGATTAAGCTTCCAGATCAGCCTACAAAAGCCTAATTTACCTCCAGAATGGGATGATAGAGTCCTAGAAATGGGATATAATTGTGCTATACGTGGTGAAGAAAGTAGCATTTTGGATCTGGAAGGTCCAAGGCTGCTTTGCACACTGTGTTCCTTTCCCCAGACAAGTTAAGTTTACCTTGACCAGAGTCGGGGCCTTCTGACACTGTCAGCTGTTCCTGCCAGCCAGGCAGTGCTGCCTCCCACTTTGTGTTTCATGTTGAGGTTCCTTTTGGGGTGCTGAGGTCAAGTCCCTTCCATAGTGTTGGGAGCAATACAGCAGCTTCTGGAGGTGGTTGGCTGTGGCATGAATATATTGGCTGACAATTCTCAATGGTTGCACACCTGGATGAGCAGGGCCTTGCCTCCCAGGTGTTCTCATTAGGTAGGGAACAGGTGAGTGGGAGGAGAAGAAACCCACACACTCAGCCTTCAAGCCAGCCACATGGGCAGCTCTGGTTATGCTCCTGGAGATAAGGCAATCATCTTTCTTTGTCTTCAGTACACCTTCCTGGGTGCCCAGGACTCCTTTCTATATTGGGGCAAATCATTTTAACCCGAAGCAATGTTTCTTGCCATTTTCTGTTCAGTTCTTTTTTGTTTCTTAAAGATTTTATTTATTTATTTTTAGAGAAAGGGGAAGGGAGGGAGGGAAACAGTGATATGAGAGGGGACCATCCATCTGTTGCCTGTCACACCCCCCTACCCCCAGCATGTGCCCTGACTGGGATTTGAACCAGCGACCTTTTGCTTTGTGGGACAATGCCTAACCCATTGAGCCACACCAGTCAGGGCTTTGTTCAGTTCTAAGTCATGAGGATGTACTGTACAGCCTGATGACTTAGTTAATACTGCATCAAATATTTAAAAGTTGCTGGGAGAGATTTCAAAGGTTCTTACCACCATGAAAAAAATTTTTAACTAGGCATGGTGATGGTTGTTGACTAGACTTATTGTGATGATCATTTCACAATATATATGAATAGCAAATCAAGTCATACACCTGAAACTAATATAAAGTTGTATGTGAATTATACCTTGATTTAAAAATAGCTGGAAGGTGTTTACTTCAAAAAACCCACCAGTGTCTTAAATTAACCAAGTATTATTAATACTTGGATTGAGTGTCAGCCTGCGAGCTAAGTGTCGCTGGTTCGATCTTCCAGTCAGGGTACATCAGAGAAGGAAAACTCTGACTCCAAAAAACCTCCGCTGCCTTGCGGCATACCTCTTCAGGGGAAAGGCTAAGGGAGTAAACCCCGACAGAAAATCCGGAGCCAGAGTCCCTAAGGCGGTTTGACGTTGTAGTCAACACCGGCAACTCCTGCGGCGCACCTGAAGCCAAGCTGTATTGACTCCGTCTTTCCCTTGGACCCTTCAGCTGAGAAGAGAGGGGGGGTCTGCTGCATGGGCAACAGCAGACCCTCCATATCACCCTGCCCAGGCTCTGTAGCTTCAGCTTCACTGGAGAGGACACTCCAGCGTCATCGCAAGATGTCGATTCAACACGGGAGGAGACAGATACCGTGTCACTCCCGAGTCGGACTGCACAGCCATTCTCGGCGGTGCAGATAGACTCTTAAGAAGCTACACCATCGTCTCTCGAGACGGACGGCTGCCGACGACGACTTATGTTCTTAAACATATTCTACACTCTTAAACCTACTTAACTTTAACAACATACGTATACAGTATGGCAAAATCCCGCGATACAGTGAAAAATCCGCGATAAATAATTAAATATAATATTTAAAAAAATCGCGTGATACAGTGAGGCCGTGATAAATGATCCGTGATACAGAGAGAGACTACTGCAGTTAAGTGATATAAAGTTATAAAGCAGCATGCAGAGGAGGGATCCATTTTTATAACACTCAGGATGTGTGATTTATGCATCATGGAAGTGCAGGTGAATATGAAGCAAGGTGTTCACAGTACTGATCTATGCATAGTGGAACTGGGGCTGATTTTTACTTCATTACACATTTTTGTTTCACTCCTCATCAACAACCTATACTCACCATCATCTCATTTCTATATTGTCATCAGTAGATGAACAAAAAATCCTTTTTTTAAGAGGTAAAATTAAAGAAAAAAAAATCCAAATTCATGGGTAATAGGAGTTCATTTATTTGTACTGTGTTTGGAAAGCTCAGCTTTATAACTTTGGTGAGGTGGGAAGAAAGATGTTGTTTGGCAATCAGACAGTGACTGGTGCAGTGGGTCGAGCAATTCTAGAGACTCCTGATGCAGAGAAAAGTTATCCACATGAGAAAGGCTACTTTTTCAGCTGGGAAACTTGCTCCTGGTGTCCTTTCGGAGCCTCATTTTTCTCTATGACTCCATGATCTAATATTAGGGGAAAACCCACTTTCCTCTTCTTTTATTGAAGTATAATTGACATACACGTTATATTAGTTTCAGGTATATAACATACTACCCCTGGCTGGTTTGGCTCAGTGGATTGAGCGTCGGCCTGCGAGCTAAGTGTCGCTGGTTTGATCTTCCAGTCAGGACACATCAGAGAAGGAAAACTCTGACTCCAAAAAACCTCCGCTGCCTTGCGGCATACCTCTTCAGGGGAAAGGCTAAGGGAGTAAACCCCGACAGAAAATCCGGAGCTGGAGTCCCTAAGGCGGTTTGACGTTGTAGTCAACACCGGCAACTCCTGCGGCGCACCTGAAGCCAAGCTGTATTGACTCCGTCTTTCCCTTGGATCCTTCAGCTGAGAAGAGAGGGGGGGTCTGCTGCATGGGCAACAGCAGACCCTCCATATCACCCTGCCCAGGCTCTGTAGCTTCAGCTTCACTGGAGAGGACACTCCAGCGTCATCGCAAGATGTCGATTCAACACGGGAGGAGACAGATACCGTGTCACTCCCGAGTCGGACTGCACAGCCATTCTCGGCGGTGCAGATAGACTCTTAAGAAGCTACACCATCGTCTCTCGAGACGGACGGCTGCCGAGACGAGATGAGACACCTTTTTGTTTGATATGATTAAATGAGTGGGAAGACATTTCTGTTGCAATCAGAAAATTATTTTCAGTTTTTTAAAACAAAGAAAGAAAAAGTTAAATGCTTAGCCCACAACAAATCCTGTGGCCAGTGTGTGCACAGCTTTTCCCCTGATTCCTGATCACATGGGCGGACCTCTGAGTCCACACGTAGAAAGGCTCACTTGCCTCATCCATCTATTTTTGTCTCTGCAGAGCTAAGGGAGCATCACTTTGACTCTTTCCTTCCTCTCTCCATTTCCTAAATGTCTTTTGACCTCAGCTACTCCAAGTGAAACGAGAAATGGAAACACTGTGAAATGGAAGCCTTATTTATCAGCAGAACCTGCATAACTGATGAACTCAGCTTATGGGTGCTGGGCACAGTTTGGGACTCTTTGGTCCTGGGTTAGAAGATGCTTATGGGTCCTCAAGGACACTTATTACTCATGGCTGTTACTTCTTGAATATTATTGGCACCTATTCAGGATTTGATTGAAGAGTTTTAAAAATGGATTTGTCCTGCCCCCTTGCCTGTCCCCTATAGAGTCCTGACTCAGCCAAGCAGAAAAAAATTAATCGAGTTCTGAAAGGATTGAAAGAAAGCTCTAGTTTCCAACCAGTCCCCTGGGGAGCCGGAGATGCCTGCGCTGTGGTTTGGAGGCATTAATTCTGCTTGCTTTGACTTTGCCAGTTCTTTTTCTCTCTCTCACTGGGTGCTTCATTGTAGAATTTTGTACATAAAGGAAAAGTTCAGCATGGATTGCAGCTTCCCGCATGTGCTCAGGCAGCGGATGCTGTCAAAAGCACTCAGCCTAAGAACAAAACGGCTCTCATCAATGACACCCTTTCTTCATTGTGGATTTCCTAGCTCTCTGATAGGGTGCACCTTTGATTTAGCGTTTCAGAAAGAATTTAATCCTGAAAGAGGGCTCGGTGTGCTGGGTGAGTCCTCTTGAGAGCAATTGCCTTTCATATGTCCAGGTTCTTAATCGCTCCTTCAGTCTACACTGCTGTTTTGTTCCCTTTTATGTTTGGGTCAACATGTAAATAACCAAGAATGGTGGCTGAGTTTCCTTAAGGCAAGTGGAATGGAAAGTTAGAAATGAAATCCAGGCTCAGGGGAGGAAGGAGAGAACAAGAGATAGCATGCCAATCCACTCTATCAAAGGGTGACTTTTGATGCCTAAGTTTTTGTATCAGAAATATGAGAGTATTGCTAATCAGTTTTCCCCAAAGTGAGTTGTAGGAAACAGTAGTTCATGAGGTATTCTAGGGTATTGTTCCTAGGTCAGCTTTGGTTGGAGAGTGATAATCTATACATACAATACACCATCCTTAGTGGTTTTTAACGCATATTAGCTCTGAGAAGACTTGCCATGAAGGTTTTTTTGTTGTTGTTGCTGAATCTAGCATTTTTCTAACTTATTTTACCACTGAACTATTTTAGAAGAACCACTTACTACCATCCAAGTTTTAAGTTCTTTTTTTCCTTTTGGAAATATAAAAAGAATAACAGATTCTCTGTAAATGAGATTAAAAGAAATACACTGGAGTCCAAAGTCACTGTAGGAGTTAATATACTAAGTGGTCTTCTACTTTATATTTGATTTCATGATGGTTTAATTTAGAAAATAAACACAAAACAAATATGACAAAATGTTAACAGTTGTTTTTGAATAGAGCTATTTTTAGGATTATCTAAATATTTCTAAAATGGAAGTAATTAACCACTATTAGAATTTTAGGGGTTCAAGAGAAATAGATACAAAAGACAGGTCTATATATCTAGATCTATTATTATTATTGTCATTATTATTTTATTATTTTATTATTATTATTATTATTATTATTATTATTATTATTATTACTACTACTACTACTACAAGATTTGGACCACAGCAGGTGGCTCTGACCTGCTGTCACAACTGTGCTTTCTAAAAGCTGCTCCCCAGTTGGATCTGCTGTCCCTTCCTGGAGTGACAGTTCTTTCATGAATACATGAAGGCAGGAGAGTAGGGTCCCTTCAAATACTCTTTATAGTTTCACCATAACTCAAGTACAATTTTCTTGTCCATTTCAGAAGTGCATAAATAAATCTCACGTGGCAGCATAGTTTACAGAATACCCCCCCCCCCGTGCCCCCCTTGCCCCACACCACCCCGTGGTAGTCTGCCTGCAGTTCTCTGCTCTGTACCCAGATGGTTTCTAGGCACTGATATTCCCACCCTGGGAGACTTAGATCCAGTTATAAATTCTTTAAGCTGTAATTGCACTTGTTCCCATTTTTAGCTGGTTGATTTTTTGAACAAGACACACCTTTTGATCATTGTGTCTTCATAATGAATTCTATACTACCAAGTCTCGGTGATATTTATGAGGTAATATTGATCTTCTTTGCCAAGCTTCGAGTTCACCTTAACTGTTTTCCCCCAACCTATATTTAATGCATTGGGGTATCTGCTGAAATAGATTCTTGTACTTCCAACTATGTTCTCCTTTGAATTACCAGGCACCTCATCCATTGTTAATTTTATTTTTATGTCAGAAGTAATGTTGACTGTCTCACTATTTTTCCCATTTGAGAATATTTTATCTTCCTTTTCAATTTTAAATTAAAGTTCTCTCAATCAGGATAGAACATTATTTTTTTCCCCCAGTCATCATGATGTACTCTTTGTCAGAGGTGTTCTATAATTTCTAGGTGGAACTCAAGAATATATGACCTACTTCCTCTTCCCAAAGTCAAGGAAGGAGAAAAGTGTAACACACACACACAGACACACACACACATTCCTTTGAAGGAACCCTGGTCATAGAGAACCTAGAAGACCTAAGAGGAAGCCTGACAAGGACACCTTAGATATGCTTGGCTCTGGAACTGCAGAGAAAAGCTTTTATTGTCCATATGCCCTCACTCTGAGAGTAAGTAGTAAGATCTAGAAAGCCAAGAAAACCATTCAGCTTCATTTTAGTTAAACTCCAGTTGAATTAGTTAAAGACTAAAGCTCAAAGGCTTTCATGCCCAGAAGAAATGCCCATAGCCATCCAGCCAGTGTTAGAGACAATATTATAAACCTATTTTTATATTTACATCTAGAGGCTTCTATTCAAAAGTTGTCCCGATAGGAATGGAGAGCTTTTGGAGCTCACCTCATGAGTCAGCCTGTTCTTCTGTTGACCTAACTCAGACCTGCTGAGCCCACTCTCTGCTGAACTGCCGGAAGGAACATGAACTGCCAGAAGGACCGTACTCTCTGAGCAGCGTTCATTTCATGTGAATCTACAAGAGTAGACATGAGTCACAGCAAAACTTCTAGATTTGTCTGAAGTCACAGTCTCCAGTTTTTTACCTTCTCAGTCAACTCCAGCTGAGCATCCATTCCCACTATGCTTTGATATTATTCTTGTCAAGGTCATTATTAGTCTCCGTGTTACAAAATTCAAAGGTCACTTCTCCGTACTCTCCTTAATCAATCACTCTGCAGCATGTATGCAGCTGCCTGTTGTGTCCTTTTTAATGCGAAGTCATGTCTTGGGTTCCATGACACTGCATTTTTTTGGTGTTGTTTTTCTATATCACTTGCTCCTCTTTCCTGGTTGTCTGTTTTGGCTCCTATCCAAATGTCCAAGTGCCACACCATTGGGTTTTAGAGACACACTCTTCTCTATTGGCTCCTTCTCGTAACTAATTTCATTTAGTCCTTTGGTTTAAATGACATTTATATTCAGTGATTCCAGAATTTATTACTTTAGCTCTGGCGTTTCCTTTCAGATTTAGAGCCATATATACAATTACTTTTTTGATGTCTGTATTTGGGTGTTTAGTCGTCATCTCCAGGTTAACATTTACAAGGTGTAAGTCAACCTGCATTTCCTCAGAGTTCCCTGTCTCAGTGTATAACACTATCCTTCCAGCTGGCCAGACAAGAGCCCACTGAATTCTTTATTTCTCTTTGTCACAAGCTCCACTCCTGAACCATAAGCAAGACAGGGCACAAACCAGATAGTTTCTCGAGCTACCTCTGCTAATCCAAATCGTTTCTCTACTGTGACAACCCACTGACTCCCCCAAATTCTCCTCTTTTCTGGTTAAAATCTGTCTGTTCTTCATGGACAACCAGGTTGTTATGTTTGAAAGGTAAATTGGACCCAACACTAATTTTCTTTTTCAACTGTAATTGAAAAATGTACTAAAAAAAAAAAAAAAAGAAAAAAGGGGAAACCAGAGCATGTCTCTTTCTGCAAAGAGCCTTTAATGACTTTTTGGTAGGCTCAGAAAACCCAAAGCTCTTACATTTCTTGGCTCCTCTCAGGCTTTTCAGTCTTATGTTCTGTTAGTTTCTCCCCCCCCCCCCCCACCCAGAGGTACCAGGCCAGCCGCATTGGCTGGTTTCTGGTTGTGGCGTGTATGGTACGCGCTGCTGCTTCTGTCTGAAACGTTCTCCCCGCCAAGATCTCTGCATGACCAGCCCCATGGCTGAGCCTCAGCTCACAAGTCATCTGCTCAGACCTTTTCTTATCAACTTTCTATCACTTCACTCAGCACCCGTAGATACTGCCTATTAGGCTGTTTTTCTTATTTTCCTCATAGTTTTTACCATGATTCGTCGTCGGCGGCAGCCGTCCGTCTCGAGAGATGATGGTGTAGCTTCTTAAGAGTCTATCTGCACCGCCGAGAATGGCTGTGCAGTCCGACTCGGGAGTGACACGGTATCTGTCTCCTCCCGTGTTGAATCGACATCTTGCGATGACGCTGGAGTGTCCTCTCCAGTGAAGCTGAAGCTACAGAGCCTGGGCAGGGTGATATGGAGGGTCTGCTGTTGCCCATGCAGCAGACCCCCCCTCTCTTCGCAGCTGAAGGGTCCAAGGGAAAGACGGAGTCAATACAGCTTGGCTTCAGGTGCGCCGCAGGAGTTGCCGGTGTTGACTACAACGTCAAACCGCCTTAGGGACTCTGGCTCCGGATTTTCTGTCGGGGTTTACTCCCTTAGCCTTTCCCCTGAAGAGGTATGCCGCAAGGCAGCGGAGGTTTTTTTTTTAGAATCAGAGTTTTCCTTCTCTGATGTGCCCTGACTGGAAGATCGAACCAGCGACACTTAGCTCGCAGGCCGACGCTCAATCCACTGAGCCAAACCAGCCAGGGCGTTTATGTGCTTATTGTGTGTCTCCCACTGGAAAGTAAGCTCCTGATAGCAGAGACCTTGACTGTCTAGCTACCCTCTGTATTGTCTACAGCAGTGCTTAGCAGAGAGTTGGCTCTCAGTAAACACTTACAGAAATCGAAAGGATGTTATATCTCAAAGGGTTCCTTTTCCTCCTTCCACACTTGCACCAGGAATATTGTTTGTTATTTGCTTGGCCTTTTCTGTCTTGTAAAAATATGTCTCAGCAGTGAGTCACCAACTCCCATGATGCCTGTCTTCTTCCAGTGGCAGTTGATTGGTTTCTGGATCTTTCTAGGCTGGGCACAGAGAGTATGGGCTGACGCTTCATGAGAAGGTCACTGTCTTTTCTTGTTAAGTCACAGACTTTTCTAACTTTCCCTTGGCCCCCATGTACTTCTATAGTGTTTTTCTTTTGTATTTTCTTTGATTTTCATATTTATATATGATAAAGAGTTTGAACTTTTGATTCCACCTGGAGCAATTCCAAGTTTACATCTATGGTCTCAGCATAATTATTAGCAGCACCCCCTTTTGTTCTCAGAATTACCTCCGTTTGGACAACGTTGGTCAGCCTTACTGATAAGCCCACGTGCAGCCATTCCTCCTCTTTTGTCACTGAACTTCTGTGAAGGGGTCTCAGGTGGCATTACACTCTTAGTGGGTCCCCAGGGAGACCTCCTTATGACTGTCACATCTGGCCATTGAAGTCAGGTGTGGGCTTTGTAGCTACTATGTTCTCAGACCAGAACATGCAGACTAATTTATCCAGGTGAGACGAGTTAGCAATTAACCATTAGCCTCCTTAGAGCTGCTGAGCTTGGCTTTTGCACAGGGAATTGCCTGCCTCGGAGAGCTGAGTCATCAGCCAGGAGCCCACAGCCTGCGATGTTTGACAACTTCTCATCTCTCCCCACCTCTTCCTCTTCTGCCGAACAAATTGCTTGCTGTTGGTTAACAGCACTGCTGGCAAGACTAAATTTTCTTTTTCTTAAATTTTTTTTCCTTTTTATTGAATTTATTAGGCTAACAAAGTTATACAGGTTTCAGATGCACAATTATACAACACATCATCTGTCCATTGTATCCCAAGTCAAGTCTCCGCCCATCATCACTGATTCCCCCCCCTTATCCCCTCTCCACCTCCCCCCACCCCTCCATGCAGCAATCACCACAGTGTTGTCTGTGTTCATCAGTTTTTTCTCTTTTTTCCCCTTTATGGCGCAATGCCACCCCTCCCCCCACCCAGCCTTCCAACACCATGCCCTCTCTTTTTCTTACATTCTTTCCTTTTTTGGTCTTATATTGTTTTCTTTAGTCTGCTTGTGCCTCACTGGCATACCCTTCATGAACCAATAGATAATCATTTTACTTATTGATCATATCTGGGTTAGGAGAATGTTTTCATAGCCACAATTTATTAGTCACTGATTTGTGTGCCTTAAAGTCCTATGGTACACTCCTTTTAAATAGTCTATAATTCAGAGTTCCGCCACTGAACTTGATTAGTCTTCACCCAAATTAGTTTTAATTTCCCTCATTTTATAAGGGGATCCTACAATGTGGGGTGATGTTTCAATGAAGCAGCTGTCATTTGACTTCATCTGCCTTAATATTTTTTGAGTTATTCTGACATCATATTGATCACCTTTTCTCATTGTAGCATACACGCTTATATCTCTGCCATCATGTACCCTATTTAATATGGTATTAGTTGACTTTAGGAGGCTTTTTTAGTCTCTGAAGGTTTTTAATAGAATGTTAATTCTATTCTTTGGTGTTTAAATAAGTAGGTTCTGAGGTGTTAATTAGTTTTTTGCCATGTAATAGACCGTCTCAAAACTCAGTAACCATTAATCGAGCTCAAGCTTCAGTGGGCTGGTTGTTTGGGACTGAATTCAATGTGGAGGTTACTGTGCTGATTTTGGCTGGGCCCACTCAGGTAAATACAGTTGCATCAGCTACTCCTAGGGCTTGGTTTGCAATTGGCTGGAGGGATGGGGCAAATGAGCCATGGCTTTCTCATCACCCAGCAGACTCTTCTGGGCTTATTCACATTGCTGAAGGGGTTATAAGAACATCTAAAGGATATGCCCCAGCATACAAGTGATTTTCAAGCCACTGCTTCTGTCACATTTGCTAATGCCTAAGTAGCCAGAGTAAGACATACAGCTAAGGTCACAGTCAGTTTGAGAGGGCACTATAGAAGGCCCTGGATACAGATAGCAGAATTATTGTGGCTTTTTTTTTTTTTTTTTTTTTTTTGCAAACGACTTATCAGAAGGTCATACCCCGAAACATTGCCATAATTATACTTTATGTTTATAATTCAGTGAAATTAACACATAAAACTTAAGGAATTTAGTTACAAAAGTGTGAAAAGAAATTTATTGTGAAGCTTCACTTAGTTATCCCAGGACATAATCCTAGAGAACGATAGTATAGTGAGAGTCCAATATATTTCAGTAAATTTTATGGACTGAATTGTGTCTCTCACCCCAAAGTCATATGTTGATGTCCTAATTCCTAGTACCTCAAAATGAATTCTTAGCACTTGTATTTGGAGATTGGGCCTTGAAGAGGTAATTGAGGTAAAATGGGGCCGTATGGATGGTCCTGAATGAAACATGACTGGTTAGGACACAGACATGTGTACACAGAGGAAAGGCCATGTGAGAATATAGAGTTAATGCAACCACCTGGAAGTCAAGAAGAGAGGCCTCAGACGAAACCAAACCTGCCAAGTTCTTGATCTTGGACTTTCCAGCCTTCAGCCCTTGTAAGAAGGTAAATATCTGTTGTTAAGCCACCCGCTCTGTGGTATATTGTTACGGCACCAAGAGCAAACTAATACAGTGAATACATTTAAGTTGGAAGTCAGTTTAGTTATATATTACATTATGCATTCAATACTTAAAGAAAAGCTCATTCTCCACCTAGTATTGTATTAAGATACTAAGAATGATGCCGAAGAAAATTGCATTTTATCCTTTCTTTCAAATCTCATTATTGAGTTCTGACTCTGGTCAAGAGAACTGTTTTAGCATGTTTGTGATTCCTGTACAAAAATAGATTATAAGGCAGTTGAGAAGACAGAATTGAGGCTTTAGGGAAGAATATATGCTTTCATACAGCATGTGTTAATTTTTCATAATACCTATTTAAGTTATTATTTACTTTTTGTTTGAATTCTCACAATTCTGTGTGTTCCTTTAGTATGAACACTATCTTCTTTATCTTTGCTCTCTAATACCTAACAATTGATGAATGTTTTTGATTACAAGTTGTACCTGGTGTGAGCTAGGACAGAGGGGAAACATGTCAGCATTAGTGTGTCAGAGGAAGAGAACATCAAGGGTGGTTGACTGAGAGTAATGACAGCTGATGACAGTGGGGAGGAGAGCTGTTCTTGGGGCCCTGGAACTAGGAAGCCCAGGTATGAGTTATGTCTGGCTCCACAAGGAAGCAGGTAGTTATGTTAAAAAAAGGAGATTTTAGTCCAGGGCTGTTCATCCCCTGTTTCTTTGTTGGTCCAATTGCAAGCTCTGGTTTTCATCCCTTACTATCCTAATGGTTATGAATTTCTTAACTGTTATATTAGCATGCAATATTCTTATTCAGATAGTATCCATCAAGGCAAAGGGAATTCCCAGGAAGAGAATAGTACTTTACAATGGATTTATTAGAAGATCTTATGGGAAAGGTGAGCCATAATTATTTCAGCTCTAAACACAAAAGAGTTTTTGATTCTTTTTCTAGCAAGCGGTAACTCATATCCACTTTGCACATAGAAGTAGTTCTCATTCAAAATTTGTTCAAGGCAAGGAGATTACCTTTATATTTTCACAGAAGCTGAAGGCCTTATGGTTATGATATACCACTTCTCAGGATGACTGCTTTTAACAGCCTAGCAGTGATTCTATCATGTCAACTTCTGAACTGTTTCCAGTAGGAATTAAAGCTGGTGTGAACAACTGAAGGCCAAGAGAGAGGGGAAGTAACCTCTCCTGGAGCAGAGAATGTGAAATGAAAAAATACGAATAGAAAGTGTGAACTGAAGAATTAAGCAGAAAGACTTAAAACTCACACTATAGGAGACATTGCTTTTTATAAGTTGTAATATCACTTTTCATAGACTCACTTTTTAAGCCAACTTAAAGAGTTATATACACTTACCAAATAATTTTACATAGACATAGACTGTTAATGCATTACTTTCATAGGCATTAGAAAGTAGAAGACTCTTGGAAATGTGTGAGTTTAAGCAATGCTATACATGACTTTAACTTAGATGATTTTTAAGAGTTTCAGAAGGGAAAGATGTCAATATATGTTGAGAAAAAAGCACCCCTGAAAACTATTTTTTACCTATTTCCCCGAAGAACACTCTTGAATAGGTAAACAATATTGATTTTAAATATAAAGAGTATGAGTGGAAACCAAAGAAAAAAGGAAGAATAGAAATTACAAACATAGAAGTTTACTTAACCAGGACATTATTTCCTGGTAGAAAAGTGAGGCTATGAGAGAAAACTGTTTTCTTTTCTATGGGAAAATAGTCTCATAGAAGACTATAGGGGACAAGACTAGGAGAGGTGCCTGGGGAACCTTCCTACTTTGGGGGTACAGTGGTAAAGGGATTGAAAGGCCCCTCCTCCAGGCAGAGGGGGATGAAGGCAGGCGGAAGTAGAGAGCCAATGACCAGGAAGAAACTTTTCTGCCTTCAAAGGGAATAAAACATGAGCTGCTGGGCAAGGCCAGTCCACTGACAACATTTATATTAAATTTATTATTTGAATAAATAATACATAATCATGGCAAAAAAAACCCACCTTGAAAAGTACAAAGTGTAAAATGTAAGTCACCCTCCCCACTCCCCATTCTTGACCTTTAATTTTCCACTTCCCCTGTTTCTTGTTTCTATTTAGAAGTGATCTAGGAAAAGCCATGTATTTTCACCCAAAAAAGAAAAGGAAACGAACATAAATGGTGACGTATCACGTTAGTGATTTGGAACCTTGCTTTCTTCATTTTATGGTCTTTTGGACATGAGGCATTCAGTTCATTTGGAAGTGCTTTATTAAACAAAATGTTCCAGAGCTTTCTATCATGTGGACATGCCTTAGATTGTTCCACGGATTTAACTGCTCTATTTTAATATCTGGGTGTTTGTTTTACTGTCAAAAGCATATCTCATTAATTATTATATTTTATTCAACAGTAAAGGAATTTATGACTATGAATTTGTCTCTGATTTCTTTCATGTTCTTATACTGTAGCCTCATTGTCAGCAATTCCTAAAATATTCTGAAATTTCAGTTTTATTTCTTTTTTTAAAGTATATTTTATCAATTATGTTGTTACAGTAGTCCCAATATTTTTCCCTTTGCTCTCCTCTACTAGTACTCCCCTTCCTTCCAGCAATCCCACCCCCCTTAGTTCATGTCCATGGGTCATGCATATAAGTTCTTTGGCTTCACCCTTTCCTATTATTCTTAACTTCCCCCTGTCTATTTTGTACCCACCAATTATGCTTCTTAATACCTGCATGATTTCCCCATTTCTCCTCCTTCCCCCTCCCAGCTGGTAACCCTCCAAATGATCCCCATACCTATGATTCTGCTCCTATTCTGGTTTGCTTAGTTGAATTTTGTTTTTATTTTTTAGATTCAGTCATTGATAGTTGTGAGTTTGTTGTCATCTGAATGTTCATAATTTTCATCTTCTTTTTCTTAAGTAAGTCTCTTTGACATTTCATATAATAATGGCTTGGTGATGGTGAACTCCTTTAGCTTTACCTTGTCTGGGAAGCACTTCATCTGCCCTTCTATAGTAAATGATAACTTTGCTGGATAGAGTAATCTTGGTTGTGGGTCCTTGCTTTTCATCACATTGAATACTTCTTGCCAGTTCCTTCTTGCCTGTAAAGTTTCTTTTGAGAAATCAGCTCATAGTCTTATAGACACCACTTTGAAAGTAACTCTCTGATTTTCTCTTGCTGCTTTTAAGATTCTCTTTTTATCTTCCACCTTTGACATTTTAATTATGATGTGTCTTGGTGTGGACCTCCTTGGGTCTAGCTTGTCTGGGACTCTCTGTGCTTCCTGGACTTGTATGTCTATTTACTTTGCCAAATTAGGGAAGTTTTCTTTCATTATTTTTTCATATAAGCTTTTAATTTCTTACTTTTCCTCTTGTCCTTCTGGCACCCTTATGATTTGGATTTTGGCATGTTTAAAGTTGTCCCAGAAGTTCCTAAGACTCTCCTAATTTTTTTCAATACTTGTTTCCTCATTCTGTACTGGTTGACTGTTTATTTCTTCCTTATGTTCCAAATCATTGATTTGAACCCCGGTTTCCTTCCCTTCACCATTGGTTTTGTGTGGGTTTTTTCTTTGTTTCACTTAGCATAGCCTTCACTTCTTTCTTTATGTGTCTGCTGTGCTTAAACATATCAGTCAAGCCTGTGAGCATCTTTATCACCAGTGTTTTGAATTCTTCATCTGTTAGGTTGGCTATCTTAGTTCTCCCACTGGAACCTTGATCCGTTCCCTTTTTTGGGCCATACTTCCCTGTCCTTTTATCTTGACAGACTCTTGTGTTTGTTTGCCTCTGTGTCTTAGGTGGAGTTGTCCCACCTGTGATGTTTAAGAGGCGGAGCCTTAGGTATTCGTCCGTGAGTGTGATGACCCATTTCATCATGTTGCAGCACTGTATGTGGTGGAGGAGTCTGAGAGAGAACAATGCTACTTGCTCAGCACTTGCCGCTTTTTCAGGCACTTCTCCCACTTCTGTATGTGACTGGCACCTCTCTAGTTGTTGCCCTGGCCATCGTTCCAGAGTGGGTGGGTCTGCGGATGTTATAGGACCATAGGAGTCCTTTAAACAATTGGGCTCTGCTGAGAGACTGGCAGTTTCTTCCTCTGCCCCAACCCCCCACTGGTTTGCACAGTCAGAAGCAATGAGGCTTTATTTTCTCCAGCACTGGGACTGTGAGCTGTATGGTCTGGTCTGGGGCTGGGAGAACTCCCCAGGTGTCCCTCCCTAGTTTTTATTTTTTTTATTTTTTATTTTTTTCAGATTTAATGTGTTTTATTGATTAAATTATTACATTTGTGCCAATTTCCCTTCCCTCTGCTCCCCTCCACCCGGTGGCCCCCCTCCCTCCAGTTGTCCCCCCCTTTTAGATTATGTCCATTAGTTGTGCATACAGTTCCTCCCAACCTCTCTCCGTCTATTCCATTCCCTCCTACCTTGATCCCCAATTCCTATATCATCTCCCTCCCTTTCCCCATTCCCCCTCCCTGTTGACCTCCCCCCAATATGCTTCCCGTACCCACAGTTCCTCTTCCCCTCTCGTTGCCTATTTAGTTTGCCTTTGTTTCATCTCCCTAGCTTCTGTTTTTTTTTTAAACCAGTCCCTTTAACATCTCATATAACAGTGGTTTGGATCTAATGAACTCTTTCAGTTTTATTTTGTCCTGGAAACACTTTCTCTGTCCTTCTATTCTGAATGACAATTTCGCTGGATAGAGTATTCATGGTTGTAGGTTTTGGATTTTCATTACTTTGAATATTTCTTGCCAGTCTCTTCTTGCCTGTAGGGTTTCCCTTGAGAAGTCAGCTGATAGTCTAATTGGGACCCCTTTGTACATAATTCTTTTCTTCTCTCTTGCTGCTTTTAAGATTCTCTCTTTATCTTTAATTTTTGACATTTTGATTATAATGTGTCTTGGAGTGGTTCTCCCTGGGTCCAGTCTCTTGGGAACTCTCCTTGCTTCCTGGACCTGCAGGTCTATTCCCTTTCCCAATTCTGGGAAGTTCTCCTTTATTATATTTTCACTCAATTTTTCAAGTTCTAGTTCATCTTCCTCATTCTCTGGCAAACCAATGATTCTTATGTTGGGCCTTTTATAGCTGTCCCAGAGGTTTCTGATCCTTTTGTTGTTGCTTCCCATTACCTCTCGCTGCATTGGTTGACTGCTTGTTCCTTCTCCATATTCCAGTTTGTTGAAATGAACTCTGGATTTTATTTCCTTTCCTTCTGTCTCGTATGTTGTTTTGTTCCTTTCGTTATGAAAGTTTTTCGCTTCTTTCATATCTTTTTCCTGCTCTTTTGTGAATTCTGTAAGCCACCTGATAACAATGGCCCAGAACTGAGCCTCTGACAGGTTTCTTATCTGTTCATCTGTCAGGTTCTCTATCTGCTGTCTGGTGAGTTGTGTTACCGGTATTTCTAAAGTTGCCTGCCTCATTTTGACAGATGCGTTTTGTTTTCTTGGGCTGGCTGTCGGGGGCAGTGCCTGTGTACGCGTCACAAATTAGCGACCGGCGCCTGCTTGTCCGCGACCTATTTCGCAGCCCTGTGGTGCTTTCTTTGGGGGCGGGGGTCCAAGATGGATTCACACAGTTATTCAGCCAGGAGACCGGGATCCGTCCTCCCGCCCCCCTGGGCCTCACTGTTCAAGGCGATGTGGCGGCTGCTCTCCCCAGCACCGGAGTCGCGCACGGCCAAGGGCTTGGCCACCGGGACTCCTCGCCGGGGTCGCGAACCGCCAGGGGCTTGCGTAGCCGCTCTCCCCAGCTCCGGAGTCGCGCACCGCCAGGGGCTTGGCCACCGGGACTCCTCGCCGCCGGCCGCTCCGGGTGCGACCGCAAACAGCACTGCCCACTTTAACTCTTACCTGCCCAAATGGCACCGCTGGTTTATAACTTCATATGTTGGACTTCCGTGTAGTTTTATTTTCTGGAATTTCTAGTTATCCTTTGTTTTGAAGTAGTTGTATTCCTCTATAGTTGTAGAGGGAGACCTAGCGTGTCCGTCTAAGCCTCCATCTTGGCCGGAAGTCCCTCCCTAGTTTTTAAAACTTGTGATCGCACTTTCTGCTGGCCTGCTGCCACTGCTGCTGTTGCTGCCATCACTGTACTGCATCCTCTCCACCCCGGCTCCACCCCTTCTACCTGTCTGGATGAGTATTTCTTCTTTATTTCTTTGTTGGACTTTCATGCAGCTCGATTTTCTGGAACTTCTGGTTGTCTCTAGTTTTGAGGTAGTTGTATTTCTTCTTAGTTGTGGAGAGAGGCACAGCGTGTCTGTCTAGGCCTCCGTCTTGGCCAGAAGTCCCCCTGCAAAGTCTTGTTTCTTCTTTGATTCAAAAGCTATTTTAAAAAATTATTTGCCTTCCAAAGAGATGAAATCTTTTTATTATGTTTTGGCTATTAAAATGTTGTTTGACTTCCTATTTTTAGGCTAATTCACATTCGTACTTTAACAATGGAAGTTTTTTAGGAAAATGAAAGGCATGTTTCTTGTGGAAGTAGTGTTCTCTGCTGAGTCTCACATGATGGTGTCTGAACAAGCCTTTCACTACCATACCCTAAACCTGCCCCCATCATTACCAGCCTCAGAATTGGACAACCTCATAAAGAAATTACCGAGATTTGGAAAATGTCTACTGCAGTCCAGCCAGTAACAGCGAGGACACCATACAGAGAAATTACACATTTCTGTGTTACGAACACTGCCTAGTAATTGGTGTTCTCTGTTATATTTGAAAGAGTCATACACCCCGTTTTCATCTTGTATAACTCAAAAGAAATTTTATTCTCCATAATGAAAAACACCCACTTTGGAGGGCAGGGAGACCCTTCCTTGTACCCTCTCTAAACACTATATACTTGACGTATAATTTAAGGTGATTTTTTTCTGACCCTATAACTGAAGAATTCCACTCCCCACCTTCACAGAATGCCAAATGCAATTGTTTATTTTAAAGCAAGCTACAAAAGTGGTCAGGAACAACTTGGCGTGGAGAGATTAAGCCTGACTTCTCAGAGGGCCATTATATTCTCGTTCCACCCCCAAATCCATTAATTTGCATCAGGAGCTTCAGATGTGGGCACTGTGTAAATGGATGTGGTCCATTCAGGTGCTGGGAGGGCCCTGCTCAGAGGACTCTCACTCTGCATTTCTGAAGCATTTAGGTATTATTGGTTTTATTCCAGAAAGGGAAGAAAAGTACAAGTATTCTTTCTCATGATAAGAGGCAGTAATTTGTGGATCCATAGCAGAAAACAGCACTGTTATTGTGTGGATGAACTTCCTATAAATCAATGATGTTATAATTTACAAAAAATAGGTCAGTGAGAGAACAACAGGTACAAAAGAATGAGTAATGGTTTGTGTTACCCTGACTTCTTTTATTTTTTCACTTTTTCCCCTTTCCAATCTTGCAAATGATTTTTTTACAAAACACGTCTATGGATTATAAGACATATGCTTTTCTAGGTTGAGAAATACTATTAGCTTACATGGTACAGTAATTCCATTAAAATACCTAATTACGTGACTAGTTCTATTTATTAGTATTGTGAGAAATACTTACAATAAATCACTGGACACAGGATTCAGCAGCAAAGTGAGGTGTTTATTCATGAGTTTGCAGAGTCGGGTGCACAGCCAGCCAGGGGCATGTGCCCGAAGTAGACAAAGTAAATTGGTTTTATGCTAACATGATTAGCTCCCCTTCCCCTCTCCTTCTCCCCCATCTCTCCATTACTGGTTAGTCTGGGTTCACAATCTAACGTGATTAACTACTTAACTCAGGGTATGATTAACTACAGGTAATCTAGTTATAGGTCTATCTCCAACTTATTTGCAGTTATTTAGTTACATCTTTCTATTTCTGTGTGTTTGGTGATGACAATCTTCCTCCTTTTGATCATAGAGATATGTGTGAGGAGCTGCAGAATGTCATTTCCTGCCTCTTTTTTATGATTCATCTGTTAATTATCTCTTACTGGTTTGAGAGTCACTGGCTTCTTTGTCCCTTACAGTATCTTATGAGCACAGGAAATCTCAGCATCACTTATGACCCCAGGTTGCTTTCTTTTATGTATTTATTTTGAGTCCCTTCCACTTGAGTGCAAGTTTCCTGGAGGGCATAGGTCTGCATAGCTGCTGAATAACTGAAGCTGCTTCATCAGATAGAAATGTCTTAGATTTGAAATAGCTGTACAAAGGACAAGTTTATTAAGGGAAGTTGAAAAGCTTATTCTAGAGTAAAGGAGTCTTGGCCAAATAAGTTTTGTTTTTCAGGTTGCAGTGTTATTGCAGTGCAGCTGTTGAGATCGTGTTTAGGGAAGCAAAGCCAGAGGTTCTGGAAGGAGGCCAGGGAGAGTCAGAAGCTGGAGAAAGGTGTAGTGTAGACACCAGCCAACAAGATGTACCTCATCAACAGATCACATTTCACATGCAAATGACAGCTCTTTGTCTTTTTTTTTTAAGATTAAAAAAAATTATTTACATTGTAGAGAGTGGAGAAGGGAGGGAGAAACAGAGAGGAAGGGAGGGAGAAGAAGAGGGAGAGAAACAGCAATGTGTGAGAGATAAATCAGTTGGTTTCCTCTCACAAGGTTTCCAAAATCCAGGCATGTGCCCTGACTAGAAATAGAGCCGGTGGCCTTTAGGTTCACTGGGCAGCGCTCAATCCACTGGGCCACACCAGTCAGAGCATAGCTCTTTGTCTTAAAAAGGAAAGTTACCAAAGACTTTGCTTCTTATGTGTCATAAGCAGCCATGAAGCTATATTGACATTTAAAGCACTTTGAAGGTGAAATCTTCCTTTTTAAAAGAAATTTTCTGCATTATCTATACTCTGACATTAGATGGAAGTAGAGAGTTATAGACATCAAGTCCAAAGATCTAAGGTCAGAAAGTCTAAAGACCTAATGACTGTCATTAGGATGAATTTACATTTGCATGATCAGTTTGATTAGAGGTTATCAGGTTTATTGATCTTTTCAGGTGACCTGTTTTTGGTTTTAGTGGTTTTCTCTATTTTTTAAATTTCATATAGTTCTGCCCTTACCTTTAAATTTCTTTTGTTCTGGTTATTTTGTTATTTTTCTAGTTTCTTAATGTAGATGCATCTTTTATTGATTTCAGAAATGTTCTCTTCACTAATATCGTCGTCGTCGGCAGCCGTCCGTCTCGAGAGACGATGGTGTAGCTTCTTAAGAGTCTATCTGCACCGCCGAGAATGGCTGTGCAGTCCGACTCGGGAGTGACACGGTATCTGTCTCCTCCCGTGTTGAATCGACATCTTCTGATGACGCTGGAGTGTCCTCTCCAGTGAAGCTGAAGGTACAGAGCCTGGGCAGGGTGATATGGAGGGTCTGCTGTTGCCCATGCAGCAGACCCCCCCTCTCTTCGCAGCTGAAGGGTCCAAGGGAAAGACAGAGTCAATACAGCTTGGCTTCAGGTGCGCCGCAGGAGTTGCCGGTGTTGACTACAACGTCAAACCGCCTTAGGGACTCCGGCTCCGTATTTTCTGTCGGGGTTTACTCCCTTAGCCTTTCCCCTGAAGAGGTATGCCGCAAGGCAGCAGAGGTTTTTTGGAGTCAGAGTTTTCCTTCTCTGATGTGCCCTGACTGGGAGATCGAACCAGCGACACTTAGCTCGCAGGCCGACGCTCAATCCACTGAGCTAAACCAGCCAGGGGGATCTTCACTAATATATACATTTAATATAACTATTCTTCTAAACATTGTTTTGGCTACTTCCACAATTTTGATGTATTTTCACTTTCATTCAGTTTTAAATATTTTCTAACTTCCTCTTATGGACTGAATGTTTGTAGTTCCCCCAAATTCATATGCTGATGCCCTATCCCCAATGTAATGCTATTTTGAGTGGGACTGTTGGGAAGTAATTAGGTTTAGATAAAGTCAAGAGGGTGTGGCCTCCAAGATAGGATTAGTGTCCTTATAAGGAGAGGGAGAGAGACCAGAGTTCTGTCCCTAGCTTGTGAGGACATAGTGAAAAGGTAGCCACCTGCAGGTTGGAAAGAGGGCTCTTACCATGAACTAAATCTGTTGGCACCTTGATATTGGACTTCTCAGCCTCCAGAACTATGATAAATAAATGTCTGTTGTTTAAGCCATCTGGCCCATGGTATTTTATTATAGCAGCACGAGCAGACTAATATACTTGTCTAGAGAATTCCTTTTTGACTCATGAATTATTTAAAAGTATAATGTTTCACTTCCAAATATTTGAAGACTTTGTTGATCTTTTTCTGTGATTAATTTCTACTTTAATTCCAATGGTCAGAAAATATACTTTGTATGACTTCAGTTCTTTTAAATTGTTTAATTTAAAAGACATAATCCATTTTGGTGAACTGAAAAGAATATATATTCTTTTTTGGGATGGTAAGAGATCTTCAATAAATGTCAATTATTATTTTCTTCCTAGTTGTTCTATAATACTGGATTTATGATTTTCTCCTTTTAGTTAGTTCTATCAGTTTTTGCTTCATGTATCTGAATGCTCTGTTTTTAGGTTCATTCACATTTAAAATTGTTATGCACTCTTGATGAATTGATCTTTTCATAATTTTGTAATATCTAGTTTTAATCCAGGTAATTTTCATGGTTTTTAAGTCTAATTTTTCATATATTGCTATAGAGACTCCAGCTTCTTTTGTTTTGTACTTATGTGGCATATCTTATAAAATAACCTTACTTTTAACCTTCTATATCATTACATTTAAGATATATTTCTTATATACATGAACTATTCAGTCTTGTGTTTTCCATCCGATCTGATAATGTTTGTCTTTGAACTAATGTGTTTAGATCAGGGGTTGACAAACTATGGTCTGTGGTCTATTTTTATATTTCCTATTTTCTAAGAATAATTTTTACATTTTTATTTATTTTATTTATCATATTATTGTTGTTATCATTATTGTTCTTCTTCTTATTTTAACCCTCACCCAAGGACTTGCTTATAGAATTTAGAGAGAGAGGTGGCAGCGAGTAGAAAGAGAGGGAGAAAAACATTAATGTGAGAGAGAAACATTGATGGTTGCCTTTTGCATATGCCTCACCCTGGGACCAAGCCCACAAATAGGCACGTGCCCTGACTTGGAATTAAATCTGGGACCTTCCTGTTTGCAAGATGATGGCCAACCAAGTCACACTGGCCAGGGCGATTTTTACATTTTTAAAGAGTTGTAAACAGACAAACTTAGAGAAAAATATTTATAGGGAAGTGTATGTGTCCTAAAAAGCCTAAGCTACTTATAATGTGACAATTTACAGAAAATGTTTGGTAACCCGGATCCCTCGTTTCTACCACATGCATTTCGTCCATGCAGTGATGCATTGTCTCATGCAACAATGTCATCTGTTGTGAAGGAGCCTGCAGGTGAAGTAGGGTCAGTCCTAGTTACTTTACAGCATTGCCAAATAGGTGAGAGGACAACTGGCCTTTGAATGATGCATGAAGTCAACATCTGCTCCACTTTCTCCAGCTTCTGGGCTGTAATTTGAAGCTGAAAGAGATTGTCTGGATCCAAGCAAGCTCTCCCACTGCCAGATGGGGGAGGTGAGAGGGTTAGGCTCTCTTCCATTACCATGACTCAGGGTTTCAGCCTGTTCTTGAATGGGTTCTCAGGTGTTCTTTTTGATTCAGAACACTTCATTCTCCAGACCTACTGAAACTTTGGGTTAGGGTCACAGATTTATTCCTCTTTTCCTCCTCATTAGCATCATGTCTAGACAGGGTCTTTAAACTTTTTCATGCTCCCACATAATCACTCAAGTGCAGGTGGTACTCTAGAAGTGGATAATGAGTAGCCTCAGTTGTCCTTGTCTCTACGTATAGTAAGTCCTCACTTAGCCCAGCAATAGGTTCTGAAATTAAGTGAAGTGATGTCAAATGAAATGATGTTATTTGAGGACCTGCCATATTTCAGATAAAGGGAGTGATGAGTAAAATCAAAGATAATTGTCAGCTGAAGGAAGACCCTGATTCAAGCAAGATAGGGATGAAATAAGTTAGAAGGTCCTCACGCAGGACAAATGGGCTTCAAAGGGCTGCTCAGAGATGACAGTGCAGGCAAGGGAGGCAATCAGGTGCTACTCCACTTAGGTCTGGCCCAGATGTCTTGTCTTCAGAATAGAGTTTTTAAGATAGTCAGAAAAATTGAACCGAAAAATCACTGAAGTGGTTATAGCTAGTGGACAGGGAAGGCTGTTGGCCATTTTACAGAAGTGATGCAGTCCGGAGCAGTAGAGATATTTTCATTACCAGATAGAAGTTCAGGCCAGGGTAGGAGACTTTTAGCTTGTGAGTTCTTCCACCAAATAATGTGTTCTATGTTTTATGTATATCTGCTTAATTTTATTTATTGTTAGACTTTTGTTATGATTATTATTTTCATTTTAAAATTACATGAATATGTGTAAAAGTGGAAGCATACACAGGCTTTGAAATGAAAAGTAAAAGTCTTACCCCCAACTCTTAGTTTATAGCATTACTTCCTGACTCATTTCTGGTTTACTTTTTCACTTAATTGCATCTACAGATCACTTTAAATATGTTTATGTCCATAATTATTAAATATTAGAGGTCTAAATTAGGCTTCTTCAATGGCAACAAAGTACCACCTGGAAATCATCCAGCCTAACCTTGAACAACGTCCTTGATGATGCCAATAAAGCCTGCACTCATTTTTCAAACATGGAAAAACTGTTTCTTCTTCCTTTGGTTATTTAATCTTTTAAATAAGGAGGACCCAAAATATGGACCCTTATATATAATTTACTTCTATGGAAAGATAATTTTCCTATATACCTCTTTCAATTTAGTGATTAGATTAGACTTAGAGTGCTTAAAATTTGTCATAGGGTTATTCTTTTATACTAACTCCTGTCTCTTTATTCCCAGGAATTTCTTCAAATTGGATATTGTATAATCACTGTGAATGAGATTTGACGGTACAATTGATTTGAAATGTCAGATAAATACAGAAATATAAGAGGCTTTCTATTTTTCATTCTCAAATCCTTGATCAATTAAATTTCATAAGGAAAAAGCTATATACCTCAAAGAGTTATGACCTTAGTTAACACACTCATCTAAGATGACCTTGCTTCTTCTACTCTGTTTTTGCATAATAAATGCAAAATGTATTTTTTGTTCTTTCTTTTAAATTCACATCAATTAAATAATAGAGAATGATTGAATCTTGTGTGTAATTATGTGCTGCTAAAGATCCAACTGACGCTAAATATATAGGAACTGAGCACTGGTCAAATTATTAACATCGCAATGAAAATTCTGTTAGAAACTAAAATAATTTACTAAACTGAAGTCTTCTTAGTTGTTACAAGCTTTATTTCTTTCTATCAGTAATTGAATTTTATAAGTGATAACTTTTCAAGTGTGATATATTTCAGAGAATCAGTATTCTTTAAGTAAGACTGCTCTTAAACTTGATAATAGTTATTCATTGCTTATAGGCATGGCATATAGTGTTTGATGTCCAAAGTCCTGTCTTTTAAGGACGCACCAATATTAGTTGCATAACTCATCTGGTAAAGCATTCGGCAATCCAGGAAGAAGATGGCAGCCTTCAAAAGCTAAATTGTTGATACTTCATTGAATTATTTGGTAAAAATAATTTCAGGAGAAGATCATTCTCTATGTACTGCTTCTGGGGACACAAGAGGGGATCTCTGTGTTCTATAGTAGAAAAATGAGCTGTTTTCTCTCTTTGAAGATCTTGAAATGCAAATTATATTTGAGAAAGTCAACACTTCAAAAAGGAATTGGTGATGAGAAAAGGGGCAGTTCAAGATGTGAGCAAGGAAAGAAACCTATCTCCATGTCTATTACTGATAGAAAGATTTAAAAAATGGAATCATTTTTTACCACACAGATCCTCATTCTCAGCTATGGAAATAGATGAGGAGATGTGTCTACTTTTATATAGCTGAGTTTAATCACTTGGGAGTGGATAGGTAGCTGTTTTGGCACCTGTGGGAGACTAAATGAGTGGGTGAAAGAAGACAGAATGAGGGAGAGAAAGTGAGAGATGGGAAAGGACTGTAGCCCTATGGGTGATTTTCTACTGTTGAGATGATATGAGAAGGAAGACCAGTTGTAAGTGATTCGCAAGGGACCAGATAGGGCCTATGGCAGTGCAGTGGAAAGACTGTCTTGGGGGTTGGCATACTTCTTCTAGCACCGTGAGCATTACTATCAGTAAATTCCATTCCTCTACTCCTCAGTAGTGTCTGGAAGTGCAACTCTGCTGTTTCCCTGAAGTAGCTAGGGTCTTCCCCTCAAAGAATAATTCATAGTCCAATGTGAAATATAAGCCGGCTTTATGAGAGGGAGGAGGAGAAGGTGCACATATATACTAAACAATGGGAGGCGTGTGCTTGTCCATGATTTAGCAAAGCCCTTCATTTCATTTTATTTGCGCTCATCCAAATGCACTGTCAACTATTTCTCCAAGATGCCCATTATTTGCCATTTATGGTAGAGGTGCAGGTTTCTAACAGTATTTGCTACTGCCTCTCTAGTCCCAGTTCAAAAGCGTGCCGACATCAAAGAAATTGCAAAAAATGGAACAGGGCAAAGGAACAAAGAGTTGAGTGGACAAGTAAGCATACCTCATTGTCAGGCAATGTGATAGCCAATATTTATATACTGTCTCATTGCACAACTTAGGAGATTTAGTTATAATTTTTACATTTTTAATGAAAAAATTACAGCTTAAGAATCATCTATATTTATGTAGTTTTTCAATGGGAGAACCAGCTTTCAATTCAAGCTTCAAATGCTTATGCTCTTTGTAATAGAGTCTCTGAGGTGGGGCGGTAGGGGGAACTCTGTTAGAACTCAGCCTGAGCATGGAGGGGGTTAGGGACGGCATCTGAGAAGAGGTGAGGGAGTGACGTGACTAGGAGCAGAGACTTAATTAAGCCAGGGAATGCAATGTGTTGACTCTGGGTCAGGAACTGGAAGAGGCCTGTGGAGTTATAATGGGTGTGGAGCCTGGGTAGAAGCTTGTTTGCTTTTGGAAGTATGTCAGGCTCCCAGATCTGCACGTGCTTCAGCTCCGGAAGGAGGGAGAGGAAAGGAAGGGCCCACAATCCTCTGTCCCGGTGCAGGTAGGGTAGAGAGGGACCCCGTGCCCGTGGATGTGGATTTGGAGACATCCATCCCTGTATCTTGTGGGCAGAGTGTTCGTGCAGGCCTCCAGCTCGATATGCAATACGGGGATAACACTGAATAACGTTTTACTTTTTTCTGTTTTAATTTTGAATCAGTCAACATTAGGAGTTATAACCCACATAATCCAAAGCTCTTTGGAATCTGCTGTAAATCTTTAGCGTGTTAAGTGGTTCCGAGACCACAAAGATTTCAGAATGCCTCAGCTGACACGACAGAGGCCAGAACGCAAATGGCTGCGTGTGCAAAGCCAAGAAGTTTCCATTTCATCTTTAAAATGATGGGGAGATATTTAAAGGTTTTAAATAGGAGAGTGACAAATCTAATGGACTTTTTATGTGTTTTGAATACCAGTCTTCCTGTCTTTCGGTGAAGAGGTTGGTGGCCAAGTTCAGTGGAGGCTTTGAGAAGAGGCGTAGCGATCAGGCCGGCGACCGTTCGGGTAGTCCAAGCCGCAGTGATGGGGCCTCCAAGCACAGCAGAGCAGTGGTCAGAACCAGCTGGAGAACTCTTGGAACCCTAAAGGACTTAGTGGCCCATACAACGCATAAGATGGATGAGAGTGAGGATCCCCGGGTGGCTCGTTGTTTTCTGGCTTGGGTGTTCCCCAGGATGCTAACAATGCTAAATCTACTCCCATTCTCTCAGATCTCTGCATCCTCCTCCAGGTTTCTGTGCTCTCTTGCTTCTTTAGAAGGTGGCTCAACAGCTCCTAGAGCCCCTTTACAGAGAGCTGAAAGTGCCTGGGAATTTATGTTTCCCATCTCAATCCTAAGATGGCTTTCAGCCGAAGACTAACTGAACAGAGATAGGAAAGCTCAGCTCCCTTGCTTTGAGGTGGCCCACACTGATAGATGAAATATACACTCCAGAGCTCCCCTGTGGGATCAGGCAGCAGCTAGAAGTTGTGCTAAAGTCACACTGGTGCTTGGCTTCCACTTTTTCCCACTCCTCTTTTCCTTATTCCCTTAGAGCTCTCTCCTGGGAGCACTTCCTTACTCTATGGCTGCACATAATTTCAAATGAGAGCCTGCTCCTGCAGAACTGGACCCAAGACACGGATCATGCTGACCTTCATTTGACTCAGATAGAATATACCAGATAGGGAACAGATTTTAGAGAAAGAGTGGTAAGTTCAGTTTTGTATATATTGATTTTAAGTGCACTTGGATCGTTATGTGGAAATATATAATAAGTATATGAGTTAGAAATATTGATTTGAGAGTCATCAGAGTATAGATGGTGGTTGAAGCCATGGATATGAATGAGGTTCATTTAGAAGAGTGAATGGAGGATCTGGAAGTGAGGACCAGGCCATAGGGAAATTTTGACAGATGCCTGTTAGCATGTTCTTCATACCTTTTCAAGTAGCACTTTACATTTTTCATATTCAGAAACATCAGAAGTCATTTGATTTTTAGCATAAAAAGGAAGGTGGAAGGTGCTGTATAATTCTTGTTATTATTTTTCAGATGTGACAATTGAGACTTTGAGAATTCATGTGAATTACGCAGTCAAGAAAGCGACAGGACCAGCACAAAAATCTAGGTCATTTTCTTCCAAGCACAAAGCTTCTCCTGCCACCCAAATGCTTTGAAAAAAAAAAAAAAAGTCATTTTTTCCTACATACTCATGCAATGTGTAGACAATTGTCTCATCTCTTACAGACTCAGCATTTTTACAAACTCATGTTATATCTGCTCCAGCTTTTCTGGTATTCTTATAAATTTATCATGCTCTCCTGCAGGAGAACTTCGTTTAAAGAAAGTCACTTCCTTCAGGAAGCGCCCCCTGAGTCAGCTTCAGCCTTTTGACTGTTTCTTACTTTATAGTTTTGAATTTATTTTGTAGCATATTCTTTTTCACATGTTGATATAGTACTTTTGAATGTTTTTCTTGAGTCATTTTGTACATTTTTGTTTTTCTTCCCACAACTATATTGTAATCTTTAGCATTCTCTTTTTCACAAAATCAATATATTCTCATTATAGATTTTTTTGAAAATATAAAAAGATAACCTCTAATCCTAGATTATAACAACTATTTTTTTTTGCATATTTAATTTCACTCTGTTAATTTTTCTACATGCTCACGGATTTGTTCTACATAGTGGCATTCCTGATGTTTGCTGTTACTCACCCAGGTTGTTATTTGGCTTACAAATCTGTCTTTTAGAATTTTGATTTTTTTTCTTAGTATATAGTTCAGTGCATTGAATAAGGATTCAGCATCTTCTTGGCAACTTGTTAAATGGGAGATAGACTTGTGAAGGATGACTCAGATATCTAAGTCAAGTTATACAAGCAAAGACAGTCAGAGAAGAGATTTATTGGGGGGAAATGACTTTTTGCTTATGAGGAGATTTTGACTTTATTAGAATGAAATGCTTAATAGATTTAATTTGTTTCACTGTCTTCCTTTTGGTAGAATGACCCTATTTGGTAAGCTTGGACTTTTACTTTGCTCTCCTTATCGGGACTATTTAGACAGCTGAGGCTGTACGAGAGCTACAAACAGTTTGGTTGGATCTGATTCTTTTTCAGCTGTCAAAACATGGTTATGACCTCCTTTCAGAGTTTAGTGTAAAACACTTTTCTGGACGTGGATTAATTTTTTAAGGAGAGTTCTATTAGCTTATACATTCCGTTTTGTAGCCAAGAATCTCTTCCATCAAGTTTTTTTGTGTTATTCTGCAAGTTCACCTGGCTAGCATCCATCCTTCCTTGCCATAATAACACGATTGTGTATAACTACGGCTCACCATTAATCTTGGTGTATTAGACTTTCAAACATTTGTTCCTCCAAACTCTACGCTGCATTGGCACTTTGCTGGATGATATTTGAGCAGTTTGCCTGGACATTACATATTCCCAGCACAGCATGAAAATGCATTTACTAAGAGCTTTGTGTCTGTGGTTTAGATGAAAAAGGAGTAAACCTTTCTCTCCCCTGAGATGTTTAGATTAATTTTAATTGATTTTAAAAATACATTAGCATGATCACAAAACTTTAAAACAAATACATTTTTTTTTTTTTTTTTTTTTTTAGCAAAGCAGGTTACATTGGGGGTTTGACTTAAAAAACTTATGCTGAAATACCAAGGAGCTCAGGCTTGCTTTCTTCCTTTTTTTTTTTTTTTTTTAAAACTTAGAGAAAGACCAGCACACTTGAACAATACTTATAATTTATTCTATGTTTCCAAAGTATGAATAGACATAAACTTGCTTCTGGAAAGAAGGCTTTTCATTTTGGGGGACTTTCAAGTTACAGGCCTTTTCAATGGACAGTGTTGGAAACATATGTTCTTATTACCAGACTAAGGCAGCTTTATTGGCTTAAAGCTCAGAAAGAAATCAATATATTTTCAGAGCCACGTGGAGGATGGTAGAAGTTCCATTTATGTGTATGGTGGACACTTGCTACCCAGGTCATGCCTCTTAAGGCACACACTCTGTGGACCAATTGCATTAGCATCCCCCACTGATGTGGTTTGAACATATGGCTCTCTTATAACAAATAATGCTGCTCCCCTAGACTCCTGATGGAATGCTTGAACTCAAACCTTCTGCCAACAAATTCCTGCCTAAAACCCCACAGAGATCAGTGCTTTATAATAAAATAATCTGTGAAACATGGTATCTACTCAGTTCTCTAGGTGATCGACACGTTGAATCAGGGCAGAGCACTAAAACAATTACGTACCTGTTTCACATTAACTTATTGCCTGAACAGATTATATTAAGTCACTTTCATCATATTAAATTTAAATGTTATAGCCCTGTTTTGGTTTGTATTTTGTAGGTGATTTTGGTCAAAGACACATTGCCTGTTAGTCTCAGTGTCCAGTCTCATTTGGTAAGTTCATGTAGAATTTATTACCAGGGAATAAATGCATGGGCCCATTTTTTCTCTCTCTTCTGACTCTCTGTCTCTATCTCTTTTTCTCTCTTAAAATTGGTTTGCTTTCATAAAAAAACAAAAACAAAAAAAAAACTGGAAGTCCTCAACATACTCGTTTTGTTTGCCTCTGAGGAAATTCAGAGCAAAATTGAATAGGCAATCACAGTCCTTACATCAAAACTCAGGCTTAGCAGTTTTGCTTTCTCCTACTCTTCCTTATAGCTTTGGCATGTTATTCCCCCCATCCCCAGGATCTTGTTGTATATATGCGTTTTATTTTAAAGTGCTTTAAATCCCTTTTGAAAAGCAGAAGAAAAGGCAGTTCAGAGGGCCAGAGGATAATGACTCTATAAACTATAGAAACATAGAAGAAAATGGGATTTTTGATTGTCATTTTACTGCCACTGTGACTCCAGCCAACCAATGGTCATTTATTCACTAATGATGCTTAGTAAGTTGTGGTCACATCATATAATATACTTTCCTGTAGATTCTATTGACCGAGGGAAATAACGAACATGGTCAATTATATATGGATTTAAAAGTCTTTATATAGGATTTTTAAATAAAATATTAAAAAAAAATAAAAAGGACTAAATATTTGTATTAAAATGAAAACACAATAAAGATATTTTTTAGAAGTTCACTTCTCTAATAAGTTTCCAGTATTGGTTTTTATATGAATCAAATTTGTTTTCAAAGGAAGGAAGCTTGAAATATTTGGTCATCTGATAAATATTAGGCATGAAGCTAAGGTAATTTTTAATGGAAACATAGGAAGAAATTTTGATTCAATCAGAATATATTTACATTCAGTTTTCAAAATTATATTTATTTCTTATATACAGTCCTGTCTACACCCTTGCAATAGTGTAGATACCAGTAAAGAATACTTTTTAAAATGAGAAACAGAATTGTAGAGTTGAATTTGACTTGAGAAGTCATTTACTCCAACCTCTCATCTGAGTTTTAACCCTTAAACAATCATGGGTTTAAACAAACAAAACTTAATAGAAAGTATTCAGAAAATGTCAATTTTTTTCTCTTTCCGCTGAAACTTCTTTTTAAAGTTAGTTCTTCCCCTTTCTGGGTAAAAAGTCTGGCAGTTTGTGGTCAGTTTTAGAGAGTTTTTCTGTAAATTGCAAGACATAGACTCATTATAAAAAAGTGCAATTTCAGCCCTGATTGGTGTGGCTTGGTTGGCTGGGTGGTGTCCCACAAAGCAAAAGGTTGCAGGTTCCGTTCAGTCAGGTCACATGCCTGGGTGGTGGGTTCAGTCCACGGTCCAAGTGTGTATGAAAGGCAACCAATAGATGATTCTTTCTCGCAGGTTCAGTTCAGTCAGGTCACATGCCTGGGTGGTGGGTTCAGTCCACGGTCCAAGTGTGTATGAAAGGCAACCAATAGATGATTCTTTCTCGCAGGTTCAGTTCAGTCAGGTCACATGCCTGGGTGGTGGGTTCAGTCCACGGTCCAAGTGTGTATGAAAGGCAACCAATAGATGATTCTTTCTCGCATCTCTTTCTCCCTGTCTTCCCTTCTCTCTAAAACAAACAAACAAATAAATAAGTAAATAAATAAATACTAAGTCTTCAGGGGAAAAAAGTGCGATTTCATATACTACTCAAAATTTTGTCTTGCTTTAATGCTAAGGTTTCTTTTCCTTTCTTCTGATAATATAGTTTTTCTCCCTTGATGACTGGTTTCTACTTCTCAAAGATCCGAAAGCAGGAGGAAGAAGGGAACAGGGGCAGGCAACTTCCTTCTGGGGAGGATGTGACTTAGATTTTATGCTGTCTGGACTTGGCAGGTGATAAAAGGTCCCTTTTCCTCTTGAGGGGTGCTTTTTCATGGGTTCTTCAGAGGTTCCCTCCATCCTGGGGACTGCTCAGCTGAAGTTCTCTGGAGAGTGACAAATGCATCTCCATTTCTGCCGGTCACTTACCTCTTCCTTAGACCCTTGCATCAAACGATACCTGATTCATTTTCTCTCCCAGTCACTCGCCTATTCTGTCTTTTCTACAGAGTGTACATGTCCCAGCACATCCAACTGTTGTTCACTCCTTCATCAAAGCAGTCAGCAACCCTACTGCCTTCTCTTCAGAATTTCCAGGTAGAAGTCAGACACCAGCCCATTAGGTCTCCTTACAGACGAGACACACATTTTAGCTGTCTTAATGGTCCTGTTGAGGTCACTCTCCCTAGCGAGAGAGGACTCACTACATCACTTTACTGAGTGAAAGCTTTAGGGTGTAATATTCCACTTGACTCTTTATCTGAGAGAATGAAAGAATTGTTGAAACAGTCATAGTTTCTGCATCTTTTGAAATCACATTCTAAGTTAGTCAGGCCTATGCAACTGTGGTTGTAGAGCAAGCACACACATGTTATCAGACCAGACAATATCACATGAATGTGCAGATGAAGGAAGACAAGATGTAGTAGAAGGAAGGTGGGTGATAAAATAGATAGGGATACTATACCCTTTCCTATGTAAAGTAAGAAATCCAGAGAAAATCTCTAGTTGTTTGAATAAAAAAATTTAAAATACACAGTTTAAAGTCACAAAGGTAACAGAGAGAAGAGCTGTCACAGTGGTTTAACAATAGCAGAAGGAACAAGGGAGGGATTTATAGAGCTATATACCTGAATCTTATCTTGTATAGTTGGAAGAGGGTAATGTCTGAAATAAATAAAATTAAAAATCTATAAGCATAAGTGCATTATTTAGAGTCTCAGAGGTGATTACCAGATGAGTTGAAAACAAAAACTCTTAGAAGAATGAAACCTACTTTATTGTGGGGACCAAGAATAGGAGTGGGAAGAGTCCTCGGCAGCCGTCCGTCTCGAGAGACGATGGTGTAGCTTCTTAAGAGTCTATCTGCACCGCCGAGAATGGCTGTGCAGTCCGACTCGGGAGTGACACGGTATCTGTCTCCTCCCGTGTTGAATGGACATCTTGCGATGACGCTGGAGTGTCCTCTCCAGTGAAGCTGAAGCTACAGAGCCTGGGCAGGGCGATATGGAGGGTCTGCTGTTGCCCATGCAGCAGACCCCCCCTCTCTTCGCAGCTGAAGGATCCAAGGGAAAGACGGAGTCAATACAGCTTGGCTTCAGGTGCGCCGCAGGAGTTGCCGGTGTTGACTACAACGTCAAACCGCCTTAGGGACTCCGGCTCCGGATTTTCTGTCGGGGTTTACTCCCTTAGCCTTTCCCCTGAAGAGGTATGCCGCAAGGCAGCGGAGGTTTTTTGGAGTCAGAGTTTTCCTTCTCTGAGTGGGAAGAGTAAACTGAGGGTAATTGTGCATATGCCTTATTTTCATCTCTAAAAAAATATGTGAGTGTATTTCTCTACTATAATTTTTAAACTTTATTTTTAAAAATGTTTTAAAAATTATGTGGGAAGATATATAGATAAGAATATATTTTTAATGCAGAAATTTTCAACCCTTTTCATCTCATGGCACATAAACTGATTACTGAAGTTCCGCAGCACACCAAAAAATGTATTTTTTGCCAATATGACAAAAAAAAAGTAGGTATAATTTTGATTCATTCACACCAGATGGCTATTTTGTGGGCTGTTGTCATTTTCTTATTTGACAACCTAAGGGAAAAGAGGTCAGTGCCCTGACTAAATAGTCAGGTATTCCATGTTTTAAAAAGTCTTGCAGCACACTGGTTGAAAATCTCTGTTTTAATGTGAAAAAGGTAATTAATGAGCTAACTTGTTGCTGCAAAATATTAGGTCAGTATAAAGCTATAACATAACTCAATGTGACACAATTATAAGCAGAAAAATACAAATTTTTTAGTACATATATGAATAAAATACATGAAAATTATCTATTAAAAAATCTTTGGTGAGGAAAAGAATTACTTAGGTCATTTACTTTTAAACAAAAATGGCTTAAATTTTTATGCCATATTAAAATAAATTCTAAATCATTATTTACTTATAAATAGTAAACCATAAACATGCCTAGGAGGAACCTAAGAATTGTTGTCTCTGGGAAGAAATTTTCTATCCTTAAATCAAATGGAAGAATTTGCAAAAGAAAAGACAGATTCAGTTACTTCTAGGAGTTAACTGTGCACATTAAATTAAAAGATGGCAAAGAAAAATTGTTACAACAGCTATGAAAATGCTTAGCCATGTTGATTTATACAGAAGTAATTCAATTAATTTTATTTGGTCCCATACAGTGCTGGGGTTCCAGCACTAAGCACAATAGAAATGCTCTTAAAAATCAATGAGAAAAACCCTGAGACTTCAATAAATAAACGGACAAAGAGACAATACAAATAATGATTAAACATTGGAAAAGTGGTTGGCTTGTTTCATAACCAAAGCTTCCAAATAAAAATGAGATACAAATTGTGTTAATTAAATAGACAAAGATGCTTCAAAGGGAATACCCAGCATTGGCACCTGCACTGAAGGGGACGACAACCAGTTACTGCTGGAAGGGCAAGACGTTCCATTTTTCAAGACAGGAATTTGAGAACACAAGGAAAGAAAGAGTTTTAGAGATGCTTATATCTTTAAGGCCAGAAACTTGATTTTTGACTTTTTAAAAGAAAATTCCTAACAGGGGAATATTAAGACTTTCTAAATGCTCAACCTTAAGAGAATACAATGTAAGAAATAATATGTGTGAAATAATGTACAATCATAAAATGTGATATTCATGTGTAGTTTTTAAGAATCTAGAATACGCTTATGATAAAATTTTAAAGCAGAGCCCTAAATGGTACCAAGTATGCAGAGCAATATGTAGAAAGGTCAAGAAATTATGATAACATTTTAACAATTTCTCTAGGAATTGAGGTTATGATTTTTAAGTAGTTTGAATATTTCTTCTTCCTTCTAGTTTCTCCAAAAAACACAAAAACAAAAACAAAACAAAAAAACCTCACCACATTATTTTTATATTGAGAACAAAAGCACAAACACTCAGCAGCTAGTTCAAGGTCCATGTTTTGTTAGTTGTGAGAATCTGGGCAAGTGGCCTTCCTGTAGAGTCAACATCACAGTCCACCATAGTTGTGTTGGCACTTTGTTAAAATGTAATGGGCCTAGCAAGTATAAATGGTTATGAAAATGATGGTTATGCTTTTGGTAACTTCAGGTTTCACAATCTAGTGTGCCTCCCCTTTGCTCGTCTTAGTCTCAGCTTTTGAAGTGGATCAACTGAATTTTCTTTAATATTTTTATCCATTTTGGAAAAATTATGCCTAAGACAAGAGCAAAAGTTGATTATGTCCATCTGTATTTATGCCCACCATCTCCAGACCCAGAGTTATGAACTGAATTTACAAATCTGAACACTGGTTTCTTATAGCCTTTAACCTTGGGTTAGTCCACATTCCTTGCTCCTTTTTAAAAGTGGCCACTGTGCACCAATACACTTTAATTACAAAGGGGAAAAATATCCTTTATAAGAATCCCCAAAGTTTCTGTATTTGAAAAATAAATCACTCTCTCCACCTGACCTTCCCCTTCGATGTCCTTTGGTTTTTGTCTCTTGAAGGAATCAGTGTTGTAGCAGGTGAGCTCTGTTCTATCTGTCATCCTTTGATACCACTCTTCATAAATCTGGGTCAAGGAGAAAGTGGAGGAATCAAATTTAGGCTTGGGGCTAGAGAGACTGTTAACAGAAAAGACATTGGCTTTCAAATCTGAAGAAGTTTTTTTCTTGAAAGAGTGCAGTTTTTTGATCCTTGGGATCAATAAATTCTTGACTCCTTGCAATTGGGAACATAATGTAATAATGTGCTGGTCCATTAAGTCAGAGCTTCATCTTTTGCACAATTCATATTCTAAACTTGAAAGAGACTCACAACTGAGCTTTCACAACCAGTAGCTGTTTACTTTCTTTCCACTAAAATAATTGCAAATACCCCTCTGAGAATGTATATTTTCAGATGCCAGGTAATCAAAGCTTAGTTGTGCTCAGAGGGTTTTTTAGAAGCAAATGGAAAATAATTGCTTTAAAGTACCCACTTGTGAGGATTTCTGCTCATCAGTATAATTGCCAGCAGCCACTGTCTTTCGGCCACAATAAATTCACAATGATTCATTAGCTTCTATTGGGGGACAAAATAGATCATCTTGTTAACATTAACTTTGATTTTTTAAATGGCTTCACCTGATTTCATATTGGAATTACAGTTTGTACATAAACTAAAGTAATAAATGCCCCCCACCCCACTTTAAAGAGTGGGGTAGGTAATAGAAGAGGATAAAATTGGAACTTAGCCAGCCTTGCAGGATTTAGATATGAGTTCTTAGTGTGCCTGTTTACTCTAGGAGCATTATTATTTCTTTGCTTTTGTCAAAGGAATTTAATTTCTTGACTATAAGCCTTTGCACACAGAACCCAGCAGTTGGCAAATAATCCCTAGGATGTCGTCTCAAGTATCTTTTGTCCAGCCACCTCTGTGGTATCAAATGGATAGGACGATTGCTGCCAGAAGCTATTTGGTAAAAATGCCAAGAACTCTATAATCTTACTTAACAGATTCTCCAGGTTGATGAGGTCATAATTAATGTACCTCAAGGCTATTTTGTATATGTGGATATTGGTCCAAGTTACCTTTGTTCATTTGCTCATTTTTTAACAGCTTGGAAAATACATTGTCTTTACCTTTGTCATAAGAGTGGGTTGGAATGATTGACTACGTGCATCAGTTACCTTGTTGGGGAGCTCAGTTCACTGAGGGATCAACTATAGCTTTCCAAGGTCAGTACAAGTTGACCTCTAAGTCCCCTCCAAGCTGGTGCATGCCCTGAGTGTGTGGATGACCAGGGACATGTCCAGTGCCTGCCAGTCAGTGGTGCCATCCACGTTGCTGCCCCAGGCTCAGCCCGCCTCTGCAGCCAGTCGGAGGTTCCACCTTCTTCGTCTTCTATGGCTGAAATAAGAAAACTACGTAAATTAAAAACCCATGATTGCTCATAGAGTTATTTTACATTTTCAAATGGAAAGTACAGATATAGTTAGTCAAGACTGTTTCAAAGACAAATAAATGAACAGACCGAGAGCTAATTTAACTATTTCAGGATGCTTTGGCATTATAGAACAAAACATAAAGGACTTCGAGGGTTAAAAAAAATGATTTTGCAATTAAGCTGGGAGGAGATGACTTCAAAGAGATAAGATTGGGGCTGAAAAAGTGAGGCAGGCAGATAACAAGCAGGGGAGTCTGGCTAGGCCCCCCAAACAGTGAAAAGGCATGAACACAGGCATGTTAACATCAAGTGGCCAGAGTTCAGCAAAAGAGAGCAGACAAATCACAGGCTTTTAACTGGCACTGTGAGCAGGGGGCTCACTTCACAGCAAGCCCAGCACACCCTGTGCTGTCTGATCATTTGCTCCACAGGCGATAGAGGTGGCCCATATCCAGCATAGCACCAGGGAGTCTTACAACTACAGTGAAGGGAAGCAAGAAGTGTTTCTTAAAACATAAGAAAGAAAGAAAAAAGTTAGTTGGTATTCCTGATTTGGAATTTGTGAAGCTGTAACCCAGTTTTGGGGCTGGAAAAGGAAAACTAGCAAAATGCCTACTTTTTCAATGCTTGGTCATTTCTACAAGAAATAACAAAATAAAGGACTACCCATCAAAGTCTTTCAGAATTAACCAGGGCAATTTTCAGCTATTTGGATGAGTAACTTTAATTCCCATTAATATAAGTGGCATTTGTCCTGTAGTGGACGATCTGCCACGTACTGTGATGCAAATTTAATTCGGTGGAAAGCTTGTAATGTCACTAAAATTCTCAAAATTCCAATTTTAAAGAATTTTAAAGCTAGGGGTGAGTAAAATTGGATATACTGTGTATTTTGGTATGAGAATTTACCCTAAGAATTTTTTTGTTAATGTAGGTAAGGGAGGGGGGAAAATATTTGATCATATACTTTTTTAGCCTTTCTACCCTCAAAGCATCAAAGAGTAAGATTTGGAAGAAAGATTCGTTATCATGGAATTATGGGGCAGCCTTCGGTGTCTTTGATGCAAGATGGATGAGGGTCAAAATTAGAAGAAACACCAAAGCTCGCATTTTGCATTTATCAGAGGTTTCATAAATACTTGTCTGATTGACTGGCTGAAGGAATACATGAAGTAGACTTTGTTTTGTGTGCTGTTCCGTGTCTCCCGTGTCTCTGTGCCTGCCGTGGCATTAGTCATTTATTGGACCTCCATTGAGCACCTCATACAGCTACTTCCACTCTAGGGGTGAGAGGGCTAAGAGACCGAGATCCAAACTTATTTGAGCCATCCACTCACGCTAGCAAACCTGTTCCCCCTTCTATACCTTACCAAGCTCTGGGGAGGTGTCTTAATGCATTACTTCCTACTACACAGTAAATTATCCACAGGTAGATTAAGGCTTACCCAAATGAATGAATATCTTCTTCAAATTGCAGAAGACAAACATGGGGGTGGGACCTCCTGAGAAGAACCTAGACACAATTCAAGATGGCTCCCAAGAAGCCATTATAGAAGCCCTCTCAATTTCAGTTCTCTCTTGAAGTGAAAATTGAGAAGAGAGAGTGTTTAGTTTATTAAGTAAATTTCCAGCTCAGATAGTTCAGTGACCAAATAATGTAATTGGTTGGTTCTAAGGTGCAAACTTTAGGTTGCATGTTCTAGTCAATAGCATCAAGTGATCGGTGATGGCCAGACCACAGTTGATACGTTTGTCATTGCCTAAACTATGAAGATAGCAAAAACATCATCATCAAATGTTGCAGATTGATGGAGACAGCTGTTTGGAAAGAAAGCCCCAGAGAAAATAATGAAGCAGTCTTTTAACCCCTAGTAACCATGTGGTTGTGTAAAAAGAGAGGGTTCTAGGTTTTTGTGGTTGCATGAGGTTCAGCACCAAAGGGTTTTAGTGTTTTTGTAGATTCTCTTAAGAAATACTGTATGGCAACATTGTAGGGGAAAATATGGACATTCACAATTCTGAGTTCAAAAGTACTCACAAAACTGTTGTATTCTGAACACAGAGAAGCATTAACCAATATATGATTATTTCTTGTATATATAACAACAGTACTTCGATAAAATTAGTGTTAAACATCTAAAAGAGCTTCCTCAATTTCCATATGATAAACTTCAAAGTGATAAGAACACATTCGGTCAGTTTCTTCAGTGTGTTCTTTCTGGTTGCTGCATAAATAAAGAGCCCTCTTGAAAAATCAATCTCTAGTATTAGATTCAAGGACATCTGATACATGCTTTCACACATTCCGTGAGAAGTCCTGAAATCCTCTTTTTTCTAGCGTTTACAGATTATTCAAAGTAGAAAAACCAAAAGCTTAGAATCTTCTCCACTGGTTAAAAAAAGTGCATTAGAACTAAATGATGTGCGCTCAGTAGCTCTGGAATGAAGGATTGCCAGCTGTGCTGGGAAATGGGCGGTGTGGGGATTTCAGCTGACAGGCCTTTCTTGCATCCATTCTGCATGCAGCACATACGCTGGGTTGTTGCATTTTTCCTGAAAACTAATTTGACATTTCTTAGGGTCCTGACAGTGTGATGAGGGAAATAGGCCATTCTTCTGATTGTTTGCAAACCTCACAATCTCTTTCTTTTTTTTTCTTAAAAGGAGGACAAAGTTATAGATACCCTGTTAATTTAGCTTCAATGATTCTAGCTACTGGCTCTGTGTAGTCAGCTTTTCCCTCCTTTCTCCTTAGAGCTGCCTGGAAATGCATTGGATGAATGAATTAGAAAATGTGTTCTTTAAGAGCATCCGTGGCTGCTTCTAATATCGTAATACAAATGTGCTTTCCAGGCCACGTGAAGAATAGGCAGATTCAGTCCTCTGTGTGGGAGGCCTTCTTACTGACTGGTGCTTACAAATGTGTGGACAGAGAGAAGTTCTTAACTTGAGAAGTGCCCCCTTAATGTCACACGGAATGGAATTTGGGTACTCTGTTCTGTATTTTTAAGCACACATAGGAGGCGGGACCCAATGCCCCTGGAATTTATTTATAAAAAAAATCGTGTATTTATTCTTATATGTTTAAACTGCAGTCACCTTCAAAGTGCTCTCCATTGGATGTAAAACACCTATCGAGACTTTTTTTTTACTGCTCAAAACAGTTTTTGAACATGCTAATTTTGATGCCTTTTAGTGCTTCTGCCGTTTTCTGTTTCACCTTTTCCCCATCAGCAAAGTGTTTCCCTCTGAGGGCTTTTTTCATCTGAGGGAGGCAAAAAAAAAAAAAAAAAAAAAGTCACTCAGGGTGAGATTGGGTGAATGGGAGTGTGGGGTATGGGTGTCATGCTGTTTTTGGTTAGAAACTGCTGAACACTTAGCATGGTGTGGGCAGGTGCACTCGTAAGTCACCCATCATGAAATGGGCAAGTGCATAGAAAGTCTTCAAAAAAATTCACTGAAGCCAAACTCAGCCTCTCACAACAACACCAGCTAGTACTCTGATAAGATGGGTTCCTAGAACACTCACCTAGCAGGTACAAGGGGCCCACCCTCCAGAAGATAATTCCATTTTTTAGGGTCCCCCTGTCCCCACTTGGTAGCTAATTCACAGTAGGAAATCTTACAAAGGATTTTGTGGGAGGTTTCTGATGGGAGGGAGATGAGGGAAGGGGTCACTTGGTAGGGACCACTGGAGGGTGTTGTTTTTCCCTGGGTAACTAGCTTTCTGGTGAATGTAGTGCCTGTTAGTCAGTTTAATGGTCTCAACCTCTGTTATAATGGAAATGGAACTGTTACCTGGGGGTCCTGAAATGATAGGCAGCCAGGGAGATAATTTTGGGTCCTGTCACTGATGGGGGGACCAACTCTGAACCACCATGCCATCCACCTGCTGAACCCCCTGGGAGAGGTGCTCAGAAAGTGCCCACCCTACCCTGGCTGAAAACTTACAGAGACAGCACCTTTGATATAGCACCGTTCATCCAGGGGTGCCCCACCATACAAGGGAGGAGGTATGAGAGGACTTCGACTTTGTTTTCAAAGCAATTTCAAATTTTGCCCAAATAGCACAGAAATTTTTAATTACATTTGGGGAAATGTTAACATCTTCCCACATTTAATTTATTCCCCCCACCTCAGGCTCTATAATTTTTTTTTTTGTCTATAATATAATTATCTATGTATCTGTCATCTATCTATCATCTTCTAAATGGTCTGAGGACTCTGACTTGGAGCCCAAGACTCACCGACCACTTCCAGTTCAGAGGCAAGCCCCCCATCAGCCCGAGTTGACTCCAGGCTTCACCAGGCCTTCTGCAGTGCCTAGCCAGAGCCTCCATGAGCCCAGCCCTGCTCCCTGTTCCCAGGACATGGCCTCACATGAGTCCAGTCTGCTTCAGCACCACATCCCCAATTATCAGGCTAGGCTTGATTACTCTTCTTCCCTAACATGTCAGTCAAAATTGGTACCAGGCCTCCCATTGTTTTCCAGACTCAATGCCTGCCCCTCCCTCCTATCCCTGATCCCTGGGGCCACATCATTGGTCTGTTCACAAATGCATGGCTGCCTCTTCCTGGTCCAGGGCCTTGCTTTGCTTTCGCTAGACCCTCTCTCAGACTCTGTTCCTGGGTCACAGATTGTGGACAGGCTTCCTATCACTAGATATTTTATTTCCTTGCATTTTAGACTGGGCATCACCCCCAGAAGGCCTAGTGTGGGTGTTTATCACATGCCAGAATGGTTGACTGCAAGCATGTGTTTTTATCCATCCTCTCATTTCACCCAATTTATTTAATCACTACATCATTTAAACTGATCTTTCCACTTTGCTCAGATTTTGACTAATTATTTCTATATCCTTTGAACCCTCCACTTGAATGGCTTCCAGGCATCCAGTGTCAGCCTCAACATCAGACCTGTCTCCGTTAGTGCTGCTTGTCTTCGTGGGTGGGTCTGCAGATGAGCCCTGAACCTTTTCACCTTCTTTGATTCAAAAGTTTAAATATGGTATTGTCCACAAAATGCTTTTTAAATCTGTATTTGTGGGACACATACCACAGTGGTATTGGCCTCTGGTTTGGGTCTTAGTTCTGCTACCTTCTAGTTTTGTGACCTTGTATCTTTTTCTTAACCTCTCTAACATTTATTGTCCTCATCTATAAAATGGGGATACTAATATCTGTCTTATATTTTCTTGTGCATGGACTAAATGAGAATATCTGCAGCCTTTAGCAAAGTGTCTTGGAAATAACCAATGTTCAATTCATGACAGCTATTTCTTATTGCTTCAGTTCAGCTCAAGTGATACACAATGATAAATGCAATTTCCAACAGCAATGATGTGATAAGTTCAGTGCTAGAGATGGCTACAATGTGCTTTGGGAACCAAAGTCCAAGGCGAAGAGGCACTTGACTCTCGAGAGGTGTGGAGGAGTGTCGTTCAATGACTCTCTAGAGAAGAGGTTACTGGTTGAGCTGGACTTTGAAGGATGAGATGAACAGGAGTTTGTCAGAAAGAGCAGGGGAGTTAATTTAGTTAGGCCTGGATTTCTCAAATCCAGCACTAGACATTTTGGACCTGATAATTCTGTGTTTTGCTGTGGAGCCCTGTCCTGTGCACTGTAGGACATTTAGCAGCATCCCTGTTCCCTACCCACTAGATGCCAGAGCACCCAACCCTGTACTCCCCTCACAACAATGCAAATCTCCCCTAGGGTCTCATCCCCATTCGACAATTCTGAGTTGGGCCAATAGAAGGTTTAAACACCCTAGGGTTCCATTCACTGCTGGTCTGTCCATTTCCACTTTCAACAAATCAAGACCTTATTTTGGTTTCTCAACTCTGTTAAGAGACCCTGTTTCTCATCGGTCATTCAAATGATCACATGCTCGTCCTGCTAGGTTATAGTTCACCAAGATTATTTTATATTTGATATGTGATATGTGTCAGAGGCTGCGCCAGGCACTGAGGACACAAAATCCTTCTTCAGTCATAGTTTATGGCTGAGGGGTTCAGGGCTTGAAATGTACTGACCTCCCCCCACTTTGAATTCATACATGCCAGTCAATCTTTCAGAATTCTGTTCCAATTTTTATGGAATGTATTTTTCACCAGAAATTATTCTTTGTTACCACTACTCATTAACTCATAAAGATTCTAATTGCTAGTATAATTATTAAACATAAAATATTAATTGCCTGTAACGCTATTGATTTAATAATTATCATCAACTTTATGCTTTCTCACATTGGGTACTATAGGCCACGTGCCTTCACAATCCCACTCTCGGGGACCCTTCTGAGCTGTGAGTCTGGGACAGGGTGCATTAAATGCAGTCCCAGGATCATGCCTCAATTCTTGATTGACCCCAATCCGTACTAGTTTCTATTGATTGACCTGTTTTGTTTAGTTAATGCCTGGCTCTTTAGAAATGAACATTGACAATTCCCCCCTCATTAAACATGAATAGGATTGTTATTTGTAGTTACAACAAGCAAAATTTGAAGATTTTTGGGGTTGGATAAGCCATGACAGAGTGACATCTAAGACGTGAGCTTGGGCATGATGCATAAACATGCGTTCGACCACAATGATTATGAATGGCTCAAGCAGAATTTTATTCCCAAAGTAATACCAGTTGAGAGCTATTATATGCCACCCACTTGGAACATCAGGTTATTTACAAAAGACAGAGAACTCTTAGTTCTCTACAACTGCAAGGTAGAGAAGTCTAGATCCTGAAGGGCATGCACACATGGGTGCATATTCACATGAGCAAGCTTTGACCACTTGTGATTCCTCAGACAGCTGTGTATGTGCATCTTTATCTCACTTCAACTTAGTTATGGGACCGGTGGCCCTAGTGATAAGGACATCATGTGAAAGGACATCTCAGGGAGGACCGCTCACCAATTTGGAAACAATCCCATACGTTTTTAAAAACAATAGCGGCTATGTTTATTTGCATAAATATTACTTTAAGTTATCTTCTGTAACTTAGTAATGGGTCTCATGTCTAAATGGCAAAATTTATTTACAATGAGTCCCTTTCCTTTCATGTAGTTTTGCCATTTTTCAATGCTGGAAGCTGATGTGGAACAAAAATGTTTACAGTTGTCTGACAACTTTCCAGGGAACTTTTAAAAGCTGTTAATTTAGAAACAATTTTACTTCTGTATTTTATTTCTCAATTGGTTATGATGGGAGTAATTGTCGCACCCAAAGGGAAAATCGTGACTTCAGGCAATATGGAAACAGCTAAACTCTTTGGAAACAAAGTCTTTTTTTTCTTGTAAATGCCCCAGTTACAAAGAAATACAGAATTAAATCTGCGAAGCATAATACTATGACAGAACTCTTTCTCAATAACTATGGAAGTGAGCAGGACTGTGCATCATCCACTCTCATAAGAGAAAAGAACTGATTTTATACATTGTCTTTATTGCCTGCAGCACTTGGCTAAGTGAGGCTGTACCTGTACATTATCCGCTCATTTATTAAATACTCAACCAAGAAATTCTTGATATTACCAAACACCTGAGGTTTCAGTGGAAAAAGTAAGTTACTTAACTTCTCTGAGTTTTAATTTGTTGTTTTAAGAATAAGGACCAAAGTACCTCCTTCGGAGAATTTTTGGGAGGCATAGAAAATGACACAGCTAAATCAGCTAGTGCATGCTTTGTGGATGCTTAATAAATGAGAGCCATTCCTGCTTATTTGCAGGTATTGTCTGTATATATTTATGTTGCATATCATCAGAAGAAGAATAAATTCTGGCCCCTCTGCTTTTTGATTTTGAATTGCAAAAGGCAGCTTTATAATTAATGGTATTAATATTACGACTTTTTTTCACCTTGTAATGTATTATAAAGGCTCTATTTACGTAGTTCTCACTAAAAATCTGACCATGTTTCATTAATTTAACTAACTCAACTAGTTGTTTTAGCTATGTAGTACCCAAGAAATAATATAATATATTGGTGTAATAAACTAATTGGTGAATTACTTTTAAAGTATGAAACGGTTCTGTCTTCATATCTAGTTTCCAGTGTTTTGCACTGCTATTAATTTTTCTATTTAGAAAGCAACAATTCAGCAAGGGCTAGTGAACATCAGCAATGAACAAGGCAGTGTGAGGGATAAAGAGAAAATGTCCCATATCTGTATAGAAACTAATTGTGATTTGGTCTCCCTTAGTTAGAAAAGTAAGTCACCTCCAAATTGTCTTATAAGAAGAACTCAGTCAAAAGCCTGGGACTTAGCTGAATACACGCTCCCCCTCACTGGAAACTGTATTTTCCAGCTTTCTCTGCAGAAAGCTTGACTACATTTAGGCCAATGACATGTGAAAAGTACAATGTGCAACTTCAAGGTATTTTTAAATATGGATTGCTCTCCCTGGAATTTCTTTTTCATCTTCCTGTGCACAAGTCAGAGATTCTGGTCTTTGACCTGGAGGCAGGAACAGGATGGGTCTTTGGGGTATAAATATCGGGAAAGACAGTTGAGAGTGTTCTGTGAGTGGGTAGACATGTTCCCCTAGATACCTGGGTGGCCAAAAAGGATCTCCCATGGCAGATACTTCTACTTGCACCACAATATGCATTTTTCCTGTTATCTTTTAGTAATACAAATGACCATATGGAAACTACATTTCCCATGATTTCTTGCAGCATATATTGGTGGTAGTGCATCAAAGGGTAGGCCAATGGAATTTTGAGGGGGTGGGTCATTTTCCTTGCCCTGAATTCCTCTTTCCTTTCCATAGGCCTGGAATATGGTCGTGGATGTGAGCTGGTTTTATGGGAGGGGAGATGAGGCCCGCACCTCCACAGAGGGTGGAACAGCAAACCAAAAAGCGCTTGGCTTCTTGAATGACGTCATGGCACATAGTTGCCCTCCTAGGTCTAGATGGCTCACTCTGTTTGGAGTTATCTTTGTTACAGAACAGGTTATTCCATGGTTAACATAAGTCCCTCATGTGTGAGTATTGTTTTACTGTTTTTAAACACTTTAAAATATATTACTTTAACCCACCGTTTTTTAACTGAACACCCAACATGTGGTGGGACTTGAAGCCCAGACGCTGGGCTCTGCCTTCTAGAAAGCTCTATTTCTTTTCCTTTAATTTAGTGGTGCTCAGCCTGTGGTCTTTGGACCAGCAGCACCAGGTGCATCTGGAAACTTCTTTGAAGTGCAAATTGTCAGCCTCCCCAACCTAGACCCATTAAATCAGAAACTCTGGGGCCCAGCCATCTCTCTTGCAATGAGCCCACCTGGCGACTGTGATGCAGGCTGAAAGTTGAGAATTGCTGTTTTTATCCTTACAGCAGCTCTGGAAGGTAGTCAAGGAGTTCATAATGGACCCATTTTGTATAGGAAAGAACTGAAGCTTAGGGGGGTTAGGCAGTTTGCCTGTGGTGACACAGGTGGTCAGAGGCAGACTCTGGGTTAGAGTCCGTGTTCTGATCTGACTCCTGGGTTCTAGATCAATTTCACTCTGCCGGCTCTCTCGAGGATTGAAATCAGTTTCACATACAGTATCTCTGTGCAGTGGCGGCAAAGTGCATTTTAGACTATGGATGGAAGGGATGATGACTGTTGACATCTGGAGAGAGAGAGAGAGAGAGAGAGAGAGAGAGAGAGAGAGAGAGAGAGAGAGAGAGAGAGAAGAGAGAGAGACAGACAGAGAGAGGAGAGAGACAGAGAGACACAGAGAGAGAGAGAGAGAGAGAGAGAGAGGAGAGAGAGAGAGAGAGAGAGAGAGAGAGAGAGAGAGAGAGAGAGAGAGAGAGAGAGAGAGAGAGAGACAGAATTTTGCCACAATTATTTCTCTTTGGGAATCTGATGCTCTTTCCAATATTGCTTAGGTGTGTGGGGGGGACCACTCCTTGTGGTTTCGGGAATTGTAGCCCAAGCTGTGAGCCAGCCACCCACCCAGGAAGCCTTTAAGTCTCAGCAGAAAACTGAAAGGCTGAGCAGCAGACAGGACCGAAGGTCACTCAGAAGGTTCCCATGGGAATTGGATTTAAAGAGTGCATATTATGATTAGAGCTTGCTCTGCTTTTCTTATCTCTTAGTTAACTATAAACAATCTGTAGCTAAAAATGTACGAAGCCTTGTACCTGATGTCAGCATGGCGTCAGGATGTTTAGCAGACCCTGACACAGACTGGTCACTGTGCTCTCTATATTGATATCTGTAATCAGTAACTGTCAACTGTAACCCAAGCATCTGAAAGCTTATTGATGATTCATAAGTCTTGACCTTGTATCTCCCAAATCTCCTTCCTCAATAAAAGGCATGGGAGATGAAAGTTCTGTGCTCTTCACTCCTAGAGAAATTAGCTGCTTCCCATCCCTCCACACAAAATACAGTGTCCTGGGTAAATTTGTTCTTCCATGGTCATGAAACCTCTGCCGGACAGGGAGCTTCCCACTGAGCTGGGGCCTTGGAGGCAGCTGACCCCACACTAGGCAAACGTCGGCCAGGGCCTTTCCACACGAATGTGTTTTCCAGGGCTAGGAGGGTCTTGGCTGTGTAAAATGCTCTGGAGGCCCTTTCTGCACAGGTTTATTTGGCCACGGTGGTTTAGCGATGGCCTTTCATGTGCTTCTAGCTGGAAGCTGTCCCCATGGTGTCATTTCAGAAACAGGACACTGAAACACTATCATGGCTGTTCAGAAGGTGCCCTAAGCTGGGGTTAGAAAAAAAATTTCTCCATGTCCCCTTGCTGAGACAGGTCTGACAGTCACTGTCAAAAAGCTGGTATTTTATCGTGGATGAAGTTGACCTGCACATATATAAAAGTATGACAAGCAGCATTTCTTATAGTTTTAAATGAGATGTTCATTTCAAGCAGGTTGTATCATCCATTGTAAAACCTATAATGAATTAATACAAAAAGCATCATTTTAAAAAAGTTCTAATATCCTTTTTTCTTTTTAACAAAGGTATGAAAAGTATGAAACAGGATGTGATAACATCAGTCAAAATTGGGAATCATATTTTTTAATTGTGCTTCTTTATAACTCCGTTTTTTTTTTTTTTTTTTGGTTTGTGTAAATATGAACGATGCTGCCGAGTTGCAGAAGTGAAACAGATCTAAGCTGTGTTACGGGTGGTGGTGTGGAGATAGATTTTTCCATGTACAGAGAGAGATGACAGAACTCCAAAGATGTGTACAACCTTAATATGCAATAGCCACTGCTTCTGTGAGGCTTCTGATAAAACAATGTTCATAAGTGACAAGGCAAGGACAAGGAATGCTGTGTTATTAGCACAGGCTGTGGGGCCAAACTGCACTAGGAGTAGTGATCTTGGCTGGAATGCAGGCAGGGCGGCCTTAGTCCACGCTAGCAATAGGCGTGCGTTCTCAAAACACATGAATATTGCCCCTTTCCACTAAGTGCCCCCAGGAATCTCATCTTCTTGTGGGAAACAAAGAAGCTGATGAGGAGTAAGAACAAGAAAGAAATGACCTCAAAATCTAGACATGTGCTGTGTTCAGCAGGCTGCCCTCAGGAGGAACCATCTACCACGTGTGGCGTCGATGAAAACTTGCCAGGAAGAAAGAACACCTTGAGCCAGTCTCTCTGCAGGGAGATCTCCACACTCAGGCAAAGCCGACCAATAAAATGCTCTTTCCCTTGACCTTGACCTCTCCTTGGTAGAGAGTTGAGGATGGGGTAGGGTGTGATAAGTCCACTCATGCCTGCGCATGAATGAATTGGCTGGTCTGTTTGGAAAACTCAGTGGAGCAAGTATCAAACCAATTAGTGGTGCCTTGCAGACAGGTGACCTAATGGACAGAACTTTTACTTTTATACTTGTCTCATGACCCAGAAAAGACTCCCTTATTCATCCATATTGATCCAACAAATCTCTATATTTGAGAACTATGTGCCAGAATAGCTTCTATGGTTGCAAAGATCACTAAGAAATGGTCTTGAGAATGGAAAGTGTCTTTCACCTTTGAGACACATAGTAGCTGAGGAAGAAACCAAACCAAGTGATTATTGCTCAAGATGATGGGGGAGAGAGAATGCCAGGTCAGCTTTAGTGCTGGTGGGTGTTCTTATTTCCTTGGAAAATTAACACAAGAACCTTAAGATTCCTTCTGTAGAAGACTGCATTGGATGAAGTCCATGGGCTCCCATGTTTCTATGATGCCTGGTGCTTTTTGCCTTTGTTCTTTGTTTTTCAGAGTTGACATTTTCTTAATGACATTTTACTCTAACCCAGGTTTGTGCTGCATCAAATGGTATTTTTTTAAAAAATCCCATGGGACTTCCCTGGTAATTTTTGCAGGAGTTTATTAGAATTTTAAATACTTCAGAAAATGAACTTTAAACATCCACTTGAAAGAAATTTGAAAGAGAAAAAATATTGACCTTTATAATAAATTGATACTGTTATAAAAATATACCCTTAGAGAATACTGGAAATGGCCATTTAGAATTGGACACTAGCAAAATAAGCTCTTTAATGTATCTCATAAATATATTTTATATGCCTTTCAAATGGGGAGAGAATAGTGCAGGGCACTTTTTTTTTTTTTTTTTATTCCATAATTATTTTCTTCGCATCACAGGTATCTACCCAGCGTAATTTGTATGTGACATTTAGGTAGATGGGGGAACATTTCCATTTCCTGTTACTGAACAGTAGTAGGGCACTAACACTGTCAACCAAATCTATGTGTACAATAATGTTGGTTCTGGTGGTGGTGGCACAGAGAGAAGAGTTACATGATGTTCTCTCTGAGGTTCTGTCTCTGGATACGTGGCCCTTGTGACGGCTGCATTGTCTTTTCAAATATATAGTCAAGGTCCTGGTTTGAGATGAAATAGAGTTCACTCTGGGCATGTTTAGGTATAGAAGGAACCACACGCTCCCTAAAAATGTTCTCTGCCACTGCACACAGTGACTTGAAGAATCTTTCCTGGTCCTTCTCTTTTTACCCTCTGCTTCCCTTGGTTCTGTCAATGGGAGTCAAGTTTGTACTCTGAGTACAGATGGCTTAAGAAATACAGTCGTCCCTCGCTAGAGCGCGGTTCACTTATCACGGCCTCACTGTATGGCGGGATTTAAAAAAAATATTATATGTAATTATGTATCGCGGATTTTTTGCTCTATCATGGGATTTTGCGGTCCTGTACACGTATGTTGTTAAAGTTACGTAGGGTTAAGAGTGTAGAATAAATGTAAGGTTCCTACTTTGCAGGGGGATCTGGAATGTAACAGCCACGATAAGTGAGGGAAGACTGTAAAGGAAGGTCCAAAGGATCGACTGGAAAATAGGAATGGAACCAGATTCATTAGACAGAGACTGGGAAGATCTTCTGATAAAAAGTAGGTGTGCTGTAGAGGATATAATGCTGTGAGTAAAACGAGTCTTCACGTACGAATGACTTAACAAAGGTTTGTTTAACTTGGTTCAAGTCCAAAGGTGGTTATTGGGGAGCTGCGCCCCACCTTGTTTCTCTTCCACTCAAACATAAGGGAGCAAGAACATCTCAGGGTGCGCCCTCTGCAGTCACTGTGGTGCAGGTAAAGACTCCTGGACGGCTGCTCACGGGCTCTTAAACACTGTGGCTCAGATGGGACACCATCTGTTTCATCATTGTCCATTAGCCAGGATTAGTTAAATGGCCCCCATTTTTAAGGGGTGGAGAGCACTATGGGTATCCGGTGAGCAGCGCCTGTCTCTGCCTTACAATTTGAAGGATGACTCCCATTACAGGGAGCTGCTTAGGGCCTGGAGCTCATTATCCCCCTGGATGGTTACAAGACTGTTACTTTGAAATCGGTTTAGCCTGCATTTACATCCTTGGAACTGGTGCCTTGGCATGTCCCCTTGGTCCCAATTCTGCCTTTGCCCAGGAAGCTGCTGCCTTCCCTTAACACAGTTACCGTGGGTCAGATTGGTGGGAAGAGACCACACACCAACATGCTGTGAGTTCCTGATTTTTTTTTGCCAAGGATACTGATGGACGCATGAGCCAAGGCAGTATATTCATGTGTAGTGTTCAGTTTTTCTGTAGCCTCCTCTGGGGTATATGGTTCTATACCAGAAGAGTACATCAGAATTCAGGAAAAAGCTAAATTCTTCTATAGCCGCCTATGTCTCCATTCTAGGGGGAAAAAAATCCCTCACAATCATAAGGGAGTGCTTACCATGATTTGACTCTACTTGTTCAGTATCGGCATGGCCGTCTCCCACAGAGGGGAGGAAAAATATTGAGTGCTAGGGGACCTTGAATGATAGCTCTTGTTTCCGGCTCTCTAGCAGTCCAGAAAGCCTAGCCTGTCCCCATCCTCAGGCCAAATCAGATTCTTGAGCCTCTGTTGACATTGGTTGGAACAACCTCCACCTGAGGGCAAATGAAAGGACACAGCCAGGTTTGTTGGTGGCATAGATGACTTTGTAGAAAACATGGTTTTCTCCACTTAGGGCCTCTTCTGGCTAGTCTCATGGACTTGTGTCGAAAGCCTCCAGGAGAGGGCAGCAACGGAAGAGCAAGAGAATATTGGCAGGGTTGGACCCCTGAGAATGCAAAGCATCAGCGGCATCCATGCCATGCCAACGAAATCTCACAGCAGCTCAAGGCCATGCCAGCATCTTTTTGGACAAGAGACAGGGAATTCAGCAGAGATAACCAGACTCGTGACATCAGACACAATTGCTGTCTGCTGAAATGCCAGCCCTTGAGCTGGGGCGCTGGAAGCCTGGTGGGGACGCTGGCAGTCACCGGCACCGTGCGGGGGTCTTGGGAGGCCAGGTGCAGAGCCAATGTTTTTGGAGGGCGCCAGCAGCAGATCACTTGCTTTTGGTCTCACCAAACACAGGGCACTGGAGCTATAGACAGCTGGGCCATGGGAGGGAAAAACTGGCCTATATTGTGTGGTAGGCAAGGGGCGGACTCACAGAGAACATCAGAGATTCTGTAAACAATGTCCAGAATCACCTGGGAGAGGTCTGAGGCAGAGTGGAGTTTCTTCAGAGGGGTTGAGCATGCAGAACACTTTTCTGGTCTCTGAATGCGACCTAGGACTCTGTAGAAACATATGAGCATCCAGGTGGATTTTCTTTACTTTTGTTTCTTAAATATACATCCAGTACTTAGTGGGGGTTGGTAAACATTGTTAATTAACTTTATATCAAAATAAGGGGTTGTACATTATTTTATTAAATTGTGATTTATAATTTTTATTTCACTTACGATTGGCATTTACTACACGTGGTTGTGTTGAACCTAACAACCTTTTGGGGAGCAGTTGGTACCATATCAATTTGTGGGATAAAATGGATCATTTCTGTTGGAAGCCCTGCACTGTAATGTACCCTACCTGACCTCAGCATTCCAGCTGGTTCAGACACATCAAATGGTAGTTTAATATCAGCTGTGGTGGAAGTATTTACATTGTGAAAATCAGCGAACGTAAAACTTAGAATATTTTTTGACAGCCAGTACGCAACTACCGTCCCCTTTTGCACTATAGACCCCAACTAATATTATGAGGTACAGAGAGTTAAACTGAGTTGATTATTTTCCTGCAGACAACTGGGAGCTTTTGAAGTGAGAAGTATTGTTTCCAAAGACAGTTTTTGGGATGTTAAGCTGGCATTGATACTTAGGAAATGTAAGCATTGAGAGAGGTACATAGCCAGCAAATGGTTACGAGCCTCTAAACATAATTCAAGAGCAAGGAATTAAGTATTTGAATGTGAGTGGTGGTGGTGTAAATAAAAAGGAAGAAACGAGTCAAAGAACCTTTTAGTGAAGAAGGTCAAGGTGATTGACCCTTCAGAGATGCCCTTTAAATATTTGTTGAATTAAATAGAATTTGAATGAAACTTTTCTTCATACACTTAAGTCTCCATTCTTTCTCTTCTCCTCTGTTCTCTCTTAGATCTTTCTTTGTTCTCTTTGACTGTTCTCTGTGTATACCTATTTCTGTTTCTTTTCTTAAAGTATATTTTATTGATTATGCTGTTACAATTGTCCTGATATTTTCCCTTTGACCCCTCTGCCTGGTAACTCCCTTCCCTCCAGCAAACCTCCACTCTACCTTAGTTCATGTCCATGGGTCGTGCATGTAAGTTCTTCAGCTTCTCCATTTCCTAAGTATTCTTAACAACCCCCTGTCTATTTTGTATCTGCTTCTTGATCCCCATTTCTCCCCCTCCCCCCTCCCTGCTGATAGCCCTCCCAGTGATCCCCATACCTATGATTCTGTTCCTGTTCTGGTTGTTCGCTTAGTTTTATTTTTCCCCAATCATTTTTTCCCTTCTACCCTAGAGTAATTAGAAACCAATTTTCTTTATAATACAAAAAGGAGTTATAAAGAAACTTGGAGAACAGAATCTCTTGGCACACGGGGTGATAGGTCTATTTCTCCCAGAGATCAGGTAGCTGCTATTCCCAACACAGGTATTGCAGCACAGTCTATTTCTGGATTGAAAAATACTTTACACTCTCAGCATGCTTAGTTATCTCATTTCAGTAACATTTGATAGATGAAGGCAAGAAAATTAATGAAATATGAGTCACTTTTAAGATTTGCAGCCTGCCTGTCAAATTAATTGCACAATCTAAACACCAGATTCATTCCTTTAATTGAATGTCTTATAGGGTGCCACCTTTCAGCATATGCTATAGTTAATGACCAACTGTTGCAATAAATGATTTAACATTTGTATACACATGAGGTGACATGCCATAATTTATGGAAATGACAACGCTGTGAAATGACCACAAACAGTGATAAATGTGCTGTCAATTTCTATATAATTGTTCCAGATCTATCATTCTACTTTGGGATATGTTGAAATGCATTAGTGCATAAGAAATACGCATCATTCCAGTGATCACTATCTTATTTCAAATAAAAGTGTGTTCCTGTATAATTATCATCTTATTCTTTCTGATGATTTTTCTGTCCAGCTATGCTGTATTTCATTTTAAAAGCAACATAATAGATTGTCTTCCTGGATTAGAATGACTATATTGGTCATAATTAACACATGGTTGATAGGCACAGTTATATTTAGATATTAATTATGACTTGTGACTCGACTAACATGTTAGATGGTTTAATTTGTCCACTTGAAATAGGCTCTTCTGACTAGCTATATCATGCTTCAATTAAATTTTACTCTGAGCCTTTGATCTGAAAACTGTTTTTTTGGTGTGTTACCTTAGGTCTTTTCTTCCTTTTCTTCTCTTTTATTTATTTACTTATTTATTTTTTCTTCCATGATTCTATTGATTCATTTTGCTGAGGTAGTGCCTTCTAGGTTAAAAATTGAGGTCATTAAGTAGGACCAGTAATGGACAATTTAAAACTACCTAACAAGTAAAAAAGACAGTTTTGTACATTCAGATACTTAAGAATATTCTGATAGTTTCTAGAGGAACATAAACACCTCAGTTTCAGTGACATCCCTGGCCTAGTCAAGTTCTTGAAACAGGACAACAAGATACATTCTTAGCCTTGTGCAGCACTCCTAAAGATGCACGCCAGGAAGTCTCCAGTCATTTGGCTGAAGCACGAGTGTGGTGCCCACACCCCAAGATTATCATTCATCTAGTGAAGAGACTGGCTGACTCCTTAGCAGCTGCCTCTCAGGGCTTCTCCGCTCTCTTCTTGCAAAAACAAGCATTTCTTTATTTTTAAAATAAATTTGACACGTAATATTGTGTCAATCATGTTACATTGATACATTTATGTATTGTAATATGGTTGCTTTTGTAACAGTATTTATCACATCGCATACTTATAGTACAATACCATTTTCTGTGCTCAATAAACTTGATGTTAAATTTCTATGGCTATTTTAGTACTTATTACAAGTGTGCACCCTTCAACACCATTGATCTTATCCCCTCACCCTTCACCCTGTAAAACTACCATTTACTTTTTTTCACGTTTGATTTTTTGTTGCTGGTTTTTTTTTTTTTTTTTTTTTTTTTTACATTCTACATGTAAGTGATACTCTCTTTCTCTGTCTGGCTTATCTTGTTTAGCCTAATGTGTGCAAGGTCCATCTATGTTGCCACAAATGCGGAGTATCCTCCTTTCTCATAGTTGAGTAATATTCCATTGTGTATATGTTAGGTAGGAGAGATAGCAAACCAAGGCAGGGAGGCGGGGGGAGACATGTCTCACCCGCTGACTCAGCAGTCCTGAGCCTGATCCAATAATATTACCAGGGGTTCCAACATCACAAGAAACACTATGTTAGCAATGGAGAAGGAAGCCCTTGAAAGTCTATGTATCGTTCCCACTATCTGGGAAAGAAAGCTGTGAACTGTGCCTTGACAGTGGGAGAGGGTCCCCATCACTCAAAGAAAGGGCCCATAAAACAACTTTGGTTAACTGCCTACCTCTCGTCACTATCTGTTTTATGAGGGAGTCCCTAATGCTTACAGAAAGAGCCCACGAATAACTTTGGGTAACTGCCCCAACTTTAATTAACTGCTTCCTGTCACGTATCTGTTTTACAACGAGAAGACCGAATGTGGTCTGGAGCAAGATAAGGATTTGGGCTAATAGACCCCCACACATACCTAAGTTTGGGTAGTCATGTCCCCCCTGGGGAAAGCTGGCCCCATCTTTCCCCACCAATCAATATGTAACTTCTGCACCCCCATCCAGCCAACTATGTAAGTCCTCAGAATGAAGGACCCAATGTTCTCGCCTCTTTCCCGCACCTTGGCAAGGCCCGTCCTCTTCCATGAGAACGTATCACCAATAAACCCTGCTTGCACACTAATAGACTTGCTGATCTGTAATTCTTGATTGTGTCGGCAAGAAGAACCAAGTTTCTCCCATATATGCTACATCTTTTTTATCCATTCATCTGTGGATAGGCACTTGGATTGTTTCCAAATCTTGGCTGCTGTGCACAGCACTGTGCTAAAGCTGGGCGTGCATATAGCTCATTGAATTCTATTTTCATTTTCTTTGAATATAATCCCAGAAGTACAAGGTCATCTGGAATTGCAGGATCCTGTGGTAGTTCAATTTTTTTTTTTTGAGGAACTTCCATACTATTTCCCATAGTTGTTAGACCAATTTACATTCCTCCACCAGTGCATAAGGGTTTCCTTTTCTCCACATCTTTGCAAGTACTTGCTCTCTCCTTGTCTTCTTGATGATTGGTATTTTAACAGGTGTGAGGTGATATCTCATTGTGGTTTTTATTTGCATTTCCCTGATGATTTGTGACATTGAGCATGTTCCCATTTGCCATTTTGATGTTTTCTTTGGAAAAGTGTCTATTTCTGCCCATTAAAAAAATTTGTTTTTAGTTTTAGTTTTTTGAATTGTTGTTCTATTACAGTTGTCCCATTTTCGCCCATTGCTCTCCCCTGCCCTGCCCACCCCTCCCCCCTTTTCCATCGTCAATCTCCACCCCGTTGTCCATGTCCATGGGTCATTTATCCTAGTTCCTTGACTACTTCCTTTCCCTCTCCCCCCACCCACCCCCTCTGGTCACTGTCAGTCTGTTCCTTTTTTCCATGCCTCTGGTTCTATTTTGCTCATTTGTTTGTTTTGTTCATTAGGTTCCTGTATTAGGTGAAATCATATGGTATTTATCTTTCATCACCTGGCTTATTTCATTAAAAATAAAACTCTAGTTCCATCCAATGCTGTCGCAAAAGGTAGTTTTATTAAATTGTGTGAGTTCTTTATTTTGAATGTTAATATCCAATATATACCTTAAAAAATGTTATCCCGTTTTGAAGGCCGTGTCTTCATTTTCTTAATTGTTTCCACTGCTGGTGTCTTGTCCCATTTGTTGATCTTTGCCTTTGTCATTTGTGAAAAGCACTCATATTTAGAAATATAATCTTAGGGTTTCTTTTTTTCGGGGGGATTGCTATTCACTGAGAGACAATATTCTAGTAAAGGTTTAAAAACAAGTGAGTTAGCTTGTGGTCTGAACATCTAAGCAGGGAAAGTATGACCCTTGAAAGAAACATAATTCAGGAGGAAGTGAGACACCTGAGGAACAAGTAAGACTTTTTCCAGACTCCTGCATCTGAGGGTTAGGCTTTGTCTCTGGATAAGTGTGTGTGTCCATCCAAGGTCTATGGCCAAGCAGTTGTAGTTGCGACTCTAATCGACTCTTTGGGCCAAGGGAATTCTGTATGTATTTCATTGACATTACAAAGTAGGACAGAAGCATACAGGCAATCCTGCTAGCATCATTACTGAGAGGTCCCTGACCTTCAGAGCTCTGTCTTCAGCTCACCTTTTCTCACCTGTAATCCCAGTTGCTTTTCTTTGCCTTGTGATATCTCTGTATACAGGTGTGAATTTCAAATGTCTCATGATCAACAGAATTCATTACTTGAATTCTTCCTTTCTTTTCTTGCCTCTTCCCAATATGAATTTTAAAATAGTCCCTTAATGATCTCTTCACCTGACTCTATTCCCTCATCTAAGCTTTCTTTATTTCAAATCCACTGGCTATCTTTCTGTCCTGGGTACTGACCGTGACCCATCCTTGAGCTTTTGCTGGAAACTAAACAGCTCTTCTCTCCAGTTGTTTCTTTGTTATTTCCTATTAATCTGCCAGATAAATCTTGCCAAGAGGAGCTCTTTCTGATCTCTGTGGCTAGGTGAAATCCTCTTATGCCTCCTCTGCCTTGGAGTTTTACATCTCTTTGATGGAATTCATGTTAAAATGCCTGGCTCTGTCTCAGACCTTCTGTCTTTACAAAAACATAATTTTCCTGCTGGCTAAACGGCTCAACATATGGATGTTTGAAAATCTCTCAGTGAAAAGCAAACTGTTTCCACTTTATGTCAGAAAGAAACATCTATTGTTTGTTAGTTTATAGCAGTGTTATGGGAAAATATTACATGAACTGATATTTCAGGTAAGCCTTTCCATCTTTTTATTGACCTTCTAAGGGAATATTTCTCTTATACCCTTTTGGGATCTCTGGCTGGGCCTAAGAATTAAACTGACGTAGGAGACAGATTAACAGAAGAAAAACATACAAATTGTACTTAGTAATTTTTCCACAAAGCTGTGGCTAATATTTGTCTTCATTCACTCTTTGTGATCAAAGGCAATTTGCAAATCTAAAAGAATGTTGTGATGGTTAATTTTATGTGTTCACTTGACTGGGCCATGGGGTTCCCAGACATTTAGCAAAACATTATTTTGAGTGTGTCTGTGGGTGTTTCTGGGCAAGATTAACAAGTGAATTGGTAGACTGAGTGAAGCAGACTCCCCAATGTGGGTGGGCTTCATCCAGTCAGTTGAAGAACTGAATAGAAGTAAAAGCCTGAATAAAGGCTGCCCAACCATTGAGCTGGGACTCTGGTCTTTTCTTGTCTTTAGAGTTGAACTTAAATATTGACTCTTCTTGGACCTCGAACCTGACAGCTTTCAGACTGACACCGTTGGCTCTCCTGGTTCTCAGGCCTTTGGACTTGGACTTAGACTCAGACTGTAACTACACCATCAGCTACCAGGTCTCCGGATTGGGAGGCAGGACTGGAGACAAAGTGGAATTTGCCTTGCTAGGCTTTGAGCTTGCAGGGGACCCATCACCTCTTTCTTCCTTCTGATTCCTCCCTTTTTGAATAGGAATGGCTATTCTGTGCCTGTCCTATCATTGTATTTTGGAATTGCATAACTTGTCTGCTTTCAGAAGTTTACACTTGGAGAGGAATTTTGCCTCAGAATCACTTTTATCTTTTGTCTCACCCATATTTGATTTAAATATTTAGATGAGATTTTGGACATTAGACTTTAGAATTTATACTGGAATTATTTAAAAATTTTGGGCTGTTGGGATGGAATAAATGTATTTTGTATGTAAGAAGGATCATACAAAAACTAAAGAATTAAGAAAATCTTATATAAATCATAAAGATGATTATATGATGATTAAACATTACAAATCAATGAGATATAGATCATTCAATAAATCACACTAAGGCTTTGGATTAATCAATGTCAAACATTATATTATTAGTCAGTGCAAGTTTTTAAATAGTACTAGAATATATTTAATGAAAATTTTAAAGTAATAGGTTTAATAAAACCTCAAACCATAGGTAGCTCAGTTGGTTGGAGCATCATCCCAATATACTAGGATTGTGGTTCAATCCCCAATCAGGGCGGATACTAATGAATGTATAAATAAGTGGAATAAAAAATTGAGCTCTCTATCTCTCTCAAATCAATTTAAAAATTAAATAAAAGATTAGATAAAAATGTATCAAACCTCTGCATGGACAGCTTCTATTTTGAAAAACAATGAAAGAAATTATTTTGGTGATAATAGTAGAGTTTACTACAATTAAATGATTTAAAAGAAATCTCTGACCTAAAATTAAAAGACCAACTTATTGAGCAGTCTGAAAATTTGGAGAATATTTATAATACATATTACAGAGAAAGCACTATTAAAACATTTATTATGCAGAACATTTAATACACACCATTGCATAAATTACGTACTTAGATTAAGATACACTAGCATTCTAAAAATAAATGATCAACAGACAATTTATAATAGTGGAAATACAAATGGTAAAGTGGCTGAAAATATATGGGAAAATATGAAGTTATGAGTAAAGAAAATGTCAATTAAAACATCAAAATAATATATTTGGCTATGAACTTACCTCAGTTTTTTGAAAGTGAACACCTTGATACTGGCAAGGGTATTTTCTTGTATACTCCTGTGAGAATGTAAATCACACAGTCCTTGTGAAAGCAATTTTGCAAAGTTTATTGAGAACCTAAAAATATTACTTTTTCATCCATGGAGAGGATTATATCTAAGGAAATAAATTTATTTAGGAAATAAAGTTAAATGCTTCGTGTATCCAAATGATCCTGGAAACACAGACACACATGCATACTGAAAAGGCTTACATGATTAACAATAAGGAGATAGTGAAATAAATTGGTATGAATGATTATGGAGACATTTAAAATGTTTGCGAAGAGCGCTTGTTATAATTTAAGTGAAAAAGAAATAATAATATATGCATATAGTTTAATTTTGACCATGTCAACACGACTCATACATAAGATAGAAGAATGAATAAAAAATATTAATGGTAGACCAGTCGGTAGCCTTGCTTGAACATAAATACAGTAGCAGGATCATGATGTTGCTATTAAATTTTAATAGGTGTACTTTATGGGAATAGGTGCTACTGCCCGTCCATGGTGATAAGAGCTGGATTGAATAATAATGTCCTTACCATCATTTGTTAACTGACTTTGGAAGGAAGCTATTCAACCTATTTCAACCTCAGTGTTTTTAGTGCTCATATGCTATTAACAAAAATATATAATACCTCACTCTTAGGGTTATTTGAGTGATAAAATAAGGTATCAGTGTGAAAGTATGCTATAAATGGCATGTACAAGGTCATATATTTTCATTAAATAGTTGATAACTCTCAAGTATACTGAAATCCTGCCTGAGCCTATGGCTGAATTTTACTGACAAATTCAATCACGCATGGCTCTCATTGAGTGGTGTTCTTATAAAGAAGTACATTTGTTTCTATTTTGTGTTTGTTTGCTTTTTTTAGGCCTCAAATTTATTTAATAAAGAATTTCGCAAAATGATCCAGTACATAATTAAAGATAACCAAGTATGCTCGGAGAGAAAGTGAACAAACCCTAGTAGATACAGCAAACAATGTAAAAAGGCCCTTGAGGCTGCATCTTTTATTGAAGATAAGAGACAAAATGGAAAATATGGGCAGAGAATTGAAAACTACAAAGAATGAAAAGAAGAAGTCTAGAACTGAAAGTTAGCATCACTGAAATGAACCCAATCGGGAGTTTAATAGCAGATTTGACATAGCAGGAAAGAAGAATTAATGAACAAGAAAACAATTAAGAAAGTTTTCAGAGGAAAGCATGATAAATAAAATCTACCAATGGTATCAGTTTGTCCATCAACGTTAAATCAAAGTGATATTTATGTCAGCAAGATATTACATGCAGCAAGAGCTATCAGGTCATTAATATAAAAAGCATTGGCTAATTAACAAAAATATGCAGTTAAAAGGGTGGACAGGCAAGCTGCCAATGTTAAGAGCAATGTGAAAATGAAATCTGAAGCATGAGACCAGAGTTTTTTATAAGGAAAAACTTGACGATTTTGGTATAAATGACAGGAGTGACAAACACACGCTGAAGGGTAATAGACCACCGAGCAAGCTATTTATTTCAACTGAATAATTATTTTTAGTCACTTGTAAATGAAATGATTTTCATTGCCTAGGTGTGACCTGTTATAAAGGAAATAAAACCCAGACAGAGCAAAAGAGAAAGGAATGGATTCAAATGCAATGCCAGAGGCGAGAATGGGCTGAAACATCATGCCACTGCCTCTCTCTGCACCATGGCAGCCAGGGATGGGGCCTGAAGCGCCCCCTTCTGGTAAGTCCTGAGGTATGTCTTTCCTGCGCACTACTTCCTTTACCAGGATAACTCGCCCCTCCAAGATAAGACTAGGAAAGGGGCAGAAATATAAAGCTTACATAAGACTGTTACGAAGTATGTGGGGTGAGAGAGGAAGAAGAAGAACAAGTGGAGATACATTTATGCATTTGGGGAGGAGAACTCCGAATGTGAACACATGGCATCACTCTGCCCCGTAAGACCAGATGGACACAGCCAGGCAGTCACTGTAACTGTGCTCTGATTCTGGTATAAAAGAGTCCCCTCTTCTTCTATAGCCTTGTTCTCCAGCTAAGCCTACAAAAGGCTAAAATATCTGGTTAGCATGACTAATTCTGTTGTAGCTCCTGACAACTCGTTTTGAAAAAAGTGTAGTCCAACTAATTAACTGACTAAATTGACTGACTATACCATTTGTCAAATAACTGGTTGTATTTCTTTTGCTTGAATTTAAAAACAATGTGGCTTCAGAGTGTGGGAGTAGAGTCTATGCCTGGCCTCTTTGTTGATACCAAGTTCTCCACCATTTAATAAATCTTACTGTTTGGTTTCTGTTGTAAAGTCAATAACTCTCATTTATATAAAAGTTTTAAAATACAGAAAAGTCAGAAAGAGTAAGCATGTAAGCATCGTAGTTCTATTATTTATAGTTACATGGTTATTCACATGTCATGTTTTTCTCTTCATACTTTAAAAAGTATATGTAGTTGCATATTTATGCTTAACAATATAATTTACATTTTAATTTATAATATTACTACATATTTCTTAAATGTATGTCTTAATGACTCTGTCATATTCCCTCTAGATGGTGGCATCATTAGCCGTTGATTCACTGAATCATATTTAGAGTTGTTGGCACTAGGTTGTCCTACAGTCATTTATGAAGCCCTAAAAATCTTTGTCCATGAGTCTTTTTGTACAGTTGAGCTTATTTTTTAGGATAGAGTTTAAGAAGCAGATCATTTTCCAGTTATCATTTCTAATAGTTTTTATCTATGAATTATTCTGAAACATACTGTAGTCCTACAGTTTAGGAACCACTAGATTACAAGGTCTGAAAATTTTTTGAAGTTTTTAAGATGATAAAATATATATATCTCATCCCAAAGTCAACAGTTTCTTAATTAAGAAACATTAGAAGCATTTTCATTAAAGTCAATAATAAAGCAAATATGTGCACTGATGTTGCTATTATTTAACAATGATCTGAGGATATTAGCCTACACAATTGTACTGGAGAATATAATATTAGACTTAAGATTAAGAATATAATATTAGACTTAAGATTACAGTATGTTTCAGAAAGGAGATGTAAAATTTTTCTTCGATATGACTATATGCTTGAAAAATCCCTGCTTAAGCATTACTCAAACAGTAAGAGAATTTAGGAATATAAATAGGCACAGATTAATACTCAGAAACCAAGGAAAAGATAAAATTCTTAGAAATATACCTTACAGTAAAGTGCAAAACAAAAGTGAAAAAAGATTACAAAACACACGCACAAAAAGATCAACCAACCTCAAAGAAAACAAAATACCATCTGTATGAAATAAACTCTGATCATGGCTGAAGGAAAGGTAAATTGGTGGAATTCTTTGGAAAGCAGTTTGGTGAATGAATAATGTGGTGGGTGGATGGGGTAAAGGCCTTCACTGTTCTGCTCTGTCTCTAGCCACATGATGTGCAGAGGGCTTTGTAGTTTCCATTAGCAGGTAAAGTCACTTCCCTGAATCTGGGCTGGGCTTGTGATTTTCTTGGACCAACAGAAGGGTTTGTGATTCATTATAAACATCTTTTTATCATGTCAAGTTCAGTACGTTGTCATATGGCAAATGTTTGACCTTAGTTTTGTCTTATTCGTTCTGTTTTAAAAACTTGTTCGCTAAATAGCCTGTTTGTGTGGCCTCCTTTTGTATATTATGCTTTTTAAATCCTTGCCTGAGGATATATTTATTGATTTGAGAAAGAGAAGAAGAGAGGGAGGGAAAGAGGGAGAGAAACATCGATTGGTTGCCTCCCGTACGCACCCCGACCAGAGATTGAACCTGTCACCTAGGTATGTGTCCTGACCAGGTATTGAACCAGCAACCTTTTGGTGTATGGGATGACATTCCAATCAACTGAGCAATCTGGCAATGGCTGTGTGTGTCTGTTCTTTTGGTTCAAGAAATGATCACCACAACTATAACTTTATAAAAGAGCTTTAATGCTTGACTTTAGGTGGTCTCCACTGATGTCTTAATGGAAGCAATGATAAAATAGGGTATTTTGTCTTTTTCTTTTCTTTCTCATCATCTTCCCTACCTATCTTTTGGTTAGTTATATCATGTTTCTTAGTGTCGGCCTTTGTGCTGTTGAATAAGCCTACATTGCTTGGACTTGCTTGATGAGAGAGTTAATGAAGAAGAAAAGGTAGGGCTAAGTGATTTGATGCAAACTGAGGAAGCATCTAGAACTAGCCAAAGTCAGAGAAGGGGTGACTGGAAGGAATGGTCACCAGGACATGGTGAGGGCTCTAGCCAAAGGAGAGGGGCTGCTTAACAGGAGCTGCAGCCACCGGTAGAGGATACAGCCCCAGCCAAGCCACAGCAGCCCTCTGTCTTCATCATCATCACTAAAATAGGAAAAGAATAAGTCTCTCATAGAGTGTGGCTGCAATTAATACACAAAATGCAGTACATAACTAAGCTGGCCTAGTCACAATCAAATCACAGTTAAGAATGGGTGAGTAGGTGTGCAGATTATGGATGGGGGGCGTGTGCACACATAGGCGTACAGAGTGCGGAGAGAGAAGAAATGGGAGTGGCAACGGTCGTGCTACAGGATGTACTATTCTTTGCAATGAAGTTTGACTTGGGTCTAAGGTGAGTTCCTATGCTTTTCAACTTCATTACCTGGAATCGAAATGTCTTTCTGTAGTCATTCAGCTTCCTGTAAACCTCTCCTGCCACAAACATATCCCATTTCAAGTCTGTCTGCATGTGTGCTTGTGTTCCAGTGCATGTGTGCACATGTGCATGTTTTTTCTATAATTTACGTAGAAATATGCAAGGTATGATTCCACTTGTGTAACCACAGCGATATTTTATCATTGCAGGAAGAAAATAAAGCGGCCAGTGCAGGACATCTGGTTCAGTATAGAAAACATGACAGGATATGTCCTTGTAGTTTGTAGTTTGCTGTGTTTAAGTGTGGCTGGCCCTTCAGATGGCAGCCAGTGCATCGGAGCACCCGTGCTGTGCTGCAGTGTGGACACCGAGAGAACATGTACATACAGGAAGTAAACTGTGGCGGTGCAGGTGGGGCGGTTGCTATTCAGCAAGAGTAAGACGATAGGAAGAGTTGAAATAACCTGAAAAATTAGTTTATTGAATGAGTACAGAGCAGAGCTTTTCTGGAGTTACAGGCTGTGGTAGTGCAACAACTATCAAACTCTCCAATCAAGATTTATAATAGAAGCAGCAAATGACATTTCCGTGTGTGTGTCAGTGAGATGTGGAGCCCGGGAGAGAAAGTGGAAGATACAGAGAGGAACAGACACTATGGATGAGATTAAGATGAAGACCTTGAGAGCAGAGAGAGACAAGAGTCGGGGAGAAGAAGGGAGGAGAGAATGTAGGTATTGAGAGACATAAGAAAAGGGGAGGAATGAGACAGAGTTCCTGAATATATAGTGTCTAAAATGAAATTAAAAGAAAAAAAAAATTGAGTTGGTTCTTTGAGGACGAAACCAGATTATGACTTGGTTCTAATTTCTTTACACTGCTGGAGCTATTGTTTGGTATTAAAAATTCTAAATGTGGGTAGCCTGGGTCTGAGGGCCTGAAGGAGGTTTATAAGTATGCTGAAATTGTATGTAATGTTCTTTTGTGTGAATATGCCTGGTTACAGATCTTTTCTCAGGATAGGATCCACAGCTCTCAACAGATCTCAAGGGATCTATGATCTCAGACAGGGTAAACTATGAGCAAGAGGTTAGCCGAGCTCCACCATGGCTCCACTTAATGAGTGGGATCCTGCAAGTGCACCCAGATCTTGTCTTCTGTGCCGACGGGTAACTGCAGCCACGGTATGCTATGGGATCGTCAGTACAGGAGTGTGCGTGTTTGTGGAAGGACTTGGACTTAGTTGGGGGAGCTGTGGATGGGGGCAGGCATTGGGAGCGGCAACAGTACTTTTGTCCCCATGGTACTGCAGTGTGGACTTCACGGGTGTGGACTGTTCACAGGGATCAAAGACTGTATGAGGTCATCTGTATGGACATCAGAGTGACATTCATTTTTGCTTGCCCATGGGATTCTTCAATTTAGGAAGGGTAACAAAAGTCTATTTTTGGAGGATGAGATAAAACCAACACATTTTTTTAATTTGGGGACTCATTTGCCTGCTATTTGGGAAGCTGGGGAAGAGGCAGAAAGGACTAGCTTCTAGCAGTTCAATGATTAATTATTCAACCTGAAGACTTGCATGACATCAAGCACCACCCAAGGTAAATCCTCCATCTTTCAGGGGCCAGTTGTCCATTTGTTCGATTATTTAGCCTCTGACTTTTTCTTTCTCTCTATTGCCTGATGTTTGGCCATAGCCACACTCCCTGCTGTAAAGGAATGAAAAAAGATCACTAAACTCTTTCTGTCTTTCTTCTTTTTAGCACTTCTGAGAAAATTAGGGAGAGGAAGGTGAAGCTGCTACTTGCAATGAAGTTCCTGAATTGTTCATGTGTAGGTAAAATGCCTATTAGTGATACAATGAAACAAACTGAAATCTTGTTCAGTGTTCTATTCTATGTCGGATTTCATAACTGAAATTTTATCTTTCTTTATATTAAAGCCCTTTATGCAGCAAGCCTGTTACATGATTAAAGGAAAAGGTGTGATATGCAGAATTTCAAAAGCTACTCTGCTCTCTTTCAGGAAGTCAAATCTCTTTAAAACTGGAGAAGCAGGACAACCTCAAATGAGGGATTGGAAATTAGGTAAGGGAAAGAAAAAAAATACAGATAATAAAAGAGTAACAAAAATTATACATTTTATCATTCAGAGATATATTTTTAAGCCTTTTGGTAATTCCTATACATATATAATAGTTACTTTCTGAGTATTTTAAGTACAAGTTAGAACTTTTCCAGATGAAATCTTAGGGAGCTTTTAGAAAGGCACACTGAGGATGTGGGATGAAGAATAAACCTGGAGAATCACATGGATCACTTCTTGACTGGTTAGAGAGAAATGAAACCTGGTGGAGAAACGTCCGGGTTCCGGGACAGAGCAGTGAGGCACTTGTAGGCAAGCAGGCGAGGCGTGATTGATATGACTTAGCTCCTGAGTTCAGATAGAGAAAAGGTAACAGTGTAAGAACTAGTAATGAGAATAAAGATCTGTCTGAGGCATTTTCAGTTTATTCTATTAAGTTTGAATGCTGTGGGTGTTCTCATTCTATGGCATTTGCTCTATAGCTACCACCTTTGAAGCTGGCTGGCAGGTGAATATGGAGGTTTATGAAGGTAGAGGTAGTTGCAAAGGGGGGGGGGGGCCAAAAACACCCGGAAGTTATTTATAAAATTATGTATTTATTATTATTTGTTTAAACTTCGGTCACCTTTAAAGTACTCTCCATTTGATGCAATACACCTATTGAGACATTTTTCCACGACTCAAAATAGTTTTTAAACTCATCGATTTTGATGCCTTTTAGTGCTGCTGCCATTTTTTGTTTCACCTCTTCCACATCAGCAAAATACTTCCCTGTGAGAACTATTTTCATCCAGGGAAACAAAGGAAGTCTCTTGGGGCAAGATCAGGTGAATAGAGAGAGTAGGGGACAGGGACCATGCCATTTTTGGTCAAAAATTTCTGAACACTCAGCGTGGTGTGGGTAGGTATGCTTGTAAATCACCCCTCATGAAATGGGCAAATGTGTTGAAAGAGTCTTAAAAAAAAATTCATTGAAGCCAAATGCAACCTCTCACAACAACACCAGCTGGTACACTGATACAGACGGGTTCCTAGAACACTCACCTGTCAGGGCAAGCCTGTAGTACAAGGGGCCCACCATCCAGGAAATATTTAAGGTTTTTTTTTGGGTCTCCCTCATAGCTATTCAACAAAAATCTGTGTTCCCACTCACCATATAGTGGAATGATATTACTTAGGCATCTGCTTGCATGTTTATTTTCTGGTAAGTTTCAGGAAGGAATATAAAAGTGTGATAGTCTGTGAAATGATGAGGGGAAGGGTCTAGGGGTCAGAGAAGGCCTTTTTGAGGAGGTGATACTGGAAGAGAGATACCTGTTGAGCAAGAGGCAGCCTTACAGCAATCTATGCAGCAGGCATTCTGGGCAGAGGGTGTGATAAATGCAGGCACCCTGGGAAAGGAGTGAGTTTAGTTTGTTGGAGATACAGGAAGGATGCTCTCAGCATTGTGAGTGAGAGGAAGAATGACTGGGGAACCTGGGTCAAGGCAGTGAGAGGCAGATCATGGAGGGCCTTGGAGGCCATGCTCTGGGTCTCAGGGGCCATGGCAGGCTTTACACAGGACACAGGCATGATCTGATGTCTTCGGTGAGAGGCTCTCCCTGGCTGCTGTGCAGAGAATGAACTGCAACAGGGCGAAAACTGAGGTATACTGTAGTCTTCTAAGCAGAAGGTATGAGGGGCTTGCATGGCAGTGGAAGCAGACTGGACCTAGGCTGTAAAAACACAGCTAGATCTCTTTATGAGTCACTGTCACCATTGGGCTACAGGAAAACGGGAAGAACATGTGAACCCTTTGTAAAGTATATGATTGTCTAACCTCTGTGCTGTACAGCTGAATCTAATTCAAAACAATATTGAATGTAAACTTTAATTGAAGAAAAAAGGTAAAAACTATGAAGCAGACAAATATGACTTACTATCTCTGTATTATTATTTGAATATGTTAAGCTGCTTATTTTCATATCTGATTATACTAAAGGGCCAGGATCAGCAAACTGTAGGCTGTGGGCCAATGCTGCCTGTTCTCTGCTTCGATAATTTTTGAAACCTAGCTACCCTCATTCATTAATGTATTCCAAATTGCTGCTTTTACATAACAAGAATGGAATTGAGAAGTTGTAACAAAGACCTCTTGGGCAGCAAAGACTAAAATATTTTCTATCTCACTTCACACGAAAAATTTCAGACTCCTGCTGAAGAGCATTATTCTTTACATTTTATTATTTAGCTTGTTGTAAGAAGAATCTAGAATTGAAATAACTGAATTACCTAACTCTCAGGCAGCTTTTTACATCTCTCAGGATACTGGCTAGGTACCTTTTTATTTCCTTTCACCCTTTAGCAGCATGTGTTTGCTTTAAAGCAGTCACTAAAATCAAATTCTATGCTAATCAACCATCACAAAGATTATGTCTTAGATTTGGAAGAAGTCTTAGTGATCATTTGATCTAACTCCTTTATTATTTAAGAGGAGGAAATGGAACCCCGTAGTCCTTATGTCCCTAGCTTGGGGCCACAAAGTCAGTGTATGTGGAGTGACAAGACTTGAGGTGATGCAGAGGGAGGTGTAGAAGGGACACAGGAGAGAGCATGAAAGGTATAACAGAACTGGAGGGTACAGGAGAGGATGGGACCAAGTGGGAAAAGGACCCAGGGAAGCACCTTCAAGCTCAAATTAGAGGATCCATGGGAGGAGGCTGAATGTGGTCCCAAAGATGTGGGCATTGTGTCAAGAGGATGGTGTCACAGAATATCAGGGAGGAAATTCATGAAAATGTTGGGACTACAAATAGTGCTGAAAAGCGTTAAGGGTATCTGGGTGGGGGGATGGTGGTCCAACATGAAGTTTCAGCATAGCCAATACGATTTGACAATTGCAATGCCATTGCGGACTTTTATCAAGGAAATTTTAGTGGGCTGATGGGGACAGAAACCCAATGGCAGTTTGAAAAGTGAAGGGGAGGCCAAGTGCAGCAGTTTGTGAGGGGAAAAGGGAGGTAGGGCTGAAGCCAGGGGATCACACAAGGTCAAGTAAGTATTTATTATGTACTTAGAGTATGTGGTAAGAGGGAGCATGCTTGTGCAATAGGGGGGCCTCAAACCAGAAGAGAGGGAGAGAGGGGATAAGGGAGATGTACCATTGAAAAGTAAAGCCTTGGTTAAAATAATTATTGTCCTTTTAATTTGAAAAGGAGTATGTGCAGGTAAAGCATTCAAACAGTATAGAAATAATATAGTAAGTGAAAATCTCCTATAATTGTACTTTCTAAAAATAGATACTGGTAAAATTTTTGTTTGGTTTTATACTTCTAGACATTTTTCTGTTATAAATATGAGTGTATAGTACATGCATACAGATATAAAGCTAGAAAGATACTTTTTATTAGAAGTAAACAGAATATTCAGTATATTAACAACTTTACTTAAAATTGTGGAGTGATGTTTCGGTAAAATAGAGTCTAGCTTATTCTTTTTGGTGATGAATTATTATTTTAAAAATCAGTCCCCTATTGATGAGAATAATTGTGATCAGCTTACCACTATTACAAGAAGGCTTATAATCAGCATTGTTACACATTTGTGTATTTATTTAAAATTTATTGCTTAAAGTAGATTGCTAGATCAAAATATATGCAAATTTATATTATTATCAGATATTTCCAATTTTTTCTTCAAAAGGTCATTATTGTAATTTTCACTTCTGTTAGGAAAATCATATTTTGGTATTAAACTTGACTCAGTTAAGAACTGGGTGATTGATCTCAGTTAGCCAGAAATCCTTTGCAGAAGCATCTCAAATGTCTTAGCTGCTGACTTCCTACAAGACCTTTTATTGAAGAACTGAATTCAGTGAACAACAAACATTTCGTATTTAATTTTGCTACCATTTGCTCTGCTGATTTTTATTTTTGTACATATATGTGAGTATTTTGGCTGTATTATAAGTTAAATACGTGGATTGTTAGAACTTTAGAGGTAGAAGGGATTTAAAGGACTTTTAGTTAAGCCTTCTCATTGTGTAACTGAAAAAAGAAAATTGATCAGAGAGGCAGGGTTTCCTCACGTATGCCCCGTGAGCGGCACAGCTGCTTCTTTCTGATGTTGATTTCATTGGGGATGCCTTCTTTTGCTGCTTAGTTTGTTGCCCTTGTTCCATGAGACTTAGCCTCACACTGTGTGTTTACCTGGGATTGACCAGACACAGTGTGGCATCATGAAGCTTGTTTCTGCGCCTGCTTCTTGTTCGTCAGACCTTAAGCTATAATTTTTTTTTGAGCAAGACCATGTCTTATTCATCTTTGAGTCCTCTGTTCCCATTTCTAGTGTATACTTTATGACTTGCCTAACTCTTTTTTAATTCCTCCCAATGAATTTAAAGGACATAGGCAGTTATTATAATGGATTGTAACATCACAAGGTATAGACAGACATTCAACCATTGAATGCCTTCTAATGAAGGTACACACACCACTTCCAACGTGTTCTTGCAAAAAAAGGAGGGGAGCCAGAATCTAATCAGGCCTCCAGCTAGACTATCATTACACATGAGACACAGGAACTAACTCAGTGACAGTAGCGGTGAAATCAGTAAAATCTGAACGGGGCCAGGTACACAAGACAAATGGTCTCATTTCTTCAACTTACAGACTCACAGACTTAAGAGATGTATGAACTAAGTGCAGTACATTTTGATCCTGATTTGAGCAAGTCCTTTATAAAAACATTCTGAGATAACTGGGAAAATTTGAAGATTAATTAGATATTTGATGGTACTAAGAAATTATTACTAATTTGTTGGATATTATTGTAGTTATGTTTTTAAAAAAGTTAGGATGACATATTTTAGAGGTACATACTGACATATTTATAGATTTGCTTCAAAATAATTTGAGCTTTAAAATAACTCGAGCTTTATAATTATTGAAGCTGGGCAGCGGGTGTTTAGGAATTATACTATTGTATTGACTTTTGTGTATGTTCAAAATTGTCTATGATACAAAATAAAAATGTGTTTGGATATTGTAATAGATGAATATTGTATTTCACTTGTTAACTTATGCTGGCATAATTTTTCTTTTCTCTGCCTCTGTTCCCCCTCTTTTAGAAACCTGACTGTAATAGACATTTTTTTTTTAAATGAGCTTTAAGCTAGGAAGGACACAGACACTCTTTTAATATGATAAGATATAGGACACAGCTTGGTGGTAGATTCGCCTTTGCAGTACATAAATTCTTACTGGTGTTCGGACATCCAGCTTGCAGCCCGGACAACCATGGGGCTTTCTTCCATCCCCTTCCTACTCTAATTTCAGGATCTAGAACTTTCCCTCCCCCTGTCCAGTGTGGAATGCTGGGACTTTGGCATGGGAGGAAGAAGAGAGGAAAGGAAGCCCATGAGGGTAGAGAGACCACTGAGGCTTTGTTACTGATGAATAACTGTTTCCCTGGCTCCATATTTCTCAGAATGATTGATCTCTTAGGAGACTTCTTTAAGATCTTCAGCATAGAAGCATTTGACAATCTCAGGCACTTCTGAATACCAGGTTACCTGCTAGAAGGGACCACTACTGTACTGTTATACCGCCTTTACATGAAGTTCTCCCGCATTGTCGGTGTTAGGGAGAGGGAGAGTCCCCTTCCCCTCCCCACCTTTTACATTCTTGAGTTCTTATGGCTGAACTCATAATAAAATTGACACAGGACCAGATTAAAAACTGGAGAAAAACTAATGTAATATGTGCATTTGGGAGATCATAGATGATACTCTCAGAAATGATATACCAGCCAGCTTTTTGTACATTTTAGACAAAGAGACAACAAATTTGTGAAGAAATGACAGGACAAAGGCCCTTTAGGTTGGGGTGCTTATTACTGGGGAATCTAAACAAGTTTGGGCTTGGGTAATAAACTAATAAAAAAGTAATGGGTTGTTTATGGAAGTTTTTCAGCTCTAGATTTCTTAACTCCAGTGATAAGTGAGTAGACTTATTTCAGGAAGACCGGGGAAGGCCAAAGTGCCCTTCCTGCATGTGTCCTTGTCAAGCGACTTTAATTAAAACTAATCAATAGGCCATCTGGGATATTTTGGGGTAGCCTGCTCTGGGCTGCAACATTGGCATTGTACATTTCCCCACCGAAAAGATCTTCTATGAATTGATTAGAGAGTTTGCTTTGTTACTGACTATGCATCAGTTAAAAGACCTATTTAAAAACAAATGGAAGAGTAGGTAGGTCCTCAGGGAATAGCTCTCAAATACCAAGTATATTTATGGGACACAGTTTCCTTGGTAACTCATGGACTGGGGAGAAGGAGGGCCGTGAACTTGCTCCCACGGAGAGGGAGGGAGGTAGCTGTGGGAGTTCATGGTTTCTTTTCCACATGGTTGAAATTCACAAAACGATTGCTACCATCCTACTTTTGTACCTATGGGACAGGAAGAGCATCACTGGGAGATAAGAAAGATTCGTCTGACTGCACATTTCTACATTTGAATGTGCAGGAGTTACATGACTCATATCCGTATTCACTAGTCAGAGGTTTGTTAAGAGTCTTAATTGGGGTTCTATTAGGTTAAATATATGTAGACAGTTTTAAGATTCTCTGAGACCCAGCTGAAGCATTTAGTTAGAAAATAATATCCGGCATGAGAAGGCAATCGAGATGGGAATTATTTAACCTACAAAAAACAGATGCACATTTTCCCAATGTCTGAAGACAGATGTGGTTGGTTCTAATTACTTGATAGGATTGCAATGCTATGACCCCAAAGTGTACACACACTCTAAAGGGTAGGGAAGGAATATTGATGATAACACTGGCAAAAAAAGTGAGGATCCTGAAGACCCAGAGAACCACTGAAATCCTAACATCGAGATTAAGTGAGTGATAATATGTCAGAACTGGCCCCTTAAGCATTGTCTTTTAAATCATTTCCTACATGGAGGACTTTTGCCTCATCCCCTACCTGATGGAGTTAACATCTCAGTTCTGGCTTACAGTGGTCCTGCAGATTTTGGATTATGTAAGAATTTACTCAGGTCTGTTTCCTGTGGGAAGAAAGATTGAGAATGAATCTTTTGTTCAGGAAATTCACTGGAACTAGCTTGGGGGCTAGTTCTTGCTTGTCATCATATTCTTGTCTTCAAGATAATGCATCGTTTTGTTTTGTTTTTTCCTTTTAACCCCTGGCTAATGAGTGATCCTAAAATTGAAAACCAACAAGAATTATCTGTAACAGTAAGCTTAGTGATATTAGCATGTACTGAGCTGAAATGCTCTCAACTTGTGAGGACTGCCTATGGGGTGTTTACGTGGTAAGTTGAAGGTAAAGGTTACTCTGAAGAAATGGAGGACAACTATGAAAAAAAACTAAATGGTCAGAGAAGTGTTTCCAAGTATTTTTTAAAAATCTCTTCTTTAGGAGGAAACAGACAATATTATTTTTAATAATTTGAGAACTAGACAAACAAGGAAACTAATCTGAGGTGTAGATATGTAACGTTCTTTTGTACTTCACCTTATGAACTGCTGTTCATCCACACCATACCTGCCTCACTTGATGGGTAGCTACAGCCTTATCGAAACCTAAGTGACGTTTTCTATAAAATGTCTTTTTCAAGCATATGCTGCCACCCGTACTGATGCTTCCTGGGTTGTCTAGCACTCGAGAATTAAAGTTTATACACTTCTGAGCTTTCATCCCCCCTCGCTCCTGCCTCCCTGCCTCCCTCCCTCTAAATTAAATTCCTTCTTTGGCCAAATCATTATAATGAAAGGCAGAAAGGAGAAATATGAACTATAGAGAAGGCATACTTCATGAGAACAGTGCCTGATTTAGGGCATCCCATACAGGAGTTATTTTCACAACTGAAGGTCATCAAACAATGAGAGGAGTCTGAATACCCTTGAAGCAGATACCCTTGTAAGAGTTACATAAACGCTGCTTAACTTACCCAGTTACTCAACTGAGCCCATCAGAAACCGTCCTCCCAGTGACATTCAATTCCCTTATTAGAAGATGGGTTTGATACAGTGTTCTGGGGGCCCAGGCACCTGAGGTTTGAAACCCACTGTGGGTTCTTGGCTTCATGCAGGAAAAAATTCAAACGTGAGCCAGTGTAGCATTTAAAGTGAAAGTGAGTTTGTTAGTGAAGCAATGAGACAGGGTGAGAGGCTCTACAGGCAGAACAGCCCCCTTTTAGTGGAATTTGCCTCCTTTACTGAGGTTCATTTAACTGGGGGGTAGGGTATTCAATAAAGGGGAGTAATAGTCAGGATCTTCCTGGGAAAAAGGTAGAGATTTCTCAGGAGAGCATGTTGGCCATGTTGTGTCCAACATACATGTGGCCATGTATGTTTCCAATCATGGTGACACAGGGTATGTTGTTTAGCATGCTAATGTGTTACAATGAGCATATAATGAGGCCAGAGGTTACAGCAAGGTGAAATTAGTCACCATGTTGTGTTGAGCTGGTTTCGGCTAGTTTTAAGCCATAAATCCAGGGGGGTGGGGGTCTTACTTCCTTGTTGACAGTTCGGTAGCTTTTATCGATTGTAGCTGCTTCACCACATACCCTATCTCAGCTTTAAATTAGGATTGAATGGGGAATTCTATCAGAGGCTGAAGAGCTGGAGGGAACAATACTGGAATCTGATATCATAGGTGGAGTGAATACTAAATATTTCTTTTTAAAAATAAGAATCTGACAAGATAAGGAAATCTGTCATCCTGATTTTGGGAGAAAACGTATAACACCATTACAGAGATATGGATATTTTCTAAAGAAAATTCCCTACTCTTATTATTTATTTGGCATCTTTCCGATGGAAAAGAACAGTTTCACCCGGGGTGTTTTCAATGTAGGAGTCTGAAGCTCCTGCCAGTGTGTGCCAATGGCGGCATGTTAGCAGGAAGCCCCCGCTTTCACGGGGAAGCTCTTGATAGAACAGTGACAGATATCTGGGTGCTTGGATTGAAAACTGAGAACCAGGAAGAGAAGACTGTGTTTTCAGAATTCTGTGAAAGTTGGGGATTATTAGGTTAACAATTTCTTTATGTAGGAGAGCTAGGCAAGGGGTGGAAGCCACTTGAGGCCACACAGAAAATTCAAGAAAGAGTTCCCACCTCTTTAGTGGAGGGATGGTGAGAAAAACTTTGCATAACAACAGGCTGGAAGTTGGTAGAACTAAGCAAGCAAGAGAATATCCATGTTCACAGGCAGAGAAGCACTTGGTCAGAAATGGAATGAATTTAGGGAACTGGAGAGAGATAACCAAAGTTTAAAGATTGTTAAGTGCTATAGTTTAAAGGTTATTTAGAGTTCAGAGACTAAGTGCTACAGTAAAAGCTCTAAGTCTACATTCAACCCTCATAGCTGATTCTGCTTATTGTATAATATGATAAAAAGGAAAAGAAGAGAGAAAAGATTATTACCTAAATAGCTGCCATTAAAATTGCTCTTATGCAAGGAACTGTCTTTGGCTGGAATTGTATCTCAGTGTTTGCAGAAGTCATGCTGGTACCAGGGCATCAGAGAAAAGGGCAGGGAGTCTGGTGAAAAAGATTTTTTGCTCTTCATAGAGGGAAAAGAGAGCTGAGGGAGCAGAGAAGAGGGGAAAGTAGAAGAGAAAGAAGTCACATGATGATGTATTCTAGATGTCCTATCAGAAGGATCCAGGAGGCACCTTTGCTTAAGTCTGACCATAGAGTTCTTTGGTGTAAATAAATTTATTAGGTTCAAATGTCTTCCTGACCCCTCAAAGAAAACCACAGTCTAAGCCAAAAGAGTGATTCTGTATACAAAATTATCTTCTAGACAAGTTGTCCCTTACTTGCCTCTCCTTCTAAGCTGATTGCTGTCATGGCCTCCTCCTATGTAAAAGTTAGGAGCAGCGACAGACCCCAGCTTTTCAACAAAATCTACTCTACGCCCCAGTGTTTCGTGTGAGTTTGGTTTGGGGGTAAGTGATATGCTCAGTGTTTATTTTGATGCTGGACGACAACAGCAAAAACAACAGCAACAAACAGTCATCATTAAGCCACTAACTCCAGGCAATTTCTTTTTTTTTTAAGTGGCACTAAAATATATCTTTCTTTTAAAAAAGTCCGAAAAGCATCATTCTTTCAGCCCCAATCTATCGCTTGGAATTCAACGCACTTCCTAAATGAGGTAAAGCCCAATTATGTTTGAATTGCTTGAAATTATCAAATAAGAACCAAGTTGCTATGTGAAATAAGCCAGTCAGAGAAAGACGAGTACCACATAATTTTGCTCATATGTGGCAACTAATGAACTAACAAGCAAAATAGAGACAGACTCATAGAGAGCAGGTTGACAGCTATTGGGGGGGGATTGGTTTGGGGGTTGGGTTGGGGGTGTAGAGGGATTGAGCAAAAGAATAAAAAAGAGGAAAAACTCACGGACACAAACAATAGTATGTGATTGCCGCTGGTGCAGTGGGGGAGGGGGAGGGGGAGGAGGGTATAGGGGATAAATGGTGATGGAAGGAGACTTGACTTGGGGTGGCGAACACGCAATACAGCGTACAGATGATGTGTCGTGGGATTGTACACCTGAAACCTGTATAATTGTGCTAACCAGAGTCACCACAGTACAGTCAATAAAAAGGAATAAAACGACCAGGTTGAACGTGGGCTAAACATATTCCTTCCACCCCAGTGGACTGATAGGTAGCCTTGATCAGAGAAAATGGGATACACTCTGAAGTCTACATACAAGGGTCTCTCTGAATATATAAAATGTATTACTTGTCATAATTCTCTTTCCCAATTTGAAAAATATGTATGGTGGTAAAATGGTTATAAATCAGTAGAAGGGACTTCTGGATTCTAATCCTCGATTTACCAGCAACTTTTCTGTGATAGTGGTAAACCAGGCTTCCTTTCTGGGTCTTAGTTGCCAGATTTACAAAATAAGAGAGCTGGATTTGGCTCTCTCTAAGGATCTTCTCCAAATATCTATAAGTGTTTGGCTCTACAACTGAATCAAATGACTGCTTTGAAGTTTTATAAAAATGTCCTGAGGCTGTAGTTATAGCCTCAAAGGAGCTGATGCCATTATTCAGATCCTTTAAATTATTTAGTTTATTTAATTTACTCCCTAGATAATGAAAGCAAGTGAGTTAGAAACAATATATATGAATCTCAGCAGTACAGCAATAAGAACTAGATCAAATTAACTCTGAAAATAATCACTTCCTAGAGTATATCCAAAAAGATTATATAAAAACAGGTAGTTAATAATTACAGGAAACACAATCTGACATAAGTTTGAAAAATAAGGTGGTTTTTGAGAGGAGAACGAGTTTGTCTTAGAATACCTTAGCCAACTCTACTAAGAACAAAAAAATTCAACATCACTAGTCATAGAAATTTAAGTTAAACCAGGAAACTTTTTTTTTTGCCAATCAGATTTTAAAAGCCTAAAAAGGAAAAAAAAAAAAACCCACTAATGCTGATAAAGGAGTAGTGAAGTGGGAAAATACAAATCAGAGCAAACAGATGCAGAACTTTTGAAAGCATAAATAGATATGGCTCAAATATTGCTACTCTCACTAGCCTCAAGAGTGTTTAGAGTGCAGCTTTAATATAAATCAGCAAAAGAGGTGGCACCCTTCACACATATATGTATAATATATTATATATGTGTGTATGTATTACATCATATATTATACACACACACAACGTGGGTTTGAATTGTGCAGGTCCGCTTATACACAAATATTTTTCAATAAGTACTGTGAATTTATTTTCTGTTCCTTATATATTTTTAGTAACATTTTCTTTTCTCTTGCTTTATTTTAAGAATGCAGTATATGTATTACATGTAATGAAAGTGTATTAATTGTTTATGTTGTCGGTGAGGCTTTTGGTCAGCAGTAGGCTATTAATAGTTACGTTTTGGGGGAGGCAAGTTATATGTGAATTTTCAACTGCATGGGATGGTCAGTGCTCCTAATCCCCACATTGTTCAACACACACACACACACACACACACACACACACACACTTATAGAGAGAGATGCCATATAATTTTACAAGGAACAAGAAGACATTCCTCTAGCAGTGGTATCTCTTCACAGGTTTAGGTAGCAATCTAGACACAATGGCACTGAAAGTCAACATCGTAAGAGATACAGAAAGAACAGATGATCACTTGGTATGAATACTGCGGGATATTTAAGAAAAAAAGACAGTTCTGATATTTTGTCATTGAGTGAAAGTCTAAGGGAAATTTTGAAGTTGCGAACTCAATCGGGAGATGGTAGTGTCCTCTTTGATGCTTTGGCTGTGAGGGCTGAGGGGGCAGAGGAGGAATGGTGGAGACTGGACCCCGATGGAGGATCAAGGCACAGAGCTTCAAGAATTGTCTGTGATGTCGGTATGAATTGCATCTCACTAGAGAGAAGGCTGTATGTCTCCCTGTCAAAGCAGGTGGCACCAAACTGAGGGCTAGTTTTCCATATTTCATGGTTAGATGCGTAAGAGGTATGAGGTGTCACTGGGAAAAATGGTTCTTCAAGGGAAAGAATCCTTCCTGAATATAAATCTGAAGGTAAGAATGTTTAATAAGTTATAGTAGGTAGCTCTTTCTCTCAACCTAGCTTAAGGAAAAGTTGGAAAATCCTGGACAAGACTTCTATTTCCAGCAGGATAGTGGACTACATAGTCTGAAGGATCCATTTTCTAAAATACCACGAGATCCTTGATAAATTACCCAGCATGCAATATTTAATGCACTGCTTGACTTGCTATAAAGTAAGAGACACGTCCAAGGGCAAAAGTAAACTAACAAAAATGAAGCCCAGTGAGATGAAAACGCACTAGAGAGAAGTAAGTTGTAAAGAAAGAAAACAAAGCAGAGAATGGTAAGGTATAGTTACAGGCAGGAAAAGACCTATGAAGTCACTGATATTTAGAGATTTTGGCCTCTGGCAAAGTGAGGAAACTAAACCTGAGAATTTGCATTAAGCTGTAGCAAAAGGATTTTACACTTTTTTTCCCCCCTGAAAATCTGGTGAAGCTTATAGGTTTCTTTACATAATAGTGATCTCTAATGCATAAAATAAAAATAAAAATACACCAGTATAAGATAAACCAATTGCATAGAAAGAGTTATTAAACTATTTTTTTAAATTTGTGACTATTATTTATATGTGCTGCTTTATTTATTTATTAAATAATAAGGTCTAGTGACAGCTTAATAGCTAGAAGTTTAATGAAGGTATAAATGTAAATGCTATTTTGATATTTCTGCAACCATATAAATATAATATATAAATATAATCACAAATACTAGTTTCACTTCTTTTGCTATTGTAAAAAACATTAATATTAATGAGCTAATTATTCTTCTTAAGAAAGGAGTAAAGAAACATCAGTATATACCCAAGAGAATATAAAGGCAATACATTACATTTGGAACATAATAAGAAAGAAATCAAATATGAAAAAGTTGGAATGACAAAAACAAACTTGTTTTTTGAAAAGATTAATAAAATAGTACCTAAAGAGATCAGTCAAAATTTAAAAAGGCAAAAATATTCAATATTAGACATAGAAAAGGTTTATAATTACACATACAGAAAAGTTTTAAAAGATAAGAAAACACTATGGACAAGTTTATATGTCAATGGATTTGAAAACTTTAGTATATAAATTCTTACAAATACATAATTTATCCACACTGACTCCAGAAGAAATAGAAAGCATGAAAATTTCTGTACCATTCAATAAACTGAATAATCTAAATTCTTCCCACTAAGAAAAAATCTACTTACAGAATGTGTCACAAAAGAATTATAACAAACTTTTGAGATGTAGTTCTAATATTATACATCTTTAAAATAATAGACAAATAAAAGACTATTCCATCAACACATTTTATGAAGCTAGTATTATTTTATTTCTAAAACAACCCAAAAGCACCACGAGAGAACAACAGACCATCTTACTCAGGAATATGGATGTCCAAATCCTTGGCAAAATATTGGCATACTAAATCCAGCTATGAAAAAATTGAATAAATAGTGGGTTTTTTCCCCAGAAATTCAAGAGTAATTTGTTATCTTAAGCAGTTTATAAATTAAATTCATGACATTAACAGAGAAACAAACATGATTTCCTCACAAGTTAGAAAAAATGGGTAAAATTCAATACCTGTTTATTATAAATATTTTTCAAACTAAAATGAGAAACTTTCTTAACCTGAAAAATACTATCTACTAAAATATTGTAAAAATATCATTAGTAAAAAATATTATAGAAGTATTCGCTATAAAATTACAAAGAAGACATTGATGACCAACAGAAATGCCTCTATTAAAAGTTATTTTCTATATTTTATTGTATTAAGTGTAGGCAAGATAGTTAAAAAGATGAATAATAAAAGATATTAAGGAAGAAACAAAGTTTTATTATTTGCAGAAAAAGATTGTTCAAGTAGAAAAATTCAAAATCTCTTTATACTTATTATTAGAATTAATAAGAGATATTAACAATGTGACTGGCTATAAGATGAAAAATTGAATTTTTATATATCACCAACCAACAGATATGTAATTCAAAACGTTAACCTTTACAATATCACTAAAGTATAAGAATACATAGAATTAAATCTAATGAAAATACATGAGTTGTGTAGAGAAAATTATAAAACTATTGAAAGACATTAAGGAGGAATTGAATAAATGAAAAGATGTAATATACTAATGAATTATAAAATTTAGTATCACAAGATGCCTGTTCTCTACAAATGAAGTTGGTGATTCAGTGCAGCTTTTAATAAATAAAACACCTGTAGAGAAACATGACAAGATGATTTTAAAAATCTGAGAGGAAGGAAAATGGCCAAAACTTTCCTAAAGAAAAATCTGGTGTGAGAACTTTATGAAATATCAGGACTCACTGTACATTTACAATATTTAGTGCAGTGGTATTTAAGCTTGGTAGACAAATTGATTCATAAGTAAGGATCAAGATTCCCAAACAGAGCCCACATTTATGACATTTTGATATGCAACAGAGGTGGCATTAGAGATCAGTGGGAAAATAGGTGCAAACAATTTATCTTCTTGGGAAAAAATTCAGTTAGATTCTTACCTCACACCATCCACATAAAACAATTTTGGCTTATCTCTGAAGAGCAAAGCTGTAAACCTGTTAGGATAAAATATAAAAGACTATTTAAACCTCATAATGGGAAATATTTCTTAAAGAAAATGTGTAAGAAACAAAATGTACGAGAAAAGATTAATAAAACTGTATCGAATTATGTACTTCTTTTTCAAGTCAATTTACCAAAAAGAAAGTGAAAAGACAAGACATTAATTGGAAGATACTTTAATAATACATAACTGACCAAAGATTAAGAGCTGTGTCATGGGCACAGATAGGGACGAGAAAGCCAGTGAGCTTCCAGAACATCATTGTAAGAACTGTAGAAGGCCTGGTAGCTGTCCTACGCCACATTACATCAGATATTTAAACATGCACCCATATCCCACAGCAAGTATATTCTTCTGTGAAAAACTGCAATAATTTCTTATTTGAATTTTGAAATTATCAGCCCATGGTTCATTCATTTGCTTTATGATGGGAATGTGTCTTCATCACCGCCTCAAGCAATTCAAGTCAGTTTTATAAAACCAATGATGTGTTCTTCCTCACCAGACAGAAAGGCCAGCAAACTAGGATGGCTATTGGTCTGACTCTCACACAGGTTTCTGCTGTTCCTCCTTTTGGCCAAGTGAGGCCCACAAATTCTGGGATTTCAGTGAAACCGTGTGGCTTTGACTGTTGATGTGGGCATTAACTATTTTTGACTTGGCCTGCCAGTGGGCAGGCCCCACCAACTGCTCACACACTCGCTAAACGCAGCAGCTGCCTCTCAAGGGAGGTGCCAACTGTGATATTTCACTGCTTTAAATAATCAGATACTTGTGAGTCACGAATAGTGCTTGGGACACCAGCCTGTGGGGTGTTTGTTGGTGCTGATGAGAGAGCAGAACAGGACAGGGGAGGGTGAGTAGCAGGAATGTTTCACTTTATTATGTGTGTATTTGAGATGGGTAGAGAGAAGTTCCAAGTCACATTGTGGCTTTTCTTCATACTCGCCAAAATTCTTAGAGACTGGTTAAAATTCACCAGTTATGTAAGTAGAGACCAGCTGGTCATTTGTCAGGGATTCTATAGCATGATCCCCACTGAATGAAAGGTTTGGCCAGGATGAACTCCCATGTGTATTCCAACTATAAATTCCCTCGTTCTAAGAACATTTAATTGTTGGAATGGGGTGCTGAGAGGCAGGGTGATTTTTCATATAGAAAAAAGAAGTTCTTTCAGATTAAAAAACAGCTATTGCCTTTGAAAAGGGATAGAAATACGTTTCATACTGTACTGGGAGCTATAAAATATCAACTCCAATCTGTGCTCTCAAGACTCACCAGGCTGACCTTGCAAGTAATGCCTTGTATCTATGCAGCATCAGAAAATCTGTCCGTCTCAGTGGGGAGATTAATCAAGTGATTATTGTGGGGGCAGGCCTTTTACTTTCAGAGGTCCGCATCAGCATTTTTGATGCGTGAAATGCCCAGTCAGTGTGCCGTTTTCATTAGCAAGATGAAAAAAGCTTGAATTGCATCATTAGGAACCGGGTTGGACTTTGGCAAACGATAGTCCTATTTTAGTTTTACAGTTTTTATAACAGAAGAGATATTGGAAGTGTATTTTGAGCTAACATCGTTAGCTTAGGTGGCAGAGCTTGTGCAATCCAGGGTAAATTGGATATTACCTTAAAAAAAAAAAAAGTATTGCTTTTCCTGGTCATGTTCATTGTTCTTGAACATTTTCATTCCTCCTGGGATCAGGGAATGATAAAGCCCAGTGTGAGCACATGGCTTCCTCCTCCCGGTAGCTTGAGGACAATTACAGGGATGCAACGCAGGGGCCTGTGGACATGTTTTGATTGGCCTATGTGGAATTTAGAAAATTAAAGACATATTTGTTGCTAACACAGCAATCTGATTTTTTTCACACAATATTTTTGCTTGCTCTTCTTGAAAAAAAAAAAAAAATCAGACAGTGTGGCAATAGTGGGCCCGGATTCCTTAGTGCCATTCTTTGTTGCTGAGCTGGAGCACCACTCTGGTCTTGAGTGGCCACTCTCTACCATCTGGTCGGCTCAGTCATTGCCATTCTGTGCCGAGTCCCGTAAGGTATTTGAGTTTACTGATTACAGCAAAGAGAGTCTTTATCTCAAGAGCCTCCGCCAGCCAGAATGATTCTCTCCATCCAGTGAAGCTCTACTCATGGCCCATTTTTTCCAGTGTTTGTCTTCTACTCCCCTCCCACCTTTTATCTTTTTAATTTAACATGTTCTAAAGCTCAGCTAGGGTCTATAGCACAGTTGCTTTCTTAATAGTTTCTCAGGTAGTTTTCTGAGATCCTGGGTATCAGTCATTTCTGTTGGCCAAGAGTCTCTGTTCTCTTGAATCTGCATTTGGTAAGCGGTCGCTCTTATCTTTATAGCAGCTCTGTCCTCGTTGGCACTGGTTGGTATCTTCATAATCTGTCACTGGGAATGTAGCTCCCTAGGTACACACAAGGTTCATTATTTGCTCCCTCCTTCAGAATCAGAACGTTTTGCTGATCAGTTCTCTGTCCTCTGGGACTTCTTATACAATGACTTTCTGTGGAATCTTCCAAAGTTCATTTTCTGTGCCATATGGTTTTCTGGGGATGTCTTTAAAAGAGGAGTTATTCAAGGTGTTGATGATTATCTAGAGGAGGAAAGACAATTCAAGCTCCCTTTCCTTCCTGAGTTTCTTCTTTTAACTCAGAGTTGGCTTTCTCCCTATTGGTGGTTTCTCAGTAAGAAGACTGTAGGACACATTACTCTCTTCAACAACTTCAGGTTTTTAAGGAATTTGTCAATAGTTTCAAAGTTTTCTGCATTTGTACTACCTGCAAAAGGGCATATATAAAATAGAAAAGGATGTCCTTAAAACCCAAAGTAAATATTAAATTGTATTTCAGTAACTAGTTAAAGCAATCTGTAGGGATAAAAAGTCTTTGTATAACACTTTCAATCAGAGCTTTCATTTACTCAGTTTGACAGACTGAACCAATATCCCTGTAATAGGTATAAAAACCCAATGTTGCTTTCATTGTGAAGACTACATTCATATATTAGTTTTTATTTCTATTTTAATTCAGCTTTTTGCTGTCCATAAGTTTTAGACTTGAAAAAACTTTATGTTTGGGATCACAGAATGATACTACTAGATGGTCAAGTTGGGAATTGTTATCAGTGGTATAATGATTTGTCATAGGCTGTCCAAATAGGACTCAAATCAATGGAGATAAAACATTAAATAACTATATAGATTTTAACTCAGAAATTGCACTTCTAGAAATTTATATTAAGAAAATATTTAAAGATTTGTTTATAGATTTTGCTAAAGGATTATTGGGAGAGCATTATTTTTGTAATTGGACATAAATTAAATGCTTGAAAATATGGTATTAGCTAAGTCAGTTATGTTACAGTAATGTAATTTACCCATTAAAATGATGTTATAACCAAAATACTTAGAAACATAGCAGATAATGATTAATAGGGTTCTGGTTGAGTATAAAAATAGTCCATTTACACAATAGAATATTATGAAGCCCTAAAAAGGAATAAGAAATCTATCAGTTTATATGGAGTGATCACCAGAATATATTGTTAAGTAAAAACAAACAAGATTTAGAAAAGTATATTTAATATGCAAATATATGTGTATACATATATGTATATTATATAACAAATAAAATAGTCAACAAAGAGAACAAATATAAAAGCAAGTTTTCTCTGACAAAATCTTGTCAAATAATTTTGACTTTTGTAACTGATAAGTGATTTGCATTTTCAAAATCAAACTGAATCAATAAATACACTAGCGTAACCACTACAAATTAAAAATTGAAACGAATGCACTTAACTGTATCAATTTAAAGGTATTAACCACAGAGAGAATGAATTATTTCAAGTGGCTTTAGAAACAGTCTTTTCACTACATGTATTGTGCTTAATGTAATTAATGTATTCTAAGGACAAATAGAGTTGCAAACACATTTTCAAGTTCATTCAGTTCTCTGATTGTTATTAATAAAGTTGGTATTATTATTTTAAAACTTTTACAGCTATTGTAGAATGATGCAAACACATAGTTATTTTAATGTACCAGGAACCACACTTTTCAATGGTATAGAAAAGAGAAACATTTCTAAGGCAGATGCAGTCATAACAGTCTCATTTCTTCCTGACATCTGAATCTCACGCAAGCAGCTTCTCTCTCTCCTGTGTACATGTTTGATCGGCCAGGTTGACCTTGGTTCCCAAATTGTTGCTCTTGGTTTTCTTCTCATTTGTTTCCTGGGCACGGACTGTAGCTTTCCCTGTTCTGTAAACGTGGCTGCTTCGTGCCCAGCCTCTCCCAAGCACAACACTTTTCCAAACTCGAGGCCCTCCCTTCTTCCATTTGTCTACCCATTAAGATAGCTTTCTGGGCCTGGGCATGTTGTACAACTATTTTCAAATCAGTGAGTCAAGGAACAAATGAGAGATAAATGAGATTTTAAAAATATTACTCCCAACATTTTGATTCCAATGTTAAAACCATTGGATAAGGTTGTTCTGGTTCGATCAATTGCCTTCCTTTAAACAAACCCAGTAAAACAGGGTAGGATTATAAAATAGACAAATTATAGAAAAATCCTTTTCAAGAGGGCCTGATGTTTCTGAAATGAGTTCATTCAATATGTTCAAATTGAAACTTGACCAAATGCTGTGTAACATGGTAGGTGGTGAGGGGAAATGTCCTACCCAGAGTTAAATATCCAAGCGAGGATGGATTCGTGGGAATAAGAATATCAAGGGCTGGGGAGCCAACAGGTATATTACCAAACACTTATTATACTCGAAAGTCAGTGTGATTTGTTGTTTTGAGGATAATGCCAAAAAAGTAGAAGTTATATTTCTTGTTTTGGAAGGATTAAATTTACTTGGGGAACACAAAGAAATGTGTGTATAGCTTAAGGGTGTACAACATATGCTCAACCACACACATACAAACATACTTTTGGGGGAGGATACAGAAGAAATAATTAAGAATGGTCTAAACTCAGAGGAGGTATTGGAAATGGGGTGACCTGAGCCAATTCAATATCCTTTTATGGCATTTGAAATTGTAATATGTTCTTACAATAAAAGAACTTAAAAAGTTTTATCTGGGTCTATCCTGTTTATCCCATGCCTAACGAGGAGCTAAGCACGTGCGTAAGAGGTACTTAATAAATTATTCGCCATCTTGCTCCTCATGTGAAATAACTTTTACCATGTTCAATAGGATAATAATACATTCAATTCAAATGAAAACTGCAGAAAATTAGAACAGGGCGAAAAACAAGTAGGAGAAGCTGATTAAGTGGAAAGAGTTGCTTCAGTTGTCAGGTCATGCGGGGTTTTGTTGTTTTGGTAAAGAGAATATTACACATAAACGAATTTGTAAGCCTGCTTTGCCACTGTTCCCTGGGGCTTCCGTGCGCCTATCAGCAAGAAGTGGACCCTGCAGAGAACCCCTGAGAAGAGAGCTAAGCAGCTCTTCACTTTAATCCTGCGCTTCACATTCAGATGAATATGCAAATAGGTTCTGTGAAGAGAACCTCGTTAAAATATCACTTGGAACTCAAGTTAAATTATTTTAAACAGGAAGAATACAGGCCAGCTCATGAGTTTAATTTATCTCCCTTTTGAAGCGTGAGGTTTTGATATCCATTTTCAAAGTGCTGCTGGTGAGTCCATTCTAAGGACATGCATGAGGGATACAAATAGTCGCTTTGTTATGCTTATTTTCTATGATATGTGCATGTTTATCTTTTATATACATTTTATATAAATTTAAATCTCAGTGTATATAATACTTAACAGGAAAACATATCAAGACATATTTATATGTGTATAGGTATATATATATTACATTTTACATAAATTAAAATCTTTATGTATAATACTTAATATAAAAGCATGTTTGTATGTGTATATATATATATTTGTGTATCTGTTTGTATTATCTATCATCTATCTATATCTGTCTACCTACCTACCTACTTACCTACCTACCTATCTCCTGGTTTTCCTAAAGGAGAATGACATTATTCTATCATTGGATTTAGTATGGAGATTTCACTTATCTATACATGTATCAAGTTTTGTTACCCATTCTTCTAAGTACTAGGTGCAAAGGAGTTTATGAACAATAAGAAGACAGAAAAACATAAAATGTTAGAACGCTATGAGGCTGGTGGCTTCCTGGCTGTCCCTGAGGTTATCCTAGCTGCCATCCACCAAATTATAGCTGCTTAGATCTAAGGAAGACTGAATAGCTTGGTGAGTCGTGATTCATATCAAGATCCGGGATCTTTCTAAATGTCTTACCAGAGTTCGCTGGCATAATTACATGGTGAGTTATAAGCCTCCTGAGTAAAATCAATGAACTTTAAAGAGAGAGTGAGAGAAGAAATAAGGACATTGTCCCTTTGAAAAAAAAAAAACCAACCTAACTGAAACCTTCCCTGTATGCCCTTCATTTCAGAGCCTCTTTGAACCTTAATTGTCTAACACACAAAATGATGATTATGATTGTAAACAAGCATATTTCAGGAGATTGTCCTGAGGGTCAGTGGTCTGATCGGGAGACGGGCGATGGCAAGTACCACGTGGGTGTCACAGAGTATGGCCCTCAAGTCACACCTGCTGCTCCAAGGGGAGTGCGGCCCTGTGTCAGCCTCACTCCGATCTCCTGAGAAATGCAGACACTCAGGGGCCCCTGCACACCCGTCGCCACAGGATCTGCATTTTAATCACGTCCTCCAGGTGTTTCACGCGCCCATAAACACTTGAGAAGCACGGGTTAAGGAAGAGGCTTTACTTGGGAAAAGGCTCTTTTTGGGGACCCTGACCGGCCACAATGTGCCGTATCACAGAGACGCCCACTGGCGTCTGGGGTGGGCTCGCGATCCAGGAAGGGATTCTGCCTCCTTAGCTGGCTTCTGATAATGCAAATAAGAGAACCAGTTTGGGTTCCGGGCATCAGAACACCAGCGGCAGAGTTTTATTTTTATTTACTTATTTTTTAAAGATTTTATTTATTTATTTTTTAGAGAGCAAGGGAAGGGAGGGAGAAAGAGGGAAAGAAACATAAAGGTTCAGGAGGAACATCGATCGGTTGCTTCTCACAAGCTGGGAATCAAACCAGCAGCTTTTAGGTTTGCAGGGCGATGCCCAACTCACTGAGCCACAGCCAGTCAGGGCGAGAGATTTCTGAGAACCAGCTGTTGGGTACCTGGTGACTTTCTGAGAAACAGATTTCAGACTGTTGGAGAATGTGGGGACCTGCTGGTGATGTGGTAGGTTGATTTGGACGCAATAGCCCCATACTGAGAGCAGGAAATCCCCTTTCTCAGTCACCTTGATGCCTTCTCTGTACGTTCTCTTTGTCCTCGCCATCCGTCAAATGAGATAATGTGTGTATGTGTCCATGAACTACATGTGCTACTGCAGAACCTCCCACATGGTGAACCTCAATAGCTCATCACTACTATTTTTATATATTTTGAGATACAATCAAATGTTAGCAATCATTATTGATTTAGAGCTTGTCTAGACTCAACATAACACCTTGCTATGGACTGAATTATGTCCTCTCCTCCTCCCCTTGGTCATATGTAGGAGATAGGGCCCATGAGAAGATAATAAAGGTTAAGTCATAAGAGTGGGGCCCTAATTTGATAGGGCTGTAGGCCCTTGTAAGAGGAGGGAGAGATACCAGAGCTCTTTCTTCCTGTGCCCAGGGAAGCAAGGAAAGGCCATGTGTGCATATGTAGATGGCCACATTGAAAACGAGGCCATCTACAAATCAGGAAGAGCGCTCTCGCCAGAAGCTGGCCACGTGGCATCCCGATCTAGGACTTCCAGCCTCCAGGTCTGTGAGAAAATAAACATCCCAGTTTTGGTTACAGCAGAATAATACACACTTGAATTTTCTCCACTTTGATTATTCATGTTTAGTCATCTCTCCCTCATCCCGTGTGTGTAAGTTGTCTTTTTAAACCTAATTTCAGAAATTTCTCTCTTTTCCTTGAATATTTTTGTCTAGTAAGAGCAAGACGATTCCAATCGAAGCAGCTAGCTCTTCTCTTTTATGATAAGTTATCTTGCACAACACTTTTCCCTTTGTGCTCACTGCCCACCAGCTCGACTTTGTTTTCTGTCCACTCTCTTGCCCCTTCCTTGATTCTGTCTGGGCAGTTTGCTCATTCATTGATTAGAAGACCCTTGTCATCAAAAGGAAAAAAAGGAGGCGCATGAGGGTGATCAGAAGATTCAGAGACAGAAAATGTTTCTCAGTTCTCACTGCACGTTCTCCGATGTCTGGGTTCACACACAAAGAAATTCTTATTGACTTTGACACGGGTGCTCTCTGAGCACTGGGACTTTTTAAAGCTTCACAGGATATTCTAATCAGTGGCCCAAATTGAGAATTACTGACCTATATACAGGATTACCTATATACAGCACATGAAGAATGAATCATGTCCCATAGGGGTTTGGGGTGAGTTTTCGTGCCTAAATTCTACTCTCTACCACTATTTCTTTCTAGTTTTGAGTTAAGAAACTGACATAAGGGCAAAAGGGGTGTATATCACTTTTTAGTTTTTTTTTTTTTTTTTTTTTTTTTTTTAAATAAATGGCCAAGTGCCTAGTATCCCAATTCAATACATTGCTTCTGTTAGAAGATACTGAAATATCCTTTAGGTAGGTTAGGTATGGAACCCTAAGCAGGGGCTCCTCTTAGTTGTAGTAACAACTCCATATCAAAAAATGGTTGGTATGAAGAATAGGTGCCAGTCTATGCAACTAACCTGTGTTATGGTCAAGGTCTATGCAGCTGACTGCCTGTCCAGACAGGAGCAGACATGCAGGGTCAGAGAGGAGACCATGTCTGCCTGGCCCAGGTGGGCCTGAAGACAGACCAAGAGCAGGCACGAGAGCCTGGTTGGTGTTGATGGCACTATAGGCACGGTTACAAGTCTCTAAGCCTTTTGAGGTGTTGTATTTCAGCCCACTATTAAAAAATAAAAATTCCGTTATGGTCTTGGCTTCTGGAGAAAGGCTGAAAGGGATTGGATAGACTACAGGTCCTTTGTAGTGAGGTACTGGGTGTGCTACCCTAACAAGTTTTCAGAAAAGTTTTCATTAAATGAATTTTTACTATTATTACTTATTACAGAAATGTGGGAGGTAGCTTACAGAAAAAAGAAAGATTTGGGGGGAGGAGATGAAGAGCTGTGTTTTGAGACAGGTGGCAATTGGGAATACTCTGTTTCTGCAGGAGAGGTTTGGGGACCTCCCTTGTGGAGTGGCCATTAAAATGATTCCATTCCAATCCCAATATCTCCCAGTCCAGACACCGACTGGGTGCCTCTGAGAACCTGGCCCATGTTTCTGAAGGCGAGATGAACACTTAACTGGTCCAGCCTGGTTCAGATACCTACTGCTGACCAGTCAGTTACAGCCACATCACAGCACTCTGATGCTGGCATCCACGTGGGGCAGGCAGGACAGGTACTCTCAGAGAAATGTCCCAAAGAAGGAGGAGTCATCAGTGGACAGACACCTAAAATGTATATACTATGGTGACCTTTTGATCAGTTTTCTTGATCACTCCCAGAATGTGTCAAGATTTTAGTGAAAAGGTGCTTATCTTCATAAAGAAACTTTTTCATCATAAGATTTCAACCTCATAACCTACTTGGTGGTATCGATTTTTGTAGTACTCAACAGTGGGGATGAAGGTGAACAGCGGGTGGGAAATAAAATGCCTGTGGGGAGAACCTTTCAAAGAGACAGGGGGTTAAGCTTCCTTTTGAAGGGAGGCAGAGGAAACAGGATTTCTGTACAGGGGCCGCCTCGCTGCCTCCAGGGAGACCTGAAAGCTTGTTTCCCTACTTTGGATTGCTCTGTTGATAATGATGACAATGAAAAAAAGAAAAAAAAAAATCAATGCCCCATGATAAGCATTCTGAGTAAGCAAACTACCTTCAGGTAACCATTTTATTTATTTTTTAATTATTATTTTTTAAGATTTTTCTTTAGAGCACTTTTAGGTTTACTGCAAAATTGAAAGGAAGGTACAGAGACTCACCATTTGTTCCAAGTTCCCTCACATGCAGAGCTCCCTTTATTATGAAGATTCCCACCAGTGTGACTTATTTGTTACAACTGACGAACCCACACTTACACATCTTAACCACCCAGAGTCCATAGTTTACATAATTTCACTCTTGGTGGTGTACATTCTGTGGGTTTGGATAAATGTACAAGAATGTGTGTTCATCATTATAATACACTCAGAGTTCTTTTTAAAAGGCCGGTGATACCTCCATGTCTTAAATTTTCTTCTAGGAGAAGAAGCATAACCTCCATTGGTTTCTAGGACCCAACACCCTTGACAAGAAGAAAGTTCTTAGAAAACAGAGGAGGGCTATGCAGTCAAACTAAATCAAAAGAGCAATTCCTACACACAGTTCTCTAATAGGAACACCATTAAAGTTCGGTCTTAGGAATGCATTAGCAAAATTCACAAATGTATTTTGAAATATTTTAGAGAAAAATCATTTCTGGGCTTCTAATACGGTTTTAGGAGTTGGAGTTGACTCAACAGCATGTATCACACGTACAAGAGGTTAAATTAATTTTTACACTCCTCTCTTTATTCTTTATTATTCCTTTAACTTGTAATTAGATTGGTTGGGAGTGTTCTGTCCAGCCACTGTGTTGATGGCTGGAAGCTGAACTCATGGACCATCGAGAGGCAAGTTCAGATGTTTGGGGAGGGAGGAGAAGTTATGAAGGAGCACATGGTTTTACAAGTCCTGTTGCTCTGTGGTTCTATCGTGAGTGAGATTGTGTGCACCGAGCAGATTAGTCGGTTAATGCTGTGAGGATTGAGGGTTGAGTAGTCCTGTTTGTAACTACGCAATTAATTTCCAGTCCACAGATTATGTAGAGCAGCTGGAACAGCGTGGATTAGGCAGTGCAAATCCACTCCTACGAGTAAATTTATTGTTTTGTTTATGGAGTTGCTTTAGATCCACGGTCAAAGGTATTCAATAAAGAGAAATATAAATGTTTTCTCTCTTCTGCTCTGTTTTGTCTTTTGTAGTTTACAAAATTCAGGACACTAATTATAATATCTATTATAAAAAGTTAAGCAGTCAAATGAGGTCATTTGCAATAATTCTGAACCTGAATGGTTATAACTCAACTCTGTGAGGTTTTGTGCAGACTTGCCTGGTCAGGGACTACCTTCATGGAGAAGTTGGGAAATGCTAACCAGGCTAGCAGTTTTAGAGGTCTGTCCCTAGAGTCCTCTGAGTTTGTGTGATCATGTATAAATTGGGACCATTTTAACTCCTCTATCAGCAATTACTTGATTACTCAATTCACTATTCATATAAGAGACCAGTCAGGTAAGGGAGCAAGAACAAAGTTGTGGAGAAAAATTCCCGTACAAGGCTGGCCTTATCATCAGGACCATCCATTTATTCATTCAACAAACACTAACTGAGCATTTACTTAGTACCATGCACTGATTCTATAGTTGCCAACACAAAAAACTTTCCCGGGACAGAGTATATTCTCTCATAGAAGACACACACATTAAATAATCGCAGAAATAAAAATTTATGCTTATATTGTAGTAAGTCCTGTGAAGAAAAGTTCAGGGTGGTGTGAGAGAGTAGATTGGGCATGTAGGAGTTTCAGGAAGACAGTTTGACCTCTGGGAAGCTAGAACTTTTCTGTGGCTCAGAGTGAAGCTGTTTCATAGGCTCCAGGGTTTCCTAGAGGTTGCAGTTGGCCTCAGAACCTGTAAGTGAGGTCGCAAGGCTCTTGGAAGGGCGGGGCTGGCCACTAACTCCTCCTACTCCCATCCAAGCGCCCTTTGCTTCTACCTTCTCTTTCAGACCCCACCTTTCTACCATCACTGTCTCAGCCCAGCTCCTGGCATTCCCATCTCTCCATCCTTTTTTCTTGCTAACCTTATATGGGGCTTTTCTCGCTATGTCGTGATCAATCACTCTGGTTATAGCGGAAGGTTCATTGATTAGTTTCCTATAGAAAAAAAAAATTCTATTACATAACTACTGATTGCACTTTTAATTTCAAAAATATTTATTCTCAAAAATGTGTGATAGAGAGAGGAAGGAGGATAGATAGACTGTGTAGACTGGGTTGATATATAAACCCACCTGGGGAAACAGGAGGAGTGCTTTGCAAGGGCAATCAGCTACCCTGTACAACAAGGTGTGTGTTTCTTGTTTATTGGGAAGAGAGGAGGACAAGTTTATACCTTAGGTGAGGCTGTTAAAATGACAAACATCTATGCCAGTTGCCACCACTTTTTCACTTCACACAGAATCACTATTTTTGAGTTGGTTGGAGATAATGCTGTTATCCTAATAAAGTTAATTCTGGTGATATATTATTAGCATGTAGAAAAATAAACAGTAGAAGATAAAATGATACATAATTTCACCATTCATACATTTTTAGGTAATTTTTCCATAGAGGAGTTAAGTAGCTTGTGGAGGAGCTATCTGGGAAAGAATTCTTCAATTGTGCTAATGTTTAAACAGCAAAACTTTTCTATATATTTACTTTCAACTTTCTTTACTTTGTATTTCAAGTGAGTTTCTTAGGGTGGCATTTTTTTCTTGTCATTTGATTTTGTTAACTAATGTCATTTAAGTCCAGGAACTAGAAAGACCTCTTATTAACTATTCAATTGATTTGAGCTGTCTTAAGTAAATTATTTAAATTTCATCAGAGATTTTTTTACTTGTAGTGCAGTTGTGAGTTCGGAGGAGATGCTGGATAAATGTGAGAGATTGATAAAGTGGAGACCTGTAGAAGAAGCTTTTAAATTCAAACATATATGCATTTACTTATAATTCAGAGATGTATTTTCTTACTAATATAGGTTTAGGCATTCAAGGGACCAAATATTTTTTGAAAATTTCACTAATAATAGAAATTGTTACTTTATATTTTACAAAGCACATGTAGATGCACTAATTCACTTGATTATGGCAACAACCCAGCATGGAAAGTGATACTCACATAAATTGATGGTAATACAGGGACTTTCAGAGACTGATTTCCAAATGTACAAGATTACATGTTGGCCAGCCTAGGACTCACTTAGACTCGAGACTCTTGAACTCCAAGTCTTGTTCTCTAAACAGACCGTGAAAGACATGAATTATTTGCAAAGCTGTCCCTGTCACACACACAACAATGATCCCAAAGGGTTGTACATGCGCTTCTCCTTCCTAGTAAACGAATCTTGCAGCCAGAGTGTTCATCCACTAGAGGGCGCAATTCCGAAGTCACTGTTCCGCGGCAGAGCGGGAGATACTGTTGAGCATCTTTGAATGCTCCACGCTTCTTTCATCAGCTTTATAGCACCTGGTTGAAACTCTAAAGCCCTGAGCACAGAATGCAATAAAAGCACCTTAATTCCAAATGGAAAAAAATAGAAGTTTTACTTTTCCCTTCTTGGCAATACTTTCCCTATGATATATGTTGTAAATTGTGGTACCTGCTAGAACATGCCGTTTTATTAATAAGAAAAGCCTTTTCTTGTCTCTGATGTTTGTTGGGTTGGCAAGAAGAATGAAAATATCAGATTTATTTTATACAGCACATGACTTTTGTTGACCTAACACACTCCAGGTAAATTGATATACTTTGCATGAGTCGATGATTCTCATTTGCTAGAATCAATGAAAAGTAAAGCATGAAGCAACACTTCACAGAAGTTCCCTGAGGCACAGAAAATCAGACATGGAAAAAAACTTTAGGGTCCAGATTCCTCTTAATTTTAAAAGTGATAAAATCAAGTCTTAGAGCGGCAAATGAGCTGCTCTTGGTTACCCAGCTGTCCTGAAACAGAGGCCGACCTAGAACCAGGTCTTACCTTTGCACGGTCCCACTTTGTCCTCCAACCTGTGCACTAGTGTTTTGCTGACACAGGTCACAGAGCCTGCGATGGCCTGATTCTGCCATGTTCATACAGCCTGATCAGAGATTCCTGATAATGTACATTTCAATTCCACCAGTTTCCATCAGGAAATGCTACTGTTGCCCCAGCTGTTTCAGAGCTACATAAAATGAGAGGGGCTTTTGCATCCTGTGCCCATTAGATCTCATTGCAGATGACCCTGAGAACATCCCAGAGATGCATGCTCCTCACCTTGAGACCTCCAGAAACGGAGACTCGCAGTTATGAGATTGTCTAGCCCCACTGACTAAATAATGTTGACTAAGTAATCCACCTTGCTTTAGTTACGGATTACTTTAGTTTTGGAGTTGGTGGTGGGGAAAATAATTTAAGACTGCTACCCTTTTTTTTTCATCTGGAGGAGGGCTGTGTGATTCATCCAAGGCTCAGAATTAGACGTCAGGACAGGCATTACATACTGCAATAGAAGGCTCATTAGACCTGCAATCACAGATACTGTAAGTAATGGCTTTATGGTGTAAGTGGCTTCTCAAGCTTGAGAGTCACCTGGACACTTCTTCAAATCTCTCTCTGTTTCCTTCCCAAGTATCATGCAAATACCTCCTCAACAAATCCCCCTCAAACTCTTTCCTGTCGATCTCTGTCTTGTGCCTTTTTCATCCAGAAGTGCCTAGCACCCTTCAATTTATTCCTAATAGTCCGGCCGGCTAGTCCTACCCCCAAAGCAAACATGACCACACCTCTCCTCTGATTAATTCTTTAATTTACTGATAGCTTTTCACCTGTATTTCAGAGGGGCCAGTTCTATATCTAGAACCACATCTTTTTTCTCTCCCCCCTCCATTTGTTTGCTCTCCCACCTGGAAGCTCCCTCTCTGGTTTGTCCCCCATTCCTTGCTGAAGTTAAATTTCTGTAGTGAAAGAGACTGGAAGCTGAGGAAGAGTTTTCAGGAACAAACTTAGCCTTAGCTTCATGCAGCAAACAGACACAGTATTTTAAGTTATGAGCAACAGAGGTCTGTGCAACAGAGTGAATCAGAACAATTCTAAGAGATTTTACGTCCAAGAAAAAAAATAGTATTCACACATATATCCATATGTATCTAGGATGCAGTCCCTGGGATCCTGATGTGACTTGCCCTACATTCCCAGTCCCCTGGGGAACCACGTGAGTGCTGTGCAACCTCCTTCCTCTCACCTCTGCTGGCCACGCTGTGGTGCCTCGGGACATTTATATTCCACCTCCTTCTTTTAGTTGTGGCAATTTTATACTTGGCAGCTACTAACTAACTAAGGGAGAATGATAGAGGGTCTTATTTAAATGATAAATGTGACGCTGTTAGTACAAGCAAGCTCCCTGTGAATCGGAGAGCCTCCCTAGCTAAAATTTTCAAGTAGGAGATATTCAAAAACAAAGATTTTGAAAGCATAGGAAACTGGGGCTTCATGTTGTCCCAGATTTCTCACAAATACATCCTGCAGGTTTCATTCAGTGGCACTTTTGAACCCGGGAAGTAGAACTCTCCCACCCTGCCCCCCCCAATAGGTGAAAGGTGATGAGAGGGTTTCTCTGATTTTCCCGTGGGGTAGGAATTCGCAGCCGATCTGGGAGGTTCAGTAGGATTGTTGTTCAACTTGTATTTGCTATGTGGCTCCCAGAGGCCAGTCCCTTGCCAGGTTGTGCGGCTGGAGATGGGGAGATGCTGGGAAATAAGAGTCTTGTCCTCCATCCCCACACACTGAGGGTGGGGGGCATATATTGTGTGGAAACTGACATGTAAACAGATATGTACACGGTGTGTTATATGCCCCAATAGAAACGTGCAATGCGCTGTGGGACTAGAGTGAGGGAAACCAACACTTCAGATAGGCACTGGAGCAGAGTTCCTGGGGAAGAATGTCACTCGGAAGAGGGGACAGCAGGGGCAAGCGGGTGAGTTTCTGAAATCTGGCACCTGCAAGAATGTGGAGTCACTGGGGTGCAGGCTTCTGATGGGCCAGGGTTTCTGAGTGGGGATTCATGGCCAGGAACCTCTGAGCAAGTTGGCTAAGCAGATATACAAAAAATGCACTCTGTCCTTACCTTTGCCCTATCTCCTTTGAAAAATATTGAGTAGCCTCTCTTAATTAAAATATTATTGCATCTTAATTATAACTGCGTACAAAGTGGCGGAAGATACTATTCCATCTGGTCAAGTAATCTATCATGGTCATAGCCGCGGTGTGCCATCCAGACCAATTTCCAGTTGACAGAAAGGAGAAGAAACCTGCCTTAATACTATGCTGGGTATCTCCCCTGTGTAATATCTGGCCTGACTGGAGAAAGAAATGTGGAAGAAAAGAAAGATCAATGAAAGTGAAATGTCCCTTGAATTGGCTTTTATCATCAGCTGTGATGGAATGCGGAAACTACCATGTTTCTCATGTGGTAAGGCTCTTGACTGCAGAGGTGTGAGGTCAGGAGAGCAGCGGACGCTCCTGATGTCCGCGAGCTCCAGAAGCTTGTTGGTGTCGAAGCGCCCACAGGTGTGTTGAGTACTGTCCGGGCAGAGGCAGACACACGCTTCCAGAGAGTCCTCGGAGAGATGCCGTGGCCTACACCTCGCATTGTGGCCTGCAACTCAGGAAGAAGAAGTGTATTTGGGTGTCTGTCAGGTAGAAGCCTGCATGTGTTTTTTTTGTTTTGTTTGCTTGCTTACAAAAGGTAGTTTATCATACGCTAGAGAGTTTTGTGGGCGCAATAGCACCATAATGAGATTTGCTCCTTGATTTAATCATTCCGATCAAAGAGGAAATAACTTTTGTTATAGGAACTGATGCTATTTAATGGCTATATGCTATTCGAAACCTCCAGGAGCATGCATTGCACTCTTTGGGAAACACTGGCCCTATTTCGGTTTGCATTTTATACCAGTCCCGTCTCGGAATCCTACAGATCCCAAATCTCTATGCTGATTCTTGCCTTAGAGTTGCCTCGAATGCATGCCACAGGGCAATTTTATAATGAGGCCTTTTTCAGATGTCATATCAGGTTAATCTTTTCATGAAATATGAAATGCTTTATGCTGATTCTTGTTCAGATATGTGTATGTATGTATGTATGTATGTATCTATCTATCTGACAGTAAGTCATACAGTTTTGTGATTTGGTATGTGAATTGACCTGCAAGGTACCCATTATCTTTCTAAGGTGTTGTTGGGAGCCACTCACTCTTCTTTCCACCTCCTACTGCTCATCATATTCATCAGCCATTGACACCAAGGCTAGAGTTATATGAGTTTAAAAAATTGTTTTAGCTGGTTTCATATTTCTTTACTTAAACTATGACACTATAGATATTTGCTTCTAGGCAGATTTAACATTCCAGGAAAGTAATGTACTTAAAGCGTTTAAAAAACTATAGTCATATAAATGCAAAGTGGTTCTACTAATGCTTTTCCAGCAAAAAAAAAAAGGAAAAGAAAAAATATAAATATGACTGTCTAATCGAATCTCTAAATGTCTAACCATGGCTTTCCCTTATTTCACTATTTTCATCCTAAATTTTTTGCTTTACTGATAATTTTAAAAAACAAAACTATGTGTTTGACATTTGAATAACATTTAAATGATTAAAATGACAATTCATTAAATAGATTTACCAGGAGTTCTAAATCATTATAAATGTTTACATTTGACAGATTCTCTTGATTTTGTCCCTTGCTGGGCACTGACAATTAGTCACACCCTGCAAGTGACCACAACTGCACGTTTTTGAGGATGGACGCGTGGACAAAGTGATTGCAGTTTACAGTTTGTCTATTGGTTCATTTGTTGGTTGGACATATTATATTTTGACTGCTGTTATTCCAGTTTATGTGCACTGCGTGGAATGCTAGGAAGAGGTAAAATACATGGAAAAATAATGAAGAAAAGAAAAGAAAAGGCCCAACCAACAACCCTTAAGCAGCTAGACACTTGCCAATAGTTTCTAGCACAAAACTATAATGTGCACTTTATGTTTTTCAATGAGGCCTTGCAAAAGGAAAACTCATGTTTATCTATTTATCTTTGGCATGTATGTGAGTCAACATTACTTAGGGGAAATTGTCTCTCTTTCTCTCTGTCTGTCTCTCTCTCAAGACAGAATGGTTTGCAAACTGGTGAAATGGTTGCCCTGTAAGACTTTTGCCAGCAAATTGGTCCCTTGTTTATAAGAGTTGGAAAAACAACATATGTTCATGACAGAAACATTCAGGCTTGGTCTATATAACACGTCTAAATCAACTGTCCCGTCATTCATTTTTATTTTAGCTATCATGACAGACAATGGCCAAATAACAAAACAGGTCACCGCCCAGTTTACCTAAACCTGTTTTTTTTACAGCGACAGGAATAGTTCAGCTATGTCACGGTTTTAGCTATTTCAGTCACTTCCAAGAACAAATCAAATCCTCTCTATTTCAATCCAATTGATGTTGCAAAGATCCATGATTATGGACAAATTGACTATGACTCAGGGCTGTCGATCTCAGCCTAATTCATCTGTCCTTCCTTGGTTGTCATGAAATCAGAGAGAAGACAAGTGTGATTAAGATGAAGTGCAGCAGATCCGGGAAAAGATCCAGGGTGAGTTCAATTACTTTGAGTCATGTTGCTGCCCCTTGGCCCCCTACTGGACACACGGGGTAATGAGTTTTTCGTTGCTTTTCCGAGGGCTGGAGATTTTAAGAGAATAGGAAGACATCTGACCATGTTGAGTGATGAAATCCAAGTGGACGCCAAGGAAATCAGTAGAGAGCGAAAAAGTCTCTGCAAGGCTGTCTCATTCATGACTCCAAGTTAGAGCTTCAGGCACATCGGAGCTCTGCAGCCAAGCTCGTCCCTGGGGAACCATTTTGGTGGCTGAACAAGGACATTGTGTCTGAATGCATTGCCAACTGATCTAGAATAATCAAGTTATCATTCCCCTTTTGAATATGTAATGAAAAACTGATAGTCTATGAGTATTTTTATTTTTCACCCTTTCAATTTCTAATTGGGTTCTCCTGAACAAGGTATTGATTTGATAAAGATGATGTTATCTTAGATGAGGGTACCTGGTAGCATCTTCAAAAAACCAATTTAAAGTAAAATAGCCATATATGTAGAGACACCATATCCCTCTAAGGGAAGGAGCACAGAAACAGTTACATAACAGAGTGAAAACTAATACCCCCTAGTAGTTTAACCAGTAGGGCTGAGACGCCTACCTAGTTTAATTGGGGGGCTAAACTGCTGCTTTAGGCTGTGTTCTGACTTCTCCTAAGTTCTTTTCCAGTCCCAGATCCAGGGGATGAATGCCCAAACTGATCTGATTTCTAAACTGGGGGCTGTGGGGGTAAAGGTGGGCAAGGGAGAGAGAAGTGAAGGAAGAGATGTAAGACAAGTTGCCTGATAGAATTTTCCATACAGGCGTGGGGTGGCTGTTTATCCAGCTCACTGCAGTTTTTTTTTTTTTTAAAGGAGGTAAAGAAGTTATATGTTTTCTTTCAGCTCAGCATGTTCCCTGTCCTCAGAAAGTAGATTCTCCCAAACATTTGTCTGTGAAGGGCATGCCTTAATAGAAGGTGGGAAGAGGGGAGCTTACTTTTGAACAGTTGGAGCCCTGCTTCTCTCTTGCAACTACAGGAATATCAGCCATTCTATTACCCACGACCCACCCCCATCCCCAAACATACGCATGCTTACTCACCTGCGGGCTCCACCAAGGGCAGGTTTCCCTGCTCCCTGGAGGCGGGGTGGCTTCCTGCAGACTGAGGTTGGAGCTCTGACAGCCTCTCGTGAACCTCCTGGAAACACCCGCTGCTGGTCGTCCATCTCATTGACGAGGCTGGTCTTAGTTAGTAATATACCTACAGATCGTGTCTTGGCCTGCGTCCAAGGAAGGGTGCAGTGGACTTTTATTGCTAGACCCAGGGCAGGTGAACAACCCTCCCTCTCCTAGTGCCTCCTGAGTCCTGGATTGGCACATTCACTCATCCTTGTGGCTCAAAGGCTCCTCATCCCTAAGGGTTCTGGTTGTGGCAGGGACCAGTCTGCCCAGTGAAACTCATGCCTATAATCTAAATACACACTACTGACTCTCTCTAAAACAGAATTTCCTCTTAAACAGGGTGTAAGTCCTCATGACTCTCTCAACAGCCTCTTACCACTCTTAGGCACAAATATCTCCTGGAGTATAGAGTCATAACGGAGTAGTTCTATTTTTCTTGGAGTCCTATTTTACAACTCTCTGCACCTCCTTTTTTTTCTAGAGACACAGGAAATGCGTTTCATTGCCTGACACATTCCCACCAATAAGTAGCAACTGCTCAACAGGATGTTGTGTAGATGCAGTAGGATACAGGTTAATGCATAATTCCTAGCATCCTAGTTGTAATTCCACTCTGAGCTCATCTGCTATGTTTAAGTAGTTGGCAATGTATGTTCTTGAGCAATATTTCCCAAACTTTAACATGATTATGAATCACCGAGGGAACTTGTTAAAATGCAGATTTTCATTTGGTGGACCAGGAATGAGGTTTAAGGTTTTGCATTTCTAGTCAGTTCACAAGTGATGCCCATGGTGATGGTCCATGGGCCACATCTGAGTATCAGGGGTCTAGAGGATAATAAGGCCACGTGCATAGTCTGGCCTCTCTAACTCCTGACATTCCCATTTCTGTGTATTCAATATTTTGGCATTTTCAGAACTGTCATTCACCATTGCATTTGTCCCTGCACCCTGTGGTGCATCCTTTATGACAGGAACCATATTGTCATCACCATTATTGGTTACTTCACCATCGGAAGAAAAGATCCAGACCAGGTATTTATCCCATTTTAATGTCTGCCTCTTCTCCCCCTATTTTTTTCACCCATTCCATGTTTTCCATTGTGCTTTCTGTAAGCATTAAATTATCATCCAAGAACTAGTGCAGCGACTGGCATGTGGTAGAGATTCAGTAAATATTTTCCTAGAAGTGAAATTACTGGATCAAAAATATGAACAATGTATTAGTTTGCACTTCAGAAAGTTGAGAATTTTATTCTCCTACAGTAGGCCCAATTCACCTCTGCCCATTACCCAGAAATATTATTCATCTTAATTTTTACCACTCTATTTAGACATATCTCATTGATTTGTTACACTTATTTTACATATTTTTGTACGTGCATTGACCATTTGAAAATACCAGTGTTTGACTGTAACCTCCACGTTTTTCTTTATATAAAAGGCAAGACCTTGAGCTTGTTTTGCTTCTTGCCTTAGGCCTTCGGGATTTAATTTGCTTTGTCCTTGGTAGGCAAGCCCAGCTTCTGAATTTTAAATGCATAAGGTGTTAAAGTAAAACTGTCATGTCTGTGACTTTATGACTTCCAACCCATCCAAGGATGTTAAGAAGCCCAATTTCCTTATATGTAAATGCTTAATGAATCTTTCTTCTCACTCTCCGATTCTCTTTCCCAATGATGCATTGAGATTTACACTTTAATCAAACCGAGTCAACATTTAATTTTCACTTGCTTTAACTATTGTGTTCAATGAAGCAGAGAATTCATCCATCTTAACAAATACAGAGAAACAAAAATAGAGCAAATAAAGAACTTCAGACATGTTGTGCTCTCTCTCTCTCTCAGAAGAATATCAGCTTAAAGCAAGTTTCTCACATGCCTGGAGTCTATTCTGTGCCCTGCTTGGACCCAGGAGCTCAGCTCAAAAGGCCAGCCCTCTTTTTCTCCTCCAGTCATTGCTATGATTGTTGATGTTATTCTGTTGCCTATAAATTCTTTATTAGGCTGTCAGTTACCTCCCTCTTTTAATTTTTATGTTACATACAAATTAGAGGTTAGCATTACATTTACCAAACTGGTATTAAGATTTGGACTGGGTGGTAATTCTATTCTATCTTTTCAGTCTTTTCTTTTGTTGCCCAATGCTCTCTCCTCTTTCCCCTTCTTCCTCAAAGAACTGTCTCTCCTCAATCTCATGGGCAAATGTTGGGGGTGTCTTCTCTAAAATTACCTCCCTTATTAATGATGTGAACAAAGAAGTGAGGCATTTGACTCTAAAATGTATTTGAAAGCATCCTCTTCTAGTTTTTTGCTCAGCATAGTCAAGTATTAAATTACCTATCCGAACATCAAGGTTTCTTTTACTCACCCAGGCTAATTTAGGTACAATTCCTTAACGAGAACACTACATTTTAGGCAGGTTGGTGTTTTATGCCATGCTACACATAGTTGACTCTTAAAAAACAAACAACAAAAATCTTTCATATTCTTGCATTATTACGTGTGCTATCTTCTCTTCCTAATATACCCTCATCCCTTTTCCCCTTCACCTTTTGCCTTTACATGTATTTTCCACCATTAAGGATGGATGAAAACCCACCTTCCCAATTTTTATATCAGTGACATCTAGTTTCACTTCTCACCTAATGGTATCATTCCAATTATTCTGTCTTTATAATTTGATCCTGTATCCTTTGCACAATTACTTCCAATGACATAATACATAATACATCAAGAGATAGTTTCTACCATTATGAACTAGCTGATATAGTCAACTTCCTTCTTATGTTAAGGTATTTTTACCTCGTTATAACTTACATTGATCCTAATTTGTAAAATGGTACACTTTCTCTTTCTCTTCAGTGCTCCAACTATTTGAGTCTTCTAATCCATGGCATGTTGTGGAGCATCTCTCATGAGCTGTGTCTCCCTTTTATAGGTATCCTCCTTATAGTCTGCCATTTTTAATTGACCACGATATCCCAGATGTGGTCTGATTAATACAGAAGTCAATGAGGCTATAATTCGCAGTGTTCTGGATGTTAACTTCTCTGCATGTAGTCTAATATTGCATGGAAGTTTTAGTAATTATTAAACAATCTGGCTTATCACTTTGCAATAAATTATATACATATGTCTATATATTTTCACTACCCTGAAAGGTCCCTGAGGTTCCTCTTCTGTCAACAGCCTCTGTACTCTGTCCCTCTGTCCCCAGGTGACCACTGATCTGCTTTATGCCACTATAGATTCGTTTATATTTTCTATAGTTTTATATAAATGGAATTATACACACATATTTAATCTATTACACAGGATTTTTCTCCTTTGGAAAACATATGTTTTTTTTTTTTAAATTAAAGGAAGCCAGATTATTTCAAAACTATGTTTGCATAATTGAATTTTTAAACCTAACTTCAAATGATTTGTCATTTTAAATTTCATCTTGTTGTTTTCATTTCAGTGTTCCTTTATGTCAAAATGATTTTGAATCCCAAATCTGTCATGCAAAGTATTAGCTAGCTATCCTTTCTAGCTGTAAGCTTTCTGTAGGTTTGTTAAAAAAATTTCAATGCGTTATTGTAAAACACAGAATCATAAAGTATTAGAACTGAAAGAACCTGACTCATGGATAAGATAGTTGATCAGAACAACCAAGGATAGGAGTCTGTGGCCAGGCACTGGATCTGTCCTCCCAGCCTGAGTCAGAGCTGAGGGCTGGCTCTCCCCTGCCCTTTAATCTTGTGTGAAATGCTGCACAGGTATTGTATCTACCACTAGCTCTGGCATGTTTTCTAAGACAAATAAAGCCTGTTCTCTTCTAATGCCCTCACCTTCTCCTTCATTCCTCCCAAGCACCTTCTCTTTTGTGTGTATGTGTTTAAAACCTTTATAAATTTTTTTTGAGGTACAATTCACATTTAATAAAATTTCATAAAACCTTTTAATATTTTTTGAGATGCAATTCATGCTTAATCAAATTCACCCATTTTTATTATTATTTTTTTAATTTTTAATTTTAATTATTGACACTACTATAGATGTCTCCCATTTCCTCCCCCGGCCTTTGCCCACCTCCACCCAGACCCTGCCCTCCCCTCCCTCTGGCCCTCACCACACTGTTATCTGTGTCTATGGGTCTTGCATGTATGTTCTTTGGCTCATCTCTCCACCTTCTTTCATCCAGTCCCCTCTCCTCCCTCCCCTCTGACAGCTGTCAGTCTGTCCCATGAGTCCATGCCTCTGGTTCTGTTTTGTCAGTTTATTTTGTTCATTTGATTGCACATCTGAGTGAGATTATATGGTATTTGTCTTTCTCTCACTGGCTTATTTCACTTAGCTTAATGCTCTCCAGGTCCATCCCATGCTGTCACAAAGGGTAAGAGTTCCTTCTTTTTTTATAGCTGCATAGTATTCCATTGTGTAAATGTACCAGAGTTTTTACATACACTCATCTCCTGATGGGCATCTGGACTGTTTTCATGTCTTGACTATTGTAAGCAACACTGCTAAGGAACACAGGGGTGCATATGTTCTTTCTCATTGGTGTTTGGGGATTCTTAGCATATGTTCCCAGAGGTGGGATCACTGGATCACAAGGCAGTTTCATAAGTGTAACTTCGATGAGTTTTGACAAGTGGATACATTTATGTAACTATTATCCCTATCACTGTGCAGAGTATTTTCACCACTCTGAAAGTTTCCCAATATTCCTTTGCATTCAATACCTCTTTACCTCTGTCTCAGGTAACCACTGATCTGCTTGATGTCTCTGCAGATCAGTTTGTATTTTTTAGAGTTTCATATACATGGAATCACGTAGTATGTATTCTTTGTATCTGGCTTCCAGAATGTTTTTGAGATATATCTGTGCTGTTGTCTGTACCACTAGTTCATTCTTTTTTATTAACGAGTAACATTCCATTGAATAAATTTGTTTATTCATTCATCTGTTCCTGGCCATTTGAGTTGCTTCCAGCTTTAAGCTATTATCAATAAAGTTGCTATAAACATTGATGTACAAGTCTTTCTATGGAGGTATGTCTTCACTTCTCTTGGGTACATACCCAGAAGTGGAATTACTGAGTCATATGTTTAATTTCATAGACAGTCGAAATATTTTCAAAGTGACTGCACCATTTTACATTCCTACCAGCAGTGTACGAGAGATCTATTTGTACTGCATCCTTGATAATATTTAGTTTTCCTCTTAGCCATTCTGTGGCAGCATGGTACTAACTCATCGTGGTTTATATTAGCATTCCCCTGATGACTAACAGGGTGAGCATCTTTTGATTTTTTTTTTTTTTTTTTTTTTTTTGCCATCCATGTATCTGCTTTTCTGGAGTGTCTGTTTAAGTCTCTTCTCAGACACAATGCACCTCTCTGTCTCTTTGTAAGTCTGTCTGTCTCTCCTTTTCTCTTTCACTGAGTTGCTATTCCATATTTCTCTCAATCTTCGTTTTGCTGTTGTTTAGAGGGGGACATATCTGTTTAATAATGTCTCCTCCTAGGGTGAGAATAGTTCCGACTGTTTCCCCAACAGCAACACCAAGTCAGGGATGCTAATGGGAGAACGTGTTTACTGTTGGGAGAGAGAAACTTCCCATGAAAGTGTGTGGAAAATGCTTGTTCTCTATCTTTGTGGCATAATTTCTCACATAAAAGAAAATAAACCAATTTTTAAGAGGCAGTTGGAAGTTTCTGCTCCATCAGTATTGGTGCTTTGAATCAAAGGAGGTCAAGAAAGCTGAATTAAGGAAAAAAAAAATCTCTCCTGTGGTTTCCTGGGCTGATTTCATTGAAACTGTTAATAAAATTCAATTCAATGTAGAAGATTTTCAGCATCTCTTCATGAGTTCTTTTAGTTCCTAAAAGCTGTAACTGATCTTCACAGTAAGCCATATTCAGCATTTTCTTGGATCAGAATAGGAAGTTTCAGTTTCTTAGAGATCTGTTTTGCCAAATATCTCAGCTTCTTGGGACAAAGTGAAAAGTATTTTTTTGGGGAGATTTGCACTATTTAAAGCATAGGGGAAAGATAAGGAGATTGATTGGTGAGAAAAACAGTTAACCAGTTAAAGGCATAGGCTTGATAGACCGCAGCGTAGGAATCTGCCTCTCATGCAATGAGGTACAGTAATTGCCCCTTATCCAGGGGCAGTAGAAGCTCTGCTGTTAGCATGTTCCCTTCCGTGGCTTTCCTCTCCAACCTGGAGTCTGCTACTCCCCGGTGACCCTCGTCTTCAAGCTTCACCCCCAGGTTCTTTCTTTTCTTTCCATGTCCTTTTAGATCCTTGCTTCTGGTGTCTGGAATTTTATATCTAAGAAAGAATTCTTTTAATTAAACTCATAGGTTGGTGTACCAACTCTGAGGATTTATATCTTTCATTTAAAAATAGAATCAGCCGTCAACTCTTCAACTATTGCTTTTTCCCCAAACTCATAGCATCTCCTTCTGTGACTTTCATCGCCAGTTTACCTTTTCCATCTGTTCTCTGTGTTCTTTATCTTTTCATTCTTTTGTATTTTCTACTTTTTTGGTTCTTTGTTGCATTTCATATAGTTTAATGAATTTATATCCTAGCTCATCAGTTCTGTTTTCTGAAGTGATTACCCATTTTTTAACCTACACATTGATTTTTTAAAAAATAATTTATTTATTTGTTTGTTTGTTTATTTATTTATTTGTAGAGAAAGGGGAAAGGAGAAAGAGAGGGAGAGAAACATCACTGTGTGTTTGCCTCTTATGTGCCCCCAACTGGGGACCTGATGTGCAACCTAGTCATGTGCCCTGACTGGGAATTGAACCAGTGACACTTGGCTTGCAGGCCAACGCTCAATCCACTGAGCCACAGCAGCCAGCTACACATTGATTTTTAATTTTAATTGTCCTATTTTTATTTCTGCAAGTTCTCTTTTACTCTTTATCAAAAGAACTTTGTAAAAAAAATAAAAGTAAAAGGACACATGTACTCTATAGGCTTTTCACTGAAGCATTATTGTAATGATGGTAATGGTGAATGAATGAAAACAGATCAAATGCCATCAATAGAAGACTGGTTGTCTAGTGCCATGTGTTTGTATAATGAAGTACTATCAGTGTTACAAATGAATGTTGAATAGCTCCATATAATGCTATAAAGTGGTACTAGTAAAAATTTTTAAAAGACCATCATGGAGTTGAATTGAGTGAGCATAATATATTGAAAATTATGTGTCATTTAATTTTTAAAAAATCAAAATTTAGTTTCTTAAAACAACAATTATTTATTATTTTCTTATGTTTCAGTGGGTTGACTGGATGGTTCTCTTATTCTTTTGTCTTGGGAGTGTCATGACAGTTGACAGCTATGATCATGGCTACTGTGAGCCTCAGGGACAGATAAAATCAATAAAACTAGTCTAAATTTTTTTTTAAGTTTTTTTTTTTTTAACTAAAAAGCAAGGATAATTTAAAAGACTATTAGGGCATGCCAAAGGGATTCAGGAGTCAACTCAGTGAAGCTGCCCGGGCCAAAGTTAGGACAATTTGGTAGGAAGTGAAACAAATGTTGTGCATTAAAATAATCAAACATGTTTAAGTGTATTAGTTAATGATAATACTAATTTAAAAAATAATGGCGTCAATTGGACATCTATGGAGAATGCTAGGGACCCAACACGTTGTTCTAAAATCTTGTGAATAAAGGAACAGAGTAAAACTTTGATCCTGTTTTTAATTTCCGGATTATGCCTCAGGGTAATCAAATGTCGATAAGAGAAAGTTCTCTTTTTGGAAGCATTTTAGCAAATGAATGAAGAAAGAATCATACTATTGAATATTACTATTACAGAAATGATGGACCTAGGCAGTAATTATGAATTGTTAACATCAAAAAAGGAAGATAACTCTGGCTGCTATGGCTCAGTGGATTGAGCTTCGGCCTATGAGCCAAGTGTCGCTGGTTCGATTCCCAGTCAGGGCACATGACTAGGTTGCACATCAGGTCCCCAGTTGGGGGCGCGAGTGAGAGGCAACCACACAGTGATGTTTCTCTCCCTCTCTTTCTCCTTTCCCCTCTCTCTACAAATAAATAAACAAATAAACAAATAATTTTTTAAAAAAGGAAGACAGACATCTTATGTCTCTTGTTGGAAGTGTGCAAACCACTCATAAACCATTATTGCCAAAAAATAAAAAATGTACACAACAAAACGCAGAATCAAGCCTTTAGCTCCAACTACTGGTTTATTGCTGATACAGGAGAGAAGGGACCATATTACTGATGCCACAGCGAGGAAATCAGCAAAATTCAGTTTTAACAGATGGAATACAGTGCTCTGAAATATGGAAGATGAATGGTGCAGTTGCCTCAACAGAGAGATTGCAAGGGAAGGAGGGGAAAAGATGAAGGAGGCATCATTGATTAAGATGGTCTTATGGGACATAAAACATTACAATGTACATTTGAATCCTGATGAAAGCAAATTGTAAAATAACATCATGAGAAAATTGAAAAAAATGGGAATCATTTTTAAGGGTGACCATTGTGTTGTGGTTATTTGAAAGAATATATTTTAAGAGATAAATACAGAAGTGTTTACAGATTAAATAAAATGATGTCTGGGATTTACTTCAAAGTCCAGTAGGGATAGTGGGGGAGGGGCAGCGGAAGGGCCTGGGGATAAACAAGAGCGTCTCTGAGTTAACCACGGCTGACTATTGTTGATGGGTAAATGGATATTTGTCGTATAATATTTTTATATTATTCTCTCACTTTTGTGTATATTGGAATATTTTGATTTTTAAATTAATTTTTATTAAGATCAGTCAACCAAGATAAAAAAAGTTTCTTTGCAGATCTTTTTTCTTTTTTCATATGATTCCTGGTTTCTGCCATACTGTTTTATATTTCAGTTAAAAAAAAATTTTTTTAAATGTGCCCACCTCCACGCAGCCCTGTCCCTCTCTCCCCTGGCCTTCACCACACTATTGTCTGTGCCCTTGGGGCACGTTCTTTAGTTAGTCTCTTCACCTTCCTTCATCCATTCCCCCCTCCCCCTCCTTCCCTGTGACATTTGTCAGTCTGTTCCCTTGTTCTGGTTCTATTGTGTTCATCAGTTTATTTTGTTAAATATTTTGATTGTTTTTAACAAGTGATGTTGAGGAGAAAATAGTTTTCCATAACGAGATTGAGCTTTGAACAGAGATAAGAATAAAAAGCACTCTGGACCAGAAAAGGAAAAAAAAAATCTGATAAATCTTTTGTGGTTTCATCTCACTATAATCAGCTCATAGTTTTGATTGCCTATTTCATTTCTTTACACAAATTAAATCTTTTGTTAAAATTTTATTCTGTATTTGACAATTCTAATAAATTTGGTATTTAGGATCTAACTCTGCTCTGCTGTTTCTGTAACTCAGGCTCTTCCATTATTTGCTTATTAGGTTCTCAAAAAGTTACTTAAGTCAGGAAATGTTAAAATAGCACCACTTTAAAGCAAAATATTGAGAAGAAAATAACATGGCTTTCAAGTCAAAAAAATGTGAGGCTACTTACCATTTGAACTTGGTCAGATTATTTTTAATTTTTTACACCCAGATTTAGCTACAAAAACTAGATGACAATACTTACTTCACTGTATTCCTGTGAGAATTAGTGAATAATTCATAGAAAATAGCACAATTTCTGACATGCTTGAACATTCTAAAAATGGTAGCTTTAATTCTTGAATTGGGGAGTAGAACAGGTGCATATAAAACTACCAAAAGATTTTTCCTTTATTTATACCAATCTCATATCTAACCTGTAGACTAGAAAATCAGATATGTAAATAAAAACGCTACATTTAAAGCTGGGCTTGGATCGTACAACTGCTAATAAATACTCTCAAAAACCATATCTAACATTTTGGACCAATAACGTTGAGTAGCAGAAATGAAATACACTTGCTCTTCCTATTAACCTTTCTTAACTTCTCCATGAAAGGTAGAAAGCTAGGGATTGCCAAACTGCTGATGAATTTCTGTTGAGTCACAGTGTAATCCTTGGCACAGAAGATTTAATTCTGGACATGGATAGAGCGTTCTGTTGGTTTCTGATCGATGACCTTAGTTATGGTCTAAACATTAGAGATTAAATCATTGTGCATTTTTATTGGTTTGAGCATAGAACTTTCTTCTTACCCCAAAGGACTATCAGCAAAATGATTCAGTTATTCACTCTTTCAATACACCAGAGGTGGTGCCCCAATACTGCGTTGGTGCCCCAATACTGCATTGGCATCCAAAGAAACAATTCTGCATGCCTAGTTCACCACAACAGCCCTGGAGGAACTTCCTATTTGGGAATGTACTTCGTATGATAAATTCCAAAGACCGTTTTTCAGAATCTCAAGGGCAGGTCTCTCATTTTTATTGGAATCAAAGGTTTCATCTACAAAGGAGACAATATAAAAAATGACAGTGTCATTCTGTTTGTCGAGCTCAGGAACAATTGTACTAAAGGATTCATGGAAGAAAATTTAGCACATCATAAATTTTTTTTTTTTTTTGTCTGAAGGCTTGTAAGATATCTCACTCTTGTGAGTTAATATGGGAACCGGAACTTTTCTAATTAAAACTATAATTCAAGTTCATACACATGCTGCCTGTGTTGCTAACATGAAATTTATCCTGGCCACCAAGTGTTTTTGCCCCTTCCTCCTTTAGAAGGCTAAGATTCTTTTTGGACCCAAGTATATTTTCCCATGACCCTTTTATTCATGTGTGCTGAGACAAACCAGAAAATCAAATAGTTCAGATGGAGTTTTCTTGTTAGTCATTTATTTCATAGTCATTTGATATGTACCTGTTAGCTAGAGGAGTGAATCTAGAGCTCTTTAGAGAACATGCTAACAAAATGCAGTGGGTCTCCAGTGGATTCCAGTACAAACATGTGAAAAACATATGAGATCAAAAGTAAAATGAGCATATGCACGTGGCAGTCCCAGTGTATAAGCAGAATCATCTTTCTCTCCCTCTACCAATATTGATGTCAATTAAAATGATGACTGATTGTTTAATATTCCACATAATTACAGTCACCCTCAATGATGGTCTTTATATTAATGTTTGTTGAATTTTACCTCCATGGGCGACAGATCAGGAAGATCCCAGTGGGAGGCTTGAAGCTACTGGGGGCTGCACAGTGACTCTGAGATGCGTCCTCAGGAAGAGACAGTATCATTGTTGGGGGCTTTTCTAAAACTTGAGGTTAAAAAACAAAACACAAATTTTATGTGTATGTGTAAGTGTGATTATTCCCTATCCCAGCAAGAAGAACTGAGGCAAATTTGCCAAAGCTGTCTCCCCTGCCATACACATCATTTTGAATGGCTTCCTTTTCACAACATCTTATCCCTTTCAAAGCTACCTTCCATTTGCAACTAGAAATGCACCTGTAATGCATTGCAGGTGGGAAGAAGAACGCTGATTTTCCTGGGTTCTTCATCCATTCAAGAATATGCATGAAGATTCCTTCTTAAAAGAATAAAAAATAGGTGAAGGTTGGAAAGACACTTTTTCTGGGGAGCCCTGGGATCTCTCTACAGCACTGTGTTGACAAGACTCATCTTTGGAGACTATTGATTTTTCTCCCGGACGTTTCTGCTTTCTCCTTGTTACACAGAACTTTGAAGACATTTTAGCCGGACCATGGTTTTACATGATGATATAGTTAGATTCTACACTGCAGTCTTATTCCTGCCTATTCAGACATAACAACTCTCCAATAATGGGAACTCAGTGCAGCTGTTTGCCTGCGGAGTTTGGGGGAGAGGAGGCCAGAAGCCAGGCCATAGGCCACGCCAGCTAGCTGTCCGTCCAAAGTTTTCCAGCTAACAAGCTATTTGGACTAGAAAGCACACCAGCCAGGGGAGAATGAGACCACATCTAACCAAGGAACAATTCGATGAAATAATTGTATTGATTTGTTCTGGTATTATGTCGAGACATTGTTGCCCAGCTTCAATACAGGAGAGTTCCCTCTCCAAATATTTTTTGTTCAATATTTAAACATATTTAAGTGTACTTGAAGTTTATGCTCGGAGACATAATTTTATGTGTTTAGAAAATTCAACCCTTGGGTACTGAAAAACATTTGTGCATTGAAATATAGGAAACCATGAGCCTATGAAGTTATATCACATGTATTTGTTGAATCACGGCGGGGGAGAATTGCAATGACCCGGCCATACAGCCTCCCTCACAAAATCGTTCATCGTCGTTGGTGTTGGAAGGTACGTTCACAGTCCAGTTGCCTTGAAAAACTGCAATCGGCTACCACATGTCAGGAGATCAAGCGTTTGATATTAGAAAGAGCACTGAACCATTACAGGGAGAGGGGAAGGCCAAGTCACAATATAATTTTAAAGGTTAGACTGGTTCATATTAAAAAATTCTTTCACCTGAATATGTGTTTAACCTACAAAACAGCTCGTGCGGTAATTATTTTATAAGTTTTCTGCTCTTCGTTTTTGCTGAACATTAGAGAAAGTCTGAGACTGTGAAACATGATATATTTGTTGCCTTGCTCTCAAGATGCTGCCTCTCTTGGAGGAAACCAACCCCAAAAGCCCAAGGAAATAAGTAACGCAGAGCGCGCTATCACAAAGCTGTGTAAGAGAGACCTTTCATTCTTCAGTGGAGGCAAATAAGTGTCCTACTTATGACCTCCACCAACTGTGCCTCTCCACTTCCTGGCTTGGTCCTTATAAATCCCCAGTCACCCTGACTTACTCTTTCATTACATTAAAGATGATGGAGCTTAACAGGACAGTTATTTACAACAATGTACCTTTGGATTTAACTGAAATGTCCAAAAATATGTTATTAATAGAGAATGATGGAACATCTCTCCAAAAGAATGTTATGTAGCTATTAAAATGATTTTGTAGCTCTACATTTATTGATGTAAAAAAAAAAAGGATTAAACTATCCAATGAAAAAAGCGGGTTATAGAATTTTAGGGAAAGTATGATATGAATAAGAATTTTTTACTTCACATTTTGGATATAAGGAATGGCATATTTTAAAATTTCGCTACAGTATATATTTCGGGGGCAGGTAACCTGACCATGGGGTTTGCATGGGTATGGAAGCTTTGCCGAGCCTGGTTTATACCTCCTTGGAGGTCACTAAAGTCCGTCCTCTTGGACTGCCCAGGGGCCTAGGTGACTCTTTCTCCCCAGTCAGTTGCTGTAGCAACTCCAGTCGGTGAAACTGAATTCCTAGTTTCCCTGGGAAGGAAAAGGTGAATCCCTTCTCATTCTTTCTGATCTCTGTACAGTGGTCAAAATGAAGAAAAACCATTAGTAAGTTTCCTGGCCATGCTATAGAGGCACTTTGTTTATTTTGTATGCATTAAATGAAGAAAAAGAGAATGTCTGAATCAATACACCAAAATATTGACAAGAATCATTCTAAAATGTCAAATTATTCTTTTATCTTTTCTTCTTTTTTAAAAAATGACTTGTCTCACATCTGGTTTTTCTCATTTGTTTTGCAATAAATATAGATTATTTCTGTAATAACAAAATGATGAATTTAGGTAATAAAGGCTTATCTTCTGTATTTTTAAGAATAATTATACAAATTTTCACTACATTATAAGGGATTAAAGGCGTGCCCAAAGTCACACAAACTTGTAAATGGCAGAGTGAGAATGTGGAGCCATGCATTCTCAACATTAATTTATGAGTGTTTTTTTTACCAGTCTGATTTTAGGGAAAAATACTAATTTGAATACTTTGTTCTTGGCAAGTTTAAATTTGTAGGATGTGTCTACAAAGCATAGGTTTTCTCTCTTGTGGATCCTTTGAAAACTGCTTTTGCTACCTTAGAGGGGGAGGAAATAGAAGTAGAAAATATAAAGAATTATTGCTTTCAAGTACTAGATTGGCATCGTATTGGTGTATTGTTGTAACAAATCATCACAAATTCAGCAGCCGAAAGTCACACAGATTTTCTATTGCATAGTCACAAACCCAGAAGTTCGAAGAGCTCTGTTTTGGGTCCCACGAGGCTGAAATCAAGGTTCTGGTTTATAGTCCTAGCCTTTCCTCGGGAGGCTGTGAAGAAAATATTTTTAGACTGTCAGGTTGTTGGCAGAATTCAGTCCGACATGGCTGTAGGACTGAGGTCTCCGTTGCCTTCTTGGCTGCTTGGGGGCGGGGGGCAGGGTGGCGGTCATTCTCAGCTTGGAGAGGACAACTGGCTCCCTTCCAGCATCTGCCTCCACTTTCTGCCTCTTTTCTTCTCTGACTTCAGCTGGAAATCTTTCCCTGCTTTTAAAGGGGTCAGTGACTAGACTGGTCCCCTGAGGATAATACAGGATACCTTTCCTAATTTCAGGTCCATAACCTCAATTCCATCTGCAAAAGCCCTTCACAGCCTACCTAGATGGTGTTTGAGTGAGTAACCAGGTGCTATCTTTAGAATTCTGCCCTCCACAACTATTGTTGTCTTCAAAACTTGGGGATAAAGTATACACACTTTTTTAAAAGCTTTCATATAGTATTGATAATCTTCAACACTTATGCCTAAACATTTGGCACATTTCAGGTATTCAGAGAGAATGTTGCCTCAATCCAAACCTTGAATAGTTTTGTCTGTACATATTTCAAAGTAGACTTAAAAGTCTCTCATGAGTGTCTATTTTCATCCCTGCTGGTAAAGTGGAACACAAATATGCTACTTCACTGAGAGTTTAGCTTGTAGAGGACTCAGGGATCAAGTCCAAGGTCACCGGACCTTGTTGATTCACACATGCCCTGGTTATCACACAGGCTTATATTTCCACACTCTGGTTTCCATTTCAAAGTACAGCTGAACTGTTATGTCTCAGTTCTGTGCATTCATCTTAACCTAAACTGTTCATCACCTAAACCCTGGCTGGGATACACAGTTTTACTGTGAATTTGGTTTTAAAGGACATAAACTAGGTTCAAAGAGATAAACTCCTAGTACTAGCAAATGTTAAGTCCTCTTGTTAGCCCTTTTTGTGAGAGTAAAGAGAAAAAAAATTCCCAGTTGTTTTGTCTTTTTCTTAAATAAAGTAATTTAATTTGACTTCATAAACTTGATCCTGACCTGCCACAGACCACGTCCAAAAGAGTATCACTCTCTTTAAGGGATAGATATATTCCCACAAATTAGCTAAAAGGGGACTAAGTTTTGCCATTAGAAATTATAACTATATCATTGCTTTCTTCTTCCGTCAAAAAACCAAAACAAAACCCTAAACAGAGAGGCAGCACCATGGAATATACCAGAAGATGGATAGATAGGTAGGTAGATAGACAAGAGATTAAGGGTAGGAGGTAATGGAGATCCTGAGAGGCTAAATACATTTTGACAGGGAAGGCTGAATGAAACCTAAAATGGAGATAAAAGTAAATGGGTGTTATTAAGTGAGATATATATTTTGGGGAAATCAGTAATAAGCCTTCAAACTCTGATATTACAAAGACTAACTTGTCCTTCTAAGGGAATCAATGAAAGTAGTAGGCATGGCTCTGATTCTCAAGGAAGGCAGACAAAAGTTACTTTGTCCCTTATCCACTGGCAAGGGGCATACCTGGTAGGAGCAGAGCATACTAGCATAAAAGGCCATGACACTAATATCACATCTGCCAACTGCTGTCTCTAACACATGACATACTTTTCCTGGCTGAAGAGGTATAGAGTCAGGGTTCTGGAGAAACAGATCCAATGAGTTATGTACAAATATACACGCAGAAGAGGTTTATTTTAAGGATTTGGCTCAGGTGGTAATGGAGGCTGCCAAGTCCAAAATCTGCAGGGTAGACCAGTAGGCTGGAGACTCTTCCACTGTGAACACTGTCCATTGGCAGAATCCCTTCCTGCTCAGAGGAGCTTGGGCTCCTGTTCTATTCAGGCCTTCGGCTGATTGGATGAGACCCACCTACATTATGCCGGGCAATCTGCTTCACTCAAAGTCCATTGATTTAAATGTTCACCTCATCTAAAAACACCCTCATGGAAACATCCAGAATAATAGTTGATATATGTCTAGGTACTGTGGCCTAACCAGGTTGAATATATAAAATTAACTATCACAGGATATTCTAAGTTTGATCTTTTGGATGTTGCATTCTGAATTCTTACCCATTCAAAGAACTTAATTTACATGGCCATAAAAGTAACGTTAATGCTACATGTATTTCTAGGCTTAGATTACTCAGCCCAATAACAGCAAGTATGAGCAAGTAATTTCAAATTCATTATAAATATTAATATCTATTTTTCCAACTACTTACCATATGCCAGGCACTGCACTGTTTTATACAACAAACCTACATGACAGATAATATCACAACCACTTCATAGATGAACAAACAGTTGGAAAGTAATTGACTTAACCTGCGTAAGACAGAGTTAGGTAGCAGAGGTGAAAATTAAAGTCAAGTTTTCTCTTATGAAATCTCACACTTCCACTCCATATTGCTCTGTCTTCCATATATTTACGCCATGAAAGCTATCTGGAAACAGTCTCCTTTATCTCTTTAAGCAATCCACAAGTTGGCTCTTAACGTCATAGCTACGAAAGTACAGAGGCATCATATATTTCAATTATAACTTTAATTTAATTAATATTATCAATGAAAATTGAAATGTTTAAAGAAAATGTTCCAAGAGCCTGAATTATTATGCTACAGTCTTTAATTGTTAGCTAAAAATAGGATATATTTTAGCATTCTCAGATGGTTCTTATCTAATTAATATGAATCACATCACTGCCAACATTTCTTGAATAATTGTGTATATTCCACATAAATGGTTTTCAGCAAAGGGGCTGTCAGAACAGCAAAATGATTCTCTCTTGTGTTGGCAAAAGCACATCTAATTTAAACCTCAGGATAAGCTGGTCAGGCTACTGTCCTGATGAAATTCTATTAAAGTCAATGCCCTGTATCTGCCCCTATGTGTTCATTGGCAAGGACCATGTGACAGTTCCCAAGGACCAAATCTGAGTACTCCTATAATTTATTTGTTCATTTTATCCATCTAGGAAAAGAAACAAGAGCACCAACCATTTGGGAAAGGATTTACATAATTTAATTAAATGCGATCACTGCCTTCCTATCTCAAGGTGCTGATGCAGTTGATAACATCCCAATGTTTTTTAGTCTCTGTCTCCTCTCTACCTCGAAGTCCCCAGGCACACAGTGGGGGAGGGAGGTGTGGCTTTAGTTGGATATGAGAAGTGAGCCTGGATTCTACTAAGAAGAACATGTTTTCGTATTAGCCATCAATTCTGACTGGTAAGTGTAATAGACATAGTTGGTTACCAACTGAAATATGCTTTCCTCCTTCTCTTCTGGTTGATTGATTTTCCATTATAGCTCAGGTGTAGAACCTGATTCATACTAATTCCATTACCTTTCTTCACCGATAGGTTTAAGGAAGGAAACATGAAAAAGTCTTAGCCCCTGATATGTTCGAAGGTGGCTGAGGGATTTGTGGTGAAGGAGCTATTGTTCTGAAAAAGGAACACATAGGAAGAGATGTGCCCCTCTTTTTTCACTGACTTTTATCATGCCTTGGTGGATGAGGTTCTTGGAGTAGTGGCAATTACTTAGTGACCATGAGGGAAGCCACCTTGAGTAATTTAACATGTTGATGTCAGGTAAAAAAGATCTTGAGGTCTTGATGTATAAATGAACCGCCTGAATAAATCAACCCTGGAGCTGTCCCCTATATCTCCTTATTTGAGATAAAAATGTTTCTTAATTTCTTCACCTGTTGAGTCAATGTTTTTCTGTGATTTTGCCTGAACGTATCTTTATTTGAATTCCCCTTGGTGGCTGTGTGCCTTATTTATTCGGTTTTTCGACCCGTGACCTTACCCTTGGATATTGGTGAGTCATGCACAGAGTCTCTGATGTCGAAAGCAGCAAGTGTTGTGGAGGATGTGTTACATGAAAGGCAGGCTTGTGCCTCACTCTCGGATCGCTGCCCATGAGTGCCTCGGGTGTGTGTGCAGAACACTAGCCAAGCATAGTTACGGATGAACCACCACCACCCATGCCCCCTCCGACACACACACACACACGCACACACACATGCATATTCATAAGGAGGGAAAATACCCTCCAAGAACCTAAATTCTTTGCTCAGTTGAAACATATGTCTAAAGACATTCACAATTCTCTGTGCATAGAAGGAGGGGAAATTGGTGATAGTGATTAATTACACAAAAAGCACAAGGTGTCCAGAATATCACCTTAAAAACCAAAGTAGAGGACCTGGCCTTAGGTTTATGAACTAAATGGAACTGTTAATCACAAACTCAAGAATCAGGCAGCTACTCTCCCTTGGCTGAGTGAGGCTTACAGCATGGATGAGCAAGAGAGGACTCATGATTCTGGTGGGCAGACTCACCCATAAGATCAGAGAGACTGAACTGAGCATACTGCTATGGATGAATTGTGTCCACTTACAGTATCATGGCATTTCAAGATGGGGCCTTTGAAAAATAATTAGGTTTAGATAAGTTCATGACTAGGGGAGGGTGCCATCTTATAAGAAGAAATATAAGACAGTTTAATCTCCCCCCTTTCTCTGTTGTGTAAAGACATAATGAGAAGGTGGCCATATGCAAGTCAGGAAGAGAACTCTCTCCAGGAGCCAAATAGGCCAGCACCTTGATCTAGAAGTTCCCAACCTCCAGAATTGAGAGAAAGAAACATATGTTGTGTAAGCCACCCAGACTATAGTATTTTGTTATAGCAGCCGAGCAAACTAATATACACTTGGTTATCCTTCTAGACTTACCAATCATATAAGGACCTCCCTAATGAGTTAACAGGCAGAGAATGCCCAAAGGTTATATCCTTTTGACCTCTTTTCACAAGCAGAAAACTTCAGGAGTGGAAAAGATGCATCCATTATAAAAACTGTGTTTTTTCCTCCTCTTGACATGAATCTCTGTTGGATAAAGCACATGATTAGTGGGTGGGTGAGGGGAGCCATGGTCTTTCTTCCACAGTCCAATAATTCTATGGTAGACTTTTCTTTTAGATGTTTCTTTTCTTTCTGCTTGGGAGAAAGTGGTCCCATTGACAGACAAGCCAGGGCGGTGAAGTACTCTAGCAGAGAAGAAGGGAGGTTGATGGACAGACCTGTCTGGTATTGCTGGTGCATTAGTGTCCTCTAGTTAGACTTATTAAGTCTAACACTTTGACTTTGGAGCAGAAAGCTGAAACTCATGTGTTTCATAGTTTGGTGATCTATGCAATTCATGGCAGAGTTGGGGCTACATGGTAGCCCAGTCGCAGGAGTCAAAGATATAGACTTCAACTTCCACATAACAGGCTCAGTCTTCAGTAATTCTATTTTAAACTCCTTGAAACTTCCAGCCACAGGAACAAAATTTACTAAGCATGAATATATTTTGTTCCTTTCACTCTCCTGTGTTTCTTAGTCTTTAACTAAAGAATTAATGTGAACCACTCTTTGTTCATCAGAAGAATTATATGTGAAAGTACTTTACACCTTTAGTTTAAAACTTACTTGGATTTATTAATGAAATGTTTTTTAAAATTTTCATGTAGTATATTCCAATTTAAGTGGGGAAAAAAAGAAATCCACATTTATTTTTCATCTTAACATTTTTTTGAAGTACAAACAGGATTTTGTCAACAGCATTTACCTCTGGGAAGGGATTAACGGAGAGTGGGATCAAAGGACAACTTATGTTCTTGACTTTATGTACTTCTAAGTTTTCTTTGAATTATGTCATAAATGATTTGCTCAAGAAGAGAGCTATATAGACATTAAAAAAAAAAACAGTTTTTTTAATACATGGAGAGTTGAATGACTCCTCATTTGTTCTATTTTAGGAAGTTATTAGTTTTTAAGGAAGGCACCCATCTGAGGAAAATTTGATGGAAACCAAACAGATGAGGGTTTGACTTCTGATTCTGCCCTTCTATTTGTAAAAGGTTCTGCAAGCTATTGGATTTCTTTGCATTTTCTCATATGTAAAATAAGGGCAATAATAAAACATCGCATAACTTTGTACTAATTAGAAACAATACAGTTGACTCTTGAACAATGTGATGTGGAGGTTAAGAGTATCCCCCATGAATTAGGGGAAAGGGGGACAACTGTAATTGAAAAACCAAAATAAAAAAAATAATAATTAAAAATAAATAAATAAATTAAAAAAAAAAAAGAGTATCCCCCATGGTTGAAATATACTTACAACTTTTGATTCTTCCCAAACTTAGCTGTTAATAGCCTACTGTTGACTGAAGCCTTACTGAAGCCTTGATGATAACATAAACAGCCAATTAACACATATTTGGGATATTATATATATTACATATGAGGTCCGTCTGGAAAAATTCCAGCCATTGTTAATATAATGAGAACAGTTTGTGCGACATTGATGTAACCTGGCAGCTAAAGAGAGTGGACTGGAATACACATGCAAGAACAATGATGAGTTCACTGTTCCAGTCAGTGGGGGCGGTAGACGCCATTGAGTGAGCATGTGTACTGTGTGTCTGTCACATTCAAAATGACTATGCAAGCAGACCAACAAATCTACATCAAATTTTGCATTAAGCTTGAAAATTATTTTGCAGAAACTATTCAGATGATTCAGAAGGCCGCAGCTATGGGCAACTAGTGAGGGGCAGCTTCATCACGATAACACGCCTGTTCGTGCATGCATCATGTCTCATGCAGAGGTTTTTGGAGAAACATCAAATCACCCAAGTGACTCAGCCCCCCAATAGCCCAGATTTAGCACCCTGTGACTTATGGCTTTTCCAAAAGCTAAAATCACCTGTGAAAGGGAAGAGATTTCAGATCATCGATGACATCCAGGAAAATATGACGTGGTAGCTGATGGTGATTGGGAGAACTGTGTAAGGCCCTAAGGTGCCTACTTTGAAGGGACTGAGGTGTCATTGCCCTATGTACAATGTTTCTTGTACCTTGTATCTTCTTCAATAAATGTCTCTATTTTTTATATTACATGGCTGGATACCTTCTGGACAGACCTTATGCTTCATTCTTAACCATAAAGTAAGCGAGAGAAAAGAAAATGTCATTAAGAAAATCATAAGGAAGAAAAAAATACATTTACAGTATTTCTTGAAAAATAGAAGTGGCCCCACCCACGTGTGGGTCATAACCATGTTGTTCAAGGGTCACCTGTACAATCATCACGTCTGTTATAAGGTAGACATGAATGAAATTCTGGCTATGTAAGTAGGGGCCAGGTTGTGCCCTGCCACAGGTGGGGGCTAGTGGATATCCCGGTTTGACCGGGGCTGTCCCAGTTTACTCAATTAACCCCCAGTAATTATCATTAGCACCCCTTTTCATCCCCAAATCATTGGAATTGGATGGTAAGCTGCATGTCACCCTATTATAAGGATTTTGAACTTCGTGCTAAAATTTGTGGGGAGATACTGAGGTGAGGATGTCCCAGAAGTGGGATGATTTCTGAGTTTCTCACCAAGCCCAGGGACGTCTACATGAGTAGTTACCTCTGCGTGTTTCCAGAGTACGCATTAGTGTAGGCCGAGAAGACTCAAATGGCTTAAGGAAGCACTGAGGGATGAACCTGGTGATGGAAGGAGACAGGTACGAAATGAGGCCGCTCTGGGGCTCAGCTTCATACAGCTGCCCGCCTCTCTTCTCTGGCTGGCTTGTTTGCTTTCTAAATTTCAGTCCTGACAAGTATAAAATGGTTTCAGTATTCCCGCGAATTCAGATTAGGTTGACTTCACCTGCTAACAGTGTTATTATTAGGGACTGAGTCATTCACTCTGAAACCATTATCTGATACGTTTCAGAAATCAACGTTCAGTGGATATGCCACTTCTCCTGATTTTATTTGTCGAAGGGAATGCAAACATCAAAGGGTCATGATGGCATACGAATTAGAGGGCAGGGTCATCCCTGTGCTCATGGGCAGGCCTGACAGGACATCCCCAGGTAAAGAGTTACTTAGACAGTGTCAGGGCCAGACATTAGCAAGTTACTCTTGCAAGGTTTTCTGCGTGCAAGGTGGGCCTGCCCATTTATGGAGGAGGTAAAACCATATCCAATGCCATTTTCTGTTCCAGCTGTTCTTAATCAGGGCATATATAAGCATCACCCAGGGGGCTGTTAAAAATATGCATGTTGAAGCACCACCCCAGACCTGCTAATTAGAATGGGTGGGTGGAACAGAAATGAATCTCAAAAACCTTCCAGGTGAGTCTACTGTATATCTTGGGTTAAAAACTATGGCTCTAGGCCTGTCATTCTTAAACTTTAGTATGACTCAGAATGTGTTGGTAAAACTCAATTCTACACTGTACTCCTAGGGCTTTTGATTCATATGTCAGGAACAGGGCTTGGAATTACACATTTCTAACAGGTTCCAGGGGACGCTGATGTCACTGTCCTGCCCACACTTTGTGGACCACTTCTCTGAGCCATACTTTCCTTCACCCCTGTCCTCACTGCTGTGTCAGGAGGTCTTAGTCATTCCTTGTGTCACTACCTTCTACTCCAGCTGTTGCTAAGAGTGGACTTCATGAATAAAAACCCGAGCATGACTTAACACCTTCAATGGGTTCCCCCTTAATTAAATTGGAACATTATTTGTGGAATGACACTCCAGTCCCTGCTATTACAACAGCCTCATTTCCCCTGTTCACACGCTGATGCTTGCCCTCAGAGGAGACCAGAATCTACAAGATGGTATTGCTTTTATTACTGCTGCTGCAGAGTGGTTAGCATTAGAGACACTTAGAATTGCTATTCTATCATAACTTCCATTTTTCCACTTCTGGCTTGTGGCCTTGGGCACATCAGTCACTTTGTCTATTTCTCCATCTATGACATAGCATTGACAACACAGTCCCATCTTTTAGGATGATGAGAAAATTAACTATGCATATATAACAAGCATTGGGAATGTACCTAGCAAAGCAGTAGACGTTGAGATGCTATCTGCTGTGGGACTTTTTTTTTTTTTTTAACAGGGAATCTCCCGTGTATCCTTCAATACCAGTTTGCCCACCACTTCCTTTGAGCAGGCAGTCCTGTCTTCTCTATAGTATGTGTTCCTCTCCCTGATCACTTGTGGCATTTAATTCATGTTTCCATTAGAACACTTAGTGGATCTCCTCTCCATGCATCTCTGAGCCTCTAGCGCATACATTTTATTGTTTTTCTTTGGTGATATTGCTTTTTTTAAAATCTAGCAATAGGGCTTACAAATGTTAGTTGAATGATCGCTTTGTTGAGCAACCAATGGATAGACCCTAACCATGGGGTCTTCAAAACATGAGAATAATGGTTATGACACAAGAGAAAACCTGAAACAGGGGAGCCAGAGCCATCTAGAAGAGATGCTGGGAGTCAGTTGCCCCTCCTTCTTAGTTTCTCTCAAACCGTAGAATAGCCAGCCACAAAGTTTATTATTTATTTTGTCTCAGAAAAATTGAGAAAGGTCTTCAACAACAAAGAGAGGAAGAATCAGAACTAGTTCATGTTTGTTTAGGGAATTAATACAGTGAAGAGAGATACGGATGTTTTATTTTTGACACATAGAATATACACAGTAAATGCACAAAGCTAAGTGTGCAGCTTTTTAAATGTTTACAGGGTGAACACATTCATGCAACCAATATTCTGACCAAGATATGAACCTTTCTCCTACCTCAGAGGTCTGCTTTATGGTCCTTACCAGTCACTCTCCCTGTGAGGTAACTACTGATTTTATTTCTATAACCACTTTTGTCTCCTTTTGAATTGTACAGAAATAAAATTACTGAAGTATTGGAAAATGATTTTTCCTATTATCACTGAATTCACTTGATGCCAGTCCTTGTTAGGTCTTTTCAGAGCACTGTGTATCAAAATTTGAGTTTTACTTTAAAAAATTTTTTTAAATGTAAGTTTCTGTTAAATGTCCATAATAGTAACACTTGGGGTGAGTGCAAGCATTCAGTGGAATGATTCCTGTAAAGCACTTTACACAGAGCTAGGGACACATTAACAGTTTAATAAATGTTGAACTATCATAATTTTATTTCCTAGAAGCTGGGAGAGTAATGTATGTGGGGTTTGAAATACCTAATTTTGTATGTCCCTCCTCTCCTTTCGACTTTAACTTTTCTGTCATAGTTTCCATTTAGAAACCGCAGATTTATAGAATGAGCTATAGAAATGGAACTTTTTCTCCCTCATGAAGGTGAATTATGCTTTCTTTTCGTTTCTTTCAGTTATCTACTGCTGCAGAGCAAAACCACCCCGAATCCCAGTGTCCTAAATAACAATTTTCAACTCACAGTTTCTATTGGTCAGGAATCAGGGTGCAGCTTAGCCGAGTCCTGTGGTTTTGAGTCTCTCGTCGGCTGCCATAAGAAAGTGTCAGCTGGGACTAAAGTCATTTCCACACTCAGGGTGGATCCCCTGTCCAAGTTCACTAACATGGCTGCTAGTTGGCCAGAGACCAGTTCCCCGACATGTGGGCCTCTCTATAGGATTCCTCACAAGATGAATGTTTGCTTCCTCTAGAGCAAGGGGTGAGAGAGAGAGAGAGAGAGAGAGAGAGAGAGAGAGAGAGAGAGAGAGATTGATTACAATCTTCATCGCCTAATCTTAGACATGACATCTCATCACTTTTACCATATTCCATTAACTAGCAGGCAGTGAGTAGGTTCAGCCCACACTCAAGGGTGGGGAGCACACAAGGTCATGTACTAGGAGGGGAGGCTCTTTGGATCCCATCTCAGAACCTGCCTACCGCACCACTGCAGTGAAGTTCACATCATTCAAAATGTCCAGTCTCCCATTTCAGCTTGGTAAGGGGAAGGAGGTAACACCACGTACACACCTAATGGAAATTGTTTTGTGTGTGTCTGCATAAGATACTCCTCATCATCATGTATTACATATTTTTATCATACTGAAAATTTTGAAGAAGATAACCATCTTTCAAAAAAACAAAACCCCAAACCTCTCTATTGAACTCTAAAGACTAACAAGTTATACGTTAATGAAATTATTATTAAAAAATAAACAAGTAGTTTTTTTTTCTTCTCAATGACTTTAAATGTCAGAAAGGCTATAGATGCTGCGCCGTAAGCTTCCCAAGGTTAGGAGGGTAGGACCGTATCTTGCCACACCTGGGCAATTCAACATCACAACAGCGTCCTATTAATCTAGGAAACAGAATTGTCTTGGAAAAACAGAAGAGCTGATTAAAATTTCTGTCTCCATGATTACTTACAACATCTGCTTTGTGCCCTGGGGTCCTCCTTTATCCTTCATCTGTCTAGGGTTTCAAAGATCTCTTTCTGCACCTGGTATCAGATGAATCTGTGACTCTCATCAGAGAAAATGTTAAGAGTTAATTTATTCCACAGAAAAGCAAAGACACCTATGCTCGTCAAAGGTAACTCACCAAAAAAGGAGCACAGATGTTTCTGTCCTTTTGTTCTCTCTTTGTTTAAGGCAAAGCACAGAGAGTTTAGAATGTAGGAATACTTAATTCAAATTAGTCCAAGAATGCTTAATTATAAAGAACTGATATACAGACAAATAAGGCCATTTAACAAAAGTTGGACTGCTAAGCTCTGAACTTTGTTATGTTTTAGGCACCCAAAAGAGTTGTTGAGAAAAAAAATGTCTTTCTGGATGGACTTTATCTTCTAATTTTGCAACTCCAAGAATGGTCTGGGTTGGAGAACCCCATAGGAATCCTGAAATCTATGGACACTCTGGAAATATGCATATATTTGCGTGCAGGCAAAATTTAATAGAACTTAGAGATTTCACAGACCGTATCAGTCTATATGTGGACTTCCAACTGAGAAACACTACTGAGAGGGAAAATGGAAATTTACAAAAGTAAGATACGTTTGCTGGAAGAGGACATGTGTATTTGAGGTGGACATTTGAAGCTTCCATGTGTTATCTCAAGAGCTCTTCCGTGAGGATGGCATGGGGAAGTAAGGGAAGTGTTTCTGTTGTAGTAGTTCTCAAGCCTTGGTATAAAAAAGAATGACCCAAGAAGCTCCTTAAAGACGTGCATCCCTGGGTCCCACCACCAATATTGATTCAGTAAATCCTAAGTGAGAGGCTCCAGAATTTGACTTAAAAGAAGGCACAGGAGTTCCTAAGCCAGGTGGCCCAGGACAAGCTCATGGGAATGCTTGAAGCAGCTCTCATTAAGTCCAGAACTAGGGTCTCTCTGTCACCCCGATGAGCTAGGAGCTGTGTGTCACTGTGCCCTTATCTCTCTCACAGCCTTTCTGCAGGTTTTCCATACTCTTACGTAAAATATGTCTCAAAAACAAAACAAAACAAAACAAAACAAAACCCAAAAACCCCAGTGTCATGGAACATAAAAAAGGGAACAGATAAAAGAGAGCAAGTGTTGAAAGCTCTTCCCTAAGTGGCTGACTAATACTAGACTCTAAAGTTAATCATAATTATCTAGCAATACTCATGAAGACTTTCCACCATGTAGGAGTGGTGAAGCCTCTCAGGACAGACCCTCTCAGGTGGTCCAAAGGCTGGGTGTGCAAGCTTGCTTAGATTTCATTCTCAGGTTTAATAAAGTCTCTCCACCTCCTGGGAGTGAGTCAAGGGGTCAAGAGTGGGGCTAGAAAAATGATTCCTCTTAGAAACAAAGAGCGGGAAAAAGTATTCCACCCAAGACAGCCTTGGTCCTGTCAGTGCTGATTACTTACATGTATTTTACAGTCATACTCTTATTAGTAATAATATGTTATATTTTTCCCTCTTAAGGGGTCTCAATTTTAAAAAGACTCAAAGCTGACTCTCTCTTTCTCTCTCTCTGTGTCACATTTACATGTATACACATGTGAATGCACATGCAAAGATATATATGCATATTACAGATGTATAAGACAAAGTCAGGCTGGATGTACTATTTAGATTTGGGCTGGTGCCTATAGCTGTGTGTGTGTGTGTGTGTGTGTGTGTGTGTGTGTGTGTGTTTAAGGAAAATTGGCCTGTTACGGAAGTAGGTAGGAGCTGGTAGACTGCTATCAAAAGTATTGTTTACTTGAGAGGCCAGGAGAGTGAAAGTCAGGATGTGATTTCACAGCTAAAGCATACAGCTTTGAATAGTACTAGTTTTATTTTTTCAAATTTCTTTATTCTCATGTATACTTTTATTAGAAAAAGGCCATGTGAAAAATATCTAAAATATCAGGAGTACTCATCAAAAATGACCATCACTATGCTTGACAGGAGAGATGGCTATACTCAGTCAGCAAAGCATCTGAAATTAGGTGGGGGCTTTTATATATAGCTCAGATCCTGAGCACATGGGTGATGTTGATTACCTTTATCCCACCCTGGCCCTCAATTTTTCATGTCATGTTGTTAGGTAGAATATAGATTCTTTCAGGAAAATCCATAGCAAATTGATTTTGTAGACATAATGCTCTCTATGCTGTTTGGGAATGGAGTGGACCCAACAAGACAAATTGGCTACAACCACAGAGAAGCCAGGTTCATTCGAGGATCAATATCATTCTTCAGAGTTTCTACCACCCTCCCCACTACACACACACACACACACACACACACACACACACCACCCATGGAAAGAGATCAGCCACCCAAATTGTATCCTCAGAAATATAACTAACCATTACTAATGAATTTACCATGATTTTATTACTTCATTTCTTTTCGTTTTGCTTTCATGACCTCCAAGTTCTAAACTATCTTTACAGCCTCTTCTAGTTTTGTGATCAAATGTTTATTCTGGTATAGCCACCTCTGTTTTAAGTTCCTGGCACCATCCACACTTCCTAGAGAGTATTCCAAGTCCCAAGTATTAAGTGGCTTCCCAGGATCCAGAGAGACTTGGACCTGACCCTCCTTGGTAAAAATGCTGACATCCTTTCAGGGAATACCACATCTACACAGGTTCTGTCTTCCCTTCTGTGTATTACTGTGCCCCAGAGTTCTTTCCGATCAAAGAACTCTGTTTATCATGTAGTCCCCGAAGCAGAGGGATTGGAAAAGCAGGTAATAGGTAGATGGAGGTGTTTGGGACATAGGAACGGTGATGGTGGAGGGTGGAGAACTGAGAGAACAGAAACACTGGGCCAAGAAATATCTCAACACTGTCAAATCAGCTGGGGGACCTGCTAAAAATGCGTACTCTGGAGTTCAGCCAAGGCTTAGTGAGCAAGGTGGGAAGTCACCATGGGGACAATCTGCATTTTCAGCAAGTTTGCCAAGTGTATCTTAAGCAGGTTGATATTCAAGAATTATCAAGCTAGAAATTCAGGAGCCAGAGAATTAAAATATAGGGAAGCAGGGAAAAGGTACCTTAGGGAATATGCAGAGTACTAAAAATAAAGCTAGGAAACCATGGAAGGGATGTCCTCCAGCTTCATGGTTTGTAACAATTTCCATCACCCTCCAGGACCCAGGCTTTCGTCTGCTGGGCTCCTCCACCCAGTTAGTCGGTCCTCGTGGCTGCTGTCATAGTCGGTCCTCGTGGCTGCTGTCATAGTTAGTCGGTCCTCGCGGCTGCTGTCATAGTTAGTCGGTCCTCGCGGCTGCTGTCATAGTTAGTCGGTCCTCGCGGCTGCTGTCATAGTTAGTCGGTCCTCGCGGCTGCTGTCATAGTTAGTCGGTCCTCGCGGCTGCTGTCATAGTTAGTCGGTCCTCGCGGCTGCTGTCAAAAACAACTCATGGCCTATTGCAGGGGTAACTGTGTTTTCCTTTACACATTTAACTCAATGCTTGTTTCAAAGACCCTCTCCCCGTGAGTGAAAACCCTGGCAGGGTTAAAAAATCAGCACAACCACCTGTTGACTTCAGTAGAACAAGAACAGTTCCTAATTAAACTCTTAAGTCGTTGATTGAAAACCCCATTTAATCAAATTATTCACCAACTTAAGGCAGTTGTTGATTACAGGGAAAGTATACCTTGAATCTTGGTGAGTTATAACCCCCTTCAAGGCCTCATCAACCTCCCCAAAAGGAAGGCAACACATGCCTTCTTAAGGAAAGCTGAAAATCTTTCAACATTTGATTCCTTCCTCCTTATAGTTTTTTCTTAAATCATGGAGAGGCTGGCTGAATTCCAGGTGTAGACTATCATTCTGGCTTCGGTGATTTCCAGCCTGACTTCAGGGCCTGCATTAGCGGCCCCGTGATTTAAGAGTGGCCATAAAAGCCACAACCTCTAGGTTGCTAGGAAGCTAATTGCAGCGAGTAGGTGAGATGGGCCAGAGGCATGTGACAGCTTCTGCTGGTCTGGTTGGCAGCGAACCCTTCAGGGACTGTTGCTCTTTGGGGTTTTCCTGCCTCAGGTCCTGTTCCCACCAAATCCTTGAGTAAAGATAGGAAGACCACCTGTGAGTCCTCTCCTGTCCATTCTCTTTCTTGTGTTCCATCCAGACATGACCTTCCTAGGACTTCTTCATGGTTGCCGTTACAGTGTAGAGTCAGGAAGAGAAGATGGTGGTAATGTTCAGAGAAAGTTGTTTAGGAAAGGGCAGATGTGAACCTGGCCCGTTTGGGCCTCGGCCCAGCTGGCTGCTGATCCACCTATTTAGATTCAGTCAACAGCACAGCCATCCTTGAAGCTGAGCTCTGTGAATGTGCAGTACGATACAGGTAAGACTCCTCATTGGGTGTCTGTCAAGATGCCTTAGTTTGACTAAGAAGCTAATAGTGGGAAGCGCAAAGTCCTTTTGTTTAAAATGTGTGGCTTTTACTAGTTGCTTCTAAGATTCATTTTGAGAGGTGGGTCAACCCACCTAACTATCTTGCTTTCATCACCTATCAAATCAACTTCTTTATCTTTGTGCAAAAGTTGAAGCAAAAGGCATGGCGGACATTCCTCAACACTCTAATCCTTGGTATGTTTTTAGGTGAGAGGGCTTATGCTGCTGAAACAAGGGACAGAATGATGAAGTGACATCATGGGGTTTAGGGACCCTCTTTTGCTATAGGCAAAGCACAAAGGCTTCACTTGAGAATTGAGACTAGATTTGCCAAGCATGTTAAGCCATATTTACGGGAAAACACAAGTCATGCCATTTTGACCTGTATTAGTGATATTTTAACAGAAGTAGAAACCTGAATTCTTGTCCTGTCTCCATAAGCATCATTTTAGATATTCTGAGTAATGCCCCGGCCCTATAATTTTCACTAAATGGTGGAGAGTGTGTGGATAACATGCAAGTTGCTTCATTTTTATGTTTTATATCCTTGAAAAAGAGTCAATTATCTTATGCTATAAGACATAGGTCGTCATTTTTATAAGTTTACCAATCTTATAATGAGGATAAATTGCCCATAAAATAGTGTGGGATACGATGTGCTAACAGTAATTTTTTCTCAACATTTTAGAAGTAAATTCTATCCTTTACCAAGTTATATGTGGGAAAAAAATTTAGACAGTTTGAGTAATTTGAAGTCATAAAGCTAATAACTCAAGATTAGAATTTCTTAAGACACTTATACGAGCATTGGATATGGAAGTAAATTCCCGTTTCCAGTTTTTGTTTTCACACCAAGTTTTGGGACTTGACGCTTCCTCTTTCTCTTCCCTGATGTCTTTTGGATTGAACAATACTTAGGCTCTCTGGCACCTTCTCTGGTGAAGTATGCCAGAATGCCTCTGTACATCTCTTATTTTGTGCCTCTTGATGTTATCAATAAAATGACTTCTCATCCCCTGGAAATTCTGAGACTCCACATTCTCTAAGGTGTCTCTCTAATGAGTTAATGGAAAAGAAGTTTTGGTAGTGACTTCTTCTAAATGCAATTTTGGCATCCTACTATTTGCATTCCTAACACAGCGGCACCCTAAAAACTGTTCCTGAGAAGTCTACCTCAATGGTGCACTCTTATTTACTTCAAATATGGTAAATCCTAGGCTAACATTTACCAAGTCCTGATGAACACTGAAGAGTGTACATAGCATCCCTTTCTAACCCACGTCAGGTGGAGGACTGCTTTGCTAATTGTATAGATATCATCATTTTCCCACAGAGAGGACTTTGCCCAATTAGTCAGTATTCTAGCAGCAAGATTATAAGCCACAGGGTAGAGGAGGTGATTGATTTAAACCAATCATGTTATTCATTTTCTTATTTGCCAGTGATTTGTCTATGGGAGGACTTGCAGCTAATTCTTACTAGCAGCACGAGGGAGTCTTCAGTCTTTGGGGAATAATTTTCCTCCTTCAGAAAGAGGGTACAAAAACAGCTCTTTTCTCTCACCCTCTTTATTCCACTTTGTCTGCTGCTCCATGAACATTCGTTGCCTGCAGCCTCTGCAGCCATCCTGTGACCGTGAGGAAAAGGAGAGAGGAATTTCAGAGATGCTCAATCAAAGCTCTGACATTGCTGAGCCACCGAATCATTTCTAGAACTGGCTAACTTTGGATATTTTATTTGAGAAAATAATGCATGACTGAAGTCATTCTTAGATTTTTGTTCTTTATTATTTTTGTTGTTGTTGCATTTAATAAACAAATTCGAATCAGTTCTAATTGGTCACTAAGGAAAGGTATAATCAGGTCTTTGTTAAACAGCAAAAGCTTCAGCCATTTGTTTTCCAGGTTTGTTTTGGAGTGTGGCCCCTGCTTCCCTAAAGGACTAAAACTTGGTCTTAATGTTTTGATAAGGAAGCTGATGAATGACTCTTGGCCTGATCTCACCAAGGACAGTGCAAACAACCTGCCTTTCTTAAGCCCTAATTAATCTCACCTGGTTCACAGCCTCCAGAAAAATTGCCTAATTTATTTTTTTTTAAATATCAAGTGCTATGACAATTACCATAATATTATGACGGTGAGAGTACAATATAGCCCAGTTGAAATACGAAGCACTCTCCGGAGAGAAATGTAGAGAGGCTTTTGGTTGAGCTAATTCTGAAATTTCTGTCCTACCTGACAGATGAGGGGACAAGGAGGGGAAAGGGAGGCTCCACACACTTTCTGTTCCAAATCCCCAATCTACAGCTACAGTGCTAAGACACCTGTGATTCTTGGGAGATGTGCTATAGGGGCTGGGGGAAAGCAGTCTGATTTTCCCCACATTATGGCAATGATCAGCGTCAATGCTAGGATGCTATGCTGAGTTCTCTCATCACTGACTTTTAGGCTCCTGGGCCAACAACCATTGTGCGGAGGACCCAGGTTCCTACACCTGCCTGATCAATAGAAACAGTTGGTAATCTTGTTCAACAACAGATACAGGTTCCACTCCTGAGCTGCTAAATAAGGAGTTTGTTTTTAGAATTTAACTTCCTTTTTCTGTGACTCTAAAGTCTCCATGAATCCTAGGGAATGCATGATATCACGTGACCCCGTTTTATAGGAATCTCAGACTGGATGATGGTGGAGCAGGTCAGGATCACTGTCTCCCAGTCCCATGGCTGTTCTTCCTTTTCCTTAAAAGGCCCATCAGGGGCAGAGGTAGAGACACTGGGCAATGAGGTTTTAACAGAGGCAATAGCATGTTGGTGAATGAGTAGTGCTCCGTAATTTGGGATGATTACTCAGTAGCAATGCACATTATCTCTTCAAAGAGGCATTGATTGGCGAGGGAAACCAGTGCAGGTGCAGGTCCACCTAGATTAGGATGCGACTGGAATGGCTGAAAGCTAAGAACACGTGAAAGAACTCCACCCAAAAGGTAATGATTGTAGGACGCAGGGAAGAGAGGCGTCAAAAGTGGCAAAATTTCTAAACCTTGTGCTTTGAGGCAACAGAAGGCTATTAAGTGAATCAGAAAAGAGATTTTATTTGGAAGGGGGAGACGTTTGGTGTTGCATGTTATTAAAGAGATACTAGCAATGAGTAGATAAACAAGTCATGTCTGACTAAGATTATGTGGAAGGAGATTATACGTGGAGGGCAAGTTCCATTCTGTGTTCCTGGGCCAAGCATACTGCCTGGTTTACAACAAACACTTTATTTTAGAATGGCTAGTAAGCCTGAGAAAGAAAAGGAAAACGGTTTTAGTAAGTTTATTTAACAGGTTGAACTTTGGCATAAGTGAAAATGGTTGTTTTTTTTTTTCCAATCACCATATTTAAACATCTTCTAGATCTTATTTCCATGTCCCTTGAAGACATCTTATTACAGATTCTATGGTTTCCTGATCACTTTTGTTATTAGGACAGCCTCATTTTGATCATTAAAACTCTTGTGGGGCCCTGGCTGCTGTGGCTCAGTGGATTGAGCATCGGCCTGTGAACCAAGTGTCGCTGGTTCGATTCCCAGTCAGGGCACATGACTAGGTTGCACGTCAGGTCCCCAGTTGGGGGTGCAAGTGAGAAGCAACCACACAGTGATGTTTCTCTCCCCCTCTTTCTCCTTTCCCCTCTCTCTAAAAATAAATAAATAAAGCAACAAACAAATAAATAAATAAATTACATAAAAAAAAACTCTTGTGGGGACTACAATCCTATATAACATAAAATTGGAATCTGGTATTCAGAGCACGCTTTCTACTTCTCACCTCTTCTGACCCTCAGGGGTGCATGGGAAAGGGGTGCAATATATTCTTTTAAGTTTTCTGATCTTTCATTCTTCCTCTTACTTGCCTGGCTCCCAAGTCTGTGAGATTATCAGTGTTGGGGTAGGAGGACAGATGGATAATAGAAAAAGGAATTAATGTCTTACCTGACCAATTATTTTATGTAGTTATCTGTATAGCAGGCATTCAGAAGGTGGCTGTCTTCTGAACACAATTTTTAGGGTTCCTGGGCCAGCCCTTTTCAAAGCTCTTTTTTCTAAATAGTTTACCACATGGAAAATACATCTTTGACTGACTACAGTGTCCACCCCACTCAGGTTCTGTCCAAGCAAAGCCAAGCTGGACCAAATGCCAGCCAAGGTCCAGCGTGTGTCTTCTTATTTCTCACCATTGCCAACCAACATCTTCACGAGGCGTGTTGATGATCCACTGAGTCTCACCTCTATTCCTTGCTCCCCAGAGCAGAAGTGACTATCAAGTGCCCTCTCTCCTTGCCTGGCCATCAGGCTGCTCCATAGCCTCCTCCTCTCAGAATAGTCCAGGCTAGAAATAGACACTAGTCCCAGGGATATTCTTTGTCCACACATTTTAATGTCATATGTACAACTCTCACAGGGCCTGTGAGTCGCTGAAGACATCAGTTCCCTTCTCTTCCAGATCTCCTTTTATCTTGAAGGATAGGCCTTTTGGATCTACTGTCACTTTGTTTGGAAGAAGATGGTCAGAAATGGAGCAAAACACTCTCCACACTAGGCCTATGGTTCCCTGATTCTATGACTTTCCATTGAATATCTAATCTTCTCTCTCTATAGGCTGAGGGTTGAAGGCAGATGAAGTTAATGTATGTGGCAATGTATGTATGTGTATGTAATGTATGTGTCTCCTATGAGGAGACATCTACTAACTTTTCTTTAGAATGTGGTCATATCAATTGTCCATTGTCCAGAGCTTTAGCTAAAAATCTGAGATAACAGAAAAAGCCCCCTCAATATCCCAGAATAGGTTTATTCTACAAACATCATTTACTAGTTATACTAAGTGCCAGATATTGTTCTAGGTACTGAAGATCACACACAGGGTCTTTGCTTTCATTAAGCTTATATAGTAGTCCCTGTCTGTATCGTGGTTCACTTATCGCGGCCTCACTATATCATGGGATTTAAAAAAATATTATATTTAATTATTTTATCGCTGATTTTTTGCTATATCGTGGGATTTTGCGGTACTATATATGTATGTTGTTAGAGTTACATAGGTTTAAGAGTGTAGAATATGTTTAAGAACATAAGTCGTGTTTATAAAAGTGTGGAAAAGGTTAATAAGGGAGTGGGAAAGGTTAATAAGGGACTGGGAATGGTTTATAAAGCCTTAAAATATATATAAATACTAAAATAAATGTAAGGTTCTTCCTTCGCGGATTTTCACCTATCGCGAGGGGCTCTAGAACGTAATACCCGTGATAAGTGAGGGAATACTGTATTCTTCTTGGAGAGTCAGGGGAAGCTCTAAGAAATAGACAGTGAATAAATAGGAAAGTAACAAATTTGAATCCATGTTAACTATGCAGAGTTACATCAGAGGATTTATCAGGTGACTGAATGGTTACTCTGGGGCAGAACAAGAAACAGGAGAGGACAAAGCTATGAAGTGTCTGATATTCTCTTGATATTCCGAGGCTTGGGAATAGTTAGGTTTACACTGTAAGACTGCGGTCAGCTAACGACAGGGAGCCAAAATCAACCTGCTATTTTTTTGTATAAATAAAGTTTTACTGGGAAAACAGTCACACCTCTTTGTTAACAGATCATCCTTGACTGTTTTTATATAACAACCACAGAGCTGAGTGGACAAGAGTCTGCAAGCCTAAAATATTTACTTTCTGGCCTTTTACAGAAAAAAATTTGCTGACCCCCTGACATAAGAATAAAACATGTTGTGCTCTGAGGATGTATCAAGCATCTGAATAATCTACCAAAATGTAAGTCATTTTTATTCTTCAGTGAATTACAGAGGCATATTTATTTCTGCTGTACGATCTATCACAGAAATCATTGAATTCCTACATGCAGCTGCTTCATACAGATTAGAATCACTTATTAAACCTGTTTATAGAATAAGCGTCTGGCAACCAAGGGGACTTGCCCGGTCTGCCTATTGGGTATGATTTGCTTCTCAGTAAGGTGGGAAGTTTATTGCTTTAGTTGGTCCTGACTCTGTCATAAATATCAAGGTGCTCTCGCAGCAAGGCTGCGTTCTCACTTGGAGTGTGAGTGTGTCAGCGTCTGAGCCCAGAAATGCCTTCAGAGACACTAGGCCTCCATCCTTGCATATTTACTTCCTGCTGTTGGTCTGGCTCCTATGAAATATTTTTACATGTTTTGCCTTCCCAATTTGTGTCCTTTACAAAATGTTTGTCAAACATTGATTCCCTTCCACAACGGGGCTTGCACACAGCTGATGGCTGTTTTGTTTTGCCACTTGGATTCATGCAGCTCCTGCTGCTGCCAAAGTCCTTCTTTGTGTACCAGCCTCATCTGTTGACCTCAGCTCTGCGCTGGGAACAGAGCTTGTTGCATGGTCGCAGCTGGCATCCGGCATCCTCTTCCTGATTTTGTAAGTTGGTGCTGCTGTAGAGCTTTTCATCTATGGCCTCAATGTCTTTTCCCAGGGTTCTGAGGGCGGTAACACAACAGCCCTGCTGGAGAAGACATAATGACGCTCATGCTTTTGTGCAGAAGCAAACAACAAGGTAGAGGAATTTGTCCAAGTGCATGTAGGGAGTTCTCAGTGATCCACAGACCTAAGCATATGGTGCCACTCTTCCTTTCTGCCAAATATGCAAATGTGATTGGCCCTTTATTTGTGATGACAGTTGTCTCTCTTGTTCCCTAATTCCTACCATTCCACCTCTTGTTAACGGCTTTCCTGTTCTTATTCCCCAATTCCTCCAACACCTTCTGGATCTTTTCTCCTGATGTGACCCCCACATTCAGTTATGTATAGCACCTCCTGTGCTTTTCAAACACTTTCCACAGGGGCTCCTACATGCATTTGGAGAGGCATGGGTGTCCACTCTCTGCCATGCTGCAAATCTGGGCCCTTGGGGCCCTGTCTTTGCGGCCACTCTTCAGCATGACCAGGCTCTCCTGATGCAGAATTCATTTCTCTTGTCTTACTTGCTCTATGTCATTGTTCTTTTTTGTCTTGTTCTTTCACTATTCTTGGCCTTTATTTGTGTCCTCTAAAAACATATGTGTTTCATGTATGTTTTCCCCACTCCTTTTCTTCTTGCTTTTGATTGGCTTCATGATCACCCCTTTTGTGACCTATGTTCCTTCAAATAATTTGGAACAATTCCCTGTCTCCCAGACCTCTCTACATTGCAGGTCTATCCCAAGCACACAGAGTAAAAGAGAAAGTTTATATTTCAGAATCATCTTTAGTGCAACAGATTATTCTGTTTTCTGACATGTAATCGCCATTCCTGGGTTTTAAGGAACAGAAGATCAGGAGAACTTTTCTCAATGAGTTTTGTTAACCTAATATTATACTTTAGAAACTCATGCTTACAGAAAAACAATATAAGAAAGTTTATCATATATTTTCCAATTCATATGAACTTTCAGTTTAGAAATAAAGGCCATGAGAAGAGTATTCAATCGAGCTTTGGGTTTATTTTTTATTATCTCACATTTTATTTTGTTAGTTTTTTTTCTTTCCTCCAATCCTGTTTCTACACTGCTTGCCATAGTCATCTTTGTAAAACGTGAATCTGAATCTGTCATTGCCTTGACATAGTCCTCTGGCTCACTGCCTAGATGTTGAGGTTCACCCCCTATGGCGGTCGATACAAACTCTCCATAATCTATTATTGTTTGACCTTTCTCTCTTTGGAATGCCGTCTCTGTCTCTCCCCTGCCCCTCCTGCCTGTTTTCTGCTGTAGGAAGGAGCACCCACTCATCTACCAGGACTCAGGACAAGCATCACAGCCTCTGTTGCATCCTTTGTGATCCCCTTTCTCTAGCAGAAGAATTGACCATCTTTTCCTTTCTGCTATAGCAATGTGAATGCAAGACCTATGACCAGCCTCTTCATACTTCTATTTATAGAGAACTGTGTATTATTTAATGGCATATTTGGAACCAAGTCCTGGACCTCAGATAGGAACACAGAGAATTTTCAAACCTCAACTAAGTAGTTGAAGTGAATAAAATCAGATTTAGCCAGCCCACACGATGAACTTCTGTGGTGTGTGGGATACAGACAGAGATGTTATAAGCCAAACCTGTTGGTTTATTGTTTTTAATCTAGTAAAGCACCTTAAGCTAGAACTTTAGTGATTACAAGTATGACATAAAATACTGTGATACTTAAATTACGTGTTTGCTTCATTCTAGTCCTTGATTCCTACCTTCTGTCATAAGTGGGCCAATGATACTACCAGTATCATGGGCTTTATTCAACAGATGCTGATGGTTGCAGTGCTCAGCTTGGAACCTTAACCTAAACAAGGGGCACATGGGAGGCCAATCTTAATTTCTGTGATGGCCATATTTGATGTCTCACACCCTTAGACAAAGTAGTGTCCTGAGATAAATACTGCTTTTAAATGTTGAAGAGATATCTGCACTTCTGAATTATATTCCTCACATAGTTGTTTATAAACCCTTTAAAAATATATATATACATATATATATTATGTATATTGTATTATGTTGTTATAGTAGTTCCAATTTTTTCCCTTTGCTCCCCTCTGCCCAGTACCCCTCTTCCCTCCAGTAATCCCACTCCCCTTAATTCATGTCTATGGGTCCTGCATGTAAGTTCTTTGGCTTCACCCTTTCCTATATTATTCTCTTTTTAAATTATTTTTGGTTTTATTTTTTAACAAGTTTATTTTTATTTTTTATTTTATTTATCTGTTTTTAGAGAGAGGGGAAAGGAGAAAGAGAGGGAGAGAAACATTAATGTGTGGTTGCCTCTCATGCACCCCCAACTGGGGACCTGGCACGCAACCTGAATGGGAATCGAACCAGTGACACTTCGTTCACAGGCCGACGCTCAATCCACTGAGCCACAGCAGCCAGATTTTTCCTATATTATTCTTAACTTCCCTCTGTCTATTTTGTACCAACCAATTATGCTTCTTATTCCCTGCACCATTTCCTCATTTCTCCCCCTCCCAGCTGATAACCCTCCAAATGATCCCCATACCTATAATTCTGTTCCTATTCTGGTTTGCTTCATTGGATTTTGTTTTTATTTTTTAGATTCAGTTGTTGATAGTTCTGAGTTTGTTGTCAATTTAATGTTCATAGTCTTGATCTTTTTCTTACATAAGTCCCTTTAACATTTCATATAATAATGGCTTGGTGATGGTGAACTCCTTTAGCTTTACTTTGTCTGTGAAGCACTTTATCTGCCCTTCCATTCTAAACAGCAGTTAAAAAAAAATTTTTTTTTTAAGAGAAGAAAATAAATTAACACAAACTATTTCCTTTCCTTCTCCCTCAAACAGAGTAAGTTATCTTTTGGGTTTATTCTAATATCTTTCTACATATTGTATTTCTATATCTCTGTGAAATACAAAAAAAAAATAAAATAAACCCAAAACTTAAACATGTATTTTAGCTTTAATTCCTCAATTCAGACTCAAGGGCTATTGAAATGAGAAGGAACCAACAAGGTGATCTCATTCTGAATGTTTTATTTCACTAATTGGGTAACTGAGACGTCACAAATGTCACGTACCTACTGGTGGGTGGAGCCAGAGTTTGGACTCTGAGCTGTCTCTCTGCATAAAACTAAATTCTGCTCTGAAGTTGAAACACATTGATAAAACTCCAAAAGTGCTTGTGTTATTTATTTTGGCTTCCTTTAGCTTTAGTTGTGGCATGATGTGATTAAAGAAATAACATGAAAGAAGTCGAATATTTTGTCTTCAGTGTGCATTAGGTTTTACTAGTCTGGTCATGCCATGTGTTTATAAAATCTGGCTAATGTGTGGGGTGGTATAAAAGCAGAATGTATGTATGCTATTTGGGAGGAAAATTCTTGACATTTATCATTTCATTTCAACAAATTGCCCAGTTTAGTATATTAAGGAAAAGGGGGGGGGGGAGAATACTCAGTTGTGATGCTACATAGTTTAATGCAAAATTCCAAGGGCTTTCAAGGGCAAGAAATCAATCATCTCAGCATAGTATCAATGCTAATCAATATCATTGTATTTTTTTCCTTGTTGATTTCAGAGTGCTGACTGTAGTCACACCTTATTTTTAGGTCAAGGAGTGACAAGAAATAATTCAGAAGGCCAGAACAGACGTAGCCAAAGCGTACTCACTGGCTCAAAGTGCCTGATGTTCTTCTGTAAATTAGCAACCTACATCTCCAGAGCAGCTTCCACTTAGACATACATCAGTATAAACCTTTTATTTCCACTCAAAAACTTTAAAAGTAATGGCTACAATTTACTTGCCATGTTCTTTATCTTGAGTCCTCCCTTCCCCATCATTTATGCTTAGGTGTGTATATATAGCTGCTTTTTCTCTGCGAGTCACCCATCTGCTCCTTGCTGAGCTCAAACTAGGTAACAACCACCCCTCATGATCAAATGCTATACTCCTGGCCATGTATCATGACAACAGTGAACATGTCAGGCAGAAGGAGGGAAAGGTGGCTAATTTTAAAGAATGGAAGCTGTGATTTGGACACAAATAGGTTGGTAATAATCCCTGAAAGTATCTGCCACTTAGAACAAGGGGAGAAAAAAAGCCAAACAAGCAGAATAGTTATAATAAAGTATAGTTCTGATTTCAGACTCTCAGGGCTGTAAAGAACTGAAAACCATTCCTTTTATGACATAAGAGCAGGAAGGCTATCCAGTATGTACGCGCGTGCCTCTGGGGAAGGACACCCTCTGATGTTTTGGAGAGTTTTCTGCAGTCCCTGGCTTTGGGCCACCTGTAATCCTTCCCGATCGGGCCTGCTAGAGAGGGACTACTTATTTTATATGGCAGCTCTTCTATTTTCTGCACAGACCTATCAGGCTGCCTCTCTCACCCCAAGCCTTCTCTAAAATAAGTATATTTTCACTCCAAACTTTCCTGATGTGGCCGGTCTTTAAGCTTTCTAACCATCTAATTAACCTTAGGACCTTTCCAGTGGGAAAAGCTACCTTTAATGAAGTTCATATGGTAGGCGTGCCCTGACAAAGAGCAGGCTAGGGCTGACACTTAAACTTGTCCTGAAACATGCCTATGAACTAACTGAAATATTCACTTTCTTCTTGGTAGCCACATTATATGGTTGACGTCCACAGAATGTACTGTCTGCTAAATTCTCTCATATTTATGTGTTATGTCCAAAATCTATTGCGTTACTTTGACTGATAATTTTACAGAAGTGAATTTTCTCAGAGTTCTATTCATTTTTATTTTAATAGATTTTACCAATCATTTCATCTTATTAAAGATCACTTGGGATCCAAAAATGAACAATTAAATGCTCCCAGAGGACAAGAGGGGATACTCAGCAGTAGACATATTGATGATCTGGGTTTTTTTGGCCATTTTTGGGAGTGGATATTAATTTTTTTCCCCTGGTTTTCATTAATGTGCCAAAAATAGGATATTTAACTAAGGATCATAATCTATGAGGCTCTTAGGATCATCAAGTCTATTTCTCACACATTTGACTGCAAAGTTGTACCAGGAGATTTTTTTAAACCTATTTCACTGTGGACATTTTAAAATGTATACAAAAGCAAAAAGAACCCTATAGTAAATTCAATATACCCCTCTTCTTTAATTTATTTAGATTCAACCATTATCAATACATGGCCAATGTTATTTATATTCCTACTCATTCTGTCTGCATTATTTTTGAGGCAATCTCAGAAATCATATTTTGTTTAGAAATCTTTCATTACACATTTTTAAAGATGAGGCCTCATTGTTTTAAAAACACAGCAACATCATTATCACAACTAAAAAGCATTATCAATATAAAATAACCATTATCCTTAGTAGCATTAGGCTTTCAGGCAGTGTCCACATTTCAAGAATTATCCTTTAAATTTATTTCTTAGCTGTACATTTTCTTCTTCTTCTTCTTCTTTTTTTCATTTTGTTTGTTTGAATTAGTATAAACAGCATGGAGCAAAAGTAGCTTGGCAGTTGTATATGAAACATAGAGTTTATTCTTGTGTTGTTATTTATTAAGTATTATATTTTCCATATGAACATCTGTAAAACTACCTTTGCCCCACCCTGTACATTGTGAACGGTTTGCATGTCCGTTGTCTCTGAAGGCTCTTTTCATCTCTATCATTTTCTTTTTTCTTTTTTTTTATATATTATTTTTGAACAAACCATATATATGTGTTTGTGGTGGCACCTGTATAGTATCACTTAATATGTTTTGTATGTTTCTCTGTTTGAATTTTCTGTATTTCATGAGATCTAGAGACTTGATTAAATTCAGGTTCCTATTTAGTTACTTATTTTGCAAGACTACTTCATAGGTGTTCTTCTCTTTGGAGGTGTGGGATGTCTGGTTGCTTCTCTGTCTGTGCCATTTGCAGCCATTGATAACCATTGTATAGATTCATCCATCCACCAGAGGTTATATGGTGGTCATAGCCTAATGCTGTTGTTCATTTTCCATTTATTAGCTGGAATACTTACATGAAAAGAAACATCTTTTCTTCATTTATGTTACCATGATGTGCAGATTGTATAAGAAAAGCAGGGTAAACACCTACTTGCTTTTATAGATGTTTTAAAATAAGGAGGCAATTCTTTAGCATCTTCCAAAGGGGACTAGTGGGGTGTGCGTGTGCTGTGTTTCATATCATTATGCCCTTGTGGACTTAAATAAGTTGCATGTGTTTCTTCTATTGCACTTACTCTCTTTATGGTGCTGAAAATTGTCCCTTCTTTGACTGGTAGCCATTTAATTTGGCCTCTCACTCATTTTGATAGAACCCTACTAGTCTCTGATGACTAGATTGTTTTCTGATATTTCAGAAAATGACTTTGAAGGAGTTGTAAACCCAGAGACCAATAGCTTTAACAGGATCAAATGTTCCAAGTATCTTTCTTGACAGAACAAGGGGAGGCAACGTCACAGCCAAATGCATTCTAGATTTTGCTTTCTAAAACAAAACAACAAAGTTTAATAAAAAACCAGAAAGAGAACTACAGTATGAAACTCGGTTTCTAGTCAAAGATGAAGCATGGAAGTGTTGTGATGGACATTTCTTGGATAATAAAATAAGTTGTACCACCAAGAAATAATAATATAGAATTCCAGCCAACAAAAATACTGCTTTTAGATTAGACATTTGTTTCTGTTTTCAATGACCCTATGTTCAAAGCCTACAATAGTGCCAAAATCATGTAATCAGAGAGACAGTATACATGTAAATTATAATAAAAATATAACCTCACATTTGTATAATGTTTCAAATATCCTTCAGGGCTTTAACTTACATTATCTCCACTTGATGGTGATCTTTATGACAGATATTTAAGGGGAAAAATCAACTCAAGGATTATACTAGTAGATTGTTACTTTCTGGGAAAATCTCAATGGATATTGCTTTTCTCTATGGTTTAAAGAATGATGAGATTTGTGAAATAGTAGACAGATACCCTTCAACTTCCTTCTGGTAGTCTTGGTGTTGCAATACTTAAAAATAATGAAGTTAGTTATGGTTATAAAATTGAAATAAAGTTAGTTTTGATTTTCATCAAGGTGATATATTTTCTAGAAAAATTAATACTTAAAAAATGTTTGTTAGACATCTTTTTCAAGAAAGGGATTAGAATAATGTAGAGGAGCTAGAATCATCATCTATGCTGATTTAGGGATCTGAGAACCTCTTTCACCCTCTTGGTATTTACATTTGATGTACCTAATTTCATTAGCTTAGTTATGCTACTCTTCCTCCCTTACCACACTGCCAGATGTCATAGGTGTGACCGCCAATAAATGTTTTGAACAATTAGAGTTTCCCCTACTTCTGGAAAATTGCTGGAAATAATTCTAAATTCCGGACCATGGCCAGGTGGTAGAATCTCCTTGGCTTAAGCATCACTAAGTTCGACAAGATAAGGTCAACTGCCCTTTTTAAAAAAAAAAAATTCTGTTACTCTCTATTAAGCATGTGACATGGAAAACTCTGCTTTTTTTTTCTTTTTAAGTTTTGACAGGTGCGTGTATTTGTAAAACCATCACCACTATCACAATAGTGAACTTGTATGACAACCCCAAAATTTCTTGCTCCTTTCTGTAGTCTTTCATTCCTCCCCTTTGCATTGTTCTGTGGGATATCACTGATCTGCTTTCTTTCCTTTTTCTTTTTTGTTGTTCTGTTACGGTTGTCCCATTTTCCCCCTGCTTTTAAAATCTTCTTTTCAGTAAGAATTGTTGAGCGAAGACTTTCTATTAAATAGATGAGATTATTGTCCTTAACCAAAAGGTCTAAAGTTGACATTCTACATCTCAGCCACTAAATCTTAATGGTCTCTGCCTACAAAGTCCTTTGATACAGATTTTCATTTTCAACTGTATGTAAACTATGAGGTTTAGAATCTTCTAAAGTGTCCTAGTTGCATTTATATCTACTTTTAGCAACATTTTTCATATTAGATTTTCTTACATAAATTCTGGTAATTTCAGAAACTCCAAGACCCCAAAGGATTATCATATATCTAATTTTTGGCTAACAGTCAGAATGTGTTCATTGATTAATGAAGTCAATAAGTTATCTGATACCTTGTACCTTTCAACAGCTGATGCTTTTAAATGATGAAGCATTTCAGGTCTAGGGCATCTTCAAGGTCATCAAGGATATGAAGGGGAAAATAAGCATCCATCCTCCAGAGACAGTATTTAGAAACTTACCATTTCACTGATTCATTTACTCATATTTTTCTCAGTCTCTGCTTTGCTGTCTTCTTTCCAGTTTTACTTTCCAGTGAATAAACTCCTCTTTGCTCCAGGCCTCTGTACTTCCTACCGTAGATCTCTCTCCACGTTTCTCACTCTGTGTCCTGTAGGAATAGAAATCACATGCAAATCAGGCTTTACTTAGTTAAATACGAGCCTCAGCCCATCTGAGATATGATAAGTTAGATTAACAATCTTCACTATATTCTCTTCTAACTTCTCATTAAAATACTAGTGGCAAATAAAAGAGAATGATATTTGAAAAATATTGGAAGCTATACATACAGCCAACAATTTTATAGTAGGAAAAAATTTCTGTGTGTTCCATCGAAAAACATACCAAAAACCATCAATAAACTTATACCAAAAACCACAATTAGTTAATTAAGTTAATCTAATTATCAACTTCAGCCAACAAAATCTTCTAAACACCTGGCTTAAAAACAAACTCCAACACCAAGAAGAAGCCTCATGCTAGAAATTTAGGAATTGTCTTCTGAGCTTGTTCAAGTCTTGTTTTCTTTTATAGCCTGTATACCATTTATACCACATTGGAAATGCTATTTCTGTGTTTAGTTAGAGAATACAGTTCCTGGTACAAAATAAGGCATGTGTGGGGGTAAATGACTGGTTGGGAACCTTATACAATGACATAGACTCTCTGCAGGAACCTTATGCTGATGAGGGAGCTATCAGAGAATGGGAGGAACCAGAATAAAGGACTTGTTGGAGGACAAACTATAATGGTGAACAAGACCTACAATTACTTACATTTCTTTAAAATAAAAATTCTTAGTATAGTTAGATAACCATGAGATTTAAAGATAGATGAATATGTGGGGGTTGTGTTAAGAACTTTTCAGCTAATATAAGAAACAGTCACTTGACTCTGAGAAAAATCATACTTCTTTGAAATACTTTCCACAAAACAAGAGACAAAACAAAAATTAAAATTCATTTTCTTTGTAATTCCATAATATTACCAGAAGTTAAAAATTCTTTAAGTTGGTAATATAGAATTTAGAAATTATATCAAAACTTCTAATTACTAAACAATAAAACCAAGACCAAGACCAGAATGCATGATTGATGACAAAGGAAAAAATCAAAAGGATATAAAAATTTAAATTATAAAGTACGAGCAAGTATACCTAGACAGGCAGCTCAGTTGGTTAGAGTGTTGTCCCCAATACACTAAGGTTATGGGTTTGATCCCTGGTCAGGGCACATGCAAGAAGCAACTAATGAATGCATAAATAAGCAGAACAATAAAAATCAGTGTTTCTGTCTGTCTGTCTGTATGTCTCTCTCTCTCATACATTCATTTACCAAGAGTTATGTTATAGATACCATCATGTCTTGTTTATGGATGCAGTATTACCTTGAATCTATCTGAAGATAATAATTAGATTTTTTTTTTAGAATTTCTACTTGTGCTCCAAATTATCTACTTTACCTGGGATCAGTTCTGCTTAGCTTGTTATTTATTTTGCATGTGGGTAGTTTCTCTTACATATCCATGAACTTTTGTTTTTAGTTCATACTTATGAATTGTTAAAGAGAAAACAGGCCCAAACGGCAGCCATTCTTGATACAAGACCATGATACCAACCCTAATTTTAACACGTGATCTAATTGCTTTTTCAGTTTCTACCAGAAACATCCCCTTAATCAACAGTCTGGAATTTTCTGGTCAACACCTATGAGGTACTCTGCCCTGCAGGCCCTTCCTATCTCCCCTCCCGGTAGAAAAAAAGGAAATGTGCATGATTAAAATCCTCTCCCTCCCTAAAAAAAAAGATGTCCCAGCCCCCCCAAAATGTTTTCTTTTCTTTGGTTAATAGCCCCACCCTTCTTCCTACAAAAACCTTCAATTTTTTGCAGCCCTTCAGAACACTATTCTAGTTGCTAGATGAGATGCTGCCCAATTAATGAATTGCTTAATGAAGCCAATTAGATTTTCAAATTTCCCCTGAAGCTGCATTGGAGGGTAAAAAGGCACAGTCTGCAAAGTAATGAAAATTTAAATCTGGAGAGAGAGAGAGAGAGAGAGAGAGAGAGAGAGAGAGAGAGTACAAGCATAAGCTCTTGGACTGTAAATTCTTTGGGGATGAGGAATCATACTACCTGGGTTTTTTACCCAGTGCCTGACACATAGTAGACATTCTATAGTTTAAATTAATATGTTGATTGCTTATTTTTATTCTTTTTTGCTTTTTCTTTTAGTTTTCTAACTTTTGTTACTTAATCTTTGACTTTATATTATCTTCTTTGGAAGCAGTATGATTCTAAAAACAGTTCCCTTTATAACTTAAGAAAGTGATAGATTTAAAGCTATATGTCAAATATAAATATGCACACATGTGTGCATGTATTTATGTGTTTGCATATGTTTAATGTCAAATGTTAAGGCAAATATACTGACTTCCTCTTAACACATAATAAAATTGGTTCAGTTGTTATCACCTTTTCCTTATTTCTCCACTTCCTCTAGGCATGTGTTCAATCCTCGTCCATTATCAACAATTTATTATTACCATTAAAAGGTAGGTTTTCTTCAGAATTTATGAAATATCCATCCATTTGTCCTCATTAGATGTATTGCTGACCTTTTTATTTTATTTTTAATGTATTTTATTGATTATATTATTACAATAGTTCCAATTTTCTCCCCTTTACTCCCCTCCATCCAGCATCTCCCTCCCCCAGCAACCCCCCCCCAAGTCCATACCCCTGGTTCGTAAAAAATAACTATCCCCCCCCTCTCAGATATTAAGACCCTTTGTAATCTTGTAGAGGACAATGGGCGAAGGTCTCAAGTTCCTCTAGCTGCTTCAAGCTGGACATGGTCGTCGTCCTACCTACCCTTGGGTCCAGAAATTCCTAATAAGAGTGGGGGTGTGGAGGGGAGGGTGGCCTTCCCACAAGGGGAAGGATCGTGCAGACTCCAGGTTGGTTGGCTGTCTCCGGACAATGGCGTGCTTGGTTTAACAGGCTGGCATCCTTGTTGTGTTAGACAATCACTCAGGTAATGCGGTCATAGGCTTATGCCCTTTGAAAACAGAGAACACATGTTAATTTATGTAACATAACCCACAAACAAATCTCTAAATCTGTAAGACTGTCTTATTAGGAAGACATCCAGTTGCAAGGCACTTGACATTCTACTTGCCTGCAACTGGAATATCTTTGATAATATCACACACATGGTTTAATTTTCAAGTGAAACCATATTTTAAATGAAAAGAAACTTTTAAGATGGTTAGCTGCACTACTTTATAGTCTACCACTGATCATTGTGATTTTCCTTGAATAATGATTTTTCTCCCTAAGATTACCCTCCTTGTCATTAAAGGGACTGCATTAAGTCCATTTTAAATTTATTCTGTTCATTTGCATAAACACAACAAGAGTAACAAATGATCACTTATGATCTTTAGTTCTGCTTTGCTGGAACTTACGCAAGGAACATTTAGGGTGACCCTCAGTCTGCTCTTCAGGGCACAAAAGCTGGGCCACATACCTGGCATTCATCCTTGCCTGTACACACCTGTCCTTTCCAAGTCTTTCTGGTTTTTCATTGTGCCTTAAGGTCCCCTCTAGCCATCTTTCAGGAAAACAACCTTCGTTCCTTCCCTGGAAAGATTGCTGTGGACCGCACAACCAACCATGGTACCAGGCCTTTTATCTTGCGGGCTTTTATTTCCTTTGAAAGTCATTCCCAGTTCCTCAGGGCTTTTTGGTAACAACCTGAGCCCAAGCATGTCTCCTTTAGGCTTGACATTCCAGTCAAAGACTTGGTCAAAAAAAAAAAAAAAAAAAAGAAAAGAAAAAAAAAAGGAACCTCTATTAACAACTGGTCTTATTAGTTCTATGCAAAGGAACTTATGTCATTACTTACTTGTTTAGAATGCCAAACTCTGGAGGGATCAGATAGGGAGAAAAATATATAACGTGAAGGAAAATCTTTGTCCTAGTATTCATTGAACTGGCATTTCCATTCTTCATATTTTCATTTTTCCCCCACTAAAAAAAAATTCTTTTTTGTTTATTTTTCCATTACAGTTGTCTCACTTTTTCCCCCCTCTTGCTCTCCTGCACCCTGCCCCTCCCTTCTCCCACATTCAGTCCCCACTCAGTTGCCCATGTCCGTGGGTCATTTATACATGTTCTTTGACTTGATCCTTCCCCTTCTTACCCCCTTCTCTCCCTCCCCCTTCCCCCTGTCACTGTTAGTCTGCTCCTTGTTTACATGCCTCTGGTTCAGTTTTGCTCATTTGTGTTCATTAGTCTCCTGTAATAGGTGACAGCATAAGGTATTTTTCTTTCGTTGCCTGGCTTATTTCGCTAAGCATAATTCTCTCCAGTTCCATCCATGTTGTCGCAAACAGTAGGAGTTCCTTCTTTGTTTCTGCTGCACAGCACTCCATTGTGTAAATGTACCACAGTTTTTTGATCCACTCATCTACAGATGGGCACTTAGGCTGTTTCCAGCACTTGGCTATTGTAAACAGTGCTGCTGTGAACATAGGGGTGCATAGGTTCTTTTGAATTAGTATTTCAGGATATTTCGGATATAATCTTAGCAATGGAATTGCTTGTTCAAAAGGCAGTTCCATTTTTAGTTTTTTGAGGAACTTCCAAACTGTTTCCCACAGTGACTGCACCAGTCTGCACTCCCACCAGCAATGCACCAGGGTTCCCATTTCTCCACATCCTCACCAGCACTTGTTGTTTGTTGATTTGTTGATGACGGCCATTCTGACTGGTGTGAGGTGGTATCTCATTGTGGCTTTTATTTGCATCTCTCTGATGGCTAGTGATGTTGAGCATACTTTCATATGTCTATGGGCCCTCTGTATGTCCTCTTTGGAGAAGTGTTTGTTCAGGTCTTGATGGCTAGTGATGTTGAGCATACTTTCATATGTCTATGGGCCCTCTGTATGTCCTCTTTGGAGAAGTGTTTGTTCAGGTCTTTTGCCCATTTTTTAATTGGGTTGTCTGTCTTCTTGCTGTTGAGTCGTATGAGTTCTTTATATATTTTGGAGATCAATCCCTTGTCTGAGATGTCATTGACAAATATATTTTCCCATATGGTTGGTTTCCTTTTCATCTCACTGATGTTTTCTTTAGCTGAGCAGAAACTTTTTAGTTTGATGTAGTTCCATTTGTTTATTCTTTCCTTTATTTCCCTTGCCTTAGGAGATATATCAGTGAAAATGTTGCTACGTGGGATATCTGAAATTTTCCTGCCTATTTTTTCCTCTAGGACTTTTATGGTATCACGGCTTACATTTAAGTCTTTGATCCACTTTGAGTTTATTCTGGTGTATGGTGTAAGTTGGTGGTCTAGTTTCATTTTTTTGCATGTCCCTGTCTAGTTCTCCCAACACCATTTGTTGAAGAGGCTCTTTTCACTCCACTTGATGTTCTTTCCCCTTTTGTCAAATATTAGTTGACCATATGAACCTGGGTTTATTTCTGGGCTCTCAATTCTGTTCCATTGATCTATATGTCTGTTCTTATGCCAGTACCAGACTGTTTTGATTACCGTGGCCTTGTAGTATAGTTTGATATCAGGTATTGTGATTCCTCCCACTGTGTTCTTCTTCCTCAAAATTGCTGTGGCTATTCGGGCTCTTTTTTGGTTCCGTATAAATTTTTGAAGTATTTGTTCTAGGTCTGTGCAATATGTTGCTGGTATTTTAATAGGGATTGCATTGAATCTATAAATTGCTTTGGGTAGTATGGACATTTTAATGATGTTGATTCTTCCCATCCATGAGCATGGTATATGCTTCCATTTATTTGTATCTTCTTTAATTTCTTTCTTCAGTGTTATGTAGTTTTCTGAGTACAGGTCTTTTACCTCCTTGGTTAAGTTTATTCCTAGGTATTTTATTTTTCTTGTTGCTATGATAAATGGGATTTTTCTTTCAGTTTCTATCTCTGAGTTTTTATTGTTGGTGTATAAAAATGCCTTTGATTTTTTAATATTGACTTTGTATCCTGCTATTTTGCTGAATTCACTTATTAGGTCGAGTAGTTTTTTTGTGGAGTCTATAGGGTTTTCTATGTACATTATCATGTCATCTGCAAATAATGACAGTTTTACTTCCTCTTTTCCAATTTGGATGCCTTTTATTTCTCTTTCTTGTCTGATTGCTGTGGCTAGAACTTCCAAGACTATGTCGAATAGGAGTGGAGAGAGCAGACATCCTTGTCTTGTTCCTGATCTCAGGGGGAATGCTCTCAGTTTTTGCCCATTGAGTATGATGTTGGCTTCAGGTTTCTCATATATGGCCTTTATTATGTTGAGGTATGCTCCCTCTATTCCCATTTTGCTGAGAGTTTTTATCATAAATGGGTGTTGTACTTTATCAAATGCTTTTTCTGCATCTATTGATATGATCGTGTGGTTTTTGTCTTTCATTTTGTTTATGTGGTGTATTACGTTTATTGCTTTGCGAATATTAAACTATCCTTACATCCCTGGGGTGAATCCCACTTGATCGTGGTATATGATCTTTCTAATGTGTTGCTGGATCTGGTTTGCCAATATTTTGTTGAGGATTTTAGCATCTATGTTCATCAGCGATATTGGCCTGTAGTTTTCTTTCTTTGTTGTGTCTTGACCTGGTTTTGGAATTAGGGTTATACTGGCTTCATAGAATGAGTTTGGGAGTCCTCCCTCTTCTTGTATCTTTTGGAATAGTCTGAGGAGGATAGGAGTTAGTTCTTTCCTAAACGTTTTGTAGAATTCACTTATGAAGCCATCCGGTCCAGGGCTTTTGTGTGCTGGGAGTTTTTTTTATTACTGCTTCAATTTCACTAGCTGTTATTGGTCAATTCAGACTTTCTGCTTCTTCTTGATTCAGTTTGGGAAGACTATAGGTTTCCAGGTGCTGACCTTTTTAGACACTTACTCAGATTTAATGTTCTCTGCCAGGCCTTTTTTTCCCATAATTTAACCACTAAACCAATTTGAGTTTCTTTATTCTAATTCAGCTTTTAGTTCCCAAGATTTTCCATCTTCAAGTGGCTTGAAGTAAATGAAACATTTCTGCTATATTTCCTGATTTTTTTGTTTGCTTAGGAAAATGTCTTCTGGTTCATGAAAATAATCTTCCAACTGGATGTGGGTAGAATTTTTGAGTTACATCTCTTTGTTCCCAACGCTTTGTAGATCAGTGTCCTGGCTTGTAACATTGCTTAGGAGAAGAGTCAGAGGTCAGCTTTATTAACTCAGTTTTCATCCTGAATTATGTGCAGGCTTTGCCTGGGTAATTAGAAATCTTTATTTTTGGATTTCTGGGATATGCTTTAGGGCACATTGCTTTCAATCACTTTTCTGACTCTGCAGGTTCTTTTATTTCAGGCAATTTTTAAAAGCTATACATATATTTGAAAAACACTTATTTTCTTCTGTGTGTTCTACATTGTCAATCTAAGGGAAAAGAGGCCCATGCCTCTGACTACATAGTCAGATAACACATGTTTTAAAAATTCTTGCAGCACACTAGTTGAAATTCGCTGCTCTAGGTCCATCCATGTTGTTGCAAATGGCAAGATTTTATTGTTTGTTTTTTTTTATGGCTGAGTAATATTCTGTTGTATATATGTACCACATCTCTATTCTTTCATCTGCTGGTGGGTACCTAGGTTGCTTCCATATCTTGGTTATTATAAATAATGCTGCAATTAATGTAGGGGTGCAAATATTTTTTTGAATTAGTGTTTTGGATTTCTTTGGATAAACACCCAGCAGTGAGATGATTGTGTCATGTGGTAGTACTATTTTTAATTTTTTGAGGAACCTCCATTCTGTTTTCCATAACGGTTGGACTAATCTGCATTCCTGCTAATAGTGCATAAGGGTTCCCTTTTCTACACATCCTCGCCAGCACTTGTTTGTTGATTTATTGATGATAGCCATTTTGACAGGTGTGAGGTAATATCTTGTTGTGATTTTAATTTTTATTTTCCAGATGATTAGTGTGGTGTTGAGCATTTTTTCATATGTCTATTGGCCATGTGTATGTCATCTTTGGAGAAATGTTTCTTCATGTCCTTTGCCTGTTTTTTTTTAATTGGATGGTTTGTTTTTTTGGTGCTGTGTGAGTTCCTTATATATTTTGGATACTAGTCTCTTATTTGGATGTATCATTGGCATATATCTTCTCTCATTCAGTGGGTTGTCTTTTCTAAAGTCCAGAAATTCTTTCCCTCCTCTAGTGATAGTATTTCTTTTTTTACTTAGGTTGTTTAAACATTTTTGACTACCTGTGAAATGTTTTACAAACTTACGTGACTTTGAATACATAGGGTAATGCATTTTCTTCAAATATTAGGGAAGAATTTTAGAGCCAGAGTATTCATACGTAGCTTCTAGTCCAACAACACACATTTATTGAATCATCAATGATAGGACTGTTCAGTAGAACTTTCTACAGTGATGGAAATGTTTTATATATATGTTGTTTAGTATGGTAGTCAAGAGCCACATGTGACATTTGAGCTCTTTATATGTGGCTCTGGTTTCAGGTTATAGAACCATGGTTTTTAAATTGTGTTTGTGTGTGTGGGTGTGTGTGTAGGACTTGTTTTCAAACACAATATCACATATCTATGAATATATATAGTTACATAGAGTTGACTCTTTCACAATACAGATTTGAACTGCATGGGTCCACTGATATGCAGATTTTTTCTCAGTAAATACACTGCTATAGAAGTACTTTTTCTTCCTTATGATTTTTTTAATAACAGTCTCTGTAATTTATTGTAAGAGTACAATATATAATACATTTGACATACAATACATGTATTAATCAGCTGTTTCTGTTATTGATAAGGGTTTGGTTAGCTCAGTTTTGGGAGAGTTATATACCGATTTTTAAGGAGAGGGTGGGTGTTCCCCTCCCCCATTGTTTAAGTGTCAACTGTATATGTGTAAACAATCAAATCAGAGCTCCTTCACCCTGGTTAGCCTATATATACCTTTATCCAGTTTCCCCGCTGGCTGCTAAGGCACCTCTCTAGAACCCCGGAAACACAGATCTGGAAACACCGTTCTACACAACACTGGCTCCATACGACTCTTTTGTTTTATAGCTTCTCACTTTGCAGCTAGGAAACTCGAGGCTCAGATATTAGGTCGCTTAAGTCCTATTCAATGGCAGAGCCTGGGTTCGTAGGTCTCTGACATTCGCTGTGTTGTACCTCACGGTAAAATTTTTATTTTTCATTGTGAAGGACTGATATTTTTAGAAATAACATATTTAGGCAAATTCGTCACTAATCACTTGAGCAGGAGGACAAAAATGGAAACCATACATCGTTGTTGACCTTGGTGTCTCAGAATCTTTGTAGAGTTTTGTTTTGTTTTATTTTACAAATACAGAGTCCCTGAAGCCACCCCTAACTTTCTGGGTCACATTTTTTAAGTATGCTACTCAATGATGTGTGATGGGGCTACTATGTTGTAGCCTAAGGATGGTGACTCCAAAGCACATCCAGGCCTGAGAAGCTCTGCAGGAGGTTGCGATTTTTTTAGACATGTAATTACAACCTGGTAGAGTGGCAATATTTGACCTTTGGCACACAGAAACTAATTACTAAAATTCTGTGGCATGCCAAAAAGTATATATATTGTTGCCAATCTGACAAAAAAAAAATAGATATAATTTTGATTCATTCACACCAGATGGCTATTATCATATTAGCTGTTGTCATCTTTTTACTTGACAATCTAAGGGAAAAGAGGTCAGTGCCCCTGACCCAATAGTCAGGTTTTGAAGGTTTTAAAAATTCTTGTGGCACACCAGTATTCCTGCCGTGGCACACTGGTTGAAAATTGCTGGCTTAGGGGAAGGCACCTGGCAGGGCCAGGGCACTGAGGCTTAGATAAATCTTCCTACAGAAGTTGATGCATCCACTGAGCTCTGACACAGAGAAGGAACCATCCACTTGAATAATGGCCAGAGGGCTGTTCCAACCAAAAATTGCAAAATCGGCAGAGCCTTGAGATGCCGAGAGAGCAGGCTGCTTTCAGGAAGTGCCTTATTAACGGAGCTTCTGGGGAGCGCTTTGATTCATTCTGGGATCTTTCGTGTGTTGTCATCTTTCATCTCTTTTCTAACACCATATTGCTTTGCAGGGTCACCGATCCTGAGAGGTGCCGCTCCGTGCTTTGCCTGTGTTCATTTTCTACAGAGCGTTTTAATAAATGCTGCCGTGTTCTAAGAATGTAACTACCTCATCACATGAGATTGTTCTGCACTGTTGCGTGTTAAAATGAATCATTGTGTGTAGTACTTATATGGGCGATTACTCTGCAGATCCATATTTAGTAAGCCTTATTGAGTTTGGCTCATATTATTAACATTATTATGAAACTAATAATGGATGTGTGTTTCATTTTCTCCTGGCAGGGTATTCTAGTTATAATACTCTAGTAATAGCTCAAGAGATATTTTCTATTAAATATTCCACTTACGTTTCTAGTGGAAAAATAAAGCACACCCTACTCTGGCATAAAAATTTTAATTTATTGAAGTGAATTTCACTTGGTGACTAAAGGGATATTTCATTGAGTCATGCCAGCTAGACTTTGAAGAAAAGTTTAAAGGAGGAGAGAACTTGGGGTTGGGACCAGGAACTACTGATCATTCACTCAGCTCCCAGGAACTTTAGCATCACAAAGAAGATTTAATATATCAGTTGAATAAGAAAACTCAGGAGCCTGAGAGTCACATGAGGAATTTGTCTGGGATACACATAGACCCTAACTCAACATCTGTGCTCTATTTCTAGAGTGTAATATCAAACAGGTTTGGAAGAGTACTTGAATGGTCAGCAGGGCAAATCCTCATGGAAACCTGTTTTCGGTTTTATGCTTCAGAATAAGTTAAACATGAAGAGCTATGACTTCTATTTGAATGAGTCAAGTGGAACCTAATGAATAAAACAAACAAATGAGCAACACAGAACCAGAGATATGGAAATAAGGAACAGAGTGACAGTGACCAGAGGGGAAGAGAGAGAGGGGAAATGAGGTAAGAAGGGAAGGGTTTAGTTAAGGAGCAAGTGTAAAGGACCCATGGTCATGTACAACAGGGTGGGGATTGGCTGTGCAACGGGGAGTCAGTGGGGCAGGGGAAAGCAGTGGGGGGAAATTGGCGTGACTGTAATTCAACAACAGTTAAAAAAATCTATGAATTAAGCCTTTCCCTCCAACGTAATTAGGGCTCCCTCACCGCTCACCTGACATTTCCGTAACCTCTGTAGCTCTCTGGGCTGTAATGGAGGAAGCCAGTCCCCTGGGGGAAACTTTGTCTCTGTTCTCATCCCAGTAGTCAACTTACATTCTTGAAAAGTTTCCTAGCGCTTTTTGTTGTTGATTTTTTTTTTTTTTTTTAAATCTGGGTGCCTCAGAGTCTCAGAACAATGAATAATGTTTAACAACAAAAATTACTAAAATATGTCTTCATATGCGTAAATGAAAACAAGGGAATCTTACAGGATTTAATTATTCAATAAATATTTGTTGAGGAGCTACTCTGGGCCAGACTCTGTCTTAAATGCATACAATTAGGAATCAAAAAGAAAAATGAAGTCCCTAACTTTACGAAACTTATAACCTAGTATTTCATCACAATCTAGATAGGTCCCAAGATCAAGAAGGGGGGACCTTGACAAGGTGTGTCTCCTTCAAATGCCTGAGTCCCTTGCTCCCTTGCACTTCATGTTCAGAGCTTGCAGAGTTTAGAGCAGGTGCACCTAGGGAACAAGCACTAAAGACAGTGTCGGCCACAGGAAGCCACCAGAGTAACCTGACCAGGAGACAGAGCTAAAGAGTAAACTGTTCTTCGTAGGAAAGATATTCTAACTTCAAGCTCCTTTGCATGCTTATCTTAATCTTGCTGTTCTCTAGCCTTTCTTAAAGTCTCATTTTCAATTACTTATTTTCTTATACATTTTTTATGACCTCATTGACATTCCACCATTAAAGTAGCTCAGTTGTTCTATGTTCCTTGCCTCTGGGGATAGATGTAACAACATAACTCAAAATAAAAAAGGATTTTCTCTTTAAGCTGTGTTTCAAAAGCTTAGCTCCTGAGGAAAAATAAAATCACATGCAACAAAGGTAAGAGAATTGGGAGCATAAAGTGGAAGCCATAGAACAGAGTCACCAATTTCTCCAGATTAGCTGTACTCTGGATAAGCCCTGGGATGAAGAAAGGACTTCAGGATAGGTCCGTGGGATCTGAGAACAAGACTCCAGTCAATTTCTGGGAGCAAAGAGCTCTCAGGGAAAAAGTCCTAGCCCTGGAGAAGAAATGGCTGGATGATGCATCTGGGCAGGGGTAGTCTTAGGTAATCTCACAATGTCCCAAGTGCTAGCATGTTGTCAAAGCAGCAAAAATGATTGCTTTGCACTCAAGATGGCAGACACGTACTAGAAAGTGCTGTCAGACCTGAAGGTGCCTTGTGAACAGAAATGGGTGCCATCTCTCAAGCAGCCTGGGTGGTCAGCTCTCCAAGGAGCAGGGAGGACCACAAGTGCCTTAGTGGATTTATGTTTGGTCAAAGTGTAAGGACCACCGGGCACTGCTTCCCCAATACTGTTTGTTGGAGGAGATAATAGCGAGGTCGTGACTTGTGAGCTCGACCCCAGGATTCAGGGACTCCTTGGACCCTCCCTTCCCTGTTCTTAGAATATGTGTCTCAGCCCCCATTTCCACAGTGGTGTTGACATAAGGACATCCAAACCTCTAGAAAATTTTAGGGGTTCATTAGAGTCTATTTGAGCCAAACTGAGGACATGCCCGGAGGCAAGTTCTCAATGGACTAAGAAAATGCTCCAGACAATGGTAGCGCTATAGTTCTTTTTATGCACTTGGAATCAAAGGAAGGAAGGAAGGAGGACTGCTTGGAACCCACTAGTGGAAGATGAAAGAGGCTAGAGAAAGCAAGGTGTGAAAATCTCTCTGATTAGAGTACAAGAGTTTTTTGCTCCCTTGGGGGTGGTTACCCCTCTGAGGGGTCTGGAAAAGAGGGTTACTCTGGCATTTCAAAAGGTGTGCTAACCTAGATGCACAAGAATAGTGGACAGGGGTTGCTTCAGGCAAGACAAACCTTTTACTAAGAAAGTTATAAGCCTGGGGCTTGACTTCGCACCATGAACCCTTAGGAATTCAGGATCAGATCATCCTGTGAGGTTACTTTTGGTCCCTGAGCTGGTCAGAGTCACTGTATAGCCTCTTTTATTCAGAGTGGGAACCACTTTCAAGGATGCGGCCCCAAGAGGGTACGTGCTGTTGAGACCACCTGGACCGAATATGTGACTAAGCCCCGCGAAGGCCTCTATGTAAACTTCTAAGATTCTGGCTGGTGGGTGTGGAGATTCACTGGTCTTAGCGGCCACCTAAGACAAGCCTCAAAAGTAACTTTCCCACTTATTAAAACTACCACCTACCCATCTGCCTCTCCTAGGGTTCTCCTGCCCTCTCTGTATGTTTCAGTCAGTTTCAGATTTCACCCAGGAAACCCCCAAGTTTGCAAACCAACAAGTGCATACATTTGTCAACTCTTGTATCGATATCTGTACAGACACCCTCCTCCCCAGCCCCCACCCATGGCAGAGACACAATTCCAGCTGGATAAAGCTCCAAAGTAAAAACAAAGGGAAAGGAGGGAGGGAGGATGGAAGGGAAGCAGGGAAGGACGAAAATAGTCGGTGGACTGGGACTCCTTCTTCCCTACTTGATCTACGGTTCCAGGCCGCCATTACAGTGAAGCAGGGGGCCTTGATGGGAGCGGTCTGTGGACTAGCTTGAACCAGTGTCCTACCTAAGTGGACGCCCCTCCTCCTGCCCAGGGCAGCTGCAGAGACAGCTGTTCATTGAAAGGGTGCTTCGTGGGGACATATGATTGTTCTAGTTTGGATCACTTTTCGCAGGTGAAGGATGTCCCTTTGTTTCCAAGTCTGGTGGGTCTGGGTTCGAACTGGAAAAGGTAGTGATTTATTTTTCTATCAGGTGTCACTGTCGTCAGTGCAATTCTGTAGTGTTTGGAAGTTTATTGGCGCGTCCTACTGTGCTTTGTGTTCTCCAGTCTCCTCCTCCTTGTAAGTAATAACACACACACATGCATGAAAAAAATGTAAATTAAATTTAAACTGCTTTCCATCGACATTTCACCTTCGTATGTTTCACCACTTAACATAAACATGCCTTTGACATATTTACAAAAAATCATAGAATCTGAGTCTCAAGTCACTTTGAATTGTTAGTTCTTTTCTCTAACTTCCCAAGTCAGTATCTCACACTAGGTTTCCTTTGTAAGTAAAGAAGTTTTTTTAAAAATACCATACAAGGATTTGGGGGTGGGTGGGTGATGGGAAGCATTACAACGGAAAAATAGATACTTTTCACATGCATTGATACTGGTAAGAATTACCTCTTGGATTCCTTACTGAGAAGATATGTCTCATAAAAAGCGGGAATTAAACTTCTCTAACATTATCTCAGTTTACTCATATCTCTAAGCACCTCTATCTTTAATAGAATTTTTGGTATTGTTCTCTCCTTTTGAATAATTAAGATCTGTTACTGCTTCGTGAAGAACCACTCTGAAAAGGCACTGATGGTTTTTATTTAAAAGATATGAAACGGAACATGGGACACTGTTATCAAAAGCTTTGTCAGCTTGTCAGCTTGTTAAATGAAACGGAAGGTTCAATAGGAAATCTGTTGGATGGAAGCTATTGGGGAGATAGGCATTTGTAGTGGCATTGAATGATTTTACCTTCACTTTGGGATTTTATATTTAAAAATGTCTGTGTGAATAATGAGGTGTTTGGGCTTCTAAGGTATGCTGCGGTCACAGGGAGAGAAACTAGCTCTTTTATATGTGATTGGGAAGAGAGCGGAGCTGATGTTAGTTTTCTGGATTCGTTTGTGATGTGAATCCATATGGCTACATGGATTCTGCATGGGAAGCAGGCGGGACATCCAGCTGGGGAGCTGCTCTGTCTGGAGCTACCTTGGTGTGTCTGCTTCATTTCCATGGGTGGGACTATGAGCAGCATATGTGTGAGAGGTGTGACTGCCATGTAATCAGAGCAGGTTTGATAAGGAAAGTATGGTTGTAGAGTCAGCCTCACACACACACACACACACACACACACACACACACACATATGTGTGTGATCTTATTTATTTTTAGAGAGAGGGGAAGAGAGGGAGACACACATTGATGTGCAAGAGAAAATTCATTAGCTGCCTCTTGCACACCCCCAACTGGGGACCTGGCCCATAACCCAGGCACATGCCCTCATGGAATCGAACTAGTGACTTTTTTGTTTCCCGGATGATGCCCAATCCACTGAACCAGGGAAGCCAATTTATATTTTATTAAAAGGATGTGTGACTGCATTTTCGCTCAGTTTGAAGCATAGAAAGGTCACCTGAAAGCATGCTCCACAAAATGCTAGTGCTTTTCTATAGCTTCTGGCACTAGTGCCAGCTATTTGCCTTAGTCTTGCTCCATGGCATAAGCCTTGCACCTTGTACCACCAATGACAAAGGATGGGACCGGACAGGTAAAGGCCAGCATGAAAATTTTCCTAGTGGGTGTGCTAGATTGACTCAAAACGTCCCCTCTTCCACTGGAAAGCATTGTTTCAGGGATAGGCAAATCAGCGCCTCAAAGAGATTTAGTGGTCATAAGGAATGTAGCGGAAGACCAACGAGCTAATTCTCAAGAGAAGTAATAAAAAGAACGATGAAGTTATTTTGTCCTCAGTTTACCATGATAGAGCTGACCCCCTCTGATGTCAACATTCAAAAGAGGACACGTTTCAGCATCTCAGCCAGACTGCTGATGCTGTCTCAGATCTCCACCCTAACATACAGTTGCAATGGAAATGCAGAGCCAGCAAGGGAGATACCATTTCATCTCCGTGAAAGCGCCTGCGTAAAGCGCCCGCTTCAGCACGGGGTTGCGTCTCTTTCCTCTCATTCCTCTTCTTGCTCAAGGCTGACATACACCTTCTCTGCTGCCATTTGGGTTTCTAGCTATTTAAAGTCAAAGTTTTTATTTTTATTTTTATTTATTTTTATTTATTTATTTTTATTTATTTATTTTTATCAGGCTTGATGTTACTGTTGAATGTCTATAGCCATGTTTTGGCAAGGAAATCAGAGCCTGGCAGCCTTTTTCAATAATTTCCTATAATGCAAAAGGGCTTAATGCTCCTATTACAGAACTGATTCTATTACTGTGTCCTCTCCAGAACTAATGGAGCACTCGACTTACTCGTGTTAAAGAAAATGATTGAATATGAAAAGCTTCCAGACCTTGCTTCTTGCCAGGATTGAAACTGTTCTGTCCTTTATACTGACCAGAAAAGTCATCCTTTAATTAAGTTTATTGTTATTTTTCACCTGCCAGGAAGTCCCGTACAAAGCACACAAAAGTGCATGTGTTAAGACACTATGTTAATCTCTCTTTAAAACCCTTATTTTTGCTTTATAATCTACAATAATAATAGCTAACATTTATTGAGTGCTTAAAACAACAGATACTTTTTTAGTTTTTTTAATATATAAATTGATTGAAATAATCCTTACAAACCCCTAAGAGGTAGGTTCTGTTATTATCATCATTTTATGGATGAAGAATGTCCCTGGCTGGTTTGGCTCAGTGGATTGAGCGTCGGCCTGCGAGCTAAGTGTCGCTGGTTCGATCTTCCAGTCGGGGTACATCAGAGAAGGAAAACTCTGATTCCAAAAAACCTCCGCTGCCTTGTGGCATACCTCTTCAGGGGAAAGGCTAAGGGAGTAAACCCCGACAGAAAATCCGGAGCCGGAGTCCCTAAGGCAGTTTGACGTTGTAGTCAACACCGGCAACTCCTGCGGCGCACCTGAAGCCAAGCTGTATTGACTCCGTCTTTCCCTTGGACCCTTCAGCTGCGAAGAGAGGGGGGGTCTGCTGCATGGGCAACAGCAGACCCTCCATATCACCCTGCCCAGGCTCTGTAGCTTCAGCTTCACTGGAGAGGACACTCCAGCGTCATTGCAAGATGTCGATTCAACACGGGAGGAGACAGATACCGTGTCACTCCCGAGTTGGACTGCACAGCCATTCTCGGCCGTGCAGATAGACTCTTGAGAAGCTACACCATCGTCTCTCGAGACGGAGGGCTGCCGACGAGGGCTGCCGATGGATGAAGAAAATAAGGCTTAGAGAATGTAAGTAGATAGTAGAGTAGGAATTTAAATACACACCATCAGAGTTCTTAAACTGCTATGCTAAATTATTTTCTGTTCAGATAGAAACTTAAGAAAGTCAATTCAGCTAGTTAGTTAAGAATCAACTCCTTTGTTAAAAATTTACCTAGTAGTTATTATTCGCAACATAATCATTATAGTGAAGTGGCTGGATAAAAAAAAAAACTGGGTAAAATGTAGTTGCTTAACTAAGTGAACTTTTCATCTAACAAATGAGATGGGAGTGTACCAAGCTCATTTAAATTTAAGGTAGTGTCTATTGCACCATAATGTAAGTATAAATTGAATAGCAGGTTCAGAGGGATGTGTTTAATATAATTATTCTTATGTTGCCAGACAAAGCTTTATGGAGAAAATGTCATTTGAACATGCCCTAGAAGATGTGGAAAAGATTTGGACAAGTAAGGTCATGAAATGTGATTTCTGAATTAGAGAGTAATATATGAGCCAGGGAAAAAAGAAGGAAAGGCCAGCCTTGTTTATTGTTTTTTATTTAAGACTGGGGCATTAGTTTCAGATGTTTATAGTATGAAAAGTAGTCTAGAATCGTATATTATGTTTTGATGAGTCCACAGATTATTTACTCTATATAACTTTCACTGATGTAGATACTCAAGTTCCAAGAAATTTTAAGCACGTATTTTAGTTATATGAGCTTTTGTTAAAAAAGAGTAAAGATTGCAAAGAGAAAATTAACTTGAAAATGATGACTGGTATTCATCTTATAGATAGAACTCAATGCTTAATTTAGGAATTTAAATTTCAGTGGAGGGCCAATATGTTTGTCAGTCCATGCTGTTCTCTGGTTTTTAAGCTGCTCCTCTCATCTCTGTCACTCACCAACTCTATGATCATGACATTATTTTCTGATTATTTCCGTATTCCCCATAAAATAAAATAACTTCATTAACATGTCTGTATTATCTGTAAAAATTAAATTTAATATAAGGAATTTAAGGCTTGAGGACAGAAGGAAAAATATACAATAATTTTCCAGGGGAGTGAAAAACTAAATGGCCAAGGGAAATATTGTGGAATTGCTGGGTGGTCTTTTGGGCCCACTTGGTATTATTATCAGTGATCAGGAATTTAAAGTTAAACCAGTCAGATTGTGTCTTTTCTGGCTGACTTCAGAGCCTCAGGTCCTGGGGAAAAAGTGCATAAAGAGTTGATTAGAACCAAGATTGGAGAATTTCCAGACAAGGTCAATGGAGAGAGAAAAGTATGCTGAAAGTAATGATGCCAAGAGTGCAGATACAACCAAGGGAGTTAGTGGTGAAGGTTGGGTGAAGGAAAAGGGAGGATTTCAGCGAATGAACAGACTAAGCTATTGGAAAGATCACTTATCTAGATATTAAAAGTACCGGTATCTATGAATATATAAGAAAGGTTTTTTATGTGTTTGTGGGGGATGGGTAGAGTGATCTGTGTGCTATAATCTTTTTAGATTGAGGTGATGGATTTCTGTAGATACCCACAAAAAAGAATGGTTTTAGGGAGAAATGAAGGACAATGATCTCTATGCAACCCTTGAAAGAATTGCATGGAAAGAGATATGCCCGGGGGCAGCCACATTTTGGGAATGTTCACAGAAGTCGAGGACACCTGAGACTTTTCCGGTGACTGGTCCAGAGAGCAGTGACTCAGTTTGGAGTTTGGGATGGAATATGAGATGGGGTCAATTTTAGAACTTGGTAAGGCAAATGGACAGGGCGATCGATCTTGTGATGAGAGAGAATGGGGGTGGAGGTCGGGGGCTGTCTTTTCTGATATAAACAGAGACAAAGGCCTTGATGGGATTATTTCTGCTGACCTTAGGGGGCAACTTGGACCTTGATTCTGTAGTTGGAAAGGAAGGATGCCTGCATATAAAATTCTGTTTTCATCCTTTGGGATCTTCTTCAAAGGCAATTTTAAGAACCCAAAGGGGTCACAACACACAGAACTCCATGAGAGCTCCATTACCTTTGATGGTATCGAAGCTGGAAATTTTATTTTAAGAAAGGAAAGGAAGTCATGGGAAAACTATTCTGTACATCACTCTGAACATCAATGAAAAGATGCTTGTTGCAATGGATTGAAACCTTAGCAAATGTGCTCAAGTGATAGCTGAGGTTAAAGTATCAAAGAACATTAAACACTGAACTTAATCAGATATGGATCATAGACTTTAGAAAACAATTAAAAATGCGTGGTGAGCTTACAGATCAATGAGAATAATAGGAACACTCAAATATAAATAAAACTAATAAGTAAAAGTCAGAAACCAAAAGAGTCAATTAAAAAAAAAAAAAGAACAACCATAGGAGAAAATATTCAGCACAACTGTTATCGAAAGAATGCACAATGAAATGTGACAACATATTGCAAACTTGAGATTAAATTATATATAACAAATTATATTAATACATAAGTATCTATGTTTTATGTATATATTCATCCCAGTGTTTGATATGAGGCAGGAAAATGAAATCACATATATTTCTGAGGTGAGTGCAGAGCTAATCTGTAAAATGTTCACAACAGACAATCTGAATATACTAAGAGTATTTAAAATGTTTATGTACTTTGACCCCTTAATTCACTTTTGTAATATATTCTTAGGGAACCATCAGATATATACTCAAAAATTTATTTATATGCATGCTGATTGGAACATTATCAAATGAAATATTGTGAGTGCTCTTAAATATCCAAATAAGGATAGAAAGCTATGAAGTCTCTAAACCTCCAAGTTTACTAAAGGGTATTAGACAATGCTGACAGTTTTATAAATAAATTTTATTATATCCATATTAAGGAATACTTTTCACATGCATGTACAGATTGAAGTATAATGAAAAGAATATGCATGAATCACTAACAACTTAAGTCCTACGACCTTCTCAAATACCACCAAATCTACCTATAGGACTCTTGCCTATCACACTGATACACACAAATCTATTCCTAACTTTTTACTATGTTTATGGCTTTATCAAAATATAACACACAGAAAAACACCCAAATCATACACATACAGGTAGTGCAATATTGTGATAGAACACACCTGAGTAACTGGCATTGCGGTCATCAAATTGAAGGTAAGAACACTCAGAGAAGACCCCCTTTGGCTCGTCCTTCCCCCAAAGGGTAATCTTACCCTGACTTGTAATACCAGAGTTAGTTATGCCTGATTTTGAACGTTATATACATGAATTTGCATAGCATGCATTTTCGTGTGTGTCTGATTCCTTTGTAAGCCTAGCACGTATGGCTATCTCACTTCCAGAAAGGTGGAGCAAGGTATTCTGAAAATCTGCTCCTCCATATAAGCGACAAGAACACTGGCAAAAACAGTGAAAATCAAGTTTCAGAACTCTGGTAATTAACTAGAGATCTGAAACAATTTGAGGAATGTTTTTACTCAAGGTACACCAACAGTGGAGTCTTGGTAAGAACAGGGAGGCATGTAGCTTTTAACCTGCTCTCGTCACACCCGTAGTAGCCTTAAAACCCAGCAACCTCACAACTGTGGTAGCTGTGAAAACCAACAGCCCAGCTCCCACACGAGGGGGAAGAATGAGTTTGGAGCACCCCAAAGCCTCACACCCACAGATCTCTCACTATTTGACCTTTCTGGAAAAATATGCTCTCAGAGCATGTCCTCATTTGATCTGACTTGGAGTTTCTCTATGTAAACTCATACAGGGCCTTTATTATTATTATTATTATTATTATTATTATTATTATTATTTATAACCACAAAAAAATCAGTAGCAACTGTTTAACATTGTAGCTGCTTGAGGCAGCCATTATTAGTTGGGATTAGGAAGAGGATGGCCAAAAATTTTTAAAGGAAAAATTGGGGAATAAGGTATCCTTAAGAGGCTTTGGAAAGCTTCCTCATGTTCTCAGGAATCTGAAAGGCTACATACACATGCAGTGCTGGGTGCATGTGAAAATAATTTCCAGATTGGTCTATGGGTCAGTGTACTCCGTTGTCAAATGCATCATTCTTGGCTAATTCCATGTCTCCCATTGAGATAAGAAGGTAGTCATGTTATTAATACTTACAACACCATGGGTCTTATATTTCTGCTTGTATGGATCTTCTTGCATCTGTACTTTTCTAGTACCAGTTGTTTAATGCCTATGGCATCATTGTCCTCCATACGGCATCCCATGAGTATTGGTTCCCAGTGACTTCAAAGTTGTTGCCATGCTTCATTGATGATAACCACAGAGGCAAATGTTATCCAGAGTATAAAGGGAAGTGAAACCAGTAATTCATTTTCCGGTCATGCTAACTATGATTTGAAACACAAAACAATACATATCCAACCACATCTTCTCTTCAACGCATTCCTTCCATGTTATCCACACCTCTGTATTCCACATATTGCCCCCAGTGGAGAAGAGAGGCAAGGCCCCTGTGTTCAAAGCAAGAAGAATGGTTTCATTCAGTCAAGGAATATCCAACCCTCACCCAGCATGACCTACACCTGACTCAGGAGCGCATGACCTCACCATATCGATGGGAGGCCAGAGGACATTAATCGGGAGGTCGCTTTGGCATTGTGGAGCCAAGCTCTCATTGCCGCCAGAGGAATTAGGTGCAGCTACTCCTGAGGGACCACTTGTAACACAGTGCAGACCCTGGGAAAGAGGGTGGGTGACCTCCCAAGGAACTGAAGATCGTGGGATTCCAAGAATACATATTGACTGCTGGCATCCCGCTGCCTGGTGGTACCATAGACCCTAGGCAGAAAGTCCTATGGTCCAACACAGAGTGGGGACCTGCCCATAGACTCATTCCCAAGTGCTGGCAGTAGACCATTGGTAGCCCAGATCTCTGGGCTTGTCCTGCTCTCGGTCTTGGATAAAAGTCACTCTAAATTATGTGTTAGAATCATTATTGTGGCCCGATAGCACGCCACTGGGAAAACAGTGCTGCCCTGGCAGGTCTCATCTACTGGAATGGGACTTTGGAAGTTTGAGGTTGTTGTTTCTGGTGGGAAAGATGCACATGGGATCAGATCGAGGCTCTAGGTGCACTGCCCAGAGAACTCTGCTGGCCCTGGCTAGTCCCAGGCCTAGGAGTGTGACTCAAGGACAGTTTTAGAAAGATATTTCAAGATGTGGAGGTGCCAAAAAAAAGGGGGGGCTCAGAGCAGGAGGCCCTCTAGCACAGATCTAAGGATGAGAGTGGCAGAGACTGCTATTAATTTATCACAACCTGCTTCCTTTTTTCTAGGCAGACAGCAAGATTACATTCTCCAGACTTTCTTAAATTTAGATGTGACCCGGTGGGTTCTAGCTAGTGAAATGTGGACAGTGGTCATGTATTTCACTTTCTGACCTAACCCATAAAACTTCATACATGAACTTCTGCTCTCATTTACCTTGTTTTGTTAGACATATGTCAGTATCAGGGCGAGCTTGGGATCTATGTATTGAAGATGCCCTAGGTTAACTTGGCTGCCTGAGTCACATAGTGACCGGAACCCACCCGTCCCTCCCATGGACTGAACTTTGAGTAAGAAATGCACTTCTATTGGGTTAGCTCACAGAGATTCCAGAGTCTAGCTGCCATACTAACTAAACTAATAGTAATTTTAAACTGTGCATATTTATGTCAAAATTCTTAATGATATTATAAACATTAGACATGCAGAATAATTTAGAAAGGTGCATTATTGCTGCTAAAGGCCCAAGTAGGTTTGCAGAGTGAGCATTTTCCCCCGGGAATTAGATGTGAATGGTAGTATTACTAACTTCATACCTAATGAATATAATTTACCTTAGTTTTAGCAAGGCTGTTGACCACATCTCGCATGGATCCCTTTTAGCTGTGTACTTATTAATAAAAGGGTGATGTGCAATGGGCTACATCAACATGGAGGGAAGTTTCAAGTCAGGTTCACACATCTCTGTCATTGTGCCTTATTTCTTATTTTCAGTAGCAATTTGGATAAAGACAGGTGAGAAATGCTTGTCTGATTTGCAGGTGATGAAAATGAGGAAGAGAAAATATGATATGTCAGAATCAAGGTTCAAAATGATAGACTGAAAAGGTGAACTGAAACAAAGAACATTAAAGTTAGCAAAAATAAAAATAAGATGCAGGCAGAATTTAATTTTATCATAAAATTACTTCAATATGACAGACATGGCTTATTTCAAGGGGTGAAATTGAGAACATTTTAAAAAGAAGTAGCCCTGGTTCAAAATTCAAAACTTGCAGATACACTACCAAATGATATTATAGTCACTCCTAAAAAAATGGCTCAAATAAAGAATCACAGTATAGGTAGATCTGGAACCCTTAGTAGATGTGTTTTGGAAATTCATGGTGTATTTTCTTCATTATTGGTTTTAAAGGTGGAGGGAGATGGAGAGAGAGAGAGAGAGAGAGAGAGAGAGAGAGAGAGAGAGAGAGAGAGAGAGAGAGAGAGATTGATTTACTGTTCCACTTATTCATACATTCACATGCCTTGACCAGGTATCAGACCCACAACCTTGGCACACTGGGACAGTGCTCTAATCAACTGGGTTACCTGGCCAGGACCACGGGTGTATTTTTTTCTTGTCCCAGTCCTCTTGCTGTGGCGAGCATTACTAGCCAGTGATGCTCAACATCCTGCAATGCACAAGCTGGGTCACAATTTGAGAGAATTGTCATCTATCATTTATAAATTTGAATGTCCTACAGAACATTATTACAGGTAAAAAGTATTTATAAACATCTAAGCTTAATAATCAATGTTATGTAACATAAGATCTTGGTATCTTTTGCAAGGTATTAATAATATAGTGAATTTTTAAGGTATATAACTATGTCTAAAAGGGAAAATTATACATTGATTTTTATTCAGAACTTTACTAGAAACTTATTTACAATTTCGAAAAAATATGTAGCTGTATCAACTGGCATTTGGTTGGTGCATTAATGAAAAATTTATGTATAGGCACAATCATCTCTTCCTTTTGTTATATCTGGCATTGTAGTCCTGTGCAAGCATTTGCATATGGAAATACACATTATTTTATATTATTTTTCATAAGTGTCATTTATATTACACAGGATATTATATTACATTTTTGAAATTACTTTTATAGCTAGATCAATTTTTCATTCATATATTTTGAAGATAGTAAAAAGAGTATTACAGAATACTTATTATGAAAAGAGGTGTTGAATTATATAGGGGTGAAAACCATTGCGAAAAATGTCTGCATCAGCTATTAAAAAATGCGATGTTCTCTGGAATTTAGAATTATAGTGGGCCTGATAATTTGTGATATGATAACAAAGAATCTAGAATATAGACCATTTAAAGAAAATGTCAGCTATCTAGGGATGGAGAGGATGTGAGGGGAAGTTTATTGAAGATATTATGCACCAACTATTATGCTTACTTACTGTCCTTATTTTATATCATTTTCAATGTTCACAATTACCTCTTTAGGTAGATATTATTTCTCCATTCTTGCCCTGGCTGGTTTAGCTCAGTGGATTGAGCGTCGGCCTGCGAGCTAAGTGTCGCTGGTTCGATCTTCCAGTCAGGGTACATCAGAGAAGGAAAACTCTGACTCCAAAAAACCTCCGCTGCCTTGCGGCATACCTCTTCAGGGGAAAGGCTAAGGGAGTAAACCCCGACAGAAAATCCGGAGCCGGAGTCCCTAAGGCGGTTTGACGTTGTAGTCAACACCGGCAACTCCTACGGCGCACCTGAAGCCAAGCTGTATTGACTCCGTCTTTCCCTTGGACCCTTCAGCTGCGAAGAGAGGGGGGGTCTGCTGCATGGGCAACAGCAGACCCTCCATATCACCCTGCCCAGGCTCTGTAGCTTCAGCTTCACTGGAGAGGACACTCCAGCGTCATCGCAAGATGTCGATTCAACACGGGAGGAGACAGATACCGTGTCACTCCCGAGTCGGACTGCACAGCCATTCTCAGCGGTGCAGATAGACTCTTGAGAAGCTACACCATCGTCTCTCGAGACGGACGGCTGCCGATTTCTCCATTCAAAGCTGAGGAAACAGACTCAGAGCATATAAGTAACTTGTCCAAAAGCAAAAGCGATTCTGTTGTGAATGCAGGGTTCTGATCCAACTATTTGGTTTCAAGGCCCAGGCTCTTCACCGCTGTGCTGAAAAGGCCACTCTTCAAAAGGAATAGGTTTGTCCTGGACCATTCCAGTGTTTATAACACTCAGAATAGTGAAGAGAAGATAAACAGGGAGTACTTAGCTCAATTGAAAGAGCTGTACCAAAGTCTTTATCCCCAGCAAAACAGACTTCCACGGGAGGTATTGGCATGAAAAGGTACTAGCAATCAACACAATCCAGTATTGATTATCACATGTCAGAATTATTGAAGAAAGATTTTCTACATTTGGAAAAGATATTTGGTCCAGAGGTTACCTCACTCTTAACTCTTAAGATTCAGCAACTGTCCGGCATTATTTAATTCAGCCTTTGACATGGAAATCTCTTCTACAACATCCTGGCATGTGGTCATGGAGCCACTAGGAACCTACTCTCCCCTGTGTATTCTTGTCGACTCTTAATTTGTATAACTTTCCAATATTTTGTTGGTCCTTGAATACCACCTCAAATTATATTGGGAGCAAGGTGGCAGGGAAGCATGTTTCCCCAAAGAGCCCCTGCCATCCTGCAACCACACAAAGAAGCTGATGGTCATGTCTTCAGATGGCTTTGGTAAGGAGCCATTGCTCATTTGACCCAGCTTGCTCTTTGTTGGTTGACCCTATCTGGAAGATATTTTAATTTTTACAAAAATGCAGTTTATGCCATGAACACCAGGATAAGCAATTGTGCATCTCAACTTTGCACAAAGTTCGAGGAGCTTAGTCACTCTGGTCAGCGTCTTGGCCTCTCTTTCAGGGAATCAAGTGAACCTAAGGGCTTCATACTCTCAATTATAAGAAAAAGTCAATTATTCCTAATCAAGTATACATTACATACTGACTGGTGTAATTTAAAATGTTTTAATGACCACTCTCCTGATGGATTATTATCTAGTGCAGCTACAAAATCTTGGGCCAATGGAGATCTTTTTTTTTTCTTTCTTTCTTTTCTCCAAGTGAATCAGAACAGAAATTTAAGAAGTTTAAAACCTTTTCAATTCCAGGAGGGTCCCATGTAGTTATGCCTTGTAGTGATAATTGTAAAGTCAAATAAAGGAAAAGAGATTTTTTACCAAAAAAAAAAAGGCAGTGGTGGATTGTTATTGAGTTGCCCTGGGGGCTGGTCTAGAGATTTGACTTCAGAGTTCCCAGACTTTGTATTTCACTGTCTCAAACCTTGTTTACATTTTCATATTTCAGTATGTTTCTTGCCTGCTTCTATGTAATATAATGGAAAGGAACATAAACTTCCTTTTAGTTGAACAATAGATATAAGCATTCCAAGGAATATTTATGGGAGGTTAAGCAGCATGGATAGTTCATTTGGAAAAAGTATTTCTGTACGTCACATATTTAGGTTAAAAGTCATCAGTGTCTTGCGTTCCTCAGTTGTTACTGCAACTCCAAAAGTCAGTGGAACACATTGTGATGTTCAGGGATGTTGGCTATTCTCTGACCGCAATAAGAAGCAATTGTGTTTGTACAACGGTAATAAATTTTTTACATTTTAAAAAGAATTATTTTAATATGAATATATTATAGTCTGGGAGGAGAAGATAATTTTAGAGGCTGTATGAACCTATGATCATTAATTATGTTCTTGTCATTGAATGGTCAGAATCATTAAATGGTTTGCCAAGGCTACACACCTGTTTAGGTTAATATAGACTGACCTAAACATAACATGTTTTGACAACTTGCCTGATTCTATTTCTATGATTTCATATAATTATCAGATGTTGGCACATAGGACTCACATATATTAGTATTTCTACACTTTATATACCTAGCAAGGTGCCTTAAATTCAAAAAGACCGTATTATGTATGTGTTGAATTGGATGGATACCATTAGTTTTCCCCGACCTAAACTTTTATTCCCTATGAGCCTCCCTTAACATTAGTCTGTTCTTCATTTTTTTTATTACCATGGTAAAGTTACTCCTATAGAAAAATTATTAAAATGTCAACTGAGAAAAAAAATGAGGGCTTGGAGGGGTTCTCGGTATGATCATAACATGGATTTATTAGTACAATTAAGCCCTCAGTTAATGTTGTCCATAGGTTCTTGGAAACTGTGACTTTAAGCAAAACCATGTGTAACGGAACCACTTTTACCACAGGCTAGTTGATATAAACAAAAGTTGAGTTTCTGTAGCATATTTGTGCTCACAGAAACACCACCGAGCATCTAAATAAAGACCCAAACACTTCTAATACTAAACACTGAAATACGTGTGATCTATACACATATTTAAGAAAGATGAATGAAAACAAGGGAGAGAATTCTGTTCCAACCCACTGATTCCAATTCAGGTTGTAGGTGGCCAGAGCCTATTCTGGCAACTCAGGATGCAGGTGGGACCCCACCCTAGACAGGGCACCCTTCAATGACAAGGTGCAGACACATCCACACCCACACCCACTCAGACTGGGACAGTGTAGACACACCATCACCTCACGTGCACATCTTTGGGATGTGGCAGGAAAGCAGAGTCTCAGAGAAAACCTACACAGTTGGGAGGGTGTGTAGACTCCACACACATAGTGACCCCAGCAGGGAATCCATTTTTCCCCTATCAATATTATAATTGGATGTTGTTGTACAAAATAACTTTATTTGAGGACCTGCTGTAATTTGGTTACTTGAACACAGTAAATACTATAAGCTATGTAAGCCTCATTTGAAAGATGAAGAATGTGATTATTTCTGATAGGCTGCCAATGTCACAGTCCAGACAGTGCACAAAATGGGAAAATTTTGAGAATTACCAACAGATGTAAACCGACATTCTCAGAAAATCAGATATTTTATCATGTTAGGCAGAAGAGTGACCTGAAGGGGAAACCAGGCTTTTGATGATGCAAAAAAATTAGTGTCCCCAAAGCTTCCCTAGGACATCGAGGTATAGGTTTGAAGCCTTGAAATGGGAGGACCGCTAACTTAGGCAGTGAATAATTCACTTGATCCACAATGTTGTCCAGAAAGCACTGTGGATTTTCAAAGCCAAATTTATGAAACTAAGAAATCAACACAAAACAGGTAGACGAAACAGCTTAGAACCACTTTGCTTACATCCATAAATATCGGAGCAAGGTCTGAGCTCTAGCCTCCAGCCTACTTGCAAATGATGTCATTATGCAGACCCAGCTTTGGCATGAAGACATAATTAGTATTCAGTCTGACAGAAAGCCATTTCATTTAATTCCACTGGCCACGATCCAACCGGCAGTATATATATGACAGCATACGAAACAGGCACTTTGGGTAAAAGCAGGCTTGGCATTAGTATGCTGAACAGTGACCTGGAGTGAGCACAGGGATGGAGCAAGGCTGGAAGTGCCAAAGGACCAGGGCGACTTGTCACTGCAGTTCAGAAACCTACTGAGTTTATGCTTCAGATACAAAGAATGAGGCTTATTTAATCAAGATTCTTATGCCCTGTTAGTCATGCTGTCTGACAAATTTATGAACATCACCATGATTAACTTTTAACCTGAAGAAATTACCGAAATTCTCTCAGGGATTTACCTGGAATGAGAATCTAATCCCACATAGCAAATGTCGTTTGCATGATGACCTCAAAGCTGTATGCTGTTTCTTTGCCTTGCTCATTCTTTCTGCGTGACCCCAGGTGTTTTGGTTGATCTGGGAACTCTCTGGGAAAAGTATTTGACTCAGAGATTGCAATTAACCAATGATTACATTAAACGCTATTGATCCATCCTCCACTCTTTCCTCTTTCCCATTCCTTGTCCTGGGAGAGTGCACTATATGGATCCTGTTGGCGGTCTTTCTCGTCCTGGGGCTTCTGGTTGGGTTTTGTCAATGGGAGGCACCAACAAGAGATCTGGAGTCTAGAAGGAAGTTCCTGCAGGTTTCCTATGGGTAGACTCTCTTCTCGCTTGAAGGCCTCAGGTGCTCTTGGATGGCCCTCTCCATAGAGCATGCGCTCTGTGTTCTATTATTACGTCTCTCCTTTGTCTTTCTCTGAAACCCAGCGGCACTGCACCATTGCATTTTTTACCCTGATCCTTGCCCATTTGTTTGAAAGTGAGACTTTATTAAACTCACCTCAGGTTGTCTAATTTTGGTTTGTCCTCTGTTTCCTGGTGATTATTATGGACAGTGACAGCTTTGGCATTCCTGGACAAAAGTCAGAATCATCCAGAGGAAGAAAAAGTGAATGTGACCAGAGAAGCCTGGAGATTTTGATTCACAGGAATAGAGGGTAGTAGAGTTAATGGGTGAGATTATGAATGGAAAGGTATCTCAGCTGTCTGAGATGATTTGATAATTTATTGTCCTGAAATGTATGGTCATGTATGTTTCTATGAATTCATCATTAATAGAGTGTGTGCTTTGATGATTATTACAGAAGTGAGGACAAATTAAGGTTGATTTCATACTGAATTTTTTATTTATGTTATTAGGGAGTTGATGGTCATGGATGAAAATAAGTTTTTACCTGGTGAATATAAGGATCAAGCTTTCTGGTGACCTTAACTAACATCTACATGATGATGTCAGCATTAATGGCCATGGCAGCACCTTTATGCAGGGTGATGGGTGATGGTCATAAGTGGAAGTGGCCTCCTGGTTCACTTTTCTGATCTTTTATCCACTCTTTCATTAATTTACTCTTTATTTCCTAGTTTGTAGCTCTGAATCTTTAACTTAAGTGCCTATCTCTTTCCTACTTTAATTCTTTTATTCTCTCGCACTGTTATAAATATTTTGAAATCAAAAAAGAGAGAACGTGAACAGGGGAGGGAAGAGCAGAGAGATATGTGGATAGAAGAGTTTATTGTTATTGTTAGAAGCTCAGACAAAGGGAAGCGCTTACTGAAAGGCTTAATAAATCAACTCCACTCCTGTTTCTCTAAACCTGCTGAGAATTCCTGCCTCTTATCCTGAGTTCAGCTCAGGTAAATACTAAAGTGACTCTTACGATAATAACAACAAACACAACCAAAACACATTGCAAATCAAGGGAAAACTTTGTCATTTTTACTTATGATTCATAGCTGCAGGACTGCAAAGAATATACATATTTATATGACCAAAACCTAACAGAGTTCAAAATATATTATTTCTTTGATTCAGCAAACATTTTTTGAGTCCCTACTACATGCAAGGCACTGTCACATGTGCTGGGTACATAGCTGTGAATAAATTCAACATACATTCCTGTTCTCATGGATCTCACATTATAGGTGGGGTTAGACAGTCAAGAAAACGTGAGTTAAATATCTGTTATGCTAAATAGTGATTGTTGGAGGAGGTCATCAAGAGAGCATTGCCACTGGTTGACCAAGACCTGGATTCAGTCCATCAGAGGCCCCTCACCCTTCCCCTGTCCTTGGAATGTATGTTCTGCCCATGGTGGGGGTTATTTTCAAGGACGCAGGCTTGAGAGAACAAGGTATTGTTGAGACCATCTGGACAATATGCATGACCGAGGTGGGGACAGAGGTCAAATAATCTTGCAGACACCCAAGACAAGCCTCATATATAAGTTCTTTTCTTTGAAGATTGTATTTATTTGTTTTTAGGGAGGGGGTGGGGAGGGAGAAAGATAGGGAGATAAATGATGTGTGAGAGACCAGTTGCCTCTCTCACTCCCCCAACTGGGGACCTGGCCTGCAACCCAGGCATGTGCCTTGACTGGGAATCGAACTTGCAGCCTTTCAGTCAGCAGGCTGGCATTCAATCCACTAAGCCACACCAGCCAGAGCTTCCTTGGTTATTATAATTGCCACATGGATGGTACAAAAATAATGGTAGGCTGGTCAGAGCCTAGTGAGAGGTCATAGAAAGCTACATTGCATTTATGGTCTCATTCTGTTGCCATGGTTGCTGTTTGCATTGAATAAAAACACCTTCATGTGGGCTGTTGTATGAACTGGTGTCTGCTCTAGTTTGATCTGAACAGGCCTCATCACTGGTTTGTCTCACAATGCAACTTGTACAACTTTAGTTTTTTTGTTTTTTCATAAAGGAATGCCTCCTGTGAGTTCAATAAAATTCACTGTAGAATAGATAAAAAAAACCTGGAGTGGTCTGCCTTTTCTTCAATCTCTCCTTGCTCTCCATGTATGGGGGTCAGTTTGCAAACCAACAGTGATAAGTGTCTAGAGAAAAAAATGAAGCAGGAAAAGAATATAGGAAGTCTAGGGAGGAGAAATGTTACATTTTTAAAAGCTGGAGATGTCCACGTATAGATGGATATCTAAGGAAGGCACAGCATTGGGAATAGCTAGAGCAAAAGCCAAGAGACAGAGCATGTTGGGACATTGGGGCAAGAAAGCAAGTATGGTCATATGGTTTAAGTGGAGGAGGTCAGAGGTTAGCGTTGAGAAAGAAACAGCTTGTGTGGGTCATGGGGTGGCAAATAAAGAACCAGATGGTAAATACTTCTGGCTCTGCAGAATGCATAAGGTCTCTGTTGCATATTTTCCTCCTAATGTTTCTTTTTTTTTTTTTTTTTGCTCCTCCCCCCTTCTTGTCCTCTGCTTCCTGCTCCTCCTTTCTCTTCTTCCCATTTTGCTCCTGCTCCTGCTTCTGCACCTCCTTAAAAACGTAACAATGATTCTTGGCTTGTTTGCTACAGTCTACTGCCTGGCTTTGACATGTAGGCAGTAGTTGATGATCTATGGTTCGGATTGCTTTGCAGATGGGGTGGGAGCCAATTATGCTTTCCAAGGGTCAAGTTCACTGTTATCTTCAGAATAGACTGTAGAGGACAAAGACAGAAGCAAGAAGACAGTCAGCAAGTCCTATCAATTTTCCAGCCATGGATGATGATGGCATGATGTTGGCAGTTGCTGTGGATGTGGTGAATTAGATTCCAGATATCTTTTGAAAGAGCTGCTCACAGGATTTAATAATGGATTGCATGCGGGCTATGAGGGACTCACTGTTTGTTGAGATGGGGCATTCTGATGATAAGTCAACTGGGAGGATGACTGGAAAGTAATCATTGGGTTTAACAAAAAGAGATCATTGCTAAATTTGAAAACTGTAGTGGTGTTTTGGGGGGCAAAACCCTGATTTCATCAGGCTTTTGAGAGACAAGGAAGTTAAGGAATTGGAGACAGTGAACAGAGGCAATGTTTTGGATAAATTTATTCTTTAAAAGTATAGAAACAAGGTGGTAAATAAAAGGGAATACAAGGCTAGTAAAAATCCTTATTTTCATTTTTTAACATTTGAATAGTTTTTCAATTACAGTTTACATTCAATATTATTTTGTGTTAGTATCAGATGTATAACATAGTGGTTAGATAATCACTTTACAGGGTGGTTCTCCTGATATTTCAAGTACCTCCCTGGCCCCACATATAGTCCTTACAATAGTATTCACTATATCCTCTCTGCTGTACTTCGCATTTCTGTGACTATTCCATAACTACCAGTTTGTACTTTTTAATCCCTTCACCCTTTTCTCCCAGTTCCTCAACCCCCCTCCCCTCTGATGGTACACTTACTAGAGTGTTGCTCAAGTGACGGGGAAGTGAATGATGCAGCAGGAAAGAAGAGGAATCAATAGAATGATGTCTCTGAGTAGGTAATGGGCTCTAATGAACAGAGGAGATGGGAAGGCTTCGCGAGGGTTGTAGTCACTTCAGTCATACCAGGGCGGAAAGCCGGGAATAGATACAGATGGGAGAATAGATGTGTCATGGGAAATTGTTAGAATCCTCCTAGGTTTATTAGTTTTCTTATTGAAAGGGAAACCAGACAATCACCTGAACATAAACATGGAGGAGGAGATGTCAGGCACTTGACAAGAGAGTAACTCATAAAGTGGTTGTCTCTGAGGAAATGTTGAAGGGTTACTGAGAAGGGTCCATTGCTATCAGTAGCTATTGGTTGAATGCAGAACTAGCCTCTTGGCTGTGTTTTCCTCTAGCCCCCTGTCACCTGCAGAATAGCAAGAACACTGGATTTAGCCAAGAAAGTTGGGGCAAAAAAGGGACAAAAGATTTGACATGGATGCAAGGGGTGATTATAGAGCTTGCCCATGATATTTCAACTGGTTAGAGAGGGAAATAAAAAAAATGAGAAAAATAAAAGGCAATTAAAAGGAGGCAGGACTAATGGACTATAGGTGCTGATGGGGTTGGATAATTGTAGGTGTTGAGGCACCAGATATGAGGAGCTAGGAAGACAGATTTGGGTGGAGAGTGAGATACTTGAAAATGAGATTTGTGGCGGTTGTAGTTTTGGTAATGACAAAGTCTGGATGTGACCATGACATTCTGGCTGTGGCAGGGTGGGGAATAAACTCATTGTAGAGAATTAAGAAAATAAGAATATGATATTTAGAATAATCATACATAAGCATTTAGTCTGACGAGTTCTCCCAGGTATGTTCCTGTGGTCAGCCAAAGGAGCTAAAATCTTTAAGGAATTAATATGAGTGACACCTTGGGAATGATAAATAGCTGTAGCAAGAAGACATGATGGTAGTATAGCTTAAGTACAGGAGATTCAAGGTTCTTTGTTTTGTTTTTGTCTTGGTGGAGGAAGGGAAAAGATGTTCTAGAAGCAACAAGAATTTTATTCCAGTAATAGGGAGATGTGAAAGACCAAACAGATATTGATTGGCAGGGCTGCCAGAAAAGTCAGATTTCAGTAGAGAAGAAAGTTGGGAGAGAAGTGTAGAAAAAAAATAGAACACATAGGGAATTTTGCTGATAGCCAACTATGAATTTCAGAGGGAAGAGTTGGTTGGTTTTAAAAGTTAGACAAAAATGAAAGATGAGGCGTAAAGAGTTTCTAGGAAACTAGAGTTGGAAGTTGATGGGTAATATGGAAGTTGTGGGCTTCATTTGGTGACAAAAAACAGGTATAAAAGTCACAATAGTCTTGGTGTTGTCAGCTTCAAGGTGATAATGACAGGTTTTCTGGGAAGAGAGAGGAGGTGCCTTGTCAGGAGCATGTCGTTTGGGGCGCAATTTTTCTACTGCCAGAGAGGTATGAGGGTGGATGATTGGGGAGGGGGGCTGTTATGTGAAATAATAATCTCATGAGTAAAAATTATGGTCATGGAAATAAATTAAAAGCAGTTCATGGAACTATATTCAAAACAGTCATCGTTATCACCTCATCTATAACTGATACATCAAGTATTTATTCTCTGCCATGAACTATAATTGGAATTCACATGAACTTTGTATTATTAACATATTATTAACATCCCACAAAAGTCCTAGGAAGTAGAAATTGTGAACACCATTTAAAAACTTGAAAACTCAAGACAACTGAGATGCAAAGAGGTTAAGGAACTGTCTGAGGCCTCAGGGCAAGTGGGGAAGTGAAATTCCAACCCGGCTGTGTAGTTCCCAAATCACTCTTCTTCTGATCCCAGTCACTGCTTCTCCGCTAATGCACGTACCTGCTGCCTCTTTTTCAGGATCTCACTTGGATTTTTCTCTTCTGTGACACCAGCTAGAAATCTACACATGGGAAACGTGGAGGTTTTCCTGTTGATGGATGATTTTTCGAGATGATATTCTTTAAGGAAAAATAAATATGAACTGAAAAACTGTTTTATTAGTAATGCCCATGTAATGATTTCCCCTAGGCTTGGTACCATCTGACAGAAACATTTCCAAATATAGAGTAATTGATTTTTGTCATAACTAAAACAAATAGAGATTTCCATGAACCTTGCTTAAAATTGAATGCAATTATCCTCGCTTTTGTTTCTATGCTGTGCCCCTTGTACTCTTCAAGTCTCCCATTGCATTTAAATGTCCTCTTCAGTGATTTGCCTCTGGACCTTATCTGGTGATTAATGTTGCAGTAATTTAATATGTTAGCTTGAATTTGATTATCCAAGGGACCAGCACTCGAGAGAGTAGAGCAGCTGAGCATACAAGGCTTTTCTCATCACAGCTTAATAAATAACATACCTCCACTGCCTTGGACAAGAGTGAGGATCTGCTCTGGGCCCTGGCTTTGTCATTTCCCTCTTTCATGCCCAGAGTGACAGAGTAGTTTCTCAAACCAAGATGCAAAAAGACTTTCTCATAGAATGGGAAAGGATCTGTGAGTTTTACACAACATTTCAAAGCCTTCTGTATTCTATTTGGGATAGAGTTCCTTTGTTTATCTAGGTTTCTCCTTGCTGATCTCTCCATACTTGGGTCTCTCACATTTATGCTAATTCTTCCCTTTTGAGCACCTGATATAAATTAAATACATTTTAGAATTTCCGAAGAAAATTAAGCCTTGTGTATATTATCTTTTCTATTTAGGTTACTCAAAAATCGATGTGATGGAAATAGCATTTCAGAACTAGCAAGACTATCTCCATCAAGCCAAACATGACGAACTGTGAGCAAACATTGGTCAAAGGCAACACTCCAATGGCTCTTTTCTAAAGGAGGACTAACCATTTTCTCTAAGACTGTAGCAATACCTTCTTTGGTTGGGGTGTGAGATTATGATTTATATTAAGAAATACTTTATATATTTGGTCTTCGACCTCATTCCTGGCACTGACCTCCTAAAACCCTTGGAATTTCCTGTGATAAGAGCCATGTGGGTGATTTTTGGAAAACCCTCAGGTACCATAGGGATAAGGGCTGGTTGCTAGGGGAGCCATCCTTGGGACAAGAGGGTTGGAACTTTTGGTACCCCCAACCCCAGCCTCTTGGAAGGGCAGAAGGGCTACCAGTTGAAGCAATCACCAATGGCCAGTCAATAGAGCTTCTGGGTTGGCAGATACTTGGAGATTTAGGGAGGGTGGTGTGCCCAAAGAGAGCTAGAGAATCCAAGGCCTAGACATCTCTTCCATCTGGCGGTTCCTGAGTTATATTCTTCTATAATAAACTGATGATCTAGTAAGTAAAATGTTTTTCTGAGTTCTGTGAGCCACATTGACAAATTTATTGAGTCCAAGGAGGGAGTCAGCACAGGTGACAGCTGTTGCTGGCATTGGAAGGTAGGAGGGAGGGGCTGTCTTGAAGAAATGAACCTTTCACCTGTGGGATTTGATGCTATCTTCAGGTAGATACGATCCAAATTGAGTTGAATTCTTTGACACCGTATTGGTGCTGAAGAATTCCCCGCTCCACACACATACACTTCCAATTTGGAACTTGGTCTCCAGAACATAAAAAGAGGGGACTTTCATTTCATTGAATCCAATAATGGAGTATGATCAAGAGGAGAACATTAGCTATTGAATGTATGGAGTAGAAGAGAATTTATGGCATAAAAATGGTTAGGGTCCTGATAAAAATCATTAGAAATGCTGATAATTGAAAGTTTAGCAATTTAGCTGGTCATAAATAATGTAATTTCCAGGAAAAACAGGAGGTCCAAGACTAGTAATTATTTCTGAACAGTAGATGCATACTTACAATTGCATACTTGGACCATCTTATTATTTACAGAGAGACAGGAAGCATCTTTAAATCAGAGACCATGTCTAGTACAGACTATATCTGGTCAGAAATAAGTCAGAGACCCACTAGGTCTTCCAACCATTTCTTCAATCATTTGTTCATTTATTGATTTATTAATTTATTCATATATTTATTCTACCAGCAATAATTGTGTATCCACTGAGTGTGTGTGTGTGTTTCTAGGTCTATAAAGAGAAAGAGGAGTAATTCATGGATCCTATTTTCATTTTCTCATCCATTTACTTACTCATTGATTTATCAAATATTTATCAAAAGCTCGCTATTTTTCAGGTATTGCTTTAGACATTTAGAATACATCCATGAATAAAACAGAAATCCCTGCCCCTGTGAAGTTTATATTCTAGAAGAAGGAGGCAGAAAATATATACAAATAATACAACACCTGCCATGTCAGAAGGTAGTAAATCCTACGGGAAAAAAATGAGTAGATCAGCGTGAAAAGGCTCAAGAGGGCTTGTGTTGAACAGGGATTTCAGGCTGTTATGTGGGTGCTCCATTGAGAAGGTGGCACCTGGGCACAGGCTTGGTATAGGTGAAGGGTTTACCCAATATGGCTCTCTAGGACAAGAATATTTCAATAAGAGACAGGGTCAGTACAAAAGCCCTGAGATGTTGTGATCCAGTGACATAAAGAAACCAAGGCAGTGGCAGGTGGAGTGAGCCTGTGGAGAGCAGTAGGAGTTGAGGTCAGGGGTGGGAAGTGTTTGGGGAACTTGATCATATGGGTACTTGCAGGGTTTGGTGTTCTCTTCATGTGAAGTAGGGTGCCATGGCAGAGCTGTGGGCATAGGAGTGTAAGCTGACTTACATTAAAAAAAAAAATTAGTCTGCCTGCTGTGTTGAGAATTGACTACTTAGAATCAAGAGAAGACGTGGAGAGACCAGTTGGAAAGTTATTGCAAAAATCCACGCTTATGTTGGTCACTTGGACTAAGAAAGCAGAGAAGAGGTAGTAGACAATGACCAGATCTCGCATAAATTCTGAAGGTAGAGCCCACTGAATTTCCTGATAGACTCTGTGTAAGGTGTGAGCGGAAGAGAGAGGTCAAGGATGACTTTAAGGTTTTACAGATTACTTAGAGAAGTGAATGAGGAAGCCAGTGGTTACCAGATAGTGCTTATAACAAAGGTACAAAAAGAGACTTGAATAAGTAGATTGAAGTTACATAGTGTTAGCAAAAACTCTCTAGAAGAGGTAATATTTGAATTGATTCCTGGTAAGATGAGTGAGATAAAGAGAGTAAGGGAAGATAATAATGCAGGTCCTAGAGAGATAAACAAGTAGAAAGGAAAGAGCAAGGACTAAAAGTGGGTGATTGGTGAGAAAGGAGACAGAGAAGCAGGCAGCGGGAAATTATTCAGGACCTATGTACTGAGGAAAAATTCTTAAGCTTGATCATGAATGTTGGGGAGAGCATTGGGAGAGGTGTGACATAATTATTTAATAAGACAATTTTGGAATTACTGTGTTAGAGAAGATATTCCATTGGGTTGGCATTATGAATGTTATTAGTGGTGCCTCCAAAATGTTGTTGTGGTTTATGATTCTAGAAAATGATGTGGAAGCTTCTAAACCAAGGGTATGAAAGGCAGTAGAAAAGATGAAAACAGACTCACAGTTCAGAAAATGGGTCACCATTTGCAACCCTAGGTAAGTTATATTAATTAGGTACAGGAATTCAATATGTCTGGGTTCTTTAATCTTTGCCTCTAAGAGTGTCTCCTGTCTATTTTTATATGTGTGCTATTTTATTAAAAATATATTACTTCCCTGGCTTCCTATGGAAGAGATATTTTTCCTACTTGCTTTGTGCCTTTGTCTATTTGCCTGTGTGTGGCAGAAACCCAATTTGAAGAGTGCCTGTCATGTAGAAAGCTTTCACTCAATGTTAGTGATAAAAGTCAAAATAATCTCAGTTCAAAAGAGATGACCATTTGCTCTAAACCTTCTCAATTGATGGCAGATAAAGTATATTTCCATAAATGGATCCTCTTCATTTCCAACCACAGCTATCTATACACAAGTAATGCCATTGGGTAGGAAGAGTAGGGTGATTAAATGACTCATTTCCTTTTAGAAAACCAACCAGCATAGAATTTCCTGCTGATGGCTGGGTCAGAAAGGCCAACCCATATACAATGTTTCAGAAATGTATTGTTGCTGTGGGCCGCTAATGGCTTTGTTCAACTAATATTCTTGTTTTCTTCCTTTTCAATTTATACTTCACCTTTGTAGTTTGAAAGTAATTGTTATTATAATTTTTCTAAAAGTAGGAATAATTCTAATAATAGACCAATGGAATACAGAACAAATATCCTGACCACTTACCCAGCAGGAGGATTGGCCGAAGTTCACATTCTGCAGGACAAGAAGATAACCAATGCCTGCAGTGCAGAGTGGAGCTTAAATTAAACCTGACCTCACTTTACAAAGTGTGTGAGAGAGACGGCATTGTCAGGGATCTAAAAAATACCAAGTATCCCTAAAGAGACGTGACTAAGGGTAGATTTTCATAAGCATGTAATCTTAAGTGGTCCTTGTCCACTAATACCTGGAAATGATGGAAACAAACATGTACTATAAACATTGACTTTAAAAATTTTTTTAAAGCTAAGGAAATTCTTGGGAGAATGTCCAAAGCTACCACCTTAGATAAACAGTCGTCCTCGACCTCAGTTATTTCACTATGTACACACGCTCAGACAAACATTTACTCTTCCTGACCGTGAAGATAAAGAACATGGCTCGAAATCATTAAGATCTGTTTTCTCTTACTGTTATGAACACCTTGTCCCCGAGCTTATTTTTTCTTTCAAGTCTACAACACATTTTATGCTTGAATTGCACTTCCCAGAAGCCTCTTCTAACAATCACCCATTTCTCATGCTCTTCTACCAGGCTTTTCAGGGTGGGCACTCCAAGTTTAAGACCACGATAGTGAGACTGGGAGATATTTATGCATCTAGACAGAGGCCACATGTCCAATTCTCATTCCCCTGTCATTTTCAGTCCCGGGGACACTGAATTTTGCCCTGACATGGAGGGTAGGCTTAGACTCTAGAGGTCCAACAGTACAAAGTCTGGGACCAGAGAAGAGCATGTCTTAAACTCAGAGTAAACAAAGACCCTTAAGTTTCTACTCTTCATTTGTTTCCAGTTATTCCTGATTCCTAGAGCCTCTTTCTCCATTCATTTTATGTGCACAATACTTCATTTATTCATTCAGAATGTATGCATTGGATGCCAGTTCTGTACCCAGCTCTGTTCTTGGGCTAAGACAACAGTGATGAGCAGGATGCCCATGCATACCCTTAAAGAATATTCAACATAGTGAAGAGAACAGACAGCTATTCCTGACTTACAGGGACAGGATTTATATGTGAAGGTGGGGGGATCTGTGTGCTGTGTGCCCTGTGGTGTGGAAGAGCAGAGGGAAAAGATATGGGGAGCTGTGTGCTACAGACCAAGGGCTAACCTACACTATTACATTTTTGTGTTTGTCTGGGAGGTCAACTTCTTTCTGCTGATATTCCATGGTCTAGAACACTTCTTATACAATAGTTGTATTTATTTCTTTTCCCCCTGGATTGTTCCTATGGTCTGGGACCCTAGACAGGGTTAAATTTTAGCCCAACATTGTATAGTTTTGCTGTTCAGTCTATTTTCAAACCTCCCCCAGTAATGATCTGTCAAACAAAGGGAATCTTATTTTGGAGGTCCTTCTTTACTGCCATATCCCCCAAGAAGGCTTTCCTATTGTCCACATTAATTCTTCCCTTTAGAAACTCATGCAGCACTTTGTTCCCCCTTTATTGCGCATTTTCTTATTCTAAATTTTACATTGGTTTTTTTATTTTTACTTTTTGTGCACTATTTTTGATTTGACAATTTTGAGAGTGTAACACAATACTTTTCTTTAACATTAAGTAAAAATCTCATGAACAGAACAGCTCCCGGTAGCCATTTTCTTCTGCCCTTCCACACCACATATACGCTTTGACTTCTAGGTTATACCCAGCCACGCCTCCAGAACCAAACTGTGAATCATATGACAGAGTTCTCCTCACACTCAAACCAGTTGTCACGTGTCAAGCCGGGACTCATTCTGATGCTTGTGTGGGTAGGAAGGTAGGACTTCTTGATTTGCTCTCCCAACTCCTGCAGGGCAAAAAAAAAAAAAAAAAGAGTGAAATAATAGAGAATAACACACATTAGAGCTAGGGGAAGTGTCTTACTGGGATACCTGAGGGATGAGCCCACTGTAAGATCATCTTGACTGATTCACAGGCCAAGACGTGGCTGAAGGATTAGGTCTTTCTTCCAGAGCTGTGGTTGTGCTTCTGACATTGCCAGTACAGTGAGGGGCAGTTGAAGGTTTTGCCCCTGCTCTGTAATAATCATTAACATTTCCATACTCTTACATATGGACAATTGACATTTTCTCTATCTTACGTGCTGAAGCCTCTCTCTATCCCAATAAGATTCCTTAGCCTAATATGACCCCATGTAGACATATTGACCCCACCGCTGACCACAGAAATTCAGCTGAAAAGCTGCATAAGCATCTATCACTATTACCTCTGGTGTGAGATGGGCAGTGATAGAGTCTCAGGGACAATATATTCTAGGGACCAATCCTAGATTAATTCCACGACTTTAAAAACGCTTCGGATTCAACTTTGTCTTAGAAGTGCAGGCAAATCACTTAATATCTGTATTGCGATCTATGTAATATTAGTCCTTTCCTTGCAGGGTTATTCTGATAATGAAGAATATATGTAAAGTGCTTAGCACAGAGAGTAACACATACCAAATACTGCATGAACGAATGTAGTCTGTGACAGTGATGGCCATTATGATGCCAGGAAGCTGTTCATTCTCAGTCAATTACCAATAACTATCATTCATTATAAATCTCTCTTTTGCCCTTCTCAATGGAATATTGGAATAGGTACCATATTGCCCAAATTAAAATATGCCTATTTTATGCCTAGGGAGTGCCAGGAGATTGCTGAACTAACCCAATTTAAGTTACTTATTCTATAAGGGACTGCAACTCTCACTAATGTTCTTAAGTTGGCTGTAGAGCCATTCAAGTTGACCATCAAGTCTACAGGAAAAATGGGGAACATTCCGTGCTCTAGCTAGTCCTGAGAAATATGCAAAGTTAATTCCATTGGAATAATATACATAAATTCTATCCCATTTTTCTGAGATCTTTCAAACTTTAACTATAAATTTGTAGGTTTGATATCCAGAGTGGGTGATTAGAGTATACAATTATTCTCTAATCAGCTGGAGGATTTGGTATTAACTTCATAGTGAAAAACATGTAGTTTTGTTTGTTAGCTCTTAGAAATGGATTAAATCTGTGATGGAGGTGGGAGGAAGATGAGGCGGTGACATTACAGGTCAACAAGTATTTGGAAATCTTTGGAACTTAAGGCTGTACAAATAGAATCAACCCAAAATGGAAAAGTTGTGGCTAGCTTTGATGAATATTGCAAAAGTGATATATTACATTCTTTCGCATTTTTGTTTATTCGGCTTGACAGAGGATATAAAAAGGTGCCTTTGATTAAGCACTTTAATATCTTACATTTATAGAGTACCTTTCACCTCCAAGAGCTTAATAAACTGTGTTTATACAGCTTTATAAATATACAGAATTGGCCTTTCCTTCACTATGAATGGTAGAAAACCATCTGTGGTAGACATTTGCCCCCTGAAAGAGGTGAGGAATTCAAGCCAAGTTCACCAAGGTAGGTTCAGCTGGTGCAGACATGTACTAAAATCCTAATGATGGGAAAATCCTGGCCTGGCTTATAAGTCTGAGGGAAGAAGTCCATACATAATCAAATCTATGTTTAATTGATTAATTAATTAATCTACTGTTTAGACAATTGGTGTTGCATTGTCTTCTTGCTAGGGTATGAAGGGAATTTCATGAACTTTTGGCATACCCTATCTAAAGCAACCATCTGGGTTAAAAAGTAATAACTGGGATTATACCCTAAGAATCCTGAAACACCAATTACAAAGAACCTATGCACCCATATGTTCGTAGTAGCGTTATTTACAATAGCCAAGTGCGGGAAACAGCCTAAGTGACCAGGAAATGAGTGGATCAAAAATCTGTGGTACATTTATGCAATGAAATATCACACAGCAGAAAGAAAAAAGGAATATTATGCTAGTGAAATAAACCAGGCAGTGAAAGACAAATACTATATGATCTCGCTTATATGAGGAATCCAATGAACAAAATTAACTAATGAAGAAAATAGAACCACAGGCATGGAAACATGGAACAGATTCACAGTGACCAGAGGGGAGGTGGGTGGGGGATAATGGTGAAAAGAGGGGAAGAGACTAGTCAAAGAACCTGTATGAATGACCCATGAACATGGACAACAGTGTGGGGAGTGAGTGTGGGAGTGGGGGGTGGGCTGGGCAGAGGAGGGAAAACGGGGGAAAATTGGGACAACTGTAATAGAACCACAATAAAATATTTAAACTTCTGAAAAAATAAATGAAAAAAGTAATAATAATACTTCTATTATTTACTTCAACTTTTCAAAAACATTTTGTTTGAGACCCGTTTTTCCTATAGTTAGAATGGAGACTAATGATACATGTATATGTTTGGGGCATTTTAAAAATAATAATAATATTTTATATTTATGTTATCTATAGTGAAGCTGATTTTAAATGGTAAATACTGTCTTGATTATAAAGTCATTAATGTTAGATAAAATGGAAACTATTATTGGATTTTATATTGGAGTAATTGAGGTCATATTATTCAGTATAAGAGTCCTGCTCTTATAATAGTTTTAGGTGCTTATTTTTGACAAGTAAAAACAACCAAAATGCAGCTGATTAGCTATAAGAATGAAAGTAAAATTGTCATTTATAAACAATACATTTCTTCTATGTTCTTGGTTCTTTAGGTAGCATTTGATCTTTAATATTCAATGTGAAGTCTCTGTCTCTGTCTCTCTCATGTGCACACACACACACCCCCCCCTAATTGATGGAATTCTAAATCAGGATTCAAGAAACCTCTAGGTTTCTCTCTCTCTCTCTTCCTCTCTCTCAAATCAATCAGTAAAAACAAAAACAAACCATGGATGGGTTACTCATCCCAAAATGACAAGGTTGACCAGGGCACATTCAAGAATTATCCAATGAATATATAAATAAATGGAACAACAAATCTCTCTCTCTCTCTTCTCTCTTTTTCCTCTGTCTCTCTAAAATGATAAAATGAATTAAAAAAAAGAGAGAAACCTCTAGATTTCTCTTGATTTTTGTCACTAATTAATTTTCTGGTCAATCTCTCGCTAATCTGAGTTTCCTAGTTTATACTGCAAAATCCCGCGATACAGCGAAACATCTATGATAATTAATTAAATATAATATTTTTAAAAATCCTGCAATACAGTGAGGCTGCGATAAGTGAACCATGATATATAGAGGGATTACTGTATTTCTATGGAATGCAGTAGTGTAGAAATTTTATATATTATGATAATAGTGTATTAAATGCATGACTCCTCTGAGGAATTTATATGACTCTTTAAAAATCTCACATATCAAGTTAAAAATCACCAAATTCTCTAAGTCCTACAAAATCCTTCAATAGTACATATTTTACAAATTTATTAACCTTTTTAGTTTACTATGTTATCCCTTGCTGCCCAAAATCAGACATGAATAGATTAATGAAATTTTAAAGAATGCTGGCCTTCAAACTGGGAACTTGAAAATTCTGACTTATTTGGTACATATCTATGATACATTCAGTTGAATTAAAGAAGACAAAAAATTCAGTATATTGTTTTATAAGCATATAAAACACTTCATGAATGTCCCTGTGTTGGAAGGACAAGACTAAGACCTACCTTGAAATATTTGTACATTGTAGCTATACTCTTAGTCAATACCTCAATATTTTATGTATTCAAATTTACATAACCAACTCTGTTGCATTTGGAATATGTCATATTTGTTTAATTTGCAGTGCTGATGTTTTCCCTCAATTTTATTATTTTGCTTTACAACTAGCAGCATGACTAAGCTCTGAAATGTGAAAGTTCTTATTTTAAATCATGGGATTAGAGCCATATTTATAAAGAAGTAAAGACACTAAGTATTATAGTCTAGAGGAAAAAAACCCATGTGTGTTTTTTCATTATATTGTGACAGATATCATTTCAGATGACATGTATGTTTATCTTGTTGTTCCCGAAGGTACAACAATTGCATGCCTTCTTCACACTTAGAAACAATTACCTTCACTTTTTTTGTAGCCTATAATATTTCTTAGTAAATTGCATGTGTAAGGAACTCCCGCACATGAAATTGCTTTGCATCAGGAAATGGATTATATTTGCGCTCTTGGAAACAATTGATCCTGTAGGCTAGATTTCAGGAGGAAACAAAAACCAGACAGAAAATGCATTTGACGAAGTTCACTGGCTAGTACAATTTCTCAGTTGTGTGTGTGCTGCTTTTAGCTGGGAGCCACGATTGCAAACAGTTGGATTGCAAACAATAAAGACATTTTAGTCTAATATCTATCTTACTGAGAATGCCTCGGCTTATGAAAATAATTAGGCTAACATAGCTGAACTAAATCCTTTACCTAGCCCCTCTTTAAAAAGTCCTATATTACAAAGAAAACGAAGGCCCTGCTTATACTGTCCTGCCTAACTTATTTTATTCTACATTGTAGTAAACCTAGCTAGTCATTATTTTCTTCCCCAGAGGTTATGGACAACATCGTAATCATTTGTATTTCTCACCCAAATACCATGCCTTTGTGCAGTAGGTGCAATAAATGTCTGGAACTAAAACATTTAGAAGACTAATAGAACTAAGGAATATATTTGTCCCAATTTTTACACTTAAGAAAGAAAAACATTGATATGGCATCTAATATGTTAGAGTAATAGATCTGTAGAATGGTTTCCCAACATTTGAAGAGAAAGTAGACATATCTTCACAATTTGCCACTGACTGCACCCCTAGTCTCAACTCTATGACTTCCTCTTACGTACTCATAGTCTAGCAATGTTGAAGTATGCTTGGATGGTAATACATCCTGATTTACCCAGAATGGGCATAGTTATTAATAACTCTACTTTTCATCTTTCTAATTGTATTGGTTTCAATCAAGTGTGTGGTCAACTTAATTTATGTACTTATTTTGTGGATCAGTGGTGTTTCATGCTTCTGCATATTTTAGAAACTTATTTTAAGTGCTTCTGCCTTTCCATTCTGTCTTTCCATGAGTGGCAGATATTTGGGTACACATTCAACTCTTAGGTCTTCTCACATGCAATTTAAGAGTTAAGTTGGCTCGAAGTTTCTGGGAGCTTCAAGTTTCTCAAGAGCTGTCTAAACCTGGAAAAGTCGTGGAGGCCTCACTGGTTTAGATGTTCCCTGGAGCAATTCTGTTGATTCCATTGGGGCAGTTCCAGCACCGAGCCTCTTTTTGAATAATGCTGGGAATACCCTGGATCCAATTAGTTGTTAATTTAGGACTATAGTGGCCCCTTCTCAGACTGTTCCACAAGTGTCCAAAAACATGGCAGAGCCATCCAGTTTGTTCAAAGTACATCCTGTATGATGGGTGTTCAGGAGTCCAGGAATTCCTTTATGTGTTATACTAGTGTTTCCAGAATAATTCTGGGCATTTCTGAGGGATCAAAGAATTTCAAACCAGGAAATATGGGGGGACCACAGAATATACATTTGAACAATTGATAACTTTGGTAAAGTTGATATTAGTTTCTGTCTGCTTCCTCAGATAAAATGCTGATTCTTGTCAGGAACAAAGGTGGAACATCAGCCTGGTTGAGTTACTTTGGTTTATACAAATGTGGATATGCACAGATTTACTGAACTGATCTCCATGGCCCTGCCTTCATTCATGGTTTTCCGCCTACTTGCCTCCCATCCCCTGACTTTGGTTTTCAGCTTTCCAGTTCGATAGTAAACATAATCTTCTCCTTTGGCTCAGGATGTGCAACTTCTGTCACAGTTAATATAAGGCATTGGCACCTGCTAAAACAGTAGTGTTACTCAGAGAGCCAGTACTTCAAACAACAGTTCCAGTTCTTCTTTCTCTCCACCTTCATTTTTAGTCATGAGGATATAGGAGGGGGGCAAGGTTCACAGTCCCTAAAGTCCTAGGAAAATACTTTATTCTGCCTCTGTCTGTAGGACCAAGAGAGCTGGAGGAGACTGGGAACTGTTTCCAGGGAGCCAAAGACACCTGTGACTACTAGAAGTGTCTCCTCTGTGTCTTGTAATAGGAATGTGGAAAAGACTAGAAACTATTGAAGGAATAAATTGGCTTTATTGTAAAGTGGGAATGAGCGCCAATGCATAAACTCACTTAGGAAAGTTCATCAGGACTATTCTTGTAAACTATGACCCAAGGCATGTGTGAATATAAGCATGTGTGATCATATCCTGTCCCCTGGGAAGTATTCCTCAAAGCATTTTCCAGGCACAAGAAGAATAATTCAGTTTTCAAATGAGGTAAGATATGGAAAATTTAAAACCTATATTAATTTTTTTCAAACCCATAATGTTTCTGTACCCAAAGGTCTATGTGCAGTTTTGTTTACTGCTTATCAACAGAAAAAAAAGTCAGAAAGAAGAAATAGAAGTAATATGAATGACAGAAGAAGAATCCTGAATAAAAATTAAATGTTGAATAGATAGCGGATGAGGTGAGACATTCTTATTATTCATTAAATTGTGAAGTTCTTATCTATCAAAATTCCACATAACAAAATTAACTGGGTCTTGCTTTTACTTAGTGCTATTTTTGGAATAAAAATGTTATTCCCTAAAGTGTAGTCAGTGTTCAGAAATGAATGCTGTTGAGGTACCTAGAGTCCAGCAGTAGTAGGGTGCCGTTATTACTCCTGGACCTAGAGGGACAAGGAGAGGTAGTGGTGCAGCTGGAATCCAAAAAGATCAGGAACAACCAGGAGAGAGCCTTCCAATGGGAGCTGGAGAAGTCACGGGGGACAAGCCTGGCTAGAGCCACAGTGCTAAGTTAGGGCTGGAGAGGGTGCTTTAGCCAGTTTGGACTGCTCTAACAGAATGCCATAGAGTGGGTGGCTTATAAATAACAAAAATTTATTTGTCATGGTTCTGGAGGGTGGAAAATCTAGTATCAAGGCACTGGCAGATTCAGTGTCTAGTGAGGACCTACCTCCTGGTTCATAGATGGCCACCTTCTTGATTCACATGGTAGAAGTCAGGGAGCTCTATGGGTCCTGTTTTACAAGGGTGCTAATCTCACTTCTGATGGTTCCACCCTCATGACCTAATTAATCACTTCTCCAAAGTTCCACCTCCAAATGTTACCACGTTGGGGGTTAGAATTTCAACATACAAATTTGGGGGCAGGGGACACAGACATTCAGTTTGTAGCAGAAGTATACTGATCTGTCTTTTTCCATTCTTAGATATCCTGCTGGGTCTCTCCTTAACTGAACCCAATGAAAAGACAGAGAGCAAGGGATTTCACATAATTGAGTCATTGGGGATCAATCCTCCTGGAGTTCAGATTAGAGCCAAGAGGATTGAAAAATCATTCTGTGAGTGAAGGAAGTGAGGTGGAGAATTCTCAGCACAAATTTATACAACAATGTTGTGACAGCTATTATTACAGTTTCCATTTTACAGATGCAGAGCCTGAGTCTAGGACTATTTAAACAATTTACCAAGATCACACAGCTAGTGGAGGTCAGACCACCACCTTGAGTTTATGCTTCTTATTCAATAGCCAATGCTAATTACTGTGTTATATCACCACTCCAATATTTGTATTTTTTTCAGCTGATTGCCACTGTCAAAAATAAATATTTAAAGAAAACTTATATATAAAAACAAAATTTATGAATAGATAAAATATGAAGCAAAATATAAGAAGAACAAAAACTAAATATTATGTGGAGGCAGTATAGGAAAAGTCAGTATATACTGTTTTAATCTTTTCTATTCTTTGCTTCCATTGCATGGTTTATTTCTACATGTCCAGCAAAAGCTTAGTATTCCTGTCACATTAATCCCAAATTAGCTTTTCAAGCTAAAGGTCTTAGGCATGACTGTTTCTGCAAATTGGATAGAAAGAGCATTGCAATGGTCCAAAAGCTCCCAAGTCAGCTTGGACTTACGGCACAGCTTGGGCCATAGCCTAAACTGACGGTCTGGGATGTCGAGTGTGAGGGAAAGAAGTTCAAACTGCCTCTTATTTCATCTTGCCAACATTAAACAGAAACCAAGAAGGAAATGGTTCCAATATTTTTATCATGGATATTACTTAGCCATTCTAAGCTGGTAGTGTCATGTAAATGGACTGTAGCCAATGACATTTTCTCCAATCAAATTGAGACACAAACCTGCATTATCTTGATTATAAAATGTAAACTATTACCTGATACTATTTTTGTGAATATTTCCCCATCAAATGTAAGAGTAGTCAATTCTATTACCATGTAAAATTAAAAATGTAGATTATCTTACCTTTAAGTGCAATGTGACATCGTGATAAACCATAGTCCAGAGTTGAGCTTGGTTTGTTTAGATTTTCTTTCCAATAGCCGATGTCAAATAGCAGGGGGCTAAAAGGGTGACAGAGCCAATGACCATCACTAAGCATCAACAAGAAATTCATTAATGCCTAAAGAGACGAAACAGGAAGCAGGGACTATCCAAATGGGCAGCTTTTTAGTTAAAGGAAGTAAAAAATTTGTTATCAAACAAAAGAGAGGAAAGTAGAGGGTGTAAACAAATTGTTTCAATGTTTTAAAAGAGGAAAATATGCTTACTGGGGAAAAAAACCAGAGCACTTTTTAAAAAGTAGGGCAAGTATAAGAAATATGACATGAAAAATGGAGAAGTCTGTTGGCACTATGGGAAGGAATGCATTATAGCTAGAAGACTGGCATGGGCAAAGGCATAGATTTGGAAGGTGGCTGGTAATGTAGTTTACTAGTGGTGTGAAATGAGCACCTGTAGTTTTGGCTAAGGGCAGGGAGACTTGGGTGGGAAAACACGGAGGCTTCCAATCCAAATCAAGAGAACGGAAAAAAAAACATATCAACTCTAGGCGTTTGTGACATGGCAAGAGAGGAGCAGGTCCATGTCATCTCCTTCTTGGCATTACATTTCCTGGACCTTAATTCAGTCTTAAAAGGTGAGAGTTCACAAATTAATTTTACAAAATTTATTAATAAATTGCATGTAACCTCCCAGGCCATACTATTTTTACTACTGTATATATATACCTACAAGAAAAAAAACCCCACAGATATCTAATACTGCCTTATAGGTGCATTTTTGTCAATGCGTATTGCAAATGACTTCTTACTTCAGTGCCTTTCTGGATCGATCTTTTATTATTTGATGATGCATTTCTGAGACCTATTAATTTTAAGTGCACATAAACATACTTTATTCAATTCATTTTATAGGCATATAAACATATTTTAGTCATATCATGCTTCACATGGCTTTATGACAATTTCTTTATCCATAGATATTTATGTTTTGTCTAATAGTATCCAGCTAAAAACAGTGCTTCAGGCTCTTACATCCCATAAGGCTCCTGGTGACCTCATTATTGTCTATCATGGGAGCCACCGTGAAGTGGTGCTTGGAGTCCTGCAGAGGTTTCTTTTTTTTTTTTTTCTCAGTAAAAAGCATTAAAGATACCTACTTCCACCCTTCCAGCAAGGAGAACAGCTGAGTGAGCTGCAGTTCAAAGACTATTTTTGACCCATCAGAGAACTGAAGTCACCAGGCAAAACCTAACACACAATCTGGAGAGACAAGAGTCTACGTGGAGAAACAGAACCCCAGCATTCATTTATTCAGGGAAAGAACAGGCTATGATCATTTAGGCCAGAGAAAAGACTACAGGGTAATATGAAAGTATGGATGCTGTGGGGAACACGGGCAGAGAGGCTTGACACTCCTCTCCAGATTTTTCCTTTAAGAACCAGGTCAGGTGCTCACAGGAAAGACTGCGGAGAATACTGAGGAAACCCACCCTGGGGTGCTGGCTGGAGGAGAAGAATAGCAGTCTCTGCCAAAAGCCATCCAGACTCATCTTCTCTTTCTCCCTTAAAGAATAAAAGCGTTAACTTGAGGGGGAAGGATAACAAAATTGTCACCAGAGAGATCTATAAAAAATAAAAAATAAAAAGTTCTACCCCTGGAGAAATCCAGGACTACCTGGGGGTGGGTCACATCTCCAGGAAGGGCAGAAACACGAGAATACCATGCCCCTGAGGCCCAGGTGCCTGCCCAAGCCTGAGGCTCGATCACAACATCAGAAAACACCTGCTACAACCCCCTTGCACACCACCGTCTCCACAACGCTAACAAGCATTGAGTGAAAAAAATAGTGTAAACGTTTCAGAGATCTAAAGGAGATGAATTCTCTCTGGGTGGTGGCTCAAAGGGAAGACTCACCACCAAGTGAGGAGGCCCATCAGCAAGCATTGAGAAAACCCTTTGGCTAATCAGTCTACACCCTAAGCTCAAGATATCACAAGAGACCAACTTTAATCCAAGTTCTCCCCTTGCCTAGATTGATAAAAACTCCCACTCAAAGGAAAGGCATGTTCATCTCCAAGATGAAAAATTGTTTACTTCAGTATCTTCTGTTATGTAGGGCATATTAGATTTTCAACAAAAAAATAAAAATCATGCAAAAGCAATTAAAAACTGAAGAGACAAAACAATCATCTGAACAAGATTTATGACATAGACATTCGCTGTCACAGAAATAATTTAAGATAACTATGCTAATATGTTAAAGACGCTAATGAAAAGGTAGGCAGCATATCAGACTATGTCATTTCTTTCAAAGTCTGTGGTTAGCTGTTCACTGCCCATCTGTTTGTAAACAGACAGGGAAGTTTGTAGTTGTATTTCCTTTTGTTCCTCAGTATACACCCATGAGACATTTTACAAAGATGAATTCTCAAAAGACAAAGTTGGTCAACAGAAATGACAGTGTAGCCTACAAGAAAAAATAATAATAGTGGAAGAAAAATTGGAAAATGGTTGTAATGAAAAGGTTGTAGGTGTCCCAAAGCAAGTGACGTTGGCAAAACTTTCACATTAAAGGGAAGTTTGGAGATATTTCATGACATTAAAAGTGCAAAGAATAAAATGTTTGCAGATAATCCCAACTTAGAAAGGAGAATGACTATTCACCAAAGTGTAGACAAGAGGGCAAACATTGTTTAACTACTCTTTTGTTCATTTGTTTTTAAGAAAGAAAGAAAAACATTTCAATTCCCAATGCTTGTAATATTTTAAATTGCAATGTACTTAACAAATATTAGTTTTAATATTTTTAAATTTTCTATACATTTATGGCCAAATAAGGGATTTAAAAATATTTTCATAAGATTTTAAAGATAACAATTGTAATTTTTCCATATATTATTGTCATTTTTCCAGTTTTAGCTTGCACAGTCCTTTTTATGGCCCTGCACTACCACACAAAACCAGAATTGACTGTATATGTATTAAATATATATTATAATTACATATTGTATATTACAAATACATATTCATGTGATCTCCTGGTTTCAAAATTTATAAAAATAAAAACAAACCAATAAAGCAATTATTGACTGCCAAATATGTATAAACATTATTTCAAAAAGCATCACCATAATATGTTAGAAGAACAGCAAAAATTTGGGGAAAATTTTCAGATTATATGCTGTGAGTTAATATTGTTAGTATAAAATGAACAGTTAGAAATCAATGAAATACATAGAGCAATGGGGCAGAGAAATGAGCAAAAGCGTATAAATTGGTAACCCCTAATGGTCAATGAGTTTATGGAAATATGTTCAGGTATCAAAGGCATGCATACTAAAGCTATGCAACAGTATTTATTGAATCTGGATGTGTACCAGAACCACCTGTGGAAATCCCTATGTATATTCAGGCTACACCCTCAGAGATAATGATAAGAAGACGTCACCTGAAAAGCAAGACATTTTCTTTTCCTATTTCACTTTTGAGGAAACACTCTCAGAGTAAGAGCTATGCCAAATTCATGAAGCTGATAAGGTCACAGGGCTGGGACTTAAACGGAGGCTCTACAGCTTAAAAGACTGGACTACTTTGACCATACAAGTAGCCTTTATGTCTTTCTTATTAATTAATTATAAAAATTTGTTCTAGTTTTTCAATCACAGTTGACATATTATGTTAATTTCAGGTGTATAACTTATTGATGAGACATTTCTATAGCTTACGCAGTGATCACCCCAATAAGCCTAGTACTCATCTGACACCATACCCTTTGTATCTTTTGAGTGAAGAATACTATGTCCTGAAATATCATAATCTTTATAATACTTCTATTCCATCAAAACTGTCAATAGCTCTACCTCTGAAATCCTCTTCTTCCCCTGATGGACCTACGGTAAAGAGTTGAATATGAACTTGAATAGCTAACGCAATTTATATATGAGAGAACTCCATGCCATTAAAATATGTTAAGCATTCTCTAAAGGGGATAAAAAGGCAATATTTAGGTTGAGAGTCATCTTCCAATACAAACAGTACAAAATATAAAGAGATAAAAAAATGTGGAGATTGGAAGTGTCTAATAGATAGCTGCTTTCCATACAAACCTATAGAAGTCTGTATCTTGCCAACACACTTATCAAGGGTATTGCATTAATAGAGCTCCATATAAAATTTGGATGAGAAGCGGGAATAAATACCTGTGGCATACAAAGCAATTCATACTGCAAGGGTATTTTTTTCCTGGACTGTGTTTTAATCCCACTCCTGCGATCTCTTGCCATTTCATACAAAGCCAATGATTTTAGACTTACTGGGATGTAGGTAAGCCAAAAATAGGAGCTGCGTATCTTTTAGGACTGAAAAATGGGAATTGCAAATTTAATGACCCATGGTATTCTTCCTTGTAATCCATCTACACAGTTGATTTAGAATAAGTGCCAATAGACTTTCTTTGTTCTATGGTTTTTCGAAACTAAAATTTAAAAAATCTCATTTTATAAAACTCAAATTCCTTTTCTGTCGTCTCTTCTCAGGCAAGCTTCGGATTGCTTCTATTGCCAATATGGTTTACTTTTCAAAGTTGATTTCATGCTCTCTCTTATAGAAATTAAACAGTGCCACTGAGAAATGTGTGACAAATGATCCTGGCCTTAACTCCAGTAGTGAACGTTAGCACACAGACCGTGAAAGCACAAAGAACAAAGCCTGCCTATTTGTAATGTGTGAGTCAGTTTGAAAGATTTCAAATTATGGCTTGGAAAATGTTTCACCCATGTTGATTGGTCCCATAAACTCTGACCAGGATTCAGGGAAATACTTTTATATCTTTATTTCTAAGTCTGTTTCTCCACATCCTAGAGTCTGTCTTAGATGTTAAATTGCAGCCAAAATTGTCTTCTCTATTTATTCTTATGTTTAATCTTAACTGAATTGATACTGACAGTAGATTTTTCTCTGTATTCTCAGTTCTCTAGAAAGACCATTTCTCTATTTTAAAAATCCATACCACCTATGAAGAAGTATTCTTGCTAAAACAAACCTCGAAGTGATCAGGCTCTAGAATTAACTACAGAAGGTACAAACCATATTAGATACAGAGGGTTATTGAATATACCTCTGTGACATAATCTGCAAAATCCAGACTGGAGGAGATGCTACATGTCCATAGTGAGTAGTTTCCTAAACAAATACATTGCAAAAAAAAAAAAAAAAAAAAAGTAATAATGGAAGGAAAATCTACAGATTGAGATATATTGAAATATTAACAAATTGCAATGTATGAATCTTATATAGATTCTGATTCAAACAAACTCAAAAGAAAAATAAAACTATCAGGGAATTGTGGACACTAATCGTACACTTTGTGATATTAAGAAGTATTATTGATTTTTAGGAATTACAAGAGCATTGAGATTATGTTAAAAGGGCCTCTGTCTTTAAAACATATAATCAATGTTTGTGGAAAACTAAGATATCAGTGAGTTCTGAGATTTGCATTAAAGTGTTCTGGGGGGTGGGAGTGAAAGGCGGTGTAAGTGCAGTACGGCCGGCGGTGAGCTGGGGGTCGTTGAGGCTGGATGGTGGATAATGGGGGTCCAGGGGACTGCTCTTTCTCTGCTTGTGTGTGTATTTGAAAATTTACTTAGACTTCAACTCAGTCAGAAAGAACAGCTACTTGATTTATCTTTCAATTATTTTGATTTCAGTTTTCTTTTTCAATCTACTTGTTCAATTTGTAAATGTTTTAAAATAATTTAAAATGTGCTTAATTGCGACTGAGCAAATGATAGCTCTGTGCCTCCACTTCCTCAGTTGTAAAATGGAGAGAATAATAAAACTTCCTCAATGTGTTGCTGGGAATATTAAATAACAGGGAACACATAAGTTGCTGAGAAGAGTGAATGCCAGCTATTAGATTAAGTGGTTACCTATTTAATCCTATATATAGAAATACATATTTTTAAAAATCAATTCTGTTTGCTCCATTTTATCTTTTTAACTGACAAAATAAAATCAGGGGTACTTATTGTAGTTCAACTGATGACTGAGAGGTGATCATTTTTGGAGTGACTTTTAAGCACTGCTATTTTAACAACACATATGATGTTTATCTTCATAATCATAAAGTCAGTGGATAGATAATGTTCAAATTGTGACAGTTCGGTGTGGGATTGAAAGGGGTGAGCATTATCGCTCTACTTCTTCTATTATGTCAGAGTTCCTGCGGTTCAGAAGTCTGGGAAGGGTATAGCCCAGCTGGCTTCTGTGCTTAGAGAATCACAAGGTTAAAGTCTAGGTATGGTCTGGGGCTGCAGTTCCCATTTGGAATCTGGGTCCCTTTCTAAGTTCCTTGGTGGTTGACAGAATTCATTTCCTTCTCACGCCTCCCACATGGCCCCATCCGTCTTCAAGCCAGCATTAGTACCTTGAGTCCTGTTCATGCTTTGACTCTTTCTGACTCTCCTTTCTGCCATCTTTCTGGCTTCTCTGTTCCTCCAGGCCATAGCTTCTATGTCATTGCATGGACATGGTTCTGATATGCTCTGGCCCTCTTGGCCAGGACGTTGTCCTCAGTGTCTCTTTTTAAAAAATGTAATCTTTATTGTATTTTTTCCCCCATTACCATTTAGCCCCCTTATTCCCCCCTCCCTCCAGTGATCCACCACTCTGTTATCCATGTCATTGAGTCCTTTATCCCTTTTTGCTCAGTCCCTCCACCCCCTCACTTCCCCCGCCCCCACCGCTAGCTGTCATCCTGTTCTCTAAAGGAAACTGGAGGCTGACTGAATAACAAGAGAATTTGCTTATAGGATATTATGACTATTATATTACTGGGGTGAATATAAATAAGCAAATATATTCAAATCTGCCAAAAGGAAAGTGAATAAAAAGTCACGACAAATGAAACAGCATTTAATTCAAGGAAAATATATAATGGACCACAAAGGAGAGTCTTCTGTGCTTTTTGATAACTTAAAAGTATAAGAATTATGATTATGAAGTAAATTATTTAATCTATTGCTAACTACAGTAAATAAGTACTTCAGTTTTTTTTTTCTATTTTGAAACTATTTTTTGTACAGACTTTCAATACTTATCTAGAAAATTTTCCCTCTAAGTAAGAGTTCAGCTCTACCTCATACATTTACAGAGGGCACCGCCTTGGACATACACAGTCACCCTGGTGACAGCGGTTTCGGCAGGGTTCTCTTTGTCTCTCGCCGTGACGTTTGTGTTATGCTGTCTGCCTCTGTGGGTATCACACCTAGCTGTTAGCCATCATTAACTGCAAAATAATTGCTCTATTGTTGGTAATAATGCCTTAGACTTTAAAGTGCTCCAGTCTGATCCAATTCCATTCATATTCTTTTGCATGGGTAATCTTTGAAGCCCATCTTTGAGGTCTGCTCTGAGCCACTTAGGTCTCTTTTCAGACGCCTCCTTCCCGTGTTCTCTCTGGTAAACTTTTACCTGCTTTATGGTTTAACTTGTGACTCTCACGGAGCAATGGTCTTCCTCTTAGCTGCTCACCACACAGCCATCTTGGTGACCTGCAGCCACCACTGGGATGTCCTTTCAGAGCTCACTCATTTTTTAAGACCAGATGGCTATAAAATGTGGCATGTCTATTGTGGTCAGCAGTGATTGTACAAGGGAGCCTTCACCCTGTGTGTGGATGAGGCCCGAGTCAGGGAAGTGAGCTCCAGGACTCACAAAATCTCTTTCCCAAAATAGAGTTTCTGCAACCCAGGGTGGAGAAAGGTGAGAGATGCTGGAGGCTTGTCCCACCTGGGGAGACACTGGAGTCCTTGTTTGAGATCTAGAGAGAGCCCTGTGTTCTTAGGTGCACTAGCCCAGCGTGGGCCTCCCAAAATGCTGAGCTGGGAGGAGGGAGAGTGGGAGTGGGTCATGGCTGAAAATTCATGCTTTCGCTTTTCTTACCAAAACTTGGTAGATTTTCTTGAATAAATGTTTCTTTATTGTCTGTGTGCTCCTGGGGCAATTTGTAGAGATTTTAAGTGGTTGTTATTTTTTAATGATGTTCACCAGTTGTTTCACTGTGGAGAGAGTCCATGAAGTACTTCACACTGCCCTTCCAGAAGTTACCTCTCTCTGTTCTCACTTTGCCCTATTGCATGTATTATCTGTACCTATGTTGACATCCACATAGTCAATTATGGGAATATATTTTGTTTTATTCTTAGTAACTGTTCTGCCTTGCTTATGCATTGCCACAGGGAACAGAATAGCCATCAAGACTTACAGCTTGCCTTATAGTAGGAACTTAATTATAATATATAAATAAAATAACTGCCAGTGCTGGGATCCATACTAAGCCTTTGTAATATGATAATATGATATTTCATTGAATCCTATAACAAATTATGAAGTAGAAATTGTGATCCTCATTTTACAGCAAAGAAACTTAGGTGTGAGAGTTTAAATAACGTCTCAGGATGGAGATCAGACCTACCTATCATCAGAGCAGGTACCTACTCTTCTCTGTTGCCTGAACATGATCTGATTATAAACAAATAGAATGTTTTTCTTGGAGTTTAGTTCAAAAGTTGTAAGCCAAACATAGATATTCTCAGGCATGCTGAGATACACCAGAGAGGATACTGAAAAGCTTTGTTCTCTCTCTGTTTCTGTCTCTCTGTCTCTCTCATTCTTGCCCACACTCTCTCTCTCCTTTGCTAATACACTGCTCTTTTATTAACCAAAAACATGAATCTTTGAATAGCTCATACTTTTTAACAAATGGCTATGCAACACTAAAAAATTACACAGTCTTGGATTCTTATATAAGGCTTACTTAGTTTCTTGGTGCCAACCATTTAAAGAGTGATTCTGTTCCACTTTAAGAAAATATCTTTGCTACATTTTAAGATACAGGATCTTCTTATGGGTTACTTACTAAAGGGTTAGATTGTTATAGCCTTTTGGTCAGTTCACAGAGTTAATATTCATCTAAAACATCATTTCAATATCTACACAAGACCAAAATATCTACAGAAGTCCAAATATGATGCACAAAAAATATATCAAATATCAAAGCCATGTTTAACAGTTCCGGTGTAATTTTGGCCAAAGATTTTATTTTTATTTATTTTTAAGATACCAAAGAAAGGCAATGATCTTACTTGAGGGTTTTTTCCCTTCCTTTTTAAGAAAGTCTGCAGCAATATGCTATTCTTGAGAATGGTTCCTCAGAGCTCAAACTTTAATTTTTTTCAGGAGCTAGAAGGAAGAAAAACAATCAATAGGAAGAGTAGTGCATTTGTAGGCTCTGTTCAGAAGGTATTTTAAGCAAATATTTTGTAGGTAGGGCTGGGTTTTTTGTTTTAAGTATTTTTTATTGATTATATTGTTAGAGTAGTTCCAATTTTTTCCCTCTTTGCTCCCCTCTGCCCAGTACCCCCCTTCCCTCCAGCAGTCCCACGTCCCTTAGTTCATGTCCATGGGTCATACATATAAGTTCTTTGGCTTCACCCTTTCCTATATTATTCTTAACATCTCCCTGTCTATTTTGTACCTACCAATTATGCTTCTTAGTCCCTGCACCATTTCCCCATTTCTCCCTCTCCCTCATCGCAGCTGATAACCCTCCAAATGATCCCTCATACCTATGATTCTGTTCCTATTCTGGTTTGCTTAGTTGGGCTTTGTTTTTATTTCTTAGATTCAGTTGTTGACAGTTGTGAATTTGTTGTCATTTTAGTGTTCATAGTTTTGATCTTCTTTTTCTTAAGGAAGTCCCTTTGGCATTTCATATAATAACAGCTTGGTGATGATGAACTCCTTTAGCTTCACCTTGTCTGGGAAGCACTTCATCTGCCCTTCCAGTCTAAATGATAGCTTCGCTGGATAGAGTAATCTTGGTTGTAGGTTGCTTTTCATCACATTGAATACTGCTTGCCAGTCCCTTCCTGCCTGCAAAGTGTCCTCTGAGAAATCAGCTGATAGTCCTATAGGCACCCCCTGTAGGCAACTCTCCACCTCTCTCTTACTGCCCCAGGACTCTCTCTTTATCTTTCACTTTTGGCATCTCAATCATGATGTGCCCTGGTGTCCAGCTCACCCAGGACCCTCTGTGCTTCCTGGACCTGTATGTCCATCTCCTTCGCAAAACTTGGGAAGTTTTCCTCATTTTTTTCAATTCTTGCTTCCTCTTTCTGCACTAGTGGACTGTTTTTTTTTTTTTTCCCCCTTATGTTCCAAATTATTTATTTGAACCCTGGTTTTCTTCCTTTTGCCATTGGTTTTGTGTGGATTTTCCTTCATTTCACTCAGCATAGCCTTCACTTTTTCTCTTATGCGTTTGCTGTACTCAAGCATATCTGTCAAGCCTGTGAGCATTTTTATGACCAGTGTTTTGAATTCTTCATCTGTTAGGTTGGCTATCTCCTCATCGCTTAGTTCTCCCACTGGAAATTTGATCCATTTCCCCTTTTGGACCATACTTCTCTGTGTCCTCATTCTGACAGGCTCCTGTGTTTGTTTGCCTCTGCATCACAGGTAGAACTGTCACTCCTGTTACGTTGTAAGGGGCGGAGCCTTAGGGATTTGTCAGTACAGGGCGACCTGTTTCACCACGTTGTGGCACTGTATGTGGGGGAGGGGTGTGAGAGGGAGCAATGCCGCCTGCCCAGAACTCGTCCCTTTTCCATGCACCTCTCCCACTTCTGCACTGGACTGGCACCCCTCTAGCTGCTGCCCTGGCTGTTGTTCCCAGACTGGGTGGGTCTGTGGATGTTCTAGGACTGTGGGGGTCCTTTAATCAAGCAAACTCTGCTGAGACTAGCAGTTTTGCCTCCACCCCAACCCCCACATACTGGTCTGCACAGTCAGAAGCAATGAAGCTTGATTTTCCCTGGTGCTGGGACTGTGAGCTGCAAGGTCCGGTGAGGAGCTGGGAATGCTCCCCAGGTGTCCCTCCTGACTTTTTAAAACATGTGACTGCACTTTCTGCCCGCCTGCCACTGCTGCCGCCACCACACTGTGTCCTCTCCACCCCAGCTCCGCCCCTCCTACCTGTCTGGATGAGTATTTCTTCTTTATATCTTTGTTTGCTGGACTTCCATGCAGTTTCATTTACTGGAACTTTTGGTTTTTTCTATTTTTGAGGTAGTTGTATTCCTTCTTAGTTGTGGAGGGAGACACAGCGTGTCTGTCTAGGCCTCCATCTTGGCTGGAAGTCAGGGCTCAGTTTTCATTTTCAAAAGCCATGTCCTTTTTCTTCAATGCGCTCAGTGTTTCTCTACAACAGTCACAATCAGCATGGAATAGTTCTAAGGAGGGGTGTATAAAGGCATTGAAAATATTTAGAGACACATAATTGCTTCCATTATAACATTTTGAGCAGAGTGTTCAAGTGTAGCTAGAACCTGGCCAAGAAGTGATGGAATGTTAGCTGAATGTTGTTGAGGAGGATAGAGGTAGTTCATTGAATTAATAACCAAGTTGATTGGTAAGTTAACTTTTTTCTTTTGGGGAAGAAATTATCACAGAATTGAAAAAAGGCATAAAAAAACTGACATATAGTTTCTATCGTAGAAAAATCAAGAAATATAGATGATAAAGAGTGAAAGAAAGCATCAGATTAATTCCATTTGCATAACTGAACAACCTAATTAAGTGATCATGAAAACCAATAAGAGGCCCTGACATTAGTGACTTTCAATTACACTAGAAGCTGAAGTGTGACAGGACTTCTAAAACACAAGGTGCAAGCAACATTCTGGTCAGGCATATGTTTTCCAAAAGCCTCTGATGAGAGAAAGTTGAAGTTTCACTGGAAAGAGAAAAGAAAAACGAAGTTCATTAAGAGACGATTTGTAAGAGTCAGCAAGACAATTTAGGATCCATATAAAGGTATCAGTTTATACTTACATTTTATGCATCCTTCCATCTTTCTCAAAGTGACGTTCTTAAAAAGTATTCTTCAAGGTTATTTCAAATGTCCAGTAAAGATGTTCATGCTACTTAATAAGATAAGTTTATGGAAAAAAAAAAAAACCCATCAGGAATGGTATTATTTTATTGTTCCTCATGTTTTCAGTAGTCTGCCTAAGGAAAGTCCCTATGGCAGGGAGATTCTTCCAGAACTGCAGACACAGTCCTTAGGAGGACAATGATCAGTATCTGTGGGGTTAGTCATACCTTTCCAAATGTGGGTTAAGTGACAGTGAACACCAAAATCCCCTTTTGAAGAAACCAGCTTTTCTCACTATTCTTTGGAAGAAAAGAGAGAACAGGAACCTGTTCTTATCAATGCAATCTCATTTCCAGAAAGGCAGGGGGTCTGAAATCAGCGCTGGCGAGTATGAAGCTCATCTGCCTGAAACGCACAAGCACAGCTGCTTCCCTCAGGTGCATTGTCAGGCCTTCTGATTTTCAAAGAACCAACAGAACTAAGATACATGTAGCCCTTTGGACAGCAGCCCCTCTTAGTGCTCGGGTCCGCTGTACAGTTCCCCTCTCCTGATGGGCTGTTCGACTGGTCCTGAGCTTTTCAAAGCAGGGATACAAATCACCTTACCTTTAAGCTCTGATTGCACAAGGCTCAAGGAAAATGCTTCTAAAAGAGGTTCAAGTACAACAATCTCTTACGAAGTCATGGTACAGCCCCAAACCCAGCTTCCTGCAGTGAGTTGAAGGAAAGAAAGCAGGACACACAATTTGACAAAACGATCTAGTTGATTTTGGCCGTCTCCTCCTTAGAATGGCTGGGGCTCTTTTCAGCATTGTTATCTGTGCTTTTCATGCTTTATTTCATTGAGTCTTTCTAATAAAACTATGAGGAAGGGATCTGTTGACCTCTTAGGAGCAGCATGCAAGGCTTCTCTCTGCTTCTTTTTCAATCCTCTCTTCAGTCATTCCCTGACGTGAGCTGAGATGAAGGTCAAGTTACCTCAGCTCAAGAAGAAAGCATTCAGATCTGGATCAGTTACATTTTAGGCTGTGTGTTGGACCTCAGCCCTAATGAATAAGCATCTGCACACAGCACCAAAACAGTAACAGCTAGGAATGCTCTCTGGGACAGGGGCTTGAACTGGCTGACTCCATTCCAAGCTTTGGGATAAATGGCCCCCTCTTTCTTATTCTTTTTCTTTTGTCACGAGGAGGTGTGGTTTCGTTTATTTATTAATTTATCTATTTTTTCACTATTGAAAAGAAATTTGAATTGAGATGCTATTTAGACGTTGCATAGCTATGAATAAAATAGGTCTGATCTGCTTTTGTTTGAGGTCAAAAGAAACCAGCACACTTTCTAGCCTAGCCACCAAGTTCTGTCCTGGAGTCTGGGCTCAGAACCCCACATGGCTCTGCACCACCTTGAAGGACTTCGTGGGTAAAGGTGATTGCAGTACGGGAGGGTTTCAGCTTGTGGTCTGGTTAAATACCACGATGTTATATTCATCACAGCACAGCTCACGCATCCCCAGCAGTATTGCTAATGCAATTTTACACATGAAGAAACTCCACAGCAAGGAGTTTAAATCATTTACCTAAACCCATGGAGCGTTAATACCTGGCAGAGACAGGCTTTGAACTCAGGCGCATCTGACTCCAAAACCCTCACCCTTTTTTAAAAAGTCACATTTATTGAGGTAAACTTGACCTCTAGTGAAATCCACACCTTTGAGGTATACAGTGCTATGAGTTTGTTCTTTAGTTGTTTCTTCATTTTGCATGTAGTGTAATTTGCATGACATAAAATGAACCATTTCAAAGTGAATAGTTCTGTGACATCTGTGCATTCACAATGCCATGTAGCCACCACCACTGTCTAGTTCTCAACCACTTTCAATACTATGAATTTTGGCAAACTTGTGTTAAAAAAAAAAAAAAGCATATTCTACAATATGAACAGCATGGATGAACCTTGAAAACATTATGTTAAGTGAAATAAGCCTTTCACAGAACGACAGATACTGCCCAATTCCACTTATATGAAGTATCTAAAAGAGCCAAAGTCACAAAATCAGAGCATGGAATAATGGTTGCCAGGGGCTGCGGAGAAGGGGAAATGGAGTTCCTAATCAATTGGTTTAAGGTTTCAGTTAAGCCGGATGAATAAGCTCTGAAGATGTGCTGTACGACATGGTACCTGTAGTCAAGAATGATGTATTGTGTTCAAAGCCTTGATTCTTAATGATTACTCTAACCTAAAAATTTTTTTAAAAGTAATAGCAATACAGACCATGTATAGACACCAAGTAAATGGGACAGTGGTCAGTTCTAAATGAATTAAAATGAAGCAGCTGTTTCAGTAGACAATGAATCTTCATTATGGACTTCGTGATCCATAATGAAGCCCAAACACAAAAAGTTGGGAAAATTAAGAAGGAAACAAAAACAAAAAAGGAGAAAGTCAGCCCAGTTAAATACAACATGCTCTCAGCAGACACGTGTATGTTGGTGTCCAGGGAGGGTTCCCAACAAAATCAATCATTAAGGGACTGGGAAGTGAGAGTCATACCCTACCTTCACTCCAAGTGTCCCTTCCTTCTGCCCCACTACTGTCCACCCATTTGAAGAAATGAATGTGTATTTTTGTTTGTTTCTTAAACCAATAAAATGAAAACACATGGTCTTCCATGTCCAAATATACTTACAAAAACCCTGAAACAGAATATCAACATTTGGAAAATTCTGACATTGAATTTGATGTACCAGAATTACTACTTCGGTTATAAGGAATGGTCTCCAAATCAAGATTCTCTCTTCTCAGTTTGTTTAACACAGTGAGTGATCATTCTGAATATTTGATTTTTAAATTAAGGTATTATGGAAGTTATAAAGCCATATAGGAATTTGAAGATATATAATAAAAGGTCATATAATTTTCTATTTGATACAAATTTCTTAAAACTCTTTAAGTAGTATAATCTTAAGATGGACCGTTATAAAATATTTTTTGTGTATATTTTTTCCTTAGGTAAATATCTGAAATGGCCTCTGGCAGGCATTTGTTTAAATTTTACAAAGCTTTTCTGTCTAACATTTCTTTGTTATGTTTCTTGCATAGTGTAAGTTATCTTTGTACTTTAAGCACTAAGCATCATTAGGAAATAAATTCAGGGACAGAGATCCTTGTCTAAGAATGGAAAACAAAATACTTCAACTATATTTTCAGAGCTGGAGATATTTTCCTATGAAGAATTTATTGGCCAGCATTATTTTTAAAGAAGTTTCTTTCACAGTCAATTTGTGTCTTCAGGGAATTTCCCATAGTGCTTCATGTCCACACACAAAATTTTTCCTTGTCAGGATAATGTATTTGTATTGGTGGAGAAAAGCCTGGTTATGATGCTGAGGGTGATGATAATAATAATAAGTTATATTTCAGAGACAATTGAATAAAATCCAGCTTTTGGTTTTCCATTTGGTTTAAGATGCTATATGTGTCTTTGTGGTAGGCAGAGGCTCTGAACTCGAAATACAGCTTATTTGTACTGTTGTGTGACTATTTAAAAAAAGCATAGAATTCTCATTCTACCTCCTTCAAGGCTGAATAGTAGTCCCTCTTATCTGTGGTTTTACTTCCCATAGTAACAGTTACCTGAGGTCAACCTGGTCCAAAAATAGTAAAGGAAGAATTCCAGAAATAAACGATTCAGAGTGGCGTGATGAAATCCCATGCTATCCTGCTTCGTTCTTCCTGGAATGTGGATCACCCCTTTGCCCAGTGACTCCAACACTATGTATGCTCCTGTCCCATTAGGCACTTAGCAGCCCTCTGGGTCATCTGGCTGACACCTGGCTGTCACAGCTCATCTTCAGGTAACCCTTAGTTCACTCCATAATGGCCCAAAGCACAAGAGTAGTGATGTTGGCAGTTCAGATATATCAAAGAGAAACTGAAAAGTGCATGTATGTACAGGGGAAAAAACCTAGAAAAAACATAGTGTCTATAAGGTTCAGTACTATCCATGGTTTCAGGCATGCACGGGGGGTCTTGGAACACATCCTTCATTATGAACATGTCTGACATCTTCATAAGTTTGTAGGGAGAGAATGAGGAGAGTACATATATTTTTAAGCTGATGAGTTTGAATTTTTAAAGAAAAAAAATGCTTCTTTTCTCAGAGAAAGCCTAAAAATAACCGGATTATGCATGAAACCTATGAAAAAGCATCTATTTTGAGTAAAAGGGGGCTAAGGTCCAGGATCCTGGCCACTGAGTCTCACGATGGAACTGGAACCCGAAGCCGCTCATGGAGCTCTAAGGCTTGTCTGGAAACAGTTCGAAATCCTGCTTTTAATCACACGTGGGGCTTATGTGAAACTGGAGGATTTAAAAAATACCTACTTAAAGGGGAGAAAGTGAAAAGGAAAAAATATTCTAGTCAAGAAATGAGCATGAGATGTTGTCTTTTTAAAAGCTTATTTTTGAAAGTCTACTTGGAATTCATTGTATTCGATGCTGTTAAAATGATGTATAAGGTTCCTAGCCCAGGCCTCCTAATACTAAAATGCTCATCAAAGCAATGATGTGGCAGAAATGAATCTATAAAGACTCTTAAGACAATCTGAGACTTTTAAGACAGTTTTTGAATCTACATCTTAGTTTTATGATTATTTTGGTTCATGATGATCCTTAAATCTTTTAGTCCTTGAGTCCAGAAACTCTCTTTGACATCATCAGCTAAAAAAATAATCTGGTAGAGAATTAAAGTTCAACAATGACATGTTCCTGATTTGGAGAGGCAGTGTCAATTTAAAATAGTTGGTCTTGTGGTTGGACCACTTGTTCCAATTTTTGGTTCATAAAATATTGTATTTATAAATATATGAAGTTTTTATGTGAATAAGATATATCTATATCTACCTATCTTTCTATCTAACCTTAAAGTCCTTATTTTATAGACACATATGATGAAATGTGTACAAGTGAAATGTTTTTTATTTTCTATAGTTCAATCTATAGAAAAAATAAAACAAATATTAAAATACAGGTGATTAAATAGCGTATATAACACATTGCACTATACAAGGGCATATATTGTTTTTAATAGTTCATAATGGTTTAAAAAATTAATCCCACTGAAAATCTTAATTTATTAGAGATTAAATTCTAAAAATTTATTTTGTGACTATAAGCATAATGAAGTAGAAATTAATAATAGCAATAATAAAAGAAAACTGTCCTAAATAATACATGGATTGGGGGGAAAAATAAACCTGTGAAATATAGCTCATTAAATTATAATATACAATATGTTGAATTTGTATCTTTAATAAAAGAAGGTTAAGTAAGCTCATATGCTTGGAAAAACAATATTAGTGTCAATATTTATAGTAAATAACTCATATTTACAAATTATGGGCTTTAAAATTTTTAATAAAAATTTGGATTGGAGAAGAAATTTTAAAATTAATAGTAGAGAGCCTTTTGGGGTTAAAGAGTATTCAGAGGAAAAGAGTGCCTTTGAAATGTGTGTGCGGAAAAATACTTTACTTTGTCCCCTTAACTTTTGTTCAGCTAGGGAACATTTTCCTCTGTCGCTGAATTAAAGTTCGGCAATCGCGTCACTTTGTTTTTCCCTCTCGGCAATACAAGAACTTCACAAACACAGTGTTTTATAAGGGAGAGCCGGCAGTATTGAAAAAGGATATGGTGGCTTTTTTCTTTTGTTTATTACCTCTTCTCTTACTTGCCAGGGTAGTGGTGGCAAAGAGAGTTCATATTTGACTGATAGTGTTGTAAAATATCTTCACACCCTCTGGGATAGCAGCTATATCCAGCCTGCTTTGTTGGACCCTTCTGATCGCAACTCCTGTGAAATGGTATCTTTTTGTTTCTCCAGCAGTTGCACCTCGTTGGCTCATGGCTTTTCAGCAACCCACTGCAAAACAGATAGTCCCTGCCATTTTCTCATCATTTCCTGATGGTTCTCTTGGACAGGGGCTAAATGGCTCCAGTTCAGCACAAGTCAATACTGTACTACCGCAGTTCCCACATCTAGTGGCCAGAATTCTCACTATTTTGCTCAATTGCCATTGGGGAGTTTCTTCCCACACATGGCTTCTCTGCTACGTTGGTCCTCTCCGACAAGTCCTTTATCTGATCAATTCTCAACTTTGCATCAGGCATCTGTCCACAGTGCTCCCCACATTCCATGGAAAAATATCAGTGTCTGGGTGGTTTCAATCAATTGGGAGGAAGACAGGCACACAACCTCACATGTGGGGTGGTTTGAATCATAGTACAGCATGCTTTAAAGCAAATTTGTACCACAAAACCCATTCTCTGCCAGATTATACTTGTCATAAATTAATTTTGAAACTAGTTCTTGACATTTTTTATGAAAAAATATTACATGTTAGTCATATGCTGGAGTTTTGATTCAAATGTAAGTATTCTGGTTTAAGAGTCAAGTTTTCTAACCGCTAATCTATACTGTAAATCATGAAATGCTGCCTAATAACATTATTCTGTTTATGTTCTATGTATCTGGTCATCAATTAGACTTTAAACATCTAGAGGGTGGGGATTATATTTTTTGTCTGTATTATTTTTGTATCTCCACAGGAAAAAATATCTTCTACAGAATAGTGTTCAGCTACTTTCAGTTAACATGGTTGTTCTGAAATGACAGAGCTGCTCCACTCCCTCTCCTACAAACACTTAGAAGTTCTGGATAAAATAAGATAGATTTAATTGTAAATGAACATACATGTTCTAAACTCTGAATGGAAATGTATCCATTTTTTTAAATAAAGGGAAAAAAGAACGTCACAGAGGTGAGAAAGCTTAAGCATATTCAAGAAAGCATTGCAAAAGCCTTAGTATCTCAGAACAGGCTTCAAACACCTCCTATCAAGAAAAAGACACTTGGCCCAGAAGCAGCGGTAAAATTGATAAATGGCCATAAAGCCAGAATTCACAAAAGGCTGCCTCACTCTAGTAATGAAAACTAGGTAAGTTCTGTATTACCAGTTAAGGAAAAGTTTTCAATGAACTGGGGTCAGAGTTGGGGAGTCACCCACAAAATATAATTCCTCAAAGAATCAAAGGAGAATATTCACTTTTGATCCGCATAACTAGAATACTATGTGAGATATATGTTAGTGAGACCATACGACATGAAATAAAACATTAAAGTAAACAGAGGGGAAAAGGTAGTTAACCTCCAGCAGAATTACTGTTAGACTGATAATATCATTCTACCAGATTCTTATCTTTGAATTCTGAGAGGAAATAACCTTTACCCTATAGTTATATGCCCAGCTAAACTATTGTACAATATTTGGAGTAAAATAAAGATAATTTTGGTCAGCCAAAAACTGAGAGGTCAGTATTCTTCAATTCTTGATAAATTACAAAAGGATATACTTACACAAGAATTGAACTCAACAAAAAAAAGGGGGGGGGGAGTTCAAGAAGCAAAGTTGAGGAAAGAAAAATAATTTTTAAAATATTTTTGGTTCTATGATTTTGATATTATGTACAGATATTCACAAGATAATGTTTTGTTTGTTTTTTAAATTCATATAAATGTCATATTGTCTTTGTCAACATAAAATTTATTTTCACTCAACATTAGTTTTTAATCAGTTTGTCTCTACTAAGCAAGAAAAGAAAATTGTATAGTACATATAAGAAATATCAACTCAATGGGTAATATTTTTCTTGTAATTTAAAATACCCGGAGCAAACAATGACTAAAGTTTTAAAATGTATTGAAATCTGAATGGTAGGTATATGTGGTATACAAGTGTTGTTACATTTTTTTGTAACTTATTTATTTTAAAATAAAATAAAAAACACACAAATGAGTTACACATCCAAAGAATAGAACAGGAAAAGGGAAAAATGATAACTCTACAGTGGAAAAACCTAACAGACTTTATCTGGTCAAAGTGATGAAGTTTAATGTCATCAGTGATGCTTTGTAGATATCATGCTCCCCCTGATTTGATGTGACAAGATCACATGTATGATATTTTCTTCAAAAAACCATAACCTCCATCTATTCATTAGGAAAACTTTAGATTAAACCTAGATTAGGAACATTCTATAGGGTCTGACAAACTCAGGAGAATCAAATAAAAGATGAGAAACTGTCATAGACCAGGGATTGAAGAGATCTGACAATGAAAAACAATATGACACCTTAAATTCAATCCTGGAAAAGAAAGAGAACATTAATGGAAAAAGCGATGAAACTAATAGTCTAAAGTTTACCTAATAATGTACCAGTGTCAATTTCTTAAGTTTTGACAAAAGTAACAAAGATAATTTAAAAAGTTAACAATGAGGGAACAGGATAAGAATTATACAGGAACTTTCCAAATTATGTTTGCAACTATTCTATAAACCTGAAATTAATCCAAAAATGTTTGTTCAGAAACAGTGTGTTCCAAAGAATTAAAAATTAAATTATTTTAAATTTAGGTAAACAACATCCCATTATAAATTGAATGGACAATATTTCATATCTGAAGCAAACATGTTACACAGAAAAGAAGGAAGATGCTGTCCCATTTTGCCTGAGAACATGTTAGCTAGTTAGTCTGAAATATTTAAATAATGAATTCTCAGAAAACTGTAGTCACTTGGATATTTCATAGAATAACACTGAGATTCCATAATTTTGCTTTATGTAGAATATATTTTAAGACTGGATTCAGTTAGGAACTTACTTTTTCTTCCAACAAATTAGAAGATGTTAAACTGTTTCCATGGGCACTGTGTTGGGCAGGGCCCAGAGAATTTTCAGACACACAAAAGGCCCATGAACGCCGATAGAGCAGAACACCACCACATTACATCAACAGATGCCTTTTCTAGATAAAAGCAGGCAGCTGGCATTCCAAAGAGTATGCTTGGAAAGAACAATCTTCTTAGCAGTCTTGTAGAAAACTATATTTAAAATCTAAACTGTGAATAACTGTTGATACAGAGACTAAGAATTCTGATAAAGGGATGTGCTAACTCAGCACAAACTCGCCAGGTTTGCAGAAGAAAATCTGTAAACCCTGGGTGGCAAAGCAGAAGAGAATATTAGTGAGCTTGTTTTTAGGTTTTCACCAGATTCTTAGAAAAAGTTAGATTCAAAATGAGGATCGAAATTCAAATCTGTGTATAAGTATTTGTGATAAGCTTTATAGCATTCTCATTCACTTGTCTCTTTAAAATTTTTAATTGAGTAATATCTTCAAGTATAAGTATCAGTAGATAATTTTTTTCCACTGACATATCCCAGCACCTGGAACAGACATGGTACAAAGTAGCTGCTAAGTAAATACTTGTTGAATGACTAAATGAATGGGTGCCAACGGCCACTGATATCTCTCAGTGGTGGCAGGGAGTCTGAGGGTCAGCAGGGAGGGAAGGTGTGTCCTCTGGCCAATTACTGTTAGTAGAGCTCCTGATCAGTCCCTCTTGCTGATGCCACCAGCCTCTCCTGGTATTGTCAGCAGAGTTTCTATATCATCTGGGGAAGAATGACCTATGTGGGCCACATTTCTGTAGCAAAATACCGTAGACTGAGTGGCTTAAGCAATGGACATTTATTTTCTTACAGTTCTGGATGCTGCAAGTGAGAGATCAGGGTGCCAGCACAGTGGGTTCTGGTATGAGTCTTCTTTCAGCTGCCTTCCCTGTCGCCATGTGCTCTCATGCCCTTTCCTCCATGTGTGCATTTGAGAGAGATGGAGATCTCTCTTTCACCCTCCTCCTCTTCTTAGAAGGGCACTAATCTTATCATGAGGGTCCCACCCTCACCACCTCATCCAAACTTAATTATCTCCCAAAGGTTGCACTACTCAATACGATCACATTGAGGGGGGGTAGGTCTTCAACATATACATTTTGGGGGGACATAAACATTCAGCCCATAACAGTCACCTTCTGTTGCCAGCTTAAAGGTCCTGGGATGCAGGGTCTGTGCCATCTTCTTTGATGGGGTGAGAAGTCCCAAGAAGCCCTTGATAGTGTGTCGTTCCTTAGTCCTGGGGTCAAACTGGTTGAGGAACCAGTTTGCTTTCACCTTTCCATTTTTCAGGGTTCTCCTTGAATTGCCTCGTGTATTTTTTTTTTTTTTTAGTTTTTTTTTTCTTTGTTGCTGTTGTATTGAGTGAGGCAGAGTAGGGAGAAATGAGTCTGTGCTATCTCGTTTCTACCAGAAATCACATCTAATTTTGAAGTCCATGGATAGTTCAGCTAAATCCCACCTCCTTAGTGTCACGAGCTTCCCGCAAACATTTGCCAACTTCAAGTCTTGATTTTTCTATTGTGATTCAGCTGGTGCTGAAACCAGCTACTCTCATCTAGAGACTTGCTCAGCTGCATATACTCCGGTGATAAAACCTACTTATCAGCTCTGCTTTAAAACTATTTGATTACTGTGAGAATGGACTCACCGTATTGGAGAACAAGAAGTGGAAAATTGCTTTTAAAAGTCAATTTTGGTCACTTCTGTCTTACTCACAGTCACAGAAATTGAGCTGCCTTCATGTGGGATTTTCCCTGTCTCTTGTTGGCATGACTGAGTCTCTTAATTCTGTTTTCATTTTATTCAGTGAATTAAGTCATCATTTGTGTGTGTATAAAAATGTTTTAACTGAGCTTATTATGCTTGAAAAGGAGTGATGAAAACTATTTTGACTTATTACTTTCTGTATGGCTTGGATAATCAAACATAGAGCAAGGAAGAATAAAAGCACCGTAGGTGGTATAAATGAGCATGAAAAAGAGCTTCCAAAAAATCTCTTCCAAATAGAGAACACTTTCCCACTCCCTCCCCTCCCCTCCCTTCTTCCCACTCCACCCACGTCCTTCCCCTACTTTTAGACTGCTCCTAAACCAGGAAGTACAAGTTGTGAGTGGGAAGGGTTGGGGAGTATGTATGTGTAACCAACAAGGGAACTTATTCTCTTGATGAATCATAATGATTGTACTATCATCACGCGTTCCCACGTACCGTCCTGAATCCCTGTGCCAGCATCCAGCTGCCTTTGCCACTGCGCACGCCGGCTCCTTCTGCTCCTTTCTCCTGCTTTTCAAACCAAATGATATACTCAGAAAACGAGAGCGCTAAGGAACCTTGAGGTCATCAAATTCCAGCCTCTCGTTTACACGAGGCAACTTGAGGGTCTAGAACATGATGAGAATCACTCAGGTTCATGCCCTTGGGAGAAGTGGAGGGAGGGTGAGAACCCGTGGCTTCCAGGCCAGCACTGGCTTTATGACACCAGCTTGTCACGTTTCAGCTGTGGCCACTAGGAGCTATCACGCTTTAAAGCCTAATATTCAGTGAGGCCAGGAGTAGGGAGGACGCTGTCTCACTGCTACCTAGGACTATAAAAATGTCAGGAAAGCAAGCAAACGAATTGCAGTGACAATCTACAAACTGAAGCGTACAGTCAGTATCTCTGTGTTACTACATCTATTTTATTTTTATCTTTTCTTTCCTTGTCCTATAAAAGAAGAGAGTCATTTTGAGGAGTATAGGGATATTTTTGTCTTTATATTGAAGCCCTTTCTATTGGAAAAGAACAGAGTGTCTTATGGCTCAGGCACTTAAGGGAAGAAGAGGAGTCCAAGAGCCAGACCAAGGAGCAGGTTCTCATTTTCTGTTGTGCGCCCAGCTTGAATATAGGACGTACCATATGGGAAATACTCAGTAAATATATTTTTTAATGAATCCTTGAGTGAACATTTCCTACAATCAAGTTATGTTTTATTCCAGGCTTTATCTATTGGAACAGAACAACGGATGCCGGTATTATCAGAGGACTTAGCAAAAATTGGAAACTGGTTACAAAATCTGTTTGATTAACTGTAGATAAGAGGAGAATCAGAATCAGAGATCTGATGAAGTGGGAATCCCACCTTTCAAACCCTGATGGGTGCCTGAGAAATGCACAGTATTGTCAATGGGTCAATTATTTGGACAAAAGTATCCCCTATAAAGCTAGGAAGAGAAAAAAATAAAAGAGACAAGACCAAACACTTCTCTCCCATTTTTGTATGGACCTGGATATAATCCAGTCTGGATGAATAAAGGGTGATCATATTCAAGTATAATTAAATTTATGTCATATTAGACAAGATTTGATTTCTGGCCATCTGTGTGTCCTCAGACTGATGGCTGGAACATGCGAGGTGAATGAGGAGCTTGTGCATTAATAGAGGAGGCTTTCGAAGGGCGCATCAGAGAGCTTGATGCAGTGAGGGAGAGTTCAGTGGTAAGCCTCTGCTAGCATGTTGCGAGTTTCAATAAAGGGACTTTTCTCAAGGAGAAAGAGAAGATCTGCAAAAATAGAAATAAATTAATTTTAAGTCCTGTCTGATCATAAAACTAGGGAGGGGTTTGACAAGCTGTTGAAAAAGTCAGTTGAAAATTCATGAAGATCATAGTAACCAATATATTTAATTATCTCTAAGATGATCTTGTGGCAATGAGACTAGACATATTGAGAATGGCGCTGAAAGGCAGAACTGGGGCTGGCGGGGGAGGTTATGATGAGCAATACTTCAGTGAACATGAAGCAAAAGTTTCCAATAACTAAGACCGTTCATGTTTGTAATGGCCTCGCTTAGGAACGACTTTTCTCTTATCGCAGGTAGTGTTCAAACACAGGCTTGATCACTGCTTCACAAAGACAACATAAGGGGAATCCAAGAACACAAGGAGATTCATAACTATAAGGTTCTTAATGAATTTCTGCACACCCAAAGCCAGCCAGCTCTGGCTTTGTGATTTTTCTAAAGCCACTCTGGAAATAGTAAGCATTAGGAATAGAAAAAGAACTTGATAAGGCTCTTTTGACATTCACTGCAGAAACAGAAGCTCAGTACCTTTAGAACTATGGACATATTTCAGCACCAATGTTCCATATCAACTTGACTCTCTTAATGTCTCAGATTCAGTGAATGAAGTCTGTATTTCTCTTAGGTAAGCTACACCAAATTGTTTGTACTTAATATAAATACCCACACAATTATAGTTACATACTTATTGCTCACAATGAAAAACATACATGGGATCCTCTCTAATGGATATAACAAATACCTCTTTTATCAATAATGTTCCTGGTAAGAAACAAAATTCATCCTAGGTTGTTCAAATTAAGAGACTTCAATGAGGAGACTACTCACTAAATGGTGGGCGCAGCGAGGGTAACCAACATGATTCTGAGACTCGCAGTAGCCAGAAGCTATTATTACTGTGAAGGTTGAAGGAAGCACAGAGACATCATCACTCCAGGAGCCAGTATGAGCTGGAACAGTGGCCGAAGAGCTGCCCAGTTGGACCTGGGCTCATGGTGGATCACAGTTTCTGCCCAGCTGAAGCAGGGAAGGAAGAAACCTGCAATTCTCTCCCCGCACCCTGAGCTCTTCCAATGTTGTTTTGTGGTCCATTTCAGTTAAAATTTGACCAGCAAAGGGAGCCCAGCGAGTGCATGAGATAGACTGAATCTGGATGATCCAATGGAGAGAATCTAGAAAATTTACAATAGACACTGGGTGAAAGCAGTCCTTCATCGTAACATATATTACAGGACATATATTATTTGTATATTTTTATTTTTAAATTTATTTAGGTAACTGCCGTTTGGTAAGGTCCTCAAACACAGGTTTTAGATTGTGGTTTATTTTATATCTAACAGACTGCCCATTGCACAGTGTCTTAAGCTTATTTTACTTTTCATTTTCTCCTACATTGCTTTCCCTTCTGTTTTTTCTAAGTAAGATTTTATTTTCTATTTTTTCTCCTTAAATGTGTCCCACAATGCTGTGAAAATGGTGACATTTTCTTTATCAAAAGCTTGTATTGTTTATATTAATAACTTAATGATTGGCAAACATGACTCCTGAAGAGATGCTATAAATCATTAGTAGATGGTAGTTAAAATCTTTACTGCCAGCTGTTTATATCAGTGGGATCATTGCTAGAACATCGGGTAGGTATTATCGGACCTGAAAAAGCCATAGTCATATCAAGAACTGAACATTTATTTGAAAATGTATCAAATGTTATATCTTTAGCCTTTGCAGGTTACTTTTGCAAAATTGTGTATTTTAATGAAATATAAATATGTGTTCACATCTTTTGAAGCTTTTCTGACATGAATTTCTACAGATGCTTTATGTTTTGACCTACAAATAAATGCCTTTGGTTCTCTCTCTCTCTCCCCTTCCCTTTATCCACTGCCCCACCTTCATTTCTCTCTCCTGTCATCAGATCTATATTTATCACCCAAACAACATCCCATGGTGCTTAGATTTATAGGGCTTCTCCAACACGGTAAATACGTGTCATTTAAAATAAGATGGTTATTGCAGATTGAAGAATGGAAAGTAGATCTTGTGAAGAGAATTAAAGAAGATCATATGTTTATGGATTCCTCCCACAATTCAACACATTAAAGGTTGAGAGATGGGTTGCTCAATACTTTATTTAGTTCCAAATTACACAGGCCTAAATCTGGCAAGGATACACATTGAATTTTATTTTAAAAACATCTTCTTTAATGCTTCAAAGGAGCAGGTTTGGACTAATTGTTTGGGGGAAGAAATGATATATAGATGTGTATATAGATACAGATCTCTAAATGAAATGAAAACAAAAATGATTTAATGGCCCTTGGCCAGAGTTGCAGAAAGAGAAAATTTAGAGAATTGTTGTGTTAATATGTTACCATCATTTTTTGTTTGTAATGCTTGATATGACTTTATACAAACTCAGGGTATCCACAATATGGAAATGATGTTAGAACTCACGGTAAAGGCATCAGCAGGAAAGACCCTGTTAGAGAAAAGCCACTGTACAAATGCCCAGAGGAAGGAACCGAGAAATGACGGTCACCCACGGTTCTAATGGTGGAAGTTACGGCTGCCACGCTCCTTACTCTTCTGAGGTAATGTGCTCAGACCTAATTTCTGTCACTCACCATGGGACTTGTTACAGTTCTCTGAAATGTTATGGTCACTACAGGAGAAGGTTTTATAAAGTCACAGTTGGAGTCAGAGGAGGATGTCTCCTCTATGTGGGCAACTACTGGTTTCCATTACATTTCCGTTTCTTCTCCAACCCTGCCTGTGCTGCTAAAAAATAAAACAAACACAGAACCAGCTCCTCATGTCAAGGCAGGAAGAGGCTCCTCCTCACTGAACACTAAACCTTTGCTCATTTGGACTGGCCCTTCATGCCCTAGAAATGTAACACTCAGATAAAGGTGCTCTGTTGTGAGAGAGACCATGTTTTATCCATCTTAAGATTAATGTTTCACATTTTCACCCTTAAGAAGTGAGGATGCAACTTATAATTGAAGGTATTTTAAAATATTTGTAGGTCAGGCATTGATATAGTTGTCATTTCTTCATATGTTCAAATCCCCCCCCCCCAAGTGGCATGACTAGACAACTGTCTCTAGTTAACATACCAGTTAATAAATTGATTGTGGCCCATTTGAGGACAGAATATATGTCTCATTTGTTGTCTGAAATCATCTGTTGATACCTTCTGGTATCAATAAAAAATGCCAGTGTAAAAATGTACATATGGGGCCAAAAATGTACACATGATAGAAAATTCCCTAACAATGCAGAATATTCTTTTAAGAAACATTGCACCACTAAAGCTCTGGGTAGCACATAACTGATACTGCATGGAAAAATAAAGATATTGATGCTACCAATGCCATGATGAAGAAGTAGTATTGTTCTTATCTTTCTACCATAAATAGCTAAAAGTCTGGACCATTTTTAGGTGTTGGACAACTGGCACCCTAGGTCTGGGATCCTTAAAGGGGAGCAATAAAGAGGGTCTGTACCTGTACCCCATCGCCACATGGAACCACTCTTAGGTGGTACAAAGAGGAGCAACCTAAGCAAAGCACTAGGTACTTTCTGAGTTGAGAAAACAGAGATCTGATTTCAGGAAAATAAGTCAGTGAGAATTTTCAAAGCGGATTACTGCAAAACAGACAGCTATGCAGAAAAAGGTTTTAAAAACCGGCCCAGGGATTTTCTGCAGCCTGTGGCTAAAAAAGAATCTTGCGTACCTGGCGTGACAGTCATGAAACCAGACAAAGAATGTCAGAGAGGCTGAAAACTTAACAATTCCCAGAGCTCACGCAGAATTGGGACACATGCAAGCTCATGTAGAGTAGAAAATCTCCCTGTAGCACAGGCATGTCATAGAAATCTCAGAAAGGTAATGTCTTAGAAGTGTGGAGAAATAGATGTGGATTTAATGCTCCTAGAGAGCTTTCCAGACACCTGGACAATATCAAGCTAATTTGCAAGGAACATAATTGCTAGCCAAAATACAATTTCATATACTATGAAGAAAACAGTAAAATCCAGACACTCAACAATATGACAGCTATAAATCAAGCATCAAATTTAAAAAATCACCTGGCACATAAACAGGCAAATGTGCCCTGTAGCTGGGGAAAAAATTTGGTCAATAGAAATAGACTCAGAAGGAAAATAAAGCAATTAGCAGATAAAAACTTTTGAAATGTTATAAAGATATGATTAAGATTTGAAGGAAGACGCGAACACAACAAGAAGGGAATTAGAAGATATAAAAAAGAGCAAAGTGCTACTTCTGGTGATCAAAGATACAGTATTTAAAATAAAGAATTTACTAAATGAGCTTAACAGCAGATTAGACACTACAGAAAAAAAATCAATAAGCTTAAAGACCTATTAATAGAACCATCAAAATGAAGCAGTGAGGGGAGAAAAATAGGAAAAAAAAAAGCCAAAGTGACTCAGTAAACTGTAGGAAAATATCATAAACTTAACAAATAAGTTGAAATATTTGATGACTTAATGGCAAAAGTTTCTCAAATTTTATGGCAACTCTAAACCCACAGATTCAAAGAAACAGTATATTCAAATAGAATATTCAAATATTTAAACAGAACAGACACAAAATTACACCATGATAAACCATAATAAATTGCTGAAAAATCAGTAATGAAGAAAAAAACTATTTAAGACACCCAGAGAAAAAGGAAATAAAGAATCACCACAAAATTTCTATCGTAAGTGCAAGCCATAAGACAGTGGAATAATATCATAAAGGTAATGAAAGAAAATAGCATCTATCAACTGAAAATTCTGTGTTCAGAGAAGATATCCTTCAAAAATAATGATAAATGACTTTGTCAGACACATAAAATCCGACAGAATTTGTAGCTTGTAGACATCATGAGCCACTTATAAATCAGTTCAAAGATGCGAAAACTCCTAAGGTTTTGTTTTGTCTTTCCTTTTTGTTTTAGAAAGAAACTGTGGATCCCAGAAATGACATGAGAACTGCATGTTAATCACTGGGGGGAAAAAAAAAAGGTTTAGAATGGAGTTTTAACTAGTTGCCCGTAGCAATTAGAAGACGAAGTGGCAAAGGCAGCAGCCAGCATAAATTTAAAAGAAATGAAGACATGGCAAACTCACCTCATTACTTTCCCGGTTGCTTTACTTAAGAAGCAGAACAAGAATATGTGAAAAGCACAGCTTATCTTGATTTCCAAACTCACCTTTAAAAATTCCCTAATGATCCCTTTTGGGCAAGAGGGAAAAATTTATATATGATAACAATACACTTGAGTGTTTTTGGGTTTTTTTTAGCTGATTAAGGATTTTAATCTAAAAGGTTGATAACAAAGAGGAAAAAAATTAACAATGGAAGTTTTCAATTATTGAGGGGAACCAGAAAGTCCTGGAAGATATCAAATAATCTTTTATAACAGAAAAAATATTTTGAGGATAATTAAAATGTAGATTGAGGCAGAAAAAATTTATGGAAAATGCACTGATTAGAGAGTAACGTGTACACACACTGTCCTTCAGTAACTTAGGACTTTTTTAATGTCACACTATTTCCCTGTGGTTTTATGTCTTCATATATCGCAAAAAGAAAAAAAAAAGTATAGATTTTGGACTTTAACATCTCTAGAACCTTTATAGTTTCAATAGTCTCTTTTTCTAGTTTTCCATAGTCACCAATCTATTTTGGCCATTGAGATACTCTAAAGTGGAGAGGTAAGACCCCAGATAAAACCTGGGAACTGCAATATCACAACTCTAGATATTTTGTTTAAATTTGAAACCCAATTTAGCATTTTATAATAACTTGTTCCTGCAAGGTTTTTCTGAAGTGGTTAAAAAAAATTGATAAACTTTAGATAAAGGCAAATCCTTTAATTAAACATGCTGTGTCTGCCTGGGTACACACTAGATGGAAAATTGAAAGGCTTTTAAATATTTAAGAGGGAGGAATATAAATTGGTAAGAGAATATTATTAGAGAAGACAGGATGCATAAAGAATACTCAAACAGAGATTAATTATTTCTCTCCTCCCCCCAAATAGTAGACACAATTACCAATGATGATGAAGTTCAAGGCTTTGTCTTTGTCTTTCACTTACTTCTCTATCTCCAAGAACTTCTTTTGTTGACTTACATGATATTTACTGGTTAATATAAAACATGGGAGGTCTGATCTCCCCCCCCACACACACACATACATGTATGTGCATCCCGTAAGTACTGATATTCCCCAAAGAGGCCTATAAACCCGAGAATGTAGATAAGATGTGAAACCAAGCAAAGTGAAAGTATTAGAAAGGAGACTTTTAAATCTAGTAAGGATTAAATTGCTTAAAGAAGGACATAGTGAGAAAAATATATAAGGACTATCAATACCTTGATTAGTTCCTGCATAAAACTGGTTCTTAAATAGCAGCCTTATTAAGCAAGATGAATGCATATAATTATATTCTTATGTATCATCAATATTACATAAACGAACACTTTTAAAATATATTTTACAAATAAAATTTTTATCCTGAAATTTTTTTTTGGCTAGGAATTTACATCTAAGTATGTAACACTTCCTCTTGTTATCAGATTTCACCTAGAACTCCACTGTCACCTCAAAGTAATAACATTTCAGCCTCTAACTGATCATTTGTGCATAGGAAACAGAAAGAATCATAAATTTTATGACTTGGAATATAAAACTAAGATTGTTCCTTTACAAGACAACTTTTTGAATCCATTACGAGGCCCCAGGAGAAATAGTAACACTGAGAAGTCTGGCCGTGGGAGAAGAAACAGAAATATTAACTACCATAGTTCAATATCTATATACATGCTGGTGACGCTTAAATGTGTACCTCTAACCCAGATCTCTCCCCTGAGACGTGAAGCCACATGCCTCACTACCTGTTGATGCTTCATAGGCAACTAGCATTCAACTTTGCAAAAACAGAATTGTTTCCTCCCCGAGACCTTCTCTTCCTCTTATATTTTTGTCTCCTATGAAAGGCTCCAAGGCATGATGTGACTAAAATAAGGGTGGACAGTGCTGGAGCTGGTTGGTTTGGGTAAGGATGGGTGGTGGTGATAATGTGATCTTATGTGGGAGTCATTGAGTGTTCCAGAAAACGGCAATTGTTGTTTTCTTTAAGAAATTTTACATCTGTTAGAAAAATGCTATAAAATGTGTTAAAAGGTTTGTAGCTAATTTTATGTCTTATCAGGTATTACATCTATCATAATTCTGAAAGTTGTAAATATTTCCCCTCTTCTGGGATTTGTGATGTAATATGGCACTATTTGGAGATGTGGTGTAATAAGATACAGAATTTAAACAGGTTCCAAGGGGATGTGGGCTACCATGTCCCTTGATTCTATGCTCAAGATGCCAACACCATCTGCTAAGATAGAAACCTAAGAGTTTTTCTAAGTTACTCCTGCTCCCTTCCTCCTATCTCATAATTAATCATCAACTATATTTGATCATACCTCTCAGCATTGAAAAGAGTCTGGGGTGGGATTTTGTTCACTGAAACCTACTTTTGTCCTTTTTGCTACTCAAGTTTCTCAATCACGTGAACACAGACAAAAGAATGGGAGGAAAAATGGAAACCAAGATCTCACACAGCAGTTGTTAGTGCTGCTCACCAGGCAGATGGCTGGACTACATTCCCACACCATCTTTTGAAATTCAGTCTTTCTTTGGACAATGAAACGTGAAGGGAAGTGACAATTTACATGTATGTATTCCCAGCGGGTCCTTTAAAAGCCACTGAGGGGTCCATCACATCTCTCACACTTGTACACTGATCTGGGAAGCATATGGTGATATGAAACCTGATTGTCTCAGGCCCCTGAGCAATTGCAATGAAAAGACTCCCCATCTACTCACGTTGGATATAGACCACAAGCAAGAAATAACTTGTGATGTGTTAAGCTACCAGCACTTTGGGTTTATTTATTTGGACAACATAAGCCAGTCTATCCTGACTGATATTTATCACTTAACTGACAGTTGAGCAAATACCTAATCTTTTTCTCCCTCCTATGCTCCATGGAGAATTTCTCAGATGAAATTAGGTTGAAAAATAGTAGCTCAGGTGCAGTGGCTCACTTTTTTGTCAATTAGTGTAAAATACCTGGGACTGCGGAGGGACTGTTTCTGTCAGTCATTTGACAAAGAATGACAGGTCCATGCCTATGTCCCCAATAATCTTCATCCAAACCATGAAACAGGACTCCTCTGCAAACATTTCATCAGAGTATTTGTTGTTAATTGAAACTTCTTTCATTCTCCCACATCTCAACATTGGGGCCCATATATCCAGGCATACCTGTGAAGAAATAGAATACTGTCTTGATCTCAAAAGTAGCCTTCAATTCAATTATCTGCATAAGATTTGCTGGCTTGTCCCTAAAGACCAGGCTCTTATGTTATGGAGGCAGAAAGGGAAGCATTAAGTCATACCATGGCTCTTGTTTGGTAAGGCAAAATAACTTTAAACACAGTAAATGTGGTTCATTTGATATCTCAGGCTTTGACCACAATGTTAGCCACTCCTTCCTTCTTGGGAAGAACTTCGAAAGTTGAGAGAGAAGGCATATTGGAAACGTGGGTGGAATGTCCCTTTCTTCCTATAGGAAAGGCAGATTCTTAAAGATACAGATAATTCCTCCTCCTTCAAATCTCTCTCCCTAATTTATTGGCATTTCTCTATTCTTCCTTCTACTAACAGAGTTCAGGCCGACATGTTCCCTCGCGTGCATTATACCAACAGAACTCCATCAGGCTTCCTGACTGCAGCCACATCTTCTTCAGTTACTCTTCTGTATTACAACCCAAGTGGTATTTTTCTAAAAATACAAATCAAAACCTTCAGGATCTTGCTGAAAATCCTTCAATGCTTTCTCACTGCTCTAAGGGTAGGTCCAAGAATCCTTATTGTGACCCATAGGAGTCTGCAGCATCTGCTTCTTCCTCTACTCCTTTGCCTCGTCTTGCACCACTTATCTTATGATTTATTACAACCACACTGAACTTATCCTAATCATTCAAAAGCACTCTCTTCCCCATTGCTCTGTGAAAGCGCATTGACCATTCCATTTTTTAAAACAATCGTCCGTCTTTATTGGACTTTCCAGTATCTACTAGTTCTTTGAGTTTTGAATTTAAATGCCTTTTTAAATGCCAAATTAATGTGGGTTAACTGCTCTATGCACAAATTATGGACAAAATGAACCTGGTGCCATCTCAATTTGAATCGTTTTATTTATCCCATTCTGACTGCTGTCCTATGAGGCCTTGAGGCAAAGGATGCTCTAGAATTTAGAGAGAAACTTGATTCTTCTTTCCTAACATTGTATAGTCATGGGATGGCAGATGCTGCCTGAGAGTATCGCCTATGGTGATAAAGGTCAGGAGGGTCCACTTCAACTTTGTAAGTGTAGGTTTTGGCTTAATGGGGTCCACAGTAGGCCCATGCTCAGGGTCCACATAGGGAATTTTGACAAAAGTCCTATAATAATAAACAACCAACATTTTTCTAGTCTTAAATATTCCTTTAAGTCCCTAAATCTAATACTTCCTCCCCAACTCCTTAACTTATGCCTCCAAATGTTCTCCTTCCATTGACTTCTCCTTCTGATTTAAAAAATATACTAATGTTATCATAAATGAATTATTTAATTTGTTATTGCTTAAGTCATTGTCTCTATTCTCTGTCTCCTTCCTCTTGTTACTACCCTGCTTGATAGAATACACTACACCAACTAGCCTCACTCGCTCAACATTCACTCAGTTCTCAGCCAAAGAATGGTCTGATCTCACCCTTAGCTTGTGATTCAGACTCACCCTCAGTGGTCAGGAGACTTCCTGTTCCCTGTCACTGTCTTACATGATCCCTTCACAGTATATAATCGTTTTAATATATTTATCCTGATACTCTCTCTCTCTCTTTTTTCTAACTCCTCAGATCCGTACTATTTTGATTCTACATCCTTTCACACTATTTACTCTAAGAAAGTATTATTCCACTTTTTGAAAGATAATTTTTACATTTTCACTCTCATTTTTTGTATTGACTCCTAAATAATTTCTTTAAAGAGCCTCACAACTGTATTTCCAGCCACAACTCAGTTAAGTTTAAAAATATTTCTTGGATGATGAGCACTGGGCTAGAATTAAGACCATAAAGATGAATAAGATATACAATGCCTGTCCAGAAGGTATCCAGTGTGTAATATGAAAAACAGAGACATTTATTGAAGAAGATACAAGAAACATTGTGCATAGGACAGTGATGCCTCAATCCCCTTCAAAATAGACACCTTGGGACTTCACACAGTTCTCTCAATCACTGTCCCCATTATATTTGCCTGAATCTCACTGACAGTCTGAAATCTCTTCCCTTTCAAAGTTGGTTTTAGTTTTGGGAAAAGCCAGAGTCATGGGGCATCAAATCTGGGCTGAGTCATCTGGTTGATTTAATTTTTTGCCAAAAACTCTTGATGAGAATGATGTACAAGTGGGTGTTTGTTGTGATGAAGCTGCCAATCACCAGTTGCCCATAGCTGCAGCCTTCTGAATCATCAGAATAGTTTCCACAGAGGAATGTTCAAGCTAACACAAAATTTGATGCGGATTCATTGCTCTACTTGCTCAGTTATTTTGAATGCAACAGCCACACAGTGCACACGCTCTCTCAATGGTGTCTACTGCCCCATTGATTAGTACAGTGAAGTCGTCATTGTTCACACATGTGCCCATTCCAGTCCACTCTCCTTGGCTGCTAGGTTACATTGATGTCACTCCAACTGTTCTCATTATATTAACAATGGCTGGACTTCTTCCAGACAGATCTCAGTAGTCCTTCATCAGTAGACTCTGGCTCCAGAGGATCTGATGCACTAGGTCTAAAATGAGATATGAGAATCTGCCTTTTGAACAAGGGTCCCAGGTCACTGGCTGGATTTTATAAATACTGGTCTGCAGTAGTAGTTGTTAAACTTCAGTGTACCTAAGCATCACTTGAGAAACCTGTTAAGACAGCAGATTTCTGGGCTCTATTCTCCTATAGTCAGATTTAATAGGATTCAGAGAGGATTTTTAAGAAGCCCCTAAGCTATTCTTATACAAGGAGTACTAAGGCAGTTCTATAAGAAACACCATTCTAATGAGACAGGAGTAGAAAAAACAGATGGCAAAAACATAGAGTGAGAATAGACAAATATTTTGTTTCCTATGGTCCTATTGGATTCTCTGCCTTTCCCCTCCTAGAAGCTTTGCACTGAGATCTCCCAGCGGGATTAAGTTAGAGTATGGGAACCCAAGGCCCTTAGCTGATATAAGAGTATTAGTATGCAAGCTAATCTAGCTAAACTAGGCAGGAAAAGGTAACTTAATCTACTACAGGCTGCCTCCCCTCTTCCATCTACCTTATAAATATGTAGAGTAATGACAGCAGAATCCCTGTCCTGGAGCACACCTAAGTGTGTCCAGCTATGCCTGGCTCAAGCACCCCTCCCTGTGGCGTAGTGAAAACCCAGAGGATTACATATACTCAGCTATTTGCCTGCTTGTAAATTTCACTCATGAACCTTATCAGGTGTACGGTTAGTAGTGTGTGTTCCTGTTGACCACAATGAATAAACTGCATTGTGTAGCCATGTGGTTTTAAGGAATCAATGAGTTGTAATAAGCTATCCTGGTGGTGGGATACCCTCCCGGTGATGATTGCAGATCACCAAGATGGCTGTTGACCAGGTGACCATAATCACTGTGAGCCACAATCGCCTTAGAGTGACCAGGTCACTTATCAGACTAAAATCCCTCATACCCAGCCATTGTGGCCTTCATAAACTATCATATGTATAGATTTGCCATATCACTAAGCCCAAAAGTAAAAAAGGATCATTTGGAAATTCTAGAAGAACAAATTAGCCTCAGGTTAAAAACAAAAACAAACAAACAAACAACTATAATGAGGTTGCTACTAGCCAAGGGAAAGGGGCTGACCTCATCAGAGGGCTTTCACCCATACAAACAGAGAAACTTACTCTATGGCACCTACTCCAGTAGGTCAGTAAGGCAGATGGGAACACAGAGAAAATTATGGTCTCTGCAGAGACCTGGAACAAACAAGCTCAGCAAGAAATCAGAACAGAGCTAGGGCCAGGTCCTCACCCCAGGACCTGCTTTCCATTGTTCATTTCAGGCTCAATTTCCCATTCCCCACCCCAGTGGGAGGCCTTATTTAAAGCTTTATATATTGGTGCTCAAAGCTGTAGCTGGTTTGTTCATTGGGCCCGACTTCCTATTCTTTTGTTAGACTGTGTAACTGAGGTGGGCTTTCTGAGTTCCTGATACCCAGCACTAGTGGGAAGATGGGTTGGCTGGATGAAATTATTCTGATCCCTGTTGATGGGATTCTATTACATCTGGCCAGGGGCATTGCTGAGAAATGACTATAATCCTAAAGCTTGCCACAGTCACACAATTGGAACAATATCACTTTCCAGGTGTAGAGAAATAAATTAGTCTCCATAGAATAAACTTAATGCAGGCAGGGGTGTTATATAATACTATTTCCCAGTTTAACAACCTTATTTATCTAGTTTTAGAAAAAGTCACTAGCACCTCACTGTGGGTTGTCCAGTCTCTACAGAGAAGTGTCCACTATTGTTCTCAGGGTGACACATGTCATAAAGGTGACTTAACAAATCACATTTGTTACTGACACTTGGGATACAGCCTTGGGCCAGCTCTTCCCCCTGCTGCCCCACGAGAAGAGTGGACTAAATTTGCTTTCTTTAGGCAGGGAACGTTCCATGTGCCAACGGCCGCCCAGAGCTCCACAGCAGTGATGTGTCATTGGTGGGCAGGGGAAACCATAGCATAATGTGAATTGCTTCTTGGAATCCAAACATTCCATTACACTGCCTTAAAAAAAAAAAAAAAAAAAAAAAGCTTCATTTGAAAATTTTAAACATACACAAAAGAAGAAGGTAGTATATTAAACCACCATATAACATCCTGTAATACAAACATATCTATTCTTAATATCAGCATTTATCAACATTCTGACATCCTTGTTTCATTTATACTATCATTCTTTTTTTCCTGACAGCATTTTAAGCAAATTTCAGATTAATATTCATAATATTTTTAGAATGGCACCACTAAGGAAACTGCTTGCATTTGCATGCCATTTAAACATAGTCAACTAAAGATGGATGGGCTCTTTATCAGAACAAAAATCCAAGGGCCTCTTGAGAGCATAAGGATATCAGCTCAAAATGACATATCCTAGCTTATTAAGTGCTAACTCCTGGTCCTACTGCCACCACCTAAGACAAAAATGACTCAACACCTGATTGGCCTCCTAAGAGACGGGAGGCAGCACGCTCGGTGTGGGGCAGTTGTATTAGAGCCAAGTCACCACACAGGGGGCCAGAGTCAAATGGGATCCCTGAAGCAAGAACTGGAAATATTTCAGGCACCCACAAACCAAGCCACGTCCTTTCCCTCCACTGTACCTTTCAGAGCCCACATGATCATCCTTACCTGTGAACAGTCTTAAAGATGGCTAGTGTGCTCACCTGGAAGACTGTCAATAGTCACTGGCCTTATTCTTTGAGTTGGAGGATTTCTGCCCACTGCTGACCAGTCCCCACACTCTGAACTATGACTGCCAACCAATCCTGAAGTCCCAAAGTATCCCCCTCCTCCAACTGACCCATGGAGATTTCCTGACTTCCTGAATTAACATTCCCATCCTTCAGTGGGACATCTCCAAACCCAAGTCCATAATTTGGAAGGGCTCCCCAAAACCTCCATATGAAAATGAGTGTCTGTTAAGAGCAAAGTCTGGTCCTGCTTTTATCTTATATTTGTCGTTATTCCAATAATGCCAAGACTTGCCTGTTTTCATAGCTATAGGGATGAATTTGTACCTGAATGTTAGTGTGGTTACACATGAGCAAAATCCTGGACTTGCTTTAGAAAGTTCTGCAGAGCTGGGTTTTAACCTCTTTTGAGCCTTATGCCTTGTGCTTCCCATCCCCACTATGTCTGAGAGCTCCTGTAAAATGTTTGCTTTTGTGCGCACTGACTCCTCTGTGTCGAATACTTCTCCCATTCTGTGTCTGCACGTCAAATCTTACTGATTCTTTTAGGCACGGGTCAAACATTGCCTCATGCTCCCTTCTCTGACCTCCTATGGAACTTGGTTACATTTCCTTGAGGACACATTCTTCATTGTATTATAGTCACTTATACTCATGGCAGACTTTTAACAATCTTGTGTGGGGACCTGGGTTGTATGAGACTGAGCTCCTGGAAGAAGCATCAACAGGAAAATTCCTGCCCATGTGGAGACCAGGGTTGAACAGGGCGGCTCAACAATTAACAAGCACAGGTGTAGGGCAAGGTGAGGTCTCTGATAGGAGTATGTCAGGGGTGCTGGGAGAGAGCAGAAGAACGGGAAGCTTCTATGGTTGACCTTATCTTTAAAGGCTTCGGAAGAAGTGATACCTGAATAGAGATGGAAGGATGAGTAGAAGTTCCTATGTAGCTAAGAGAGAGGAAGATATGTCAAGCCACGTGTATTACTATTTCCCCATCTGTGATCAAACTGAGCTCCTTGAAGGCAGGAATTATTCCAATGTTTAAGGCCTCACGGCACTTTTATGCCTGCCATAAAGAATGGTTTCAATAAATATGTGTTGTCTGAAGGAGATATTTAGGATAAGGGAGGTCAAACAGCACGTGGAATTTGAGTAACCGACCAGTAACAGAATGATGAGAGGGTATGGAATACATTACACAGTTACTTGGGCTAGTCCTGCCATTATGGAAACTGGTGCAGGGAGGAGGATGTGTCTGCAAGTTCTGGTTAGAAATCTAGGGATATAGCACAATTCTTGTCTTCATATTTCGAATCCCTGAAGACGAGGCTACTTCTGCCATCATCAAGAGCCCTATTCTTTATGAAAAGTAGACACTACTGGTCTGTGACCTATCGTTAGCCCAGGGTGATAAGGAGGTTTATGAGCCTCCCACAGCTCCTTGTTTTCTCCCTTCAGTCAAAAGGTGCACATTTATGAGGTCATCAGCTGGGGCAGGAATGCAAGCTGTCTGTTGAGGGAGCACTTCCCCTCATTAACACCAGGTTCTCACCAGCTGGACTAATCTGGAAAGACAACAATCTGAACAGGTTATGAAAATCATGTTTTTAGAAAACACAAAGGGGTTGTGAAACACAGCAGCTACAGAACTTGGGCTCACGGTTTGGCCTTGTATTTCCATTTTGTCTGGTCAGTTTCATTCCTTCCTTCATGCTCAAGTCTCCAGAAAGTTGCCTACACTGCTGGTCTTCATTTTCCACTCGGGGTTCACACCCAAATAAGTCTTGATGCACACCATGTCTGCACCACCGTGCTACAACTGCTTACACAATGCACAAGGGTAGTAAGCAGTTGTATTGTTCCCTTTATTAAAAAGTGACTTAACTTCACGCTAGGACCCAGTCCCTTTGACCACTCAGTCCTACTCATCCCTGTTGGGTTTTTCATTGGTTTTTCCAATGTTTTCCCCAGGATGTCTCTCCTTCTCAGATTTCTTTGCATATTATTCTTCTCCAGAGATTTATCTTTGGATAATTTCTGTTTTCACTTTTAATGCTCTGATGAATTTAATCTTCTTTCCTTGCTTATGTAAACATTGACAGAACTAAACTGTCATTTTAGTTTAGGCTTCTGGCCTGAAAAACTGTCTGCAAGGATGTGGAGAAAAGGGAACCTCAGTGTACTGTTGATGGGAATGCAGACTGGTGCAGCCACTGTGGAAAGCAGTATGGAGTTTCCTCAAAAAATTAAAAATGAAATTGCCTTTTGACCCAGTGATTCCCACCTCTGGGAGCATATCCTAATAATCCTGAAACACCAGTCATAAAGAATATATGCACCCCCATGTTTATAGCAATGCTATATACAATAGCCAAGATCTGGAAGCAGCCCAAGTGCCCATCAGAAGATGAGTGGATCAAAAAAAGCTGTGGTACATTTACCCAATGCAGTACTACATGGCTATGAAAAAAGAAGGAAATCTTACCTTTTGCAACAGCATGGTTAGACCTGGAGATTATTGTGCTAAGTGAAATGAGCCAGTCAGAGAAAGACAAATACCATATTATCTCACTTATACATGGAATCTAATGAACAAAGAAACTAATGAACATACTAGAAACAGAGGCATGGACTCACGGAACAGACTGAACTGTTAGAGGGAAAGGGGTGGAGGGACCAGATGAAAGAAGGGGAAGGAATGAGGCCAAGAACATACATGTATGATCCACAGGCACAGACCACAGTGTGGTAATGGCTGAGGGGAACGGAGGGTGGGAGCTTGGAGGAGGGGAGCAAAGGGGGAAAAATGGTGAAATCTGTAATAGTGTCAACAATAAAAATAAAAATAAAATTATAGCAATATCTACCTCACAGCATTGTGATGACTAAATGAAATATTGCACGTGAACAGATTTTGAAACTAGAAAGCACCTTTGTTAAATATTTTAATCAGAGTTTAATTCTTGATTATAGACCTCAGTCAATCCAAGTGTATTTGCATTTCTCAAATATGTTTGGATTTCATAAAATTTGCATTCCCTAGAAGATAGACCTAGCAATCACTTTCATAGTCTGAAAATATGAATGAAAACAGAAGGTTCTTAGGTGAGCCATTACATTTGAGAATAGAAATACAAGAAAAAGCATGATACATTAATTTACAAATAATAATACCCGTGTATGAATGTTATTTTAGATACATGTGTGTGTGTGTGAGAGAGAGATTTGGATGTCCTCTTCTTGCAAATAAGTTGTGAAAATAACAGCCCAAAGGACAGCTTTATACAGCTTCTTAATTCATCTGCTTTCCTTCAGACTACACAGATCCTAAAATGGAGAAAAAGCCAAATAGACTGCATTTGAAAGCTTTCTCTGCAGGATGACTCAGTCCTCTGGCTATTGTTCCTCCTATTTCTTTTGCTTATAGAGCCACTAGGAGGTCAGTTTAAAGTCTTCAAGAAGTCAGTGTGCTCGCTTCTCAAATTACTGCTTAAATAAATAGCCAAAGAGTTGAATGGTCATCCTCCAATTTCTGTTACCTTCAGAAGATGACCAAACAAAACACGCTGTCACCTTTAGCACCATATTGTAGTCTAGCTGGTATCTTTAAGGTAAAATGACTGTTTCTTATTGGTTAATGCAGTTTCCTGTCTCTCTGCAGTGGGAGTTGGGGAATTTAAGCTGGGAACATGAGCTTCTGCATACCTCTTGTGTCAGAGGGTATTTGGTTAGGCCCATCGGACCACAGAAGCTTAAGAGATTCATTTCCAAGGGTCAGTCAACTCCGATCTCCCTGCAGTATCAAGGAAAGGATTGTCTTTGAATTATAGTATTTTTTTCTATTCTGAAGACATAGGAATTTAAAAAAATTTTTTTTAAGTATATTTTATTGATTATGTTGTTACAGTAGTTCCAGTTCTTTTTTCCGCTTTGCTCCCCTCTGCCCGGTACCCACCTTCCTCTAGCAATCCCACCCCTCTTAGTTCATGTCCATGGGTCCTGCATATAAGTACTTTGGCGTCATCATTTCCTATACTATTCTTAACTTCCTCCTGTCTATTTTGTACCAACCAATTATGCTTCTTAGTCCCTGCCCCATTTCCCCATTTCTTCCCCTACCCCCTCCCAGCTGATAATGCTCCAAATGATCCTCATACCTACGATTCTGTTCCCATTCTGGTTTGCTTTATTGGATTTTATTTTTATTTTTTAGATTCAGTTTTTGATAGTTGTGAGTTTGTTGTCAGAGAAGGAAAACTCTGATTCCAAAAAACCTCTGCTGCCTTGCGGCATACCTCTTCAGGGGAAAGGCTAAGGGAGTAAACCCCGACAGAAAATCCGGAGCCGGAGTCCCTAAGGCGGTTTGACGTTGTAGTCAACACTGGCAACTCCTGCGGCGCACCTGAAGCCAAGCTGTATTGACTCCGTCTTTCCCTTGGACCCTTCAGCTGCGAAGAGAGGGGGGGTCTGCTGCATGGGCAACAGCAGACCCTCCATATCACCCTGCCCAGGCTCTGTAGCTTCAGCTTCACTGGAGAGGACACTCCAGCGTCATCGCAAGATGTCGATTCAACACGGGAGGAGACAGATACCGTGTCACTCCCGAGTCGGACTGCACAGCCATTCTCGGCAGTGCAGATAGACTCTTAAGAAGCTACACCATCGTCTCTCGAGACGGACGGCTGCCGACGACGACGACGACGACGAGTTTGTTGTCATTTTAGTGTTCATAGTTTTGATCTTCTTTTCCTTAAATAAGTCCCTTTGACATTTCATATAATAATGGCTTGGTGATGATGAACTCCTTTAGCTTCACCTTGTCTGGGAAGCACTTTATCTGCCCTTCCATTCCAAATGATAGCTTTGCTGGATAGAGTAATCTTGGTTGTTGGTTGCTTTTCATCACATTGAATACTGCTTGCCAGTCCCTCCCTGCCTGCAAGGTGTCCTCTGAGAATTCAGCTGATAGTCCTATAGGCACTGCTTTGTGGGCAACTCTCCGCCTCTCTCTTGCTGCTCCCAGGACTCTGTCTTTATCTTTCACCTTCGGCATCTCAATCATGATGCATCCTGGTTTGGTCCCCTCTGTGTCCAACTTGCCTGGGACCCTCCGTGCTTCCTGGACCTGTATGTCCATCTCCTTTGCAAAATTTGGGAAGTTTTTCTTATTTTTTTCAATTCTTGCTTTCTCATTCTGCACTGGTTGACTGCCGTTTTCTTCCTTATGTTCCAAATCATTGATTTGAACCCTGGTTTTCTTCCCTTCACCATTGGTTTTGTGTGGATTTTCCTTCATTTCATTCAGCATTAACTTCACTTCTTCTCTTATGCGTTTGCTGTACTGAAGCATATCTATCAAGCCTGTGAGCATCTTTATCACCAGTGTTTTGAATTCTCCATCTGTTAGGTTGGCCATCTCCTCATCTATTAGGTTGGCTAACTCCTTGTTACTTAGTTCTCCCACTGGAACTTTGATCCATTTCCCCTTTTGGGCCATACTTCTCTGTCTCCTCATTCTGACAGGCTCCTGTGTTTGTTTGCCTCCGCATCCCAGGTAGAGCTGTCACTGCTGTTATATTATAAGGGGTGAAGCCTTAGGGATTCGTCAGTACAGGGTGACCTGTTTCACCACGTTGTGGTGCTGTATATGGGTTAGGGGTGTGAGAGGGAACAATGCCGCCTGCCCGGCACGCGCCCCTTTTCCAGGCATCTCTCCCACTTCTGCACCAGACTCCGCTCCGCCCCCACACTCCCAGCTGCTGCCCTGGCCATCGTTCCCAGAGTGGGTGGGTCTGCGGATGTTCTAGGATTATGGGGGCCTTTAGACAAGCAGACTCTGCTGAGAGGCCAGCAGTTTCTGCCTCCACCCCAACCCCCACTGGTCTGCACAGTCAGGGGCAATGAGGCTTGATTTTCCCCTGGTGCTGGGACCATGGGCTGTGAGGTCGGGTGAGGAGCTGGGAATGCTCCCCAGGGTTCCCTCCTGACTTTTTAAAACATGTGACTGTGCTTTCTGCCTGCCTGCTGCTGTCGCCACTGCTGCTGCCACCACACTGCGTCCTCTCCACCCCAGCTCAGCCCCTCCTACCTGTCTGGATGAGTATTTCTTCTTTATATCTTTGTTTGCTGGACTTCCATGCAGTTTGATTTTCTGGAACTTCTGGTTGTCTCTAGTTTTGAGGTAGTTGTATTCCTTCTTAGTTGTGGAGGGAGATGCAGCATGTCTGTCTATGCCTCCATCTTGGCTGGAAGTTGACATAGGAATTTTTTTTATGGCTGCAACTTGAATGACACTTTCAGAGCATGGCAAGTTAGATTTCATGGAAGTTTATGAGGTTGTATAGTGTCAACATAAGAAATATCCAATCCTGAAGAGAACTTTTTTTAAAGTATATTTTTTTTATATTGTTACAATAGTTCCAATTTTTTCCCCTTTGCTCCCCTCTACCCAGCACCACCCCTCCCTCAGCAATCCCCACCGCCAAGTCATGCCCATGGGTCATACATACAAGTTTTCTGGCTTCACCCTTTCATATATTCTTCTTCTTCTTCTTTTTAAAATAATTAATTAATTAATTATTTTAACAATAAAAAATAACAATCCCTCCTTCTCAGACTTAAGACCCTTTATAATCTTATAAAGGACAATGGGTGAAGGTCTTGAGCTCCTCTAGCTGCTTCAAGCTGGACATGGTCATTGTCCTACCTACCCTTGGGTCCAGAAATCTCTAATAAGAATGGGAGTGTGGAGGGGAGGGTGGCCTTCCCACATGGGGAAGGATCGTGCAGACTCCAGGTCAGTTGGCTGTCCTCAGACAACGGTGTGCTTGGTTTAACAGGCTGGCATCCTTGTTGTACGAAGAGAACTTTTATAAGAGCTTATTTGAGCCAAACGGATGACATATGCTAGGGAGCAAGATCTCAAATGCTGTGGACAGTCCCAGTCTTGTAGCTTCTTTTATGCATTTGAGTTTAAGGAAGGAATGATAGGAGATTACACAGAGGTGGGAGAAGGCAAAATGGGGATTGGATTATAGAATGGTTAACAAGATTATGTGCTCTCTTGAGCATGGTCCTGCCTTTTTGGGCTACTTCTGGTATTTTCAAGGTGCGTTAACCCAGATGCACAAGGACAATGGACAAGGCTGGTTTAAAACTTTTCACTAAAGAAGTTCTAGGCTTGGGGCCTGATCTGCCCAGCTAGGAATTTATGATCACATCATCCTGTAAGGTTACTTTCCCTAGATCCCACAATTTTTTTCATCCACAAGGGAAGAAAAAGAATTTCCTCCATGCTCTTAGACTCTGTGTCTGAGATCTACAAATTAAACTGGCAAAGACAGACTAACAGGAGAAACAATTTCTTATGTGTGCACTCAGGGGCTTCATAAAAAAAATAGTGAAGACCCAAGGAAGTGGTTAGACCCAGGGGCTTATAGAGCATTTTAATGAAGAGCAATAAATTTGTGGAGAGGTGACAAGACAAAGGAAAAAAGGGTTTAGGCTTTTAGAGGCAATAAGTTGTGGGAAGGTAACTATATGGGAGAAAACCAATAGAAGGGAAGGTTTATTTAGTAAGGTTATGTTTATGCAGACTCATCTCCATGCTATTTCTAATAATAAGATTCAATCTCCCTTGCTTTTTACTGGGGAGAAGGGGGCACCTTCACAAGGAAAATCTTATGCTCTGCTCTCAGGCAAAGAGTGGGAGGGCAGAGAGTTTTTCTTACACCTGTTTCTTCTTGATTGTCTTCAGCTCAAAATAATCTTCAATCCTCATGTCAAACTGGCATATTATGATCCCCATCAGGGGCATGTCATTTTATATGTGTGTGTGTGTGTGTGTGTGTGTGTGTGTGTCTATAAAATGAGGTTTGTCTGGAAAAAGTCCAGCCATTGTTAATAAAACAAGAATGGTTTGTGTGACATCATTATAACCTGGCAGCCCAGGAGAGTGGACTGGAATGTTCATGGGTGAACAATGATGACTTCACTGTACTAGTCAGTGGGGGCAGTAGACTGTGTGCACTGTGTGGCCATCACATGCAAAATGATTGGGCAAGTAGAACAACTAATGTGCATCAACTTTTGCATTAAGCTTGAACACCGTTCTGTGGAAACTATTCAGATGATTCAGGAGGTTGCAGCTATGGGCAACCAGTGATAGGAAGCTTCATCGTGATAATGCCCCCACTAGCGCATCACGTCTCATACAGAGTTTTTTGGTGAAACATAAAATCACTCAGGTAACTCAGACCCTCTACAGCCCAGATTTGGCACCCTGCGCCTTCTGGCTTTTCCCAAAACTAAAATCACATTTGAAAGGGAATAGATTTCAAATCATCAATGAGATTCAGGAACATACAACGGGGCAGCTGATGGCAATTGGGAGAACTGTGTGAGGTCCCAAGGTGCCTACTTTGAAGGGGACTGAAGCATCATTGTCCTGCGTACAATCTTTCTTGTATGTTGTATCTTCCTCAATAAATATCTCTATTTTTCATATTAGATGGCTGAATACCTTCTAGACAGACCTTGTATATATAATTTCAATTGCCAGTTACGGTATGGAGCTGTAGACATTTTCAGTGTTTCCTCTTTTCTAAACAGGAAGATTATTGATTACTACAAGGCTTATTCAATATGCTGGAAAACATTATTTATTAAACCCCTTTCTGTCCCAATTCTATACCTTTTTTATTTTCCTCTTTACTCACAAACCTCATGTGATGTATACAGTCTAAAGGTCTTCTGGTATTATTACTTCATATTAATCTTTAAAGTGTCCAGGCATTTTTTTAAAGAATTATTTCAAAAGAAAACTTCAAAATAATACTTGCAGTGGGAAAACTATGATCACATATCACTTGTAGAAGGTTGCCATGAAAACAAAGCAAAATAAAAACATACAATTTCAATTTTATTCTTTTCTATACTTTTGTATTCTCTGCTGAAATTACCCATGTGAACTTGCATATTCTTATATTAGAACTATTAACATATTAATTCTGGTTATTTAAATTTCTTAGGCAGAGAGTTCCAATGACTTTTATCTTATTTGAATCTAATTATGTTGATTTCTTCATCTATTGGGTGTGTATTCTGTTTCGCTTTTCTTTCACATGCCTTATTATGGGTATTAGTAGACAGGTAGCTGCTGTAGGTAGTGAGGTGTTCAGAGAAGGCCTCCCCAAAGTGTGTTGTTTGCCATGTGGATTATTTTTAACTGAAGGCAATCGAGACTCTACAGGCTTATGAGAGAATTTTACCTCTCCCTTAATGAATTTAAATCTGGGACTTTGCCCAAATTAACAGAAATGTTATCAACAGAAATAATATATTTTATGACCTATCTATAGAACAGGGTGACCTTCCTATTACTGAACATTTGCCCTTATCATCCTTCATATTTTCTTCCTCCCCTCTGAAGCCTTGGGGTTTCTTACCTCAGCATTGGCCCAGGATGTCACATATGCCTCATTTCCCTTTTCCTGTCTCTGACCCTCACACGTATGTGGGGTTCCTGCATATATGTATGTAATTAAATTTGCTTATTTTCTCCTGTTAATCTCTCTCATACCAATTTAATCATTAGACCAGCCAAAAGAACCTAGAAGTATAGAAGAAAATTTCCTCTTCCCCCACAATGCTATAGTTGTGATTCTTAAAAATTGGCATGCTTGCCCTGACTGGTTGGCTCAGTGGATTGAGCACCAGCCTGCAAACCAAAAGGTTGCCAGTTCAAGTCCCAGTCAGGGAACATGCCTGGGTTGCTGGCCAGGTCCCCAGTTAGGGGTGTGCGAGAGGCAACTGATCGATGTATCTCTCATACGTTAATATTTTTCCCTCTCTTTCTCCCTCCCTACCCCTCTCTCTAAAAATAAATAAAACCTTTAAAAATATTGACATGCTTTTCTTCTACTGGAATTATATTGTGAGGTTTGTAGTAATCTGTCCAGAAATTGTTCTGAGCTTGAGGTCTGCTATTACTGTGGCTATCCTGGATGCACCACAGTCTTCAAATTCTTCTAGAGGTGGTTGGTGTGTAGGGTGGGGCTGATTTGCCAAAGGCTTTGTGTCCATGTCAGCTCCCCACTGAGCTTTAGGTTTCTCCTTTATGCTGTACCTCAAATAGGGTGTGTTTCTTACAGCTTCTCCAGTAATACCAAAACTTTCTTTTTCCTTAATCATTGTTACGCCAGTGGCGGGAGTTAGGGGGACATTCTTTGGTGTTCTAAGTAAACTCTAGTCTTCACACACATTATGTACACAAGTTATGCAGTCACTACTGCAGCTGTCGTTCTGGATCTATTATTTATTCACCGCCACCACCCCTTTACCAGGAGTAGGAAATTAATTTCTGTTACCTTCTTTCAGTTACAGTGGATTGTCACCAGTGACTTATGCGGGAGTTTTCATTGCCCTTCCGTTAGATATTAAGACTTTAATTCTGTTGGAAAGATAGGACCGTAGGGTCCAGTTACAGATCTGTGCTCTTTCCACAATGGCTGCCTTCTGCCCCAGTCCGTATGTCCAGGAAAGCTCCCTTGGGAATCACCCTGGTTCCTCCTGTCAGCACCTTGAAGAAGTGAGTCATCCAAGAATAAGTTATCAGTGAGACCGTCAAGTACTGGTTCCCCTTCCTTTCAACAATTGCAGAATGGTGTTGGCAGATATGGAATATCTCATGTTGGTGTGGCTGAAAAGTGTGGAATAGGAAAAGCTGAAAAGCACTTTAAAACTGTGGGTCTTACAATGATGAAATTTTTGATAGAAATGTGAGATTAATAAGGCTGATAATGAGCATGGAAGATAATTAGTGAAATTTAAATGTTAAGCCATTTAAATTTTATTCTACTGCCAGGAGGAGTGGAATGAACGGACTTAATTTTCACCCCTATCATCTGTCTCAGAAATAATGAACAGTTCTCCTATTGGAGAATATTTATGGACCAGTAGGGCTGATGGATTGTGTGGATGGACAGACCGACAGAATCTGGCCATGTCACTGTTCACTGTGGCGAAAACAACAAGGGCACAACCCAAACTTGAATTCAAAATGGAGTTCTAGCATGCATTTGAGAAAGAAACAGAACAGATCTTTAGATTGAGAGGTGTTAGTAGCAGTTAGGTGGTGAATGGCCTGCAAATTGAAATCCAAGTACTTTGGAAAACCACAAGAAACTGCATCTGCTTTTTCATCATTTTAGAACATCAGAAACAATACCAGAAAGCAAGACTATTAAAGTACATGTAATATTTTTGCTATGGTCTGAATGTTCCAATCCTAAATCCAAAGGGGATAGCATCAGCAGGTGGGGCCTTAGGTCACGAGGGTGGAACCCCCAAGGATGGCATTAGTGCCTTATATCTGAGGCCCCACAGAGATCCCGCACAGCTTCCTCCATGGGAGGACACAGCCAAGAGGCTCTGCATGACCCAGAAAGGGCTGTCACCAGAACCTGGCCATGCTTGCGCTTTCATCTTGAACTTCTGCCTCTAGAACTGGGAAAAATAAATTTCTGTGGCATGTTGGCATGGCCAGCCCTTATGAACTGATAGTCTTTTCATCTCAATGCTACAATACAGATCCCTTTTCATGGCTGAGAATGAATACTGCATTACATTACTTTATAGTTTTCAATGTTTAAGATTTATGCTGATGTTTAAGATTTACCTTAGGCTGGTAATAAATATTTCCTTTGTTCACAGAAAGACTTTCTTCCTAAAGTTATCATCTCACCGGGGGAATTTTTTTCAATTTTATATCTTCATGAATCATAAGCCCCCAGACAAAAACTTTGAATAGTTGAAAAGGAAAATCCCCTCACTTTATTACATTGTACATGGAATAGGGCATCATTCATTAAATTAAGTAACCAGATAATTATAAATAATGATATTGCAATGTATTCATTATGCAATAATAGTATTTTTTGTTCATCTGTATTTGCTAATAGGAGAATTTTATCCTGTTCTAATTGTACTGTAGAGGGAAAAAAGAGCCAAATGATTGAATAACTAAATGTTACTTTTTATTTTTGCCCTGGCTGGTTTAGCTCAGTGGATTGAGCGTCGGCCTGCGAGCTAAGTGTCGCTGGTTCGATCTTCCAGTCAGGGTACATCAGAGAAGGAAAACTCTGACTCCAAAAAACCTCCGCTGCCTTGCGGCATACCTCTTCAGGGGAAAGGCTAAGGGAGTAAACCCCGACAGAAAATCCGGAGCCGGAGTCCCTAAGGCGGTTTGACGTTGTAGTCAACACCGGCAACTCCTGCGGCGCACCTGAAGCCAAGCTGTATTGACTCCGTCTTTCCCTTGGACCCTTCAGCTGCGAAGAGAGGGGGGGTCTGCTGCATGGGCAACAGCAGACCCTCCATATTACCCTGCCCAGGCTCTGTAGCTTCAGCGTCATCGCAAGATGTCGATTCAACACGGGAGGAGACAGATACCATGTCACTCCCGAGTCGGACTGCACAACCATTCTCGGCGGTGCAGATAGACTCTTAAGAAGCTACACCATCGTCTCTCGAGACGGACGGCTGCCGACGATGACTTTTTATTTACCTAATCCCCCATAATTATGATCTCTTAGTGATTTTTTATCTTCTTTTTTTTTCCAGATTTAATGTGTTTTATTGATTAAAATATTACATTTGTGCCAATTTCCCTTCCCTCTGCTCCCCTCCACCCGGTGGCCCCCCTCCCTCCAGTTGTCCCCCCCTTTTAGATTATGTCCATTAGTTGTGCATACAGTTCCTCCCAACCTCTCTCCGTCTATTCCATTCCCTCCTACCTTGATCCCCAATTCCTATATCATCTCCCTCCCTTTCCCCATTCCCCCTCCCTGTTGACCTCCCCCCAATATGCTTCCCGTACCCACAGTTCCTTTTCCACTCTCGTTGCCTATTTAGTTTGCCTTTGTTTCATCTCCCTAGCTTCTGTTTTTTTAAACCAGTCCCTTTAACATCTCATATAACAGTGGTTTGGATCTAATGAACTCTTTCAGTTTTATTTTGTCCTGGAAACACTTTCTCTGTCCTTCTATTCTGAATGACAATTTCGCTGGATAGAGTATTCGTGGTTGTAGGTTTTGGATTTTCATTACTTTGAATATTTCTTGCCAGTCTCTTCTTGCCTGTAGGGTTTCCCTTGAGAAGTCAGCTGATAGTCTAATTGGGACCCCTTTGTACATAATTCTTTTCTTCTCTCTTGCTGCTTTTAAGATTCTCTCTTTATCTTTAATTTTTGACATTTTGATTATAATGTGTCTTGGAGTGGCTCTCCCTGGGTCCAGTCTCTTGGGAACTCTCCTTGCTTCCTGGACCTGCAAGTCTATTCCCTTCCCCAAGTCTGGGAAGTTCTCCTTTATTATATTTTCACTCAATTTTTCAAGTTCTAGTTCATCTTCCTCGCTCTCTGGCAAACCAATGATTCTTATGTTGGGCCTTTTATAGCTGTCCCAGAGGTTTCTGATCCTCTCATTGTTGCTTCCCATTTCCTCTCGCTGCATTGGTTGACTGTTTGTTCCTTCTCCATATTCCAGTTTGTTGAAATGAACTCTGCATTTTTTTTTCTCACTATCTATCTCATATGTGGTTTTGTTCCTTTCGTTATGAAAGTTTTTCGCTTCTTTCTTATCTTTTTCCTGCTCTTTTGTGAATTCTGTAAGCCACCTGATAACAATGGCCCAGAACTGAGCCTCTGACAGGTTTCTTATCTGTTCATCTGTCAGGTTCTCTATCTGCTGCCTGGTGAGTTGTGTCACCGGGATTTCTATAGTTGTCTGCCTCATTTTGACAGATGCGTTTTGTTTTCTTGGGCTGGCTGTCGGGCGGGGGCAGTGCCTGTGTACGCGTCACAAATCAGCGACTGGCGCCTGCCTGTCCGCGACCTATTTCGCAACCCTGTGGTGCTTTCTTTGGGGGCGAGGGTCCAAGATGGATTCACACAGTTATTCAGCTAGGAGACCGGGATCCGTCCTCCCGCCCCCCTGGGCCTCACTGTTCAAGGCGATGCGGCGGCCGCTCTCCCCAGCGCCGGAGTCGCGCACCGCCAGGGGCTTGCGCAGCCGGGATTCCTCGCCGCCCGCCGCTGGCGTGCGACCGCAAACAGCACTGCCCTCTTTAACTCTTACCTGCCCAAATGGCACCGCTGGTTTATAACTTCATATGTTGGACTTCCGTGTAGTTTTATTTTCTGGAATTTCTAGTTATCCTTTGTTTTGAAGTAGTTGTATTCCTCTCTAGTTGTAGAGGGAGACCTAGCGTGTCCGTCTAAGCCTCCATCTTGGCCGGAAGTCCGATTTTTTATCTTCTAATAATTAAAAAAAATGTAATGAGGTGACATTGGTGAATAAAATTATATAGGTTTCAAGTGTGCAATTCTATAATATCAATACATCATCTGTTGTATTGCGTGTTCACCACCCAAAGTCAAGTCTCTTTCTGTCACCATATACTTGATTCTTTATCCTTTACTATCTCCCTCCCATCCCCCTCTCCCTTTGATGACCACCGTTCTCTGTGTATCCATGAGTTTTTGTTTGTTTGTCTTGTTTGTTCATTTGTTGCTCTCACATATGAATAAAATTATATGGTTCTTGACTTTTCCACCTATTTTGTTTCACACGATATTTACAAGATCCATCCATGTTGTTGCAAATGACAGTATTTCATGTTTTCTTATGGCAGAGTAGTATTCCATTGTATGTATGTGCCACATCTTCTTTATCCAATTACCTATCAAAGGATACCTTAGTTGTTTCTGTGTCTTGGCCGGGAATAACATGCAATGAATGTAGGGTATATATGAGGTCTGTCCAGTTAGCCATGTAATATGAAAAAGAGACATTTATTGAAGAAGATATAAGATACGAGAAGCATTGTACATAGGACAATGACAACTCAGTCTTCTTCAAAGTAGGCACCTTGGGACCTCACACGGTTCTCCAGTCACCATAAGCTGCCCCGTCGTATTTTCCTGAATCTCATTGATGGTCTGAAATCTCTTCCCTTTCAAAGGTGATTTTAGTTTTGGGAAAAGCCAGAATTCACAGGGCACCAAATCTGGGCTGTAGGGGGCCTGAGTCACCTGAGTGATTTTATGTTTCCCCAAAACTCTGCATGAGTTGTGACTCATGAGTGCGTGCATTGTCGTGATGAAGCTGCCAATCACCGGTTGTCCATAGCTGCGGCCTTCTGAATTATCCAGATAGTTTCCATGGAGGAATGTTCAAACTTAATGCAAAATTTGATGCATATTTGTTGCTCTACTCGCTCAGTCATTTTGAATGTGACAGCCACACAGTACACATGCTCACTTGGTGTCATCTACCACCCCCACTAACTAGTACAGTGAAGTCATCATTGTTTATGCATCTGCATTCCAGTCCACTCTCCCTGGCTGCCAGGTTACATCAATGTTGCACAAACTGTTCTTGTTATATTAACAATGACTGGACTTTTTCTGGATAGATCTTATATGTCTGCCTCCTATTAAGATGATGGCATTCCCCAATTAGATGTACATACTTTTATTAAAGAAATAATAATGTTAAAGTTCTCTTTTTTAGTGATTCAACTGCAAACATATCAATATAAGTACAAACTAAATGTACATAGTCCAGTGCTGGAGATTTGGATTTGAAATTGAAAGGCATAGTATTAGGTTCTGGCTAAAACTGTGTCTTTGGCAAGTTCTGTAGACTCTTTGAATTGCAGAATTTAAAGGAAAAAAGAGAAAATATGCACTTATTGGGGTTTTGTGAAAAACTATGTAAGATATACAGAACTTTAGGAGAAGTTATAAAATGTTTTTAACATAAAGAATTGTTTTGATTATATTTCTTGTCATCTCTTGATCATTAGATACAACTATTGTTTTCTCAGTGTATCAAGAAGCTAAATAGTTCTTAACAGTTCTTTAAAATTACCTGAGTTCATAAAATATTTTCTTAAAGATTATTTCTGGACTAATGAGAACCCTACCTATTGTGGACTAGTAAATGATCTTAGAGAAATACAATTGGATATATAGGTCCAATTGAACATTAAACAAATAAGCTCAGTGTTACACTACTGTGTGGAATGAAAAAGAACTTAGAGATGATCAAATTCAGTAGTCATTTAACCCACAAGAATACAATACAGATTCCGAGGTGACTAGTTTTAGTGTTATGTGGAGACTTTTGGACAGAAAATCAAGATTTGTTGAATTGTGATGGTACCTTGTCTATTGAAAGTAATACTATAACCTTCTCTTGTATCTGTTTCCAACGATAAAAGGGAGCTAAGGCCTTCTCTGTTGAAAACTAGTCCTGCTGAAACTTGCCCTGCTGGAGCCACGTCCTGATCGGAGATTCTCTCCCCTCCTGAAGATGAGTCAGGCACTTATTCACACAGTTGTTTAGTATAAGTATGAACTTCCCGATCAACTGTGTGACTCTTTGTCATCGTCACAAACTGCTGTTGCATGTGCGTCAGTGGCAGAGTCTTCCCTGCTTATGCTGTCGTTTTCCTGATCCTACATCGGGGCCCAGGCTCTTTGCTCATTCCGGAGGAGTGGAGGAGTGACAGATGAGATGAGGCCAGCAGCTATCTATCTGTCAGCCTGGAGACGGAGGCGATGCTCCAATGCTCCGGCAGGGCTGGGGCTCCAGCAGCTGCTTCAGCTGCTATTCACGCTGGAGTTCGGGGCATGTGGCTCACACTAGCTGTCTTTCAGCATGCTACGTGGAAAGATCTGTAAATCCCAAAGAACGCGAAGGTGAAAGAGATCAGTACACGTTATAATTGTGCTGATCCTTTAGTCCGTGCCAGAGTATGCGGCTCCCTCTGATTTCGTCCCCCCGTTTCCCTGGCACATCCAAATTGCTTGAGTTTCAGCTATACACGGTGAGACCAGACAGAGCTGCTGTGCATCTGCTCTGAAACGACCCACTGCCTATCGGTACATCTTGCCGCGCTGAACTTGGTGTGTTTCAGTGGAAACGACAGCAGACCAGAATCTCAATGATCTGGGATAGGGTCCTGGCACTGTGATGGATTGGCAAGGTGTCCTTGGGCGAATGCTTTCTGTCTACACCTCACTGTGTTCAATTGTAAATGCAGGTGGTTGTTCAGATGATTGCTGAAGTTCCTTTCTGCTCGGATTCTGTGATTTCTAAATGGGTGATCGCAAGAGCAGCTGTAATGTACCGATCTTACCCTTTTGGCTGGACGCTGCTCAATCACTTATATGGACCAACTTGTTTACTCCTCAGACAGCGCTTTGATGAAGGAAGTGATGCCATTGGTTTACCCAGAGGGAAGTCATGCGAAATGACTTCTTCATGATTAGTAGTAGCCTTGCTACCAGGTTAGTAAGGGCAGAGCTGGTACGCAAGCCCATTTATATCCAATATCAGTCAGCACATTAAGGTGCTATATGAAAAGAATTCCAACGATCCCATAGAACTGGACGTCAGAGGACCCAGGTTATCCTAGAACTAATCCCTTGTGTCTGTCATTTCCATAGTATTTCTGAAATATCAGGGGCCCTGTCCCACAGCAAGATGGTATTGGGCTTGGGCTCATTGGAATTTTAAAGGCACTTTTATGAGTTCCTTAGAAGTAGCATGTAAAAAGGAAATGGCTTTTTTTCCCCTGTAAACATCTCAGTTGGAATACTGCTTATAAATTAACAGGGAGAGCAGCAATTAAAATTAATCTTACTGCTACATACACTTGCATGCTCATAATCTGCCATACGAGGTTAAGTCCTTATTGATTTTTTAATTACTGAAAGCATAAAATGCATGAGGTACTAGAATAAATATTTTAAATGATGATTGTTAATATTTTTGAAGGAAGACTGACCAATAAACATCTTTTGTTCCTTATGTTTTTGCTTTCTGCTAAGAAATAAAAAGCACTTAGAGAGTTGGGAAGGCATGGTAGGGTTTAGGAACAGAGCTCAGAGTGCCTTCTCAGTTCGTAATGACCAGAGGCAGCCTACTTCAATTCACCACTGGTTTCTCCATTTGCAAAAACAGTAAATGGTATCTGCTTCTCAAGCACAAAGATACAATAACAAACAGAGTCATAAAGTACCTTAAAGGTATACTTCTCTCCTCGATGTTAGTAGCCTTCTCATGAGACTCTGGATCACCAATAGATTTTCCTCTATTTTATTTATTGATATCAAAGTGGTTATTATGATTACATATATTACCTTGTGGCTTAGATTTTTCCATTATTTGTCTTTGCCAAGAGAAGCAAATTCAGCCTCTTCAGCCTGTCATGTAAGACATGTCCCTTGTCTCCCTTTCATATCCTTCTGCGACAGACAGCCTGGCTCTTCCCTTCCTTCTTGCATTTTTACAGTTACCCTAAGGAACTCATCCATGCATTTCAAAGGCTGTTCCCCAAGTATTTTGGTCCCTAAAATAACTTCCCCATCATTTCCCTGATACATTCTTAAAAATGCCAACTTAAGAATATTAAGTTTTTGTTTTGTTCCTCCACCCCCACACACTCCTGCAGCACAACTGATTAATTCTTCCATGTCTCCATCATTCTTTATGAATTCCTGTATTTGTACACAACATGATAGTTATTTATTTTTCTCTAGCTTCCCTGGTGTCAATAAATTTTTCCTATAAATATGAGGGAAGAAGTTGTACTTTGGTGTTTTTAAGAAATGAATGCAGTCTGGTATAAAATGTTTTTATATTATTTAAAAATTTATATATATATATTTTTTACTTCTAATTTATTAAAGTATTTAATGAGAGCTTGTTCAAGTACCTTAAATTCAACAACAAAATCATATAAGCATGGTAATATTTTGGAATATCCAATTTAAAAAATGTTCATAATACAAGTTTCTTTTAGAAATCAGTTGCTCTGGTAACTATAATTAAAATGTCTTATTTACTTGAAAGAGGTAGATTGTATGCTTAATTTTTCCATTACCTGCCAGGTAGCAAATGACCCACGGTAGTGATTTTTGTCTGCAGTTGCTGACAGTGATTTGCACAGAGAGCGGTACTAAAGTAGAAGTGTCAGCTTCACCATTTTCTTGCTTATTTATTCTAGGACTACGGATGATGGTCAAGCCACAGTTCCCTTACAGGCACTTTCTTAGGGCTCTTTGTGTTTTATGAGGGCCGATTTAGGTACATTATATGGTACAATGCATAAAGCCACTTAATCAGACGTCCACAAACATGAAATATCTCAATCCACTTATAGCACATAAGTGAAGGTATGGCTTTCAATTTCTACTCCCTGTTGCGTCCCAACTTTCCTAAATACATTTCACTTTCTGCAGTGACATGTGACTCTATGGCCTGTGTTCCAAGTGATGGCTTCAGTTTCTCTCTCTCTGTCCCTTTCTATCTTTCTGTACACACACACACACACACACACACACACACAGTCGGGCAAAAGTAGGTTTGCAATTGTGAGTATGGGAAACACAGAGTTCACTCTTGTATTATTATTTATTAATTATAGTATTTATTATTTTTCATACAAGCAACTGTAAACCTACTCTTGCCCCACCCTGTATATGTGTGTGTGTATATATAGACATTCATATACATGTATTGATACATATATAAATACATGCATATTTATAAAACTTAATTGCTTTCATATTATTTCTTTTTTAAAAAGACATCTTTCTATGGACACCTCCACAGCTTCTCTCACATAAGCAGGGGGAGCACTTAGAACAGTCGTGACAGAGCCCAGGGAGGAGGCAGAAAAGATAGGGAAACTTCGAGCTTAATGGAACCTCCAGACTTAAGGAAGATAAAGGGGACTTTGGGGACTTCTTTTAGGGGTGGATATGAAGAAATGCTGAGGACAGAAACTCCACCTAGGAATCAAGAGTGTCAGAAATGAAACGGGGGAAACCGCTAATAAATGGCTCCTTTTTGTTGAAAGCAGTCAGCTTTCTACTTTTTTTTTCATTATTAACATCTTCAAGACCCAATATCCAAACTAGAGGAGCCCCAAGAGAGCATGCTGGAACTGCTCATATGGGCTGAGGAACAGGAGGCAAGGGTCACCAGCACGGCACATGAAATAAGAACGAACACGCATGAAATGACAAAGCACTGCCTTGGACAGGATAGTTGAGCCCGTCTAACATGGGTCAGGATGTCCTTGGCTCTTCTGCTGGTGACCTCTTCCTCTCCAGAATCTACTCCTTTAGTTACACTCATGCTGATGCATTGCTGATGGGCAGATGGAAGAAGCACAGAGGGGCTGGAGTTATTTGCTGCCTCCTTGTCTGCGTCTTTGTGTCTCTGGCCAAGTTGGGGCTCTGTGATTAATATGAGATACAGATGTCAGCTGTGCAATCAGTGTGATTCTGGCCGGCTGACAGGCTGCTTTGGCTGTGCAGGTGACAGTTTCCGTTTGCTGGGGCTTGTGTCGGTACCTTCCTCCTCCCAGGAAGGAGAGGGTCTCGCTGTGGCAGTTCAAGGTTGCTGTTCATTTCCCAGACTGTAAGGATGTAGAGGCCAGAGATCATGCTGTTGCTTATGGGATTTTTGGTACTGTTTCCAGCAACTGAAGTAGATGCTTAACAGAGACTCGTTAAACCACTACAGACACGTATGAACCTGCTTCTATTGTACTTCCACTCCAACAATTTTCTAAATGAGAAGAATAATTCATGTGACTTATTCAAAATGGCTACAGATTTAGTTTCCAGTCTTGTATCCGCCATTAATAAGCTGTGTGACTTTATGGCAAGTTAAATGTAGAATTCAGAACCTGACATTCTGCATCTGTTAAATAGGAATGATAATACCTACCTGATACACTTTGAGATGATTAAATGATGATGTATAATAATTCATATGACTCACAGTGGGTCCTTTAAATGACAATTATCTTTGTCTCCTTTTCCTGGTCCTTTTTGAAATTGTGTACAAAACTCAAGCACATTTAAATTTAAAATAATGATAATAGTAATAATAAGATTATATATATGAACCCATACTGGAATAATAGCTTGTGTATATAATATTGTTTAATTTCCCCCAAACCCTGTGAAATAAATATTATTATACTCATACTATAGATAAGGAAAGTGAATAATAAAGTGGTAGATTCAAATTTAGCTTTATCTAACTGTGTGTTCTTAGGAGCTCTACAGATGCAAGTCATACTGTCTTATGTTAAGGCCATTAATACAATTTTAAACGTCAAATAACAAATTAAAAACTGTTTACAACTTATCGATTAAACTCACCAAACCCAGGGCATGCACAAGAGTGCAAAGACCTCTATGCAAATACACCAGAGGGCTCAAGTATCAATGTTACTTTTGTTCTCAAGAGAAAAATCTCTTAAAGATGGGACTCGGTCAGTGATTTGCCAGACAGCAAACCAGTTTGTTCACAGACATAAAATACTTCACTCTCAGCTCTTGCCATCCCGTCCCCTAGAAAACTGGACGGTTGACCATGAGATAGTAGGTGCTGGTGCCACACTCACTCAACTGTACCATGAGGGCATCTCAGAGAAGCTTTTAGTTTAAAGAAAGTCTGAAAAATTAGATGGTGGTTAAACAACAATTTTAAAAAATCTTTTGCAGTCCTTAGCTACCTCGGCTGTATGTATTCCTTCCTGCTGTCTCTCTCACCAAACCACAGATTCCTCTTTCCAAAGTCAAAAATGCAAAATGAATGAATGAATGAATGAATGAAATTAAGACACAAAGGCAACCACTCCCAGTATTTGTCCTGTTCTGAGCCTAAGCACCTCTATCAGTTGGCTGCATATCCTTGGCCTTGAGTTGCCACGCCCCCCTTTCAGGTAAGAGCACAGCAAATCTGTGCTAAAACAAACACAATTCCAGTCCTAATTTTAAACTAACTTTCTGTCTGATTTGCCTCTTTGTTCTCAGTGTCCTCAAATATAATTAAAAGGTGCTTAATTGAATGATCCCTGAGGCCAAGTGTAATATATTTTATTATTGAGGTATTTTTTTTTATTTTATTTTTTGGTTTTTCAATTACAGTTGTCCCACTTTTCCCCCATTGCTCCCCCCCAACCCAGCCCACCCCTTCTCCCAAAATCGTATCCCTCCCCGTTGTCCATGTCCATGAGTCTTTTATACACGTTCTTTGACTAAACCCTTCCCTTACTTATCCCCTTCTCTCCCTTCCCCCTCACCACTATTGACTGTTATTCTGCTCCTAGTCCTATTCAGTTTGTTTGTGTTGTTCTTTCATTTCTTGTATTAGGTGATATCACATGGTATTCTTCTTTCGTTGCCTGGTTTATTTCACTAAGCATAATTCTCTCTAGTTCCATCCATGTTGTCGCAAATGGCAGGAGTTCCTTCTTTCTCTCTGCTGCATAGTACTCCATTGTGTAAATGTACCACAGTTTTTTGATCCACTCATCTACACATGGGCACTTAGGCTGTTGCCAGCACTTGGCTATTGTAAACAGTGCTGCTATGAACATAGGGGTGCATAGGTTCTTTTGAATTAGGGTTTTAGGATTTTTCGGGTATAATCCTAGCAGTGGAATCACTGGTTCAAAAGGCAGTTCCATTTTTAGTTTTTTGAGGAACTTCCAAACTGTTTCCCACAGTGGCTGCACCAGTCTGCATTCCCACCAGCAGTGCACCAGGGTTCCCATTTCTCCGCATCCTTGCCAGCACTTGTCATTTGTTGATGTGTTGATGACGGCCATTCTGACTGGTGTAAAGTGGTATCTCATTGTGGTTTTTATTTGCATCTCTCTGAGGTTCTAACTCCTATACACAGCTTCCTTCCCCTGTTAACCTCCCTCTTCAAAACATCTGGCATTTTCCTCATCCACTCTGTAGCCCCATCTCAATTGTCAATGTCTGTCTCTTACTAATTTGATGCTATTGCCTTTTTTTCTCTGTAAAAGCTTCCTTTCTTTTATCTCTGTGACATTCTGTTTTCAGTTTTTCCACAAAATTCTTTGTCTGTTGCGTTTACTTTAAGCTCCCATGACATTGTGAAATTTGTGGATACTCAGTGTTTAAGTAATCGGCTGTGAGGTGACACACGAAGGCTCAGTGGTCAGAAGAACATTGACCTTTTGACAAGTTGTAATCAGAAGGAGCAGTTTAGCATGTGCTGAAGTTGAGGAAACAGAAATGAAACCACCATGATCAAAAGATATCTTTTGAAGTTTTACATGTTCAATATGTACAGGTACTTTTAAAAAATTATTTTGGTTATGACTATAGAGTAATGAGAAAATCACAACACTGGTTATCAAAAAATCTGGAGTCCAGCATCAGCTTGTTCTGTTCTAGCTGTGTAACTTGAGGCAATTTAATTCAATAAATTCAATAAGTATTTTTAATGCCCATCATGTACAAGAAACATGCTAGGTACTGCCAAAGATATAAAAAGAAGCTGATATAATTCTTCCCTTCAAAGCTCTTACGCTAAATTGGAAGGAAGGAAGGATGTTCCGCCCCTTCCTATGATGACTGGAACGCATTATCTCAAAAATACCTTCTAGATTGTCAATCTATTCTCCGATCTAAGAGATGCAATGTAGGGAAGAAAAAAAAAGTTCTCCTTTTTTTTTTTAAAAAAATTATTTCCAAAGTGTGTTTTTGTCTGTTTTTCTGGTTATGTTATTGCAGAAAACAAAGGTCCTATATAAGAACCAGATAATTTTATACCGAAAACCTGCCCTGACAGTCCTCCTTAACCTCTACCTTGACACTGTGTTATTGTTGATTACAGGGAGGTTTCATGTGAAAAAATGTGTGGTCTGCCCCATTCCCATACTCATGCCTTGGAAAAGCTTGTGTCCCTGGTCACTGATAACATGCAATGGTACAACATTGGCCACTGTGACTAGGGCAGGTGGGAGCCCAAACTGTGTTTTATATCTAGTTCTGGAGACAGGGACTCTGTGAAGCAAGCCTTCCGTGCACCAGCAAGAGAAGCCAAAAAACTGGGGGTTTCCAGCGTCACTGTCGCTGAAAACACAAAGTAGCATCTAATCCCCCCTTCTCAGCTGTGTCTCAGTTAATTTTTCAACACCCTATTTTTAAAATATTGGAACCTTAACATAGTATGAATTCTGAACGTGCCACTATGACTTCAGAAATGGTATACTTGCTCTCTTCTTAAATTATAGCGCTTAGGAGAAAGAAATGTGTTGTTGAGCAGACACTCTGGGATTGTAGTGGCAGGAGCCGGGGCTGGAGAGAGAAAGTGCTTTGCCTCCAAGCCTGGAAGCTGGCCTTCAATCGTTGTGAGAAAAGAAATGAGAGAACATTCTTCTTACTTCCATCTGCAGCCTCTGGGTCTATACTTGGTGAGAAGTGAGGTTTGCCAGAAGACAGACACCTCCTCCGATTATGCCGTGACTTTTTCTGCCTCATGCAAACCTACATCCCTCTCAGTGGAGTCACTGCCTTGGAAGGAAGACTGACAAAGGCAGCCATCTGTCGGGGAACCAGAGGCCCTGCGTTCACTCCAAAGCTGCCTCCTCCCAGATGGTCCCTGCTCTGGCGCAGATGCTGCTCTCTGCGGCTGCGCTCCAATGGCATTTCCCATGAACTAGCAGGTCAAGGCTGGGCATGATGAACTCCCATGATTTATGGTCACCTTGACCAGGTGTAAATCCGTCCTGGTCCTGCCACTTACTAGCAAGATGGACTTTGTCATCTAGACTTTCTGAGCCTCAGTTTGCTCATATGTAAAATGAGTATCAGAACGCCAAGTTGTTAAGGGTTCAGTGATATACTGTAGGGGAAGTGAGTAGCACCCAACCTAGCAAATATTAAATATTACTTACTCCTGGCATTCTGCTGATACCAGGGTGTAGAAGCATCAAGTGTATTAAGGAAGCTCCCACTGGGACAGTCTTCTTAGGCTCCAGGAGAGTAGGAAGCAGATGGAGAATACGACCTTCCCCAACTCATTGAACCAGGGTCCTGGGGATGTATCAGGCCAACCCTGGAGTTGAGAACAATTCATCACGCAGTGCCAGCTCTTCCACCTCTGTGTCACGGCAAAGGCTGGTTGAAAAATTCTCCACGTAGGCAGGGTCAACTCTCCTGAGGCCGGCCACTTGGCAGAGTTCCCCACGTTTGCAGGCCACTGTATTTATTGTAAGCAAAGCCCTGAAAGCATGCTGATTTAGAGGGCATCCACATGGCCCCAGCAATATATCAGCTGTCTGAATGATGTGTTGTTCTAGATAGCTTGAATCAATTCCATGAATCACAAAATATCCACTGCACAGAAATTCTCCCCAATGACGACAAGGCAGAACATCATAGATGGAGTTCTGGTGAACTTCTAATTGGCAGATGAGTATTCCTGGATTGTTTCACATGGGACCTCCATGTCCCAGTGATACGCTATGCAGAAGTGTGGAGTGGAATGTCAAGAGAGACTCCAACCTAACAGGTGACCAGAGGCAAAGAAACACTCAGAAGATGAATGTGATTACCGCTTTCAAGATGCTGCCGCGTCAAGGCTTCACACATTTGCTATTTGGCACAGAAGAATGACCTTCTATGGAGCAGAAGGATTTCTTCATTTTCTTGGGAAAATAAATAATCACCAGATGTAGTCGTTTCAAATTAAATGTCTCAATTGGTATCAGACAGCCAGCACCTGGGGAAGGCCTAACACGGCTGCCTATAATGGCTCCAAACAGCCCAGGGAAATTTAGAATCTTGCCATGAAAAGGGGTGTGAGTTCTCTGGCTCCTACGGTGGCTGAAATGTGTTGCACACTGGCATCCTTTGCTCTCTGCAGGGCCCACTCACATTTCCTTTCTCCATCATCTACCTTGATCCCCATTCATCTATCACCCCCACCCTCCCCTGCCCACTCATTCATATCTTGATCCTGTTCACATGTTTGAATGCGGTAGGTGTTAGGGAGTGTATTGGTGTGTGTGTGTGTGTGTGTGTGTGTGTGTGTGTGTGTCGAGGTATCTCTGTGAGTTTATATACAGGTACATGTGTTTACATATATGTAAGTGGACTCAAGAAATCTCAGCGTAGGGTTGAGTGGCCACTCGAAACTTGACCCCCTTCCCTTACTTACCCACACATCTCTGGCATTGTCTTGCGTCTGGTGGGAGAGGAATTCCTCCGGAGGATACGTTTTGTACAGCCCACTCCCAGTGGATTTTCGAACAAGGTACTTTTCCTTCTCCTGTTTTCTCTATCCCTTCAAAAAAGTTAGCAATGAGAAGAGCAGTCACACAGTTAGGAACTAAGAGCCATCTGAATTTTAGTTTTAGGGATTGTTTTCAGCACAGCGGGAACCCTGTGTGTCACAGATGTGTCAGTTATGATATCGCTGTATAGGACAGAGAGGTGACATAGTTATCGATTACCTGCACCATGAAACAAAGCAGCACAGACATCTGTGAGCTGCACCCGGAGAAATCATTGTCCCAGTTCAGCTTTCCTGCCCCAAAGGCAGCTCTGTGCACTGATTACTGTCATTTCATGGAATTGGTGATACATGTCAGGCACACCAAAACTACCTTAAATTATGTGAGAACATTAAACAATATTTTAATTCTTGAAATGTTTGACTGTTTCCAATAATATAAAGTCTGTTATTATCCAGAATAAAAAGGGAAAGAACAACACTATGCTATCTAATTACTTCAATTGAGTACCTACCACGTACCAGGTATTTTTATATACTTTTCTACTCAATATTTAAACTTCATAACCATTCTGCATGGTAGCATTACTCCTGAAAGTTAGCATGGTTAAGTGACTTTCCTTATGCTATATACCTATTAAGTGGCAGAACAAGAATAATAGTTATAACCTTTCTATGAGTAATCATCTATTAAGTTATGAGTACAATGGATACAGAAGTGAATTTTCTGTAGCTTTCTTCCCTCGCTAGGTCTTAGGAACATGTTAATAGAAACGAAATCCTTTTTATCTTTTATTCTTAAGTTAGAACTCTAACTCTTTGAATTCAGGATTCATATAAAATTAAACTTGGAATCCAATACAATATATAGTTCATAGTAGGTACTTAATATAATTGTGTTGCTATTGATTCTTCCTCAGTTTCATGAAGACTGATTTATATATCAGCTTTTTTTTCTTCTTCCTAATTGATTTTCTTCCCTTGCTCCTTATTCCTATATAATCTCCCCTTTCTAACTCAATGGATTAGAACTGTTTAATTGAATTAAGTTTGTAAAGTTTTCAGCTAAGTTTGAGAAAAGCATTACATTCATTGGGAAAAAAATGCCTGTAAGTTAAGAAGTAACTATTGAGAATAAGTTCTTTTTGTTCCTCTGAAAAAGCTTCTTGTATGAAATAAGGTGTATAAATACTAAAAACTATGCTGATAAAATGTGTTTAATATAGAGAGTATTTCTAGAATTATGGTCTATTTCCTGGGAACTGAACTTTAAATTCTAGCTACTTATATGCCCTACATTATAAAATGCCTACTCTTTGCCAGATTGTGTTTGGGTCAGAATAGAGAGCAAAGATATGGTTTCTACCTTATGCAAATAAAGATTGAATGATCTTAATTCGGGAGGATTAGGTATATGTTGTTCAGGTATGTGAACCAACTATTGCATTGCCATGTAAGGAGTGTGATGGTAGAGGTTATACAAGTATTTCAGGAGCACAGAATAATGCTACCTAATTGAGATCTTGAATCAGGAAAGTTTTCCTAGAGAAGTTGGCAGCATGAAGAGGGTTTTGAAGAACCAACAGGTGTATCTGTTTCCTTAGGAATGAGAGAGAGAGAGTCTAAGAAGTTAGCAACTGGATAACTCTCCAAGGTTTACTTTTTCTACAATTCATAGGGTTACACTTGACTTCACTCAATCTGTTCTTTAAAGACATGCACAAACTATTTCCATTACTACTTTTGAAAAAATTTTGTAACACTGTGAATAAACTTGCAATATATTTTTTCAAAATTTTAGCCTAACCTCCTAATTTTTTCTAACTAAGTGAAATAGTGGAGGAGGTTCTGAATTTGTAATGTCTTAGTTTTTGACTTTTTTAAAAATTATTTATTTATTTATTGGTTGTTTTTTGTTTATTTATTTATTTTTTTAGAGAGAGGGGAAAGGAGAAAGAGGGGGAGAGAAACATCACTGTGTGGTTGCCTCTCACTTGAGCCCCCAACTGGGGACCTGACGTGCAACCGAGTAATGTGCCCTGACTGGGAATCGAACCAGCGACACTTGGCTCGCAGGCCGACGCTCAATCCACGGAGCCACAGCAGCCAGGGCCTAGTTTTTGACATTTTTATTTTTATTTTTTATGTTCACCTGAGGACACTTTTTTCATTGCTTTTAAAGAGAGAAGAAAGGAAAGAGAGAAACATCAACGTGAGAGAGAAGCATCAATTGACTTTCTCCCATGTCCGGGGATCAGTACCCTGACTGGGGATCATAGGTTGCTGGACTGGAGTCACACATACCAGCATTTGGACCAGGGAATTGGAATCTTTAACCCAAGTCCCACCTCACCCCCCAGGGCATTGAACCCACAACCTTTAGGTTACTGGACCACTCTGAAGCCAAGCCGTACTGGCCAGAGCACAGAGGGGGTGGGTTGGGTGGGGGAGAGAAATTAGGGGAAAAGGGGACAACTGTAATTGAAAAACCAAAATAAAAAAAAAAAATAAAATAAAATAAAATAAGGTTCTGCTACCATGATGTCTGAACCAATCTAACTAAGCTTCGCCTAGTGAATATCCATGACTCCCTTTACTGTAAAGACAAGATTTGTAATTAACAAGCCAACTTTTGAAGTACAGAAGCTCTATAATGATTGAAAACAATTTCTTCTCTTAAAATGGTTAACCACACTTCCTGAAGTTTGTATACACCATCCAATTGCTCAGAAATACATTTTACACAAATACAAATGAACTCCAGCCCAGCTCATCCTAAATGGTGCTATGGATTAATGTGGTATTTAAGTCCGTATAAACAGGCTTTCTTATTGAAATTTAACAGGATTAGATTTATAATCTTTAAAATGCAAAACCAGCAACAAACATTTGCAACAACTTTATCTAGTTTAATACCATAACAAGTGTAATTAGAGCCTAAACATCCATATTAATGAGGAGCCTGGGATTAGATCATAGATAAGAAGAAGGGCGGAAGGCAGAAAACTAAATAAGAATTGATCCCTTTGCCTGAAGATGTCCAGATCCTGAGTGATGAGCTTATATGGATCTTTGTGTCTATTAAAACACTTCACATGGTTTGCCTAATGCCAGATTGGGTCTTTGTCTATGTTATACCACCAACTGGTGTTTGAATTTGGGTGGGTTATTTTTTTCTTCCTGTAAGTGCATTAGGTAATCTCTTAAATCTCTTCCTCTGTTGTGTATGTAATTCTGATGTGTCTGTCCTGTCTAAAAGATAACTGGATAGATTCTGTGAAGTGCTAAGGTACTACCAGGAAGTAAGCCATAGGCCTTGACAGATATTATACTCTTTCAAGACATTGTTCTATATGCCTTACAAGTACACAGAGGTGGCAAATAGGTATTTGTGTGTTATGTTCATGGTACTGGTTTCCTAGAGTGCTGTGTTATCTCAAATCAATTCTAAGATCTGGCTAATACACTTTAAAATTTCATTTTAATCCTTACCTGCGGAGTTTTTTATTATTAATTTGAGAGAGAGAGAGAGAGAGAGATTAATGTAAGAGGGAAACATCAATCAATTGCCTCCCATATGTGCCCAACTGGGGACCAAACCCACAACGTTGGTATGTGCCCTGACCAAGAATAGAACCTGAAACCTTTTGGTGTATGGGATCACTCCGACCAACTGAGCCACCTGGCCAGGGCTGAATAATAAACTTATTTGAACTTAACCACCTCAATGAATTTGATGCCAATGTAGATAAGATGAAAAGATAAAATTAGTAAACTATATATCTGAGTAAATTACTCAGAATTAATCAGAGATATTACTGGTTGGAATGCAAAATGGGATAGACATTTTGAAAATGTTTACCAGTCTCTCATAGAATAAAACATATATTTTACCTTACAGGCCAGCAATACTACTCTAAGGTAAATACCCAAGAGATATAAAAACATATTATCAATATAAAAGCATGTATGCAAATGTTTATAATGGCTTTATTCATAATCAACAAAATCTATAAACAACCCAAATATCCATCAATATGGTAAATGCATAATTGTAGGAAATACATAGAATATTACTCAGCAACAAAAAGGCACAAACTGTTGATACCTGCAACAGCATGGATGACTCTCAAATGCATTAAACTAAATGGATAATTTAAATTTAAAGACAGTATATGACATTCTAAAAAAAGTCAGACTATAAGGACAGATCATTTATCAGTCATTGCTAAAGACTAGAAATGAGAGAAACTTAAAAGAGTGAGAGAATTAGTGGGGACAATGAAACTTTCATACATTTAGATAGTAGTGATGGTTACAGGACCCCTGGCTGGTTTGGCTCAGTGGATTGAGCGTCGGCCTGCGAGCTAAGTGTCGCTGGTTCGATCTTCCAGTCAGGGCACATCAGAGAAGGAAAAGTCTGACTCCAAAAAACCTCCGCTGCCTTGCGGCATACCTCTTCAGGGGAAAGGCTAAGGGAGTAAACCCCGACAGAAAATCCGGAGCCGGAGTCCCTAAGGCGGTTTGACGTTGTAGTCAACACCGGTAACTCCTGCGGCGCACCTGAAGCCAAGCTGTATTGACTCCGTCTTTCCCTTGGACCCTTCAGCTGCGAAGAGAGGGGGGGTCTGCTGCATGGGCAACAGCAGACCCTCCATATCACCCTGCCCAGGCTCTGTAGCTTCAGCTTCACTGGAGAGGACACTCCAGCGTCATCGCAAGATGTCGATTCAACACGGGAGGAGACAGGTACCGTGTCACTCCCGAGTCGGACTGCACAGCCATTCTCGGCGGTGCAGATAGACTCTTAAGAAGCTACACCATCATCTCTCGAGACGGACGGCTGCCGACGATGATGGTTACAGGACTATGTACCCATTGAACCACATGGGACTTACACCATGTAAAGGGTGAGTTTTACTGCATGTAAATTGGGGCTCAAAAAGTACAAATTTATAATGTGAACAGACAATGAGTTATAAAGCAAATGACTACATAATAAGAAAAGTAACAATTCAACAAGGAATTAAAATGGGAAATTAATCTGTAATTGGTGTGTCTATCATTTAAGACATTGATCTTCTTTCAAAAAGAGAAGTGTAGTAAAAATAATGTAACAATACAATTCACAATGTTAATTGAATAGACCTGTATAGAACCATATCACTGTGACCCTAGCAGGAAACATTCAAATTGGTTAATTGAGTAGGGTTCAGTAAAGGAACTAGTGACTGGATTGTTGTCAGAGTTAAGGGAAACCGATATGGGAAGATGAAGTCTTTAGGACCTAACCACAGCACAGGACCATTTACCACTTCTAAATGCAGAAGGGCAAGAGTGGAGAGTGTCCCTGAACCCTGTGAATGGTGTAGTTATAATGGGAGCTGTAGAAGGCAGCTTTCTGACAAATGCTGTGACCTTTAGTGGAGAAATGTATCCACTGCCAATTATGGCCTCATGGTCAAGAGTCACCAAGATCAGATATGCCCCCCTTTGCCTCTTCCTCGTGCAGTTTGGAGAAGTTGGCCTCTGAATGCAAAAGAGTAAAGGAAGTTAGAAATGAGGGTAAGGAATGTTAAAGGTAGCACAATCTAGATGGGCATAGATTATACAACATAAGAACTCTGCGCTCAACAATTAGATAATATCTGTTCTTTATAAACAAACTAAGGACATTTATGAAATTCATTGCATGCTAGACCTTAAAAAAATCAGTATTAAAGAATTAGAATTACACTGAATCCATTTTCTTACTATCACATAATTGATAGACAGAAAAATACAAGAGGAATTAAACCTTTCATAGAATTAGCAATTTAATATAGTCTTCTCAGAAATTCATGCTCAAAGAAGACATTAACTTTGTGACTTGATTATTTTTAACTAAATTGTAATCAAAATGCCACATATCCAAATTTGTAGGATGCAGCTAAAGCAACATTTAAAAAGGATTCTAGAATAAAAGAAATCATAAATTAATTAAATGTCCAGTTCAGCAAGTTAGAAAAAGATATGTAGAACAGAATTAACCCAATGAAAGCAGGAGGAAAAACACTAATAAATATAAGCACATAAATTAGAGAAAGATAAAATAACCTAAAATAAAAAATAACCCACAAAACCAAATGTTAAGTTCTGTGAAAAGATAAAAGAAAAAAAATGTCAGTGGAATTTATCCTCATTCTTGGGGTATCCTTCCATGTGAAGGGTGTTGCATTAGCAGAATCTGTCTTCACCTCATAACTTAGCCCTTGGAAAGCTGGAATTATCTAGTACATTTGGAAGGAGTAGTGAGCAACATTTAACCAGTGTCTCTCTGTCTCTGTCTCTCAGTTTTGTCATTCAATTTTGTCCTAGTACATGAATGCAAGGGATTCAAAGTGGGAAAGGAAATTGAGTTGTGGAGATATGGGGGGGAAAAAAAGGCTCCAAGTTCAAAATATCTGATAAGCAGAGCTGCTATTACACAAATGCCAATTCATGGGCAAAGAATTAGTTTGTATGTGTGGATCCCTTCCATTGAAAATGCATGTGTCCAAATTAATATCTTCATGGGCATTTTTAATTCATAGGTCATGGCTTCTGAATTTGTTGACTGATGGCAAGGCTGAAGAAAGATTTTTCTCTGTTTATGTTTTCTCAATCAGTTACTACTATTGAGATAGCACTATGATCTTTGGTCAACTCCAAATATGGACTCTGTGAATGTCATTTTCCTTGGGATAACTGCTCCAGACTCCGAAGATTTTCTATTATTTGGTGGGTGTGGAGTTGGCAGCATCATACTTTTAGATGTCCTGTTAATGGTATGGATTCTAAAAATGAGCAACCTCAGAGTTGGCGCTGATTAATTTAATTTCTAAAGACTCAAAGGATTCCTAGCCATTCCTATGGAAGACAGTTCAAGTTAAAGCCACTGAGGAAAGCATATTAAAACTGTATGAAAAATTTATTATGTTCCAGGCATTCTTCTAAGGCCAGTACATTTATTACTTTATGTAAAATTAATGTCCACTTCATGCGATGGATATGATTATCATTTTTATTTTATAGATTGGATATTTGAGAGACAAAGCTGTTCAAGAACTTTCTTGGTTGCCCAACTATCAAGTAATACCCATAGTATTTAAACCAAATCTGATTCAGACTCTGCTTTTAGCCACTATTGTTAACAAAAATTTAGACAAATGACTAAGCTTTGAAATTGATGAGACATAAGAAATTGGGGTAGACTTAAATTCCTTAAGGACAATATATTTTGAATCAACAAGTATTTTTATCTTTCATCTTTGACTTGCAAGGGAATTTAATAGTTGGATCTCTTATCTTCCAGGGAATTTGATGATGGCAGGAGATTCGTTTTCATATATGAGGCTTCTCTGTGTTGCTGGAATGTTAATATTACAGTGTCTTTATGTATTGGTAGTTTGTTATTGTAATTTATGTATGTCATTTGGTCTCTTCCAGGACCTTTGAAAAAGAGGCTGGGCATAGTTTGAGAAGGGAAATAGAATAAACTATGACTTTTCAGCCTTGAGTACAGATCGGTCTTGGAGATGATTTAATTAATGTACTCTTCTGACCCATATCTATGAAGAAAGACAAATGATGAGTTAAAAGCAGAGTGGCATCATGAAGGATTATTCTGATGGATAGATAATCTCTTCCCAAGAAGGAAATAGCACATTCCCAACTGACTATAGCTTTAATGGTTAAGCCAATGAGAACAAAACCTGTGTACTATTGGAAATGGTGAGGCTTCTACCTTACTACTAGTGATTACCTCCTTGTAAATTGAAGTCCTTTGGCATAATTCTCTTGGCCTCTCACTATCTACTTATTCATCTGCCACGAAGAGGTAGAATGCCCTATCTGATTGGTGAGATTAGAAGGAGAAAGTGGGCATGTGTGGTCAGCAGACCCCTTTTCTTCCAAGGAGCCAGCAGATTGCAGGGAATGTGCATTGTGTCTTGGGTCTCTAGGGGTAGCTCTGTCTCAGAGTTGGAAGCCTGCTCCTACCCGGACTGCTGGTTGGGTAAGTCTTTTCATTCTGAGGTTCAGTAATAGGAAATCCATTTTCTTATAGATAAAAGAAAACCTGTGTATTATCATTAACATTTCAAAATGTTTATTTTGTTTTGTATGTTTCTCCTTTGTCTTATTCATGAAGTGGTTTAGTACTCAGGCAAGAAAAAGGAGAAGAAGTTATTGCCTCCTTACCAAATAACCCAACAACAAACTACTGACATGATGGATGGATGGGTGGATAGAAGGATGGTTGGACAGATGAAAGAAAAGGAGACAGAGAGAGAGAAAAAAATTATAAGAGGATAACTTAGAACCAGAATCCTGCTGATTTGTACCATAGACTCCCAGGAAATTTCTGGAACCCTGAAATTTGTTTCAATGTAAAAGTGAAGGTGCATGATGGGGATTGAGGCACTATAATTGGCTGAATATTTGTATAACAATTTCAGCTTGGGAATGGTTCCATTCTCAAACCGCTGGGAGATAAGAGTTCATAGGAAGGAACTGGGTTTGTAGGCAGCAAGCACATGTTACACAGAAATAGTCTACTGAAAACAGAGGGATTAAATGAAAGTCTTCTCCTTAGACAAGAAACACCCTGTGCCCCTGTCTCCTACTTGGATTCAGACAATTCTGGTAGCTGAGCTTATTTCTTCCAAGTTAGAAATTGGGTGTTTCCTTTTTGGGGAAATTACAGGTTAAGAAAACAGTACTAATAAATTTGTCAATTGATGATTACCCAATTAAATGGCCCATCCAGATGATTCAGTAGTAAAACCAAGTATTGAAAAAAATCCTGCTTCCAAACAGTTTTCTGATATTTTACACTTAAATAAAAATGCACAGTTAATAATTGTTAGATATTCAAAAGAAACCCACAACATGACAACAGAGAGAAATCAAACAAAAGCAGGAAGAAGGAAGTATGAGGAAAAAATAATGAAGAAGTAGACAAAAATTCACATACACACATGTGCACATGCATACACACAGAGGGAGAGAGAGAGAAGATAAATTACTTCCATAATTAACATTAATATTAAATTATTCCATAAAAAGAACTAAAATTAGAAACCAAGATATTCCGAAAATAATAGGAAACAACCCTCTTCTCTTCTCCCCCAATCTTGGAAATTAAAAATACAAGCTCAGAAATGAAACTGCTAATAGAAATTTTGGAAAATAAAGTTTCATAAATCTACCAGGAACTAGAACAATAATAATCAAAATAAAAAATAGAAAATAAGAAAAGTAAGATAATGAAGTTAGATAATCATCAGTAATGTCTAAAGTTTCAAATATAAGAAGTTTCTGTTGACTAGAACAGAATACTAAGGGTAGAAATTACCAATGATAATTCAGGGGAAGTACTATAAACTGAAAATAGCCATTTGATGATTAAAAATGCCTACCATGACTTTCAATAAATAAATAAAATAGAAATACCTATGAAATGCTCAAGCTCATGACAGTAGAATAGACTTATACCAACACACATTATTGTAATTTAAAAAAAAAAGATAAAAGGTTATCAAAGTTTTCAAAGGGAGGAAATAAACTCTTTACATAGGAAGCAATGAGAATAAAACAAAATCAAATTTGTTCACCACACTAGAAATTTGACTAGAATGAAACATTATTTGCAAATTTAAAGGACAAATTAATCCTACCAAAATTCTATCCTCAGTCAAGGTATTAGTCAATTAACAAAGCCTCAATTTTTTTATTTCCTGCCCTGGCTGGTGGGGCTCAGTGGATTGAGCATCAGCCTGTGAACCAAAGTGCTGTTGGTTCGATTCCCTGTTGGGACACATGCCTGGGTTGTGGGCCAGGTCTCCCGTTGGGGGTGTGTGAGAGGCAACCACACATTGATGTTTCTCTTGCTCTTTTTCTCCCTCCTTTCACCCTCTCTAAAAATAAATAAATAAATAAAAATTAAAAAAAATTATTTCCTCAATGCTCTTCCCCAGGAAACAATGGGCATAAACTGTGGAAGAAGGAGAGGCATCACTCGGCAAGTAAGGGCTGAAATGCAGAAGAGAGGAGACAGAACTCGTCGCAGTGGTAGTGAAGTGGGGGGGGGGGGGCAAGTTGGCAACTGTGTAGCGAGCTCTAGAGAAAAACCCATCCAGATTGGTCTCAGTATTGCAGGATGGAGCTCTCCAAGGAAAAGATGAGTTTGATGTAACGATTGATGTGGAGAATAAATCCATTCACAGAAGATACAGAACCATAAAAACTCCCTTTTAAACACACCCAGAAAAAAATACTTTGAATTGTCATCCTAATTTGCTTTGACCACCCCTAACCAAGCATTTTATGTTTTTTGCTTTGGATTTCTTCCATTGTACTCAGAACCTGCTGAATAGAATTTTTCTTACTCCTTCCTCCCTTCTTTCCTTCCTTCCTTCCTTCCTTCATTAATTCTGCATCAGAAAGTGTCCGTGCTTATCACCCTTTGTTATATGACAGGGAATTAGCCAGAAAAATAAATAAAATAAAATAAAAGAGCAAAGCCCTGCTACCAGCTCGCTTGCTAACAAGGGGCTACAACCAATATTGTACTAGCCTGATCAATGTTAATATTAAGAACCTTTAGAAAACCTGAACAGAGGGAATTGACTATTGGTATTCTAAAGCTTCTCAGGACTATGGTGATGGGGAAAATATAGTGAGGCTTTTGAGTACTTCTCAAATTTCAGAATATAGGTGACTACTTGCCACACATCTGTGTAGGTAAATCTATTTTCCTGGGAAGCTATGCCAGGCTGTCAGAGGGATCCCTGTTAATGCCTAGGATAGCTTCACAGCCATCTGTCCCAGTTCATCGTTACAGATGTGCACATCAAAGAAAATGAACACATGTATTTTCTGTGCCCTCAAGCAATATGAATGCGAGGTTGGGAGACACTTCCTCTTCATCCAAGGAGACAGGGTCACTGGGTTGATTCTGTGTCCTCATCTGTCCTTCCTCTGACAAGTGCCCAATCCTGCTTATAGAGTTTTCACAGGGATTATTCACCAGACTTTTGATTATTTTTCACATGACCTGATACTTGGTTATTGGATCTTTTCTTCATGGGCCATATTTCTTAAAACACAATGGCCATTTTTTAAAAAATGCATAAGTGTGGTTGCCATGTGCTCTTAGAGACAGAAAGCATGTTTGATCTCCTGTTTTCCCTGATGTGAAATCCAGCCCTAGTCCTTGGGTTTTCTTCCTTGAGCACTCGGCTTTATCTTTCCATTTCAACATAAATACACACAATCAGAATTTTTATCGCCTTTGTATCAGATTTACAACCTCAGAGAAGGAGATAATGACCCACTCACACAACTTCTTTTTGAAAGGGACCATTTAATTTTGATGTGAAGGTCACAGATTAGTCACTAAGGAAATTTGGCTCTCTATAAAACCTTTGCCATAGAGCTGCAAGTCTAATTAATGCCCAAAGAAAGTTCATTTGATTTCTGGAGGTCAAGATTGCCAAGTAACAAAGTATTTTCACCTTTATTTCACCTCCATCCCAGTTATGGGATAATTTTGCACAAATATTACATATTTCTATGTGAAGTAAGACCAAAGGCAAGGTTAATATAATATAAATAATTCCTTGTCTAGGTAGATGCAGAAGTTCCAGCATTTGCCACTTACTTCAAGTTTACTTGGCAATATTTATTTTTAAGATTTTATTTTACAATATTTATTTAGTTATTTTAGAGAGAGAGGAAGGGAGGGAGAAAGAGAGGCAGATGAACATTGATGTGAGAGAGAAACATCGATCGGCTGTGTCTCTCATACATGCCCTGACTGGAGACCAACCCCACAACCCAGGCACGTGCTCTGACCAGGAACTGAACCAGCGACCTTTCACTTTGCAGGCCTATGCCCACCCAACTGAGGCACACAGGTCAGGGCTTACTTGGCAATGTTCCGATCACTGATATCCCTCCTCCCATGTCGCAAGTTTCAAACAGGCTTAAGGGAGATCAAACCTAAGCTTCTTTCCTACGTGATACTGAGGACCATGGGCGAGAAAGCAGGAGGTGAGCGTCTCCCATGGGTCATCCTGTTCAGACCCTGCAGTCTGGATTCGGTTGTGAAAAATCCACACTTTCTTAGGTTTGTCCTGCTTTCTTCTACTTAATTCATCTTGCCCTTCTACAATAGCCCCCTTTCCCACATTTCTCCTAACACCTTTCTGTGAACTCTAATCATAGGGATTGCTGTCAAATAAATTCCTTTATTTTGCAAAGCAGAATGGTATTGGGAAGGAACAATTGGGTGGAGTCATCCTGAAGGAGTCAACTTTTTTGTCCCTGTTCTATTGTGCCTGCTGTGGGACTCTTGCCCTAAAGACACTCCTGCCCTCTTCTCTTTTCTTCATTTTACAGCTCTGCTCAGCAGATGTAACAGGATGTTCAGGAATAGTTTCTCACCAGCCCAAAGCATTCACGTGGTTTTGGGTGAGTCACAGGCTCTTTTACTAAACCTTTGTACTTTCTAGAAAGAAAATATGGGAATAACGTAACAGCAGATTCTACCAAGTTCATCAAAATGGGCCCTGGTTTATACTAATTTTATAATTGACTGTTATGTTACCAAATAAGGAATATTCCCAGAGTGTAGAATGCCTAAAGAGAGGAAATGTGAGAACTTCCAGTAAAATAGTGGAGATTCTTCTCAGAATAAACATAAGCGCATGTAAGCATTCTTCTAAATTTAATTTTGAGAGGTTCCCAGACTCATATCCTTGATCTGTAGAGCACCTACCCCTTGTCTGAAAGCAAAACTGGGTCGAATCAGGGAATTTTCATGAGACACAGATTTCATGTCTCCACTTCTGGGGTTTTCTCCCGCCTCTACGCTACACTCCTGTGTACCAAGGGAAATTTGAAAATCTTGCTACTTTAAAAGCCAGGCTTGAGAAGATAATGAAAAAGAAGCAGAATTCAACAGCATTTCGATTGCACAGGGAATGCCTTTGTCTCTCCTGTGCTGAATTATCAGCAGAAATTGAAAGCTGAGCCATCAGACCGGTGGGGAATAGGATGCCACCATACCCTTCAAACCAGAAGGATGCGTTCATTCATCTGGGGAGCTCTGAGAAAGCTGGCACCCACAGACAACTGACTTGATGTCGATCAACAGCAAATGAACTCAGTTCTGAGGTACAATGAGGGTAATAATCTCAGTGCCTGCAGTGGTTCCCTTCTACCCCCATGAGGGACCCAGTGGCCTTCCCCCTCTTTGCCACTCATTCCATAGGATCTGTTCACTGCAGGGCTAAGTTACTTCTGCAGAAGCATGACGTGCCATTGTGGGAACATGTTATTTTTACTGAAAAATGAGTGTGAGTTATGCTCCAGTTCTCCTCTGGTTTACCTGGGCTTTAAAACACCATGATGCCATTGAAAATCTTAATCTGCTAATCCATTGCCTCTGAAGGCCCCTGCGATTTTTGCAAATCAATTCCCTCCTTTTTTTCCCCCCCAGCAAAGTATTTCAGGGAAAAAAAAAATCCTTTTAAAAAATGTTTAAGCCCCAGTAGACTCTACAGGGCAGCCAGAGAATAAACAGAAAATTATTCTTTAAAAAAATGTTTAAGCTAACTTACTAACTCATGCTTGTATGCCTTCTCTCTGTCTTACTGATCCAACCCATATCTAATGGATATCACTATGTGCCTAGCGCTGCTCTGAGTATTCAACAGGGAAAGTGAAGGTCAAGGGGCCTCCTGCTAGAGCTAGACATTATGGAGGAATAAGGCAATAAAACAATAAAGTTCATAATAAGCAATTTATGGTGATGACCTGGGAGGGAGTGGGGTGACATCTGAGTTACGTTAGTTAGCTTAGATGTTGGAAGAACATTTCACTGAAGCTTTGAGCTGAGGCTGGAAGGAGAGGGAGGAGAAGCCATGAGGATTTTTGTGGGTAAATCATGCAGCCAGGGCAGGCTTGATCCATCTTGGCACCACTGACATTTAAGGGCAAATAATAATTTGTTGTGGGGGTGGTTCTGTGATTATAGGATGTTCAGAGCATCCCTGACCTCTTACCCAGTAGCTGGTGATGGCACCTGCCCACTGCAGTTCTTACAACCCAAATGTCTCCAGGCCTGCAAAATTGCTTCCAGCCAAGAACCACTGGGATAGAGTACAGTTGCAAAGGCCCTGAGCATCAGCAAGCGAAAGGGGCATATAAAACGTTAGTGTGTTTGGATGGCAGTGATTTAAGATGAAAGCGGGAGAAATAAAGGTCTAGCTGTAGGCAGAGGCCAGCTCACTCAGGTTATGGTAAAAACCTAGGGTGTCACTTTAGGTACCGGGGGGAGACAGGAGGACTAAGGAGAGCAAACTCTAATCTGAGTGACATTTCCCATCACCGTGGCTGCTACATGTAATGCTGCCAATGACTCGCTTTACTAACTTATTTGAATGAGTAGTTTGGCTATCTGAGTTCAAAGCTAAAATTTGTTTTATATTTTTGGTAATGATTTCTACTTTAATTTTACAGTTTTAGATTTGCTATGGACTCTTTAGAGGCTATTTCCCCAGAAACAATATAATTAATCTGGGTAGTCAGCAAGACATCGTGTTATGGTCATGCAAAAACTTACATAGCCCTGTTAGAAGTTAACACACTTTTTAATTTCATTACTAAACATAAAAAATGGGGGGAAAACTGAATATAACCATTTACTAATTACAAAATACCATGTACTTTTGGGAAAAAAAAAAAGACTTAATTACTGATGTAATGCTCATACAGTTGGATTCTTTGTTTCCAAGTGTCAGTTGAGTCAACTGGGCCCCACAGATGTGGAATTTCAAAGAAATGTGCCAGACTGCTGAGTAGACATTTCTCAGGAAGTATCTGAAGATAGTGAGGGAGCTCTCAAATTCACAGGGAAGGTTGAAACAGGTTGAGAAGTGAGAGGCTAAACTGTGGGTATGTGGAGAGGTGCCTCCCACGCTCTTCGTTCCAGCCCACTGAGAACAGGGAGGAGGTACTTCCTTCTATTGCCCATCTGAGTAACAGGCAGCCCCCAGAAACCATCCTCTATGGTTAGGATGCTCGGTGGATCATGTGACTGACACAGGTCTGAGTTATCTTAAGGAGAGGGACAGTAGCTATTGGCCTGAAGCATGAGAGAGAGAGAGAGAGAGAGAGAGAGAGAGAGAGATGAATTTGGAATTAATGGGAACTGCACACTCACCAAATACTAAAGGCAGCACCTGAAAGAATGCCTGAGTTTTTCTCATAAAGTTTCTCCAGATGGAGAGTCCAAGGAGTGAGCTGACTTGGGAGTCCTTTCAGACTTCTCCTCCTATGATGCCTGGGGTAGCGGTGGGGAATTCACTAGGGAGTTCTGGGTGCAATGAATCCAGGAGGAACCCGAGACTAAGTTGGGAGCAGCTGCCTGAAAAGGAAGGTGAACGTAGCCTGAGCGGAGAGGTCCAGTGAAGGGGGGAGGGACATCTGAAGTAACCAAGGGAAGCACCCAAGAAAGGAAGGTTTAATAGTAGGTGGGCTCAGCACTTAATCACTCTTCTCATCTAGAAAGGAGTCTGCCCTCCCTCAATGTAACACAAATTGGACCCAAAGCCCTGATTTGCAAGAAGGGGAAGGTGGAGCAGGGGAAGGAAGAGCCCAGGGGGCAGGCAGTACTGTCCAGAGTTGGTCAGGTTCAAGGTGCTGCCAAATAAAAGACCAGACTTTCTCATTAGCAAATACACCCTGAGCATTGTGACTTAGAGTAAGTTAGTTCATTGAAAAAAGAGAGTGAAGAACAAAAACCCATTTTCATTTCATTGCCCCCTACTCATCGGGCTTGCCCAACATCCCAGTTGTCATGTTCTCCAGCTGTTAGGGTTACTCCTTACTCTAGAGTGTTCCCACAGGACTGAGGAAAGAAAACAGGTCACTTTGGCTAACCTGGAAACTCTTTGTTCCAGTGATTCCAGATTTTATCTGGACACATCTAGGATCAAGTAAGTTTTTTTTTTTTTTTTTTTTAATGTTTTAAGTATTCGCTTATTTATCCATTCATTTAATATGTATGTATTGAGTGCACAATATTTGCCAGTTTTTTTTGTGAATGTGGCTTGAGGTGTTAGGTACTCACCTCACCGGAGAGGTCAGCACAGAGGGAAGCTTCTGGACTCAGGGGACTATGAGTCAAGTCCATGGGATGCTCAGGAGATACTTAAGTAAACACGGTGCCCAAGCTCCACTGTCCAGGGGACACAGTGGAGACTTATGCTGAGATAAAAATGTATCTATTCTCCACACATTTCTCCTGTCTTTGATTCTCTTTCTAAAAACTGATACTTGTCTACTTCGAACCTAATCTGTAATAAAATAAAATACTGAGAGGTATTAGTCAAGAAATATTCTAGAAGGAAGCCACAGACAATATTGAAAGTGTCACAGAACAATGTGGGTTGAATTGTGTCTCCCAAAGAAATATGTTGAAGTCCTAAGTCCCCTGCACCCCACCTCACTGCCATCATACCTGCGAATGTGACCTTATCTAGAAGTAGTCTTTGCAGATGCAATCAAGTTAGGACAGATCCTACTGGATTAGGATGAACCCACCCTAAGCACTGGCTCTCCTGTAAGCTGAGGGAGATGGAGATGCTCAGAGACAGAGAGACAGACACACAGAGAGAGAAGTGGACTGGTGCAGCTACACACCAAGTAATACCAAGGATCACTGGCAACCGCCAGAAGCTAGTAGAGAGACGTGGAACCGATTTCTATCTCAGACCCTTCAGAGGCACTGGCCTTGCTGACACATTGATTTCCAGATTCGTAGCCTGCAGAAATGTGAGAAAATACATTTCTGTTATTTCAAGGCACCCATTCTGTGCTCACTTGTTACGACAACACTAGGAAATAATACAAATGGTAAAGTCAGCAATAAAATAAAAAATAAAAATGAAAATGATGAGCATGGACTGTATTAACTTCCTTTTGAAAATGCTGCCATCAAACATGTTATAGGATAACCTTGTTCTGTCAGATCAAAATAACGTGTTCTAGATATCACAGGTCGGAATCAGATCAAGCCACAATTTAGGAGACAGAAATAAGCTCTCAGAATACAGTAACAGGAGCCAACTACATATGTTTAAGTATAGAAAAGTGTTTATAAACTATTAAATGCTCTAAAAACAAAAATGAAACAGCATTGTTGCTCTTATGCTTTTATTCTTTGTTGTTATAAAAAATAACTAGCTATTTACATATAATTAATTAATTTTGCATTTGTGAATATTTTTATTCCCTTGTTTCTGGGTCCTGGTCATGCTTCTTTATGATAGAACAAATTCCTACATTACCTGAATTTTTACAACGAGCATGTATTACTTTTCTAATCAGGAAATACAAAAGTAATTTCTATTTAAAAAATAAAAGGTTATGATCTACTAGAGTATATCAACTATTTCCATTTGTTTCCTTTTGTAAAGTTTTCCACATTATTATTAGTCAATAAGGCACTTAATATCTTTAATGGTTAAGAAGGTAGCAGGGATGAAAGGAGCCTGACATGGCATACAATATAATTTTCTATAAAAATTACTTTAACTGTCTTTATGTAGAGCAGCGATTTTCAACAAGTATGCCACAAGAATTTTTAAAACATGCAATACCTGACTATTTAGTCAGGAGCACTGACCTCTTTTCCCTTAGATTGTCAAATAAAAGAAAAAAATGACTACAGCTAACACAATAATAGTCATACAGTGTGAGTGAATCAAAATTATATGTATTTTTTTGTCAGATGGGTAAAATATATAATATATCTTTTGGCATACCACAGAGTTTTAGTAATCAGTTTTGTGTGCCATGAGATGAAAAAGGTTGCACATTGCTGATTTAGACTATATATTTAATTTATGAATATATAGAAAAAGGAAATAAGAACAAGATTGACTGGAAGTACATAGAAAATATTGAAGTGAGTGAACACGAGGTGAGTGGTACATTTTTTTAAGATGGCGAAAAAAGGTAATAAATTTTGTTTTACAAAGTCAGAGACATTTAGCACATGCTGTTCACTGAAACTAAGTGAATTCTGTTTGTAGCTTTGGGTTAGAGGAAAGTGGTTCCCTTTCAGATGTTTTGTTTACAATTAAAATCTGCTCCCACCAGGTTTTTATAATCAGGTTTCCACAACCTGAACCAGAAACAAATGGAAATGACTAAACCATCTGAGAGAACCATTTGCTAGTTTAATAGCAACTTCAATCTATCATATTTGCAGAGTCCCTGTAGACACCCCCTCCCTGAACTCCTACACGGTTTCCGGGGCATTGCATGACATTGTTTGTCTCCCTAGCACATCCATTATTCCTCCTGTCTGTTTTCTGTGGGCACGCCTTCTCTCTTTCTGCCTTAAAACACTCCATCATCTGTGTGCATCCCTCTCCCTCAGGTCCCCACAGCCTGGTTCAGGACCGTACGTTCCTCACACAATGTCCTGGGTGCCACAGTGAAGTATGAAGGTACCTGGTGGAGGTGGTGAGAGGGGACAGGAACTTGCCCCATTGGCCTCAGTGTGGCATTGTGTCCTCCTGGAGGAAGGCTTGCTTCTTTCTTCCCCCCAAAGAGAATATTCATTTCCCAAGGCATGTGCCTGTGGGTTGTATCCAACTGGAAAGTGCATTTTTCTAATTTACCCGAGACCTCATAGGAGAGTGGCACTTAAATGTTCTCGCACACGTAATATAGATACATATGGGAGGTGATGGATGTGTGAATTAACTAGATGCGAGGAATCCTTTCACAAATGTGTATCAATAGCCAGTATATGGAAGCAACCCACCAATCGATGAGTGGGTAAAAAAGCTGTGGTGCATATATACAATGGAATATTACGTGGCCGTCAAAAAGAACGAAATCTTATCATTTGCAACAGCATGGATGGACCTAGAGGTTATTATGCTCAATGAAATAAGTTAGTTAGAGAAAGACAAAAACCATATGATATCACTTACGTGTGGAATCTAGTGAACAAAATTAAAACAGACTTACAGACACAGAGAGCAGCTGCTTGTTGTCAGTGGGGTTGGGCGATGGGTGAAGGGATTAAGGAGTACTAACTGGTAGTTACAGAATAGTCACAGGCATGTCAAGTACAGCACAGGGAATAGAGTCAGTACTCTGGTGATGACTATATGTAGTGCCAGGTGGGTGCCGAAGGTATTGGAGGGAACACTTCATTGGGTGTGTGATTCTTGGGCCACTGGGCGATGCACCAGAAGCCAATACAAAATAATGTTGAAACTAAACTTTAATTTAAAATTAAAAAATAATTAAAAGTCATCATGATGTATACTTTAAATATCTTAACAATGTTATTTGTTTCTTAGACCTCAATAGCAAAGCTGGGTGGGGAAGCGGGTAATCACTCTGGGTTTTTCAGAAGGATATAAGGAGAATCCAGTGGGAGAGAGCCATGCAAGTCAATGCAGTCAGGTGCTACAGCTGCTTAGTCTGGAGAGCAAAGTGGCATCCCCCAGGACCCCTAGGGGGGCGTCACAGCTTCAGCAACCACAGAATTGGAGCCTGCATTCCACCCATCCTGACCCCCACCCTGCTCGGGACCATGTGGGACTCACAGCTGTCATCACAGCAGCTGTGTGAGCCAGAGGCAGGAAACGATGACTTCTTTTTCTCCTGACTTCCAACTGGCTGCCAATGCCTCCCATTGGCAGAATTTAATCAAAACTCAGCGCAGGAACTCAGGAAAATCATCTGGAGGCTTCCAGTCTTTGGTAGAACAGAGGACAAACTAAAAAGGCACATGTGGGACTGAGAGCCAACAGGGAACTAATTGATGGACCCAAGAACAGGTTATAATAGAAAAAGCGGGGAAAGCAATTCTACTCCATTTACCCACCTACGGACTTGGGCAGCCTGACAGCTCCTGAGAATAGGTCAACGGGTCCCCAAGTTTGCTGTGCTTTGAATCACCTGGGATCTTTAGAGAAGTACTCAAGCCTGGTTTCCTCCTTCTAGACATCCTGATTTCATTGATAAGGGCTGTAATCCGAATATCAAGATTTGTAAAGCTTCCCAGGTGGCTTTCACGTCCAACGCACTTGGGGCCAATGTCATGGGTGGTGGTGGCGCCGCAGTGTCTGGTGGCTGATGGAGCAGCAACTGTGTATCCCTGGAGAATGTGAAACTCCCTTAGGGATCCAGAAACTTTGCAGGGGGGCTGTCGTCCTACAGAGAGAGAGAGAGAGAGAGAGAGAGAGAGAGAGAGAGAGAGAGAGTAATGTCACCCTAATCCCTAATAAATTCAATAAGAATTTTAAAAGAAGAAGTTAAGGGACTTGTCAGTGATAAGCAGCTAGTGGGTGGTAGATTTGGGCAAGAATCTGTCTCCTCACTCCTAATCCAGTGCTCTCAATATTAACTTGGTTATAGTTTTGTGGTTAAGAAACAGCAGGCATTTGAAAGAAAACCCACACAATACACTGTACAAAAGTACGTAAGAGAGACAGTAAAAAACTTCAGCAGGGTCAAGATGTCTTGAAATACAGACTGTACCAACATATGAAAGTCAAACTCATAATTCAAATAGGTTTCATGATTTTTCCCATTGTTGAAGATTCTTTACAGTATGAAACGTTCAGTAGGGTTTTATGCAGAGGTTTGCCTCATATGTTTGCAATGTGATTAGTATTACGGTAAGTGGAATTGCACAGCATCTTCAAGAAAATATCTATTGTACCTTTGAAGAGCAATTTAGATGAACACGAACCACATGCAAAAAGTTGTAGAGAAGGTTGAAAGAGCATTGATTTTTGAGACAGACCAGAACACTGAGTTACATTCTACTGTATGATTTGTCTTTATATCTAACTGTATTCCAGAGTAAAAGATTATAGCTTGTTTTGTCATTTATATTATTTCTTTATCATAATATACTTTGCATGGCTTTGGCACTTTTGATGTATCCTTCTAAGATCCTTCCTAGGAAGGAATCGTTCATTTATAGGTGAAGGCTCCAAAGCTGTAGTAGTCCCTCTTCTGAATTAGTTAATATAAAGTGACAAAATGAACACGTGGTCAGCTATAGAGATCCTCTCCTTACTGTCCATATTCTCTAGGGCAAGAGAAGAAAGGAGGAGGCGGAGTACAGGGAGATCATGTTCTACGTCCATGCACTCAGACACTTGGCCTCTGCAGACCACTGTGGTGTGTTCTAGGTAGACACTGACTGTCAATTCTGGAATGTTTAAAAAATAAGTTAAGTGCAATGCTATTCAATGTAGAACTAAAATACAAGCATATATTTTTAAGAGTTACAACTATTTTCTTTTTTACTTTTAAATTATATTTTATTGATTATGCTGTTACAGTTGTCCCAATTTATCCCCTTTTGCCTTCCCACCCAGCATTCCCATGATCTTAAACTTTCATTTTTATTAATTTTTAGTTGTTATTATATTACAGTTGTCCCAATTTTCCCCCCTTTGCCCTCCTCTGTGCAGTCCACACCCTGCTCTCACAGTCAGTCCCCACACTGATGTCCATGCCCATGGGTCGTTCATACATGTTATTGATCCTTTCCCCTTCTTTCCGACATTATCCCTCTCCCTTCTCCCCTCTGGTCTCTGTCAGTCTGTTCTACGTATCCATGCCTCTAGTTCTATTGTGCTTGGTAGATTATCAATTTCATTAGATTCCTCTTATAGGTGAGATCATATGGTATTTGTAGTTCACTGACTGGCTTATCTCACTAGCATAATATTCTCCAGTTCTGTCCATTCTGTCACAAAAGGTACTGTTTTCTAATGGTGAACAGAATAATACACATGCCTTCTGTTTTGGTGATGGGGAATTTGAGCAATGAATTGGATTCTACTTGCACTTCTTATGTTTTACTTGCATTACATAAAAATGTCTTGACTTACAATTGTAGGTCATTGGGAAAGGCAGTCAGAAGGTAGTGGTTATGTCAGGTAGTTCTGGATGGTTGATTCAAATGGGATCGGATGCCAAAGCTAGTGTGCACGTTTCAGTCAAAAACTGCTGGGTTGACTAACTCTGCTCAAAGGATAGTGGCAAACGGGTTCCCAATCTACTCTTTAGAAGGATTCAACACTCAACAGGATTTTTCATGCTCCATATTAACATTTGGATGTGATTTTAAAATATACCAAATAATTTATCAATTTCTTTAGTAAGTGAAGAATATAATAAAGTGTTGGAAAAAATAACGTTCTTAGCTATCTAGTTATTTATCCTCTGTGGTAGTTAATTTTATGTGTCAACTTGACTGGACCAGAAGTGCCCAAATTATTTCTTGGTGTGTCTGAAGGCATTTCTAAATGAGTTTAGCATTTGGGTTGGTGGACTCAGTGAAGTAAATTGCCCTCCCCAATTTGGGTGGGCATCGTCCAATTTATTAATGGCCCAAATAGAACAAAAGGCAGAGGAGAGAGAACTTTGCCCCCTTCCTCTGCTTCACTGACTGAGCTGAGAGAGCTCGTCTCATTTTCTCCTGCCCTCAGACTGGAATTGACACCGTTGATTCCCTCAGTCCTCAAGCCCTCAGACTTAGACTGAATTACACCTCTGGCTTTCCTGGGTCACTAGCTTCCATACTTGCAGAGGACAGTTGGTGGGACTTCTCAGCCCATATAATTATGTGAGTCAATTCCTCACAATCAATCTCTCTCAATGATTTATAGATCATAGATAGGTAGGTAGGTAGATAGATAGATAGATATCTCATATTGTTCCTGTTACTCTGGAAAACTCTGATTAATACATCCTCAGCTGGTCTTTTTTTCTTTATCTCTATTGTCATTTTATCCCCATTATTAAAAACATAATATTACGATCCTTAAATAATAGATTTAGACTCTGCAACATGCTGTGTATATTGCTAATCTATGCCTAGTCTATGCCACCTGAGGAAGCCACATAAAGCATAGAAACATTTGAGCTTTCAATATTAGAATTATTCACTGAGAAATAGTTTTATCTCATATTTCATTATTTAAATGTGGATGAGCTTCTTTCAGTTTGAAGTACACTAGACTTCATATGAGAGATTAAGTTGGCTTCTGCTACTCAGCATGTTGAAAAATGGGGACCCAGAGAATATGCTTTGGATGGTTTTAAGTAGCTTACTATTTCCTTCATCACTGAATCATGATCCAGAAATCTAATTTGATTAACAACCATTTTCTTTCTTTCTTTTTTAAAAAAAATTTTTAAACAATTGTATTTATTTATTTACTTATTTTTAGAGAGAGGGGAAAGGAGAAAGAGAGGGAGAGAAACATTACTGCATGGTTGCCTCTCATGCACCCCCAACTGGGGACCTGATGTGCAACCTAGTCATGTGCCCTGACTGGGAATCGAACCAGCGACACTTGGTTCAGAGGCCGACGCTCAATACACAGAGCCATGGCAGCCAGGGCCCAACCATTTTCCCTGACCAAAACATTGTTAACATCTCTTCACACAGAAATGTGCTTTCTTAGTACATGTATTCTGATTCTCCCTTACTACTAATACTGATGCCCAGAGGCAGATGTAGCAGCAGGCACACCAGGCTTACGCCCTGGGCCCCGTCTTCTGAAGGGCCCTGCAAAACCATGTATTTTTATTTTCCCTGTCTCTCTCTCTTTTTTTTAAGGGGCCCAATATTTTCTTCTGCATCCAGAACCTCAAATGACCTTAATCCACCTCTGCATAGTGCCTTCTTCTCCAGCTAAATTATGGCACCCAAAATACTTATAAAGTAAATGAAATACTTTCCCCGGTGGTTTGAGTTTTTTGTAACAGATCAAACAAGTACTAACCAAGATGTGGATACCACATATGTTCTAAGAGCAGAGTCATATTCTGTTCGAGGGTGTCACACATCTATAGACTAGAATATCTGATGGAGTGATCATGTGATAATAATTGCTCTTCTACATTGTCTGTTGTTAGCATTATGTGATAACAAGAACATCATTTCATGGGGAGGGTGGAGTTTTACAAGTTTTCTCACTAACTTTCTCTGTTTTCTCTTTTAACAGAACATTAATTTTTAATTTTCTACCTGATTTTGCAACTATCTTGCCTTACTATGATTTATACTTGTTTTAACTCTCTGGACTACAATTTTCAGTGATTAAACTATTGGTTTAGTTTCCTCTCTGTATTTATCTTTTAAATTAATCTTTTTTTAAAAAAAAACTGGAATCTATCTTCCCACAAATTCAGGGAAAGAAAACCTTTAGGTTATCCCATTTTTAAAAATATTGTGCCAACTGCATTGGCTCTCTGGCAATGTTCAACTGGCTCCCCAGTCTAATAATAGCCAAAGTTCAGATATTTATTATCAGATGTCCTAGTCACAATTTTTCTATTTACGTGCTTGTGCAAATATTCACACTTTTATGTTCATTTGCCACTGCATTAACAGATTTACTTTTTCATAAGCAGGCTCTTGCTTGGTGTAATTTGAGACATTTTTTTTGAATTTTATAATTTATGTTATGCCTTTCATCACTAATTTTATGTTTTACTAAAGTATTTCTGAGACACTAATACATTTTTGTGAGCTGTGGACATGAGGTAGCATAAAAATAAGAGCAAAAGTTCAATAAGTTTAGCATGTGTAAAAATTAGCATGCAAGTGACAGGATCATATTTTAAGGAAGATAAATTTCAGACAAATTGACAATGAAATCTGTCATTCTAAAAAATGGAAATCTTTAATAATATCATAATAAGAAGAATGTTGATACAATTATAACCAACTTACATTTCAAGTCTGTAAAATGAATATAGATTTAATTTTACTTTCTTTTTTCCTTTTTTACTACTTTCATGCCCATTGCTAGACCATCTCAGGCAAACAACTGCTAGGCAAATATTTAAAGGAGCATACTTTTATATTATCTCATGGATAGTGCAAAAGTGGATGGTTAATATTTTAAAGGCTTGTTTTAAAATCCCGGATCAATCACTTAGTATCTAATTATGTTACCTTTGGTAACCTTTAATTTCTTGGAACTTTAGTTTACTCATCTGTAAAATGAGAAATAAGAATGCATTTGTTAGTTTTTGTTACAAAAAATGTAAGCATCTAGCCCCAAATCAGTGTCATTGTGTAATATATAGTACTTTCATTGCTCATCTGAATTTGTTATTGTATTAACTTTATAGACCAGCCATAATGAAAATGAATTTCCCGTGTGAAAGATTCTGAGAAGATAATTTTATATGGAATTGTGTTTGTTTCTTTTTCAAAGAGTTCTCCCTAAGTACTCAGAAGGGTCGTATGAGGAGAGAGCGCAGATAATGTGAAGAATGGAGTAAGGGTAAAGAATAAGGGCGTATTTCTTGGATTTTTCATCCTTGCTTCAGCCAGGGAGAATTGTCTATTGATTAGTGTTTGGTAGTTGGCTTTGCATTTGATGAACACTAAGTAAAAATAATAAGGTAACCTAAGGGGAAAATTAATGGATTGTCACTGTCTGCATGCTTCAAATCTTCTAAAGTGACTCTGGAGAGAAATAACTCACCAATTCCCTAACCCTACTCAGCTTCTGCCTTAACTATTTAATACTTGCTTATATTTTTGTTTCTCAGATACAGCTAGTTTTGCTAAAAATGCTTTTGATCGGGGAAATGCAGAACATTTCTAAGGAATGTTAATTTTTTTCTTTTTTTAAACTTTTAATCTTTTATTATTTTTTCCTTTTTATTACCATTTAGTCCCCTTGTACCCCCTCCCCCTAATCACCACACTGTTATCCACGTCCATGAGCCTTTGTTCCTCTTTGTTCAATCTACCTGCTAATCACCCGCAATCCCCTTAAAATTAAAAGAAAAAAGTAGGGTGGGGATATTTTCCTTGAATTATGTGAAGGTTAACTTTTAATATGATGACTATTGATAATTTCCTTTTCATAATACTAGATTCAGCTTAGTATTTCTCAGCACTTTGATTCTAGGTTATTAGCATGTCTTAGAAAATTGTGTTGAGAACTTTTTTTAGATATGCTAGGTCCATTGAAGATCATGTTTATATATACATTTTTAATTTCCAAGCTTTTGAAACACTCTTCTTTTTAACCTTATTAAAAACATCTGGGGCAAAGTTTACAAGTAACTTTATCAACATAGAATGTACATCAATAAATAAATCTCACAATGAATAGTAGAGAAAACATCAGTACAGAGTCTCCACTCTTTTTATTTACTAATGTAACAATTTATTATTTTTATATTATATATGTATATATGAAAATACATAATTATATTTATTCCATGTAATTTATGTATATTCTAGAGCAATTCTTTTAAGTTTTTCCAAGTTACCTGTGAAGACTGTTTGCTTTGAACTATTTAAGCTTTTCATAAAAGTTTAAATTAATATTGCTAATAAATATACAACTCTAAATTAAAAGCACAATAGATTGTCACAAAGCATTAGTTATTACAGATTCACATAGCAATGACTTCTGTTGTTACCCCATTGAAGTTTGAACAGGGAGACAATGTTCTGTCCATTGCTTAAGGTAAGAAACAAGGTAGCTTAAGCAATACAGGCATTACATGTTAAATAAGGGGCATCTAGCAGAACCTAATTACAGATATAGTTAGATCTTACTGGACACAAGTTAATAGGTACATATACTCTAGCAATGGACATGCATGATCTCTTGGGTGATTTTTGCCCTCTGTACCGATGTCATTGTCCTCCTCAATGATGCACATGGACCCAAATGGCCACCTGTCTCCCAAGTCCGTATCTCCAAGTCCTGTCTCCAGCAGTCACCACAGTCTGATTCTTAGTTTCTTGGTCTTTAATTTAAATTTTCACAAAGGAGGACCTTATTTGACCCATCTCTGGTTTAAAATGCTAGTCAGATGTAATCACGTTGTACCAACATGGCTGTAGGATCTACCTCTTTAGCTGAGGTCTAGGTTATGGGTTTGCAGAGGGGAAAATAAATAGAGATGGAGTAGTTAAGAGCTAATGCGTTTTGAAAGGCAAAGCTGATGATATTTATTATGAGGTATGTTAGTGGGATTAGAGAAGGCAGCTTTTCCTAATCTCTCTCCTGAACACTTTCCAGAATATTTTACTTCACTTTTTTACTTTGCCTTTAACTGCAAATGTTATATAGATTGTTTTGAGTTAAAAGGGAAATTTTCTAAGGGAAGATTTAAGCTTCCAAACACATTTAAATTAGTTATGTTAAGTCATTGACATCGGGAAAAGGTGGGGACAGATGAAATCAAGGTAACAGAAGTGAAATAAAACCTAATTTTGAAGAATTGAGCCACCTGGAGAAGTCCAGGTCTGGGTGGTTGTTTCTCTATAGCCATAAATTATTACTGATGCCAGCAATTACCACAGGGTTCATTCTTTATTTATTTCTTTACTTTTTTTCTGACTCTGAGAAACTTGGCTCTCATTATTAAAATATATCTATGTATTTACTCAGCCCTAGGATATAAAAAAAGTAGTTTCACAGTTGCTAAATCATAGCTCTGTGAAAAACAAACCTACTAAATATTACAGGCTTTTTTTTAGCATGAGAGAAGCGTATACGGTAATACTTTGTATCGCTTTTGCAATTACGTGTATGTCTGAAATTATTTCAAAGTGTCAAGGTATTAATTAAAAACTTAAATCGGACAGTCATTTTTTTAAATGACCCTTGAATTCTGTTTTGTTTGGGAAGCCTTCTCCTAACACCTCCTTCCTATCCAACATTATAAAATATTGGCTGATACTTAATTCTAGGTGTTTTCCTACTCTGATTTTCACTTCCACAATCTTTAATTTGTGGGCAATTTATTTTTATGTGTTATGTAAAGTAGAGAATTGACTACATTATATTTTCCTTTGATGTGTAAACAACTGTGTCCCCAATCATTTATTCTAAAGTTCATCATTTTCTGGCAAGACAAACAGACAAATCACACATTATGACATAACAAATCACCATATATATGTTTGTGTCTGTTTCCAGCCCGTCTCTTTTCCTCCTGATTCAGTTGTTATTGACATTTTGCTATCACCGTGTTTAACATGCTGCTTTTTGCGAGTTAATGGCATCTGCATCTAATAGCGCCAAGTCTGGTTTTCTGGAAACGGAGCCTGAGGTGGAGAGCAGAATGTGGGAATTTTGTGAGTGAGGGCTCCAGCGATCAGCACCCGTGGGGAAGGGAATGACGCAAGGATGGGCACAGGGAGAAAACGCGTGTGAGATGTCACAAGCTACGGTTGACCCCACCGGGAGCTCTGAAGAAGGGACAGCCCATTAGAGATGTCCCACGTCGCAGTGAGATGGCCGAGGTTTTATCCGCCTGCATCGACCACTCATTGGATGCAGGCTGCCTCTTAGAAGGGACGCAGACTAGGGGGAGTGGCTTTCTTCAGCTAACACACGTGGCTGGAGAGGACAGGCCTTTAAGAGGGACCTGGGTGGACAGGCAGTGTTCACTTATGTTTAAACAAAATCTCCCCCTTATTTATTTATTTATAGTTTTCCTTCCACATGAATTTTAAAATCGGCCTATCAAGTCCCTCTTTCATGCTTGTTTGAAACATATTTGGGATTCCATTAAATTGAAGATTCACTGGCTTACTAAAGTAATCTGTCCAAAATCTAGAAGCATAGACATTTGTTTTATCCTTGAAGATATGTCTTCTCCAGAATATATTTATTTATTTATTTTAGAACATAGAGCATATTACATTTTTTATACAGACTTAATTTTTTATTTTTATTTTTTAATTGAATTTATGGAGGGGATGATGCTGGTTAATGAAATTATACAGGTTTCAGGTGCACGATTTATAACACACTATCTGTACACTGTACTATGTGTTCACCATCTCAAGTCAAGGCTCCTTCCATCACCATTTAGGGGGAAATGGTGACCTCCACAATATGTTTAAATAACCAATAACCTTGTAAAACATCTGAATACCTGACAGGTCCTTTCCTCTGAGAACTCAAATATTTGTTGTGTATGGTGAGTCCCTACTGAGTCTCTATCTATAACGGTTCAGAGTACCACTTTGTGTGGCTTAAGGAACAAGACTCATCGAAGAAAGGGACAACCCAGGGGCATAGGATCAACTGGAAGAGAAGTAAGCAAAGGCCCAGGGTTCCCATTCTCCCACTACCCATGGAGGAGTATCCTGAGACCTGCATGCTCCTGGCCCACACTGTGAATCTGAGCTACTGTTGAAGGTCACTTTCCCTTTCATATCTGCCTTGTTATCTACAAACTCGAGGGCAAAAGATTTCAAGGGGAGAAATATTTCTTGATGGTGGGTCGTGTGAAATCACAGTGCCAGCTGTTTGTTTATAAGAGTTTGACTGGGAAACCAGCTGCCTAGTTCCTGGAGACTTTGGGTCCGTGAGATTTTGCAGACCACCTGGCTATGGAAGCCAAGCTTGGTTTAACTCTCCTCAGAAAAGTAAAAGATGTCAATTTGTCCATGGAACCTGCAATAGTATACAGGGTGACTTGTAGACAATTCTGCTATTGTACCGCATGTATTATTCTGGGAGATAAATTTTCTTCTATATTTAATCATCTCTGCCCCTACAGTCTTATCTATTTGTTTCTTCTAGAATGATTATTTGATTTCCTGGATCTATTTTCCAGGTTTCCTAATTGCATTTGCATAATTTCACCTCCCATTTATAATTTTTATCCCTTTGACTTTAATTTTGAGGCACGCCTCTGTACAGTCATTAAGACAAATGGCACTCTGCAGCTGTGTCTTGTTCTGCTGCATAACACTTAAGCTGAGCATTTTCTTCTTTGTGTCAATTTAATTCTTAGGAACTCAGTTTACTTGGTTACTTTTATTTAGCAGTGTCCGGTTTCTGTTGTAGACCTTTGCTATTCTGTAGAGCCTCTGTTGTTTCTTTCTTGCCTTCATTTTCCCTCAATGGTTTGAGTCTTTAGTTTGTTCCTAGTTATAACTAATAGCCTAGGCTTAGCAACATGTTAGGTTGAGGTGTCTCCAAACCAGTGGCCAAGCAAGCTTTTCTCCCACAATGAACGTTCATCCTCGTATGGAAGAGCCTGGCTGAGAGGTGAATTGGGTAGAAGGTTTGTGTCTGGATTTTCCTTAGAAAGGAAAGAGAATTTATGGCTACAACAGTGTTGTGTCCACTGTTGCAGCTGTTTGTTGCCCTCCTGTCCATGCAGACCGTCTCCTAGGGCAGAGCTCCCATTTTAGTTAGAGTGCTATTTACTTAGTTGTAGCTTCTAGGAAAATTCCCGATTGAGAGACTGATCCAACTGTTCCACTGTCCTCGGTAAACCGACCTGCTAACCACATGGCAGGGCTGGCTCTGCCCCTCATCCCAGCCAACTTTGGAATAAGGGAACTATGGAAGTATTGCCGAGTGAACTCACATTTGCTGTTTTTTTCTTCTTCTTATGCATTGCAAGAGGCTAAGCTTGTTCAGGTTTCATAAACAATCTGTTTTCTGCTGTTAAGAAATCCCTCTGTAGTCTGAGAATATAATTATAGCCTGTTGGTTTTGGCAGTGGTACCATGGGTTTAGTAGTGCAAAGTTTGTTTGTTTTTTTTTAATTTTCTCACAATTTAATGAGATTTGAAGAAAGGCCGGGGAGGGAGTCGTGGATGGTTAGTCAACTTGCTGAATAAGAACCCCTAATAGGAATTTGGAAAATGGAAACTAAACATTTAAAATCCCACCGATTCCTAGAACAAACGTTTTCCCTCAATAAATTGTGTGCATTTTCCCAAAGACAAATAGTAACCTGCAACATACTGAAAAGCAGGTGGAATATCTGTGGTGGAAATGCAACCTCAGAAGAGATGAGAAGGGATTGGGTCCAACGTTTAGGGGAAGGAATTCACCCCAGGGCAGTGAAAAGCACTCATTCTTTGTGAATTGCAAGGCTAACTCGAGACACTTAGCTGAGTGAAGATAAGTGCATAATAAAGCTCATGCAGATTGTTTTCATCTTCTCAATTCAATAAAAAACTGAATTGTTCATTAAAAGCTAAAAGGAGAAAAATGGAGGTTGACCATGAAAAGATATAAGATTAGCCTTTGGAGGAATGTATTTTAGTTAACAAGAGAATTATGAGAAGAGTAAAATATTATGTACCAGGTGATGTAGAGAGAGGGAGAGGGAGGGGGAGAGAATGAAGAGTAGCAGAGCAGGTGCCAGGAAAGTGGAAGGAGAAGGAAAATCCGTGGTGGATAATAGGAAATATGAGTCAGTGACCCTGTAGGGTAGGGCGGTGTCTAATGTGTTAACAAGAGGACTAGTGAACTAGGAACTTGAGGAAATAAGGTAAGCTGATTTATATCAGTTAAGAAGAGACACATTTAATTGGTTCATGAAATCAATTTAAATTAATTGATTCAAAATTGACACGCTAATTTAAAATAGAAAAGTTTTTCCCCCTCATTGCATAGCGATTTATAATAGGAAAAGAAATGAAAGTATATCCCATGCTTTGAGGAACTCTTTCTTTTGTCCCCTTTTTTTTTTTTTTCTGAACTCTTTCCTTCTACATTGTTTCTACTGCCAAAAGCATACTTAGTGCTAAAAAACTCAACTGTTGTCAGAGGCAGGTATACCTCGTGCTGATTCCTTCCTCGCTAGTGACTCGTGGTTCTGCTGTCGCTGTGACTGTAGCTCCCGTGCTTCCGTTTCAATGTCTGTCACTTTCATCTTCATAAACCGGTAGAGAAAATCACAAATAGCTGCCTCATCCTTCCGCTCCCTACTTCATAGCTCTGTACTTCCCCACCACTGGGGAGATAACAGGCTTAATTAAAAAACAAAAAACAAAACAAACAAACAAAAAAAAACTCAATAACGTCTTAGCACTTGAAGGATCAGATCTAAGCTCCTCAACTGAATCCTTAAGGATTTCTCCTACTTTCTACCTTACCAGCTTCCCCGACCCACGTCCCCAAACTTTCCAATGTCACCATCTTTCTTTGACATGAAATGGCTATTCCAGGAAGGCTGATTTTCTCCTTGACACCAGCTGTTCCCTGATACACCCAACCTGCACTTTAATCATAAAATATTCTTTACCTCCCTGTATCCAAATTGAACCCATCATCCAAAGCACATTTTATTTCTCCGCAGCAACAATTCCCTGTCTACTGTGATATGTATGGGTTGCTTCTTCCTCTGAATTCTGATGCCCTTATATGACTACCATTAATTTTGTTTTCTAAATGATGGAAGTGTGCTGATTGGTCATACTCCTTATTTAATGATTCTTCAAAACAGCTTTATTCAACATAGGTCTTGCTTTGTAGGGGGAGAAAGTTTCTTGACAAAAGCACTTTGGCTTTCTCTTCAGTATCCATTGAACGTCCAACTCAAAGAGAATTGTAACTTTTCTAAGAACCCACATGAGTCAAAGAATACTTTTCCTCATTCTTAAAGAAAAAAAAATAACAAAAACAACTATTTTTTTTAATTGAAGTATAGTTGCAAGCTTCTCCTATTTGAAAGTCACTCACAAATCAGCCCTCTGTCATTGGGGTATGTCACTGGAGGACTCAATAGGGTAGAATCCTGCTTTTTGTTGATGTTAGAGGGATAATATTTTATTTCTTTCAGTCTAAAACGTGTACATATGAATTTGATGTGACGGGTCTGTTGGAACTAGTTCATTTAAAAAAAAAAAAACCAATGCTGTCTTTATTTAAGAGTCATTTGTACTGTTTTACAAAATAGAACAATATGTTATAAGGAAATCTGTACCACATTCAGGACTGTATGGAAACTCAATTAATCTGTAAGCCATTAAGCAAATGAAATCTTACAATGTTTCCTTGCTCCTCTGAAGTTACCAATATATTATAGGAGTTTGGCAAGGCTCTCAGCCATCACAAATGATAGAGTCTGAATGGCCACACACTCATCATTCCCGGGGAGCCTGGCTCTCTCACATTCTCTTCTCGGTTGCAGAAAGAAAACTATGCTCACTATTGAAAGGGGGAGAGTGGCAGACCGAGAGAGCATGAGCAATAGAGAGACAGAGATGGAAGTAACCTTTATCCTTTCCCTCTTTATTTCTAGGAAACTTTTTCACAACAAACTCTTGGGCCTGCCTACATCCACTAAAATTCACCATAGAAGCCATTTGCTTTGTATGACAATAAACAGTGGCACTTTCCATACCCCTATAAAAGGCCTTCTGTAGAGTGTAGGAGGGTAGTGAATGTTTAAGGGGGGGTTCTTCAAGGTAAGTGACCTGGAGAAGTTGCAAAGGCTCCTGGGAAAGCATCTGCTAGTCTACATCCATCATTCCATTACCAATGACACACTTTTGTTTCCAAATTTTCTTTTTAAAAGAAGTATACGTTGTAAAATATGAAGAAGAAAAGCTAACTCAGTGAACACAGTAGTGATGATCTGACTGAGGGTGTATTACTTGCTTACCATCTTGTACTACATTGCCTGTTATTTTTAACATTTAGCAAATTTGATAGAGAATTGGGAGCAATGAGTGTGAAATGAAGAGACAAGAAGAGCTCTGGCCTCCAAAGCAGGGGAGATAATTGGCTGTGGGCATCTGAAACAACATGACCATAAATAAAGGAGGTTATTTTTATAGTGTTTATTTAGGGAAACCGATGCTTTGTGTATGATAGTACAGAGGACTTAGTGTTAGCAATGGGGAAAACAGGTTTCCAAATTTAGACCACTCAACATTCATGAACTTGAAAATTCCAGGCAAACTTGAATCCTCTTGTTGGTATCTGCATTGATTTATCTTTGGTAACAGACTATGTGTTTCTTTTGTTTCTCTTTTCAGAAGAGTGCAATAGTTACCTCAAACAATACTTAAATTAGTGCTTTATTCAAGTTGTTTTATACACACACACACACACATATATATATATATATATATATATACACACTCAATGTTAACAACTTAGTGTATACCCTCTGGATCTCCCCCCTGCTGCCTCTCCATCCTCCTCCTCCTCCTCCTGTTCTTCTTCTTCTCCCAGTCAATTGAATAAATCTCTCTCTCAGAATTAGATGAATAATACACACATAAATCTACCTCTGTTTATCTTTTTTTCCCCACCAAAATGGAATCACACACTCTATGTGTTTCCATAACCTGCTTTTTTAAAAGTCACTAATCTTCACCTTTTCATTTTATTAAAATTTTATCTCCTTTGATAAATCTAACAGGAGGTCTTGGAGCAAGAGGACAGATGAAGGTAAGGATCAATAGTGAGCAATAGCAGTTTAAATTTTTTAATGTGGTGAATGTATTTAACCTTAAACATGTCGTTATAAATGGACTGATGGAAAAACAAAGGTTTAAAATCAGAAAAGGCTGAAAATTAGTGGACTCTCTATATAGCTGACATACAGATATTCTCTGACTAAGTGACTTTACTTTGAGTTTTACAAATGACATAAGATAGCCCCTAGAATTGCATATATTTACATTTTTAAAAACTAAAGGGGGGAAAGTGGTATCAGGTGAAGTGGAGTACTGCAATGTTTTTCAAAAATATTGTTTAAGCGAAAGGCAAAAGAGGTAGCATTGGAATCTCAGGTAAGTACTTCAGGAATACCCATACTATATCGTCGGCAGCCGTCCGTCTCGAGAGACGATGGTGTAGCTTCTTAAGAGTCTATCTGCACCGCCGAGAATGGCTGTGCAGTCCGACTCGGGAGTGACACGGTATCTGTCTCCTCCCGTGTTGAATCGACATCTTGCGATGACGCTGGAGTGTCCTCTCCAGTGAAGCTGAAGCTACAGAGCCTGGGCAGGGTGATATGGAGGGTCTGCTGTTGCCCATGCAGCAGACCCCCCCTCTCTTCGCAGCTGAAGGGTCCAAGGGAAAGACGGAGTCAATACAGCTTGGCTTCAGGTGCGCCGCAGGAGTTGCCGGTGTTGACTACAACGTCAAACCGCCTTAGGGACTCCGGCTCCGGATTTTCTGTCGGGGTTTACTCCCTTAGCCTTTCCCCTGAAGAGGTATGCCGCAAGGCAGCGGAGGTTTTTGGAGTCAGAGTTTTCCTTCTCTGATGTGCCCTGACTGGAAGATCGAACCAGCGACACTTAGCTCGCAGGCCGACGCTCAATCCACTGAGCCAAACCAGCCAGGGCCAATATATATATATATATATGTATATATATATATATATAAAATCCTGGGTTGATGTTCTCATTTTTCTATGTGTGTGTCTACTATAATTAGTACTACAGACAGATAAAATTACCTGCTTTATACTTCTGAAATTTGTAATTGTTAGTATTTTCAAACTTTCAAAGAATTTAATTCCTTTTTTCTAAGGTTTTATTTTTAAATTTTTATGTTACAATTATAGTTGACATTTAATATTCTACTAGTTTCAGGTATACAGCATAGTAGTTAGGCATTAATATAGCTTATGAAGTGATCGCTCCAATAAGGCGAGTGGCCAGCTGGCACCATACATAGTTATTACAATATTATTGACTATACGAGGTCTGTCCAGAAGGCATCCAGCCATGTAATATGAAAAATAGAGACATTCCTTGAAAAAGATACAAGACACCAGAAGCATTGTACATATGACGATGATGCCTCAGTCCCCTTCAAAGTAGGCACCTTGGGACTTCACACAGTTCTCCCAATCACCATCAGCTGCCCTGTCGTATTTTCCTGAATCTCATCAACAGTCTGAAATCTATTCTTGTTCAAAGGTGATTTTGACTTTTAGGAAAAGCCAGAAGTCACAGGGCACCAAATCTGGACTCTAGAGGGGCTGAGTCACATGGGTGATTTGATGTTTCACCAAACAAGTCTGCACGAGACTTGATGCATAAGTGGGCGCGTTTTCATGATGAAGCTGCCAATCACCGGTTGCCCATAGCTGCAACTCTCTGAATCATCCAAATAATTTCTGCAGAGGAATGTTCAAGCTTAATGCAAAATGTGATGCAAATTCGTTGGTCTACTCCCACAGTCATTTTGAATGTGACAGCCACACAGCGCACATGCTCACTCAATGGCGTCTACTGCCCCCACTGATTAGTACAGTGAAGTCATCATTGTTCACACATGTGCATTCCAGTCCACTCCCCTTAGCTGCCAGGTTACATCGATGTTGCACCATTATATTCACAATGGCTAGACTTTTTCTGGACAGACTATATATATATAACAATAACAATATTTTCTTCTCTTTCATTTGAAGTTTCCAAATGGCTTTCACAAGGGCTTCTAGAATTGCATAACATTTGTATTTTTAGAAAGAAGGGAAAGGAAAGAAGTTCTGAGAGGTGCAGAGGTGACCATTATTTGAGGGACTGGAGTGTGAGTAGTAATTTGAGAGGCTATCACAGAAAACAACTCTTCTGACAAGTTAGGGAAGAAGGTAACCCAGTACTATGGTGTTTATTGGGGTTTCTGCCAGCGCTGCTGTGAGACATTTGTGAAATGCTTATGAGGGCAGTCAGTACAAAAGAAGGAGTCTGAGAGGGAAGAGAAGCCTCTGTCCAGAGGCTCCTGTTGAGAAGGGACCTGTCTTGCCCACTTTTGGTTGAGAAAGACCCAGGAGCGTTCCCTCTGCATCTACGCCACAGTTGAGAAGGGGCAGGCAGGCTCCTGTGGAGGGCGCGGAAGGAAATCCTGGGGCCAGACAAGGGAAGATTTCAGGCTTGTGTGCCTGAGGTAAGGCTGAGATTTCTGAGTCACAGGAAAACGACTGCAGGGTTAAAAGGCAAGCCCAGAGGAACTGAGCATGAAGATGAAGGTGCAGGCCAGCAGCAGTGCACACACAGGAGCAGGGCGTAGTTCTGCGCAGGCGTGATCACCCACTGACCCACCGCTCCTGTCCCCTCCCTGCCTACAGGGTTCCAAGCACCAGGAAAGAGAGGGCTTTGGTATGTATGGAAAATGTAAGCCTTTATCATTGGGTACTCAGACAGCTCTGTGGAGGAGCTCTTACCAAAAATGCTACACATGAGAGGTGCTGTCACTCTGTGGGCTGAAAAAAGGGGTTCATACCAGAGAGACAGGGGCCAGAGATCCAGGTGAGGTCATGAGCCTCACCTGCAGCAGGTCAGCATGTGGCCATTTCTCACCACACATCTGTTGATCCATCCCAATCCTCGGCAGTAACGCTGATAAAGCGTGCATGTATGGAGTGCGCAGCCAATGAGCTCAGCGTTGTCATATTAATCCTCATAATACCCTGTAGGGTAATAATTATTAACTCCTTTATCAAAGTAGGAGACCAAGACACAGAGTCAACTGCCTGGAACCACAGAGTTATTGGAAGGAAAGGCCAAGATTTGAATCCAGGTAGTCAGCTTCAGAGGCCAAGAACTTGCAAGTCTTCTATTTTATAGGTCGCCATACTCTCCCTCCACCCACCCCCCCAGCCCTGTCATATGTATTTGACCCCATGCTGTTCATCTGTCGACACTGTTGTCCTAGCACTGTTCACCGGGCTGGATCTATTTATTTTATTTATTTTATTCCTTATTGCATCTTTTAAATTGAATGTATTGCAGTGACATTGGTAATAAAGTTATAGAGATTTCAGGTATACAATTCTATAATATCAATACATCATCTGTATACGGTACTGTGTGTTCACCACCCCAAGTCAGGCCTCCTTCCATGACCATGTATCCCTCCCTGTTCACTCTCTTCTACCTCCCTTCACCCTGTTACCCTCTACTGCGTCAATGAGTCTTTCTGTTTTTATTTTTTGCTTAATCCCTTCTTCCTTCTCACCCGGTTCCCAACCCCCACCCCTTTAACAGCTGTCAATCTATTCTCTGTATCCATGAGTCTGTCTTCACTTCATTAGTTTATTGCATCTTAAATATAATTTCTTCAGAAAGCTATTTCTTGCCAACCTGGTCTAGTATGTTGCCCTGCCTTCTATGTATGTATTCATCGCACCTTGTTGTTTCCATTCATAACACTTGTTGAGATTTATAATTTACTTCTTTACTAATTTAATATGTGCCATCCCCTCCCCCAACCCAGATTGTAAGCTCCATGGAGGGAGGAACCACGTCTATTTTGCTTACCTCTGAAAATGCAAACTTAGCATGTGTTTCAGGTACAGTGAGTCGTCGTCGTCGGCAGCCGTCCGTCTCGAGAGACGATGGTGTAGCTTCTTAAGAGTCTATCTGCACCGCCGAGAGTGGCTGTGCAGTCCGACTCGGGAGTGACACGGTATCTGTCTCCTCCCGTGTTGAATCGACATCTTGCGATGTCGCTGGAGTGTCCTCTCCAGTGAAGCTGAAGCTACAGAGCCTGGGCAGGGTGATGTGGAGGGTCTGCTGTTGCCCATGCAGGTACAGTGAGTATTTGTTACATAAATCAATTAGTGCCGGTCTTAGTTTGGAGCCTAGAGGCAAAGCGGTTAAGCCTGAAGCACATTCCGCCGTTATTTGCCATTTGCAACTTCCTTAGAATTCCCGGTAGCACCTTTAAATTTAGCATTTGGTAATGACTTTTGTTTGAGGGAAAGAATTAGTGTTTGCATGTAAAGACTCCTTACAGGGAAGTGTCGAGCCACTTGTTGAAAGTCTGTAGTTTCTTTTTGTATCTCCCTGAAGCCCTCGGTTTGGATCTGATATGACCTGTGTTGCCTTTTAAAAATCCACTAGTTTTCACTTCTCAGCTCAACTCACCAGTTCATCACTCATTCAACAAGATGCCGACAGCCCTCCGTGTTTTGATTATTATACATGTCATACTCCCAGTCTAAAATACCTCACACCATTTATTTTCAAACTAGCTCTGTTCCCCCACAGAAGAGCTTGAAATTAAATTCTTCTAGGTCTGCCCAAATTAATCTCACACAACAAATGACCTAACACAAACAACCATAAAAGTTGTAAGTTACAGATAATCATAAGGAATTGTTAGTATTCTTTTATTTTCTTATATGTTTTCAATTCACAGTCCATCAATAGTTGTTCAACAGATAATGGGATCTGCAATGTGGCAGCATCCTGAGCTTGGAATATAAAAAAAAAAAATGTGCATAATAAATACGCCATGTCTTAAAAAAAATCTAATATGAAATTTAGAAATACATAATTTTGATGTAAATTTTCATTTGTTCAATGTGGCAATAAAATATAATCACACATTTATTGCAATTCTTTCAGTCAAAAGGTGGAGTCTATTTCCCTACTCCTTGATTTGGGGATGGCCTTGTGACTTCCTTGACCAATAAAATGTGGTGAAAATGAGACTGTGGGTGTTTCTGTGGCCTTGGCCTTGAAAGAATATAGATTCCATCTCTGACCCCTTTGAATGCTGCCAACAAGATCAATAAGGAGTTTACCTAGCCTGTGGATGATGTGCTACCATGTAGAGAGAAAACAGCTGACAGGGGCACGAAGTCTAGACAAGGGAGTGAGATCATCTTGGATCCTGCAGCTCCCAGGCAGGAGGCTACAGGTTACAGCCATGGATGAGCTCAGGACAGACCATCAAGAGACCTGTCCCCCAGCAAAGGATGAGGCTGGTTTGTTACACTTCAGTAGATAAATAGTGCACTTGGCATTTCCTCTGAACTCTTCTTTAGTTAGTAGAAAGAAGAACCAAATACTGTGGACACTCTCTTTACAGATAAAGTTGCAAAGAGCTTTATACTGTTTCATTTTTGTGTGAGTCAGAATATTTGTTAGTTTCTTTTGTTATTAATTCTATTTGCAATGTTTCTGTATCCTAATTGTTACCCCAAGTAATTCTGGAACTATTTCACCAAAACGAGAGAGAGAGAGAGAGAGAGAGAGAGAGAGAGAGAGAGAGAGAGAGAGAGAGAGAGAGAGAAGAAAGAAAGTAAAAGGAGACATGGTTAACATAATAGTTTTCAGCAGAATTTCATAGTATTCAGGCTTCATTATTCACCATCTTACCTGTTGTGTGTCCCTCATGTTCAAGGATTTGACTTATTTGTGTCAGGAATTGAACTGGGTCAGGGAAACCCAATTAAATCCTACCGCTGCAGAAAAGCACAGAATAATTTGTCATTTTGGGTTGTTTTCAAACAGAATGGAAATTAGTTTGGAGGTGGGAGCAAGCGGGAGAAGGAAACGTCAGTACAGGAAAACAACCGGTGTCGGGGGCGCATTACCGTGGACTGCAGTCCTGGATGCTAGGTCAGCCGGAATGCCAGCGCGCTGTGGAGGAGAAAACAGCAGCAGGAGTGGAGAAACTGGGAAGGAACAAAAGGGCCAGCCCCGGCCATGCTCAGCAAGCAGCGTAGTTTCTCTAAGGCCATTTCGTTTCAAGCTGCAGGCCTCGTTTCTCAGTTAGAATTAAGTTTGAAAACCAGACAGTAAGAAAGCCTGCCCTCACCCGTTTCTTTCCCTTCGTCCAGCTTCTGCTACAACATGGAATGCATTTGTATCTGCTGCCAGTGGGGATTCTGTGAGGGCTAGTGGGTGTTTTCAAGGTGAGGGTAGAGGTGAGAGGGATTGTTTTTTTGTGTTTTTTTTTTTTTCCTACAGTGGTGTAGTCACCTTTGTATCTGGTTTACCTGACTGGAGTCTAAATTTGATTCAAGCATTCCATACAATATCCAATCGCCAAACATGGAATTTCCTCCCTCTTCCACAAAATCAAAATAAAATACCAACATTTTAACTTTTTTTCATTAGGTCAAACTAAATTGAATTTAAAGACCTATCTGGAAATCGCATAGAAGTTATTTACGAGGTCACCTCTCTAATGACCAATCATACGATGCCCTTGATCTCTTGTTTTGAAGAAAATATTTCAGAAGGTCCTTTCGAACTTAGGTCCAAATTGGTTGTCTCTGAGCAACATAATTTCTAAGGTTCATGATTGTTACTCTCTGGCAAGTCTCTATTTAGTGACATACGGGGATACAAAAATTGTCCAGGCCTAAGAATGACAGTGTCCAGGGTCCTGCTTTTCTACAAACAGCCTGAAGTCACTGTCACTGAGATGATGTCCTGGGGAACTGTCATGGAGAAGAGTCCACCCGTGGCTGGAATTTAATCTCTCTCCTCTTCTTTCTCCTGTGAAAGTCATTCTGCTTTCTCTTTCCCTTTCTGGAAATCTATCATCTAAGTTGCTAAGTCCCTACGCTGTTATGAAAACCAACAGAAATGTTTTTAAATATAAACTGTACTTCCTACCCCAGAAAACACAAGGAGAGTAGATATTCATTAATATTACAGTGATTTATCCTCCGTCTCTTTTGCTGCCCTATTCCCTGGGATTTTTAGAACCTTCTCCACAGCTTGCTTGTGGTAAACTGTAAACACTGCTGACAGATTCTCTTCCTGGCTATAGCATTTTGGTAAAGTCATCTCAACCCGGTTAAGCTAGTAACAACTAAAGGAGAGTCCCTGAGATGGTCGGCTTGCTGGATGACTTCTAGTAGGACTGCAGATATTCAAAACTATATGGAAAAGTATGCGTGTCTGAACTTTTCTGGAGGTAGGCTATAGCTTTCAATTTTTAGTATAGGACATTTTGACTCCAAAACTTTTTGCATTGGACTACCGATCTGTACCCATCAAAACTGCTATAACTGTCACCGTAAGTGAAAACATGTACTTAGGGCAGCATTTTGTTTTATAAAGAAACAGTGTGGAGTTTCCGTTGAACTGTCTCATCTCTCCTATCAGGACTGAATTATCTCCTTGGAAATGGTTCTATTTCCCCATCTTTCCATCAATTCCCCTTGACAACCCACTTATGTTCTTTAATTAGAGGGTCTTATTTTTAACTAGTTGATACATGATTTGCAGAGAGTAAGAGGTTAAGAAAATGGACCTTAGGTGTGAATCCTCCCTCACCATCTACTTGCTGTGTATTCTTTTTTTTTTTTTTTTTAGGTATATTTTATTGACTATATTGTCACAATAGTTCCATTCTTTTCCCCTTTGCTCCCCTCTGTCCAGCACCCCCCGCCCCCAGCAATCCCACCCATCCCCCCAGTCCATGCCCATGGGTCATGCACACAAGCTCTCCGGTTTCTCCCTTTCCTATATTATTATTTTTTTTAATTAATTAATTAATTTTTTATAACACTAAAAAAATAACAATCCCCTCCTCTTCTTAAAGGATGCCTTAACCACTCTGTGCCTTCTTTTCCTCGTCTCCATAATGTGGATAATGCTAGTATCTACCTCATGAGTGATTATAAAAATGAATTTAATTCATATGTATAAAGCCCTTAGCATAGAACCTGGCACAAAGTAACCATCATATTCATGTTAATTATTATTAGTTATAGTCTAGGAATATTTGGGTTTTAATAATTCATGCATGAAACAATTATTTTTAAAACTCCCAAATTATTAATGAGAGAGTGGAGTTAATTATGAGGACCTAAGGTCTTATTCAGTGTCCTCAAATCTCACCATCTGCTTGTGTACTTCTACCATGTCTTATGTGCTCATTTAGAACAGAAACGGGGAATTCAGCAGAGGGCTCAGCCTCAAGGTGAGTGGGTTGTCACATTACATTGAAGAGACATATAACCCAGCCCAGGTTACTCATACTCATTCTTCAAATTTCAATCTCAGTATCGAGTCTTTGAAAAGGCTTTCTCTGATCTCCATGTTTGATTTAGTAGCTCCTTTAGAAAACTCCTAGGCAGAATTATTTCTTTAATATATTTCTTTTCCCATAGAACACAGCTCCATATAGGGAGGGACTCTCTCTACCACATGGAGTCCAGCGCCCAGCAGAGAGACTGCTAACGTTTCACCCGGCAGTTTCTACCTGAGAACCATAGACTGAGTGTTGGAATGAGTTGCTCCTTCAGCTCTGTTGCAGCTAAGTCATGAGGTTATTTGGAGCATTCATTTGAGTTCTGTATACAAAGGGTCTATCACTGCAGCTGGAACAGAGAACTCTTGGTGTATGATCAGTCACTTTTTATACAGGGTCATTTGTTTAGAAAACACATTTTTCTTTGGATTGAGTTGTCCAGATTCCTCCTTTCCCATTCTCATTTGTTCTTGTTTCCATGCCTGGAAACCTTGTATCTTGTTTCGGAAATAATGAACCAAAGTAGTCTGATCCAAATTTTTTTTTCCCTCAAATTCTTCCAACATTTAGAAGAGAAATAGTTCTCATGTTAGCTGTAATCTTCAACCAAATGAAGAAAATCAATCACGTTGGAAAATGACTTTTATTGAAGTCTGAGTAATCCATTTTCTTCCAGGTGGGTCATGTCAGAATTTTCATAACAATGTCAAAGAGAACAGGAAAGAAAATTATAAAAATATCAGCCTTTGCTAACAATGGGGATCACAGCAGATCCTTGCAGGTTACTTCAATAACCCTGCTGGATAATTACACAAAGAAAACCTGCAAAAGCATTTATTGAATGAAAGAACTTATCTTAAATTTATTCTTTTCATTTCTTCCACTGAAATAAATAAATAAATATGAATATGAGGAATAATCAGAAGGAAAGTTTTCAAAAATCATATTCAATTTCTCAATTCTATTTTACCCAGAGTGCCTTTTTCTTTTCCTCCTATTATTTTTATGTCAATTACCTGTGTGGACCATATTATATCTTGAATTCATATCCTGATTACAGGTGCCTTTATTCATCCTCTGCCTGATAGTTTTCACAGGGGCCAAGAGACTGGCATCATTATATAGTTCCTCTTTGCCTCACCCCTTCCCAGGATCAGAAAAAAAAATGATTTCAATATAATTTTTATGGACAAGCATTCTCTGAATACTATAGGGGAAATCTAAATTCATTCCTTCTTCTTTGGACTCTGAGATTAATAATTTATATTTCACCCTTATAAGTGCTTATGACTGTCAATAAACTGCCAGAAAGTCAAAAGTGCTATAGATGCTCTGGTGGCTGGGAATTCAAAGGAGAAACAGCTTATGAATGGAAAAACTCAAGAGAACAGGGAACAGTTTGTCATTAAAGGGGTTTCCTCAAAACATTGGGCATGAATGCCATCTGGCCTATGGTATCTTTTATTTACTTTTTGCTATAGATTAAGAGTATTCTGGAAATTTCGCACCATTGCGTTACTGCCTCTAACCTCTCAAGTTCAAAAGACATCTTGACAACAGGATATTCTGTATTATTACTTTAGGTGCTCACAGAGCGGTAGGTTTCATTTGGCTCCTCTAATTTTAATCTTGTTTTCACCTCTGTGAATGCCTTTTTAAAAGTGTTCTTTTTATATTAACATACAATAAAATTAACTTGTATGTTTACAGTTCTATGACCTTTTTTCTTTTTTTATCTTTAAGGCTATTAGTTACATTTAAATAGGCCCATATTTTGCTGTTGAAAGTACCAGATTTCTGCTGAATATAACTTTTTAAAGAGCAATCCATCAACCCCTTACTCTGTACCAGAAGAATGTATGTCTTAAAGGTAGTGTCTGAGTCCTAGTTTTCAATAGGAGAGTACAAACACGTATATAATACTGACATTAGGTTGTAATTTCTGCAATGACAGCTACATAGACTTTGTAGAACTGTTTTCCTTTGTGTTTCACAAAAAATTAGCAACAACCATCTAGACCAGTTACATTACTTCCTTCTCACACAACATAGATTGTCCCAAGTAAAAATAAGTCTAAATAGTATATTCTGCTTTTTTTCAATAATAGGCATGTTTATGGTTATTTACACTATTTGAAAATACATGCTGTACACCACAATTGTGAAGACTCTGCACATTCAGAGATATATCACCCCAAACCTAATTGCTAAAAATGATGTGGAAACTACAGATATAATATTATAATTTAAATAAAATGTGTAATGTGGCACAACAAGTCATAGCAAAGCAAATTTATTGACCAAATATTTTAACATTCTTCACTGTAAGCCTATGAGTTATAAGAGGGTTGAAGATATTACGGATCTGGTGTTTCAGGCTCCTAAACAAACTCATATACATACCAGGTTCACATGATGGGCAGGTATAGTTCTATGACTTTTAACACACGCAGACCACAATCAGGATACAGAATAGTCCCATCACCCTGAAAGACTCCCTTTTGCTTTCTGTTTTCATTCACACTCCTAAACCTGGCAACTGCTGATCTGATCTTCTGTTTTGTCTTTAAAAGAATGTTATATAAATATAAAGTAACTTTTTGAGAATAGGTTTCTTGGTCAGCAAACTACCATTGAGAATCTTTTTCCAAGATGTTGCAAGTATCATAAGTTCATTGCTTTTTATTGCTGAGTAGTATTCCAGTGTATGAATGTGCTATCATTTGCTCATTCCTTTGTCCCTTGAAGGCCATTTTGGCTGCTATGAACTTTTGTAGACAGTAGCATGCATATCAGTTTTCATTTCTCTGGTGTGAACACCCAAGGATGAGATTGTTGGTTCACATGATAAGTGGGTGTTTACATTAATTAAAAATTGCCAAGTTGTTTTCCAGAGGGGCTGGTTCACTTTTCATTCTCCCCAGCAACGTTCCAGTTGTTCTTCCTCCTTGTAAGCACTTGGTATTGTCAATTATTTTATTTTAATAAGTTGACAGAAGTACCATGCTGATTTTAGTTTGCATTTCCCTTTGTACAGTTTTTATAGTTTCTCTGGATATTTTAACACATTTTACTGATGTTTTTGCCACTTCAAGTAGAACTTTACCACCATATAAATCTCTTTACTCTCCCCCTCTTAGATTGTCTATACATTACATCCACATACATTAGAAACCTCATCAGTGTTATAATTTTTGGTTTCAACTGCCAAAACACATTTTATACAACTCAATAGGAGAAGAATCATGTATTATATTCACCCAGATATTTACTATTTTTGTTGCTAGTCCTTCATTTTGATGTTCTAATTTTCCTTTCTGTATCATTTCTCTTCTATGTTAAGAATTTCTTTAAAATGCTATTATAGCATGTCTGTTACCAACATATTCTCTTAGTTTTTTCTAACTTGATAATATTTTATTTCATTTTCATTCCTGAAGGGTATTTTGGCTAGATATAAAATTCTGCATTATGGTTTTTTTTTTTGTTTGTTTAACATTTTAGAAAAGATTTTGCTCATTTTTCTGGCCCCCTGATTTTTGACAAGACATCCATAGTCTTTTGAATCATTATTCCAGTAAAAGTAGGCATCATTTTTCCTTGGGTGCATTAAAGATTTTTCTTTTTTTCTTTGGTTGTAAGTGGTTTATGATAATGTATAGATGTGGATTTGGGGGGAGCTATATTCTTTGAGATTTGATGAATTTCTTGAATTTGTAGAGTAGGTTTTTTTTTTTTTTTAAAGACAAATTTCAGAAGTTTTTAATCCTTTTTTTTTTTTTTTGTACTCTTCTTTTCTCTTTCTCAGGCATTAATAGCATGAATATTAGGCATTTTGGTATTTTTCCACATGCCCCTGAGACTTAATTTTTTCCATCAGTTTCAACTTTGTTGTTCATACTGGAAAATTTATGATGATTTATCTTTAAATTCACTGACTCTTTCCTTGTCTTTCCCATTCTGCTATTGAGCTTGTCCTTTGAGGTATTTTAATTTTTATTTTTTGATCACTATATTTTTCAGTTCTAAAATTTCCATTTGCTTATTGCACAGTCTGACTTTTCTTTCTCGTGCAAGTTTAGATTTTCCTCGTTCTTCATAGGCTGAGTACTTTTGAATTGCATCCTGGACATTTTGAATATGATGTTATGGGACTCTTTTTGGTTTAATTTCCGTAGAGAATATTAATTATGCTGTGAGCATGCAATCCTACTGGTATGGTTCAGGCTGCAAGTCCTGTCCAGCCTTCTGCGGGTTATAATTTCAATGCCAGTTCAGTTCTCAAAACCTTAGCTACTGTGAGGATCTAAGCCATAGTTGCACCACCCAGTGGCTGGTCTAGGACTTGAATGGTGGTTCACCCTATAGTTCTTTGATCAGGGTCTGTATGTGCTGTATAGGGTCTGATTTATACATGCTTAGCTTAGGGATGAGACCAGGGGTTCATAAAGGACTTATGTTCCTCCCCCTCTGTGGTCTCTTCTGTGCTCCCTCTTAGCTACTTCTACCACGTTTTATTGGCCACAGTATGTCCAAAGGCTTGTCCAGATTCAAAGGATAGAAACAGATGCAACCTCTTGATGGGAAGTAGACTGGACACAGGCAAGCAAAGCATTGTGATCAGGGATATGCAAGATGACTGTATACATATATGGACTCACCCCAAAAAGAATGATCTTCTGGAGGGCAGGCCCCTTGTAGTACAGGTTTCCCCCACTAGGTCAGTGTTCTAGGAACCCATCTGTGTCAGTGTGCCAGCTGACATTGGTGTGAGAGGCTGCATTTGGCTTCTGTGAATTTTTTTGAAATCTCTTTCATCATGTTTGCCCATTTCATGATGGGTGATTTATGAGCGCACCTGCCCACACCACGCTGAGTGTTCAGCAGTTTTTGACCAAAAACAGCATGGCCCCCATGCCCCACCCTCCCTATTCATCTGATCTCACCCTAAGAGATTTTTTTGTTTATCTGGATGAAAAGAAGTCCTCAAAGGGAAATGTTTTACTGATATGGTAGAGATGAAACAAAAAACAGCAAAAGCACTAAAAGGCACAAAAATTGATGAGTTCAAAAACTGTTTTGAGCAGTGATTAAAAATATCTTTATAGGTGTATTGCATCAAATAGAGGGTACTTTGAAGGTGACTGAAGTTTAAACATGTGAGAATAAATACACAATTTTTTATAAATAAAATTCTGTTTTATTTGGCCTCACCTCATAAAATATATGTATATGTATGTATATATACACAAGTATAGAAAAAGTAACAAATAAAAACTCAAATTTTCACATATATTAACTCAGAAAGAGGCTACTTGTAAAAATTATTTAAATGAATCTATTTAAATACATTTAAGTAAGATTATTATAGGTGGTACCCTGGCTGGTTTGGCTCAGTGGATTGAGCGTCGGCCTGCGAGCTAAGTGTCGTTGGTTCGATCTTCCAGTCAGGGCACATCAGAGAAGGAAAACTCTGACTCCAAAAAACCTCCGCTGCCTTGCGGCATACCTCTTCAGGGGAAAGGCTAAGGGAGTAAACCCCGACAGAAAATCCGGAGCCGGAGTCCCGAAGGCGGTTTGACGTTGTAGTCAACACCGGCAACTCCTGTGGCGCACCTGAAGCCAAGCTGTATTGACTCCGTCTTTCCCTTGGACCCTTCAGCTGCGAAGAGAGGGGGGGTCTGCTGCATGGGCAACAGCAGACCCTCCATATCACCCTGCCCAGGCTCTGTAGCTTCAGCTTCACTGGAGAGGACACTCCAGCATCATCGCAAGATGTCGATTCAACACGGGAGGAGACAGATACCGTGTCACTCCCGAGTCGGACTGCACAGCCATTCTCGGCGGTGCAGATAGACTCTTAAGAAGCTACACCATCGTCTCTCGAGACGGACGGCTGCCGACAGCGATTATAGGTGGTATACGGATAGGGCAAAAGTATTAACTATAACACAATTTTTTAAAGTTTGAAAATAATGTTTCTACACTCAGGATATTTTACTTTTATACCATGCCTTTGGCATTTTCTCCATACACTATCATTGGTAGCTGCTATGGCCCCTGCCACCTGAAGTAGTAGGATTTTTTGTGGAGAATTGTGGCTTATTCTGTGCTTTACAGTAAAGGGCTGTGTTCTCTGATTGCTGCCTGCGTTAGTTAAGTTAAATGTGCTGTAACTCTCTTTCCACTATGTTCCAGCATTTCTGGACATGCTGCCATTACCTCTGGACCAGCAGCTAGTTTGTGAAAAACCAAGGACACCTGGAAAACTGGCTTAAATATGAAGAATGAATTAGAATTAAAATTAATAAAATATTTCATCTGAATTTCTTAAAAGGCCCCTTGATAATTTTTATAAGGGACTCTTGAATTTTGTATTCAATATGAAAGCTTTGAAGAGTAAAGAAAAATTGGTTGTGATTATTTTAAAATCCTCAACCTGAGTTTATTCCAGCCAGTGAATATAGAAATAAAAGGATTGGATTGTTGGTTTTCTTCCAAGCCATGTCTGTATGAAGGGAATAATTAAAGAATAAAATTTGGACTGCTGAGTTGCATCTCAGTTCATATAAGAATAGCTCATATTAATATTTTTAAAATGGGTAAAAGCAGGAGTTGTATTTTTTCCTCTAAATGGAGATCTTAAAGTGACCAATATTCATTTATCTTTAAAACTGAATCTAGAAACATAGTAAGTTAAATTATTTACTCTTTCCTCTAATTTCTTTTTTAGTTATGAACAAATAACTGTACTCTCCCTGAAGTCAAACTACAGAGAAAGAGAATCATAGCATATTCGACCAGAATTTAATGTAGCCATCATATAAAACTTAAACTGTTTTCTGTCACTAATACGGTAGAGTAATTACTACATACTATTATTCTATGTGATAAATAGGCAGAGGCAAAATTAATTTATCTAAAATTTTGAAGTTACTGGTACTCTTTCATAGTAAAGTCAGATTTTTAAAATCTATTTTCTTTGTTATTACTTATGTTCTCCTTAAAATATATCAACCACCATTTTCCTTTGTATTTACACACATGCATCAGCGCTTCCTTATTCAGAGGCAATGTTCTGATTCTGAATTTCGGTTCACCTCATGTTACCCTACTGCAGCCTGGCACGAAGATCTCACTGTTCTTCCCTATTCTTCTGTCTGCCTCTTCCCTGATTTGTCTGGGAGCCTTTTCAGCTGTTCCCTCTTGGGAAGACCTGATACTAAATGTTCAAGGTGGCAGAAGGACTGTGGTGACAGTAACTCTGAGTCACTTGGCTTTGGGTGCATAGTCAAAAGCCTAAGAACAAGATCCTGTGCTTGACCATGGCTGGTTACAAAGTGGAGGGGAATAGGAAGAGGTACAGCAAAGTGACCTAGGTGTGGAGTCAACCCAGTGCTCAGGAAAGAAAGCTCCAAGTTCAGGTGTCCTGATGAGAAACCTGGGCTGCATAGCTCCTGGACACAGGCCTCTTCATCTCCCCCTGCCAGCTTAGGCTCCTTTTCTCCTCCCTTGGAAATGGAAGGAGCAATTGTTCAGAAAAACAAAGCCAGCTTTCAGTGACTCTGGACCAAGTGATCAGGTTTTCCCCAGGAGTCAGCCTTCAAGGAAGGTGTGGTGATATTCCAGGAGCCTTGGGAAGAATTCTATCAGGTTAGATGTCTATACACCTCTCTTGGCAGTGCAGTTACAACTACTTCAACCTTTTTTTTGGCCCCAAACTAACTGTCGGCTTTTTTAGCCCTTTCTGACAACATGCTTTGATATTATTCTGGATTGTACCAGAATTTGTTTGAGGATCAAGGTTCCCATTCATTCAGGTTGCCCAAACTTACCCAGCCTTCTTAGGTGAGTTGTCAAATTCATTGTCAATATTTTGCTTGGGTTTCTGATCCCTACAACCCAGGCTCTTCCCTTGGATTCTACAGCTGTTGTCTGTACTAAGTCTTGGTGTCACCATCTACCTTTGAGCCTTTTTTCAAGTCAGCCTTCAGCCATTCATACTCCAGAGGTTATTAAGGCCCCCGTAACTATGGCTCCATGCTGACCGATGCAGAATACGCTTCTGCACGGGACGTGTGAAGGCAGCAGAATGGGGAAATACAAGGCAACCCTTGTTGCCTGAAAGGGGATCCAAACGGGTGTGAGAGTCAGGTTTAAACAAAACTTCAAGAAGGTTAAATGAAACTTGGATGACTGCACTGCTCTGCCTAAAGCTAGCTCTTTTCACTCTGGATTGCGACAACAGGCTGGCACCCTGCGCGGCGGGGCTTTGTGTCACGCACGGCTGTGCACAGTAGCCCTCTTTAAAGGAACTGTGTCGATCATAAACTGTTAGCCCCGGAGGGGGCTTCAGAAGTTATCTCCTCCAACGTCCTCATTTTACAGATGAGGAAACTGGGAGGTTAAGCAGCTTGCCCAGTATGCGTTGTAATGACTCTGCGCGTAGAAGCAATCAACCACATCATTAACGCAGTGCCCGGAGGGCTAACTGATCCATAGCTGCCGTTTTGAGAGCTAAAACCATTTCCACTCATCTCAGAAGCTGAAGCACAGGCTCGTCCTCTCAATATTTCTTTTTCTTGCCTTAAAGGGAAAACACTATGCTGTCCTTTGGACGGTTTGCTCATTTTCTCTCTGGCTTCTCTCGGCTGAGACACTCACGACCTCCCTTGACTTACTGTGGTATGGGAGCTGAGTTAATTGACCAAGACTACAGAGCTTCTAATCAGTATTAGCAGAGGGTTTAACAGAAAGGTTTAAGTAAAGGTTTAAAAGACTGTTGTGGGCAAAACCACTCTCTTCCTTTCATTGAAACTGAGGAATTCATCCCAGCTCGTGTGGCGGCTGCCCCTGAGTGTGGTTGTCACTCTTTGCCTGCCTAGTATTGGATGCATACAAATAGAAGTTGGTGTAGATATCGATTTGATTGAACAGACCTCTATGTTTAGTGAACACAAACCCATGTTTAGCTGTAAATAGACGTAGAGACATGCTTTTTCCAAGAAGCAGACCTGTGAGTATATGCACAACTATAAAAAAAAAAAAAGTATATACTAAAGCATCTATATGCGCATGCCTCAGGCTGACTTTAGACAAGGGTAAAGATGTCCACTTACCCTGTGCTCTTCTCTTTTCAAGAGCTATTTTGAATTTTTAAAGTGCTGTTTTCATGCATGATATATTTTTCCTTGTATAAGTCATATCATTTTTGTTCTGTTCTAAAAATATTACATGGTTTCTGTAAAAGACTTGGAAAACACAAAAGCATAAAAATTTAAATTATAGTCTTCCTTTTTATACAGTCCCTTTTCTTTGCCTTAAAAAAAAAGTCTTCTAACTTTTAGGCTAGCCTTCTTTACATAACTCACTCTCTCCTTCTCTCTCCCTTCACCCCACTTCAGCCATGATCTTTCCACATTATCAAAGTAGATGTCTTCTCAAGAATGCCACAGAGAGGAGATAGCGGTCAAGTGTTTGGAGAAATGCATTGACTCCAAGATTAGCCTGGAGCTTAGGAGCTGTTTCTGGCCATCACATGCTGGAGATAGACATGTGGCATATTAGGGAAATACAATATTATAATTACCACACGGAACTTTGCATTTAAGAGGAATGTAATGCCAAAGTTGCTAAGCAGAATACTTTATATGAAGTGAATACATTTAGTCTAGGTCATTTATAATAGTAGCATTCATTTATTGAACACATAGAGTGGTCCCGGTTCTTCTTCTTTTTTTTTTTTAATCTCAAAACAACCTTCTAAAGCCATTCTCTTTTCTTCTTCTATAGGTGAGGGAAAGGAGACTTATGCATTCACTCCCATCTCCATCCGATTCCAAAGCCCCTACTCTTAATTAACCACCACTCTGTACTCCAGAACATGTAAGAGGAATCTATAAAATGACTTGGTTGTTGATAACACAAATATTAGTGGCAGGAGTCATTTGAGTGAACCAAAACCTATCACTGGTATTTTAAAGCTTGAATTCTTCGATCTATCACAGGAACTGACTATGACTTTTCTTTAGGATGTATAACATTACCTACATGAGCAGGAATGGAGGGTAACCTATATGTTTCAGTATCTAATATCTATGTAGCACATAATATTAGTCCATCAAAATTATGCATTTTAGAAGTAATGAGACTGAATTTTGGAAAGATGAACTTGTTCATGGTCAGATGAGTAGAAAGAGTTAAAGGTGTGATTTGGATCCAGGTCTTCAGGTTTCAAGTGCATGAGTGCCTGTGTGTGCATGTGTGTACTCATACAAGACATTTTTGCAACCTCCCGCACTAAATAATTAGCATCACATAATATCCTCAACGTTTCCTGCTCGAGCGTTCTGTACCTGATTTTTATTTGCAAAATGAATGAGTGACCTGCTCACAGAGAGGCACTGATGGGCACAACACAACAGGACATTCATAGGACGACAAGGAAGAGAACTTCTTTTGGCAGAATACCTCAGATTCTGTCCTAATGTACCTCAAGGGTGAGTTGAGATTGGAACCAAATGTAATGAGTTTTGTTCCATCTCTTTTATTCCATTTGGCCTTAGTTGCATGGAATATGTTAGAAGGATCAAACATCTCCTTAGAACCAAAGTTCATTATGGCATTACGTCTCCGTAGAGTGTGTGTAAGTAGAGCAGCAGCTCCTGGGCCATCTTTTAGAATAACAAATAACGACATTGCTTCCCATAAGCTCTTATCTTTAAAATACCCCCTCTTTTTTCAAGCTGCAGTGAGAAATGGAAACACATATGCACACATAAAGAAGTAACATCCATTTTTGATCCAGCTTTTGTTGTTCTGACATGAAGCGGTGCAAGAGTTGGTAAGCAAAATCTTACTCATTAAAATAACTGGGGGGAGAAGCACATAATTGTCACATTCATATCTTAGGATGCATCTCACAGATGTGGGGTAAATAGACATTGAAACTAATGCATACTGAGCATCAACTCTGCACCAGTCCCATCTTATCAAGTTTATATTCATTATCTTGATGAAACGACTCAAAGGACTGGAAATTAGATAATCATCATGATCTTCATTGAACAAATAAATAAAATCCAAAGTTTGGAGAAGCTAATTCTGCCTCAGTTCACACAGTTAGCAAATATAATAGAGTGAGTTTTAGGTCTCAGATGTATAACATTAAAATCTATTCTCTTTCTACCAAACTTCTGCTTTTCAAGTTAAACTACTTCCTTTCAAGTTAAACAAGCCCAGTAAAGATCATATAAATATCTTTAAAATATAAGGAATTACAGAAAAAATTCTCTAAAATATATGGGGTTATTCTGGGGAGTGCATAGTTACTCCAAATGAGGGATGATTGGATATATTTTCCTCCAAGAATTAAATAAGCACCATTTATATTAGCACATTATATGCAAACATCTGCTGCAAAATTGTTTCCAAAAGTGCTTGAAATGGCTTGTCACATTTTTTAGAGTAGATTACACTTCATATTCTTATTTACACTATTGATGGAATTAGCTTTTATGCAATATAATATCAAGTAAAATAAAGATCAATATTTATACTAATGACAAATTATGTTTAAGTATTAAAATAAAAAAAAACTTTTTAAGATCAAAAACTTTACTAACACCACTTTGCTTATATAGTCACGGGAAGTCTCAATGGTAAGCCCCATGTTTGTTTTATTGTGAAGCTGAATTTAAAAGATCAATATTTTGAAAGTGGGGTGTATATGTGTCCATGTATGTATTTAAGTGTTGCTACAATGATGATAGATAAATTTCAAAATGGCAGAAAGAGTTAATAAGGGCATTGTATTCCTTGACATTTATAATTTATTACAATAATAGATATGTTTAAAAATAATAGAAAAATATACACCTGCTCAAATTTAAGGTGAGCATCTCCATGAATGAGAAAGAGAATGGAAACAGGAAAAAGCAAACTCAATCTGAAGCCCATTATTGATGTTTCAGTTGCCAATGCCCACCAAGAGACACATAAGAGGATGTTCATAGCAGCTTTGCTGATATAGGCAAGAATGGGAAAATACCCAACTGCCCATCAACAGTAGAGTGGATAAACAAATTGTATACCATTTAGTCAATAAAATCTTACACAGCAATGAAATGTTTTACTACTCTAGAAAGAGCCCCAAAGACAATTTTAGCATATTATTTTAAAATGGATATAAAAACAAGAGGACGCAGCTAGAAGAGATAAATAGAGTTGCCTGAAGGAATCAGCATTAAAGATTAGCTGACCATACATGCCTTCTGGGTGTGACTGTGAGGGTTTTTCCAGAAGAGATTAGCATTTCAATCAGTAGACTGAATCAAGAAGGGTGGCCCCCGCCCACGCAGGTGGGCATCATCCAATTCACGGAAGGCCTGAGTAGAACAAAAGGTGCAGGAAAGGTGACTACTTATTTCTCTCTTCTTGGGACACCCATCTTCTCCCGCCCTGCGACATTGGAGCTCCTGCTTTTTGGGTCTCTGGACTCCGGGACTTAGACCATCCTCACCCCTTCTCCTCGTTTTCAGGACTCAGACTGGGAGTTACAGCATAGGCTCACCTGGCTTTTAAGTCTTCGTACTTGTACTGAGTTGTACCTCTGGCATTCTTGCTTCTTGACATTGCAAATGACACATCAGCAAATAGTGGGACTTTTCAGCCTTCATAATCATGTAAGCCAACTCCCATAAATGTCTTCTGGAAACCTCTTCAGAGACACCAGGTTTAGGATATTCTGTTTTGAAATAATTTTCATCCCAGTAAAATCTGACTAGGCAGTGTATTTATCATCTATTAGTTCTCCAGTTGGATATCTGCCAAGAGGATTCTAACAATAATTGATGTACTGTGTGAATAATTAAGAATAAACTTAATTTTTATCTTCATTTTTATCTCTCTGTGCTTTGCTAGAAGGTAGCTCTTATTTCAAGAATAACCAATAATAGATGGATAGCTATACTAATATATGCTGTATAACAAGAAAATGGTATTCAGGGTTAACATACGTTTGAGAAAGTATTTCAGGAAACAGACATAAAATTTATTGTAGAATGCATCAGTAGTGGGGTTCTCTATAAAATGTAAGAAAATATGACCTCTAAGAAATGAGAAATGAACAATGAATTGATAAGACCAGAGTCTGAGATTAGAAAAATCTATGAGAGGCAGATATAAATTAAAAAGCTGATGAAAAACATGACATACTAGCTCATAATAAAATTAAAAATAAAAGAGCAGAAGTAAAATATGTATGAGAACAAATAAGGACAGAGCGGCACTACAGAAAATTAAATTAGTGATGAGCAAGATGAATTTGAGACACTCCTTAAGGAAATGCTGAGGGAATGGAGGAGATGAAACAGATTATATAAAAGTTGAAATTCTTCCACCTTTGGCAGTATGGCCAACTAGGGGCTCAGAGAACCTCTCTCCTCCCACACATTTAAAAAACTATATTTTGGATAGGATGCATTTAAAAAAATTATTTCTGCGTTCACAATTCTACTCTGCTCTTCAAAGAGTAAGGGCATTTTGTGGGGAACGGTGAGCAATAGTTCAAGAGCCAGGTTGGAGGTGAGGTTGGTCTCCTGCAGCAGTACAGCCATTGGGATGCCGAGCCTGGAGCCAGCTGGGAGGCACAGGCAGGAGCCAAGGGTCCTTTTCAGGCCCAGACTTCCCTTGTGGTAGACTTTGGCTCCTGGCAGAAACCAAAGCCAACTTTCTCTAGAGGAAAAGCACCCTGAATTTAGGCCCACAGGAGTTCCACCAATTAGAATCAAATGATGCTCTCTAATCCAAGATCTACAACCCTCAAAGAGAGAGCAAAACCAAGAAACAGCATATAGAGTAGATGCCAAGAACTGAAGATACTGTAACTGTCAGATATAAATTATAGACTCGCAAGATGGGAAACATTTTAAGCAATAAAGGGCAAAAACAAAAATGCACAAGTAACAAGAGAATAAGCAAGCATCTCTTTAAGAAAATGGCACTTCGGAACATGAGCCATAATTGCCATATCTAAAACTCACTTGATGGTTTAAACATCAGACACACAAACATAAACATGCACACACACCTACAAGGTTAAAACAATTTTAATCTTTGATATATTGTGATAAAATAAATAACAATAAAGGCAGGAAGAAGCTCTTTAAAGCAGGAAAAGAGAAATGAGAGACTTAAAAAATATGCCAGTTAGACAGCAGACTCAAAGGCAACAATGGAAGCCAGGTGACAGTAAATTAATAGGTTCACAGTGTTTAAAGAAAATGACTGTCAAGTTTAATTGCATACCAAGTAAAACAACCTTTCAAGAACAAAGAAGGGATAAAGGCATTTTAAGTGAAACAAAAATGAGCGCATTTACCAAGTTACGGAACTTCTCTCAAAGAACTATTGATACATATCAGTAAGGAAACAATCCAATAGAAAAATGGGCCAAAGCATAAGCACACTTTTTACAGATGACACACATGTAAAATATTCAAAATTACTATCAGAGATATGCAAATTCAGAGCATGGAGAGACCAATTTTTAAACCAATTAAGTGGACAAAATGACAACTGAAAATATTAAAAGAGGCTTGGATCAGCTTGAGTTTTCATAAACTTTGTAGTAGGGGTATAAATCTGCAGAAGCAGATTGCAGGCACTTTGGTATTACTTTGTAAACACAAATATTCACATTAGCTCTGACACAGCTATTATACACTTGGACCAAATTCTAGAGAAACATTGAAAAGTGCATCAGAACACACATACAAAATGTTCATTGCGGCCCTGGATGGAATACCCTTTGTCCATTGTCACAATGGATAAATGAAAAGAGTGTGTCACACAATGGGTTAGTATAGTGAAATCAAACGAATAACTCTAGTTATATGTAACAAAGAACTTGGAAACGTCATATTAGATAGTTGGGGAAAAATAAAGGTCCCAGGAATCTATAAGCAGCTCGATACTGTTTCTATAAATTGTAAAATTAAGCAAAAATAATCAATGAACTGTCATGAATACAAACGTGTATGCCTATGTGTATAATTTTCTTAAAATCTATTTTAAAATGCAGAGGGGTGACAAAGACAAAATGAGACTGGCTTCTCCCTGCAGAGAGACAGGATGGGATAAGGGGCAGGGCACACAGGGAGAGCCATTGGTAATGGTATAGTTGTGGAGTATCAGGAGTTTGCTAGTATTTTGTTTTATATTTTATGCATGTCATCTATAGTTTTTTTGCATGTCAACTATTATATTAAAATGTAACAAAAATAAATACTAGAAAAACAGTTGAAAAATCAGAGTTAGAAGAGAAACGAATAGAAAATTTGCCTTGTTCTGGCCTGGTGGCTCACTTGGTTGGAGCATCATCCTGAGCACCAAAAGGTTGCAGGTTTGATTTCCAGTCAGGTCACATACCTAGGTTTTGTGTTCAATCCTCAGTCGGTCCGGGCATTGATTAGAGGCAACCGATCAATGTTTCTCTCACATTGATGTCTCTCTTCTCTCTCTCTGCCTTTCTCTCCCCTTCTTCTCTCTCTAAAATTAATAAACATATACTTAGGTGAGGATTAAATCAAAACAATACAAAACCAAAAACTTGTCTCTTGAGCACAGCAAGCCAGAATAAGAGATGCCTTCCAGGCATATGGAGAAATTAGTGAAAACAAAATTGCATTAAAAAAAAGAAGAGTTGACAAATCTGTTCCATTTTGGATATAAATTACTGATTGTTTGACTAAGAACAGAAAATAACAAATGGAAGGGAAGAAGTAACCATGATAGAAGAGGGAAAAAAAAAATCAGAGCTGAAGACTGAGTCAGTTAAAATAATTGAAAATAAAATATAGTAATATTTTTCCCTTAAAATGTGAACCAGTAAACAATCACAGAAACATTGAAAGAGCAAAAAGTAAAACAAAACAGAACAAAGTAAACAAAAATAATAGGTTACTTACAAAGAATACGGTAGATTCTAGATAGAACATAATTTTTATTTCTGAGTTCACATAAAGTGAGGGAGAGAGGGTTTCATGTCTAGCTTATTGCTCCAAAGCAGGAAAGTGAGTGAGTGAGGAGTGTAACAGGTTGACTTCAGAAATAGCCTCTGTAATAATAAAATCTTGAAGAAAATGAAGCATTTTTTAAATAGAATTAAAATTTTAATAGTGAAGAATTGAAGCGATTCAAATGATCAATAACAGGAGAATTGTTAGATTTGGCTATATCCATACCAGAAATATCATCTGTGCCCTAAAAATAAGATTGCAACATGACCAATAACTCCTCAAAACTGTCTGAGTCATCAAGGACAAAGAATGTCTATAAAAAACTGTCACAGTTAAGAAAAAAGAACCTTAATCCCAAGATAATAAAAAATGTGAAAAAAGTTTTCAAACACTATTGGATCTTTCATACTAGCGAGAATATGAAAGTAATCTAAATATTTAGTGACATGAAAACAGTTTTAAGAATTTCACTATGTGCAGGCTACGAGGCACTTATTCAGCAATCAGTAATCAAGTTTATGACATTACTAATTCAATGCAATAATTACATATTTAATTAAGAAGCGGGCTCCTGAGTAATTTACAGTTATAAGTTCTTTACAACCAGTATGGCCTCAAAATATCTGACATAGGTCTTTAAAGGGTTTTCCCCCATGTTCCCATGATGACCTGGATCCAGCAGATAAAACTGAAGTGGTCATTGGACCTAACCAAGCTCTATGCTAGCCAGTGGCCTAGGATGTGGCTGGGTACAACCTTTGGCCTCCCATGTCTACCGGAGACTATTCAGAACAATGGGACTTACTCTTGTTAGGTCATTAGAATTTTTAAACAGAGAGAGAGTTGAATAGTTTTAAATGGGCATGTAAGTCAAAGCAAACAAACAAACAAAACAGCTGGAAAACAGCATTGAAGTGGAAGACATCCAAGTCATAGTAGTGGTAGAGCTGGGGATCATGAAGCCACAATATTTTACTACTGAACCTGATAGGTAAAACTGGAGGACTTTCTCATTTCCGACCTATATTCTTGTCTCCATAAGGACAAATTACATGAATATTCCTGAGTACCTGCAAGCTGTTGCTTTTTTCAAATATATATATTCTTATGCTAGAACCTGTATTACCAAAATTATTTCATTCCCTGTAACTACAATACCTGACAGATGCAGTACTATACTGTCCCAGTTTTGTAATTACCTGTTTATGGATGTAAGTCTAGGTACACACATCCACTCACACACGAGGATAAACTAGAAGGAAATATGCCCAGATATAACAACTATTTATTCAAATATGTATTGAGTACCTACTATGTGCCTCACACTGTCCCAAGCACAGGAACAGTGTTGTGAACCACACACCTGCCTTCTTACCTCTTACCTTATGGTGGCATTCTGACAGTACTTGTTCTTTAAGTATTGGGATTTCAAGGGACTTTTGTTTACACTTCGCTATGTATTTCCAAATTTTCTGCAATACACATTGATTTTTACCATAAATCAGTGTTAGTTTAAAATATAAGAAATAGATCTCTCTGATTTCCACCTTTCAAGGAGAAAGCACTAAGGGGTAACAAAAGCCAGAGAACTAATGTGTTTTTTTTTTTTTTTTCCCTTGGATGAGATCAACAGAGAGAAGGGCATCCTATGAAGAAAAGATTTTATTTCTCTGGCACAAAAAGAAAATGAAAATAGTTTAAGAAGAACAGCGTGGCTTCTGAACTGCCCACTATATCCGGTGCCCTGTGATCATCCCCGGAACACTATGCATTTCTAGAACTTTTCTGTCTTTCAAAGCATCTCCTTCTGTCACCCTCCCCACAACACTGGGAGGCAGGCAGGGCAAATATCATTATTTCTAGTTAGCAGAGTCATCGTAGGTTAAGAGAAGTTAAGTGACTCTCCCCCAGTCGCATGCTTTCCAAATGGCACAGCCCAGACTCGAGCCTTTGTTCCCTTACTTCCTCTCATTCTCTTCCCACCACACAGGGAGCACTGGCCTTTGTTATCATTCATCTTGATTATACTACTTTGGGGCAAATTATAGTTACAGTGTTAGGAGTTACATTCTAATGGGTTTTTAGACTTCACACAGGCTCTCAAAATCCCCAAGTTTGGGTGGAATAGAACTGCTCGTACATTGAAAGGCCAGGTTATAACAGGTTTTAGCCAAATATAACTCTGTCCTTCTAAACCCACTACTTGGGCTCAATTTTTTGTTTTTTACTGCCCTTGGGCAGATCTCATAACTCTTTTACTCTCTTTTGGAGGATAAAGAGGATCCTCGATTCCCATTAACCACAAGTCTCCATTACCATATTTTAAAATGATCCATTCATTCCCAATGCCCAACAGTGTGCTGAATAAGGTCCTCAGTATGGCATGAGCAGCCCAAGAGTCCCACTTGAATGTGTTTTTTTCTGAAAAGATATAAATGTCAACAAGGCCTTGGACAACGTAAAGACTTTTGGAACCAGCCCAGTAGCAGACATACATGTGACAATGTGGCTTTGACAGACTCCTTTTCACTTGTGCTAATGACAGCTGACAGGTTGCAGAATTTCACCCCAGAGCTGGTGTTCCCCATCAGTTGACTCTGCATTTCCTGATTCTTTCAGAAAGGGGGTTGAAGTGAATGCATATTGGTGCCCATGGAAGAAGCACTGTCCTTTTCACCTAAGGGTGCTTAGATCTTGTGACAAAAGGTCAGTTGATGACTCCCTGTCCATATGTCATAGACACCGATTAAAATGGTGGTGCATTGAAGTCCACAGGAAATGAGGCCCTTACAGGAGATATAATGTTAACAGAGCATTTTATATACTCAAAAGTTGGCTAACCCCTGGCTGGAGGTATAAGTGGGACAGTATGGAGTAAAATGGGAACAGAGAAAACCTTACTCAAGGCATCAAACCACGGTCTGCTGTTGGTGTTCTCTGGGTTTGGTGAGTTTTTAAAGCTTACTCTTCTGCGTGGTGTTTATGAATGCCTGAGAGGTTCTCTATTAGAAATATCTGGTGTTTTCTCTCTCAGTATGGGCTAAGCCCCTCCTCCAGCCAGACACGGACATGACCACTTGAACACAGTCCCCTCTGCCTCTGTTCTGTGGGTCCTTTCGGCCTGCTTCTGCTGAGCTTGCCTCTCCCTGGAAGGAAGCCCTCTTTGATGAGGCTCCGTTCACATGACCTGCAGACCAGCTCCCCTCCCCACCTGGCTCTCACCCAATCCAGAGCAAAGACATGTTCCATCTTGCTGCTAGTGGGAGCTTTGCTGACACCCATGGAGACTTCTCTTTTCCTCTCTCGTCATCTCCAGCCTTAACTTGTGCCTTGAAAGTTCTGCAACACAGGACAAGAATCTGTCCCTTGTGTTTCTCCAAATTGCAAGAGATATATCTCAAGCTGTCTGGGTGTATCTTCTGAAACCCCTCTCATTTGACTTGAAGAGAGAATGAAATAACCCTTATCCTTTTTCCATGAGGGCGGGGGGCGGTTAGAAAAAAATACCACAACTCTCTCAAAATTTGACCCCTAAAAAACCATCCCTGAGAAGAATCATGACATCTCTTCCATAGTCTGGAGTAGGTGACCATCTCAAAACTGTTCTGTACATCACTCCAGGAAATCCTGCATGGGTGACCTAATGCTTCTTCAGAATTATGTAATTAGTTGGTCCTTATTGATTTCTTTCTGACTCTGGGGCTTTCATAAAACCTAGATGGGAAAAGTCCTTTTTATATTTATATCTAACTGTCTGTCTGTCTGTCTGTCTGTCTGTTTGTCTTTCTATCTGTCTATGTGTTCAACTAGACACTTTGAGCTGTAGCATGTCTGGGGTTCTAGCTCAGAGTTTTCAGAAACTCCCAGGGAAAGCAGTCAGCTCAAAGACAACTGTGCACAAAACTGAAATATGTTAACCTGGTTCTTTTTACATCAATTTGTCAAAAATGACCCTATTTAATATGAGTAAGTGTTGCAGTAAAATAAGGGGAATAACTTTTTAAAAACATAAATATGCTACATCTCTAACTATTCACACATCACCAGCCGTCCCTCCGCACATTTGCTTCTGCTCGTTACCATCTATCTAGAAACATAACTGCAAGCAACCTCTAGACTAGGGGCTCTCAAACCTGGGTGCATTACCTGGGGAGCTTTGGAAATATTCAATGCCCAGGTCCCACTCGAGGTCAGTTAGCACAGAACCTCTGGGGCCCACGGTGTTAAAAGCTCCCCAGCTGGTGCTGGTATGCCTTTAGGGATAAGAGCTTCTGCTGTAAGCTCAGAAAGCTGGGATGCCACCTAGAGCCGATCCACATTCAGTCACTGCGTATCTGTACATACAGGAGGATAAGCTACTTCCTTCTTAAGTGATTCTGCTTCTTCTCTTGACCTCCCCAACCCAGAGATGGTCACAGTTCAGTAAAATACATAAGCATGGGTGGACAGAGAGGGAAGGAGGCCAGCTCCCTGGCTCCTGGTGTGTCGGTCTTTCCTCCCGTAGATTTGCATCTGACCCCTGAAGAAGAGGGAATGTGGAAACTATTCTATAATGGTTTAATCTTTCAGAGCTTTTGCTAATGGAATACAAGCGCCTTTCATGATGGAGCTGTAAAATAGCAGATGTATGCTGGGTCCAGGTCATAACAGCTCAGGAGAGACAATTGTGAAGTTTTTAGGAATTTGGGAAGGCTGTTGTCACAGTGAATCGACTGTGATGGGAATATTTACACCATAGAAATCAACAAATGCTACAAACCAGTGCTCCTTATTTTCCCTGCAGAGAACCAGCTGTCAGACAGTTACGAGCAAAGGACTAGATGGAAGTACTGAAAAGGTGCTTCTCAAACTCTGTCCTTCCTTTTGAAGTTTGAAGCAAAAATAAAAGGCTTTGCTACTGAATGGTTCCTTTCCTCAACAATCTTGGTAGAAATGACCTTCTCAATAAGAACTTTTAGAGGTGGAGAAGAGGGAAACATGAACAAAGTTCATCCTAACAAACGATATGGTTGCTCATGGAGATCTACTGAAGTTTATTCTTTATAATAAAGATAAAATGTCCTGTAGGTGTTTTTCAAGTTACTCCAGTTAATAAGGGTCGTTGTAACAGTTCACCTTTACTAATTAGCGTCCAGCTTTCATCTTTTTCCACCCTACATGTGAGGAGGTGGTGTTTTGTTTTTCTAAATGTTATTTTTATTCCTTTAGTTGTCAGCATGGGAATAGGTTTAGGTAGTTTAAGAAATTGTTTCAGTAGATGATGGATACATACCATCTGTCTTCCTGAGTAGAGTCGAGTTCATTTTCAGAGGAAAATATTTTACACAGGATGTATTGCTTTGTAAGAACATGTCACTGCCCAACAGGAGGGGACACACAGTGAAGACTGTGGTGGAATCATCCTCAGACAGCTGATTTTTTATCTATTATTTCATTCAGTGTTTCCTCTTCCATCACATAAACAAACAATTATGTTAAATATGAAAAATTACCTTAAATAACAAAGACAAAAGAGCCGGGAAGTGTCAGCTGTTTCATGTGTAAATAATAATAATTGTGATATGCATGAGTGGCAAATAATAAATGAATAAGTTAATCAATCAGTAAATATGTAGGTAAACATCCTGACCTTGACTTTATTAAACTTCATAACTCCTATGATTTTCCATGCCCAGCAAACTTCAAGCCACCGCTACCTTCCAGTTCTCCTGCCTACATCTTCCTCCCTGCATGACATACCTGCTCCTTCTGTCTCGTATGATCAGGTTCCAAGGGACCGCCAGTGATCCTACTCTCCTGGCCCCCTCTTCGAGGTTAAGGCTCAGTGATTCAGAATTCCGTCATCCACCTTCCCACCCCCATGAAAGTGTATCCTCCCCACGACCTCTTCCCTTCAAGGAACTTACATTTACATTTACAACAAGGACGTTTGCAACAAGGAACAGCCGCTGTCTAATCCAAAACATCCCTAGAAAGACTGAGAATCTCAGACAAAGCTGTGGGAGAATGTTGGAGCAATTGGAGAGCAAACAGTCATTTGGCAGCGCCCATAAAACCACATCCAAAGTGGAGGAAGGCCCCTTCACCCCCCTCTAATGGGAATGCTTGGTAATCTCATAGCTGCAATGGCAGAGTCTTTGGTAAGATTTACTCTTGCCAGTAAATATGTGTGCCAATTTATGTCAACTGTGTATGTGGCAGTACGTTTCGTTCCTAAGCCTGGCATATGATATGGGAGGGAAACTGGGGTCTTGGTAGGTCGCCCTCCCAGTCCCGACTCGGCACACACTTCAGACGGTGCTTAGAGACCTCTTAGAAGTGTGGGTCTTATGGAGTTTTATTTATTTATTTTGTACATTTGGCTGAGGTAATACTGCACACCCAATTCCATTTGACTTAGGAAGACTCATTCATTATATAAGCAAATGAATGATGTAATAAATGAATAAAAACAGTGCTGATAATTGTTCTATGTGATTATAACTTAAAAAATATGCAGGGAGATCATGCATTATCTCTGGATGGTGTGATTACAGGTGAATGATATTTATTCTCTTTACTTGGTTTCCAAACTTTACTTGGTTTCCAAATGTTAACATGGAATGCATGCATAAACATTTTTTGTTGTTGTTTAAAAATATGTTTATCCCCAAGAAATCCCTGATCATGGGCTTCTCATAATCTATTTTACTAACAGGAGTTATAACATGAGCCAAAATTAGTCATACACAGAATGCGTTGAGCTTTACAAGTCGGAGGAACACTTGTCATCTGAAATTTTTCCTATTGGCTCATTGAAACTGGATAGTCTTTTAATAATAATAATAAAAAGTCATTTTGTTCTCTGTTTAGAACAACTCATGCCCAATAATGATTCTACAGAGTCACATAATAAATATAACATGCATATGGAGGTCTACAGGATCTAGCCTGAGTGCCAGAAGGAATTCCTCTTATTCCTTCCCCACCACCCACCTCCAGAAAGGAACATTAGAAACCACAAGAAATTAAATCAACATAGAGGATGATTCCCATTCTCAGCAAGTTAGCTCCTTCACAAGCACTACCTCAAAATCCACCAAAAAAGAGTTTTCCTTCTCTTCTCTTCAAACTCCCCCATCTCCCAATTCTCTGGGTGCAACTTTTAGGTCCAAACAGCGATCTTATTAATTTGTTTATTATATTATTTATTCTTTGCCTCTGCGACTGCTGCCTTCTCACCTTTCTGAAACTCATTTCACTGTCTCTTTTTAAAATTTTAACTAGGATGTTTCACCATCCATCACTGAACTGGAATGTCCACAAAATGTAGAGTAGGTCCCATGGGGAATTGCCTCAAATAGTCATTCTCTTTGCCTGATAAAGAGCAAATCACAAAATGGGTTTAAACTTCTTTCAATTAACAATGAAGAAAGAACAGAGAGGGAGACAAGGCTGGCTGAGCTTGCACTGCAGCCCTCTCTGAATCTCCTTATTCTTGATCCATTGAGCCAAAGTAGGTGTTGAAGAAGCCATAAGATTTCACACTGCATGGCAGAGTAGCGTGAAGTTTTTCTGGGGTGAGGACTGAGCAATGGAACATAGGGAAACTGTCACATTTCTGCTTATTATGAGGCATTCTCAGAGTACTTAAAAGCTCTCCCCTTTAAATTATTTCTCCATGCAGTATTTATCACTAGGTTGTCTTACCTCCTAACATGCTTGATAGAACAGGAAACATTCCCTTCCCCTCTCATGGGAAAGTATCAATAGTACAATTTTGGATGCTTTCCATTTGTCAGAGACTAGATGATTTATTCAGCAGGTAAATGTTGAGTACCTACTCTGTGCCAGAGCATAGGCTAAGGACTGGTTAAATTAAATATATATGCAGTCCCTGACCATTGGACTTACTATCTGGTAGAAGAGACAAATATCCATAAATAGTCATACAGACAAATGCACAACTACAATACTGACTAGGGCTATGAAGAAGAGGCACGTGACCTATGAGAGCCTAGAAAAGGACTTGTTCATGATAGAGGTGCCAAAGTGAGCCAGGGATGCTTGATCTGCGATCTGAAGGGTAAGGGATTACTACACTGGAAAGGGAGGTAAGAGCTTCGTGAAAGCCAGAGGAGAGACTTCTTCTGTACCCCATGCATGTGGTAGGAGGGAGCATCCCAAATACTGGGGCTAGAACATAACCATCCTCCTGGGCCAGGAGAAGGAAGAGAGAAAGAGGGAGGTGGAGGTCTGTATTTTGCTCCATAGACAAATGTTAAAAAGTTTTGTTTTTGTCATTTTTATTTGGAGGTAATTGTGCATTTATAAAAGAACTTTAAAGATAATAAAAAGAACTCATATATTTTTCCCTCAGGCTCCCCTAATATTGTCATCTTATATCTCCAAGGTACATTTATCAAAACTAAGAAATTAACACCTGTACAGTAGAATTAACTAAACTACAGACTTCACCAATTTTTCCACTCATCTCCTCTATTTCAGGACCCAGATCAAGATGCCATGTTGCTTTTAATCATCACGTATTCTTAGTATCGTCCAATCTGTAATAATTTTTGTTTTCTTTTCTTTCATGATCTTGATACTTTTAAAGAGTGCTGGTCAGTTATTTTGCAGCATGTTCCCTCTGTTTAGTTTTGTCTGATGTTTTCTTGTCATTGGAATGAGGTTACGGATTTGTGGGAACCACACTGCAGAACTGAAGTGTCCTCATCATCATAGCAGGAGGTACATGGACTTAGTACTGATGACATTAAATACTCTGATCATTTTGTTGATGTAGTATCAGTGAGGTTTCTCCACTGCAAAGTTACTACATTTTACTTTCATACACTATTCATTAGAAATAAGTCACCAAATCCAGCCAAAGGGAGGAGAATGAACCTCTACCTCTTGGAGACAAGAATATCAAATAACCTGTGGTCATCTGTTAGAACCACCCCAGCAATGAATATACAAGGTCTGTCTGGGAAAAATCCAACCATTATTAACATAATAAGAACAGTTTGCATGACATCATTGTAAACTGGCAGCCAAGGAGAGTGAATTGGAACGTGCATGCATGAACAATGGCACCCTCACTGTACTAGTCAGTGGTGGCAGTAGACGCCATTGAGTGAGCATGTGTATTGTGTGGCCATCACATTCACAACAAATGTGCATCGAATTTTGTGTTAAGCTTGAACATTCCTCTGCAGAAATTATTCAGATGAATCAGAAGGCTGCAGCTACGGGCAAGTGGTGATCAGCAGCTTCATCACAACAACACGCCGGCTTATGCATCACATCTTGTGCAGAGTGTTTTTGTAAAACATCAAATCACCCAGGTGACTCAGCACCCCTACAGCCCAGATGTGGCACCCTTTGTCTTCTGAATTTTCCCCAAACCTTTGAAAGGGAAGAGATTTCCGACCATTGGTAAGTTTCAGTTTCCTGAAATGGGGCAGCTGATGGTGCCTACATTGAAGGACACTGAGGTGTCATTGTTCTATGTACATATTTCTTGTATCTTGTATCTTCTTCAAGAAATGTCTCCATTTTTCATAGTATGTGGCTGGATATTTTCTGGATAGATCTTGTAATATTTGGGGGAGATACTTTGAAGCTGCCCATCTATGCTGCTCCATAAATTTAACATGCATTAGTGGATCATGCCTGCAGCAATTATTATTGAGGTTAATTTTTATTTCCATCATTCTTTCTATATGTAATATTTGGAATTCTTCTGTAAGGAAGATCTGTCTCTTCTCCATCTATTTACTTATTCAATCATTTACTTATATCTGTATGGACTCACGGATATTTATTTTGTTTGGGGATCATAATCCAATATCATCATTACTTATTTTGACATGCTCTCACATTGTTTCTGAGTAATTCCTCACTGTCTGGCACCAGAAATGTTGAGCCAGTCTTGTATTTCTGAGAAGAACTCCTCTTGTTTGTGACACAGTAGCCTGTTTATGTATTTCTGGTTTTGACTTGCTAATATGTTAGGGTGAGGAGTGGGTGTTGCTGTAAAAGTGCAACAGAAGGCACCCCTGTGGTGGTGAGTGGTTCTGTACTTTGCATCGACATCAATGGCCTGGCTGTGATAGTGTGCTAACTTTGCTGTTGCAAGACATTACCATTTGGGGAAACTGGGTAAATTTTACACATGATCTCTCTGTACTATTTCTTATAAAGGCATATAAATCTATAGGTGACTCGAATGAAAACGTTTTTATTTTAAAACTGTATATGACTATTGCACAATGACAGATGAATAAACAATTGAAGTAGGCTATTGTAGTATGTTTGCACTATACTTGAGGTAGTATTGTGTACTGTAAACTTTAAAGGATCCACTAAAATGTATATAGCAAACATATATTATATACATATGGCCAATAAAAGATATGGAATAAAACAAAAGATAATCAGATAAAAAGAGAGCATAAAAACAGGAAAAGGGAAACAAGGAACAGATGGAAAAATAGAAACAAGCCATCAAGTTGGTAGAATTAAACTTTAAAATATATATTAATATAAATTATCTAAACTCACCAATCAAAAGGCAAAGATTTTCAGACTGGATAAATAAGCTACACCTCACCATAATCTACAAAAGTCCACTTAAATATATATATGTAAAATAACAATTAAAAAATAAATATAATATTTTATTAAAAATAAAGGGATAAAAATATGTTATATGAATATTAACCTCAGAACAATCTAGTTTTTTAAATTTCAAAAAGAAAAAGTAACTTAGAGCAAGGAATATTACCAGTGATAAAGGATATCATTTCATAGTAATAAAGCCATCAATTCATCAGGAGGACATAAAAATTCAAGTGTTTGCTCATCTAATAACAAACCTTTAAAACACATGATGCAAAATGAATAGACGTGCTGAAGAAATGGACATATCCATAACTATATTTGTAGATTTCAACTGCTCTCTCTCAAAAATTGACAAATCAAGAAAACGCACAATTAGTAAAGATAAAGGTACGGAGAACAATAATATATTATCAAGCACGGTGTAAAATATTACACCCATAATTACTGAAAAGACTTTTTGTATACCAGAGATATGTTCAAAGCCATCTACTCCAAATGTCAAATATGCCACTAGTAATTGATGTATTCTCATTTACCTAGCTGCTTTTGCTCATAAATATATGCTCTTGCGTGTACCAGAGTTAACTTTTTTCTTATTGATGAATAGAGTCCATTTTTTATTATCTCACTACTTTTATGTTATGTTTAATATTTTAATAAATAACCTGAAAGACAAAGAGGAAGGTAGAGGAAAAATTTTTGCTATTTAATGGGCATTCATTTGCCCAGCAATGTGCTTAGCTATTTATATTCATTACACCAACTAATTCTCACAAGGACCCTCTGATATAGGCATTATGGGTATCTCATATTTACAAATAAAAGCAATGAGGCACAGAACATATAAAATACTTAGCCAACATCATATTGCTAATAAGTAAGTAATCCTGGATTTGAACATTTACTGTATTTATTCAATGCCCCAAATCTTGACAACCATGAAATATTGCTGCTTCACCCGCCTCAAAAAGTTCATGAAACTGTTTCCTTCTACATTAGTCACCACCGTGGTAACAAATTATTTTAAAAAAATTTTACTGCTCTATTTGTAACATCAAAGCTCACATTGAGAGCAAAAATCATAATTTCAATTTATAAAGTCACATTTTGGGCTATGGTCAAAAACCATTTTAAAATTCTTGGTATCACTTCCATAGTACTCTAGTCTCTCTTCTCTTCTTCTCTCTTTAACTGTTTGTATCAAGAGCTCCTTGCTTCTATAAAATTCCTAAGAAAGAAAAATCCAGATTTGGTGTAATGTTAATATCTAAAATGAGGTTGTCAGAGCTATTAAATAAAAATACAAGGCTATCCAGTTAAATTGGAGTTTCAAATAAACAAGTAAGTCTTTTAAAATGTGCTTATGCCTCTGTGAGATTCTGAGGACAATTTCTACTAAAAAAATTTTATGTTGTCCATTTTAAACTCAAATTTAACTGGGTGTCCTGTATTTTATTTGGCAAGTCTGATCTAAACTAAATCAATATGATTTCTGAGATTTTCCCTGATGAGAGATAATCCTGTGTGTCCCAGGCAAATACAAATATACAACATTATCACAAATGTTGCGGACTGAGTTTGTTTGTATAAAAAGAACATCTGAAGTCTACAATTAAAAATGCTTCCTTTTCTCCTCCAGAAACCATCTGTACTAAACCCCCTTCCAGGTCTCTGAGGGGGTGAGAAATGACAGGCACCAATAGCATGCATAAGGTACCTTCAATTAACAGGGTCTCCTTTGAAAGTAACCAATCATAAATATGGGCCAACCTTTCTGAAATGGATGTAGTTAGTTGGGGAGGTGGGGCATTCTGCCTTCCCACTGATTCAAAATCTTGAAACAAATCTGGAGACACCAGCTTTGCAAATCCAATGAAACTCCTAGTAAGCAGCTATCATGAACTACCCAGGGTGGGGAGTGCTTCTCCTTGTTCTAAATATAACACTGGTAAAGATTTTAAATGAAGGCAATTTGAGACAATGGTACCTTCCTCTTTGTCTTGGAGTTGGTCAGAGACCCTGAGAGTCATCAGCTCCATTCTGTTATTAGCTCCCAGCCCTTGTCTGCCAGAAGGATGGTGGGTCTCTCTTGGATGGCATGGTTATTCAAAGTGAGCATGCCATTTGGTGTAGTCTATTTAAGACTTCATTAGGAGCTTAGGGTTTTCCTCCCCTATAATTTAGGAGGCAGAACAGAGAGGCAGTTTGCTCTTAAAACAGTGCAATTGTGAGCTTCTGAGCTGTTGTCAGACTGACTTCCCTTTTGTGGAAAGTAACTCCCTTGACATGTGCCAGATCTGTGTACCCTTAGATTAGTGAGAGAGGGTTCACATGGCTTGTGCTTAATTCTGGACCTTGAAAAACAGTGAAGTGACCATAATGGAAGAACTTGAGGAAGCAACTGACGTAGCAAGCGGGAGATTGGGTTCTACTTACCTGTTTCTCAGTTGGTCCACCCCAGTAAACATGTGACCTTAGGTACGTTACTTATCATCTTTGAGCTGAAGTATCCTCTTATGAAAAATACAGGGTCTTCACTGGCTTATTGTAAATATCCTTTTTGAAACCACAGGTTTATGACATTTTACCTTAGGTTTTGGTTTCCCTCGAGATCCTTTTTGTGTTCAATTCTTCCAGCTCTGTGACACTGGAGCAATAGTCATCAATCACAGAACTTTCTGGCCCTCTAACAAGTCCTTTACAAACCTTTACATAACAAATCAGCATAGGAAATAGTAAAGGCTGCCACCTAAAGGGCCTCTGGGAAGAAAGGTTAAGATGTATAATTCTTAAAAAAAAAAAGAGAGAGAGAGAGAGAGACAGAAAGAAAAAGAAAAACAACCAAAGCACTGAAGTATCAGTGAGAGAAGAGAGGGGAAATATATCAGGGGGGATATTTCCATAACTGAACAAGAGGCTGAGTAGGAAGAAGACAAGGAGGGGCATTAGAGTAGTACACGGTCAGAGTGAGTTGCTTTTGTTTCAAGGGGGTGGTTGAGATGTTACATGGGAAACCAGTGAAAGAAACTGTAGCACCAAAGATGGAGTGAGTTCAGCTGCGAAAGTGGTGTTGTGATCATTCTTCTGGCAAACAGGAGGACTGTAAGCTTTTCCTCAATATTCTTGAGAAATAAATAAATCATGTGGAATCGCGTATGTGACTACCGGTGTGTAGGCTTGGATTGCTGGGCTTCGTGATGGAAAGGAGACGGAGAGACAAGACCATGAGTGGGGCGGGGTCCTGGGGGAGCTGTCGGTATGACCGAATGGAAGAAATTAGTCATAAGGAAGTGGGATGCCGGGGAAATGACAGGGAAGAAGAGCAACAGCGTGTGTCGACATCGAGAAACGGCGAGTACTCAGGAGCTCTTGACAGTGTCGGAGACAGAGCTCTGGATGTGGAACGCTTAGGGAAAGGTAGACCTTTCTCAAAATTCTTCCTCTACTTTTTATTGAAAATGTATACTTCAGTGACAGACTAGAAAGAATATTCAACGTGACAGACACTTGAGTTAGATTTCATGGGTTTCTTACCCTGGAAGACTGATGGGCTGCTGCGTCCTCAGGTGATACACACAAGCAGGTTTGCTGTGAGCTATACAGGCTCCATGATCCTGTGTCTTTTCTTGAGATGCACACAAGCATCACAGCAAAAGGATGCAGATGATAGTTTCTCCCTCTCTTTCCACCCATTTTATTTCTTTATTCACCTGCATGTAAAGAAGGGCGCTTTCTCATCTGATTAAAAGAAAGGAGAAAGATCAGGCCTATCTGTCTTTGACTCATTGATGTTGTATAGTTTATGTTTTTATCAAAAACATGATATGAAACTAAAGCATGAAGGCAAAGAAGAGGAAGGAGCTTTAAAATGTGCATGATTATGGTGTGGAGAGGGAGACAGGCAGTGGAATAAATAATAAAGAAGGGGATTGTTTTTTAAGCAGCACAGTCTGATAGGTCACAAAATAAGCTGAATACCTCTAACTCCATGATCTTTATTTTTTAATTCTTTTTTTTGTGTTGAAAATGTATTTATTTTTATTTTTATTGTGTTTTTTCCATTGCCATTTAATCCCCTTATGCCCCCTAACTGCAGTCCACGTCCATGAGCCCTTTTTCCTTTTTGCTCAGTCCCTCCACACCTAACTGCCCCCACACCTGTCATCCTGCTCTCCATCTATGTCTGTCTCTCTTTTGCTTGTTAGTTCAGTGTGTTCATTCAGTTCCACATATGAGTAAAACCATCTGGTGTTTTTAAGAGCTGACCTTCTCCTACAGACCATTGCTCATGCAAACTTAGTATCTGGTGAGGGAGCCCTGAAGTCCTGGTAGTCAATCCTCTCAACCCCATAACTCAAATGTATCTGTCCTCAGTTATCTCTTTTTCTATTTAACTCAGCTTTCAAAATTGACAGGTTGACAGCCTGTCATAAAAAGGCAAACTGTAAGCGTGTACTGAGCACCTACCCTACACCAGTTCAGTATTGAAAAACTCTGGAGAAAACAACAGTGGCAAGAAAATCTTTACCTCAAGTTCTCAGTCTAACCTTAATAAGGGAACATCATTTAAGCAAGCCAATTCACAGCCAAACATGTAAAAAGAAAGCTCAGGGGGAAAAAATGAAAAAAAAATGTTGCAAATAGAAAAAATATAGGAAATGCATACAGAAAAAGAAACCTGATTTTAAAAAGCTGAAAGGATAGATAAATATATTATAATTACTTTAACATTTTTCTTAGATTGGTAAAAACTGGAAACATCACATTGGTGAGTATAAGAAAAAATAAATCCCGAGAATTTTGGAGGGAAACATGAAAATTTTATCTAAATTTTAAGTGTATATACAGTTGACAAAAATTCCTTTTTTGTAAATGTTACATAAGTGTTCTATACAAGAGAAAAAAATATTTGATTTATCACCAAATTGCTTATTATAGCAGAACATTGGAATAATCCAAAAAATTATATATAAAAGCACCTTTACATATAAAATTATATTTATAACTAATATATAATTATATGTAGTACCTATGTATAATATATAATTATACATAGTGTGACCACATTAAAATGCATTGTGCAAACATTTCTGTGCACATGCACACTTGCGAGAGAGAACAAAAGAGAGATAATGCAAGCAAAAGATAAAATGTGATCTCAGTGAAGAACAGACTGGCTCCTTTTTTAGGTACACTAACTATGCTCATTAATATATGCATAGAAAAGTAATTCTAAACAATAACACATCATTAGTAGCTGTTACTCTGGGTGGAGCACTTGTAAAGTAGTAGTTAGTCATCTCTCCATTTTTTCTTTGTACATCTCCATGCAGTTTCAATTTATTATAGCAGGTGGTTAGTACTTTTGTAATTTAAAAATCAATAGGAAAAATGAAAAGATATCACAAAACACCCCAGTGGTTAATAGTCACGTGAATTATAGAGGCAGTAAAAGTGATATAGGGAAGCAGAAAAGATAGCACACATTCCCAGCTGACTTTGTCATGAAGGGTGGCTGGCAGGGTCCCACTTCAGGTGGGTGTCAGAGAATGCTGCAGTTGTGCCCACAGAATTGGGGTCTCAGCCTCATTTATGCTGCCAGCTCACTGCAAGCTGATGGGCACAGTGGAAATTGCAGACATCAGGATCTGCCTGGTCTTTCTGCATCTCGGTTTAAAATGAAGGGCTTTAGCTATCTCTCAAGGCTGTTCAAGTTCACGAATTAGTGATCTTTGAGGAGGAATGAGCATTTCTGGGGGGAAGAGGGCCATGAAGGTGGAAAAATGCAAATTTGGTTATGAAATTAGTGAGTATAAACCTTTTATCCCCCCCCCCCACCGAAGAAAGCAGATAGAGAAGAACAATGACAAATATTGTTGCAAAGATTCAAATCCGATTGGAGATGGCTCTGAGTGTCAGGCTAAGGAGGATGAGCTTTATCTAAAGGGAAATCACCACCAATGCTTTAAGAACTGCGATTTGCACTGAAATGAAGGAATAAGAAACTGGAAATATGGGGAGGATTAGTTGGAGGCCCTTAGTAAAAAAGGTGAGATAAGAATACTTGCATTGCATATTGGCTATGGGTATAGACAAAAGGAGTGTCTTGGACCTGATGTTAGAATTGATGATGGAAGCCTGGGGGTTGGAAGGTTTGATTTTGTTGCTGATGTTTTAGTTTGAGGAATAAAAATATTAAACAGAAATGTAAATATCACTCCACGATCCTGTCATGGGAGAGAAAAGTGATTCAAATGTAAACTCCAGGTCATATTTATTAGTGCATTGGTCACTGATATATAAATTGCAAGGGATACATTTAAAAATCTATATTCTTGCCTATAAATGAAAATTAGATGGTCTACCCAGCATTACCCAACAAAACACATTGCATTAAGAGTTGAAAACCATAAAGGACATTTCCAACATAGAGGCAAGGTCATAAGGAGCCCCTCTTCCCATATTCAAATTGTGAAGTCTTTGTTATAACAAGTGAAATACTAGGAAGTTTAAATTTTGCCAATTTTATAAAAGAGACATTTTTTTGTAAAGAGAAAATATCTTTTATTCTTGTTCAACCTTTCTAATCTAATAGCCTTTGTAAGCACTTCACCTCCATTGAACATCCGTCACGTTTTGAGCTAAGGATGCTGGATATTACAACACTTTATGAATGATGGGACTTGAACTCAGAGAGCCTACAGTGGCTGAGCACTGGTGGAGCTGGTGTAAGTGCTGGATCTCTTTCAAAGTACTTACTCTGATTACAGAATGTCCCAGGATGCCATGGGACATCAGAATAAACATAAATGCTCTCCAGGTAAAATTGATTTACAATTGCACTCTAAGATTTATAATATAACTAGCTACATATCAAGGAATAAAAACAGTTGCCTTCATGCATCACTGCAGATGAAGATTGTCACTCAGAAAATACCTTCCTCTCTTTATTATGGGGAACAGGGACAACTGCCTGGTGGTCGTGACAGTTCTTGTAGGTTCTCACAGTGGGTGTGGCTGCAACAGTCTTTTGTATCTTCTTTCATTCATCTAGAGCTCACTACCATTTATTCCTCTCTAGCCAAGAAAGATTGTGTTTCTCCATTGGAACCGGTAACATGCAATGATTTCTAAAAATCTCAACCACAGTTGTTTTTTCTACTGTAACCATCCTGAAAATTAACCATGAAGACTTGCCACATTCAGGAAAGCATCCAGACTTCCGGCCAAGATGGAGGCATAGACAGACACACTGCATCTCTCTCCACAACTAAGAAGGAATACAACTACCTCAAAACTAGAAACAACTAGAAGTTCCAGAAAATCAAACTGCATGGATGTCCAAACAAAGATATAAAGAAGAAATACTCATCCAGACAGGTAGGAGGGGCGGAGCCAGGGCAGAGAGGATGTGGTGTGGTGGTGGCAGCGGCGGTAGCAGCAGCAGGCCAGAAGAAAGCACAGTTACTTAAGAAAAAGAAGATCAAAACTATGAACACTGAAATGATAACAAACTCACAACTATCAACAACTGAATCTAAAAAATAAAAACAAAATCCAATGAAGCAAACCAGAATAGGAACAGAATTATAGGTATGGGGATCATTTGGAGGGGTATCAGCTGGGAGGAGGAAGGGGGAGAAATGGGGAAGTGGTGCAGGGATTAAGAAGCATAATTGGTTGGTACAAAATAGACAAGGGGAAGTTAAGAAGAACATAGGAAAGGGTGAAGTCGAAGAACATACTATATACATAACCCATGGACATGAACTAAGGTGGGTGGGATTGCCAAAGGGAAGAGGGGTACTGGGCAAAGGGGAGCAAAGTGGAAAAAGAATTGGAACTACTGTAGCAACATAATCAATAAAATATACTTTCAAAAAGAAAAAAGAAAAGTATTCTTTTGCACATTCTGGGGATGGCTGTAGCCTATGAAATTGCCCTGGAGGGATTTCTGGATGTCTCTTGGATGAATAGTCAAAACTTATGTTATTTTAAATAATGCTGTAAGGAACATAGGGATGCATATACCTTTTCAATATTGTGTTTTCAAATATTACTTGGTCATATGAAGAATGAAGTCTTACCATTTGCGACAGTATGGGTGGACCTAGAGTGTATTATGCTAAGTGAAATAGACAGAGACAAATACCATATAATTTCATTTCTATGTGGAATCTAAAAACCAAAAATAAACATATAAACAACACAGAAACAGATACATGGATGCTCAGAGGGAAAAATGATGGTTGCCAGATAGGAGGAGGAGGGTTGGGGGACTGGGTCAAAAGGTGAAGGGATAAAGTAGTACTAATTGGCAGTGACTAAACAGTCATGGGGATGTAAAGTTCAGCCTAGGTTATATAGTTAATAATACTGTGATAAGCATGGATGGTCCCAGGTGGGTACTGGAACTATTGGCATGATCGTTTATACATTACATAAATATCTAAGCACTATGTTGTATGCCTGAAACTAATATAATATTCAGCGTCAAGTGTAATTGAAAAAAAAAAAAAACCTCAGGTTATTTTGAAAGTTACAGAGAATTTTGTGTGTGAGTGTGAGAAGTGGTGAGGTAGAGGCGGAATGCTCTGCCACACATGAAGTCTTCATTATTTGCATTAATTTAGGTCTGCTGAGAAGCAGATGCTGACCTGCGTTTAGGTGTGCATGCAAGGGATGTATTTCCTGGGGGGAGAAGCAGGAGATCCCTTAGACAGCAATACAGATCTAACCTTTTTGGAAGGTGAGAGGCACGGAAGGAGGACTGGGTAAAAAGAATCTTGGACTATAGCACAGTTTCAAAAAAGATTCAGCAAGGCCAATGTAGGGTCCCTGCTGGAGCAGTCCCACATCTGGCCATCTTGGCCTGTCCTTGCACCTCTGACAGGTTCAGTCTGTGGGAATAGTCGTCTCTGTAGAGGCAGAGGAACAGCAGCGAGCGCCGCCAGGCAATGGTGCTGACCACAGCAGGAGAGCTGGGCAGTGCCTTTCCATGGCTGCTACGTGTTGGCATTACTCATTCCTCCAAAAAATGCTTCTGTAAAACAGGTTTGGTGTTGTCATATTGTTAAGATGTTCTTAGTGACTTTCCATGAGATTCAAGTGACCTCTTATGAAGTCAAAAATATGGAATGTAATGGTGCTTTTTAAAAGCTACTTAGCTAGAATTATTATATGTGTCTTTTAAAGATTGATTGATTGATGATTTTTAGAGGGGAGGGGAAGTAAGGGAGAAAGAGAGGGAGAGAAACCTCGATGTGAGAGAAACATCAATCGGTTGCCTCTCGCATGTGCCCTGCCTGGGGACTGAACCCACAACTCAGGCATGTGTCCTGGCTCAGAATTGAAACTGCAACCTTTCGCTTTGCAGGATGAGGCCCAACCAACTGAGCCATCCCAGTCAGGGCTATTATACATGTGTTAATTGAATTTATTTCTTGTTTTGTGTATGTATACATGGGTGCATAAAGACAGATCTCTGTATCAATTCCATATGCATCCTTTGTATATTAAATTCTTTGTTCACATTCTTCTATTCAAATTGAGACGTTATGTGAGAAAGTTCTATTAACAAGACATATTGGCATCCCCATAGAAACAGGACTAATTGGTGGCCCTTAGAAGGAAGACTTGTGAAGATCAATGGCATAACGATTACTGTTCCCTGCAGTATGTATTATGAACTTCACAAATGAATCTAGAAAGCAATAAACTCTTTTTGTGTAATTTAAAGTTGTTTAACTCTACAGAGGAATTTGTGAGTCTAAATCAAAGAAGGAAGCCTAGTCACTGAAACAAGGATATTAAGTTTTAAATAAAGCTTGGGCAAGTCAGATGTGTGTATTGAGGGGGTGGGGGAGTTGTAAATGCTTATATGCAGTAACACAGTCATTAATAGATAGATTTATTTTTAATAAAATAATGAAAAGGAGCGTGGCGCAAAGATTCAGAAGACTCGAGTTTCAGTATTAGTCCTGGCATGAGCTAATGACAAGCGGCCTTAGATGAGTCAATTTAAACTTTCTAATCTTCAGTTTCATCACTTAAAAAATAGATATTATTGTTCATAGGTCTCCTTCATGTAGTTTCTAGGAAGGTCACACAAGCTGTGAGATCACACTGGAGTGACTCTGGATGTTGCTGTGGAAACACTAACAACTAGAATTGTGATATGCAAGGTAAATCATCCATAAGGGTTTTTCATAGTGTGATAGCATTCTTTCTTCAAAGGAGTTAAATAAATCTGAAAGCAGCTCTGTAGTGTCTCCCAGTAAAAACATATGGAATCCATCCATGTCCACAAATTCTCCTCTGGGAAGAGATCTACTGTCTTCTCATTCATTTATTGGTTCAACAAATATTGATCAAGCACCTTTCCAGCACCGTTCTAGATGCTGGGGGATACAACAGTGAGTAAGAGTGAATCCAACAAAGACACTGTTCTCATGGAGCTTATATTCCATATAAGAATTATCTTCTGTTTCTAGGAAAACAGAATCTGAAATGGAGATTGTAAACAGGGGGTTGAATAGAGATCAACACGTGTCAGAGAGGGAATGAAGCAAGTCTGGGCAGAAGGCAAGGCTAAACTGAGACTTAGTTTAACAAGGGCCTGGAAAACCCCAGAGGTGGCCTGGAGTTGAGATGGCGTTTTCACTGACCGTGTACTTGATGTAGCTGCCCCTAGGGAGGCACAGCACCTGGAGTGAGACAGATTTTTTTAGCCAAGGACAGTGTCAGGTGGAGCGGGTTCATCACCTGAGATCTGTGAGTAGATAGCACGCGCTCTGCAGCATGCAGAATGAGCATCTAGTATCTGAGAGGTGCTTCATAGCATCCAGAACAACAAGGAAATGTATGCTATGGCAGGTGACTGGTGCTATGGAGAAAAATAAGTCAAAGCAAGACACTAGAGTCTCGAGAGTGAAAGAGGAGAAGGAGTTGGGGGGGGACTGGATGAAAGAAGGTGAAGAGATTATCCACAGAACACATACATAGCCCATGGACACAGAAAACAGTGTGGTGAAAGCCTGGGGGTGGCAGTTACGTGGTGGTGGTCAGAGGTGGGAGAAATGGGGAACATCTATAATAGTTTCAACAATGAAAAAAAAAAGATTTTTGACATCAAAAAAGGAAAAAACAACGGGGTGTGTTAAGAAGGGACCTGAAAGAAGGGAAAGCAGGAAGCATGTAGGTTTCGGCTATCAGAACTTTCCAAGTGGGTGGGGTGGGGCTGGGAGAGCAAATGCCAAGGCTCTGAGACAGGAAGTGGTAATTGAGGTATTGGAGGAACAGCGAGGAAGCTGCTGAGCCTTCAGTGGTAGTAATAGCGGGGCGGATTGGCAAGAGATGAGTCAGAGAGCTGGTGTAGGGGGGACAGAAAGAGTCCTGGAGTCCCAGTGATCAGATATTGAGTTTCTGCCGTAGCCAGCATGGTGAGCAAGCCATCCGTAAGCAAGAATGAAGAGCTGGGGAGCATGAAGCAGTAGATAGTAAACAAAAATGTAAAAGGTTCTATCTAATCATGGTCGGCACATAAAAAGGAATTTTCTGAAAGGATGAAGTGATAGGAAATGAATGAGGTATATCTTTAGGTTGTATGTTCAGGAAGGTACCTTCAAAGGGTGATGTTAGAACTGAGACCTGAATCACCTAAATAGACAGCAGAACCTATAGGTAAATTAGCAAACAGTGCAGAAACTATATACAACTTCCAGTAGTTATCCTTTTTCTTTCATTTCAGTTAATAGCATGTGGCCTTGGGGAAAATCCTGTCACGTATGGTTAGCTTTAACTGTGTCAACCTCACTAGCTAGGTACAAGATGCTACTAGACAGACCCTTGAAGGAAATATGACCACCAAATCCTTGAGTTCATTGTTTTAGGGCTGGGATCAGAGTCCTGATTTATTTCTTTTTTTTTTCCTTTTTTTATTGTTGTTCCATTATAATTGTCCCATTTTCCCCCCATTGTTCTCTGATTTATTTGAACTCATTAAAATCACTCCTGTAATGCAAGGCCAATGAATGTCTAGGGACAAAATAGATGGGCTTGGTCTAATTGAGCCATCATTTGTCAATTTTTTATTACCTTATTTAATTAGAACTTGGTGAATGAAACTAAAGCCATCTCCTCTGTTAGCCAGTTAACTTTGCACAGTTCTATAGTCACATAGCAAATTTATTATCTCAACTAACATTTTCACTCAATCCACCTCAAAAGATGCTTATTAATGACTAATCATATACAAAGCACAGTGCTAGGTGCAACAAGTATATTTAGATGATCGATATATGTTCCATGTCCCCAAGAAGATTACAAGAGACTTAGAGGAGGTGATATTTATGGAAGAAGAGAGCACCAGGCTGACTACGATGAGTATAACGGAAGCATAGTGGCTAATCATTAACTATTCAACACTGCTTTTGATCATGAAGCAGATAAGGCAAGTGAACTTAAAGCGACCTATTGTCAATGCTGAAATAGACTAAAGAGCATGCTTTTGACCAATATTTACTAACTTACTCATTTTGCACAGTTGTCAGGTTCTACGGATTGTATTATATTTCCCCCAAAATCATGATGCTGAAACCCTAATCCCAGTACATCGAACTTTGACCTCTTTTAGAAACAGGGTCTTTACAACTTAAAATGAGGTCATTGTGGTGAACCCTAACCCAATATGCCTGGTGTCCTTACGAAAACAGTACGTTTGGAGAGAGAGTTGCCAAATTTGGAGAACGCCATGTGAATGTGAAGGCAGCTTTCACAAGGCAAGGAGAGAATCCTGGCCCTGATCCTTCTCTTGGGGCCCTCAGAAGGAACTAACCCCACCAACACCTTGATTTCAGGCTTCTAACTTCCAGAACTGTGGGACAATATTTTCCATTGTGTGAGCCTCCCAGTCCATGTTCTCTGTTTTGGCAGCCCTAGCAAACTAACTTGAGACACTAAACTTAATATTCTAAGTTTGAATATGCTCCCATCTAATGTCTAAAAACAGGAAAGATTATTATCTAATCCAGTGATTAATCCATGCTTTATAGATGTATCTTGCTCACATATTAATGAGAAGTTCGGAGAAGTTTAATTTTCAAGTTTATGCCCTCAAGAACTGTCATATTTTTTTTCTTTAAAGACGTAATCTAAAATGTGTTTGAGCTTGTCACCATTTTAAAGAATAGAGTTAACATAATTCAACCACAGGATCATCAGGATGATCCCAAAACATTTAGCCAACTTATAATATAGAAAAAGCATCAAGGGATATTGAGCTAAGAATGGTTGTGTGTTCTGGCTCTGGCCTTAGAGAGCACTGCCTCTTGTGGCTTTGGGACCATTTTTCCTTCCCATTCCCCCCACCCCCCCCAACCCTGGATTACTGCCAGGTTTCTAGTTATCCATTGTCCTTGGTGTCTATATGACATTTTCTTAATTTTTATAATTGGTTGCAGTTAATCTTTTATAAGTTGGGAAATCAGAATACAAAGTCTGTAAGAGTTCCATATTTAAAAAAAAATCGGACCTGTGTAAGTGTCTGAGGAATTTTCCCAGAAAACATATCTTATGTCTGTTTTTAAAGCAAAGGCGATGTCTGTCTGCTTGTCTGCTTGGAAGATAGATATGTTCTGAGCACTGCATTTGGTAGAACTCTATCTTCTGACTACGTTACTGCTTTACTTTAGTCCTAAAGTCTAGGACCAGCTGTGTCCTGTTCCCAAGGTATGTTGATCACCTACGTATCTCTGCTGCATTGCCATGGCCACAGGCTTGGAATAAACACTCAACTTTGGGAAAAACAGAAGTAGCCCATGTTAAAGAAGAGAGCTCTCCTTTATCCTATAATTCAGATAATCTGAATGATTAATTTGTGAAGTAAATTCTCTTGTGGAAAACTTTAAAGCCTTGTCCCTGTCCCTGCCCCTGGGTGATGTGGCTCAGTTGGTTGGAGCATCAACCCATAGACCAAACGGTTGTGGGTTTGATTCTCAGTCAGGACAATAACTAGGTTGCTGGTTTTTTCTCTAGTCAGGGCATGTATGAGAAGTCAACCGATAGATGTTTCTTTGACACTGATCTCTCTCTCTCTCTCTCTCTCTCTCTCTAACACCCCCTGCAATTCCTCTCTCTCTACAAGCAATGAAAAAAAAGTGTCCTCAGGTGAGGATTTAGAACAAACCTTGTCCCTGGACCATAGTGGACAGAACCCAGAATTCCTGGCATTTGTCCTAGTCCAGCTCTAATTCCATCTCTGCATTTTCTGCTCCTTCTCTGCTGACTCTAACAACCTCCCATCAGTGCCCTGGCTTCCTGCCCTTGCTCTTCCTCATTCTACAATCTCAGCCTTGCCCATGGCTTCAGTTACCACCTAGGAGCAAATAGCTTACAAAGTTACTACCTAACTCAGGCCTTTGAGTTCTAGATTTGTATTTTTCACTGTGGGTCATCCCCTCTTGTTTGTCTGAAAGCTCCTTCCAATTCAACATGTCCAACATGAAACCTCCTCTGAGAGCTTTGTTCCGGTGCTTCCGGTTCTAGTCAGTGATATTATCACCTCAGATTGCATGGTTACTTCCTCATTATCTCCTTTTTCCACCCGATCATTGCTTCATCAAATTTCACAACATTTGCATTACACCATACTTTGGAATCTACCACTTTTCTGTATTGTCAACATAATATCCCAATTAAAGATGCCATCATCTGCCCATTGGTCTTGAGCATTGGCCACATCAACCTATCCACATTGTCCCTTGCCTTCCTCCAACCCATTCTCCTCACTGTGGCCAGAACATTTGTTTTAAACATTTGATTGTAACCATCCTTCCTCACACTCACTTAAATCCACCAATGGCTTCCCATTATTTTGATTATTAAGAGAGTGCTCCCAAACATGGCCATGTTTCCAGGGCTGGGTTCCCTCCTCCAAGCCTTCCTGGCCCATCTCCTCTCATTCACACTGGATCTTTTCCAGGCTTTCCTATCCTCCATGCCCTCTCCCACCACAGAAGCTTTGATTCGTGGTTCCCTTTTCCTAGCAAACATTTCTTCCCACTCTTTACTTGATTAATTTCTCCTCATCTATGAGAAGTCAGCTAAGGCTTCACTTCCTTAGGCCCTCATTCTCTGACCTCCCTGGAAGATTTAAATCCCCCCTATTATGTATGTATTCACAGAGCAGCATGACCTTCTATTCCATTACATTTATCATAGTTGTCATTTCCATTGAATTTGTGCACTTACTTGCTTAATATTTGTCTCCTCCACTACACCGAAAGTTTTATCTTTATTCACCATTTTTATCCCAAATGGTTTGCCCGGAATCTGGCCTACTGTAGTTGCTTAATACATATTTATTTAATAAACAAATGGATAAAAAATGATGACATTGCAGTGATTCAGAGACTACTTGGGATCCTAAGCGATATCCACAGTTATGATTCATGTCTAAACTTGGTTCAGATTTACTCAGTAGTTTCTTGGAGCCTGGCATGGGCCTGCGTCACAGCTTTCATACTCTCTATTTTCTCTGTCTGAAATAGTCTTCCCCCAGAACTAAGCATTGCTCACTTTTTATCATCATTTAGGTGTCTGATGAAATTTCAGCCCCTTAGTGCCATGTCTTCCCCGGCCATCTATATCAGCCAGAATGGAGAGCTTATGCTGTGGAAGGAAGGATAATAAGGTGTTATCTTGCTGTCCCCCTATATATTCACTGTGGTTAGCAGAAGTCTCTCAGGGGCCCAGACTGTACAGCTTTTATCATGAACCTTGCCAGGTGCTGCATCAGACGGAAGGAGAACCCTTGAGGTTCTCACGCTGGTAATTAAATACTCAGCCTTGAGTCGCCTCTGAGCCATTCATGTCTCATAAGTAGAACTAACCACATGGCCCTATCCCACCACAACTTCAGTCTGAATTTGTGCCCATGAGAATGGAGAAGTATAAATATTTGGCAGACAGCTTCATATCTAATCTACACTAGTCTTTTCACTTGCTTTTGCATTTTGTAGTGATTATCATTGTGTCATATTATTCTATTTGTTGGTCTATTTGTCTGTCTTTCTATCTATCATCTACCTACCTACCTGGCTGTTTACTGACTGCTGCCCCCAACAACATGCCCATGGCAGCAAGATTTTGTCTTTATCTCTAGCAAGTAGAAACATGGCTTGTTTATGGTGGGCAATAAAAACATTGTTTATTAAGTGAATGAGCGAATAATGCACAGTGGCTTCTTTTTAATCTGTACCTTCTCTTATTCAAGCTTTCTATTAAAGAGCTCAGCTTGCCTTTAATCTGAATCAAGAGCATTGCTGGACTATAATAACAGATTATAAGCAAGCGCTGTGAGATTAAAGGGAGAGTTTGAGATTTGCACTGGGGAGGCATAAGGAAGACAATTCAGACTGAGAAAGTTTTCAGAGGCTGAATGTCATATGCAGCATTGGGTCGGAGAAAATGTGGCTTTTACTTCAACTGGCTCGATCAAAACTCGGGTGAGGGAATTTGATAGGGGGGCAAGAGTCACCCCGAAATGAGGTAGCTTTTTTCTAGGTTATGAAAAGCCCAATTATTCTCCAAATCTCAGGGGCTGACACTGCCGAATAATTGACCACTTGGGCCTATCTTGATACTCTACTACGAAATGATGTGTCCTGTTCTCTCTCCAAGGTACTGATTCAAAACTGGGAAATATCACTGAACTGTCCTAAGTGCTGAACATTTAGTATCAATAAACTGCTTCCTGAAAGTTTTTTTACCCCCTATACTACCCCCACACTAGGAAGGCTATTGTAGCCATTATACTTGACTGAGACTTCTGGCACAATACTTGGCACAATTATATTGCAACTGGCATAAGTACTCACCCAGAAATTTGGACAAGCTAAGTTAATGTTAAGCCTACAATGCCTATGTCAGTTTCTAAGACACTAGTGGAAATTTGGTATATTAGTGTCATAGGGCTGCTCTAGCAAATTACCATCAACTTGGTTGCTTAAAACAATTCAAGTTCATATTCTTTAAATTTGCTAGTACAGAAGTCCAGGACAGATGTCATTGGGCGAAACTGAAGGTGCCAGCAGGGCTGCATTCCACACGGAGGCTCCAGGGGAAATTTTTTCTCTAACATTTTCCAGGTGCTACAGGCTGCTTCCCTCTTGGCTCGTGGCTTCTTCCTGCAAAGTCACCAATGGCCAGTAAGGTCCTTTTCACATCACATTACTCTGACACTGATTTTCTGCCTCGGTCACCTGTTTTGAAGGACCCTGGTGTTGCACTGGGATGAAGTGAATAATGCAGGATAGATAATCTTATCATAAGATCAGCTGATTAGTAGCTAATTCTTTTTGCCATCTAAATTAATTTCTTTTTTTTTTTTTTTTTTTTTTTTTTGCCATGTTTGGTTACATATTCAGAAGTTGCAGGGATTAGGATTTGAACATTTTGGAGAGGGAAGCATATTCTGCCTAACATCCTTACTACATATTAACATTAAAGATTATAAAAATTATCGTAACACTGGCCAAAAGAGTGTTGAGGCTACTGGATTTTTCAAACTATAATAAACCTTGAGGAACAAAGTGTCTTTAAAATAATCTGGAATCACTTAGGGCAGACACATTGCCATTTCTTTCAGATAAAGCATGTAGAGCGTGGATGAGTTAAATTATATATCCAAGTCTGTATGACTTGGAAGAATTGGGGTGATGATTCAGGACACTTTCCACTAAGATATCACTGTTGAATTTCATTTTGGAAGCCAAGCTTTTTTTGCAAGTTGTTTTAGAACCAATCTATCAAGTGGTTAACATTTGTTTTGAACTCATGAAGACTAGTTATAAATTTACAATACTAGGGTAGTTCAAAAATACAGAATGAGTTCATCTTTTGATGTTGGCCAAGTGGTCATTCCTCTGAGCACATGATTTCCATGCCTCGAGTGATCTAGTTATAAGGGGCTGATGTTCCCAGATGTGGCCAGGTACATACTCACCCAGTTCATCCCACTTCGATAGGGTGACCTTGTGTACAGAGTACACTCTTTCTCCAAGAAGCTGAACTTCATTATTTGCTAATCTCATCACACAGAAGTATGCACATAAACCAACAAATGTTTGGAGAGTTATTTTTAAGTGAGTCATGATAGTCACTATTAAGGCAAACTATAAACATTAGCGATGATGGAAGTAGACTTTGGAGAAGGTGAATGGAGACTTGCGATCTGTTCCAAAAACAAAAACAAAAAACATTCATCTATAAATTTATGTTGTTTAGAATTGTGTTATGAAGTATTATCTATACTAAAAAGTCACTGTTATTCCTCAAGGCTAATTGAAAGCTAAATAAATGCTCTGCCTGTTTACACATTCACATAGAAATGCTTTAAAAATGCTGTCTCCCTAGCACTGCTGTGCTTTGTAAAACTGGCATTGAAGATGCTCCTTCTATCTTTAGTAAAAACATTTAGATTGACTTTTCTAGTTCACAATGGATTCATTTTGAGAAACCCTGTGGCACGCTGGTTTGGGGTATTAGACTCTGACCCTTCTCCTTAGCCAGCAGATTGCTACCCATTTCAATTCTCTCCTCCTCCCTGTCATCACACCCCCAGTCCCTCTTGAATAAGTTCTTTTCGTCTTTGCCATCAGGTTTCTAAAGAGGCTCACAGAGAGAACTGTCACCACCCAAGGGGTAATGTGAGCAAAAAGGAGCTTGTTCAGGACTATTTTTGTTCTTGCTACTTATTTACCCCCTGCGGAGATCTCAGGGGAATGGGTTGAAAAGCCACATTGGAGGCACTGAGAATTTTCAGGTTCACACGGGGGCCCTGCTGTCACAGATGAGCAAAGGAGCCTGAAACAATGCTACTGCCTTTTCCTGGCAGGGCTTGTTTGCCCCACCTCCCATGGATGCGTTTGTGGTAGACACAGGGAAGTGGTTCCCAGCTATCTCTCTCTCTCTTTTTTTAAAAGATTTAATTTATTTTTAGATAGAGGGGAAGGGAGGAAGAAAGAGGAGAGAAATGTCAATGTATGGTTGTTCTTGCACACCCCCAACTAAGGACCTGGCCTGCAACCCAGGCATGTCCCCTGACTGGGAATTGAACCAATGACCCTTTGGTTCACAGGCCAGTGCTCAATCCACTGAGCCACACCAGCCAGGGCTCAGTTGTCTCCTTTAAGATCATGAGTAATGGCTCCATTAGGACATTGTATTTCACTTGGTAAGCACCTTATTTCTCTTAAATTCAATTTATTGGGGTGACGTTGACTCATAAGATTATATAGGTCTCAAGTGTACATTTCTATAATACATGATCTGTTTATTGCATTGTGTGTGCATCACCCCAAGTCTTCTTTCATCGCCGTACATTCAACCCCCTCTACCCTTTTGTGCCTGCTTACTCTCCCTACTCCTTTCCCTCTCTGGTCACCACCATGATGTTGTCTGTGTCTATGAAGTTTTGTTCATTTGTCTTGTTTGTTCATTTGTTGCTTTCAGTTTTATAGCCCACAAGAGTGAAATCATATGGTTCTTGACTTTTTCTCTCTGATTTATTTCACTCGATATCCTCAAGATCCATCCATATTGTTGCAAACGGCAGCATTTCATCTTTTCTTATGGCTGAGTTGTGTTCTATGGTATATATGTTCCACATCCTCTTTATCCACTCACCCATGGAGGACACTTGATTTGTTTTCATGTCTTGGCTACTGTGAATAATGCTGCAATGAACATAAGGATGCATACATTTTTGGGAATAAAGATTTCAAATTTTGGGGGTAGACACCCAGAAGACACATTGCTGGGACATATGGTAACTCTATTCTTAATTATCTGAGGGACCTCCATACTGTTTCCCGTAGTGACTATACCAGCTTACATTCCCACCAGCAGTGAATGAGGATTCCCTTTTCTCCACCACCTCTCCAACACTTGTTATTATTTGTCTTGTAGATAGTAGCCACTCTAACAGAGGGTATCTCACTGTAGTTTTGATTTGCATTCCCCTAATGGCTTGTGAAGTTGAGCATCTTTTCTTATACCTCTTGGCTCTATGTGTGTCTTTTGGGGAGAGTGTCTGTTCAGGTTCTCTACCCATTTTTAAATAGGATTATTTGTTTTACTAATGTTGAGTCATATGAGTTCTTTATATATTTTGGATATTAACCCCTTGTTAGAGGTATTGTTTGCAAATATATTCTCCCATTTGGTTGGTGGCCTTTTGTTTTGTTGGCAGTTTCTTTTGATGTGCAGAAGTTTTTTTTTCTTTGACATAGTCTGATTCATTTAATTTTGCTTTTACTTCCCTTGCCTTTGGGGTCAAATTCATAAAATTCTCTCCTAGATCAAGGTCTATAAGTTTAGTATCTATGTTTTCTTCTATGTTATTTATTGTTTCAGGTCTCATATTTAGGTCTTTGATTCATTTTCCATTAATTTTTGTACATGGGGACAAACACAAGTCTAGTTTCATTCTTCTGCATGTGGCTTTCCAAATTCCTCAATTGTATGTTTTTGGCTCTTTTGTTAAAATTTATTTGCCCACATACATGTGGGTTTATTTCTGGCCTCTCAATTCTCTGCCATTGGTCTGTGTGTCTCTTCTCACATTTGTTCTCTCCACCATAATCTCCTTTCATCCACTACAATCATGTTCAGATTTATTCCCACTCTTCTGTCTTTATTAGATTGTTGATTCAATGCTTTCCTTTTAGGTCACAAATTAAATTCAGTGATATCTCTAGCTGAGAATCCAAAGTTCTGGAGAGGAGAGAGAATAAGAAATTTTGCTAATTCTAACACTGAAGAATAAGTAAGTCATTGTCTCTAAGCAGTTTTAGTAAGAATGTTTTTAATGTCTTGGGGTTAATTTTAATAACATATAAATAATGCATTTATGTTAATATGTGTATTAGTGTTCTGACTAAGATAATAAACCCAGTGCCAAAGACAACTCATATTGGAACACGAGTTTAAAATTTCTTCATGAAAATCATCATCATATTCATGTAATAGTATCCTGAGAAATGTTCCCAATAGTTGTTTAAGTTGTGAGCAATTAACCACATCAGAATAAATTTAAGATGGAATATACTTACACACAACTGACTTGGTGATTGGAGAAAGGGTTTGCTATGCTTACAGCCCAGCTGCAGGGATCATACCCCGATTTATAAGAAATGTTGTTAGGTTTAAAATAGACAGCAGGAACATTGTTCAGACCAGAACTTTTTTTTTTTTTTAATTTAAAAGGTTCACCTCGAAACTTTCACAGAATCACTAAGAAGTAGAGAGTTGAAGTTCAAGATTATCTGAGGAACCTCAAGTCGCTCAGTAGGATTCATAAGGTCAGAGTACTAATTGGACCAGAGAGAATGTTTAAGAGCTAAAAGGCTGCATTGAGAGAACACTTGTAAGTTTAACTAGGTCAGAGATAAAATCTGAGTTTCTTGTATAAATGCATAGATTCATTGGAAGTTTTTCTATATCATTTTACTATCAGAGAGTACCTATATTCTGAAGATAGATGTTAATTTTTATAGTTAACAAGTATCGCTACTCATAGTTTTAGAAGCCAGAGCAAAGCAAGTGTTGGGTGTTCTATGTTTGACACAGGGCAGGACAGGCACCTTTGTTTTAGAAGAGAAATTTCACCTTTCTTCATTGAGAGCCATTTAAGGACAAGGAGTACCTAGATTTGATATTCAATACCAGGAGCTGAAGAGACTAAGAAAGTCAAGAGAAAAAGACACCAGTGATTTTTCATCTTTCTGCTAAAGATACACATGTATTTTTTTCTGGTGTGATGCAAGTAAACAAGGTTAACACCCTGTTCAAAACTTTCCCTCTACCCAGGCACACATTGACTAATATTCTCCTAATTCAACATTATATTTAATTAAGAAGGAAACACCTGTCGTGGCAGGGGGGAGGCAGGATGGAGTTGGACGAGAAGAAAAAAAAAAATCAGCATTCATAACACAATTTAATTACATATCCACAGTTAATAATCCACATTTTCAACATGTTTTCCAACAATATTTTATTGAATCTTCATGACAGCTCTGGGTCAGAATCTCTACATCAGCTTACATGAGAGAACTGAATTGTAAAGGGATGAGATCACATCTCTAATAAGTGGCAGAGTTTGAACCTGAACCCTGCTGTGCTGTGTGGAGGGCTCTGGATCCCGTCTTTCTCATGTGTTGTCTCTACCAGCAAGTCTACTATTTACACTTCAGCAGTTTTCCTTCTTCTTCACTCTCCTAGCATAGTCCAGGTTGTCCTGCTTTGGAGGTGATCATAAAGATTTCTACAAAGATCTGCTCTTAAAAAAAATTTTTTTTTAATTTAAGAATTTTTGTTGTTGTCCAATTACAGTTGTCCCACTTTTTTGGAGAGATCTGTTCTTCTTAGATGCTGAGTGGCATAGTCCCACTTTCATCTTGGAAATTTACATCTTCCCCCCGTTTTCATTCTCTCATTCATCACTCTGGGCCATCACTGGGGCAAGACATATAGAGAACATTCCCAGAGATAAACCTAATATTATTCTGCTAACTGAAAGTATATTTTATGGCTCAAAAGAAGTTTCCATTCCTTTAAGTCCATTCCACAAACAGGGACTGCATTCCAGTTCTTAATAACAGTACCCTCTCCCCCAATGCCATGGCATAATTAGAATGACCTGACCAAGAGTTTTCTTCTCAAGGAATTATGGGAGCATCCATGTGCCAGAGACACTGTTTGGATTTGGGAGGCAAAATTATGCTCAGAGGCGAGTTCGTCTTCCTCAAAGTTTATTTAACACAGATTCATAGAGGGAAATATAACTTCACAAACCAAGAGCATACAGGATAATGTCTTTTAAGAAGCCAAAAAGAAATAACGAGCTCCAAAGCAATGATTGGTTAATTCCATTATTGTTCCAGACAAGAGAAGTGAAAGGAATGCAGTCCAAATTCTGTTGATTTGTACCTTTATAAGAGTTGGGACTAGGGAGAGACAGCTTAGCCAATCGAAAGCTAAAAATCCAGCTGCAAGTGTGAAGTAAAAGTTATTTGTTGCTAGGGAACTACGGTGCCAGAGTTGCCAGGCAAGATGTTCTCCTTCAGGGGATCTCTGCATGGCTTTCACCACTGCTGGCCAAAGACTTAACTTTACTGCAGCAAAAGCTAATGCCCCAAACATCTTGGGAGAGCTACTTAGCTCAGCAAAGGTAAGTTTTGCCCAGACCAAAAGGGCAACTTCTACTTAGTTTTCAGATCTTCTCTTGTGTTTGCTGTCTCTTAAAAATAACCAGCTGAAAATAATATGCCAAAGAGGCATATTTGGGGATGGCATATTCTGTTCTTCTTCTGTGGTCATTAATATATGTTTTCAGTTCTAACAGTACCTTCCTGGTGATTGCTTTAAATATTGTTTGTTGTTCTTTCCCTAATATCTGAGAGAATATTGACTAATATATAAATATTTGTTGAATCGATCTCACTATGGACTTCATTTCTGTTTATGGTAGGCTTCGGAGAATACTCACTTGTCAGAGATGCAACCTGGCATTGTCAGAAGTGTCCCCTGCAGAAGGAAGCAAAGCAAGGGCAGTTTGTCTCCATGAGACCTGCGCAAGAAAGAAACATTCCCAGAGGATTACCGTCACGCAGGAGAATCTGGACTCTCTATATTCTAATGTCACTCAAAGGAGAGGCCCTTGTGTGGGCTGTGGCATTCTAAGGGTAGGTTTTGAGTTGTTGTTATCAAAGACGTCCAATGATTACCAATACATGCTTATCAGGCATTGTTTTTAAATGAATTCACTTTCGAGAAACATGTTTGTGCATTGTTTTTAAATCAATTCACTTTCTAGGAACATGTTTGTCAGTAACAGCCTTGTAGGACTGCAGCAGGTACTTTGACTCTGCCTGGGGCCTGACCTTGTTCCTTTCTGCAGGGATTTATAGAACACTGCCCATGAGGCTTTGTAAATGAAGCCCTTCAGCCAAAACTGTGTCACCTTGCTAAGTAAATAAGAAGGAAAGCATGAAGTCTCCGGATCCATCTTCTTAGGTCCAGTAAAACAAGGAATGCTTTAGGGAATGCTTCTTGGGTGCACTAGTTGAAGGAAGAGACTGTTTTTTGTTGTTGGTTTTTTGTTTTGTTTTTTGCTTTATTTTTATTATTACCACGATTACAGATGTCTCTATTTTCCCTTCCTTTGCCCACCTTCACCCACCCTCCCTTCCTTCTGGCCCTCACCACACTGTTGTCTGTGTCTGGGGGTTATGCATATATGTTCTTTGGCTCATCCTTTCCCCTTCTTTCACTCATTTACCACCTTCCCTCTGGCAGCTGTCGGTCTGTTCCATGTATCCATGCCTCTGTTTCTGTCTTGTTCTTCAGTTTATTTTGTTCATTAGATTGCAAATGTAAGCGAGATCATATGGTATTTGTCTTTGACTGGCTTATTTTACTTACCATAATAATCTTCAGGTCCATCCATGCTGTTGTAAAAGATAAAACGAAAAGATCTACACAGAGTGATAGTATCAGACACACTCAGCTGAGTGGCAAAACACTTCTTTATGCATCACTATTATCTCAGTCACTCTCAAAAAATAAGGGGCAGATCAAATTGAAAGACAAGGCTGTCTTATGTTGTGGTATCTCCCAGTCTGTTTTCTTGAAATGGGTCAGAAGTTCCACCTGCCCCTTGAAGGAACATTTTTAGTTAGCTTCAGAACCAGGTAAGTATGTGACCTGAGAGATTATGTGAATTCCCATGAATAAGGACTGAGTTCATTCTAAATTCCAAGAAATTAGGCTTCCCTACGGACTAAGACTTTGAGCATCCCTAGGAACCACTCCTTCCTTCACAAAGGGCCATGGATTCAAATAATGTGGGGCCCCCATGCCCTGGGGAGAGTTTGATAAGATCTTCTCTTTGAAGTTGCTACACTCTTTGTCTTCATCTGAGAGTCCAGAATCTAACACAAGCTGTGAAAAGGGGAAGCTGAAACTGTTTATCACCATACGCCCTGAGGTGGCTGTGGTTGAAATGTTTCAGTTCTCCCGTCCTAAGAGGTTCACCTCTGAAGAGGAAGTCAGCGTTGCCTTCAGTAGAGAAATGCGCACAGACAGGACAGGCTTCCCTAAGCAAACACACAGGCGGGACGGCCTTTTCCTTCTGCGGGCTTAACACTGATCCCTCGTCTATTCAGCTGCCTCACGTTTGCATGGTGTTTCATTTTATCCCCCTCCTTTGCATTCCCTGTTAGAAAAGAAAACTCTGTGTTTTAAATATTTCAGACGCAGCAGCAGTAAACGTTTTCAGGCTTTAGATAACGCTGCCAGTGCTAGGAAAGGAAGAGTTGAAGACAGCTGTGATACCCAATTTCAAGAAAAAAGGAAAAGAAAAAAGTAGCAAATTGTTGTTTGTTAAGCTGTCACCAAGCATCACTCAGAATCTGTCCCGTTAGTACATGGAAGCTCCTATTCCAGGGTCTGAGAAAGGAGAGCTTGGGATTTTCTAGGAGGAAAGGGGATAGTCTTTTCTAGCTAAAGAATAGAAGCATTTAAATTACTTTCTGAGGTTTGTGGGGGAAAATAAATAACTCTAAGAATAGTCTGTCTATTATGGGGCTATTATTGAGATTTCAAAACAGTGAGGGAGTCTAAAGAACCCATTTTAGGGAGTGACGGTTATTTAGTGACTGTTCACTTTTAATATAGGATTGCTCTATTTCAAACTGAAGTTAAGGAAGAGAGAGGTTTCTTTGGCACATCCTGGGGAGGAAAATTTTTCCTGTGCCCCACAAAGGTTTTTTGGCTGGTCTAATAATCAAAGAGACATGAGACAAATTAACAGGAGAAAATTTAACTTAATTTTGTACATACACTAACCGCCCCCTTCCACTCCCCCCCCCCCCCCCACACACACAAGAGGCTCCATGACAGAAAGGTAAAATAAGGTACATACACCATCTTGAGCCAAATGGAATAGGGGCCTGGGGCTTTAGAGAGGAGGAGGGTAATTCACAAGATGATCAGGAGAGCAGATGTTCAGTAATTAGATGCTTCCCCTGACATACAGATAGGATGTAAAAATTTATTCCAGATAATACTTCATTATGGGCAAGGCCAGGACTTTTAAATTCTTCAAGGAAGAGGTGAAAGCATTTCTTGAGCTTGTGGGGTCTGGAGTGCCTTTAGCTCAAAATCATTCACGTGCCAAAGTGACATACCCTGGAGAGCCCCTTCATATACATCAGATAAATCAGCCTGTCTTTCCCAAACCTCCTGCCAATAAAGGTTGTGCTTTCCTAGTTCAACTCTTGAACAGCATGTGTGAGTGGGAAATGAAGAGTGAGGCAAAGAGACCTGTTCTTGGCTCATTTTCTTCATGCAGGCCAAGTTCTCACTTTCATGTTCTTGCTTCTTTGAAAGCAGAAAATGAAGAAAATGTTACGGCTGCCGTACCTGGTGGGAAATCACTTGAGTTGAACTTGTCACCCTCTTAATCCATTTAGGATGACAGAGTGCTGATTTGTGCATCTAATTACTGCAGCCTAATTATTGCTGCGCTGAAATCAATGTGGCACAATAAAACATGTGCCACCCTCCCGGGAAAGGTAGTTGTCAGTCCTTTGCCATCTCCTGACCTTAGTGGTGAGCTGATTTCCAGTCTTAGTCAAGAGATTCAAAGCCATCCCTTTCGGGCATCTGAACTTCCCAGCACACGCCTGAAACTAGCTTTGTGAGGTTGTAGGTAATGAAGTTTGGCTTCACAAGTGGAAATTACTAATTCATTAGTGTTCTTTGAGGTGGAAAATAGGCATGTAGATAAAGGGAAACCCATAGATGCATTCTACAAAGTCTTTAAAAAGCACTTTTGAAAATGTTCTACACCATGGGTTACTAATAAATGTAAAACCTATATCCCTGGGATAGGGGAATACTCCTTTATATGAGGAAATGAGCTGGCTTATGAGATGAAAAATAAAATGCTCAGAATACCTATGATCTTTGCTTATACAGAAAAAAACTAGAAGGGGAGAAGAATTAGGTTTCTTGGGGTTAGTGTTATAATGGATAATGTTTTACATGCTTATTGCATGATATTGATGGTTTTCATTGTCAAGACTCACTCTGAAATGTTTTGATTCAGTAGGTCCTGACTGGAGGTCATATAATGCTATATGTCATGCACTCCACTAAAAGCTTTATATGAATTAACATTGTTATTCCTTATAACAACCCCAGGAGATATTATGATGTCCCTTTTACAGGTTAAGAAACTGAGGCGCAGAGCAGTTAAATGATTTCTCCAGATCACACATTTAGTGGTACAGCCACAAGTGTGCATAAGAAAGAACATTTTCATTGATGCCCTAGGAGAAGAAAATGGGCCTCGTGGCTGACTGTTTGCTAAAAATGCTGCTTCCCTCTGCAGCTCCTCTGCAAAAGGCCGTAGTATAGTGACTTCTATTGGACACAGTAGTTCACTTACTCACAGACTCATTTTTATTCAAGTTTAAGGAAATATTTCTTCACTCTCATTGCTAGTTTTGGAATGTGTAGCCCCATTGGGAAGAGAGCATTAATGACATGAAAGAATAAAATAGCAGCAGATCACTGAGTTTCCCTCCTCTCTACTGCTGGTCAGGGATCTCCTCCCCTTTGCTTTTCTGCTGTGTGTGTATTCAAGAAGAGTCAAGCAACTCCATAGATTTATGGAGGCTTCACAGACAGAAATAGTGAAGCAAGGAAGGAAAATGTGGATTCGTTTTCAAAAGAGCACCTAAAGAAGAAATGACAAAATCAGATGTTTAATGTAATGGACCAAACGCTGGGGCCGGGGGTGGGGGGGTGGTGGTGGTGGTGGTGGTGATACTAATACCAAGACTGAACAGAGCTGTCGTGATTGTCTAACAAGTATCTTAACATCTCCTGGTGAGAGCAGGATGTGAGGGTTTGGAGGCTGAAAGCAGAACCACAGTATAATAAGGCATTATTTCAGGATGACTTCAATGTAGCAAAATCAGGTTGGTGCCAAGTCCTGCTTGGTGTTAGCTCTGAGTTAACAGAAAGGGCAGAAATTTTGAACTGCAGGATTTCCATTTATTAATGAACGTATGTTGCTGTATAATTAATTATCTTGATTGTCAACTGCCATCTAGGTGTTTCCCATGAACCACTTTCCTTGGCACTAATATTGGAAGCTAATAAATACCAGATATGGTGGCATTTGCTATTCTCTATGCTCTTTGACACTTAGCAAAGGCCTGGGCATCAATAATTGAACTGAATTTAATTAACTATATTAAACCAATGCATCTTTAACCTGCTCCTTGTCTGTCTTTGTGATTGAAAAAGAAGGATGCACCTAATTTTCTGTTATTCAAGTTAAGGTTTCAATTTTTTCCATTTGATTGCCCAAGGTGGGTGGGAGAAAATGCAGCATGTACAACATATCATCCTTTGACGTTATCTTCATATATACATACACTTCCATAAAAGCAAGTCTTATCCTCAGCTATACTTTAGAACTGTCATTGTGCCTTTACCAAATGGGTTAGTACCTAAAAATAGTGAGTACTCTTTGAATTTCTCATTAAAATGAAGAAGTAAAAATCTAAGGCTGATCTGAGCACAAAAAGTTTGCATCTTAATTTTTTATGGAGATCCCAAATTTATGAAGCATCGTAAATATATTGTGATTGCGTACCTATCAAAAACACAGACATTGGCCTGTGCTTAAAAAACAAACAAACAAAAAATGCTCTCCCTCTAACACGTTCATTAAAGTTCCAAGGTAATAAACAATCAGTGAATAGTTCAGCACAATTATGTGTTTACAAAGCATAGCGGATTTATTCTAACATTTTCCCACCTGGAAAAACTGGATTCAAGGATCTTCGGCAATTGAAAAGAAACATTGTGTTCCTCCCAGTTTGTCATGCCACTTTTATAGCAATCCTAAACTTGCAGGAATGGGACTGGGTGGTGGTGGTGGTGATTGTAAAGGTTCTGATGTAGAAATTGCAGATGGAGAGCGGGGCTCCAGGGATGGAAGTGGAGAGGAGCTGAAAGGAGCCTGGAGAAAAGGCTGTCATATTTGCTCAGAAAAACCGCCAAATCAGAGAGCAGAGGCGATTTCATTGGAGGAGCGCCTTCAACAGCAATTAATCCTGTCATACTGCAAGAAAATTGTAAATGTTCTCTCCAGAAATTGTCCGCCCATTGCAGCTAATCGAACATACTCGCACGACCAGAGACCCGCTCTCCTGCTCTAATAGCAAAGGCTCTGGCTGCAGAGACTCACTCCAGGGAGCGCACGCGCGCTCACACACAGGCACACACACACACGCGCGCGCAAACGCCAGCCTGCGGTCTGGCCAGAGTCTTGCAACCGCAAATCCCAGTAGGAAATAGCCACAGGCACCGAAGTAGGTGTTGCCGCGACTCTAATTACTACTTCCCCGAGCACTTGGGTGAAGAAATGAATCCCGCCCAGCTCGCCAGTCCACCCAGGTCTTGGTTCTATTTTGTTCTTCAGACTCATCTTCCTGAAAGCCAGGTTTGAAAGTCCTCTTTGCTGCTCCTTGGGTGGTTTGCTGTGGAGGACGGGCGCAGCATCAGAGTCACTTCAGTCTAAACCGACAAGGGGTTCCTGTCTCGCCAAGTGACTAGGACCCAAGTGAGGCGCACGACTCTGGTCGCGCACGCCAGAGCCCTACCGCTCTCACCCGAATCTTTGGGTCCGCTCTCTCCCCGCCCCACCCCCCGCCCCCTCTTTGGGTGTCTCGGCATCAACTAATCTTCCTTTTCTCTCTCAAGATCAAGGGAGAAAACCAGCCGGCAGCGGGCTTAGGACTCTGAGCCCTGCGCAGCTCCCACTGGAGCCGGTCAGCCCCGAACCCGCGAACGGCTTCTCGCTCCGGCCATCCTGCACCAGGGAAATCGCAGTCCGGGGAGGCAGCTGGAACCAAACCCGCAGCAGGTAAGAGCTCTGCGCTGCCCAGCTCTCGGCTTGTTCGCGCCAGGATCCCTGCCACAGAGGGCTCCCTCCAGATCTCCCGGACTCTGCGCGGAGTGGTTGAGGGCTGGGAAACAGAAGGATGGTCCTCCACAAGTGCCGATTCTCAAACGGAAACTTTGGCTCCTGAGGCTTGCAGGGCTGAGGGCAGTGATGGCGGGTCTGGCAGGAAGGGGCAAAGGAGGCCCTGCGTGGGGCAGGGGTGTGATTCCGCGGGTCACCGAGTCCCGTGGAAGGTGGAAGGCAGCCTGCGAGCTGCGCCTTGCCGGGCACATCTACCCCTTCCAGCCCCCACCCCTCCGCTGTCACCCGACCCCCTTTCCTTCCCCGAGATGCCGTCACGGAAAAGACAAGGAGAGCTTTGCCCTCTCCTACCCCTCACGCTTCTTTCTTCCTGGAGTCTGGCCACATCTTCCAGGCGTTTGGGGTGGAGGCCCAGCTCGCCCGGGTTCCGCTCTTTGGTGCTGCGCTTCGTGGACCACGACCAAGGAGCAGGGGGGTGGGTAGGCATGAGTTCATGGTCCCAGGACAGGGGAGGGGGTAGCCTTCGGTCACCCCATCCCGTATCAGCTCCATACCCGGGTCGGCTGTCCGCCTCGGCTCGGGGACAGGGTCTCAGCCTGGAGCTCGCGAGGTCCAGACCGTGCCTGGGCTTTGACAACACCCACTTCACTAGGCCCTGGGCCACCCCTGCAGGGCTTGGGTCATAACAGGGTCACCACCCCCAACCCGATGTCCCCGGTTGTCCGCGCCTGCGGACCTAGGCAATCCCGAATAACTTATAGCTTGCGGCACCCCCGAGGTGCGCTCGGAACCCTCGAGGGGTGATCAGGCGTTCCACCTGTGAGCTCGAGCCCTGGGGCGCTCGCAGCAGGGTAGGAGGAGGCTCGCCTAGGGGAGCTCTCTGGAGGTGAGGGTTTCCCCGAATTATTGACCCAGAGAGCAGCGCACCCCTGCCTCGCCACCTCCAGTGTCCCTCTTGCTTTCTCTACCCTCCCGCCGTCGCCTTGAGCCACAAAATCGCCCAAGGGAGCTCACCAGTCCCAGGTCATGAGACCAGGGCTGTTGCCTGTGTGACGATATCCCCGCGGTGCATAGGGGCGGGGGGAGAGCGGAGAAGGAGAGCAGACACCCAAGGCACGCACAGCTGCCCGCCGACATCTCACCCGAGTTGCCCCCAGGTGTCCTTATGCCAGTTCAGGGCCCCCGCACGTCCGTGACTGAGGCCACCAAGGATTCCACGTTTGCCCGCCCAGGCGTGGCCAGCCCAGCCAAAGCACGGTGCTTCCCAGTCCTCAAGCTCCGGATCCCCCCCCCCCCCCCCGTTGACTTTCTAGTTCCCGTTCCTTGTCTCTTCTTTTTCTGGTTGGTTTTGCTTTTTTTGCTCTTTTCCTTAGCGCTGGGTGGCAGTGGGTACCTGGCAGCCAGCCTGGTGGCGCGTCCGTCCCCTAGTACACGCAGCCAGAAGCACAAACACGCGTCCCCACGCTCTACCGCACACCGCCCCCCGCTCCTTCACTCAGCCCGGGCTTCGCAGCCCCGGGCGCCTGCGGCCAGGCCAGGGCTGGTCAGGGTCACAGCCCCCGCCTTGGCTCCGCAAAGGACTGAGCCAGAGGAGAACCGAGCCAACCCAGTCTCCAAAGAAAGCGTGGCGCGACAGGAAAGACCTGAGAAAAACTCTCATTTGGGTTGGGGGTGGGACGGCAGGGGGCGGGGAGGCTCTGGGGGAAAACGTTCCTCCAGCTATGGCTGTGCTGAGCATCAAGAGGCCCCGACCCACCTGTAAACCCCCTCCCCCCGCCTCAGGCCAGAGCCCCCCGCGGTGGGCAGCCTCTTTCTAGGCACTAAGGCAGGTCCAGATGGCTGGGTCTCGAGTGGACCAGCATCCCACTTCATTCCGGGCCATTCTGCTTTACCAGAACGAAGAGGGCACTGTAAGTGAGGCAGATCTTAAACGTCTGATACTGGGCCCGGCAAAGGCCAGGCATTGTTATTTGTTTGGCAGTCTGTATATATGTACACATAGTATTGGAAAGCATATGGCAGGATGTATATAGTGCACATTTTTATTGATCAGCAAATCATCATGACAATGATATGCTTTAGAAACTACAATTAGGGGTGTGTGGGTGAGAGAGATCTTTGGGGCTTTAACAACAAGGGCGCCGATAATCAAGGAAGCAAAGCAGTTGTTTGGCCAAGAGACAGCTCCACATTGCGAACTGCCTTAGGCTGCAATTCGGAAAGTGGACTTTTGAGACTTGTCAAGTAAACGGAAGAATTTTGTGCTGACAATGTCGCAGTTTGCAGCATTTGGCAGCCAAGGACTCAAGAAGCAGTAAGTTAATGCCGGGTCAAGTTTTATTGTTATCACTATTATTAGTAACGTGTTCCAGTTGTGACAGAGATAAGAAAATTCTGTGGACTCTATATGCTTTACTGAGTTAAACAAGTGTGCCGGTGCAGACTGAAAAATAAAACTTGACCCTAAAAAGGCATAGAAGTTCCAGCCAAGTCCACTTACTGTTGTAAAATGGGAATGAGGTGGGAGAGGGGAGAATCCTGGGACCCAAAATTCAGGATGGACCCTTTGGAAGGGTCCCCACAGTTTCTCATCCTGTGGGGAGCACAGATTGCTATCTTCACATTAAAAACTACATTGCTCAAAATGTGACCCTATGCTCTTCTTTGCCCAGATAACCCCTGACTGCAGGCAGGTGGACCTACTACATTCAGTAGGAATTTTCTAATTTCACCTCCAGGGCAGCTAGCCCTCAGGTTCAAGGGCACAGAAGGGAGAGGAGCAGCTTCAGAGGAGGGAAGAAAACGGCTGTCTGCAGCTGGCTTGCCAGCATGGGACCCCCTTCTGGGGAGGAGAATTGGTGGGCCGATTAGGAGGCACATGCCTCTCTGACCCACAGCAATGAACAAAGTTAACGCAAGTGCAAAAGATGAAGAGGGGAGAGTAGAAGAAAGGGAACTGAAGAGGAAATGGGAAAAAGAAAAAGAAAGAAAAAAGTGTAGGAACCTGTGGCTGTACTATTAACAGCCACAACCTCCATCACCGGCCCCAGTCCTTGTATGGGGAGAAAATACCTCTCATAATTGTCTAAACCTGACCACTCAAGCCCCACTCCTAATCGTATCTAAATAGTTCTTCCCTTTACTCCGTAGGATCAAGAGCCTGAGAGAAACATTTTGTTATCCAGTCCCCTGGAAGGACTGGTTTTCTTCATTTAAACTTATATTTGAAGTGGTTGGGCATTTTATGATGGGGACTGTGATTTTCTTCAGTGGATACATATATTAAATACCTTCCCTGTGGCTTTCAGTCCCTCCCTCCTGTCCCTACTTTGTTGACCTTTGGTTCATGGGGCAGGTGTTGGGGCTGCTTTGATTTAGGGATGTCAGAGCAGGCAAGTGTGCTGATTGCAAACCCTGAAGCTCAGCAGGGTCATGTGGTGGTGATGGTGGTGGCACTTTTAGTACAGTGCCTTTCGTGTGGTACAAAGGAAACAGGTCATTGTCCCTTAGAACTGCATTTTTAAAGAGTGTGTTCTAAGTCCCTGGCACTGTCCTAAGTACCTTACATGTATTATGTTATCTGTTAGCTCAGAGCTTTGTCCCCACTGTTTAAAAATAGTATCTGCCACATCCTAGGTGGTTATTAAGTATTTGTTAAATGTGTGAATAGGTGAATCAATTTTCTCATTGCAACAATCCTGTGAAGTAGGTGTTATTTTTCCCATTTTACAAATGAGGAAACCAGAGTCCAGGGGGTCAGGGAATGGCCCCAAATCACACAGCTGGTAAGTTGCAGCCCCTGGATTCAACCACATGCCTGTGGGACTCCAGTCTGTCTTCTGCTGTGCTGATTGGCTCTAGGAATTGTTGCTGAGCTGTGCATTCTGTGTTTGGAAAATCAAAGCTGCGGTGTTCAGGGTCCAACGATGTTCTTCTCCTTTTAATTCAATTCCGCATATTCTTGTCAGATCCCCTAGACCCTGAGTAAGGAAGATTCAGAGCCCGCTAGATTCTTAGCTGGCGCAACGCACTGGTTCGGATTAATCAGTGATTGCCTCTGGCAAAGGAAAACGAGGACACCAAAGTTTCCTTACATTTTGGCAGATGCTGTTTCTACCTATAGCTATACTAAATTTTCTTTGTCTGGTGCAAAAGGATGAAAGAGAATTTTGACATCTTCCCGTTTAACTCATCATATGTGTTGCTGAAGTGGGAAAAGAGGCTTTTCCAACGTGATGCCTCATCAAGAGCTGCGCATCTCAACCTCCAGCCCCGTCATCTCCTTCTTTTGCTATATTGAATGGATTCCTCTTTGTGTATTAAGATTGCTGGTGCTTACAGGTGTGAATTTCCAGGGCACCTTTTAATTTTAGTGAGAATGTATTTCCCACCCTTTGCTTTGAAAGGCATAATGTAACTTTGGGAAACTGCTATTAGGAAAGGGTGATACAGATTCTGGCTCATTTGCCTGCTTCTATACTTCATATAGTCTTGTCTTACTTTATTTTCCTTTCCCCTCACCCCCAACATGTTCAAGATTCCTCTTTTATACTGTGACCTAAATATACAGTCATCTTAACTGGTGCTGTTACCATGGTAATGTTTCATGGTAGATAAGGGTACACACTAAAAAATCAGTTTCTTTCATTATGGTTTCCTTCTCTCCCTCTCTCGCGAATCCAGGCTTTCACTGAATGATGCCCTCTGGTGTTCAGTCACAGGAAGCACACTACTTTGGATAGGGCAAGAATATCGTTTTTAAAACTTTGAATTTCAACTATAACATGAAATGGAGAAAAGCAAGAAGACTTTCAATTAGTATGTTTTAAACAAATAGATTAGTAGAAGACATTTATTGACTGGGCATATTAAGTGTTGTTTACTGTGTAGAATTCTAGAAAGTTACGGGAAAGGGGGGATATTTATCCCCTTAGGTGTTGAACATTGTTTTGAAAATATTTCTGTAGGAGACAAGGAGATTCTATTGCGATATTTCTGGAGGAAGAGTCTAATGGAATGTTTTATGTATTTAAATCTTTAAAACTTTAAAATGGAAGTCTTTTTGTGTTCAGAATGGGAATGTTTTTCTTCTATCTCATATATTATATATTTTATGTATAATATACTTTTACATTATATTATACATATAACTTGTTGCTCTGTTATGGAAGAGACTCGGAAGTCTTACTTTATATTACTTTGTGAACAGTAATATCAATCTTCACATTATTATTAATCACAAATTATGTGACAAATTGGAAGTGAGGTTGATAATGCCATAAACATGTCTTCTTTCTTCTGCACTCCGAATCCTACTGTCACCATCTAACGGTCATCGCCAAGCCGAAACTTTCACTGAGGCTTGTCTAGAGTTCATCCCCCTCTCCATCCACACCCCTTTTTCGGACCTTTAACGTCTCTTGCAAGGACTACCACCAGGACCTTGGGTTTCGAATTGCTTTCCCACTTCCAGCCTTTCCCTCATACAGCCCGTGCCTTGCCCTGCCAGAATGACCTTTCTACAATGCAAATCTGAACATGCCATTCTCTTACTAAAAGTTCTTCACTGTTTCTGAACGGTCTCAGAGAAACTCTGAAATCAAGCCCACGTGAGATCTTCCGTAAGTGATCAAAGTCTTTTTGCCAGGCCATCTCTCCGTGTATTTCTGGGAAGCTCTCTGCATGAAACCAAAGTTCCTCTGTGCTCTCTCCTATCTAGTGTTCTGTCTAGGTTTTCATGACTAATCTGGCTAGACCAAGCACCTGGCACCTTCCTATTCCTCTCTCCCCGCCCTGGTGGAGGGGTTCATGAGAATGAGGGGATCTTCTGAAATGTTAATGGGGATACATTTTGCTATTACTGTTGCAAAATGTTGGTGTACTGTGATGATCCCCAGTAACTGATATAACATAATAACTCCTCCAGGACTAGGAAAGCCATAAGGATGTCCCCTGATGTTATTGCTCACCCTTGGTCATGAAGATAATTCTTCCCCTTTAATAAAGCAAAGAAGCTTTCCCTTACCTCCTCAGCTATGCCAAGCTAATAAACAAGGTGGAATAATATAGGAAGATGAGGCTATTATTTCCTGATTATTTAATTAACTACTGAGGATCTCTTTAGGAGGAGTAAGATGGGGAGCTAAAGAATTACCTGAAGGCTAATTTTCCCCACTCTTCATAAAAGCTGAGCATGAAATGATTTGATGGATCATACTGTTGAACACGATGATGATTTTCTAGTACTTTGTGCCTTCCTTGACACTGTTCCAGAGGGAAGAGGCTTCTGCCATAGAAGCAGCATGAACATGGAAAGTGATAGGGAAACTCTACTTAATTGTGTTCTTTAGAGAGACTCAGGGCACTTGGCTTCATTTTAGAAGACTATAAAGAGTAGCCCCAAGGCCAAAGTGTTGCCCAGACCTGCCTGCTGTTTTCTTGTTTCATCCTCAACATGACCTTTCCATCAGATTTTATCAGCAGAGTGGGCATCTCTCTCTTCATGTGTAAGCCGAATATGACAGACTTCTTTTCTCCCTCGATTTGTGTGATGGGAGCACTGAAGGCTGGGGAGCGTGGGTGATGTAGGTTTAATTTCTGTTTCTTGGGTGTCACTTAAAGGTAAACAAGGAGTCACAATTTTGCTTTTATTTTTAAACTTATTTTTTTGAATTTATTATATTTTTTCCATTACCGTTTATCCCTCCTATACCTTCTTTCACCTTCACCTACTTCATGATCACCACATTGTTGTCCAAGTGCATGAGTTTCTCTCTCTCTCTCTCTCTCTCTCTCTCTCTCTCTCTCTCTCTCTCTCTCTCTCTCTCTTTTCCTTTTCTGCCTTTATTTTAAAGTGTGAATGACTAGAGATTTTCCATGACTGGATATTTCCCTGTTAGGGAAAATTCCAGAATTTTCGAGGAGATACTCTTCTGTGACAATAATGACAATGGAAAGAATGAAATGGCTACTGCTCTTGCTTAAGTGTCTACCAAAGCTTAGGACCTGTGCCATTCCTTTAAAGCTATTATTCCCATACCTCAAGCCAGCCCTGTGTGGGAAATGTTTGTCTTGCATTCTCAGGAGTGAAGAAATTGGTGCCTGTTGACACTAAATGGCTCGTTCAGGGTCTAAGAGCGAGTGTATTGCTTCAGACATCTGCCTCAAGTCTAGCCTCAATGGTGTGTTTAAAACATTTGGTTTTGGGTAGTTTTATTTACTATTCCGTAGCAGTTTCTTTAAAAGAGTATCGCATTGTTCGACATCCAATTCTGATAAAGCGAAGGAAATAGAGGGAAGAAAAAGAAATAGAAGCATGTCGCGCTTTGAGTCAGAGTTCAGAAAATGGAACCATGACGACAGTTTACGCCAGAGGAGTCAGTGTCAGGTGAGACCGAGACTCTGTCTTGACCGACTTCACCTCCTGGCTTAGCCTCACTGTAGTCCTCACATTTGCAGACACTCGTTCCTTCATCGACCCTGGGGAGCTCTTTCTAGGCACAGAGACAGGAAAGAGTCTTAGTAAGACTTCCAGCTATGGAAGGCATAAAATAAAATTTTATGACTATTAATAAAACATATACATGTTGGAATGTTTCTGTTGACTGTAAAAAAACACTATGTGATAATAACAATATTTGATCTCCTCTATTTTATATTGTTCTATCTTTTCCATGTCTCTGCAAAAAACAGTCGCAATGACTTAATGTTTAACTTCTGCATTGCAGATATAACACAAAAGGCCAAAGGAGCTAATTATTCTGAGCGATGGACCATCAGTGGATTAATTCTGTTTCTGTTTACATGTCCACTATCAACTCTGTTTGTGTCCCAAGTCACTCGAGAATCATTAGTGTCTATAGGTAAATGATAATACCAGCTAATTTTTTACAATTAATTGAAATTTCACACTTTTACATTTCCATATCAGTCCATATTTTTACATACTGACACTTTTAATCAAGGATAATCTTTCGCAAGGGAGCCACAATGGAGCCCTAATTAATTAAAGTGGTAATTGCTCCTCTCTTTTGCAGTTTGTTAGTTACATAACACATTCTTCAAGAAATTCACATCCTTGGCATGCCTCTTTAAAATTCCCTCATTTATAAAGGGATACCTTGGCCTCTATCTCTGTAAGAGTTTACTGAAAATTCAAATTATTTTTATTTTCCAGCAGGCATATGGAAAGGAGGTCACATTTATTTCCCAGCAAGTTTTCATAGTCAGACAATATAAAGTGATATGTTTCTGTCATTGAAATGTTCAGATATAATCCCTGGAGTCGTCTACATGGAAGAGAGATTGTCAAATGTCTCTCCTTTGATGTTCACTGGCTTATTGTAGCTTCTTTATCACAATGCAAGTTCCCACGGTCTGTTCCTCTTGGATCTTTCTTCCGTTCCTCAGTCCTCAGCTACTTAATTGCTCCTACCTCTCTGCAGCTTTTTCAATACCTAAGGTTTGTTATATTTTCCCTCTGGTTTAGCCCCACTATTTTAGTAGACATTGAATCTAGAAAGCTGGCTGTAACTGGCAGCCTTGTTTTCTTCTCCTTCAATAGGTATTGTTTAATTCCTATTTTTCAACACCGGTTGGTGTGAGATGCATTTTCAAAAATAATGGACGGGGACTATATCCGTTAGCCAATTTCCCTAAGACTTAGGCATTTCAGATCATTGAAAGCACTACCCCAGATATTGGTCAGATTTTCCACAGGTCGTTATCCTTGTTTGATTTTCAAAAATAATTTGTGTGACTGATTCATTCCACTTGCAGCAAATACTTACTTGGCTACTTTTTTAAATTATTTTTTCTTCCAAACTCCCATGTGCTCTTATTTTATTTTTGCCAATATCTTTGAAAATGAAGCCATAGCAATTACTTAGGTATCTAAAATTCAAACTGCTTCTCTCATTACTGTGTATAATTATTGAATGATAACTGTTCTTGCTGCATTGATCTCTTTAAATAGACTTTTTAAGAGTAGTTCTAGGTTCACAGCAAAATTGTGTAGCAAGGACAGAAAGTTTCCCCATACGCTCCCTCCCATATGCCGATAGCCTGTCGCCGCTATTGGCATCTCGCACCAGAGTGATACGTTCGTTACAATGAATGATGCGGCATCGACACAGCGTGATCACCTTGAAGTTCATTATTCTGAGTGTTCATTCTTTGGGTTGTAGGTCCTATAAATTTTGACAAATGTACAGACACATATCCACTACTATAGTACCGTAAGGAGCAGTTTCATTGCCCTAAGAATCCTCTGTGCTTCCCTCTTTATCTCATCTTTTTACGGTCTTCGCAATTTTGCTTCTTCCAGCACATCATACATTCGGAATCATACAGTATACAACCTTCTCAGGCTGGTTTCTTTCCCTTAGTAACATGCAGTTAAGTTTCCTCCCTGTCTTTTCATAGCTCGAGGGCTCATTTCTTCTTAGTGATGAATAATATTTCATTGCATTAGTTTTTCTATGGTATTTTCATTAAATCTGTACATGTTTTCCCTTAGCTCTTGAAGATAAAGTTTAGCTATTCATCAGAGAAGTGCTTTGTTCCATTTCATCGTGTATACTATATTATTTTATTTTTGTACAGTATTTGATTTTCTCTAATTTTACATTTTAATTTTCTTAAATTTTGGCACTTTCTAATAACAGTCACAGAATTCATTATGTTCTGAATATCTTAATTCTATCTTCTTTTTGCTTTAATCCACCATGCCCCTATTTCAACACTTAGCAAGGTAAGAGCATAGTTGCTTGGCATCTTGTAGTTTTTTATTTAATGATTTTTATTTTCTCATTATTATATTTTTCACAAGATTTACTTTTTGTTTTTGGAATTAAGGTAACAAAAATCTTCACTCCTCTGCTGACTTAAATGGTTAGTTTATCCAGTTTCGGCAGCTTCTCTGTTCCCTTGAGTCTGTAAATATAAGAAGGGGGAAGAAAGGACATCCCAGACAGAGCTGGTTTTTTTCCACTTCTCTTTCCCACCTGATCTTCCAAGCCCTAGCCATCATGCTCATGATGAAGCTAAGTCAAAAAGCCAAGAACGTACCCCAGATACTTCTCCTGACCCCTAAAAGGTGCATTTGTAAGTCTCCATCTGTTTCACCAACAGTGGAGTATGCTTACTGAGAGATAAGAGACATCCCAAGAGGCCGTTCGGGACTCCTCTGAGTTGCGCCTTTTCCTCTGTTCTCTGCCTTTAGGAAGATCCGTGCTATTTAATACATTGCTGTAGTCATTCTAGCTGTTCAGACATGGCCTTTGTGCTGGACACCTAATGGTACCCACTTTTTATACTTAATTTTTAATATTTTTGCTTGGCCCCGATCTTCAACTTACACAGGCACCTTATATAGTATTTAACTCCTTTATACAATGACATTGTTGTTGCTCTTCTCTGGTTTCATTAGAAGACATCTGCTCTATATGGGTAAGATTTACTTTCTAAATTCTTCTCAGCATTGTATCTTGGGCCCGTCTTTATTCTTGTCACATTCCAGAGCCCAGTAAGTGTTTTTAAAAATGATGATTTTATGCCACCAGTCTGCTAGAAGTCTGAAGTTTCTTGCTCTCCTCATCTATTCTTCTTTTGGTTTCATAATAGCAAATTATCATTTTCTGGAACAGCTCAATGAAATTCTCTTTCTAGGTAAAAAAATTTCTTTCAGGATAAATCTACGCTCCTGACAAGTTTTTCTGCTTTTGAAACCAATACTTCGTCTAACCCTGAGCAAAAATTTGTATGGGCTACCTTTGTAGGTATTTAGTAGTATTTTTACTTTATTTAAATTGAATCTAATTAATATCTAGATCATAAACTTTTAAAGGGACCCACCTTGTTTGTTTTGATGTGTAACAGAACTTGAAACCCATTTTAACCAGCACAGATCACCAGTCACTTTCCTTCTTCCACACTAGGATGGAGTCACAGTGTCACTTGACTCTTCTTGCTTGACTCCATGGACAAGATAAATGACTAAAGATAAAGAACAATCTATGCCAGGAACTTCTGTGCCATTCTGGATAACTTGCCATACTCTGGCTTTGGTCTCATGCACAGAATCAGAGCGCTCATTTATTTGCTTTTTTGCTTATTTATCCAATAGGTATTTACTGAACATTTATTCTGTGCACAACACTATGCTTGTGGCCCCACAGTCCCCCATTTTCACCCTCTTGTGTGGGTTTAAAACACCCCCGTGATAGCGCTGCTGCAGCCTGGTCAGCTACACCAGGCCTGTGCTCTCAGCCTCTGCCCCTCTTTCCGTGACTTGAGTGTTTGATGGAGGGAGGTGAAGGGATTAAGTAGTACAAAGTGATAGCTACAGAATAGCCACAGAGATGGAGATTACAGCCTAGAGAATGTAGCCAATAATATCAAGTTAAATATGTGTGGGGCCAGGTGGGTATTTGTAGTGGGGCGGAGTGGGGGGGTACTCTGTAAAGTATGTGACTTTCTAACCCCTTTGCTGTGTATCTGAGACTAATACAGAATCATATTGAATGTAAACTGTAATTGAACAATTGAGAAAAAGAATATGTGCTTCGGAGACCATTGTACCATCGTCAGTTTGCCTTTAGTTCCTTCAATTTTATAGATTTAAGAACGTAGCGAAATGTTCAACATCACATAGCATAACACCTTTGTTTTACAGTTAAGGAGACTGTGACCAAGAAATAGTAACAAGTTGTCCTATGAGTGACAGTGATTTGAGGTGATAGAATCAGGATTTGGGGTTGGACATCTTGATACCCAGCTCTTTGCCCGTTTTATCACCCCACTGTGACTGCCCCTTTGAAATATTCCACATGATTATTTTTAATTCCAGAAATTAATTCCTTTTAAAAAAGATCTGAGCTAAAAAAAGAAAACTAGTTATTCTTCCTTATTTGTGTGAAATTTATGGTTCTTTTTCTGTCTCCCCTCTTCTGTTTCTCTGATGTTTTGCTAACGTGTCTTATGAGTTAGTGATAAGGCTGTGCAGTTCAAACATAAGTAATTGTCAAAACTTTAATGACAGATAGGACATGGGGCCAACCTATCAGAACATGTCATTCTTCTGGGTCCCTGCTGAGAATCAACCCTGGTTCAATGAGCTGCTCCAATCTCGAGAATATCTCCTTTGTTGCTTTCCAGAAGTTTTGGAGACTTCGTCTATTCATTCTTGCTGAATTGCATGTACATAGTTAAAGTTTTCATTAATCCTTGCCTATCTATTTAGACCAATAGTTTTTAAAATGTTGTTGCTTCTAAAAAGATATCAACTCAACCTTTTAAATTTATATACTAAAGAATAATTGAAAGAAAAAAAAACCACACCGTATTTTTCTCTGAAGATGTATCACGACTTTTGAAAAGCAGAGGGAAGTATGATAGATGAAGCCTTTTAGAAAACAATATTAAAGTCCACTTCTTTCTCTTGCTTCCCCATTTCATGGGGTCATTAGGAAACTCTATGGCTGCAGCTCCTGACGAACTGGCAAAACCTGTTCATGCAGTACCTTCAAAGTAAGCAAAAGGAATGCATTGGAAAGCTGTAGTTTGCTCTCCTCTCTACTAATTCTGCCGATGTACTTTTTTCCCAAATGGCAGATGCCTTCGTCTTGACCAGCTTCACCACAAACGTAACCAGCTTCACCACAAATATTTTCAAAATGACATGCCCATGTTTTTTTTTTTTTCAGTTGTCTTCTTGCTTGGTTCTATATGAGAAGAAAGTGAAAAGGAGAAGCAGTGGGTAGTGAGTTGAGGACCTGGTATTGTCTGGGACACTCAGCATTTCATGGTCCAGAGAAAGTCACAGTGAGGTGACAGAATGCTCTCTCAGGCCACTGTCACTCACATAGGAACGTGATGTGCTCATGGGGAATGCTGGGAGGCCACTTGCAAAGCTATATTAAGAGGTGTCTGAAACGGGGAGAGGACAAGGAAGTGTGGGGGAACAGGCCAGAAACCTTGTTTGTAAATACCATGTTCTCTTCAGGGGCTATTCAGTGACAAAAATCAAAGGATGTTTTGGCAGGCAGTAAAACTGCTTATCTGGCCTCGCTGGAGGAGACTTTCGCACTCAATGAAAACCTAAAATTAAAATGGGAATATTTCCACCAAAATCACAGGAAGTTGTTTGGTTTGTTTGTTTTCTGCTTCTCCGATGTGAGCTCCCCACGCTGACCAGCAGGCCCGCGCCGTTAGCTGGTACAGTGCGCCGTGGCGAGAGGACAGACGGGACTTGGTTTACAGAGAAACTGCATTCAAGGGGACTAAAAGCCAAGTTGCCCCCACCGTTTTAGAAAATGTTTCACTCATCTTTTATAGAGGCTCAAAAAAAGATCTGGAGAGTGACAGTTTTTCTTGGGCAGACTGTAGCGCCTTAACGATGGAAAAAAGGGAGAAAAATATCTGACCCCAGCGTTTCCCACATTTTTCGTATGTGGAATCCTAGCGACTCCCCAGGGAGCTGGCACAGAGCTTGCTCACAAGATGAGCTGGGGAGATGTTGGAATGCCCTTCAACTCCACCCCCACTGAGAAAGAGCTCACACTCTAGAGCTGTCCTCTATCTACATGTGAAGGGGGCATTATTCGTATTTAAAACTTAAAAAATATATACATCAGTATCATTCTCACGTCTTCATTCTAACTCCCTTCAACAGCTTTTGCATCGAAAGCACACGTGGGTGCTTTCTAAGGGGCAGATATTGACAACATTGAAAATACTCGTTTACTCATTTATTCTTCAACCTTTATTGCTGCAAAATTAGGTTCAGCCAAGTACTCTGCTGGACCTCTAGGATACAAAGACACTGATGTTAATTAGGCATAATCCCAGCCTCTCCAGCCTGTCCTGGGAGATAAGGATGAGGAATAAACAGTGATGCCCAGTGTACAAGTGCTGTGATAGTGGCCTTGGGTCTCCTGCAGTCGGAGAGAAGGGGGACTCACCCAGCTGGAGCTGGCCTCAATAGAGTCATTCAAAGAGTGAGTTGGATATCCCTGGATGGATGGAGATGTCTCAGTCAGCTTGGGGCCCTATAGCAAAGATAACCATAGATTAGGTGGCTTTAACAACGAACATTATAATTATTTGTTATATATAAGGTGTTTTGAAGGCAGACATTTACATAAAATAATTCTAACTATGGTCGTGTGTAAGATGTGAGAGGAGTAACTGTACTATAACTTATCAAGCAATGACTATGACAACAGAGTAAAAGAAAAGTGTCAAAACATGTCAAGGTCACTTTGTGAGGTCAAAATAGAATAGCGTGTGTTTGAGCAAATGACCCTTTCTATTCGCAAGTGGCCTTAGAGTTCTCAAAGCTTATCATCACATTGCTTTAGATCAGGGCCTGGGGCCCAACACATACAGCTCTTAACCTGTTTCTGCATGGCCTCGAGCCAAGAATGTTTTTGCCTTATTTAAAGGCTTATTAAAAAAGGAAAGGCCCAGAGTGATATGCAGGTAGAACATACTAGAGATCCGACCTGCTAATTGTAATATGTTCCTGCTCTTGCTTTGCATCCCTCTGGTTTCCTCAATTTATGTATTTTCCTTCTTTTTTATTACATATCTCCTAAGTCATCTCAGCCTCTTGAGACACGGGTGTGTAAATACTGCAAATGAAAAAAAAAAAAACAGATAAAGAAAAAAGAATACACAATAGAGACCAAATAAAACCTTCGACACCTATCATATTTACTATCCGGTGCTTTCCAACAACATTTTCTCACCCCTCTTTTAGAAGGAGCTTCACAGGTGTTTGTAGTTCTCAAAGTGTAACTAGGTCTACTTGGTTCCAAATTAAACTAAGGCAAGGTGCAGAAGCACAGTGACCTGACTGCGTGTGGGTGGGGCTAAGAAGACTTGACCTGTTGTGGCAGCTCTGACAAGGTCCGCGTTACCTTGTCCATAAATGTACCTAGTGGATCAGGTGTCTCACTTTGGGTTTCAGGACACACGTCCATCTCTTCTTCCTTGGGCTTGACTCCCACTTTCTTGAAGTCATACTTGTAGGTTAGTGAATGACTTAAAATAAACAATACTGGGTTTTAAAAACACTTTCCAGTTTTTAATATATTATCAGATCCATCACCTCATTTTATTTCAACAAGACCTCCAAAAGGTTGATAAAAAACAAACTGAGGGAATTCAGAATTAGCGAACTGAGATGCCTCGTCCAGGTGGTCCGGCTTGAACGAGAACTCAGAAGGCCCCATGCCATTCTGGCTGTGTTTCCATCCTTCCTCCCAGAAACCCACTGTGTTCTTGCCAGCAATACCTTGTGTGAGTAACAAAAGTCAATTGCAAACTCATCTATGATAAATCCTCTAGGTGGGTTACAGAGCAGTAAACTAAGAATGCTGGGTCCAAACTCTTCTTTTGAATCAACTCACCCTCAAAGAATAGGGAATTCATTGTGGAACTCAAAACCTCATGAGGAGTCTCTCTCCCTCTGAAGGAAGACAAGCATCACTCAGGGGAGGTGAGGAAGGGGTCTCCAATGTTTGATCTCGGCAAGACATCTTCCCTCTGTAGGACACTTAGGAGAATATATATAAATATATACATATATTTCTATATTTAATTTTATTTGGAAATACCTTGTGCTCTAACCGTGGCCCTATTTTACATTTGAAGAAACAGATGTGGAGCAGAAAGTTTCTCTGTTTTAGGGAGTGCTTCGATGGCCACCCTTGATTCCCTGAGACAACCCCAGCTCAGGAATGGTAAGGAAAGCAGATCTGAAGGACAGCTACCTACAGGATTTGAAAATTCCCTGGGTGGAGCTTAAGGTATCCTTGGGAGCCCCGAGGAGAGCTCTGTAGGACTCCCTGGTACATACAGTTCCCTCAGGGCCAAATTCAGATGAACAGCCTCCATCCCCTTTCTCTTCCTGGCCATGGCTCAGCTGGACAGGTTGCTTTGCTCCGTTGTCTTTAGCCAGTTGAGCTCTGAGTGCTGCCATCACCCGCAGAGAACTAGAGCATCAGGTCGTAGCTTGGTCTGTGGGTCCCTAACATGGAACCTAAGAAAGGTTTTACTTTTTTTACATGGATACAGGTTGAATCCTGCTCTTCCCTGTGATGTTCTGTAAGTATACAGGGCCAAGCTCCCACCTGCACTGGGGAGAGATGACTTACCTCTGAAAACCTGCCTGGTTTCATCCTTGCTTCAGCCTAAAGTGAACTGTTGACCTGTGGTGTTGGAAGGAACAGAATTCAGCGAGAACTGTTTTAGCATATTTTCAGAAATGAATCACATAGATGAGGAGAAATCACGTTTTTCACGTGACACCAATCATCTGCCCTCAATCTCCAGGGCCAAAGGTCTCTCTGCTAGGAAACGAATTCTGAGCTATGAGGGATGAGCATTTCCTCCTCAGCCTGTTTGTGGATGAGCTTTGTGCCTCACAGCTTCTCTGATCTGCTTTATTTCCTCCAATGGGAAAATCAGAAGAATACGTACACTTGTTAATAAAGCAACTTGGGAGCTTCAGAGAAATGGTGATGTGATTTTTCCAATTAAAAGTGATCACCTATTCAAGGAAAGAACTTTTCTGCCTCATAGCCCGATTTGTACCATCCTCATTTCCTTCAGAACTGTTGCTTTTGAATTTTGTGACAATATTCAACACTGACAGGTAGATGTATTCTGTCTGAGGAGCAAGGCTGGCGGGGTGAGGTGGTGTGCTCAACTATCACCAAATTCTAGTCCTTTGCAGGGAGCATTGTGTCTCCTGGGCAGTTGCTTCTTCTTACACTTGACTTGACTTTGAAGCATGCCCAGGTCTTCTGGAGCTAAGGGAGACAATAACCATTTTTACACCTGCTGAATATTTACTGCCTTCATGCTTTCATACTGAATTTTGCATCTGTTGTCCCATGATCAGTCCTGTCGGGTAGGTGTTATTGCTGATTTCCAGGTGAGGGACATGAGTATTTGAGAGTTTACCCAATCTCAACCTTAAGTCTATGAAAAAAATCAGGAAATGGATCCGTTTTTCCAATCCAAGTGCACCGCGCCTTTTTCCAAAAAGTTGGCCCTTGGGACATTGTCTAACCCTGCAGCTTCTTTGTTTCTGTATTACCAACACCTATACTTCTGACTTCATACGCTTATTCAAGAATTAGTAGAAATATATTTGGAAACAATTTGGAAACGCTTAAAATGCTATTCAAATGAGTGCACTAAAATTATTCTTACCTTTCACAAAAAAGTTAAGATTCAGATAAAACCTCCAACCCTTTTCATTTGGTTTGTTCAGGTATATAGTACTGTTACAGGGATGCTATATATATATATATATATATATATATATATATATATATGCTGAATGTATTTTTAAATTATGTTTCTCATCTTGTTAGACTGACTTATTCCTGTTGGACCAGTGATATTTCACAGACATAAAGCAGATGTGACACCTTGGCCATTGGTCCTCAGTAGACTAGGATCACCCAGTGAGGAATAAAGGACTCTCCCTGCCCTAACATCCATTATATCCAGGTGTTCCTAATTGCTTTCCATCAAAGACCAGCATGAACTTTACAATTAATATTCCCATAGGTATTTTTTTATAAACTTGGGCCATGGGTTAGTTATTGCCATATTTTCAAGGGATTTTTTTTGAAACTGAGAGTCCATTTCTCATCATGGGGAGAATAAAGAAATGTCTAGTCTGCACTTAAATATAACTTTCGGAAGTTCTGACTTGTATCCTGATGAGACGCACGGGGAAGGAGGTGGCAGAGATGTCATCTAAGGAAAGACGTGGGCATGTGGAACCAGAACTGGTGTCACCTCTGTGCTTCTCATGCCACTGCCTCTGTGCAAGGCAGTGGGCGGCTGTGTGCGCACAGCTGAGAATAACTGACTATTGGTATCGATCTTAATACTCTGAGAAAAAAGAAGGTTCTGAACAGTGTATTTTGTGACCATTAGCTACCTTTCAAATTAAGTAGTTTTCCTTTGCAGAATTCCCAAAGGATGTCCAGTCTCAAAAAAGAAAATTGCCATGTTCCGCAGGTAGTGAGAACTTGTGACTCAGAGGCAGAAAGAAACACCCTGTTCACCGGGGTGTTCTAAGGAGAAGCCCAGAGGACTGCCTTCACCCCAGAGCCAGAGACCATAGGACTGGCTCTATTGAGCAATGGAACCTTCCAGCCTGAGTGGGTGCAAGGTTTGCAACAGACTTTGCCCACCCGGAGAGACTATAACAGATGTCTCTATCCAAAGACACTGTTACAGTAGTTAGATCTGCCATACTGAGTATATCTTAAGGTCCAAATGTTTTATAAATACATAAGGTATACAAACACATATACATATGCATACCTTAATCGGTCTTCCCCAAAATCTTCGAGATAAATATTATTCGCATTTGACGGATAAGGAAAACGATGTGTGGAAAGGTTGAGTACCACGAACAAGATCACAGAGCCAGTAAGAACTGGAGCTAGGGTTCAAATGCACCTTTGTGTGTTTGTTCTTACGTCTCATTGTCATCCTTAGGAGTCGTCATAGAGGAGGTCAGAGGTGTTTAAAGAAAAGACATTCTGGAAAGGACACTGAGAGTCACTACTTCAGGGACCCATTCCTTGACTTTCCATCTAGACCAGCTGCCCCTCTTGACCTTGATTGTTCTTTTTAGCACTTCTCATTTGTTTGGTGTAGACTTTGATGTTCTTTGTTATTACATTTATAATACTGAAAGGGATACTAGAAAATAAGTACTTGTGTTCCAGCTATCCAGAGCCATTTATAGTTTTTATTGAAGTAAAAAATATATGACATACAGTTTACCATTTTGAAATGTACAGTTCAGTGGCATTAAATACAACCACATTGTTGTGTGACTATTACCAACACCCATCTCCCCAACTTTCAACATTCAAACTGAAACTCTCTAGCCATTAAACACTAACACCCCGTTTCAGCTTCATGAGCTCCTGCAACCATCATTCTACTCTCATTTATTTTCATTTTTCAATACAGGTAAAGTTTATTATTTTATAGTACTTTCAAACGTATAGCACAGTGGTCAGACAATTATGTAATTCACAAAGTGATCCCCCTGAGAATTCTAGTACCCACGTGGCACATACCTAGTTGTTACAATATCACTAACTATATTCTGCACGCTGTAACTTTACATCCCCATGACTGTTCTGTAACTACCAGTTTTACTTTTAATCCCTTCACCTTTTTTTCACCTAGCCCCCAACCGCCCTGTCATCCAGCAACCTTCCATTTGTCTCTGTATCTATGAGTCCATTTCTGTTTTGTTTGTTTCAGTAAAATCGTATGGTGTTTGTCTTTCTTTGTCTGACTTATTTCACCTAGCATAATACCATCTAGGTCCATTTGTGTTGTCACAAGTGGTAAGATTTCCTTCTTCTCTTTTTTTTTTTTTTCCTTATGGCCAGGTAATGCTCCATTATATATATATGTACCATATTTTCTTTATCTACTCATCTCTTGATGGACACTTCAGTTTCTCTTCTATCTTGGCTGTTGTAAATAACACTGCGATGCCACTCCCACCTGCCCGGCATCTCTCTTTGGATGCCTCACCACGTCTCTGACTCAAAGTGGTCCAGAGGAAAATGTTGCCACCTCCTGACACCTGTTTCCTCTCACTCTGCACCCATCCCCACTCTGTGTCCTTGCCGTTCTCATTTCAGGAAATGGCACCACCACCACCAGCAGTTTGCTATCACTGGTTTGCTAAGTGTAGCATCGTTCTAGAGTTAACAGATAAGTACAGAGTTAATGGACATAGTATAGGGAGTTCCTATATACCCCTCACTTAATTTCCCCTGTTGTTAAATGTATTAATGTGATACATTTGACACAACTAATGAACCAATATTGATACATTATTATTAATGAAAGCCCATACTTTATTGGGATTTTTTTAAGTTTTCACCTAATATCCTTTCTCTGAGATCTCTTCCATTTACCATGATAAACATACTTGTCCTTTCTTTCTGTGTAGGCTCTTGACACAGCGACAGTTTCTCAGACTTTCCTTGTTTTCGGTGTTTTTAACAGCTTTGAGGAGTTCTGGCCAGATATTTTGTAGAGTACTTCTGAATTTTGGTTTGTCTGGTGTCTCATGGTTAGACTGAGGCTATGGTTCTCTGGGAAGGAAGACCTCAGATTAGGGGTACATTCACCCTTCTACCCTGCCTGGGTTCTTATTATTGAACTAATAAAATTGGCACAAGACCAAATTAACGGGAGGAAAACCAATTTAATACATGTGCATGGGAGAGCCTAACTCATGCTCAGAGAAAGGGTGAAAGCAGGCAGCTAGTTATAATTTTTATAGAAACAAAAAATTCATGAAGAACTGATAGAACAAAGAAATTTACATCTGAGTGCTCATTAGTGAAGAATCTAAACAGAGAATGTGTTTGAGGTAGTATATTAGAAGTAACAAGGTTTGTTTATAGAGGCTTTTTGGCCCTGAATTCCTGAACTCTGGTGATAAGAATGTCTCTCTCAGCCCCGTTGTAGCAAGAAGAACACCTTTCACAGGGGAAATTTACTCCCTGCTTCAAGGAGACAATGGAGGGTCAATGTGTCCTTCCATCCCTGCTTGCTTTCCAAGTGAATTTCCTTCACAATAACCAACCTGCCATTGTGGAATATTTGGGGGCAGCCTGCCTTGGGCTGCAGCACTATCAACATGACTTATTGATGACCTTCATCTAAGCTTGATCACTTGAGGGAGGGAGTGTTCATGATGACTCATTTTTTTAAATGCTCCCCTCCCTTTTCCTCATTATGCTCCTTATCATGGTCTTCAGTGCATGACCCAGAGCTTCCCACCTCCCCAGTCTTGTCTTGAGCTGCCTCTGTCAGGTTCTAGCCCACACTTGTTTGCCTTTCAGTTTTGTTTTTAATGATGGGCCCTCTTCTGCCTTGAGGCTTTTGCTCAGAGTCTATGCCATCACTGGTCCCTGCATAGAGAACCTTCTCATGCTTCTCACTATTCAGGCTGCCCACCTGCCGCTCCATGGAAAGCTTCTCCCTGGGAACCCAGTCTAACAGAACGGCTTGGCTTAGAAGCCATCCTAGCACCTCGTCTATTGCCTTCCTAGGATTTAATGTGGTCACTTATGTAACTTTTACTTTATGTCTTTAATATCTGACTAGAAGGCAGGAACAAGAGCTCCCTAATTTACCGCTGAGTCCCCAGGGCCCAAAATGGCATCTAGGATACAGTCGAACTGGACACTGGTTGAATGAATGAATGAACCACATTGTGTTAGGTAGGTGCCAAGCTTGACTTTGAATGAGGGGAAAGACACATGCATTGGTTAATTCTTTTTGTATTTAGAGAATTTATTTTTTAAAAAATTATTGATAGTTGGCAAATTGAGCTTTACTTAATTCATTTAATATCAGTTATTTTCTTTGCTTTTATATATGAATCAAGAATATACTTTAAGAAGATAGAATGGCCCTAACCATTCTATGGCTCAGTTGGTTGAGTGTTGCCTTGTAAAGTGAAGGGTCACCGGTTTGATTTCCAGTCAGGGCACATGCCTGGTCTGCAGATTCAATCTCCAGTTGGGTCAGGTATGAGAGGCAACCAATCAATTCTTCTCTCCCTCCATTCCTCTCTCTCTGAAAATAAATAAATAAAATCTTTTGAAAAAGAAGATAGAATAAACAAGATTTCTTTTTGTGTGTGTGACAAATAAAGGAAAACTATCATCTAACTCTTCAGTGAGCTGATATTGGTTTTATGAGACCCTAGCTGGGCTATCATACTTGATGGCCCCTGAATATCAAGATGGTACAGACCACTAGACAGACCTCAAGGGAAACAAACAAACAAAAATATCCACAGCATGAGCAGGGTGGAGAATTACAGCTTAAACCTAAAAGCAAGCAAGCAAACAAACCAACAGGTGTCAGAGGTGCCAATAAGTTAAGCTGGGCCCCCAAATGATAAAGGCTAAAGCACCAACGTGGAGAAAGGGTGTAACTATTTGAAGATGTCTAAAGGTGATGGAAGAGAAAATAATACAGTATTCTTAGTAAAGGAAGAGAAAATAATATGGTATTCCTCCTACAGTTCTTTTATAATGAAGTTAAATTAAGGGATGGTGTCTCTTCTTATGCTCTGTGCTATGAAACAATCAAAAGCCCCTTTATCCTGCTCTGCTCTCTCTTTAAAGCTACCAATCCACTGACCTCCTTGAAATTGTCACCAGAGGTCTGGAAACAGTCCTCCATGCTGCTCACCACCCCTTACTCTCTGACCTCTTGGTTCCTGCCCTGGACTGACAGTGGTGCCCACATTTTTCTAATCCTGTGGTCTTCCTAGGGCTGATCCTTTTAGACTGGTACTGCAAAGACTTGCCGTTAAAATTTGTCTGAGGAAGCAGGCAGCAAATGTTACCCTCCTGTAATGCCCCAGCACTTCAGGAAGGACTCATCAGTTAAAATAATCTTACCATCAGTTGACCATAATGATGTAGAGTCAAAATAATATGGAATTTCTTTCTCTCCTTCTACCACTGGTTCACCTTTTAGACCATGGAGTTACCTGTTAGGCGAAGGGTACCCGGGTCCACCTTTCCTTTGCTACATTGCTCCCTGATTGGGTTTTTGCTTCATCAAGATGTTGTGCCTCTCAGTCAAGATTATTGAGACCACTGAACATCATGGTTCCTGTATCCAACCTTGATTCCCGGTGGGTGGATGTCTGTAGTCCCACAGACCATCATAGGAGGAGGAGTAGGCATTTCAAAGAAGCTTTTTACCTGATAATAGAACCATCTCAGCTTAATTTCTAACTGTTGTTATACTGAGAGAACACCTGCCTACTTGAGGGGATGAGTGAAGGGGTTGTTTTGACTTGGAAGCTAAAAGGAAGGAAGTTGGTAGATGAGGAGGAAAGGAACTCTTGGGAGCACAGTGGAGTAATTGTAATGGATTCATGAATGTGAAACAATCTTCTTCATAAATACTCCTCGCATTTTATTCTGCCTTTTCTTATATCTATGTCCTCAAATTTTCTTTCTTCTTCTTATTCTTTTTTTTTTTTTTTTGGCTATATGCTTCTTCAGCTCTTGACTCTTGATGAATTTAAGACTATCTTTTCCTTCACCCTAAAGCCATAGAGTTCCCCACCAAAAGGCCACCTTAGCCCTTCTTGGTTCTATCATCATCAAATTGTCCTCAGCTTGGAGGTGACTTCTTCATATGGATTGTTATATAAAGCCATGGGAGATTACAAAGTATATTATGATATACTATATCTTCTCTGATCACTCTGTACAGAATGATACTAATGATAACATAGCTATCATTATAATAGACACATAAAGGATAGCATATGATTAAAAAGAACCACAAAAGATATACAGAAAATGTAATATTGGTTATTTCTCAAAGTGAACTTTCACTTTGTGTATTTTTGGAGTTCTATTTTAATTTTTTCAATATGTATGCATTTACTTCTCAAGCAGAAAAATATTCTTAATGTTTTCAAACTATAAACAATATGTAAGCTGTTATATTTTATAAACATCCAACACTTTAATCTGGCCATTCATTAGTCCCTAAGAATTCTTCAGAAAGAATAGTATTTCTTCAATAGCGCCTGATTATCATTGTTGTCAAGTATGGACGTAAGGAAAGTAGCAAACTGGACTCTGTCGTTGAATGGGCTTCACATTTGCACTTCAGCTTGATTGCACTGCTTTTGTTGATTCAGTATTAACTCACAGGGCTATGGACTATGTAGGCATCACTTTGCATCCTAGATTTGAGAATTTTTTCTAGAGTCAGCAAAGGAAATTAGAACAGAATGTATTGCCTGTATGGATTCAAATATTCCTAGAAATAATAGTAATATATTCTCACTATGTCATATAATTATACAAAATTTTTTTCCCAATATTATTCTTTATTTGATATTCATTTCATGCCTGTGGGTAGAAATACAAAACTGTGTGCTTACAATTGGTCTCATTCCCGTATTCTATAATGAATAATGAACATTTTGAACATGCATAATGAAAATCTACATCTTAACCACTTTGCAGAAGCCTCTTAAAATAAAATACGATATATAATCCTTTTCTTCTTGATGTGAGCCTGGAGCTACAGCCTTCCTTTCCCCATTCCCCTCCTGTCTCTCCACAGTGCAGAGCTGTATTTAAAATGCAGAACTGACAGGCAAGTTCTGTGAACATTTTCTGATGTTTCTGCTTTTCTGGCTATGCTGTTTCTGTCTACAACTCAGTTTACTCTTCTTCGATGGATTCTCTGAAATTAAATTTAATAACACTGTTAGTAAACAAATGGAGCTTGGGTCTTAATGTTCCCACTGCCATCCATCTCCCTGGGTTGCAATAGCAAGAGTCACCCAGTTTAAACCTTTCTGCTATTATACCCTCCTCACCCTGCCCCAAACCCCTAAAATGATATTCTTTGGGTAAATCACTTTTTCTTTTCATGGCAGAAGGTTCCAGTGCCAAACTCTGTTTAATGTATTGAGAGGCCCTTTTGCCGACACATACTATTATTGATGTGGTTGTGTTCTGTTGCAGCTTGGCTTTGTCTAATGACACACACTTGTAACACCTCCTTCGCACCTTACAAATGTAAAGAACCCAGTAGGATGCTCAAGCACCTGTAAACAATATTCTCTATCAAGTTGACACTCAATTAAAGAATTAAATGAAAAAAGGTATAGTCACCATCACTTAAAGCATGGACTGGATTCCAGTAATTTTAGGAATCCAAAGCTTTGCTTCTGGTCATACAAATCTTTAAGCTATAGACTACCAGTGAGATCAATTAATTTGGGGGGATGTGTGACTTGTGTCTGGTTGGGGAACTTCTTGGGTGAACTGTTTACTTGATCATAAAACTTCTGTTCCCTGTTCATGCTTTATATATAGTCCAGGACTTACCTTTTTATCTCTTCACAGATAATGCAGAAAGGGAATGAAAACATTTGAGCTGTGGGAAAATTACCTCTAAGTTGTTCTAAAAGAAAATAAAAAAAAATAATAATAGTAGACCTGTTCAGAAGGAGGGCCACATTCACCTGGGCTTCAGTCTCCTCATATTAAAAGAAGAGGACTGAATGAGATGACCCTTGAAAGACCTATGAGATGCTATTCCTCAGAGGCCATTGGAAAGTCAGCCTCAGTTATCTGTTATAGAGAAGCTCTGCCCCACAATTCTCGCAGAGACACAACACGATTTCTCAGTGATGAGGAAAGGTTCAAATAAATGTCGGTTTTCTGAATTCTTATGAATTCTCTGCATTCCGTAGGTGTAGGAGAACATTGTAGTGAAATCTTCCAGTGTATCTAAAGGCAACACTACTTTTCTCATTAGAATGTGTTAATTTTCTAGGTAGAGTGTGGTATTCTCCAGGCTGGAAGGTTATTTAATAAATTGTAAGCCCATGCAACCTAGAGAGTTTTAAGGCTGAGTGTTTTTAGAGTTAGTAATTCTGCCTTGTGTGTGTGCATGCATGTGTGTGTGTGTGCACTCATATCTGTGTATTCAGAATGGTTCTAACTAAAAAGAAAACATATATAAGAATATCTTTAGGGTTACGGAATTTCAGACGAGGTTGAAGAATCACCGGAGGAGTGAACCCGATGTGTTTGCTAAATGAAAGTAGTTCAGCACAACTCGACTAAAGTAATGGCGTGGTGATTGGTGGAGATGTGACTTCATAAGTTTGCACTGACAGACTATTAAGATTCACATTGCCTTAACAAGGTTGAGCTCAGGGAAGTGAGGCATCATTAAAGGGTTAATCAAGAGGCAGACCTGATTTACCGGTGCCTGAGAGAAATGACAATGACTGAAGAATGCAAAATGACTTAGCAAGAAAACTGAAAAGAGGGAGGCCAGGTAAGTAAACAAGATAAGAAAGGAAATGACCTCCAAACTAAGTGGCAAGGAGGGAACAGATTGGAAAACTATTAAAGAGACAGGGTAAGGAAGTCAAACCACACTAATACCCAAAAATATCAAAACACACACACACAAAAACAGCAGGATAAGAAATAAGGAACAATGAATCTACAAAACAACCAGAAGAATATTAACAAAATGACTCACTATCATTAATTACTTTAAATGTAAATGGATTAAATTCTCCAATTCAAAAAATAAATAAATAAAGAGGCAGGATTGATCGCCCTGAGGGACGGGGTGTGTGTGGTGGTGGTGGTGATGGCAGTGGTGGTAGGTTAGCCCAAAAACATGAGACTAGAAGAGGAGTTAGGCTTCTAGGATGGGCCACAGGATGATCGGAGATGAGGCCAGTCTCCGAAGAAAGATTAGTTCAGGCTTAGAGCAGTGTTAGGGTATGCTTCTGGGTATACACGTCTTCGTAGAGCGATAACGATTGGAGATATACATTTAGTATTGACCAGCACATACATGGCAATCTGCTATTACCTTTGTATCTTCCTAGATAGATAGTTGATTTTCAACTCACATTTGCTCCCAACTCAATACCTCTCACACGATATCCCTTTAGGAAGTAAAATTTCCAAGTGGTGACAGAAAAGGGCAGATTTGTAATAAATGAGCTCCTGAGCTGGAAAGCAGTGCTAGGTCATTTTTCTTAATTGAAAACAGTTTATCTTTTATTCATTTCCCTGCTTTTGTTTTCTGTGTTTGCCGTCTGAATACCCAGGTGTAACTCGGAGTATAATTAAAGGGATGGGGTGGCACCACTGTTAGGGCCGGTTTTTAGCAATCATTAACAATAGTCATGAAAAGTAAAAGCAGGCATGGCTCTTGTGGTATTTTACTAGGGAGAGGTCCTATTTGCCTATCTGCATGTCCTCCTTTTTGCTTTCATGTAAACCTAATCACAAGTTCTCCCCACTTTTCATCCTTCATTTATATCTCCCCCCAGTGCATTTTTAGCAGGCTTAAAAAAAAAAAATGCTAGCCAAAAGAAATTTAAAAAATCTAAATGTCATCTCTCTCTAAAGCCAACAACTTATCTGATTTTGTGCCCATTATAGTGAAAACACAAAAGCCGGCAAATACTGGGATACGTGTTCTTTTGTTAAATACTTTGGGGTTATTACTGATGCCAACAATGGTCACATTGTGTGGCAATAAATAAATTCCAAATGGCCTTATTCCTGGTCATTAGATACTTTACCCAAAGAGTTGAAAGTAAATTTAACAGAAGAATAAAATGTTAGAATTAACATTGAAGATTATAAAATATTTTTCTCAAAGTTTATGTATTTCTCATTAGTCCATACAAATGATTTGGGGGGGGGGAAGGGATGTTGATCTGATAAGTTCAACTTTAGCTTCATGCACTTATAGAATTAAAAATTTACCATTTGTTAAATGTTCTCAGTGTAGTGTTAAATCTAGAAAATACTCTGATTTGATGACAAGCTATCTCCATTAATCAGCACTAAATACAACTAGCAGACGAGATTGTTTAGTTTATATCAATAACCATTTTTTTGGTACATTGATTTTTATCATTCATGAAGTTAATTATTTCGCCTTGTTAAATCTCTAAGACTGTGTGATGGGGTGTGTGTGTTAATTAATAGATTATGTGGTGGTTTTTCTGTGATTCTGATAAAGGATCAGTACTAGTGATTAATTCACTTTCAAGGTTAGAGAAAGAACTGACCAGAAAGGACAAGACTATCTTGACACATGGTAAATAGAAAGTATGATAAAAGATTTATTCAGTGTACAGTGAGTACAGTAGATCCTGAAGGTAGACGAATTGTTAGTATGATATGGCTACATAAAGTAGTAAATTAATTTGTTTTCATTTGTTAAAGAAACCAAACAGCATTAGCTATCAAGATGGACACAGTAGTGAAAAATTTCTAAGAGCTTTAAATCTGGTTGATAAAATAAGAACAGGCATAAAGCAATTAGAAAAAAAAAAAGAAAATTCTAAAAAATTACTTTACATAGCAAATTTTTATGTGATAAAGTTGTGTTGGCCACTTGGTAGCTTATCGTACATTTGTTGTGCTACACAAATTCAAAACATCACAATTATTATTCTCATGAAAATTACCACTAAGGGATATTGTGCAATTCTGAATTTCAATATTTTGATTATATTCTTTATAACCTTTCATACTTTATAATTTGTGTAATTTTACTACTAGGCTAGTGAGCATAGGTCATTGCTCTAAAAAAATGAACGGTTTTATTTCAGCGGGGCTCTTACACATATGTTGCTCTTATTAAAGAAAAGCTGATTCTGGATTGCAATCCTGTCATTAGGCAAGCTGAAAATGACCCCTCAGCTGGGCACCTGAGGGCACTTTGTGTTGCAGCTTGTGCTACAGCATAGAACAGCTGACCGCTCGTTAACTTCTTAATGTGAATAAGCAGCTTCATCCCAAGAAGAATCTAAACCACTGATTCTAAGCTCAGTGTGTTTTGTAGTGTGGCTAGCAGGGGATTCTTACTCACCTGTCTGATCTTCATCTACTCCAGAAATGAGATAAACAATAGGAAACATTTTCTAAGATGTGCACATCTTGGCATATCTGTTGGTAAGAAGTGTGACATTTATGCATCTAATTCATGTCACTGAGCACCAGAATATGTCATTCAATCAAATTAATTAAACAGTTAGGAAGGCATTAATTGAAAAGGCCTGGGAAGGATTCCACTACTCTCTTTAGAAACAACACAGCAAATATATTGAGAGAATATAAAATTCTGCATCCTGCTTCCTAATGTGTTTATAAAATGTAGTAATCCATCTGCTGTTTTACAATTACTTGAACTAAAAGACCTGTTTTTGAGAACATCAAAAACTTCTTCAGAGATAATATTAGGAAGGAAAGATACAAGGACAGGATTTTGGACAAACATTAGAATTAGATGCACTCAGAGCTTAAAAATGTGTTTATGCAAATGCCGCTAGCAAATCCCTGAGGGAAGATACAAACCGAAAAGTATCTGATTCAAGAAGAATAATCTCCTCTCATCGGGAGCGCTAAATTTTTATTATCATCATTTTTTCCCCCGTTTCCCAGGAGCCATTGAAGACTGTTTAAATAAACAAAAACAAACACAGAAAACCTAGGGAGTGATGATTTTGTTTGCATGACTTAATAGGATAAAAGTAATTCCATCAAAACAAGAGCAGTTCCGCCACTCGGGGAGCAGCCCAGTGTGGACTTTGGAGATACTGGGGAAAGGGAAGAAAAAAGGCCGAACCTCAGATTTCACTGCCAAGTTTACTTGTTTGTTAGTTGGTATTCTACCACACCATGACTGCACTACGCCGTAGAGACATTAAACTGTACTGGTTTGCTCTCTCAGTGGCTGTGAAAACCTTGCCTTGAAAATCAATAAAATAGGGCCACGGTTTGGAGCAGTTCCATCTGAATGATTGGGACTTCACACCTGTTTTGGTTTCAGGTTCTCCCCAGAAAAAAGACCGCACTTCTGCTCAGGAGTAAGTGCAAGGAGCTATACAGGGAAGAGGAGACCTGAAACAGGAAAGGAGAGACAGCCAATGAACGGTTTTCTGTTAAGCTGGGCACCTCAGAGGGTGGCTGGAACTCGAACTCTGTGGAAAATTCTAAGAAATGAAGCAAAATCGCAAGCCTCATAATTGCTTTGCCGGAGGCTTGAGGGAGTTAGGGAGGGTGTCATTATTGGAAGGCTGTTTCTAGGGGTTATCCATTCCTGGGGCATTTCCAGCTTCCACAGGAGGTGGGCAGAGCAGACTTCCTAGGTTCCTGAAATAGCTCGCAGACACAGAGCAGCAGATGTAGGCATATGAACGTCAGCATGAGGCCACTGAGAGTCATGAGTGACAAGGGTGGGTGCTGAGAACGTCAGTGACAGACCTCTAATCACAACAATATTTTGAGCCCCGATCAATACATGGATATTTACTTATTTATTTATAGATTATATAGATGAATGGGATATCGTTTGATTAAGTATACTATAGTCTATACGCACATTTTTTAAAAGGATGAGATAGAAATAGTCTTCCTGCAAACCAGTGGATTCTCTTGCTTAGCCCCACGGAGTGTAGGCACCCCTATATGGGAACCACTGCGCTGGCAAGGGGAAAACATACTTTCGAGACCCAGACAATTCTGAATTGCACAAAATTAAGGACATGCATAGAGCAGTGACCCCTGGTTCTTGGACAGGTAGAAAGGTACAGTGGGCTCGCATCCGCATTCAGGTGAAATGGGTGGAGGCATTTCAGACATACAGGCACTTACTTGAATGGCAAGTTTCTGATGTCACAGTGGTCTTGCCATCTACGTAGATATGGAAACAAACACCCTGAACACTGACCACGAGAGAAGAAGAACATGTATTGCTTCATCCACTGGATATTTATGTAGCATCCATCACATGCTGTGCTCGAGCGAACTGAACAGCCCAGCAGCTGCTCACAGGAGCCTGTAATGTAGCGACACAGACATCGATGATCTTTGTGTGTTCACGAACCCACTTTGGCCTTTTTCCGTCTGTCATCCTCCTACCTCCTTTCCATTCCTATTGTTAGAAATGTACAGATGCTGCTTGATCCCATTTGCGGTAAGGACAGAACCCTTTTTGCTTCTTGATCAGTTGCATTTATTAAAACACATTTTTTTGTTGTTTGTTTTATGTGTCTCTTTTTTGTTTTGTTTTGTCTTTTATTTTTTATTTGTTATTGTTATTCTCTTACAGTTTTCCCAATTTTCCCCCCTTTCGCTCCTCCGCCCAGGCCACCCTCGGATCCCACAGTCCCCACCCTGTAGTCCATGCCCATGGGTCATTCATACAGGTTCTTTGTCTAGTCACTTCGCCTTCAAAACAACAATATTAAAAAAGTTTTAAGTGTGTTAGCTTTACAATTTACAAGGAGCTTGTGCACACATTATCTTATCCACAAAACCCTCACTATTTTCAAATGGTACATGGAGAAGCCCGAACTCAGGGACTAAATGACTTGCCAAGATGCTGTTGGTTATAAATTGCTAGAGCTCCAAGATGATGAAGAGTGAAATCTGGGTTTTGTAACATGAGCATGTGTGCATCTCTCTGAATATGCTAATCTACTGTATGACCAGATAGGGAGAACTGGCAATAATTTGATCATTCGTTCTTCCTATACATAATCGAATGGGATTCTTATATTAATCTAGATTAAATAAATGAAGAGCTGGAGTAAGCAAAGCAAAAAAGACTTCAAAGATCCCTTGAAATACAGCTCCGGGGACACCAGGAACAGACTACAGCAAGGATCAAATGGCTTTAAGATGACCCTGAACGTAAAAGGGCAAATCATAAACAACTAGGCCCTTAAAAGCTGGTTGTAGTCCCAACCCTAGATCGGTTTTTACACATGACATTTAGCTGGGCATCCTTTCTTTGCTGTGTCAGTATAGAAAATAACTGCAATTAGAAGCACAGTAGTTGAACTTTAAAATTCCATTGCAAGATGTAAATATTTAGCCACCAAATACAGTTTACTGTATTTATTATCCAGCCACCAAACTGTGGTACTTTCTGGATCATTATGATAAGGTAGACACAACCTGCAATTTCTTGCTAGTTTCCTTGTTCACTTTTCTTTATCAAAAGCAAAATGTTCAAGCCAGAGATTAATCTGGAGTCTGGAAGTATATTATCAGGGCCAGGAGCTTAAAAATGGGCCAGAAATTGAAAATGGAGGGAGGAAATCCTGACAGAGAAGAAGGACAGAAACTAATCTGGGCTGGTGTAGGCATAGGATCTGTGTTCTCCAACCAATGATGGTGAAGAGGAGCTCCCCCCACTTTATGGAGACCTTGCTGGTTTGGAACGTTCATTGTTCGACACCATGGATCTCCAGGTGGGTCACGTTTTGAGATACACCAACCTGGAGGACTCCATGCTGTTGAGCTGTTCACAAGCAGCGGACACTTCCAACCCCATCTTCCCAGGAATTAAATTGGTGTGTTCCATAAGGTATATGCAAAGATTCTTAAAAAAGAAATCATATTCTTGTTTTCAAAAATGAAGATGAATGTCCCACATCTACATCAAAATATCTTATTTTTGTGAATATTATTAAAGCTGGTGTCGCAATGAACTCTGTTAGCATGGAAATACTATAAAATGATATATTGTTATAAAAATGAATTAAAATGACAAGGGTGTAAGTAAAATATTTATTTGTGAATTGTAGTTATATATAGCAGGAGTTTTAGTAATAGGTGAGTCTATCATATAAGACAGAGCATTTTTTCTAAAATTTGGATTTATTTTGCTTAGTTGTTATAAAAATATATAATTCACAACAATGAAATAATGTTCTTTGCTTTGCAATAAATATATTCCTTGTTTTTATTTAACCTCTTTTTGAATTGGGTAGGTGTTTTATATTGCTATAAAACTGTTAATATAGCTATATTATTGTTAGAAAACAATAATGTTGTAGCACTCATTCTTGTTATATTGTAATAAGAATTCAATTTTTATCAGTAATATTTGACTTATCAAATATTTTGTTTTTAATGCATTGGGATTTATATATATACTAAATTTGTAGTTTAATCCTCTCATATTTTCTTTTATTTAATTTTTCTGCTTTCATTTTATACTTTATGTTTCATTTATCTATTTATAAATGAATATGCTCTTACTGGAACTGTTATGTGATCTATCAAATTTTAGTTTCTAATATTAACACATTTCTAAAATTCAGTAGCTTTAAGTGTCATGATATGTATGTTACTCTAATAAATGTACTGTTGAATTCCATTTGCTAGTATTTTACTAAAGCTTTGCGCATTTGCATTCATAACTGAGATTGAGTTAAAGTTTTAAAAATATTTTTGAGTTATAGTTGGCTCATTTTGATCAGTAACACTGATTATATAAGTTAATTGGTGTTTTCCCCTTTTAAAACTCTGTTGAAGTGTTTATAGAGCATGAGAATTATCAGTTCTTTAAATGTATGAATAACCCACCACTTTTGATAAAAAGCTCAAATTCCTTTTTTACAAAAAATTTAAAAACCAGTTATAAAATTGAAAAGCCATTTTCTCATCCATATTTTATATATCTTCACTAATTAATTTTGATAAATTATGAATTCCCTATTGATTATCTATTTAATGAAAATGTTTACTAATTTCATCACATAATTGTACATATGATTCTGTTAAATTTGATTATTCTCCAAATCTGTATGTCCCTTTTCTAATTTTAGTTGCATTTTTCTTATGCTTTTTGGTAAGCCTTGCTGGAATTCTGTGAATTTTAATTTTACTAATTCTATTGCTTTTAAAATTTATTATTATTATTTTTGTAGTTATTTCTTCCTAATTTCATGAGGATTTTTTTCCCCTTCTTTTAGTAACTTCTTGAATTAAAATCTTAGCTCCTCTTTAAAAAAAAATCCTTCTTGTTTGGTATTGAGAACATTTGTAACTATGAATTTGTCTCTAATAATTGATTTGGTATCATATAAAAATTTAAAATATAGTCTGATTAATGAGAACATGGACCTAGAATGAGATAGGCTTAGGTTTGATTTCTGTACATATTGTGAAAGGAACTTTAACTCATTTTCTTTACTTGTAATTTAAAAATACATACCTTATAGTGCTTCACAAGATTCAATGAGATAATACATTTGTAAGAATATAACATGATGACAGAAAAATCAAATGTTCAACACAAATAGTAATATTTGTTGAAAATTATAGTTTGGTTTTTCTTTGAACTCAATAATCACTTTAATTTTTAATATCTGAAGTGTTGAATACTTGCTGCTTTTAGTCTTGTTTAAAATTTTCTTATATATTTCAAATTTTATTGCATTTTGGCCAAAATATGGCCTTATAATGTCTATTTTATAAAATTGTTCACTTTTTTAGTTTTTGAATTACTTGGATAATTGAAATGAAGATTTTATTCTTTATTAAAGATGACTAGTTACACACATACACATATATATATATGTTTCATTTATATTCATTTCCTATATTTATTATATTATTCATTTGCTTTGGTCTTATTTTTTTTAAACTACCTGATCTGTAGCTGTATTCACAATACTTTCACCTATTGTGTTTTGGTCAAATTGTAATAGTTTTTTTAACTCATTTTGAATTTTACACATAATTACTTATTACTATATTCTCTGTTCTGTTTAAAATGTTTTGCTTGTTATTCTAACTTATATGAAACTAATGTTTCTCCCTGCTTTTTCTTTTCTTTTACTTTGTCTTGGAAGTGTTTGCTGTACTTTTATTTTTAATTTCTTTGTGCTATTTGTTCAGGTTAATTTCTTTTTAGAGTATAATTGGATTTTTATTTATTTATTTTTGGTCCTTGAGTATTAGCTTTTAAATTTGTAGTTTAATCCGTTCATATTTTCTTTTCTTTTTTTCTGCTTTCATTTTATACTTTATGTTTCATTTCTTGTTCATCTTTTGCTTTATGAACTATTTCTCAAATAGTGATTTGGGGAATATCTGTTTTCAAATTTTAATTAGCTTTTAGTTTTGCTTTGAAAAACCGTATTTTATCATTACTTTATAGTAATTATCAAAGCCAAGAATACGATGTACTACTTTTTTGAATTAACATTTGTTTATTTCACACCATTTCAGATCTTTTGTGATGTAACGAGAGGATTTAGAGTGAAATGATTACTCTCAAAGTTTTGTGTCTACATTATGAATGCATATACATCTATATGTGTTTTCTTTCATTCCCCTATTTCCAGTAGCCTTGTACTGTATAAACCATTACTTTTCTACCTCTTGTTTCACTGGCTTCTGGGATTATAAGTCCTTGTGTAATAAGATCTCTCCATCTCTTAATTCTTTGTTCTGATTCACTGTCTTGCAAATGGTTTAAATGCTTCATTTTGTTTTAGTGAATGTGATGTTTCTTAAGCCAATACACAGGTATGCTTCCAACCCTTCCTTCTTACTTTCACTTTATTCTAATGGCAGAGAAGGTGCCAACGTTTATGGGGGAGACAGGAGAACATCATAAAAGCACACAAGACATTGATAGTGTTGTTCTCTGACACATACATAGCAAGCACAGTTATATTTTTCAGAGCATGTGTCCTTTCTTTTTCGAGGAGATAATAATAACAATATTTACTGATTACTATGTACCAGGGCTGAGCCTTTTAACAGATTCTTTTATTTAATCTTTAGTACAACTCCAGAGGGTAAGTAAAATCTTATGACCACTTTATAGATGAAGAAACTAAGGCAAAGAGAGTTTCAATAAGTTACTCAAGGTCACACAGTTTATAAATATTGGTCCTAGAATTTGAATACAAAAAAGAATTGATCTGTAGAGTTCAGTCTCATAATTACATTAAACTGCATCCTAAGAAGATCTTCTGTATGTATATCTGTGCATGCACATAGCTATGTAGCCCTGGCTGGTTTGGCTCAGTGGATTGAGCGTCGGCCTGCGAGCTAAGTGTCGCTGGTTCGATCTTCCAGTCAGGGCACATCAGAGAAGGAAAACTCTGACTCCAAAAAACCTCCGCTGCCTTGCGGCATACCTCTTCAGGGGAAAGGCTAAGGGAGTAAACCCCGACAGAAAATCCGGAGCCGGAGTCCCTAAGGCGGTTTGACGTTGTAGTCAACACCGGCAACTCCTGCGACGCACCTGAAGCCAAGCTGTATTGACTCCGTCTTTCCCTTGGACCCATCAGCTGCGAAGAGAGGGGGGGTCTGCTGCATGGGCAACAGCAGACCCTCCATATCACCCTGCCCAGGCTCTGTAGCTTCAGCTTCACTGGAGAGGACACTCCAGCGTCATCGCAAGATGTCGATTCAACACGGGAGGAGACAGATACCGTGTCACTCCCGAGTCGGACTGCACAGCCATTCTCGGTGGTGCAGATAGACTCTTAAGAAGCTACACCATCGTCTCTCGAGATGGACGGCTGCCGACTGACGACTGACATAGCTATGTGCACATCCACAGAAAACACATTCTTGAAATGTATGCTCTCCACACATGTCTATAGACTCATACACAAACCTACCCAAGTGTACAGCTTAAGGTACACTTTCTTCTTCAATTGACACACACATGTACACCTGTTTATTACACAATTGCCCTAAATCTATACAAACATGCATGGATAAACAGTCATTTTTGTCAGAGGAATGCTGACTTTAAAATAGTGAAACCATCTTATGCTAGATCATTTGCAGAGTATAAACAATGGTGGGTGAAAGAAGTGTTATTGGTTGAATAAAATTTCCCTCCAAGATAAAATTACACACACGCACACACACACACTCACTCCAAGAGCCATTTATATAGGTGGGTGAGTAATGGTAAGTGTGATTTTGAGTCAAGTTAAGGGGTTGGGTTGGAACTAGGAGAGAAATAGGAAAGGGCAAAGACAACATTGCATTCAGATTACTTAGGGAATTCAAGCAGACAGAGAGCTGCCTTGCTAGTTATTTCGTTCTTACTATTTCAAGTCCCCCTGGCTGGTTTGGCTCAGTGGATTGAGCATCGGCCTGCGAGCTAAGTGTCGCTGGTTCGATCTTCCAGTCAGGGCACATCAGAGAAGGAAAACTCTGAATCCAAAAAACCTCCACTGCCTTGCGGCATACCTCTTCAGGGGAAAGGCTAAGGGAGTAAACCCCGACAGAAAATCCGGAGCCGGAGTCCCTAAGGCGGTTTGACGTTGTAGTCAACACCGGCAACTCCTGCAGCGCACCTGAAGCCAAGCTGTATTGACTCCGTCTTTCCCTTGGACCCTTCAGCTGCGAAGAGAGGGGGGGTCTGCTGCATGGGCAACAGCAGACCCTCCATATCACCCTGCCCAGGCTCTGTAGCTTCAGCTTCACTGGAGAGGACACTCCAGCGTCATCGCAAGATGTCGATTCAACACAGGAGGAGACAGATACCGTGTCACTCCCGAGTCGGACTGCACAGCCATTCTCGGTGGTGCAGATAGACTCTTAAGAAGCTACACCATCGTATCTCAAGACGGACGGCTGCTGAACGAACGAACTATTTCAAGTATTACCCGGCCCTGTTCTGTATATAACTTTATAAATACTGAGCAGATATTAATAGCTATGATTTTGTTTAGCATAGTAAACATATACATATGGATTCTTTCAGTAACATTCTGTGATCTCATGACCTTAATGCTGCCTTATTTTCTGGGAGTTTGAATGGAAGTTGAGTAATTATCGTTGCAGTAAAACAGCTCTGCCGACAGGATTTTGAATCCTCTTTTAGAACTCTAAGTTCCTTATATGAAAGCACCAAGTGTTCTGTGGCTTTGCTACTACACCTGTCACCTTTGTGAGATGTGAAGTCTGCGAATCTCTTTTCATCCCTGAGCTTTCCAGAATAAAGCCTTCCCTGTTTACTAAGGGAGAACATGAAAAGGAATGTGATTGGAGGTGTGTTGATACTTCTGCACAGCTAAGTCCTGCCCACAGCCTTCCCACTCTCACCTGTCAGCAGCAGGGTGCCATCTTTGAAAACTTGAATCTGCCTTTTTATTATCATCACTATTTTTCAGTGTTACCGATGTTTTGTTAGTGATGAGTAGTGTCTAACGCCTGGACTTATTCTTGGATTTTGTTAATTAAAATTAAGTGGGGTGGTGTGTGTGTGTGAGAGAGAGAGAGAGAGGGAGGATGCTTAATTAAATCGTTCATATTAGAGCCACTCAGTTTTCATTCCAAATGGTGTGTTTTTAATTTCGTTTTTGCTTAATAATGTAGTTGTTCCAATAAACAGATTTTATTCCTGATTAGTGGACCTGACATTTCACGGTTCCTGTAACTTCCGGAAAAAACTAGCTGTTTCTGGTCAATGCCATCCGAATCGCCTTAGTTCAAGAACACCAGAACCAACAGCCCTGCTGTAAAATGACGCTGAGTGGTTCTGTGGAGAAGTAAATGGCTTTTATTCAGCAAACAAAATGTTGGGTTCCAGCAATGACAAGGATTCGAAACTAACATTTCGTCCCTTCACATCAACTAACCTCATAGTTAAACACAGAATACCTAAGAATATATCTAAGGCATATCTTAGATTGATAGCTTCCTAAGCATAACAACAGCAAAATTCACAACCAAAAGCAAAGGTAGCATTTCTTTAGTGATCACTGTACATGTAGTACTTGCCTAAGTGTTCTACATGTGCAAGCGCTCTGTAAATTACATGCCGTTATTTTTTTCCCAGTTTGCATTTGTGGAAGATAAGGATCAGAATACTTATTAAGTAACTTGCCCAACGTCATACCACTAGTTTCTGGCCGGGCTGGGATCCAAAGCCGTTCTCCTCCCCACCACACTGAGCTGAGCTCATTTATTTGGATCCTCGGGACTCATCTTCATGTAAACACTGGTTTGGAGGAAGGAAGGAGGGAGTGGGACAATTGTATTTGCTTACAAATAACATGGTGACTAATTACAATGTCATTAGAAAACATCTCAGTTCAATCAATTTCTCTTTTTCAGACCACTTTATGTACTGACTTGTCTCGACCATTTTCTGCACTGTGTATGTGTGTATGTATATATTTGCTTTGCTTTTCCCTTCTATACATATTATGATATTCTTATAAATATGGATTAGAATAAGTCTGAAGCAGCTCTTTAGATATTTTGTGGAGGGGGTGCCTGCTTTTTCAATAAATGCCTCTGAGTTCTCAAATGGCCACTCATAAAATTCTTCCATTTTGTTTTTATATATTACAACCATATTAAATATCTATCCCTACAGATAATACTTTCAAAAAATAAGTGGAGAATAATGGGCTAGTGGTGATATCCCATTTTCTTTATATTAATTACTTTGTTATAAGTTTGTCTTTGCAATAAAAATATGATTAAAACATAGATTTTAATTTTTGTACCTTCCTATGAGAGTCTCTTTATAGGAAAAGGAATTTTTTTAATATCAGGAAAAGGATAATTAAATGTTTCTGACCCCTCCTCCTCCCTCAATAATATTATGCTTTTCTTAAAACAAAGCATGCTTAAATACTTACTTCTTTAGTATTGGATGCTATCAACGAATAGAATAGTTGTTTGACTTCTTTTCTCCTTTTAAACATATTTAATTGAACAAATATTTATTGAGCACACACCATATGCTATCTTTTATTTCCAGTTGTGTTTTCATCCATTTTTAACATGTTTTACAAGTAATTTATTGGCAACAATATTTAAGAGGAAACAGTATGTGAATGGTTTCTTTCCTTAATAAATTAGAGCAGATCACTTGCAATTTAGAGCACTCACTTGAGTGAAAGAAAAGAAGTGGAATTATGATTTATTGCTTGTTGATTTCTTTTTTTTAAATTTTTTAATTTATTTTTTGTTATTCAATTACAGTTGTCCCATTTTCCCCCATTGCTCCCCCCTCCCAGCCCATCCCTTCTCCCACAATTATATCCCTCCCCGTTGACCATGTCCATGAGTCATTCATATACGTTCCTTGACCTGACCCTTCCCTTACTTATCCCCCTTCTCTCCCTCCTCCCTCCCCCCTACTGACTACTATTCTAGTCTTTGCCTATTTAGTTCGTTTTGCTTGTTGATTTCTGAGTGTGCCCAAGAGAACGTCGCTTCATTGACCCATATGTCTCATAGCAGGAAAAAAATATTGCTTTGAGAGATACAAAAGATAATAATAAGTCCTCCTTCTTGTCCTGACAGAACCCAGATACCACGGTTTCTTCCCATTCTTCCAATAAACTCTACTAATCACATGTAGCAATGATGTCACTCAGCGTAGGTGGTAACAACTGTTAAGTACTTGTAGAAGCTCTCCTATTTCTTATCCATTGGCAGCAAAACCAAGACTTGAGCCCAGAACTTCTGACTCTTGGCATGACTTATTAGGTGGTGAAGACTTTACCATCTAAAGTGTTGTTATCTTTAATAAGAAATGGCACTAGAGTTTACAGTGTCCCGTGGAAATACCATATTACTTCTAAAAGGATAACTAGGATAAGTATGTCATTGCTACTGAGAAGCTGCTAATTGGTTTTAAATAAATTTAATTCCAACATACATAACATTAATGTATCTATGTGCCATAATGCCATAATGCCATAGTGCCATAATGTATCTATTCACTGCATCCTCTGTGAAATGGGGTAAGAAGGATATTTATCACACAGGCTTGCTGTGCAGGCTAAGTGAGCTAATCTGCCAAACAGCTTGCTGTGATGTTTGGCACATGATAAGCACCAATAAGCATTATAATGTTATTGCTATTTTAGTTTTATTTAGCTTATTACTATTACATGCAAAAGAAAAGATGGGGAAAACCTGGAATGCAAGTGGAAAACCAACTTAATATACTCATTTACAATAAATTTGTAATGAATACATTTTAATACATTAAGCTCATGACCAAATGTCTAACTTCATGAGTATTCAGTACCTATGCAAATGTTTTCATGACATAAAACAGACTATTCTGTTAGTTTACATTATAAGCGTTTTTGAGCATCTTCTTCATGACTGGGACTTTCTGATTGAAATATTTAGACTAAAAATAAAATTAATTATGGATTACTTTGCTTATTATTCAAGACAGAAGACTATGTTTTCTAGTTCTACCAGGAGCTGTTTAAAGGAATTCTTTTTCAGAAGCAAAAGGAATCTTTAGAAATCTGGCTGAAGTAATGTCTCAGTTTCTGAAGAGGTCTCTAGAGTACACATGACTATTTTTGAAGAGATCTTTCTTCTCGGCTTCTGCCCACAGCAAATAGAGCTGAGCTGCTCTGCCCTCAGAGGCTGGAGACCTACTAACCAACTGCCATTTCTGATGTGGACTAAGTGCCTATCGCTTTAGTGATGTTCAATTTTCAAAACAACGCTAGGGAGTGGGTATTATTTTTAAAGATAATGAAGTTGAAACCCAGAGAAATGACAAGACCTGGAAATAGCCAGTCTGGGAGTCTGACTGCAAATGCCTTTCTTTTCCCATTTCAGTTAACGGCCCTCTTTTGGCTTATTTCCCAAAACCCATTTCCAAATGCAGGAACTATATCTATCTGGATGGTTAGCAAGCACGTTGTGCCAAGAACAGCGCCATTACCATCTAGTCATGATTACATGCATTTTAATACATTGAATGAAATGTCAGGATCTTATTGATGGACAGAACTAGTAAAACGCGACTTTAAGTCTTCTTCTCTCATGACTAAGTCAGTCTACTTTCTTGTATCAGGATTCCAGAAATACAGATGCAGTTGTTACCTCTGCTTCTTTTTGTTTCATTTCATTATTGTTCCGATTGTTCATCTCTTCTTCTGCTCTTGCAATTTTTCTCAATTGATTACGCAATCATGGGAGTGATAACCCCAGACTCATCTACCCTCCAGTTGATTGCAAAGGATTTGTACAACTGTATCTGAAGAAGGGATACACTTGGAAGAGTTTGTTATTACTTATTAGAGTGGTTGTTAAACTATAAACACTGTCAAGGCTGGTTATTTTGGAAGGTGCTACAAGGCTTTCACATGGGGTCCCCACTGCAAATGACTTCACCTCTCCTACTTCTGAAAGTAGGGACATGTAGAAGCATCATGACTTGCACTTAGAGCAGCCCACAAGAGGATGTAGAATGAGCCCCTTTAAGACACAGAGAATTATACAGAAGGAACATGTTGGCTGCTTCAGGTGCTACCTTGATGGTACGTTGGAGAGCTCTAATGAGCAGTGGGATTTTGAGCCTCTGTTTCCTCCACTGTAAAATACAAATATGAATCAAATCTATCTTATTTCTCAGATACAACTATGGTAGGGGAACAAATGTGATCATGCAAATGACAGGTTGAGGGAAATTGCAAATTACATCCAAATGTTTGTTAGTATAATGAAGTCAACTCTGCTGAGTGAAGGGCAGATTAAGTCCTTGGGCACTTTTAGGTCTTTTAGATGATTGTTGGTTTCTTTTTGTAACAGAAGGACTTGAGATCCTATGTGATACCCTAGTGGCCTAAAGGGATGGACTTATGCACCCACCAAAGCGCCCACACTATATCTAAAGCATGACTTGCAGACCTTTTAAGAGTTACCATTATTAGCTTATGGACATCTATCACAATGCTCAAGTCATCCTTGTAAGAAATGTATGTGGAGGACAAAAGAGATATATTTGGGAAGAGAGATGTACAGTTATTGCAAGGCTCACTTTTGGTATTTTGGGGAAACAGAATACAAGGACAAATGCCTCAGTAAAGTTATATTACTTGCTTAAAGTCATAAAGTACATTCATGCATCATCGATCTCAGGTTCACCGGGATTAATTAAGGCTGTGCATGCACACCATAAGATTAATTTACTGAATAATTCACTAAGAAAATTCTGTTCAATTTTAAAGTGTGGAGACTATAATGAATCATTGACATGACTAATTTACTTTCCCCGAATTGACTGATAGGTTTTAAATTGAAGTGATCAGTAATTAGGATATATTGCTCCCACTCCATATCACCAAATTATTAAGAAATTCCAAAGCTTTCGAAGGACTGCCACATGGTTTCTTTTGTTTTTTCCTGTAGTCAAACACTGCATTTAACTTAACTTAATTTTGTTGTGGGCTTTTCCAGTTTTGATTCAGATTGCCTATATTTTTAAATTTAATTTTATTTTATTCATTTTTACCATCACCATTTATCCCTCCGTACCCTCTTCTACCTCTACTCACCCCCCTCACCCCTGCTGTCACCACGCTGTGACCCATGAACAAGTTTTTCTTAATAGGGAGATTCAGGAATCCCCTCACTTTCCACTGTAATTTCTTCATTAGACCCAACTACATGAACAAGTTCCAACTCCTGGTCACAGTTGATAAATTAAGAGAGAGAGTTATGTTGTTAGTGATATGCAAAATTCTCAGGAACTCAGGGAGAAAGGATGACAGAGAAATGCCTCCTATTATTCTTTGTGACAGAATTCTCGTCCGCACTGCCAATGACTAACCTCAGTGAATTCAGTACAGCAGGACACCAAACAGTGGAAACCGTGGCAAGCACTTATGTTTTCCAACTCGGGATACATCCGGAAAGAAGAATCTCTCTCTCCCTCCCCCCACCCTCCCTCTCTCTGTTTTTGGCCCAGTGGATAGTCTAAAACGTGTATTGGAAAAACTACACATTTTTACTTAATAACAGAAGCCAGAAGGAATTACATATGTCTTAATGACTGTGCCATATTCTGCTTTATATAAGTCTGTCTACCTCTAAGCCTGCCCTATTGTAGGTGCTTATATATCATTGCTGAATTAATAGAGTACTGTAGTGCTTTAAAAAATAGAGTAGTGATGATCTAACTCAACGGTAGGTCCTGTTTACAAGAAGCATTACTGTATAATTCTCACACTGCTTCATCAGGACTAGGTACCTCTTATTGGTACCTGTATTGTTCAACTTTCCTTTTGCGCCCTCACTACTTTGCCATTTTGGTTTTCATATTAGAATTCTTATTATTAGGAGCTATGTAAGCACATAAATTAAATTTGCTTTGCCTTCATTACTATCTCAAGTTTCAAAATAGCTACATTAGTTTACAATCAAATTTAATCTCAGAAAAAAGAATAAATGAAAATAACACATTTTACTAACCTTTTGCTTTTGTAACTTACTCTGTTTTCTAATCCACATTTTAGAGACTATACTATATTCCCTATAGAGAGGCTTTCACTCTTTAACTGGTCTGCCTTGGATTTCATTGACTTTTTTTTTAAGTCTACAAAGAATCTCATCTTAAGTATAAGTTCAATTGAAGATTTATTTTATGCTGCTTCTCCTCCTCTTCTTTGAGTGAGTATTGCTACATTTTCAGTTCTCACAGCATGTTTTTTCATATTTTTCTATTTTCCTATCTATGCACATTTCACTTTGAAGTTTATCTTTTCCTCACATTTTCCCTTTCTATTATTTATCCCCTTTCTCCTTATGTGTTCATTTTTAAAAACTTTTCCTTATTTTTAATAGTACAGCATATAATGCACCTGTGTTTTTGAAAACAACCACTGAAAATATTATTTACTATATTATATGAGGATCTTCATATAAAGACCCAAATGCTAAATTCCTGTTACAATTCAGGACTAAGAGAAATTGAAAATTAATTGTATTGTGTTTTTCTCTTTTTCTCTCCCTCCTTCTCTCTCAGTAGATGTATATGTGTGTATAGTTCTTTAACTATTAGGAAGTTCAAATTTAGAGCCTATTTTGATTCCCATTTTAGAAGTTTTCTTTGTTAGATATTTTTAAGGTATCACTTCTCCCTCTTATTTTTTACAACTCCAGTTCCCTTAATCCCTGTATTGATGGTTCTAGAACACACTTTTAGTTTATTATAAAATGTCACCAAGACCTTTTCAGAATAGTTAAATTATGAATTTAAAAAGGAGGCATGACAGCTTCTACATACGACTCAATTACATTCACTATTTTAATTTTTCTCATTTTTTCTTCCCTCTCTTCAGTACTTTTTAAAGACTTGTACACTTATTAACTTCTTGTCTTCCTTTCTTTATATCCCTTTTCTCCTTTCTTCCCTCCTTGAAAGTTCAAATCTTTTCTCTGTTCAAAATTAGTTAGCATGTACTTGATTTCCTTATCCTTTCCCATGATCTGACATAGAGAAGTAATGTGTGAATTATAAATGTTATATCTCTTCACCTTTTATTGGTTCATAATGTGAGAATGCATTACTGCGTCACCCACTGAGAGGGCAGGCTGATTGCTGGCTGAGCACAGACTCAGAATCACAAAGCTGTCCAGAGAGATTAGTTGGTTATATCTTCTGTGCTTCTGCTCTGTGTTATTAAACCCTCAGCACTGTTCTGTATACATTTATTACCTTTCTCAAGGAGAGAATGAGGTAAACAGGCATGAGTAGTGGATTGCTGATAGCTTTCCTGAGAGCTAATGTACACTCTTAAACATAAACCCCAATTCATGAATCAATGTCATGATTTTCCTAGAAATACAGGACCTATTTAAAAAAAGCTGTGATGCAGGATTTAAAAAACAACAACAGCCCATCTTTCCACTTAGAACCTTTCTCCCTTCATAATAACTAAGTTAGCCAATAAGATCAGAGTTGTTAGCCTTAGGAAGTAGTAGGTGAGACCCAGGCTAGAAAAGGTAGGTGGTCATATTGGACATGGATATTTTGGGAAGTTTCCCTGGGGCCTTAAACATGTGCCTAATCTACCCAATAGATAATCCATCATGGAGCAAAGGTAATCAACTTGAAAATGTACTGCAAGTAGACATATGACACATAAGGTGTTTGTTTTAGAATAACTATGATTTCTGCTGAGAAATAAGTGGGGAAAGTGAATGAAAGGAACAGGAAACAGAAAGAGCCCACATGTGCATGTGGAACAAAATGCCTTGTCTTTTCAACTAGGTTATAAGCCACAAAGGCTAGGCACTGTTCGCCTGAAAGCTTCATGTCCTTCAGTGCCTTGGGAGGGTTTGTTGAGCAAGTGAATTGGATAACACCTAGGAGAGACAGAAAGTTCAAATTAACTTCACTTTGTGCATTATGCCCTCTACTTAACATATAGATATTGGATGGAATATTTACCTTATAAATTACTAGCTGCTAACACTAGTGTTTTGTTTTATTCCTTTTAACATTATTGTAAAGTAGTGAAAACTTTGATGATTGAGTTTTAAGTCTAGACTGAAATTCTAAGATTTACATACTACTTTTTAGGATTCATACCCCCAAGTTCATTCCTCTCATTGTTCTATTCTCAAACCTGCATGCTCATGAAGTGGGCTTTATAGTCACTTGAGGAAAATGTGACACTTTGATGTTGTCAGCAAGACTGTGGATTCTCAGGGCTGGTGACATGGAGACATTTCCAGCAGCTCAGTGATACATCTTTCTGTGGGACGCTTTAGGCCCCTGCGCTTCATTCCTGGCCAGTGGGAAACTCACAGCCGAAGCAGGTGCCGTGGGAAAGGTATCCCAGGCAACAGTCACAGCCCACTTCACTGCTGCTGCCTCTCAGTGATGGGTAGTTTTTGTTGGTGCTCTTGGGGAGAAACACATGCCGAGGTCCTCTAATGTCATTGCGTACTGAGATATGAATATGAGAAAATTATGCTGAATGTCTTCCTAACGAAGTGGAGCTCTGGTGTATCTGGAGAAATAGCTATTACTAATGGTCCGAACACTTTTCCCAGGCAATGAACGTTTATGACTTTTGTGTAGCAAGCTGTTTCTAAAGTGCAATGTGGCAGAACACAGTTGGTCATTTCCTCTACATTATGCTGAATGCACAACCTTTTGAAGACCCCTAGGACATGTCATAACAAGTTATTTGGCCTGCTCCTTGTTCAAAGCACTGTATGAAAACAATAATTTGTCCAGCTTTACTGGAGGAAAACATGTTTCTGTAAGTGAATTTATAAACAATGGTAGTATACTCCTCTAAACTTAAAATTTTGAAATCGGGTTATATTAGGATCAAGATGCTTTTATTAATACTTGCAATTAGTAGAAGTACTTCTTTAAATGTTTACATCCCCAGATATTCTAAGGCTCTAATGGATGTGGTTTATCTTAATTGAAAACCATTACTAGAAATATCAAGTAGTATTAAATAGATTATTTCAAACCTCACATTTATATTTATAATGAAGTTAGCGTGCTCCTTCTAACTTGAAAATCCAGTCAAGTCATCCTCCTGCTTAGAATTCTTTAATATCTCCATTCCCTATAGAGTAAGTCTATGTTCTCGTAAGTTCTTCAAAGTCATGTCTCTTCATACCTCCCCAGTTTGTTTTCTCTCTCTTGACCCTTAATTCTGTAACCTTATGAAACTATACACATTTCCCCTAGAGGACCACAGAAATGCACTGCCCTGTGCCCAATGCTCCACTTTTCCAGAAAGTTCTCTCTTTATTTCTAGTTGGACTAAGTATTTCTTGACCCCTTGTTCACATCCATTCTTGCTATGTTGTTCCTTTCAGCCCCATTGTGTCCTACATATACTTTAGTCACAGTTGTCACAAATGTTTGTATCACTTATTTGTCTAGATAGTTAAGTCATGAGTATTCCTCAGTAATTGTCTTTTTAATTTTTTTTATTGTTAACACTATAACGGATGTCTCTCATTCTCCCCAGCCTTTGCCCACCTCCACCCAGACCCCATCCCCTTCCCCAAGCCTTCATCACACTATTGTCCACATCCATGGGTCATGCATGTACATTCTTTGGCTAATCCCTTCACCTTCTGTTATCCAATCTCCCCAACCTCTCTCCTCTGACTCTTGTCAGTCTGTTCCATGCATCCATGCCTCTGGTTTTATTTTATTCATAATAACTAGGTTTTCTAATGCTTCTTACATACTTGTAGGCCAGTAAGTGCAATGTAGAGAGGCACCTGTGGATTCAGGGTCATGTGGAACCCTTTCCTCTAACTAAATTACCTCAGCTGTTCTGATAATTGTTTACTTTGTGACTGATTTTAGATTTTTTTTTTTCATCTCTTCCTAGTGAATCAGGCCCTTGTCATTTGCTGCTGTCAGTGTGTACTCTTAGTTAAATAACTGTACCCTTAGCTAAGATACTGAAACCTTCTGCACCTCAGTTCCTTTTATGGTTATTAGTGAAATAAATTGGGGGAGCATGACCAACTGATGAAATGGTTGACTGCCAATGTTGCACATGATTCAAACTTTGACTGTGACCTCATATCTATTTACAGAGCTTGCAAATATCATATGTTCATAATCATGATGATGAGTGAAGCTTGTCAACTGCACACTGAAAATGCACACTGACCATACCTATGCGGCTCAACAGAATTTTCAAACTTCAGCTTACATTGTTTCTGGGGACTGTGTTAAGGTGCCTTTTGCCCTAATAGAATAGAACACACTCCCATCATACCCTAACCTCTAAGCATGTGTAAACTAGATTTGCATATTAATCATTTTGGGAGGAAAATTACAGTCACCTTGAATCCACTGCATCTTAGATCCCTATCACTGTTTGCAAAGCTCATGCTGGTGTCCTTTCCTGACTCAGCGCTCCCCATGCTCTCAAACTCACAGACTTTGTGTTTCTTCTCCTTTGACACCCATGTTGGCCAACTGTCCCCTCCACATTCCTCATTTCTGTCATGAACAATTTTTCTTCCCCACAGCTCATAGCTCCTTCCCTGAATACTCTCCCTTGAGGGCACCACTTTCCTATAATCATCTCAAATGCAGGATGCTTGCTTCTTCACAGCTCAAGGACCTCAGGATCTAGGTGTGGATATTGAAATCATCCAACCTCCTGAAAAATGATTCCAGAATTAGCCTGTTCTCCTGTGGCTCAGGCTGCTGCCACACCAACCTTCGCTCTTTTCATTTCTCTTACCTACCAACCTTGTGGTTACCCTGTCTCCTTCAAGGAAGCTTCAATACTTGGCCCACACTCTTTCATTTCCACTTCAAGTCATCTGGTCAACCTGGATGTCTTTATGTCCACTCATCTAGTAACTTATTTTCTCATTGCTTTCAATGAAGTTTGCCTTCACCCATTTTTAGGTTACCCAAACCCAGAGATTGTCATCATCTGGAAAATTCTATTACCTCTTAAAATCCTAAACTCAAACATTCCACTCTCTGTCTACAACTTCCTATCTTTATAGCTCTCCTTTTCCAATTACATGCACTCCTCAGTGTTATATAACACTTCAGCAATGCTGCCTCCTTCTCTCTTCACTTTTCTCTAAGTGCTCTAAATCCCATAACCCATCACTTCAATGCTTTTGTTATTAATTCGAATCAGTCACACCCATGCAGAAAATCCCCTTTCCTTACAAACTCGAATCTGCTTTCTCTGGTGCTGTATCCTGCCCCCATGTGGTGCTGTAGAAATGTCCCTTCCATGAAGAATGGGGCCATGACAAAGTCATGGTTTCCAGCCTCCCCCTGGGTCCTGGGAGATGCTCAGGGTTATCTGTTCTATAATCTCCTAAATCTCATTTGCTCAAGCAGAATCTTTGGTGTCACCTCTGACTCTCTGCTTTCTTTCATGCAGCACATCTCCTCAATCAGAAATCCTGTGAACTAAACAAAATTTCGCCTCTCAAATATCTCTGCATTTGTGCTGCCTTGACCTCACTCTAGTCCCACCTCATATTTCCTCTAGATTACGGTGAGAACATTTTTTACCCAATTACCTGCTCTTCTCCATAGAGTAACTAGTGTGATCGCCTGACAATAACAATATGTCCCCTGGCTTAAAGGTGTTACTTTTGTACTTCTTAGTAAAAACCCAAAGCCTTTTAAAATATAACATTGAACATTCTGTGGGATATTTTGCCTTAACTTATTACCCTAGTTTATGTCTTTTCACCCTTTCTACATCTACACACTTTTCATCAACAGCTGCTTCACACTCCTGCCCTTGAACTCTACCATGATCATGTTCAAGTTCTTTCTGTATCCTGGCTACTCATCATTACTCCTTTTGACAGGCTTGGATAATGGCAATTCATCTTTCAGTTGTTGAATTCGATGTTATTCCTCTGGAATGCAATCCTTGACTCTTTCCTCAGCAACTGAGATAAATTAGAGAGTTTTACTGATACTTGGATTTCATTACCAAGGCTCCTATATGTTGAGTTATTTCTTTTTCCTTGCATTTTTATGCTGAGGTATAGCTTGACAGAAGACCTTTATTTTTTCCCACAGAAAAATACGCTTTGCAAAGAGACAAGAGAAATGGACTCTCATATACTTGCCCAATCCAGAGCTTTACTTATCTATTGACTTTAGATTATAATAGGAAGTACATATGAACACTATTATGATCAAGTGATTACATGAACTATCACATCTTAAATGCCTGAAAAATATTAAGCCTTAAATAAACTTCAATTACAATGCCATTTTGTAGATTTAGTCATGCAGAGGGTTTTTAAATCATTATTGCACAGCTGACCAGATTTTATGTAACATGTTTCCTTGAAGTGATCTACTCACATATCTGGCAACCACAGGGAAAATACTAATACTTCCTATAAACACAGAGGTCATGAATCATAAAACAATAGTAATAATAATAACAACACTGAAGCAAGTTACTATTTTCTTCTACCATGATTGATACATTTTTGAGCCAGATTTTGAATTATAGTGACCACACTAGGCATGGCATAGACTATGTGAGTTCCACAAACTGTCGCAGAAATGTTTTCCTTGATCTGACTGCACAAACTGAATGAGCTTCCTTCTCAGTCAGTCAACCGATGAGTTGTTTCGATCTAACCTGTTGTTTAACCTCATTCAGCCAAAGTCGGCAGTGAGAGATGAGCGGCGTCTTAGAAAAAACTGGTCATGAATATAGACTCAGACTAAAGAGACTTGCATTGCATCAAGTAACTCTCAAAGCTACATGGTAAGACCTATGTGACATAATCTCAAAGAACATCTACGACATACCCTAATGATGTTTTCACTAGTGTTGCAAATGGCTTTTACATGTTGGGATCAGTATAATGACATCACAGCTTTATTAGTGGAATTAACACAAATAGTTATGTTGACAGATTCTCGACGCAGTATGGAAATTCCCTCTGCCAACTGTGAGCTGTAGTTATTCACATCATGTTTGACACATGTTTGACAATGCAGTTTCACCCTTGCCCTCATTCCAGTCCAGACAGCACTAATTGTTATTTATGAAGCTCCTTTTTATGGCAAGCCAAATTTTGTTTTTCATAGCTTTCATCCATTTGTCATGGTTCTACCCTCTGTAGTAACACAGAATATTTGAGAAAAAAGTATTAATATTTCATTTATTCAGGCTATAAAGTACAGCATAAGGAATATAGTCAATAATATTGTAATAACTATATATAGTACATGGTGGGTACTTGAAATATTGAGGGAAACACTTTGTACAGAAATATGATTGTCTAACCACTATGCTGTACACCCAAAACTAATACAAAATAATATTGACTGTAAACTGTAACTTAAAAATCAAATTTAAATTTAAAAATATTTTACTTATTCTTTTCCAAAGCCATCTTTTGTACTCATACCTACTGTGTCATAGTTTTATAGTTGTTAATACAGTCATCCATTCAGCAAGCATTGATCAAGCTTTTACTAAATATAAGGTGTTGTGTGTGGTGCTATAAATGATACAATGATACATAAGACATGCTCCCTCTTTCCTTCAGGTTGCTAATACACACCAATTTGTTAATGTCCCCCTGAAAATTGTGGCAGGCTGAATGGAACATAACCCTCCACATATGTTCTGAGCAGTGAAGACTACAATAGACTACTCTTTCTTACGACCCGAATGCCATAGTTCTATTAATGAAGTCTATGTTTATGTTAACATTATCATAGCTGTGTCAGATATTGGGTTTCTGGTCAAATAACGGCTTTTAAAAAAAATCTCAGCTGATTTAGCTATGAGTTAGCTACTCATAAATGATGTCTAATCACTTAGTGAAGCTGTATAACATTCTCTGGGTCACAGAAAAATTTAAGTGATAAGTAAAAGGAAGTTTAACTTTCCAATGAGTAGGTTATGGAGGACTCTTTTATTTTTCCCCCCAAAGTGAAACAATCCGAAAGCTTCAGGAGTTCATTGCTGGTAGATCCATAATAGAAAGTGGGGCTGGTTTGAGATATAACCTTTCACAACCCTCTAACATCTCCTAAGCAGGGTACGATCCCTCCATGGGCTGGGTGTTGGAAAGCTAATCACTTCCTGCAGAAACACTCAGGGCTTTTTGTCTAAGCTCTTGCTTTGCTCTCTGGTCTCCTTGTCTTTGGCTCGTCGCACCTCCTTTTCTTCTCTTGATTGCATGCCTGACATTCGCTACTTCATTATTGTGACCTAAAACTTTTCCTGACTTCCTGCCAGATGTAGATATTCCTGCTGTTTGCCTCCTGAGAGGACATTGCCTGCAATTTTTAGATTCCAGTTCCAGGCTTTAATCCGATTCTTCTAGCCTGTTCTTACAGTTCAACTCAGATTAATCTATTCAAGACTTATTTTTGAGTACCGATTATGTGTCAGGCAGGAAGAGATTGCTGCTCATGGAATATTGAGCGATATCTATCTCAGTGTGGAAATTTCATGCTTTCTATCCCCTCACATCAATCGACAACTGTCAGTTCTTGGATTTTGCACATTTGCATCCTCCTAACCAGATATTAAGGTAAATAAGTTAAGTAAGGAACCTCATTATTTCATGCCTCTTAAGTGAGGCAGTGGAGTTCCAATTGCTTATGCAAGTTGTAGCACGAAAGCATTTCAAAGGCGGTGATGGGAATGGGTGGAATGAAAGGAACGAGCTATTCGTGGAAGAGAACTAAGTCCAAGGAGTCTGTTTTATGTGTCTCTCTCCTCTGTAGACCTTAGTCTGTACTCTGCTGTAAGCATCTAGGAACAAGACAGTCACCGCGTTTGCAATGCCTCCTGATGGTGTTTCTGCTGCATCTGTCAGATGGACGGCACATAATTAATGAAATGCTATTTATACTCAGGGATAAACTTAGCAAACCAAGCCGTGGTGCCTCAATTGGCATATTCAGTGAACCCCCCTGCTGCAGTCTCTACCGTCCAAGGGACAACAATATGCATTTTCTGTTTGCCTTAAATTCACTAAGTGGTGCACACCTTTGAATGTCTTAATAGTCTTCTGATGTCAGAAGGCCTGGACCTGCTCAGGAATATGATCTCTGGAGCAAGTTTATCACCTACTTCATCAGGAATATGACGGTAATAAAGCATCTACTTTACCGTGTTGTAGTGAGGACTAAATAAACCCCATTGTCTTAAGCTCTTGAAACACAGTAAGCACACAGAATTAGTTGTTGTTATTTTTATTCTCATTCTTGTTATTTTACTTCTAGTGAAGACAAAGGAAAGGGTGGTGGGCAGAAAGTGCTCTGGACCACGAGCTAAAGCACATGGGTTACAATCTCAGGTGTACCTCCTACTAGCAAACTATGTGACTAAATGTACTTGGGCAAATTGTTGTTAAGATTTCTTTTAGCACCAAAAGTAGCACCATCAGTTGTTGGATTTGAGGTAACACAGCTTTAAAAGGGGAAATACACATCACCGAGGAAATAATATTCTTAGACTCCTTGAGGGAACATTAAGACCTATAGAAAATACTACTTATGCCAGCATATACAAATTATAGAATGAATAACCCTACAATGATGCACCTGTGGGCGACATTATCAAAATAATGTTTTCACTCAAGTGACAAACTATTTGGGCTCCACGTGGAAACAGGATCAATAGGGTTCTATTTCTCAAAAGAATCAAGTGCATCCTCCTTGTCAGCCTCATCCTAAGTAGGAATTTAAATAGAGGTATAAGAGTGGGAATTCTTCAGTTCTTTGCAGAGAATTGGATGTTACTTTAAGTTGGTTACTCCTAGAAAGCAGGATATAGACCCTGAAAACAGAATTGTAAATTTGGGGGTATTTCTCTGATAGGCTGTAGTATCTGTGGCTTGAATGGTTGTCCTTACTCCGAGGAGAAATGAGGCTTCACATTTCATATCCCAAATCTTTCCCCAGAAACAAAACTGTTTCTTGTTCTATGGCCTTGCTGGACAAAACCTTGCACAAAGTGGATCAGGAGAGGGAAAAGCAAAAGCGCGAGAACAAAGAGATATTAGTCAAAAGAAGAAGGAGACAGGGCAGGAGAGGAGGAGAAAGAAAAAGTTGCTCTAGGTTGCTATGATGGTTAAACCTGGATAAAAGTTCAGCTTTCTGACTGTGTGACCTTGGGCAATTTGTTTAACCTCTCTGAGCCTCATGGTTCCTGTGAGTAGGTTGAGAAAATAGTAATATTTTAATAGAAAATAATAATAATTTAGAAGAAAGAAGATACTATTCTTTTTTTGTCTGTGACAGCATGGATGGACCTGGAGAGCATTATGCTAAGTGAAATAAGCCAGTTAGCGAAAGACAAGTACATGATTTCACTCATATGTGGAATCTAATGAACGAACTGAAATATGTAAATGAAATATGTGAAGTATCTAGCATAGAGAGACTGGAAAGTGGTAGGAACTCCATAGCTTCCAGTGATTCTTTTCTGAATGTTAAGGGGAAGGTTTGCACACACTCTTCGATGTTGATCCTGGCCCGTAGTGACGTGCCCCCTGATGCTTCAACACATCAGAAGAGACAACGTTTCTGACATTCACCCACTTTACTTGTATTCATTGCAAATAATGAAACTGATTGACTGAGTTAGCAGGACGGCTATTCCGGCGGCTATTTCTTTCTAAATGAGATTGTTTGGTAAATATTCTGCAGAGAAGAATTCACTCATGATTTCAAGACTACAGCATGAAGGGGCTGCAGCTACAGCATTCCTGACGAAGCTACTATTGAATCAGTTGTTTTGTTTGAATGACTTCTGTTTCAGGGGAAAAGCATTTGACCTTTGAGAACAAGATCATGTAACATGCGGTGGAAATGGAAACAAAAACGGCACCCATATCAAAGGGCTGCTATCAGGATAAAATACAGACACATGTGCTTGTCTTTCTTGAGGGAGTCAAGCCCAGTAAGTGCTGATATTCATCACCAGCTGTATCTGATCCAGAACCACAAGGAAAAGGGCTTTCCCTCCACTCAGATCCTATTATGTGCTTGAAGCACAGGATGAGGGGAAAAAAAAAGAAAAAAAAAAACACCTCTTTCTCCTTTATGAACTGGTTTTACTCCCAACACTTCTGACGCCAAATATGTGTAGGTTTTTTCCCCCACACCTGCCAACCCTCCAATGCTCCGGATATCAACGGAGTCCTACAATACAATTCAGTTCTGACACGTACTAACGACCCAGTTAGGGCAGACCCCACAGGGAAAGGGCTTGGTCTCCTAGGACTTTCTCCCACTTCAGATGCCAATTACAAGTCCTGGGCTTCCTGTACTTCTGACCAGCTGGCTATTAAGTGATTTGCGAGTCTGAACCAATCATAAGTCTCTTCTGGATTGACAGATACAGTTCTCAGCTGTTTTGTCACTGAATGGAAGGGGTTCCCATGGTCCCTGCCTCAGGTTCAGTAATTCACAATAGTGGCTCACAGAACCCAGGGAAACACGTACTATTACTGGTTTATTATACAGTATATTATCAAGGACACAAACAAACAATCAGATGAAGAGGTACCAAGGGTGGGGGCCGCAGGAGTTTGTATTTCTGAGGAGTTCAAGTGTGCCAGCTTCCTAGCATGTAAATGCATTCCTCAACCCAGAAGCTCCCCCACCTCTGTCTTTTAGTTTTTTCTTTCTTTTTTTGGTGCATTTTGTTTTGTTTTCTTTTTGTGGAAGTTTCATCACATAGCCATGATTGCATGTTAACTCAATCCCTAGTCCTTCTTCTCTCCCTGGAGATTGGAGAGGAAATGGAAATTTCCAAGCTTCTAATCAACATTTCGGCTTCCTGGGTGCCAGTCCTCTGCCTGAGTCTATCTAGGGCCCCACCAAGAGTTGCTTCATTCAAACAGAAGACGCTCCTATCTCCTGTACCACTTAGAAAATTCCAAGGTGTTTAGAAGTCCTTACACTCTGAACCAGGGACAAATACCAAAATTATGTTTCTCAGTATGTGGTACAATATCATATTTTTTTTTCCAGGGTTAAAAGATGGAAGTATAGAACCTTTAGTGAATTTACATTTTCCCCTACAACTTATTCTGTGGAAACAGCTTCAAATTTTCTAATTAAATTAGGCCAAACTTCTTAATTTTTTTAGCTTAATCGAGATGAAAATTAAAACCATAGTGAGCTATCACTTCAGACCTGGTAAGGTGGCTGTTATCACAAAGACAAGAGATAACAAGTGTTGGTGAGCTTGGAGAGGAAAGGGAGGAGGCCTTGTGCCCTGCCGGTAGGGATGGAAATTGGTCCAGCCTCTATGGAAGACAGTATAGAGGTTCCAGACTTCTTTATTTTTAACCAAATGGAAAACTTTGCAACTCTCTTTGCCTCCATGGTATAATACTTTTTCTGAATAGAGCAAGAAGAAATGTGTATCTTATCTCTCAAGTTTTGTAGACACACCTATTTTAAGTATATTTTATTGATTATGCTTTTACAGTTGTCCCATTTTTTTCCCTTTACCGCCCTGTGCTCAGTACCCCCTTGCCTCCAGCAACCCCTCCCCCATAAGTTCATGTCCATGGGTCATGCATGTAAGTTCCTTGGCATTTCCCTTTCCTATACATTCTTAACTTCTCCCTGTCTGTCTACTTTGTCCCCACCAATTATGCCTCTTAGTCCCTCCACCATTTCCCCCATTTTCCACCTTCCCTCTCCCAGCTGATAATCCTCCAAATGATCCTCATACCTATGACTCTGTTCCTATTCTGGTTGTTTGCTTAGTTTGTTTTGTTTTTTAGATTTAGTTGTTGATAGTTGTGAATTTGTTGTCATTTTAATGTTCATAGTTTTAATCTTCTTTTTCTTAAATGTGTCCCTTTAACATTTCATGTAATAATGGCTTGGTGATGGTGAACTTCATTAGCTTTGCCTTGTTTGGGAAGCACTTTACCTGTCCTTACATTCTAAATACTGTAATAGCTTTTCTAGATAGAGTAATCTTGGTTGTAGGTCCTTGCTTTTCATCACTTTGAATACTTCTTGCCAGTCCCTGCTTACCTGTAAAGTTTCTTTTGAGAAATCAGCTATAGTCTTATGGAAACTCCTTTGTAGGTAACTCTCTGCTTTTCTCTTGATGCTTTTAAGATTCTCTCTTTATCTTTAACCTTTAGCATTTCAACTATGATGTGTCTTGGTGTGGTCCTCTTTGGGTCTAGCTTGTTTGAGACTCTCAGTGCTTCCTGGAATTGTATGTCTATTTCCGTTGCCAAATTATGGAAGTTTTCTTTCATTATTCTTTCAAATAAGTTTTCAATCTCTTGCCCTTTCTCTTCTCCTTCTGGCACCCCTATGATGCAAATGTTGGTACATTTAAAGTTGTCCCAGAGGTTCCTACACCTCTCCTCATTTTTTTTTTTCAATTCTTGTTTCTTCATTTTGTACTGGGCGACTGTTTATTTCTTCCTTATGTTCCAAATCATTGATGTGAACCCTGGCTTCTTTCCCTTCACCATTGATTTTGTATGAATTTTTCTTCATTTCACTTAGTATAGCCTTCATTTCTTCCCTTAGGTGTTTGCTGTACTCAATCATTTCTGTGAACATTGTTATCACTGGTGCTTTGAACTCTGCATCTCTTAGATTGGCTATTGCCTCATCGCTTTGTTTTCCCTCTGGAGCTTTGAGTTGTTCCCTTTTTGGGGCTATACTTCTCTGTCTCCTCTACTTGACAGGCTCCTGTGTTTGCCTCTGTGTCTTAGGTAGAGCTGTCACACCTGTTAGGTTATAAGGGGTGGAGCCTTAAGTATTCGTCAGTGTGGGGTGACCTGTTTCACCACGTTATGGTGCTGTATGTAGGGGAGGGGTCAGAAAGGAAACAATGCCATTTTCTCAGCACTTGCCCTGTTTGCAGTCACTTCACCTGCTTCCCATGTGTGACTAGTGCCCCTCTAGCTGTTGTCCTGGTGATGGTTCCCAGAGTGGATGGGTCTGTGGATATTCTAGGACTGTGGGGGCCCTCTAAATGGACTCTGATGAGAGGTGAGCAGTTTCTTCCCTGCCCAAACTCCCACTGGTTTTCACAGCCAGAAGCAATGAGGCTTTATTTTCCCAGCTCTGGAACTGTGAGCTGTGCAGACTGGCCTGGGGCTGGGATCACTCCTGGCTTTTATAATGTGTGACAGCTTTTTCTGCTGGTGGGCCACAGTTGCTGCCTTGCCGCTGCCATCATACCGTGTCCTTTCTGCTCTGGCTCCCTCCTATCTGTCTGGCTGAGTATTACTTCTTTATATCTTTATTTGTTGGACTTCCATGCAGTTTGATTTTCTGGTAGTTCTTGTTGTTTTTTGCTTTGATGTAGATGTAATCTTTATGGTTGTGGAAGGAGGCAAAGCATTTCTACCTATGCCTCCATCTTGACCAGAAGTCATTTTAGTTGTAATTTTGATGTGGTTGCATGAAGTGGCAAGCCACATCAGCCTGTGCGGCCATCTTGACTGGATCCTCTAGGCGTACCTATTTATATGAGAAAGAGGTTATATATTCTGCCTCAACTCACTCATGTTTTTACTGCCAACCTAAGAAAGCTGGAGGAGAGAAAGATACATAATAGCCACAACTTCACCTCTACCAGGTTCCAGGATAGCCTCCTTCAAGAAGTTCAGGCCCTCAGAAAAAGAGAGATTTCCACTTTTAACCACTCTTACTTTTTCTAGTCCCTTAATTTGCTCCCTCCTTTTCTGCCACACTGGGTCTTATCCCTCTTAGACTGGAGCTTTCAAGGGAATGGGGGAAGATAACCTTTGGGTTAATTAAATAAGAAAACCCTGAATTATATAGAAAAGAAATTGTTTACATAGACAATGAAAGCGATTATGGAACTAGGAACAGAGCAAACTATAGGAAGAGTGAAATATTTGGTATTCTGTTTTCCAACAATAGTGGAAAAATATGTGTGTGTTTATTGAGTAAAAAGGTTACTAATTAGAGAGATACAATGACCTCCAAGTTAACAAAGATATAAATAGAATGAATAAAATACTTATCAAACCAGCAAAACTAAGAGGACAAAGAAGAACCCACAAAGGAAAAAAATAATCATATTAAATGAGAGGATTAATATCACGTCTATTAGCAATTACACGAAATATAAATGGACTGAATGTTACATTAAATGACAGAGATTAACAGATTGCATTTTAAAAAGGAGGCCTAATATATGTTATGTATGAGAAACAATTATAACAAAGAAATAAATATAGGTGATAAAGAATGGGCATGAATTGCAGTGATAATCTAGCTGAACTTAATTTCATAAAAGTTATTTCTGTTCTTATAACATAGATTTAAAGCAATACAAGTGTTTGGTCTATAGATTTTTCTGAACTATATGTTTTATATTTTGCATTGATATATTTATTCTTTTATTTACAAATAAATAGTGACTCTTTCCATCCAGTGACAAAACCGCATATGGTGGCTAATTGAGAATTTTATTTGTCAATCTAGAAGATACTTGTGATTGGTTTATACTCTCAAATCATTGCACTTTCCTCTTCATCTACTACTCTGGCTGACAGGTAGAGCTGCATTTTATTTGTTTGAGCTAATATGATTTTTTATGTGGAATTTCTCTTGTCTATTCTTCTTTTGTACTAGCTGCACCAGAAAATCCTATGTTAAATGTATGTGAAGCATCTGAAGTCCTTTTTGAAGGAGAAGGGGCATTACTAATTCAGTAATTAAAATTCCAAGTTATTTGCTAGTTGCTTTCTTTTTGTCATCTTTAGCTTTAGGTCTATAATTTCCTTTTTCTATTGAAAAGGAAAAACAAAGTTTGCTGTTGTCCTTTGCTGATTTGCCATATGGGTGTGTCAGCAGTAAAGGCTTCAAAAGGATCATATTGTGTTTCAACTTCATCTAGTTGGAAATGCACATACTCAGGCTCTAAACCTTCTGAAACATAATCTACATTTTAATAAAATTCTCACCTGGGTTGGTTTACACCTGGTTAGAGACACTTCTCTAGGAGATCTTTTGGTTGCTACATGAATTCTGCAATTAAAAATCTCTTTGGTTACTCAGTAGAAAATAATGGCCAGCATAGTTTTTCTCCCATATTCCCAGTTTGTTTTATCTGTAAGGAGTCTTGGGATTTAATAGGGTGTTCAGTCATAGGAGTTATCCTAAGTTTTCTGGTACAATTAGCTCTTTGCTTACATTGCTAGGATCACTTTAATTCATTCTTGGTTTCGATGGCTTAGGTATGTGTATGATTAATGTTTATAAACATCTTCAGAACCTATTTGGCCGTGAGTATAAATAACAGAAAATAAATTCACGAATTTGTGATTTCTGATAAGAGAATTTAAGTACGTTGGGAAGTGATGACACTTTAGCTTTCTATTCAGTTGAACCACTTTGGGCACAAAGAAAGAAGGGGATTTTTGTTCCAGCAAATGCACAGCAGGGACAGCTGAAACCCAGGGAGAGATAATGCACTAAGTATAGCAGTTAAGTGATAAAGATTTTGATTCCTGAAGTGGCAAACTCCAAGCATCAAAGCAGCAGGAATAGCTTAAGGCAGCAAATAGACATGGTAAAAATCCCCTGGAGCTATAGGGATGTTTGGGTGCTGTGAGAGAGGAGGCTGAGAGAGGTCCGTCCTAAAGGGACAGATAATGATGATTTGTGACAGCTGATTGTCGATCATGCAAAGCACTGTGTTGTACTAATAGGCCAAATCCAAAGATCTTTTGAAATTATTTCCTGTTTGCTCTATAATGTCGTACACTCCTAGACCCTCCTGTTCCTCCCCTTTGACTTTGAAAACCTGATGTACACTGTCCGGACTCGTCTCCTTGACCTGATCCTTTGACAACTGCATTTCTTTTCTTAACCACTTAGATGTCTTAGTTCAATTTTCACTTCCAGAGAAATGACTGAAAAACACATTTCAAGAGCCGATGTCTATATCCCCAAACAGAATATCCTGGATACACCTGAAATTCACTAGGCTGAACAGAACCAAACAGAAAACAAACTTATAATGCTTACCCTTACATACAAGACTTTCAGGTTGTGCTATGTAGCATCATAGAGTTTCACTAAGATTGCCTAGGAGCTCCCACAGAGAACAAGGGGACCAAGCTGGCGAGAGCTTTAGAGGAGCTTGCTTTTTAATCAATTGTATTTATTGATAATCTATATAGGTTGCTTTTGGTAAAATGATAATGTGTTGCTTTAAAATTTGCATTATTGACATTACAGAAATCAAAAGGACTATAAAGAAATACTGTAAACAATTGTATGTTAGTAAGTTAGATATAATAGATAAAAAGACAAAATCTTAGAAACACACAAACTAGTGAAACTGACTCAAAAAGAAATGTAAATTTTGAGTAGACATTCTGTATAACAAGTAAAGGGATTGAATTCATCATTTTAAAATGTCCTTGAGAGATTAAAAAGTCCAGGCCCAGAGAGCCTCAGTAGCAGCCCGATACTAAACCCAGCAGACACATCACAAAAAAAGTACAGGCCAATATCTCTTACGAAAATACACATAAAAAGTCTTCACAAAATATGAACAATAGAATCCAATGACATATGATTGCATGCAATAACCAAGTGAGATGTGAGATTTGACTCACGATTGCCAGATTAATTTAACACTTGAAAAATCAGTTTCTATAATATACCACATCAAAATGAAAAAATACACACAAAAAAGCCTGATAATGTCATTAACCAAAAATCTACTTGACAAAGTCCAACATACCCTCAAGATTAAAAACAAACAAATGAACAAAAAAACACAGCACTTAACCACGTAGGAATACAAGGGGATGCCCTCAATCTGGTAAAAGGCATCTATGAAGAAACCACAGGTAACATTAAATTTAATTGTGAAAGACTGAACGTTTTCCCCTAAGATCAGGAACAAGACAATGATGTCTACTTCAATCTAACATTGCATGGGGAGTTCTGGCACGGGCAATTGGGCAAGGGGAATAAAGGGTATTCAGTTGTGAAAGAAGTAAAATGATCTCTATTTAGAGATGATATGACCCTTACATAGAAAACTGAAGGAATACATTTAAAAACTTAAATCTAATCATTGACTTCAGCAAGGCGGTAGAATACAATATCAATAAACACAAAAAATTGTACTTCTATACCCTAGCAATGAAAAATCTGAGACCAAATTAAAAACATAACCCACTCACAATAACATCCAACATAATAAAACACTTAGAAGTCAATTTGACAAAAGTGCAAAATTTGTACTATGAAAACTAGAACACATAGTTGAAAAATGAAAGACCTAAATAAATAAGATAACCCATGTTCCTGGATTAGAAGACTTAATATTGTTCACATGACAATACTCCTCAAATTTATCTACTGATTCAGCATAATCCCTGTCAGAATCCCAGGTGTGATTTTACAGAAAATAACAAGGTAATCTTAAAATTTATGAAAATGCCAGAACACCTACAATAGCCAAATAATATTGAAAAAGAAAGCAAAGGGGAAGGACTGGCTCTTTCCAACTTCAAAATTTATTAGGAAGACAAAGCAATCAAGACAGCATGGTGTTGGCATCAGAATAGACCCACAGAAGAACGGGAATACATTTTTGTGTACTAACTTTGGGTTAGATAGTGGTTTCATAGAATAACACACATGACAATCCATTTTAGCACTTTCTCAAGCCCCAAGTCTTCATCTCTGTTATCCCACTTACACTTCAGTTGTATAGTCTAAAGCTGGGAAATGTCTTATGTTTATATGCCCAGCCTCCCTTCACAGTGATTTCCAACCTTGCCTGCACATTGGAATCATTGGCTGCGGGCACAGGTGGGACCTTCAAAAAAATACCCATTAGGTTGCACACTCAGAGCTTCTGATTTCATTGGTACGGGGTACAGCCTAGGCATCTAAATGTTTTGAAAGTTTTACAGGTGATTTTAATATGCAATCAAGTTTAAGAAAGTTAGCCTAAGTCAACAATGAATTCCCTGTAACTAAGACTTGCCTTATGATTCATCATAGCCCCAGCACTTAACACAACACCTAAACTGAAAAAAAAAAATGTTTAGTGTTTATAATTACTAACAAGTACTCTTTTATTATAGGTTTTTATCCTATGTTATTCCCATATTCATTTCTTAAAGAAATAAACATGATCTGACTTAAAGTTGAAAAAAGTTATCATGACATAGAAGTCAAGTCAAATGTTTGGCCTTGTATTACTCTCCTGAATCTACTAATAGGAAGAAATGAAAGGCCATTGTGTGTCAACACTGGACATACTGCTGACATTAGTTACCTGCGATTCAGATTGGAGACATCATCATCGTTAATGGGTGTGACTGGTTATGCATGATTTTATAAACTTCCTCCCTTGTGCTAAGCAACTTAGAAATAAGACCGCACAAGAAACAACACATCTTTAAAGAACTTGCCGTTTAGCAAAAAGGGTAGAACTTAATGAGCCACATATCTGGGGACATTGTATTTCAGAAATGATTTACTTAATACTGGAAATATTTTCCTTAATATCAAGAATGAAACCAGGAAGCCCACTATTATCATAATTAATTTGATAATTTCTGGAGGTCTTGACCAGCATATTGAACAAGAAAACAAAAATTAGAAGGAAAAGGTTTAGAAAGGAGTAAGTGAAACTGTCATTATAACACAAATACTGTGATTTCTTTGCATAGAAAACCCAATACAATATCTAGATAAATTATTGGAAATAATACAATAGCTTATAGTAAGATGCTGAAGAAAAGATTAATATGCAAAAAAGAAATTGCCTTTCTATGCTGCAGCAACAAATAAACAGAAAATATAATTGCGAAGTGGACATTACTTATTAGTGTATCAGAAATTATCAAAAGTCTAGCAATAATTATAAGACACAAGTGGGATAAATCATAAAACTGTAAGAGGCATTAAAATAAATGAAGATTAGATTTCTATTCAAGGTAGGGAGATAATATTTTAAAGATATCAATTTATATCAATTCTCCCTTAGTTGTGCTTTATAGTCAGTGAAATTCTAATTAAAGCTTCTAGGAGAAATTTTCCTGCAACTTTATAAGCAACTTCTAAAATTTCCATAGAAGAATAAAGAGCTGGGGAAACTACAGATTTCTGCTTTACTGGATAGTAAAACTTCTGAATTTACATTAATTAAGGCACTATACTTCTTCGCAAGGATACACATAAACACACTGGCCAAAGAATAAAACAGAGACCTCAGAAACAGACCTCCACATTCATGGAAAACTGTTCTCATATAGACAGCATGCACTATTAACTACAAAGAAGTTAGGTAAGCCAGGGGTTAAACCAGCTACTAGCATGGGGTGTGTAGACAGTAGCCCTGATGGGAAACAGTAGATGAGATGATAATTTGAAATCCAGCTGGATTTGTAGGTAGTATCAGACAACTGAAAACCCAATGGTGGGATATAAACAAGTACAATATAAACAGGAAACTCAACTACAGGGACCAAGATCAACATATTGACTCTGTCTTGAACTTGAAATTGTCCTCTCAGGGAGCAGCTGTGCCCCTTGAGTCTGAAGTCCTTTTGGGAGCTATTCCAGAATGTACTGGTTGCCAACATGACCCTATCCTGCAATTCTCTTATTTTGATCAGCTTAGGTTGCCCTGGGGGCAGGGTGCCATTTTCAAGCTCACAGAAGCAATTGTTGTTTTTATCAAAAAGGAGTGCTACACCTTTATGATGGGCTCAGGTATCCAAGTGTGTGTTCCTATCCTTGGAGAATATGAGAGACTTTGTTAGATTAGGACAGGGAATAGCTCATTTCCTCCTTATCTCAACACCTGTCCTCTGGAACCTGCCTTTCCTATGAAAACACAAAGGACCTAACCCAAAGCCAGAGCCTCCACCCATGCTAACCCTCAATGATATTTACAACATAACTGTTAAAATTAACACTTGTTAATTTTCCCACTATGACACCAATTGTACAGAAATGAACCCAAACCAAAGAGAAAAAAATAACTCCCGTGAAACATAATCTAAAAGTATGATCATGAATCATGATCTAAATCAACCAAATCCATAAATTGCTATACTACACGTTTGCCTGGTGAAAGAAGGATCCTTTCTATGTTTACAATATTTAATGCTCAAAGACTTGGACATGAAGTGGAAAGAATCTTTAGGGTCATGAAATGGTAGAAAGTATTAAAAGGGTTGTGACAAGAAAAATAAATTGATTTTACTGCATTGTGCTCAAATGTTCTATCAGGGGTATCTACTGAAGGTCATTGTAAGAAATAGTCATGTGAACGTCACTTTTGTATCTGTGTTCAGGCTGCTGGAGAGGTCATTATCATCATGTTTTATGTGCTGCAAAGAATCCATTGGAAGAACTGAAATGATTTCTCTATTCTGACCATAAGACCTATATAACTTACTGAATTTCCCTTTTTACCTTGGATTCTAGGAATCTCCATAAGTAAAACTAAACAAAACAATTACATTAAATAATTAACAGTTAAAAAATTACTTACTCAATAGTTGCTCCCTCTGTTGCTGCCTTACCAGTGACACCCCCACCTCTACCACGGAGAGGGTGGTGTTTCATTTAAGTGTATATTACATCTTCATACTGGTCTCTCATTCTGAACCCTTGACAAAAAAGATTTGTTTTCAAGATATGTTTGGGTAGGGTGAGGATTTTTCATCATCAGTCTAGCCACATGAAACAAATGATTGACTAATATACCAACGTGTGTGAAGTAATATCCCTTTCCAATGCCAGGTACACCCCTAAGGTCAGGTGGTTCAATATTATTGTTGATGAAATGAATGGTGTCTTTGCCTGTGACATACTTTAGATGAAGATATGCATGTATTCACATGGAAACAACTAAAGAAAAGAGGGAATATTTTAAATGTCACTTAATCTCTGAATTTCTCAAAGTTGGGAACAAAGGTAGAAGCTACAAATACCTTGTGCTGTGGCTGGATGTAATAAGTGATTAATAGACACCTACTAATAGGTTTATTGAATGTTAATGTAGAAATTGCTTTTAAATGAATGATATAATTTAAACTATAACAGCCATCAGAGAGTGCAGATCATTCATAGCTGAATCATTTACAAGCCTTTATCTCTGTGTGTGAGTATTGTGTATACCTCAAAATGAACTAAAGTAATGTAGACAATATTAAGTGTAATTATTATTCTCTTTGTTTTATGCATTTTCTAAATTTTCTGCAGTTCCCTTGTACTACCTTGTAATCAGGGTCAAAATAAGCTATAATTTTCAAATACCTGTAACATTTTTATATAGGATGTAATAGTACATCTAGTATTTTTCTTATGTTCCCTCTTTCTGTCTCCATTTGTTTTTATTATAAGGCAAAGGCTCTCAGTCAAGGAATCTGGATATAATTGGAGACTTTGTGTGACCTCTCTCTTATAATCTACTTTATTTCAAACAATTCAAGGTCATACCTGCTTTCAAGTCCTGAGATCAAATCCCTTCTATAAGACCAGTCAACAAGAATAGAGTTTCTTATAATAAGCCTTGTGATTTAAACTAGGAGTGCATTGCACTTTATTACATTATGTATTCTAACTAATATACTTCAGCTTTTCTGTCTGGCCCAAAGACAGAGGTTTTGACTCTAGTGAAAATAGGTAGATTTTGATATTTTTCTTTTGATTTATTTAGTGATCTAAAGAATGATCCGTTTTCTATAGCCACGTAAATGGGATTGTTTTCATTGACTCAAACACCCAGGCTCAGGACAGTTAGAATAACTTTAGAGTCAGGGAGAACTTTGGCTCTTATAAAAATTTCTGTTTTCTCCCTTTAATTCCTATACATGAAAAAGATGACAAACAATGTAAAAGTGAATTTCACAATCTATTGAAACTATTTTCTCTCAATGAATTTTTAAAATGTCAATAATTTTTCTAAGATCTATGTTGCCTGTAGATTCTCTATATTATAGTACATTCACTTTTGGCTCACAATTTTTATTTAATAAGCTAAGAATAAGAGACAAGGAGATGACTCTAATTGCATTGGACTCCAGGTCCCTGGGTAGAGAGTCTGAGCTGTTTGAATTGATATTTGTGTCGTTCTCAAAAATCAACTGCTTGCCACATCCATTGGTGTTCAACACAACATCTGGTTGAATCTAATTAGGTTTTCAAGTAAGTTGATGAGAAAATGAGCCTTATGCACTTATCTAAATGGAGAAGCATGGAGAAGTTTCTTTTGATTGATGTAAATATATGAGTTGAGTTAAAAAAGATGGAGAATCCGGTCTTGAAATCGCACATGGCCATTGCATATTACTTAGGAAGGAAGATAGAGTCCAAGTTGTCTTTCATGGGGAAATGCACGGTCAATAATGGTATTTCTTGCATGAAGTGCAACAGAGGAGGGTCCCCTGTGCTTGTGCATTGAGGGTTTGTCCCAGAAATGAGAAATGGAGCCTGATGGTTTCATGACTCTGTGTGCAAAAGCATGGACATTGTCATGGGCAGGCTACAAATGTGCCTGGGTCACTGGACTTCCCCCTTGATGACAGGGGATTGGGAGGCACTTTTGGAGCTGGGAAATGGCCAGCTAGGTGGAATGGAGCTAGGTTACCTGGGCCCTGCTTCCTCTTCTGGTCAGGATCTGAGAGCTAGCTCTGCACATGACTCTGGAACAGTCCATTGCTCGGAAGGTTGTTTCTCCCTCAGAGCAGCTGTGTTATTGGGCCTTTGGCTAATGCCGCAGAAACTTTAAAAGAAGAATGCTTGTGAAGCAGTTTGATGTTGAAATAACGCAATTCCAAGAGACAGGATCACTAGAGATCATAACTTTGGTTTAGGGACACTTCTCTGCTGACCTCTTTTCCTAATTTCGCCTCCATTTAGCTACGGCCAGCATTCACCTACTTGTCCCCAGAAGGAAGCAGCAACAGAAAAGAAATGTGACCCAGGTCCTCTTATTGGACATCACAAATCCCAGGACTCTTTCACTCTAAGATAAATAGTTTTGTTGCTTTTTTAAAAAATGACTGTTTTATCTCTCCTTTTATGAGCTTACCCAGGTGTGGAGCCTGTTCAATTTACAATTTCAATTGCGGCTTTACTGGTTTTAATAACAACAGTATGTACTTGAGTTGACTAGACTTGAGCTCAAGTTCAAGTTGTGCCCATTTCAAGTTCTGTACATTTGGGAAATCAACCCCTTAAGCTTCATTTTTAAAAAACCTGTAAAGTAAGAATAATACCTCCTCCACCTAACTGATGGGTTGTTGTGAAGATTAAGTGAGAAATGAATATGCAAAAGGACTTTTTATATGTTAGTATTCTCTGTGAATGTTATTCTGTTTTCCTCTTTAAAGTAAAATTATAAGATTGAAATGTCAAGTAAATAATATGTGTTGTTCTTTCATTTGACTCTAAACAAAAGAAATCAAAGTAAGTATAGCACAACTTACTATGTATATTTTTCAAGTGAGGAGACAGAGCTTCATTTAAATTAAATAATTAAAGAAAGGTCACATAACTGGTACAGTGAAAAAATAAAACTCACATTTTAGTATATTTTAAATTGGCATTTGATGAAGTTTCACAGAAGAAACTGTACTTGCCATGAGAATGAGGTATTGTGAAATGCAAGAGGATTTATTTAAATGAGTTTGTAGCTAGTTATACAGTTATATACAGCAACTGTTGAGTATCAGCATGTATCTAGGAACAGGTCACTAGTGGGGTTTTGTTCTGTTCTTGGTTCTTATGCTTTGTAATATGTTTATTAATAGCTTAGATAAAGCCCAGAGAAAAACAACTTAATATATTGTAGATAATAATAGCCGAACAGGATAGCTTCACAATTTAGAATCAGAAATCTAAGCAACTTTGCTGGTAGGTTCAAAAAAATGAGCCAATACTAATTAGATGATATTTATAATAATAAGGACAATATTATACATTACGGTTCAAAACATAAACCAAACAGGAAGAAGACTGCAGTTTTTAAGAAAAAAAAATCACTTAATTTGATGACAAAATCAATATAGCTGCGGTGTGATTCAGGTGCTATTAAGCCATGAACGCAATCTTAGGGAATGAGTGACCTGAACACAAAGCACTTAACATACTGCTTTTTTTTTTTTTCACTGTGTGGTTGCCTCTCACTCGTGCCCCCAACTGGGGACCTGCCGTGCAACCTAGTCATGTGCCCTGACTGGGAATCGAACCAGCGACACTTGGCTCGCAGGCCGATGCTCAATCCACTGAGCTGCAGCAGCCAGGGCAACATACTGCTTTTTGACAGCCACTTCTTGAGAGGAATCCTTACACAGTGGCCAAAGGCAGAGACTCTGGTGTCAGTTTGCCTGGTTAAATCCTGGCCTTGTGACTTCCATGTAGTTCTGTGACTTTGGGAAACTTACTTAATTGTCTTGTGTCTTCGTTTCTTCAACTGTACAATGAAGTTAACAACAGTACATGGCTATAGAGTGATTACGAGGCTTAATAGCCTAGCCCAGGTGCTCCAAACGGGACCTTGCTCAGTCAGTTAACCATTATGATTATTACTATTAATTCTGAATCACCAACTAAGAAAGGGACTAGCAATTCATAATATTTCCACAGGAAGAAAAGAGGATGGCATAAAGATGAGAATACACCACTATTTACTGAACTTTTATTAAACTCCAAACCATGAACTAAAGCATTTTTATGTAATCCTTTCAAACCTCCAGGAGTTAATTACTATTAATTTCATATCGCATATGAAAAAACCATGAGTTAGAAAGGTGATATGACACAACCAATCAGTAATAAATGATCGATTGACTTTGAAATACCTTTACCTATAAAGTAATGTTCATTTGAGGATCAGACAACCCAACTGAGGGAGTTTAACCTGGATAAACAAGGACCAAGTAGAAACATAGTGTCCTGTAGCATTTGAAGGACTGTCAAGCAGAACAAGGGTCTGACTGTGCTCAGCTAATAACACAGTTCTACATAAATATTCTAGGACAGCGGTCTAGTTCATCTGCCTAGCTGTTCAGGCCTGGGTTTTCTGCATTCACCTCTCATCTGAACTTCAGACCACTGAGCTTTTCTTAGTACAATTTATTTTTCATTCTGTTATGAGATTAAATCTTCCAAAAATACTACCACTATTATAGCAGCCTCCAGCTTCCCTTCAGGGCTTCTTTCGTGGTAGGCAGGATAAAGTCCAAATGCCTAAATTTGGCCTTCAAAATGGTTCATGACCCGGTTGCAACGAATCTCTAGAATCTTTTACTTTTAAGACCAAAAGTTGCCTCAGACATAATAAAGCTCTGAAAAGGCATATGATTTATCAAGAGCCTACAGCTAATTAAGAGAAGAGGGCACATGAATATCCAGGCCTCTATCTTGTTATTGCAAATAAGATATTCAAAACAATGACAATAACTGAAGCAAAGCAAAGTGTGCATCCTGAAAAACATGGTAGGTTTTCCATACATTGCTTCCACGCTACCCAGAGAGGTTTGTCTTGTTTTGCCCCCAATTTTAAAGACAATTTCTTTTGAGCAGTTTTAGGTGCACAGCAAAATTGCGAGGAGGATACAGAGATTTCCCACATGCCCTCAAGACCCTTATCTACAGAGTTTCCCAATTATCAACATCTCCCCCAAAAGTGGTGCCTTATTTACAGTTGAGTCCACATTGACACATTATCATCACTCAAAAGTCCATGGTTTATATTGGGGCTCACTCTTGCTGTGTACTCTGTGGGTTTGGATAAACGAATAATGGCATGTATCCACCACTGTAGTACCATCTAGAGTGATTTCACTGCTCCCCAAATCCTCTGTATTCTGCCTATCCATCCATTCCTCATTCTGCTTATCCATCCATGCCCCCACCCCCACCCCTGGAAAACCACACATTTACTAACTGTCTCCACAGTTTTGCCTTTTCCAGAATGCCATATAGTTGGAATCACATAGTATGTAGCCTTTTCAGGCTGGCTTCTTTCAGTTAGAAATATGCATTTATGTTTCCTCTATTTTTTTTATGGCTTGAAATATTTGTATCTTTTTTTACAACCTGTAATAAGTACCTTTCTGCTGAAAACATACAAAGTAACTTCAGACAAAGTCAAGTGACTATTGTGTTACAGTCACTGCAACTTTTGTGCTTTTTGTTTTCATTTAACTCTTGGTCATTGTAAACTTTGAGCCCAGAGTAAGGACAAAGAGGTATCCTGGTGTTAGAGAACACTTCTGCATAGTTAAAATACATTCCTAGTTTCCAGAGAAGAGAGCTAGTCCTCGAGTCAAACAGTCTAGGTTTAATACGTTGGCTCTCCCCGTTTCTAGCTGTGTGACCTTGGACTACTAAGTACACCTCTTCGAGCCTCGGCTTCCTAGGCCTAATCAGGGACTTCTGAATCTTACTTTTTTTATGCTAGTGAGGTTTTGTTGAAATAATGAACTGAAAATACCTGTTCAGCCTGTGGAGGTTGAACCATGTCTCCAGAGGAGGTAGAGCTACAAGGAGTTCAGCTTTTCTCGGTAAAAGTTTTTCTTTTGAACAGCTGGTGTAGTTCTTCACACATTAATGTAATAGATTAATGAAAGAAAAAAATACAGTATTTATGGTCTGCTGTATTTATCTCATTGGGACCCACTGTCATCTCTCTGACTTCTGATGGAGCTGGAAACTTCCGTGAGAAGACCCCCTTCCAAGCAAACCACAGCAAGCGTGTCTTTATTTTTATTTTTTTAATCCTCACCTGAGAACATTCTTTCATTGCTTTTAGAGAGAGAGGAAGGGAGAAAGAGAGAAACACCCCATCGATGTGAAAGAGAAACATCAGTTGGTTGGTTCCTACATGTATCTGGACCGGAGATCAAACCCACAACCTAGGCAAGTGCCCCGACCGAGTATAAAAGCCACAACCCTTTGGTTATGGGACAACGATCCAACGAACTGAGCCACCATGGCCAGGAAGCAAACATTTCTTAACTTTGACTTTGTGTGATGGGAAAAGCAGGCTTTTGTGCCCTGGAAGCTTCCAGAAGCTCATCGTCCTCCATCTCTTAGGAAGTGGCCCTCTCTAGTCTGTGGTCCTAGAGGACAGGTGTCGTCCCTGTTATAAAACTCAATAACAAACAGGGCAGCCCTGCACGACTCTGTTTTCAAGGTGTCTGTTTTGAAAGTGGAAACACCTTTTTTCCGAGGCTCAAAGGGCTGCTGTCTTCTTCTTTCACGTCTCGCATCCTTTCTCTGTGATGTCTGGCATTTTCAGTTCTCTTGTCTCTTTACCCTTTCTAACACATCACTCCTTGACAGAGTTTCACTGTCACTGTCCAGGAAGAATGACCCCAGGGCAGGCCATTTGCACGTCATCCTCAGTGGTGAAGAGGAACGCAGAGAAAAGGTTTTGTTTTTCTCCAAATCCCTTTGTCCTCTTTGATTTTTGTCATGCTTTGTGGTTTGCTGGCCCTCATTGGGGCAGCCCCAGACAATACACTGGAGATTTATTATTATTATTATTATTATTATTATTATTATTATTATTATGTAGTTCTGTTCTTCTCCTTTCTTTTTTCTCCCTTCAAACTCTGTCTTTGTCCTTCACATCATTGTCTAACCTCTTCCTGTCAGAAACTTCATTCCATACCCAGGATGTGATGTAGTCACATTTCCATTTTAATCATAGCCTTTGAGATTGAAAGGGAACTTGGAGGTCACCAAGCCCAGCTCAGGTGGGGGCTCTGGCTTCAGCTCAGGGAACAGACGGCCATTGGCATTTTGTGTGGACACTGTGCCGTCCAGAAGCTGCTTGTTCTGCAATGCGGCCCATTCCGTTATGGGAACACGCCCGTGATCAGGGATCTGTTTCCTGGTATCAACTAACCATTACTAAGGTTGTCTCTGGTGCTGTAAAGAATAGCTCTTCCACCTCTTAGACTTGTTATCTCTTCTCGCGTGCTTTTTTAAATTCTATCTATGCCTTCAACTATCCCTGATGTAGTGCGGCTGCCTGATTTGTTTCTTTAATGTCTGGTGGAAACAATTTAGCTTAAAACTGCTGTTTTCTCCCCAAAATTAAAAACAAAGAGCACAGCAGCAACATAACTTTCTGTTGCTGGAATACTGTTTTTGTTTCTTTTACTAAAACAACCTAAAATTCTTTGCATTACAATACGAATTCTTCAATTATGCTAGTTTCTGTATCTGAGATTCATTCTGTTCTTATTAGGCTGGTACCAGATGCCAAGCTAGTATTTTATTGACCAAAAGTCTGTTGCTGAGTGGTCACATCTTTAACTTGGTGTTATCTGGAAACATTTTAGTGCAAGAGAAAAGGAGGTTATTGCAAATACCAAGGGATGGAGACCATAACCAACAAGCATTTAGAGGTGGGATGGCATCTTACATTGACACAGTGTCAGATGATCTCATGGGGACTCGGCAGGAGAATGGAACAGAGATTACAATGGTCCATAAACTCACAGAGAACACAAAGTATCTCATACTAAATGCCACAAAAGGAGGGAATGTGCTTACTCATAAATACACACAAAATACTGGGTAATAGACTTCTTTCAGAGAGTTAAATACGTATAGACAACACATTTCCAGATATACAAAAGGGAATAGCTGGACACATTCACACAATAATGCAGAACCGAATTGAAAATAAGGCGCAGCTCTGTGGCAGAAAGAAGGCCTCTCAGATACGTCAATATGCACTTCCCAGCATGGTTACAAGAGTGGGACCAACATGAGCTTCCATAGAAACAGGGGCCTCTGTCATTAGGGAATGAAGGAAGAAGCAGCTACATCTTCCAGGCCACTTAGTAGGCTATGCATTGAGAGTTACCTCTAGGTACGCATATCCAGGTGCAGATAAGCACCCAGAGAGAAGCCTTAAGAGAAAGATGCACAGGGTAGAAAGTGCAGAAAACAGAGTGTGAGTAGCTGTGGAGGGCTGGGTGAGAGAGAGGTCAACTAGAAGAAAGGGGAGAATTGGCAGGGGCGGAAGGATCAAACCTTGACCACGTTATCAGTCATATGCATAACATGGAAAATATTCCAGGAGACTTGCTCATCTCAATGTCAGAGAACGTGTTTCCTTATTTGTACTAATATTAACTATAACATTTCAGCAATCGTTTATTGGACACTTACTATGTGTCTGGATAAATGTTAAGCATTTCTTACAGTATGTCAGCTAATCGTCACAACTTGATAACAACTTGATAAGGTAGATATCATTATTCTCTTGTTAGTGAAGAGGAAAACAAAAATCAGAAAGGTTAAATGACTGTCAAAGACTACTCTTCTAGTAATTCAAGATTCAGCTAGATATAAGATCAAAAGTTTAAGTGCAATGACAGGATAGTGCATGGTTATTCTTCCATACTGACCCAAATGACCTTCAAGAGTAAGCGCAGTTCTTCTGATCTTATATCGATTGCATTATATGCAATGAAAAATAGCAGTATATTGAAATGGAAAGAACCAGACTGGGGACTTTGAAGCAGAGATCCTTGTCCCAGCTTTGCTCCTAGTTAAATCCACATCAGGCAAATTATTTAACTTTTAGAATCAGTTGGTTCAGCTGACAAATGGGAATAACAACCTATCTCAAGGAATATTCTGTAAATGAAGTTATATAATGCTTATAAAAATATTCTGAAAAGAAAAAGAAATGTATGCATGCAAAGCATTTAGATCCTATAACCAGAATAACTTCAGGGACTCTGATTTTGGAAAAATGTCAAAATCCATAATCCAAACTGATCAAATTATATTAAATCATTTATGTATTAATTTCAGAAGTATTTACAAAATGCCTACAAATCAGCATTGTGCAGAGCAGTAGCAGATACAAGGATATGTAAGGTATAGCTCTTCCTTCGAAAGGCTGACAATCTAAAAAGTTTTTACTGGTATTAGTTGCTATATTTCAGAAAATATACTTTTATCTTCTGCATATGTTCATTTATGTGACAATGAAGACTGCTTTTGGATTTCTTGTGACTGGAAAGCACAGTGGAGCAAACTGAAATTTTTTGCTTTGTTTTGTTTTGTTTTTATCTATTCTCAAATCAGAATATATATTTTAGCCTGGTACCTCTATTTTCTTTTCTGTATTACGTTCAAATTTATTACAAGTAGAATCATGCCACTCATTAGTAAATATACTTATCAATTTCTTGAATCGGAAAAGGTGTACCAATTAAAAATATATAATGATCTGTTTGCAAATTAAAGGCAGAAAGGTATGATCTTTCTGGAAGAAGCATTTTTCTCCGAGAAGGAAGGAAAACCCTCCAGGGCCACTTCTGAACTCTCTAGAGCCCACCTGCTTCACTCTGCCAGCTTCTGGGTTCTCAGTTACAGACAGAGAGGAGGACAATTGATAGAATCATTGCAGATGCTTTCCAAAATGGACTGTTTGCCCATGGTAGCAGGTTTAATCACTGAATTCATTCTGTTGAAATATCTGCCACCATAAAATCTTCCATTTTTGACTGAAAGCAACAAATGAATGAACAAGACAAACAAACAAATCAAAACTCATAGATACCAGCGACAGTATGGTGGTTACAAGAGGAAAGGTGGGGGGGGGGGGGGGTTGGGGGAGATAATAAAGGGTAAAAGGGGTCAAATATATGGTGACGGAAGGACACTTGACTTTTGCTGGTAAACACACAATGCAATACACAGATGATGTATTATTGAACTGCACACTTTAGACCTACATAATTTTATTAACCAAGGTCACCCCAGTAAATATAATTTTTAAAAATCCTTTATTTTATGCTAGGTAAATTGTTTTTGTTTCTCATCCCCAATGATGAGCTCAACCAAATTATTGTTGTCTTCAGCAGATTGAGGCAGGATTTGGCCAGTAATGTCTAAGGCCAATAAGTATTTGGAACACTGTGATATTATGAAGTATAAAAACAGTTTAGAATGAATTGTTTTTTTCCAGATGCAGAGGTGGCTGAGAAAGGAAAACATAAGAAGAGACAGATATTAAACCTACAGTGGCTCCAGTGTGTGCCGCTTTTATTTAAGTTAAGATCTAGAGATGGGGGGTATTAGAACAGTAAAAATAATATCACAATAGCCAGAATGGGAAATTGAGGAAAAAACAATATAGTCATTTTGGTTTGAGTCTTTTTTTTCTACTTTGATTATGACAAAGATCAGTGTTGACATGCAGTAAAGTGATTATTATAGATTTTTATCAACTGAATTAACAGCACAGTCTTCTCCGTGGAAAACTTATCATATCTCTTTATATCATCGCCAATTTGGGCACCTGCCCAGAAGGTGTCTTCTGTTATGTCATGTACTTGTAGACATGACAGGGTCTCTTCCTGTCCTGGATTGCTGCAGAGAAGCTCTGCTTCTTTAAATAAAAATAATTTCCCCCAGTGATATTATCATTTACAATTTACAGATCAAGAAACAGATTAAGGCCCTTGAAGAGGCTGGAATCTGATGGGATCTGGTGGTGAGGTCAAATACAGCTAAGAAAGGTTGTGTTCCACAGAGTTAGGAGGAAAGTTAGTGGATGGTAGGGTGGGAAATTAGGGCTCTCTCTCTCTCAATAGACTTCCTTTCTATAATGTAGGAGACGAGATCATTGGTGAGAGTTGGGGCAATGTGAGAAGAATGGTGAAGGTTTGAAATAACTGTTGAGGGAGTTTGGATGGGGAGATCTTATTTTAAACATGGTCCCAGTCCTCGTGCTGGGTGATTTTCTGCAACAGCAGACTATAATTAATGTGGCCACTGAAACAACTGGAATGGCACAGCTCACAGGAAGGATTTCACAGAGGAGCGATGAGCAAAGGACCCAGGTCAGCCATCAGACAAAGTGATTGACTGACCATGGGGTGTTATCTAGATGGGATGGAAAGGAGACAATGAGGCCAGGATACAAATTACTAACTGGAAGGAAAATAGAGTACCCAGGGAGGGGTCTTCCTGCAGTTAAGAAGATAGTGTATTGGAAGTAAGAAAAGCAGCAAGCAAGAATATGACATTGGACTCAGAGTGTAGAATAATAAAGTGGAGGTCGAACTTGTGCCAGTAGGAATGGATCACTGAAATCAGCTGGAAGTGAGGGCAAATGGAGTTGAAGAGGCCAAGAAAATGTTAGTCTAAGACTGGAATCACCTATGCAGTTAGTGGGATCAGAAGTCCAGAAAAATAGTATGCGTCAAGAGCCAGGGTCTTCTGGAAAAGTGATTGGGTGAGCATGGATTTGGCTAAGTGGCGGAGGAGATAGGACTAAATGGCAAGAATGGCAAGTTTTCCCTTGGTTCAGAGAATAAAGTTGGAACAATAAGAAGAGGTGGGAAGATTCTCCCTCCACAGGCCCTGTGGTGCACAGACAGTGAGGAAATGAGCATCTCCAGTGGACAGCCCACGGAGGCAGACTTCCTGGCATGGGAAGGAAAGGCAAATCAGTTCACAGTGGATTCACAGAGATCGCAGAGCAGGGGAGGGAGGGCAGTCGTGGAAGGAAACCAAGATGGATGAAAGAGGGCAGTAAGCCGAGAGGCTATAATTTGGGGCAACAATGAGGAACATCAAGAACAAGTCTCAGGGTAGAATTAGCCAACTGGAACAATGATTTAAAGACATGTCTGTGCTTAGGCACACAGACGCTGGGTGGTGTCCCCAACAGGATGGCATTTATGTCTATGGCTCATTGTAAAATAGCCCATATTAGAGAAAGTAAAGAAGTCAGAAACTAATATTTATTGTAATCTAGACAAATTATCTCATTTAATCTTCATAAAATCCCCAGAATGTAGACATAATTATCCTCATTTAAAAAAAAAGAGATGAAGATGCAGGAACTCAGGGAGGTAAAATAATTCTTTCAAGGTTATTAATGCCAGCAAGTGCTTAGTACAAAAATACAAAGCCAGGTCTGTCAGAACATTCTTTCTCTTGTACCAGTTTAGAAGAAGAAGCATCTAGTTCTGGATCCACACTTGCTCTAGGTAAGTCAGTTCATTTCTCAGTCTGTGTCATTATTTCAAAACATAGTGATAATATCAACTTTGTCGAATACTAGTTGACTTTTTCAATGATCAAGTGAGATGTTTGTCAAACCAGTCTCAGAACAACATATAAAAATAGACATACATATATTACCTCATTCATTTATAAGTCTTTTTTTTTTTTTTGGTAGCCTTAAATTCCTACAAGGAAATTACTCATTTATTCATTAACTTTAAATGTAATCACATTTCTATAGTATAAACCTGTACTTTGAGGAATGACTGGAATAGAAATATTCACCTTTAGAAGAGAAGACCAAATTGTTTTCTCTATGGGAAAATTTCTCCGGTGACGTGGAAGGGATCGCACTCATCACATTCTCTTGATCACTTGCTATTCTAATATTTCTTCATTGTTGCCAATCTAGTGCAAGAAAAAATGGTATTTCATGGAGGTGGCCACCTGCATGTCTCTGATTGCTAATGAGGCTGAGCATGCCTTTATTTGTTTATTGGTCATTAATGTTTCCTCTTCCACGAAATATCAGTTAATATTGTTTTTGCTCTTTTTTCTCTTAGGGTTATTGCCCTTTTCTCTTGAGACCCTCTCCTTTCATAGAAATACTGAGTTTGCGTCAGGAAGGTGAAGCAAAGTACACAGAGCCACACAGGAAATTGGTAGAAGAGCCCAGACTAGAACGAATTGGTCCAGTGCTCTTCCACTATGTCAGGGCTCCCTTTGCGCAGCACTCCTCCGCCTTCAACAGAGAGGGTCCCGAGGGAAGCCATCAGCGGGGACTATGGGGAATATCCAGCTAGGGTGGTTCTTGGTACTTCAGCTCAATTCTTCCAACCGAAGTGAAACCAAGTGTGCCAGACGCACCAATTGCAAGGGGAACCCTGTCCATTTTGATGATACATGGAATCTGTTGCAAAGCAACCATTCACACAGCATCCTCAGTCTGAAGAAAGGTGGGGGTCGATGTAGATACGGTGTGAAGCCGTGCATGATAAGATATATGATAGACATTAGAGGAATGACAGTCAGAGCAGAAAATAATGAAATGGGACTTGCTTGAGAGGCTGGCTGGCTGGTCATATTCAGGAGGTTTTATTACTGCAGCTTACGTCTTCTTTGTTCCTTGGTATTTATAACGCACTTCATAGTTTTTCATTCTTCCCCTTTTGATTGCACATGAGCAAACAGGGTGTGGGGACTGGCATATGAGAAGACAGAGGCAAGTGATTTTTGTGACATTTCCTAATGATATCCTCAAATAATAATGAGATCTGAAGTGGAAGAATACTGTACAAGTGCAATAATTCAGTGAATTTACACCTTTATTGCTTTATTCATTCTCTCAATCCTTCCCACCCCAAGTTCATCATTTTAAGCAGCAAATCATTTTCTTTGAACAAAACGCTGAGTTGAACTAGCGGGACTTCCTGTTTTTCTGCTGAAATGCCATCCTGTGGTCTACCTGCTTCTTTGCCTTTCCTCCAGCTGCCAGTTTCCCAGGTTCTGCATCCCCATCTTTCCTTCTTGCTCTCCCCCCCCCCAATTCTTTAGTGACTCTCAGATTGAGGACGAAATAGTATCCCCGGAGCTGTTTGTATGCAACTGAGATTACTCCCCTGCAGACACACAGAATCTGCCTCCCTAGCCCATTAAACACTGGGCTGAATCTATAGATCTTCAGGGCGGATGGGAGCAGAACATGATCATTCGTTGGTCCCACTGTGTATTCTCTGAGATGAACCCTACGACAGGAGTACTGGTTGCCATGATAAGGACATAGTCAATGGGAGGGCTTGTGAAAAGGGTGGACAAGTCACGAGTAAACCTTTGAAGCCATTCAACAACCTCCAATATTTGGTAGAGAATAAACAGTTCTTTGTTTCTAATATAACAATACATAATATAATTATAACTACACCATGTTCTAGCACTACGGAGTGCAAAATATTGTTTTTAGAGCAATAATTTAATTCTCCTCCTAGGTTAATTATGAATATCATTACCACTGACTTTGTGGAACTCATCAATGAGCCTTGCAGAGACCCCCAAGAGTCGTTATCCTCTATGACAGCTTACCAAAATGATATTCAGTACAGAGATAGCTTTTATGGTGTGCATGTGTTCTGGGGTTCTCCGAGAACACAAATATCTTGCGTAGTTTATTTTACCTATTAAACCCATATTAAATAAAATCTCACATCAAGTGAGACATTTAAATATGCCACAGGAATGGTAATTCATTCAACAAACATTCATTGAATACTTGTCATGAGCATTCAACTGACACGCAGTGAAAATATGGAGGACAAATATAATTCTTGCCCTGAAGAGCTCATAGGAAGTGACAGAAACAGACATAAAAACCAAAAATTTTAATTCTATGAGAGCAGGCATTGCATGTCCTAAAGAATGCACCAATTTATTTTCAGGCAGACAAAACAAGCCAGGAGTAGGCACACAGTATCAGAGCAGTGGTGCCCACTGGCTCAGGATTGTACCCCTTTCCCCTCTGTGTGGATCCGTCAACACCGCTGACTGATCTGGGAGGCGGGAAGACTTATCTAAGCAGCAGGATACTGAGGTACATGCACTGCCTCATTTTCCTATCCAATGTCACTTCTGTCCTTTCACCATGATGATGAGAGAAGAGCTTGAGCCAAAGCTGAACTAGTCAACTATGTAATAAGAAATGAATCTTAGTCACGCAATGGCCTTTTGAATGTGGGGAGAGGACCCAGAGCGCAGCTACTTATATCCGTCAAAATTTCATGTTCTTCCTTTGTGGTAACATAGACTCTGAGTGGCACCTTGATAAGCTACCAAAATGGAGGAAGGAAATGATCCAAGGCCAACCAATTTGTCTTCCCTATTCTTTACATTATTACACACACACACATATTGTAAATGATCCAAGGCCAGCCAATCTGTCTTTTCTGTTCTTTACTTTATTACACATGCATACCGTGTTTCCCCCAAAATAAGACCTAGTGCTTAGAAATATAAGGCCTCCCCTGAAGATAAGACCTAGCATGTCTTTAGGAGCAAAAATTAATATAAGACACTGTCTTATTTTGGGGGAAACACGGTATGTATTTTAACCCCACGATGTCATTGTTAAAGATCGGTGACCTGTTGCCTGAGCAAATAACCAGGTATGCATGATTGGCTTTGTGTGAAATCTCAAACTATTGCCATTCTCTCTTTTGCTTATTGTTCATCTTACTCCTAGAGTAAAAGAATGTAAATCAATCCACAATTCTGTCAAGTTCTTCTTCCATATTTCCTGTCTTTCCATGAGGCCCCATGGATTTGTATATTCTACACTTATTAATTCAACTTATTTTATTCCTTTTGGCTAGCACTCATACATTCTCCTCTTCATTTTTAATGGATTCCCTTTCTGGTTATTTCTCCCCTGTGAACAATGAATTCATGAAACCTCTACAAATAACTCAGGAAGACCAAAATATAGGAAAAAACAGGAAAGATTTTGAAAAGGTAGGTATGCTGGATATATTTTATTCTCCCCTCTTTCATTATGCTCAGTGCCAGGAAGCTGACCCTATAAACTACATCCATGGGTTCTCCTCCCCTTTAGCTACCAGTTGGGTTTCAATCAATAGGAAGCACCAGAAGATGATCAGAAGATAACAGGAAAATTAGATGATGGTATTTATTACTTCATCTCTCCTTTGGCCAGATCCCTACAGATCGCTGCATCCTCTACTGAAGACCAAAGGTCTGTCAGGCAGCCCTCACCACAAAGTTGCATCCTGGCTCCCAGAATCTCTCTTTTCTTCCTGCTTCAGGCCTAAGGATATTAATGACCTCTGCCTGCACTATATGCTAGGGACTGCATTTTCCTTTCTTAGCTCCTTCGAAGCTTTCTCCTAGATCTGCGTTGTAGGTGGTCGAATATTGGAGCCTGTGGCTCAGAATAGAAGTTCCAGGATAAAAGTATAGCTGGGTAGTTGAAGTCAGAAAAAGTGTGCAGAACGAGAAAGAAAAATAGCTAAGGAGAGAAGCTGAGAGAGTGCTCCTATGGGCCTTAAGGGACTTCTCTCTTGATGTCCTTGCCATAGTGTCCCCTCCCTTCATTCAAGAATATATAGCAGTTAAGTTATAGCCATGAAAAAAATAGGGCCAGTCATTTCTTTTTTAAATTGCATTTATTGGGGTAACATTGATTAATGAAATTACATAAGTTTCACATTACAATTTTACATATGCTATATGTGTATTGTATTGTGTGTTCACCAGCCCAACTCATGTCTTTTTCTGTCATCATTATATACCGTTTACCCATCAATGAATCAACAAACAACACGTGCTGGCAAGGATGTGGAGAAATGGGAGCCCTCGTGCGCTGTTGGTAGGAATGCAGACTGGTGCAGCCTCTGTGAAAAGCGGTATGGAGTTTCCTCAAAAAATTAAAAATGGAACTGCTTTATGACCCAGCAATTCCACTTTTAGGAGTGATTCCTTAATGGGCAAAATGATATATAAAAATTCAAAAAATTCTAATATGTAACAGTAAGTCAGGGCATAGTTGAATCTGTATGATAACAATTTTTATTATAAATTAGTTAACATGTGCTACGTATTTATAGAAAGAGACACTTTAACTAGACTTCTTTCTCACTAATAACATTGCTCACCAGTGGCTTCCATTGTTCTATCCTCTTTACAGCATGTTAATTGAAATGGAATAGGTCTTGACCTCTCTTATAATGTTCATTTAGTTGGATGTTAACTATTTTCACAGGCAAAGGAACCCCAGGATAAACCCTTTTTTAAATTCCCTTATTGCTCCAGTAGTCCCAATTTCTGTGTAGCCTTAAAAGATTTTTAAATATTTGTTATTTTTTTAACATCTGGGCAACTCCTTTTTGTGAAATACATTCCCCTTTCCTCCCAATTTCTCATGACTGAATTTGAAACTATGTCCTGACTGCCTCTTTCACTAGCGGAGATATTGGATACTCCAGTCATATCAATGCATTAATCAATTCAGTTTTTATCAATTATGTTGCTATCCAAATGATAATATGAGTGAAAATGACACTTTCTGTAACTATTCTTTTGATGTTTCAACTTGGTACATGTATACCTCCTTGGAATATTCCTGTCCTTACACTCTTACCTCCTTGACTCCTTAGTATTTCTCCGATGGCAAAGGCTCAATTGCAATAGCAGAATTAAATGGGATATGTTCTCCTGTGTGGATTGTCAGCAGCTTATTGATCAAATTCCACCTGTGTGTTGTATCTCCACAGCCATGATGGAACACGATTTAATTTTACCCTTCCATTCTCATGAGGGGTGTGTTGGCCTTTTTCTTTCTATGTTCTTAGGGAGACACATTTGGCCCGGTCAAGCTGTTGGACTCCCAGAAAGCATGGTCTTTGACCTGAGCAGTCAGTTTTGCACAATTTCTAATAAACTACTCTTAAAACAGTGACATTTGGAGAATTGACTACACCCTTTGGAGCTAGTTTGTCTAAATACTATCATAAAATAAGCTGCAACAATTAATGAAGACCTGTTCTCTTGCTTCCTGAATTTCCACTCCACACATTCAACATATGCTGTCTGCGCGAAGTGTTATAAATCACCATCTGAATGCTAACTACACTCGTTGTCCACAGAGTAACGAGTTTTTATTTTAGTTCCTTTGTTCCGTATTTTCTTTTACTTGAATAAATGGGGACACGGCAGCAACGAGATTTATTTGCGCAGTCTCTCATCTTTCTCCCCCTCTTGGCGTTAGAACTAACTCCAAAGGAAACATGTTTAGATTCTTCATCCCTGCACCCCCACCCCCAATGTAGACTTTTGGTGAGAAAAAGAAAGACTATAACTGTCATTATACAGTAGGATTTAAGGAGAATTTTGAACAGGGAAGGGTGCACTTGCGAAAGGATAGCATCTATTTCAGGACTCTGGATGGGCGTAGATGTAACATATGGCCTTACAAGAGAAGAAAGAGAAAGTGGTCTTTTTGTTTTGATTGTTTCTTGGTTTATATGTGTTCTTTTTTTATGTATTATTATTACTTTTTTGTTTGTGCTCTTTTCCAAATGATCCCTAATATAAATGTCCTGTTTAAGGGGAAATGCCAACTCTTAGTCATCTAGAAAAGCTGTTCTCCTCTGATCTACGATTAATGGGTATAGATAGTAACAGAAAGCCCAGATTGGAAATAGATCTGGTTTCTGAATTCTCCATTATAGGACACAACATAGAAAATTATATACATGGAGCTTATCAGTTGCAAAAGGAGAGAGATGGGAAGCCTCTACCCACATTCCCAGGTTTGAAATTATTAGTATACTTCTTTCTTTTCCACAGTCAGAGCCGCTTCCAATTATCCTTCATTATTAAATAAATACACAGGAGCCTCAACTCTTATCCCTTTGCCTGTGGCTATATAGTCTGTTGCCAGGAGGGCTGTTTAATGTAAACCAAAGTAACAAATCAATGCAGACAGGGAACAGAGAGAGGGAATGGGGCTGCGGAAAGCGTTTCTCTTTTGCTTTTGTTATTATTATACCCATTTTGCCAGGGGGGCGGTGCGAGCAGTAGAATGATGATCTCTTTTCCCACTGAGCCCGCAGCAAAGACTAGACATGCACTACTAGAGGCTACATTTCAGGTGATGTGGGGTTAGTCCTGGGACCCAGTGCTCAGGAAAGCCGAAACCCTCTCCCTCCTCCAAGTCTCCTCGGGAGCACCTAATGGAAGAACTAGGTAACACGGCCTTGTTGGCAACCACCTTGGCAGACCGAGTGCCAGAATTCCACTTTAATTTGTGCTGAGCAGACAGCGCCATGGGTCAGGAACTGAACCGGGGCAGGAAGCCAGGCTTTGGTTGGCCTTTTCTGGGCCTTGTCTAGCACAGCTTTTGGCGGCCGCCCACTGCTATCAACACAAAAGGAACCAGGTAGCTTCATCATCGGCAAAGTATTCAGTGAGTTCAAATTTCTAAGTCGTTGGCTGGCAGCTGATCTACTGATTTGCTGCTTCTGCAAATGAACCAAAAGTGTTTGATTTCAACAAGCTAACAATCCCTTAAGTCAGAGAAAGAAAATGAGTATATTTATTTGCTGTGCAAGGACAGCCTTAATATTATGAAAATATTGTATTATTTTTTTGACTCTTGCTTAGTGACACCCGAGAAGTGAGTTAAGATCTCTGACAAATGAAGGGCGACCATGGGAAAGTATCTATAACTGAGAAGGCCACAAGGCATGTACCAAGTCTGTAGCCGTCTCTATATTGCATTAAACATCTAGTTTCCAGTTACCTTTCAGTCACTGGAATTTTTTTTTTGCTGACTATATGAGATGTTTTGTTGAATTCTTGAACTAATTTTTAAATATTATGACTACACAGTGACTTTGGTTGCCACATTTCTAATTAGTCAAAATATTTTCTCAGTTCAGAAATTTTTTTTTTTTTCATTTCACTAGGAAAATCAAATTACCTTTTTGTTTCAAATCCTCACCTGAGGACATTTTTTTCATTGCATTTAGTAAGAGAGAGAAACATCTATATGAGAAAGAAACATTTATCAGTTGCCTCCTGTACATGCCCCAACCGGGGAATGAACCTGCAACTTAGGTATGTGCCCTGACTGGGAATCAAACCTGCAGCCTTTTTGGGTATGGGAAAATGCTCCAACAAACTAAGCCACATAAGCCAGGGCATTTTAACTTTTGATACCTTTTTAAACCAAGCTAGCGGTTTAATAACTAAATACTTGCCATTTGATTACTTGATTTGGAAAAATAACAATTACTCCTCATGATTGCTTGATACTTTTCAGTCTGTTCAACTGGGGTTACATTTTATTTTTTATTTTTTTAAATTATTTATTTATTTATTTATTTATTTTATTTATTTATTTTATTTTTAGAGAGAGGGGAAAGGAGAAAGAGAGAGAAACATCACTGTGTGGTTGCCTCTCACTTGCGCCCCCAGCTGGGGACCTGACGTGCAACCTAGTCATGTGCCCTGACTGGGAATCGAACCAGCGACACTTGGCTCCCAGGCCGACGCTCAATCCACTGAGCCACAGCAGCCAGGGCCGGGGATACATTTTAAAACTGATTACACTGGTGTCAGTTTTTTTAATTCTTCAATTTCCTAGTGAGAATTTGGCAAATTTTTAAGTAAAAGCTAACTTGTATGCTGATAGGAGTGAGCCAGGTGAGAGGGAAAAAGAGAACCAGATGACAGAAGGTGGAGTCTAGTGAACAAGGGAGATGTTGTCCCTAGTTTGGGTAAAGGGACTTCATCCTTGGTAGTAGTAGGTGGGGCGTAGTATTTGGGCACCAGTGCTTATAGTTATATAAATGGCACAGTGGGAACATATGGACTTTTTCTTTTAATTCACTGCTATTTTCTCACTGTAAGGAGGAACAAGGTCGTCTGCTGGAGAGTGAAAATGGGTAAGGAAGTGCTAGGGACTGGAAGAGACATAAATGACATAAAAGAGACCTGTGGGGGAGAAAAGAAGGAAATGGGCCACTAGCCATGTCCTTAACACCTCTTCAGTGGACAGTAATGTCATTCAAGAGTTTTAAGAATTTGACGCTATGTCTCTCAATATAGACTGGCCGAGGCCCACCTGTTGTTCTGCATTCGAGGGATGTGTGAAAAGGTGGCTGAGAGGCCATTTTTATATTTGTACCCTGGAGGCTCTGAACTTGTTCTGGGGCACATATTGATGTCACAGGAACAATGGAGACCCAAGTCTTCCTCCTCGCCCATTTTCCTCTCATCTCTTGCCCCTCCTCAGCGCTCCTCTTCTCTCTTCCCCACATGCGAGTGACCAGCTCATCTTCCCCTTGGGGCTTGTTCTCCTCTTCCTTCTCTTCATCTTCTCTTCCTTCTACCTTTCTCTTACCCTCCTTTCCCAGATTCCTCTCCCTGCCTCTCGTCTCTAATAAAAAGTTCTGTCCTATACACATCCTTTAGCTAAAAAAAGAGAATTTATCCACAATAAATTTATAACAGAAGTAAATAAATATGCATCTACTACTGCACTAATTTTTACATTCACATATATTCCAACGTATACATTTTAAAGGTGGTTGTGCCCTCTGCCCAAGATAAGTGACTTAGATGAGAGAAAAGAAGACAATCTGTGTTGAGATATGAGTGTCTGAGGGATGTGGATGCCAACCTCTGGTTCTAGGCTTGCCAATACTCCAGGCCCATACTGAGCTCCATCAGAGTGGAAATGCGCACATTGGAGACAATTATTAAGAGAACTTCACAGTGTCCTCAGAATGTGGAAGATGTGCTTAAAGACAGAGACAGAAACCAGTGCCCATACTTTCCCATTCTGGAACTTTCAAGTGCATGATAAAGGACTAGAACATACATTGAGAAGGAAGTTAAGGGTCAGGGGGCTACCCTTCCCCAGTTCCTGACTGCCTCAGATACTACCTCAGTGACTCCCAAGGCTCCAGGTTAAGGAGAATAAAGAGCAGAAGAAAGGCAGGGACGGTGGCTTTCCTAGAATCTGGCTGCCAAGCAGCTGCACGCCAGCCTGAGAAAAGGTTGAAGGAGTGAGCATCTAATGCCCATGGGCTAGAATACAGCTGCTCCCTGTCCGAGAAAACCACCCACATCACCCGTCTATAGGTTGCCGTGTTCATGAAGGTCACCAGAGGCCCATGCAGTGCACCTGAGTTTAGGATTACCTCTACATAACCAAGTGTAAAAACTGTGCAGAAGGGTCTCCCTTCCTCCCTTCTCCTAACATCAGAGGAAAAAGTCCCTTGTCAGAAGGGAGAGGATGTCCAATGACAAGAACTCCCCACTCACTCATTCCAAGGTGCTGGAGGAGGAGGAGTCAATAGAAAGTTATCCTCCCACTCGGGATGGAGGATTAGTCCCTGCTGGTGATGGGGGACGTCTTAAAATGGAGTGGACTGTTACAGTAAATAAAATCGGTTGGGATTTCCCCAAGATGACAATAAAGAGCTATGTGACCACACATGGCTGAAGCCAATGGTTAATAAAATATTTACAAGTTCATGTTTCTAGCTCACTGTGTTAGACTCAATAAATCAACTTCACAAGTATAAAAATATACTGATCTTAGAGCCAAACCTTCACATTACTGTAGTTTAAAACTTACCCCAAGATACTTTTAACAGAATGTGTCTCCAACCAAGTAGCTCCCACTAAAAATATTTTTAATTGTACATTTTTGATGAAGGCAGAAAAATTTCTGTTCCATTAAGAAAAATGTAATGTTTTAGGGTACAGTTTCTTCCTTTCTCCTTCTTTTAAATTTCTACCCTGGGGCATATTTCAATGTAAAAATAAAGACAGTAGGATATATATGTTTATTCATTTATTTATGAGTTATGTAAATTTACTGTTGAGTAGATTCTCAGACCTTTTTTTAAACTCAGAGATACCTAGATACACTTTGCTCGAGGAAAGGGTAGGAGAGAGTGTCCAGGAGAGGAAGCTGAGAGGAGATGGCAGGAAAGAATATGGAAGGAAAGGAGCCCAGAGGAGAAGCGCTGGCTGCTCACATGTAGAGCGGAGGGGCAAGGAGAGGACAGCTGCAAAGAGGAAGGGAAAGAGGCAAAGACAAGTACCAAGACTGGGCTCACCATTATCCAGGTGACATCTATGCCTATCCCAGAAGAGGTTCCGGGTCCAGGCCAAGAACATCACTATAGCTTCTCAGCGACCTTTCCCAGACATGCGTAAACGCTAATGGGACAACTGGAGGGTCTCACACAGACTACACTGAGGGGCAAAGGGCCAAATCCTTACAACTCCGGAGTAACAATATTTCTGTCCACTGAATGGGTGGTAGAGAGGAGGGGAGGAGAGGAAAACATTAGGTAAACTCTGCGTAAGAACAGAAGGTCACTCCCTGGTCTCTGAGGTCATCTGTTAGGCTTTTCGTATTCAAATGTGAAAACATCCTTCCAAGTCAATGTTAATGGAGAAATACAATTTTTAGAAAAAGTGAGAATTTTACTTAGAATTGGTTTGCAAAAGCCAAAAAAAGAACAAAAAACAAACAAAGAAAAATCCTCCAGGAAGTACACACTCAAAAGATATGCTTCCCCTGCTAGAGATGGCATTGTACTGGGCGTAAATGGCAGCATCTTGTTATAAGAGCCTGTAGAAGTCTAATGAAAATATACATTTGTGCAAAGTACTTTCTGTACTAGACTGCCTCAAAGTGACCCAGAGCTCAGTCACGGGAAAATAAACCTCTGAAAGTCAACACATGCTTATTAAGAGTTTAGAATGTCCTCTATAGTGCAGTAGGAATTGCGGTGGGCATAAAATCATAGTTCTTGCTTTCAAAGAATGTATCTCCTTGCAGGTAAATTGAAGATAGAAATGGCAATATAGGTTTGATACAATTATGACTGAGCACTTATGGTAGTATTTACAAAGAGAGAATGCGGTCCAAATCAACAGAACTGGATTTGAGATACTATATGGAAGAATGAGAAAAGAGAGCAGAAGTGGGAAGAAGAGAAAATGACCTTTAAGGCAAAACATTATCCCAAAGTTCAAAAGGGACAAAACAAAAAATAAATAGCAGGAAAGACAGAAGTTTGGACCAGAAGAAAAAAAAAAGATGAAATAAGAATAGCCAGAGTAATGGAGACACTATTGTCTGAATGCCTACCCATTCCTTTATATTTTCCATTAATTAATACATTCATTGAATAAACATTTATCTCATAAGCACCAGGCAGGTTGATAAGCAATGAAGAAACAGTTAAAGAAGACACAATCCCTACTCTGGAAGAACTGGCATTTCAGGGGGAGCAAAGTAGCAAACCATTGATTACCTGGCAGGGGGTGAGCGATGCTTTGCCAGGAAACAGTGTTCATGGGAGCTCAGGAGGAAGTTAATTGACTGACAAGATCTCTATGCTTCAGGATCTCAGATATCTTGTTTTCAAAAATAAAAATCAAAGGAAGCAGTATGTTGAAATTAATGTGGGACATTAATTTTTCTGTGTTCAGGAAACACTTCTCCACTAATGTGGTTTAGACAGATAAAATACACTTCATCTGTTCCCACCTAGGGGCAGGGTTTGGCTAACCAGAAATTTCAGCCCCAATTTCACAGCAGAATCACCTAGTATTCATGCCTGAAACACTTGGGAGGGACCTGGGTAAGGGCATTAATTAAAAAACTTTCCCAGAGGATTCTAATGTGCTTTTGGAGTTGAGAACCACCAGCTTGTAAATAGACTTGGACAGACTCCTGCTACAGCAGAAGTTTATCAGAGTTTTTGGCTTGGTTCCAGATGTTTTCACAAAAACAACCTTTCCCTGTACGTCCCATTTAGATGCCACACAATTTGGTTGAGTCCATATGACATTTGGTCTTGATGAAACAGATCTTATCAGCAGAACTTTATTTTATTTATTTATTTTTTTTGAGAACTGAAATAGTTTAACTTTTTAGTAAGGACATCATGATAAAAACAATATCCATCCTCATTGATAAATATTAAACAAGTCTATCTCTCAAATGTGCATATTTTTGTTGTCTTGATTATACGGTTTATGACTTATCAGGAACCAAGTTCTGGGTTACAAATAACAGCTCATCAACCATCTATTTCACCTGTATCGACCTATTATTTTTGGGTGACAGCACAATATCTCCCTATGATAATTACATGCTGGTGATTTATTTTATATTCTTTCAGCTGGTTTGGCTGGATTTTAAAATAGATAATAACAGCATTGGGTCTTACGACAATGTGATTTTTTCCTTTTTATTAAGTACAGAATGACTACCTTTTGTGAAATAGAGAAAAGGCAAAAAAATTTTCTAAGAGAAAGGCATTTAATAAATCATTAGATGTTGAATAGTAACTCTGTCATCTAATTGCCTCATGTATATATTTCTTATTATTTCATACTTCTGAGTAGAGTAGCATTGTAGTCTATGTTTTCAAGTAAGTGAAATATTAAGTAACATAAATTTTCTAGAAAACTGAACTCAACCAATGTTAACTGTTGCATGTCTTTCATTTTAACCAGTTGGTTGTCTTTCTAATATACAATGGCCGATGCTAGTCAGGAGGAAACCACAGTAAAATGTTAGGTTAATCTATCAAGTGTGTTTGTAAGAGACACTCAGGATACGATGCTGCATTTGGGACATCTTTAATGTGTGCTATTAACAGAAATGAAACATTAAATTAGAAAAATATAGATCAGCTAGGTATATGAGAACTAAGCAAAATATGAAGAAATTCCAGCGCTTTTATGACTATCGAGTGAAATAAATAATGAACATGATAGAAACAGAGCTGAGGATTTAACAGGCATCATCACGAACATCTCCCTCTTAAACAAGTTTTAGTCTCTTGATCAATAAATTTATACCTCTAGTCAAGACCCTTTTATGATCCACAAAACACACATATAATTGCCTGCTGACATCTCCGCTTAGAAGTGACAGAAGTGCCTCTACTTTGTTTTGAAAGTTTGGTTATTTGCTGCTGGGCCATATGTGAGTCAAAATGTAGCTAGCTAAATAACTTTTCCTAAGTGCATCTAGTGACAAAAAAATTAAATTATGACAGTATTACATTTTTTGTGAGAATATATTCAAATAATTTATTAGTATTAGTTCATTGCAATCTCTAAGCAACATGTAAATATATCTATACATCAGTGTATCTTCTTAAAGAGAATTAAGAACAAATGAAAAACTTTTTATAAGAAATACATTTAAATGTTATCCCTATTTAGCAGAAAACTTTTACTTCAGCTGGTTCTAATGCAGAGTTTAACTCTTGATCTCCTATAGATTTTATAGACAATAAAGGCTAACACAAACCTTGACATTCTGTGACCTCTGTCAGCCTTTTGAATGCTGCCTAGACCCTTTGTATTCTGATTCTCAATTGGCCTTTGCACTTTAAGGGCTGAGAGCAAAACAGCTTTCAGTTATCTGCCTACAAAATATCAGAAAATGTTATGAGACTAGTGAGCCTTGCCAAAATGCTTTCTTCTTTCTTTGTCCAATTTCCACAGGAAATAGTGGATTTCTACAACTTTTCCCTTTTCAGTTAGACAGAAAGGACCTAAAAGGTCCATTAAGACAGAATTGTCCCATAATTTTATAGCCTGCTTTATGTTGGGAAAAAAAAAAGTGTGTGTGTGTGTGTGTGTGTGTGTGAAGGAGGGGTGGGTGTAGGAAAAGACTAGAAAGACATGTATTAAAAATATTATGAGTAGTTATCCCCGGGTGGTTGGATATACGTGATCTTTATTTTATTCTTGTACTTTCTCTGTTTTACAAGTTCTTTAGAGTGATTTAATTTTACTTTTGTACTTAAAATGAATGTTACAAAAAAAAAAAAAAAGGTAGAATTGCCCTGCCTTCATAGACTCAATCAGAGTACACTGTCCATAGGGGTCTATAGCACAAGTAGCAATATAACCAGTCTCTCTTCTCCCAGTGACATCTATTCAATTTTCTTATCTCCCCTTTGTGAGCAATGGGCCTAATAATTTGAACAAATTATTTTCTGGGTATTAGAGTCTTACAGATATTAGAAAACTTTATGAATAGGATTCTTGGCTGACACAATGCCACAAAAGCTATACTTTGTTTAAATACAACAGATGTAATATAAATGGTGGAAATTCTATATCAAGAAGTATATCAAAATATATACAAATACTGAATCACTATCTGGTACACCTGAAGCTAATATGTTTTATGACAATTATATCTCCAATAATTATTAAAATTTATAAATCTATAAATTAATGCAGAGAAGCATTGTGATGAGCTTTTCAATTATGACAAATTAATAGAGAAATAGAAGCAATGGTGTTTAGGGTGATTTATAGTAGATTGCCTCATCAAAATGCTTTCTTAATCCAAGTATACAAGCTGATAGAGAAGTAATGTATATTAACAATGAAGGAATTCAAACATCTACATATTGGTTGAGTCAGTTTTTGCCAAAGAGAAACAATCTAAAAAGAAATGTCTTGTTTGCTTGTCAATTCCATAATTCATGTTTCTCATACTTGCATTAATCATTAATTTGTATCTTCAGTGCTCAATGAAGAAATAGTGAATGGAATTGCTACTATGGATTCACTTCTCATTGACAAAAGCACATTGACAGGTGAAATAAAAGCAAAAAGAAATTTTTAGACAGAACGGCCACGCCATTTTACTGTGCATAATAATAATTACATTTTGCAAAGGGAATTTCAGAACAGAAGAAGAGGCATAAGTAAAAATGCCAGATACTCTAAAAGAAAAAAATAGCTCAAAATAGATGGAAGGATCCAAAAAAATAGCATGAGAACAATATAATTTAAACAGTCCCGATGAAGAAGAAAGAGAAGCTCCTACAGATTCAAAAAATGAACTAAAAGGAGCTACCTTCTGAGTTGACATCACAGTGCAGTCCGCTAAAATTGGCCTCCCTGCAGCCAGCTGGGCAAGCTATTGTTATTATGCATTTATGTATTAAAGGGTTACACATACAAGTTGGGATGTGAAGCACATAGACAAAAATAAACACAAAATAAAAATATTGGTAATGTAGGAATGATATTTGGAGGAAAAAATACCTTAATAACCTAAGACGTGTTCAATGAAAAAGAGGCTAAAGTGGGTGGAAAAAAAGAACCTTAAACCTTCATTTGGAGAAAGAACTCAAGGAAAAGCTGGGTCCCCTGACTTTAAAATATGGCATAGTTTTAACATTACCAAGGCTAAGTGGAACTCAGAAAATATTGTTTTGCTTCTATATTTTTCTATGAAGAAGACTATAAGATAAACTAGAAAAGAGCAGAATAATAATTGATGGCCAACAAGGGAAAGTAAGCATAGATGAGTTTTTGTGGTTTGAATCACCATCTCTTAAATGTTTCTCATCTGCAAAAAAAAAAAAGAAAGATAAAAGCAATTTAGTTGAATATTATTTTATAAAACTCTATTTAATTTTAAAGTGTCCTTTATCCTGATATTATTTTGTCATTTGTTTTTTCAGGCTTGTAAGTTAGTTATAATGTCTTTATATAACAAAAAATAAGTAATGTCTTATTAGTTCTTTCTTTTAAGTTTTACTGGTTCACAAAAATCTAAAAACCTGGAGGTTACTAGATTTATTTTTAATTTTTAGAATTCCTTTCAATAAGAAATAGATGCACATGATAGAAATCGAAAAGGTACTTATAGTCACTCAGTATCTTGCCTGGACTTCTCCTCCAGCTTCTTGTCCTCTTGGTTTCTCTCCAGAAAGAAAACCATTGTATTTAATTCTGTACTTAATTCTGCACAAATTATAAAATCTGCATAAAAATTACCCATGCTTTTTACACAAGTAGCAGCATGCATACCTGATCTGTACCTTGCTTTTTTCACACAGACTGTATATCCCAGAACATGAGAACCACTATTTTAATTGTATTTTGAGTTGAAACTAAATATAGATATTAAAATTAAAATTGTAGCAACAGTGTCTAAATTCTTGGGAAATGCTGTAGGATGAAAGTGGTGTCATATATGCAACAATAATGCAGTATCAGAAAGGGAAAATAAGAAGACGATTTCATTTACAATTGCATCAAAAACAAAAAACAAACAAAAAAAACCTAGGGCCCTGACCAGCATGGCTCTGTAAGCTGAGCTTTGTTCTGCAAAGCAAAGTGTTGCTGGTTTGATTCCTGGCCAGGTCACATGCCTGTATTGTTGACTGGTCTTTGGTTGAGGAAAAGGACCTGAGTAGATTCTTCTTCAAAGAGGACACACAGATGGCCAATAGACATGTGAAAAGATGCTCAATGTCAGTAATCATCAAAGAAATGCAAATTAACCACAGTGAGATACCACTTCACACCCATCAGAATGGCTGTCATCAATAAATCAACAAACAACAAGTGTTGGTAAGGATGCGGAGAAAAGGGAACCCTTGTGTACTGTTGGTGGGAATGCAGACTGGTGCAGCCACTGTGGGAAACAGCGTGGAGTTCCCTCAGAAAATTAGAAATGGAGGTGCCTTATGACCCAGTGATTCCACTTCTGGGAGTATATCTGGAGAAACCCAAAATGCTAATTCTAAAGAATATAAGGTCTGACCAGAAGATATCCAGCCATGTAATATGGAAAATAGAGACTTTTATTGAAGAAGATACAAGATACAAGAAGCATTGTACATAGGACAGCGACACCTCAGTCCCCTTCAAAGTAGGCACCTTGGGACCTCACACAGGTCTCCCAATCGCCATCAGCTGCTCTGTTGTATTTTCCCGAATCTCATTGACGTTCTGAAATCTCTTCCCTTTCAAATGTGATTTTAGCTTTGGGAAAATCCAGAAATTACAGGGCACCAAAATCTGGGCTGTAGTGGGGCTGAGTCACCTGGGTGATTTGATATTTCATGAAAAAACTCTGCAAGAGACGTGATGCAGAGTGGGCGCATTATTGTGATGAAGCTGCCAGTCACCAGTTGCCCATAGCTGTGGCCTTCTGAATCACTTGAATAGTTTCCGTGGAGGAATATTCAAGCTTAATGCAGAATTTAATGAACAGTTGTTACTCTACTCACTTAGTCATTTTGAATGCGACGGCCACACAGTACACATGCTCACTCAGTTGCATCTACTGCCCCCACTGACTAGTACAGTGAAGTCGTCATTGTTCATGCATGTGCATTCTAGTCCACTCTCCTCAGCTTCCAGGTCACATAGATGTTGTGCTAACTTTTCCCATTATATTAACAATGGATGGACTTTTTCTGGACAGACCTCATATATGCACCCCTATGTTCATTGCAGCACTATTTACAATAGTCAAGATTTGTAAGCAGCCCAAGTGCCCATCAGTAGATGAGTGGATAAAAAAGCTGTGGTACATTTATAGAATAGACTACTACTCAGCTAGAAAAAGGAGGAAACTGTGCTTTTTGCAACAGCATGGATGGACCTAGAGAGCATTATGCAAAGTGAAATAAGCCAGTCATTGAAAAACAAGCACCGTATGATTTCACTTGTATATAGAATCTAACAAACCAAACAAATTAGCATGGAAAATAGAAACACACTCATAGATTCAGAGAACAGACAGGGTTTGTGGTTGGAAAAGGTGAAGGGATTAAGCCAAAAAAATAAAAAATAAAAACCCTCATAGACACAGATAACAGTATGATGATTGCCAGAGGGAAAGGGGGGTATGGGGAGGTAGAAGAGTGTAAAGGTGGGATAAATGGTGATGGAAGGGGACTTGGGGAGGTGAACACACAATACAGTATAGAGATGTTGTATTATAGAATTGCATATGTAAAACGTATATCCTTTTATTAACCAATATTACCTCCAATAAATTCAATTAAATAGATAAAATAAGCAAAAGAAAGAAAGAAAGAAAAGCGCTGAGTCGATATTTCATAAAGCAGAAAAAGGGTGATTTAAGTACATTTATACTGGTGCATCTCATATCAGTCATCAGGAAACTGTTTAGACTAATGGCTGAGGCACATATTGAAAATTAGAGTCTGGTGATGATTGGGAATTCATGAGACTGTATAAATAAAAACTTCATCAAAGTTTCTGAACTTATGTAAGGAAGAATGTTGTTTATTTGTGCATTTTGATTATAAGTAGCCATTTGACAATATTTTTCAGGATCTGTGTTTGAGCCAGACTATGAAGAGTAGGGTAGATTAAGTGTAGGTCAAAACCGATTGGACAGTTTTACCCAGAAAAGATTAATTACCTACTTCCTGGAGGGACTTAAAAGATTAAGTTACCCAATTAGAGCATTGCAAGGTTTTGCCAATTAGCATTTTATCATTGCATTGATGACATTGAACATGATTAGCAAATTTATACATAATGTCAATATATGAGGAAAAGTAAATTGGTGTCATATTTGAGTCAGAGTTCAAAAAGATCCTTTTTATTCCTTTTTATTATTAATGTATTTTTAAGTATATTTTATTGATTATGCTATTATAGTTATCCCAATTGTTTTCCCTTTGCCCCCATTGGCCCCATACCCCCTTCCCTCCAGCAACCCCAGCCCCCCTTAGTTCATGTCCATGTGTCGTGCGTGTAAGTTTTTGGCTTCACCCTTTCCTATACTATTCTTAACATCCTCCTGTCTATTTTGTCCCTACCAATTATGCTTCTTGATCCCTGCACCATTTCCCCCATTTCCCCCTTCCTCCTCGCAGCTGATACCCCTCCAAATGGTCTCCATACCTATGGTTCTGCTCCTGTTCTGGTTGTTTGCTTAGTTTGTTTTGTTTTTATTTTTATTTTTTTAGATTCAGTTGTTGATAGTTGTGAGTTTGTTTTCATCTTACTTTGCATAGTTTTGATCTTTTTCTTAAATAAGATGCTTTAACATTTCATGTAGTAATGGCTTGGTGATGATGAACTCCTTTAGCTTTACCTTGTCTGTGAAGCACTTTATCTGCCCTTCCATTCTAAATGATAGCTTTGCTGGATAGAGTAATCTTGGTTGTAGGTTTTTGCTTTTCATCACTTTGAATACTTCTTGCCAGTCCCTTCTTACCTGTAAAGTTTCTTTTGAGAAATCAGCTAAAGTCTTATGGGAACTCATTTGTGGGTAACTCTCTTCTTTTCTCTTGCTGCTTTTAAGATTCTCTCTTTATATTTAACCTTTAGCATTTCAATTATGATGTGTCTTGGTGTGGTCCTCTTTAGGTCCAATTGTTTTAGACTCTCAGTGCTTCCTTGACTTGTATGTCTATTTTCTATGAGATTTTGGTCTCTAACCACCTCCCCTGCTGTTCCTTGGTGCCTTTTTAATTCCTGTGTCTATGCCATAAGCTTTGAGTTCCCTGAAACCACACCTTTTATGCTCTGAGTCGTCTTATCCTGGAGTTTCTGTTCTTGCATGATATGATCCCAAATATTTCTATCTTTTAAGAATTGTTTTAAGCGCTGAAACTGGTAGCTTTCTAGCTCTGTTGTGGATTTCTTTCACACGCACCCCTGCACACATACATATTTATGACCCATCATGGGAGTTTGAGGGGTAAGAAAGATAAACATTGTGTGCACTGCTCTATCTTGATCTAATAAACATTAACATAAACCAATAACACCAACTGTGTTATATGATCATATGAACATTAATGAAAATACTGTGTTCAGGGAAAGAACATTCATAATTCCATTCACCAGAGCCTTTTGTAATAGTATATTCAGTTCTATGTATAATGATATAGAAACTAAGTTATATTAGGATTGTTTGAAGAAAGTTATTTTGCTTAGAAAGGTGAAAGGGTAGTCAGCTTCAATTACTTAGGGGACATTATGCAGAAGTTAAACATATTTTAAGTGTCTATAGAAAACAGACCAAAGGTCAACTATTTTTAAAGGATGAGGTGGTGGACTTCATTTCAGAATAAAGAATAACTTCTTAATAATTAAGCATGTACAAAAGTACAATGAGCTGTTCACACAGTTGCAAGTTTCCCAGCACTAGAAATGTTAAAACAAAGACTGAGGAATAACTTATCATGAGTATTCTAAAGACTAAAAACATTTATTTACCTAACAGTACCTTCTAAACTTCCAATTCCAAGATGTTTGTTTCTTTGCGTTCCAGGCACTCCATCTAATCCTTGTCTGGAGTTTGTTTTGCTTACAGGATCCATCTGACTCTCAATTATCAGCCTGATTACTGCCTTGCCTTGAACTCTGATATCAATTGTGCCTCCCAATTCTTGACCCACTGCTCAACCAATTTTGACCCTGTGCCTTGCTTACCTCTAGACCCAGAAAATATCTGATCTCAGACTTTCTAATTGATTCCCAAACTCCCTCCCCAAACCACCTACCAGGTTGATGTATTCTTTTGAACAGGCCTTGCCATTGTGTTTAGCCTCTGCTCATTGCCCTCTTTCATGTCCTGGTGCCCACAAATATCACATCATGATGCTTCATCATTCCAAGAGCCTTCTAACTGGGTACTGCCACTTCTGTCTTCCCTCAGCTTTTGGCTCCCTCATTTCCCATAAATTAGCATGCACCCTTCCAGCATATTAATCTTTCCTAATGCTGCTTTAATCATTGCATATTTCCCCCCAAACCACCATCTCAAAACCCAAGTTTCCCACTAGATACAGGATGAAGTGTACATTAGTCAACTTGAGTTGCCGTCACAAAATACCACACACTGAGTGGCTTAAACAAGATAAATGTATTTTTTTTCTCACAGTCCTAGAGGCTGGAAAATCCAAGATCAAGGTGCCAGCTCATTCGGTTACTGATGAGCAGTCTCTTCCTAGTTTTCAGACAGCTGCCTTCTCACTTTCCCACTGTGTGTTCACGCGGCAGAGAGAAAGAGAGCAAGATACCTGCTGTCTCTTTTTGTAAGAGCACTAATCCCATCATGGGGCTCCACCCTCATGACCCCTCATCTAACCTTAATTTCCTTTGAAGGTCCCATCTTAAAAATCATCATTAGGGGACTAAGGCTTCAACATGAATTTGGGGAGGGGGGCATAAACATTCAGTTCATAACAAAGTGCGTCTCTGTGGTCTGGTGCTAAATCATATTTCTAGCTTTATTTACTTATTTATTTATTTGTATTCCTTTACATCACTCCAACTAAATCTGTGTATTGACTCTCTATGACACTATTTCTGCTCTCATGACTCCCTTACAGGGTCTACGCCCCTCATCTTTAGCTTATTACATTTCTTCTATTATTCTCTTTGAAAATTTCAATTGTATATTTTATTTAACTTTCACATGACCACAGAGCAGGGGGAGGGGTGTAATTATTCCACAAATACATTGTAATTCTTGTTGATTGCAGAGACCATGTCTTAGACTTCATTGCCCTGAGCATATAAGTCTCGAAAAAAATAACATTTGGTTTGATTCACCTTTAGTCCTTCATTCATTCAACAACATTTAATGACCTCCTACTCTGTGCCGGCAGGGTAAATGTAATTCTCTACCAGGTGGTCTTCTTCTCAAACTGTTTTACCCTCCCTAAAACTTCCATGACAATACCTTTGAGGAAAAGGGCCATTTCTCTTTTCACCTTTTTCTTCATAACTTTACACGATTATACTGCTTTACTTGCCTGCCTCCATGGTGACTCTCAGAGATTTTGCTCTCGCCATAAATTCAAAATCACCATTTTTCCTATGGGTCTCATTACAAAACAGAGAGAAGTTCCAAACAATGTCCTTTTAACTTCCTCACATGTCCAAACATCTGAGGAAAATAATTGGAAACAGTGGGGAAAGAAATTAATTACTCTTCTTTTCTGTCCCATTGGCTAATACTAAATTTAGTCCAGTGTCTGGCAATCTTAGGCACTAAAAAAATAGATCGAATGTTGAATGAAATAAATTTGAAGCCAATTGCTGAAATCTGCCAGCTTAAAAACCAGAAACATTATAATTAGGACCGGATCTCAGGGATCATCTAGCTCAACTTGTTCATTTCCTAGGTGATGGAATAGAAGTCCACAAAAGCTAAATGTTTGCCCCAAAGTGACACGGAGAGTAGCTAACCTAGAGAACTCAGATGGACCTTTACCTCATTCCAGAATTCTTTTAGTATATCCAATAGTTTAGACTAACCTACTTAAATGATTTTGGTGGAGAACTCAAAGATATGCTGGAGGATTTGTGGGAAAATATTACAAACAAAAGAATAGTTTTAAAAACACCCAGGAAGTAAACACATAAAAGGGAAGAGGACAGATTTTTTTTTTAAATGATGATTTCTATTTTTTGTTCAGGACTTTGGTACAAAGTTCTTCGTTAGAACCAAAGGAAAAATTAAAAGAAATTTTGTGTTCCTTCCAAGCTACCAGATAGTTTTGTCTTTTATTTTGCAATTACTACTTGCCCTTGTATCTTTGATGTTAATCTCTAAAAGGAGGAGATAGTGGTAAAATCTCTGAACTTTCTGTTTAACTATTTGAAAACCGCTGCTTTTGTTCATGTGATTCTAAAAAGGGCAAAATGGTTTGTCTGTCTTGGTTCTGATTGATCTGGTATTTTGACATTATGCATACGGAGCCTTAGAGGACTAGAAATGCAGGCACCTTGAGGAATGTCAGCATCACTCTTTCTTTCATGCTGGCTTCTCTCTTAAAGTTCAGTAAAGGCCATCTTTCAGAAGCACCGAAATCCACTTACAGATAAAACAAAGCCAAATGATTTGTTTTCTTTATGTGAGAGTAAAAATCCTCATTTATTTCTTAAATGCCTCTTCTACCTTCTACCTTGGGGGAAGTGATCTGTGTCCATCTGAAGCCTGTCTCTTCTGTCTTCCATCTGAGTCTCCGCCTTGCTCTGTCCAGCTTGGAGAAGAGCAGTGTCTATGACTTTGTATATCTTGTTTCCAGAAACAATAGCCTGTGGCGCTTCCATTATTTATTCTCTCTCCTTCTGTCAGTGGCTTAACGGTCTGCTGCTTGCCAAGAACTCCACTTTTCCAGGCCAGTGGTTCCATTCCCTCTAGCATTTTCTCAAATTTTTTTTGTGTGTGTTAAGGAAAAAACAAAAATAATGGCTGATAGTTCTTGTAAGTGGGAACTCAGCTTTGAATGAATTAGGCTGGACTTTAACATATGCTCATGACCAGCATTTGGATTGTTGATGAGGGTGTAGTGGTCATTGTTATATTGATAGGTAATGATGGTTGTGATGATGGTGGTGGTGATGGCGGTGGAGGCAGTGGTGGTGGCGAGGGTGGTAATAGTAGTGGTTGTGATGATGGTGGTCATGGTGGTGTTGGCAGTGGGTGTGGTAGTGATGATGGTGGTGGTGGTGGTGGTGGTGGTGATAATGGTGTTAATGGTCGTATAGGTGGTGGTGGTGGGGTAGTAGCGGTGATGGTGGTGGTGGTGATGGTTGTGGCAGCAATGATGATGGTGATAATTGTGATGGTAGTGGTGGTGGTGGTGGTGATGGTTGTGGCGGCAATGATGATGGTGATAATTGTGATGGTAGTGGTGGTGGTGGTGGTGATGGTTGTGGCGGCAATGATGATGGTGATAATTGTGATGGTAGTGGTGGTGATAATCATGGTGATGGTGGTGTTGGCAGTGTTGATAATATTAGTGATGATGGTGGTGCCTATTTGATGGTCTGCTTTTTCTTCTAAAGGTCCAGGTCGTTTGGGGGATGATTTGATCCCGCTGTAGAATGATAGAGAAAAACTATAACAACAACTTAATAGTCTAACACTTCAGCACATAATTTATAATCAGTATTATACTATTTGTCTGATTCTCAGAATGGACAATAAATTAGTTTTCTTGTTATACTGTCACTCTTACTGTCTCTGGCTGCAGTATCAAGTTTTTATTAATTTTTTATAATGGGAGACCTCATGATAGATGTAATAAATAAAATAAAATTAATAATGGCTAACACTTAGTGCTTATTATATACTTATTATGTTTATGTCACCTGAATAAATCAGTCTAATTACCAGAATGTATTTAATAAGCTTCTCCCAGGAACTCAACATTGATTTTGGCACTGAGAGGGTTATCATGGTTTTTGTTTTCAGGTCAATAATTTTTAAGTCAGAAGATATGATATTCATTTATCCTGTAAATAGTTATGGAATCCCACCTTCTATGTCCCGACGCTATGCTAAGAAGAAAAAATACAATGTTTGATCTCATGCTCTGAGAACAGAGAATAGCAAACACTGCTGCCTAGCAAGTATTTTATTAGAATGGATGTACATGAAGTGTACAGGAAACCAGAGGAAAAATCATCTAAGTTTCATGGAAAGGTCAGGGCAGGTTTCATTTTAGGAGGGAACCTTTTAGCCAAGAGTTGGAGGGAAAATGGAAGCAGCGAGGCAGTCAGTAGAAGGAACAGAATGCATAAAAACACACTGGCTTCCTTTTTACTATGATAACTGCAGCAAATCAGTGCTCTGTAGTCTGCTATTCAGGTAGGATGTGCCATGGGAGACCAGAGCACCACCTGGGGATGAGGCTTGGCAGTCAGACAGAAGCCATTGCATGAAAGGTCTGGCAGGCCATTCCATGCTGGTGTTTTATTCTCCATTCAGTAATTTTCGACAGCAGGTTGAGATATTTAAGCCTGTAAGTTAGAAAGATCATTGAGAGGTCTGAGCAGAGACTGCATTTGAATAAGTAAGCCTGCAGTCAGAAGGGGCCATTGGGTGGCCTTTGAGGGTGAGTACTGATGAGACGCTCAACTAATATAGTGATGGTAAAAATACAAAGGGGTGGAATAATACACAGGATATAAAATTAACAGTGTATTAGGCATTAACACATTTTTAAATATGGGAAGATTTAAGGATGGTTTTCAGGCTTCTGGCTTACAACATGGAACTGAACAATGCAAGACAATGTAAAATCAGTTGCTAAGCTATGCAGTTGCAAAAGCAAGTACTTGAAAGCTCATAGGAGTGAGCGATAATAGAAGATTCCTCTGCAGAAGGTGTCAGGATGTGAGTTGAGATATCAGAGAAGTGGTACATACAACGCTCTGTAAGAAAGCAACTTTCCTAAGTGACTTAGAATTCAGTTTCTTGTTCCCCTCTTGTGTCCTGAATAGTCACTTGACCCCCACGGAAGAAACTCTCCCCTCGCTTTTACTCTGAAAAAAAAGGGAAAGGGGTTTAGAAAAGGTCCACAGCCCTTTCCCAAATATAAATATATTTTAATTGTAAAAATGCATAAATTCTTTGTCACGGATCCCAGTAGAGAAAGACAGAGGAGAGAGAAAGGAAGAAGAAAGGAGCTAATTAGTAATAATTTGCACGGAAGATGGGGGAGGAATCGGCGAGCAAGATTTTACTTCTTGGGCCGGGAAAAACTGATCTACAATGCCCCCGTAACACAAAGTAAGATTCAACAATAAGTCCTGGCTGGTGTGGCTCAGTGGATTGAGTGCCGCCTGTCAACCAAAGGATCACTTGTTCGATTCCCAGTCAAAGCACATGCTGGGTTGCAGGCCAGGTCCCCAGTTGGGGGCGCACGAGAGGCAACCACTAATTGATGTTTCTCTCCTCTTTCTCCCTCCCTTTCCTTCTCTCTATAAATAAATACATAAATAAATAAATCTTTATTTAAAAAAAGATTCAACAATAAAATAATCACATTGGCATTTCCAAATATTAAAATGTCATTTTTCACTGCCATCTAACAAGGTTTATATCATCAAAGGGCACATATTTGCTACTTTATTGGGAGTGATATAATATTTCCATGTATTTTGTCTTTTCCTATTGACTGTTTTTTTCCAAGTAGGTACAGTGCTTGTAAAAAAAACATGTTAGAGTAGTATCCATAACGTACAAGAGTCAGCTGACAGAATAAAGACAAGAAAATAATGTACAGACATCTGACATCTTTTCCAGCCATGCTGTGTGGTAGACCAGGAAATTTCATCAGTCTTGAGAATAATGGTGTTCCTGTCTGCATTTTCAAGATGAATGTACTGAGATATTTCCATGTGGATAAACATCAGCACCTCTGTGAGACACAGTGTTGTTTTGTTTGCTTCAGAAAATAAAGTATCATGTTCCAGAGACAGAAGAATGATCTTTCCAATGAAGTGCCATTGGAACTAGACCCTGAAGAATGGTTAGAAATTGATTATCTAAAAAAAAGAAAAAATATATTATGAAAAGAGAACAATATTTACAAAACTTCAAGATTGAGCTAAGGGCTAAGTGTAATTGGGGTATACTTAGGAAATCTCCAAGCTAAACTTGAGACTGAGTATCAAAAAAATAGTGGGATATAAAGTATAATATGAGATCAAATATAGCAGTTGAGATTTAGGAGTATCATAGAAGAGGGAACAACTGATGTTACTGTTTTATGAATGATAAAATAGTAACATTATTAACACTGAGAAAATTAGTAATAACCATACTTAGCAAATGTTTATTACTATATGAGCCAGACACTTAATAATTAATTTAATCATGATCATACTTGATGATGCAGATGATATTATTATCCCTATTTTTCAGATTTGTAAATTGAGGAAGAGGCCAGGCAACTTACACAAGAAACATAAGTAACACATCAGCAAGCAGTTAGGCATCTTAATCTCTGCCTAACAAAGTGTCTCTGTCATTTAAGACAAAATGAAGGGACAAAGAAAATCTGAGCAACTGCGTAGGGCTGTATTGTCATGCACAGGTCTGAGATTTTGAGGTACCGCATGTTAGAGACGGCAGAAGAGGTCCATATGTGAGCCATTGGCTTTGCTGTTACTCAGAGCATGCTGCCTAATCAGGTTCATCTCAAAGGGCCACAAACAACAGTATGGTGGTTACCAGAGGGAAGGGCAGCGGGGCGCGTAGTAGAGGGTAAAGGGGGTCAAATATACGGTGATGGAAGATGATGTGACTTTGGGTGGTGGGCATGCAATGCAACATACAGATCAGGTATCATAGAAATGTACACTTGTGAACTATATAATCTTATTAACCATGTCACCCTAACAAATCTAATTAAAAATAAAAAATAAATAGAGAAACTCATATTCCTGCTGCAGAAGTGGATCTCTCAATCTGGCCTGACTCAGCCCGGTCCCTGGAACAATGCCCCTAATTATCTAAGGGCAGCCGCTAGCGATAGTTTCTTTCCCTCAAGGACAGAGACATTCTCTTAATTCCGTTCACAGAGCTTTGTTTTGGAAATGTGGCAGTCTATTGACTATGCAAATGGTGCAGTTGCTTTCCCATGAAAATGCATAAAATTCCTATTATACTATGTGTGCAACTATTGGCTCTTAAGTTAAAAAAAAAAGTGTAAATAGCACAGCATCATTGTGGGAGACAGAACATCTGTTTGCTTTGGAATCCGAGAGACACTCTCCACATGGCTTTTCTCTGAAGCAGATTAGTAAGCAATTTATGAAGAAATTATCCCAAGGCCTTTTGTGTCCACATGACTAAGAGTTTAATGTCCCCTAGAACAAATTTTATTATTTTAATGGTTCCATGACATCCATTCTTTCCTGGGATAGATTTCTGTTGGTAAAGCGAAGCTGTGGTTTCCTCTGATTCTATAAATCTCTCTCATTAGGATCTTATTATGTCTCTTTCTGGTCAGCCAAAACTCCCTGGGGATATGCTTCCCCAAACCTTTGTTTTTCCCCCGCTCATTCATTTAGCAAACATTTGTTTACCATTTCCCAAATACAAGGTCTTATGAGAGGCACTAGGTTCACAATATGGAACAAGGCATGGCCCCTTCCTTCAACTAAAAAAAAAAAAAAGAAAAGAAAAGAAAAGTGAAATAGTTGTAAGTGCTAATATAGAGCTATTGCACAATGCTGAGAAAGATCAAAGGAGGGACACCCCAGGAAGTCTTGAGGTATCCAGAAAGGTTTCTCACAGGAAATTACTTTTAAGCTGGGACTTGAAAGGTCTCATACAACGTGGGGACAAGGCGGGGCAGTGGGTGGGTTGTTAATGATATATTGTCATTCCAGGGAGAAAGAACAGCATGTGCCCATGCAAGGAGGTAAAATAATTATTGAACTGTCTAGGACTTCCATTATTTCAATCTACATGCCCATCCTTTTATTGATTCATGTAGCACAGTGTTCCCAAAGTGTGTTCCATGGCACAGTTTTTACGCAATACTAGACATTGCTTGTGAGAAGAAATGTTCTCTGTTCAAATAGTTGAAACATTAAAATAATCTATATTAATGGTTTATTTACAACAGCATTTCTTACATACCAGGGTAAAGCGACTCAGCAAAAAAAGAATTGAGGAGAAAACTTTTTCCAAACTTACTTGACAATGAAATGCTTTGTTCCACTGAACAGCTTTTAATAACTCGTGGAACTTGCGGTGTATAGAGCAAACTTTGTAAATGCTGGACTAGCATCACAGTCAAATGTAGGAAACCCCAATTCCAGATTTTCAACAGGTAGCCCTGAGAAGGAATCTGCAGGGGTTAGAACGCGTGCATTTCAACCATAGTATTTTTGACCAGCTACTAGGATTTTAAAGATGGCTAGAATTAAGTTGGAAAGCCTCTTCTAATGTCTGCACGATCCTTAGTCATGACATTGAAGAAACCAGCAGAGTTTGTATCATCCTAAGACAAGATGACATTTCAGTCTTCTGAGAATCTTTCCAAGAAAAGACCCAGATCAGCATCTTTAAGACAGTTCCAATGAAGCCTAATTTTATCTTATATTCAGGACATATTGTAATGTGAGTGTTTCCTTAAGCTCTCCAGTATTCCACTGGAGAGGGCCAATATTAAGGTAGATTTGCTGAGTTATATGGAACTCAATTTCCCTGCAAACTTCTTTAAATGAAGGACATATACAGTGGTACTGATATCTTCTATATTCATTAGGCAAAGACCAGTCTTCACAACTGAGGTGACTTAAACCAGTGATTGAGGCAAACAAAAGATTCTAAAACTTTTCAATTGCTATTACCTAGGGTTATATACCATACATATCACATTGGCTATTATATAACAAGGGGTTAAAAGGGGGATCTTGAAGGTAGGTAATACCTCTTATTTCCATTCTTTGATGTAAATGGATCAATCCTTATTAACTACACCAAGTGCCTCCCCAAACCATTCTAAAATTGCTTGGAAGTATAATCAACTGCTTTATGACTCATATTTAGATAGTGATGGATATGGAGAGGATCATTCTTTTCAGCAGGCCCTGAACCAACCTCAGAATTATTTTTTAAGTTGAACCTATGTTTGTGGAAGTGCCAAACACTTCCTTATTTTGGCAGTTTCTTTGAAGGTAGCTATTAAATAGCCTACTTGTTAAATTTTTTGAAGTACTCCATTTTCCCCTCAAAGACAATTATTTATATCAATACTTTTCTATCCCCTAATTTATTCTATAAAAACGTCTAAGCAATGTGCATATAGGCTCAATCCTATTGCCAATAGATGCTAACCCACAAGCTCTCACTTTAACATAGAGCACAGGACAGCAGAGTGGATTTACCCATTTCATTAGGGCCTTATGACGGGTTAGTGCAATTCACTGTAAACTGGTCAACTCCTGCCAGACACGAGCCCCCTGTTTTCTCATATCTTTGGTTCATCCACTGACATATGTTTGGCCAAGTAGAATCGGCTATTTTTGTCCTTCCATAAATTTGCCTGATCATAATTTTGACATGTTTATCTTGTTAAAAATTTGGTGTGAGTGATCAGGAATATTCAGCTCAGAATATGCCAAATACAGTAGTCCCTCTCTATATCGCAGTTCACGTATCACGGCCTCACTGTATCGTGGGATTTTTAAAAATATTATATTTAATTCTTTATCGTGGATTTTTGCTATGTCACGGGATTTTGCAGTACTGTATATGTATGTTGTTAAAGTTACGTGGGTTTAAGAGTGTAGAATATGTTTAAGAACATAAGTAGTGTTTATAAAAGTGTGGAAAAGATTAATAAGGGAGTGGGAAAGGTTAATAAGGGACTGGGAATGGTTTATAAGTGTGCGGGAAGGGTTTAGAAAGCCTTAAAATATATGTAAATACTAAAATAAATGTAAGGTTCCTACTTCGCGGATTTTCACCTATCACAGGATGGGGGGGGGGGGCCTAGAACGTGATACCCACGATAAATGAGGGATCACTGTAACACTTCCCTTAATCCCCAGGGAAGGTCTGTTCCCGAGCAGTTTCAATAAGAAGAACTCACATAATAACGTGTTACATGTCCACATATCCAGGCCTCCTTTATCCAGAGGAACCTGTCTAGTTGTAGGGTGAGTAGAGGTTTTATGTTTGTTCAAAACCACTCGCATTGTATATGAAATATATCCGTTCTATATTGACCTCAGTTTGTCTGTTAGTGCATTGACTCATTCATTCATGTGCTAACTTAACTTCTTCCTGTCATTTTACACAAAATATCTCACACCCTTGTATTGAGCAAAACCAAAACTAAAACAAACCAAACAAAAAATGGCTTGCTTTTCTACTTAAGAAAACGTACCTTCGACGTCCTTGATGCAATTTCTTACTGTCTACAGGTTTGAGGGTTTTTTTTTCTCATTGCTCCTTTACTTCTTTCCCCAAAGTCCAGGTTCATGGTCCCCTTCCAAAGAGCATCAAGGGACTGTTAGAACAGCAACATCCACAGTAAGAACTTCTTTCTTTTGTCGCAGGTGGCCATTTAGAGGGGCCCTCTGTTGCTTCAGACACATCCCAGCCCCATTATCACGGGCCTCTGCTTCTTTATTCAGGGCTGCTCAGTGGCTTCCCTGCTGTGCCCATTTGTGCCTTCAGAAACCAGGGACTTCCCCTTGCCATTCAGAATTAGGGGACAGAAGTTGAGTCTAGAGAAACCTTCTCTCACAGCTGTGCCCAGTCTCCCTTTGAGTCATTTGAGTAACTTCGCGCCATCTATGGCACACCCAAAGTTTTCCTAGCATGCTCCTAGCTGCTGAAGATACAAGCCCTCTAAGCCTCTCAGGTGAGTGCATTTGTCACTGCCCTTCACGGTGACCACAGCTGTGCCCGTGGACTGGGGTAGAATACATGAATAAACTGCACAAAAACAAGGACACAGGAGTTAGTGCTGTGATGACTATTTCTAGTTCAGCCTCTTAAATTTGCATGCCACATAATCAAATTGGCCCATTACATAACCAAATTGCTTCTCTGGGGCCACTTAAGTATTCTCTTAAACACACTGAGACTTCAGCTAAGTCCTTCTCTCTTTCAGGCACTGCGTATAACACTCTATTGATCCCAAGAGTTCAAATATCTTTTTTTTATTGTATATGTATTTTTTACAAGCACATAAGTAGGGGAAAAAAAGAAAAAAAAAACAGGGCACATAGGTTAGTATTGTATTAATATTTTTCTTTTCTAGAATGCAAAGGGATACTCTATATAAATCACACTTACACAAATAGCCACAGATCTCTCCCTCAAAATTAAAAAAAAATATGTACAACAATGTATTCTCTCTCAGGAAGGATTCTTTGATACACAGATATATCAAAAAAGAAATCCATATGTAGTCAGTCAACATGGTTTCTCATTAAAGAGGAAAGGAAATTGAAGGGAAGTGGGGAGAGGGGAGAAGACAGAAGATGAGGTTGGGAAGGAAGTGGAGGGAAGAGAAGACAAGGAAATAAGTCTCATGACAATAAATAATGCATTCCTATGTGTAAAATGGAATTTAAGTAAATAGCAGTTTGTGTACTAACAGCCAACATTTTTAATCTTAATTTTTATTGCCTTTTTCCCACCCCCACTTATCCCCCTCATACCCTCCTCCGCCTTCCCCCCGTCTCCCTCCCCCCAACAATCACCACACTGCTATCCATGTCTGTGAGTCCTTTTTCTGTTTTGCTCAATCCCTCCACCCCTTAACACCCCGCCCAGGGCTGTCAGCCTGCTCACTATCTCTGAGTCTGTCTCTATTTTGCTTGTTCAGTCTGTTCATTAGATTCCCCATGTGAGTGAAGTCATACGGTATTTGTCTTTCTCTGACTGGCTTCTTTCACTGAGCATAATGCTCCCCAGGTCCGTCCGTGCTGTTGCAGAAGCTAAATTTGTCTCCTTTCCTATGACTTTTTTTTATTCCATCGTGTAAATGTACCATAGTTGTTTTATCCACTCAGGTACTGAGTGCTCACCGTCTGCTAGTCTATATGCTATGTAGTCCACAGACATTATCTCATTTAACACTTACAGCAATTTTATAGTTTCTTCGTTCTTAAAGGAGGTAACTGAGATTTAGAGAGGTTAAGTAACTTGTTCAAGGGTACGTAGGGGTGAGTTAGAACCCAGTGGTATCACCTGCCTCAAGTCAACTTTGACCTGAAACCATTGTTTACCTGAGAAGATCAGCAAAAGAGAGATAATAAGGTAACTAAGTACATCTATGTTTATTAGGTAAAATACTGTTGAGCATTATATATATAAGATCAAACTATATATCATTGCCATTTTTTCTCTCAAAATGGTTGAACATTGGCAATTTTGTATGATTGAGTCAAATATATGTCCGCATATATGTACATGTTTTATATGTGGAGACACAAATTTATATATTTATAATAATAATTAGTACTTATTCAGTATACATGAAGTTAAAGGGACTTAAAAATATGAGCTTGGTACCATTTTCCCTACTTTATAAGAGAGACAATTAAGACATGGGGACATTATGTAACTTAATGAAGTCACATATTTAGAAAGTTATAGAGCCAGGATCTGATTTGAGACCTGGTTCTGTTGACCACTATATTGACTTTAAATGTTGTGTATTTATTTCTATACATGTTAGGGGAAAATCTATTCTGGAGTAAATTAATGATTAAGAACTAAATGATATTTAATTTTTTAGTTTTTACCTTTCGCATCTTGCATTCATGTATCTCTTCTCATTTAATCAGTCTTTCTTTTTATTTAATATTTAAAGAGATGAAGGTTAAAGTAGCTAATTTATTCAAGGTCACACAATGATGAAGGAGGGAAGTGGAAATCAGGCTTGGGCATCAGGGCCGAAGGGCTCTTTCTATCTCAGTGCGATCTGTGGTAAAAGCAAACCTGTACAAAGCCAGAAGCCTAATTGAGAAGCCGTTTGCTTAGTGAGAATAAAATCTATCTTGTCCTGCAAGCTCACAGCTGAAGATGTACATCAGTGATATCCACTGTGGTCCCATTAGCCTTTTGTAAGGAGTTCAAGTGTGTCTGTATTTAGCGTTCACACTAAAAATAGAAATGTGTGTTATCTTTGACTTCTTCTCCTTCATCTCCCACATTCAGTCACACAGTTTAAAACCCAGCAGCTCTTTTCCAAATCTATCATTTCTGCCCTAGATCTGTTACTTGTATGGATCACTGTCGTGACCTAGGTACTGATCTCCCTGCTCCTGGCCTAGCCCCTTCAAATTCATGCTCTGCACAAGAGTCTCAGGGATCTACTTAAAATACAAATTACTCATTGTACTTTCTTTTTTAGAAACTTTATTGGGTCTCTATTCATTACAGAATAAAGTCGGAGCTTCTTAAGCAAGGCACATGAGTTCCACAATTTAACTTCCTTCTGCTCCTCAGCTACCCCCTTCCACCTTTCCCAGACTCTGTTGTGCATTTCCAGCACTGCAGGACTTATATGCACTGTAATATCTTAGCTCTAAATTTGCAGACTGTTTCCTAGCACATTATTATGATCATATTTCATTTTTACAATAAATTGTTGAGGTGGGTACAATAATCACTCCATTTCAGAACACTGTCAGGCTTGGGTTGCCTTGCTAAAGCTACCATCTAGAGGTCAAGAGGGGTGCATACTTTTTCAAAGATATTAGCACAGATCAACAGTCTTCTCTTGGTTTTCTTATTCTCTGATGGAAATTCTTCCTCTGCTGTGTCTACTTGATAGAATTATATGCAAAGTCGGTTTTCAATGATGCCATTGATATTTTTCACAAATCTTTAGTTTCATTTTCTGACTGCACTTGCTTATTCATAATTAATAAAAATGTCATTTTATTTGGAGTTGTATTGATGTAGTCACTGTATTAATCAGGATTCTCCAGAGAAACAGAACTGAGAGGATATATGGATAGGTGTACATAGTTGATACTCATTGTTTATGGATTTCATATTTGTGAATTCACCTACATGCTAAAATGTGTTTGTAACCCCCAAGTGAATACCGTGTTATCACGGTCATTTCCAGGTATGCACAGAGCAGTAACAAATGTGAGTTACCTGTCACACCTATTCCCAGGTCAAACAATGTGATGCTTTGCCTTCTCGCATCCTTTATGTGGTCCATTTGGTGCCATGTATTTTTTTCACATTTGCGTGCTTTTTCTTGGTGTTTTTTTATGTTAAAATGGTCCCCAAGCATAGTGCTGAAGTGCTGTGTATGTTCCTAAGCACAAGAAATCTGTGAAGTTTCACATGGAGAAAATATGGGTGATAGGTAAGTGTCATTCAGGCATGAGTTATAGTTCTGTGGCTCTGAGTTCAATATTAGTAAGATGTCTTTAAAAAGAAGCACACACATAAAACAAAGTTATATGTTGATTAATTGACACAAATGTTGTGACCGGAGACTTGCAGGAACCTAGCGTTGTATGTCAGCTAGTAACAGTGGTTCAGTATTCAATAATTTAGCATTCATGTGGACTTTATAGAACATACCACAAATAACAAGAATTGACAGCAGGCATTTCTGTCTTTCTGTCTATCTATCTATGTATCTATCTATGTATCTATGTATCTATGTATCTATCTATCTATCTATCTATCTATCTATCTATCTATCTATCTATCCATCCATCCATCTATCCATCCATCTATCCATCCACCTAAAGAGATTAATTTTAAAGAAATGGCTCATAAAGTTGTGGACATTGGTTAGTCCAAAGTCTGTAGAGCAGGCCAGCAGGCTAGAAACTCAGACAGAGGTTAATGCTACAGTTCTCAACTTTTTCTTCTTCAGGAAATCTCAGGTTTTGCTCTAATGGCTTCAGCTAATGGCATGAGGCCTGCCTGCATTTTTGAGAGAAATCTCCTTTAATGAAATTCAACTGATTATAGCTGTTAACCACATCTTTTGTGCAAAATACCTTCATAGCAACATCTACACTTGTATTTGATTTAAAAACTAGGTACTATGGCCTAACCAAGTTGACACCTATAATTAACATCATATTGATGAGCTCAGAGTGAACCTAGTTTACTGTGTGGTGTTTTTATTTTCACATGTAAGTTATAACTGTATCGAGAGGGGGGTGGGTGGGGTACACCATGCTCTGACAAATGGGAAGTTTAATCAGGAACAAAAGCCATGCTATCAGACTCCCTTGATTTCAAGTTTGAGCACCACCACTAGCTGGCACTGAAAATGTTACTTAACCTTAAATGTACCTTAGTTTTCTTATCTCTTAAAAAAAAGGATAACAATAGTCCCACCCATGACAGTAGGCCTATTCTTTGTATATTTTTAAAGATGTTAACTCTTCTCAGCACTAGCTCCCTGAGGACAGTGAGACTAATGCAAGGCCATGAATGTGAACACATGCCCCGGAAGATGAAACAAAAGCTCGTTGGAGGCATCTGGAGAAGGGCTAGAGATGACCGTCTGTGGGAAAGCCAACTCTAGCCCAAAGGCTTTCTGTTTGTCATCGAAATAAACTGACTTAGGAAGAACACAGGAATGAGGTGGATGCAAGGTTTTGATCCTATTCAATCAATAAGGAAAAATGTTCACATATGTCATCCATGGAATTCTTATTTTAATGTTCTAGGATCAAGGAAATACAACCCTAAAGCAGAGGGCAGGGATATAAGTGTGAAGGAGAAAAATGCAGATCCCAGATGCTTCCCATACCTGATTTCTTTTTCCAAAAGAAGAAAACACTCATAACATAAGTCCACATTGAAGTCACAGCCACCAACTGAAAAGTGAAAAATTCAGTCGGCACATATATAGAGTGCTAAAAAACAATTTGACCAGCCTTTGCAGGGTGCCTCCGCTGGTTAGAGCATCGTCCCATACACCAAAAGGCTGTGAGTTCGATTCTCAGTCAGGACACATACTTAGGTCATGGGATTGATCCACAGTTGGGGCACATACAGGAGGCAATGTGGTTCTCACATTGATGTTTTCTCTCTCTCTCTCTCTCTCTCTCTCTCTCTCTCTCTCTCTCTCTCTCTCCCCCCTCCCCTCTTCCTTTCTCTCTAAAATCAAGAACTATGTCCTCAGGTGAGGAAAAAATAACCAGTGTGACCATGTTTCCCACTGTTCTGTTTAAAGGTTGCTTCTCTGTGGCTGCTGTGATGGCATGTCCATGCAGAACCCTCAGCACTGAAAGGGGAAATCAGGACTTTGCTAGTCCAAGTGCTCTCTCTGCCTCTCTAGTGTACCTGCTGCGGGCACCAACCCCTTCCGTGACCTCCCCGTCACAAAGTGACAGACCTTGGGCAGAATGAGGGGACATTCTAAAACAAAAATAAACCTGTCATTTTTGTAGTCAAAAGTGTCAGAGCTCAAACATCAACGGTGATTCAGAAGAGCCGGTAATGTGTTTTGTGTCTCTGCTCACTGACCTTTAGTGGTTATTTTATATAACAAAGTTATTTTCAAGTTGTTATTGCATTTTAATCTAATCGGTATTATATCTTTGGCTTAAAAATACTATTTCAGCCTTTCTTGGCCACACTAGATAAGCTGCTACAATTTCTTATTTAATACAGAGATATTTTCACAAAAGTGCCTTCTGCTCCTCTGCAACAAAGAGACACATTTAGCTTTATTGTTTTTATTCAAATCTTGTCATAATCACTGTTATTTTACAAATTATATCTGATTAAATAAATATATTAAATATTTTAAATATGAATTTTTTAATTTATAAATATCTTAAATTATGTGATAAAAACACAACTTATGAGTTGGACTAGGTCCTGTATAATCTCAGCTAACTTAGAGAGAGAGATAGTTACTTTTATCGGGAAGGAGAGCTTTGCAGACTTATGTGCTGTCTTCATTATTTTGGAAGACTTTCAGTTCTACACAGGATAAATTTGGAGCATAATTTAGAGTAAATTAATACACATAATTTTAACTAATATATCAATTATTTGTACATGGAAAGTGGCCAGATGTTACATAATAGCTTTCATATATGAATATATCCTCTATATATTAAGCAGAGGTGGCTAAATGCAAATTAATACTTTTATTAATATTTCCTTTATAGTCTATATGAATTATGGACATGGGAATACATCAGAATTAGAAATACAGTGACAGATTCTAGTCATTGTGCAACTAGAAATAAGTAAGGTCAATCTTGGTGAGATATAGACAAATATATATACATAAACACAGGTCTATAAAAATTTCATGTTAGCTATGTATGAAGAACACTACAAGACATTGTAGAAGGACAAAAGAGAAAACTTGAGTGATTGGAAAACATTTCTATATGGGAAAACTTGCTACTAGACAGTCGTTAATTTTTCCTGAGTTAATTTATAACAGTCCAAGAAAAATTCCATGAGCAGAAAGGGGTTCACAAAACATTCTGAAGGTCATATTAAAATAGGATGAAATAAATTTAAGATAAATTAGAAACAGTAAAGTAATAAGCGGATGTATAATTAGAGCCTCTGAATATATCATAAAATTACAGTAGGGAAAATAATGTTACTGGTACAAGGATAAAACAATAAAATAGAATGGAAAGCCCTGAAATAGACCTATGTTTATATTTATGGACATATTTAATAGGTGATAAAACTAGATTTTCAAATTTGTAAAGAAAGTATAAATATTGTTCAATAACTGTTCTTGGGGTAATTTTTAAACTATTTGGAAAAATAAATATTAAATTTCTTTATACATTATTCTAAAATGTACTCCATATAAATTGCAATTTCACATATAAAAGGACATTCATTGTGCCATTGTTTGTTAGGGTGAAAAATTGGAAATGACCTGTGTCACAAATAAAGGATTACTTAATTAAATTATAGTGTGGCCACAAAACTAAATCTAAAGTACCCGTTAAAAATGATGCATTAGAAGATTATCTAATGTCATGGAAAAATGTCCATGTTTATCTTTCTTTGAAGATGTTTTAAGACAATAAATGCCAAAAGTCATAAAAGTGGGGGCCCGCGGGCCAAGTCTTCCCATACACAGATGTGTTTTGCTCACTTGTCAGGATTGTAAGATGTTGAGCCAAGATTTTAAAATTAGGAGAATATGCACACAAATCCGGATTTCCAATGCACCTTTAGAATTCTGAATATCCGAGAACTCTGTGTCCACAGTCCCACCTCAGCTGGAGCTGAGTAGTGGAGTAGCTGGCAGCTACTCCAGTTCTCCACGTTGCACACAAATGCACTTACACCCAATCCGCTCCTCTCGCCCTTTCAGGCTCTTGTCTGGCCCCAGGGAGACAATGAACTGATGTATACCACATAATCTAAAACATTTAAACCTTGTGTGCACATATAGGTGAGTGTATGTATTGCATACTCATATATGTATGCAGGAAGATACACAACAAAATTTCAATGCAAGTGAAAGTTTCCAAGGGCTTCCAACTATACTGTAAGGTCTTCAACGGCAGGAAACGAGTTAATGTTGTGCAGTACTTTATCCCCAGAAGGTAACTAAAAGAAAATCATCTGTTAATGGTAAAGTAAAGAGGATAGTAGCTCTCATTGGTTAGGTATAAATGACCCAAAACTTTTTTTTTTTTTGTTTCACTTTCTAATGTTCTAATTTGAAAATTAAAAAGAAAATTCATAATAAATTCTACTTTTTTAACATCCAAAGCCAGAGGGAACTCTGTAAGCAGAGCAAAATATATGATAAATAAATCTCACGTGCTTTTTAAATAAAAAAAAATAAGCATACCATGCTTAGTTGAGACTTCCCATAGACATCCTTGGCACAGAATTCTGCTCTATAACAGAAACCTAATACAAGAGCTGATTTATTCTTGTCTGATTTTGTAATTTTGTTTAGATTCTGTGCCTACCTACAATGAAAACCATCAAAAGACCCTTCCTTATACCCTTTGCAAATTGTTACATATCTCAAACACACCATCTCCAGAAATCCCTTTCTGCAGGAATACTTAGGCACTGATTATAATGATGCTATACAACCGGCATGTAAGTCACTGGGTGACTATTTCTGGCCTGTCCACTCAGTAAGTTCAGGATGAACTCACCAGCCCAGAGGTTTCAGTTCGCCAAGGAATCAGACAGCCGGAGAGACCAGACTGGGCCAGGAAACACCCTTTCCCCAAGGACAGACCTTTGCTCTGACATTGGAGAGAATACTCAAATGAACTTGCCAAGTAGATTGTTTTCCTTCTCTAATATATGAGTGCTAAAACCACTTTTTAATGAGTTGGTAGGTAAATATGGAGCTAGATTGAGGGAATTAGTTCATACCTGTACGTTTCCAATATTGCGAGTGAAATGAGGATGCGGATAGCAATTTTAATCTAACTTTCAAGCTTGCACGGATGAAGGGTCACAGAAGGATGCTCGGAGGGACCAGGATATTGGGGGTGGGAGTCATGGTGAAAGTGACAAGGAAAACCAGCTGACACAAGTCAGAGGCCTTTTCAGTGAGATCAGCAAAGCCCAAATAGTATAAATTCAAAAGAGAGGGAGCAGTTAGGAAAATAGAGATCTAAGGCAGAAGTCAGTGAGGCCATCTTAATCAGCATTATGTGGATCCTAAGAGAATTAAAATTAGAATCCTAGCACGCTTTTAGAGCTCTATGAGATGTTAGAGTCACATGTACTCACTGCCAGAGGACAGCAATCAAACTCGGGGAGGTTAAATACCATCTCCTGGATGAGAATGCAGATAATTTAACATCACAGATCCCACTCTGCTTGACTGCCAACCAAGGCCACTGTTTCTCAACAAACAGCTCTGCTTTGAGAAATGGAGTAGGTAGAGTGGTATGTGTCTACTGTTGAGACAGCTCGAAATCCCGAGGAAGACACCAGCTTGCAAAATTAAACATTTGGTTTAGGGAATGAAACAAAGTCAAAATAAAAACCCCTCCCAGATAGCTACCCCAAGTTCCTAAGTTAAGAAAAGAAAACATGTGCCCTGGCCAGTGTGGCTCAGTTGGCTGGAGCATTGTTCCATAACTGAAAGGTCGCTGGTTCAATTCCCAGTCAGGGCACCTATGTAGGTTGCTGGTTTGATTCCTGGTTGGGGCATGTACCAATCTGTGTTTCTCACATCAATGTTTCTCTCCTCGCTCCTTTCCCCTCTCTAAAAATTAATGAACATATCCTCAAATGAGAATTAAAAATTAAACACACACACACACACATAAATACAGTGGCTCAGGATGAAGAAACAATAGGACCAGCTACTGGCCAGCTCAAAGAGATTAATCGGGTGATTTGCATGACTCATTCAGCTGCCAATGTCACACAGTATCACATCCTAATATTAGAGGGAAACCCTCACTTTGATAAATTGATCATTTCGAGGCTGAGGCTTATTTCATATGGTAAGTTTGTTTAATTTAGTCGTGGAATTGTCCCATGAGCACTATTTTATATTCATAACCCCCTTTCTTTTCCCTTTATTTGTTTTTCCCCAAATAGACTAGGAATGCAAAACATTTGAGTCATCATTCATAATGCCATTTACTATTTCTCGTCGTTCAAAATTGTATTAGTAGCTAAACAGAAGTCATACAAGGATGCCTTTGCTCTGGATACTTATAGTCTGATGCTGTTTTATGTAACAGGATATGTAAAAAGAACACATAGCACATAGCACGTGCTCCCTTCCCAAAATACACCCTGTCCCTGTCTGGCAACTTGGGATTCATTTGTGATTAATGTTAGTGAACAGTAAAGAGTTATTAGCAAATTTATTAGAACCGTGTACTGAGTCCCTTAATATATGGTGATTATTTGAATGTAAAAGGTTTCAACCTCATGAAAATTGTTTGAGATAAGAAGAAATCTATGTGATTCCCATGAGCCTACGAAATTCAAGGAGGTACTTTGTAGATAACAGGAAGTAGTCAAACAACAGTTGCAAAAGAGCTATTGTATCTTTGACAAGTTTACAAACTGTGACAGTAATTTTCTTGCCACTTCTGCTCTCACCCTAGACAGAGACAACTTCGCATTTTAACTTAAGTTCATGAGTAAATGCTGAGGAGCCTGGCCTGGGAGGCTTGGTTTATACCCTTTGTGAGTATTGTCTCATTTAATTCTTGGACTACATCTGCTGGGCAGTATCGCTACAGTGAGAAAACTTATTCTTGGAGAATTGAGAAAGTTACTAAAAATTTGGAGTGGGGTTATGTACCCAGGCTGCAGTTTGGGGTTGTCAAAGGGAAGATACTAAAACAACTAATGGTTGGAAGATCGGGTCAAGCCACGACTGAATCCAGAGAGAGACAATGATTCCGGCAATGAGGATGGTTGATTTAAAATTTAGATCCAGTTAAAGATCTTGGTCTGTGAGCCCTGGCCGGGTGGCTCAGTTGGTTGGAGCATCATCCTGTGCACCAAAAGGTTGTGAGTTCAATCCCTGATTGGGGTGCATGTAGGAGGCAACCGATCCATGTTTCTCTCTCACATCAGTATTCTCTCTCTCTCTCTCTCTCTCTCTCTCTCTCTCTCTCTCTCTCTCTCTCTCTCTCTCTCTCTCTCTCTCTCTCTCTCTCTCTCCTCTCCTCTCTCTAAACTCAATGATTATATCCTTGGGTGGGAATTACTTAAAAAATCCTAGTCTATGAGATGACTCTTGAGGCCAGCTTGGTTGATGATATTGATGGTTTATTATGCTTTCTTCACTGCCATGGAGTCCTTACTCTCCATCACTCCTTAAGGCCTTTGCCATACCCTGCCTTCCTCATGCTCAACAGAGAGCCTTTAGGAAGCTTCCTAAATATCCTGTTCCTTAATATCTCCGAAACTAATGAAATCTACCCTCATCCTTAACCACTTCCCTTCTGTTTGTAAGATTAACTCTGGGGCTATTCGCAGCCCTGAGTCTTTCAGATACAATTTTTTTCTGCTTTCCTACGCTCTTGCCTCACCGATGATGTTTATTGCTTTTAAATATTTAGGTCACTCAGCAGCGTTTTTGCCTTTTCAGCTCAAATGTTCCTTATTTTTTAAAAAATAAGCCACATATTTTTAAAGGCTTTGTGTAATCTATTTTTCCCATTATTCCTTCAAATTATCTTTTTTTTTTTTTCCTACCTTATTTTACCCTCAACTTACAAAACAGGGGACTGTCTGTCTACCTTGTTGCTCATTTATCCATCCCTTCTCTGAGCATGTACAAAACCACATTTCATGATGTCATATTCACTGGCTTTTATATTAGAAAATGTCCATCTTAACCTCCATTTTATTAAAAGTAATTTGCAAGTTTTCTAAGTCATTTAACCCTAATGTGTGAAAATGTTGTTTGAGGTCTGTAAATCCACTGAGTCTTTTTAGCCATTTAAAGGTTTGTTTTTATTGGAGAAGGTATGTGCAGGTCATACTAAGGATAAAGAAGCTCGCTATAGGTTGGTTATTAAAAACTTGGTTATAAAACTTGGAATTATATCTAAACAGAAATTAAACTTTATTCAAGTGACTCCTTATCTTTATTTTTAAAACAGTTTGGAAAATTGAGCATGCACTGGGCATCGTGCCAAACGTAATGAGAACTCACTCCACCCCACTTCAACATCCCTGCCCCCACCGTGCCTGCTGTTGGTACTTCGGTAGTCTAGCTGCTTTCTCCTTAATCAGGGCTGCACCACTGTGACTTGCTGCTTTGGGCACATTGTCATTTGTTATTTTAATAACAGTACCAAAAAGAAAAGAAAGAAAAAAAAAACATAACACTGGAGCAAAGCGAGTCCAGCTATCACTTCCCAGCTTTACAGTAGGCTTTGAAAGCAACCAAACAAGGGAAGAGTCAGAAGCAGGCAGCTCACAAGTTACATTCCTCAATGCAGGCACAGAGCTGAGGATGTTTTATCAAAAAGAACAGAGCCTAAGAGGCGGCCTTCAAATAAGTCTGTCCTTGGAACACTTTGGCTAAGTGTTTCCAACCCAATAACCACACGTAAACCAGAGTGAAGAGTGACTGAGAGACTCATAGGACTTACGTCCACGCTGAGGACTAGAATGGGAGAAGGCGTGCTCAGCAGGTTGTGGGAGGCCATCTGATCCCCAAAGCACTATCAATACAATAGGTCCAAACCCCTTTTCTTGCTGTTGGAGGTCAGCTCTGACCTGGTCCCAGCCCCAAGATTCTCAGATGCTATCTGTGCAATTGTATTTCCAGATAAATGTTTTGTAGTCAACCATATTACAAAGTTAATTTCTTACCTTTAGCCAGTCATGGCAGAAGAGTAACATGACAATAGAGACTGAAAAGTTGGCCTCTTGTGGTGGTTTCTCAGAAAACCTGTGTCACCTCCTTACCCTCACTGAAAATAGGATGAGTGCGAAAGAGAGAGAATAAATATGCAGAAGGTAAGGATTTGCATAGGTAGATTGGAGAAGTCAAGAGAAATAAGCATGGACAAGCAAGAAAAAGCCTGCAATGACTCACTCAAGAAAACTAGAGTCTGGCATAATGAATACTCTCCCCTTTTTTCACTTTCAATTAGCAAAACTGTTAAGATAAAAAGTTAAAGACAATAATTTTTTTTGAAAACTTCACTTAGAGTGATATGGTAAAAGTAAATCACATTAATTTCATGAACTATGTGACCACGTTGCTCTGAGCATTCACAATTTGACATAAAATGGAATTTTGCTATATTTATATTTATTAATAATTCTTTCAGTTTCATTATTTGTTATACATTTATGTAAGGGAGAAATCTTTCTTAGTCCTTCTAAAAGTGTATGTACTCCTCCAAAGTAAACTGATATTTCAGCTAAAATGTAAGTATAAAATCACTAAATAATATTTTTTGGATATACAGTAGGAATTTTAAATGCAAGTTTACTTATCTATAACCTTCTGACCTTTTGGTTAGGGAGAAAATTAATTACTAATTTTTAGATTGAAGTTTTTCCGAAGTTTAGATTGAAAATTCTTACCATCTCAGGTTAAAAATGAGGCTATCATAGAATATCATGAGATTTTCTGAATCCTCATGACGAATGAAAGCAAATAATAAAAGTGGCATAGAATAGACCCACACAAAATAAAAACTTCTCCAAATTACTTATTTTCTTGAGAAGAATACAGAGTGCATGCTTCATTCCCCTTTCTTTCTTTTTTGACATTTAACTATCTACTTGTTGGTTAAAACCATTTGTTAAATGGTAATAAAGTTAATAATAGTGACTACTTACCGATCACCAGTTAGAGAGGGCCTTGAGTATTGTGTATATTAAAAAAATTATTTTCCACATTTTATTTTATTTTATTTTTATTTTCCACATTTTTTTAGATGTAGAAAATGAGTCAACAGATTTAAGTCCACACAACTAGAAACCAGCAGAGACAGGTTTAAGTCTCAGGTTTAACTCCAAAGCTTTATCTATCATATTGAGACCCATCAGAGTTATCTGTGTATAAAGATTACAGAAAGTAGAGCTGGACCATCCTTACGGAGCAAGGAGGCCAGTCCTGCTAGTGACTCTCATAGACGGCTATGAAGCCCAGTGGGCCTTTGCTGATCTCTCACTCAAGAGAAAGTGCTACTTCGTGAGAAGTTTTCTTTAGACTGTTATCTTTGTAAAAGCAGTGACATTCTTTGTTCTCCTATTCAGTGTATCATCATCCCTTCTTCCTCAGCTCACACACTTGGCACATACTTGCACGCACAGATGGTTAGGTAAAGGAATCCAGGACAAATTCCCTTAGCCTTCAATTTCTTTTCAGTTTACTGATTACTTATTTATAGAATCCTACCCTAATGAGTTCTCAGAGGTCTTCGCGTGCACAATCCTGTCCCTGCAGATAACACAAGCCAAAACTGCTTTGCTGATGCTACAACTGTACTTGAAGGAAAAAGCATCGTGCCTAGCAAATTTGTGCTCAAGTCCCAAACCATTTGCAGACTGTCTGTTTGAAGATCTTCCCTTATCATGCTTCATTTACATAAAGACGTTGTATTTAAATAATTTGGAATGTGAACTGCTTGAAATTCAACGACTTGTTACTAGATGACATGGTGGAGCGTATAAACTGTGCTGGGGATATTTACTAGCCAACACGGTACAATTCAGGAAGGGAAGTGTCATTTTCATTGTAGGTTTCACATTGGGCTCAGTCAATGTGACGCCTCCCTCCTAAGGAAAGATAAAGATTAGGGGTTGTCATTCTAGCTCAGCCTGAATGAGAGATCTGGTTTGCAAAATGTTTGGAGAGTTTGAAGATTTGGAGCCATGGTGTTGGGATAGGAGAGAGGGGTGAGTGGAGGAAGAGGGGGTTGAGGTAGCATCTGATGGCATGGATTATGTAAGTTAAATTACCTTATGATTTTCCAGTGGTTATCATGAGGAGCATTGCTGTATCCCAAGCAGGTAGGAGAAGTGACTTTCCAAATTTACCACATGAAGCTCATCATCCTCTCCAACCAACTCGCTTTAACTCTAAATTAGTGCTTTAGATACAAAAAATCTTTGCTGAGTTGATGCAGCTTTTTATGTTCCCTCATCTTAATTGCCATTAGATCATTTAGTCAAGACTTTAATCTTCTCCATGCTCCCGTTTTTCAAGTTTTAGTAGGATAACACTGGTCATTTGCTCAGTTCTAGAAATAGGCTGCAATCAGATGCTGAGGAAACAATCATTTTGTCGTTCGACTGGAAACAATAAAAATAGTTGCTGCCTATTGCTGTCTACACTTCATCACTACTTTATTTTCATGGTTTTGTTGTGTCTGGTATGATTCATACGTCCATGAGGCCTGTATCATTTCTGTCATTGAAAAGTCAAAGGACCCAAGATTTAGCCTTACATTTATACCTACATTCTAGGAATTGTCACCAGAAGAATGATGGTGTCTGTTCAGCTTATACTTATGGGTGCATTTGTTTTAAGAAGTGATAACCCAGAATATTATGTCTATAAAACATAATCCACTTATGTCTACTTTTCATATGTATTTTATGAAAAGAGCAACACATTCATTGATTAATTTTTCCTCTCCACAAGCCATGCAACTTTAAGTAGAGAAGTGTTTAAAATAAATATAGATTCTTAAGTACAACTAAGTGTCCTTTTCTTTACTTACCTGTTAAAAATGGGTCTACTGAACTTTATATTCAGAAGGAATTTCACTTTTATGTGCACATCTTAGTCTTTTCACAACTCCTGATCCCATATATTCTTAATTATTCTAGTCTACTCTTCAGAGGAAAAATATTAACTTACTCTTTTTAGCTTATCTCTGGGTCTAAAATGATGTTTATTCCTCTCTTCAAAACTGTCCTGGACCTATTCTCCAAAGTTCCATGTGTCCTTGTGCTCTGTCTCAGCTTCCAATGGAAGGCATGTGCATCATTGAAAAGGATCTCTAAAGGGGTGCATTGTTTGATATTGCTCAGTTTCTCTAGAACAACAGCTTTTATTCTAGAATTTTCTATCAGAGTCTTAACAAGCCTCAATCCTTCTGCAAATTTGATTCACATGTTTAATTCAAAGCAATGAATTAACTAATTTAGAGTTATTAAACTAGCAGCCTGCTGACTTGAAGAAGAAACAAAACAAAATATTTCAAAAAGCCGACTATACAAATTTCCATCTTCTCAAGATGGTAAGAAAGACACAGACATCAACTCAAATACAGCTGCCTAATCACATACATCTTTCAGCAGCTCTCCAAGGTCGGCTTCCATTTTCTTTTCATGCCTCTTCCTCGTGAGGACATAACTTTAAAGAATTGTATTGTTTATGCTATTACAGTCGTCCCAATTATCCCCGTCTGCTCCCCTCCACCCAGGCCACCCCCAACTCCCATAGTCAATCCCCACCTTTAGACAGAGGCTTGTTCTGCTTTTGCTCTGTTTGGTCAGAGCACCCCAGTTAGTCAGCCCCATGGAGCAGATTATGTTCACCCCTGATATTGAAGTTCTGTCAGATTCCCAATACAGAAAAGGAAGGGTCCTGTAATGCTTACTCAAATGAATTTCGTTTTTACGTGTCAAAAAAAGTGGTTTATTCCAGACTGTGCTTTGTTTATAATTGTTCAGAACCCTTTTCCTTTCGGGCAGGAGACGCTGTGTGTGGAAAAGGAGTAACTAAAATGTACCACAGACGTGGAGAAAAAAGACAAAAACACCAGTTAAATAATCTTGAGGTCTGTTTCCCTCTCAGTCGTGATTTTTTTTTTCTGGAGTAAGTGATGTTTAGGATGTCTTTTGAAGTAAGGGAGAGAGAGTTTTGTAGACACAGAGCAGAAGTTTGTCAAGGGTTAGGAAGAACAGTTTTACATTGACATGCAACCAATATTGCAAACACGTTTACATTGTAATAAGGGCTTAGCAATTCAACAAGGTTTTCACATGGGCGTATGCATGAATTTTCTCTCTTTTTTTTAGTCTTCACTGTACAATATGTTTACTGATTTTGGAAAGAGAGAAAGGTGGGGAGAGAGAGAGGCAGCAATGTGAGAGAGAAACATCAATCAGTTGCCTCCATACTCACCCCAGCTGGAGGTAGAACCTGCAACCTAGGAATGTGCCCTGACCTTTCGGTGCATGGGACGATTCTCCACCCAGCCAGGGCATAAATTCTCTTTTATCTGTACTAATATGGGGAATAAATCACTGTTTCAGCTTCTTTCACTTTTATTTGCCATGTGCTTTTACATTGCTTTCTCTTTTTACAAAAATGGCAACTAACTGTAAAGTACATACACCTTAAGGTGCAGCTTAATCAATGCGATATGTTGCTTTTGTGGCTTTCTTTTCTCAAATACTTTACATGGATATCTGGTAAAGCCTGCATTACTGTGCTGCCATTTCCTAAATGAGGAAAACTACCCATGGCTTCCAGAGTACTTTTGCTACATCTTTTCAGAGACAACGAAGAACTCAGTGGAGTTGAGTCAATTGTCAAGTCTCCTTCTGTGTTTCTGCACCTCCAGGTCATCAGACTCGTTGCACTAGAATCAGGTGCCCACCATCGATTTATGGCACCCTCCTCTGAATGAAATGTAATACAGAACCTTGAAAACAAAGTATATGGAGCAGGGGTGGGGAACCCAAAAAAGCAATTTATTTATTAAAAATTGTGTATTAAGTCTTACCTGTTTAAACTTCAGTCGCCTTCAAAAAGCACTCTCAATTTATTGTAGTACACCTATTGAGAAACTTTTTCCACTGCTCAAATGAGTTTTTGAACTTGTCGATTTTGATGCCTTTTGGTACTCCTGCTGTTTATCTGTTTCACCTCTTCCACATCGGCAAAACGTTTCCCTTTGAGGACTTTTTTCATCCGGGTAAACAAAAAAAAAAAGTAGCTTGGGGCGAGATCAGGTGAATAGCAATGGTAGGGTATGGGGTTTATGCTGTTTTTGGTAAACATTGTTAAACACTCAGCACAGTGTGGGCAGGTGTGCTCGTAAATCACCCCTCATGAAATGGGCAAATGCATTGAAAGAGTCTTTGAAAAAAATTCCCTGGAGCCAAACGCAGCCTCTCACAACACCACCAGCTGGTACACTGATACAGACGAGTTCCTAGAACACTCACCTAGTGGGGGAAGCCTATACTACAAGGGGCTCACCTCCAGGAGATAATTCTGTTTTGGGGGGTCCCCCATATACAGACAAACACATATGCCATGCACAAGAAAATGTTGAGGGGGAGGAGAAAAAGAGAAAGAGAAGAGAGATTGATATATTTAGAAAGCCTTCTATATTTATTCCACCCCAATCTGACCAGCCTTCCTCCCTGGATCGTTATCCTTAGCACTTGTCATAAGATTGGTCCAGAGTTGTTTTGAGCAGCTGGGAATTTCCTCAGCAACATGTGTCTTCCCTAGATTATAAGCTTCCTGTGGGCAAGATTGTGCTCTATTTTATCTGGTCATTCATTCCCCCTTTACCTCCATCCTCCACAGCCCTTGAAGGCACGTAAAGAAGTTCAAAAGTTTGCTTTTGAATGATGACAGTAACAGAAAAAGCCCTGATTTCCAAGCAGTATCTCTACTGCACCCCCACCCACCACAGCTGCTCTTGGAGGAGACTCAGGACCTCATGAAAAAGCTCTCAATATATCCAGAAGTTTAGAACATGTTCCTTGGCTCAAAGAAAAAAAAAATTTTTTTTTAGTGGAAATTTACTCCATTTATGCCTGATGTCATCAAAGAATCAGAGTGGAATATCACTAATGTCAGCTCTCAAAGCTGTTCTCTCTTCCGAACCCCTGACCAGAACTCTCTCTTATTTGTAAATAAAAGTGAAAGTCACTCCTATGGGTCATCGTAATGTATACAAACCATGCTGCCATCTGCAGCAATATCAAGACAGTATGATGAAACCTTTCTTCAGAGAAGGGGACTTGGTTCCCCCAAGACTTCCTTAAAATGTCTCTCTCTAAGCCTCTTTTCTTTCCTCCCTTTTCTCTCCAGCGTCATTGAGGGCAAGAGTGACTCATCGTTGGTGTAAGAATATTCTCAGAGCCTATTAAATACTGATACCAAGCTGTTTACAAATTGGAGGGATTATTTGAATGTTTAGGAGATCTAAAACAGAATAGAGACCATACACCTCAGTGGTCATCTCTTCCACTGTATAAAATTAAAAATAAATAAACTTCATTTGCTGTCTAATTGATGATAGATAATACCATGTTAAATGACCACATCTCACTCTTAAGGTGGAGAAGAGATGATGGGTAAGGCTCCTAGACTAACACACCAGCTGGTTCCTCAGTAGGTATAGCTTTATTTCCAATGACAGTCTGATGTTTACTGTATCATCCTTAGTTCGTGTTTTCTCTGACAGTTGTATTTTGTACTGAAAGCTAAATAGCAAGACATAATATTGTTGAAGTGAACTTTTAATGGTCTCAGGACAAAGTGTGATGTTTAGCCATTATATATGCAGTTTAAAAAGCTAACACGGTCCTTATTCTATCAGTTGCAATGTCGGGCAACACGAGTAAGGCTGATAATTTTATCTCTAGTGTTTGTTCAATGATTAGGCTGTTCCTTGGAAATCAATGCCCAAGAGACACAGACAAAGAACACCCAGAACACCCTACCATTTTTGGTAATGTGTACATGTAACAACAGACATCAAAAAGCTATAAAAAGTATAGACACCAAGATTACATTTTTAAGACAATAGTTAAATAAATATAAACAATCATAAATTCAACCTCCTGGGAGTCCCTCTTGATTCCTTGTTCTGAAATTTTGTTCCTTGGAAACAAAATTCTCTCTGTGGATTCCAGTGATTATCAATCATAGATTTCTTTTTCTTGACTTTTCTTATTCTCCAAAACACTTTAAATAAATAAATCAATCAGGTCTTGTGTCATGGTTTGCTAGAGTGGAAAGAACGTGGTTCTAGGAGTGAGATACTGTCCAGAACTTGCCAGCTCTTTGATCATTGTCATCTGTAAATATGAAAAAGATACTCCTGTCAAGGTCATTGTGAAAATTCAATAAATTAATGTACAAAAACATTCTATCACTCAGATTATTTACATATTGATAAATATTTATTAGCTTATTACATCGTGGGTGCACCTATGAAGTGATCAGTATATACCAGGCATCCTACAAGACGTGAGCAGAGTGTTGAGAAAATCCCATTTATTTTATTTCATGTGCATTCTGTATCTAAATACATACCTAAACTTATTTTTTAATTACTTTAATTAGTATCCTCTCTGTAACTTCATAAAAATGTTACTGTAAATGTTTAGAACTTCTGTGTAATTGATATGAATACTTCAATGACAGGTTATATATCAATTCACATGGTGATATATTATGATGGTGATTGCTTTAGAAAAATGTTTGTATTAAATATCATATAGTTTCATGTGTAGAACACCACTTACTAATTCTATATCTTATTGTGAATATCTGCTGCCTGAAGTCACAATTTTAGCCTGGACACAATTATCTTGTGGTCTCTAAACCAAGGACCCAACTTGAAGTTGGAACAAAGGGCTTAGTCATGGCAAGTCAGGGGGGTAAATGTTTGGGGCACACACTTGCTGCTAAATAATACTGTCCCTCAGACAAACAATAAATATTTGTAGCAGCATCTGGACTCAGGCACATGGGGTTTGAATTTTAAATAACTCTTTGATTTTTAGTTCAATGTTTGTAAAAAAAAAGTATATAATAATAATACAAATCACCTCAGGTGTTGCTGTGAAGGGTAGACATCCTCAATACATGTTAATTATTATCAATATTATTATAATTTGCAATTAGATATTATTGATAACTTAATATTATGATAACAGTTTACAATAATATTGCCTATACCACTACACCCCACACATCCTTACTCTGAATCTACTTCATACACACATACACAATTTTCTGTCATCTGTTAAGAAGGTGATTAATTTATACACAGTTAACAAATGTGAATATTAATAACATTTATTTAACGTTTAACACTTATAAATCATGGTTCAGAGACATTATCTCACTTTGATTCTTCCCTCTAGAAGAAAAATAGTTATTATTATTCCTATTTGAGAAAAAAAGAAAATTAAAGTTGATGGAAGTTAAGTGACATGATCAGATTCTCACAGCTAATAATTAAGAATAGAGATTAGCATCCATAACTTGGCAGGAATAATATTAAACTATGATACAGTCCTTGCTGCTACATATGAGAACCCAAGTAGTGGAAAGCTAAGGGCAGAGAATTTTTTTTCTCATAAATTTTTATAGTACTTGCAGGACTTAGTCATGAACTAACATTGTAAAATAACAAACTGATTATTTTATCTCTTGCCATAGTCATTGTTTAGTCTGTTGTGACTACATTAGTTCATCAATGATGTCACAATTATTGTTTTAATAAGGCACTATGATGCCACACCAGAAGTAATAACTTTCAGAGAAATGTAAACAGCAGAAGTAGCAAGAGGTTGACAAAAAGAAACTATTTTGTTTTGTTTTTTTAAACCAGAAGAGGAACAGTCAGTCCTTACATAGTTTATCCATCACATGGGGAGAAAGGAATGTCACCCTCCTCACACTGTGCTTGCTTCTAAGTGAAATGCTTTCCATTTCTACAGATAGCCTTAATAGAAACAAGCTAATATTATACCCCAAAATTTAGAGGCTATGATAGCAACTATGTTAACATTATAAATGTTTACTATGTTCTACCAGTGTAAGAATTCCAAGTCCCTCAAAAGGAACCTGCCTCTAGGTAGAGTTCATCATTATACAGATGCCTAACAATTTCACATATTACTAGATAAAATACAATTCTCAGACTGGGAAAGGAGAGAAAAAGTATCTTACTGAATGGTAAGGGTGTTGGTTTTAGTTTCAGATATTTATTCACTAGTCTTGAAACCAAGGACAATTGCCTTAATCTCTTCTTATAGCCTCCGCTTCCTTCTTCAGAAAAACAAAGGGTGATAGGACCTGTTCTATATATTTTAAAGAGTTGTCAACATTAAGTGAGTTAACATATGTTTGAGAGTTCTAAGGTTGTGTTTTCTTTTAGATGTGTTTTTTTTTTTTAGTTGAAAATGTAATGCATGCTCATGATAAACAGGAAAAGAAGAGGAAGAAGACATAACAGACTAACAAGCACTATAAAAGGGGTAGAGTGAGAATCATGCAGCTCTAAGTTATTTTAAAGTTTTAGAATAAAAATCATTATTATTAGCACATGTGACGGCAAGAACCAGGAGACCATGGGAAAGTCACTTATTCTTACAGTTTCTTAATCTATAAAATAAGAGATCAAACTGGTTTTATTTTTCAACATAAATGTTGTATTTACACATTCTTCTTCAGAGGAAGTCACCAAAAAGCTTTTTAAAGCTAAAATATAGTTCTACATTTTATTAAAATGAATGTGAAGAATAAATTAAAGTATCAAACAGAACACTGAGAAAATAAGTGTTTGGTATTTTTCAATCAAAGTTTATTAAAATGAACCTTTTGTGAAATATACATACATACAATTCAATTCCAAAAATTGTTCATGAGTTTACTAATGAAGAGATAAAAGCAAGCTTATAAGCAAGTCATAATTTTGAAATTGTTACCTTAGCTAATGAGGAATCATTGGAATAATGATTGAATTAGTGAAATTATTTTGTTTAAACAAATTGTATGAATAAGCAATTGTATGACTAACAACCAAAACAAACAAACAAACAAACAAAAAACTGTTGTTACAAAAAGTGCTATTGAAACAGTTCCAGTTATTAGGTAAATAGAGGTTGAATTAATATTATTAACAAACACTTTTTGAGCACCAGTTATATTTTCAGGCTGTGAGCTGGATGGTAGACCTACAAAGACTAAGAAGTCAAAACTCACTGTTTTCTAGTGAAGGACAGAAATATATAGACAGATGTATCAACCAGGGTACTATAGATCAAAGGTATGAATAGGGGGTCTACAAAACTGGAAACCTGAAAGGCTACTAACTATATGAAAAAAGTGCTCAGCCTCTCTAGTAATCAGAAAAAATACAAATTAAAACCAAAAAACTACGTTTTACTTCTCTCAGACTGGCAAATATTAGGAACATGCAGAACAACTCTGTGAAGGTTATTGAGAAATAAGGCTGATCTGATCAGAGTAGGATCTGCTGCCGCCCTCCAGCAAAACAATATGGCAGGTGTCAGAAGAAAGCTTATAGCCACACCTTAATCCAGGAGTCTCCCTCCTGGGCATATACGATAGGGAAATTCATATGAAAGTCCATGACATAATGTGAAAATGTTCATTTTGGCACAATTTCAAGCAGTTAGAAATAATCTACATACCCATTAGCAGAGAAATGTATAAGAATAATGCCATGACTCGCTCACTATGGAATTGGAAGCAATACATTTGAAATTAAAAGCATAACACAAAAACATGGTATTGCGTGAAAAGTAAAAAACAACAAAAGCTAGAACACAGTGTTATTTAGTAAATTAAAGTCATAAGAAAACAAAAACCTTATGTTTTCCAGAATTGTATATCTAGCCAAAGAAAATAGCCTAAGCAATTCAAGCAAGCTCTATAGGAGAGAAGGGATAATGAAATGTGAGAATTAAAAAATGAAAGAAAGGAATATATTGATGAAATAGAAATAAGGGAAAAACCTTGCAGAAACTGATGAGGATGTTGGTCATTGTCTTAAGGAGTATGATGAACTTGGCTTTACACTTGACATTTAAATAACCCTAACCCAAACAACCAAGTGACTAAGAGCAACAGAACAGAATAAAATGATAAGAGCGGTGCAATGGAAGCAGAGGTGGGGAAGAACAGCCAGTCAGGAGCAAACCGAAGGGTTCACAGAGCTGATGCTGCCTAGGAATGCTCCCATGATGCATGAAGACTAAGCCAACAGACAGGTTGTGGTATATGAGGGCTGGACAATTCAGCATGGACCACACTTCAAGAGGTAAGAGAAGAGAGGCTTTAGAAATGTATCCTAACATGACCTGCCAACTCTGACTCAGGAGGCCTGGGGACATTAGGTTACTTTGTATCATGTGCCTTACAAATGTTGTTTCCCAATTTTTATTTTTATATTTTCTATGCAAAATTTCCAATAACTGTGTAGTAATTACTGTATTGGGATTCTTATTTATTAAGACCAAACCACTATAAGATAGTAAGTTTTTTTTTAATTTTTTTATTTATTGATTTTAGAGAGACAAAGGAGAAGGGGGGAGAAAGAGAGACAGATCGATCTTGTATGTGCCCTGACCAGTGATCGACCCCACAACCTTGGCGTATCAAGACAACGCTCTAACCAATTCAGCTACCCAGCCAGGGCAAGTTGTTTTTTGGTAAATGCTTGAAGATAACTTGATTTCTAAGCAGAATAAACCTTTTGTTTAAATGCTATTTGTGCTATGAAGGAGCTTAGCAAATTATTTTCTACATGGATTCCAAGGGAAAACCCCACTTGTATCTCACATCATTATTTTGTAGTTAGCAGGTGTGAATTATTAGAGATTTCTGAATTTTGAAATACTAATAGTTTCTCAATAATACTTTCTGATGCTCACAATTCGCATCAATTTTGTCAGCTTGGGCTAGTTTTTCTTTCAGATGCTCTGTTTCCAGAAGTATGTCAAAGCTCATTTGATGAACTCTTAACTTTCTTCCCTATGTCCCCAGCATAGTTTTTCCCTTACAAAAGATCATTTAATAGTCACCAGACTTTGGTGGTATTATCTAAAAAAATGGTGATTATGTGTTAAACACAAGGAGGTGCAGTAGAAAGTACACTCGGGTTTAATAAGTTCTTCTTCTCCTCCTCCTCCTTCTCCTCCTCTTCCTCCCCCTCCTCTTCCCTCTCCCCCTCCCCCTCTCCCTCCTCCTCCTCCCTCTCCTCCTCCTTCTTCTTCTTTTATTTGCGGGGACAGGGGGCAGGATTAATAATTCTTTTTATTGGCCCGATAAAGAGGAATAGAACAAAGCTTTAAAAGCTTCAAAATTCTGACAAAAAGTAGAATGGGGGAATATACTCTTTGCCTCTTTATTAGACCAATACCTACTAAAGGCCATCACCACAAGTTAAGGGTTTGACAACACTTATTTTTCCTAGTTTGTGCGAAAGTTACACCATCCATGTTGCCTTACTATTTTAAGATTTCTGTCACAGACTACATAACACAGCCCTGTGTAGCCTCACCCAGAACACTTAATCACCTCAGACTTACTGGTATTATACCTACTTTAAATAGCAATATTTTAAGGCAGCTTTGACACTTGGTAGGGTTTAAGGGAATTTTTCCCCCACTTAGTTAGCCAGAGAAGAAAGGTAGAATTTACTCAGTTAAGCTACAGACACAAGGTAAATAGGAATTCATAAAATAATAGGCCATTATACTGCATAGAAAGAGAACTCTTATGTGTCTCAACTCCACACTTCTGGTACTAAAATGAAAAATGAATGTCCAGTCTTTGCTGTTGATCAAAAATAATGAGCCCTTTTTTATTTTTGTAGACTTTATAGACACTTCTGGGAAAAATATTATGTGTGGCTAAAACAAGCTGTACCTAGAGGCCACTCCTCACTTCAGAATAATTTCCAACAGTAAAAATACTCAGTAAAATCATATTTAATAACAATATGGGAATGTTTAGCCTTTTGCATTTTGTTTTCTAATTAAGCTATCATAGAGGACAACTCTCATAAACATGATTATAATGTTGCTATCTTTTCTTGCATGATGGCTTTTTTACTCCATTTTTTTCTTTTCTATTGAATAATTGCTGCTTAAGCAATCAATCACTTCCAGCAGCACATATGCCTCTCACAGGCAGGGACTTTGTCTTAATCACCACTGAATACCCAACATCTATCACACTGCCTAATACACAGAAGTTGCTCAATAGGTAGGTGAAGACAGAATGAATGAAAGAACAATTGAACAAACTAAAGTTCTTTGTTCTTATCACTCTCATTGACTTCATATGTGTATAAATTACTTAACCATTTTTAGGCTTCAGTTCCTTCTTCTGCTAGACAAATATAAATCCTAGTCTGATTACAAACAGGAATAACAGTAAAACAATAGACTTGATAATGATGTGAAAATAAAACATTCCAAAAATGGATACAGAAATGGATACAATTGTAGCAATAAATATTTAATAAATAACTTCCTTTGCAAGATGTAGAATATTGGAAATGCTAATATGTGATGCTGACTACAAGTGTAAAACAGAGGTCAGACAAATAATACTCATTGTGTGAAGTGTATTGGATAATAAAATGTTACTATATTATTTTTATTATTGTTATTAATATTATGAAAAAGAAGCTACCAGGTGAAAAGATGTTACTGACAATAAAGTTCACAACTCAATATTATAAGTTTTATGCTTTTTTTCATAATCCTCTCATTGGTTTGTTGAATTTTTCTTGTTCATACCAGAAACTGCTTGATGCTTTGGAAAGTTTTATGTATAATTTTGGTTTACTTAGTTCAATTCATCAAAGTTATGCTCAGTTTACTTGATTAATAATAGATGTAGATAGATGATAGATAGATAGAGGTGCAGACAAAAAGATATTCTTATCTAGACATGGTCACATTCAAATCATTATCAGACTTTAAATAAATGACCAGCTTGAAAGATCTTTTGAATCACCCATATCCTTTTAATTGGGGCAGGTAGGTACAATAAAAATGTAAGAGAAGTAAGGGAGATTTGGGGTCAATGTGGTTCAAAAGGAAGAAATCTGACATGTTTTAAAGCAATGTTTATATTACACTTGTTAATTTTATTCTATTTTCCTGCAGGTTTAAATGTTTGTTTGGCTACTTGGCTACTGATTAGAGAACACAAAATGAATAACTCAACAAACTCCTCTAATAATGGCCTGGCTCTGACGAGTCCTTATAAGACATTTGAAGTCGTGTTCATTGTCCTTGTGGCTGGATCCCTCAGTCTGGTGACCATTATTGGGAACATCCTGGTTATGGTCTCCATTAAAGTCAACCGCCACCTGCAGACCGTCAACAATTACTTTTTGTTCAGCTTGGCCTGTGCTGACCTCATCATTGGTGTTTTCTCCATGAACTTGTATACCCTCTACACTGTGATTGGCTACTGGCCTTTGGGACCTGTGGTGTGTGACCTCTGGCTTGCCCTGGACTATGTGGTCAGCAACGCCTCAGTGATGAACCTGCTCATTATCAGCTTTGACAGGTACTTCTGTGTCACAAAACCACTCACCTACCCTGTCAAGCGGACCACGAAAATGGCAGGTATGATGATTGCAGCGGCCTGGGTCCTCTCCTTCATTCTCTGGGCTCCGGCCATCCTCTTCTGGCAGTTCATTGTAGGGGTGAGAACTGTGAAGGATGGGGAATGCTACATTCAGTTTTTTTCCAACGCTGCTGTCACCTTTGGTACTGCTATTGCGGCCTTCTACTTGCCGGTGATCATCATGACTGTGTTATACTGGCACATATCCCGAGCCAGCAAGAGCAGGATCAAGAAGGACAAGAAGGAACCTGTGGGCAACCAAGATCCGGTGTCTCCGAGCCTGGTCCAAGGACGGATAGTGAAACCAAACAACAACAATACACCCGGCAGTGATGACGGCCTGAAACACAACAAGATCCAGAACGGCAAAGCGCTCAGAGATGCTGGGACTGAAAACTGTGTCCAGGGAGAGGAGAAAGAAAGCTCCAACGACTCCACCTCAGTCAGTGCCGTGGCCTCTAACATGAGAGATGATGAAATAACCCAGGATGAAAACACTGTTTCCACTTCCCTGGGCCATTCCAAAGAGGAGAACTCAAAGCAAACGGGCATCAAAATTGTCACCAAGACCCCAAAAGATGACTCAGGTACCCTGACCAATACTACCATGGAGCTGGTTGGTTCTTCGGGCCAGAATGGAGATGAAAAACAGAACACGGTTGCACGCAAGATTGTGAAGATGACTAAGCAGCCTGCAAAAAAGAAGCCTCCCCCTTCCCGGGAAAAGAAAGTGACCAGGACGATCTTGGCTATTCTGTTGGCTTTCATCATCACTTGGGCCCCATACAATGTCATGGTGCTTATTAACACCTTCTGTGCACCCTGCATCCCCAACACCGTGTGGACCATTGGTTACTGGCTTTGTTACATCAACAGCACTATCAACCCCGCCTGCTATGCACTTTGCAATGCAACCTTCAAGAAGACCTTTAAACACCTTCTCATGTGTCATTACAAGAACATAGGCGCCACGAGGTAAAACACCTTTGGGATGAAGGAAGGTGGTCGAGGGGAGAGTGGGAAGAAGAAAAGGGGTAAAAGAGCTAGTTTTAAAATCTCTGCCGTTGCACTTTATAGTCTTATTACGGACGTGCAATTAAGAAGCCCAACACTGACACTTTCGTTGTGCCTATGCTCCCATCCGAGACACTTGTCACTGTAGGAGCAAGTGACCGTGAAAGCCACACGTGGGAACTGTGGATTTGAGGAATGATCTGTGTCTTCTCAGTCTCTTGAAGAAGGGCTTCTGAATCTACACTTTTATCAGTCTCTGCACAAGAAGAAGAATAACTTCGCTCCTTTTTGATGTCGCTGTTCCCGTGTTTGTATAAGGATGAAAGGCCACAGTTGCAAGCTAACATGGAGACTTAAAGATACAGACACACTGTACAATGGTGGAGCAAAGAAAGAAAAACGGGTGTAAAAACGATCTCCAGAGTGCTAAGCATATATTAGTCTTTTGTTCTGGTTTTACTTGGAGAATGGCAATGCAATAAATGCTTTTTTTTTTTTTTTTTACCTTACCCTTTCCTATCATCAAAAGAAAGCAAACAAAAACAAACAGCATACCAACTAGATCACATCATTATTTTTCTGGTTGCGGGATTTGCTTTTGTACTGTTCTACCCTGTGTTAGGGCAAATTATGGAGGACTTTCGCTAAATACAACGAGAGACAGCCAAGAAAAGGGGCATTTCACCCCTGCCCATGGTGTCCTTTCCATTCTTTGGGGGTAGAAAAGCCTATCAAGATGTAATTTATTATGATCCTTTATGGGAAATGGGTTCACCAGTCTGGTTTTCTCCCAAATTACCCTCTTATTTTAATAAACTAGCCTCCCTAACACATAAACATGCTTGAGAAGCCAAAGTGATTTGTTTTTAAATTGAGGTTTCATTAAGTTAAATAATGGTCATTCCAGTTGGAGAAAGTTTACTGAGGCCAGATGAATTTTGAGATAAGAAAATGGAAGGTTGAAAAGCCATTCTGTTTCAACCCGAATCTGCCTGACCTGCTTATGAAATGCTAACTTGTAAAACATGAACTCCTGGCCTTTGTCAGCAGGAAGAAGATGTTGCTTTTTGCACTTGGAATTCTGACTAGGATTAACACGTGGCACCAGTGATTTCTGGGTCAGTGCCAAGAGATTAAGACCTTCTCCTCAATGCCTTCTAAAAGCCACTATTCAATGCACAGTCACATAAGGCTATTTATAACCATCTTATGACCCAATGAAGAAAAAAGAAAAAGAGTAATTCAAAAGCACTTACTGAAACCACATATTCCCTATGCCTCAAATAGTCAATTCTCCTTAAAACTTTTTAACTTCAAAATTCTATAAATAGAAGTATAGTAATCTTTGCGACAGACATGTAGTGGGGAACTTAAATAAAGGCCAGGGAGCTCTGCAGAATCTGAGACAAGAATGTAGGTAGCTGCACCTACTGGTGTCAGTTCTCACGTTTCTCTAATTCTAGACCATAAGAAAGTCATGTCAGGTTGAACTAATACCCAGATAGTGACTTTAAAGGATCTTGTCCATGTAGAGAGTTTTTATTTGGTACCGCAATAAATATATGATTATGCTGTTCACATTTAACTCACTATTTTTATTCTTCATTTGTTTTACTATGTTTGCTGTAGTCTTCCAAACAGATTTTCTAAAAGATGACTCAGTCAATAGAAATAAAAGGTATAAAAGCCTTTTCAAATTTCATATTTTGCCTTTTAGATTTATGAACCCTATCTTGACCAGTAATATCTATGTGATTTGCATGATGAATTTGTCAGTATTAGACCTTAACACTTTAATTAGTTATTTTGTGTGACTTGCCTCATTGGTGGCATCCCAACAATTTTGAGAGTTAAATAAAAGCACAACATAAACAGTCAGGAAGAAGTAAATTGCCACCAATATTTGTACTCAACTTACCTTTATAACAATAACTTCCTGCTTGAATAACTTCAGTCATTCCCCTCCCCCAAATCTTCCATATACAAACATGCAGCCTCAGTGTAGATAGATTGCTTTACACTACAATGACATAAATGTAAACTTTTACATTTTAAACCCACGTTTATTTTTATTTTATTTTTTTTCAAATGCGAATGAAGTGAGTGGGAGGAACATCAAACTAATGGAGTGCTTGGTTCCCTGTAAACAAAGCAATTAATTGGCTGAATATTTCACTTATTAACCTGTACTATTATGATGCAGATTCAACTTTAGTCAAATGAACTCTTTGGATTCAAGGATTTTGAATTCTGGATTTGAGTTGCAACAATCCAACTCACTTTGTGTCAAATTGTCTGTTACCCTTCATTGCCATTGCTTCCTTTCTTTTGTTCCTTTTATTTCTGACCTTTGCCATAGCAACCACAGCCTTATTGAAAGAGAAACCATCAAGGATTAAAGAAAGGAATTGAATATAGACCGACACATCATGGAAACTTTGTCAACCAGAATCAAAAGATGGAAAGAATACTGAAAATGGTGGAAGATTAGGAGGATATGGGACTGTAGTTAATAGTTTGCTGGATTTGTCCATGTCAGTGGTTCTCAATGATTTTTGCCCCCCAGAGGACATTTAACAATGTGTGGAGGCATTTTTGGTTGTCATAACTGGGGTGGGGCGGGTGGTATTGACATCTAGTGCATACAGGCCAGGGATGCTGCTAAAAAGCTTACAATACACAAGATACCCATCATCACCACCACCACCAAACTAAAAATTATTTGGCTCAAAATGTCAGTAGTGCCAAAGTTGAGAAACCCTGGTCTATTTCAAGGGATTCTAGAGCTTGCTTTGTATACGTGAGAAAACAATCCTGTATCACTATTAGAATACCAATGCAAATTTCTCACCTGTCTGAAAAAGGTAATGCTCACCAATCATGTATGAAACACACTGTCATCCATTGAGTCTGGGGTATTTGTACTTCACAGATTGGGAACACAGGCCACATCTACATATCCAGAATCACCACACCAGACACATTGCCCATTGTTTCCAGCACCTTAATGGCCAATGATGATTTTCACAGAGTCTGGCCAATTGAGATTTCAGTAGTCGGCCATTAAAATGGTTGCATTGATGTGGTCAGTTTCTATTGGAGCTGACATTTGTCCTTTCAAAACCACGAAGAGCCTCTTTCAGAATCAGTATCATTCATCTCCTTTGTTTTCACCGGAAAGGTAAATATCTGTCAAGAATTTCTTCTCAGAGCAATAATGTAAATATCACAGAATGGTTTTGAAGAGGAAGAGATTCAAAATGTGAAAAAGCTAAGTCATTTCTTTAAAAAAAAAAGTTGCCTTTTTATCAGTTTATCATTAATTCAATGGCAGATCCCAAATGTTAGGACAAAATATTGTAAGTCATTTTATATTTGTCAAAACCTATAGAACGTACAACACCATGAATGAAACAATGTCAACTATGGATGTTAAGTGAAAAGATGATGTGTCAGAATAGATGCCATTATAACAAATGTTCCACTCTAATGTGGGATGTTGACAGTCGGGATGATTGTGCTTGGGTCAGGAACCAGGGAATAGATAGAAACACTCTGTACCATTGGCTCAATTTTGCTGTGATCCTGAAACTGCTCTAAAAAATAAAGTCTTCTAAAAAAGTAATAATAAAAAGTAAAATCTTAATAATAAATAAGTCATGTGACATAAGCTTCCAAGTATGGATGTGGAAGCTGGAAGTCCCACGTGCTCCTGCTCTTCACTGCATTTTTGATCCTGAAGATCTGACATTGAGGGAGTTGGGAGTTTAAACTGATGACAATATATACACAAAGGGATGGGATCTCCTTTTATTTTCTCTGACTTAGTTCATTGATGGTTGCCTTTTCCCCAGTTTGCTAATGTCTCTTTCAATAGCCACAGCACCGGCATCATAAAGAGAGCGAGGAAGCACCCAAAGCTGGACAAATTGTGAAACATGTATTTTCAGCATGTATGTACAATACCATGCCTCTCCAATATGCTTCTCTTAAAAGGGTGTACGCTGCAGCATGACCTGTGTGCATATTTAATGTATCTCCCTGGAATATGCTGTATGCTTAATATACATATTCTATAAATAAAGTAATGAAATGTATAATAGAAATACATATTTCTGTATGCAAATAAATATATTATACACAAAATCTTAATATGCAATATGGTATATGTTGCTTCAGAGTACATGATTAGATTTTACATGCCCACTTTCCAAAAAAACAGTATTTGTTTCTGTAGGAAGAGGTGTGTGAATAACCAAAATCCTACACATATTACTACTAAACTTTTATCATCTTTGAAAGCATAGCATTGGTTTTAAATAGCTCTTGAAAGAATATATTAATAAATCTTTGCTGGTGTCACCCCACATGACAACCATGCTATTTGCTCCTGCTCTTCTGTCCAGCCTCTGACTAGAACCTTCCTGGATGTTATGGTTCCAACAGCTGTGTTGATCTGATTGCCTGATGAGATTGCAACCAATTCATTGACACGCAGCCTCACTCGCCTCCAAATTGACTGATTTGTGTCCAATAAAAAATAATCATTCTGGAAGGAAAGAATGACCTTCAGAATGTTTTCCATTCTGAAAACCAAAGTAAAAATGGGGCAAGCGCTGTATTTTATAACCTGCTCTTTTCAGTTTGGGTCCCATACAGCACCCCCTCCATTAAACATTGGTGACTTTCAGTGCAGTGTGATGTTGCAAGTTTCCTCGGGAAATTACAAAAGAGGTAGTTGGTTTCTGAGTGCCCTACATTTGCTCCAGAGTAATCGACGTTCTATCTCTGTTGCCCACTCAACTGCCCACACCCCCCAGAACATTTTCTTTGGCCTATATTAGCATGAGTTCTTAGTGAGCAAATATTGTCATGATATTAGTTGATACTGGGTATGCAATCCTAAGAGATGCTTGTATTTTAATGGAAAATCATAAACATAAACACTGAACATTTGAAAGATCTGTTAGTCTTTAGATACCAGCACATACAGTGGGAGAGACTTTTTTTTTCAGTGAATGCTAGTCTTATTTTCTCCAAGTTTTGTGACATAATTCAATGCCTATTCACTTCCTAAATTTCTCCTTTCATGCCACAATCCACTTTTGTGAATTGCTGTCCTTTGTGTGAACCAAAATCATTTCTGGAAAAAATAAATGAAGGAAAAATATTGAGTTTTCGATCAATTCTCATTAGTTTCTTATTGTTCCAGTGAAATGTTCTCATTTCATTTTTTAGAATTTGAATTGAATCCTGCACTGATGAATTGTCAAATGCTATTTTGGACTAGGTGGTTGCAAATAATGAGACAGGAAAAACATCTGTCCATCATAACGAAGAACTTTCCACTTTATAACATGTAGCAGTCTTTCTCAACCAAAAAAAAAAAAAAGGAGCCTAATGTGGTAAGTTGTGTAACACATATATTTATTAAATCGGTGACATTTGAGAAAATCAGTTCTTTGGCTTCCTAAACACACAAGCATAAAATAAGTCATGGGAGAAAAAAAAAAAAAGGCACCCATCTTCTGTATTTGAAGAGTATACCCAATAGTTATTTGAATCCTTAAGCTATATCTTTACTGGAATTGTGAAAAACTTTGGAGGTTTTGTCAAGTTAAAAATGAGTATCCTATTTTTAACTTTTTGAGGTAACTCCATACTGCTTTCCACAAGGGCTGCAGCCCACCAGCAGCGCACCGGGGTTCTCTTTTCTTCGGATCCTCACCAGCTCTTGTTGTTTGTTAATGTATTTAGGATAGCAGTTCTGACCAGGGTGAGGTGATTATCTCATGTGGTTTTAATCTGCATTTTCCTGACAATGAGTGATGTTAAGCATCTTTTTATATGTCCATTGCCCATCTGTATATTCTCTTTGGAGAAATGTCTGTTGAGGTCCTCTGCCCATTTTTATTTGTTTGTTTTTCTGTTAAGTTGTATAAGTTCCTTATATATTTTTGATAGTAACTCCTTATTGGATGTATCTCTGACATATGTCTTCCCCCATTCAAATCTACCACTGTGTATTACCTGTCTATTACTTCCAGCATTTGGAGCTCAGCTAAGTAGTCTTGAAAAAAAATAAATTCTACTGCATGACAGTAATTATATGAAATCATGGTTTGAAAACATGCCTAGATTTGAGAAACCCACCATAACACCTAGAAAACACATCTACAAATACATACTTTCATTATGAGCACCCCAAAACATGATACAACTATACAATATAGTTCTTTTAATATCAACATTACTAGCTAGAAAGCTGAGAGGAAATAAATGATGATTTCTCAGCACATTCCTTTGAAATCTCTCTCAGACATTCTTTTCATGTTGATAACTCTTTATGCCTTATGGATGGTGTAGAAATGTAGGAGTGGTATTTACTCAGGATAGGCAACAGGTGATCAAATAGTCAAAGTGTCTGGGATCTTGAATTAATAAACAAGAAGTCAGGCACATGGGTCCCATTTTGCAGAACAAGTAAGAGCAGCAAAAATATTATGTTTGCTTTTCTTGGGATTCTCACTATTTCACCTTATTAATAAAAAAAAAAATGTGCAAGGGGTCATGTGAGGACTAGATAGTAAATGGCTGAATAAAATCATTTAATTTTTTCCTTAACACGTTGAGTACCAGGGTATTTAAATGCCTTTTAATCCTCTGTTCCAGCAGGTTTTAAGATTTAAATATGATTATATGGTAATATTAATGAAATGACTTCACGAAATTAACGATTAAGCTACTACTAGCCTTAATTTTTAAAAAAAGCAAATGAAAAATGACTACTGAATGTCTAAATAACCTTATTTAATTGTTTAAAATTACGCGATCAAATGACGAGAATTCTCGTCATCCGAACGCAACGTGTTAACCCTATTGGGTAACTTAACCTACATAAAAAATATCATCTGAGCAACTTTACACTTAAGCAAAAAAAAATGCTATAAAGAATAAAATTAAGAATAAAACAGGAGCAATAAAAATATAACATCCTGGTGAGAGAAAATAACAACTTATCTCTAAGCTCTTTCAAAAGAATAACAATAAATATTTAATAGAACTCCTTTTTTTCAAGTTCTTTGCATTTTATTTTTGCTATGTTTACTCCCTTCATCTCTTTTGAGTGCTTTTGCTAAAGTCCTTAATTAATGTTGTTTTAAAAGTAATTTTTATAAATGTTTTGTGAGGCAAACATAAAAATTGCTATTTCATTAAAGATTGCTGTTTTCATTTTAGTTTGTGCTGTTACTCCAGAATGAAAAAAAAAAATCAACTGCTTTTAATGTCATATGTGCTTTAAATATCTAAACAAAATACCAGCAAAAATATGGACAAATGACAGAGTTACAGCTTTAAGTGAAAAAAGAATTCTGTGTCATGATAGGGTCCATATGTAGTAATCACTTCGGAACAATGTGCATTGATTTCCTCTGTGGTCACACAGCTGTTCACAGCATCATGGATCCTGACCCTCAGTCACCTTGAGAAGAGCATACCAACATGTTGTTTTAAACCTGGCCTTGTGTAGACATGACTGGGCACGATCCCCAAAGGGGAGCTTGTGGTGATTAACTATCAGGCCCATATCAGGAAGTCAAAGCCTGCCAAGCCCTTTGCTGAACACAGAGTATGTGAGAAACTCAACATTATCACAAGATTGGGAGAACAGAATAAAAATCAAATTATGGAGTTTCAGATAGGATGAGCAAGGGAGCCAACGTTTATGCTCAGTGTACACCCATCTATTAGGAAGCAAATACAATAGTATTGCTTGGACATGTACAGGTTAAATATTTATCTGACAAATTGGAATTATAAGGCTACATTAGCTCTAATTCCTACAAACATGTCGTGACAAAGGAACGTGATATCTTTCCTATTTCCATTGTTCTGCTGTTTATTTAAGAGTAAGACTCCCTGGATGGTGTGGCTCAGTGGATTGAGTGCCGGCCTGTGAACCAAAGGGTCGCCGGTTCGATTCTCGATGGGGGCACATGCCTGGGTTGCAGGCCAGATCCCCAGCTGGAGGCGAGTGTGAGGCAACCACACATTGATGTTTCTCTCCCTCTCTCTAAAAATAAATAAATTTAATTTAATTTAAAAAGACTAAGAAATAGAACATTCATTAGAAAGAAACACATAGTGTGGAGAACTAGTCTTTTAAAAATCCTTTATTAAAAGACAGTTACTTAAATGCATTTCAGAAAAACATTTAATAAAGGAAACATACACACTAGAATAGTGGAAAACTGTATATTCTTAAACAAAACGTTTTATACTCTATAAATTGTATGAGTGTACTTTTCATTAGCATCTTTAAAGATATTCCAATTTACATATAAACTGGATTATATATATGTATATATATTATAAATTACATATATTTTTACAAGCCTGTATAATTTATGTGCATTGTATTTATAAAAGGAATTCAGTGGAAAGTGATTCACAAATACAAGGAATGAGGTAATGTACCAGTGGAAAATAGTCCACATACCCTGGGAGTGTTGGCTTAAGTCTTGATGATGCATGTGAGCAAAGACATTCCAACTTCCAAATTCAGCAAGGAGAAATGGTGCCAAATCCCAGAAATAGTTGGAAGATGATAGCAATTACACGCTGTGACCTTGGATGTCTTTCTGCCAAGCCGTATGCCTAAACGAAGCATTCTACCAGTCTGAAAGTTCAACAATAAAATGCTCTTTGATAGGATTTATCATGTTTAGGACACATTTGTAAGCATCTTGGCAGTCGGGACTCCTGAGGCCTCTCTAAGGAAGGATTGCACTTAGTGCAAAGTTCTTCTATGATAAAGTATGAATTTCAGTGCACCTTAGCGGGAGCTCTGGCTTTACCTTGAAACTTTGATTTCACTTCCTCTGTCTACCAGATGAAAACTGCTCCAGAGGACCCTCTGTGTCCTCTCCTCTCCACTTTTCAATATTTAAGGTATTGCAGAGGGATTCCGGATTTACACTTGGTGGGTGTAGGGAAGCTTTTCCCTTTTTTGTGTGTTTTCCCCAAATAATTGACTTTGAGATATTGATCTGGAGTTCATTTCCTTTTTCCAAACAAGGAGAAGCAAACCAAAACCCATACAAATTAATAACAAATATTCTCAAGTATACACAGGCCAAGAGGTACCATGGCAAGTGGCTTTAGACATAATTATGTTCTTGCCAATGGGATGACACCAACTCCAGCTCTAGGAAAGGATTCATTCAGATATATTCATTCACTCAAGTTTACAGTAAAGTTAGATCCTTTAAAGCTCAGGTCACGGATGACCATTTCAGCAACGTCTCCCCTGACTTTTCAGGCTATATCAGATCCTCCAGTAAGTTCCCATAGCATTTTTCACAATTGTAATTTTGTTTGTGTTTGTAGGATTATTTGTATACATTTCTGTCTCTGCCTGTAGACTGGAAGCTTTGTAAGTACAGAGACAATGTCTGCAGTTGGCCGCCTGCAACAGTGTCTGATACGTGGTCACCGTTGTCTCTCCCTAACATTTTTTTCTCCACTTACTAGTTCTTTGACCTTGAGAAAGTCATTTAATTTCTTCATTTGTAAAGAGCATCCATATTTATATATACATGGTATTGCTTTAGATGAAATATGTATTTATACAAGCAATATTTTGTAGATTAGAAGTAACTATGTAGTTGAAAAGTTGCTACCAGAGTGCCTAACAAAGAAGGTACTGAATAAAATCTCTATGTTTATAACATGTGTTATAGCAGAAAACTGCAACAGGGAGTAAGTGTTACAGGGCTTTTCCAACTGTACTTTGCAGAGCCCTAAGTATCCTGTTAACCCAGCCAAAACTTTAGTGAAAGAGGTGTCCTGGCTGGTGTGGCTCAGTGGATTGAGTGCTGGCCTGCAAACCAAAGGGTCGCTGGCTTGATTCCCAGGCAGGGCACGTGCCTGGGTTGTGGGCCAGGTCCTCAGCTGGGGGAGTGCAAGAGGGAACCACACAGTGATGTTTCTCTCCCTCTCTTTCTCCCTCCCTTCCCCTCTCTCTAAACATATATAAATAATCTTTGAAAGACGTGAGATGTCTGGCCAATCAGCACCACTTCCTCAGAATAGACTGTTAACTTTGAAACACCCAGAATGAATCATCTTTTCCTTTAGTGACATGGCTCAAATTTTTTTAATTTAGTTTTTTGCTTAAATAATCACACGTATCACAGTGATAAGACTAGTGGCATCTTACATGGATCTAACTCATTTTTTTTTTGTAATGCCAGGCATTTAATTACTTAAATCTGGCCACAACCATATGATAAGTTGTTATGATACTCATTATAAGATGAAGAATTGGAGGCCTCTGTGAGACCAAGTGTTACAGAACCCCTGGGATGCTCCAATTGAAAACAAACCCACAGGATCTTTAGTTAGAGGTCTGATTGCCCGCCACCAGAATTACAACTCTTAATACTTCAGTCGAGTGAAAAGAAAATTGTTTATTTCACAGTTACACATATCCTTGCCTCCCCCCTACCAAACCTAGCCAGTTTTAGGAAGGTCAGAAACACCGTCTCCCTACTTCCCAAACACAGTTCAGCTTTACCAGCAGCTGCCAATCATTCAATCTGATTGCGGAGGCCCTTTCTGTGCTGTGGTGCCCTTCAGCTCTCAATACAAAACCTCTGGGATTCTCAGTCCCCTTGCAAACTGTCTTCTTTCTGTAAACTATGTCGATCTCCTCTCCTTCGCCAGAGCACCCCTACGAACACCCGCCAGCCAGGGAGACAGCCCTAGGGCGCACCATCCCCCTAAAGTGTTCGCAGCTGCCTATATATCCCTGACTGCGTCCTCTGATGCAGTGGGTGTTGCCAACAGTTCTGACCATTCACGGAACCCCAAGGAGCTCTGTGTGCTTTCTCCATACCGTCCCCTGGTTCAAGACTCCTCCCATCCACCTGAGGCCTTGGAAGCATCCAAGCGATTTTGCATAATGAAAGACACCAGCCACCAGCCTCAGGCGTGTGGAGGCATTGTGAAAGCTGCTTCCTTCTCCCCATCCCCCAGCGGCAAACTCCTGGGATTTTTGGACTCCCCTGTTTCTGTGACACAAGTAATTGCCCAAGGTCACAGCTAGGACTCAGACCCTAAAGCTGGTTTATCACAAGCAGGAAGCACATAGAAGCAGCTTGACCTGGTTTCTTGGATCCAGGCTTGATTTACGCTGGCTGACCTGATATAATTAATTAGGCTTCTTATACCACCCCCTGGCCCTACCAAGTGCAGCTCCTAGGAGTGGGAAGCCTTTGATAAGCCAGAACAGCTTCTCTTTTCCCTCAAACCCTCCCAAGTTTCTTACAGTTATTATAACATTTGGAACTTTTATTAAGATTTTCAGATACTCCGACATTAGTCTTCAGACAGAACAGTTTCCACTATCCTCAAGCAAAACAGTGAAAACATTAGTGGAACAAAACACCTCCTTGTAAAATGCCTACTGACAGATTTTACACATGTTAACCCCTGAACCTGCTCTTAGAAGTAGCCATTATTATCCCCTTTTTCAGATGAAAAATACAAGCGTGTATATTATTTACGAAGTTAAATGATTTGAATTTCACCAGTTTTATTGCCTGTAAGAAAATAAATTGCTCTTACACATTTAAAAAGAGCATATTCAAGCTGTATAAAATGAATAGCTGATACATAGATTTTGTATGTGCTTGAAGCAGAGGATATTGTATAGTCCTTCCCTAATAAGTTCAAGTTTGTAAGTGAACTGTGAGGGGCAACTCTCAGGTCAAGATTTCAGGAATTTGTCACAGGTAAGCAGATGCTACTTGAGGTCCTCTCAGTGCACACAAGTTGGCTATGTCATCCCCAAATAATGCTTGTTGAGGCAGCTTTAGGATCCAATGATTTAATTTTTAAGCTGTATTTCTAAATAGTGTATCCATTCAAATGACTACTATCTTTGTTTACAAAAGAGTTCAAGAATCACCCAAGTATGTTCAACTTGCTAAAATTAAAATCTTTTTTTTTTCTTTTCTTTTTTTCTTTTTGGTAAAGGGAAGAGTGTGAAAAAAATCATGGTCATCTTTAGAAATAATCTAGGATAAACTCTGATGAAGCTGCTGGAGGTTTTTTCAACTAAGTTGTTGACTGTGAAAGCTGAGACTGTAGTTTTTTATTTTCCCTTCTTCCCCGCTAAGAGCTCTAATCATATATCTTACAGTCACTGCCTCGGGAGTCAGAAACAATTTTTAAATTCCAAGTAAAGTCAGACCTGCAAGAAAAATTCACATGGAAGAGATTAGCACTAAGGACTGTAGCAAAGTATCCAGACTGATCTCGTGAACGAAAGTCACAGAGCGAGAGCAGACAGTTGAGGGGAAAGACAGATGGAGATCTGCCCAGTCAGAGGGTAGCCTAGTACAGGAAGCACAGTAAGAATGGGACTTTATCACTGCTCAAGTCCTAACATCTGCACCCCTGACAACAGATAACAAGTTATGCCAGACACTATTCTTTAGCTCCTCCCAAACCATTGTCTTCTCAGTTCTGATCTATAAGTTCTGTCAAGCTGATCTATAGACATGGCATTAACCTGTTCTTTTGCTCTCTAGTTTCTAGTTGGAGTCAACCAGGGGATCTTACAGGATGTCAGATAAGAGAAGGAGAGTTAGATCATTATATTTACTTCACTGGACTAATTTTCTTCTGGTCCACCATAACTTGACTGCATCCTTCCACAAGAGACCTGTTCAGGTGGTCTCTCTAGATGCAACAACTCACCCCTTCCTTAGGCAGTCAGGCTGAAGGGTGGTAATGACTCTTCATCATTACTAGCCCCAGGGCCTTTCACTAGTCTCTGTTAGATGTTCTAAATACTGCCTTCATTTTTATATACAATATTTTGTCAAAATTTCCCCAAAGTACATATTTTAATGGACTCTCTGTTACCTACTGTGTTCCTAACTGATAAGCAAGGGATACTCATTAAAGGAGAAACAGAATGAACATCTCTGTTTTCCATGAAATATTTTAAAAAGTAATTTAGGACTCTAATTCTTAAACAATGAATCTTTAAAAAGGTGGAAATATCAGGACAGAGACTAAGTAAGGAATGGGAGAACTATTAAGCATCCATTGTTTTTTAGAACTATGGTCTAATTTGTTGAGTTGGCCCAATAAATTAGGGGATGGTTATTATTACTGCTTTCATTTCTTCAGAAGATCAGTTATTCAGCTAATATGTCTTGAGTGGAAATCCAGTGCCTGACTCTGCCTAGGTACTGAGCCCTGCACAGGGAAGAGGCACCTGGATCTCTCCAGCATGGGATCTGTGTGGCTGAAGAGGAGTGAGAGGATGGAAGACTGGGAGGGGGTTTATGGAAGGCCCTGTCTATGGAGACCTTGGTGAGATCACATTTTCAACTTTATGCCAAGCTGTTAATGGGTTTTGAAGAGGATGGCATGTGATCAGATTGAAAATATTAAGTTCCACTGTTGTAGTGTGTACCTAATGGGTGGTGGTAGACACAGAAAGACCAGTGAAGAGATTATTACAATAGTCAAGATGTCTGCCTTGAATAGGGAGTGATTGACTATGTTATTTGCTGACATAGTTAACATTCTTTCTTGTGATGGTTTGGTTTTCAGAAACAACTAAAATGTAATCATTTGCTCTGTCTGGTGTGGCTCAGTGGATTGAGTGCTGGCCTGAGAACCAACATGTCACTGGTTCAATTTTCCTGTCAGGGCACATGCTCAGGTTGTAAGCCAGGTCCCCAGTTGGGGGCACGTGAGAGGCAACAGGTCAATGTATCTCTCAAACACGGATGTTTCTCTCCCTCTCTTTCTCCTTCTCTTGTACTCTCTCTAAAAATAAATAAATAAAATCTTTTTAAAAGTGTAATTATTTAACTATGGTGGCTCCATTCAATTCTCTGGCTTGTGCCCAAAATCTAGTGCTTAAAAGAAATGAAATATTTGTTTCTGAAGTTGTTTTCTATGAACAATCTTTAAGGAAATACGTAGAAAAATTTAAACCAAGCGTCAGTGGTTATTCATGTGAGTATTTTGAAACACTCATTCATCCTTATAACTGAAATCATATAAGATTAACATATTTTCCCTAAAACAGATGGTAAAGAAGCTCTGCATAAATCATAAATAACAATGAATACAATGAAAGAACAAATGAACCATTATTCATATCTTCCTAAAATATTTACTAGTTATCTAAAAATCCTATCAATTGTTTTGAAATGTTGAATAGGACAATAAAAACCATTAGAAGAAATCACTAAAATATTTATATGTTGAGACTTTGGAGTTGGAGTTGTTGTATAGGAAATAGAACTAGTTCTCATAAATATGCAGGGGTGAATTTATTCTCTTTATCTGAAGTAAAGGACAATAACTTTAATATTTTAGAATATTTAGGAATATTGATCTAAGTTTAGGGAAGTCTCTTACATTATTTAGATGCCAAATCATCAGTGAGATAACTTAGTCTGATATTCTTGGATTTTTCTTACCTCCTGCTTCTGCTATTTCTGACCTACTTGTCAGGGCAAAAAAAAGTGTCAATTTTAATATATTTCTTTTCTGAATCAAACATAATAATGTGTCTGGTTTATTTTTTATTTTATTCCATTTGGTTATAAATGATCAAAGGTTAGGAGCTAAAAACACATATAATGTCCATTTAATCTCAAGAAAAGTTAAAGTTCTTTACGAACCCTGCGAATCACAGAATACCTTGTGGGGTGGTTGGCTATTACTATCTGCCCCCTTTTTTCATCCCACATATACAAGAAAGATGCTTTAAAACTTAGGGTTAATGTCCAAGGCATCGATCACACAGGAAAAGATTTTCATATTTGTGTGTGAAAATTGTTTTTAAATTTTCCCTGGCCTGTGTGACTCAGTTGGTTGGAGCATCATTCTGTAAACCAGAAGGTTGTGGGTTCAGTGCCTGGTCAGGGCCCATTCCTACGTTGCAGGTTCATTCCCAGTCAGGGCATGTGCAAGAAGCAACCAATCAATGTTTCCCTCGAACATCAGTGTTTCTCTCCCTCTCTCTCTCCCTCCCTCTCCCTTTCTCTAAAATCAATGAGCATGTCCTCAAGTGAGGAGTAAAAAAAAAAATCTTTGTTACAAAGATATTTTAAACAAATCTAAAACCAAACATTAAATAGCAATATATATATATATATATATATATTTAAGAAAACAGCCCTGGCTGGTTTAGCTCAGTGGATTGAGCGTCGGCCTGCGAGCTAAGTGTCGCTGGTTCGATCTTCCAGTCAGGGCACATCAGAGAAGGAAAACTCTGATTCCAAAAAACCTCCGCTGCCTTGCGGCATACCTCTTCAGGGGAAAGGCTAAGGGAGTAAACCCCGACAGAAAATCCGGAGCCGGAGTCCCTAAGGCGGTTTGACATTGTAGTCAACACCGGCAACTCCTGCGGCGCACCTGAAGCCAAGCTGTATCGACTCCGTCTTTCCCTTGGACCCTTCAGCTGCGAAGAGAGGGGGGTCTGCTGCATGGGCAACAGCAGACCCTCCATATCACCCTGCCCAGGCTCTGTAGCTTCAGCGTCATCGCAAGATGTCGATTCAACACGGGAGGAGACAGATACCATGTCACTCCCGAGTCGGACTGCACAACCATTCTCGGCGGTGCAGATAGACTCTTAAGAAGCTACACCATCGTCTCCCGAGACGGACGGCTGCCGCCGACGACGATTTAAGAAAACAATATTCTTAATATATAAATAATATTTGAAAATCAATAGCAATAAGTTTTGCCAAAGATTGGCAACTCTCCAAAAACATAAAGGTAAATAAGAGACCATTAAATATACATAATTTTTTATTCCCATTCTTAATAAAAAAGCAAATTAACATAATAGTTTCCATTTTTATGTAAAAATTATCAATATTAAAAAGAACAATATCTGGTCTCAACAAAACATTAATTCTTTTCAGGCTGCTTGTGAACTTGTTAGTAAATTTTGTTTTCATGAGAAGTTTGATAATTTATAATAAAACTCCACAAATAAGCATTTACCCCCCCCACCAACAGAACAAACCATTGAAACAAATAGGTTGTATGAAAACATTGAGTAGACAAATCTTTAGCAAGATGGAGAAAAAAAAATAGACAAAAGATACAAATGACCAATATTAAGAATTAAACAGGATATATCACCAGAGGTCCTGCAGACATCCAAAGGATAAAGGGGAAGGCAATTAACAATACTACACATACAAAGGGGAGACGCCCCCAAAAGGAATGATCTTTTGGAGGGTAGGCCCCTTGTAGTGTAGGCTTCCCCCACTAGGTGAGTATTCTAAGAACTCGTCTGTATCAGTGCACCAGCTGGTGTTGTGAAAGGTTGCGTTCAGCTTCAGTGAATTTTTTTGGAGACTCCTTGAACACGTTTGCCCATTTCATAATGCGTGATTTACCAGAGCACCTGCCCCGGGATACTTGTTTGTTTCTGTCCTCCGATGAAAAAAAATCCTCAAAGGGAAACATTTTGCCGATATGGAAGAGGTGAAATAATAAATGGCAGAAGCACTAAAAGGCATCAAAATCAATGAATTCAAAAAGTGTTTTGAGCAGTGGAAAAAATGTCTCGATTGGTATATTGCATCAAATGGACAGTACTTTGAATGTGACTGAAGTTTAAACATGAAAGAAAAGCCTTGGCTGGTGTGGCTCAGTGGATTGAGCGCCGGCCTGCAAACCAAAGGGTCGCTGGTTCAATTCCCAGTCAGGGCACATGCCTGGGTTGTGGGCCAGGTCTCCAGTTGAGGGTGCACAAGATGCAACCACACATTGATGTTTCTCTCCCTCCCTTCCCCTCTCTCTAAAATAAATAAATAAACGTGTGAGAATAAATATGCAATTTTTTATAAATAAATTTCTGTGTCCTTTTTATCTCCACTTGTATAAATTTGATTACTTAGATGAAATAATCACTTCATTGAAACAAAAATAACCACAATTCACCCAATGTGAGCTAATTTTTAAATCATCATACTATTAAGAAAATTGAAGTCATAATTTAAAAATATTCAAAAAGAAAAAAGAAATCTCTAGGCTCAGATGTTTTCACTGGAAAATTCTACCAAATATTTAAATAAAATTTAACAATAATTATATGCAATTGCTACCAGAGACAAGAAGAGATGGTACACTTTTAAGCACATTCTCTGATGCCTTACTTCTAAAACCAAAAAAAGCATTAAAAAAAAAAAAAAAAAGAAGAAGGAAAAAAGATAGCAGACTGATTCCTGTCATGAAATTCTTGGTGAAGCGTAAGTTAATAAAATTCATTATATATGAAAAGAATTATTCACTAATTAATTGTGCTTTATTTCAGGGATGCAAGGCTGATTCAATATTTGAAAACCACTCAATATAATTCATTGTGTTAACAAGCTGAAGAAGAAAAAAATCACATGACTACGTGATGCAGGAAAAAAGCATCTGATAAAATTTAACACCATACAGCCTTTTGGGATTAGATATTTTTAGTCTCTGGAGATTCACCCAAGTTTCTTTGTGTCTGAATTGTTTATTCGATTTACCGCTGAGTAGTACCTCATAATATGGATATAGCACAGTTTAACCATTCACCTATTAAAGAACATCTGGGTTGCTTCCATTTTGGAGGGGTTACAACGCTGCTAGAAACACTCATGAAGTACAGGATTTTGTGTGGACTTAAGTTTTCATTTTTCTGGGGATAAATGCTCAGACATATAATTGCTGGGCTGGATGGTACATAAACGTTTGGTTTTTAAGAAATTTCCGATCTGTTTTCCAGCATGGCTGTACCATTTTTCCATTCCCATTAGTAATGTATGAGTAATCCAATTTTGCCACATCATCACTGGCATTAGTGTTGTCAAAAGATATCTATTTCCTATGCCATACAGTTTCCCTCAAAACTATTTACTCCGTGAACTACTCCGAAGGTGGCACCTTAGTATTTAAGTTCTGAAGCAAGGTGTAGTAGATAGTTAGGCATAAGCAGAGTAGGAAGGATGGGCCAGGTACAGAGGGTCGCTGGAGTGGAGAGCCCTGGGTGCCTAGCAATGAGCAAAATTGCAAGTCCTGGCATGACCACCCCCTTAAGCATTAACCTCTGGAGATGATATCCAGGCCTCAGCTGTGTTTCAGCATCAGGCCCAGAGAAGCAGCTAACTCAGCCAGATCAACACCGTGGCTGACACCAGGACCAGCTGCATTGACTAATGATCCCCTGCCTTGGTGTCAACCAATCAATGGAGACCATGACCCTGAGGGGCACACCTGGGAAGCTGATGAATATTCTATTGAGATCCTCTCTGCTGATGCCAGACAAAGGCCCTTAAGACAGGGACCTGGTGTACATGCTGGCTCTCTCTCTCTTTCTGGGGCGCGCCTACAACTTCCCTGTCTCTTCCATCTCTCAAGGTGTGTACCTCTCTCTCCTAGCTCCAAGGGCCCTTCATCTGCCTCTGTAACTCGTTTCCTGAGCCCATTTCTTCTATGGCTCACTCCTTCTACCTCTGTGACTTCCAAATAAACTTCCTCTTATAAGTTTGAATCTTGGCTCTGAATTCTTTCTTAGCCAGAACTCAAGTACCGAGGTTGCTGAACCAAGATCGAACACCTGGTGCTGTCTTGTCACTAACAAAAGGACTTCACTTAGTTACCTTGTTGGAGTTCTTTCTCTTCTGGCTACAACTGAGGGTGGTCAAGTGCCCTAGTGCGCCAGACCAAGGACATTTAGCAGATACCATCTGCACATGATGTCTAACTGCCCAGAACTACGCCGCTGCATTTTTAGGCGCTCTCCTGTCTTTCACTACTTTATGACCCTTGAGGTCCTTATTTCATGAGTTAATTTTATGACTTCAGCTAATTCACTAGTGAGTTCACCATGTTCAGTCATGTGGCAGAGTTTGGGACACCATTTATGTCGGAATCGTCTCTACCACTTTTGTAAGGAATATGGCATATAACTTCCCCCAAATAACCTGAAACACCCAGCCTTTACCAATAATTCAGAAGTGTAACACCCTTGAAAAAAATTACATAAATAAACATAAACATTATGTTTGGATAGAATGACAAATGAGCCTGAACACCTTTTTGAGTAAACTTGTTTCTCATCTGCACTATGATGTCAATCTGAAAAAGTTTACTTCAAACAGAAAAGTAGCTGATACTGTTAAATGCCTCTCTCAAAATTTTACTGTAAATTATAGAAATAATAAGAAATACCTAATTCCCCCTTTCATCCACACTCTAAAAGTGGACCTGAATCTGTTCACTCTGTAAAGGAAAGCTCCTTTTCATACAGATCTGTGTTCTCTGGATGAAAATTCTGCTCAGGTTTCTCAAATAAATGCTGTCAGCTATAATGGGATAACCTTACATTTTAAACATTTTCTTTAATCTGATAGTAAACTCTTTAGCTATAATTAAAAATTAATAAAAAATGGATGTGCTGCTTAAGGATCAAAACCAGGGCAATGATACTGTAGTTTAAAATGATGCTAAATGGCTTCTTTCCTTTACTTCTCCATCAAAGGCCAAAGACATTATTTCTCATCTTTAAATTCTGAAGAAAAAAAAAGTCATTCAAATGGTAACCTCTTATAGTACAGGGTTTTTCATATTTCATTTCTGTGCATACATGTAAGAAATATTAATTTCAACCCAAATAAAAAAATAATTTTAAATAAAATCTTGGGAAAAAGAATGACAATAATAAACAAATCAAAACACATCGTAATATATTATTAGGCTCATAATATAAACTATAAGTAGTTGACTTATTAAATTCCCAGTAAAATGATTTCAATGCCTTTTATCATTCACAGGATTGGGGCAAATTTCTTAGAACAGTGTTTGGAGATACTACTGGAGAAAAAGATAATAAAATTGAGTGGAAGTATGACCACCCATGAAAAAGATGAGACAAAAAAAAAAAAAAAAATCCCCAAATAACCATTAAAAACAAAACAAGAAATAATTAGCTAAGACAAGAAACCCAAACACCTAATAGAGGCCAGGACCCTGCCTTCAAATTTGGTTAATCCAGCACTTATCAAATAAATATTCAATCTATTGATGAAAGAACATTCAAAACTATAGAATAGTTTCATGAACATATTTGAGTCAAATTTTTGAGGACGTGCACAGAAGCAAGATCTCAACAGATTGAGAAAATGCTCCTGAGAATGGCAATTTTGTAGTTTCTTTTATGCATTTATAATCAGAGAGGAAAATGTAGAGAAGGGTCTTGAAATCCAGTGGTGGTAGATTAAGGAGGCAGAGGGGTGGGAAACAAAGCAGGGAAATTTCTAGGGTTGGATAAAAGGCAAAATGGAGAAACACATACTCCTTTTACATTGGTGGGTCCAGGATAGCTAATAATTAACATCTGGTTGTGCTTTCGAGGAGTCTGGAAAAGGAAATTACTCTCTATTTCAAAGGTATGTTACCCTAGACACATAAGAACAGTATACAGGACCTCACTTAGGGTTAAGATTGACCTTTGCGAAGGAAGCTGTGGGCCTGGGACATGACCATCCTTTATGACCTGCCCAGCGAGGAATTTGTGATCAGACCACGCTGTTTGGTTACTTCCTGTCACTGAGCATTTCAAACCTGCCATGTGGCCCCCCTGAGCTTGTCATGTTTATTGCATAGCCCCTTTTTTGCTCACAGATCCCTTCACCTTTACTCAGCACCTGTGATATATAAAGCATTGTGACATGCATTGGGCTAGAAAGAAAAATACAGCATAGTCCAGGCTCTCACAAAGCTTTTATTCCACTGGCAGAAGCCAGTGAATATTTGATAAACACAAGTTATTCCTAAAGGAATGAATGACTCAATGAATGAGCAAAGTGCTCAACATTCTATAAGAAATCCTTCATGCAGAATTGTTACAGAGTGGGGTCCCCAAAATTCCCCAGAGCCTGCTGTTGGGGGATGGATGAAGGGGACAGGGACAGCTTTCGAGATGCCTTTGCATATCTATGGCTGGTAGCTAGTGTCTTAGTTATGCAAATGGTTTTGTTCATCCTAGGCCCCAAGGAGATGGGAGGGGTTTTGACCATGGAACGATGAGGAAAGAGCACACAGGGCCAGCGCAAGGTTCTGTGAATGGTCAGAACCGGTTACCATGCCCACTGCGTCACAGGCCACAGTCAGGGATTTAAAAATAAGGTGGCAGCCATGTTTGCAGAGAGTAGAGTGATCCATGGGGTTTGCAAGGAGGTAGAAGAGCAATCCATTCGGCTTTGAAAGGGCAGAGAGAGAACCATGCGTGATCCAGTGCAACATGGCACGTGTTTTCCTGGACTGTTATACAGAGGCTGATGACATTGTACCCCAGATCCTGAAGGAGACAGCTGACAGATAAGGGATGGGGAACTTCTGGGCATGATTGTGGCTTCTAGTCTTTTGGGGAGCAAGAGAAGTGCTGGGTCCCATGGGAGAACAGGGCTTTGAGCTGAAGTGCTTACTGCCCTCCCCAGGTTGGATGCTGTAAATAAAGACCTGTTTTCTTCAACACTAGCTGTTGGGTTTTACACCAAAGCGACACATGAAAGAACTCCCTTTCACTCTGTAACAGAAATAGATCATTGAAACCATCATCCTATGGCAAAAAGTTTAGACATTATCTCTGAAATTATTGATAGCCATTGTGAGAATTAAATATTATAGTTTTTGATTTGGTTTATAAATGTAAGTAACTACTGATTATCAGAACCCATGATCACAAATAATTTGTCTATTCAGCGCATTGGTGAACCCCACAAACTTACAATAAACCCGACACATAGCAAATGTTCAAAAAATATTTGTTGGGTAACTATAAAATGCATGCAGTCTAGTAAATCAAAATATGTTTTAAAAAATACTCTATCATCAGGCTTTAATATCAAGTCATCAAATCAGTGGTAAGAACCAAAGTACTTCATGAGCTGTAAGGATTTCCAATTCTTGTTAACCAGATGAATAAATTCTGAATTGTAAAATACAGGGAAAGCAAAGTTGTCTCTGTCATCCTTGGTATTCAGAGTTGCCCTGTTGTCAGCTGGAAATAACAAGAACTCAAGTATAAATCCTTTCTAACATTAACACTTTCCCATCACTCTTAATTACTATTCATAGCAGCTAATATTGTATGAAAGTCACTTACCAATAACAATGCAATCTTTGAGTACTAATTGAAAAGACACCAGCCATAAGGAAAGACCGCTTGTTGGATTGGATAAGGCTAATAAGGGACCCTGGGGCAAAATAAATAGCACATTCTTGTTTTCATGCCTCTCCTCTACCCTGATTTTATTTGCTCTCCCACTTCCTTTATATTCTTTTCAAAGTAGAGAAATCAGCATTGGTTTATGGAGATGGTTGTATATTCAATTCTGATATTCCTGATACTTCATATATCTATGCTGTAATTGATATATGAATAATTAGTCTATTAGTAAGACAGTCATATTTTGCTTTTCTTTTTCCTCCTGGAGATTAACTAATAGTTTTTTAGGGATTTAAGCTATCATTTATCTTTTTTATCCATTAATCTTGGGGGGAACTGAACCTCTACATGCCTCAATAGGTTAGATACATTGGGTCTCAAGCCCAACTACTTAATAAAATCTCCTATGAGGATCTTAAAATAATATTGATGACTTGGTTTCACCTTAGAACAATATCATCTGAACCTTTCAGGATGTGGCCCCAGTCTCACTATATTTTTTTGAAGATTTTATTTATTTGTTTATTTTTAGAGAGAGGGGAAAAGAGAAAGAGAGCGAGAGAAACATCACTGTGTGGTTGCCTCTCACTTGCGTCCCCAACCGGGGACCTGACATGCAACCTAGTCATGTGCCCTGACTGGGAATCGAACCAGCGACACTTGACTCGCAGGCTGACGCTCAATCCACTGAGCCACAGCAGCCAGGGCTAGATTTTATTTATTTTTAGAGAGGGGGAAGGAAGAGGGAAAGAGAGGGAGAGAAACATCAATGTTTGGTTGCCTCATGCACGCCCTCAACTAGAGACCTGGCCTGCACACAGTCACGTGTCCTTACTGGGAATTGAACGGTGACCCTTTGATTCACAGGCCAACGCTCAATCCACTGAGCCACACCAGTCAGGGCTCACTATTTTTTTTAAGCACCCTGGGTGCTTGATGAATAGCAAGAACTGCGAACCATTGGCTGTGGTTATTGGTTCAGTCCCTGTAGACCTAATTACATCTGTGAACGTTTTAAAACCATAAACATCAGTCTTGTCCTTGGAATACATGTCTTTCAACACATGGGGAAAGTAGGATTATTACTACATGAAGCAAATACTTGCCGACTTTATAGGGAAAGCACTTAGTCTAATACAGAAACCAAAATGTAATCTGTATAACAATACCATCTTAAGACTTTTAAACAAAACTTTTTATTTTGAAATAATTTCATTTAACAGAAAGTTACAAAGATAATACAGAGAATTCCATTATATCCTTCACCCAGCTTTTTCTGTTGTTAACATTTGTCAAAACTCAGGTCTTAACATTGTTCCAATACTATTAAACCACAGAACTAATTGAGTTTCTCCAATTTTTCCACTAGTGTCCCCTTAATGTTTCAGGATGGAATCCAGAATACAACTTTGAATTTATTCAACATATCTCCTAGTCTCCTCTGTGCAAATGTGTCTTTTCTTGTTTTGTACGACTTGGACACTTTAGAGGAGTCCTCCAAGTGTTTGGTAGAAAAGCCTGAATTTTGATTTGCTTGATGCTTTATGCTCCCTCATGATCAGACCAGGGGTCTGGACTTGAAGGAAGGAAACCACAGACATGAAGTGTCCTCTTGTTACAGAACCCCTGGGATGCTCCAATTGAAAACAAACCCACAGGATCTTTAGTTAGGAGTCCGATTGCCCGCCACCAGAATTACAACTCTTAATACTTCAGTTGAGTGAAAAGAAAATTGTTTATTTAACAGTTACACATATACTTGCCTCCCCGCTACCAAACCTAGCCAGTTTTAGGAAGGTCAGAAACACCATTCCCTACTTCCCAAACACAGTTCAGCTTTACCAGTAGCTGCCAATCATTCAGTCTGATTGGGGAGGTCCTTTCTGTGCTGTGGTGCCCTTCAGCTCTCAATACAAAACCGCCGGGATTCTCAGCCTCCTTGCAAACTGTCTTCTTTCTGTAAACCGCGTGGACCTCCTCTCCTTCTCCAGAGCACCCCTGAGAATACCCGCCAGCCAGGGAGACAGCCCCAGGGCGCGCCGCCCCCCCTAAAGAGTTCGCAGCTGCCTATATACCCCTGACTGCGTCCTCTGATGCAGTGGGTGTTGCCAACAGTTCTGACCATTCACAGAACCCCACGTAGGCTCTGTGTGCTTTCCATACCGTCCCCTGGTTCAAGACTCCTCCCATCCACCTGAGGCCTTGGAAGCATCCAAGCGATTTTGCATAATGAAAGACACCAGCCACCAGCCTCAGGCGTGTGGAGGCATTGTGAAAGCTGCTTCCTTCTCCCCATCCCCCAGCCGCAAACTCCTGGGATTTTTGGACTCCCCTGTTTCTGTAACACTCTCACTGCATAAAAGCAGAGGGTGTGAGATGTCAACATGCTTAATCACTGATTATGGTAACTTGATTGCTTGTTGAAGGGGATTGATACCTGTTAGATGTCTCCACTATAAAGTTACTATTTTTAACTCCCTTTCATACTCTATTCTTTGTAAGTGAGTCACCAAGCTCAGTCCACACTCAAGAGGAGATAAGTGAACTATTATTTAGAATTATTCTATAAGAATAATTACTTTCTTCTCTACTATTTATTTATTCATTCAACTGTTTGTATCAGTATGGAGTCATGAATATTTATTTTATTCTTTGGGAGAAAATACAGTAGTCATTTATTTTGTTACTCAAATCATTTTGTCTTGGGCCATTGGAAATGCTTTGAAGCTGGCTCCTGTGTCAATTTGATATGCCCCATTTTTGTTTGTTTGTTTTGTTTAAGCATTTTCTTACTTTCTGGTATTACAAGAATCTCTAAGCTCATCTTATATTTTCCTTGCTCCAGTCCTAAAGTCATCCATTACTCTAAGACACTCTGGTGTCTTTTATTAGAGTATAATCTTTAGAAGCCAAAAATCTGAGCACTAGGCATGCTTATGACTCCTGACTTATCACTATGGTGAGTTGTTTTTTTGTTTTTTTTTAATTGGTTTCTTTTTCATTCAGCATTCATATCTAAGTCCTTGCTGGGGAGGAACTATAAAAATTCTCAGAATCTACACAGTCAGGTAAAAATAAGACCCACTATAATTGTGAGACATAAGTTCTATTTTTTAAACTGATGCTAGGTACCTGGACATTTTCATATCTTGGCTTTCTTATTCTGGATATTTTTGTTACTGGTTTACTAAAGAGAGCGTGACCTCTGTGGTTTTTGCCACACAGATAGCAGACGCTGCCCTAATAGCTTTGCTCAGAAGCAATGTTCAGTGTTACAACCAAAGAAAAATATTGTATATGTGAGTGATCCTTTCTCAAAGTTGAGCCACATCGAATTTCTGAAGCACCTAACAGCTGACAGCTTAGTTACATGCCCCACCTCTTACCTCAATTCTTAAGAGCACCACATTTTAGTGATCAGGTTTTTTTTTTTTTTTTAATTGTTTATCCCTTTTTCATTTGCTTCCAAAGCCTAAAGTGTTCGGCAAACAGCAGCTGTTTCTAGCCCGGGCTTTTATAAGAGACTAGACAGTTTGGGGTATGGGTTAGTTTTAGCCACAGCTTATAGTCCAACAGGGAGTAGGATCCAATGGCACGAATTGGTATTAAATCCTGATCATTAAATTCCACCACGGTAATAAGAATAGAAATACTTCTGAGAAAAGGGAAACGGGGCAAGGCAGAAAGAAGCCTTCAGATCCAGTGCGGTTGTGTGATCAGGGAACCCCGTTAACTATTCATAACAATTCAAAGGTAAGAATCACATGAATTAGGTGGAGCCACGGTGCTCGCGTCCCCTCTTCCCAACGACGCCACATGGAAAATAGATTGGGTAGCAATGGGACGTAAAACTCTCAGGAAGACAAGAGATCGAAAGAGGAAGTGCCTTTTTTCTTGGTGTGTGACTTAGAGGAACTGTGTGAACCTGCCGATGTGAAACCCAGGGATGTGCAGAGCTGACTGTACACACCTATTGGGGAAAAAAAAAATCAGTCTATAGATGTTGGTCAAGGATCAGTTGTATACAACAATAGTCCTCAAAAGGAAGTTAGTCAGTGATCTTTGTTTCAGCTGTTCAGAGAAAGCCAAATTACTACAACATGGTGTGAAATGCTCTGTCGGAAGCACTTACAGACAGGTCTGTGCCCCCGGGAGAGGGAGGCGCAGGAGTCTGCCTAGAAAGTTCCAAAAAGACTGCACGCAGCTAAACTGAGTCTTCAGAAGTGAATGCACATGGAAAACAAAATGAATGCAATAGAACATAAATGTTCAATCATTTCATCAGAAGAGAACTTCAATCTTGGAAATATAAAACTCTGAGAACAAAGATGAATTGTGTAAAATATCAGATTTTAAAAAAAACTAAATTAATCAGGGTAACATTGATGTGAGAGAGAAACATCAGTTGGTTACCCTGACTGGGGATCGAACCCACAACCTAGGCATGTACCCTGACCAGGGGTGGAATCACGGGATGATGACCAAACAACTGAGCCACACTGGCCAAAGCGAATTTCAGATTTTTAATTCAACTTGATCTATTGTCTCTAGGTGCTCTGGAAATACTTGTTCCTTGAAGGGCAAACAGAGGCACACCTTAATTATTTACTGGAACTGCTTTCAGAACTTCATTTGTGGTTTTAAAGTCTTTACTGTGGCATGACAATCAAGAACAATCACCCACAAACGCGCGCGCACACACACACACACACACACACACACACACGAAAGTAAATCATTTTCTCATGCTGAGAAGACAATTAGTGTCATGAAGAATCTTCTCGTCCAGAATCAAAAAGCCTTCATTTAAAACAAAACAACAAGAAAATTACTAATCTCATTATGCTATTACCAGAAAGAACAATCCATTTCTCGTCCCCTTTTTTTCTTGTTTATTTCCCTCACATTGCCATGAAAAGAGGGGTTTTGCTTTAACAAAATCCTGATAAACAGGGACTTCCGGCCAAGATGGAGGCTTAGACGGACACGCTAGGTCTCCCTCTACAACTATAGTGGAATACAACTACTTCAAAACAAAGGATAACTAGAAATTCCAGAAAATAAAGCTACACGGAAGCCCAACATATGAAGTTATAAACCAGCGGTGCCATATGGGCAGGTAACAGTTAAAGAAGGCAAAGCTGCTTGTGGAGCGGCGGGGCGGGGCGGCGAAAAATCCTGGAGGCATTCAAGCCCCTGGCGTGCGCGACTCCAATCAAGCCCCTGGCCTGCGCGACTCCTGCGCGACTCCTGCGCGACTCCGGCGCTGGGGTGCAGCCGCAGCATCGCCTTGAACAGTGAGGCCCAGGGGGGCGGGAGGACGGATCCCGGTCTCCTAGCTGAATAACTGTGTGAATCCATCTTGGACCCCCGCCCCCACAGAAAGCACCACAGGGCTGCAAAATAGGTCGCGCGCCTGCCGGTCGCTGATTTGTGACGCGTACGCAGGCACTGCCCCCTGCTCCCGACAGCCAGCCCAGGAAAACAAAACGCATCTGTCAAAATGAGGCAGGCAACTTTAGAAATACCGGTAACACAACTCACCAGACAGCAGATAGAGAACCTGACAGATGAACAGATAAGAAACCTGTCAGAGGCTCAGTTCTGGGCCATTGTTATCAGGTGGCTTACAGAATTCACAAAAGAGCAGGAAAAAGATATGAAAGAAGCGAAAAACTTTCATAACGAAAGGAACAAAACCACATATGAGACAGATGGTGAGGAATCCAGAGTCCATTTCAACAAACTGGAATATGGAGAAGAAACTAGCAGTCAACCAATGCAGCGAGAGGAAATGGGAAGCAACAATGAGAGGATCAGAAACCTCTGGGACAGCTATAAAAGGCCCAACATAAGAATCATTGGTTTGCCAGAGAATGAGGAAGATGAACTAGAACTTGAAAAATTGAGTGAAAATATAATAAAGGAGAACTTCCCAGACTTGGGGAAGGGAATAGACTTGCAGGTCCAAGAAGCAAGGAGAGTTCCCAAGAGACTGGACCCAGGGAGAACCACTCCAAGACACATTATAATCAAAATGTCAAAAATTAAAGATAAAGAGAGAATCTTAAAAGCAGCAAGAGAGAAGAAAAGAATTATGTACAAAGGGGTCCCAATTAGACTATCAGCTGACTTCTCAAGGGAAACCCTACAGACAAGAAGGAACTGGCAAGAAATATTCAAAGTAATGAAAATCCAAAACCTACAACCACGAATACTCTATCCAGCGAAATTGTCATTCAGAATAGAAGGACAGAGAAAGTGTTTCCAGGACAAAATAAAACTGAAAGAGTTCATTAGATCCAAACCACTGTTATATGAGAAGTTAAAGGGACTGGTTTAAAAAACAGAAGCTAGGGAGATGAAACAAAGGCAAACGAAACAGGCAACGAGAGTGGAAAAGGAACTGTGGGTAAGGGAAATATAGTGGGGGGAGGTCAACAGGGAGGGGGACTGGGGAGAGGGAGGGAGATGATATAGGAATTGGAGATCATGGTAGGAGGGAATGGAATAGACGGAGAGAGGTTGGGAGGAACTGTAAGCACAACTAATGGACATAATCTAAAAGGGGGGGACAACTGGAGGGAGGGGGCCACCGGGTGGAGGGGAGCAGAGGGAAGGGAAAGTGGCACAAATGTAATATTTTAATCAATAAAACACATTAAATCTTAAAAAAAAAAAAAAAAAAATCCTGATAAACAAGAATGCAAAATAATAAAAATAAAACAGAAGGGCTTGGTTACTTTTCACAGGGATTTTCTACTGAGGTGAATTTCATAATGCTCTTGGAATAGAATTTGATGTTCCAAATTAATTAACAGGAACATTTTCAGGAACATTCCATTTAAAAACTATCTCCTTGGATCTTAAAGCTTTCTAGTCCTGTGGTTCCCACTATGTGATCTCCTTTCTATTAATGGAACCACTTAAGATACTGGGTTGATTTCAATGTGAGGTCAGTTAATCAGTACGACTGTTATTTTTCCAATCTGTGCTCTGAAAGACATAAAAGAAATAGAAAATCTGTTTATGTATTCAAGAATGCCCTGGATCTGATGGGTATATCAAGTACTTCAGCCCATCAGCCTGAAAAAAAAAAAAAAATAGAGCCCATAAGTTATAACAGGACCAAAAAAAGTAGTGATTAAACTTTGCTCTGGCAGAGAGACTAGCAAAAGCTGTTCTGAAGGTGAGGCTAGAATCCAGTAGTCCTCAGTATAGCTATTTATTACCTTCTTTTTTTCCTTAGTGAATCACAAGTGTAAGTCATAATGACACCATAAAAGTACAAACAATCCGCCTTGGAAATCTTGAAATCTGGCACTGAAAGGTGGGCCTCCCTTGGCACGCTGCTCAGAGGATGGCAGTAGAACCCACAACTAACTATGCAAGTTTGGAGAAAGTGCAAAAAGACACATCTTAGAATTATATTATTTATGACTGTGGGTTTCCAAATGCTGGAAATGTATGAGCCAAAGGGGATTTCTGAAATTAGATTAGCTTACATTAACACCATCCGTGTTTTCCTTCAGACTCATAGGGCCATTTCCCAAGAGGTATATAGGATTCTACATTTCTCATAGGTTTCTCTAGATGGTTGTGTCGAATCATTACCTGGGAGAAGCAGGAGCTGCTGGGGCCAAGGGAGCCTGAAAAGCATTTGACTCCAATCAGTCTAGCCCAAACTGGATCAGTTTTAAATATTAGAATCCTGGGTAATATTTCTTTTGAAAATAATAGTGCTGTTGCTTAAAAATAAGTACAGACATGAATGGACATTTTGATTTTAGTTTTATTTCCAACTCTACCGACTATCTTCCTGAGTTGAGGCTAGAATTGCCAGGATCTACTCAAACAAGATTTTTTTCCAACTATCCTGTTCAATGTCTTATATCTCATTAGAGCACTCGGCATTATTTCACAGTTATCACTTTTTTTAGACATGTTTATCCAGACAGACACATGTTTAATGAAAGATGTCTATGATTTACAAAATGCAGAATTTTTAGACAAATGTTTTGACAGCGGAATGTTTATCTCCTAAGGAGATAAAGGTTCATTTGCTTATGTATTTTAGCAAGAAATTGTTTTCTTTTGAGGATTTTCAAATATTACTTAAATAGCGCTCTTTTTTTTTTTTTTTTCAATGATGGGAATAAGGGCCTGAGTCATTAAGGATGCGAGTACAAAAGTTTTGGCTCAAAGCTTTGATAATCTTTCCCACATGACTTCTGTTTGGTAAAAATGTACTATACTTAATAACTGTGCTTTCTTTCATAGCTCCTCAGATTTCTAGTTTACCAGAATAGAGTATGAATTTAGAGCTGCATTTCCTAAAATATGTCCTATTCAATATTAAGGTCTAAAAACATATTCATGGGTTTTAATGTGAAGTGATTATCATGGCAAACTGTTAGGAAAGGAATATAAAAGCGATGCAAGTTTGCTTACTAGTGATTTCTTGGAGTATATCAGTATGCACTGTGAGTCCCCAGAGGAAAACAAAATAAATTGCTTGGGGAACTCTTTCTTTCAAGGATTACCTCCTGGGATTACTAGTCTGCAAAACACTTTTGGAGAATTACTCACCTAGATGTTTCCTCCATTTTAAAAATTTAACTGTATTAAACACACATGCATACACTGCAGAAAGTGTTGATGGGAGACGGTCAGAAAAATTCATTGGCTGATTTACTGGAAAATTAATTTCTTTTTCAAAACTGATAAATTGCAAATTGTCTAACTACCTTACATTATTTTAGTTCTGTCATTTAAAAATAATCTCTTTTGTAGGAAAACCTCATTTATTCCTACCAAAACTTAAATATCTTTCAAAAGAGAACAGATGTTTATCTTCTTAAAATGGTCTAAGTGTGGATCTACCTGAAAGTTGTAGGATAAAACAAAATTGATTCTGATAATCCATTTCAGGTTTGAGAGTCTCTGGCCTTTGCTACTTCAATTTCTCAGTTATCTGAGAGCCTAGAAAAAAGAATTTCCAACTCTGCTCATTGTTTAACTATTGCATGACTGTCTTAGTCCCTTCAGGCTACTCTAATGAAAGGCCACTGTCTTGGGTGGCTTATCAACAACAGAAGTTTGTTTCTCACAGTTCTGGAGGCTGAAAGTCCAAGATCAGGGTGCCTATGTGGTCCTGTTCTGGTGCAGGCCTTCCTCGGGGTTGCAGCCTGCAGACTTCCTCCTTTGTCCCCATGACAGAAAGGTCGTGGGAACATTCTTGGACCTCTTATAAGGGCACTACTCCCACTATGAAGGCTGTGTCCTCATGGTATAGTCACCTCCCAAAGGCCCCACTTCCTAACACCATCTCATTGGGCACTAGGATTCCAATACGTGAATTTGGGGCACACCTAACCATTCAGGCTGTAGTCTTGACTGTTATCATCATGAGTCTGAAGTCCAGAAAGACTCTTAGGGGCTTCTGAATCAACAAATACAGAATGGAGGATTGCATCTCTGTTGGAGAGCCCATGGTCAGTCTTGCATGGCCTCATTCTTGACCATGACTGGATAAACAAGAAATGTGTAATGTGTAGTAAAGTCAGTAATGTGGACTAGAACGAGTAAGCTAAGCAAACAAGAAAAATAAATACTTGGAAGAATCAGAAATAATTTCGGGAAAAAAAAAGGAACAAAAATATTTAACTACTTCCTTCAAGTAATTCAAGAAGATATTACTTCCTTCCCTATGTTATGGGGAATGCTGTGCTTCCACATCTGAGGTATGGGTCACAAATCATTGTTTCTTTGCATGTCTAGTAATTTTTGGTTGAAAGCAAGTTAATGTATATAATGTATTATATTAACTCTTAAGCACTGTTTTAATTTTCTGAGGATTTTTATTTTATTATTGTGATAATAGACCATTAACTTGACATAATTCAATCTGTGAAGTTTGTCTCCTGTGTACATATTTATGTCTTTTTTTTTCTCCTTACTCCCTGGGACTTTATAGCTCAGATGCCTGAAGCTCTTTACAGTATCTATCTCTGCTGCCTGGATAAGAAATAGATTCGATGACAGAAAATTTGTAAGATTCCCTAGACTTTAAGGGATTTGGGGTGCTCTATGGGACCTCCTACACGAGTACGTAATTTATCGGTCAGCCAGAAATGTGGAGTATCTGGTATCTCAACTTCCCAAGTCTAGCCCATTATGGTAACAGCTCCCCTGCCTTCTATCATGAACTGAGTCTGCCTCCTTCAGCTCCAGCTGGGAGTGAAGAGGACACCCCAAGGCAAGGAGGTCACAAATCACATTTTTATATAATACACAGGTATTTGTTAATTTTTTTAAATAAGCAAATACTTCTCACACTGTTATCTATCTTTGCCCATTTTCCAGGATCCTCCAATGGAGCTTTTTAGTGATTTTTTTTTTGTGTGTGTGTGTGTATGTATTTTCTCTACAGGAAAGAATGACACAGCTTCATATTTTTATTTCCCTGACTACTGTGGATTTAAACATCTTATTTTTATATTGACCTTGTATCTTGTGGCCTTGCTAAGTACATTTAGTGTTTTCTACACAGACAAATTGAGCTAATAGCAAAGTGGCAGAATTAAATAAAAATATGACTACAACAATACTATGAATAATACTAAATGTAAATGACCTAAACATTTTAATCAAAAAGAGATTGTCCAACCAAATTTCAAAAAGCAAAAACAAACTATACGCTGTCTATGAGAGATGTACTTAAAATCAAAGACAATATAAGTTGAAAGTAAACGGTTGGGGAAAAAAATCTTGAGAATCAGCTGGGGGAATAGTTTGTCTGGAAACTTAAATGAGTTGAGGTCTCAAGGATCTGCATGGAGTGCTTCTCCAGCAGGTTCAGCTTGTAGCCTGCATCCTACTCCAGATTGAAGAGAGGTTAGATAGTCTACAAAGACTTCCTTCTAAGATCTGAGTGATTCAGAAACCAATGATCAAAAGAAATCCAAGTACCATAAGGATTATTCCATATTACTTGCATTAAGAAAAATGATGTTTGCTTTCTTTCTTCTGAGTTGACCTATGAGGATTTACATGGAATGTATAGAAATAACTAGGACTATAGACTTGATTAGAAAGTCACTTTTAGCAATAGTGCAGTAAGCAATGTAGCTCCAGGATTATGTTCAAAGCAGGCAGCTAAGAGAGAGTAACAAGTAGATGGAATTGGTTTGCATCTTCAAGGCTTTCAGAGTATAAAAAAATATTGGTCTGGATCAGGAACCACAGTAGAAAAATGGAAACTAAAAAATTAGCTAGCTAAGAGATTTCAGCAGAAAATTCAGGGAATCAATAGGAAAAATGGACATCAATGCTAAGTTAAATAGGCTCTGGTCAAAGTTTTCCTCCCTCATTCAAGACCAGATTGCCTGAGAATGGAGATCCAGAGGTATGTCTGACCTTAACTTAGAAGGGCAATAGGGTAAAAACCAAGGTAGTTCTTGACACAGGTGTATACAATCTATATTTCCAGCTACCTCAAGGTCAATCTACTGGCACCTTTGCCTTCTGAAAATTTGCATTTCACCACGGGTCATATCATTATCAGATTCTGATGTAGACTGTAAGTAGTAAAGTACAGTAACCGGTCCTTGAACTGCTTATTTAGTTGGCCTGCCTCTGTTCAAGAGAGAGGGCAAGTGAACATGACTTTTGCAGCCCCCTGGGATTGACCTCTTGTTGGCAGAACAGTCAGAGGGCAGAACCGGGTGTCATCGAGCCCTCTGCAAGCTTTGAAAACAAAGTCTCATAATTTTCTGCCTTCTTCCAAGTGTGTTGTTGAATTCATTACAAATGGAGATATATTCAAAATCAGATTTAGCTACGCCTGATGGGCCTAAGCTGACACTGCTTTCATCTCGCCTACCTAGCAGCCATAGTTAAGGAGCCCTAGTTTGCATAAGATGAAAAGCTCATTGCCCATGAAGGAACAGACAGTAAATTTGCTTTCTTAGATAGACTAGACCTTTGCATTGTCGTCATGGTGGGGGATGGGATTCTTTCTCAGGATGGAGTTATGGAGGATTTGGGGTTCTCTATTGCAGTCATAGCAGACATCCCCTAGCAAGGTAGGGACTTGTCATCCAAAATCAGGATACCAACAGTTACAATTAGGAACATTATTTGAAATTATGTAAACTCCATTTCATATTGTTAGTAATATTTCTAAAAATTCTGTCATTCTAGTCAACTCCTAAAAAATACAATCAAAATATATTCTATGATGTAGCTTTTATGCATGGTTTAAATTTAAAAATTAGTATCTGTCACTATAAAAGTGAGCTATAGGTATAAGCAAGAGAAATAAAATAAAGACTCACCTGAAGTCCTACCCAAGCTATTTTTATCCATATAACTTTGATATGGGTCCCTTCAATATTTTTTGATGACTCTATAAGCTAACATTATAAAACTTGGATTACTAAATACACACTTTTAAAAATAAAAAGGATATATATTTTTGTAGCAACATATCTTTGGTGCTTTTCTTTATCAACATATATTCTTGGGACAATTGGTCACAAATAATTGGTTACACATGCATATATACCAGGCTTATCCACAAAATTCCACTAAGCCATCAGAAATCTACAGAACAAAAATAACTGGAAAAGAGGCAAATGCAGCGAACATTTGGGAGATGAAAGCAGATGGGTGAGTGGTAACTGATTTTGCAAATGCGAGAAAGCAGAATCCTAGATTGGCAATGGGGAATCCCCCATGGGCCGAGGCATTGACAAAGCCAGCCACCCAGGGACAGAAGTGAAGGGGAACTAAAGCAAGAGGCTTTGATCAAAGGCTTTTACATCCTCTTAACTATTCCCCCCATTCCTAACAAGATAACTGCAGCTTCCTTACTTAAGATTTGTGCTCTGAAGAAGATAATTGGAGTGTCTCTGCCCTAGAGGGATAGGGGACATATATATGACAAAGTGAAAATGGAGAAGGAAGTGTAGGTTTACATAATAAATGTTGGGATTCCTGGCTTTTTTTTTTTTTTTTCCCCACCAGCACCCAAGCTCCCAGGCTTTAACACTCTGTGTAAGAGTGCTGAGAAACTATTTTCTAGAGACTCTGACCGGCACCATGAGGAGATATATTACAGTATTTACAGTAAGGTGTAAAAAAAAAACAAACCTCAGCCCAGGCAGGTAATATAATTAAACCACAGTAAATAAGCCCCAGCTACATGCATGGTACACAATCCACATTTTGATCTTCTGCCCTTAAACGCCCGTGAGCAGACGACCAAGGATTACCTGTCATTGTTATGGGGAAACTCCCAGAATCTCGGTTCTTCTTGCTGATGTAGTGAAAAATTACAGATCAGCAAGCCTATCAGCATGCAAGCAAAGTTTATGTTAAGCTCTGATAGGTGAGCAAAAACAAGGGTGGCAAAAGCAGTGTGACCAGAGGCTCAGGTGGCCAGAGCCCCCTTCCCCCCCAAGTCAGAGGCCAGCTGGCCAGGGTTCCCCCATACGGCAAGAGAGCCAAGGAGCCAAGAGAGTCAGTCCTTTGTTCTGAAGACTTACATAGGTGGTGGGATGGGGGTGAAGAAGTTACATGTTGATTGATGGTTAAAGTTGGTGCCAGCTTTCCCCCAGGGAGACGTGGCTACCCAAACTTAGATATGTGTGGGGGTCTGTTAGCCCAAATCCTTATCTTGCTCCAGACTCTATTTGTTCATTTTGCATACATGACAGGAGGCAGGAAGTTAACCGACATTGTTTTATGGGCTTTTCTTTGGGCACTGTCGACCCCCAACCCCTCCCACTTCCGGGCCTTGGGACGTATATACAGTCTCAGAGTTCTCATTTTCCCAGCTAGCGGAGATGACACACGCAGACTTTCAGGGGTTCCCCCTCTGCATTGTCATCGTTTTGCTTCTGTTGATCAGAATGCCTGCCAGCGTTACTGGGTCAGGCAGGACAGCTGGGTCAACAGTGAGACATGTCTTCCTTTGCTTTTAGCCTCCTGTATTAAGGTGTTTGTTAGGTGGCAGCGGTGAGGGCCCTGCCTTTATTTCCCCTCTGGCACCTCATTCTACCATTCCACCATCTGAGGAAATCCTCCAAAATGCAAGACAGAACACAGACAGAACAAAAGGGGTAACTCAGACAAAACAGACTCTGCAGGAAAAGAACACTTTTCCTTAACTTTTATTTTAAAAATGTCAAACCTAAAGATAAGTTGAATGAATAGAGCAATAAATATTTTACCACATTTCTGCTCCCACTGAATAATAAAAGTTCATGCCTAAATAATTCAGCATATATTGCCTAAAAATAAGGACTTTCCTATATTTCCCATCTAAGAAAATTAGTAACATGTTTTTTATCATTTACCTTCCATATTATCCCACAAGTGACTTCTATTGATGCCTCATTTTTATTTCATGATGCCATCTGATTTCATGAATTACATTTTTGTTTGCATATTTTTAGACTCTTTGCTATAGAACAGTCCCTCTTTGTTTTTCATGACATTTAGTGTTTTGAGGAGTCCAGGCCAGTTGTCTTGTAAATAGAGCATCCCATACCCTGGTCTTGACTGACTGTTTCATCATGATTTTTTTTTTTAGCATATTTTCTTATTCCTTGTAATTTCTAAAAATAGCTCTACTCTAACAATGATGTGATTTGTGTTGTGTTAGAAGAGCCCATCAATGAGAATAATTGATGATGCTAAGTTTCATCAGTTGGTTAAAGTAGTTAACCAGGTCCAAGAAGAGAAATCTAAAGGAAAGAAGCTGTAATTAACATCGTAAGAGAGACAAAAGATTTTGCAACTATGAAATAAGAAAATGCTTTTACAAACACTGAAGATATTGAAAAAAATCATATAATAGATCTCTAAAACTAAAAGCATACTAGCAGATTTTCAAAAGTCAGTAGAAGGTATGGAAAATAAAATCGAGGTGATACCTGGAAAGCAGAGGGAGAAAAGAAGTCTGAGTAGGAAAACAGAGAAAATATAAGGAAGGCGATCCAACATATGACTACAAGTACTTCCAAAGTGAGAAGAAAAGAAGTGAAGGTGATAAAATTGTTAACAAAAAAATGCAGGAAAATTTCCCAGAGTTAATAAGTATGTTTCTAAATGGAAAATATCACTAAGGACCCAGCATAATGTATGTTGATTTTTTTCTTCATATTTTCTCCATGAACCTGTCTTTTAAATCATGTGATTTTGCTTGTTGCAATATATATGAGTGCTTAGTTGGGTATGTTCCTTTTCATTCTTCTTATGTTCAAATATTTATTATTATTTTTATTCACTTAAATGTCATTGTAATATTTAATATCATTTTGCAAAACAGCCCTCCCCCAAAGCTAATGTATATTTTGATTAGGATTACATAAATGTATATATAAATCTGAGTCTAAATGTTATCTTTAGGATAATAAGATTTCCCTTTAAAATTCATTTATTTTATTACATGCAATCAAGTCATTTTATATTTCCTCTGCTATTTCTGATGGACTGATGTGGCAGTAAGTCCTTCTGTTTTTGCTAAATTAACTCTTGGGTACTTTGCAAACTTTTTACTGTTATAAATGGTATCTGACTTTCATTACATTTTCTGTATTGACTGACACCTGAGACAAACAGGAGGTCGCCACGGGGAAAGCTGCAAACAGCTCTGCTGGGTGGGTGCTCCCTGAGCAAACGAGCATTGAATTCTCACTGCCCAAACCAGAGCCCAGAACTCGTCTCGACTGCTATTGAGGTCCCAGGTGGCTCAGAACTAGGGTGCTTCTGCAGGCGTGTCCAGGCACCGATGATTTAGTAGCCGGGCTGGGATCGTGCCAAACGTTTCATGATTAACTTAAAGGCTGGATTGCAAAAGTAGCTACTGAGGTCAGATTATTTCCCCATTAAAGCACCATTGAAGAATGCCCTGGACTCATGCACTTTCACTTGGCATAACCTGGAAAATTATAGTTCTATAAATCCAAAATCCACATCCTCTGTTTTGATATCCTTCTATGCAACTTTTTAAAGCAAAATGGCATTGTTATGTCCTCAAGATGTGGCTACTTTGGGGAATGTGCAAAATCATCTTAAAATTTATGCTTTAGTATTTATTAAAACTATTGAATTTAATATCATTTAGCTTAAAATATCTAGAGAAAGCTCTTAGAGGAAACAATGCCAAATAACAATTTCTCACTAATTGCAAACTATAAACACTCCTAGTTTTCTCTTTTTCCTTAAAAATTCCAGAGAGGGGAACACTTAGTTTATTTTCTTGTTTTTTTTTTTTTTTCTTTTTTTACTTAAATTTGGGGATTAAACAACTTTGAACTTTGATGACCTCAGTTGCTCTCTGCATTCACATATCTCTGTGGCTGATGCTTATAGATGAATATCAGGTTTGAAATGTGGTCCATTTCAAAGAGCCTTACTGTATGTACATAAGCGTTGAGCTTTATTGCATGATTCTGAGTAATAGCTTCCACGTTGTGTACAAGGAGGAGACCGTCCTGGCAGGGAGTCTCGCTTGGCATGGGTATCCTAACTGTAATTTCCTTTCCAATCCTTTGTATAAAATTGACCAATTCAAGTCTCCTATTTCTACCTGGGCCAATTTTGCCAAATGATAATTTTCTAAGAAAGTATTTTCTCTAAAGTCTTCCTGTGTGTTGTAATAGAGTTGTATATAATACTTTTATGTACAATTAAACCTATAACTTCTTCTGTATCTGTGATTATGTCTTCTTTTTTATTCTTAAGAGTTAATATTTTTGGACTTATTCAGGTCTAAAAGGCCTCTCTTACCAGAAGAGCAATACCAGAAAGCTCCGAGTGAGGATCAGAACTTTCCTCCACAGCACTAACTGTCAGAGAAAAATAAAAGCGTCTGCTGACTTTTCAGGCTGAACCAGAACGCCCTACACTGGCAAGCTGTTATTTATGTGGTACAACCCAGCAAATAGTCACGTATATGCACCCCTCCCATACTGCTGTTTATGGGGAGTGTGGCAGTGAGAAGGAGGGATGCAACCTATCAAATATGGAATAAAAATAAATACTAATGGAACCAGGAATTTACTGTTCAGTATGACTATTCAAAAATACAATTGAATCTTAACTTCGTTTTAATTAAAGTAGGTAATTTATGCTCATATATGGTCTTACAATTTAGCAAAACAAAATCACACACACACACATACACACACACACACACACAGAATTGAAATAACCTCCATTCCTCCAATAACTGCCTTCACTATGCATGTGAACAACAGAAGAGAAACAAAGAAGAGAGCACGAATCCATTGCCTTTATGATAAATGCAGTACTTGTGTTAAGACACAATTCTCTTATTTTCCAACGGAAAATGGGGTGACGAGGTCTTTCCCCTTCCCAAATCCAAGGAAAAGAGACTTCAAAATATTACTCATCAAGATTGGAGATGTCAACAAGCAGGTGATACTAGCTTCTCATTCTCCAGGTAGACCTATCAGGCAACATAGTCGGTGAACTGCCTCAGACACAGGACTTAGGAGATAATTGGAGAGGACAGCATTGGATGGCCTGCTTGCTTGCTCTTGGGCACATGAAGGAAGTATGACGTTTCTATGGTTCAACTGGGTAGTGAGTTGCCATATTGAAAACACAACCAAAAAGACAGCATGCCGGGAAAGGACATGCGCAGAGTTAAGAGGCTATGGGATTTTCTGCCGGTATTTGGAGGTCATGGTGAAACAGGTCAAGCCAGATAGAAATCGCCCAAATGACATGTGGGAATTGTGCAGTGCTCCATAAAAAATTCAGCACGTAGACACCTGTCTCCCAGGACCCTCACCTGACAGTCAATGTTAAGCGGAGGGATGACAACCATGGGAAATTAGGCAAACGGCGTCACTGCTTCTCCATTATTCCCTACCACAACCCTCAGCACCAGAGAAGTTAGACACAGAAACAGGAGGATAATCCGTGTTCCAAACCAGACCAAACCTTCTGCAACCCCGTCTCTCCTGTCCCTTCCCCTCCCAAGGACTGAAGAAAAGTCCAGCGCATGCTGCCCTCTTCAAGTCCCCTAGGCCAAGGCTAACCTGGCCCTAGCGTGAGGGGAAGGGATGACATTTAAGTAGCAGTGTGAAAGACGTTGTGAACAGAATGTGTATTAATTTAAAATGACAGAAACACTACAGATGCTGCCAATGGAGTTCCCAAGGACAAGAAAGAGGGATATTTATTAGAACAAGTTCAAAAAGACAATAATGAGGAAAAAGAAAAAGAAAACTTCTTTATATTATTATCCTTGCTCAATATCCTTGTTATGCATATTTTACAGTTAGGGGTGACTATTGTTACCATGTGTGAATAAGAAACCAGTTCCAGATTCCCCAGTTACATAGACAGATTTTGGACACACAAAGATGATTTAAAATAAGACCTATCTACAAAACTTGGGTAATTTATCCGTAGCTCAAAATTGAGCACGTTGTTGGGGGGTAGGGGTTGGTTTATATTCAGTTCTGAGAAATCCTACTTCATTGAGGATGCAATCTTGGCATTGGTATTTGGTTAAAAAAATAACTCTAATGGACTAAAACATTTATATGGAAAGTTTTTAGACATTTTAGAGAATTTTTGCAACTCTAATTCTCACAGAGGCAACTATTGTTGATGAAGCGATTTAAAAACAATGCAGCCTTAGGCCATGTCATTAGAAATGTCCTAGTCCCACTCAAGCCGGGACTGATCCGTTCCTACCTGGAGAATTACATTTCAGGAAAAACATGAACAGGTTGGCTCTCTTCTGAGGAGAGTGGCCAGACTGAAGAAAGTTCTGGAACCCATACCACGTGTGGGACAGATGAGGGGAAATGCATGGGTTCATCTAGGATCACGGTAGCACAGTTGTTAAGTCTCTTCCATTTATTTGAAAGACTGTCATGTAACAGAAAGAATACACCTGTCCTTTGATGTGCCAAAAAGCAAGAATATGTGGACGTAACAGGAATAAAAACTTTTATACATGTGAAAAGGAGGTTGTCACTGATACCGTCATGTAGAACAAGACGTCTTCCTCACAGCGATGGTGGTCGCAATGTGCTGAGTCTCTCGTGTCTGTGGTTTTCCAGCAGGAACTCGGTGACTATATATGTTACAGGTACAGCTGTGCGAGTTGGGCAGGGTGCACAAAATAATTTTCCCTCCCATCTTCTGAGTTCTCCCAGCTGGGTTACATAATCAAGTTAACATGAGACAGATTGACAGAAGAAAATGGCCAAAATTTATTATAGATGTACATTTGGAGGTGCTCTAAAAAGTGAGTGAGACCTAAGGAGGCAGTTGGCAGTTGGGGTTCATATGCTCTCTGGAGCTAAGGAGAAAGTGAGGCTGTGGTTTGGGACTTCAAAGGGCAGGAAGGCAATTCCCATGGAGATGGAAAAGCCAACGTTTGGCAGACACATGTTTGCTGGGACGTCTTCAACAATGGGACACAGAGAGGACTTTCACAAATGACCTTGCTAGGTTCCTCTCAGTCCATCACACCCCACTTTACATTAGCTCTCTGTCATGGTATCGCCCTTCCTGGAGTATGTCCTTTATCTAAATTCTTTTTAGGCACTTAGGGGGAAGGAGGTCAAAGGTCTTTTCCTGAGTCTTCTGTTCCTAAATAAGCAGCTTAAAATCAACACCCCGAAAGGCATATCTTGCGATGGCAAACTCAGCTTTCCTTCAACTTTCCTCACCGGGTAAGGTGGTTCAGTAAGTAATCCCCACCTGTCCTTCCGACGCTAAACTCTATGCCTCTAATTGGATGAGATACACGTGGCCTCGCTTCATCTTTCTCTTTCAGCAAAATAAAGAGGTAGAATTTTTCCGAATTTAAAACAAAAAGTAAAACTGGAACAGAGTGACTCTTTTTTTCCCTTTTTATTTTTCCTTTTTTTAGATTGTTGTTCGATTACAGTTGTCCCGTTTTCCCCATTGCTCTCCCCTGCCCTGCCCACCTGCCCCATCTCCCACAGTCAGTCTCCAAGAACAGAGTGATTCTATTGGCGTCGTTCACTTGGTCGTTCGGGCTCTTCTACAGACTTTTCTCCCTCCTTCCTTCCTCCCTCCTTCCTCTTTCCCTCCCTTCCTTACGTAGGAGGAGAAATCTGACATGGAATTTTGGAATTTTTTAAGCTTCTGTAATTACGTCCACAGGAATCACATTTTGAGTCCACAGCAAAATAGTGTCATTATTTCTCTTTGTACATAAATATCGGGGACAGAATTAGTACAATAGAACGTTCTGACTTTTTAGTGATTTCATATTTACCTGTATGCTTCTAAGGACAGGTCTAAACCACTTTCCAAGCCTGGGACCTAGGATTCCTCAGCACAACGAGTCTGACGGAATACATTTCAGATCAGCTTTACCGAGGTATGTTTTATCTGTTTAGTATGTAAAAGTCCACAGATGCCTCCGAACATTTCATTCATGCCTAAATTGGCAGGCATTTTTCTCCTTCCTTTTGGCAAATATCCTTCGCGCCGAGGTTTGTGCAGAGCTAATGCCAAACTTCCTCAGTGTGGTGAGCTTGTGTTTGTGCAACAAGCTTATCACCCGCAAGGAACACATGGCTTTCAGACACAGGAATTAATCAGCGCCGGAGAGACAGGCTGCTGGCGCGGACTGGGAGCCGCCCGCTTGCATAAGCCTGCGTTTGGGATCTGTTACACAAAGCAGGATCCAAGGCTGCAGACAGTTCCCAAACTTTGCAGAAAACGTCTGTTTGGGGGGAAAATAATGAGAAACGTGGATGGAGAGTTAAAATTGGGTTCGTAATATGCCTGTTTTGCAGGGCTGATGTGAGAACCAAATAGAATATTATATGTGAGAACACTTAAATAATGTATGTCCTGCCTATTTAAAAAGGGTTATAAAGTAGTTTATGGTGACGTATAAAATATGGCAAGATACCATAAGTTTGAAACAGAAGGGGAACAAAGCACAGAGAAATGGAAGGTAACTGAAAATGGGGTAACATAAGCCTTATTCCTTGCTGCTGGTTGTCAACAAAATTGGATTTAATAATGTCATCAGTAAACACATAAAAGGACATCTGATCACCTCCACAGTGCACAGTGACCTTGTGATTAAATTGCTCGAGAGAAGCACAGTTATTCTCCAGATTATGGTAGTACAAGGTTCCTTCTGCGGGTCTTCCAAAGTAGAACACCCTTGGTGAGGGTGAACAGCATACTCTCTTCAACATCTTCAGAGAGCAATTGTGCCACATTGTGTTACGTCCAAAGCAATTTTGGCAGGGCCCGTGATGCATACGAGGTTTGCAGGTCTCTGCTGATTTATCTCCAGACAGACTGAAAATGCCAAGAGAAAATGGATCGATGGCTGTGAAAACCCTTTGAAATTTGTATATCAGTATTGAAATACAAGGTATAATACTTTTCATTATCATTCCGGCTTGGAAGCCAGGTAAGTGAACTCGTGACTTAATGCAACGAGAGATAGGAAACCTGAAATACTGACAACAAAGAAAGTTACAGGAAATCTTGTTTTCCTTTTGTTACTGTTTGGCTGGGAAACAATTTTCCTCCCAAATAAGGATGACTCTTCCACAGTATAATCCAAACTAGAGAACAATCACTGATTTACAAACAACCTCTAAGTTAATGACGTGGAACTTTTGGATTCCTCGCTTATCATGAACGGACAGATTCTCATGCAACAAAAGCAAAAAATGGAAAATCTAAAATATCAAACACTTTAAAATGCTAATTGTATATTTGAATGTAGGTATATATGATATTTTTTTTAGAAATCAAACCAAATACGGAAAATGCCCTGTAACAACCTAAAAACAGACCTCTGCCGCCAAGGATCCTTATTATAAATTTTTATGATAATGGCCATTATTTCCATGATATTAATGCAAAGTATGTCTATTTCATTTGAGTGTCTTCCCTCTGTAAAGATACGTTATCCCCCTTACTCTCATGTGTACTAGGATCAGAAAAAAGGGTTTTGTTTGTTTTTTCTATTAGTTTCTGTTTTGTAGTTGATAATTATTTTTTCCTGGTTAATGAATAGGAAGGGAAAATAGATTCTTATTCTTTTACTCAGTGTCTTTAGGCCTTTATTAAGCGAGGTCCTCAGTGTGGAACACAATTCCTGTTATCATGGAACATAATGATAATAATAAAAACATTCTGGGATATGTACTCAGCCAAGCACTGTACCAACTGCTTTACATGCATGAGCTCATTTTATCATCACGGTGGGCCTATGAAAGTCACTGGAATCATTTCCATTTCACAGATGAAAAAAATTAATGCACAGAGAAGTTAACTGACTTTTTCAAGACCCCAGAGCTAGATATTTGCAAAGGTGACAACAATGCAGGTATATTTTGACCCTGGAGTTCAGGCTTCTGACTGTGACAACATGGAGACTTATAGCTTCCTGGTAGAAACCCAGAAATAAACAGAGGTACAATTCATTGAGTGGTTCAACAGGAAGAAACTTGGGGGTCATGGCATTTTTGAGGGAGGACACTTTGAGTATTGTGAAAAGACTTTGTGGACGAGATTTAAACTGAGTCCCAAAGACCATGCAAGACAGACTTGGCTGGTGGCTCAGTTGGTTGGAACATTATATGTACACCAAAAGGCTGTGGGTTCGATCCCCACTCGGGGTACTTGGGGAGGCAACTGATTGATGTTTCTCTTTCACTCCATTTTCTCTCTCTCCCTCTCTCTCTCAAATCAATAAACATATCCTCAGGTGAGGCTTTAAAAAAGTGAAAGGGCATTCCAGGTGGAGCAAATGGCCTACCTCTGCCATGTATATGGACTAGACCTAAATCCAGTTCATAAGATACAGAGGAGAAAGAGGTGATGCAAAACAGAAATAAACTAAGCAATTCACTCTGTAGAGAAGTATAGTCGTCGTCGGCAGCTGTCCGTCTCGAGAGACGATGGTGTAGCTTCTTAAGAGTCTATCTGCACCGCCGAGAATGGCTGTGCAGTCCAACTCGGGAGTGACATGGTATCTGTCTCCTCCCGTGTTGAATCAACATCTTGCGATGACGCTGAAGCTACAGAGCCTGGGCAGGGTGATATGGAGGGTCTGCTGTTGCCCATGCAGCAGACCCCCCCTCTCTTCGCAGCTGAAGGGTCCAAGGGAAAGACGGAGTCGATACAGCTTGGCTTCAGGTGCGCCGCTGGAGTTGCCGGTGTTGACTACAACGTCAAACCGCCTTAGGGACTCCGGCTCCGGATTTTCTGTGGGGGTTTACTCCTTTAGCCTTTCCCCTGAAGAGGTATGCCGCAAGGCAGCGGAGGTTTTTTGGAGTCAGAGTTTTCCTTCTCTGATGTACCCTGACTGGAAGATCGAACCAGCGACACTTAGCTCGCAGGCCGACGCTCAATCCACTGAGCTAAACCAGCCAGGGCCAAGAGAAGTATAGTACATTATCAATTATCAATACAATCATTGAAAAACAAGCAGAAATACCATTAGTGAGAAAAATAAGATGGCATTTGATTATATTGAGATCTAGGGAAGTATATTAAATTATTCTCTTTTATGGTGTATGTTATACATTCCTTTATTCTCCATAGAACTTAAAATGCCTTCAAGGACTTTCTCACCTCCACCAGCTTATCCTTCTGCTTTATTTAGTAGCCTTATCCACTGACACTTGAGATATTGTTCTAATTAAAGTGTTGGCACATTAGGAGTGCTGTGAAATTTCTTCTACAAAAGTGCCCTCTTGTCTTTCTTATCATGAAACCAGAGGGAAAAAAATTAAAGACTCGTCAAGTTTCAAATCTTTTTAAAGCCTTTAGCAATTCACACCGTAATCTTTCCCATGAATGATTGTCAGAGCTGGGGTTAGAAATCACCATGCTAGACCTAAAGGTTAGTTTTATCAGCATTTTTATGCTTTTCAAAATTTCCATAAGAAGATAAATGCTGAGGGATCAGTCAGCTCAACAGCTTGGACACCCACTTCTGCCACACGGGCGTGTGAAATGCCGCCGTGTGACTCAGAATTAGAGATGTAAAATTGTCATCTCGCTCAGGATTAGAACTTGGCATTCAAGTATTTATAACATGTGTTAGCAGAAACTGTGGGCTTGGAAAATCATTGCTCGAAAACTGGAATTCTTAAAAGAAATTCCAACGTGCTAAAAGGGTTCTGGGAAGAATATGTAAATATGCAAGAAACAGTCCATCTGTAGTACATCTTCAAATTATCTATGCATAGCAATATCTATTTTAGGCAAGGAACCAATGCCTTGTAGCTTTAGTTACAGGGGGAAATAATCCTACCGTTTTTTCTCTTCCTATTTTACACTGTTGAAATTCCAACCTTACTTTTCCTGTAATCAGCTGTCTAACTTCTATATTGATGTACACCATAAATTCATTTATTCATTTAAGAAACACTTATGACGTGTCTATTATGAAACAGGCAAACTGCTAAAAATTGAGTAAACAATTTTGAAAAAAAAAAGAAAGGTTCAAGCAAACTAGATGCACTGTGCAGACCCCAAAGCAGGACAGAGCTTTGTATGTTCATGAAAGCTGTCCCTGCTGTTGTCGCCTCGTGAAGATGGTAAAGATTGTCACACAATGAGACGGGGGGAGAGGCAGACGCAGTCTCTCACAGCGGGGTTTCTGTGTGGCTTTCCCTACCTGTCACACGTGTGACTAGAGAGACAGAGTTTAACTTATTAATCAAGATAGAAACTTCTACAGAATTTTTAAGCTAAAAAAATGTTTCATCCAAACCCCGGTTGCTTTATACATACCCTCTCACCAATTATGTTTCAGACTTTGATTTATATTTAGGCTTAATCTGTGTGTTTGGAAAGAAATATAGTCAGCTTTAAAATATACTCTACTCTAATATACTGGGAGGAGTATCTCTGCCTGTTGTAGTGAGGTGGATCAATTGTCAACAGGGCTTCAAATTCAGTATTTGAAAAATGATATATAGTGGCTAATTTATTTTTCTCTTTCATCAGTTGAGTTTTTATTTGACCAAATAAGACCACTTCAAATCAAACAAACAACGACTACCTTTACCATTTTGTAAAACAAAGGAAAAATTTAAAACAACAACAATCTGATTTAAAAATCTTAAAATTGGATAAATTTAATGTTACGGCAAACTAATGAAATGTCCTTATTTGTCCCATTTCCCTTCGAACCCAAGATATATACTCTATTGTCCAAGGAGCCAGGATTTATTAGTCATCAACATAAATGCTATTCCGTAAGAATTCAGGTGAGAAACATGAGATGTATATCCTAAATACTGACCTATAACTCAATATAAAAAGTTCACATAAAATTCTAGCGATGAGTCAAGGGGTCGATTTCTGAAGAGTGATCATCACATTCTCTGGGAACTGGGAGAGGGCAGGTTTGCGATGGGGCTCCAGTAGCCTTCAGAAGAAGAGAAATTGGGAAGGCAGTCTGAAAAAAATACCATCTAATGAGATATACTCCAAGAACACCGGAATCAAAAACTAAGTGCTTGCTGTGAAATACATGGAATTCAGCAGGTGACAGGAACCCTGAGACCTGCCGAGGCTACTGAAGAGCAGTTGGTTCATAAGAATGTAATAGTAAGATCAAAAGCAGAGGCTGATCAGAGAGGGTCCTAACTGGCTTACACATGGTACCCTGCATAGTTCTCAGCTGGAGACTGTCCATGTTTTGCTTATTTCTGCAGCTCAGTATCATGTTCCTGGAACCACTCGTACTGTGACTCTGACAGATGGTGTCTGTTTTAAGGGGAAGGTTCTATTCTATAAGTGAGCGCATCTTCTGACCTAAGCAAGAAACTGGCAAAAGGCTTGGCTCTTTGGACTTTCATGAGGTTAGACTAATTGGGAATATTTTTGTTGTATTACTGTGATTTTTCAGATTGCTTTTACTCCAAGTCCCCTCTCTCTGCAGATAAATCAGGTAAGGTCTTGAACATCAGTGCAGTCAATGCTCCCTACTTGTCTGTGCGCCGAAGAGTTTTCTCCTCCTAATTTTCTCTGTCCTTCCTCTTGGAAACCACTTGTTTGGAAATCTGAGTTTGATCCTATGAGTGTCTCATTTTTTCTCTCCCATTTTTCTTCTCTTTCCTATGATTCCATTCGTTTGGAAGAAGGTAGATAGATAGATAGATAGATAGATAGATAGATAGATAGATAGATAGAGATAGATAGATAGATAGATATAAACATCCTATTGAATTATAAAAATTTGCCATAATATTTTTATTTTTCTAAAGTTTTTTTAACAATGATTTTTTTTCAATACTGTATTTTATTTCGTGGATCCAATGTCTGTTTGTCTGTCTGCCTGTCTGTCTGTCTGTTTTGGGCTCTCTGAGTGTATTGATCTAAGCTGGCACTGTTTCCCAGAGTGTCTCGATTGTCCTGGGTTAGAGTTCATCAGTGGAGGGCACCAGGGCAGCTCACAGGTGCTGTCACTGATCTGCTGGCTCCTCTTGGCAGTTGGGCCGCAGGACCTCCAACTTCTGCCAGATCTTCCCCTTCGCACAGTCTAAGTCCTGGGCCAGCGACCTCTGTAGTGCACAGCAAAGAGGATGGGCTTTCTGCCAAGGATGGATCATTGATTGAGCGAGGAGGTAATTAAAGGCAGGTTAGGCTTTTCCCTCACAGGTTCTGGTTTGTCCTTGTGTCGTCTGCTGCTCTCTCAGCTTTTCTTCCCATCTGTCGCCCTCGGACCCACAGTAATTCAGCATCGCCACGAGGTGTGGGGGCAGCACCTGGAGTTGCTTTGGACCGAATCTCTGGGGAAAAGACTGAGTCCATATCACTGGTGTGGTTCTGCTGCTTTGCATAAACTCTGTGTCCTTTTGGAAGGTAAAAATTAAAATTAAAAATAAAAAGATCTAGGACTGGGAATTGCCTTAGCTGACCAGAGAAAGCTGTCTATTACTCAAATATAGACAACAAATACTGATTTAACTAAAGGGTCTATTAACTGTACAGTATTCTGAAGATGGGGAGCAGGACTCTAGATTCTCATTTTTCCTATTAAGACATGAAGAGATAAATAAAAACCTGAAAAATAAGAAATATTAGTATAAGTGTTGGATAATTAGATGGTAAATTGGTAAAATTGTCCATAAAACAAACGAGGAGGGAACGATTTACACACACATTCACACACACATACAGACACAAAAGCAGTGAAAATATATATAAGGTAATTTAAAACCAAACAGTGTATATAGGACATCACAGAGATAAACAGTTGGTTCTTTGCATAATTTAGATTATGGAAGTATATTTGGCTGCACAAGCTTGGAACAAAACCAGTTAGCACACACACACACACACACACAATCCAATGAAGTAATGACACAAAAAAGGGCATTAATGAACCTAATTTAGTCATGAAAGTGAGCAGGATCATGAGACCATTCAAGCAGTAGTGAAATTAAAGAGGAGTAGACGTAAGGAATAATGGAGGGAAAGGGAAGCTTTCTGTTGTTGCTGCTGTTGTTTTTAATAAAGATGAAACTCTAAGCATGCAGATTTGATTATTTCCAGCATGCTCCAGTCTGCTGTTTCTCTAGCTCAGTCCTCGTGTGTTTAAATAAATCCATATAGGCCTTTTTGTGTTACTTTGCCTCTTCTATTTCTTCTTATGAGACTTGTAAAATTATATATTTTAAGTTATTATGCACAGGTAGTGCTTTTATAAAAGTAAAAATGGAATTAAAATAATAACAAAAATATAAAATAAACACACCAATTGACCACATCTGACAACAAATAGTAGGGCTGTATTTTAAATATTCTGGGAGAAAACTTTCAATCTAGACTCCTAACCCTGATCAAACTACTAATCAAGTGGAAGAACAGAATAAAGATAGTTTTAGACATTTAAGTATTCATAAAATTATCTTCCCATAAGTCTTTCCTAGAAGATACTAGAGGTTGCCTGTACCACACCAGACGAGACAGAGAAAATGAATGCAGAAAAAAATAAATCCAGCCCAAGAGGGTGGTGGTAGAGAGGCATCTGAAGATGGCAGCTATGTGACAGGCCTGGAGGAAAACCAGTCTAGATAGGAACAGGAAGATAAAGGAAAATAATTGTGACTATTGACAAAATGCAAACTATAGATGCTCTAAATTAAACACTCGAGAAGGCTATCCACAACTTTCCAGCCACAATACACATAGCATATTAAAATCCCAGACCTTTCCTGGGGAACTTGGCACAATTAAAAAGCAGCTACAATATTGATCAGCCACAGAAATGTTGTCTGGAACGTAAAATAAATGTATCTGGCTCACTGTCCCTGCCACATCTATACTATGTGACCATTTAAAAAAGTGAGGTATATGTATATTTACTGATAGAAAATAATAAGCTTTATAAACTAAGAATAACAGCAACAATAATAAACAGACCTGGGAAAACACACTTTGGATAGAACTTGATTAGCTATTGGCTTTCAGCCAGCCCGAATGTGGGTGGACTAGAGTTCTTATCTTAGGAAGGAAGATGTGAGAAGTGAGTGCAGGTACGGAAGTGGCAGGCAATTCCAATTTGGGAAGCTGAGGGTGAGTACCTACTGCTCTTAGATTGCTAGGCAAACCCCACTGGACCAGTTGGATAAAGTAAGAGGCAAATAGATTGCTGGAATTCCTGCCATTTTACTGAATAATTTAACCCACAACAGGGGCCACAATTCCCCCTTTAGAGATTTAAATGGAAGCAAAAACCTGCCACCAGGGCAAGGGTCAAACTTAACCAGGGAAGATTAGGTCCTGGTTTCTGGAAGACGAATCTGTAGCGTCTCACCCCAACATTTTCGTAACCCCCTAAATAATGCAATCTTGAATTTTGTTATCGACTCATGCTACAATGAAGGCTTACATATATTTCCAAGTGAAAAATGCAGTATCCCAAACATTAGCTATAGTATGCTATCATGTGTGTTATAAAGAGGGATATTTGTATTCATACACACACACATGCACACGTGCCCTGGTAGATATAGCTCCCCGCTTATATGGGGGATGATAGTAAGGAACAAATAATAGCAGGTAGAACTGAAGCACAAGGTGAGCAGATTCACAGTGTTGCACACATTTTAGTCCTGTTTGAATTTAAACATTTACCAGTTATCTATACTTATTAAGTATATTTTAAGTATTAAATATACTTAATATACTTAGTATATGTAAAGCATACTTAATATAATAAGCATTTTAATACTTAAAATATACTCAATAAATTATTAAGTATAATTTTACTCTAACAAGAAAAGGATAAGTCATGATCATTATACATTTATTTAAGAGTCAGTATAAAGGACAGTGGGGAGGGTTGAATCAGGACGACCCCAGGCTGCTGCGAAGAGGGAGATTACGGAGTAATGACCGTGTACAAAGAAGCCTGCAGGAGAACAAGGGGAGAAGACTGGGAGGAAATTTCCTACCACAGGAATTAAGACATTATGAATAATAAAAGCACAAATTAACCTGCCTGGGGATAATACAGATTTCACAGTAAAATTAAGAATTTAAAAAAAAATTTTTTTATTTGATTAAAAATATACTGCTGTTTAGTTGGAAATTGTCTCTAGCCCTATCGTATTTCTGAAGTGCGCTTGCTTTTCAACTCTGCAAGATTTTTTTCATCCCTTCCTTTTTGAACTTTTCATTTTGGTAAAGTGTTACACATAAGCAGAACCTTGGATTAGAAATGGAAGATAATGTCTAGAATGAAAAAAACTATCAGCTTTCTTTGTTTGGTTACAGGTATCTAAACAGTGGAATCATTCTAAATTAAGTTCCCTTCAGACATCTTTGAACAAAGTTAGAAGAAGGAGAGAATAGAAATTGACATTGTTGAAAATTAGTCAATTAGACATATACATCAATTAACACCTTTATTAAGTCACAATTGACATATAATCAACTGCACGTATTTAAAGCTTACAATGTAATGTTTTGATATGTGTTAACAGCCATGGGACCATCACCACAATCAAGACAGTGAATATATCCATCACCCCTCAAAGTTTCCTCCTACCCCCCTGTTTTGTTTTTTAAGGTTTTACTCAAGCTGGTTTGAAGGGGCTATTTATTCACAGGTGCTATCCCACTAATCAACATGGGAGTTTTGCCCTACTCCATTCCTGACCTGGGCTGTTCCACCCCTTCTTTGGTAACTTGGTCCCCAGCTCCAGGGAAGTCACTGTATTGATGTCAAAACTAGTGTGGGCATGGGATCCGCACAGTGGGGGCACTGCAGCCAGGAACCCCTGCGCTCAGATGATGATACTGCTTCAGCGGCCCAAGGCCCACTCAACAGCCTCTGGCAGATGATCTCGTGTATTATAACTGCCTTCACAATCAGACAGAACAACAAGAACTGCAGAACACGTGGCAAAGATTTCTGAAGGTTTCTATGATGGATGTCTGTGCCATCTTTCTGCAATATGAATTTTCTCAATTCCTTGTTCTTTTTCTAACCATTTCAAGATGCTCTGGTACTTTAACTGAGTATTGCCACAAGCATATGTTCATGATACAGACTTTCCTATAAGTCAGTTGAGCAGTCTGGCACCAAGGAATAGACAAGAGTCACACACAGTAACTACGCTCTTCACTCAGCTTTGATTGAATGCAGGTTCACTCAAAGTGGAACATCAACAGATATTAGTATCCTACTCACACTCTAACAATCTAAGAGAAACATAACACACACAGCCAACAATGGGGAATAATAAACCCGAGTCCCAGAGCCTCAGTCTGCAGGTCTGGGAGACAGCACGGTGGACAAAGGAGTCGTCAGCATCTTGCAAGGAAAAATATCCAGAGCCAGGTGGGCAGCGGGGCAGATGAAGTCCTCAGCCCAGCAGGGCAGACCTGTGGTGGCCGATGTGGAGGGAGGTTAGTGTGGCATGGAGCAGCACTGTGGTGCATGCAGCTCTGCTGCCTCAGTTAGTTATACCTTGAAAGTGGTTTACTCCATCCTTCTGGGTCTTTTGATAAATGTCTTGGCACCTTTGATGCCAACGGGAAAACTTACCCGGGAGCCTATGGATATGCGTGGTACATGTGTTCTGCTTGACACCCCTGCTGGCAAGAGTGGGATTTCCCCAGGAGCCTATGGGTGGTCCTGCTCTGCAGACATGGCCATTCTCATCACATGTGCAGATAGCTTAGGTGTGTCTCCTTGTCAGACATGTCTCCTCTGATTTAGGTAGTTTCCCTCTTGAACCAAAGTGTCATGGCTGGCTGGCAGCCATCTTAGTTGACATGAGTGACTTCACTTTGTTTTATATACTTTGTGCTATCATTTAAAAAAAAATGCTTTATAGATTATGCTGATAAAGTTGTCCCAATTTTTTTCCCTTTGTTCCCTTCCACCCAGTGACCCCCCCCTTCCAGTTGTCCATCCCCCTTTAGTCCATGCCCATTGGTTGTGCATATAGTTCCTCTCAGCATCTTTCTGTCTACTCCACTCCCTCCTACTATGCTTCCTAATTCCTGTGCCATCTCCCTCCCTTTCCCCCCTTCCCCCTCCCTGCTGACCTCCCCCCATAATGTCCCCCATACCTATAATTCTTTTCACATTCTCGTTGCCTACTTAGTTTGCCTTTGTTTCAATTCCCTAACTTCTGTTGTTGGTTGTTGTGATACAATTTTCATTTTAATGTTCATAGTTTTGATCCTTTCTCCTAAATAAGTCCCTTTAACATCTCATATAACAGTGGTTTGGATCTGATGAACTCCTTCAGTTTTACTTTGTCCTGTAAGCACTTTCTCTGCCCTTCTATTCTGAATGACAGCTTTGCTGGATAGAGTATTCATGGTTGTAGGTTTTTGCTTTGCATTACTTTGAATATTTCTTGCCAGTCCCTTCTTGCCTGCAGAGTTTCTTTTGAGAAATCAGCTGACAGTCTTATTGGGATGCCTTTGTATGTAATTCTATTCTCTCTCTCTTGCTCCTTTTAAGATTCTCTCTTTAACCTTAATTTTTGACATTTTGATTACAATGTGTCTTGGTGTGGTTCTCCCTGGGTCCAGTTTTTTTGGAACTCTCTCTGCTTCCTGGACCTGTAAGTCTATTTCCTTCCCCAAGTTAGGAAACTTCTGGTTCATTATTCTTTCACATAATTTTTCCATTTCTAGTTCTTCTTCACCTTCTGGCAACCCTATGATGCAGATGTTGGCCCGCTTATGGCTGTCCGATAAGTTTCTGAGCCTCTCCTCGTTTTCCTCACTTCTCATTTCCTCTTTCTGCACTGGTTGACTATTTGTTCCTTCCCTATGCTCCGATTTGTTGACTTGACCCCTGGTTTTTTTGCCCTCACCACTAGTTTCATATGTGTTTTTGTTCATTTCAGCAGGACTAGCCTTCATTCCTTCCCTGTCTTGTTTAAGATCTGCTGTTAGGTCTGTAAGTGCTTTTATAAGCAAAGCTCTGAACTGTGCCTCAGAAAGATTTTCTGTTTGCTGCTTCGTTAGATTAGAAATTTACTGTCTGGTCAGCTGTGTCACTGGGATCTCTATCATGATCTGTGCCATCCTGAACAATTTTGTGTTTACCTTTGCTTCCTGGGCAGGGCTGTCATACCTCTTATGCTAAAAGGGGTGGAGCCCTGTGCAGTTGTCACAGCCAGGTGTCTTCTGCAGAGGTGGGGGTCCAAGATGAATTCCTGGTGTTCAATCTCTGCTGAGAGACCGAGAGCCTCTTCCTCTGTCCCCACCCCCACCAGGCCTCACAGTCCAAGGCAATGGGGGTCTGCCTTCCCTGGCTTTGGAATCGCAAGCTGCCAGATCTGGTCTGCAGCCGGGGGTGCTCCCCAGGTGCTTCTTGCCTCCCCTTAAATAGGGGAGTCTGTGCTTACCGCTGTTCTGCCACTGTCACTGCTGCTTCCGTGAACAGCGCAGCTTGACCTCTCCTCCCCGGATTCGCCCCTCCTACCTATCCAGATGAGCACCACTTCTTTATAACTTCATACGTTGGACTTCCACTTATTTTCTGGAACTTCTGGTTATTGCTGGTTTTTCAGTAGTTGTATTCCTTCTCAGTTGTGGAGGGAGATGGGGTGTGTCAGTCTAGGCCTCCATCTTGGCCGGAAGTCTCCTGTGTTTGTTTGCTTCTGTGTCCCAGGGAGAGCTATCGCTCCTGTTACGTTGTAAGGGGTGGAGCCTTAGGGACTCATCAGTAATGGGCGACCTGTTTCACCACGTTATGGTGCTGTGTGTGGGGGAGGGACCTGAGAGGAAACAATGCCACCTGCCCAGAACTTGCCTCTTTTCCAGGCACCTCTCCCACTTCCGCACTGGACTGGAGCCCCTCTAGCTGCTGCCCTGGCTGTCGTTCCCAGAGTGGCTGGGTCTGCAGACGTTCTAGGACCATGGGGGCCCTTTAAACAAGTGGACTCTGCTGAGACCTACAGTTTTTGCCTCCGTCTCAACCCCCATGGATCTGCACAGTCAGAAGCAATGAGGCTTGATTTTCCCCAGCGCTGGGACCATGAGCTGCTCTGGTGAGGAGCTGGGAATGCTCCCCAGGTGTCCCTCTTGACTTTTTAAAATGTGTGAATGCACTTTCTGCCGGACTGCCACTGCTGCCTCTGCTGTTGCCACCACACCGCATTCTCTCCACCCCAGTTTCGCCCCTCCTACCTGTCTGGATGAGTATTTCTTCTTTATATCCTTGTTTGTTGGATTTCCATGCAGCTCGATTTTCTGGAACTTCTGGTTGTCTCTAGTTTTGAGGTAGTTGTATTCCTTCTTAGTTGTGGAGGGAGATGCAGCGTGTCTGTCTATGCCTCCATCTTGGCTGGGAGTCTCTACTTTGTGCTATCTTGATCAGACCAATGCCATTTCATTTGTCCTGCTCTCCACAAGTACGCAGTTCTTCTTGAAGGTGGTCTGTTTTCTCTCTGATACCTTGCGCTGCTGTTGGGCATAGCTCATGCTGCATTGGCCAGTGGCTCTGCATGCTTCCTCCTCATGCTCTTGAATTTGCTCACCAAGCAGACACTTTCTATAATGTCATCACTCTCACACCCATGGTCTCTTGTTCTAAATGGTGTTTTTCCAGGTGAAAAAGGCTTTCAACAAGTCAAAGCTTTCAACAATCTTGGCAAAGTAGGGTGCCAACTTTGCAACGTCCTCTGAATTAAGAAGGGCTTTCCTAATTTGCTCTACGTCAATATACTCATCCAGGTCCCACAGAATGTGAGGCACAATCCATGTGTAGTCACTAAGGTCAGGGATCATGTATTTCCACCTATCAAGTCTTTTGGAATGTGTAGGCACCCCCAGCAACAGATCCTAACTGGGAGACGATTTTAAGAATCTTGCAGCAGATCTCACTGGCTAAAAAATTCCTGCAGTGCTGGGAGCCGTACTGAATCAGAGAAAGTTTCAATGTATATAAAAGAAGGCTAGCTGCAGAGCAGAACTGCTAAATGACATCCTTAACTGGGATCTCGGAAGATTTATGGGAAGATGGTGTGAACGATATAAAGACTTCTGTGAAGCCAGATGCAGTTCTTGTAGCAGTAAGCTTTCTTTTATTCCAGGGTTCTGTTTCACTAAGGATTGGTGCACCTCACAGCCGTGGCAGTCTGATGTGGTCTCCACATCCCTCCGGCAGAAGAGGCGGTCACATCGGTGTCAAGACAGCCACGTGGGAGCCTGGCTATCAGCCCGTCTTGTCTATTTTCAGTAATGACCCAAGAAGTGGTCCTCCTAAAGGACTTGTGTAAGAGCCTGCCTGGCACTGTAGTCAGTCCGTCAGACAAACCCCTTCCTCCTTCCTAGGCAGGCAGCACAAACATTCCATGGAGGACTAATTCACATGCCCAGAGCCCCTCCTTGTGCCACTTTTTAATCCTTCCTCCCATACCTTCCCAGCCACCCTCTCTCCAACCTTCCAGCCAGGCAGCCATGGATCTCTTTCCTGTCATTGTATATTAAGTTGCATTTTCTAGGTTTTATATAAATGGAAACTGGAGAATATCTCTTTATTTATGTCAAGCTTCTTTCATGCCACAAAATTATCTGAACTTTTATCCATGCTGTGGTGTATAGCAATAGCTCATTTTCATTGCTAAGTATATTCCACAGTATGGACATAACACAATTTGTTTATGCATTCATGTGTTGATGAACACTTGTAATTGTTTTCAATATTAGCACAAGCAAATAAAGATCCTAGGAATATTTGTGTTCAAATCTCATATGCATATATATTTTTATCTTATTTGTCTAAAGTGGTTTTGGTATTTTATATTCCCATAAACAGTGTATGACCCAGAATTCCAGGTTCCCTGCTTGTCAACACTTGGTATGGTCAGTTTTTCATTTTAGACATTTTTATTTTTTAAATTTTCACGTAGTTTTCCTTTACAGCTCACATTTCTTTGCCGAGACTGTCTTTGTTTTCAGTTTGTTTCAAACATGTTTATAATTGCTTGTTGAAACATTTTTATGATGACTGTTATAAAATGCTTATTAAATAAATATAACATTTCTGTCATCTCTGTTTTTTTCTCCTTCAGTTTGAGATGGTCCTGGTTCTTGGTACAGCAAGTGATTTTTAATTGTTACTTAGACATTTTTGGTAATATAAGACCCTGATTTTATTGAAATCTTCTGTTTTATCATGCTTCCTCTCACAGTGCTCTTGTGGCTGAAGGCAGGTACCACCTCATTACTTCCAGGTGGAAATGGAAGTCCAATTTTCCCTCATCCTCTATTGGTACCTGAGGGCCTGAGATTGAGGGTCTCCATGTTATTTCTGGGTGGAGGTAGTAGTTCAGACTCCACCCTAGCTTTCCACTGATACCCATCAGCCTGGGAGGGGTAGGCCTCATTAGTCTTCCCTGCCTGACCTCCACTAACACTGTGGGGATGTCCTTGTTACTGCTGAGCAATGATGAAAGTCTTGACTCTCCTCTAGGTCCCTTCTGATATCCCTCCTGCAGAGAAGGAGAAGGGCACCTCATTGCCAGGGATGGAATGAAAGCACAGTCTCTATGTGTGGTCTCTGCTGATACTTCTTAGGGGAGGTGGCCTTGTTACCCCTGAAGAGAGTGTATGTACCCTCCACTAGATCTCGGACACCACACTGTGCAGAAAGGGGAGGAGGTGCCTTGTTACTATATAGTAAGGACGAGTGGGACTCCCAACACAGTGTCCACTAACACAGTGGAGTTTCAACATCTCAAATTACGTTCACTTTTCATTATAAATACAATCTAATGGTTTTGTGTCTTCTATCACAAAAACAGAGATCTACAATGCTTTGACCCTGATCACTCTCAGCCAATATTCTGTGCATTCTTGTGTGTTGTTGTTTAACACTTCATATTAGTCATTATTACTCTTACGTGTTGGTGCACCTCCAATGTAAGGTGCTCTTTTCCAAATATTGCTGATTTCACTTTATGGAGTCTGCCATCAGGATGCTTTTCAAGAAGTTTTAAAGAATATCTTCTCTCCTGTTCATCTTTTCTTACAGTGAGGTCCTAAGTTATATATTCACTACTTTTTCCCCAAGATTCTTAACCCCAACCATTTACAAATGCATGATCACAAATTCTGTGCTAGCATGGATATTTAAGGAGATTGTAAAGTTAAGTAAGTAATTATAAATTACACATGCTGTACCTCCTAAGGTTTTAATACTTGGGTCCTATGGATAATAACATTGCACTCACAGGAAACTGAAAATTAAAATAGATGAGCAAAAAGGACAAAGGATTCATGAACATGGACAACAATGTGGTAATTGCTACGGGAAGGGTGATATAAGGGGACTAAATAGTAATGAAAAAATATATAATAAAGATTAAATCAAAAAATAAAGGTAAAAACCATTTGATAGTAGTTGCTCAATATATATTAGTGCACTTTGCTTCATTTCTAAAATTTATATGCTTTAACTTTGTCAAGACATGAGAGAGGGCTGAAAATTCATGTTTAGCTTGGAAATATATAAATTGGTGATTTAAACCCTGCATTCATCAGCAGGTGGCTCTTTTTATTTTCCCAATTATTCTGCTAGGGACGTGCTTAATGAGCACGTTTTAGATGTCACAAAAGTAAAACTAAGACAGTAAGCCCAATGCAATTCAACAAATATGTGTTGAGCATCCCTTAAGTTTAAGGCACCGGACTAAGTAAGGAGAAAGTACACTTCAGAATAAGACCCGGTCTCTGTCCTCTAACACAGCAAGAATGAGTCACCAATCAGGGCAAGAAAGGAAAAGAAGTCTGTCACAGAGTTGTTGCAAAGCACTGTGATCTCACACAAAAGCACTAAAGGAATGGAGAGATAAAGTGGCACAGAGGAAAGGAAAATATGGTGGGATGCTGGGGAATTTGCACATGGGGCTTTCTAGGTTTCCATGGAAACAGTTAGACTTGCATGCATGGGTGCACATGGCCGTCTTACCAGGTGCCTGTTATTGGTTTGGAGGAGGGAAAAATTACATTTTCGTGACAGTTACAGATTAGCTGAGCAAGGAGCTCTTCAAAATGATGTCCTTGCAAAAAACAGATAAACACTGTCCAGAGTAAAAATGTTTGTATTCTTCAGTGCCAGCTGGGTAATTAGATCTCCCCTCAGAAAGGACCAGATTGCAGTTTGTACTTTGTGACCATTTCGCCCAAAATAGCAAGATCTTCTACACAGGAGCAATTTTCTGGGGGAAAAACATCTCATAATATGTAGGTAGACACTAGGGAAGAAAATTGAAAATTGGAGAAAAATTGCCCCAAAGAGAGTCATGCAGACATTTTGGAGGTTACTAAAATAAAACAAGCAGTAGGAGTATATACACAGAGATAGTTATGAAATGTTTATAATGCCATTAAGATATTGACATATTTGGCACTAAAGTGAAGCAATGCTTTCTGTTGTGAATTGGGATTTAAGAAAGCGACACACAACCATCCATCAAAGATCAAGACGTGACAAGGAAACATGAGTAAATTAGACAATGTGGCAGAAGGAATAAAACTGTCTGAGTATAGTCTGAGTTTAGCAAAACATACAATTTAATTTTACACATTTCAGGGACACAGAAGACAAAATGTTGTATCTGCTCCTTCCAAACAAGATAGATAGATAGATAGATAGATAGATAGATAGATAGATAGATAGATAGATAGATATTAGATGCTATATCTCAATGATTGAGGCAATTGCTTATTGAATCCTAATGGAATAGAAGATAATAGTGACAGAAGTCAACACAGCTTTCATGGGAACATAAATCAATGATATCACAGGCAAAAGTCTGTCAAAACGTTACCACATAAATTAAGAATTATTTCTTAAATCCTGAGTCATGTGGAATCTAGCATTCAGAATGAAGAGGTTAATTGAAAAACATCTTTTGGAAGGAGGTGAGTTTGGAGTCAGATTTTAAAGATATAGTTGACCGTGGATTGAACCTGTGAGGGCAAGTCAGGAACAGGAAGCTCTGGTATAGGATTGCCCCCATTCACAAGCACAGTGTGATGGCTAAGCTACCTTGAAGTAGTATGTTACTTCTCCTGGCTGCCGCTTTTTGTTTCATCTCTTCCACAACAGCAAAACGTTTCCCTTTGAGAGTGTTTTTCATCCACGGAAACAAACAAAAAAGTCACTCAGGGTGAGATCGGGTGAATAGGAAGGGTGGGGCAGGGGGTCAGGCCATTTTTGGTCAAACTGCATGTGGACAGGTGCGCTTGTACATTACCCATCATGAAATGGGCAAAGGCGTTGAAAGTGTCTTCCAAAAAAATTCACTGAAGCCAAATGCAGCGTCTCACAACAACACCAGCTGGTACACTGATACAGATGGGTTTCTAAAACTCCCACCTAGCGGGGGAAGCCTGTACTCCAAGAGGCCTGCCCTCCAGAAGATAATTCCGTTTTGTTCTGTTTTTTATTATCCCCTCATATGTTGCGTTTAAAAACAAATTATAGAAGTCATGTAGCAATATTGTTTTAAGTGTAAAAAATATAGAAATATATAAAATAACTTAAGTATCCAGCATCCTTATTTAGTTACTTTTTTGTATATGCTCTTTTCCTTTCTGAGATTTCTTAAGACACTCAGAATCTTTTATTGAATGGACGTGTAGAAAAAAAAAAAGAACTGTAACAACCCTAGTGTGTTAATGCTTATGCAAGGAAATAAGCTGTAGGCAATGTTAAGATTCAGAAGACCAAGAAAATGGCAATTAACTACCAAGAACATGGCAATTAACTACAATTAGGCTCTCTGCAACCATACAGATATAAAACTGACTACTGGCTCTTAGGATCGTTAGCTAAGGGAACTTGGCTAAGCTACAATACTTAAAATTGATGAGCCACAATTTCCTTAATTGTAAATTATGAATAGTACCAAACTTAGAGGTTATTATGAGAAAAAAATGAAGGTATATTTATCTCAATATCTGATGAATGTTAAATAATCAACAATTGTTAGTTATTACTATTTTTTAAAATAGACCTACAGTCAAAAGCTATTGGTTATATAGCCAGATTTTTAAAATGCTGAAGTATTTTCTGCCTTAATAGTTTTAAATTTCAATTATTTTAAAATCAAATGTACTGTACTTCCAATATGCTTCTTCTTTCTCCTCATCCTCACCAACAGCCTTTGGAAACCACTAACCAGCTTCCTATCATTGTAACTGAGTTTGTCTTTTTAATTTATTTAATATAAATAGAAACAATTTGAACTCTTTTTGTTTCTAGCTTCTTTAATTGGTCATAATGTCTGAGATTCATCCTAGTAATTTATATATTGGTAATTTGTTTCATTTTGTTTGTATTTATTTATTTGTTTATTTATTCCATTACCATTTATACCCTCTATACCCTCTTCCACCTCCATCCACCCCTTCGCCAGAGCTGTCAGCCTGCTCTCTATCTATGAGCCTGTTCTATTTTCCTTGTTAGTTCAGTCTGTTCATTAGATTCCACATAAGAGTGAAGTCATATGGTCCTTGTCTTTCACTGACTGGCTTATTTCACTGAGCATAATGTTCTCCAGATCCATCTATGCTGTTGCAAAGGGTAAAATTTTCATTTTTATGACCAAGTAATACAGTATTTCACTGATACAATATTATTCACTATTGAATAATAGTGTATTGTATGGATATACTAACACTTTTTTATCATTTACCTGTTCATGGAACATTGGTTTGCTTCTAGTTGGGGTCGATTTATATTAAAGGGGCTATGAATATGTGTGTGCAAGTCTTTGTTTGGATATATGCTTTGGTTTCACTTGGATAAATTTCTGGGAATAAGATTCATGGATTTTATGTTAAGTATATGTTCTACTTTATAAGAAACTATCAAACTGCTTTCCATAACGGCTGTATGTTTTTGCATTGCCACCAGAAAATGCTGAGTTTCTTCAAGACATCATCAGTCTTTTAAATCAGAGCCTTTCTATTGGATGTGTAATCCTATGTTATTGTGGTTGTAACTTGCATCGATCTAATTCTAAAGGTCTTAAGCATCTTTTGTGTGTTAGCTATTTGTACCTTCTTTAGTACAGCATTTGGGCAAATCGTTGTCTAGGTTTTTGCTTTTGTTGGGTATCTGTATTCTCCTCATTGAATTGCAAAAATTCTTTACATATTCTGGATACAAGTCAGATATAACTGTCCTGGATATTTTTTCCCCAATCTGTGACTTAAATTCAATTGCTTAAAAATGCTTTTGGAAATATAGAGGCTTTAATTTTGTTGACGTCTAGTTTATCAAATTTTTAATGATTTCTGCTTTTGGATTCAAGATAGCAAAGATTTTCTCTTTATGTTTATTTCTAGAAATTTGATAGTTTTAGATTTTACATTTGTGTTCATAATCTGTTTGAGTACTTACTTCTAGATGGTATATATGTTATACAATGCTCTGATTACATTTTTTAAAGGATATCCAGTACCTACAGCATGATTTATTGAAAAGACAGATTTTCCCCATTGTAAATGTGCAAAATCCCTTGAAAGTATGTGAGAGAATTTACGCTTCAAATATCAACTCTTTTATTTACGTATATATCTTGAACATTCTAGTTTTATTGTAAATCTTGAACTCGGGTAGTATAAATTCTCCAGCTTTGTTTTTTAAAAAAATTTTTTTTCTAATTCTTTGAATTTACATATAAATGTTGTAATAAACATGTTCATTTCTACAAAAGTTCTGTTGAGTTTTTATTTAAGATTGTGTTGAATCACGGTGCACTTCCACATTGTCTCGGTCCCCTAAATTTCTGAAAAATTGGCAGTTAGATATGGAGGCTTGCTCATTGTCATATTCAATCTCTTTGGCAGGACTATACACATTGCATGCTAGTGTTTTTTCATTAGGAAACGCATAATGTCTGACTCTTCTGTTTTTAAGGCATTAGCAGATGTTGAGTTTCAAAACTTAGATCCAGTTATTCACTGAAATTGCAAAATAGTGACACTATAATTTAATAATTTGTTTTATTGACTACTTGAAATACTTTTATGAAAAGATGTTTACCCAAATCTACAATTTGATTGCAAAATGAAGCAGTCACACAGAGCAAGAGGATAAATATTTCATTTTGCTTCATTTATAGCTTTCAAGATAATGAATTAGTTCCCTATTATCCTCCAAAGGCAATCAACTATATTTGTAAAAATTGTTATTAATTCATGTATGTAAATATATCTTATGGGTTTTAAGAAATTGATTTTTTAATCATTTTTTGAAAAACTAATATCATTTTTGGGTAATGGGAATCAATCCAAAGGAAAGTCATTTAGAATAAAATAATTTGTATTTCACAATGTAAGTAGTTAAAATGAACTACCTTGAAGCACACAGTGAAGTCATCAGAGATTTGCAATTAGAGATGGAATTACTGAATTCACTAGTTTAAAATGTACAGTGATACAGGGGTGTGAGTTAGTGAACCAAATACAGTAAGTTATATTTCTGCCAATGATGCTATTTTTCTAAATAGAGAACACACCTTATAAGAGCTCCCCTATTTACATGAAGCCGATTTCTGTTGTCTAAGAGCAGATTTTTTAAATTATATAAATAGCTAACAGTTGAATATTCTTAGCTCTACTAAACACCAGCAGCACCTAAAATACTGTGAGAACCAAAGTAACTTCTGTAAAATATCCTCAGCAATTGACACTTTCCCCACTGAAAACGGTTTTATCTGAAGTGCATGTGTTAGTTTAATTTAATCAACTACTAACTACAATTGTAATATTATTCTTGGTGAGAAGGCATTATGACTCATGATATGAGTGCTGGGTTCATTTCTATTCTCTCTCTAAAAGTGTTTTAGAAAGAAAATGGTCCAGATACATGAGGGCCCCAATACTTGGTGAAATGTTTAATGCTGAGTTTAAAAGACACCTATTAAGGTCAACTTCTCCTTAAATATTATGAATTAAGGACAAAAACTTGTTATGGTGAAACTATGGGATAGCATTGTGGATACAAGACTCTTATTCACCAGTAAGTATGAGTTTGTAAGCCAAATCAAGTATGCTGGGAAATACCCATATTTCAAACGATTGCAGATATTTCTTGCCAAGAGAGCAAAAGGAGGGGAACAGTATGCTAACAAGAGTCAGCAAGAATTCCCATAAGTAACAACAATGACATGTGCTCTCTGGAGATTTCTGATTGTTTCTACTTTAGACCTCAAGTACGAGACGAACCTCTGCTACTGAAAATTCACACTCCTGTGTTTCTAAGTTCTATACTGTTAACTCTTTTGAAGGAAATCGCAGTGCTGGAAAACACTTTTCTGATATCAAACATCACTCTCAAAGTGCTGACTGCTACTTCTCAACTCCCCAGGTTGAAGGGGAAAGAGCCGCACATTTGTATAAGCTGAACAGAAGAAGAGAAAATGGAATACATTAATATGTCTAGAGATGAAGATTGTTTCATACACAAAAGACTTCTAATTTCTCATGTTACCTTAACTATTTTAATAAGTTACTGTTACTACTTGAACATCATCCTAATTTTATTCCCTCCTACCTTATTGCTCTTATGTTTAGATATGTCCTCATTTTATCCATCCATAAATGTACTCATGCTTAGTTTTCATTCTAAATCCATGAATATTCATATTTTAATAGATCATCTATTTTCTATTTCGGTACCTATGTTTGCATGCATAGTTTTGTGTGTATATGTATCTGTGTTTGTGTGTGTTAACTTCTTGGTATTTATACATAGTATATTCAACTGAATGTATTGTAGGAGTTAAAAATAAGTCTCTGATCTGTCTGCAAATCTATCTATGTGTCTATCTGTGATTATATAACTACAGTTTTTATTATACTTGACTGTCAATGGATATAAAATATTTATCTATTTGTATGTGGTATATGAGTCTATTTCTAGAAATGTTTATGTACAAATGCATATACATATAGACATCAACATATATGAATGTTTTGGTCATTATGTATATTCATGTATATACACATATTATATATAATATATACAAGTCTTTGTAATTTTCAAATTTCTCTTTGGAATCTTTGTATGTACATTTATACAAGTTATATAAGTTTATACAGTTGCACATAAAATGTAAATAAAACACTTTATATTTTATAACATTTAGTTGTTATATTATATTTTAATATTCTATTTCTGTGTAACCAATGTGTATTGTTGCCTATTCATGCTAAGTTGGTTATGTCTAATTTTGTTTGGGGTTTACTTATCATATTTCTATATTTCATATTCATATTTCGTATCCAGCTTGTATCCAATCTCAGAATGTACACTTTGCGCTGTCACTCATTTCTAGTTGATCAGAAAATAGCTGTTAAAATTGGGTGTGTGTACCCAGAAAGTAAAGGTCTGAGCTCTATAGTCTATATGTTGGGTGACTGAGAGTCTTTCAAAACCATGAAAAAGGGGGAAATCGTGAGAGCTAAACTGTAAAAGTTCTAAAAGAGACTGGCTCTCAAGCCATTGCAAGACAGCAGTGAAGGTTTTAATAAAATAAACTTACAAATATATGAATTGTTAAAAGGAGTTTCAATTTCTCCTGCTTTCCCCACATGCTCAGCTATTCTACTTCTTGAGAGATCTTATAGGACCTCTAATATTTACCTCCTTATTTTCAAATAACTCACATGACTATGTCTTATTTTCCATTCACCTCCTAAAATTAAGAATGGAGTTTATTTCTTATATATCAACCACTGCTACATCTACATTCACACTGGCCAGTTAAAATATGTGGTTATTTTTAAAAATATACCTATATCAAATATAGGTACATGTAAAAATATGGTTATATTACATCCAAATATAGTTTATATGGCGTTATTTATAAACATCCATAGTTGGTAACATCATGATTATACCAATACTCTTCATAGTTGAACCAGGTGGTTTATTATTTCTTTCATCTTTTTTAAGTGCAGCTTTACATTTCCCTATTGTTTACTTAGTAGCTTTGTACTTATTTTAATACAACCCTCAAATCTCATAGAATTGTAAGTTGATTCTCAATATTTGCAAAATGCTTCAGATAAGACATCAGCTTCCCTTTTTCTCTTATAAAATAAGAAAACCAGAAAAACAAGATTATTCTATCATTTATGCTATCAATTATATTTTAAATATACACGCATGATATGAAAAGTCTCTGGAGGATATACCCCACCGTCCCTCAAGGCAAGGACTATATTGGGGTTACCTGAACATGATTTGGGTTTATATGGTTGAAAATCACAGATTAGAGCTCTGGCTGGTGTGGCTCAGTGGATTGGGTGCTGGCCTGCAAACCAAAGGGTCGCCAGTTCAATTCCCAGTCAGGGCAGATGCATGGGTTGTGGGCCAGATCACCGGGTTGTGGGCTAGATCCCCAGTTGGGGGCATGTGAGAAGCAACCACACATTGATGTTTCTCTCCCTCTCTTTTTCCTTCTCTTCCCCTTTCTAAAAATAAATTAAAAAAATATTTTTAAATTACAGATTAGAGATAGAGGATTGCCTTGCCTTCTTCTAAAAATCCCACTAAAATGATAGCAAAGGGTCTTTTCAAAAGTCCCAAAGAACAAATTTCAAGGTCAGAGAGAATGGGAGATTGATTGTCATACCATTTTGAAAACAGGAAAGAAGATGGTTATTGAGTAAAAGACTTTCTTTAAGGAGAACTGGGTGCTGCTTTTGGGGAGCTGGCCAGGGGATAAAGATGTAAGGAGAGTAGGGCAGGATCATACCGGTTTAAGCCTCATAGGAATTGAATATTTAAATTACATATATAATTATATATTTAACATAGATACACACATACAGACTAAGGTCAATATAACAATTTCTCCATGTCTATAGTCAATAGTCCATGCATAGACATCTGAATTAATTGGTATTATTATTTTTATTTATTAATAATGAACATCTACAAATATATTGCATAACAAATAACTAAAATATTATCAATAACTTACATTTACCTATATGCATTTTCCATAACACATCTTCTCATATAACTTTCAACCAAATTTTGAATTTATTACCTTTAAACTGTTTATATCGTATATATACAATGTGTATTATATATATATTAGACCTGGCTGGTTTGGCTCAGTGGATTGAGCGTCGGCCTGCGAGCTAAGTGTCGCTGGTTCGATCTTCCAGTCAGGGCACATCAGAGAAGGAAAACTCTGACTCCAAAAAACCTCCGCTGCCTTGCGGCATACCTCTTCAGGGGAAAGGCTAAGGGAGTAAACCCCGACAGAAAATCCGGAGCCGGAGTCCCTAAGGCGGTTTGACGTTGTAGTCAACACCGGCAACTCCTGCGGCGCACCTGAAGCCAAGCTGTATTGACTCCGTCTTTCCCTTGGACCCTTCAGCTGCGAAGAGAGGGGGGGTCTGCTGCATGGGCAACAGCTGGCCCTCCATATCACCCTGCCCAGGCTCTGTAGCTTCAGCTCCACTGGAGAGGACACTCCAGCGTCATCGCAAGATGTCGATTCAACACAGGAGGAGACAGATACCGTGTCACTCCTGAGTCGGACTGCACAACCATTCTCGGCGGTGCAGATAGACTCTTAAGAAGCTACACCATCGTCTCTCGAGCCGGACGGCTGCCGACGAATATATATATTATTGCTAGTGCTGGAACTTTACATAAATGACATTGTATTATACATTTCTTCTAAGGCTTGCCTTTTTTATTCAACATGCTATAATTAAAATTTATCTGTGTTGCTACATGTAAATGGGGTCTATTAATTTCAATCCTGCATAATATTCCTGTGGTTGACTATGTCATAGGCATTCATGCCCTCTCAGTGGACATTTTTTCCAGGTGCTTGCTAATATGCACAGGACACCCATACACATATCCTAGTACACATATGCTCAAGTTCTCTTGGGCAGATAGGTAAGAACAGCAATGCTGGGACACAGGGTATGTAAATGTTTAACTTAAAAGAAAATACAAATTTGTTTTTCAAAATGGGCCATAACCCTATGCACTCCCACCATTAATGTCAGTGGAGGTGCTGGTGGTTCCCATGAACCCCACCTTTGGTTCGATGACTTGGTCAGAGCAGCTCAGAGAACGCAAAGGAACATTTTATTCAGTAGGTCACTGGTTTATTATAAAAGGAGATCGCGCTGATGGCAGAGATGCCTAGGGCAAGGCATGGGGACAGGGCACAAAGCTTCTGTGCCCTGGCAGGCTGCCTCCCAGCACCTCCACAGTTCACCAGCCCAGAGACTCCCAAACGTCTCCTTTTGGGTGTTTATGAGGCGTCGTTACATAGGCAGCGTTGTTTAAATCATTGGTCATTGACAATGGAACTCGATCTCCAGCTCCTCTTCCCTCCCTTCTAACTGTCTAATCACATGGCCTGGCAACCAGCTCCCCTCCTAAGATGGTAGGTCCAAAAGTCACCTCATTAATGTAACCAGGGACGCTTTTATATCTTTGCTCACTGGACATTCCAAGAGTTTTAAGAACTCTGTGCCTAGAGCTGTGGATGAAATCCAAATATAGATTCCTTATTATAAACCATAACATCACACATGGCAAAAATCAGGCTCATGCTGACTGATAAGGCTACAGGTACCTCAATACGAGTCCTGTGAAACAACCTTAATTACCTGGTATTGGCTTCATGGGCTATATGGTCGATCATGAGGACAACTTTTATTATAGGCCAGAGGAATGAGCATCCTTATTATGTGGTAACTAAATACTTGGTCAAAGGGACAATTACTATAACAGGCAATCTGAGACATTTATACAAGCTCTAGGTATCCACAGGTAAGCAGAAAAAAAGAGAGAGAGGGACAGAGAAGAGAAAGCAAAAAAATACCCAAAGTGAAAATTGTGACTCAGAAGAAACTTGGGTATGGTAATTGTCCAAAGAGCTGGCCGCAATAAAATAGAGAAGCCAAAAATCTGTTTTAGAGAATTATTCTGTCAAAAAATCAATATTGGACTAAATTAGATCATGACTGTTTGATACTTAAAAAGATCCTGGGACCTCCAAGCCTCTACAGGCAAGAAGTGAGCTGAGAGAGTTGTTCAGATTCCAAGAACATCTTGTTGTTTTCCAAGTCACAGCCACAGCCACCAAGGAGGGTAATGAAAAAGGAAAAATCAGAGTGTGCATCCAGGGAGAACACCAGAGAAGTTAGCTACGACCAAAAAAGAGAAACAGTACCTAGTCAAGAATCATTCCCCACCAACTTTGGAGGGCAACCCTTAATGTCTTTTAAAAAGCTTTTCAGAATTGTTACAGATGTATGCTATGGGATGCTGAGTCTTCCTGTGCTGAAATGTTTGCTGCAGTTATCTGTCCTAGTTCCATTATTGTGCATTGGATTTTGGAGAAGTTCAAAGACCTTCGAATGAGGAAGAGTGACATCCAGATCTATTATCAAGATATTGCACAAAAAGAAACAAACCTCGTAGACACAGCGACAGAACCGTGATCACCAGAGGGAAAGGGGGAAGGGAAGGTAGAAGCAGATAAAGGGGGGATAAATGGTGATGGAAGGAGACTTGACTAGGGGTGTGGAACACACAATACAATAAATAGAAAATGTATTCTAGAATTATACACCTGAAACCTACATAATTTTATTAACCCATGTCACTCCAAGAAATTCAGTAAATAAAACAAATTAAAAGAAAATAAAGATACAAAACCACCATATTCCCTAGGGGTCCTGAATTGGGGAATCAATATCAGGGGTAGAAAAGAGAACTAAATGTTTTTTTATCACAAGTGTGGACGATGGCGGTCATTAGAGCTCCAAGCCAATCTTTTAGTTGTCCCCCTTCTGCCAACCTGCAAGGATTGAAGCTGCCCCAGCCTCTGATGGGACCATGGCCATTTGACCTAGTGTTGGGGACAGAAATACGAGTAGCTATGATTTTGGTGACTTCTAGAAAAAAAAGTCTTCAATATTTATTTGTTTATTTTTAGAGAGAGGGGAAAGAAGGGAGAAAGAGAGGGAGAGAAACATCAATGTGTGGTTGCATCCGGCACACCCCCAACAGGGGACCTGGCCCACAACTGAGGCATGTGTCCTAACTGGGAATCAAACCAGCGACCCTTTGGTTCACAGGCTGGCATCAATCCACTGGGCCACAGTAGCTAGGGCAAAAGTGTTGAATACTTAACACATCCTTTGTTATGTCCCTGTCTCCCTAGCAATGAGTGATAGGTGAGCACTCTGTCCCTAAGTCTCTGTGTGACTCACGTGAGATGAGCACGTGGCCTGAGCAATAAATGAAATGGTGATGTCTTAGTCACTTAAATTTTCGGTGTGTTTTTACTGTGGCACAGCCTAATATAGCTCGACTGATACAACCCCATACTGGACAATATAAAATAAATGTAATAAGCATTATAGCCCATTTTCCTCATGATTGCAAGAATCCTAAACAAAATATTAACAATACTCTCAAAAAATGAACCATGAACAAGTTTGATACATCCCAAGAATGCAACAGTATTTTAATATAAAATTGTAGAAATGTAATTCACGGCATTAACAGACTGTAGAAAAGTCATATGCTCATCTTTACATACAAAAAAAATTTTTTTTGATAAAACTCAAGACCCATTTAATAAGCTAAAAATAGAAGGAAACCAACTTGACACAAAATAACAACAAAACCTCCTACAGTCATCGGCAGCCGTCCGTCTCGAGAGACGATGGTGTAGCTTCTTAAGAGTCTATCTGCACCGCCGAGAATGGCTGTGCAGTCCGACTCGGGAGTGACACGGTATCTGTCTCCTCCCGTGTTGAATCGACATCTTGCGATGACGCTGGAGTGTCCTCTCCAGTGAAGCTGAAGCTACAGAGCCTGGGCAGGGTGATATGGAGGGTCTGCTGTTGCCCATGCAGCAGACACCCCCTCTCTTCGCAGCTGAAGGGTCCAAGGGAAAGACGGAGTCAATACAGCTTGGCTTCAGGTGCACCGCAGGAGTTGCCAGTGTTGACTACAACGTCAAACCGCCTTAGGGACTCCGGCTCCGGATTTTCTGTCGGGGTTTACTCCCTTAGCCTTTCCCCTGAAGAGGTATGCCGCAAGGCAGCGGAGGTTTTTTGGAGTCAGAGTTTTCCTTCTCTGATGTGCCCTGACTGGAAGATCGAACCAGCGACACTTAGCTCGCAGGCCGACGCTCAATCCACTGAACCAAACCAGCCAGGGATCCTCCTACAGTATGTACAATTATAAATAGGTAAACACTGGAATTATTCCCTTTTGATTTAGGAACAAGACAAGGATTCCCACTTTTACTACCTTTACTTAACACTGTATTAGAAATCCAAGACTGGGATAAGATAAGTAAAATAAATTAAGGACATAAAGATTGGCAAACAATAAATGTGTTATTATTGTCTATGTTACATCCTTCACAGGAAATTTGAAAGTACCTAGAGAGAATCAACAGAATTAGAGCAAGGTTGATGGAAGTGAGATCCAAACACACACACATATCAACTCATATCTAGTCACCAGCCATCTATATATACATATATGTAAGACTAAAGGAGTAAGAAATCAGGGTATTGTGACATGGACAGGAGAATTGGCTGACATAAGAGTAAATGCAGTATCAGACTCTTGCGTAAGTGAAGATGAAGTATATTTCACAGATACATGGCAAACTAAAAGAGAAAGGAGTGCTTAGTTAATAAATCGATCTGGTGGCTATCCATACGGAAAAAATAGAAATGAGTGCTACATCTAGCATAATACAACACCAATCCCAGAGGGACAACATAATTTAATATAAAAAATAATATCTACCGAGAGAGAATATCAGAATCCACATATTAAGGGGTCAGTCCCACAAGACTGTCCCCTCCTCCACTTCAGATGCCAATCACACATCCAAGGTGTTACCTGTGATTAGGACCAGTATACTGTATATGGTCATCTTGAAGAAGAGCAGAATTAGTGGAAAAGAATGCTAAATTAAAACAAACAAACAAGCAAACACATTCTCAATGAAATTGTTTTAAAAATGATCCATGATACAAAATGAAACAGTTGTTTTCAAGAGTTATTTTTCATACAGTTATTTCTTTGCTAGAATAAGATTACTAAACTAAATGTAAACATAGTTCATCTTACAACGGGAAAATGTGTAACTTTCAAATCTATTTATTTTTTCTGGACAAAATCACTTGCATCTAATTAGCTTCCTCCAAATCAACATCTGACTTTAAAGAACTATAAAATGTCTTCTGCTAGTGAATGGTAAATCAAACACAGTCATACATCCCTAGGGTCAGTACATCCTTTGGCAGGTTTATTAGCAATGAAGGTCATGATGTCCTCCTTTTGCCTTATTGCTGTTTAGAAAATATTTCTTAATCTTTCCTTATAGAAAAGCAATCTCCCAATGAAATTTAGTTCACCTAAATGGCATTGACTATGAATGTGTGAAGCTATTTTATTTTTCTCTTTCAGCATGATCTCTTTTTGCATTATATAGAGAAAGAGAGAGATTTTTATTATTTATCACTAATGCATGGTATTTCACTGCATGCTTTCACAAGGTCCAGAGCTGTAGCTGGGGAACAGTGAACGGTATGTTGTAAATGGACCATGAGGTCAAGGGAGATAAGTCTAGAAGATTAAGCTTGTAAAGTCAACGAAGAAAAATTTGTGACAGTCAAATATTCAAGGAAAATGGCTCTTTGTTGTTGTAGGTCGTCGTCGTCGTCGTCGGCAGCCGTCCGTCTCGAGAGACGATGGTGTAGCTTCTTAAGAGTCTATCTGCATCGCCGAGAATGGCTGTGCAGTCCGACTCGGGAGTGACATGGTATCTGTCTCCTCCCGTGTTGAATCGACATCTTGCGATGACGCTGAAGCTACAGAGCCTGGGCAGGGTGATATGGAGGGTCTGCTGTTGCCCATGCAGCAGACACCCCCTCTCTTCGCAGCTGAAGGGTCCAAGGGAAAGACGGAGTCAATACAGCTTGGCTTCAGGTGCGCCGCAGGAGTTGCCGGTGTTGACTACAACGTCAAACCGCCTTAGGGACTCCGACTCCGGATTTTCTGTCGGGGTTTACTCCCTTAGCCTTTCCCCTGAAGAGGTATGCCGCAAGGCAGCGGAGGTTTTTTGGAGTCAGAGTTTTCCTTCTCTGTGTTGTTGTAGGTGATGATGATGTTATACTATAAGTTACTGTCCTTAGAAATTCATACACTTATTCATTAATTTTTCCATTCACCAAATATTTGTAAAGGGTGATATATGAAAAAAAAAAAAAAAAAAACCCACAATGTAGTGGGTACCAGACAAAATGTGTCATGAGAGGAGATAAGTTTTATTTTCCATCCATCAAAATTAAAACCATTACATAGGTGATTCTTTAAGTATATGCTTCCTCCAACTTTTTACCCAGAAATGCCCCTTCTCATCCTTAGGCACTACTACAGATGCTACAGTTTTAGAAGAGATCTCTCTGATTATCTAAAGCAGAGTTAGTCATACAACTACAGTCCTTGGTAGATACTTCTGTGATTGTACTATTGTATTATCACAATGTGTTGTTAATGTTCTTGGTTTATTTAACTCCCCATTAAATTTTGATTGCACTTATTATGGTGGAGAGACCCCAAGAAGGCAGAATTATCTTCTGGAGGGCAGTCCCCTTGGAGTACAGGGTTCCCTCGCTAGGTCAGTATTCTAGAAACCCATCTGTATCAGTGTATCAGCTGGTAATGTTGTGAAAGGCTGCGTTCAGCCAAAGTGAGTTTTTTGAAGACTCTCTCAACACGTTTGCCCATTTCATGATGGGTGATTTATGAGCGCACCTGCCCACACCATGCAGCGTGTTCAGCAGTTTTTGACCAAAAACGGCATGATCCACATGCCCCACCTTCACTATTCACCTGATCTTGCCCCAAACAACTATTCTTTGTTTTTCCAAATGAAAATAGTACTCAAATGGTAACGTTTTGCCAATGGGGAAGACATGAAACAAAAAATGGCAGAAGCACTAAAAGGCATCAAAATCAACTAGTTTAAAAATTGTTTTGAACAGTGGTAAAAATGTCTCAATAAGTATATTGAACCAGATGGAGAGTACTCTGAAGGTGACTGAAGTTTAAACATGAAAGAATAAATGCACAATATTTTTACAATTAAATTCTGGGCTTTTGGGGTCCCCCCTCGTATATTGACTTCTTTTTTGTAGACACTTTATCTTTTATAAATGTTGGGCAAAATGAAAAGTCAATGAATAAATGGATGAACTCCTTAAGACAGTAACTAGTATAACTACAACTACAAAAGTCATTATAATTTTAATATCCTTCTAATTATACAAAGCATGGGAATTACTGAAACTAATCTTAGGAAAATAATTAATTGATATGACGATATGCATTGTAATGTAATAGGTAATAGTGAAAATTTGAAAAGCAAGCCAATGACTATTAATATAATGTATATAAACTGGTTAATACACTTATTAAAAATTATATTACAAAGACTTGCAATAGTACATAACAGTATGAAAATATTTAAAATATAATTATAGATTTAAAAAGCCTAAAATGCTTATATCCTTAAAATTTTATTTGCATAAAAATGTACTAATAAGTTTGACAGTATATGCAATAGTCAATTCACATGCTGATAAGGTCAAAGGTATATAATTTTGTTTTTCCTTTTATGTTATACTACAAATACAGGTTTAAGAATTTAACCAAAACAACCCTTAGAAATAGAAGATTTTTATTATGTTTTTACTGGGCATTTAAATATGTGTTTGTTTTTATAAACATTGAAGTTGGGCTTCATTACTCTCTGTCCAGGATCTTTGGAGTTGAGTCAACAATAAATTTTAATGAAGGAAGAAAGGACATCATTAAATTTGGACCTTGGGAATTGCAACAGGAGCTGATTGCTATAATTCCAAGGTCTTTTTATAGTCAGGAGGATTTTCCAATTTAGCTCCTCTTTGTCAGGTTTATGTTGACTCAAAATTAAACTCTAATCTAAAGAGAAAATCTATCACACCACTTATAGAGGCTCACGGGTAGTTCAGCTTCTGTTTTCAGTGACATTGTGTTTATTGATTTTAGAGAGAGAAGAAGGAGAGAGAGAGAGAGAGAGAGAGAGAGAGAGAGAGAGAGAGAGAGAGAGAAACATTGATCAGTTGCCTCTCATGTGCACCCTGACCAAGGATCAGACCTACAACCTAGGTATGTGCCCTGACCCAGAATCAAAATTTTGGTGTACTGAACGACGCTCCAACCAATGGGACCACCTGGCCAGGATTCATTATATTTTGTGGTTTTAAGAGCTGTCACAGTGTTTTAAGTTATTTTTGCATCAATGGTTTTATACTAACTCATTTCTATACATAATCAAAATATTTCTTCCTAATTACTTTATTTCTTCCACTCAATAAACAAATGCCTCAGTTACTTCAAACTGCTTTCTTCCTGGAGAGTTTTATACACTTTATTTATGCTGGATCAAGAAAATGATTAGCAAGAATGTCTTATCACTAAGAAGCTGATGTCGTGCTGGAACTACAACTGGCAGAAACTATTGATATTTTTATCCAGTTGTAGGTGAGACCACAGAGAGATGTCAGCATAAAGTGCTAACACAAGGACCAGCTGGACTTGTTAATGCAACACAGGCGAAAAGAGTCAGGAGTATAGTCAACAGGGCACAGAAAAAAATTAAAACAATAAAATTAGAGCAAGTGACATGAAAGCCGGGAAGAGAACTCACCTGAGAATGGAGGAATACAACTAGGACAAACCCAGGAATCAGAAAGCAGTGTCTACAAAAATAGAGGAGCTTGGGACTAAGAAGTTAATGAATCACTGGAATCTTCCAAATCCTGCAGCGATTGAACTTGAGAAGTGGGTCTGGATAAAGATGCTATTTGCAGGTAATTCCAACCAAGTTTCTGTCTACAATCACTAGTTTTTACTGAATGTTCCTCCTGTGTGCTTGAATCCACTTACGTCCTGCTGACCTAGGAAGCCTTCAGGCCAGAAAACAGGCACAGGGTTATTGAATGAGGGGTAGAGAGCCACGAGGAGCCCCATGTAATTAAAATAATACTTTCAGCTGAATTCCCAGGCCAGCCCTGTCCAAACCAGATGTATTTGTTTCTACTCTGTGTTGTAACTTTTCTTCCCCACTTGGTGTGTTCCTGGTACCATGTTGTGAAACCCAGTTACTGGTTTCACTTGCTCGCCCCTGAGTCAGCTCCATGGATGATGGTCAACTGAAGTTGTAGCCTACTTGAGGGTGTGGCTAGAATCTTGGATATCCTTGTCTTCTTACTCAGCCCAGTCCTGAACTCCAGTGGCAGTGGGCATTACATATTGACAAGGTTTATGGTTTGGAAGACCTTTCTAAGACCTACAAAAAGTACTTGGTAGAGGTATGTCTTGTCGTCGTCGTCGGCAGCCGTCCGTCTCGAGAGACGATGGTGTAGCTTCTTAAGAGTCTATCTGCACCGCCGAGAATGGCTGTGCAGTCCGACTCGGGAGTGACACGGTATCTGTCTCCTCCCGTGTTGAATCGACATCTTGCGATGACGCTGGAGTGTCCTCTCCAGTGAAGCTGAAGCTACAGAGCCTGGGCAGGGTGATATGGAGGGTCTGCTGTTGCCCATGCAGCAGACACCCCCTCTCTTCGCAGCTGAAGGGCCCAAGGGAAAGACGGAGTCAATACAGCTTGGCTTCAGGTGTGCCGCAGGAGTTGCCGGTGTTGACTACAACGTCAAACCGCCTTAGGGACTCCGGCTCCGGATTTTCTGTCGGGGTTTACTCCCTTAGCCTTTCCCCTGAAGAGGTATGCCGCAAGGCAGCGGAGGTTTTTTGGAGTCAGAGTTTTCCTTCTCTGGGTATGTCTTGATTGTTAATATTATTATAAAGAATAGTTTTAATAGTGTCCCAGGATTCAAATGAACACATCTCAGGAATAGGGCTAAGAGCTTTGTTGAACTGGGCATAAAGGCCAGAGATAAAATTATACCTCTAATTATGGGTGCCCCTTAATTCACTTAAGTAACTTGAAGTCCTGAGTAAAATAGAAGAATAAGAATTAGGACAGGAAGAGAAACTCTGATTTGGATTGTATAGAGTTCAGAAAACCCAAAGAATCTCTGAGTTCTTTCTTCTCTCCCACCACGATGAACACCAAACCTTACTTTAAAATGCCATTGTTCATCGTTCTTATCCTTAATAGTTTTACTATTTTGCCATTTTATGGGTTCTATTCACACTTAATCCTATTACACGATCCATTGGCTATTAGGCTGCAATTTAGAGGGATATTTCCTTGCAGGTATGTTCTTAATTGATGTCACTGTTGGCAGCGGAAATTCAGCAGACTGACCAATATGGAATATTCCAATGGTCTTTGCACAGGAACTCGTCTTTTATGCATGTGTATGGAACTGTAGATCACCTATGAACTGCAGCCACTGTGTCTAAGGAGTGTGCGTTCTCATTCAATAAAAGATATTATTTCTTGGTCTCCCCAACACCCAAAACACATTCCATTTTCATAATGATTCTGTAAAACAATGTTTGGATAGTACAGTAGTATTATACTCAGGCCATATGAATATACAAAGTGATTTATGGTGTGTTCGTCACAAGAGACTCTGCCTCCTCTCTCTAAGGGATTTGTTTTTATAGTTTTACTATAAAAATAAAAAACACATGCAGTGGAATAGTATATTTAAAGGAATAACTTGTTTTCTATCAAGTGGCAAAAAGCCAAGAGGCCACGATATTGTTGTTGCCTCTTAATTCCAAAAGGGAATGAGACCATCAGACAACAAATCTATTTTATAATAATTCTATTTTAAAGCTATTCTTTTAAAGGAAAAGGTAGGAGAAAACCATAGAGGGGAGTAGTTTAACCTCATGAGAGTAAAGGAAAACACTTGCAGTATTCTAATATTGTTATTCTTTTTATGTCTTAAAAAAAATGCATGGCTGGGCAGTGTCACCGAACAAAGCTCCTTTCTGGAGTCAGGGTCCCTGCTGTAAGGACCCTGCTGCTGCATTTCTTCCTGATTCCATTTCTGGAAGTGACAATGCCACAGCACTCATGGATGGTCCTAGACAGTATGGTAGGAGTTCTTGGAGGATCAGCCCTGCCTCACACACCCCTGAGAACAAAAACAGAATGCAGGCCATTATTAGAGGGTGGAAATCAATGATCATGATTCCTGCTTCTGTTATTCATTAGGAGACTTCTTCTCATAAACAAGATGCGCCAAGGGGCCTGAAATTAATGTAACAAAGAAATCCTTTCAATATCTGCAATTTACACACACATCAGTTCCCAGTCATTCCCAGACACAGTCAGTAACAGTAAAATCAACTTGTTTAGCACACGGTCAGAGTTTCCTCATTTTTTCCATCATCTGTACAGAACAGGCTGAAATGAGTTCATTGAGGAAGACTTTAAGAACAGTTAATACTATTAATTCCTACATGTGTAGAGTGCTTCACAGTTTGTAAAACACATCCGTACACACGACCTCATTCATCTTCACAACCCTATGAGATTCCTAATATTATTGCCATTTTTTTAAAATAAGAGGAATGAGGTCTGGCACTCACAAGTAACCAGCATTTATTTATTTGTTTGTTTATGTTTTAATCCTTACTCATGGATATGTTCTTATTGATTTTAGAGGGGGTGGGGAAGATTGAGAGAAAAACACTGTAGATGTGTAGGTGTCCCCACCAGGGACTGAACCTGCAACCTAGGTATGTGCCCTGACTGGAACTGAACCTGAAACCGTTTGGTGTAGGGGATGACGTTCCAACCAACTGAGCCACACGGTCAGGACAGTAACTGTCTTTTAAACAGTGGCGCAGGAGCTACAATGTGTATTTTCTATTGCAGGATCTGGGAAGTTTCTACACCAAACTAAAAAAGACCACTAGCTCCACAATTGGAAAATGCCCCTCTGTTTTTAGGCACCGTTCTCTCTGAGGATCTCATGTTATCTCTGCGGAACACTAGCTCCCCGTTCCAGGCATAGAAGCAGAGGGCGTTGGAGCATTGGAGTCCCTTAGAGTCTCGATCCCGAGAACGTGGTCCACACGCGGCTGCTCGTCTGCTCTTTGTAACTAGTCAGCGGTGGGACAAGCACCAAAACTGAGAGTAAGCATTTGGAAAATGTCATGGTAGTTGGACAAGAATTTTATGTCTGTTGGATAATAAAAAATAAAATAAATTGAGGCTTATGTTTTGTATGTCCTTTTAAAAAGTTTTATTTTTCTGCTCCTTGATAGTTATTATATTTTGCCAAAGGATTGGGGGTGGGGGAGGGAACGAGTCCCTCTGCACGTTTTGCAGGAGAGGCCCCGCTGTCGGGGACGCGCGCTGCCCTGCGGGACCGCACGCCTGTGTGCGCATTACCAGGCCGTCCTCGGCTGCCTCGGCCCCCCTCTGCTGACCTGACTTACTGTGCATTCTCTCGAAGGGCCCCCTTTTCAGTGTTTCTCTGAACAAATCTGTTTCTATAAGCACGTCCTTTGGGGGCTGGAATGTCCAGTTTTGAAGAGTGGTTGTTTCATTTCCTACTGCTAAGGAACAAATCACCGAAAGTGTAGTGGCTTAAAACAACACCCGTGTATTATGTCACCGTTTCTGTGGGTCACAAGGCTGGGCATGGCGTGGAGGGTCTCTGCTCAGGGTCTCAGGAGGCTGAAGTCAAGGTGCTGGCAGGGATGCTGCTCATCTGGAACGGGAGGGGCTCTCCCGAGCTCCTTCAGCTGGTCTGCAGAATTCAGGGTCCTGTAGGGTTTCCTGCTCCCTGGCTCGCCGGCAGTGCACTGGCCTGGCCAGGGGCGCTCAGCTCCTAGATGCTGCTCTTATGTCTTAGGCACAGGGACCTCGTCCACAGACCCTTCACAACATATTTGCATTCTTGCTTCCGAACTACCAGGACAAGGATTCTAACCTGCTTTTAAAGCAGCCACCTGGCTAGTTCAGGCCCCCGAGACAACCTCCCTTTTGATGAACTCAGTCAACCCATTAGTGACCTAACCACTGGATTGATATTATGCCATGGTTACTATTCCCAGCCCCACTAAAGAGGAGAGAACTACATGGGGCATGTACCCCAGGGGTGAGAATTTGGTGTGGGGGGAGGGGGCCTTAGAATTCTGACAATCACAATGGTCACATGATAAAAATGACAGTAGGAAAATGGATTGCTTTGTGTCTTATTCTTCTCGTTGAATAGTTTCCCTAAAAGTTCTATTGATTATAATGTGCAAGGCTCCATTAATGTTGAATTGCACTGATTCCGTGCCTGCCTGAGCCCCCAGTTTCAGAGCAGGAGGACCCATCTGTCTCATGAGACATTTTGACCTTCAAATACCAAAAGTGCAGAGGTCTCTGGTGCCTTCATGCAGCATATCCAGACTCAGTATTTTCTAATGCGGCCCTGCCAGATCACTGGAGTTATATCCATTAGAGCCAGTAGTTATGAGATTTGGGGACTGTGAATGGGAGGCAGCACAAATCTTAGGACAAGGTCAGGACAAGTCAGGCTGTGAAACTAACAAAATCAACACGAAACAACCAGGCATGCCAGCATCCGGGACTCAGCCCACAGTGGGGTTTTTGAGAGAGTTTACTTCCAAGGCAAAGGGACCCAAACCTACAAAAAATGAACGTAAAATAAACTACAATCATGGACATCATAGTAGTTCTGTCATGAGGTAATATTATAATGACAGAACACTTTGAACACTGGTAAGGAATGCTGAAGAAGTCATTAAAAATGGGATTTTTTTCTTCTGCTGGTAGTACTACCTACAGTTAATAAAGTTCCAAATTATTGCCTTAAAAAAGGCATTGCCTTGGGTGGTTATATCTGCAATAGAAAGGAGTATCACCAGAGCTTTAGTGACTATTCTCTTAATATCATTCCATTCCATTCATTAGCAATAGGCACTAACAATTATATGGTACTTTCAAAAAGAGTATTTTATTATTTCAAAGAAGTATTTTTATTTATTCTTCCCTTAAAGTCTCATATAGTTTGTGTTGTCAAGTAGACTGTCCTAATCGGAAAAAAAGAGAGAGATTCTGTTCGACAGCTCTTTGGTGCACGTGACACAAATTACTAAAAAATAAATAAACAAAAAGGGGACACTCTTCAAAAGGATGACAAAAGATAATTTTTAAAGGGGGGCACAAATATGGCTCTTATAAGGATGCAAAATAAACACTTGTCAAATATTTTTATTTAACTCACGCATTAATGAGAGAAACAGTAGGTATTCCAACTTGTCTGAAAGGAACTCGAAGTATCACACATTTCAGCCACTGGGAATGCAGACATTAACTTACAAACACGTGCGGTTACTCTCCGATGAACTGGAGAGATCTGATTTTTGAGCAGAGCAACAAAACCTAGACTGCTTTGTCCTCTACCAAAGAATAACCAATGTGTGAGACTAATACAGAGAGGAGGTGAATTATTTAACATTACATTAATGGGGAGCATCCCGTGAGCAAATCAGCCATGGCAATGGGCTAGAAGTCAGGAAGGAATTTCAAAACTAAACTATCTCTCAGTCTAGTTTTGCCAGTTCAGTGATCTTATAGAGATTAAGGCTTGGATTTATCTGCTTATTGTTTGGTAGGAAAACTAGACATTTTTTTTTTTAACCTTCTCACTTTATTCTGTTGTAGACCCAAACCAAATTATCTTTTTATTCAACATGCCCTTCCCTAAAGGCAACTTTTCTGTTTCAGATTTGCTGGCAGAAGGGGGACACTGTGGGAACATCCTAATTGAGAAATCATTAATCTCATTACATGTATCACACCCCTGCTTCGCCTTTGCCCTCCTCCATTTCTTGGAGAAGCATCTGCTAAATGTCAGTAGTTAAGATGTGTCAGACAGAATCCAGAGCTGCATAGCTTAGTTTGTTGGGAGGCAGCCAGAAAGGAGAAGAGGAAGAAAAATATTTTTTTTTGAATTCTCTTTTCAGTTGTGATCCTGATTGTTTTACAAAGAGAGAAAATACTTCAACAAAAATCTAAAGAGAGGATGTTTGTGTGCTTGTGTAGGTGCATGCATAGTTTGTGCCTGTGTGTGTGTGTGTGTGTGAGAGAGAGAGAGAGAGAGAGAGAGAGAGAGAGAGAAAGATTGATTGATTGCCAGTCAGCCAAGAGTAAGGGCACACACATATGCGGGAAAAAGCATGACATCATTGGCATGATTTATACGTCCCTTAATGAGTTAATAATTTAATGGCTCTTTCAATAAGGCTGAGAGTGGAACACATATAAAACTCAGCATACCATTTATGCCCTGATGGATCAGACATTAAAATTTAGCTACAAAACTAGATGCCAGTCATCTGTATGTCTGACTACTTGGGTATGATGGGTGATGATCAAAATCATGTATATACTGCCCTGACCAGTATGGTTCACTGGGCATTGTCAAGCAAAAGGTCACCAGTTTGATTCCCAGTCAGGGCATGTGCCTGGCTTGCAGGTTCAGTCCCTGGTCAGTGCCGGGTACTAGAGGCAACCGATCAGTTTCTCTCTCACATCAACCGTTCTCTCCCTCTCTTTTTCTGTCCCTTCTTCTCTCTAAAGATAAAGAAATAAAATATTTTTTTAATTATGTATACTATCTATTAAATGCAAAGGTGATATAAAAGCAGCAGCTTCTCACAACACCAACCAGCGTTTACCCAGGTTCTTCACCTGTAGGATAGAACTGCTACCGACAATAAACAGGAATTCTTGCCTCAGCTCCTCACGCCAATGCTCCTTCACTGACGCCCTCGACATTTTAGCGTCTGTGGAGATCTAAATCATTTGAGGAAGAAAATAACTGTTCAGACACCAGCACTTTATTTTGTAAAAAATGAAGTCACCTGCAATCACTAATATGCATATCCCGTTCCATAAAATAGTGGTTCTCAACTGGGGGTGCCCCTACAATCACATAATTCCATTTCAGATCTCTTATGTCAGAATACCCAGAGGTGACAGAGCACACAGTACTCTGTAATTCCAAAGAAGGAAGGGACTTTGTTGTACTTGTTGCTGTACCTTCATAGTTTAGGACAATCTCAAGCACAGAGTATGGACTTAAATGTTTTTGACCAGAAGAATTGTCTTTGCAGAGTCAGAAGTCCTTTGAGGATACAAATTCTCAGATGTAGACACAGCACCTTGATTTTTATGTCTTAGGGATTTTTTTTCCGATGTAAAACTTTATTATTCTAATAAATGATTATAGCATAAATACTTGTGGCCAAGGAAATAGAGGAGCTGTTCTATTCCATGATGCCCATTCCTCCACCTCTCAAGTTCAATACCCCTCTGTGCTCCCTAATGGGAGAAACCATCCATCAAACTGATGGTCTCTGCTCCAAGATCCAAATTCTGTTTTCAAGGGCCAATAACACAAAGAAAAAAGTAAACTAAAATCATTTAATTGTTTGCACTACCCTTCCCCAGGCATACCTCTTTAAAATATTTTTTCCCTTTAGAAAGAGGTTACTTTTGGCCATGAATCTACTCTTCCTTTATCCAACTGTAGCAGACATTAACAAAAGCAGAGCCTCTGCTGGCTTCTCTGGTTTCTATAATTTACCATTTGGCTCAGGCCTCTGGTTGAAACAGCTCTGAATTATTAAAGGGAACAATGTGTTTTCCTTTTTTTGGACACTTTACAACATTTAATAAAACAAACTGACTCATTCACTTAAAGATATTTATTAGACACCTACGAGGCCCCAAGCACTGGGGATATAAGTTGAATAAGACACAGACAGTCTCTGGAAGCTTTCTAGAGGAGACATGGAAGCAAATCAGTGACTACCATGGAAAACTACCCTGGGAAAAACATAGATATAGTTCCATAGGGGCATGGAAGGGGACCTGAATGTGCGGCTGGACTCTAAAGGAAGACCTCTTAGTGGCAGTGACACTTGAACTGGGGGTTTCAACTCTTGAAAGAGCTACATGATAAGCATGTGTGTGTTAGAGGGAACTGAGATGCTCTTAAGGCAAATGGAATGATAGTGTTAGGTATGAAAGTGTGAAATATAGGGACACTTATTTGGAAAACAAGAGTCTGGTACAACTGGGAAGTTTATGAAAGCATGAAGGGAGATTGGGTGCACAAGAGTAGGCGAGTAAAACAGAGAATGTATGGCAGTTAAATGGAAATAAATACATATTAGCAGAGCATCCAGAAATACGCTTAAATATAATTTAGTATAAAGTGCTATGTCAAATATGAAAATAATTACTTATTAGGATCTTGGGCGAGTGGTTCTTTATTGGGACCAGAGAAATAAAATGAAACTATAGCTCTATGTCATTTCTAATAGCAAATTAAATTCTAGGTGACTCAAAATGCAACGTTTAAACCATGAAGTCTTAGGTAATGATTTTCTTACCAGGGATTGAGAATAATCCTTTCTAGGACATGACACCAAAAATAAGAAAAATTTTAACATTCTGCTGACTTTTAAAAGAAGAACAAGAAACTCTGCATATCATTAAACAGCTTGAGAAGTTTAAGGTACAACAGGTAAAATGGAAATATTTACCTGCAACATATTTTAATAGTGAAAATATTGGTAGCTACTATGATTTATTAATTGCCAAGTGATCTTTTAGCATTTATATTTGCCATTTATTTTCATCTTCCCAACAACTCTGTATTCCTGCTTTACCGAAAAGGCACCATAGAATTACTCGCCCAAAGTCCCAGAGCTATGAATTCTAGGAACTAGAGTTTGCACTAAGCTTGGATTGATTTTAAAGTTTTATGCTTGACAATTATAAGACTGGACCAAAAGAGAATAAATTTCTATTTACGCAAAAATTTATAAAATGAGGACCAAAAAAAGAATATCCCAAAGAAAAATGGGTGAAATATAAGAACAAGGGATATCTTCTCTCATTCTCTCTTCCTTCAACACCTTTGTCACTCATGTTCTGTCCTATACCTACAAATTGGCACCAAATAATATAAAAATGAAAATAAACATCTTCACTTACAATCTAAAACCAAAATTTTAAATATTGAAAAATAGGAAATTACTTTTTTACCCATCAGACTAAGATCAAAAAGATTATATTCTATCTGTTTAAAGATAATGTAAGGGAAAAAAGCTCGCTGTACTTTCAGCGGGAATACAAATAGATGGAAACATTGGGACAGTATTTTGGAAAGATTTATCAAAGCTTTAGCTGGGCCTATCCAGTCACATTCAAGAATATTTCCTAAACTGATCAGATAAGCATGCAAATATACAAGGTAAAATACAAAGAATTCACCAGTGTTATTTGTAATATCCAAAGACCAGAAACAATTGAACATCCATTATTATGGGATTGGTTAAATACAGTGCAGTGTATACACCGGTGTTCCTAGGGCAAGTTCCAGTTCATGTCATGATGAGAAATAGCTTCTCATTTTTGTAAATTAAATTATGAGATCAATCTACTTAAGTATTGGGCTTAAAATAATAATAGCTCTTTTTTGTTGAGAATTTATAACAAGCACATTGCTAAATTCTTTATCATCATTAGCTCTATTTATATGTCATTTTGTCTTATAAGATACTATGTTTTATTTCTTTCTTAAATATTTTTATCAAATTCATTGGGGTGACATTGATTAATAAGTGTGTAGGGTTCAAGTATAGATTTCTCTGAATTGTGATCTGTATAAAATGAAGTTATTTTCTTTTGAGAAGAAAAGCAGGTCATGAATGCATAGATATCTGGTAAGTAAGACAATACAGAAGAAAATAACAAGTTAACCAAGTAGCTTTGTGCCCATTAGATATGAAAATGAGCTCTGCAAGTTAAAATAGACTTAGTGTTAATCTCAAAGATCTATATTCTATGAAAAGATCTAAGGGCTTATAAATTCAACAATACTAGTCTTATTAATAATAAAGATTTCTATGAGAGTTAAAAGATAGATAGATATAGAAAGATAATGGCTCAAGAACTAAAGTTACCAAGAATCTCATCAAGGAACACTTTATCATTTTCTTGTAATTTTATCTTCAGCATTTCACAGGCTAGTCTTATGCCAATTACTAAGAACCAACTGCTATTATTATCAAATAAAGCTGCTTTAAACTGTCACCGGTTTCTGCCATTTAGCTACAAAACAGTTGAGAAGGGCAGGATCCTTAGTGGAAAGAGATAGTGAAGCAAGATCTTTCAGGTCTGTCTGAACTTCCATGTCCCTTTGCCCAGCACCTACCCTCAGTGCTTGGAAAATGGTGACAAGAAGCAAATCCTTCAGTGGGTAGAAAGATGAGGCTGAACTTCCTCTGAGTGTCGAATGCTTCATTGCTACTTTTCCTGTTTTTCCCTTCCTCCTGAACTAGATACTTTTTTTCATTTATTTTATAGAAGGTAGATAAGAACAAGAATGAATATGGAGTAATATGCAGAAATAAAACCCAAATCAGAGCTCTTCTGGCTTTGCCTATCTTTTATTACAGTTTATCTTAATTTGTTCGTCTGCCAAGTTTTACTTGGAAAAAGACATCATTCCTCAAGGAGGGCTGTAAAAGTCACCAGTTGTTCTGCAGAATAGGAAACATTTTGGCGTTTTATAAAACAACTGTCTTCAATTTATAAGACTGAGTTTAAAATTTGATACTTAATTCTATTAATTATAATTAAGAGCAATAACATTCTTAGGTACCTTGATAGTAAAAAAGAATATACCATTCCTTTAAGGTCTGTATTTATTTTTAAATTCATTTTATTTATTTAGCTACAGCAGGAGAATAACACGTTGAAATTTAGTAACATGTATACCTCTTGTAAACATGGGAGAGACCCAGGAACACTGAGTCATTTCTATGTTTAAATTTAATTCAAGAAAGGTCATAGTTTGAGATAATCTAAAAGTCTCATATTAACTCACAAATATATGTGTAGCAAAATTGCTCTCAAAATTAAATGTAAACAATAAAATTGAAGTGTTTATCTTATAGCAAGAAATACATATTTAGATTGCTTGATATCTAATGGTATAGTTATGGTGTCAAATGGTATTTTTCAATCTATTTCTTCTTTCGATGCCAGTATTTAACGTTCTGATCTTTTCATTTATATTGAAATGGAAAACCTAAGCAGACAGTTGTACACCATCATTTATATCCATATTAGCTGTAAAATTTTACGATTCTGTGGTTCTGCTGCAAAATGATTCCATTGCTACACATGGACTTTTGCTCAGTACGGAAGAGAGAAAAGCTTGCATTGTAATTTTCATCCCATGAGTGCCTCGCTGGTACACCATATATATGCAAATGCTTGTCTGTGATGTTTCCAGTTGTAAGATAAATAAGTGAGCAGCTGTCGTGGGTATTGCATGACTTAACCAGAAACATCAAAAACTGACAAACAGCTCGCGCCAGCTCCCACAATGAAAAAGCACAGTCATTGAATCAGTATTTGTTCGCTTTTTTATAGATAGCGGTTTCCTTTCCTTTCCTAAATAAGTAAGATCTGATTTTGTGCCTAATTGGTAAATTGTCTTTATTTGGGTAATTAGAGCAAAAGTCCCATAGACTGGATGTCTGAAATAGCATTTACTTCTCACGGTCCTGGAGGTGGGAAATCCCGGACCACGGCACCAGAGGATTCCGTGTCTGGTAAGGCATGGACTCACATGGCGGAAGGGACAAGAGTACCTTTGGGTCTCTTTTGTAAGGCCACTAATTCTAGTCATGAGGGCTCTACCTTCCTGACATAATGGCTTTCCAGGGGCCCATCTTCAAATACCATCACATTGGGAGTTAGCATTTCAACACATGAACTTTAGGGGCACAGAAACATTCATTCCATAACAATATTCATAATTGAGTATTTAAAAAGGAAAACTTTAAATTACCCTTAAGAATGCAGAAGTTCTAGGCTCCATAAAGCCTGGATTCTTCTGTGAACAGTGATTGCCTTCATTTCTACTAATACATTTATGAAATCATAGGAGACAGTATACAGTTCACAGTTCAATAGACCTGCAACCACGGGTTTTTCCACGAGCCTGGTAGTTAATGAAAATATAATCTGTGACAAACCATCACTACATTATTACAAAGAATGTAAGTCTTGCTGACCAAACTCTGCCACCTTGCGTAACTCCAGAGAGTTAATAAGAAAATGTTTGTGTTATGTGAGGGCTTGATTTTCATGCTGTCAGAATGCCGTTGCCCATCTTATCCCACCATGGTGTGTCTGTCAGCTAGTCGAACACAATTTCTAGAAAGCAATTAAGCAGGACATTAGGAGAAGGTGGAAGACATATTTTGAGGGACCATCAGGAACTTCAGGAGCAGCCTTGGCACTGGAATGTTCCAGACATAACATACTTGGTACTTGATCCACTTAGAACATGGAATCCAAACCCAGAGGGTCCAGAGATCCACTGTATGCAAAGTACTATATTGGCTACATATTACTAAGTAGGGTTTTTTCTTTTCTTATTGAAATGAGCAACATTCAAAGAGTTTATGAACTTCTGATGTGGAGAGAAAACCAATGACAGAGATCAAGGTATCTTAGATAAGTATGGGAAGTACACAGAGTCTACGGCCAAACAGCTGAGTTAGGGTTCTGGCTTCCCTACTTACTGACGAGGGATCTCAGAAGGTTTCTTAACTTGCTGCCCTTCAATTTTCCCATCTCTAAAATAGGGTTCATAATAGTATGGAACTGAGAAGGCTTGCCAGATGTCTAGTGGATAAAATATATAAAGCTCTTGGACCAACTTCTGGTATATGGTAAGTGCTATCTACGTGTTACCTATTATTATCATTATTATTATTTATTAATTACGAAATTCTGTCAGGTGCTTAGAACTTAAAATTTCTTGCTCCCAACTATAAACCAAAACAGAGATTTAAACTTGGGACGTAGGGTAGAAGTGAGGTATTTTGCTCTTGAAAAAAAAATTGTATCTGGAAAATAACTCTTATTAGATAAGAGAATGGAAAATTTAAAAAACAACCACCACATATGAATTCTATAAAGATATAAAGGTTTAAGACAAACAGAATTTCAACCTAAAGAAATTTAGAGAAAGACTAGCCACTAAAAATGTATGTATAGCCAGAAAAAAAAAAATGCAGAATGTTTTTTAATTCTCTGAAATGTAAAAAAAAAGAAAAGAAAAAGAGAATAGACTGTTTAAAGAACAAACAAGGTTCAATGTATTAGAGATGAATGGGATAAGAAACTCTTTCATGGAAACTAAAAATACCACTGAAAAGAATATTAATCTTCTTTAGCAATAGTAAGAGACAGAACTGGCATTGCAGAAAATTGAATCAATGATATATCAGACAAACTTGAGAACTTTCCCATGAGGTGGAAGGAGGGGAGAAGATAAGAGAACAACGGAGATACAATACATAATGAGAAGAAATAACGCAGATGCAAACGAAGAATAACAGTTGCTCCTGAGTGAGTGACAAAATAATTAAACCCAAAATGATAATAAAAAACATAATTAACATTTCCTTAGCTAAAAATCAAACAATTTGAAAAACCTAAGCATGAGGATAGAATTGGACCATCGTGTACCAGAGAATTCAATAAAAATAAATCTACACAACATTTTTGTTGTTGTTTCAAGGGCAAAAAAGAAGTTTCTAATAGCATTATGTAGTTAAAATGTTACAAATAGAAAAGCTGGTTATGTCCAAGAAACACCCCATCCCCACCCCGCCGCCAAGCCTGCCTTAAGTACAGGTAGTACTTAAGTAGTAGACTAAGTAGTAGTCTAAGTAGACTACCTTTTGCAATAAAACAGTGAAGTAAACTCAGTAGCTATTTGAACATGGTAAAATTGTGTATCTGGAAAACTGAGGTGGATAAACAAAAATTTTATTAGGCAAAAAAAAAATTTAGGAAGTAAAAGGGCGACAGAATGGCCATGCCAGGTTTATGATGCTTTTAAAAATCATGGTTCATCTGTATACTGGTTAATGTGCCCACAGAGTCATTGAAAGTTAGCTATAGTTTTTGTTTTAGCCATGAGTTGGGATTGCCCAGTACCTCGCTCACCACCCACTCCTGTTATTGATATTACACACTGGCAATTAAAGTACACCCTCATTTAAGAGTTCTTGGTACGTTGACAAAGACTGATCATACACCTTTTCTCAAAAAATAGCCTCTATAAATTTCAAAATTAGAAACTATTATGTCATAAGTTTTGATAACTAGGCGGTAAAACTAGAAATTAAACCAAGATTCGAACACAATTAACAACAAAAACACCTAAAAATTAAAGTACTCCTTAGTAACTCTTGCAAATATTTCAAAGATTCAACTGTGAACTGAGAGGGTGATCTATCTGAGGAAGAAAATATCCCAAAGTGTCCCTTCTCTACTCTTTCTCTCTGGTCAGTAAACAGCCTCAGCACAGCCTCCCACCTCAGGATCAGAGGACTGGCTGGGGTATCTTCCCTGTCTTTCTGCCAGGGATTGATTGATTATATGTCTTCATTACCTAATTACTTTGTGCACTGAATGTGGAAAGGGTTCAGCTGTTAGAGGAAGAAGTGGAAAAACAAGGTTATAATTATTTGGGATTAGATATGACTCAGATAAAAGCTCTGTTTTAAGCAGCATAATCCTAAGTCTGTCCCAATCCTGTTGGGCTCTCCAAAGAGATGTTTCCTTTAAATTTGGTGCATAGCGGGGAGCACCAACCCCAGCCACTAGACCACCAGGAAGACATACTACAAAGCATTATTAAGAGATACTAAAAAAACACAATAAAATGAAAAGATATTCTGTGTTCATGGATTAGAAGAATCAACATAATTAAAATGTCTATATCACCCAAAGCAACATACAGATTTAATGCAAACCTCATCAAAACTCTAATTACATTTATTAAAGAAATGGAACAAAAAATCATCAGCTTTGTATGGAAACACAAAAGACACTGAAGAGCCACAACAATCCCAAGAAAAAAGAATGAACCCAGAGGTATCACACTACTTGACTTCAAATTATACTACAGAGCAACAATAATCAAAATAGTATGGTATTAGCAGAAAAACAAACACACAGAACAATGGAACAGAAATAAACTTGTATGGGCAAATAATTTTTGACAAAGGAACCAAAAACACACAATGGAGAAGGGGAAAAAAACAAAACAAAACAAAAAACCTCTTCAATAAATGGTGCTGAAAAAATTGAAAAGCCACATATAAAAGAATGAAACTAGACTACAGTTTATCCCCATTTACAAAAATTAATTCAGAATGGGTCAAATACCTAAACATAGGATATGAAACAATAAAATACATACAAGAAAATGTAGGTACTAAACATATGGACCTCGGTCTTAGAGAATATATTATGAATTTGACCCCAACAGTAAGGGAAGGAAGGGCAAAAATAAGTGAATGGGACTATATCAAACTAAAATGTTTCTGCACAGCAAAAGAAACCACCAACAAAACAAAAAGGCAACCAACTGAATGGGAGAAGATATTTGCAAATAACAGCTCTGTCAAGGGGTTAATATCCAAAATATGTGAAAAACTCATACCAGTCAAAACACACACACACACACACACACACACACACACACACACACACACACACAAAACAAACAATCCAATTAAAAATGGGCAGAGGACCGGAACAGACATTTCTCCCAAGAAGGCATACAGATGGCCAACAGCTATAGGAAAAGATGCTCGACTTCACTAGCTATTAGGGAAATGCAAATCAAAACCACAATGAGATACCACCTTATCACATTAGAATGGCTACTATCAACAGAACAGGTAATAACAAGGGTTGGAGAGATTGCAGAGAAAGAGAAACCCTCATTCATTGCTGGAAGAAATGTAAACTGGTACAGCCACTGTTGAAAACAGTACGGTGGTTCTTTTAAAAAATTAAGAATAGAGTTATCATATGACCTAAGATTTTGTCTTCTGGGTATCTACCCCGAAAATTTGCAAACATTTATTCACAAAGATATAGGCATCCCTATGTTTATTGCAGCATTATTCATGATGGCCAAGACATAGAGACACCCTAGTGTCCTTCGATAGAAGACTGGATAACAAGATGTGGTACATATATACAACGGATCACTACTCTGCCATAAAACAGATGCAATAATGGAGGCATAGACAGAAACGCTGCATCTCCTTCCACAACTAAGAAGGAATACAACTACCTCAAAACTAGAAACAACCAGAAGTTCCAGAAAATCAAACTACATGGAAGTCCAGCAAACAAAGATAGAAAGAAGAAATACTCATCCAGACCGATAGGAGGGGTGAAACTGGGGTAGAGAGGACATGGTGTGGTGGTGGTGGCAGCAGCAGCAGCAGTGAGTGGCAGGCCAGCAGAAAGCACAGTCACAAATTTTAAAAAATCAGGAGAGACACCTGGGGAGTGTTCCCAGCTCCTCCCCAGACATCGCAGCTTGCAGTCCCAGCACTGGGGAAAATCAAGCCTCACTGCTTCTGACTGTGCAGACCAGCAGGGGTTGGGGTGGAGGCAGAAACTGCTGGTCTCAGCAGTGTCCGCTTGTTTAAAGGGCCCTCACGGTCCTAGAGCATCTGCAGACCCACCCACTCTGGGAACGACAGCCAGGGCAGCAGCTAGAGGGGTGCCAGTCCAGTGCGGAAGTGGGAGAGGTGCCTAGAAAAGGGGCGAGTGCTGGGCAGGTGGCATTGTTCCCTCTCGGACCCCTCCCCCACATACAGCGCCACAATGTAGTGAAACAGGTCATCCTGTACTGATGAATCCCTAAGGCTCCACCCCTTACAGTGTAACAGGAGCAACAGCTCTACCTGAGATGCAGAGGCAAACAAACACAGGAGCCTGTCAGAATGAGGAGACAGGGAAGTATGGCCCAAAAGGGGGAACGGATCAAGGTTCCAGTGGGAGAAGTAAGCGATGAGGAGATAGCCAACCTAACAGACGCAGAATTCAAAACACTGGTGATAAAGATGCTTACAGGCTTGACAGATATGCTTGAGTACGGCAAACGCATAAGGGAAGAAATGAAGGCTATGCTAAGTGAAACGAAAGAAAATCCACAGAAAACCAATGGTGAAGGGAAGGAAACCAGGGTTCAAATCAATGATTTGGAACATAAGGAAGAAAAAAACAGTCAACCAGTGCAGAATGAGGAAGCAAGAACTGAAAAAAATGAGGAAACCTTCCCAAATTTTGTGAAGGAGATAGACATACAGGTCCGGGAAGCACGGAGGGTCCTGGGCGAGCTGGACCAGAGGGCACCACACCAGGATGCATCATGATTGAGATGCCAAAGGTGGAAGATAAAGACAGAGTCCTGGGGGGCAGCAAGACAGAGGTGGAGAGCTGCTTACAAGGGTGTGCCTATAGGACTATCAGCTGATTTCTCAGAGGACACTTTGCAGGCAGGAAGGGACTGGCAAGCAGTAATCAATGTGATGAAAGGCAACCTGCAACCAGATTACTCTATCCAGCAAAGCTATCATTTAGAATGGAGGGACAGATGAAGTGCTTCCCAGAGAAGGTGAAGCTAAAGGAGTTCATCATCACCAAGCCGTTATTATGTGAAATGTTAAAGGGACTTACTTAAGAAAAAGAAGATCAAAACTATGAACACTAAAATGACAACAAACTCACAACGATCAACAACTGAATCTAAAAAATAAAAACAAAATACAACTAAGCAAACAACCAGAATAGGAACAGAATCATAGGTATGGAGATCATTTGAAGGGTTGTCAGCTGGGAGGGGGGAGGGGGAGAAATCGGGATATGGTGCAGGGATTAAGAAGCATAATCGGTACAGAATGGACAGGGGGAAGTTAAGAATAATATAGGAAAAAAATGAAACCCAAGAGCTTATATGCACGACCCATGGACGTGAACTAAGGGGGGGGGGGTTGCTGGAGGGGAGGGGGCTACTTAGCAGAGGGGAGCAAAGGGGAAAAAATTGGAACTACTGTAACAACATAATGAATAAAATACACTGCAAAAAAAAAAAGATGAAATACTGCCATTTGTGACAACACCGATGGAACCTGAGAGTGTTATACTAAGTGAAATAAGTCAGAAGAAGTCAAGAATTATATGATTTCACTCATCTGTGGGATAAAACTGAAACTCAGACAGGAACAACAGTATGTCGGTTACCAGAGGGAAGCAGGTGGAAGGTAGTAACAGGTAAACGGGGCCAAATATATGGTGATGGAAGAAGACTGGAGTTTGCAGAGCGCACAACGCAATATACAGATCATGTATCATACAGATACACACTTGAAACCTACGTGGCCCTATGAACCAAAGTCACCCCAATAAAATTAATTAGAAAATAAAATAAGTTTGGTTCAGAATGTTCAAACTCTAGAAGCATTCATCGCAGAGAGACTTCAGCAGCCAAGTCACATTCTCTTCTCAGATATCCCCCCAATAAAACGATTTGCTAAACAGGAACAGCTATTTTCCCCTCTATCCATTTCAAAATTGGATGATTTTGTGCTGACCACATTACTGAAAGCCAACAATGGCAACGGTCTGAGAGAAAGAATATGACTACATGTCCACACAGCTGGGGAAACTATGTGTTTTTCGGAAGAACCAAAGCAATTGTAGAACACTTGTGTTCCATCAAAATGAAAGCTCAACACTTTGGCCTGGAATGGAGACCGTTAGAATAATTGCAAGAAACGGTTGCCCATAGGAAGAATTTGGGACCCATGATAACTGTTGCTCACTCCTCAGGAAGCAATGAACTTTGGACTATTAAAAGCAATAATAATAAATCGCCTGTCAGGAGGTAACACACACAAACTCTGTTCCCATGTCCTTAGAAAGACAGATGAGAAAAGTTGAGAAAGTGTCCAGGAAGGACTTGGGGAAGAAAGAAATATACAGAAAGCCAGGACTGGATTTTGGAGAAAAGAATTTGCTGCAAACCAATATGAAACTAAGTTCTTATAGTGTTTTAATTCTAAAGGGTGATGCATCAGATAAAACCAAAAATGAGCCACGGGACTAAAGAAATGTGACCAGACAGGTGACTGAACTATGGCTCTCTTAGCTGTCCCTCGTATGTTACATGGTAATGCTCCATGCTTGTCCCTTAATCCACTGTGAGGTGATGGTTTTAGTACTTGTGTCTATTTCCATTAGCCTCAGAGACTCAGAGGTACGCCACCTGCCTGTCTGTTGGGTGAGTGGTAGCTAGTGATAATCCCTGCTGGCTGAAAGAATAAATAACATGGTTTTTTGTATGGAAGAGAATTCGCGATCACACACAGAGTCCAACTTGAACTAGGAGCAGGCTTTCTCTGAGAGCTGGTAATTCCCACTCCTTTGACTAGCTCATTACTTATAAAGGCAATTTGGGTCATTTAAGTTATTGGGGAATTTAATTGGCTAATTTAATTTATTAATTACATTGCCTTCTTCTCCATGCTCCTCCAATACGCATTTAAGGACTGCAGCGAGGGTGTCTTCATTCACACCAGATCCGATGGCAAGCTCTACAACCTGGCCCGTCGACGAGCCAAGACCAAAGTCAAAGAGGTGCTCATCCGTGAGATGCTCTTTGCCGACGACGCAGCCTTGACATCACACTCTGAAGAGGGACTCCAGCAGCTAGTCACTTGCCTTTCCCACGCATGCAAGGAGTTCGGACTAGCCATCAGCCTGACGAAGATGAACGTTATGGCTCAAGGCATGGGGACTCCCCCATGCATCACCATCGACGGATACACCCTGGAGGTTGTCAACGACTTCACTTACCTCGGGTCCACCATCTCGAGCTCTCTGTCAGTTGACTTGGAGGTCAACCGGAGAATTGCCAGGGCAGCCACAGTTATGGCCAAACTGAACCGGCGAGTGTGGAACAATTCCAGCCTCACTGAGAAAACCAGACTGCGCATCTACCAAGCCTGCGTACTCAGCACTCTCCTCTATGGCAGCGAGACGTGGACCACCTACGCAAGGCACGAAAGGAAACTCAACAGCTTCCACATGAGGTGCCTGCGACGCGTCCTGCATGTCGCCTGGCAGGATAAGGTCCCCAACACCGAGGTGCTGAAGCGAGCCAACATGAGCAGTTTGCATGCAGTTCTCAGCGAGAGACGCCTCAGGTGGCTCGGCCATGTCAAAAGAATGGATGCAGGCCGTATTCCCAAAGACCTCCTCTACGGCGAGCTAGCAGAAGGCCAGAGGATGACAGGGCGCCCAAAACTGCGGTTCAAAGACATCTGCAAAAAGGACATGACACAATGCTCCATCAATCTCAACACATGGGAAGTTCAAGCAGACGACCGCCTAGCCTGGAGGCTCGCGGTCAGGCAAGGTACCTCACGCGCAGAGGCTGCGCGCAACGAGGAGGCGGTCCAGAAAAGATGGAGGCGGAAGCAGCGTCAACAGCAGCAACAATGGCCATCTGCCTTCACCTGTAACAAGTGTGGCAGGGATTGTCACTCCCGAGTCGGACTGCACAGCCATTCTCGGCGGTGCAGATAGACTCTCAGGAAGCTACGCCATCGTCTCTCGAGACGGATGGCTGCCGATGAATTACATTGCCATTGGGCAATCTGATTATTAGAATATATTAAATTAAAATCCTCTTTTTTTTTCCTGTGGTTTTCACCTTCTAAAGCTAAATGAAGTATGTGGATTTCTGTGTATTCCTGCTTTAAAATTTAACTTCTGCCAGCATCTGTCTTTGTTGTTATTTTCATAAACAATTCATGGATGCAGAAACTGAGGCTCAAATAAACTAAATAACTTGGCTAAAGCCAGAATGCCAGCGTTAACGGCTATTCTGGGACTTGAACTTAGTTCTTCCTGATTCCATAACATATGAGCTTGACCACCTGCTGTCCTGAAAATAACTACAATTCTTTAAAATGGATCTTATAAAAAAAATGATTTACTATCTCAAAATCCTTTCTCCATATACCCTTTAATTTGTCAGTGCCTCTCTCAAAATGCAGCAATAAATAAATAAATAAATAAAATAAGCGCAATGTCTCAGATGTTATCCCGCTAGCACAGAATGCATTGAGACTAATACTAGATTTGATTTGGACCCAACAGTTTCATTTCAGTAAAATAAAATTATATGGGCATCACAAAATTCCTATTTATTTTGTGATAAATAAAAGTTCCAGATTATTTTTCCATGAGTTGTTTCAAAGAAAGGTCTTCCCAATGCACTTGTAAAATATACTGTTTTAACTACAAATGGAAGATCATTTATCTCTATTAAATATGATCATTTTGAATTAGGCCTGCCACAATCATTTTACAACTTGATTCTGACATCTATCATATTAGCCAGCCTCCAAACTTTATGTCATCTGCACATCTTGTTTAATAACCATTTTTTCTAAGCATTTTGTCATGTCATTGCTAAAATATTTAAAAGGACAGGATAAAACACAGAGTTTAGCAATTTTCTATTAGAAATGCCCCTGAAGATAGAAAGAACTAAACAATCCTGGAGACATGGCTCAATGGTCTGCTGGACAATAACCAGACTATATTTCACTATATTATTAACAAGGAAATAAGAGTAACATTTGTTTAAATGCTGTGCAGAAATCATTATGCCTTCCATGTCAATCCTATCAAAACAGGCTAATTTGTTCTGGCATATTGGCTCCTAGTATTCACATAACCTTTTCTACAGTCTCAGAACGCATATGGTTCATAGGTCCTGGAATTTTCCAAGGAGCAGGTATCTGTGAGCTTGAGTGGCTTCCTTTTTTTTTCTCTCTCTCTTTTTAAATAGTGCATCTAAGTTGTTTGATAAAAATAAAATGTAATGAAAGGGTAATAACTACCTTTAGACTCTTTTTATTTTTTTAAATATACATGTTTAAAAATGTCTGAGAAGCTATATGCCCATAGGTTAATAGTATCAGTCTGAAGGATGTAACTCTCGTTGACTTTTTTCTTTTTTTTGTATTGTCTAATTTTTTTATGAGTATCTTATTTCAGGAAAAGGAAAACACAGATCTTTTAATAGACTATGTGGCATAAATACACGATGATATTATTTGCAGTACATTGTTTTGGAATATTACATAATTTTCCCCCCATTTTTCTTAACTCACACACACGCTGGTCCTTTCATTAACTTTACAATTAACATGAGCCATATTTTGTGTGCTTGAATATTTTGAAACTCTGAAAAACATTATATACAATGTTACAGTTTTTTAAATTCAAACTGGAAGAGGGACTCTGTGTAGAATTGTCTTACTGATTGGCTAAGTTCCTCAATACTGCCAAAGTAATTTGACATTTGGGAAACATCTTGTCATTTCAGATCTGCCTGATGACTGACTACACTGTCTTGAATATTCCAAAAGAATAACACATCATCCCAGAGCACTTTATTCAAAATCTCTATCTCCTCTCACAATAAGGTTTACAAAGTCTCCTATTCAAAAGCGTGAATTTCAACCGATATTATGCCTTAAACTCGCCCAACTGAACCCCGGTTTCAGCACTTAGACATTTCTGTGCAAGGGCCCAGTTTACATTTGATGATTTCACTGATTTTGATCACATATTATCTAGTGATTTCAGTCACTCATTTATTTCTTTTGAAATAGCCCCTGGTCTTCCCTGGCCCTTCTCCGAATCTTCACCAGCTTGATTTCACTTTCCTTAGGTAGACTAAGCAGGCATCCTTGTTTTCTTCCAGTGGGGCGCGCTCATGGTAACTCCGGCATTTGCGTCTCGCCAGCGGGCGCAATGGGAACGTGAATCTCCCTGCAGTTCCGTCCGGTGCCACAGGATGGCGGCCTTGTCTCCGCAAACCGGACTTGAGCTCCCTCTGTGTTCCACGAGTTTATTGGCCTATTTCAAGGGTCTGTAATAACTCAGCTGTCAACTTGCCAGCGTCCCCTTCAAATAGCTGAGGTTGTCGGCTCCACACCTGTGGCTGAGCCACGGGGACTGTGAGCCGAATACCTGAACGCTTTCAAATGCTTCTCTTATCTGCGCAACCGTGTGTGGGTTTGGATTTTGATTTTCCCATTGAATATTCCCCTAGCACGTTTCAAATTCTGAGGATGGAGGATGAAGATGCACAGTGAAAACTTAAATCATGCTACTGTCAGAATTGAGGTCTGTAGCAAGTGTAAAACACAAAGCATTTCCAAGCCATAATACAAAATAAAGATAATATAAAACAATTTGTGTTTATTTAACATGACCATGGTCATAATTTGGAAGCAATAAAATTAAATAAATATATTAAAATTAATTTCACTTGTTACTTTTAAAAATATTGCTACTTAAACAAGAAACAGCTAATGATAGTAACTAAACTCACACAGTTTTGAAGCATCCACTAGATGTCACAAATAGTGATGACGACTTTTTGCAGAATATATCACAGCAACTCTTTGAGAGAAGTAATACTATTGTCACTATTTTGTTTATAGAAAAATCTAGGTTCCTTGAGTTTAAGTTCAAAGTCATGAAAGAATTGAAGAAGTTGGCATATTAATTCAAGTTGTCTAAGTGGCACTATTCCCAAAGCCATTGAAGAGAGTACAAAATACTTTACATAAAAAGTGAAATGTTTTAATTATCTAAAATGGAGCCTCTTACCAAGGCTCAGAACAAATGCTTTATTCATTACCTTGTAGAAGAATTGAATTGACTTCACAAAAAAAAAAAGAAGAAGAAGAAGAAGAAGAAGAAGAAGAAGAAGAAGAAGAAGAAGAAGAAGAAGAAGAAGAAGAAGAAGGAGAAGATAACTCATTGTTCACATCTATTTTTGTTTGCAAAGATTTTTCAGGTTCAGCTTCCTTTCAAATTAATGAGTCATGGGAACAAACACCTCTTTACAATATATATGGATCCCACAACTTTAATCTAAAGATGGGTGTGTTGACAATAACATTTTCTCCATTTCCTCCCCCTTCCCTTCCCACACCTCTCTTCCTGCATTAATATCACTTTTGGCTTCAGGAGGGGACAGGAGGAGGTGCAGGCCAGTCCAGGAACCCTGGCAAGAAGGGGATAAAGACTCTCAGTGCTGGAGCGCAGTAGGTGACCATTAGATTAGTCAACATCAGTTGGGTAGTCACAATAGAGGGATTTGAGTCCCTGAGCTCAAGCCACTGTGCACTTCCTTGAAAGGCATTGGTTATTCCAGGGACAAGCCATCACATCACACTTGTTCTAGCTCTGCTCTGTGAACCGGGAGAGAAGAAAGCCAATGCATGCGGAAAATGTTCCCTGAGAACATTACAGTTTTTGTTTCATATACAGTAGCTATGAACAGGGGAGAAGGAGGTTCTTGGACTGTCATGTTGAGTTTATATCTGCTAGTTGAATTGTGGGCTAATATGGTCAGGCATTTTCATAATCAGTATGTACACCCAACATCCCTGAATGGCACCAAGCACCAATTATTCGAAACTGAGGCTTCTTGGGTAACAAAATTACATATACAATCACTACTAATTCCTGGCCCAAAGCCATACTGTTCTGATTCAACTGTTCTGCAGTAAGTCCTAAGATCATCATCACCATCATTTTTTTTTTTTTTAATTTTGAGGGGGTGGGTTGGATATTTGCTTGTTTTTCCTGGCTCGGTAATCACAATGTGGAGTTAGATTCAGTTCATCCATTTCTCCCACCCCTTGCCTCTGGCAACAACCCGTGTGTTCTCTGTTATCTGTGAACTTGGTGTGTGTGTGTGTGTGTGTGTTTCAGATTTCATATGTAACAGATTATATGGTATTTGTCTTTTTCTGTCTGATTTATTTTACTTAGCATAACGAACCTTTGGCATCATCAGAGTAGGTCAGAGAGAGCCTCCGGTCCCAGTTGTCCTTCTGGATTCTGGTTTATTTTCACAAGGTACACGTTCTCTGCTCTCCCCACATCAAAAAGACTTCAAGCCCAACCCAACCTCAGAGTCAACAGTGTGCACAGATTTGTTCATAGATTTCCACAGTTTGGTTTGGTCTAACTCTCTTGTTCTGTATCACTCGTAAGTTTAGTTTCTTGAATAAAACCCTTCAAAAAATTGGTACTGAAAGTGGTTGCAGGGAACCAGATCCCTAAGGAGAGGTTCTCTTATTTGATTCTGTGTCATCTGTACTTATTTTGTCACTGGCGGTGTTCTGATTAGATCGAAAAACATCAATGACCTTGTTTCCAGTGGTAAAGGCAATGCTGGTAGTCCATGCAACCCGTCAGCAAAACAGTTACTTAAATTGTCACCTGTAGATATCTGTAATGAAGCACCTACAGAACACGTGACTTTGGTAGATCAAGCAGGTCCTGCCGTAGCACATGTTGGGGAAAATAAATGCAATGTGATTGGTTTGTTGTCTCTCTCTCTGTTTCTGTCTCTGTCTCTGTCTCTGTCTCTCTCTCTCTCTCTCTGCCACCTGAGGATATAACAAGAAGAGGGCTCTCTGCAAACCAGAAAGAGGGCCTTCACCAGACACTGAATCTACTGGCACCTTGATCTTGGACTTCCCAGCCTCTAGAACTGTATGAAATAAATGTTGTTTAAGACATTTAGTTTAAGGACTTTGTCATAGCAGCCCAAGCTGAGGATTATAGCCACATAGGTCATGCGTTGCTCCTTGAGGCAGCGAGATATGGGGTTTGGAGGAGGGGCATGGGCAGAGGCACACTCATTTCGCGATATGTTGGAACATTTGTTTAAATACATAAATTTAAGACAGGACAGTTCAACTTATGTTTCCAGATGGGAAAAAAATATGTGAGGGATTTTTCTGGAAAAGCCAAAAGGCAAATTTACTGTGTTGTGTAGTCTAACTAATTAAGATATTGATAGAAAGACCACACCTTTTCCATATTGTCCATGTTGCCAAGATATTTTATTTTTTAATAATACTTAGCATGCTAAGAGTATATTGCAATATCACTAAAAATGAATACATGATACAACAAGATCACAGAAAGAAATCTCCATTTCTACATGCTATCCATCTCTCTCCTGTTAATTTTTCCTCCTCAAATTGACCTTTTAGGTAGTCAGAACATGGTCAGACACTTTGATAATGTCAGACACATTTTCAATGAGCCTTTATGCAGGTCATAAAAATAATAGGAAGTGTCATTCCAGTCTTGAATATTTTTCTTGATACATAAGAACTCTCCTCTCCTTACTGATTATCTTGACATCTCTCTTTTCTCTACTCTCATAAAATGCAAGAAGGGGCTTCTTCCAGAAGGTTATTAGTTTGTTTCGCAGTCCACTGATTGAGAATGAGGTTTCCTGGTCATTTCATTTTGATGTGTTTCTTAACAGTTTTGATTCTATTCATCCCAATAGGTATCAGGGCAAAGCGGGTACATATTGTTGTGAATATACATTGTATTACTATGAAGTTGATAATAGTTTAAATAATTTAATACAGAGCACTTTCTACTCCGGGAATTTTAATGACACTCAGAAACCAGAAATTCTCAAAAAAAAAAAAAAAAATCAGTTACATGAGACAGAATTATGACTTGGAAAAGGCAAGATGCACACCAGAAATGATCTCAGGGGACAACGAAACATTGAGTAGGATTTCATGGTTCAAGGGCTGACCCCAACTGACAGACTGAATTATCATCATATGTATTAGATACATATCATGATCTCCATTTATTAATTTATAGTGATGAAAATGACTATACAGTATCTCAGGCTACAATACATGATAAGTAGTCCCTCTCTATATCGCGGTTCACTTATCACAGCCTCACTGTATTGTGGGATTTTAAAAAAATATTATATTTAATTATTTATCACAGATTTTTCGCTATATCGTGGGATTTTGTGGCACTGTATACGTATGTTGTTAAAGTTACGTAGGTTTAAGAGTGTAGAATATGTTTAAGAACATAAGTAGTGTTTATAAAAATGTGGAAAAGGTTAATAAGGGAGTGGGAAAGGTTAATAAGGGACTGGGAGTGGTTTATAAGTGTGTGGGAAGGGTTTATAAAGCCTTAAAATATATATAAAAACTAAAATAAATGTAAGGTTCCTACTTCGTGGATTTTTACCTCTCGCGAGGTGGGGGGGGGGGGTGTCTCAAATATAATACCCGCGATAAGTGAGGGATCACTGTATTGCTTTTCTTTCTATCTGTAGACCTAAATGGGGTATGGGTTGTTTTGTTTTGTTTTGTTTTGTTTTCAGTGAGAACAGCCCTGTCGGCTGAGTGGGTGTGGAAGTGGCAGATATTTTTGCTTAAGTTTCCCCCTCCCCTGAGGGAGGTCACTGCAGCCCCTGTGCTGACCGGCACTTGTCACCCTCCCAGGCTCTGTCTCCTTGTTCTGTTGGGTAACTATGACATTAACTTTGCACCACTCCATTCCTTGTTCTAACAGCCATTCTTTTTCAGTTACCTTTGAGGTGACCTGTTAAATGCTGATTTCTTATTTCACTTTCAGAGGGTAATTTGTTTCTTTTAAAAATATTTTTTCAAACTGTTGAAATCTAACTCTCTGAAAACTCCAACTATAGATAAAAGGTAAAAATAATTTTACATAATTGATTAGAAATTGAAATGTGGCCATTTATTACTGGTCTGAAAAGAGAGAAAAAATAGGAATTATGAAGCAGAGTTCATGACAGATGGCCATTAAAGAAGCCAAATTCAAGGAAGATGTCAGGAAAAAAAGACATCTTTATGACTCTTGGAAATAATGTGACTTCTCTTTGAGTACCACACCTTCATTACCAAAACTAATCAAATGACAGTAGATCAGCAAAAGTGAAAACCCATATGGTAACAATTTTCCCATCTTAGAATTAATTTGCAAAGAGAATAATAATGACATCTCAGATTAGAGTCATCCCTTTGACATGGAATTAATTTTCTCTCTCATGTCAAGATTAATATATAGTTCTTCAGACTAAACTAAGCTTATTCATCACATAGTAGCTGTGGGTTCCTTAAACTCATAGATCTTATAGGCCAGCAAGAGCTTAAGGGATGGGCAGTATTTCAGAGAAGAAAGATTCCTGCTAAGTGAAGGAATCTCAGCCACAGAATGTGGATGTTAATATAAAAACACGCACTGGGGGAAAAGATAACAACTAGGAAATATGATCATTCATTTTTTATGTCATTTAAGATTTGAGTGGAATTTTAATTATTTTCTCAAATGTCCTTGCATCCTCTAGACTTAACTATCTCATAAATATAGCCAATCACAGCAGCATTGGGGTAAATAATCTTCAATAGTCCTGAATATATAAAGATCAGCTACCTAAATTTATTATGTATATATGCATGTATTTCCTCATATATCTTTTTCTTTCTTTCTTGTTTTTCCCAATTTTACTATTAAAAGGCCTGATCTCAAGAACTGGGGTACTACCATGTGTTCTGAGGACTATGAGGTAGGAGTAATCAACAAAATAGAAAAACATAATTATAAACTATAATCAGTATAAAGGTTACAAAAACTCCTATAGCTTCCTTCCATAGTATAAGGATTTATTTTCCCTAATTTTAAAAATTATTATTTTGAATAAAAGAACCTTTGGATCTCAGCTACTTTGTCTCTATCTTACAAAAACCTGTCATCTGTAAGGGGCAAAGATGCTTGAAAAATCAGTGTATTTTCTTTCCTTTTATATGAATAGTATGAACTAGTATAAACATTAATCAAGTTTATATTTATTTCTTAATTTAAGAAAACTGAGGCATTCAATAACATCAAGCACTGACAAAAACAAGGAGCAATGGAAACTCCCACATTCTGCCAGTGGAGAAGGAAATTTTGTTCAGCGAATCTGCAAGAATTTGCGTGTTTCAGAATCCCGAAGATCTGTCTTGAAATTGTTTCCCTGGGGTTTGCTGTAGCTGCCTACCTTGTCCTTTCCCTGACATACATATGCATTGCCATGGTTTCTGCTAAATCACAACGGGGCTGCTTGTACCACAGCGTGGGCCTGTCACTGAGCCCTTTCCTAATTAAGGTCCCACTCAATGTTGACAGTTCTGTGTCACCGGGTTGTAGGGGCCAGAGTAGAGTAGTTCATTGTTAGGTGTGGAATGTATCAGCTCCATAACCCGAAGAGACCACCAGACCCTGTGCTACTTTTATGGGCACATGCAAGCTGCAGCTATTTGCCTTTTACTTTAGAGTGGCAGATGTCCCCTTACCATTGCATTGGGTCACCTGAAACTTCGCTGATGTGTCAGTGCCCTGAATTTTCACAGCGTTATCTTCCACTCTTAGGGTCACAAGCGTCTTACCAAGGTCTCCCACATACGATCCAGCTATTGTTCATTCTGCCTCGTTTGCCTGGTATCATGAACATACTGGATTTGTGTGATGCTCTGTAGGATATCCAGGTGGCCCCCATCTCTTCAGACAAGATAGGGACGAAGAATAGGAGTGTTAATACAGACCTGAGGCAAAACTATACTGAATAGTGTCTGCCCCACAAGTGTAAACTGTGTCTGAATGCCTTTTCTCATTACAATCAAAATGAAAACATTTGTCAGGTCAATGACTGCCTACAGCATCCCAGAGGCATCATCAGACTGTTCCAACAGTGAGACCAGGCCTCCTACTTGGGTAAACCCGCAAGGGTAGTCTGCAAGGGTAGTCTGCAAGGGTTCTTCAAAATCTTGTCAAATTAAATACGTAAGTTCAGGACCACTCCCCTTGTGTCCTTTAGGTTTATAGTAGCGGTACGAATGTCTACTACCCACCTGAGGACTGGACACTGTTATTGAATAACTAGATTGGCTGCAGTAGGGGGGCAGGTGAACAGGTTTTCTATGAGATCATTACTCAAGGCCAGTGATCCAATGTGGGGGGCTGCTCCCTTTGTTAAGAGATCAATTCCAATGATCTCATCTGGGACTGGAAAAATTATACCTGGGTGAGTCTTTAGATGGCATGGTCCCACCGTGCACCATTTTGACTTGTTCCCTTAAGCCCCCATTCAGACCAGAGGTGGGAGAGGGGAATAATATGATCCACGTCTCTGGGTTTCAATGTCAAGTCAAAGACTCTGTCAGTATTTCTCAAAGTATCTAGGTACTCTCCTTTCCGCAGTGTAGTCACCCTTTTAAGTGATGAATCTGGGGAAAAACTAAGGAATCATTCTAGTATTTTCTTGCCACAGTATTGCAGTCTTTGCTTCTCGAGGCCTGAAATCTTTTGTCATTGGGTTCTGAACATAAAATGAGCTCAGATTTAGTGACTTAATGAGGAATCATAACCAGCCTGGGGGCAAACGCTCTCAGCCTCCTGTTCTTCTGTTTGTCCCTTTCTCTGGTTGTCCATGTTCAGCATCACCTTCATTGGCCACCTCACCTGACCATTTTGTCTCTAGAAACATGGGACTCCATTCCTCATCTCCAAAACCCCGTGAAGAGAGTCGAATTGTCTGTCCCTCGGGCCTTGCTGGGCACTGAGGAAATCCCAGCTTCCTGGCCCCTGGCCTTTAACCACCCACCCCGTGGTTACACTAATGCAAGGAGGACTAGCATCCCAACCAAGGGGACAGCAGAAACAAAGGCACCTGAAGAAAAGAAAGTCTGTGTGTGCAGCCTGGCAGAAAGGGCAGCCTAGCGTTTGGGGAGAAAGGCAGATTCCACTCTAATCAATTCCTGAGTTTGTCCACTAAGGAGTGCGATTGACATAGATCTGTTCCAACCCTCTAGTTATGCCTACGATTGTGACTGCCATTGGAATAGGGTGTTGTTATTGTGTGTTGTTGTTTATTTTTAATCCTCACCAGAGGGCATGCTTATTGATTTTAGAGAGAGAGGAAGGGCAGCGGGGGAGAGAAGCATCAATGTGAAAGAGAAACATCAATCAGTTCCCTCTCTTAAGCAACTCCACTGGGACCAACCTGCAACCTAGGCATGTGCACTGACCAGGGATCGAACCCACAACATTTCCGTTTATGGGACAAATGCTCCAACCAACTGAGCCCCACTAACCTGGAATAGAATTCTTAACTAATAAGTACCTAAAGTGAATCTAGGGGTGCTTGACTTAAATAGGGGGAAAAATCATATTTATTTTCACTCATCTCTAACTAAACCAAAATTTAACATTTCCTTCCATTGCAAACATGGGCAACAACACCGTTACAGTATTAGCAGTATTTGTGACTTGGCCATGAGCAGAAATCACAGATAGTCTCATCGTATTAATCAGTTGTTACCAATGTACAAGTATCTTTTATTTATATGTATCACTGCTTTCAGGAGTTATTAGGCTTTACTCTCGATCTTGTCATTTAATGTATAAATAGTACAGCAAATTCCCTGGCTGGTTTGGCTCAGTGGATTGAGCGTCGGCCTGCGAGCTAAGTGTCGCTGGTTCGATCTTCCAGTCAGGGCACATCAGAGAAGGAAAACTCTGACTCCAAAAAACCTCCGCTGCCTTGCGGCATACCTCTTCAGGGGAAAGGCTAAGGGAGTAAACCCCGATAGAAAATCCGGAGCCGGAGTCCCTAAGGCAGTTTGACGTTGTAGTCAACACCGGCAACTCCTGCGGCGCACCTGAAGCCAAGCTGTATTGACTCCGTCTTTCCCTTGGACCCTTCAGCTGCGAAGAGAGGGGGAGTCTGCTGCATGGGCAACAGCAGACCCTCCATATCACCCCGCCCAGGCTCTGTAGCTTCAGCTTCACTGGAGAGGACACTCCAGCGTCATCGCAAGATGTCGATTCAACACGGGAGGAGACAGATACCGTGTCACTCCCGAGTCGGACTGCACAGCCATTCTCGGCGGTGCAGATAGACTCTTAAGAAGCTACACCATCGTCTCTCGAGACGGACGGCTGCCGACGACGAGTACAGCAAAACATTTCCTCATCAAACTTATTTTCTTAGTGTGACAACCGTACTTCAATATAACAGGAATGATTTATAACCCAAGATAGTTTACTTTAAGCTGTTAAAAATACTATTCCATGAAGGGGCCCATAGGCTTCTCCAGACTGCCAAAGGAGTTTGTGGAACAAGAAATGTTGGAACCCCTACATTTAGAATTAGCACTTTGGTCTTGGCTTTCCTCACCCCTTTCTCTATCAAATCAGTTCTCCAATAGTCTCCAGGTAAACAGGTCCATCTATTAACTCTCTGTAGGGTCCTTACATAATTGATATCTAGGACAGTTCCTATCTTTGTTTGTGTGGGTAAGACAAAGAATCTTACATCCCCTTGTCTTATTGTCTTCTTTATTCTCCCTTTTGCCCGTTTGTTACATTTCAATGAATTCCCCTATTTCAGCACATACCTGGGGATGACGGGGGCAACTTCAAGCAGGTAGGAAGGTTCAGAAGGGCTGAAAGCTGGAAGCAGAGACCTTTCACACATGGAGAGGAGCTGCTGAAAGCAAGGAGAGGAGAGGGGAGGGACGGGGCCAAAGTTGCAGATGGTAGGAGAAAGGGCCAGCCCAGCAGGCAGAACCCAGCACTCAACATCTGGAAGATATAAGTGTAGGCCACCAATTCTGGGCATCCAGAAAGAGTGAAAATGTTTGCTGAAATGTAGCCTGGTGAACATGGCAGCAGGTACTCTATGAGGAGGCAAAATATGGACGTACACCCTGGCCTGGAGATGTGATTTACATCAGATGTAGTGAGAGGGTCAGGGTGCAACTACACCTGGGTGGTGATGGTGTGATGGGGGACAAGAATTGAGAAAGAATAACAGAGCCCAGCTTTGTAAGGGTTGGAGTGCTGGGATGACCACGCAGAAGTTAATTGCAGACAGGGCAAAGTGTGGTAAGCTGAAGGCTTTATCTCAGCTGTAAGGTATGATCCTCATTCTTACACCTGGGACACAAGGTGAGCCTGGGAGAAGATTGGCTTGATGCTGAGTTTCTTATTATTGAATCAAGTCAGATCATCTGAAATAATTAGAAGGGGAGGATGGTTCATAAAGCCTATAGCCAAGGTGACCTGACCCACGCTCATGGCAGTGGAGGGCTCTGAAGGCAGAGAACCAGGAAGTTGATGACAAATGATCAGCTCCAGATCTGCTTCCTTCTTTGAGAGCTACCGACTGTATATGACATTAGGCTCCCAAAGCAGGAAGCAAAATGTGACATTAAGCCAGCTCTCTTTGGGTCACAAAATAAATAATAAGGCAACAGGGATAGAGGAAGAGAAAGAGAAACACTCCAGAGAGAAAACGACTGGGCGGCCAGAGAAAATTTTATGACAGATCCAAATGGCTTTCATCATTTCTCAGTTGGAAAATTCTAATAACTTCATAAATTGTGTCCCCATCTTAAGTGCTTCATTGTTCAAATGTATCTTATAAACCACTTCCAGGTGACAGACTAAATTCTTCAAATGTAAACACTGTTACTCACTTCAGTCTTCCACTAAAAAATACCACCAACTCTTAGTTGCCTACAAATAAGTGCCTCTCCTTTGCACTCAAATTTTCGTACCATATGGTTCCAACCCATGTCATTGCTTATTTCCCAGCATTCCTTATTTATAATAGCTTAATATTAAATGTAATTAAAATTAATGCAAATAGTTAATACTCTCCTTCATTTTTCATATTTCCTTTTTATTTCTGACAAGTGTGCCCTTCCTTGAAGAATTGAGCTACTTTATTTATGTGTGATTCTGGTAGGCTGCCAGTCTGAAAGACCATAGACTTTTGACAACAGGAATGCCACATGGCCCCAGTTAGGTTATCTAGGGTCCCTTTCCCTGCAGAGATGTCCCAGGAATGAAATGACACAGAAGGACTAAATGTGATTGGAACTGAGTCATGTGAGAAACTCTTGGAATGCTTGAATGCTTATGAGTATTTGTGTTTTACATCTTTCTTAATATTCTTCTGACCCTCTATTCTTCCCTAGACATTTCTGCTCAACTATTTTTACTATTTTCCTTTCAAGACATTATTTTTGCTCATGTCCACATACAGTTTAAGACGAGTAGTTTTATTGCTTGCAATAACAACACTAAATGGTGCAGAGTATAAAAGCCAGGGAAGAACTGTTGGAGAGAGTAGGTCATAGATCCCCACAAATTATGGAGTAAGTGGTATTACTTATTGAGCTGAAATGGCATAATAATCAATGAAACTGGCATAAATATTCTAAGACAGGAAGCTGAGAATCTATGATACACAGTAGAGTTGGTAAATAAGTTTACTGCCTCAAATCAATTAAAAAAACACAAACATCATTCCATTGTGGTCATTGTCTGTGTTACCAGCAGGAGTGAAAATTCCATGAAAATAAGATTGTTTTGGGTTTCTTTCTGTCCATTTTGTTCTTTGCTGCATCTCTAGCACCTATAACAGGACTTGATAAACATGTTGAATGAAGAAGTGTGTAAATTAGTTAATGAATTTAAACTAGCCATGCCCTATGGGGTGAAATGTATAATCAGAATTTAGAACAGGAAATATACCCAAAGGGATTTTCAGGAATTAATTAGTCTGTATAATTAACATAGAATAATATTTGTTCAAACAGACTTTGTTGGAGAACAGAATCTTATATTGGATATGGTTAAATTTCTTGATGAGAATGCATTCACCAGAGTCAGAATTCAATTTTCCAGCACCAGATGTTTCCTGGTTGAATTAACCTAAACCAAATGCTGCCCAAAGAACATTACCTTAGATGGCCAAATATCTTTTAGCTTAATATAAGGAGAGGAATTCAGAGGTTTCAAAGATGCTTGATTAGAGCAATTATCCACATCTTCCCTGCTCTTCTCCTCACCAGATCCCAGAATAGATCTCTGATATCTCTCTCTTCATCCTTGCTACAAGACAGTAGACTGGCAGATCTCTAAATAAATGGGTAAGAATTTTAATTATTAGTTATAACCACCTTAAAAGCATACATCTTTTGGACTTATCTCAAATCTGCTGGTCATTTACGGTAACAGAGGTATTCATGGTATTCTCCAAAAATCTCATAAAGTATGATAGTTAAGGATCTGTTTTTTGTCCTGTGTTTGATGACTCGTATACTCAAAGTCAGGGGAAAAGTCATTCTCTGCGATTAGTTTATTTCATGTAACATTTGTAGCTCTCCTAAGAGGAAGCGGAATGTAGAAACACAACCACTATATCTGTTTAGTCTCTAAGGCACCCCTCTCTTCCCAGGAGTTTATGGATATGATGTCAGGATTTTCCATGGTGTTATTCTCTATGTAAAGTCTGTGGCTTCCATGTACACTTCCAAAGAACAAAAGAAAGTATGTGGCAATAATCTAGATATATAACCTCCTTAGTTAACCCCATTAGTAACTTAATACAGTAGTTGTAGTGAATACATACATAAGACATACATCAAGCAATGTTCTGCCTGTTTAGGTTTTGTCCTTTAAAAAAAAAATCACCTTACAGAAATTAAATATTGAGAGCTAATTGTTCTTTATTTTTTTTTTAAACTAAAAAAGCAAACACACATAAGCTTCCATTCATGTTGAGATATATTATTGAATTAATTGTTTTACATGAGACCCTAAGAGGATTGAGCATTTTATTCTACTTCCAGTGCCTTGTTTGGAAAAGCGAAAGACTGGGAAGAACAGGCAGTAGGGCAGAAGCAGATTTCTAAGACTGATTTATTTTTCTCTGATTAAAATGGCCCACATCTTTCATCTCCAGGGAACTAAGAGTCCACCCAAGTTTGAGGGAGGCATTCCTTGCAGGACGCTCAGAAAACATTATGCCTCTTTCTCCTTGTGTTCATGTATTCCAAAACCCTGGATCTTCTCTGAGGAGCAGATTGAAAATGCATCTATTTGACAGATCTGGAGCAGTTACTGTCTGCTGCTAAGGTTTCCAGATGCAAGAAGAGAAGAAAGGGTCCTCACTTCCTGTCTGACAGCGGCAGCCAGGGTTGAATGGGAGGGTGGGGAGGGACAGGAGAAAGATCACGGCAATGCGGGGAAAGATGAGGAGAATTTTTGCAACTTAGAAATAGCCTTGCAGATAACGAAGAGTCTCTTTTACCCCAAAGAAGAATCTAAAATTCGAGTTCATATGAGAAGTCATGAAAATTATTTCCTTATACCCTCGCATTCTGATTGACTCCGCTTTTGAAAGCTTAAGTGCTAAAACTAAATGAAAAGCAAGCCAGGAAAAAAAAAAAAAAAAGAGATCTGAAGCTTTGATATTCCACTTCCGAGGGTGTCTATCTTATTATTTTGGGAGGAGATTAATGGGAAGAAAGCCCTTTGCTTGACTCTATTAGAAAATCCCATGACTAAAGATTGATAAAGTTCTGATTTTAATGTTTGAGAACTATTTCAAAATAATACAATTTGTAAAAGTAGTATCTGCTATTGCCTCATCCGTTGCCCCTTAAAGTATATTTACCTCTGTTTTTCATTTAAAGAACTTATAAAACAATTAAAGATTTTCAGAATTATGAAGCCAAGAATTACATATTATAGGAAAAAATGTGTATATATCTTATTCCTAGAGAAAGTATCTATCTTCTCAATGGGAAAAAAGAATTGCAGCCTTTCTTCCTCTCAATAAGACTCCTTACAGTCAAGGGCAAACAACTGAAGTTATTTAACTTTTTAATTAAGTAGTTTAATTATTAAACTTCATAACTTAATTAAATTCTCCCCCACACAATGTAGTAGAACTTTACTTAATAAATATTCAGAGTATTAAATTCTGTTCAGAGTGCCTCTCCTACAGAGTTAAAGAGACATTAAGATGTCATTTCAGGAATACATGAAGTCAAAGTGTCCTTCTCCTAGGTCCTCTGATAACATCTGTGTATCACAAGTATGACAGCACCCAAATATTCAGGACAAATCAGAAGTCTACCAGAGTCCAGTGCGGTGGATTCAGTCACTGAGCGAAACAAGAACACTCTGGGCCCTGAAGGATTGCTCTGCTAGGGTTTGGGCAAGGCTGCCCTACGACCTCCCAGTTATTGGAAGGGAAGCCTAGCCCATTGTAAGACCACTGAAGAAACCCCTGCTCACTTTTCCCATTTCCCTCTCCTTCCTAGAGGCTTAATGAACTTTAGGGGAAAGTTCATAACACTCAGAACATTTGGGAAGAGAGCATTTGCTGGTAAACTCTGTGAAATGCTTGAGAATGGTCTTTTCTTTTCCTATTTGTGAGAATTAGTGATTTTTGAAGCTTGTCCTTTGGTATTTATGTTTCTGACATGTCAGGACAATTTAGCAAGGTGTTTAAAGCTGGGTTGGGCTACAAGAATTCTCCAGACTTAGAGAAAGTCTCATCTCATACCCTCTGTGATGGGCATTAGCATTCCAACCCTTGCTTTAACAGAGATCGGGAGTTATTACTTTATGATTTGTTAGGATTCATCATCGACGCAGCAAAGAACCCCTGGCTTCCTGCCAGGCGTGAATAAAGAGGGATGTCACAGTTATTTACAGGATTGTGTTCCCTTAGGGAGATTTCATTTCAGTTCACCTTAGTTCATTCCTGATTCATGGGCATGATTTTAGCTAAATGCTGATGGAGAAGCAATACTGTGTGAGAGGCTAAGGAAATCTGCTGCAGACTCTTCCATCATCCCCACCCTCATGGGACGCTGCTGTCAAAAAATCCACTGAAAACAATGCCTTTCTTTCATCTCCTCCATCCATCCTCATGAGTGCCTTTCTCCTGCTAAAGTCTGCTTGTAAAAGGACTGCATTCACTATTCATGTGTCTGTCATTTGCACTTGACAAGGTACTCTGCTTTGATGAAGCATCAGCCCATAACACGGTCAGTGTATGTGGCCAGAAGCCCACCCCTTTTCTCCTTCCCATTATCAGCTGGCTTGGACTTAGTGGGGAGATATGGACCCCCTCAATATTCTTTGCTCGAGTCCTCAAGTAGATGACAAAACCAATTTAGCTTTGAAGATACCTTGGCTGCAATATCAGGCCGGTTGGTAATTATTTTATGGCTAGCCCAAGGTGTTGCAACCAGCATTTTTGAAATGGCCTTCCAGTTAACTGAGTAGGTAGGTGTTTGTTCATTGCTTCTTATTGCTTTAAAATGAGAGGTGGCCCCTTCAGGAGAAGTGCTCTGAAGCGAATCCCAGCTGATTTGGGGGGCTCTTTCTCTGAATAAGAGAAACATAGACTTGTTTACTTAAAGATTGTTGCGTAGAGCCCAGCAGATAAGGGGAGTTGTATGAAGAGTCCATGGCACTCACATGGCAGATACTGTAGCAGGAATGCTTGGTTGCGTTGTGATATTCTGATTCTGATTTGGCCCCGTGAAGCCGAGATTTGTTCCATAGAAGAAGCATTTTCCTAACTACTAGACTATTTGGGGCTTTTATTCAATTCAGTACCACCAGTCTAACCCACTAAATATAGATAGGAAGTTAAAATACAGAGCAGTAAGACCCAGAGATATCTATAGACTTACACCTTCTCTATAGATCTACATCTATATATAGTCCCGCTCTAACATTTGTGCTCAAAGTGATTTAATTAGTTTGTGTGAGAAACTCTCACTGCTAACAGGTTGGCTGGGGTAGTGTCATTGACAAATGCAGGCAGGTGACATTATTATCAAATTATTGCACACAAAAGCACCCTTTTTTCAGCATTATCTTGATTTATTTTCCTAGTCTCTTTCTTTTTCCTCAGATGGAAAAATAGTTTCATCAAGAAAACAAATGCTTCTGCCAAAGTGAAAGAATTTCATGTTTTAATGCTTTTCTTTAAAAAAAAGTCAACATTGAACTAGTGCATGCTCTGCCCCCCACCCCCATTTTGCTGACTAAAAATGTTTTTCAATCCGTTGGCAGAAAACAAGGTCTTTTCCTCAAATAGGATGATTATATTTTATTGCTGCCTTGTTTAGTATATATTTTTCTCAATTGGGAAAAAAAGTCTAGGTGAAAAAAATTACCTAATCAGAGAAGTAGTTTACATGGTCATAACATTTAAATTGCTGCCAAAGAAAACATGTAAAAAAAAGATTTTAAATGGAAAATATCACAGAACTTAAAAAAAAAGAAAAGACTTACCTCAATTTTCTATCATTTATCATGTACTATAAGTCAACTTTCTAAATAGGATTACAATCCTTTATTATAAGCCCCTAGTGGTACTATGGTATACATTTTAAAAAGGCTACTACAAAAAATGTTCTTTTCTCTTTGTTTCTGCCTATTGTAGACTTAAGCTATAGATAATTTTTGAATAAAAAGCTACGGTAGGTATAAATGCAAGAGTTAACTGATCCTGTTTGCTGATGCCCTTCCCATGTCCCACGAAGGTGGCCTCTCTCAGTCCAGCATCTTCTCCTGTTTCTTGCCTTCCTTTTTCTTCTTCTTAGATTCTGCTGCAATTCAGATAAAAAGAAAGAGAAAGAAAAAATCACGTTAGTGAGCTATGGGGAAGAGCCACTTTTCTGATAATTGGCAAGGAATCAAATGATTAGACGGACAATGTACGTGTGTGAGCATGTGCAAAACCACGCGCACACCTGCTTTAGCCAGGAGAATGCGTATGAGATCAGGCAGGAGCAGTGCAGTCCAGCTACATGGGAGCACCCGTGGGTACCCAGAATCTTATTGGTTGTCTGGGGTCCTAATTAAAAAATAGAAACACAATAGCCATCTCTGGAAGGAGCCAGGTTACTGCCCAGTGGGGCACTCGAAGAGCATTGCTTAGCTCCCCACTTCCCCCATTCCCTTCCCACGAGACTGCTGAGCATATTTTCTGATGAGCCATTTCAAGGTACTGCCAGTCCTGATTTGCCCTCCGCTTATGTATTTGGCCAGCTATTTGTATATGAAGGACCAGCTCTGAAACACATGGAGCTTTGACCCTGTAAGGACTCCTACTCTAGGGTGAACCAAAGGAATGTATCAATCTGGGCCACATCAGGTAAACAAAATTATGAAGATTTAATTCAGAAGACTTCCTCCTTTTCCAGTCAATCACCATGCCATCTCCTTTTCGTAAGTGTAGGAGAATGCAGTGTAGAACAGGACATGTCCCCTTTGGCTCCAAAGACAAGGCTGGTCAGAAGTACTGGGCTGGCCAGTGAAAGGACATTGCTAAATGCTTCTAAGACCCTTCCCCCATTTGGTCCACAGCAGTGGCAGAAACATACAGGTTAGGTACAGGCTCTGGACCAAATGGCCAGAGTTCAAATCCTGGCTCCATCCCTAAGTTATTGTGAGACTCAGAGAAAGCTAATTCATGTATCTGTGTCTCAGATTCCGCCTTACGACTGGGCATATGTGTAATACCACTTCATAGGGTTAGTACCCAAATGAGATGAGTCGTATAAAATCTATTGAAAACAGAACGTGGCACAATAGCATGGGCTCGATAAAGGCTAGCAGTTTATCATTAACGTGATAACAGACTAAGAACAAGAGGCCATTTCTCTATATAGTTAATATTCTTCATCATCATCAGGATATATTGGCTGAGCAGGTCACTGAATGTGCTAAGCCACAGAGGAACCCCGGCACAAAGCAACGACCAGCTGGGATCAGGACATTGTTCACCAGATCATAGGGCCTGTGTCCCAAAGGGCCCGGAAGCTTGTCATGAGAGAGGACACGATGCCAACCACAAATGTACAAATCCCAGTTAATACTTAAGCGGAGCTTGAACCTTTTTCATTCGTATCCTCACCACCTCTTTAGGTAACTTCTAAAGTTCATCATAAACTAAGCAAAGTAGTGTTTCTGCACAAAGTACCTTCCTAAGCTTCCCGTACTCAAGCTTCAGGGGTGCACCATATACAATTAGTTGCTCAAATCCTGCTAAATTGCTGCTTGTGAGCATTCATTGTGTTCCTGCCTATCCTCAGCTTTCCCTTTCTATACCAAAGAGACTTACACTTTCACCCTCTCTGTTTTTGCTTGTCATTATAAATGTTTCCTTCTTCTGATCCATTAAAAGTGAGATGAGCAGAACTTTCAAGTTCAAAGACACCTGCCAGAACTCCCAAGTTCAAAGACACCAGAAGGTCAAAGAAGGCTTTCTGTTTACTACCTGCACATTTAATAATTCCCAGTCTTCGACTGACATTTTAGGCCACAGCTGTAAATTAGACTGGTATCCTCAGGGAATAATCTAGGATGTTCACCAGGATACAACTCTGGCTTCCCTTCTCTCAATTTCTCCAAATTCCTTCCTGGGCACGAGTGGATGTTTGTAGCAATAATTTGCATATTTTGGCTAACATTTCCCTATTTCATACATAAATCTGAATGGACGCCACACTGAAGAGATTTGGAATACATTTATTTCATAAAACTTAAACTTACTCTGAATATTAAACACTATTTGCTCTAGCTAACGTAGGTTGTTCATTTCAGGGAACACTTTAGGGATGGAACGGTCTCCTCAATTCTCGCGGATAAAGGCAAGAGCTCACCCTCCGTCTGTTACCTGAGCCTGACATTTATTTTATATACATTAATTAACAACTTGCTGAATACCAAGAAATCAATCAATTGCCCATTTAACCTGCACCCTGTCAATCAATTTATGTTTTTGACACAATTGCAGGTCATTATAGCATTCTTTGGACACACTGCAGACCTTAAGTCCACTTTGCGTTCAATCTAGATAGAAAAAAATGAGGAAGCTTCAGTAAAAATCCACAGAAAGAAGAAAGAACTTGTATTTGCATGCAGTTAACTTGATTTCTCACAAGATTTTTTCAAATTTTTGAGAATAAAAGAGAAAATTGGGTTGGCAATACTGCTTCCAATCCAAAGCAGGGTTTTTTGGGGTGTGGACTTGTATGTACATTTTACTGATGGACTACTTGTCTCTGTGGCCCCTCAAAAACTTATGAACAACTTCTCAAACCTTACCCAGTCCACCTGAGGGTTTTTAAATAGTGTTATGGAATCTATGATCTGGAAAGGGCGCAGTCCAACTGCCCTACGCAACAAAAGAAGAAATAGACACCCGAAGAGCATCAGTGACCTTCCAAGGTCCACAATGATCTGACAGTAGAACCCGAGGAGGGGCCATTCCCTGACTCTTGACCTCACCGCCATTAATCATTACATCTGGAGTAAATTCCTATCGATTTTAGTTTGTGCTTATATCTTTCTTATCGTTGAAATCACCTCCTTTTACTTGATTCTCTACATTTATGCTCATTTCAATTCCTCAAGCCTGTGATGATTTCTCTCTCCTAGTCTCTGACCTTCAAACTCACGCTTTGTTCCGTCACTTCCACCACTACCTCCATCTCGTGGATGCTTCCCATCCCTCAGGTACCAGTTTTGACACCCTTCTCACGTGTTGACCTCTTGGTCTTATTTAGAAGCCTGCTCTCTTTAGTTCCCCTATCAGAGCACTTATCTGTAGTGAGAAGGCACAATTCCTACTCATTGTTATATTCTTAGCCCATAGCATAGCGCCCCGTGTTATAGCTGATCAGTAAATCTGAAGTGAAGTAAATAAATCCGTAGCACACAAGAACACATACACTGCATTGGCTCACCATACACCCCCTTCCTTACAGTGGTCCTTTGAATTTTCCTTGGCTATTTCCATCTCAGCCTTTACACATTATGTTCTGTCTCCCTGAGTGTGTTTCACTCCTACTACCTCAACTTTGTTTCGCCAGCATCTACTCATCCTTAAGATCTTAGCTTCAATTTTACTTCCTTATGAAGCCTTCCCAGAGCTCCCAGACAAAACAAGTCCCACCCACATTTAGATACTTCCATTGTGACCCTCACCGTTCTTAACAAAATTAGAATTGAACTATTAATTTTGTATCGAATTATTTAATATGCATTCCTCCTGTTGTATGAGGGGAGAGGCTATATCTGTCTTTGGCATCTGTGCCTTCAGTGTCTGATCCATGATAAGTGCCCCAAAGTACTATTTACACAGTGAAGAAATGAACACTTGAATTGGAAATAGAAAAGGCCACTCCATTAGTATATAGAAAAGAATATTTCCCAAGGAAAGTAAGGAGTGTAAAGTCAATCCGAATCTTGTAATATTTCAGTTCTTCAAACGAAAATAATTTATGAAGAATAAAATTACAAACCTATATACATGAATTTCTCAGCACTTTTTTTTTCTTGATCTTTAAAGTAGGAGCCTGAAATAACTCTGTGGGTAAAAATGATGTCCCACTTGAGCAGCCTTTTAAGGTTACAGTGAAAGAAATCTTTGCTATGAGCACGAGGGTCATGAACTGGCCCGGAGCGAGGCTCTCACTGGGTAAAACAAAGCGCTCTGTGATGGAGTCACACGGCAGCGGCTTCTCTCAAAGGTTTTATTACCATCCTGATGTGAGCAGTAGGCCACCTTAGTTCACACTGAAAAGGGTCAAGGCAGCCGAAGGAGGTGTATACATGCTACACATCAAATAACACCCCAGGCTACACAGCACTCTTCCGCAAGCAGAAAGGATGCAAACAGGAAACGAGACACTGTCAAATGTGAGAGGGAAGGGCACCTGCCTGAGAAGGGACTTGTTCTTGTTCCCACAGATGATCCCAACCAGCACATCCCTGCCCTGGATATTCACAGAGAGGCACTTCGCTTTTTTTATCTTGAATTTATTGGGGGTGACACTGGTTCGCAAAACCATACAAGCTTCAAGCGTACAACTCGATAAAACATCATCTATCTGCACACTGCATTACGCACTCACTGCCTGCCCCAAGCAAAGGTTCTGTCCCTATTTCCCTCCCTTTGCGCACCTCTCCCCCCACCCCCTTTCCCTCTGGCTATCACCACACTGTTCTCTATGCCTATGTGTTATGTATATATGTTTTTGCTTAATCCCTTCACCTTCTTTCATCCAGCCCCCCAATACCCCTCCCCTCTGACAGCTGTCAGTCTGTTCCATGTATCCATACGTCTGTTCCTATTTTGTTCATCAGTTTATTTTGATTTACAAACCTGTATCCTTTTGGGGGGGTGGTAAGTTGCTGGAATATATAGTACTCATCTCTCTCATGGTAGGTATGTAAAAACTTCTATTATTTTAATAGAAACAGACTGTTTACGATATGTTAAGATACCATTTAAGATATGTTTAATATAAAGATTGTTTTAAGATATGTTTGAAAGTGCTAAGGCTTTCCTAAAGACAAATATCCTCGAAAGGATTCTTGCTTCTCGTATTGCTATAAATCCTCGCACCTGGAGCGCCATCTTTACCATATCCTATGTAAAAATCTCAAAACCGAGACAATTCTCCCAATGCATAGTGACTCTTATAGCAAAGGACAGAGGTCATGAGAAGGCGCCATAGGAGTCCTGCTATGACACATTCTGAGCCCAACCATCAGAACATCCTGAATGGAAAATAAAATCCTGTTGGATGCTGAAGTAGTCAGCGGCTCCACGGCCATTTGCTTAGCAAGGCAACGAGGAAACAATGCCATTAGGATTGGACCGAGAACCAAGTCTTCCCCAAGGGAATTACTTTTCACCCATATCTGCCCTGTCCCAGCGCGGGGGTCTTGGGCAAATCAGTCATTCTGCATCTGTTCCCTTTGCACTGGGGATAATAAAAGCTAGTATGTCCTCCTCAGAGCACCAGCGGGAACATCATGAGAGATGATGACCTCTAAGATCTCACTCTACTACTACAAGAAAACCATTTATTTAGCAAATGCACGCTCTATAACCACTATACACCAGGTGCTGTTTCAGAGGCTGGGATATCATGGCAAATAAGATTAAATGCTGCTCTCAGAGCTTCCACGACAGTGATGTTTTCAGGATGGCTCTGGGTGAGGGCCTTTCAACATTGTGAAGCACGCTCTGAGTATGTATTTATACTGAAGACCACGGATATGTGACAGCTATTCAAACGGCTCCCATGCCTATTCCTCTTGCTGCTATTTACTGTGACCTCGCAGAAGAAATGGTGTAAAACAATATCCACAGGGAGAATGAATTACCAGGGAGCAAAAGTATGTTGGCGGTAGATTTAGCCTTAAGGAAAGAGAGAGTTATTTAAGTCATCTTTAAACCATATTCGCTTTCCAGCTTTAAAAGTAATATAGGCTTATATAGAAAAAATTTAAAAACACATATATGTTAACAAATTACTCATAGCTTCACAATATAGAGCTTTAACAGCAGGTTCTATTTATGTTTTCTTTCTATGGATATATATAATATATACTTTAGGAACATATTGACAGTTGATAAAGTAGATTATACTTAAAGTTCTATTGTACTATTTTTATGTCATCGTCTCATACACTTTAAAACATAACCGAGTAGTATTTCTTTATGACATTCCAGCCCGTATTTTTTATCACCTTCCTCCTTTTGCTGGTCACTTGGCATGTTCTCAGTTTTTGTTATTATAAATAATGATGCAATGTGTGTTTTGCAGACAAATGATTGTATGTTTAAGTTTTCCCTTGGTATATATTATTAGAAGAGGGGCTCCTGGATATTTTTAAAGCTTTAGATATGTATTATCAAATTTCCTTCTGGAAAAGAAGTACTAATTTACATTTTTATCAGCAACTTATACAAGAGCCTGTCATGGCAAACTTGTTCTCAAAAGACAAAGAAATAATCAAGCAGTATGCATCATCTCTTTTCCATCAATTCACAGACCTTTTTAGCAATGGAATTCCCATGTAGTTGGTACAAGGAAACACCCAGTCCCATTTTCAATATAAGGGAAAACTGGGGAGAAATAGGGTTGTGATAGGCATTGCAAGGAAGATGTCTATTTAAAGGATTTTCAAAGATCTTGAGCAGGGGTATTATTCCCAAAGTAGAAGAATTGAGAATTATGGAATAAGCTCATCTTATTTCCTTTTTTTTTTTTTTCAGATGGCTTGCTGTGTATACAGAAAACTTTTTTTATTTTAATTAAGAGATTGCATGATTGAGAGCCCAGATTTTAACTAAAGCGAGTCAACCTCTATTTGCTACTGATGTAGGTAAAATGACTTCAGGTTATTAAACCCATGGGGAGAATTACTCAATAGAACAGGAAGAAGAGATTCTACCTCTAAGAGGTAAAATTCATATAGGAGAAAGCTATGAGCATTCAGAAAAGGGCACTGTGGATTCAGAGGTCAAGGGCGCCAGCAGACAGGGACAGCTGGAGGCATGCCGTAGCGACCAGTCCAGCTTGCCTGCGGGGACTCATCCAATCAATCATGAGAAATGATTAAGGAAAGGGATCACATCACTGTCAAATAGTACAAATAGTACAATCACCATGTCAATATGCCATAAAATTCTGGGTATCACCAAGATCCTTCTAAAGCTTCATGAGTCTATTTAAAAACGGGTCTGTGCTTAAGAATTACCTGCCTAGTCACTGAATCCCTGGGACTATAACTTCTGTGCCCTAGAACTTAATAAAGCTTTTTGAATCATGAATGTACATCTCAGAGATGCACCTAAAATTCAGGTACTAGTTGGCTAGGCTTCTTGACATGGCACCAATCACTAAATTTCCCAATATTTCAGTTTTAATCGGGTAGTATATATTAAGTGCCACAATACAGAAAGAAGATTTTATTTAAAAATCAGAAGTCTATTCTTTAAAAGTTTTCATAATGTATCATTCTCAGATATGGTTCTATCTAATGTCTATGTTACTACTATTTTATGGTTTCATCTTTGACTTCTTAATTTGTAATACCGCTTACTTCATTTTTTCTATTATGGACTTGATGCGTTTATTTCTAGAATTATGTATGGAATATATATGTACATCTGACTAGGCTTATGAATGGAAGACACACATGCATACATATGATGGCTCCTCAATGCTGCCCACAAGCTGATACCTGTTCTTTATCTCACTACCCACCTACTATTTTGCTCATCAACTCTATTTCATATCAATACCTACTACTCTCTCCCAATGTCTGCCTTTCTACATGTGTGCTTTCTGGCATCAAGTAAATGTGAATGAAAGGTATCATGCACCTGTGTCTAGAGCCTTTAAGGAACCCCTATCTTGCCCCCATTTCCTTTTGAGATGACTCAGCCCTTAACTGCATCTCCTCCAAATAGAAATTTCAGCTCTGAAAGCACTGGTAATGCAGATTTCACTGAAGCTTTAGTGGAGGAGATGAGGAAGTCATTTCATCAACCACACAGAACAAGCTAAATAAAAGTTCTCCAATACATCAGTTACTTTCCAAAGCAACTAACCCAGGATAATAGACTAAGCACTTCTTCCTTTACCTGAAGACTCTTCCCCCATCGCTTTTTCAGCCTCTTCTTTCTCCTGTTTCTTCATTTCCCTTCTTTTATGGTAACCATTGCAGGTATCTGTTAGCTTCTCTAACCCATCAAAAAAAGGACCATCTTTAGGGTGCACTTCTTTGTACAGTAGAGTCAGGAGTGTGTTGGTGTCTGACCTGTATGCATGTGTATACCAGGAACACCTATATGCATCTGTGTACCAGGAACACCTATATACATGTGTGTACCAGACAGACCTATATGCATGTGTGTACCAGACAGACCTATATGCATGTGTGTACCAGGCAGACATATATGAATGTATGTACCTGGTAGACCTATATGCATGTGTATACCAGGTACAAACCCACCAAGCTAAACCCCTATTTTTAGCTCAATATATCCACATCATGCTTATGTATTAGCTAAACCTAGCCATTCATTTGGGAATGTACAAACATTAAGCATACAACAGAAAGCTGAAAGCTTTTGTGGATTTTTCCTTTAAGAGTCAGGGGGAAGAGCAGTGAAGATGAGAATCTGAGGTACTTAATCTAGGGCTTTGAATCCAGAGCTTTCTCTCCTGTATATAGTTACAGAAGGAAAAACAAAGCTGCGTGTTTGCACACGTGCATGTGTGTTCAATATTCAGCTGCTAACTTTTGTCTTTTTCACCCTTGGCAAAAAGATGTTTTCAAATGTGTTAAATAAAACTGAAGAGAAGCAAATATAGTTAAAACAAGGTAAATTCTGCCAAGAATGCGTAATTTTATATAGGTAGCTTCTAGAACGTGAGTATAATTTTGTCTGTGAATGTATAGGTGCAGTAGCATGCATCTCTGATGGCGATGCTAGAGATCCAGGACATGTGTGTGCATCCATGATTCAGGACATGTGTGTGCGTGCATGTGGCTGGCTTGACAGTGGTTATATGCTGTCACACCTGGTGGGGCTGGTGGCCCTAACTGCATTCCCATGTCTTCTGAAGTTACTTTGCAGAACTCTGTGGAGTTAGGTAAAACAGAGTAACATAAACACTCATGCACACACACACACACACACACACACACACACAAACCATAGATGGGGGACTAATGCTTGGGTTTCCTCCGTTCAGCAAAGGCATCTGCCTCTCCCTCAATGTGTAGACCAGTCCTGACCGTACATTCTTGACACTGACCTCCCCACCCACAGATTCGCTGATTTCTTCTACCCCCCAAAACAGGAAAGGAAAACATTTACTTTTGCCACAGTATAAAATGCTTAGAAGCTGTGTTTCTGCAATAATGAGGACACAGAAATCGTATAAAATTTAATAAATTATATTAGTAGCCTCAGTTGGAAATAAAAATGTATGATTATAAACAATAATAAGAAGTTTGCAGTTGGTACACCATTATTTTCTATCATATCTGATGTCTAATCGCCCATGACTGGCACTTACTGAAAATTAAATCATGATTTATGAAAAAGGGGAAAGGCACACATTCTAGACTAGTTAAAATTTCATGTCTAATTTGCTGCCAAATGGATTTTTCTTTTCAATTGTTATGTGCTAAGTCCCCCTCAAAAATTCATGTTGAATTCCTAAACCCCATCCCACAGAACGTGAGCATATTTGGAGACAGGGCCTTTTCAGAGGTAATTAAGATAAAACGAGGTCATTAGGCTGGGCCCTACTCCGGTATCGCTGGTGTCCTTATACAAGGAGGAAATGTGAACAAGATATCCACAAAGGAAAGGTGACATGAAGACGCATGCAGAAGGTGGACCTCTGTGAACTGAGGACAGAGACCTGGAATAGATCCGTCCCTCGTGAACTTCAGAAGGAACCGACCTTGGCAGAAATCTTGCTCCCAGACCTCCAGCCTCCAGCATCATGAGAAAATAAATTTCTGTTGTTTGGACCCCCGTGTCTGCGGACCTTTGTTACAGCACCCTAGTGAACTAACGCATCGATGAATGACACCCACACTATCTTTAATTTTTGTATCTTTCAGCATGCCCTCTTAGTGGTAGAGGTGCAAACTGCAAGTGAGTTTGTTTTGATGGCCTCGGGAAATTTAAATATGCATCATTTAAATATGTGACTTTCGTACTACATAGATGGCATTTTATGCTCTTTAATGGTTTCACCCATCTCCACGCTTGTCCTCCAGATTTCACGCAGGTGAGCCGCGTCTCCCTCCCCACCATGACTTCTTGGACCCGCACACACCCAACACTCCATCTACTGCAGCAGCAAAGGTTAGAGCTGACGACATTCCCCTGGACTCTCTACATTTTTAGACATCAGCCTTCATACCAGCCTAATTGATTAGCCTTGTGTATCTAAGTGAAGACCTGAAAACCATGTTTTTCTATTTTTATAGAATAAAAATAATTTCTGCAGGCCTCGCCAGAGCAGATGCTCTGAATGTGTCCACCTCCCACAAACAGCTCTGGGCCTTGCCCCCTACATGCAAGAGGAAACCAGCAACATTTTTTCCCTGCCTCCTGCTCTTCGGGTTTCTGATGAGCTCTTCTAAAAATAGAATTGACTTCTTAAGAAAGAAAGAAAGTCTTCAGTTTTTTTATTTCTTTTCTCTGCCTCTGTGTGCTGAGCAACAGCCAGCCTGCTTTGATTTCCCTGCAGGTTCCTGGAGGTTTTGCATCAGTGCAGAGCTGGCCCAAGTCACTAGGAGTGTGTGAAGTGTCCCCACCAGAACGGCGGTGCCGTGGACCCTGGGGAACACCAGAGTGGCTCTGGATCTCACAGTGGGGAGAACACAGTCCTCCGGAACCCAGCCCTGGGTCCTGTTGGGAGGCCACTGCGTATAGCATAGCAGGTGCATTGCACTGCTTTGTCTTACTCTCAAGAAGAGCAGCCCCTTTAAAGGACCCCAGCTTGAGGAATGCAGCACTAGAAAGTACCATTTGCTTCAATGCAATGATTGATTATACAAAGACAAGCTTGAGCCAAAAGTTTTCTCACATGACTCCCATTACAAATGCCCTCAAGCATGTGTGTATTAATGTTTTAGGATGATCATGGAAACAAAATCCAAATTACTAATTTTTTTTTTCTTAGAATACCCAAAGTGGAGGAAGCACTCAGTTTTGGAAGCACTGGTATAATAGAAAAGAACTCTGGAACGTAGACTGCCCCGACCTCAAGTTCAAGCCTGATTCCTCCCTGGTTCGCTGACCTTCTGCAGGTTAGAACCTTAGCGTCCTCATTTGCAAAATGTGAACAAAACTCCTTAAGGCTGCTGTGGGGATTAAGCAAGACAACACAGTCTAAGAGTTTAGTATAATGTCTGTCACATCATAAATAATAAATGGGAATGACTTTTATGGTGCTCGAGAAACGCTGAAGACAACAGCTACAGCTTAAAACACAAAGCAGAAATTCTTAATCTGGTAGAAGTTAGAGGAAGAAACACTAAAGTTTCAGGGGTCAATCAACAAAAGAGTCCTCTCAACCCAGTAACTCATTAGTGTGAACACTGCTCTATTTTGCAGCCTTCCTTAATACTAATTACTATATAGCTGTGTTGTGTGTGCACAGATAATGAGCCTCTGGGTGTGGAATTTACCAAGGCACATGAAAGCAGACAGTGTGAAGTAAACGCTACAAATATTTACAGTTCCTGGTTCTCACATCTGTCCCGCAATTAGGGCTAACGGCTCTTTAATAAGGATGCAAGTAAGACACCCAGATGAGCCTTCTTCCAGGTGAGCGTGTTGTGCTGTAATACTGATTTCTCTGTACGTCTGCACAGCCAATGAATGAGTGATGTGTCCTCGTGAGCCAGACCGCGGAGATTTATGGACACATCGTTCATTCATTCGAGTCAGTAGTACTCACTGAGTTCCTGTCATGGACAAGGGACCACGAGATAGTCACTTACAAAGGGGAGATATGGCTCCTGACCTCCAGATGTTCATTGGTGTGAGCAGCACATAGGCACTGGCTACAGCAGAATGAACGATTGTCTAATCAGAGGAGTGAGCCCTCCCAGCAACTGAAAGCTTGGGAAGGGAACTCTGGTATATTTTTTATTGTATTTTTTTCCATTACCATTTAGTCCCTTTAACACGCCTCCCTTGACCCCACCCCCTTGCAAGTTTTAACATCCATCTCTTTTCTAGTCCTTGAACAAAGCAAGCTCTTGGCGGCCTCAGGGACTTTGAACTTCCCTTGTTTCACTGAGATCGCCACGATGGCTAGCTCCTCCTCCAAGTTCAAAAGTTATCCTTGAAGAAGCTTTCCCTGATTACTCTAACTTAGCCCCCCACCCCCAGCCCCCACCCCAACGCCAACCACTCTAACACTTGGCTCTTCAGTTCTTTACACCACTTATTCCAGTATGTAGTTATCATCTTAATCATTTACTTATATTTGTCACCATTTTCTACCCGTCACAATCACCACAACAGAGAAGTGGAAGGAAAGGAATCTCATTAGCTCCTAATGTCCTGCTTCATTCAAGTCTTTTTTTAAAAGATTTTATTTATTTATTTTTTTAGAGTGAGTGTAAGGAAGAGAGAAAGAGAGGGGGAGAAACATTGATGTGCAAGAGATACGTGGATCGGTTGCCTCTCACTTGCCCGCAACCGAGGACCTGGCCTGCAACCCAGGCACGTACCCTAATTGGGAATCAAACCTGCAACCTTTCAGTCAGTGGGACAATGACCAACCAACGGAGCCACACCAGCCAGGGCTCCACTGAAGGCTCCTAATAGATTGTATAAATAAATGAATAAATTGGAAGCAATGCCAAAGGACTTCCATAGCATCTGTCATTCTGTGCAGTGTCTTGGGATTTGTCCTCTCTTCCTACTCCACTAAAGGTCCACATAGGTCATTAATTTGGCCCTGGTGCTACCTCTCTAGCGGACAGCACCCATCAATAAATATTCACTGAATGAACAGGGTAGGTTTTACAGAATGAAGTACATAAACTACAGAAGAAGAGCACGTTCCAGGTTTCTAGAGTCACAGGTATGGAGAAATAGATGTATAAGAAGTCACAGCCCATTTGGCCATCCCCTGGAGTTTGGTGTGGCTGGGGCACCATACCTGGGTGACATCTGGGGCCATGATGACACATCAGCCTAAATGGATGATACCTGAGCAGCATGTCCTGCTAAGGAGCCAGGATCTGATTCTGTTGCTGATGGAAAACCGCAGTCAAGGAGGGGTTTGAGGAAAGAATAAGTGGGTCTGACATTCATCATTCTTCTTAGATAAGAAACGGAGATCACTGTGTTGAATAGAGCCAGGAGAAGGAGCTATGCAGACAGCCATGATCTAGAATCAGACTGTCTTGTGTTTCAGTCCTGGCCCCTCTGCTTAGTAGCTATATAACCGTGTACTCAGCATCTAATTTTCCTTAGGCCTCATTTTCTTAAACGTAAAATTGGGGGTCATAATTGCAACCATTTCACAGAGTTTCTGTGAATATTCAATAACATAATATTATAAGCAATACACTAAACTATAATCAAAACATACTATGCTACCAGTAAATATTAACTATAATTACTGTTATTGTAATCACTATAATTTTTTTTTGCCTGAAAAGGTGCTGAGGAAAAAAACTGACCTCATTTGGAAAGAAGGACATCATCTTAAAACTACCACACATTTATCAAGCATTTTTCTATACATGACTTCATTTCATCTTTACAACAGTGATAGGAGGTATTCATTGTAGATTCCAGTTTACTGAAGATAAAACAGATATCATTCTAGTAAGAAAAGAGCAGAATTAGATCTTCTCACTTCATGTATAGTAGGATGGATGGGAAATAAAACACAGATGCTCACAATAGATCAATGAAACAGAATAGAGACCCCAGGAATAAATCCACACATATACGGCCAATTAACCTATGACCAACAATGCAAGAATATATGTACAATGAAGTAAGGAGAGTCTCTTCAATAAATGGTGTTGGGAAAACCGGACAGACACATGCAAAAGAATGAAGCTGGATCACTTCCTCACATGATAAACTCTATATGGATTAAATACTTAAAAATAAATTATAAAGTAAAATAAAGTGAAATAAAATGCAAATGTTCAAAGAGTTTTCACAAGTAGAACCAAGAAATCAAAACCCTGAAACTAAACTGAGTAAGAGTGTTTCCTCTGACCAAGAATAACACTCCCACAAGGCAATCCAGGCTCTTTCCCTGGCCAAATGCAAGGGCAGCCCCCATCAACCCCGCCCCCATCTCACGGGGAGGGAGACCATCTCAGGCTACCGCGCGGTGGGATTCTGCCCCTTCCCCTCTCTCAGCACAGAAGTCCCCAGCCTAGCAAAGCTCATCCGGAGGGTTGCCATGCTCATTCCTGAGGGATGTCAGAGCCCAGAAAATAAAAAAAAAAAAAAATGTTGGAGAACTTCTTTTATCTTTAAAAGAACTAACAAAAGAACCTATTTAGTGGGGAGAGAATTGAGAATGCTGGGAATATCACTTTCCTGACCCTTTCTTCCATTTAATAATCAGCTGCCAGAAGCTGTGTCCCGCACACAGCTGAGTCTTGCACTTAAACAGTTGCAGTTCTTTTGATCTTAGAAGATGGATTGTCAAACATAAGAGAGGCCTAGGCAACCGTCCAAAAAAAACGAGAGAAGCAAGATGGCAAAGCTTTCCGAAGGATCTGAGAAAATATAAAAGGAATTGGGGTTATCGTAAGGAGGGGATTTTAACAAGGGCCTGGTAACAGCAGAGCGTTCACAGGCAGACAGGAAGGCAGGAGGGATTAACACTGTTCCCTGGGCCGCCTGTAACACAGACATTCATCTGTGTTCCTGCTTGTGACTGTACCGGACACCTGAGAATACCCTTTGTCCAGGCAAACTCAGAGGCTAACATCATGCTGCGCTGCCCTACAGGTATCAAAGGGAGCTTCACAATACCCCTCACTGATGGATGTTTTCAAAAAGGTAACAACTAATAATTTCCATGTCAACAACTCAAGATTCTAGAATGTTCCATGAAGATCTTTTGGCCAGGTCACCTGGGAAAACCCCAGTTCAGCTAGGGGCCTTCTGCACGAGCCCTGACTCGTCCTCAGCTTAGACTCTACGCTCCAATGGCAAACCACCAGAAGCCTGACCATGGGGCTGCACGGCTCCCACAGACGGGACTGCCCGGGGACCACGGCTCCCCACCCTGGCAGCCCCAGCTGGCTTGGCCAACTTGCAGGTTCACAGTGAGCTCATCTTCCAAGGGGACCACTGAGGAACACCTGCTCTGACATTCTATACAGAGCTGTCATGCACAGACTGACCCACATTTCCACCTTCTCCACTTGTTCACAGTGCAATGATCCCTGAGGACTGGACAAGAACATCACCGATGGCTCCAGAGAGACCGAGCCATCTTCACAGCCCAACATCCCGACATAGCCCCTGGCAGGCTGCTCACTAAACACACCAGCGCAGGAGCCTCACAGCTCGGAAAGTGAAAAGACTCATTTCCCCGACTCCCTTGCAGCAGCATTTATTTGTCTATTTATTTATTTGTAGTATTTTATGTGTGACTTAGTTTCCATCCAGCAGGCACATTTAAATGAGTCTTAGAAATAGAAATGAGTACCTAGAAATACACAAAGCAACAAAACAAGGCCAAATTTGGAGAGAATGGAAATCACAGCAAGAAAGGAGTTGGGAATGTCTGGTTTTGGGAGGGACGGCAGCAATCGTGGTTTCCAGAGTGTGATTCTTAGCATCCTATGTGCTGAGCAGGGAGTGATTCCAGCAGCAGGGGTTCTGCTACCTCAGCCATGTGGGTTGTGATTAGACATTTCTTTTGGACCTGCTGCCTTTGCTGTGCTGTTCCTGGAAATGCAGTATTTGGGGCACAACCTCTGGCCCTCCTGGAGATCCCGTGAGACCCTATTCTACTGAACTAGCTAGAGTAGATCTTGCTGCAAGACATCCCCAACAGACACAGGGTGTTCTTAATTAATCATCTTAATACTCTTAATCTCTTTTTCCAAGAAATTAAGATCTCAAGTGTCCCACACAATGAATCATTTCACCAGTTTATCCTGGCTAGTTTCTGGCAGCAATTAAGCAAGTTCTGATTACAGCCTTTTAGTCAATCAATGACCTTCCCCACAGTAATCCTGTCTCTGTCCCCAAGAAAGCTGTATTCCAGTTGTGCGTCTCTCAGTCTGTACGTCTGTATAAGAATATCAAGACACTTCTTTTGGGCATAGAATAGAGATGTGGAGGACAAAGCTCTCCACGAATTAAGTGGGGACCAACACAAGGTGACTGTTAAGTAAGGGTTTCCAACTTGATAGCTAGTATACTGAAATTCTGGACTAATGCTTAAGTTAGGGCTTGTGCAATATTGAAAGCAATAGGAAGAAACACGTCTATTCCACAAGAGGCAATGCAGCGGGACTTGAGTGTGCTCAATTTTAAGGCCACTTTTAATCAAAGCATCTGTGCTCTGTACTCATTTCCTAATTTAGGTAGCAATTCTAGGTGTTAAGCACCCTCTCCCCCAAGCACGCTTTTTAATCTTTTAATCTTATTATTAGTAATCAAGTCACAACAATATCTCCAGTCTTTCCTCAACTTAATGCTGGGTGGCCTCAGCCTTCCTGACATCTTCCTGATCCATTCTAAAATTTAGAGCATACGTTTTTGCACTGAAAATCCCATGATTTGTATATTAATTCACTCCCATTTCCCCAAACAAAAGAGGTGAAGCAAAAGGAGTTCTCTAAAACAAAAACAAACAAAAAAACAGACAAATAAACAGAGCCTGATTATGTGTTTGATGAGAAGGATGACGTTGGAGAAAAAAGATAATTTCTTGCTATGAGCTCAGTAGCTGTGATATGAAATAATCAAACTTATCTTTCAACAAGGTGCGGAGTCTCCTCGGGCACAATACCCGAGGCTGTTTTTCTTTGGAAAGTCTGGCAGCTATAGAAGGTCCCTTTCCAGTAATCCCCAAGTAAGGAAAAAAAAAAAAGAGCAAAAAATGATATCAAAAGAGAAAAAAACCTAGAGATGATTCTGTTGCTAACCAACAGGATAAACTTAGATGAATCACATCACTGATTTTCTCTGTCCTCATCTGTATGAGGGTAACTTCAGATGATAGGTCCCCAGAAGCCCTGTTATGTAATGATTCTAGACGCAGAGATTTACCTAATATGGACACAGTGCCATAGTTTATAATACCCAGAAGCAGCACAGTGGCATTAAAAAAGGCAGCAGGTCTTTGGTGTCAGTCTGCCTTTGAATTTGAGTCCTGGTTCCACCACTTAGAAGCTGTGAAAACTTGGGCAAGTTGCTTAACCTCTCTGAGCCTATGCTTTCTCATATATAGAGCAGGTTAACCAACTGGACTGCGGAGAGTTGCTTTAAAGCTTAAATGAGGAGTGCCTATCACAGTGCCCTATTCGATATTAGTGAGGCCCCTACCTCCCTCTCTCCTTTTCACATACTGAGTTAGAGTAGGAAAAGGCACTGATGACTTATTCTTTCCTGAATAAAGGAAGAAAATAATTTCTAACTGTAAACTTTGGGAAAAAATTAGTTACATGACCTCTTCTATTAGTCTCTGATGCATTTAATGTGTGAAACCTTTTCACCCCGTAGCATTTATTTATTATGCAAATATTTATTCAGTCCTACTATGTGCTGCTCCTTGTTCTAGGCAAAAGGGATACAGCAGAGACAAACTAGACCAGGCCCCTGTCCTCCTGAAAGTTTTATTCTGATAGATGTCTTCCAGAACAGCTGTAGAAATACTGTTATAGAAAATGTCTTCTTCCTTTGGGGAGGCCTCTTGAGTATCAGTATTGGGCTTTCCAAAGCCTACCTTCTCCTACTCAAAGGAAAATAGAACCGATGCAGGTTAGCCTATACCCACATGTGATTTATGTGAGAAATCAGCGGGGTATAGAAGGAAACAGGAGATCAGAGTCAGCCAAATCTTGGCTCTGTCATTTCCGAGAGACGCAACCCTGGGCAAATTAACCAGTGTGGCCATGTTTCCTTCCAAAGTTTATCTACCTGCAGAGGAACAGATGGGACTGCACGAAGTAATCTCTGTCTGACACCCAGATCGAGACACGTGAGTGGAAACAGAGCAACACTAATGATAATACAGATTCCATTTTATTATTATATGCTTTTCCCTTGATTAGAAAAAAATCATCGTAATGTTAGAGACTCACAAAGGGAAAGCTGTAGTATCTATTCACAGTTATTTTAGAAAAACAGGACAGAAGTATATACAACCCACATATGCCACTAATTCCATTTTACTTAAACCAGGGAACATATGTCAAAAAAAGTGTGTGTGAGTCTCATTAAGAAAATCTATTTGACACCTCTCCCCAGCTCAACTCCTATGATAAGGTTTTTCTTTGCTCAGAGGGCATGGCGCCAAAGTGACAGCCATAAAACCCTCCAAGTTGAGAAAGGACTACTTAGTTTTAACAAAGGTATGTTATGCACAAAGTGAAAGCTGCATTTTAATGATCGACAAAATGCATAACAGAATTCACTCAGGGGGATGAAGTATATATCTTGATTTTCAATACGCAAACAATTACAGAATGTCTACTCACTTGCAATATTATTACCACCCATTTGAGGGTGAAAGCCTCAACCAAACTGTTAACCTTCATTACATATGGGAAGATGTAAACAAGTGAATTATCCAGCAGTCCAATTAAAAAGAAGCCCGCATGGCATGGATTTACCAAATATCCTGAGGGGTCTTTCTTAATCATGTCCTGACTATGCCCTATTTATTCCACACTTTTCAACATTTCCCATTTCAACATTTCCCAGAGTCGCCCAGTTCTCCCACACCCACCACATAATCACTCTCTCATGTTTCTCCCGATCCGTTACACTGTAGTATCCCTCACCCACAGGAGAGAAGAAGACTGCGTGTGTACATGAGTGTGTGCATGTGTGTGCATGTGTGTGTGTGTTATCTCTGAGGATTTCCTACTACAGTCATACCTCTCAATTTTGGCTGCTAATGAAATTTCCCCTAGAACATTTTCATTTTCAAAACTTCTGATGATGATTTAGTTGGTCTGGGTTCTACCTGGGCGCTGGCATTTTAATAAGTTCCCACAGAAAACCCCAATGGGCAACCCAGGTTGAGAACAGCTGTGCTAGATGTAGAGCTCTCTTTAGTCCCTTTTCTTTTTCACTCTATATTTATGCTGAATATTTTGGTTAAAAATAAATCAGTGAGAAAACTGTCTCTCTCTGAGTTCTTCCAGTTTGGGAAATGTCTCACGGCATAGATGTGGCTACTAATTTTCATTAGATCTGTGTAGTTGTCTCTGGACAGGTGATATGTGTAAAGCTGGTACATAATACACACTATACCCAGCCAAGATTCCCATGACCTGGAAGGGCAGCCTGAGTCCCAGTATGTCACCTGCAGCCCAGCCTGTACCTGGCGATCCCAAATTAGGAGGTGACCATTTCCGTGGACAACCCCAGCAGAGGCTAAAGAGCTAAGCTGTGAAATGAGGCCTTTCTGACAACCAGTAGCAAGCCAGCCAGTCCTCTCTGGTTTCTGGGACTATTTTCTTTTCCCTCTTTTCACTACTATGAGCGTGTTCATTTTTCTGAGTTTCTCCTTATAATTAATCTGGCCAGAATGACATTGCAGGTCCATTTGAGAGCTCAACTTTGACCAAAGGCCAAGGAGACATTTTACTTTAGAGTTCACTGAGGCCCACTGTATTCATCTGGTAGGACTGCCACATGCTGTACTACAGAGTGGGTGGCTTAAACAATAGAAAATTATTTTCTCACAGTTCCAGAAACTAGAAGTCCAAGACCAAGGTGTCGAGGTCATTGACTTCTGAGGCCTCTCTCCTTGGCTTGTGGATGGCCTCTTCTCCCTGTGTCTTCACATGGTCGGACCTCTGTGCTGTGTCCTCATTTCTTCTTACCCACCAGTCAGATTGTATTAGGGATGCCCACATGACCTCATTTAACTTTTATCTCTGTGAAGGCCCTGTCTCCACATACAGTCACATTCTGAGGTACTGATGGTTAGGACTTCGATATTTAAATTTGGGGGGTGGGGTGAACACAACTGAGCCAATAATCCCCATGAGTTAAAGGAATTTATCTCTGCTCAGCTGGGAGTCTATTTGTAGGACACCATGGCCATGACCTTGGCTTTGGTTTACTTTCTCCAGCATGAGAGCAGGGTCTGACTTTCTGGGATTGCATAGAAAGCCAGCTCTACACAATTAAAAAATTCCATGATAAATGTAGTTGCTGAGCTAATTAAACTAAGACAGAAAATAAAGGCTCTGAAAGATGTGTAAGAAATACAGAACTTATCAAGGTATGCGGTGAAAAAGGAAAATGTAAAATAATTTAGCTGATGCCATGGAAACTATCTATGTTAGACAATCTAGGAAAGACTTGATTTAAAATTTCCTGCCTCATCACCTTCATAAGTTTGTTCACACTTGTCAGAATGTAGTCCCAATTTCAAGCTTGGAATATATAGTCACCACACGACAACTGACAACGGCCTTAATTGGCCTGTTTTGCTAAAGCACTTATTTGTGTTAGGAGACTATCCCCATCCTGCTGCCTGTGCAGAGAACTTTAAAGCTAACTATAGGGGACTTTTCAATTCCTTTCTTAAGGCAATTCACCTAAGATTTTCTTCTGGAAAACTTGCATTTCCACATCTGAAGATCCTGCCTGAGGCCCTCCATCCATCTTTATTACAACCTGGTCAAAGAGCAGGAACCTACCTTGAGGCTTGGGCTTAGTCATTTTGCCGCAGGGCTTGGAGATGGTGACCGTCTTCTGGCAGTCGGCATTGTGGAGGGCCCGCTTCAGACTCCCGGTTCTGGTCTTCAAGGCCGTGTTCAGGTCGCACTCGCCCCAAGCCTGGAACTGGTACTTGCACTCCGCTACGGGCAGGGTGGGACCAAACAGAAATCTTTGAAAGATCCTTTTATATAATAGTGCCATGAAAATAAAAAGATACTCCTGCAACTCATTGCAGATTTACACGTGGTTGTAAGAAAGAAGAGTGGTCCCATGTACCCTGACTTCTGGTATCTTCGGTGACTATATCGTCCAAGAGCACAACCAGGAAATCGACAGGGATACATTCCACAGAAGCTCTTCAGGTTTCAGCAATATACATGCATTCATTTTGGTATGTGTGTGTGGGGGGTGTGGATTTAGTTCTGTGCAACTCCATCACAAATGTAGATGCAAGTGAACACCACCACCATTTATATACAAAACGGTTCCAACACCAGGGTAACTTGGGCTACTGTTCTATAGCCACAACCTACCTAACATCCGCCCTTCCCACCTCTTGAACCTCTGGCAAGCACTATTCTGTCCTCCACTGCTATAAGATTTTCACCTTCATTTTGTCACCCATCTAGTAAATGGACTCAAACACCATGTAACCTTCTGAGATGGGCTTTTTCACTCAGTCTCACTTCCCGGAGGTCCATCTAAGCCGTGTGTTCCTTTTCCTTGTTGAGCAATAGTCCACGGTATTCAGGGTGGGGCATGCATGGGTTTACAGTTGTTTGTAAGGAAAATAATAATTAATAAATAATAATATATGACTCAGTTCCGTGTTTCACGTGCTCACAATTATAAACCTATGTTAGCCGCACCCTGCGTATGTACCACAATTTGGTTAGCCATGCACCAGCTGAAGAACATCTGGTGGTTTCCAGCTTTGGACTGTTACAAATAAAGCTGCTCTCTGCATTCACGTACAGATGTTTGTGGAAACATAAGTTATCATTTCTCTAGGATCAATGTCCGAAGAGTGAAACCACTGCATTGCATGGTAAACACATGTTTAGTTTGGAAAAAAAAAAAAACAACAAAAAACTGCCATATTCTTTTCCAATGTGACCATATCATTTTACAGTCCCATCAGCAATATAGGAGTGATCTAGTTTTTCCACATGCTCGCTCGTATCTGGGTTTGTTTGTTTTTTAACTTTAGCCCCTGTGATAGGCGTATTCTGTACAGTGATAGCTCATTGGCTTTCATTTCCATTTCACCACTGGGAAAAGGTGTTGAACATCTTTTCAGGTATTTGCCACCTATATATGCTCTCTGGTATAATGCTTGTTTATATCTTTTGCCCACTTTATAATTAGATTGTTACTTTTGAGAGTTTGCCCCTGGCTGGTTTGGCTCAGTGGATTGAGCGTCGGCCTGCGAGCTAAGTGTCGCTGGTTCGATCTTCCAGTCAGGGCACATCAGAGAAGGAAAACTCTGATTCCAAAAAACCTCCGCTGCCTTGCGGCATACCTCTTCAGGGGAAAGGCTAAGGGAGTAAACCCCGACAGAAAATCCGGAGCCAGAGTCCCTAAGGCGGTTTGACGTTGTAGTCAACACCGGCAACTCCTGCGGTGCACCTGAAGCCAAGCTGTATTGACTCCGTCTTTCCCTTGGACCCTTCAGCTGCGAAGAGAGGGGGGGTCTGCTGCATGGGCAACAGCAGACCCTCCATATCACCCTGCCCAGGCTCTGTAGCTTCAGCTTCACTGGAGAGGACACTCCAGCGTCATCGCAAGATGTCGATTCAACACGGGAGGAGACAGATACCGTGTCACTCCCGAGTCGGACTGCACAGCCATTCTCGGCGGTGCAGATAGACTCTTAAGAAGCTACACCATCGTCTCTCGAGACGGACGGCTGCCGACGACTTTTGAGAGTTCTTTATGTAGTCTAGATACAAGTCCTTTAAGATTCACTTTTTAAATTTTTTTTTTTGTAAGTGGGTCTTTATGGCAACCATATACAATTTAAGATCAAATGTATCTAAATTTCATCCAGCTTTTATAGAACTTACTTCCATTCACAAAAGTACTCCTCAGGTTATAGAAAATGACAAAAATATAGTGAACAGATTCACCGTCCCTCTTCACTTGCCTATAACCCAGAGGACATTTCTGTAGAACAGTGAGAATATTTGGGGCATCGTGTCTTACCACGGCTAAGAAAGACAAAAATTCAAGAATATAAAAGAACAGGTAATTTGGGTTAGCAACAGTGGGTTTAAAGTTAGAAGTGTTGAAAAATTCCTTCTCAAGTAGGTAGATGAGGCCACTGAGACTGGCCATGGTCAATGGGAGAAAGATCTATGAAAACTGGCTATAACCAGCCCTTCTGGATTTGACAAGTTAATTTATGAACCAGTGTTGGAGGCTGGAGAGGGATCCAAAGTGAGAGAAGGCCTGGAAGTAAAAGAAAGAGATCTGGAAACGGGAGAATAAATTGGAAAAGGGGAAAGAAAGATACAAGGACCTTAGAAGAAGAAAAGAAAGGCAAGCTAGATCAATGAACTCTATTAGGGCGGATTAAGAGTGCATTTATTCCTCCCTGTTAGTAAGGCAGTATTTCTCAGTAAGGGACTGTTTGGACCCCCTGGGGGACATTAGGCAATATCTGGAGACATTTTAGTTGTCACAGTTTGCAGAGGTGGGCAGTGCTAGTGTAAACCAGGGGGTAGGAGCCAACGATGGTAGCAAATATCTTACAATACACAGAACAGCCCCACTCACCAACAAAAACTATCTTGTCCAAAATGTGAGTAGTGCTGAAGCTGTCACACCCTGAGGTTAGGCAAAATGTCTTGTTATTTTGTATCTGATCAAATAAACCTACTTAAAACAAATGGCAGTCGACCTCAAAAAGATATCCAGTGGAGGAATGCAAGAATTCTGCCAGAGTGGAAGATTAACCAATAGCACTGCAGGGGTGGGACTCACCTCCGAACTGCTTTTTCCAGTTGCAGGGGATCTTACATCTCTGGGTCTTCATAGTCTGTTTGCACTCGGCGCCCGTGCGGGTGCCCTCTCGAGTGCCCAGCCCGCAGTCGCCGCTGGTGGGCACACACACGCTCCACTGCCATTCTCCACAGTCAGACTTCTTCACTTTTTTTTCTGCAAGGAAGGACAAATAATCAACACCCAGAAAGCTCCTTCAGTCCCAGGGATAACCAAGTTCACTCCTGAGCACCTTAATTGCAGGGTCTGTGCTTTTTTTAGCCCCATCTTCAGTGTCTAGTAAATAAAAGGAAGGTGATGGATGTTAGTGGAATGATTAAATCAATGAATGACCAGGAGAAGGGAGAAAAAAAATTGAGGAAGGAGCTAGAACTATTACTCATTTAACTCTTACTTTCTAAGTGATTATACTGACATCTCTTAGAAGCAAACGTTTTGTATAAACGAGAAGATGGTCAAAACCCGTTAAACCTGAAAAATGAGAAACCATTCCGTTAGAGGGAACAGTTGTCATGTTAGCTTCCTCAATGCAAGTCGGTGTTCCTTTCTCTGTTATAGATAGAACAGCGTGATATAAATGTGTTGTAAACGGACTCCGAGCTCCACAGGCTACTTATGACATTGGGAGCAACATGAAAAGGGTGCTTTATCCTCTCTAAGCTTCTGCTCCCTTTTTTTATTAATATGAGAGAGAACAAAAATTCCTTGAAGGACTCGTTTTTGAAGAGAGAGGCAACGTAAATAAAATATCGGATTCCTGGTCTATGGTCTGTTCGTAGTAGTTGCTAATATGATCATCGTGTTAATGAGTATCATTAGGGTAGGTGCGGAAATGAGAGGATCCACAAAAGGAAGGAAGGGAGGGAGAGAGGGAAAAAGGATGAGGAGAGAGATGGGAGGGAGGGAGGAAGAGAGAGGACGGACAACCATCAGGTAGTTAGGGCAGAAGGACGTGAGTCCATGAAGCATCTTGCCTCCATAATCCTACTGCTCACCTGGTTTCTCCTTCTTCCCGGCTTCCGCAGTGTCCACAGCTGCCAAAATGAACATGAACGCCAGGAAGGCAGCTGCAAATTTTCGACGCTGCTGCAGGTACTGCTGGGACTGCATTCTAGGAATAAACAGAGAGACAGAAGAAGGCGGTGTCAATCTGAGTCAGAGAGGAAGGCTCGCGCACTCCATGACGAAGGGCTCCATCTTCTGTTGCTGGAATGTTAGATTTGTGGAGCATTTATATCAGTTATCTCATGGGCAATTCTATCTGTCCTCTCCCACAGCCACTGAAATAACTGCTGTTTTGCCATCAGTCACGAGTCACTGACAAAATCCAGTGGTTGTCCAGGTAAGACTTCACACACAATTATGTGCTAAGTATGACTCAAGAATGACAGAGCACTGGTTTCTTTTTTCTTTTTGCATGTCCCTGTCCTGTCCTCCCAACACCATCTGTTGAAGAGGCTATTTTCACTCCATTTTATGCTCCTTTCCCCTTTGTCAAGTATTAATTGACCACAGAAATCAGGCAGCGAAAGGCAAATACCAGATGATCTCACCTAATGCAAGAAACTAATGAATAAAACAAACAAATGAGCAAAATAGAACCAGAGGCATCTAAACAAGAAACAGCCTGACAGAGACCATAGCGGAGCCAGGAGGGGAAAAGGGGAGACGGAGGGGAAGGTCTAGTCAAGGAACAAGTATAAATGACCCAGGGACATGGAGAACTAAATGGGGATTGACTGTGGGAGAGGGCGGACGTGGGAGGGGCAAGGGAGCGCAATGGGGGAAAAATGGGACAACTGTAATGGAACAACAAAAAAAGAAAAGAAAGAAAGAAAGAATGACAGAAGCAAAGGGATTTTGATGACAGGTGGCTGAGCAGACTCCCGGATTAAATCTTGCTGAGAGGGTAATGTCAGTAACTGCAGTCCCCTTCACAACTCTTGACAGTTCCTAGAAATGACGGTGGTGTTGCAGTCCGATGGACAATCCGAATGGACACCATGAATGGATTATCTGTGCTAATATATGTGTTATCTTCAGATGCATCAGTACCGACCAATACCTCTGATATGTTTTATCATTTCCCATGACGGTAACTATCATATCATCATTGTCCCATTGTTTATTTGTTTACCAAAGAGTGAAGCACAAAACAAAAGGAGGGACAGCGTGCCTTAATATATCAAACTCACATGTGCTAAAAATCCTCTAAATTGTAGGATAATAAAGCATTCACACGCACTCATAATTTGAAATTCTCCATACTTGATACAAATCAAAATCCCAGAATAAGATTAGAAAAACTCCTTTAGAATTTAGTCCCTTGCGACCGCTGAGTGTCAGTATAGTCACCTTACCAAAGCAAACTGAGAAGTCTCTGTCCAAACCCCAAGACAACCCACTTCCCAATGACTACATGAAGCCAATGGCTGCAGCAACTCACCAGGCAGTTACTTACCTCCATCTGGTACGTTCTTGGTGTTTTATATAAAAATGACAAGAATGACTTATGGTCATTAGCTCTGAGGTTTTCTTTCCAGAAGTGGTAATAGATTAATTTAGATGATTTTATACTCTCTTGAGTGTGAACAATAAAACCTCATATATATATATATGATTGAGGTCATTCTGTTTTGCAAAATGTTTTTCTCATTCAAAAATGCCTGTAAAATATTATCCTTGTCAGTGCATCTGTCTCCCTCTCTGTGACACTGGAAATACTATCCTTCGTTAGCTTTTTTAGATTCCATTGTATGGATGAAGCATCTTTCATTTTTATCAACTAAAATTAATACTTTGGTAATTTAGTCCTTCAATGAATAATAAGTCCTAATTAGCTACTTATCATCTCCAGTACTTTCTGAAATCTAATATCAGGTGCTCTGTTCTTCTTCCCAATGCTAAATGTTTATAACTCTTCCTCACTGATGGTCGCAGAGAAAAGTTCCTATTGATTCCGTCACATTTGCTACCCCTTTCGCTGGGCATGAATGATACGAGAAGCCAGTCTAGACTTACTGGCTGGCAAGTCTTCTCACTGTTGAATTCCTGGTGCATCTATATTATTATACCTTTTTAAAATCACATATTCAAATATCGTTTACAATTATTTGATATAAAGTGAACCAGCGAGAAGGTCTTCTGTTGCTTTCTTTAAAGCTGTACCACAACCTACTCTCAGCGACTAACCACTTTGGAGACAGAAACATTTCACTTAAATTTTCTTAACAGGTAAATTAACTTTTAAATTCAGAACTTTAAAATTTTGATGTTCTTTTTGCCAAGTTAGAATTTGCCCTCACATTCAACAATGATCTATGAATACCTGAAGTATTTAGATTGTGAATAAGTTCTTGTGAGAATTTAGAAATTCCCATCGAGAAAGCACAGCTCTTGAGGGATCTTCCTGACCAATCAGCGGGGTGATCCATGTAGAGTCTGGTGACACACAGAGCAGGAAGAAAGGTCAAGTGCACCTTGGAGCCCACTGAAGCAGCAGCTAGGTGGCACAACTCTTCCTTCCATAAATACACACACACACACACACACACACACATACACAGAGTTATTAACAGAAAGGTACTATTACTGGCTAATTTTAACCTTGGCTTTTCTAGTTTTACATTGCCAAGCTTTTATTTTATAATTATTTCCAAAAATATTTCCCGCAAGTTCAAGTCACGTAATTTCAAGGAAAAAAAAATTCCCACATAAGCCAAAATTTCCTAACCAACAGTTGTTTTTGAGTCACAGAGTGCTCTATTAAAGAAGTAATCACAACGGTAGTGTGAGCCCAGAGGACGGAAGGAGAGATACAAATTGGGATGAGGTTTTGAGAGTTAGGAGAACAGAAATGCACTCTATCTGCTTTTGATACTAGTTTATAACAATGCAGAAATGAAGACATGGATAAATGGTGAATTTCCGCTGTAGAACTTCTAAGGAAAAATGCACACAAGTCCACGTGTACAGTGAGACACCTGTGTACAATGCGATCAGCGATAGGTTTGAGTTGGAGAATTTCTTTCTTCTTTTCAGCCTCTTCTCCCCCTCATGTTTTGTTACCATTCTGTTTAAGCCTATATTTTGATAGCTTAGGTTTTTCTACATCGAGAAAATGACTAAAGGTTATTTGCAAAAAGAGAGTAAAGGGGGTTTAGAAAAGGGATGATTAAAATTATCCAAAAATTCAAGTGTACCCAGACAATATCCAAATAACATGCTAGTGCCTTGCTTGGGCAGTTAGGACATGTGTGAATAACGTGTCCCCTTGCTGGCGGGATTTGCATCGTGGATTATTTGTCCTCAATATCAAGTAAAGGTAAAGTTTCTCCCTGTATGCGGCATCTATAGGCCTGGTTTTATATTGTAACCTTGCATGCTCCCCAGCAGAGCAGAGGCAAGAGTACCGATCTTAAGAAAGTAGTCAGGATCATGACTTACTTTTCATACCGAGGGAAATAAAACAGTGGAAGAAAAATGTTTGCTAAACTGGCTCAGTTCCTTTGAATCATTTACTAATTTCCAGTGCCTCCTACTGCCAGCTTTTGTGGTATTTGCCCTGGCAGATCTCATTTCATGGGTTGAATGGTTTAACTGAAGACTCTCGCTGATGAAGGCTGGTGTCTGGAAATTATTATTGTCAATTACTCATCAGTCTGAAGCTCAAACATAAAAGGAAATAAAGTTAAAGAAATCAATTCGGAGAAGAAGTGTTAATTTATAAGATCCTGATCTGTTCTCTAAAGAAATCGCTAATTAGAAGGAAAAGAGAGCTCCCCTTTCCTTGAGCATTTGACGAGTATCCAGGAGTTTTAAGCACACCTGGTGTGACCAGAAAAAAGGATGCGAGAATCTATCCCATAGCGATTGGTTTGGAAGGACTCACGTGGGATTTCGAGGCAGAAGCTTTGGCTCAAACTTCAGCTCCACCATCTAATTTTGGGGATGCTGTTGGGCAAATCACCATCATCTGAACCTCTGTTTTGACATCTGCAAAGTGGGAGTGATTATAGCAACGACTTGACAAATGTGCCATGAAAATAGACATAATCAGAACATGAAGAAATATATTAGTTGCTGAATACATTTAAGTCGCCCTCACACTCTTATTCCTTACTATAAAGAAGTATTTTTTTAGGTAAGACACAACAAGCCTGGCACTTGGAGCTTTCTCATATGGTCCGAAAGCAAAAGACAAAAATATAAGACAAAAACAAGAAAGAAAAAAAGAGAGCGAGAGCAAGAGAGAGAGAGAGAGAGAGAGGGAGAGAGAGAGATGATTTTAATGTCGGCTAAACACTATCCAGCCTTTTCAGGGCACAAAGGCCTTTGACTTCCTGCAAGGCTATAATAAACTGGAAGGTCTTTCAACCCCAGTATTTCTTTGGAGTTCACTAAAGTCAAGAGGTTCCCATGTTGAGAATTAGCAAACATGTCAATGCAATCTAACTTGTACGAAATGACAAAGAAAAATCTAACTTTGCAAGTCTCTTTTATGCCCTCGTGTAGAAAAACCATTTCACCTCCTTCTTTCTATTTCCAATACCCAGGATGGGGCCTCAGCCCATAGTGGCAACTCAGTAAAATTTAGCTAGTGAAAAAAAAAAAAAAATCACCCAAACATGGCACCAAGCAGAGGAATTAACGTTCCTGCCAAAACGATGTCTGAGTCCTTCGCCTCTGCCGTGGGATGTGAAATTTACTGAAGAAGTCGAGCTGGAAGCGACAACCAGAATCTCAGGCAGAGCCATACACACAAGTGGTCAGTGAATGAGTGATCTGCAAACCTTTCTAAGTATCTTGTGATCTACTTGCCTAAATTCCTGCGAAATAGTAATTCTCAAATCTTTTGATCGTAAAATAAAACACAGGACACGGGAAACCACAAAGACAGTTAAATAGCTTAGTGAATGAGATAAATTAGGTTTCCAGTCAAATCTGAAGGCTTTATGTTTCCCGTCCCAGTCACAATCCTGTCCCTCTATAGGCAACTTATATAATAATTACTTCTTTGCATTTCTTAAGGGTTTTATTCAAGTATGCTTCCCTGGACATCTCTAATTTAAAAACTGATGTCTTTGAAATTACTTTTATTATACACATGTATCCTCCATTCCTTTCTCTTTCTGGCCTTTGAGTTTTTACAAAAACCAGGGCATTTAATCAGTAGTATCCCATGCTCTGGATTTTTGACGATTGCACATTGATGGTGAATTCAGTTCCTCTGTTCAGCTGCACATTGGCAGTGAGGGCAGAGGTTTATTCAGACACAGATGCTGTCCCTTTGACAAGACTTAAGCGGCATTAAGAGGTTGTTTCACCAGGAGCTACGTAATATTTGGTTTTTGTTCTTCTGGGATGCTGACCGACATATTCAATGATTATTGATGGGATATTATGAAATAAATGTTTGTAAGCCCCACCCCCAGTTTTATGTTGAAACCCTCCCCCTCTCCATGTGATGGTATTATGGTGTCAGGAGGAGGAGCCTTCGGGAGATAATTAGGATCAGATGAAATCATGAGGGTGGAGTCTCATGAATGGATCACTGTCCTTATACAAGTCCCCAGAGAGCTCGCCTTCTCTCTTGGTTCTCTGCCACTCGAGGACACAATGAGAAGTTGGCAGTCTGCAACCCAGAGCAGGGTTCTCACTAGATCCCAAGGGTCCTGGCACTTCTAGAGAAATAAATTTTTGTTGTATACAAGCCACCCAGTCTACGGTACTTTTATTATAGCAGCCTGAGCTGAGTAAGACATTTTAATTCTGTTCTTTTCTTTTCATTTATTACTTGACATAATTTCATAAAGAGATATTTCCCCTCACCTATTTCTTCGTTATCCTGTTTCCAGTTCATAAAAACAATTGAGGATCAGTTTTTAATTCCTTTATATATCTCATTTTCAAGATCATGAATTTGTTCACTATTATCATTAGAATTTGGCCACTCTTTGGCATATTACTACAAATTCATGAATGCATTCATGTTTGATGGATTGTGAGCAATCACATTTTTTAAAATCATTTTTGAAGCTTTAATTATCCCATCTGTGACCAGTACAAGTTCCAGTGAGTTGGCTCCTGAATTCCTTGCACAGGACCCTGGCTATCCGGTTTGTCAAGGTGTTTCTGAGCTTTCTGTACATTTCCTATCCCACACCTGAAATCAACCATTCTTTCAAAAAGCTTTGTTTTTTTTCCTGGTAAATACTATTGCAAATCCCAAATCTGAGCATCAGAGACACTCAACATTACTGAGCTGGTCTTCAGTGCCAGGCCTTTTCCTTTTCTGAAAGGGCAGAGGGAATGATAAAATTTAACAGCAGAAAATCCATCACTTGATTTATCCCACAGTATATAAACAGTCGTCTCAGAATAACAAGATGACTATGAAAACCACCAACTATGAACCCCAAAAGCAGTCAGGATTACCTTTATTACGCTATCTCCTTTAGCTCTCACTTCTATGACTGCCCCATATCTACGTCATCAGACATTTTAGTCATTGTACACTCTGCCATCTCCTTTTTAATTCTCATTAATTTCCACTATAAAAGCAGCTGTATGTTCTATCTTGACCACGGGTCCTTATGGTTGATATCCCACTAGGCATTTTGTTAGTCTGAAAGGATTCTCTAGTAGAATTTTTAGAAAAGTTTTTGGAAACATGTTACTTGAGTTCTCAACTGTTAACAGATTACCTAACTCTTAAAGCTTCTTTAAGTGTCCAAAAATAGCTAAGTTCCTCCCTTTGCTTTCACTATAAAGTGTTACTATTGAGAAGTCTATTAATATTTTTTTCCCTATTACCTATTATTTTTGCTGAGACACCCGAAGGATTTTTTTTAAGGTTCGATAATTTTCCTAACATCTGACTTGGTATTGTTTATTTGGGGTTGATATTCTCATATAACAAAGGGCCCTTTTAATATAATATGTAGCTTTAGATCATGTCTTATTCTTTATGAATGATAGCTTTTAGTATTAGTTCCATTACCTTCCCTTGGCCTTCTTCTTCAGGATCTTATATTATTTGTCGGTTGATTCTCCTTTCCCTGTTTTCAATATTTGTAATTTTATTTAAAATCCTTTTTATTTCTGTTAAATATTTTTAAAAATTAAATATTGCTTGCTTTTATTAAGATATCAATAAGGTATGACTTGTGTTTGTTCAATCTTGTGTTCCTTCTAATTTAGTCTCACTCCTAATATATTCTCCTATTTATAATTTCCACAGGAGTGCTGCCACCCCATTCTGGCACTTTTCTAATTATGATTTATAAGATTCTTTTACATTGTATCATTTCCTTGTTTTTAAATTCACTTTGAAATAGTAAGTTACAAGTATTGGTTTTGGTTTTTCTATTTCTTTCCATGCCTTTAGGTATATTATTCTACTTTTTATTTTCTCTTTTTAATAGTTGCTTTATAAAATATTTGACCTCAATCCATTTCTCTAGCTCATGTTTCCAGCTGTTCCAGCTTCACAAAAAAACCCTTCTTCTGTTCTTTCCATACAATGGTGACGCAGGACAGCTATCTTTCTGAGGCTTCCTGGCTCTGTTTTCCTGTCCCTGCTTTGAGCTGTGCCTTCTCTTTCTTTTGTTTCTATATTTGCTCTCCTAATCCATTTTGCTTTCATTACCAGCCAGTTATCCTCATTATTGGTTCCCGTCCTGAATGAGTCATGGTGGGGTCGGCTGCTATTTCCAGATCGGCTCACCGTCACTTACAGTGACTGTGTACGGCCCGTTTGGGGGTCCCCCTCCCCGTCAGACCTGTCAGACGCCCTGTTGCTTCCTCTGCCTTCTTTTGTTCAGACACCAATAGCATGCGGGTCTGGTCATAGTGCTTTGCTCCCGCCCTCTTTTATTTTGAGGTTTGTAGGAAAGAATCTGTCCTGAGTTTTGCTTTTAAACTTTGTCCTTGGGCTTTAGTTTTGCTATCACTAGATGCCCCATCTGTTTTTGTTTCTTTTTTAAATGATAAAACCTGGGTTTTTTTTACATTTTCAATTAAAGTTTACATTAAATATATTTTGTATGAGTTTCAAGGGTGCAGCATAGTGGTTAGACAATCATATACTTTACAAACAAAAACAGTCTCATAGATACAGAGAATAAACTGATGGTTGCCAGATGGGAGGCGGTTTGGGGGACTGGGCGATAAGAACAAACTAGTAGTTACAGAATAGTCACAGGGACGTAAAGCACAGCACAGGTAACCTAGCTGATAATACTAAGATAACTATATATGCTGCCAGCTGGGAACTGAAAATGTCCGGTAGAACCCTTCGCAAAGTATATGCTTACCTAAATCATCTGTGTTTATGTCACGAGTCAGGATGATTCCAAACACATCCTGACACTCTTTTGCTCCCCCAAATTAGCATATTAGTTCATTAAACATTTTGGGGCCCCTGCCTTATGCCAGCCATTGCGCTATATTCCCAGGACACAGCAGTAACAAGTGCTAAGGTAGATGTTTCCGCCTGTTCTCATGAAGCTGGCACTCCAATGGAGTCCACGTGGACAACTAAACAGCCAAGTACAATTCACTATGCTCTGATACAAACTACAAAATATCACGGAGTATAAAGAAAGGGCAACTATTTTTGCATTTCCCTTTCTTGACTGTGAACCAACTAAAGACAGGGATTAAGGCCGAAGATTTAATTTCCCTGAAGGTCCCTATGAAGCAAAGAAAACCATAGTAGCTAGAAATCCTGTTACAGAGCATTAACTATTAACCGTGTTCCTATAGTTTTGGTCATAGAATTGAATGTCTATCTTCTCTCACTTATCATTAATTATTTTAATTTAGTTTAAGGACAATTGTTCCGTTGCCATCAGTCTGGAAGATATTCATTTAGTTAAATATATTTATAGTACCTAACTTAAAACAGGTCCTTGCCTATAGTACTTTATATTGATTTATGTAAATATTAATTGATATTTGATTTATCATGAAGAGTGGACCCGTTTCTTCACAAACTACACAGAATATGTTCAAGTGGCATCCTTTGTAGCATAAATTGATCTAGGCAATGCAGACAAGGAGCTGAACAAGGCAGACAGCATCACCGATCCCACAATGCTCATGGTAATGGACATGTTAGAAAATAACATGTAAACAGATGGACAAGAAAATAAATTCATCAGTAAGATGATCTCTTATTGCAGTCAATTTTGTGATAGCAATGCAGAAGATGATGTGATGAAGAGGATTAGAAGAAGACGATTTGGGTAGCATGGTTTCAGATGGCTTCTTCCATGTGACTGGGGAAGGGCAAGGGAAATACGGTATCTCTTATTGATAAACAGTTTGCATCAGGGGTCCCCAGTTAATCACTTGTCATTCTTCATTATTCTCTTCTGAGATGACATACATGGTCTTCCTTCTGCCTCTAAGCTTTGACCATTCTTCAGGAATTCAATAAAGAGCCCTCCACTTCTCCAGTGGCCCATTCTCTGCACCCTACCACAATCCCTGGATCCACTGAAGGTTTGCCAACAAGTTCTCACTCCTATCGGCTCACTGGTAAACAACCCAGTCAAACCTGAACTCTTACCAGCTTATCATCTGGGTAAATATCTAAGTTCATATTAAAAAAATAACGAAACAAATCATCATTTTAAGAAATGTTTACCTTTCCCAAGAAAAATAATGTAATCGTTTCTCTCATTTAAACGTGATATCCCAGAGTGTTCTTTTATTCATGTTTTCTGACTTGGTAATATAATAGGAAATTCATCTGGACTAAAATCATGTAGCCTTTTCCCCTCTGCCCCCGATTAATATTTACAAGGATGTGTAGGTTGCTTGAAAATTGTTTTCTATTTCAAATCCAACTCTAAATACACAAAGGCATTCAGGAATGAGAAAGGAAAAAATAAATCAAGTGCAGTAAGTATTTAACGGACATGGATTTGGTTTCCCTTTACAATAGGACTGTGATATGGTCTGTTTATTCAATTATTTTTTAGAGCCAAAGGAGTTCAAAGGGAGTTGAGTTGGTTGTATTATTCCTTTATTGTCATTTGTTATAATCAAAAGTAACTAGAGAAAGACTTAAAGAGGTTTAGAGTTGTCTAGTTTCCTTTTAATCCTTTTTATATCTGCCTGCTGCAACCTGATATAAAGAGAAGCAAGTGAGGGTTTTTCAGTAAGTCAAACCAAAGACAGAATCCCAACTCTGGCTAATGATGAAGCAGTGCGTTTTAGTTTCTCTGAAACTTATGTTCCTTGGCTGTAGACATTAATATAAGTGGTCTGAGAAGTGAGATTGCGAAATGTATGCAACACAGACCCAGTGCCTGGCAGACCCCAGCGTCCTCTCTCAGGACGCTTTCCCAACTGATATCGCAGTCCGCGCACTCCTTTGTCTTTACCTGAATTAAAACACGTGGACCTTTTGGATGAACTCTTCCTCTAACGAAAAGCCAAACACTGAATTTCCACTGAGCAAACATGGCAACCCACTTCTCGCTGTCACAGGGGATCGTGCTATCTTTAACTCACCTTCCTGCTGCCCGGCCTGCCTCCTTCTAGTCTATTCTCCTCTAAGCCTAAGCTGTCTAAAATACCCCCAAACCTTTCTTCCTCACGGAAATCCATTTCACTGGGTTCTCTCGCCTCCTTGACCCAATCTATGTATCTTTAGCAGGAAAGAAGTACTTACAATGCTCTAAACCCAGAAACATTGTTTCCATCAACAGATCCCATGTTATCCCATGTGGCTGAAAGTCCTTTCCCAAACCCCTCTATCTGGCAAACCCCCATCGCCTTCCAAGGTCTAGTGCAAGGATTTCACCTTCAATAAAGCCTTTGTGGATGCAATAGTGTCTATCCTCTTTATCTGGGAAGCTCACCGTACCATGCCCATTCCTTAGACTCCGCCCATTCACAACCCCTGAATGTACAAATGGCATATTATTGACTCAATCCACTGTAGCATATAAAACAGAAAAAAAAAATTGACATGAAGCGTCTAGCACATTCTATTTAGTAGCTATCTCTTTTTCAGGACCCTTTGGTTTCTTGTGTGCCATTACTAGTACTAGCAGTTACATTCATAGTTAATTCTTTCACAAAAAATAAATAAACAAATAAATAAATAAATGAAAATATACACTGAAAGACACAAAACAAGCAGAGACTAACGATGCTGTCCTGAAAGGCAGACACTGAGAAATCAGGGAAGGTTCCTGAGGGTCCCCATATTCAGCTGGCTGCCATACACCGGCCATGAAGTGGATTCCCATCTGAAGAAGACTCAGCAACACAAGCCAGGGACCTTTTGAGATCCTGTTAGAATGACTGACAGTTAGAATATTCTCTAGTGTTAAAGTTCTATCAAAAGCTTTTGAACTACTACAAGTTTTAGTATGCACATGTGTTAGTGCGATTGTGTATGTGTATATGTAATAGCATGTGAGTGTATATAAACACTTCTACACATCTTCCTTCAGTAAGAAGTCCTTTAAGGGATGGAAGACTCTCTTTTTGTGGTTAGGTTCATCTAAAAGATTTAGAGCACTGTTTGACACATAGATATCACTTCTATATTTGTTTTAAAAATGAATAAAATAACAGGAGAATAAATACCCTTGGATCCAATGTGCTAACTGACCACTGTCTACAATAGCACCAGCGTCACTCATCTTTGTTCCGTCACTTGGCTTTATTTTTTTTTCCTTAGCACAAATTAAAGCTGGATCCATGATATCTTTACTTTTATTTGCTAATTATCTTCTCCCCCAGGATGGCAGGTCTCTGAGGAATAGCAGCAAGTTCTGGTCATTGAAGTCATGTTGCAGGCCAGGAGTGGCACAGCACACAGAAATATAGAAGGACATCTCAGGGGAGATACCAAGCACTGGGTGTTCCCTGTGATAGTAACTAATACACATTTTAAGGATTTTTAACAGCTGAAGACTCTTGTTTTGGAGTAGTTTATTTATTTTTTTAATTTAAGTCAATTTTCTCCATAAAGAGGGCGGTAAAACAACCTTTCATGGTGGTTTGAATTTTGAAAAGTACATTTGGAATGGATAGCATTTCCAATGGAAGAAATGGAATAAGCCAAAGTTTCAGGTGAGAAATCAAGAGAGCAATTTGAAGTAAATAGTTCTGTTTGTTAGTAAAAGAAGAAAACGTGGTATAGATCAATTGAAGCTATAGCTGGCAGGGCTTTGAAATCATAATTATTATCAGTAAATATTTAGAGACGACCTACTATATGCAACATAATAAGCTAGGTTATAAGGAAAACACAGGTATAAATTATATTTAATCTTATGAATCCTATGAGATTACAAACTCATAAGGGAGACCAAGACAATGAGAGTATGCACCACATTTTTTGTGTGAGATATGAAAACGCTGTAACTAAAAGCAACAGTATTTATAATAAAAGAGGAATATCTGATATACTTGCCAAAATCTCTTCTATGAAGTTAAGAGGCCACTTCCCACTTTTTAGCAGGAAAAAGGAAAAAGGAAATCAAAAGAAAGGCATCTGTATTGGCAAACTAAATTAATTTCTCAAAGCAAGAGTCAATAGTATTAATAAGTCATGGGTAAATGCCCCGTTGACTGAAAAGACAAACGCATACTCACCCTAGCTCCGAGAGAAGTCACACTGAGTGTATGTAGACCTCAACTTCTGAAAGAAAGGTACTTCTGTCAGGATTACTAACACATTCTCGTACTCTTCTAAGCAACTCAGCACAGCTTTATTAACTACTGATGCAGATAGCAGCTCTAATAACTGGTGGCTTGATTTGTTCAGAGGAAGTGACTCAATTAAAAACATAATTTAACAAAACAGCATGCAGGTTTTCATGGTCACTAATATACGGCCACATCATCACGTATCGGGGGAGGTGAAGAGGAAGGGTTGTGTGGACAGCACTGTCACCCACTCAGAGAAGAAACTCTTGGACCTTTGCCACAAATGCCTGGGAAGTGAGAATTGTGAAGAAGGATCTAAATTTGTATATCAGTCTACTGAAGACTATTTAGTTTGGAACAGAAAAGGAACTGATTATTACTTGTTCCCACAAAAAAAAAATTTTTTTTTCCACAGAAAATATTTACCCAATAAATATTTTTTCCATTTTTTTATTGTCGTTCTATTACAGTTGTCCCATCTTCCCCCCATTGCTCTCCCCGATGTCTTATTTTTAATATTTTATTTTATTTTTGATTTTAGAGAGAGGGGAAGGGAGGGAAAAAGAAAGGGTGAAAAAAAATCGATATGAGAGAGAAACATTGTTGATTGGTTACCTTCCATACGCAGCCCAAGGGACCAAACCTGCAACACAGGTATATGTCTTGACCGGGTATGAAACCAGGAATCAAGCCAGGACCTTTATGGTTCACGGAATGATACCCAACCAATGACCCAACCCATCCAGGGCTACCCAGTAAATCTTGATTATAGCTGAGAGGCTGCACCAGGTTTCTCAGTTTAATACCTAGAATTACCAAGGAGCCTACAAGAAACAGGGTTCTATTTCCAATTCAATGGAATTACCTAAAAGGTGCCAGAACTAATAAGTGAGTTCAATAATGTTGCAGGATACCAGATCAATATACAAACATCAATTATCTAACTATGTATTTGCAAAATATGTATCTTTCAAAGGCTTTTTATCTAGAATGCATAAATAACATTTATAACTCAATAATGAAAAATCCAGTAAAATTATGGGCAAAAGAATTGAACATTTTTCAAAGAATATACACAAATGGCAAGTAAGTGCATGAAGAGACAGTCAGCATTATTAGGAAAGCCTCACTGTGACGCTACTACATCCCCATTCAATTCTCATTATCAACTGGTTGGAAGCACTTTGGGGATCATTTTGGCAGTTTCTTAAGAATTTGAACACACACTTATCGTACAATCCAACTACTCTACTAATTCGGTATTTTCCCAAGAGAAATGAAAACTTAGGGCTACACAGAACTTGTAAACAAATATTTAGAGCAGCTTGCCGTATTTGTAATAGCCCAAACTGAAAACAATCCAAATGTCTATCAACAGGTAATTTAATAAATAAACTGTGGCATATCCGTATATTATCCTATTAAGCAGAAATAAAGATTTACTGATACATGCAACAACATTTATGAATTTCAAAATAGTTGTGTTGAGTGAAGGAAGTTATTAAAAATAATATATACTAAACAATTTTTAATATTAAACTCTAGAAAATGAAAATTTATAAAGTGACAAAATACAGATCACTGATTTCCTGGATATGGAATTTGGGGGGCTTGGGAGGAGCATCAGAGAAGGATCACAGAGGGGCATGAGGAAATTTTTAGAATTGTTAGACATATGAATTATCTTGATTATGGTTATAATTCCACAAGAATATACATAAATCAAAAGCCATCAGATGGACAAGATTAAATATGTGCAGTTTGTGGTATTTCAGTTTAACCCAAAAAAGCTCTAAAATAGTAGATATGAAAGAACTATGAAGCAAGACATAATCAGAGAAACTAGTCGATAGAAATACATTCCAAGAGAGCATAAATGCTGAGATTGGCTGACAAGAACACTGTAGATAAAGACACATATTGTCACTGATTCCTGTGAGAAAGTGGGAACGCCACCATAATAAATGGGAAATCTCAGCAGAAAAACAGAAATTGTAAAAAGGACCAACTGGACATTCTAGAACTGGAAAATGCATATGCTGGGTGAATTAACAACAAATTAGATACAGCAGGAGAGTCACTGGACTTGAAAATCAATCAATATAAAACTGGGATAACTGTAATAGAGTAACAAAAAATGATTTAAAAAGAAAATAGGTCAATATAAATGATCTAAACCTAGAAAATGAAAGCAATAAATATTATTTTTTAAATGAATAGAGCCTGAGTGTCCTTCAGGATAGAGTTAAACAATCTAACATCCTCCACTTAAGGAGTTCCAGAAGTAGAGAAGAGGAGAAATGCAGCATCAAAGTATTTACAGAAATTATAATAGAAAACTTCTAAAACTGTATTAAAACATCAATGCACAGAACCAAGAAGCTCAGCAAACCAGATGCATGACAGACAAAAGAAAGCTTCACATAGGCACTCAAATGCAAACTTTTGAGAAGCAAATATAGAGGAACAAACAAAACAAAAAACCTTAAGAAGCAACTGGGAGAGACGGACCTCACATGGAGCAGAACCACAATAAAAACGACGGATTATTTCCAATTTAAACAATGGAAGCCAAGAGTCAGTGGAACAACATCTGACCGAAGAAGAAAATCACGAACTATCATGCATACATGTCAAAGTTAAGGGTAAGTAAATGCAATCTCAGGGGGGAAAAGAAGCTGAAAAATTTTGATGCCAGCATATTTTCTTTGCAATAAATTCTAAATGCAGTTGTACAGACTGAAGGGCAATATTGTATGGCTGTATTATACTGTATATTCTTTATATATTATAAATGTTAAAATATGTATAATATATAGCTTTATATATTATACATATAAACTTGTATACATAATTCAGATCCATAAGATAGAATTAAAGCACAGAAAATGGAAAATACGTGCACAATTATAAAAAGCTAAATTTTTATTATTTTTTACATTGATAGCTTATTATTTAAAGTAGAAGCAACACACTGTTATGGGGTTTATAGCATATATAGAAGTAAAATATATGGCAACAATAAAATGAAATGGGGGAAAATGGAATTACATTGTTTTATGGATTTTACATTTTACATAAAGTGATGAAATGTTCATTTTAAATAGAAACTTATGTGTCAAAGATATATAGGGCAATTCCTAGAGCAACCTCTAAAAGACACAATTCAAAGAGTTATAGTCAAAAGAAGTATAAAAATTAACATTGGAAGTTTAAAATAAGGTTTGATTAAGCCAAAATAATCAGGAAAGGAGAAACAAAAGACCAAAGAACAGATGGGATAAAAAGAAATAGCAAGAAAGTATATTTAAACCTAAACAGAAATATAATTGCATTTAATGCAAACAGACTGAATATTAATTTTTAAAAAGATTGTCAAACTATATGAACAAGCAATACTGAACCATATTCTATCTACAAGGGACCCATTTCAAATATATAAATATTCATTTTTGGGTGCAATTTTTCAGCAACTGAATGCCAATGTATTTCACTGCATTAACAGAATACTAGAAAAAATGAAGAAAATTCATAGGACAATCTTAACAGATGCAGTAAAAGAACTGAATCAAATCTAATAGTATTTCCCGATAAAATTATGATGCACTAAAATCATAAAACTGCTATAATAGTTTTTTTTTTAATGGGCATACAAAAGTTACCTACGTATGTTCAGAGACTGTAAAGAAAGCTTCCACAGGAGACTCATTTTGGATTTAGTCTCAAATAACAGATTAGGTGAGAGGAAGAACAGTCAGCCACAGCCTGCAGATTTGAGCATGCAGGATACATTCCAGGATTCAACAATTACTTAAATATGGCTGAAGCATTAAGTGCAGAAAGTTGAGAAATAGAAAAGGAACTGAGAGATAAAGAGGCTAACCTTGATGTTTCTTGCCTGTCACCTATTAGGGTCACAGGAGAAACATAGTGAAGTTTTACTTTTGGAAGTTATGGAGCTATGAAGAATTTTGTGCGTGGGAGGAACACGATCAGCCGTGAATTTCTGGGAGAACGTCAGCAAGCAGTGAGCAGAGTGAATGGAGGACGATGAGGCTAGTCAGGGAGGCTTGTAATATTCACTAGACATAGTCCTGGTGAAATATTACAAAGATTTAAACTACGACATTGGAAAATGGGAGGAGAGAAGAAATAAAAAGAAGTTATTAAGAGATAACATTTACTGGACGCATCAAATTATTTGAATATCCTTTGGGAGGAGGAATCTAGGATAGCTCCCACATTCTGATCCCCAGCCCACAGTGGGTGCCAACACAGAAAACTTGGGTCCATAACCATACCATAAATAATACGTACAGCAATCTATCCTAAGGACAGTATTCTAAGCACCTGACATATGTTAAATGTGATTTTAATTCTCAGAAGAATCTGATTATTTAGGTTCTTCTACTATCCCTATATTTGAAATCAGTAACTAGGGCTTAAAGAAGTTAAGTGTCTAAGGTTAAGAAATGGTATTCAAGTTCTGTTTGAATATTTTTAATTTGAGGTACCACTGGGACGTTTTTGTTGGAATTGATGATGGCTGTGGATCTAGAAGAGAGCACTGGTGTGGAACTAGAAATTCAAGCAGAGTCAGCAGGTGCTATTTCAGTAAGTAGGAGGACTTGGGATTGCCCAAGGAGACCACAGAGTAGTAAGACATAGAGTAAGAACTGGAGAGGTAGCAAGAAGTGAGAATTTTACTTCTTACATAAATGAGTTATGAGTAGTAACAAGAGAATTAAGAGGAAAGCAGCCCTGGCCGGTGTGGTTCAGTTGGCTGGGCGTCATCCCATAAACCGAAAGGTCACGGGTTCAATTCCCAGTCAGGGCACATGCCTAGGTGGTGGGTTCTGTCCCTGGTGGGGGCACATAGGAGAGGCAACTGATCAATGTTTCTCTCTCACATTGAGGTTTCTCTCCTTCTCTTTCTCCTTCCCTTCCCCTCTCTCTAATCATGTCCTCAGATGAGGATTAAAAAAGAAAGAAAGAAAAAAAAAAAAAAAAAAGAGGAAAGCAAAGGGAATTGAACCATGGAAACCAAGCACTCAGGAAGTCTCAATAAGTAAAAAATGGTAATGGTAAGGTCAAATTCTAGATAGGTGCCCATGGGAACTGGCAATAAGAAGTCAATAGTAACCTTAATGAGTTACATTTTGGCAAAACTGTAAAATTTAAAAAGCAAATAGCCATTTCACAAACAATCATTAAGCTAAGATAACATCGAAGACTTTCTCCGCCAGGGAATATCCTGTGTGACTTGGCCAAGTTATATGTTAGAGAGGCTAAGACTCAGTGACATAATGAAAGGCTTTGAGAACTGATACAATATTTTGGAAAAAGACTGTCCAAAAGTCAAGGGACCAAATGCCTGCTGAGGCCGCTGAGATGACTCAAAGGGACGTCAACAACTATGACTCTTGCCAGAAACAGACTCCCATGGGATGCTTTCAGGTAATTTTTGTTAGAGAGAGGAAGCTTTTACTCATGAAAGAATAAGAGAAAATAAGAGACGATCTCATTGCTCTTGGATGTGATTCAAGGAATCCCAGGCACTGGATTGTTTGTGTTTTTATAAAGCTCTAACAATGGTGTCCACCCCTCTCCTTCAAGTCCCTTTCTATACAAAGTGTTTCTAGAAGCACCAGCTCCAGCAACATCCCCTGGGAGCTTGTGAGAAATGCAGACTCTGAAGCCTTCACCCCAGACCTGCTGAACCAGAATTTACATTGTAACAAGGGCAAGATCCCCAGGTGAACATCTGTGCACAAGAAAGTTTAATAAATCCTTCTTCTAAACCAGAACTTTTTCAGGAAGTAAAAAAAAAATTAAATGCTAATTATTTGATTACTTATGTACAGCTCAACTCCTTCCTGTAAGCTTAAGGTACCTTTTACAGATATATACATTCTAGAAAGATGAAAAAAATAAAAGTAGAGAAAAAGGCAAAGGTCAAGGCAAAGTAGGTAAAAACAATAGCCATCAGGGATTAAAAGTCTTGCTTTGAGCTAAGAACTTCCTCTTTTATCCTCACAACTTTAGAAGGCAGTCAATGTTATTCCAATTTTATAGGTGAAGAAAACTATAAGTTAGAGAATTTAGATAATTTTCCCTAGATCACAAAGTATTAGAAATAATGTTTCAACCCAGACTGGTTAAATCCAAATTAGATCTATGCTTGTAAATCACAAAGTTGAACTGTGAGGTTAAAATACAAAATGACTGGTAGGTACTCTCATATACTTACTAAGGTTTACCCTACTTTTGGCTCTAATCTTTCTAGAAGTCAACGTGAAGACAGAATATAAGAATAACATTCACAGAGTGTACTTAGTTCTCTATCACAACGTTATTTGTGTGGAAGAGGAGAGCTATCACTATACTTAAAACCTCAACAACCTGACATGTACACCATGGATTTAAGGCCCTGTTTCTTAGCAAATATGTATAAATGGTGTCTCCAAAGAATTTTGAACATTGTACCAAAATCTTGAACAAACTTCAGATGGATGACTGATCGTTTATAATCTGAACTAGCAAATGGGGAAGGGGGACAAGTGGTAGTATAGAAGCAGAGCAGGGAGGCCTTTTACCCACTGACCCCTGGATTCAGAATGTCTAACACCACAGGCTTTTGGAGGCCTGCAGAAATATTTGAGATATGAAAAAAAAAAAAGACATCTCTAATGCAAGAAAATAGAAAATAATTTAAATGAGCATTTATAATGACTACAAATCAAAGTATTATGTCAACTTCATAAAGTTTAATATTTATCAATTAAAAAATTCATTATACTTAAAAACCATTTTTAGATTTTCTCACTTTGCAGGAATTTACTTATTTACTTTTATTTAAGAATTTTTATTGAATTTATTGGGGTGACATTTGTTAATAAATTATATAGGTTTCAGGTGTACAATTCTATAGTACATCGTCTGTATATTGTATTGTGTGTCCACCATCCCCAAGTCAAATCTCCCTCCACAACCATTTATCCCCCCTTACCCCCTCCTACCCCCCACCCCCCTTTCCCTGTGGTCATCACCACACTGCTGTCTGTGTCTGTGAGCGCTTTTTTCTTTGCTTAATCCCTTCACCTTTTTCATCCAGCCGCCTAGCCCCCTGCCCTTCTGACCGCTGTCAGTCTGTCCTCTGTCTCTATAAGTCTATTTCTACTTTGTTTCTTAGTTTAGTTTGTATATTAGATTCCACATATATGTGAGATCAGGTAGTATTTGTCTTTCTCTGCCTGGCTTATTTCATTTAGCATAATACTTTCCAGGTCTATCCATGCTGTCCCCAAAGGTAAGCTTTTCCTTTTTTATGGCTGAGTAGTATTCCATTGCATAAATGTACCATAGCTTTTTTACCCACTCACCTACTTTTGAATACACTTAGTGATAGTCTAGAAATGAATTACATTTTATTCACTTACTCTTGAACACACTAGATAGTCTAGAAATGAATCACTTGAAAGCTAAGAATTTTCAAAAGCAAAATTACAAATAAGTTTACTTCCCCAAATGTGTGTATATATTATTAGCTCCTGTAAAAATATTAGAAGTCCCTTCCTTTAGTAGTACAAAATAGAAGGGCTGCCTGACTTCAGAGCTTCTAGTTTCTTGTCTGTATTGGGTCAGGGTAGAACAAGAAATGTCAAAGAACCTGAAGCCTACCTGCTCTAACCACTGTATCCTACCAGTGATGTAAAATCCCTTCCTACATAGTTCCCACACTACTACAAAGTGACCAGATGGGTACAAAGCCACCGCAAGGTAAAGATGAGCTGTGCTATTTTCTTGGTTTAGCTTGCAAAAGCTGGGATAGAAATGCCTGGTTCCGTACCATGAACAAAACCCTAGAATAAGTGGAACAATTGCCCAGGAAGCCATTTGGATTGAAGTTAGCCTCTCCTTCAAGAACGGAAGAGCTGAAACCTGCCAGCTCTGATTTGCACGCCTTTCAGCAACTATTTCCAGCCAATTCAGTTCATACAACTCCAGCTTTCATTTAGGGCTGAGCTCATTGACTAAAAAAAATAAAGAAGAATGAGGGGGAAAAGGACAAGAAAAGAAATCAAGGAAAGGCTTAGTTGATTATGCAGAGTGTTGCTTTGGGAAAGGGGAAAATCTTGTTAGAAGCTTGGCAAACCCACTTCATTAGAGATCTAGTGACATCTGAAACCAGCACATTACATGAGGGTAGTTTAAAACATCAAGTGGCCTTATCGTTTGGTAGGGACACCCCAACCCCATCCATTCTGTCCGTCTCATTCTTTGCATTCTTTATCATACTTTTAGCAATGGAAGAGCTGGCTACTAAAAACTATGTTGAAAGAACTGTAACTGATTCGAAATTAGCAACATTTAAATCAGGGATTGTGATTCTGCTCACTCACCTTGTCCTCTAAGAGCGCACTTTCTTTTCCTGCTTCCCCGGTTATTTTTACCTCATTTCCGCCATCCTCCTCGCTCACACATAGGGCCCCATTCATTCTCCTTTCGCACAACCCGCTGTCTGCAATGTCAGTGGACGAACGTGGCCCTGAGCGTCAGGCCCCGTAAAGGTGCGTGAAAACCAATTGCTCCTTGGCCCTTCCAAGATCCTCTGAGGTCCTTTTGCGTGGTTTCCATGCCAGAAGAGCAGGTTGTTTAATATGTTTTCCTCCTTTCTTCGGAAGCATCAAAGGCCCCCCTCACTGAACTCCCTCCTTTCTAGAAATAATTAGCCCAAGGGCTAACCCTACTGCGACATTTACAAAAGAGTAACTAAGAGGTCAAAATGGTTGCGTCATGCCAAATAAACCTTATTGAGTTGTGTGAGAAAGTGGCTAATCACCCCGATTTTTATGGCCATAGGGTATCTTGGTTTCAGGGCATTTTGACACCTTCTGAAAACATAGCTCTGACTTTATGAGGTGAATATACTATAATATACGACCATTCTGGAGATGACCACCTGAGAGATGTTTATGAGAAATTCACAGAAGATGCTGTCTTTCACTCTGTTCTATAGAAAATTGTACTAATAATTGAATTGAAACCATCAACAGTTTAATCTGCAGGTTACTTAAAACTGGGGCAAATATAAAATTATGTTGATAACAGAGTTAAGATTAATTAAAGGTTTTGTGGTACAATATTGACTTGAAATAAGTTAATTATAGGGTAACAATGATAACTCTAAAATCCTGCATTTGGATATATTTAAATCAATAACGTAAGTAATAGAAGATAACTTGCTTCAAAGTAACCCACAGGGTAAAGAGAAGATTTTCCTGGACCAAAGTTTAATATATACAAATAGTAAAGATGGTGAAGAAACAGAACTAACAAGAAAACCAGTATATTCTATTTTTAAGAAACTCAGATTGTTAGAAAAGTCTTCCTTATGTTGAGCTAGACTCTGTTTGCTGTAAATTTCATTTAATTTTTCTCAGAACGGAATGAAGCTAAATTCCTGGCAACTTCTACATAGATAACAGGATACAAAATTAACTTCGATTATAATATATCTAATGTGACTATGACACCAGAAAATAATCCTCAGACAGATGACAGATTATTACCTTGCAGTTGCAAATTTCAACTAGATTTAAAGTAGTTGCTCACTTTGATTGTATTATTTTCTTAAAACCACACAGTAACATCTTGTTTTATTGGCATAGAAATCCAGCAAGTTCATGTATCACAAAAACTGCGAGATCTTTCTATCTCCATGCTTACTTAGTAAGGTACCTAGGGATTTAAACAATATTTACTAAACAAATGAATGAAATTCAGAAGACTGACAAGCTAAACCCAATGAAATAATACCACGTGGTTGATACCCTTAGGATATTAACCATTATCTTCGGAATTTCACATATAATTCCACAGGAGTAGCTATTTGGTTTTCAGGTCTATAAATAAATGAAAAGGAAGAAAAATTAATGCTACTGTCCAATAGATTGGTATCAGCATAAAAAGGAAGGAAAATATGGGAAAATTATTTTTTAAAATTCATTCACGTATCAATTATTTAGGGGAGGTCACATAACTCCTAACAACTGAGTTTTCCCTGATGAGAAGACTCCTGGACCTCAGAGTATTGACATCCGTAACGTAGCTAAGATCATACTAATATTTATAAGGCATTATGCCGTCAGCAGTATAGGGAAGTGTGCACAACAGCTTTACAAAGCTACACCTACAAAGTCAATTAGTTGGAACACTCAGGATGGAAAGGCATAAATCCTCAGCTCTCTAAAAACAACTCCAAACTCCACCATTCATGGTTATTTGCTTCCTCTGAGACCCTGGCAACCTCAATTTCCTCCCACTTCTAGAAAACCTCCATAACAGTTTGTGTCTAGCAATTTCAGTTTTCACCTCAATTAGCCTCACACCTCAGAGAGGTAGCATGAGGACATTATATCCAGTTTATGGGCATGTACACCAAATTAACACAAAAGGCAGTAAATCAGGAGAAAGTGAGGCCAGTCTACTCCTCAGAGGTAAAGATTTTGTTTTTCACTTAACAATTCATCTAGATTGCTTAAACTTCCGCTGTGGCTTTGGGCTAAAAACCGGGCACCAGGCTGGCCACTGCAAATGTAGAGATCAAGCTACTTACTCTTTCAAGAAAACAGACACATGATCCAATATTTGGAGCAATAGCTTTAGAATGAGTAAAAAATCAGGATTGTCTGAGATGTTTAAAATACGATACATATGGTGCTGCTTTTTTTCTTTAAAGCACTTTTCATTTTAAAGCACTAATTATACTAAATAATTGTTAACTACTTTTCAACCCCCAAATGGTATGACTCTATCTTGTTCAATTACACAGAATCACTGAGAGATAAACAATAGCAGGCATTGTTAATTTGCAGCTAATAGACTATGAAATTGAAGATTTAATAGATTGCATAATTTACCCCAAACAGCACAGCTAGTTCATTGTAAAGCCACGTAAGTTAACTTGATTTGAATCCTAATCAATTGTTTTATTTATTATATAATATGTCTCATGTTTTATGATATGAAGTCATCAGCAATCCCATTTCATAGATTGAAATCCCATTCTGGTGGTGTGTTTTACAAAATAGCAGATTGAATAAATGAGGCTTGTTCCCCTAAATGGTGTAATTTTTGCTGTTTTGCTAATAAAGTTTTTCTGTCTCCTCTCTTGACACACCCCATGCACAGTTTGTGAACGAATTCCCTGTTAACCTCTACATATAGTTCTTCTTTTACATAACCACTGTTCCCAGAAGACTTGTAAAAAATAATGTATGAATCACCAAATCTGATTACTATGTATATTTAAAGCTTGTCAGCTATTTTGGGGACGACGTAGGGTTCCTTTCTGCTTAAGGTCATTCAGGATGTGATCTAAGTACAAACAAAATGTACATTTTCCAGAGCATTTTAGAAACGGGAGTGACCTTCAATTGATCCTTCAACTAGAATTTATTGAGTGCCGGTATATACAAAACGCTGTGGACATAAGAAATTAATACAGTATGTGACCCTTATCCATAAAGAACCCAAACTAAAACTTGAAGGTTTTCATGGCAATTGGCACATAGTTCCTTTGCACAATATAGCTAATGTCTCATAGAATTAAAAGCCTTGTGTTGCGTGCACTTCTCCATAATAATTACAGTGCAGTCCACTACGAAGCTGGGGAGATCTATTAGATGCCTTCTTTTCTTCAAAACAGCTTCTTTTTTCCTTCCAGATCATAAAAGGTGTATGCCATGAAATCAACCATCAACTCCCCTCGAGAAGACCAACCGGAAAAATCTATTGACTGAACAAAGCCAGTTTTACTAAGCATACTATAATCAGGAAGACTAGGACCATGACTGTATCAGAAGGAACAGTTCCAGGAGGATATTCGTAGGGCTTTGGGGTCTGCTCTCAAGTGGCTGAAGTTCAATCTTTCAAGGCAGGGACTTGACCAGGATTAAGCCAAGTTCTCAATCTAACAGCTGAGCCAGGTGAAGGTCTTCAAGTGAGTCTTGGTACGTGCACTGCTGTTTCATAACCAAACTGTTTACCCAGGTAAACAATCCATTCTTTTTAAGAGGAGAGCAATTTTCTCATATCGGTAAACTGTGTTTGGATACATTGGCTCTCGGGAATTTTATGAAGCAACAGATATTTCCTGAAATACTGGGAGCAACTCAGGAGCTCTGTCTGGCTTCATTCTCCATTGGGATCCTCACTTTCCAGGTCAATTATATGTTAAGTATGACTTGTGATCATTGTTGATACTTTAAAAGACATTTGACCACATACTAGAGGCTTCTAATGAAAAGAGCATCAAAAAGCAAATGTATTTTTCAGTTTTTTTTTAATTTCACACTGTGAACTCGAAACTGAGAATACATACATATATATATATATATATATATATATATATATATATATACACACACACACACACATAGAGATGAAAACCTTTATTTGGGGAAAACAAAACTTCCATTTAGAAAGTTTGGACCTATCATTCCTCAAGAAAACCAAAAATATATATTTATTAATAACAATACTAGTATGGAATGTACCTTTCACTTAAAAAGGACCAAGGGAAGCAAATAATATAAACCTGCCTTTGGTTTGCCTCCCCACTGAAATGACACTTAGAGTACTATTTACTTTACACTTCCGTGCAAGAGCTGAATGTACTAGAGCTTATCCGGTAGTCCCAACACCCTTACAAAACAGGTCGCAGTACTACCATTTTACAGGTAGGAAAACCTAAACGAAGAGATTAAGCAGGTTGCCCAACTCATAGGGGGCTTGGCAGAAACAAGATCTGAATGTTGTTATCTCATTTCTAAGCCCGCTTTCTTAGGACTGGTAAGAGTGTAACCAGCACGCCTGTTAACGGTGGAATCAGCACCTCGGCCAGGTAATGTGATCATCCATCTCACTAGAACTCAAACTCATGAATGACTTTTGTACAGGAGGGCGCCAGTGAACGCCCCTGACAGCATCCTAGACCAGGAAGGTACACCAGCAGAAGAACCCTCGTCTGCCCTCACTCCATTTCTCCAATGGAAAGGCATTTTCTTCCTTCACTTTCTCTTTCATGGGCTGTGAAAATGCCAGACTCTTTTGAAATTGAGCTTCTGATCAGAGTTGCTGAAATCTATAGGTTTCTAGCCAAGGGCAGTGGGATAAAAATGACTGTGAACTCTTTAGACACACTTAAAAAGTAGGTGTCACCTGGCCAGGGTCTCAACCACCTACTTTTATTGGGACTATGTCTTTGGCCTTCTTCTTTAGTGACCTCATGTTACTCACTCCCCATGTTCGTTCCTTTGTAGCTGAAGAATAAAAGTAGGATTCCAATAAAACACGAGGACCCTCAGGTCTTTGGCCAGCCCTGACCCAAAGAAAATGCACATGAATTGAGTAGGTTGGTGCCCACTGCTGCCACAGAAAAACATTCCGTTTAGGCTTAAGTCGGTGAGTTTTGGCATTCTGGTGGGGTCAGTTTCAAAAAGGGAAAAAGCAGTTAATCACAATGTGGAATAAAACGAAAATTTTAAAAGTTGAAAAAGAAAAGAAAACCTGATTCCTTAGTCCTAACACTCTAGCCAAATTGTTTTAATTTTTAATTTCCTTCAAGACTTTCCCCACCTTCATGCTTAGCATCTCATGATATTTACAATTTGGGCCAATTTTCTCAACAACAGAACAGGCCATAAGTTTATTTTTTTTAATGCTTCTTCGTTACGCCTTGACTTGTATTTTGAATGGCAGTGTAATTCCTACCAAACAGATGTTTGCTAAGTCAATTGTTTGTTTCCCTTCTCATGAACTTCCAAAAATGAAGATTCGTGCCTCCGCATTAGGCAAAGATATGCAGGCAGCCAACCCAGGCCAGGGAGCCCCTTGCTTCAGACACCCCGTTCCACACATCAGCCCCTACGCTGTTGTCCTTTCCCACAGCTACTCCCAGATCTATAAAGGGGTTAACATGAACTGGGTCTTGTGATAAAGCTAAACAACAGAGTTTATTTAGACTTAAAACTGCTTAACCACCAGGTCGAGAGATGAGAGAGAAAAAGAAGAATCCATAAATACATGGCATGGAACCAGCCCCTACTTCCTGACTCGGGACTACAAATAAGTCATTGAAGCTGGTTTGTGCTGATGCAGGGCAGGCATTCTTCCACCTCCCAAGCAGTGGGTAAAAGCAAGAGGTAAGCACCCCTAAATACCTTGATAAGCCATTCATCATACAATTGACCAAGTTCCTGGGCTAGCACCCTTGAAAGGCTAGAAACTAAGGATGAATTAGTTGTGCAGGGAGCTGAGGGCAGATAGAAACAGTTTATCCTGGGAAGTGAAGCTTTCGATGAGTCTACCAAACATGGCACCCTGATGACGGCCAACTGGTGTCATGTCTTTACATTTTAACCTGCACAATGTTATAGAAAGAAAGATCCCATGAAGAGAGGATAGAAAAATAAATCTGTTATTTTGAAACTTTAAAATATTTTTCAATTAAGTTTACATTCAATATTATTTTGTATTAGTTTCAGGTGTATAGCATAGTGGTTAGACAATCATATGCCTTACAAAGTGTTCCCACCTGGCACCATACATAGTTATTACAACATTATGACTATATTCCCCATGCTGAACTTTACATCCCCATGACTCTTCTGTAACTACCAATTTGGATTTCTTAATCGCTTCACTTTTTTCATCCAGCCCCCCAACCTCCTTCCTCTATTGCAACCATCAGTCTGTCCTCTGCGTCTATGAGTCTAGAACAATGAATCTTTAGTGTTATTTTTATTAGGTGTGATCATGGTAATATGGTTATAATTTCTAAATAGCTTTTATCTTGGCATTTTCAGAGGCAATAATCAAAGGTCTAGGATTTGCTTCAAAATACTTAAGAAAAAGAAATTTCGGCATACCACCCAAGCAAAAGATATTGATAGAACATTCTACCTTGAGTTTGTTCTTTATACATGCGCTTAAGAGTTGCTTTTCGTTTCCTTTTATTTCATTTCCTAGACAGAAATAATATCCACCCATATTTAGACCCATTTCAGGTATATATGGGCTTCCATATTTTAGGCTTTAGCTACATTGTTTTACTGTTATTTTTTTTATAGCTTAGCAGGCGTTCTTCCTTCTAGCCATAGCTTGAGGGTTGAACACGGCTGCTTAGATCCCAAAGTGGGCTGCTGATGGCCCATAATGTGCCCTTGTACAGAGTTTAACAGCATGCCTCTCCCTCCAGGTGAGTGTGAGCCCCCAGCAGGGGTCCACAAGGCATGCATCTTACTACCTATTCTTCCCCTGGGTTGGGCGCCCTTGTGCGGGACACAGCTTTGCATCATGTTGCAAGATGTGCAACAGTCTTAGCTCTGAATGCTGACGGTTCCTTTTACTTTTCTTTAGTTTTGGCTGCTTTGCTTGGCAGTCAAGTACCTAGTCAGAAGCCAAATTAGGATCACTTGCTCCCCATCAGGACAGGCCAAGCTGCCGTTACTGAAAAGCCCATTATCTATTGTCTTAAATGTCTCCTCTCAGTGCTCCTGGTTATGAGCCCTTCTGGCATCACACATCTGTACATTTGGAAGAAGATGAGGAGGCACATAAAAATGTATGCCACGGCCAGAAGACAAATTATTTGGATTATTAAGTGAAGGTGAGAGTGACTGCTTTGGTTAAGTGTGGGATTGGGTGTAGATGTCAGATCTATCCTGCCATCTGGTTCCTTTTTTATAAGGTGACTCAGAATTTTGAACTGAACTCATCTTCCAGTGAGTTGGCAAACAGACAAACAACATGAAATGATATAACTTGTCCTTGGCCATCCAACTGGTGACTTATGTTGGTGATAGTCAGACTTATAGCCCAACAATCTATATGTATCCTAATGCTATAGACACTGGTCACATGTGGCTCTTAAACACATGAAAATGTGGGGAGTCTGAACTGAGATGTGTGGTAAAGTGGAAATACACACCACATTTTAAAGACTTAGTATAAACAAAAAAAGAGTGTAAAAATATCTCAGATTTCGTTATCTTACCCATTCAATCAATAGTTCCCTCATTTATTCAAGAGTTGGGCACTGTGCTAGTCATTAAAAATAGAGCAATGAACAAGACGGGCTCAGCCCTGGCCCTCATGGAGCTAAAAGTAGATGTTATTAAAATTTTTCTTCCCTTATTGGTTGGCCTTTCAAAGGAATATTCTGACCATACTTCTGATGTTCTCAAAGCAGATACCATGCTATCCCTGATGCCACGTCAAGGAGAGTTACCTGGTAGAAGTGCCATTTCTTGTTGTTCAATAAAATAGCCACTCGTCCCAGGTGAACACTTGACATGTGCCAAGCCATAGATGGTAAAATACACACTGGATTTCAAAGACAGGATGTAAAAATGAATATAAGTATCTCATTCATAATTTATATTGACTACATTCATATTGTATGGTAAAATAATATTTTGTATACATTGGATTAAATATAATGTATTATTAAAATCAATTTCACCTGTTTATTTTACTTTTTAAAATGTGAACACAAGACATTAAAATTACGTACGAGGCTCACATGGTATTTGCATTGGCCGGCACGTCCCCATGCTGAGTTTTTCCTCTCTGCCAGTACAAATAACCACGCCAGATGGAGCTAGGCCTTCCAAGAAGCTGTGTACAACTGATGGTGGAACTTGAACATCACAGGGAACTCTAAGCTGCTTCAGCTTCTCCCTCTTTTCTTTTCTGCTTGTGGATCACTGGTACCCTGAGGGATTAGTGAACATGATTCAAAAGGCTAGGGGGCATGACGCAATGGAGAGGCAGAAGCTACTCATCAGAAACCCCTGGCTCCTCTGGTCTCAGAGGTCTCACTCACTGAAAGACCAAGAGCCAATCAGGAGCTATTACAGAATCCCCATCACTTACGGAATAAATACGAAAATAATTTGTTCTCTCCATTTCAGATAGAATTACAGCAAGTGAGAGGAACATGTGAAACCACCTGATGAACTAGAAACCATCTTGCCCTGATTATTTATAATCATAATCCTAATAATCCAGTCAGGGTACATCAGAGAAGGAAAACTCTGACTCCAAAAAACCTCCGCTGCCTTGCGGCATACCTCTTCAGGGGAAAGGCTAAGGGAGTAAACCCCGACAGAAAATCCGGAGCCGGAGTCCCTAAGGCGGTTTGATGTTGTAGTCAACACCGGCAACTCCTGCGGCGCACCTGAAGCCAAGCTGTATTGACTCCGTCTTTCCCTTGGACCCTTCAGCTGCGAAGAGAGGGGGGGTCTGCTGCATGGGCAACAGCAGACCCTCCATATTACCCTGCCCAGGCTCTGTAGCTTCAGCGTCATCACAAGATGTCGATTCAACACGGGAGGAGACAGATACCATGTCACTCCCGAGTCGGACTGCACAGCCATTCTCGGCGGTGCAGATAGACTCTTAAGAAGCTACACCATCGTCTCTCGAGACGGACGGCTGCCGACGACGACGACGAATCCTAATAAATACTTCTATAAGCAATCGGGAGAACTTTTGGGATATAAAAGGTGAAAATGTCATAATTCCGGGGAAATTCCGCAAACAACAAAAATTTAAATAGAAATATTAAAACAGTAATGTTTAAATGGTAAGGCTGTCAAAGGAAGAGGTGTATTAAAGGAAGGACTTAGAAGGGAAACATATAACAGAGTCAGGACAACTTGGTTTTGGAGATCAGATCTCTATCAGTTGTCTGATGCCAAGAGATCACTTTGCTATTACTTGCCTTTCCAATGAATATTATTTTACATATCCTACTAATTTTTTAAAAATTAAGAAAATTCCCCCTATTTATATTGTGGTCAATTGTGCTGAGCAGAAGGTGGATGACAGGCCTCTGATTTCACAGTGCGTAAGATGAAGCTGGCTGAACAGAAGGCACTTTGTACAATTTCTGGCTTAGCCATGCCAGGCACCACCCTGCTTAGGCCATAATTGCCCACTAGTGAAGCCCAGACACATGATTATTTTTCTGGGTATCTGAGCAGGTCCCAACATTCCTGGTCTCCATCAAACCCTGAAAATCAAGGCAGATCCGATGGCCTCAGAAGTCCTAATTTGGTTATGTCTGGAAAGCTTGCTTTACTGTGCAAAATTGAGCTGTTTTTATGCTCACTTGATTACATAAAAAAATTTAAAAAGTATTCCCAATCAGGGCTAATTTATAGCAGTAAATACATTTTCCAGGGTGCGTGACAAAGAGGTTGCCATGATGGAGAAACATATAAAATTGAAATTTTGCCCAAGGAAGCTTCCATATGACATGAACAGAGAAATAATGTTGAATAATATACTTTTAAATAAAGCATGCTTTAAAATAGCACATGATCATTTTATTCCGAAGAATCTATGACATCTCTTTCCTCTGGAATGGCCTGCCAGGTGAGCATGATTGGCTGAGGTATTTTGTTTTTTGTTTTTTTAAGATGTATTTACTTATTTACTTTTAGAGAGAGGGGAAGAGAGAGAGAAACAGAGGGAGAGAAACATCAATGTGTGGTTGCCTCTCAAGCACCCCCAACTGGGGACCTAGCCTACAACCTGGGCATGTGTCCTGGCTGGGAATCAAACTGGCGATGCTTTAGTTTGCAGGCTGGTGCTCAAGTCACTGAGCCACACCAGCCGGGGCAATTAGGTGTGGTTTTGTGGTACAAAAGGGCATAGGGCATTACACATGTGGAGGCAGAAAAGCCACAGGGGATACTTAAGACTAGGTGAATAAACCGTCTGAGTTGACTGGAGGTTCCCTGTAGCAACATAGGGCGGGAGTCCCAGCAGGAAGCAGATGGCACGCTCACAGGGCTTCACCGAGGAGAGTTTAATGAATGCTTTACTTAAAACGAGGTGAGAAGAGATCAGCAACACCAAAGGAGATGTTGGAACATACGGAGGTGAGCAATGACAGGATGGTTTTAGCACCTTCAGGTCTGAGGTGGAAAGTGGAGTGATAATTGTGAGAACCTCCAGAGAGCTAGGACTGGAGGAGACAGCCTTAAAGGCCATCAGCCTCTGGGGAGTGACAGAAGAGTAGGGGTGGAGGAAGAGAAATACACAGCCTAGGTTCATTATTTTCCCACCCTTTTATCTCCTGGCCAAAACCAACCAAGCCAGATGGCAAAGGAATAGGAATCTACTGAGGTTTTCCATAAAGATCGGCCTCCTGGTACCCAGAGCAGAACAGAGAAGATTGGAGGAGGCAGTTGGAGGGGCAAAGAGAATATATCCCAAAGAGCTGGTAAGTTACGTCAAGGGATATCATGGGGCTAGAATCTTTCCTTCAGTGGGCAGGAATGGGGAGATGTTTGTCCCCTGTCTGTACCCACATATACTGCCACAAGCTTGCTCTGAATCTATCTCCTGTCCCCTGATGAAGACTTTCAACAGTAAATACCTAGGTCAAGGAATGAGGAGCAAGAATAAACAAGAAATAGGTCCATGTGCAACTTCAAGAGTACAATAAGAATGCTCAGATATAAAAACACTATTGTTTTTAATCTTGACCTTTCCACAACCCTGAGATATGTGCTAATCCAAATTTTGATTAAATCTTGATTAAACTAATCTCAAGCTTTGTATTCCTTAGCTGAGCAGATATGCTTTAGATTTTTTTTTTTCCTGACTTAGCCAGATATCAAGCTGAACATCCCAAAGCTTACTGAGTCTCTGGGTAGACAAACATTAAACAGAAAAAAATTGTCCCAGTCACCTAATACAGTAGAATTCCTTATTATGGCTTTCTTTTCAAAGTTTCTGATTCTTGCATAGGTTTTAACATAACAATGTTGGTAATGAAAGAGTTATAAACCTCTCATTTATAATTCATGTTAACAAGTACCTGGCCACTGGGTGGCTACCCACTGAGACACTGTGAGACCCAGTCAAATTTCTACGCCCCCTCTAGGTGGCTAAGCACAGCGCGCTGAGAGCACATTGTTTTTCATAGAAGCCCCACTTCATTCCTAGCCCCGTTGTCCATAGTTATGGTCGTCGTCGTCGGCAGCCGTCCGTCTCGAGAGACGATGGTGTAGCTTCTTAAGAGTCTATCTGCACCGCCGAGAATGGCTGTGCAGTCCGACTCGGGAGTGACACGGTATCTGTCTCCTCCCGTGTTGAATCGACATCTTGCGATGACGCTGAAGCTACAGAGCCTGGGCAGGGTGATATGGAGGGTCTGCTGTTGCCCATGCAGCAGACCCCCCCTCTCTTCGCAGCTGAAGGGTCCAAGGGAAAGACGGAGTCGATACAGCTTGGCTTCAGGTGCGCCGCAGGAGTTGCCGGTGTTGACTACAACGTCAAACCGCCTTAGGGACTCCGGCTCCGGATTTTCTGTCGGGGTTTACTCCCCTAGCCTTTCCCCTGAAGAGGTATGCCGCAAGGCAGCGGAGGTTTTTTGGAGTCAGAGTTTTCCTTCTCTGATGTACCCTGACTGGAAGATCGAACCAGCGACACTTAGCTCGCAGGCCGACGCTCAATCCACTGAGCTAAACCAGCCAGGGCCAATAGTTATGGTAAAGCAGGACTATTTCCTACCTTCCTGCCCCAAATAGCAGGAAGTGGCCAACTCTTTCAACCCATTTTGCTCTGACACCTCCTCTCTGCAGAGGTTAGGGTTCCTGTCAGGGAATTTCAAAAAACCTAACTCTGTGTTGGTTTCTTATCCAGAACTTAGCTTGTGAGCAATCCAAGAATCAGAGAACTGAAGTGGCTTCGGGGCTGGTAAAATAGCAGCAAGCCAGGGACAAGACCACAGCCCTTGCTCTTTTCCAGATCTGTCTTGGCGCTCAGCTCCAGATGGGGCTTGGTGAGCCTCGGACTAATCAGGGACAAGCGGGGAACTCTAAAGAATGTCCTACGTACTAAGAGGAAAGACAACGTTCACTGCCCCTTGGGATTGAACATAAACAGGCACTGAGCCTTTCTACATGCTTCCAGCCAGAATACCATTGATCAGCAATATGTCCAGCCGACATCCAGCCTTTGGTAGCCTCTGAGGTCACGTCATGCAGGCATCCCAGGGCCCAAAACGCACTACTTCTAATTATAATTGTTCACGTTAATTGTTGTTGATGTTTTTCTTTTTGGTCCTGGGCACAATACTAAATGTTTATTATGCTCTTATCTCATGTAATTCTTACCCGAACTCCATCAGTTATCACTGTCAATCCCATTTTATAAATGGGAAAGCTGAGTTTTAAAAAGATCAAGTCATTTAGCAAGTTTCCTATGGAACAGAGTGAGGGCCCAAACTGGTAAGCGCTGGAACATCCAGTGCAAAATGCACCATGGCACAGACCTGCAAGGGGCCTCTGAGGGACACGTAATGGTGCCGTGCAGGACAAAAAAGAATGTTCTTGATGACACCACTGAATGTGGTGTGCAGTTAATAAGAGGAGGCGGAAACAGTTAATATGACTGAAAACCCTGCTCTTGTGTGAAAAACACACTTTCATCAAATGTCTCATCTTTGCCCGTAGAGAAGCTTCCCTGACTTCTCATGCCTGACTTTCCCTGGTGGGTGTGACAAATGTCGAGAAACAGTACCCTTCTATTTTTAACTTCTCTGCCTGAGAATCAGCCCTAAAGAACTAATGTTCTGCCTCTTTGGCCAGAGACCCTATCCTGCCCTGGAGCCACGGTGGCAGCCAAGTAAAAGGCACTCCTTACTTAAAAGGCCAGAGAAGCCCCCAAGTACCATCAGAGCCAAACCCTCTAAGTTTCCCTCTTCTTCTCTAAACGTAAAGCTTTTTTATTTATGGAAAGCCCATGCCCTTTCACCCTAAGTCTTCTAGTCAGGGCAACCTGTGACCAAAGGCCTCAGGTGGGGCGACTGTACCCTCCAAGGTAGCAATGCTACGTGTTCTGTGTTTAAAACTTGAATCCTCTCTCTAGACAGATGGAGGATGAATGGATGATGGATGGATGAACAGACAGACAGACAAAACAAACATTGGTGTTGCATTAAAGCTATTTAAACAGTTTCATAACTTTTATCCCATTTGACTCAGAATTTTGTGATCCTCAGAGGCACCTTTGGACTTAAGTCATAGCTGGTTGATTCCAACAATATAATCTGAGAAGAAAAAATAAAATGCATCAGCTGTTTCAAAGAAACTAACCATTTTTCCTAATGTCTTCATGCATTCATTCTTATAAATATATATCTAGTGCTTCGTTGGTATCAGCCAGAGACCAGAGATACAGCGCAAAACCTGCCTTCAAGGAGATTACAACCTGGTCAGAGGAGATGATACATAAGCCGATAATAATAGCGAGGCTATGCAGCACCACGGAACCAGGGACCTAACTCTTCCTTGGGAGTCAGGGGTGTGTTGGGGAAGGTGCATCAGAGGCAGTGAAGCCTGCTGAACCCTGGAAGAGATGAACAGTAGCTGACGTAATGGCAGAGACAGAGGCTCAGGTCTCCTGACTATGGGGGTTTAGAGTTGCGGTAAGAGCGTGAAGGCAGGTCCTGGATCTCAGATTATCTTCACGAGGCTCTGATTTTTTTTTTTCCTGAATTCCTCTTGCTTCAGCCGCAAAGGATTATCATGTCAATTGCTGAGCACTAACCACCTTGCCCCGCTAAAGGTTCCATTTTCAAAATAAATATTTTAAATATAGTACAAAGTTTGTCCCACCGATTCCTGTCATGTTCAAAGGCATTAGCCTTTTTTATAATTTAATCCTTCCACCTAAATTGTAAGATGAATTCTTACTCATTCCCCATTTTTAATGTTGTGCAAATAGGCTCCGCGAGGATGCTTTGGGTGATTATAGAGGAGGCAGGCCCAGGTTCTGAAGAGAAAAAGGATAACGGGTATTGTGCCTTATTTGCTAAAAATGTGGTTCCTGCAATCAACATGACAGAACTAGAGTTTCCTAAATAGCAACCAGAAGTTTTGCAGAATGTGTCAGAGAGAGAAATGAGCCAAGGCAATTTGAGGAATAGAGCTGACATATGAAAAAAAGATCTCCTGCAGTTAAAGAAGACACGGGAAAGGAAGCAGGGAGGGGAGAGCCCTGAGCGATGGGGAGGAACCCCTGGGTGGGGGTGAGGGGTGGGGGTGGGGTGTTGCTGTTCATAGGACCTTCACTGTAAATGCCCACATACCCACCAGGAGACAGGTTCGGCGAGAGTTATCATAGCGCTACAGGTCAACCAGTTGGTCTAAAGACTGGACTGGATGTGACAACATGGGTGGACCTGGAGAGCATTATGCTAAGTGAAATAAGCCAGTCAGAGAAAGTCAAATACCACATGATCTCACTTATATATGGAATCTAATGAACAAAATAAACTGACAAAACACAAACAGACTCATTAGATAGAACAGACCGAGAGCTGTCAGAGAGGAAAGAGGAAGAGGGGACTGGATGAAAGAAGGTGAAGGAACCAGCCAAAGAATATACATGCATGATTCAAAGAATATACATGCAGACAACAGTGTGGTAATGACCAGAGGGAAAGGTGTTGGGGGCTGGCAGGAGGGAGGCAAAGGGGGAGAAAATGGGGACACCTGCAGTACTGTCAATAATAAAAATAAAGAAAAAATAATTTTTAAAAGGAGAGGGGGAATGATGAACATATTAATCAACTCAGGTGGATAAGTAATGAATAGAGGAGTCCACAGTTTTTCTGCAGGATGCCGAGAGTGTCTGAGAATTACGCATATAAAGTCAATAAAATGTTTAGCAAGACTGCTTGGTGTAGAACACTGTGTGAGATAGAAGTTTCCATTTTGGATGCACATGGAAAAGTACCAATGAGCTCCCTGATAAATGCAGAAGAAGCAGAACACCAGCAACTCAGATGAAAACAAACAAAAACAAGCAAATGTGCAAATCACTTTCTTGTTCTTTGAATTCAATCGCAGTATTTTTGTCTCGTTTTTCTTTTTTAATCAATGACATCATCAAAGGACTATATTTGACTATTTGAAGATCGAGACCTACCAAAGTATAGTTAACCCCCAAGCTCTTTACTCTTGATTGTCCAAAACCCAGGGTAAGAATTACAATATTAATATATATGTCCCTTAAGAGTTCAAGTAATTTATGATCTATGTTATTGCTTGATTTCTCAAACAATAAATTCTAAAGGCATTCTTTTTAGAAATAAATATTACAAAAATGACTTCTGTGTAACTAAAAATTATACAGAGATGTAAGAGGTATAATTTCAAGAGGTATCCAATATTGTTGCTGCTGTTAGTGAATTGAGATAAAATTTTGTTAAGAAGACTGCAACAGTGGACTCCAGAGCTTGCACTTATTTGGTGCTTTTATAATTTTAAGGCATGTCCATTTGAATGATATCATTTTATTGTCTTGAAAGGTGGCTGGACTATATAGCAAATGCCTTTAATGGTAGGACACTGGAGCATAAATATCTCAAAATACCCCAAAAAGTTTATCAGTTGAGCTCTGCTCTCTCTACTCCCAACATAAACTATTCAATTTAGTTCATTCCTAAAACAACAGCTATTACTTATATGGCCTCAAAAAAGAAAGCACTGGATGTTCATGTTTATTCATTGTATAGTATTTATTGTAATGATATCAATAAGGCACTGTTTCTATGGGCCAGCTGCATGAGACATGGAAATAGTTTGGTTTTATAACACTCTCTTTGTATTTTTTCGTTATAATGGAATTCTGTCATATATGGCTCTGAATTCTACTGTGTTTCATACTTGGAGAGTTTATTTGCTGGACTTGTCCACTCTCTGGTTGCCCTGTGCTATGGTAGTTTACAGAACATGTCACACCAGTTATGAAGCCCAGGGAGAATTTCTAAGGTCCCCAAAGTGATTCTGATGAGTTGCCAGATTTTGAGATGACTATTCTATGAAGCATCCTTTTTCCATTTTATTGTAGGTATAGAATGAATCATTGTATTTTGAGGATTCCATCTGATTATTATATTATTAGAACGTAAACTTTCCTCCAGACAAAACTAAACTCTAATCTCATATAAACTTCTTTTAGTATATGACTCTCCATTTGTATTAGGATCATTTGATAGAAACCAAGCAATAGCCTAGCATATAAAAAGTGCTAGAGATGTCCACAAAATTCCTAAATCTCCTTTGTGTAACATTTATTCTTTCCACACACAGTTACTGAGCACAGCTAAGGTTTGTGCTATGAGCATAAACACAAAGAGAATGGAGCCTGGGCCCTTATAAATTCAGTGGAAAAATGACAATTTGATTTTGATAGTAACCCATGCCTCATCAAAGTTGTATCTGGGGTATTAAACAGCACATATAAGTGAAAAACCAAGCAAATTGCATTCGCTGCACTACTTGTATAGAATTCCTGGCAGTTTAACCATAAGACAATCACAAAGACACAAAAACATATAAACTTAAGTGCATACATAATGCTCAATAGAATACAAATAGCCTATTCAGTGCCGGTCTTGCAAAGTCTCTAAGAAATGACAATAAATTTAACATGTAGTAGAACTCTCCCCACCCCAGAAAAGCTTTGACCTTGCACAATGGTGTGCCACCTACTTAAATAGTTTTAAATAAAATTGTCTGTAAGGTAGGAAGACTGTAATCTTCTCCCTATAGACTGCACAATATATTCCAGGTCCATCCCTTGAGAAGACTAAGCAGAGTGGTACAAACCATAATGAATCACATACAGAGGCACCAAACACTATGCTAAAAAACACTGCCAATAATGTTAACTGACCCCAGAGTCTGCATCCCTCCCCTTCTCTCTGATCTTTCCCTCCTTTTCCCCCTCCCTCCCTTTGCTTTGAGCCTTCTGACAGCCAAGTACTTGCACAGTTACTTTGGGTTACAATACGTTATTCCCAGTGGAAATCAGAAGCTTTCATTCAAAAGGTGGCCACTCTTGACCTCTGACCTTGGCACCTCCCACCCCGCTGCTCCCCTCCATTTTCCGTCTCCATGGAACTGAATAGCCAAGTGGAAAAATGGGAGCAGGCGAAGTCTATAGCTATTCACAGACCACCCCGCTGACCCCTCCTCCCCCAAAAAGAAGAGAGAGAGAGATGAATGAAACTCATTCATCAATACGCAGGAGATGAAAAAGAAAGCACTATTGGCCGAAAAGCAAGCTAAGAAACAGGGAGGGGAAAAGGGCCGGGCAGGAGGGGGAGGGGTGGCCAGGAGAGAAATGGAGAGGACTAAGGGAGCGCGTGTGGATGTAAGTAAGGGGTGAGTTCTCCAAACAGCCCAGAAGATGAAAAGGGGCGCCTCGCACTAGTCCCCAAACTGCGTTACCTGTAAGGGTCCAACTGTTGCCAAACGAATGCCTATTGCTTCTATTACACCTTCTTAAAACAGAAGAGCGCACCTACATGGGAGTCAGAGATGGCACGGAGCCTCTGGGATCAGGGATCGGCCTTTCTTTCAGCATCCCGGTGGCACTGTTTTGGAGGGCCCTCCCCCTGCTCAGAGCTAGGAAACGCGACCTGTTCTCCGAGAGCTGGGAACTGGGTGCCCCCCTAAAGTCCCACACTCATCAGAGGAAATGTTTAACATATCAGAAAGCAAATTATGGCACATATAGATCACACCCAGAGTCAATTTTTGTTCCTACAATCTTGGCTGAGAAACTCAATGTGCCCAAGACCAAACTGCTATATAAGACAATGACACAAATCAGACTGGGTGATGGCCTTCCCAACTTGGGAACAGCACACAGGCCAGCAAACAAAGAGTAGTTCCTCTCAATCCAAGTGAGAAAAAAAAATTAACATTTTTAAAAATAAGATCGACCTGCAAATGAGAAAGAGTTCAATAATTCACCATTCCCTGTATATTCCCCTCCCCTCCAGATGTAAACATTTCCTTATTCATCATCGGTCTGAAAATCAATTTGTTTTTTTGTGAGTGGTACCTCTGAGATGAGTACTCCAGAAAGTTTTCATTTTATGTGAACCAAAGTAAGTGCCATGTTCATTCAGATGAAAATGCTGGGGCCAGAAGATGCTTCTACTATAACCTTTCAGTCCATTCCTCTTCCACCAACAGGACATCGGCTGAGCCGTGGGAGCTCCATGGGAGCTGTATTTGCAAGAAACACCCTCCCTACTTCCTCACTGATGGTTTCCAGCTACTTCGAGATGGAATTCTAAAACGATTGTGCAGAAAATCTGGTGTTCGTCCTAACTATCTATTTGCACTTTTCCTTTTACATTTTTTTCATCTCTAGTGACACTTCTCAATGTTTTCCAGCGCTGGCAACTGTAAGCATAAGACTATACACGAAGGTGATGTGACTGGGAAAAAATTAAGGATAAGGCCGACAGGAAAACTGGCAAACGCTCAGGAACAAGAATCGCTGAGTGGAAACCTCACAGTCCTTGGGTGTCACCAAAAGTCACAAAATGGGATATGGAGATGAGGGTGGAAGTAGCACTCATCGAAGGTACAATCAGAGGTTCTAGCTGTTGTCACCGTGCTAAGAAGGATAGACATGAGCCTGTGGCCAATACTCCTGTGATCACCCGCTCCCTGCACTGTTCCCTCACCTCTTCTCCTCACAATTCTACAGATTCTCATGAAAAGCACTGAAATAGGGACTAGAATGCAGAGGTGGAGCGGATTCAATTCCTTTTGGGCTTCGGCCAGATTCTCATTAGGTCGTGGACATGTGAGCCAATGCCGATGTCTATGGCTGATCTACCCTAAATCTGCCCTTCCTGAAACACTAGCCTTTGTCCTTCCAGTCGCCGTCTTTAAATAGGGATTTGGGTGACAGCAATACCAAAGGGACCATCATTATACACTCATTATTATGAAATTGATGGGCTCCAAGTCCTTCTGGCTGAAAGCTCTGACAGGATGAGATCACATTGGATTGTAGAATCGTTGCTTTTCCTGGTAGAGCGGGTTACAAATGAGAACTGGAAACGGGAGGGAGGGTAAGGAGAAGGATAAAGGAAGAGTGTTTTTCCTCAAATTCACTTCACTTCATGCTGGAGTGAGAGGCCCTCCATACTCACGAAAAGCTAATTATATAAATCAGATGCCCTGGCTGGGTTTCCAACCCCCTGGGAGCGGGGAGAGCTAGAAATAAATGAGGTCTTCTACAAAATGAAAGAAACCCTTTGAAAAAATGCCAAAACCAATGGTTGTACAGATTAACTCACAAATGTTCTTTTTTTATATAGAAACAGAAAAATCTGAACCAAGAATAACAAAAATAGCTCAGTTTTCATCTTCCAGCAGATCTGGAAATGTGTTCTGAATTTATTTACCTCCTTGCTAGTATCTACTTGTCTTTACTTTGCTCACTAAATATGACAAGTCCCGAGATGTTCAGATACCTAACTACCTCCTCAAAATGAAACCTGACTTGTGTTTTAAGATCGCATTTGTGTTAGGATGTCTTGGGAATGGCCAGTGTTCAGGTTGCCAGGGATAAATATGGTTGGAAAAATCACAGCAGTGAGTAACAGGGTTACTGACCTTTAGTTCCAGCCAGCACTCACTAGCATGCAATCTTGGGCAGTTACTTCACTTCCGAGGCCTCAGATCCCTCACGTGAACACAATGGGTTTGATGGACACTAGCCAACTAGCACCACTTGATCTGGGTGTAATACCAATTTTCTGTACATGCCACAAGTAGTCAGTGCTCAGATGAACAATTGAAATTCACTCCACATATCAATGGGGTGCATGCCAGTGACTTTGAATATCAGAGTTAAAGTTAGGACTTGGGTGGCTATTGACCCTTTATTTTCCCTATAGGTTGTCTCAACCTCCACGGAAGTTCATTCTTATTCTTGTCCCAATTCACTGAGACTGCCTCCTGCTGGATCCACTGAGATATAGCATCTGAGGGTTATTTAATTTCTGACCATGTAATTTCCTCTTTTAGGGTACGACATGGAAAGTACCCGGATTCTTAAACCGGGTGCTTGGACACCATTCAACACATGCTAGCTAGAATAAATAATTATATAAATTTAAAAATAAAAATGTCATTTAAATATTTTTTAAATGCCTCCAACTGGATGAAGGGCTGATTTATTCATATTGATTTTTCTTTCCAATAATCTATTTTTCTTATTTTTATTTCTGACCAGAGCAACTAATTAAAATTTATTTTGTCCTGATTAAGAACTCAGACTAAGCATATAGGCCTACGTTGTCAAAATCATAGAGATACAGAAGAGATGAAACAGATTACTGAGACCACCTGGTCTAGCCAATTTTTCAGAAGTAAGATGCTCAGAAAGATGAGATGTCTTGCTCAAAACCATAAAACTGGCTTGTGGTGGGCTGAGATCAAAATTCATATTTCAGGATATATAAGCCAGCGGTCTTTTCATCAGGTCACATTCCGATTCTGTTAAAAATTTTTATTTAAATATATACTGTGCGTACATCTTTAATGTACATCTATCTTTGAAGTGCATATATCTTTACTATATATTTAATATATATACATAATGTGGGTCATCCAGTTGGGCGTTTTCTAGGTGTAATATGGCTAATAATTCTGAGATTAGAGTTCACGGTGCTCTTGAACCTACACCATCCCATCTGACAACATCAACATCCCCCACAGAAAAGACTGCTGAGTCATTTTCCTGCAGCCGGAGATGAACCCCCGAATCAGCCTTGCACAATCACTTCCATTCCTGCCCTTGTTTGCGTGAAGAGCCAGGGGGCAGGAAGAAAGAACATTCCAAGGTTGGCTTTGTTCTTTGGCAGTGAGAAACAGCTTCATCTCTCCACGGCATCTCGGAACCACCTAGGATTCTGTTTTCTGTCCTTTTCCCCCCAAAGAGAGGAGTTACAAGATCGCTACTGAAGGACACGCCTGCATCTTAGCAGCCCTGATCCCTTTAACTTGCTTTTCTTCCAGCCTGTGCAACAGGTACCTAGGACAGGGAGATTAAAAACTATCTCTATTGAACCAATCCATTGTTTACTGTTATAACTTTTTAACTGAATTCATTCATTCATAAAGTCATACAGGTTTCAAGTGTACAACTCAAAAACACATCTGCCCACTGCATCGTGCGCTCACCACCCAAAGTCAAGGCTCTTTCCACCCCTAATTATCCTCCCTTTGCCCTCTTCCACCTCCCTTTTCTTCTGGCAATCACTGTGATAGGTCATTTTTTACTTTTTTTGCTATTTTGCCATTTTTGCTTTTTTACTCCAGTGGCAAGTTATTTTGCTCACTTATCCCAGATGCTCCAAGAATTTATTAGCTGAAGCCCCCTTGTTAGTTCACCCTGGCTGTTATCTCTATCCCAGATGCATCAAGAATTTACTACCGAGAATTTACTAGCTGAAGTCCCTTTGTTAGCTCACCCTGGCTGTTATCTCTATCCCAGGCGCACTAAGTGCACTAAATGCACTAAATGTTTATCAGCTAAAGCCCCCTCTAAATTAGAAAGTGTCTATGTGTAGTTTCTCCCACCCACTACTTTTATTGGGCAGCTCCAAGGACATGAGTCTAGTTTTTTGCCTTTAGAAACCTTTAAAAACCTTTTAGTCTGTAAGGCAGTGCAGCTCTCCCATCTTCCGCCTCTGAAGGTGGGAAGAACCGTCCCTGGCCAGGTAAATAAACGCCATCAATTTGTTTCTAAATTGCCTCGTGTCCTCTTTGCTTGCAAATGCTCCATAACATCACCATATTGTTGTCTGTGTTTGGTTTTTCTTTTTGTTTGGTGGGTGGGTGTTTTTTGGTTGTTGTTTATTTTGTTTTTCTTAATCCCTTTGACTTTTTCGGCAGCCCCCATATTGCAATGTTTATGCTTGAGTTGCCATGGCTTTGGAGGCCCCCAAATTGACTGCTACTCAGAAGTCCTAAATTTTGCCCTCTTGTCCTGTATTCTGCTATAACCATGCTCTCCTGAGGATTGCATTATGAAACCACTGTCTAGCTGCTTCAAAGAAGAAAAGATCTAGAGAAATTAGATTCACCAGTAGGGAAAGAAATCAGAATGGAACTAATTCTTCTATTTCATATCATGACTTTATAGAAGTGCATAGATGCTATGTATATTCCTACATCCTTCCAGTGGTGATTAGATTCCCAAATCAGCTGACCAAAACCTAGTGAAACCACTAGAGAGATTAGCCATTGGCTGTATTTCCTTTTCATGGCAGGTCATGCCAAGTTGCTGTTGATTTCTGAGGTCCAGAATGTGGAAAGGCAAATTTCTGTTAATGATATCACAATAGGGACTCCATTAGGGTCATCTGGTGATGATCAATCTATGTCCTAACACAGGTGAAGATTAAAATCTTTGTAGCAAGCAGAATGACCAAGGAGAAGGTGCTCCTGACCCAAGCTCCATCAATCTATCTCTCTCCCGCACATTGGCTTTCAGTAAGTCCCTAGAATTTAGACACTATTATACAGATTGTAAAGAAAGAGGAAGAGCAGGAAGGTCTGAATCAAATGACTAACCTACATTTACCCTGCATTATCTAAGATTGATGTTTTGCCCTCTAAAAGGCTCACACAGAAATTAAGTTACCTCTAGACCTGAGAGGTTGACTTAAGTTTATCAATTCAAATGGCCATATGAAGTGAACACAAAGAGAGAAAGTATCTAAAATAGACACTGAAATAGATCCTAAAACAGAGTCAAGAGTGGGAGTTGGAGACCATTTCTCTGTGAACTGGGTGATTGGAATACCTGAGGTAACTGGTTTATATTGTTGAGTGGCCATGTCATACAAAGGCAGAGAGACCTGGTTTTAAGGTGCAGGTGTCTATCCTGAAGCTCTAAGAAATCCATAAAACCTACCAGGCATGGACAACGTGGGGGAAGTGGGATGTGTTCTGATTTGAATGACGGGATATTAATTACTATCTACTTGGGGGCCGATCGTTTTCAAGGCTGATTTTTAAATTATACTGCTGTAATAATTCTCCAGCAGAAATTAATATAAACTAGGGTGTGCAGCAATGAGGCAGCCAGATGAATCCACCCCTTTCTCTTTGGGGAGTCTCTGCTGTGGACAGTTGTACTTGAAGGTACTTTACTTGCTTTGCTACCAATGATAAAGAGCAGGGTAAATGAGACAGGAAACAAGGCAGTGGGATGCCCACTGCAATGAGAAATGAGAGATACAACTTGGCCTGGTTTGACATTTTTCGGGGTGGTCTGTTCTATCTATTTGCTTCTTTTACCTGATCCTCAGCTGCAATCTCCAGTTTCTGAGCCACGCTCTTTAAAATAAAAATTTCTTAAATCTTCATCCAACGATATGTTTATTGATTATTTTTAGAGAGAAAAGAAGGGAAAGGGAGAGAGAGGGAGAGAGAGAGAGATCCATTGTCTCCCATAAGTGCCCCCGCTGGGAGTGAACCTGCAACCCTTTGGTGTTACAAGATGACATTCCAACCAACTTAACCACCCAGCCAAGGCTTGAGCCACACTTTTTATTACAGCTTCCATTTCAATTTAGACACTGCCTTTTGAAAAATTATTGCTATTTAATTCGGATTTTTTAACTACACCCCCATACCTCCCCTATATTTAATGAAACATAGAAGTTATTGGCACTGGAGAGATTTTTAACATCTGGTCTAAGGGAAAACCAAAAAATGTAAGGTAAAGAAAGGGCTACAATATTCTATACATTTTTATAAAAACTTTGAAGTACTTAATTTTAAAGAGTCATACTCTAACTTAAAATAATTTACAATTAAACAAATGTATAAAACATCAATATTTGAGTGAAGGAGATGGTTGATATTAAGACTAACTTAACTACTCTTTACCTCCTTCAAAAGATTATGAAGCAAATAAAAAAAGGTTGAACATAATAAAACTATAAAACATTTTTATACTGTGACTATGTGTTATTTATACTATGGTATTGTGACAAGATGCATCTAGGGGTTTGACTATATTTTGGCAAATGTCTTTTTCTCTCCCTTTTGGCTTCCCATTCCTTACCCACCTTGCTGAAGCCCAGAGCCCTCCTGTTTGAACTCCCTCCTCACTTACGTCTCCAAAGAAACCCTTCTTTGAAAAGGGTCATCTGACTTCTCCATCTCCAAGTCCATATCATGGATTGGCTTGCTCAATGCCCACCCCAGCGCTCTTCCAGGAAGTAGAAAATGAGGAGGAAAGCACAAAAAGAGTAACAAAACAAAGCAAATTTGAAAAAAAAAAAAAAACAACTCTATTTCCCAGCCTGTCTTAGAGCTGTTTTGCAGGTGATTTAAGTAAGGACTTGCCAGTCAGATGAGCTCATAAGAGACTTTGGGAATCAAGCCACCAGGGGACAAAGGTAAAGTGTGCGGGTGATGACTGCAGCTGGCAGACTTGTGTCTGGAGACAGCGGCTCTGTTACCTGCCTGTGAGTCACCAAGGATCCTGGTTCCCTTACTTCTTGTGAGACAGAAATGGTGTCACAGAAATGGAGCAGCTTCTTGAATTTAAGTTGTTTTTTTTTTTTTTTATTGTGTTGAAGGCAACCACTCCCACAGTGGCCCAGCTCTGCTGTTTTTAAGCATCATTCCCAGAAGCTCAACTGAGAATCCATTTCTTCTGCTTTCCCAATAATTGTGGGAACTATCTCTGTCCCTTCATCAATTTTTCACTGCTGCTTACACTAACCAGGGGGATTTTGTTGTTTGTAACTGAAAAAAGAAATAATAAGAAAGACCCAAATTAACTCTCTCTCAACAACTCTTCCATAACTGCCAAAGGATGAAATAAATTCTCACTAAGATTTTCAATTCACACATAAGTAACTGTTCTGAAAATTCATGAAGCAAGGTCCTCTCTGTCTCTAATAAGTTTTAAAATCTAGTGTAGTACAACTATCTTAACTGTTGGATTGAGAAGCTTCCATTCCCCTTGGAATATAACCTCTTCTCAGCATTGGACACTCATCATGTACAATCTCATTGGACTGATCTAGTCATCTGTTTATTATTCAGTCTTTTTAATTAGCTAGGAAATCCCATTAGGAATGAAGGAAAAAAAAGTATCTATTTTCTTTAAGCTATGCAACATAACCAAAATTTCCAGAAGACTGTAGAATACCCAAAAAGGTTGAGTCTCAAGACAGGCTCTCTAGAATAGGGTCTTTATTGAGTAGTCCATGGACTAAAGCAGGTTCAGTAGTATCAGGACTCATTCTTCTTTTTCATAATTATTGACCTACTTTGTTCCATGTATCAGGGCATGTGGCAGAGATAGGACTCACCACTGTGAACCAAGGGCAGACAAGTATAAAGATAGTTATAATACAATGCAAGGTTGGCATTACAGAAGTGAAAAGTGCTGTAAAAATAGACTGTGTCCGGAGTTTGGATAGGCTTAGAAGTCAAGGGAAATTTTATATACAAATATACAGTATACATTATGCCTATTTCTAAATTCTTTTAGGTCTGAACCTATCCTTCTATATGCTCCTTTGTGATGCTCCATGCTTCCTTAGTGTTTTATTTTTAGTTACCTAGTTAATCAGTGTATACATAGTTAACTAGTACTGATATTCATTCTCTCTGTGAAAATACTTGCTGCAGTTTATCTCTTAGTTGGTCCTAATTGATACGGAAGTTGACAGCAGTCACAAGATCAGAAATCAGACCCACAGAGATGGCATTTCAGGCTCGGTCTGGTTGGTGTTCTTGGGTCTGAACCCAGTGATAGGCTCCATGCCAATGGAAAAGAGGATGCTAATAATCAAGCAGTGCAATGGCATCACAGTTAATCAAATGAACACCTGTGGTTGATTGTGATCAAGTGCCACTGAAGAAAGGACTTTGAGAGCCCAGGTGGCTGCGGTCCTTGACCATCACTATAGTGATGATGACTATGGGGAGTGTGGTGTGGGCTGGATTCTTCTGAGTACTCTGGAATGATTATAGAAGTGACAATCTCAGGTCTAAATTCTTATCCCAAATCACAGAGAAGTTAGGTGGCAACCTAGAAGAATCTCTTACAACCCCTGTACTGATCTCGCTGGAAATCAAGGACAACATTTAATTGCATGAGTTCCAGAATTGCAAACAATGTTGAAGTCTCCACATCCCCACCTCTCATGTTTGGAAAGTCAAGTTCTTGATATTTGGAAAAGGGAAATGTGGTTGGACTCACACAAAACCCAGGCTCTTACAGCTCTGAGTTACTCTGAGTTTTCCTCTAGTGATTATTATTGACAGCCTAACCTGAAGCCATCTGGCAAAACAGAAATGTGTCCCAACACCGCCTTACTGCCCCCCAGCATCATATGGCAGATTACAGAAGGTCAGGGTTTGGAGCTGAGATAGGATCCTGGCACATGCATGCAGCTAAATTCTATAGTGTGTGAGAGGTAGCATTATATAACAGAAAGAGCTACTCATGCAGATCTGTGATCTGAAGTCTCTGCCTCTGTTCCTGCATTTGCATATTGAAAAGAAAATACTGGACTAGATCGGTGGTTTCATTTTTGTTTTAAGTAGCAAAGACCACTTATCAAATAAAATGATGTATAAAACCCCAATATATAACACATTAAAAATAGGTTGCTCTGATTATCTTGTGCCAAAATGGGGGCCCTCTCCTTGCCTGCCGCATCTACCCCCAGGCCGCTCTTTAGAATCAAATGGCTCTCTGAATATAGTCAGTAAACCTCTCAACAGAATAATCTCTCAAGATCCTTCTTACTCAAAAGGTAACTCACCCTGAGTACCTGTTCTTAAAGTGTGATCCTGGACCAGCGACCCTGTCTGCCCGGAGAATTGGTAGAAAAGAAAATTCTCAAGGCTCTGAACTCCGACTAGCTCAGCTCAACTCTATCTCCTCAACTCACTTGGAATGAGGTGCTTCCCCCCTGCTCTCATTTCTACCCCTGGAATTTCCATCTTGGGGGTCCCCGCCACAGCAAGGGAACACAAATCACACAAGAAAACCCCCTGGGTGGACAAACAATTAGTGTTTCTGAGAAATCCAGAGTGAGGCATTTTCCAGGACTCCCTATGCCAAGGGATGCAATGGAAGGGATCTTTACAAAGACAGGTCAAGCTCACCTCACACTGAAAAAGGGGGCCTTGTATCTGTCAAACAGGAGGGGGCTGATTTCAAAAATGACCCATAGCAAATACCAAGGGGGCCCCAAGGAGAGTGGGAAGCACTTTCTTTGCGGTCAAAACTGGCCAGCAATTCAGCAAGAACAATAAACAGGGGGAACGAAAGCCCTCCTGGGGAGCATTGGGTTACAGAAGGGGTTCCCAAAGCATCACCTTTCCTACGAATCAGCCAGCTGCCAGCTTTGGTAAACATCATAAATCTCTCAGAACAGGGCTGCACGCAGGAGGTACCCCAGGTGTTGGACCACGGCGGATGTTGAAATATGCAAGGCCAGCACTGGCTGTGCCAAATGGGTCACAGCCACCCCTCTGTGCTTGAGTTTCCCAGGCCCCTTAGTGGAACTGCTCACAATTAACGGCTTTGTCTGTCACCATGCCCGCCTCGCTGTGGGACATGGGGTTCCTCTCAGGTTGGTGGTCCCTTTCTCTCCCCCTCTCTCCCTTTCTCATGTCCCCACATGCATAGCAATCTTAATCAGAAATCACATCCGTCACCTAGAGGGTTTCTGAGACTGTTAGCGAATCCATCACTTAGGATGTCAGGCGTGATGAAAAGAGAGAGCGGAGCGCTGGGAAGCGGAGTCAGGCTCTGGGTCCTGTCTGTCTTCCCCACCCTGGCCTCCGGATCTCCAGTGCTTTTATCATTCTCTCCTTTGGTGTCCTCAGTTCAGGGGCAGAATGTGATTTTTAAGTTTCTTCCCACATGGTTATTGAGAATTAAATTGGAATATCAAGAATTTTATAATGTCCAAGCACACAATTTTTTCTTTAAGTTTTCTAACTGCGCAGTAGGTGTAAGAATGTGGATAAAGAGGATGAGAGGAATCTCAAAGGTCCCCAATGCAGCAACCCACACCCCTCCAAAACTCCTGGCCACATCTGCAGAAGGCCCAGCTTTGGGAAATCTTAAGAGACTTTGGAACTTCACTGACTTCCTTTTCATCCATCCCAGAAATATCAGAAGAGTACAGTCCCACACCAACAAAAAGCAGTGATGGGTATCCATGGCTTCTTTTCTTTCTGTCTCTGGATTTTATGGGACCTTCTTGAGAGAATACCTTAATTAAATACAGGGAAGCAATTATATGTAGAGTATTCCACATATCAACAGTGCTGCCTTGCAGAGTATTGTATGGCCTTAAAAAAAAAAATAGATGTAGTCCCTTCCTGAAATAGTTTGCAGTCTTTGGAGGAAGAAGATGCACCCAGTGAGAAGCTGAGTGACACAGGACTTGTGAATAAGCAACCTGGGAGCTCAGGGAGTGCATGGCCAGGTTGGCGGGAGGGATTAAGATTTCCCGGATGGGATGGATTTGAACCTTTCTTCACAGGAAGTAATCTCGTGGCAGAGATCCCACTGGAAATGAAGCTTTGAAATGGATGAAAAATTTCAGCACCATGTTGTTCCCTTGCTGGCCCTGATGAGAATCGCAGCAATTCCAGAGATTTCAAAGAGTAGGAAAGACAGGAAGAATTCTACAGACTCTTTTATGTAGCCTTTTAGCATATATGGCTCCACATGAAACATTAACTTTTATATCCTTCAGGCTCGTTATGTATAATGTTAAGACCACGCACGAGAGGCTCTAACTTCCATGTAATTGTGTTCCCAGCCGTCTCAGAGACCAGGCACATAAGTGTGCATGCTGTGGATGGACAAATGGCCATGGACTTTCTCGGAATGGTGTGCCACTATTCCTCCAGCCTTCGGGGTCTTTGCCTTCACTCACCGTGAAGGTCACAGACAGAGCGTGGACTCGGGAGTCAGACGATCGGAGTTCAAATCTAGCTTTTGCTAATTATTGGCTGATGATTTGTGAAATCCACTTAACCTTTCTGAGACCAGTTTCCTTATTTTTAAAGTAGGACAATAAGATGTTCAGTGAAAGAAGATACGTGAAAGCAGTAAGCATAGCGCTCAATACACAGAAGGAACTTCTCCCCCACCTGCTCCTAACTTCCCTTGTTTGTTCTCTTTGTTCCTCGCAGCCGTCATTTGCCTCTCCCTTCTTACATTACCAAAGGTAGAATCCTTCTGACCCATCTGCCTACCAACCTATCTACGTCTCTAGCAGTCCACCCTGCTAATACCCAACCTATGTATGTCTACCGATTTGCACAACTGCTCCTGACTTGAGTCCTCGAGTACTATACACACTCGCTTTCAAATCTCACCTACTAGCCAACCCAAAGCCGTGTGCAGTTTGCTTAACAACTCACAGCCTCATTTTTTTCATCTGTAAAAGGGGATTAATTAGTTATAGAATTATTGTGAGGATTAACTGAGGTCGTATACATAAAGCACCTACCACAGTTCCTAGACGGACAAAATGTTAAGATTTTACAAAGCTTGGCTTGTTTTCCCCTTCCATTTCTTCTCTGGAAGCTTCAGTCTCCAGAGAGGGCATGATTTGAATACCCTTAACCCGAGAGTTCTTTTTTGAGGATTTCCTTAAAACTTGACATTGAATCAAGACACTCCAAGGGACTGAAAGCAGACATCTCCTTGTCACTCCTTGTCATTTCAGCAAGACAGCAGTGTTCTTTGCACAACTCAGGGTTCTTTTTTTTTTGACTGCTCAGCTTCCTCCGAAGTCATTGAAATGGAAACTCAGAATCTCTCCCCTGTAAGGTTTTGTTTTCCATCTCATCAGAATCTGACTGAGATCTCAGACTGTCTCTGGGCATTCATGAAGCATATTCAAACCTGCACAGATGAAGACAAACTGCCAAGACTTCAGGCCCCAGAGGCCGCCTGCCCCCCAACCTCTCATAGCTTTGCTAGGACTCATTGACATTACATTTTTCTACATTTAAGTGACATCAAAGTGTCAACAAGGATAGTAAGACAGTCTAGGTCATATTTTCAGTCCATGCTCAATACCATTGCCCTCCTTTATACACCCCCTGAATACATATTGCACTAGTTACAAATCCACACACCTGCATTCTGGAACATTCTAAAAGGCAGAACACAAATCCCTCCCTCTTCCTAGCTCTGAAGGTCCCGTGCACACTACATGTACGCTCAGTTTGTGTTTGCTGACTCAGAGGACACAGATCTATGCATTAAATATATGTATTAAATGACAACCACTGAGTTTTCTCAGTTTTTAAATCATTGTTATTAATTACTGTTGTTATATCATGCCATGGCGAAACGAAATAGTCTATTTTTTTTCTTTTCCTACTCATCTGTCAAGTCACACACATGCATGCACATGGCCCCCTTCTCCCAAGCTCACACTTGTTCCTTCCTTCCTTCACCTGATAAAAAGAATGAGTCACACGTGGGGGATAAAAATCTTTCTTTCAAGCAGAACATTTTAGTGCCGAACTTAAAATGCAGACTATATTTTCTAACTAGCCTACTCACGGCATTCGATTATGAACAGTCTCATTTCACACTTCTAAGAAACTGCGTGGTGCTGTTTTTCTGTTAGACTTTACTACCTGTCCTTACATTCATAAATATTATTTATCATAAAGATTAGAACACTGTTGCTCCATCTGAACCGTGAAGCTATCATTGGGAGAAATAAAGAAAAACATCTCTGGAAGATGTTTAGGAAGAATAAAAAGAGCTAATGTGAGAAGTGCTATAGAAAGAAATATGGCGTTGGGCACTGGATAGAGAAAAATCAATAAACTTTTACGACACTTGGGGGATTCTTTTCAAGTTGGCTTTCTCTTGATTTCCCGACATTAGCTTGTCAGCTGAGTTTCCTTCCTCACAGCAGTAGCCTTCGACAGACCAGCACTCTGGCTTCTCTGGTCCGAAGCTGCTTGTCAACCTGCCCCACAGACCTTGTTATTCCTCTTCGTCTGGCTGGATGTGTGGCCTATTCGTGTCTCAGAGCAAACTGGGACGGGAACGACCCTCTGTGTTAGAAGCCCGGCATTACGCTTCCCAGACGCAAAATAAGGTCTGCAGTGAGCTGTACATGCGGTGCCTCGATAGTGAGGCTTCAACAATGCACTTGGTGTCCGCAGGTGCCCGTTCAGCGCATCCAAGCTAATGGTCAGTTAAGGAAAGGACCCGACAGCTGGAAAGCCTCCCTCGCTAGGGCCAGTCTTGTTTTCCTGCTCCAGGCAGTATGGATTCTATAAAACGGGCCCAGCTAAACAGGCAAAGCTCCAAGGTTTCCACCCTCTCCTCCAAACTCCAAGGTTAATAGTGCCTATCAAACTAGCTTCAGGGCAGGCTTTACCTGCTGGTCCTTGGCTAAGAACCCAAGAGATGATTGTTTTGTGAGAAGACAATCCTTTAATCGAAATATATTTTGATTTGTTTTGCTTTAAAATAGTTTTTAACCAAATACATTTGTATAAATTTTTTTCTCTCTCTCTGAGATAGATACACACACACACACACACGCAGATATTGGGCTGGCTGAAAAGTCTGTTTAGTTTTTTCCATTTTAATAAAAGACACATTTTTCATTTTTACCAAAACTTTATTGATTTAGATATCTTGAGTATGTCGGCTATCTCCTGCATGGCATAATGCTGATTGTTCTCAAAACATCTCGATTTGATCGCTATCAACTTTAACTGGTCTACCTGACCATGGAGCTTCATCCAGCAAGAAATCTCCAGCACGAAATTTCACAAACCACTTCGACACATTCTATCAGTCCCAGCACCTTCTCTACACACTGCACAAATCTTATTTTGCACTTCAGTTGCATTTTTAGGTTTCTTGAAGTAATAGAGCATGATACGCTGAAAATGTTGTGTACCTTCTTCAACCTTTGATATTAAAATGGCTGCACAAAAATTCACCAATTTTGATAAGTTTTTTAAAAAATTAACGCTGATATGACAGCTGTCAGAGTACAATCTAATAAAATTGTTTCGAATGAAGTTAAAGACAACTAAGCACTACTAGAGCCATCATATGGAAAAAACTAAACAAACTTTTTGGCCAAACCAATATTTATATTTATATATGGGAAAATATTTTATATACAGGAAATATATTCATATAACATATATACACTTCCTAGTCATATATATATATATATATATATATTCACAATTTTACATTTCACCATCTTTCTTCATGAAATTTACATGGTAATATTTCTCTTCTCATTGTGTTTAATATTGATGCCAAGTTCTTAGATATTTTATATGTGGATTTATAATTTCTCCATAACAATATTATTTTTGCTAGACACTGACTAATGCTTGAGCGACTTTTTTTATGATTTCTTATTCTTGTCCAAACACTGTTTAATATTCATTTATCAGTTGTGTTATGACCACGGACTTTAAAATTCAAGCATATGAGCCCAGATTTAAATATATGTAATCAATAGAAATAAAATATTGTTTAACGCTTAAGTTATAGAAGAATAAGTTATCATAGTCTTAAGTTCAGATTCTATCTATAAATGTCTTAAGTTTTTAAATTTGTTTTATTTAAACTAGGCCTTATGTGACCAGGGTAAAACGCTATGTTTAAATTATTAACTATTTAGTTGTCATAAATATATTATTACAAGTTACACAATTAGAAGGTTGGACTAAATCATTAAAATTGTGTGAGATAAGATTTCATAGTTGTTTTATCCATTTCCAGGGCTACAGCCGGGTTTGGTAGGAACTCAACAGGCCCCTCCTGACACTCTCCTTCCCAAGCCGTCTCTCCTTTCCTGGCACATACACAGTCACTCTCCAGCTCCTGGTCCTCTTTTTATTTCCTTCTAACCTTTACCACTAACTGAAATTATGTCTAATTATTTGGTTCTTCATTCACCAAGAACAAAAGCTCAATGAAAGCAGGTACCATTTATGTGTTTACCTGTGTGTTGCAGGGCTTAGAAGAATAGTTTGTGGGCATGCCACAAATATTTAATGAGTGAAAAAAGAATGGATAGTGACCCTCCTATTAGAATTCCCCAAATCCAGAAGAATGTCACCAGTGCTGACAAGGATGTGGAGCAATAGGAACTCTCCTTCATTACGGGGAGGCCTGGAGAGGGGTAAAGGGTATGTAGGGGATCTCTGCACCTTCCTCTTAATTTTGCTGTGAATGTAAAATGGCTCTTAAAAAAATAAATAAAAATTCTTTAAAAAAGAACCATTAAACTCATCATCTGATTTTAGTGTCAGAGAGGAAAAAGTACATTGAGGAGTGAAACTGTTTTATCATAAGAAATTAAACTTGCTTATTTTCAGAATTGTTCATGTGCTGGGGAAAAGAAAAAAGAAAAAACTACAGTTATCAATAAATTCATGGACCTAAAATAAAAATAATTTAAAAAGTAAGAAAAGAAAAAGAAAAATAGATGAGTGTTTTCAAGTGGTGGCATCTATATTTATTTTTAAAATACAAAACATATAATCTCATGCAGCTGTTTTTCAGGAATAACATGTAAACAGATATACGAGTATACCAGCAGTCTTCACTACTCACACTAGCATGGGTTCATAAAAATGATCGTGTAAACTGAACCAATGGAAAACAACCTTAATAATCAATGAAAAAAATTATGATTTTTCCTGGAACTATTAAAATTTTTCCAAGTCATTAAAAACTCCCACTACCAGTTATAAATGTATAGGAAACTTTGAAATCACAACAAAACTGGTATTTATTATGTATACTATAATTTAAAACATTAAAGATATTGAGATTTGATAAAAAATATTGAGATTTAAAGTGCTTCATCTTTTGTTAAATACTTATCAGTACTTTGAAGAGCTGCTTTTTTTTCTCATTGCATACACTGGAGTAGAGAGTGACCATGTTTTCTCAGCCTTTGCAACTTGTCATCCACCTTTCTCGGTTTGGATAAGCCTCCAATATTTTATGCTTCAAATGTTTTCAAGGTTGTAAAGTATAGCCAAGAATTCCATTAAAGTGAAGGTTTTGCCAGCATCAGTTCCTCTGGGACAGCTGTGTGTTCCCTGCCTTCATCATTTTATGGCTATGAGTTTGCCTTCTCTAAGTACCTTTGGCTGCATCTGTAGATCCCTTGATGGCAGCAGTATTGCTGTTCCCACTTTCAGTTATTTCTTTGAACTCCATTTATGTTTCATTTCAGTTTCACTCCAGTTTTAAACCACTTCTCCTTTCTTACCCGCATTTTCATCTTTCTTGGCCAATTTCTTTCTTTTTTTTTAAAAGTTATCCACTTGTGGAAAATGCCATGTGGGCTTATATTGAGACAAGAAGGCAACAAAACTACGTTTTACTGTTGGTGCAAAAAAATGATAAAATGAACAACAGGTGCAGAACGACCAATTACAAACAGACTATGAAAGAACTGATGTGCTTGGTCACTGATTACAAAGCACGTCTTTTATTTATATAATGATTTGTGGGTTAAGTAGCTAGCTGTGAAATTTGTATTTTATGCAATTACTTATGGTTAATACACTAAAATATGTTGCCAGAGGAGGGTTGGGGGGCTGGGTGAAAAAGGTACAAATTGGTAGTCACAAAGTAGACACAGGGATGTAAAGTACGGCATAGAGAATATAGTCAACAATATTGTAATAACTATGTACGGTGCCAGGTGGGTACTTAAAATATTGGAGGGGACACTTTGTAAAGTATATGATTATATAATCACTATGCTGTACACCTGAAACTAATATAAGATAATATTAAATGTAAACTGTGATTTAATAAATTTTAAAAATTAAATTACACACACACACACACTAAAATGTGCACCACGTTGTTGGAGGAACTGGTGTTAATTAACTAAACTGCCATAAACGAAATCCATGCATTTTGGAACTAGGCAAAGCAAAAACTACCTGTAATTGAAAATTTAACTTCTTTGCCATACTTTCATATGGCCTATAAATATCTTTATGTTGGGAAGCTACTTTAGAAATATGAAAAACTGGGTTTTTACCCTCAGAAGTCTTGTATTGAACACAAAGAGATTATACTTTTTAAAATGTCTTTGCCTGAGAAATAGCAGATTTTTAGTCATAGCATTAGTCTAGGAAATAAAACGTTATAATTGTATAGTTATATATTTGTGTTTATTAGCCAGGATCAGAAATGCTTAAATAAGTGGTTCTCAAACGTTATCATTTATTGAAATCACCTGGAGGATCTTTTTCCTGATTTAGTAGGTCTGGTGTGGTACCCAAGAATTTGCCTTTCTAAGGAGTAACCAGGTGAAGCAGATGCTACAGAGTCGGGAATCATATTTTGAGAGCCCCTGACTTAAATATAATCAGAAAGGTATTCCGTGGGAGACAGGGAAGAATCAGGAGACCAACATCTGGCAAATGCATGAGCACTGAATCGAAGTACCTTGAGGGATCTTAGAGATCTTTGCATTTGGGCCCCTTGTTTTATAACAGAGGAGATGGGAGCCTGCAACATTCGAGTGATTTAATTAAAATATAATGTTGGCTAGTCTTAAGAGGCTGGCCTAGAACCTAGAATCATTTTTTAGTAATTTCTGGAAGACAACTAGCATCCTAATAGAACCGAGATACATGCTGAATATGTTTTACACACACACACACGAAAAGAGGTCCTCAGACATTACTACATATAAAGACAGTCCTGTGGCCTGATAAAAAATTAACATTCCCTAAACCCTCACCTAAAAGCTATCTTTTCATAGGTGGAGAATGAAGAACTTTTGGATAACAACCTCATAAGATTCAAAGACAAGTGGACTGTTCTTGAAGAAAATGCTCAAGAATTTTACAAGTCAACATTTTAAGCCACAGAATCTATACACAGGAAGAACAGAGGACCATATTTTCTTTGAATACTTTACAAAACACTTCCACAGACTATGAGAACTCCCAGAAATATCCTATGAGGCGGATAAGGCCATTATTCTTTCTTCTTGGAGAAACCTTGGACAAGTCTCCATTCTCGGAGACTTCTGAGTCCACATCTGTATAAAGAGCCATAATATTAAACTGATCTCATACAATTATTCTGAGGATAAAATAAGACATTTGAAAGCAATGTGCAAATAGTAAAATTATTATATGGATATTAGTCGTTAGCTTATTTATAGGAAGGCCCAAACAGAGTGTGATTTTTTTTTTTTTTCATATCATATGGGTCATCTATACATAAGTCTTACTTGTATTATCACGGGCTCGGCCTGGCAGAAGCTTACTCCTTGGTCAAAGGAACCAAAAGAGGCCAAACCTCCACAAAATCACAAAATTTCACCCTCCTGGTCACAAATTGCCTGCACCAGGACTTGCACCAGGACTATTGTATTTACAATAGTAAATACAATATAGGACGGGCTAAAAGGCTTTCTTAAAAATTATGTTGTCTAATCTCTGTCTCTAGGACAAACCTGATTCACAATGCAACTGGGGATTGGAAGCCAAACAAGTTTGACTTCCTGAGCTTTCTTTTCTTTTAGCAAAGCTGCAAAAATAATTTTTAAGGAAGGAGACTAGAAGTGATCCATTTCCCTCAACTCTGCCCTCCCTGTGATGGGGGATTCCTAGAGCTGGATTGAAAAAAGAAAAGCCAAAAAGGAGGAGAGAGCCCATGTGTCCCAGCAGGGAGTGAAAAGGAAGTGACTTCTGGGTCAGCCAAGAAGAAACCAGACACCTCACAAAATATCCTCCCAGGACAGGGGCCTTTTCAACAAAGCACCTAAGAAACACTCTCACTGCAAGGGCCAGCACTTGTTTTTCTCCACATGTTTTAATCAATATTTGCTGAGCCCTAACAACCCGGCTTTCACTGTCACTCTGCTGTTGCCTCTCACAAGGAACTACTCTTGCCACCGGTTGCAGAAGTAACAAATCTAGACACGTACACGGCAGGCAGGCCACTCATTTTGAGCAAAGAAAAAACGAACCCTTTCGAGGAAAGGAGTGGGCATCTCAGTGTGAGCGCTCAGTGGGCATCTATAACGCAGTCGCCCAGGTTACAGAAGGTTCTCGCAGGCAGCCAGCCACTGATCTCTTTGGAAAATGTGGCCTCAACCATTTATTTCACTTGCCTGTGAAATGCTCAGACCTGAACGCAGAGTTTTCTTGAAAGCTGATGCCTCCGAGGAACCTTTGAAGTTAAGATGCAAAGTAATAAAAAATCTTCCCAGAATATAAAACTGTTAATAGAGTCTTACCTCATTCTAGCTAAAGTGTGTTGCAAGATCTTCTGGGGAGGAAGGCACAGTAATGAGCGGGGGATCGGAGCTTCCACCGAAGCCTGGTCACCATCGACCAAATGCCATGTGCCTGAGGCTCATTCTCATCAGACGCTGCCCCTTTGCCCCCAGACGCTGAGTTCGCCCACAAAGTCAGAGACGCCCAAGAATCTGGGTTCAGCCCGCACTCAGTTCTGAGGATAACCCTCTCTCTCCCCAATTGCTTCAGACGCAGAACACTCACCTCTTCCTCCGAATCAGCTCCTTCTCCAAGTTCCTCTATCAATGGCACTAGTATGTTTCCCAACACATCTGCTTCAGCACCTCAGTCTTCACTCACTCTCCAGGTACGCAGCGTCTGGACTGCAAATAGCTTTTATCCTCCTTCATAGTGTCTCCAGAAAAAGATTCATCTTAAGAACCCAGTTTCACCAAGGCATTTGAAATTAGTCTTTTTCTTTCCCTCTTTCTTTCCCTCCCTCCCTCCCTCCTTTCCTTCCTTCCTTCCTTTCCTTCCTTCCTTCCTTCTTGTGGAAAGTATCATGCTAAGAACTCCATACTTAAGTAGGAAAGATAAAGTCATTGAAAGAAACCATTCTATGACCAGAAGAAAGTCAGGATTCACGACACTGACTCTACCCAGAACTCCTACCTTCTCCCTTTTCTTCTGCCTTTAAACACAAGTCAGGAGACTCTTCCTCCTGGAAGCCGGCCCTGAATCCACTCCCAGCTGAATTAGGTATCACTCCTAAAGGCTTTCAAAAGTACAAATCTAGATCACTGCACAGACTTTGTACTGATTAGCTATTTCTGTGCCTGCTCCCCAACTACACTGTGAGAGCTAAAGGCAGTCCCTGTGTTCCTAGCACTTAACATAGAGCCCAGCACACTGTGTTTGTGGCTTATTTTTGAATGAATGAATAAAAATATATGAAAGCAAAAACAGAAAGTTCTGGAACAGAAAAAGTAAGTATTCATTTTAACTAGGAGAATAAAGACAATTTTTGTGGAGGAGATGGTCTTTAAGCAAAGCATTGAAGCAGGAACAAGGTTTCTAGAATTTGAGAAGATCAAGGGCTTGGTTGAAGAGATTACTTGTTAAAACCTAACGGAGTCTCTCCTAATCTGTTACTTTTCTACAAACCACTTTTTCTGGTCATCTACCAAGTTTTTCTTTTCTCCCTTGCTTGTGAAGAACTTAAAGGATTCCTTACTATCTAAAAGGATATAATTCAAGCAGAGCAGCTTATACTTCAAAGGTCTTGCTACTATTACCCAACACTTCTTGCTACTCCTTCCACTCTCTGGTCCACCACTCTCTGCACAAATCAGGCCCTTCTGCTCTCTGAACCCCAGCATCTTGATTTTCATCATCTCTTTGATATTCCTCTTTCTCCATCCCTCACCCGGTGCACTTCCCCCTGCCTTTCAGCCCCACACAAAACCACTCCATCTTTGAAAATCCTAGCCCTCTCTGTAGTATCCCTTTGCACTTGGACCAGAATGCCTTCTCCTACAACTTGATTGGAGCACTCATTTACCAATTAATCATCTGCTACATTGTATGGTTTTCCACCTATAAGTCTGCTTTGTTCCCCTTATAAGGACCCACATCAGGTACCCACCAGTGACGATAATGGTGGTGACTTTTTGTTTCAGAAAAGTGTTCTACTGATTAAAAATTCTCAAAAAATTAAGCACTTCTCTAAGGAAAAGATGAGGGGTCTTTACTTCAGGCAAACATCTTGTTATTCAGCTACCAGCGAATGGAGTGCTTACAATACATAAAGGATTTCATAAAATGAGAAGAAACAAAACTCTACCATCGGTTTGTCTATGGTATGAAATAAAAATGTCCCACTTCCCTCTTTTTTATAATTGGTAAGAATTATTGTCATTAGTTTTACCTCTTCCATGCACCAAAAGGAGGCTTTCTGCACTGTGTGACTAGTCCTTTAAGACGGGCACATCCTTTCACTGTGGTGGTTCTAGAGCGTCTTGTCATCATGGTGCGCCTTCATGCTCTTCAGCCTTCTGCCTTTGCTCCTCATCCAACCACATCAATAACAGTCTTAAACCTTAATCGTAAAAAACATGTAGAGGGATAGAGGCTCCACGCTTCACATGAAGGAGTGACTCATCACACACAACAGGCTGTAGGACATGGAAAAACCATCACCCACCCTTTCCCAGCCTCTCCCATCTGTGCCCCACGGCTGGTTGTCCAAGCTCCACAGTGAACGCTTTCCAGTGGGAAACTGGAGCATGATTTTGTCCCCCACCCTTTGCTCCTCATTGTATGTTCAGCTGCACTGGAGCTAGCTGCTCATCAAAGCCAGAGACTCTCATACGCAAACAAACACGGCATTGTGGCCTCCCCGGGGGCTGGAACACAGCCGTCCAATGAACAGTTTAGTCAGGTGATAGCAGCCTGGACGAACAGAGAGAGCATCTCCCGGACACCCTCCTGCCCACACTCCCCCGGCCCCTTCTTCAGAACTGCCCGCTGAATGACAGGGCCAGGCAAACCGATGCTTGAGAGAACAATGAAGAAGGAAACAACACACGATCGATGTAACCAAAGAGGTCTAATGATGGGGTCCTTTGTGCAAGAGAGGGTGTGTTCCTGGACCTTGGCTAGAGGGAAGAAAGGAATTTTGAACCAAAATATCTTCAGAGACTCATGGGGCCCTTGACCTGGAACAGGGAGATGGAGGCAGAACAGCGTGATGTTGAAGAGCTTTGCGGTCAGACATATCAGAACTACAATATCAGTTATCCCTCTCACTAGCTTGTGATTCTGGACAAGTTACTTAACCATTCTGAGACCCAATTTCATCGTTTTTAAACTAAGAATGAAAACAGTCTTTATCCCATGAGGTTATCAGGGAGCATTTAACCCGTCGTCTTTAGAAAGCACTCAATAAATGTTAGATATTATTATTAAAGTTCATGAATGGCGCTCAGAAAAGAAAAAGGAGAGGAACTAATGAAAACAATAAGCCAAGTCTTCAGCTTCTAGAAGTAGCGATGATAAGAGATGGAGGCTCCTTCCTGGCTCTGGAAGTTCCTGGGAACATCAGAACCTCAGAGATGCTGGGGGGCAGGGGTCCTCAACTCTGACTGATTGTCATGTGTCCCCAGGGAACATCAAGGGAAGCTAGGGATGCCAGTGGCCACCAGGAAGCCTGGATACAAGACGTCATCATACAATAAATTGCAGCAGGAAGGACTCTGGGTATCTGAACATTGATAAGGGAAATATCCCTGAGGATAAAGGATAGAGCAGAAAAGAAAACCTGGAGATGCCGAAGAAAATGCTTGCTCATGTCACAGAGTTTGGCTTGGGCAGCCAGTTAACATGAAATCTTCCCAGGGATGGGTGGAAGTAGAAACTACGTAAAAAGATATCCTAAGTCTATGCAACAACAAACATGAATTCAGCACCTACTGTGTGCCAGTTGCTATTTGGGAAGTGGTGAGGTGGAAAAACTAGGAACGATTGTCTAGCAGTTTAATAGCAACAATGAGATCTGTGGCAAGATACATACATGACCATTGAAACCCAGAATTACTGGTAATAGAGTGGCTTCCTTTACATACAAAGGACAAATGATCCAAAGTGATTTAACAATTGAAGTATCTTCATTGGGAGACCTCCATTGGAAATGATGTCCATGAGATGCCACCCTGAAGAATTTATTGTACCTGCAGATTTGCTTCAGAAAACCCCAGTCAATACTTTCATGTTTTATCCTTTCTAGTAGGTACCTTAATGTCCTTCAATTGTACATGGTGCTCCTCATTGGGTATTTCCTCATCCTCATTTCAGCAAAAGTCTAATTTATCTGCTGGACCGCTGTCCCATAGTTTCTCCATTTCCACCCTCTGGGAGAATATTGCTACTTACTCCTTAAAGTCTTACCAATGGGCCTGCACCTCACTGTCATATTTCTCACCAATCCCAGTTCAGACGTCCTTGGCCTTTCTGCACGTCTAAAGGACACTCCGGTCTCACTACAATGTTATGAGTCATACTAGATACAAGTATAAGAACATTCTCAAGGAACAAAGTGTGATTTTGCCTGAATTCCACCAAAACAGAGATAAGCAGTCCCATGTCACATTAGATGAGCAATGAAATCCATTCCCTTTTAAGGAAAATCGCTTCTAATACTTGGGCTAATCTTCCTCACCAAAGAAACACAAAATCGCCTTAAGAAGAGTAGTCTCGTCCTCCCGTTCTGTACTTGCTTGCTATTATTGCTCAAGTTCTAATGGATGATAAATGTAGCTACACCTTGCTATGAACTTGGACATCAGATAACGAAGGGGTCAACATGAGATGAGAATAAGACAAGGGCAAACTATTAGTTCTTCAAAATAAAGTTGAATCTTTTAATAGAAAGGTCCAACCCTAAACTTTTTCTGATTTAAACAATATGCTTAACATGACACTTTGCAGCTGGTAAACAGATGTCGCAGCAGAAGACTAACCCAGGAAGCTCACTGGCATTTGCACTACCAGGAGGGACTCTGTCATGCTCCAGCTCTTGGAAAGGAGTCTCTCAGTCCCCTTCTGGATCCCCTTTCATGACCACCCACCCCAAAAGTGGGGAAGACGTGGAAGGAAACAATGGGTTAGAAGGAGTTCCTATTGTGAGGCAGGAACCCTTCATGGGAACAAGACACTGTTTTGTGTTCAAAGGTTTCCTCTGAGAACAAGAAGAAGCCAGGGCTGGGCTCAGGCATCTAGAGCCCAGGAGACCTGGAAAGCAAAAGATGAATCTACCCCAGCGAAATTTCCTAACAAGCCCCACCAGAGCCAGACAGGCTGCAAGGACGCAAAGTTCATCCCCAGTGAAGGAATTCAACCTTAAGACCATTTCCTGCAAGGTCTGAAGTTCCTCTCCCCAAATATAGGGCTTCTATCCGATTTTTGGATGTTCTCCCTAAGGTCTCAGTTCAAGTGTACTTCCATTTCTTTCATCTTCTTGGTTCTGATGCCTTTGATGCTGACCACTCTCATTTTAACCTCTGGCAAGAGAACATCGCTGGGTGACATGTTAGAAACCCACACTTGGCTTGCTCTTAGAAAATGTGGATCTAGTTAAGAGAAAAATTGGGAGAAATCCACCTCTGCCCACTAACCCCTGCTGAAAGGCTTTGGATCTGTTTCTCTGAGCCACATTCCTTTATGACAAACTTGAAGTGCATCTTTAGATCCTCAATATCACATATCAGAGGGCAAACTCAGTGATCCCTAACCATCAGACTAAGATAGCTATTCAAAAGGCTCAAAAACCATTGAGGTTCAGTTGGAGGGAGTTCAACACCTGCCTAGATGATATGAGCATTTAGCTTTCTTCACCCCTCCTCTACGAACAGGAATGCAGTTGTCAAACCCAGATTTGATCGGACTTGCTTTCAACTAGAGCCAATTTGTACACTAGTCATTCCAGATAATAGAGCAAATAAATAACCCCCCAAAGGGTTCCAAGCCCTGGAGGGACATGAATCAAAGAGGTCTGCTGCTCCCACCGTGTGCCCACCTGTCGTGCATTAGGCCCACTCCTCCTAGCCCAGAGCCACTCAGCGGGTCCCCAGTCTCATGGGACCTACAAATGGGGTTAGGTTGGGCCGGGGTGGGATCAGGCAGCTGTGGCTTCCCTGGGGAGACTCCCCCCACCACCACCATATGTATCTGGGAAGGTCCTCAAGGCTAAGAATGGAAGATAATGTTTATTCAGCTTGACCTCCAATTGGCACACCACCACCTCCAGGATTATCTGTTCCCATCTAAGCAACACATCCTTTGCTGGGACAAAGGGTTTTTTTGTTGCTTTGATTCATGGGATTATGGTTGCATTTTTCTATTTCCAACTTTTTTACGAGTCCATAATATTAATTTACTAAGCTTTTTTTAAAAAAATGATTTAAATTTACCAACATCAAGCCAAATAAATCGACTTTCCATCTTAAGTGGCCCATTTAGTAGAAACAAATGCACGTGTTAACACGGGTACAGCTATTAAAAATATAGCATGCATGAATTATCATGTTGATTTCAAAAGTAGGACACAATTGCTGAAATAACTATTTTTGAAAGCTACATCAGAAAAACTGTAAAAGTATATCAGCATGTTAATAGCGGTGTCTATTTTGAGCAGGATTATGAGTTTTTCTTTCTTTATAATTTTTTAAAAATTGAGTATCTTGTACCATGAACACATATTTTTTAGAATGAGATAAAATAGTGTTTATATTTTTATTTTCCTAACGACAAACATAATAATGGAAAATCCCTTTTCATTATTTTTTACATGACTAAAATTAACCTTTCACAAGTCTGACACTGAGCTATATTTGACATTTCTGCACATTGCCAGAGACATTGACTTTATAACCAAGAATAGAATATGGGGGGAAAGGGCTTTATTTTACTGTTTCAAAATTTAAGTATCTCCAAAAAATTTAACAGGCTACCTGCTTTCTTTCCTAAAGCAGCTTCAGGCTTATTTCATTTGAACCTTTTAGATTATAGCTAAAGAAATATAATGCACAGAGAGGGCAACACTTTTTTAAAGAAATTATTTTTTGGAGAACTAAATGGACCCTTGCATAAGAGTCTCCAAAGCTGCAGGGTATTTTTCTATTTTAAGCCAGAGATCCAATTTCTTAGCTGAACAGGGACGCCCCACCTGGCCAGCTGGCAGACGCCCACTGGAAGGCCTGTGATGCTCTAATGCTTAGAATTTAAGACCACTGCATGTTCAAACCTCAGAGATGATTCTCTGCCATTGGGAGTGATAGTCCCATCGCTAGGTTTCAAAAAAGGCCTTACAGCTAGGAGGGCCATTATGAAAACACTGTTTTAAAGTTTTGTGTGGTCTCCAGTTGTTTTAAGCCTGAGTCAAGATTGTCTGTTGCTTAAGCTTACTACCAACCTATGTTCCTGACTGATTAGACCTGGATTCTGAGGTAGAAAGCTGTGGTGCCTTTTCCAGCTGCCCAGCGTCCCCCAGGAGGTCACAGAGATAGATAACTGCTTCACTTCCATTACAGTTTGGAAGGGGACAAATGCAGGGAGTAAAGATGTTCAAAACCTCAAGGAGAGGACAGTCTAGCACACAGAAAACATATTGCATTATACCCCTTCCATATTAAGAATGAAGTTTCCCAAACACGTCTCACTAGCTTTTAGGGCAAATTAAGAAGGCAACATTTGGATCACTTACACTCTCGCCAGGCAAGGGCTCTGGCAGAAGGACCAGTATGGAAGCCTGCGTCCGCACCTCAAGAGGACCCAATGAGCAGACAATTGGTCCCATCCAAATGTCCACTGAGACCTTTGGTCCACACCAAAAGGCCCTTGGTATTTGGTCCTTGGTAGCCTAGCTGGTAATGTGCCAGAAGGCTTATTAGTGGCAATCCAGCCACAACACAATTATTGACTGGGCCAGTAAAGCATGATAGTATTTATTATGTCGTAAGCCTGTAAACCGAAAGTATAGGTAAGCATCATGCGCTATTTGAACCGAGGGATGTTTCCAAAGATTGGACATTTTGGACAGGACCCAATGTCCTACAAGGAAAGGGCCTTTGACTCTTACGGGGCTTCAAATGATTCAACAGCAATTCGCTGGTGACTGCAAATTTCTTTTATAAATACTCAACCATTGTGAATATTATTCAGACACGAAGATAGAGGCGTGAGCAGCATCTGCATACAGCAGGAAGTGTTATTGTCCATGCGTCTCATGGTTTGTATTAAGCAATAGATTTTATCATTAGAGGGCTCTGATCTCTCTTCCATTCTCTCAAGTTTGTGGGGCTTGGCTACTCCAAGTGAGGCCCCCAGGCCGGCAGCATGTTCACCGGGGAGCTTGTGAGAAACGCAGACTCTTAGAGGTCCATGGGAGACCTACTGAATCAGAACTGGCTTGGTAGCAAGCTCTCCAGGTGACTGCTGGGGGCATCAAAGTGTGAGAGTCACAGCTCAAAGCATAAATAAAGTGCGACTAATCAACTGTGAAGACCTAAGTTTAGTGAAAATAACCAACTGAAAAATTTAGTATGTATCCTTTACAACTCTTAGAAAGAACTACAGCATAATATTTAGCAAAAGATCCTTTTTAGGACTGGCTACTCACTTGTTTTTTCACTATGACCCAGATTTCCTTTTCTTCACACCTGTCACAGTTCTTCTCTCCTACTCAAACTTACCTGCCAGCATCTCCGGCCATCTCCGGGTGTCCTGAGAAAATGACAATGACAAGCAGCAGGACTGGGGAGAGGGAAAGACAGAACTGGTCCCACTGGCTTTATTAATAACAGCCACGTTTCGTAGAACAGGTTATGGTTTATGAACATTGCATTGGCACCATTTAACTTCATCACCAACCCGTGCAGTCGGCAAAGCAGGTTAATGTCATCGGCAACATCGTCATGTCACAGTGGACAGCCAGAGGTTCCAGAGGACTCAGTGACATACTCCGCATCCCGTATCAAACAACAGTCAGAACTCTGATGAAATAAATGCAGGTTCCTGCATCCAAACCTTGACCCTTAGTTTGGTGGAGAACCAGCTGGGCACGAGAAACAAAGGCAGTGGAGGAGGGAGAGCGAGGTGGGCTTTTCTCAGGTGCTGGGTTACCATGATCAGCATTTCCATCATCTTCATCAAACACGCCCCAGCGACCAGACTCTGGGGTCAATATTTCACCTTCATTTTCGAAATGAATACTCATGTCAACCCCAGAAGGTAAGTACCCACGACCTCATAAGAGAGATAAAAAACTTGAAGAAAGACCACAGGAGTTGCTGATGGTCACACAGTTGGGAAGAAGTGCAGGTGTGGTTTAGACTTTGATTTCTTTGACCCTGAAGCTTAGATATTGGCGTGATAGGGCTAAAGTTTCTGATGCAACCTGCATCCTGATGTCACATGTCCAGCTTCCTTGATTTCCCCTCTCAAATCAGAATCTTTGGGGATGGGCCCTAGGCATCAATCTGGATGCCAAGACATGACCTAGTTATTGTGATAAACAGTGAAGACAAGGAACCACTGCCCCGGGTTACTTGGGCTCTTACTAAACAAATATTGGAGTTTAGCATCTCCATGTAAAGCAAGAAACAAAAAAATTAGCCAAAGAAAGAGACGGCATTATATCACAGAGGAGAAAAGAAAATACCCAAACTAACAATTTTAAAATCTTTGTTTAAATGGCATTTAATGGGCTCACCTTAACCCTTCTAAGCTTATGTGTCTCTAACAATTAAAAAATTCTGCTCACCCTACCTAAGTGGAATTGATGCAAAAAGATAATGAGAAAATAAATATGAAAAGCGCTGAAAGGCAAATGCTTCATAGCCACATTGGAGCTACGATGAAAATGTTTCAAGTGACCAGTCTTGTGAGCTTTGAATTACAGGGTCTGTTAAAGAGGTAGGTCGGATTCCTCTTCCCATATTCTAGGTAGCGTGAGTCAGAGACCACAGGAGGTTGGGAGTCTGAAGGTGAAGGAGGCGGGAGAGGATTTAGGAAGACACTCCAGAGAACTGGCAGGTATGTATGACCTTTGGACTGAAGGACATGAAGAAAGGAGAACTGGAGAGGCTTCTTCTAGAGGGGTGAGGCCTCAAGTCGGGGTGCTCAAGTGTGAACAGGAAATTGGCACCAGATGATGTTGAGGGGGATTAGGTATTGAGGACGGTCAAAGTCACCGGAGCAGGAAGGGCAGAAAGAATGGTATTCAGTCACTTTTTTTTTTTCTCCCACTCAAATGAAACACATGGCAGGGGCATTTCAAGGATCCTGTGCTGAGTATTCTAAGGTTCTGGAGATGGGTGAGAGAAAGTCCCTGCCTTCAAGGGGTGCATGGTGTGGGCTGGACAGAGCCAGTGGTCACGGTGAGTAAAAGGTGTGCTTTTCCAAGGTCAACACTGCTGGGAAAGCAGGAGTTGAAGTCACTGGGAGGCCTGGGGAGAGGCCGGGAAGAAAAGAGGAGGGAGAATGAGAGCACCCCTCCAAGCAGGATTTGCTGGGGAAGCCTTCCCTGGGCTCCTGGCACCTGCAGTCACAGTTACAACCCCGTTCCACAGCTGAAGTGGGAGGGTTCCATTCTTTCCCTCCGTGTCTACAGTTTCACCGAAGAACAGTCATCTTATGTCTGGTATAAATTTTCCTTAAAAGAAAATCTAGGAGGAGGTGTCATGCCTTTAAATTTATGTTTATGCTGAATAACTAAGACTGAGTTCTTAAGATGTCACTTTCAATCATTGTTTTTCTGCTCCGTTATGTGGCCAATGTGAAATGAAAACATGAAGAAATGGAGGGTTCAATTGCTCTTCCAAAATAAATGACATGAAAGCAACAAAAAGACAATGATGGTTTTGAAATAAATATTTTCACCTTCTCCATTTAGCCATTTGAGAGTTACTTTCCTTTTTCTCATAAAAAAATTTTTTTTAAAGTTTTATTTTTGTCTCTGTCAGTGGAACTGCTGAGGACAACTATCCTGTATTTTACTCTAATTTGTCTTAATTGCGTTTTAATCTTATCATTCACACATATATTGATAGAACGTAAGTTGCTTAAAGCATATTGATTTGTCTTCCAATCCCCTGTCACCCAACCTGACATGGTGATGGGACAGTCAATACTTGTAGGTACCTGTTAGGAATAAGAATGAAACAATAAGGGGTCCTTAACGTCAGTCTCCTTCCCTGAATAGGATTGTGCTCACATCATCCCCTTTGGGATTCATTTCAAAAAAACAATTAAAAAAGTGACACCAAAACCCAATAGAGAATGGAGAGATCTGAGAGTTTTCTCAATGAAAACTGGAACAGAAACTCAAAGAGTCATGATCAGCAAAGAAGCGTTTGGAAAGAGCAGAGGGAAGGAAGGGGAGAGAAAAGGGGAGAGAGACAGAAAAAAAATAACAATATTTGAAAATAAATGTCCGCCCCCCCCCTTTGGAAATTGAGGTGAAGATAAGCAAAAGAAAAAAAAAAATACAAGAGGAGTAACCAAAGAAGTTGGGAAAAATTAAGATGATGATGATAATAATAGTAATAATAATAATAAGTCACGGAGGTGAAGAAGGTGACATTAGCAGCCAATGGACTGTGTGATAAAGGACAGGAAGAAATGCAAAAAAAGCCACCAGTCTGATCAAATGAATGTGACTTTTAAAGGGGTTCTTTCAGAGATGGGTGGGGTGTAACGGATTTTCTTTGAGAAGTCTTTTAAATAAATTTCCAATAAAGGATTTCACAAGTTAGCACCATTTAGCAAAAAACAAAATATTTGGAATTGTAAAACTGTGAACTCTAGGGAAAAAAAAAAACTTAAATAGTTCTTAAACATACCACATCGTCCAGCACAATAGGAGGCATGCTGCACCTACATGATGAATATGGTTTATTATTAAACTGACTTGACACTCTAGCACGAAACATTGTACGGCTGAGGGAGAACCTGAGAGAACGGGATGGAGGTGAGTAATCCTGGCTCCACACCTTTACTTGGGTTGAGAAGCAGAGGAAAATAAAATCAACATTTAACGTAGTGATGGAAGTGTAAGATGATCTTAGCCAAGGTCTGAGTCAAAAAGAAAAAAAAAAGAGGAAAGGAAAGGAAAGGAAAGGAAAGGAAAGGAAAGGAAAGGAAAGGAAAGGAAATGGAAAGAAAGAAAAGATACGAAAAGAAAAAAGAAAAAAGGAAAGAAGATGGAGTCAAGGTTCCACCGTCCATGTGCTGCAAGACATGGGCGGCCACCCCTCGGACATATGAATAGAAATGGAGATATTCCATCACAGATAGGGGAGAGGAATTAGGCAAGTCATCGTGGGGCTTGTGAGATGGGAAATGATGGCAAGTGGATCCGGAAAAAGAGAAATGAGAGCCAGAAGAGGGGGAACAGGGAAGCATGAGAGTTGGAAGGAAAGGGAACAAATAGTCGGACGATGCAGCATGCAATTCGTGTTTTAAATGATGTTTTGGTTTTTACCAAGTGCAACTCTTAGCATGAAGAGTTCAAGTGTCAGTTACTGGGACTCACTTCTTCGAGATTAGGACACAGCAAGAGTTTTTGCTGTTGTTGTTGTTTAGTTTTGTGTTTTACTAAGTATGAAGCTCAAGAACCTAAGGATTCTGCTTTTAGGAGACTCATTATGATGATCATTTTTTTTTTATTTGAAACGTTACTTTATCTAGACATACTGTGAATAAATGGGTCCAAAATGAAGTCCAGTAGAAGAAATGAAGTTTTATTTCTCAAACAATCTCAAGCATAAGCTATTCACTGCAGTCCTTGCCTACCCTTGAGAAACAAGGGTATTCCCTGGCTGGGTAGCTCAATTGGTTGGAGTATCGCGGGGTACACCAAAAGGTTACGGGTTCAATCCTGAGTTAGGGCACATACCTAGGTGGCGGGTTCAATCTCCATTCAGCGAGCATACAGGAGGCAACAGATCAATGTATCTCTCTCACATTAATGTTTCTCTCTCTCTTTCTCTCTCCCTTCCTCTCTCTCTAAAATCAATAAACATATCCTTGGGTGAGGATTTTTAAAAAGTAAAAAATAAGAAACAGGGATTTGTGGTGAAGGTGATCTACATAATTAGTCCATAATATTACCATAATTACAATGCCTTCTGGTAATGTTATATCATAGCTGCCCTTTCAAAGCATGGAGTTTTTAACTTCTTATTTACCAAGTGCTAAAATAAGGAGGAACGAAAGGCCTGTTATATTTGACAATCTACAAAGATTGTATCACACCTGGAAAACTATAGCACATACGAGCTTGGCATGAAAAGCATGGAAAAAATGGCCCCGTGGATGGAAACTAGAATTGGCCAAAAACATCAGAAACAAAGAACTTTCCAAAGGGAAGCCATGGCCCAAATTGCACTCAAGCCAATTGACTCTGAATGGAGAAAAGCAGGCCCAGCTCATAAAGAGAATGCCCAAATCTGAATATTATTTTACCCCAGGGCAATGGCATGGCCTTGTGCCAAGAGGAGGCAAGACTTCTTCTAATTATTCATTAGAACAGCAGCCAGAGGGGACTCGGCATCCCAGCAACGGAACAAGGGCAGGTAGCGTTCTGGTTCTGCTGATGCTCCAGAGTGAAGCGCACCTTACAGTGGACTGAGGGGTACTCAGGTGTGAACCGTGTTTGCTCCCTGGTCACCCTGGGCGGTCTGAGTACCTTCAGGAGAGAAGTCAGTAACAACTCTCCCTACCATGATGTGTAAGTGTTGGGAAAACTGGAATTCATATTCTGAATTCTGACTTCTGGCCCTAAATCTATTGTTGACTTACTACATCCACCATTTTGAATTAGCCAATGCAACTAAACCTCCTGAGGAAAAAAAAAATTAATTTTTTAAATCTTCTCCAGAGGATATTTTTAACTGATGTTAGTGAGGGAGGAAGGGAGAAAAGGAGAGGGAGGGAGAGAGGGGGAGAGAGAGAGAGAAACACGGATGTGAGAAAGAAGTACTGATTGGCTGCCTCCTGTATACGCCCCGACCAGGGATCGAACTGGCAACCTTTGGTGTACAGGATGACACTCCAACCAACTGACCAACCCAGCCAGGGCTGAAAAATTTTGAATAATAACAAAAACACCATATGACGAATAGGAATATGATCAGAATGCATGTGAGAATGTCATCTAAATGAGAGAGTAAGAGTATCTTCAAAGGGGGGGGCATTGAAACTTAAAATGCTTAATTTCTAAAATTGATTTTATTGATAGAAGGAATTAAACTATTCAGGGACCTTATTTCTTCTGGGTTATTGCTACTAATCAGGTGCTGTGAAAATGTAAACCAGGCCACTGGCCTTATTGGGGTAAGAAAAAAAAAAAATGCCCACAAAAATAAAATGTGAGAACCGCAACATATTGCTATATATAAAGACCAAATAAGGTACATGGAAACTTTCAATAAGTTAGTAAATGTATTATTCCAAATATCATGGAAAGAGGGCTAGGAAACCATAGAATTATGTATTATTATATAATACATGTTATATGATATATACTCAGATACATATTATTCTTACTCTACTACCTCGTTTTAAAAATAGGTACTAAAAGTTATACATTAACAGTAGTATCATTTCTCTCCCAGCTCTAGCTTTGGAAGTACAATGCAGTTGTATCCACAAGTGAACAGCTGGGGTCTAGCACCTAGTGGGACTTATATGGCTTCAGGTAAGCAGTTCTTATAGAGGACTTTTAACTAAATGAGGAAAATGGCCTAAAGGAGGCCTGGGAACAGCAGGAGAGAAAAGATCACCTTCTAAAAATGTGAAGTACAATGAGAACTCAAAGCACAGACATTTTTCAAGCACAGAATAAGGGCATTGGTTTATCTTCAAGTAAAATGATTCTTAAAACCTCACCCTCTACTTACATTTAGAGAAAGCACAAATATCACCACTCTGAAATAATTCATGCCCCAAAGAGGACAGAAGAGATTACATCCACTCTAATTTCCTTGGAATCAAACTGGACTATAAAAGTTTTGTTTGAATAATTTGGTCTTTCCGATGCAGAATTTACTTTAAAAAAAAAAAGCATGATGGATATGAAAAATACAAACTTGATTTTCTGTGCTGGGAGACACTCCCGTTACCTTGTAAGCACCTCCACAGATCAATGCACCCCCAGATAATCAAGGGGCTACAGGCTCCATGGCTTCATCAAGTCCACATTTGCCTGGGATCATGAAATTGCTTCATGATGTGCAAAAGCTCTTCTTGGTAGTTCCTGAATCTCCTCCCAGACCCTTTCCACACACACACACACACACACACACACACACACTCACACACACACACACACACACAGGGGCGCTGCCAAAGGAAAATGCCTACTAAGATAAGATAAAAGACTGGAACTTCGTGTCCCTCCAAGTGTGCATTCTCCTCGCTCACCACCACCCCTCCTCCAACAAGCCGCTCCTATTTTTTCAATGCATCCCCAAATTTGCAAAGCAGTGCTAACAGAGATAGGGGTGAGTTAACAATAGAGGGTAGATAAACTGGGTGTGTGTTCTTGAGTGTGTATGTGTTAAGGACAAAGGAGTGTGTGCGAGTGTTCTTGAGTTTGTATGTATGTTAAAGACAAAGGTAGGGGTGTGTGTGTGTGTGTTATTGAGTTTGTGTGCTGTTAAGGACAAAGGTGTGTGTGTGTGTGTAAATTATTTAGGTGTGTTAGGTAGGGAGGGAGTTAAGTAGCTTCCTTGCTTTAAAATTACTTTGTTAGCTAATTAGAAACAGCAACTCAGAACCAAAGAATCTGACAAATTAGTAATAAGCATACCCTAGCCTTCTGTGGGTGAAATAAAAAGTTAACGTGCCTGAGTACAGAAACAGTTAGTCACATCAGCATTCAAATGAGAGATGGAGTTAAAGGTGTGTCTTTTAAACTTTGGACTTAACCCTTTCTAGAACCATCCCTGGGCTGGCAGGCAGGACAAGGAGTGCTGGATGCTCTATGAGAGATGCTGAGCGTCGGCCGGCACGGGCAGGACCCAGCCCCCGCATCCAATCCAGCCATGCCAGCGAAGAGTCACCAGCGGGCATGTGTCGGGGCGACCAGAGAGCAAGGGTGAGAAAGGAGGCCTGCTTGCGCCGGCGCCTCACTTGCCACAGACACACCTACTTAGGCATGTTTTACAAAGAGCAAAGCCCCCGCAATGTCCTCCAGCTGGTAGCAGGAGCACTGTCCAAAAGCGCGCGTGACAGCACAAAGCTGCTCGCCTTCCACTGATCTCTGGGCACCCTGACTCTCCTGACCTGAGCCCCCACCCCCACCCCACCCCAAATACGCCTCAGTTTGCCTCTGGAGAAGATCAGTGTTGAAAGCAGCCCCACCAGGAAAGCCACCAAGGCAGCCTCTCCCTCTCTTCCCATCATCATCTGCTGGTGCCCCGAAAAGTGGCGGCAGGCTCGGGAAACTCGATTGGAGACACCTGGGAGAATGGCGCACCCTTGTCACTTACTTGGAGTTGCAAACGTGCCGTCTGCGCTCAGGCTGCCTTTGTTGAAAGGGGCGAGGTTTGCTGCTGCCCGGGATCCAGGTGCCCGAGTCGCTGCTGCCGGCGGCGCGGGCTGCTGCTCGCTCCCTCCCTCCAGGCGGGTGACTGGCTCACTGGTCCCTTTCTTCCCTTGGCTGCACCTCGGGGCTTCCTCTGCGCGGCGGCTCCCTTGGCGGGATTTTCGGACTGGAAGGCGGGGAACCTGATCCTGCCTTGGACTCAATTCCGCCGCGGCGGGGAGGGAACGGAAGGGAAGCGGAGGGTGGGGGTGCTGCGCGCGCGGGCAGGGGGAGGGCGCAGACCCGCCGGGGAGGGCGCGCGCCTTCCCCTCGCGAGCTGATTGGGAAGCTCATTAAAAGCTTGATTCTCCCGGGGCAGGCCCTCCCCGCAGGAGCGAGCACACCGCCTGGAACCTAGAGGCCAGAGGTGGAAGTCGGCTTTGTTTGTAGCAGCGAGATCCACACATTCTTTCTTTTCCCAACTTTACGCACGACCTGTTCTGGAGGCGGCTGCATACCCCAGTTCACCAAGTAGGACATCTGAAATAGAGCATTGATGGCATTTTAGGTTACAATTTTGGCCCCAGACATTTTTTTTTTTTTAATGATATTCAGAATGAAAAAACACACTCTTCAAAATCAGCCTCTCAATCCTTCCCATCCCCAACGCCTTGCCTACACACATGGCGGGTTAACTTCAGCTGTTGGTCCCTACCACCTGCGCGTCACAAAATGTGCGAAGTAGGTCCCCCCCCCCCCCCCCCCGCTTGTCACAAAGAGTGACAGATGCCTGCGAGTTCCCAATTAAATGCCATTTTCCTTTAGGGGGCTCTTTCCTTTTTTGGCTTCCTTGGTGCCTGTAGTGACCTATTTAGTGACATGCCTTTGACACCCAAGAATTTAGGGAATTAATCAGTGTAGCTTAAACTTGGGGACTTGTAAAACTCAGAGGCTGAGCTTCTTGGCTTTCTGGAATTCCCATTTTGTTCGAATGAGGGAAGATGCGGAGGTAACATTTCTAGGATTCTTGGAGTATCACAGATGAATATTTATGATATAGATGAGATAAAAAGTATTGTGGAAAATGATTAAGTACAGAAACAAATTTACCCCAGAGATTCTCAAAAGTTAAATCTTGAGATTCTCTACCACTTATCAGTTCTCTCTTGTTCATCATCTTGCTCCTTTTATTTTCTTTCCGCTTATCATGTGATGATGTCCACCCCAAAAGTGATTGCAAAACTTCCTTCCATTTCCCAAAGATCTCAGGTTATCTTCCTTCAATTCGATTTGAAACATATTAAATGCCTTATATGATTCTTGAAAATTACATTTACTTAGAACTTTATCTAAATCCAAGAAATAGGAACTGATTTATAGCAAGTACTTCTTAGGGACTCCAGGCTCTTAAATTGACTGCAACCTAGACAAATAGGCCGGTGAGGGGCAGGGTGGGGACAAAGAGCTGTCTCTACAAGTAGGGTGCTAAATCAGTCCACCGATCAATCAAACCTTTTTTTTTTTTTTTTCAAAAGAAGAGGTGCCAGAAATTCACTCACACACCTCCAGTCTATCCCATAACTAGACTCTTCATGCACATGCCACATACCACCCTCAAATGTAATAAATGAACAACAAACTGTATTCTTTCTACACGTGGACATCAGGTTGCCTGTTTCCCTCTTGTGATTTTATTTTCCCAATGAAGCAAAGTAATGGTTGTTTTAATCTGTACCTGTATACATTGTGGAGGAATACACATTATCATTTTTTATTATTACTTTCCCCAGGCCCTCTACTGAAAGATGTCATAGGGATCGAGTTCAAAGGACGTTAAACATGGGATTATCCATCTTCTATTTCTTCCTGAACTTTACCTTAACATCTATAAGTGCGACCCGTTGCTTGCTAGCAGTCATTGTGGTGCTCATGTATAGGTTTGATAAAGGAAGTGTGAGATCCCTATGGTTTCCTTTCCATTACATGTGCTATATCAAAAACATCACTTTTCATTCACATAGGAATATGCAAAAATTACTTACATCAGTGGTTCTCAACCAGGAGCAATTTTGCCATCCAGGGGACATCTTACAATGACTGTGGACATTTTTGATTGTCACTGCTTAGCGAGGGGATTCTACTGGCATCTAGTGGGTAGAGGCTAGGGATGCTGCTAAAGACCCGAAAGGCACAGGACAGACCACTCCCCACCCTGCCAAAAATAAAAATTATTTGGCCTAAGTATTAATAGAGTTGAAATTGTATAACCCTATTAACCACTGATTTTTAAAAATATAAAGGAAGATTGAAGACAGGTGTTATTTTTTTTTATTCTTGTTTATTCTGTTACAGTTGTCCCAATCTTTCCCCCTTTGCCCTGCTCAGCCCAGCCCACCCCCTGCTGCCACAGTCAGTCCCCACAACCCTTGTCCACGTCCATGGGTCATTTTACATGTTCTTTGACTAGTCCCTTCTCCTCCTTTCCACCATTATCCCCCTCCACCTCCCCCTTCCCCTCTGGCAGTGTCAATCTGTTCCCTGTTTACATGTATCTGGTTCTGTTTAGCTTGTTAGTTGATTTTGTTCATTAGATTCCTCTTATAAGTGAGATCATATGCTATTTGACTTTCGTTGCCTGGCTTATTTCACTCAGCATAATTCTCTCTAGTTCCATCCATGTTGTTGCAAATGGCAGGAGTTCCTTCTTTCTTTCTGCTACATAGTACTCCATTGTGTAAATGTACCACAGTTTTTTGATCCACTCATCCACAGATGGGCACTTAGGCTGTTTCCAACACTTGACGATTGTAAACAGCGCTGCTATGAACATTGGGGTGCTATGAACACAGGGGTTCTTTTAAAGGAATAGAAATCTATAAGGGTGATATTAGTCATAATGTAACTCAACCCAGCATGAGCATCAAAGTTTAAATAAAACATATGTTCTAATGTACTCTGAAATGTTCAACTTCAAACCTAAACTTCATCCAATGGCATAGTCATGGGTCATTGATTTCAGATTCCAAGTCACTTATTTCATTCGTCGACATTTATTGAGCACTTAAGTTTTTAAGTGAATAGAGCCATGAACAAAGGTAAAAACCCCTACTCTCATATAGCTTACATTCTGCTCATATAAATAAAACAAAGCACATGAAATTAATCAACTAATTAGTTATATTTTTTAAAAGATGTAATAAGTGCCATTGGAAAAGCATAGCAATGAAGGAAGATAAAAGTGCCCATTTGGCAGAGGAAAGATTCCCGGGGTAAAATGTGAGTGAAGACTTTAGAAGAGTTGAGGGAGCTGGCTAAGTAAATAGTTGAGAAAAGAACCTCCAGACAAAGGGATCAGCAAATGCAAAGGCCCTGAGGTCAGACCTTTCCTGTGTGTTAGGAGAACAGTAAAGGGGTCACTGTGGCAGGAACTCAGTGAGTGGAGATAGGCATCCAGGCCAGGGAAGTAACTGGCATAACTGGTGGGTCATGCATGGCCTTTGCTCACTGTAAGGATTTACACTTCCATTCTGAATGAGGGGGAAAGCCATGAAGAGTGTCAGAACCTGACTCTGGTTAATAGGCTCTGTTTGCTGTGTTAACTAGACCACACGAGGACAAGAGGGGACACAGAGATTTCTGTTAGGAGGCTGCAGGAATCCACTGTCCACACTTCTTCCCTTTGTCCCTGTTTCTTGTGAAGAATAACTCATTCCAAACTTCCCTTCATACTTTGTCTGCGCCCCTGCCAAAGCTCCTATCAGCAGTTCCTAATGCTCACCTTCCCCGCCAGTGCCCAGCCTCTCCCGGTGTAATTAATGAGCCTCCTGCAAGAGTGTTAACAGGCTAAAATATAACTAATGCAAGATGATTGGAAATCATAGAAATTATAACATGTCCTAAGGGTGTTTTGAAAATGAGGTCACTGATTTTGCAGTGACAAATACAAGGAGAAGTGTGAGCAGCATAAAATTTAAAAATGTAAAGGAATCCGATGGAAAATTTGTTAGCACATCTCTTGGGCTGCCCACTTGGCAGAACGTTTAGACTCTTGGTTATCACTTTGAGTTCCTCAGTACCCCTGGAATGCAAAAGGACAATTTATCCAGCTCGCACTGTCTGATGGGAGTCCCATTAACATATCCTTCTTCTTCTCTCTAAAATAGTTTAAAAGTAATTTAAAAAAAGGAAACCTCCTACTTTATTGTTTTAATCTCTGTGACTAGATTACAAAACTCACTTCAATCGTTGATAATATTTGTCATGATTATGCTAATTTTGATTAAAAAAAAACAGGAAATGCAACTGAGAACAGCTTAAATAATTCAGGAATTGATCTCCCAAGTAACACAGGTTGGTAAAGTCAGTGTTTCTAAGTCTTCAAGGACCCAGGTCTTTCCACCTTTTGACTCTGCATCTCCAGCTTGTGAACCAAGATTCTTCCATTTCATTTTAAGGAGCTTCTGGCATATTTGGCTAAAAGTAAACAAGGCCCAAGCCCCAGTGGAGCACAGATTAGCTCTGCCTGTCCCAGAACCACACGCTCTCTGAGAGCAAAAGAAAGAAGTAGAGAGGATGTGGGAAGCAACCAACAATGCTAGCTACCATTTATCTCCGGTATTTTATAAATTTGCACTTTATCAGTCATTCCCTCATGAATCGAAGTAGCTTGACATAAGCCCTCAACCTCGTCTTTCTTGTCTGGAACCGTTAAAATCAAGGTTCTCGATTGGCAAAGCTGAGGAGCGGGCCTTGAACAATGACTTCACCCAGACTCGTCCAGGAAATCAGGCCTAAAATACCCAAAGAGGTTCGATTACACATTACAAGAAAACAAAATCTACAGATGCAATCTCTTTTATGAACATAGATGCAGAAGTTTTTAACAAGCATCATCAAATCAATGCCAGTGATACATAAAAATATACTCGTGTACAGCATGCTGGCTATTTATCCATGGAATGCAAGCTGGGCTTTACATGTAAAAATCAAACCATATAATTCACCATCTTAGTAGATTAGGTAGAAGAACAAAAAGAACACATTAAATATATAGGGAAAGCATTTGAAAAAGCTCAACACTGATTTATGTTATCAATTCTCAAGCAATTTAAGGATATAAATGAATATCCTTGTTCTGATAAGATCTATATGCAGAAAGCCTCCCGCTAATGTGACAGAGAATATTCCTATCTAAGATGGGGAACAAAGCAAAAGTGGCCGCTCCTACCACTTTTATTGACTATTGTACTGGAGAGCTCAGCCAGGAAAATAAGGCCAGCAAAAGAAATAAAAAATAATAGAAAGAAGATATACAACTGTCTTTTTTCTCATATAAGTAAGGATATACATAGAAAATGGACAGGGATGCAAAGCTCCTAGAACTTATAAGTGTTTTCAACTAGGTACAAGTTCAAGTTATAAAAATCAATCTTATGTTTATTTATAGCAATGAACAATTGGAAAATGAAATATTAAAAAATGTATATCGAATGCATGACTACTTTTGGGATAAATTTAGCAAAACATGTTGAAGACCTGTACACCGAAAACTACCAGACATTTCTGATTGAAGTTATAGAATACCTAATGAAATAGGAGAGATTCATTATGTTCAACAATCAGAAAATTTAAGATTGTTAGGATAAAAATTCTGTCCTTATTTATCCATAGATTCAATGTAATCCAAACCAAATCCCAATAGGCTTTTTTATAGAAATTTAAAAAGTGATACCAATAAAAAAAATAAAATAAAATAAAATAAAAAGCGATATCAAAATTTCTATGACAGCACAAAGTTTGTCAAATAGGAAAAACCAGTTTTGAAATAAGAAGCTTGCTTGTATCAGGCCCTGTTGAAAAGCAAAAAGAATCAAAACTATTGTGCAATACTAGCATAAAGATAGGCCTGTGGGTCAAAGAAGAACAAAGCTATCATCTCACAAATAGACTCAAAGATAGTTCAGTGGGAAAAGGATAGTCTTTCCAAAAAATGGTCCTGAAAGAACTAAACTTTGACACTGCAGAAAAAATTAACTCAAAATGAATCATAGGCCCATTTATAAAAGCAAATGCTTTAAAATTTCTAGAAAAAGAGTAAGAAAGTCTTTGTTACCTTGGAGTCATCAAAGATTTCTTAGGACATAAATAGCACTCCTTTATAATAAAACACTGATAAATTGGACTTCATCAAAATTAAAACGTTCGTCCTTTGAAACCATCAATAAAAATAATAAGGAGGCTATCTGAGAATGCAAAGAAACATTCTCAAAATACATGACTCACAAAGATTGTGATCCAAGATTCCATAATAACTCAATAACCAGAAGTCGATCAACCCAATAAGTAATTGCTGAAAGATCTCAACAGTCACTTCACAAAAGAAAATATATAAATCACAAGAGGCGTATGAGAAAATGCTTAACACCATTTTCCCTGTCGAGGAAATGCCAGCTGACACCCCCAATGTGATGCCACTGCATACTTCCCTTTAGAGCTAAAATGACAAAGGCTGCCCATCCCAGGTGTTGGTGGGAGTAGAAAATGGTACAGCCACTTTGGAAAACAGTTTGGCAGCATCTCATCAATTAACCGCACATCTCCCGTATGGCCTAGACGTTTCACTTTTAGGCATTAAGTTAAATAAAAATATGTATTCCACAGCAAAGTTTGCGCATAGATGTCTATGACGCCTTTACCCATAATAGCCCCAAATTCGAAATCCATCAACTGATGGTGCTAATAAAATTTAGTAGATCCAATTCAATGAAAAACTATCCAGCAATAAAAGAATTAACTATTGATACAGGCAGCCTCATGGATTAACTTCAAAAACACTGTGCTGAGCAAAACAAGGCAGATGCTTATAAGCACATACTATTCCATTCCATTAGATGAAAAAGCAAACTTGATCTACATGATCAAAAGCCTGATCAGTGGTTCTCAGTGACTGTAGGTTGAGGCTGGAGTGAGGTAGACAGAACCACGAAATATTCTACTGAAGTGGTGGGTTATGTAGATACAGACATTTGTCAAAAAAATCTCCTGAACCATACACTTAAATAAGTGCATTTTATTGTATGCAACTAAAATTTTAGATGTACCTCAATAAAATTTATTTACAAAATAAAATAAAGAGACCGCATGGTGTAGTGGGTAACAGCATTGACTCTAGTCAGATTGCCTGGTTTCAAAGCCCAGGCCTTTCACTTACTGGCTGTGTGACCTTCGATAAGTTACTTAACCTCTCTGTGCCTTGGTTTACCATTTGAAAAATAGGGGTAATAACAGTGCTTGCCTCATAGAATGCTGTTTAGAACACTGCTTGGTAATTAAAGGACACTACATTATCATTCATTAAATTATCAAAGAAACTTTAAAATCACTGCATTAAATTCTGGGCCCAACATGGCATTATATTGGGTCTAGACCCACATGAACAGGAAATGCATGTTGTGAAGTAACAAGTCATTTAAACATATATATTCTCTTAAAGAAAAAAAAGTATATCCTAAGATTTTCAAAAGTAAATTCCTTTATTGTAAGAAACCAATTTTTTCTTGTTGCCCATAGTAGATTGGTAACTCCTATGATTAAAAGATATTCCCCTGGCAGTTCAACCAAGAAGGTCTGCAGGCACCTGACTAGTGGACCCCCAGGCTCTGCTTCAGGACAGCACCGGTGGCTAGGGGTACACCAAGACAAGGTGACGTACAAAGACGTGTGCCCTGCCCTCAGAGAGCTTATACGTGTGGCATGACCGTACTGACACAGACACATGCGCTTATAATGCAGGGTTATTTCCTCAGTTCAGAGCAAAAAGCAGCCACCTCGACAGTGGGGAAAAATTAAAAACAATGTTTCTAACAGTAAGAAGCAGAAGGTCTTCAGCTGGGTTTTGAAGAATGGGTTTTTCAAAATGTGAGGAGTGGAATCAGATCTGGGGACAAACCTGAGCTGGAGTCAGGTTCCTACCGTGGCAGACCTTGACTTTGCCTTTACTGTGGACACTGCAGAGCCACGGGGGCTTCAGGGACAGGCTGGCACAGAGCAAGTAGAGCTTAGGAAGATGAACTTGGCAGACGTATAAAGCAAGGAGAAGGCCTGAAAAAAAACCCAATCTTTTAAGACCTTGTCATCTCATCAGTTTTTCACTCAAGAATTCAACTTTCATCGCATCAGGTAAGATTTATTTGAAAGGCATCATCTAAAATTTGGCTTTTGTTGTTCTTACTTAATTTCTCACAGTCTCTAATGAATTACTTCTGTGGTAGCCAGGTAGCTCTCCTCAATGGCCTCTGTACCCAACACGCTTCTTTACGTATAATCGGTTCCCGGTATTTTCTGTACCAAGAGGTCTTGCCTGCTCTATGGCACGACCTGAACACGACCCTTCGGTCACGTTCCTCCTCTGTGGTGAAGCCTTCCCAAGGCTACACAGCCACGCAGGGCTGCCCATCACCACCGCCGCCTCTCCGAGCTCCTGGTTTGATTATGGAAAACCCCAGCGAGCTGTCATTTACAAAGGATGCAGACACAAGGAAAGGGGGGTAAAATGAGATGAGTCGATTCCTCTGATTGGCTGTTGGTCAGATTTCTGATTTTGGATAATGCACTGATGGTTCTCAACGTTCATTTTCTTCTCTGCAAAATCTAACAAGCCTAGAGCCCTAACAACCTTTAAGAGTCCTGCTATTCTGAGTATGGGATCATAATAAAATATGTAAAAATATTAAAAACTTTAATAAAATAATACCATTTTAGTATAATAAATGTTACTATAATTTTAGCAATCTGGAAGCCCTTAGCTAACATGTATTCACAAAAACAAAAATTCATCTTTTTTTAAATTTTTCCCTTTAAATATTACCATCTTCAAGTGCTGTAAGAACACTATTTCCTTTGAATAATGTAAGTTTTATAAAGTCTTTCTTTTTTTTACTTTTTATTGTATTTTTTTCCATTACCATGCAGTCCCCTATAACCCCCCTTCTCCCACAATACGAAGTTTTTCAAATATAATTTCTCATTTGATACACATCAGGAACTCTGTATCACTACTTCTTAGCTGAGGAAGCAAAAGTTTAACTTGCTAATGAAGAGGGATACTACTTCTTACAGAGGCATTTCTGTGCTAGCTAAGCATTCCCTCTCTCTCTCTCTGCCTCTCTACTAGTCCAGAAAATATACATATTTTATACCTGAGAATAACTAACTTCTCACCAGTGCCAGTCCTGTAATAAAATGAAAAGAAGCTACGTGGTGCAAATGTACTTAATTTAGCCTTCCTTAAGACGTTCTTATTTCCTTTCTTGTATCAGAAGATTTCTTCAGAGAAATCAGGCAAAAAGATGTGAGCCTGAGTCGTTTTGTTATGATATATTGGGGCTCTGTGATTTATTATATTTTAAGATCAGTTTGCTATTTAGTAATTCATGGTCCTAATTTTATTTTGGAAATGGCTTTCAGTTTCCACTGGGCATGAATGTTTAAGACAAGATTATTATTATTTGAGTCCAAAGTTTATCCTATGGAACTCAGCAGAACTTCCAAGACTCAAGTAGAATGTGGCTGGAGGGCATATTATTACAGAGGGATTCTGGGAAGCACACACCACATACCTCCACATGGATACACAATCATGCATGTATGTGCAGAAGAAGGAATCAAAGGAAATGTGTCAACAGATGACATATTGCACATGGCCTTTTGGCAAAGGGCACACACACACACACACACACACACACAAACACACACACACGTCTAGAAATTGAAGGAAATGGGGCCACAAATTTTGTTTACCAAAATTGTTCCTTGAGATGAAATTTCAGAATAGTCATTAGCTCATTAGAGAGAAAGAGAGAGAGAGAAGCAGAGGAGAAGGGAGAGGGAGAAAGCAGAAGAAGCCTTAAGACACTGGGCACCTTATTTGTCCAAGGTTAGCATGCAGTATAGTATCATACCTATAAAGCAATTTTCCTTTCAAGGACACACCAGACTATCCATTTCCTGTTAAATGTGCGTGACGAAATAGATGCAGACATTGGATAACTGAGCTGGGAAAGGAAATTTTCTGCTTCCTCCTGGGGTCCGAGAGCTCAGAGTTTGCAGCAATTTCTGCTTCTGCCCTCCCCCACCCCCTACCCCCTGCACGGGTTGGCGTTGTGCATGAAAAGGGAGATTCTGTGACTAATATCAATGAAACAAAGAAATGAAAGCTCTCTAATCCTTGGGCCGGGCGCCAGCCGTCCCACTGTACGGGGCCACTGGCCAGCAATCCCACTGCACGCCGGGCCCGCGGCCAAGCGGGACTGGATACAATGAGTTTCACAGCCACCTTTTCAGAGCTGACGGCAAATGTGGAGGCACCAACAGCCTTTGAGACAAGCTCCAACTTTCTCTGTAACATTTCTACCCTGTATTAATAAAGCTTTTATATTTTATGTATAAAGTGGCACTCCCTTGAAGATTGTTTAGTGCTTTTATTTATTTATTTTTCACTTTTTTTTTTTCATTGCATTTACTGGGGTAACGTTAGTTAATAGACGTATATAGGTTTCAAGTGTGCAATTCTATAGTACTTCATCTGTATATTGTATCGTGTGCTCACCACCCCAAGTCGAGTCTCCCTCCATCACCATTTATCCCCCCTTTGCCCTGTTCATCCTACCCCCACCCCCATTTCCCATAGACAACAGTATCATGATTACCAGTACGGTGCTTACTGCTTTTAGTAACACAAACTCATTCATCTCAATGCTTACAGTGAGGAGGGGTGGGGCTGGTGGCCAAGAAGGGGAGATCAATATTCTCTTCCTTTGGAAAGAGAGGGGGGCAGGGAGAGAGGAAGCACATTACTTTATGCAACAGTTCATTCTGCTATTGAAATTTCAAGACAAGTATCACAGGAATATCCTTCCTTAAATTAAATGTGTTTGTCCGGAGCTCACTAAACCTTGCTGTGTGATTCCTAATGAGTTGTTTACTTAGAATGTCTTCTCTTAAGACTGAGGTCTTTTAAAAGGCCAAACACATACACAAACCAGTTAATACTGGCACCCCTCACTGAAGTTTCTGACTGTTTTAGATTTAAATATTGATTCCCCCCCCCCACCTCCCTCCTCTCTTCACAATGGCAGCAGCTGTCAGGAAGTTGGAAACTTCATGCAGAGAAAGCACCCAAGAGAATATGAATGCCATTAAAATATTTTTTACCTTTTACATTATTGTTGTTCTCTAAAGCTCTCGAGTAGCTGGCTGACTATTGGGTAACCCAAAAGAGCTGCTCCTCCACTGGGGAAACGCTGATCTGATTTCCATTAGAGATTCTGAATTATTTAGTGGGAACTGAGTGCCCCAATCAGCTGCTTTCTGAGTGCTGGCCTCTGGGCGTCCATTCACATTCTGTGCGTACTAAGGCCTCACTCTCTTGAAACCAGAGCATACACAATTTGCAACTCGTTCATTTTCATTTCAAATGGTTTGGGAAAAGAAAACTTCGTTTCCAAGAATTCAGTGGAGGATAATACATATCAAGTGAAGCCTACGATATTGAAAATGAAAAGAAATGTGAATACCTCATTTAATCACAACCTGTTCTCATTTCCAAATTTTGTCTTAATATACTCTGGCATATAATTTTCAGATTTTGCATTCTTTCCCACTTTAAATGAGTAGTAAAAAAATAGTAAAAAAATTAAATTCTTAGCACTCATATTACCTAGCTGACTAATTGGTTTATGTTTAATGGAGTGACAGTTTTGACTTATGCTAGTAGAAATTTCAGTGGAAATCTTCACAATAAAAGAAAAAGTTAGGTTGAAGGAAAAAACCAATATATAGCTACATGACATATACTCCTTTCTATCTCTGTATATGCGTGAAAGAGTAACCAACACTGAGATGATACAACTGACCATTTATTATAGATTTACATTTTTTTTCCATGAACTATAGGAGGCTTAGAAGATTGTAAGAGATAAATCTGAAGAGATGAACAAGGGTCAGAGCTACAGATCACCTTGGAACATTCTTAAGGAAGTTAGATTTTATTTTACTGTGTAGGAATTCCTTGGTATGCTTTAAGCCATGGAGTACCACAGGTCAGATTTCCATGTTAAAGTCTCACTCTGGCTTCATTGAGTAGGTAGAATAGAAACAGTGAATGAGAAACAGGAAAACTAGCTGAGATAATCCAGGTGGGAAATCCTGGTGGCTGAATCAGTAAACTGTCCAGGGCAATGGAAGGACAACTGATCCAAGAGAAAAGAATTGACAAGAAGCAATGGATGGTTGGGTATAAGTGGTGAGAGGTGATTAAAAATGATCAAAAATAGCCCCTAAGATTCCAGCTTCATGTATGATGGAGACAACCTTTGAGAGAGTGAACGGGATTGGACAACCAGAAATTAGTCCACCTGTGGAAATGTTGAGTGTGGTGGGGTATGTGCAATTCAAGTGGTGAATGTATTATTTCAGGGAGATTTAGAAGAAATTGTGGCACAAATCAGCAATGTTAAATTCACCCTGGATGTATTTTTCACTTGGCTTTCATTAGTCTGTGTATAATACCTCCCGGAATCAATTTGTACAAGACGCTCTCAACCCTATAATAACAATCTTTCCAAACAGAAGCTTGCCCTTTTAAAAGGGGTGTTTAATTTATCTTTTTTGATGTCCCTGTATCTAAAGCAAAAAGGAGAAACATTGCTGGTGACCAGTTCTTTCACTTTTCTCACACTTGCAGGCAACTGTATTTTGGTGGCTCCTCATATCAAAGTGACTGGAGAAAAGGGAAGTGATGTCTTAGTGTAAATAAAAATCTGGTTATCTGCTACTTTTCAATGGCAACATTGGTAGCTTAATTAAGCCTTTTTTCCCTACGCTAACCCCCCACCCCTATTCCACAGGCCAGTGCCCTTCTCTTACCCAAAGAAACAATTCTTCTAACACATATTTAGTAAACTTGCAAGAAGATTTCTGCTATGGTCCAAAGCCCGTAATTTCAGTGTCTTACATTTTTCTTGCCTTTTGTCTTCTTTTATTATGTGCATGTTTGTGAGTCTGCTTTCTTGTTTTGTTATCTTTTGGTTTGTTAGTTTGGCTCTCTGTGTCTATTTGCTACCTTAACTTCTGCTACATTCTCCTGCCATCGCTAGTTGAAACCTCATGTAGGTTTTTGCACATGTAGGGCTGAGTACCTGTGTCCAGTTAATGTAACATCTTTCTCCCACACCCTCCTCGCCCAAGTTTACACTTATGTTACCCTAATTTGGGCCCCATCCTGTCTGGATGAGTGAGGGTGAGTTTGGAAGCAGGAAAGCAACTGTGGGTCTGTGCATAATATCCAAAGGTTGGAACGACTACTAAGAAAAACGTTTGGGCCCAATGGGGAATTGTGTTGAAAAGAGAAAAGTAAGTATATCTGAGAAGTAAATACAGAATAGAGGTTTCCTGGAAAACTGGAAAAGAACTGGTTGATGTTAAGAAGATGACTATAAACGTGAACATTTATTTTATAAATTAATTCAGGCGTATAATTCAGGCTGCAATTATCTTCATTTTCCAGGCACAGGGGTGAGCAATTTACAAATATCCCATGAAATTCTCACAGCCCTATGAGGTAAAGGACACATTATGCTATTTTTCAGATGAGATCACACAGCAAGAGCTGGTCAAGCTGGGGCCTGAGCCAGGACTGACCCAGAATTACGCTGTTCTTTTTTAGTCATCATCTGCCCCGATTTTTCATTACACTTCTGCCACATTGCATAACATTTTGATCTGTGGGAAACGAATCATTAGGACTACTTGCCTTTTAAAACTATAAATTTTTAGAGAAAAATCATGATGGAATTCAGATGAGTAGACAGATTTCTATCCTAAAAGTGTGCCTTCCAGTTTTAGGAAGAGTTAGAAATACTTTCAGCTTCAAATAACAGAAAACCAGACTAACAACAGCTCACGTAACAAGACTCTGGAAATAAGTAGTTGCTGGCATGAATTCAGTGTCTCACAAATATTGAGCCTTTTTTGTATCTCTGACTCCTGATGTCCCATGGCTGTGTCTACAGGGTGGCTGTCTCAGGGGGTGGTGCTGGGCAGAAGGCTTCTTCTTGAGTATCTCTTTAAATATATATATAATATATTTTAACTGATTCTAGAGAGAGGGGAAGGGACTGAATAGGAGAGGGAGAGAAGCATCAATGTAGAAGAGAAACATCAACATAAGAAAGAAATACTGATCAATTGTATCCTGCATGCACCCAGACTGGGGACCAAATGGGCAACCCAGGCATGTGCCCTGACCTGGAATCGAACCGGTGACCTTTTGGTTTGCGGGATGACACCCAACCAACTGAGTCACACCGGGTAAAGGAGACGGAGGGTGCAGAAAGTTATGGGGTAACCAACAGGCACATCTGCCACAGCTATTACATCACACAGGCAGATGGTTTTCCCTTCAATATCATGAACAAATGGTAGCGATCTCTTCCCAGAAGGCCAGTCGTAGTTACCTGCACCTACCTGGGTTTTTGCTGTGGTTGTTTTTTAATGCTGAACTTCAGAGCCTGAGTTTGATTACTAATTTGCGGCAACCGTGGTGGACTATGTAAATATTTCAGATATTAACGTGTTTGTTTCTCCGACTCAAATAGGAGAAGGTGACATTAGCAGCAATTTCCTTCTATCATAATGTTTCAAATAAGAAAATACTGAAAGCGTAAGATCGGCAGCCGTATCGGCAGCCGTCCGTCTCGAGAGACGATGGTGTAGCTTCTTAAGAGTCTATCTGCACCGCCGAGAATGGCTGTGCAGTCCGACTCGGGAGTGACACGGTATCTGTCTCCACCCGTGTTGAATCGACATCTTGCAATGACGCTGGAGTGTCCTCTCCAGTGAAGCTGAAGCTACAGAGCCTGGGCGGGGTGATATGGAGGGTCTGCTGTTGCCCATGCAGCAGACCCCCCCCTCTCTTCGCAGCTGAAGGATCCAAGGGAAAGACAGAGTCAATACAGCTTGGCTTCAGGTGCGCCGCAGGAGTTGCCGGTGTTGACTACAACGTCAAACCGCCTTAGGGACTCCGGCTCCGGATTTTCTGTCGGGGTTTACTCCCTTAGCCTTTCCCCTGAAGAGGTATGCCGCAAGGCAGCGGAGGTTTTTTGGAATCAGAGTTTTCCTTCTCTGATGTGCCCTGACTGGAAGATCGAACCAGCGACACTTAGCTCGCAGGCCGACGCTCAATCCACTGAGCCAAACCAGCCAGGGCTGGTTTGAAAGCGTAAGATATATTCCCAATAAGTCATACTAATGCCTCTCTTAGCCAAATATGTTATCTCTAGCAGTGGCCCCCAGATGTGGGGTGTGGCCAAATGTTACTAAAGAAGCAATAGAATATACATTTAAAGAAGATTCATTTTTCTTAACCAGCCAATCATAAACCTCATTTTGACAAATTTTCTAAAACCCCACGGGTCTGTGTTTTGCCAGAAGCCAGTAATGGGAAGCCCATCAGTCTTTCCCCATGAGCCCCACTCCCAGCACCAGATTTATCCATAAGAAAGGCAAGGTTTGGGGTTCCTATTTGTTTTTTCCTGTTTTATTTTTATTTTTATTTTTAATTTACCAGTTGGCTTAGAACTTGAACAGTAAGTTTGTGTGTTATTTATGTTATAAACAGCTTGTGCATATAATTTCTTCTCTTTCATGCAATAGCTACTTGCTTTATACCAGCGCTTCCCTCACCCCTATTATTAGCGCCACTGTGTTCTCTGAGGTAAATATATAACCATAGGGTATGTTTATTAGCATGTACTGTGTTCTTTGATGTGGACATGACCATGGACCTGAAGGCCTTAGGTTCACATTAGCGGACAAAGTACAATAATGAAAACAAAACCACATTAACTTAGCACGTTCCTGGTGTGGTTAGCAGGGGGCTCTCCCATGGAAGTGGTAGGGACCACTGGAGTCAAGTACTAGAAGAGTAAGATTTGAATCTAGTTCTAGTTTAACTTTTCTGGATTCCAATTTTGTTTTACTTTTTACAAGGGAGAGTTAAAAATACAAACAAATAGTTTCTGAGGACTCTCCAACTCCTTAATTCTATGATTCTCTCGTATAGTCCTAGCCACTCCTTTGCTACAAACTAATTCTTGATTGGGCTAAAAAAAGATGCTATTTAACATTTTCTCCTCCTGCTCCCGACAACATAGGGAACGGATCACAAGTGACCAAGCCGATTAGGCCATTTCTTTTCAGAGAGGGAACTTCCAATTCGACTATCTGTTACTCTGTTACAAACACTCAACACTAAGTCGCATTGATTTGCTCATGAATCCGCAGTTTCGTCATGGCTTGCCAGGCCTGTTCTACTCTGCCATCTGTGACTAGAACTTCCAAGATGTCCTTCAATGACACATCTGATGGATGCCTCATCCAGGGTGGCCACAGAGAGGGGCTGGCTAGACATCCTTCTCTCTCACGTACCTCTCCATGTGGCTAACTTAGGATTTGGCATTATGGTGCTGGGTTTGAAGGAGGAACCTACCAAAGGACAAGCCCCAATCTACAAGGGCCTATCAAACCACCCCTTGGTTTACACCAGCGAAGGTCCTATTAACGAAAGGACAAACCCAGAGTCCATATGGGAGGGGACAATGCAGGAAATCAATATCAGGAGACAGGGTTCATTGGGGCCAAAAATAACAGTCAACCAGAGACACCAGTATGAGATTACTGGTTCAGTAAATTCATACCGGTGACTTTACTGGAACGGCTTCTGACATAGCCTCCTGCAGTTGAGGTTTTTGTTCTTTGAAAATAAAAGTACAATAGAACTAATAAATCTCTGAGAGATTCATTTTCCTTGAGTGGACTTATTAAATCAAGCATCTAGCCCATTCTTCCACTACGAACCACATGGAAGATATTTAGTATTTGTTGCTCCTTACTTCTTTTCAGACAAGATAAATGGCATGGAAAATATGACCTGGGTTTGGGTTAGAGCTGGAGAATTCCATTTCTTCAGCATCACCCTTCCCTTGACAACCTAAGCAGCCATTTCGCATTTAGTGATTAAGTACGTCCTTGTTCTCCGAGGCTACTGCTAGCGGAGTTGAGAATCCCGCCCCTGATTGCCTCTGTCAGAGGAATGAGTGTTGCTGGCACACAGGGCAGCTGTAACCTCTTCCTGAGCAGCTCACTGAGCCAGCACGGACGGCTGCCATTGATTTTTCTATACAGATAATTGAAAACAGCTTGTACGCGATATGTCATACCCATCATCACTGACAATGAAAAGGCCTTAATTCATATGAATATATTACGGCCCCCGTTGCAAACCCTAAGATTGGGCTGAAGAAGCGTTTTTCCTTTCTGTGGAGATATGTGTGTGTGTGTGTGTGTGTGTGTGTGTGTAAAAGCTAAATTCAGAGGAGTCAGGCCAAACAATTTCAGAGCTGAGATGAAAAGTTATGGACAGAAGGTATTTAAAGAGAGACTTCAAGCAACGGCACTGGCCACAGAAACTGAAACGGAACCTTACGGGATGGACATTGAAGTACATATGGAATAGCACGCTAACTTACATATTGTCGGAAGTTTTCATGTCATAAAAGAACCTCTGAAAGTTTACTTCTGTACCATCTAAGTTTGGAAACCTGGTAACTCTCAGAAGAATGACGATAGTTTTAAAACAGGCACGTGGAGAATGAGAAAACTACCCCCAGACTTCAACACTAAATCGGTAACTCACGTCTTGCGTGCAATCATTTTGGAAGGAACGGCACAGTCGTTTCTCCTTAAATCAGCAGCACCCAGCCTGGTGGAACATGAAACTAGACTTTAGCTCAAGCTGATGACTTTTTTTTTTTTTTCATTGTAAGCTTTTGGGTATATTTATTCCACTTTTATCTCAGCCTCAGTTTTCAGAATGGTACCTTATTTATTACTATCAAACTCTGTATACCTTTCCTTATGAAGACATTTTCATAAGCTCCAGGGAAGTTTTAAAAAATCAAGGTCAGCTTAGGTTAGGACTCCAATGTCAGAGCCAAGAGGGTTAAATAAACTAAGTCATCCAAGGTGAGAGGCACCAAAGCCCTTTCTCTTTGCCTGTCTCCTGGCCCACAGGGCAGAGAACAGCGCTGGAAATAAAACCATTTCGTCACTGTGATCCCCCACCTATTTTCAGACACGTCATTTATGGAGCACTTACCACATGCGAGACATTGTTCTAAACATTTTTCTAGCCAGGATCTCATTTAACAACCACAACAAGTTCATCTGGTTGGCGGTGTTGTTTTCTGTATCTCTGATGAGGAAACTTAGGCCCGGAAAGAGAAAAAATGTTACACAACCAAGTTTGCCCCATTTGTAATCAACCCACTCAGGGGCTCTGCATACTGACTCAGGAAATGCCAAGAAGTGAAACCTCAAGGCCTAATTGGGTGGATCAGTGAAGAAGAAACATCCTTCCTCGTCATCAGAATCATACCCTCCATGTAGTTGTAACACATAAGAATTTTTCAGCATCTGTGCTCCGCGTAAGTCCTGGTCCTTTCCATGTGTATGAAACGGAGCTAGTTGTCTTTATGCCTTTGAAGTGATAGCCTGCAGAGTCAGAAATAGTGACCTGTGGCTCAATGCACCACTCTCTGAAAATAAGTATGTATAAAGGTCTCAAGGGTCGAAGCCACAAAAGGCTGTGGGATTGAAGCCATAGATACCTTATTAAAAAGACATTTTAGCCCTGGCTGGTATGGCTCAGTGGATTGAGTGATGGCTTGTGAACCAAAGGGTCACTGGTTCGATTCCCAGTCAGGGCATATGCCCGGGTTGTGGGCCCCAATTGAAGGCATGCAAGAGGCAGCCACACATTGATGTTATCTCTCCCTTTTTCTCCTTCCCTTCCCCTCTCTATAAATAAATAAATAAATAAATAAATAAATAAATAAATAAATAAAATGTTTTTAAAAGGCGTTAAAGAAAAAAAAGACATTTTGGAGCTTTGATTGGGTGGCTAACTTGGTTGGAGCATCGTCCCAAATATTGTGGGTTTGATTCTGGTTGGGGCACCTATGGAGGACAACCTATTGATGTTTTTCTCACTTCAATGTGTCTTTCTCTCTTGCTCTCTCACTCTCTCTCTCTCTCCCTCCCTCACTCCCTCCCTAAAGTCAGTAAATATACCTTTGGGTTAGGTTTTTAAAAGTATTGCATTTTTGAAAATGCCAACCATTTATAAATGCAATGGCAAATATTGCTCAAATAACATCCTTTGAAAATGGCTTTAGTGAAGGTCTCTAAAGTAAGGGCCTTGAATGGAGATAATTTTGAAGCTATTTTTAATCTTTATAATGAGTGTTCTATTAAAAGAACTTCAATAAAAATAAAGAAAATAAAATACAAAGGAATACATTTAACCAAGGATATAAAAGACCTGTACTTGGAAAATTATAAGACACTGAAGAAGGAAATTGAAAATGATACAAATAAATGGAAGCACATACCGTGTTCACGGATAGGAAGAAATAACATCATTAAATGCTCATACTACCCAAAGCAATTCATAGATTCAACACCATTTCTATCAAGATACCAATGGCGCATTTCACAGAACTGGAACAAATATTCCAAGAAATTATATAGAACCACAAAAGACCCTGAAGAGTCACAGTCATCTTGAGACAGAAGAACAAAGTTGGAGGAATCACACTACTTGACATCAAACTGTCTTACAAGGCCATAGTAATAAAACAGCATGGTGTTGGCATAAAAACAGACATCTAGAGAAATGAAACAGAATAGAAAGCCCAGAAGTAAACCCGCACCTTTATTTATGGTCAGTTAATATTTGACAAAAGAGACAAGAACATACAGTGAGACAATGAGAGTCTATGCAATGGATAGAACACTGGACAAATACATACGCAAACATGAAACTAGACCACCTTCTTATACCATAATGAGAATAAACTCAAAATGGATTGAAGACTTACATATTAGCCCTGGCTGGGTGGCTCAGTTGGTTGGTGCATCATCGACACACCAAAAGGTTGCAGGTTTGATTCCTGGTCAGGGCACATACCTAGGTTGTGGGTTCAATGCCCAATCAGGGAGCATATGGGATGCAACTGATTATTGTTTCTCTCTCACATTAATGTTTCTCTTGCTCTCTCTCTCTTCCTCTCTCTCTCTCTCAAAATAATAAACATACCCTTTGGTGAGGATTAAAAAAAACTAAAATGTTAGAATCCAAACCATAAAAATCCTAGTAGAAAACCTAGGCAGTAAAATCTCAGACATTGCTCATAGCAATATTTTTTCTTCTATATCTCCTTAGGCAAAGGAAACAAAAGAAAAAATAAACAAATGGGGCTACATCAAATTATTAATTTTTTGCACAGCAAAGGAAACCATCAACAAAATGAAAAGATGACACACTGAATGGGAGGACATATTCACCAATGATACATCAGATAAGGGGTCAATATCCAAAATTTATAAAGAACTAATAAAATTCAACACCAAAAAAAAAAAAAAACCCAAAACAAAACAAAACCCAAATAATCCAATTAAAAATGCAAAGGACCTGAATAGACATTTCTCCAAAGAAGACATACAGATGGCCAATAGACATATGAAAAGGTGCTCAATGTCACAATCATCAGGGAAATGCAAATTAAAACCACAATGAGACATCGCCTCACACCTGTCAGGATGGCCATCATCAATAAATCAACAAACAAGTGTTGGTGAGGATGCGGAGAAAAGGGAACCCTTGTGTGCCCTGTTGGTGGGAATACGGATTAGTACAGCCACTGTGGAAAGCAGTATGGAGGGAACTCAAAAAATTAAAAAAAAGATGTGCCTTATGACCTAGTGATTCTACTTTTGGGAATATATCCTAAGAATCCCAAAACACCAATTTAGAAGAATATATGCACCCCTATGTTTATAGCAGCATTATTTCCAATAGCTGAGATGTGCAAGCAGCTCAAGTGTCAGCAGATGAGTGGATTAAACCCTGTGGTATATTTTACACAATGGAAACTACTCAGCTCTGAAAAAGAAGACAATCTTACCCTTTGTGACAACATGGATGAATCTGGAGAACATTACACTAAGTAAAATAAGCCAGTCAGAGAAAGACAAGTACCGTATACAGCAGTCCCTCTCTATATCGCAGTTCACTTATCGCGGCCTCACTGTATTGTGGGATTTTTAAAAATATTATATTTAATTATTTATCGTGGATTTTTCGCCATATAGTGGGATTTTGCAGTACTGTACAGTAAATACTAAAATAAATGTATGTTTCCTACTTTGCGGATTTTCACCTATCACGGGGGGTCTAGAATGTAATACCCACAACGTGAGGGATCACTGTAATCTCACTTATATATGGAATCTAATGAACAAAATAAATTAACAAACAAGCCAGACACAGACTCACAGATACAGAGAACAGACTGACAGCTGTCAGAATGAAGGAGTGTCAGGGGACTGGGTGGAAAAAGTAAAGGGATTAAGCAAAAAAACAAACTCATAGATATAGGCAACAGTATAGAGAAGGAAAACTCTGACTTCAAAAAACCTCCGCTGCCTTGCGGCACACCTCTTCAGGGGAAAGGCTAAGGGAGTAAACCCCGACAGAAAATCCGGAGCCGGAGTCCCTAAGGCGGTTTGACGTTGTAGTCAACACCAGCAACTCCTGCGGCGCACCTGAAGCCAAGCTGTATTGACTCCGTCTTTCCCTTGGACCCTTCAGCTGCGAAGAGAGGGGGGGTCTGCTGCATGGGCAACAGCAGACCCTCCATATCACCCTGCCCAGGCTCTGTAGCTTCAGCTTCACTGGAGAGGACACTCCAGCGTCATCGCAAGATGTCGATTCAACACGGGAGGAGACAGATACCGTGTCACTCCCGAGTCGGACTGCACAGCCATTCTCGGCGGTGCAGATAGACTCTTAAGAAGCTACACCATCGTCTCCCGAGACGGACGGCTGCCAACAACAACAACAACATAATGAACAGCAGAGATAAGAGGTGAGAGCAGGTAAAAACAATTTTTTTAAAGATCTCTTCCAGAGAATCCCACCACTGGAAAGAAAAAAAGAAGACGTAGACCATCAGTTGTAGAATCTTGATGAGAAACCGGGGCCAAGGAAAGCAAAAAGCATACTCGGCTGCTCAGGAGGAGAGCTGAGGATGGAAGTCAGTGTATTGTTCTCTTCTGCCACAAATGTTGGTTTCATCCCAATAGCTCCTTCAGACGGATTCCCCAGCATTGAACACAGTACTACAATACAAGTTTCAGATGAGGAGTCCCTGAGCCTGGTGACCTCTCCCTGCCACTAGTTAGCTGTGTGATCTCCGGCAATGTTTTCCTTTCTTTGAGCCAGTTTTCATCTCTGCAAAATAAAGTTGTTGGACATGGTTTCTGGAGTCATCTTGCTACCATAGCATATGAGTCTGTGCTTTTAATCTATTTCTAAATGAACTTCTGGTTTTCACAAAGCACACGGGCCTTGTGAAAAATATTGTTGGAACCAGAACTCCTAAGACAGACAAACTCTAAGTAAAGGATAAAATAGACATTTTCAGACACGCAAGCACTGAGAATTTATTTCCCAAGTGCTGAGTCTTAATAAGCAATTTGTGGCTATATTCCAGTAAATCAAGAAACTAAGGAATGTGTGCATGTCAGGAAGTGATTAGACAAATGTGGAAGTCCAAAGAAGAAGTAGAAAAATAAAATAAAATAAACAGATGTACATAATTAAAGAATTTATTTAAAACGAAAAAATAGTCTAAAAAAGAAAATCATAAGATGATTATTGTACAATATGCCTAGGACATAATCCATCAGAATTAGAACCAGAAGCCAATAAACACTTAGAAGAATTCCTTGAGGAGAAAGAATAGAATGGGTTCCAAAAATGATTTAAGGAGCTAAATGATACTGGTAACATATTTTTTAAAAATTGTGTGTTTTATCTTTCAACAAGAACAAAGAAAGATAACCAACATCAAAGAAATTCATAAAGACTATCAAAGAGTCCAAATAGGAAGCAGAGCAATCAAAAAAACAAAAAAGTAAGAAAAGAGAAACTATTTGCTTCGATGACAGGAACATTGTTTCATCGTTCTTGAAAGGTACCAGAGGCAAATACAGTTGTCGCCCATTGTTTGCTTCTGTATACATTAACATGCCATGCCAATGAAACTCCATGTTCTTGGCTTTCAACCCTTAGAATAAAAAGTTGGCCAACATATAGAGCTTGTAATGTTGGTACAAGATAAAATGTAAAAGTTTACAGCTATGGCAGGGAATGAAGTTCACTGAAGTTGAGAAGTGGAAGAAAGAAGCAAAGGTGAGGATGTGCTGAGAGTCACACAAAGCCATCACAGTGATTAGCTCCGAGGCCGGAGAGGGAGAGAACACGGGGCTGCAGTGGGAAAACAGTGGATGCTAAGGGTCCCGCGTGGCTAGTGGCAACAGCCATTATTCCCAGCCTTGCGTGAGCTGCCCGTTGTTCCTTGTAAGCATCTTGGATGATTCTTTCTCCAGACTCCGGTGGTGTCTTCATATACATACATGTTTTATTGAATATTTATGGGGGTTCTGTGCAGATCTGCAGGGTTACTGCTTTGTGCACTTCTCTCTGATTCTCTGTAAGCTGTAGCTGCCTTGGTCTCCCCAACTCTCAGCTCTGTCTCCCCAACTCAAAGAATATACTAATCTCTGCCTCAATTTCCCCTCCCTGAGCCACTGCCTGGAAACTCGGAAGTCTGTGAAATAATCACTTTTTTTTTTAACCTGAGGTCTTAACGATTATTGTTTTACTACATATAAATGTTTTTATTTAGGTGGAAGGGAAAACCTGGCCTCTATTAGTCCATCTTGACAGCAGAACTCATTACAAAAAAAGTCTGCCTTATCAGCGATCCCTTTGAGTTTGTGCTGTCTCTGACGGCCAACTCTTCGCTTACCTCCTGGTTTTGAAAACCTAATTTAACCACCATTAAGCACGGTATTCACTCCAATCATATCTAGCAGCCAGTAAAAGAAGAAAAGAAACTAATTATATTTCTTATTTTTTATTCTGTACATTTCCACACAATTCACAATACAGAAAAATTATCCAAAAAAGTAACTGTAACTAGTCGATTTCTTTTTCAGAGATTAGTTCAGTCTCCCAAATTAATTCCGTTGAAAATCTCTGTAGAGCAACACAGTGATCAAGATACTTTATATAAATAGGAAATGCAAGAAAATTAGGGAAAAATACTTTATGACTTTGTTACAAAAAACTCCATTCTTCCCTTCCCAACCCTACCCTTCCCACCCACCCTCCCTCCATTTCATATTATCTGGATCCCACTGTACCTGGAAAAAAAACTTCATCAGCCTATTGCCACAGCTGCTACTTTTTATTTTATGCACCTGCCAGCTGGCAGCTTTGCAAAATCATGGCTCTGGGATGTGATAGGGCAGAATCAGAAATTATGAAAGAGCCCTTTATAATGTGTCTGAAACTCTTTGTACAGATGTACCCTTTGGAGGCAGACTACCCACAGCCAAGGGTACTCTGGCTGGCCAGGAACCGTTTCTCACTCAGAAATCAAAGGGAAATACAGTCGTTCTTATGGAACTGCGGTGGTCCTCTCTATTCCTTTATTATTTCCAGGAATGGTTTTCCTCCTTTTCAATCAGCTATGGTCCATATCATATTCAGATGCATGGTTGCCCACTTAACTATTGGTAATTTACACAAGAAAGAGGCTAGCTCACCTTTACTAAGACTAAGTCAGACACTAACTGTTTCAAAGATGTGTTCTGCAAAATATTCTAATTTTATTAGGATATTTTGTGTATTAAAGTTTCAAATATCACTTCCCAGGGTGACAGAGGCCCCATACTTCCCAGCCCCCAATCAGGATGTTAGCATCAATCCAGCTTCTAGTTGCATCAGAAATTATTCATGTGATCAGAGCCTCAGTCCAACAAATGGAGGAGGTGAGGCAGCGAATGAAAATCTGTATTGTTAATGAAACCCAAAAGGTCAGGAACCATTTGTATTCATTACACAAGGTGCAGTTAAATAACAAAGCTAGAATGTGTCTTAAAAGTGATAACTTTTGCCAACATAGTTGAGAGAATCACCCATACATTTTTTTAAAAATAGGGTAACCAGTTTAGGGTTGTCTTCTGTTCATTTTTCTAAATAATGACAATTTGTAAACATTTCCTATCTTTCTAATATTTAAAGAAGAAAGGTTATATGTGAACCCTGCAATCAGAAAGTCAGATAGTCTTTGAATTTGTTAAGATTGAACATAGTTGGATTTGAGAAGAACTCCCTACATTGTCCTTATTTTTCTCACATTTAATTATAGACCAACACCAGTCTGTGGACAGGTCCAACTTCCTATGAGGATTTGAAAGTCTTTTTAAAAAAGCAACCCAGTCCTTCAGACAGTTCTGTTAGAAAATTCTATTAGTGGAGCCCTGTTTTCCCCTTAAATTCCACAGGTAATCTACTTAGTCTAAACTGCATATATTAAAATTTTCATGATGATCCCCTCCCTTGAAACCAATCTGATTGAGTTCAGTCTTTTTCTGTAGCTCCTGAATTTGCTTGTCATGAGGATCAAAGGTGGCTGAGGGCATATATTATTTATTTGTGAGTTACCATGGTAATTTGGGTTAAGACCAGAGCCTTATTATTCGACTACTCTTGAGAATCTTTTTTCCTTTCCCCATCACTCTGCTCTTCCTTCACCTTTCCAAGTGAGGGACAAGGAGTGGCGTGAAGGGGGAGGGGTGGGAGCAGCTCCCTAAGCGATACCCCAGGTATGGGCCCACTTCCTCAGACTTTCTCAAGACCAACTCCCTCCCTGTCTGGCTGACTTGAAATGTAAGACTCAGGCCTAGTTATCGTGGAAGGAAAGAAGGGCAGTGAAAACTGTAGGCCCCTTAAACAGAAACGTGATAGACCCACTAGTCTGGCCAGATGAGGTTAAGCCCTATTGAGGGCAATAAGTTACAGAAACTGCCTCCATGACAGCTTTTTTATCAGAAAATATAGAGGTCTTCTGCTCCTTCTCCAAGTCCCAATCCCAGCTGCACACTCCAGATGACAAATGGGTAGAAAGGAAAGGAAAATGAACGGCGGGTCCTTCGTTTTCCCTTTCATTCTTGAACTTGTGAGTCTTTGGACTTAGTAGAAACATATCTTATTCAGGAGATTAGGGAACTGGTTGGCAATGAACAAAGTGTGTGTGTGTGTGTGTGTGTGTGTGTGTGTGTGTAAACAAATCAAATTGCTTTAGGATCATGAAGTACCTGCTTCTAAATGACCTGGAATATATTTACGATGACTGGTGTTTTTATAAAAACACTTTCATTGCCATCCTGAGAAAGCGGGGTGGGGGGCTCTAACTGAGTTCCGTTTCAACCTAAAGTCAGAGAAATCTAAACCTGGAATATGTCACAGGAGTCTGTTAGTTCAAGCTCCCTTACAATTAAGGAATTGCTTTTACATGATCCCCAGTTCAGTTCCATTTTCACTTAAATACTTGAAGAAATATTAGCTGTGATATGTTCTCTTTGTTTTTTAGAAAGTCCAATCCATTTTATGTGTGTGTGTGTGTGTGTGGGTGTATTGTTTAGGAAAATAATAAATCCTTCCATGCCTGGTCTCTCTGTCCTGGTTTTAGTCTGCAAATCATCTGCCCTACGGAGCTTGAAAGTAACAATCCTCCTTAACCCGCATCCTCCAAACATTCCTGTTCTTGATCCAATTGTGACTCCCTTCCACATCAGACATTCCTCTGGCACACATTCTCCAATCGGTCCAGAGAGAAGAAGCCTTGTGCCGTGTGAGATTCAGAATGGAAGAAGATCTCAGGCCTGTTTGTTCTCTCCCCGTCAAGTGCAGTGCAACATAGCCTCTGCGTGTGTGATTATGTATGACGCGCTGAGGTTTGCAAACCCGGCCACAGGCTTAGAGCTCTGGAATCTCGAATGGCAAGACCATTTCAACACTTTCGGGTGCAGCATAAGGAAACAGTATCGCTTCAATAGTGACCTCCAAGGAGAGAAAACGGTACAGTAGGCCCTTGCTAAGCGTGATCAGTGACATATAATGAAAGCAATTTTCCATAGATTAATTAAGTGAATTAAATTTATGGCATCTCATCAACATTTTAACAAAACAATCTTGAAACAAACAACGTTATTCGAGGACCTGCTGTACTAAGATTTTTAAATACTGAGAATCACAACGTAGGAAAGCCAGTGAGTCACTCTCCATGTTAATATCTTCTCATGAAATCCACCCTGGTACCAAAACACATGACCTTTTTTTTTCCTTTGAAATATGTCCAAGACGGTAAGCCAGTGACAGTTAATGCTCTTGAGTTTGTAACTTCTCATTCTCGGTTCTAACCAATTCTTACTGTGGGATCAAAGGTAAATGTTTTTCTAATTAACCAAAATCTGAATGATTGATGTAAAACAATATTGAAGACAATGGTGGAAAATTATTTACTCAGAAAATATCTATTGCAGGCATGTTAGTCTATAATGTCTAAAGATAATAGCCTGGCTGGAATTCTACCAATTACTATACAGATCTGTGCAAGTTGAATTCACTGCTCTGATATTCCATTTATTCATCCAAAATGTATTATCAGCATTATCCACCTCATGAGTTAGTATTAAAAACCCAAAGTGTCAAAAAACACAACAAAATGCTAAAACACTGACATTTTTTAAATTACTGAAATTGTTATAACAAAGAGTACAGCCTGGAGTCATTTAAGCTATGTTCTATTGAAAATTATATGTGTTTCACTTAAAGATTGAGAAGAAACAAGATCGTTCCAATTATTCCCACCACCAAAGGCTCCCATTGCAGATGCCATTTGGCTGAAAATATTGAAACTTTGGAAAATGGGGAAAACCCAGAATCATCACTTTCTCATTTCTATGGGTAAGCTACCCCTTGTGATTAGCTTGCCAGTAGCAGAAGCCAAGGCGTTTTCCATGATTGCCTTTCATGTACGTGGACTTGGCTTCCAAATGTCTGTTAGGCTGAATTTTCTTCTGTGGTTGCATTAGATTACATTTAATTCTAAGAATATCAAATCGCAGCACGTTTTTTTTTTTTTTTTTTTTTTTTTTTTTTGTATTAGACAGACAGTAAAACAGATTTCTAATAGGAATTACTTAAGAATGCCTAAGAACGAACATTCATCAAAATGCATAATGCTCCAGAGGTATTTTTGAGTATGCCGTACATCTGAGTATACTTTCTTTTCAATAGTTCTTACCGTTATGCATAGTTGGTTTAAAGATGTTTTAAATTATAACTAACGGTCATTGTCCCCAAGATTTCAGAGACTCTCACTTACAAAGCGATGTTTCAAAGATTAAAAGTCAAGATGTTCATAAATTTTTCAAATGAAATCCTGCCATTCCACAAAGTCATTTTAAAAGAAAAACTTAAAAACTCAGAGAACCTAATTCCAGCCCTCTCAGGTCACAGGTCTCTAGTCACAACATCTCTCAAGGGGTGTGTGTGTGTGTGTGTGTGTGTGTGTGTGTGTGTGTGTGTGTGTGTGTGTGTGTGTGTGTGTGTGTGTGTGTGTGTGTGTGTGTGTCCTGTTTAACCCTTTGAGTGCCAACGTCGTTGTGTGAGCGATGCTGACAAATTTTTCCAAAAGTGCCAGCGTTGTTCCCAGCGACTCTTTTTTCGATGGCTATCAATGTAAATAACAATGGAATGAATAATAATGTTTTACAGACATTTTTCATAAACTCTGCATTTCTCAGCAAAATAGCTTGGCATTTCTCACATGAATTTTAGCAATTACACATGGCACACAAAGGGTTAAATACTATCAGTGGCCGAAATTTTATAGCTCTGCCAGGGTGCCTACTCCACTCTTTGACGATATTTATATTTCATCTTCTTTATATTTAACCAAACCCACTGCAAATATTTCCTATGGTTTCTAGTGATGTCCTTGAGATATAGGATAAGTTAAGTGATTGTTAGCTTTCATTTTAGTAGTGTTTCTACGTTACCATCTTAAAGTCTTGGTTTCATATATAATTTTAAGAACAGTACCAAGACTTTGAGGAAAAGGAAATGCAAAATATCATTAGTCCTCTTGCATATTCATATTCTCCTTTCATAGTTCCTGGAAGTAAAACATTGCTGGCTACAGAGTGACCTGCATCATAAAGCCCTGGCTGAGCAACCCCCCTCCCTTGCTCACAGCCAGAGGAACCGGGGTTTCTCCTGCACAGAACTTCGCACAATGGAATTTGTCTTTTCTCCTAAGCTGTCAGCTCCATGAGGTCAATAATTTTGTTTCCTGTATTCATTATGTCCTTAGTATGGTGCCTGCATCAGAGTAAATTGTGTATTGAAAATAAATGACTAAATACAAAAGCATGTGACTGGTTCACAAACATGATTGTATGTAGAATGATTGAATAACTGAACATATATATATATACACACACACACACATACCCTGGAATCGTCCACTATGAGGATACCATCCAATATTCAGATCTCTACTTTAAAATATAATGCTTCCACAGTTTTAGAATTTTTTTTTCTTGCTTCCTTTTGGGACCAGTTCAATGACTCAGTATCCTGGGTGAGCAGGTTGCCCAGGGCACAACATCTTGCTTAGTTCCTGTCTTCAGGTTTCTCACTAAACTATGGGAGACAGCCTAAAATCCACAGACCGCCACACGGCTGTAACACATATATAATCCGGTCACGCAGGTGACTTCTAGGGCACACATTATTGATATCGTTTGATGTGGAAGAAGCTTTCATGACTGTGGACTCCCCTGCCCCCCTGGTGTGACTAAGACAGACATTTGCTAAACCTCTCTGGCAGATTGCTTCTCAGAGAAAGGCTTGCTGGAGCTCTGTAAGCTGATCAAGGTCAGTGGACACGTATTTGTCCTTCGGGCAAAATGGATAAAAATGGATATTTGTCCCAGAGGGTAATTTCATTTTGATCCATTTTGAGTATAATAGCTGAGGACGATTTTGTATCTGCATGAAAAGAAAATGACTGGAGGTAGAGGCAGTGAGTCCAGGACGAGGACCGTGGACAGGGTCAGACAATCAGAGGGGCCAGAGATGAATGATGACGAAGTCCCAGAAAAGGGATGATGCTGCCAAGGGTCAATCTGGGAGGCCTGGCAGAGAAAAAAGCTGCAAGACTCACAAACCAGCTGAGTATGCAATTCAGAGAATGAAAAAGTAGGCTCAGAGATGGTTCTATAAAACCTGGAATATTTTATACTATATAAACAAATGTTTAAGATTAGTTAGAAAAGTCTCTCATTTAATGCATGTTCTACTTTTTTTTTTCTAAAATGAAAATCCATTTAAGTAGAGCAATGAGTAGTTTTAGTTGATGGTTATGATGAGCCATTTTAACAACGATCCATTTTACTTTTAAATAGCATAATTGCATGAAATATCATGCTGTTTCAGTGATCTCATTAGCTACTCCGACTGGAAGGAAGCCAAGCTACTCCGACCTCAGCCCACATCCGAGTTACTACACTTTCCTAGCAACAGCTCACCCTGATGAAATACCATTGGGCAACCTATTGAGGGCTGGTCCTAGAAAGTCAGCTTTGGGAAGAGTGTATATAAGCATCACACAGAAAGAAACCCTCCACTTGAGATCCAAACAAGTCTCTGGGCTCAGGTAGGGGTCATGTTTCATGGACAGTAACATAAGTGACCACAAAACCTCTTGGTCATGGATTTCATGGCACTAGCAAATGCCATGTGCAACAGAAGTGGTGTGAGTAACAGAGCTAAGCTTAGTAACAGTAGAAACAGCAATGAATACATGGAAATTCTCTCTTACCTTTCTTGGCCTGTGGGTGTTAACTAGACATATGCAGATGACTAGCATGCTTCTAAAATGTTTTCTCTTCGTTAAACCTATTCAATCTCTGTGTGTATGGTATATACACACACATATATATACAAATAAATACATTTCTGTGGGGGCGGTGGCATAGGCACAGAGTATTTCTGACATGACATACAGGCAGCAATGTTTATATGTTTATCAGGTTAACATTATTGATCTCCAGAAAGTGGGATGAGGACACTGCATAGCACAGAGGAACACCTTGACCTGGCATGTGATACTCACCTATGGTCTTAGAACTTTTTATAAAAAGCAGGTTCTACTTTTATAACTTAAAAAAATCTAAATATTTTAAATAAAGTTGGCATGTAAATAATAAAGTTGCTGCCCCACATTCTTGAAGACACGGATCTTTTGAGAATCTAGTAAATAAATTTCAGAAACCCTTCAGCAAAGAATCTGTCACTGGGTCCAGGTGAAAATTAACTACCTGCAGAGCACCTTTCAATGCAGGCAGATCTGCCCAAGCACTAAAACCAGCTCATATGAAAAGATGGGGGGCTTCTGGGGATGCGAGGTTTCCCATCAGTCATCGCTAATTTCAGGACTGTTTCAGCGAAATTCTGTTTCAGAAATTGCATCTGTTTTAGGCTGTAACCTCTATGGAGGTAACCAGAACTCTCAAAGTGCAATTCCCAGCCGTGGTTTTGTTTCCTTCTTGGCTTCTGTGCTGTACCACGTCCTTGAACGTGATAAGGCACAGCTTAACTGGGTTCTGTTTCATTAATTGTATAAAACTGGAATAGAAGGCTTCAAACATGACTACCTTTAAAGTTATATCATGTTGTCTTTTAATAACACTCCATTCCTCATCCCTCTATCAGTCCGATCTAAAAATGGTATCCCAGAGCAGACAGGGCCCCAACGCTAAGGGCTCCTCTGAGCCAAACAGAAAGGAATGTCAGCTGAGCCAGCCGCTCTGCAGTAGTCTCAGTAGGTTTTGTAGAAAACGATATTTCTCCTGGTATATAGTTTTATGTGTTTTAAATGAAAGTTATGTCGGTTTTCAGGCTGGGGCCAGACCAGTTGTGTCTATACTTCCCGAGGGCCGGTTAAAAGCGGGTACTATCTAGCAAAGCTGAGCTGAAAACCCCTGCAGCATATGGTCTTAGCCTGTCTAAAGCCCAGGACTGTCACATGCAATGATCAATTAAAAAATAAAATGCTACAGGAAGTAGATGTAATGTTGAAGCCATTAAATATGTAACTGTTTTTTGCTCATTTTTGATTTTTTTTTTTGAAAGCCCAAATCCTGGGGGTGTTTGCTTTTTAAAGAGGTATTTGCCTTGGTCGTATATTGCTCTCCATCAATAACACAGGACTCTACGACTTATTTATTTATTTTGTTGGTGTTGAACAATTTCCAAATGTTCCAAGACCCTTACAGCCGTCAGTACGTCATCTATTTTCATTCCAGGGGATTTACTTGTGACTTCGGTGGGAGCTATTTGAATTGGCCCACAGCCACCTGTACCCTAAGTTTTCTCTGAGCTGCTTTGAAGCACCCCAGAGAAATCCAAGAAGGTAGGTGGTGAAAATAGTTCTTCCTCCCAGCAATGGCCGCTGGGTAACTGTCTGCTCGCCTAAGAGTTTGACTCGGTATAGGGGATGGAAGGCACCATTCAAAGCCAGATTTCAGTCTGTTTTAAGGATTATATTTCTGTCATCACAACATCTCCTTGACAGTCCCACCAATTGTAAAACTCCCAGCAGAAGCCCAGTGATTAAATTCTCCGGGAGCCTTATTTTTTCCAGCTTTTCTGGAACCAATCTACTGCAGTCCCTCCTCCCCTTGCCAGAAAACCCAAACGATAGTTCCATTGCTAAGGCCGATCTGTGGAAAGGGGGGACTCACATCCAACCCTCCCTCCCAGAGTGGAAAATAATGCCGGCCATTTGATTTTCAAACGACTAAGGAGAGACTCGAGGCCCATCCGCTGAGAGGCTGTTCCCACTGAAGAGTATATCGTATCTGTACTTTCATAATGATATGTGATCCAGATGTGATTCAGATAAGCAACGCATCACCACTGGATCTTTAAATTAAATGTAGAGAAGCAATCATTTATGCTCACATGCAGAAACAGTAAGGAAGCATGTTGCTTACGTCTAGGAGCAAAATGGAGAAAAGCTCTGAAAACAGATATTTCATTCAAAGCAAACCCCTTGATCACCACTTTCATTTCTGACTTACATCCCAGTCACATAGACATTTTCACCAGAAGTTAGAAGACCTTTTCTCCTAATATTTTAATGATCACAGAGTCCCTAAGAGGGGCACCTATAAGTACTGACTGATCTGTGGCAGGATTAGGTGTTACCATCCCACTGTGAGAGAGACATTCCTGGCTGGGCTCCCACAGTGCTTTGCACTAAGAGCTTTCTGACAGAAGAAAATAGAGAAAATAATATATTAGATTACCCTGTACATGTAAATGGGGCTTGAGTGCTATCAGGTATGACCGTGGGACCTGACAAGGAATAGGTGAGGCATCCATCAGAAAGGGTCACACGTCTTGAATATCGGCAGTGAAACTCACACAGCGAGGCTTTGTCCTTGGGACAGGGTGTACTTGGGGTAATGAAAACCAAAAACTTAGGAGGAAAACCGAAAATGGCCCTCCCCCACACCACTGTACCCGAGAGTCAGTACTCATTAGCCCCTGTGCAACATTCCAGCGACTGTTTTCTTACTTGAGTTTCTTTGACATATGTTGCTACTTTTGCTTCTGCTGTTTTATTTCAAGTCCATTTGCCTGCTTTCCATTATCACTCAAAAAAAAAGTCTCGAAGTAAACGCTGGCATAGAGCTCTGTTTCCTGTAACCACAGTTCCCACACGTGGTTTTCTGCTCTGCAGTTGAAATAGCACTTGGGTTGAGCTCTTCTGCAAACTAGCCGTGGGCCTCCGCTGAATCCATTGCTCATCTCAATTGCAGCAAAAGGCAAAGATGGCTACACAGGCAGTACGGAGCTGTACAAACAGCCCAAGCTGAACCTGCCCTTTGTGGCCGTGGGCAATAGCCCCGCAACCAGGGCCAACTCCTGGGTTACCTCTCTGCAGTCCCTCTGAGAACAGGCAACTCCCGCGCCACCTCACTGTACCTCAGAGGTACAATGCACAAGTTGACATTACCCATGTGGCACCTCCCAGCTCCTAGATGATGGAAAGGGACTGGGGAGGGAGGAGAGACATGCAAAAACCATCACTAATTGTTCTGGTATGTTTAGTCTTGGCGATGGAAGGGGTTGAAGAGTTATAATTCTGCAGAACATCCAGAGGGTTTTCAAAGACCTTCAGACAGGCCTGTGGTCTTCAAAGACTGAAGGTAAAGAGAAGAGATCATACCTCATTTTGTCAATTGATGGGTAGTCATAGGAGAGCCATGTGGTACAGGGGAAGATGGATGAATGCATGGGGGGAGAGGGAGCAGTGCCATTTATACGAACATCCTTTGAATCTTTAAAATAAATGATACAGGTGGACACAGTTCATGCTACTTGCTGGAAGCGATAAGAATCAAAGTTTGTGGAACTCGTACTCCACAAATCTCCAGGTATCCTGCCTCTCGCCCTTTGTGGGCTATCCTGTTTTGTTGTACGCCTTGGTAGCCCTTAAAAACTGGTGGCACGGTCCCAGATAGACTCTTGCAGGAGAGAGACAGATTTATGGATTCCATCAGCTTCTGCCAGGGGAGCTGCCCGATCGCCATGTGGGCACGGATGATATGCTCGCTCAGGTCCTCTTTGTCCATTTATCAGGGTCAAACAGTAGTCTCCAGGTCTTCATGGCCAATGATCTTATAGTTCTGACGGCTTTCTAGGTAAGCAGCCAAATCAGGGTCCCCTGCCTGCTGAGCTCTGTCTTGAGGTGTCTTACCCTGTAGGTAAAAGTGAAAAAGGAAAGAAACACAAACACTTAGGATGAGATTTTGTTAAAGATCCACAGAGATACTCAAAAGTCACTCACTAATCAGGGGCTTTCCATGTTTACTGTTTTAGAGTTCACGAGACACTTTCCCATCTATTACCTGATAGCAGCGTCCCGTGGAACATGGCAGATGGGTAAGTTCAAGAGAAAGGAACCAACACTTTTGACAGGTGGGGTTTCCTCTAAAGAAACGGAGAATTGTGTAGTCTAACTGAGTGCACAGCAGGAACGGTAGCACAGTGAGTTTTGGAACCCAGATCCTCTGGGGAAGGAGGCGGATAGAAATCACTGAGTAGATAAATAGGAAAGCAAGTCATCGACTCCTAGTTTGGGGCTCTCTCTTATACTTATTCGGGGAAGCACCAAGCAGATTCCGAGAGGACGCGTTGGTCATAACAATCTAAAAGGGTTTCTCTGCTGGTTTCAAAGACTTCAATTAAGTTCTCCCTAATTTAGAGCATTCTCCTCTCTCCAAAAAGTGAGTCAATTTCTGACTATAAAAGTGATGGATGTTGATTAAAGAAATCTTGGGAAAGTAGAAAAGCATAAAGAAGAAAATAAGAATATAATCCACTACACTAAGATATCCATTGTTAACCTTCTATAGAGTAGCTATTTTTCTTTCTTTATAGCTCTATACATAGTTATTTTAATCAAAATAAACCCATGCTTTGCTTAGATGCTGTTATATAACACGCTTTTTTGCTGAATAATACATCCAACTATTTTGTCACTAAATATTCTTCTGCATCATTTTAAATAATTATATAATGTCTTGCAGCCTATTCTAATGCTATATGTTTTTATACACACACACACACACAGAGGCATGCACACATGATAATTTTGAAATGCGGCCAATTAATAGAAATCAGCAATAAAAGGAGGGAAGATTATTTTCTTTTGAATGCCTATTGATATTACTTAATACTCCTTGAAACTGTTCTTTTTGTTCAATAACAGTTTTATCTATCTAAGTAAGTGGTATTATGTTCTAAGGACAAGAGAGAGGCATGACATTGTACTAAGGAAAGAGCTCTCTGTATAAATGCACACAAGTTGATAGTGTCATCTGTCACAGCTCAGCTATCACAATGGATAGTGTCAACCTCAATTAAGTCTGTTCCTAGTGGCCTCCAGGGGTATGTCGGGCAGGGGATCAAAAGGAAATAACAGTGGCTCTGGACTCTTTCTAAAAGTTTAGTTTAGTTGGGATTTAACATTCATCCACTAGCTTAAAGTTATGGTAACAACTTTATTCAACTTGTTTATAGTATTAATAGATTATCTTGTCTTTACTTCAACATTAATGAGGTTGGAATTCCTATAACTTCTGAATATTCAGGGGGGATGGTTAGGGTGGGACTTTGAGCTATTTTTAAGGAACTATTCTCTACTAAGAGAAATTCTCAAGATATTGCTTCTCCCCCCCCCCCCGCGCAAAAAAATCCAGAAGATTCAGTCATAATAATCATATCTGATGCTTTCACCTAACACCAAATTCCAAAATGGAAAAACAAAGGATGCCTGGAAAGGATAAAGCATGCCTATAATACTTCATAGGGCAAGATCTCTAGAACATAATGTTGGGTGAAAACTTAAGTCATACAATAGCATGTAGAGTATGACTTTACCTATTTAAGAAAATGAGAGAGAAAAATAGACATAACCATAAAAATAATAAAGTTGTTTGTGTTTTGGGAAAAAAGCACACACACGCATAACACAGAACAGGAAGAAATCTCAAGGAACATTGAGCCCATTAATCTGATACAAAAACGTAGAAAGAAAAAAAAGAGCGATTTGCTCAGGGGCCCCGTCTCCTTCCCAGTCTTGTTTGTCCTTCTATTTCTTGGTGCTCATCGCTTTCTTTTTATGATCTGAGTTGAGCATAAGACTAGTCTTTTGTGTGGTAAGCAAAGCCGACTCGACCTCAGATCACGGGCTCCACTGATCCCGCCCACACGGCTTGTGTTTCTCGTTGAGGTTACATGTCAAAGCATTAGCGTGCAAAGAGAAGCTGGGAAGAATACCGCACTGAGCAATTACCTACCATTTGAAATTGTATCCCTAATTAGCTAACCAGACAGGTAACAGACCAGCTTAATGTGTTTGAAGTCTAGGGAGGCAACCGGGAACCCCAGTCAGAGAGCAAGGACGTGGGAAGTCGCGGGGGAAGTGGAGAATTACGCACTGTGACGCGGAACTGGCTCAGAAGGCAAAGAGGTCACCCAAGAAAGTAATTTCCCAGCATGCACTGCAGCATAAGGAAACCCCAGGGAAAAACTGCATCTACATAGACGCTCATCACTTAAACAAGGCTAATGAGGCTTAAGTCTTTATCAGGCTTCTATGTCACTGGTCTGTGTTTCTTGGCTACATTCACTGGTCCCAAACTTAGGTTCCTCGCTATCTGCTGAATGAAGTCCTCATCTACACATACAGATTAAAAGTCTTCTCTGCCACCTTCTGCAGTTGAGTGACTTGTGTTGTCTCAGAGTCTCCCTGGGGTGCTGGAAAATTGTCAGAGCTAACCAGGCCCCTCGGTGGGGTTGACCTGTGTTACCTCTGCTCTCTGCCATGGACTGCAGTCCTAGGTCAAAACTACTAAGCTGCAGCTCCTCCTTTACTCCAGCTTTCAACCCTCTCCTTGGGTGCTCTCTGTAAACTGGAACCACTCCTGGGGCAGCCTGCCCTCCCCTCCTGGAAGTGATTGGACGTCACTTGGACACCCGTATGTGGAGCCTCCTAGGCCACAGATTTTAAGCTACACTGGACTAAGCAGATGTAGGATAAATCCCACAGGGTCTTCTCTTAGGCCAGGCCGATGTCTTTGAACATAACCCTGACCCCTCTCTTGGGTCTTTGAGCCTCATCTCCCTGCTACTTGGCTGTTGTCGTGCGGCAGGAGGAGAACCCCATATCCCAAGGCCAGCATGTTCGTTCAGAGGTTTATAAAGCCCCATAGGCAAGCACACACCCTCCCTTTGTGCTTATACATTTAAACTGCAGTTTTTCTAAATGAAGCACTTTATTTTTTCCTCCTTTTTCCAAAGCCCCGGCACTTCCATAAGCACAGAAAGGATGCCTTGGCTGCGGGCACAAGCAAAGGAGACGGTGCCTGCGATCTGGCCCCGGGGGTGGATGTTTGCGCTCGCTCATCAAGTTACCTTGGAGTCTGTCTTTCTCAGAGATGCTCCCGCGTCCACCAGAAGCTGGCACACAGCCCGGTTCCGCTGGCAGGCAGCCTTGTGCAGTGCGGTCTCACCCCTAAATCAAAGACGAAATGGAAACCACCCATAAAGGGGCAGGGGTGGGGGTGGAGGCTGCCGGGAGGGGTGAGGGTACATCCTACCCCTGCGGCTGATGCTCTGTGTTCCTCAGCCTCTTTCTCTACCTGCAGCTGAGACCTTGGCTGCAGGCAGGGCCCATGTTGGGGAAGGTGGAAGTGGGGCGGGGGGGGGGGGGGGGCTAAGAATGCCTGGAGTTAGTCATCAAGGAAGCCACAATATCTGACTTCAGCCTCTTTTTTAAACAGTGTTGGTTAATTAGGATGAGTGATTTCCTTTTCAACTACTAATGTTTGGTTTAGGTAAGACTCCATGGCTCCACTGGATGGGCTGATGCGTGTGGATGTGTGTGGACACCGTGAAGCAATTCTCTCCCTGGATACATCTGGGCGGAGTGTGGGGGACAGCAGATGAAGCACACAAGGAGCGGCGGTGGGGAACCACAGCCCTCAGACCCATCACACGGCGCCCAGTGCTCGGCAGACCACCACCTGGCCCTCCGAGGAAAAACTCCTGGGAACTCAACTTCAAAGGACCAGGCCTACTCTCGCTCTGGCCTACCTGCTGGATTCCATGCCAGGGGCAGGTGGAAGGGGAGGGGCAGCCACAGAGGACCTGGGACGCCCAGTGAGACACAGGCGGAGTTCAGGAACCAGACCAGAGCTGTCCCTGGTGGGTGGCAGGCCGGAGGCCAGCCTGTCAGTGTGGAAAGTGGGCGAGGGAAAGCAGCTAGCTCTGCCCCTCTAACAGGCACATGAAAAGGAGGATGTTCCCATTTGGAATCCAACAGTGAAATGACACTTAATGCCAATGCGTTTCATTGCAAAGCAAATGTAAACCTTAGAGAAGGCAAACTGGGGTACAGCCAATAGGCTGTACGGTGTGTGGGCAAGCTCTGTGTAGCAACGGACAGCTTCTTCTGTGTCTGGTAACTCATGGCATTCCCCTCCCCCTTGTCCTTCATTCTATTCATTTCCACTGTCTCTACACTATACCTCCTTCCACCCCCCAGCCCAGCCCACTCCGCCCCGCCCATTCTTTATCCCTTTTTTAATTTCTCTGGTGTTCTCCAGTGGTTTTACCTCATTCTCAGAGTTAGATGTTTAGCCTTTATATGTTCCTTTTTGGGGAGCGGCAGCTATTTTGCTGCCCTGGCCAGGTGGGGAGGGAGAGTTGAAAACAAACATTATCCATTTGGGGACCATCCCAGAGAGGAGGACTTTTTCACTCATCTGAACCTCAGAACATGAAAATGATCAGAGTTACCCCATTTTCAGTTCTCCGGTGGTTGTGTTATAGACATTGTTCCATTCTAGACTCAGCAAAGAGGTGTCATTACATGCAAAGACAGCTTAGAGCATCAGGGCTTAATTTCTCACAAACCCTAGTTGAAAAAGAATTTTGAGAAAGGTAAATGTATTTTTTTAGGCTTCTCAGCAGTCCAAGGTGCACCAGTGCGGAAGTGTACCTTGCCTGCAAGAAGACCTAAGCAAATGATAAATAGCAAAGACTATGCGTGCAACCGTTACGGCACTTGCCATCGATTTTTATTGGGTAATTTTTGATTTAGAAGATTAGCCTTGCACAGTTATGAATACAGTTAGAAGGGAACTTTTTATCACTGACATGGAATTATCTACTGTATGTCCTAGACACTGCGTTCTTCTCCTAGATATATTCTGAAGAATAGTCTAGACTACGTGATGAAAAGCAACACTCACGTTTCGCTGTCTGCCATATCCAATAACTCGGAGGGTCCTAAACAAGAGGAAAGCAAGATGCCCATCAAAAGTAAGTTTGAAAACTAACCATTAACAAAACAATCTCTAGTCACTGAACTAAAATGCCTGGGAAAGCGGCATAAGAAAGAGCATTTGTAATAAGACCTCCTCCTCCCTCCCTCCCTTCCTCCCTCCCTCCCTCCCTCCAAAAAGAAGAGGTCCCTCTACCTCCTCCCCACCAGTCTCCCAGCCACCATCAGCCAATGTGTGCAGAACAGGAGCTACAAGGGAGTGACAGGCTTCATGAAGTGTCCAATTAAGTTGAAGAAATGAAATCAATTGGAATAGAGGTGAGAAATAATTAAGTGGCTACGTGGGGAGAAAAGGGACAATCGGGTGGGCTTTAAGGATTGCTTCTCATTTTCCAGCAGCGGGTAGTTTGGGATGGGGTCTTCTGCAGTACAACAGTAAAGCCACAAGACACAATAGATACCATGCAGCCCAATATTCTTATTTTTAGAAATAGGGTAAAATCTATTTTTCACAAAATTTCCCTTCCAAGACCTGGAGGAAATGTTATGCATAAACGTCAAATGGTAGCTCTGTCATTAGGAATGGAAATGTGCTATGAGTTTGCACACTCACTGTGTTAAATGTTCACTAATTCATTCATTCCGTCTGCACACACTGCTTGGACTGCCCACCTTTCCACTTTCTGTACCGCTGCCTTCCTCCCTAACCCTCCCCAAATCCTTTACTCTATGAAGCCTGCAGGTCTCAGCTGAGACCATTTCTTCCATAAAGGCCGCTGTGAACCCACGCCAAATATTGCATTAAATGTCCTGCCTCATTTTGTCTATGAGTCCTATGTCCTATAATTGGGAAATTGATATAATGTATCTGAATTGAGACTATCCCCAACAAGTGGGGATATATAATCACCTTATTGATCATGATATTTAAACCATATTAACATCACCTACTGATTTCTCTATTCACTAGATTCTCAGAAACCCCTTAAGGTGGTGGCCTATGACTTGCCCACCACCGTGTCCTGCCTTGGTGTCTGGTATAGAGCCCGGAACCCAGCAGACGCCTAAATGTTTGTCTCAGCGAATGAATCACATGTACTTAGAAGTGCCAAACATGGTTCCAGGTAGCGAGCATTTTAGTCCTTAGACATATGATCCTGTGGATTTGCTCTCTCTGTAGTTGGATGTCATTATCATTGAAAATTCGCTTGTGGGATTACTTTTTACATCATCAGAAGAAAGAGAAGAAGAGGTTGGGACTTTCTAACCATGAAAGTCATTGGTGAGGGGGACGACAGGTGTTATGGAATCTTCACAAGCCTCCTAGCCCCCCAAGAGCAAAATCAGCACCTTTGCCCCCTCTCTTTCCCATCCGCCGTCATCAAGGCCCGGCAAACCTTCCCAAACAGTGTCTGTCCTGCTTGTCTCTCCTATTTGTACCGTTTCCCTAACAGGCCTCCTACTAGGTCTCTGCCTGGGCGATAATTAGCATGAAGAAACTGTTACTGAGGAGAATAAAAAGGTCCCAGGTCATTTTGATTCCCAGGTTTCCAATTCACCGTATTTACGGCTTCCGTCCAAGTATCTACACACTGACGTTCACGGTCTTCACCTGGAACTCCCTTCCCACAATTTGTTCCCAAGTTGCTGTTTTTTTCACATACGCCAAGGGGGTAACTTCTCTCTCATCTGCATATTTCTCAGGCTCTCTCAGCTCTAAGGGCCTGCTCCCTCCACTATTCCTTTTGAGGATAGCCTTCCTTGTCTAGCCCCATACTTATATCTTAAACGTTCTCCAAAGTCTAGTCTCGGACAAGGTCCTTTGAAAAGACCACCTTTGACAGAGGAATTTATCCCTTCTCTGAACTCCCATAAAATTCATTTGGCTCTACCCTTGTACCATCTATTTGGTTTTTGGTTGTATGTCTTGTCCCCTTAATTAGGCTAAATCACTTGAGCATTAGAAGACTTTTATTTTTCACATCCCTTGAGAATCTACCCTACATTCAACAAAGATTTAACTCATTCATTTCTGCTCCTCATTCCAGTGGTTTTAAAGAAACATGGATGACAATCCCCCCGACACACACACATCCAAAGAAGCACAAAGCTGTACAGTGCAGTGGTTAGGAGTGAGGGTTCTGAAGCTGAACCTCCTCCATTTAAAATACCAGCTCTCCCTGCCACTTACTAGGCCTTGGGCAAGTTCATTTTGCCTCTCAGACCCTTGAGTGTCACATATATAAAGTAAGATTGATAATATTTACCTCACAGGAGGGCAGTGGGGTTTTATAAATTAATACATGTTACGTGCTTCTAACAGCTGGCTCTCTCCACACAAGGCCCAAAGCTTAGATATTCTGAAGCGTCTTATTCTCTGACACAACATAGCAGCAGGTTGCCCCAAGTCAAGATGCTAGGATATCAGTGAAGGAAGGAGATATCAAAGGGCTGCTCCATTCCCACTTATATACGAAGCCCCTTGTGGACTTGAATTATATGTCCTGAGATCCAAGGGCTACAGGTCTGTTCAGCTGCCCACAGGACATTTTCTGTGAGGTCAGGAGCAGGAAGACTTACAGTGTCCAATGGACCTTTTAAAGAACTGCTGTCACCTTCAGCAAACCTTTCAAGCCACTTATATGTTGAAAGGACTTCTATGAACACAAGCAGCCCAGACCCATCATTACTTCTGGCCCCATCATTACTGCTAATCGCACAGATACTTAGGCCTGGTCCATTTCCCCCCTTAAAAAAATTGTATTTATTTATTTAGAGAGAGGGAAAAGGAGGGAGAAAGAGAGGGAGAGAAACATCGATGTATGGTTGCCTCTTGTGCACCACCATCTGGGGACCTGGCCTGCAACCCAGACATGTGCCCTGGCCAGGACTTGAACCAGTGACCCTTTGGTTCGCAGGCCAGTACTCAATCCACTGAGCCACCCCTGCCAGGGCCATTTTCTCCTTTATTCAGCACTCAGAGCTGGGTCTGTGGACTGCAGGGTCCAGGTCTCCGTACAAGTGTGAGGACGCTTAGCGGGTTCATCTGTACTAAAATGGCAACTGTTTGACGCTCTGCAAATGGGGACAAGGGAGAGAAAGGACCTTGTTCCTCACATTCTGAAAAGTATCACCACACACGCAGCCAACGCAGAGTGAGGGCAGAGTTGGCTGTCCCGCTGGTGAGCAAGGCTGGCCTGAAGCTGCCTGTCACTGTTCCTCCCCCTCCACCCCCCGCACCATCATCTTCTGCAGCTGACAGAGGTGAGAGACAGACTGATGCTCAGACAGGACACGTTTGTTCTTAATGCATACCTACGCAAACTCCAGTTAGAGGTTTGGGGGCTGGCTCTGGGATGATGGACTTCACTAACCCAAACCTCCCGCGTCCTCCCATCAACACATCATCACGGCACCGGCACCGCAGACCTTGTGAACACACTGCGGGGCGAATAGCCAATGAATAGGGAAGCGTGGCTGCTGGGGCTGATGGTAGCTAGGAGTGGTGAGCTAGTCTGAATAATATGGGTACATTTTCAAATAATTTTGTAACCTGCTGTAAAATAACGGTGCTTGCATAATATGAGCGGGGCAGGGGGCAGAGAGGGTGATTCAGAGAAGGAAACAAGAAAAAGAGTGAGTGCCAGGCACAGCCTAAGACAAGGCTGTGGCTTCCCTCCCTATCTGCACCTTCAATGGCCTCCTGGGACCTATTGGTAATAGTACTCTCTGCTGTTTAATAGTATCATGTGCATTTTAGCTGTATCGGCACAAGATTTGAAGGGGACAATGGCCAGAGAAACAAAAACAATCAAGAAGGCCACAAAAATTTTCTTGTAAAAAGAATATAATAAGAGCCTCTGTGATTTTTGGAATGTTAATTTGAGTCTCACGAGTAAGGGAGAGAACAGGAGAGAGAAAAGAAATGTAATCAAATTTCTTCAATGTTCTATCAATGGTGAACATTTGGGTTTGGGGCTTATTTTATATTTCATGTGTAAATGCGTTTTGATTGTGAATAGCATGTCGTACCATTAAATCGTCAGGAGAGAACTCACAATTGGCTAATCTTGCGAGGAATAAGGAAACTGTGGCTCTCGCTCCCTCCCAGGGTTTGCTGCACCGGAAACAACGCTTCACCCCTGCCGAAGGGCGGTGCGCACACATTTCCCGATGAAGTTTTCGAAGGTGGGAAATGACTGTCCCTCCACAGCTCTGCACCGGCTGTCCCTGGGCCCCTGCAATGGCCCTAGTGTCAAACTGCCCCGCACTGGGGTTGTTTGTCCATGTTTCCCTGGGCTTTAGGAGTGTGGCGGGCCAAGGCCACGCCTTATATTATGTGTGAGATTGAGCAACTAACCTAACTTCACTAGGCTTCAGTTTTACCACCTGTCAAACAGTGATAAGAGGACTTACTGTGTAGAGCTTTTGTAAGAATTAAATGTGTTCATGCATACAAAACATTTAGAATAATAAAGATTAGCTGTAATTGTTACTATAGCATTTTTTTTTCTCAAGAGTGGGCAGGACAGAATTAATTTTTTAAGTGAATAAATGAATGAAAGGCGTTTTAAAATCCATGTGGATCCCAGCCAATATTTTATTTCTTCTCAGAGAAAGAGCCAGAAATGGAACAGGGATTCAAAAGACTACGCTAGATGGGAAATGGTCTGAAAAATAAGAGAAAAAAAAAAAAAACATCAAAGGGGACAGACACATCAGTGTTTCGGGTGGCAGCCAGGGAACACGAAAGGAAGTACGACTTCGCAGATCTCCCAACACAAGGAAGTGAACAGCGTAGTAAGTAGGGAAGCCTTCGCAATTGCAGGTTCCCTGTCAAGCATTCACTTCATATAGGTTCTTCCATTGCACATCCCAGAGCTTACGGGTGTGACTTTATCAGTATTGCACTTGTATCACATACGATGTACCTTTTGTCACAAGCATCTTTTAATTTGCTTTCCACACCAAGGCATCCAAATCCCCTTTGCTATTCCTTCTGCCCCGCCCCCCCGCCACGGCCTCTCTCTGTCTGGCCCTCATTTCCCAATAGTCTCCCTGACGCTGCCAGCAGACCATTCCAAATCCCCCCGTGGCCCAGGACAAAGGCCGCGCAGATTTGGGGAGAGCTGGCACTGAGAACTCTTAACAGCACCGTCATCCTGTCCCAGCAGGATGGTGGTCGTTTCTCTTGGGGACCAGAGGCAGAAAAAGGGGGGGGGGAATAAGAAAAGAAAGACTGAAGACAGAAGCAGAAGGAAGACAAAATAAGCCATTGAAATCAAAAAAAGAAATGCATGAGTGAGATTTCTATCAGGAAACACAGTAGGGGACAGCGGGGTGGGAGGGGGGACACAAAAGAGCAAACAGATGCGGGTGGTAAAAGACAAACAACACAAATGTTTTTTGCAGGGCAAAATCAGGGAGGAAGGAGAGGGTAAAAATGATGGTTGAAAGGAGCCGAAAAGCAAGAACCGCTGGGGGAATCTCAGCTAGAATCCCTGGGCATCCTCCTCGCTCCACCCTGTCCCTGTGGAGTTGTTAGCTCTCTCCCTCCTCCCTCTCTTTTCATCCCCCCAAATGCCTAAATTCCAGTTTTTCATAAAGGAAAGCAGCATGTTGTGAATCTGAGACAAAAAGTCCCAAAGAAGATGCAGGAGGGAAAACAATCCAAGCCTCCCGTGGCTTTTCAGAAGGCAGCCCACGTCTCCTGCCCCGCGGCCCCCAGCCCGGTTTCAAGGGGGCCCTTGGAAGAGAAACGCACTGCTGAGTGTGTCCTCCCGAGGGCAGGCTGCATGGCTCCCCATAAATGTCCAAGGAAGAGGGCCATGCAGAGGGGAGAGAAAGGATGCAGGAAGCGAACATGCCACATACAAGTTCCATCATGCACTTTGAAAAGACAGGCCCCCTGAATCCTCAGAAGCTTGTCATTAAATGCATCTTTACAGTCGGGTCTTTAAACGATTTTCAGGATTTGTATCATATGAAGCCACAGGAAAGACTTCAACCAAATTAAAACAACAACAACTAAAATGTCAAGAAATATTCAGCATCCGAGACTAGGAGGTGTGTTCCTTTTGATCTCTGACACAGTATAAAAGTTCCCTTTAAAAAAAAAAATTACATGAATTCAAACTGCTCAGACCCATCTACTACAAATTTGATACTAATTTATAAACACAATGCCATTGTCTGAAATGCATGCTCAAACTCCAGTCTCATGGAGCCGTCTTGGAAAAGGCTATTTTCCTTGTCAGACCAGGGGAATTCCAGAGCCACCATCATTACTTAATTAGGAGAGACTATTTTCCTGAGCGGATATCACATTCAGAAGATGATCACAGAGCACAGAAAGGGTCATGTTTTCCAGGCACTTATCCCTGACTCCAAGACAGAATAATCTAAAGGGGTTTCTATAATTTAAAAGGGATGAGAAGTTCTGCAAAGATGATTTTCAGTCTATGAATGCACAGGTTAATGTAAATTGTCTCAGTGACTAAAAATACTAAAACAAGCAACAATAAAAACAGATGAACTGAAGTGCTTATCTCTTAAGGAAGTGGTTGAATGAGACTGATTACATCACAAGATTTTACATCCGTATTCCTTAATAAACAGAAATGGGATTGACAGTAAGCATGAAATGGACAATGCCTATCAGACTGATAGTGATTTCAATAAAAGTCAACTGTGATTTAGTTTCCATGATTTGACTATGGTGCTAAAAGTTGAAAAATTGCCATTCGTGAAAAAGGCAGTGATCCTTGAACTATAGTGTAATAATTCATTTTCAAACAGAAAGAATGGACTTGGCTTCACTATCTCCACAGTCTTTCTCTCAGTGAGGCAGGGAGGGTACACATTGTCTCCTGTGGAAACCGTTGGCCTGTGAGTGAAGTTGGTGTGATTACAGGAATCTGAAGTTTTTTCCCTTTAGCATAAATATTAAAGCAACTAGTTTATAAAATCTAACAAAAAAGAACTGGAAAAAATTAGTGCCCTTCTCCAAGGAGCGAATGAATCGCTTGGTGTCCCTTTGATTTTGACAGAGGGGGGTTCAGGATATGGAGAAGGTGGGGTCATCACTTTCAGCTGAAGAAGATGGAGGGTAACGAACATAGTAGATTAAACTTGGCAACAAATTCTTTGCATTTCCTTCTGTGAAGGGGTGGCATCTGTTTCCCCATCCCTTGAGTCGGGACACACTCTGTGACTTGTTTTAGTTAACAGAACACGGCAGAGATGATGCAGAACTTTCAGGATGTTTGGGAGCTTTCTCTCTCCCCTGCTGGATCCCTAGGACCATCATGCTGTGAAGCAGCCTGGGATGAAAAACCAGGTACAGAGGAAGGTTCAGGTGACCGGGTCATTCCAGCCACCCCAGCTGAGAGCCCCACACACGTGCCAGAGTGGCTCTTCAGGACAGACTCAGTCAAAGCGACAGCTCACTGCAGCCTCGGGAGACCAACAGGTAACTGATACAGACAGGAACCTGGAAGTAGGGGGAAGTGCTAGTTCTTCAGGAGAGGCAAAGGGGGTCAGTTCCTGAACTGTGCTGTCACTCGCATGGGGATCAGTGGCTCATCTAACTCCTGAGAGGGCACGTGGGTATTAAATAACCTAAGGATGCCAGCAAACACGCTATCTCATTGGATAAAGGGAAAACTAGGAAGAAAGCTTGAAAATGATCAAAAGATGGCAACTAGAAGTTGTTTTAAGCTGAGCTGCAGGTTAATAAAGTGGCAGTATACATCTAAAGCTCACCTGAACTTCGTGCAATAGAAATCCTGAGACCCTTTCTATCAAGGGACGATAACCCTAGGAATCTTCTTTGTGATTTTATCCCTTGTCTACGGGACTGGGGTCTAACATTTAGTTCTGCTCCTCACACCTCTGATACAAACATTTTTTTCTGGAGGAGGCAAGAGGAAATTATGCCACCATTGCTTTTGCAAGTCTTGCCCAAGGAGGAATGCTTGTGTTGCTGCAATGGTCAGGGGAGTAGGAGGTGGGACGGGCACGCCCCAGACACATGGCCGAGGACGCAGGTTACCTACATAGGCTCTCCACCACAGGCAGGCATGGGATCCCCCAACCAAGACTGCAGGGGGAAGGAAATCCTCTCATGACCAACACCGCTTCCTTTGCCTAAACCACTCTTCCCACCCTAATTCAAGCAAAGGGTTCAAGTACACTCTTCAAGGTGAGAAGATACGAAGGCAAAGCAAAGCAGGTATGTCGAACGTGACCGAGAGTCTAATACCTACCTTACCAGGTCTTTGCAAAGAGTCAATGAAGTGTGCAGTATAAGCATCTGGTATGGAACATGTGCTTTTGATAATGGTAACTATGTTCTCTCTTTGTGGCTTTGCAATGACTGAAAACATCTATACAACTGTTTTAAATTTAATTATGCCTATGATGATATATTTTTTTCCCTTTGGCCTGCAATCGCTTAAAAACAGTGACTGTATTTTATTTTTGTGTGTGTGCTGGTCTATAACTGGTAGCTCCTATTAGGCACTCCACAAATATTAGTGGAATGATTAATTGAATGAACAAAATAAGACGTTTGCTAAATTGAATAAAAAGAAGAGCAAGACGTGAATGTCTAGTATTATGCTTTCTCTTTACAGCCTGAATTTGAATGCCGTGGAGGCTGGCCACAGGCTCCCTGCTAGGGCTCACAGAAAATCTTCCAGGACCATTGTCGGAGCTAGAGACTATTCCACTTATTCTCCTTTAAAAACAGCCAAGCCAGGCAGATTTGGCTCCTTTTATTCCTGTTCTTTATCCTAGAAACACTATAAACACGGGAAGCTCTACGGAATGGTCAAGATGTGATATGCATCATGTGTGTTTGTACCTCTGAAGGCCTATGGAGAGGAAGATGTTAGAAATTACCAGTTGCTTCCAGCAAAGGAAATAACCTAAATTAGAAAGCCCGGTGGGAAGCCGCCCAGGAGGTGAGCACGGGCTGCTGCAATGGACACAAAACTACCAGATGTTTCCAAAAAGAATGTGTGTATCTTGAGTTGAAAAGATGAAGGAGATTCAAACAGCAAAAATAATAATAATAATTATTATTATTACAATAACTAGAAAACTAGAAGGACAGAAAAAATAGTCTCATTGATACTGAGAATGATCAGCTACGAATACGGATTTGGTGCCTTGTCCACTAGTTAACTTTCCCAAACATAAAAGCTCTTCCCCAAATAATAAAGCATATTATGCCAGGCTACATTAGCTTTTGTCTTAAAGAAAAAAAAAAATTAATCAGCCCCCAGAGAATCTGCAAAGATCTACATATGTAAATTACTTCTATTAATTGGTTGGCTAAGGGCACCTCTGTGGGTGAGTGTTCTATAATCCCATGGCCTCCAGGAAGCAGGGAGAGTCAGCTAAAAGTTGGAAAGCATTTCCACCATCCCAAAGATAGCCTGGGTGAAAGTCAACTTAGCCAATTCAATCTATTTCATGGATAAGTGAGCCTTGGTTCTTGTGCCTACTCACCGTGGTCAAGGATATATTTCACAATCTCCCCGTTGCCGGTTTTAGCTGCGTGGTGAAGGAGTGAACAGTGGTCTGGTCCCTGAATTAGCAGACTGCCTCCATTTTTATAGCTTTCTATTAGCTGAAAAAGAGACACATGAAAAGAAGCTGAGGCAGAGTCCGGAACAAGGAAAACAGCTCATGGTGATAAAATAAGAGCAATGTAGCAAACCACAAATGTTTCCAGCCTCAGAGGACACAGAGGAGAGAGATGAAGTAACCTTCTTTGATTGTGTTATAACTCAAAGAGATGGCCAGTGTTTCACTATCTCCTGATAGGGTGTAGCAGTGTTGAATAGGCTAAGGAACCTGAAATATACTGAATTACTTATTTCTTCTCTTCTTTTCTTGTCTTTTTCTTTTCTAGTCCCTGTTCCAAAGGAGTGGAGGGCAGAGAAGAGAATAAAAGCTTTCCCATGTTGGCTCAGCTTTTTCTTGAATGAAAGAATAATTAAAGCTATAGGCAGGATTAGCTTGCTGTCTGGCAGGTAACCCCTTTCCCTGCTCTCTCATTTTCCTTCAATCTGTAATAAACCTAGCTACCAAATGTAGAAGCCCCTTCTTCCCATGTGAGATCACTGCACATGTGCATACGTGCATGCGCACACACTCACAGACACACACCCACACATGTGTGTGGCTCCCTCTTTATCCAGGTCTGCAGTCCAGCCTACATGCATTTTGTGTGATGACAAATAAATGGATTCCGAGAACACAGTACTAGAGACCAAAAACACCTAAAATATGAGACCAGACTAGGAAAGCAACAACAGATTTTTGCAGCCGCAGGATAAGGTAGCTAAATGAAAACATGACCTAAGTTCATGAAATATTAAACACTACAGAAAGTGTAAATGGGTCCCTATTCTCCAAATGGTGATATACCAGAACAAGAAGAGCCTTCTGGAGCTTCTAAAAGGTAGTTTTAGGACAAATAAGAGTCAAATAACCCAGCAGGTAGTAAGCAAAAAGAATGTGTCTACTACCAAGAAGTTAGATGGCACAACATTTTTTAAAAAAAAATCAAACATCTCATACGGTCCAAGAGGGTAAGCTCATAGTTCATGCTTCCACTCAAATGCAACCATAGCACCGCCACGTGTCAGGTGCCAGGGAACAAGGATGAGGATAACTCAGCCACTGGCCTCCAAGACCTCACAGCCCGTGGGGGACAGAGATGTGGAAAGTTACACTGAACCAGAGAGGAGCACCTCGGGGCTGCCCCAGAGCACCAGGAAAATATGAAGTAAGGGACGGAAAGGAGTCATGGGTGACTTCCTAGGAAATAGATTAAAAAAAAAATAGTTGAAGGGAAGTAAGGACCACACAGGGCCTTTCATCCCTATCCTGGGCCAGTAGGAAGAAGTGCTAATAGTTTTCCACCAAAATCTAAAAGAATAATCCTGTTCCGTTTCACTGCATTGTCTTAACGGTGACAATCCCTTTTCCTTGCGGCAGATCCTGAGGGATTTGGGCTCGACAGAGTGGCACAGACCCAGTCCACCCACTTCCTTGATTCCGCCTTTCTCTGGTGTTTTTAGACACTGAACATTAAGTTAGCCCATGGGCATATTACGCAGCCCAGTTGTATAGGAGCTACTCTATGCAGCTTTCACCCTGGGATGGCCCCCAATGTTTTCTGTCCTCTGCTGATTGGTGCATGCTTCCTCTCTCTCATACACACACACAACCAGTTCTCTATTTAAATTTATTGTGCTTTCTACATGGGATAGCAAAATGAAAGAAAGAAGAGGAGAAGAAAATACTAGGCAAGGAAAAGAAAGAAAAAGGAAAGAAAGAAAAAGAGAAGAAAAACCCTCTGTAAATGAGGTTTTCTTGCCACAGAGAATGTAAGAAGACAAATGGCTGAATATAGTGATTTCCCACACCCCAAATAAGTCTCTATTAAGTGCAAAAATTGTGGTAATATACCCCCTAGGACCTGGAAAGCTCGTTGCGTAGACGAAAGGCATATACCAAATAAAATGAAAGGGTTTCAAATGTACAGCTTGCAAAACGTCCTGGCTTAGAAGCTCTGCAAGGGCAGGGATCAGATCTTACTCATGTTTTTATCTCCCAGAATCCAACAGGAGGCCGTGCAGGGAGTATAGGATGGAATTGGTTTAAGCCGCAGCTGGGAAGTGGCGCTGAACCCGCAGGCGTACTGCTTAGACAGCACCTTTCTCTCGTGGGCAGCAATTACTAGCCACACTAGGATCTGCACAGCGCACTGCACGGGCTCTGTTTGCAGGACCGTGTGTCTAAAGATGGCTGTTTATCAAGATGCTTGCAACTGTCTCGCCATTTGCTTTCTGCTAACGACCCGTTAAAAAATGCAGCGCAGAGGTGCCTCGGAAGACGTTTTCTTCAAGGGCAGTGTTTCTCAGCTTTCTCTTAAGGCTTTTGTTTTCTAGATCTGCAGTGGCATCACCCTCTCCCCAGGCTGGTGAGGAGGGCACAACCTCTGCCCATATTACGGGGCTGATCAATGCCAGTGTGGGTTTTACCAGCACAGATGGGCAGTCATGAGTCCCAATGCCTGAGAAGGGCATGGGACCAAACACAGCTTTGAGCATGGTCAGAGACTCTATTATACTTGATGACAAACACTTGCATTTACACTATGCTTAGCTCTTAAGAAACAGACTAGGGCTATGTTAATAAAATAGCTAACATTTTAGTACCCTCTATGTAATAGGAACAGTCTTAAGAACTTTACATGCATTATTATAGTCAATTCCCACAAAGTGAAGAGAGAGGCAATGTTATTATTCCATTTTATAGATGCAGAAACTGAGGCATGGAGAGAATTAAATAATTCTATGAAGTCACACATACAGGGAATGGCAGAGTCAAGATCTGAACCCAGGCAGTCTGACTTCAGAATCTGCATTCACTCTAAAAGCAGCGGTGACCACTTCCTTCCTTCTGAACTAGAATTCACCAGAGAACATCGGCACACATTGAAATGTTCTAGGTGGATCAGACAGAGTATCTTCTTTGGGTTCACTGTGATCCCCAAAATACAAAGCTGTAATAATGTTGGAAGATATAGGCTCTGACCTAAAGAATGTATTTCTGGTTGTCCCAGTAATTCTTACAGATGCATTCATTCCAAGCCCTGTCTAAAAAGAAGTCTTTAAACATTCAATAATGGCTTCTAGAGAACAGTAGTTCTGGGCCCTGGGAACACGGTATCCTGGGAACATGGGGTCCATTTTACTAGCCAAGGCAAGCCTCATGGCCCTCTTTCAGAAACCTTTTGCTGTTAGGAGACATGATGCTGTGAGGACTCCCCTCACCCTCTCTGTTCAGTCCTCAAAAGAGCATCCTTCCTCCTTGTACTCAGCCAGCACAGGCAAGGGGTGTGGAAAATGACACATGGGATCATGAGGACTTGATACGAGATGATGTTGATTTAAAGTTCTTAAAGAATCACCAAAATTGTTGGTTGGAAGATATCTTACCTTCATAAGATCACCAGCTATTACTGCCTGCAAAATGGCTGTGAAAGACAAAAGAGAGATGTCTCATTAGTAGAAGACCCTCTCATTAAAATACTACAAAGGGCTGGATCCACATTTTGCAGAAATAGTCTACATTTGAGGCAGGGACCAGGGGAGGAGAACCATGTCAAAGGCCAGCTCTTGGGACAGACTGAGGCCTTCTCGTCAGCCCTTCCCTACCTGGGCACCCATCCCTGCATCACTCCAGAGCGCACCGGAGCCCCCGCTAGCCCTGGGACAGCAAAGAGAACATGAAATTTGGAGTCTCACAGATGGGGTGCAAATCTTAACTCTGACAGAGTGAATCATTTAACTCCCCCCCCCCCGAGCCTCAGTTTCCACATCTGTAAAATACCAAGTCTAAATCTTTCAGGGTTGCTGAAAGGGTTAATGAAATCATGTAAATGTTCCTGACACATCCACTGACACAGAGTAGGTGCTTAATCATGATTGGTTTTGTTTCCCTCTTTCCACTTCCTTCTACTTTGTCTGCTGGGGCTTCAAAAAATCACCAGCAATTTTGCCAGAGGCCTGCCTGAACAGGGAGGCAGAAGGATGAAGAAAGAACAGAGAAAAAAAGGAAAACAGCAGGGAGAGGGAAGAAAGTTTCCTTTCTGTAACAAGCTGTAAGCAACAACTCTTTCCGTCTCATTCAGGCGCCTGCACAAGGCTTGAACATTGTCAATGCACAGGAGGCCGCTGCTGAACTGATTGAAAAGCTAGCAAAGAGGGGAGAAGAGAAGAGAGATGAAAATAACAGAAAGGGAGTTAATAAAATAGTATGTGAAAAGAATCTGAGAAAACATGTCTCATTCTTCATATTATGGATGGGGACACGGGTTCAGAGTAAAGCAACTGTCTAGGGGCAGAGACCTCGTGGTGGCCCAGTAGTCACCATCTTGCAGGTCTCTGTGTCCATTCCAGGTCTCTGTCTAGTGCCCTCAGGAAGCTCACCATGCACGGCTGTCCTGGAGGTGTATATAAAAGGAAGGAAATAGCCCTTACAGGCTATAAAGCTTACAGTGTCGTGCAAGGGGCACTGGACCGGGGTCCTAGTTCTAATCTCTGTAAGTTACTAGACACATAAATGTAAGAAGTCATTCAATCGTCTTGAACCAGTTTCCTTATTTTTAAAATAAGGTTAACAGCTGTCCTGCTCATCTCTCTGTAGAAAGGATAAAGCAAAACATGCTTTATAAATAGATATGTATTCAATAATATTACCAGAGGGGCAGCTTTTGAGAATTTTGTGACTATACATGAAAAAGACATATGAACCCTTCAGAAGGAGCCTAGCGATGGGGTAAGATCAGTGTGGGAAGTCAAGCCTACACAACTCTGTTAGTACAGAGCCCATTAGGCGAAGGTGCAGGTGAAGGAGCCAATGGGATGGCGCCTAACTCCAAGATGAGAAGCCTGTCTCAGAGGGCAGGGTGGGGGAGGCGGGAGAACATATTAATAATTGCAGGTCTGGGAGGACAAATCCATTTGGACTTCTAAGCTATAGGATGTTTTCAAGATCATATTAAAACTTTTCCCAGAAATTAAAAGAGGGAAGTAGAGAAAACAAAAAAAGACTAAAGGAGACAGAAAAGAAAAATGAATTTGTTGACTTAATGCACGTGTGTGATAAGATTTGGTGCATGTATGTAATAAATCAAGACAATGAAGGAATTCCCGAGGACCAAGTCTATGCAAGGAGCCCTAAAAGTGAAAGGAAGGGAGGAAGAAGAAAAAGAAGCAGCCTGGAGAAAGTTCACTGCCTAACTCTAGAGTTCAAAACAGGTTTCTTGGAGAAGGTACAGTTTAAGCCAACTCTTCCATGGTAAGTAGAAGTAATTAGCAAAGGAGGTTTGGAAAATTGTCACAAGATAAAGGTAGAATATGAACAAAAACATGGGCGTTAAAAGTCACAGTGCCTGAGGGAACCCGCATCGCGCTGCATACTGTCATATCTGAGGTGGAGCACGGTCTCAGCCAACATGCACAGAGTCACAGGGACCAAGCCAGTGAGCAGCATTTATGTCAAGAGAAGGCACTTGGATTTTATCCTGCAGGGGATGAGAAGCTATTGAAGAGTTAAAAGCATTTAAATGTTCTTAAGCATACCACTATGATTCTGCTCCCCCTGCCCCCCAGAAACAGAGTTATGACCTGCTCCCAGCTCATGTTCTCCAGACTGCCCCTATTATAGCCCTTTCAGTGTCTACCCCGGGCTCATTCACAGGCGCAGTGATTTATGTTTGTTCATTTCCAACAGCCTCCCAGCTTAGCGTCCACGTGAACAGGTAGAAGATCATATAACAGAATCATAACCACAAATAATTTCCAATTGTACTGGAGATAGAAAGCATGAATATTTATTTTTAAGGCAAGCAATATACCCAAGGGTAGCTATTATGCAAACATTAGTAGGCACAAAGCCTACTTCTCTCTCCTGATTAATGTCCTTCCCCATGAGCACTGTTGTTTAAGATTTTCTCTGCATAAAGAGAGCTTGAATCCATTAGTCTTCAACTCCAGATAATAACCTTCTGAAAGATCAAGCTTAAAAACAAATAATGAGTTGTTATGATTACAGTATTATCTCTTATTATTTCTTGAGCGCTGAGCTGGCCTTCTTGCCTTTTCTAAAACTCTTCTACACTGAAGAAACAATGCCCCCAAACGCAAAAAAGCAAAAGGAGTCAAACCATTAATGGGACAAAATGTTACTGAGTAGATGAATAAATTCCTGGACAATTAAATCACATAAACTTATGTATAGTTAGAAGAGTAACGGGGTAGAAAATGGAGAACTTTCTCACTTTTGGAGGTGAGAAGTTGAATCATTAGTGCACATAAAATGGTTTGCTTTTCCTTCAGTGCTGTGTCTTCCAGTACATTGCTATCCAGTAAACATCCCAAGACAGAAAACAGGCACTAAGAAGGAATAACCATCTTCCTTCTTAGTCTCTGTTTCTGAGGCCTGAATTCCCAAGAGCCGAGATGTCCTCAGGCACCCATGCGTGAAAGAAAAACATGGCTTCCTCTCACCTGAAATCAGTGTCGGGACAAAACAGTCCATGGGGACACTGGCTGGCCCATCTGCTTCTGCCACACCAAGCCCTGTTGAGGATGTGGGAATATAACTACAAAACAAACTCCATCCTCTCAGGAAACTGCATTTGGGCAAGAAGTCCAAATTAGAAAGGGAAATATTGTAACTGAATCTAGAATCAGATTGCCTAAGTTTAAGTCTTGGAAGTGCCATTAACTAGCTGTAACCTTGGGCAATTCACCAAGTGTCAATTCTCTCATTAGGAAAATGAAGATAAAATCGGTCCTTTGGAGCCTCTTCCTTGCAAATGGGCTCAAGGAACAGAGAGGCTGACCATTACAGTCTTCAGTGTAGAACAGCATGGAATGCTGATGTTTTGAATCCCATTACACAGAAAAAGAACCATTTTGCATCTGTGAGATGAGGTCAGACTAAGGCCAAGTTCAGCTCTAGAATCTGGCATAAGACTGCTTCCATGGGAATAGTTTAAGGTTGTGATTCTTGCTTTGCAGATGAAAATATTTAAGAACAAAAAGTATACAGAACTTGGCAAAGCCACGTGTATGTTTGCAACTTCTCAATAAATCAACCGTAATTACTACATTATTATATATAAAATAGAGTTGCAACTCTGAGTCCTTATGTCTAGGAATAAACTTGAATCCATCATGTTCGGTTACTTTTTAATTTTTAAATTAGTTTATTGCCAAATTGGTTATTTGTCTTCTGCTAATGACAGCTGTCATCTAAATCCTTTTTATTTTTTAATTGCGGAAGAAAAAATTAAAAGTAAGAACAAAAACACGGAACAAAGAGAGGCATGTAGAGGCCTGGGGGGGAGAATCATTTGATTCATGGAGAATCATAAATATATATCTGACTTTGCCACTTTCTGCATACCTTTTACTTCTAAATACTTTCATCTGCAAAGAAAGAATCACAACCTAAAACGACCCCTTCATAAGCTGCCGTCATCCCTATTCCAGGGACGTATCTGGCCTCAGTCTTAACCATCTCTATTCATAAATGAGGAAACTGGGTCTTGGGAAGTGACTTGACTTTTCCAAGGTCACACAGTTAGAATCCAGCTGAGAGACAGAGGGACTTTGGTTTCTTCATGAGGGACTTTGGTTTCTTCATGTTTTGTTTCTTTTCTTCTCTTGGTTCTAACTTCTAGGTTCAAGTTCTTTCCACCATGGAATTTCTCTTTGGTTTAACTTGGAGCAGGGTGGGCAAAAGCTACAATAAGCGACCCCCGCCCCAAATAAAAGTTTCATGAACGCATCCCACACAAAATGAAGTTGAGTCAGTTATGGCTTCAAGGAGACACCGAAGAGTGAGCACCCACAGGGCAGATGCGATGGTCACAGTTCCCTTGGCGTGCTCATCACGGGAGTCTTGAGACTTTTCCTCTATTTAAAGCGGCCTGCTGCTTAGCCACTGGAGAGCCTTCACTGTCAGCTGCCCAGGCGGCCTCTTCCCTGACACACACATACCTGTATAGCTTTTCCTAAGCAGAGGCATTCTGTCTGATTTTTCTACTCTGTGAGCAGTCGACGATGGTACACAAGCAACAGACTGTGAAGGATTAGTTCGCCAAAACGGAATTTAGTACGATCGTCAGGCACAGCAAAAGTCATCTATCACACGTCCTGTGAGTTTGCTAATCGGGCGTACATGAGAAACGGCTCATGAAAATGATGCTAATTAATATTATTTTACATAATCATACCAAACAAGTCCAAGGCGAGGTGAGAGAAAGGAGGAATTAAATATTTCTAAAGACCTCTGAATTTTAATCTAGGCCTAGAGGAGGTTTTGACGATTGATAATAAGATGTGTGCCAAGTTATTTGTTAATAATAATAGGTTAGAATACTGAGAGTGTTTTATAATATAGGAGAAAAGTGTCAAGATTATACTTATAATGACATGCAAATTCGTTTCAGTTCTGACTGCATAGCAAATCATCAAAACACAAAGGCTTAAAACAATGATGAGTTTTTGGTCAAAAATCTGCACTTTGGGCTGGGTTTGGCAGAAACAGTCCGTCTCTGTGTCACCTGGCACCAGCTGGGGCAGCTCCACTGAGCTGGGAGATCCACTTTCAAGGTGATCACACACGACAAGTAACTGTGTGCTGGCTTCCAGTGGGAGCTTGGATCCTCTTGTATGGGTTTCCATGGGCTGCTTGGGCTTCCTCCTGCAATGGTGTCTGGGTTTCAAAAGCAACCTTCCCAGAGGGAGCCTAGTGAAAGTCACCTTGCCTTAGAAATCACACAGTATCGCTTCTGCTGTCGTCGCAAGTTCGCCTATGTCCAAGGACAGAGGACACAGACTCCATATCTCAATGGAAAGAGTCAAGTTCATATTGAAGCAGTCTGTGTGGGATGGGTGATAATGCTGTGGCTGTTTTGGGATAATACAATCTGTCTCACCACACCAGTGCATTGCGATGTCCTTTGTATCAGAGGATGGGTGTTACTTCCAGTGAGCACTAGGAAATGGCCATAAACAATAGCCTTTGTCACCTGTGTCACTGTGGGAGTGCACTTTGCATACAACATCATCTATTTTATGTCCTGAGTGTCTCGGCAAAAAAGTTTTTTTGTTTTTTTTTTTAATGCTGAGAACTGCTTATCAGAAAGACCAGCTTTTTGGAGCAGGGAGAAGAAAGGCAAGGAGAAGACTAGGCAGACAATGATTGTCCATAGAACTGAAATAGGAATTCTATGTATAGGCACTCAATCCAGAATCTCTCTTTCACAATCAGACGTGAGAGAAGACTGCTTGGCTGGAGAAGGAGAGAGAGGAGGCAACCATCACTCTAGTCCTATAAACCTTCACATTCTGCCTACCAGCTTCCCCTCCATGGCCGAAACATGGAGTCTCCACTCCACATGTCACACGTCTGACATATCTTCTTATTATCTTATCATCTCATCATCACTGAGTGGCATTGAAAGGCCATTCAGTGCTGCAGTGGCCTCATCATCAAGCACCGCCTAGGCAAAATCTCCCTTATAGTGGGTAACCATTGGGAGAGGAGACCCAGATAAGGTTTGCTTCTCTCTGATGACAGAGCTAATCCCCCAATTCAATTAGCCCCTGCTAATTGAATGCATGCACGTATATGGGTTCTTTCCATCTGCCAGCAGTGATCCTTTTGAAGCTACTATTAGCATGGAAGAGGTTTCCTGTTTGGAGAAAAAACAAACAACCCCCATCCAGTGTTCCCCCTCCTGGCAGAAAAACTCCACCTTGCTGCCAGAGGAGCAGGACACGCTCCATCCAGAAAGAGCCTGTTCCACTTCCCTTCTTCACCACTGGAATTAGCTATAAACAGCGCAGGGACCAGATGTCTCTCCCAAATACCCCATTTGTTTATGCATTGTTGTGAAATTGTTCTCTGGTTGTTTCACGTGCCTAAGTCCCATCTCTGCAATCAAACCACAGGCACAAGGATCGCGATTTTATTTTATTTTTTCTTTTTGTTTTATCCAGATTCCAGCCTTCACGGAAAACTCTATAGGACAGGAAATATGTAATGTACTTAATAAATACTTGGTTGATACTTGTGGCCTGGTGATATAACTGGTTGTCATTTCAATACTCTTTGAACCCTGGATCAAAGAAGATGTTCCAGGAAATGGAAGAAAACCCACTTTACTGGCCCTTGCTGAACCTAGCAGTCAGTTTTAGAGTTGCAAATATTTTAAAATCTCTTTGGAATTGAATGGTGCTTACTAGATGCACTGAAACACCATTGCAAGTATCTCAACAGACCAGAACTGTGTATATTATGGGTCAAATCAGAGCCCTATACTAAGCAATAATGCATATTACTTCCTGGAACATCAGTAGCAAGTCTTGGATCAGTGTTAAAACAAATGTCATGGGCTAATTAATTTTCTTTGAGCATTAGATTAATGAAGACAAATTCACAGGTTAAGGGGCAAATTGGGTTCACACTTTTCCAATGTCACAGCACGTTACTTTCATCTGGTTGTATAAAATTGGTGCTAATAGTCATGAGGGGAATCAGAGAGTTTGGTGAAAACATCTTCTTGAGAATCTATACAACTTAAAATTAATGTTTTCTTTAGTAATGATACATGAGCATCTTTGAATGTAGTAGGTCAACTTTTTTTTTGTAATATAGTACCACCTTCAAAAGTAATATCCAACTATTCCCTTAAAACTCAAAAAATACAAAATACTTTTTAGGATCAACATTACAGAATCTCATCAACTACTTTTGTTCAATAAATGTTAAGCTTTCAATTACAGGGAAGATTTTTCCCATTTGTAATAGGTTTTAATCTGACTATATCTTACTAAATTCATGAACCCAAAACAATTATAGTACACATAACATTCTTTCTCCTTGTTAACATTTGAATAAAGTAATACCTATTAAAATGCTTAGTACATTGTAAGCTGCTTCAGCAATGTAAGAGATTTAAAAGGAAAAAAATTCAAGTATTCCCCAAAGTCCCTTTGTCCCCAGATTGTTTAGAGAATTTCATCGAGATTATGCACTTTGCTTATTTTTGCTTTCCTGGCTTTTAGATGATAAAGCTATAATCCTGAGAGGATAAAAGAAGTGGAAGAAGTAAAAAATAAGGCTCCTATGAGCCTCTCAGATGAGCAGAAGTTACCAAGTCATGGCCTTACTGCCTCATGACTTTCCCAGAGAACCTTAGAGAAAGCATCAGGGCCTCCAGCTTCATCCCTTCCCTCAAGGTCAGGCGGCACCCCCCTGTGATAGGTCTCCTAGCCACCTATGATGGATTTTAGCAGTGTTCTTCAGGACCTCTAAAAAGAACTTGGGTTGAAAAGTGCACTCATCTGTCACTAAGTGATAGCTACGAGCAGAACTGACGTGGCCTGAAAGTGATGGATGGTGATTGGTTTTAAGCAAACATCAAGACCACATGGGAAATGGTGTTTAAGGCCAGGCTCCAAGTACAAATATGAAAGTGTTCTAGAGCTCAGAGAGATGATGGCTTATGGGTCACCCGGTCGTCAGGTGCACCTGAAGCACCTTATCATCGCCTCGCAGCACGCTGACCGCTCTGTAACAGGAAGGCCTTTGTCACCGAGAAGAAGGATAGATGTGACCAAAACTAAACTGGAACAAAAGTAAAGCCAAGGAGGAGCTAATACAGGAAAGGTCACTTGCAGGGACACAGACAAGCAAAATGCATATGCAGCAAAAGTGTGCAATTTAAAATAAAGATAAAACTTCTACAGTCTACTCTCCCTTATAAGTGTCCATAAAGTCAAGATAATTTGCATTTTTAATTAATAATAGAACACTGATTTTGACTCTTCCCAATACTATCAGCATAGGACACATATGAACTGGAAACAGAAAAATTAAGCATTTTATTTCAGAGACATGAAAAGTAAATGTTTCACTTCAATGCTATGCTAAACTGACTAACAAAATCACATCTTAGAAGCAAGAGTTATAAAGTAAACGGTTAGTTCTAAAGCTTGCTCAAAAGATCCAAAATAGAATAGGTTTCAGTATATGAATAAATCTTTAATAATATTTGTTACAGAGAAGATTTTACTGTCTAGTTGCTGTGAAGAGAAATAAAAGGAAGATTAAACCTTCTTTTTCCTTAGTAATGCATATACTTTCAAGAAAGCAAAACAAGTCTCTAAATGGTCACACAAGTGTGTATTTACACATATGATGTAGCCTGACTGCTGAAGAAATAGGGCGATGTGTGGAAGGATTTCCCAGGGAAGCTGCAAGATACTATTCATAAAGGGAAGATTTGCATGGAAAGAAAAGATGGGCTGAGAGTTTTCTATAGGGAGGGCCAGCCGGCACAGAGGTGGGAGGAAGAAGTGATCGTCAACTTCACTTGGTAAAAGGTGATGTCTGAAATGGGGGAGGAAAAAATGAGTCAGAAAACAGGAAGAAGAAGGTGCTGATCGAATATCTTCCGAGGCTTAGAGAATAGCATAAGGCCAAAGACCTTTTAAATTGAATTTATTGGGGTGATGTTGGTTTGCAAAACCATGCAGGTTTCAAGCGTACAACTCAACGGAACATCATCCATCTGCACACTGCATTATGCGCCCATCGTCCCAAGCAAAGTCTCCTTCCACCCCCATTCCCTCCCTGCCTTGGTCCACCTCCACCTACCCCTCTATCCCCATTTACCTCTGCTATTACCACACTGTTGTCTCTCTGTGGGTTATGCATTATTTTTTGCTTAATCCCTTCACCTCCTTCCACCCTGCCCCACCCCCCACCTCCCCTTTGACAGCTGCCTGTCTGCCATGTATTTATGCCTCTGCTTCTATTTCGTTTGTTAGTTTTTTTCTTCATTAGATTACACATATGAGTGAGATCATATGGTATCTGTCTTCCTCCGACTGGCTTATTTCACTGAGCATAATACAGTAATCTCACTCAGCAACTCCCTTTTCAGAATATAACCTTGACCACGACCATCACCTTCTTCTTCAAAGATAAAAGGAGCTTAAAGAAAGGAAAGATCACTGGGAAATCGGACGCCCCAAGAATGATGTGCAGAGGGGCACACTTTCTGAGAACGAGAGGAAGCCCTCAGGGTTTTTCAGGGAAGGTACGAGGAGCAGACAGGGCCTAGCCAGAGAAACGACCCACACAACAGCTGCCGGAGCACGGCTTTAGTGACCTCCCTGCTTTCCTGTAAAATACCACTCAAAGTTGTCTTTGCAATGGCTGCAATAATTGCCTTCCCTTCCTGGGGTGGAAGGGGGTATGGAAATGTCACCAGACGGAGCAAAATTGAGTGGATTCTGGCTGATTGCAATCCCTTTCTCAATAAACCATGGGGCTTTGCTTTGTCAGGAGAAGAGGGGGAAGCCGTATAATGAAAAAGGCATGTATTTCGTTACTTGTTCAAGAAAGCCACCAGCGGGAAAGCAGCCTGCGGCATTGACACACTTGCCAAGTTAATTTCCTTTCTTTGCAGAGAGCGGGCGTGTGGGGGTGTGTGGAAGTAGCATGCTGTCTCTCATCACAGGTGGGAATAATCCACGGACACTCACCTGCAGGAATCCAAACATGGTCCCCAGAGAGGGCACGATATGGTGTCCCTGAAATGCCTTTCCAAAGCCAATGACGGTGTTTAGAGGTTTTCCTCACGTGTCCCATTGCCCAGTATGTATTCTCTCCTGACTCAGAGGCCTTAGATGTCAGCCAGCTCAGCCTGAGAGAAGTGACCTGCCCGGATCACCCAGCCTGTGAAGGACAGAGGCAGGGCAGATGACCAGCTCTCCCCACTCCAAGACCAAGGCTCTCTCGAGCTCACCTGACCATTTGCCCAGAATGGTACAAGTTGCTCTAGGCCCACTGGGCTGAAACCTGAAGGAAATATTTAGTGCCAGAAAACTTAGAAAACAATAAATTTGCATCATCTCCTATGTCCATGCAAATAGGACATATCAGGTCTATTAACAGGAAAATAGATTTCCATTTCGGGTATTTGACATTGAGGGCTTCTCTCGCTCTCTCTTGCACATCTGCTACTCTGCTCTGCTCTGTCCCTTTCTTCTGTGTGTCTTTGCAAGCGAAGGAAGTGCTCGGCATAGAGCTAGATGTTTTGCCTGTGTGGTCTAATTCAATCCTCAAAATAAATCTACTAGAGATGTACTATTACTGACATCATCCTCATTTCAAGGATGACAAACTGAGGCTTAGTGAGGGTAAGTCATTTGTTCAAGTCCACATAGCTAGTATGTGGTAAAGCCAGGATGTAAACCCAGCATGGGAAAGACGGGCCAGACCATCGAACGCACTCCGGTGTCATTCGGCACTGCACTGAGGTCCTCTCTCCCCAACATTTCCCAGGTAAGCCCAGAAGGAGGCCCCTTTATAGTTGTCTCCACGCCCCATACTTTTCTAGCTCTGATGAGGGAAGGTGCAGAAAATAAAGTTGCAATTCTGGGGAAAGGAAGTGCTGAGTCATAACTGCTTCCAGGTGTTACGTGGGGTCACGTGGGTGGGAGATGGGATGTTATATGAAGCTAAGAAAGTCACACCCTAAAATTCTGGACACCCAACATCGGCCCAGAAAATAAGGGCTGACACAGAAGGCCGGCAAAAAGCGGAAGCATGTAGCTGACTTGCCAGTTCGCTAAGAGCTGCACTGATGAACGTGGTCACAGCTCTGTCCAGGGAAGCCCAGGCTTAAGGAGCTGGGAGGGTCTGGGCAAACAAAAACACACGGAAAACCTGCTTCCGAGATACTGGAACATCCAGGTAGAAGTAGCAGATCCAGGCCCAACCTTCTAGGAACCAGCGGAATAAGTAACAAACACAATCGAATACTTGGCATCCAGTAACCATGAGGAGAGATGCTTAGGATTCAGGGTGACCAGTTACCCGTGCCTACCCAGTTCTTGCCTTAAAAGAAGCTTTTGGTGGATCCCACTGGGAAAAAGGTTTTCATTGGATATTAGGGTTTTTAGTTGCATAGGAAACAGACAAGTGGAATCACAATTATCCTCACATAAGGACTGTATGACAATAACTTCAGGGAACTTGCTTAGCCTCTTGATTACACAGGCACTAAGATACCCATGTAGCATCCTTTCTTATGGTAAAAATCTTAAACACAGTAAACTTTAAAAAGTAAGCACAATTGGATTCTCCGTTTTTGCTATCAGAGACAACTACACAGGAACCAAGTCAGACATTTTCCGTTTCCTTTTTAAACACTTATCGATAGCAGAACTGACTTCTCTATAGAAATGAAATCTCCAACAGTTTCACCTCTAGGGGATCCCTGACCCACCGTCTGCGTGATGGCCTTTGCAACCCATCCAGATAAAAGCAAACCAGGAGGTTCTCTTTCCTCCTTTTCTCTCATCTTTCTGTTACTTTCTTAGTTTGCAATGTTTTAAACACTTAAATATTCTCTGAGGCCTAAGCCAATCTAAAGCAAAATTGTAAGTAAATCTTAGTAAGCAGCAACCCCCCCCTCCTCCCAGACACACACACCATAATAAGGCTTCAAAAGATAATTAGATAATTATCGCCAGCAAAGCATTCCAAAGCCAAAAAGGCTCAAAGGATTGTGTGGTTACAATCAACAGTCAAAGTTAATAAAGGGGAAGGAGAGAGAAGAGTAGGGTCAGGACTGGGAGGAAGAAACATAGCCTGGTTTTGGAAAGCTCAGGGTTTTTTGTTTTCTTTTCTTTGCTCGTTCTGTTTTATTTTGCTTTTTCAATCAGCAGTGATTGTCTGTTTTCCTAGGATTGGTGAAAGAAGACGAGCCAAGGAAAAGAATGCTGCCATTTACTCCTTCCCTCTCACACAGTGACCGGGGAGCACGCAGGGAGACCACCAGAAAAGGCCATCTCTTCAGCACATGAGTGACTGAATGTCTTTGGCAAAGGACCAGGACGAACCTATCTTCTACACCAGGGAACAACGTTAATGAGGCCACAATGGGATTCAAAGATGTGCATTGGAAGTTCCTGTTTGCCAACACCACATTCTGCAGCAGATATAACAGTGAGGCTTGCACAGAGGGGACCAATTCCGTGCCAGGGCACAGCACAGAACGGGGCGACGTCTCTATTCAGGGGGCTTACAGTTAAATAAGAATGGCAACACCACCCATGGGGGGAAATGTTTGGAGCACACCCAAAAACAACGTCAGTGAATAAGGAAGGAGAAATCATGGGCGTTTGAGTTGTCAGGAAAATTCATCATTGTTTGTCCTTAGAAGCCACGGAGGTGGTTCCAAGACACAGGAATTAATGAGCACTGAGGAGGGACAGGAGCGAAGGACAAGGAAGGTGGTCTGCTAGAGAGACGGAAGGAGTTGATATAAACCGTATGGCCGAGTCAAGGCAAGGGAGATGGGATTTGGAGAGGAGCCCACAGGCCGGGAGCAGAAATAATTCACTAAAGCAACATGAGCTACACCAGGGTGAAAAGAGCCTCAAAACTGAGCACTAAAATGTTTGAATCTAATTTAAAAACCAACGTGGGATTCCCTAGTTGGAAAACTGAACATGGAGCAAAAAAAAAAAAAAACCCTACTCCAGTGACTTTGTGACTCTGCATTAGCTAGCCCCAAGTCATGCAAAGGGTCACATTGTGATGACACATGTGGAAAGTGTGTCCTAGTGATGCAGTTAACACCCTGCAGATGTTTCCATGTGTATCATCAGCCAAGTTTACACCACACATTTTGCTAATTACTACCTTATAGAAAATAAAAGAAAAAAAACATTTAACCTTCTGAATCAATTCTTATTCTGATCACAATTGTTTTTCTACTGTGATTTTTCTTAAGGAAATAGCTAACATTCAAGAATTCTACCTTTTTAAAAAAATTATTGATGTTTTTTAGAGAGAGAGGAAAGAGAGACAGTGACAGAGAGAGAGACATGTCAATTTGTTGTTCCACTGATTTATGCATTCATTGGTAGATTCATGTATGTGCCCTGACCGGGGATGGAACCCACAACCTTGGTGTATCAGGACAATGCTCCGACTGACTGAGGTATCTAGTCAAGGCCAAGAATTATACCATTTTGAGAATGAGTGCTATTGCTAAGAAATTAGATCCCTGTTTTCTTGAATAAGGAATTATGGGAGTAAGAGAAGTGGATCAAAAATATATGTCTGAATTCTTCTGTGCCAAGGGTACTGCTCACTGATATAAAATAAAAAATCCTCACTTTGATAATCAATTTCCACCTGATAAATAGGGGTCTCTACTGAACCAAACTGATTTCCTACACATGAGCCCAAATCTCAGCAACACTGTTGGGAGACAGCACAGAGTAGTGGCTAAGAGTAGGATCTGGCTCTAGGGTTGCCTGAGTCTGATCCTAGCTTAAGCCTTACTAGCTATTCACATGGCCTTGGACAAGTCACCTACAGGGTCTGTGCCTTAGTTTCCCCATCTGTAAAATGGAAATATAGTAGTACTGGGATTGTTGTGAACATGAAATCATTAGAGTAGTTGGTTAAGTATGTAATAGTTTGGTGTGATTTTAAAGAAATTATTTAACCTCTCTAGACCTCAACAGAGGCTTATTTTATTTAGGCTGCTTACCCTAGGCACTTATCTTTAATAAACAATGCCCCCCCCTTTTAACTTTTAAGTACATAAGAATATATTATGCCAAATAATTTTAAAGAAGTGATTGAAGTTATCTTGCTAAAATACAAGGACCCAAACCATTAAGCCACTCAAACTTAGTTTCACTCAAAAATTAATTATTCTTTTAAAAAATTTCAATTTCTCAGGAGGTATCATAGAAATTTTTATGTGATCAGTTAAATGTGTGTATAAACAACCGCTTAACTATGCCATCCCAGGTTTAAACTCAGGAGAAATTCTTGTACAAGGACACAAGGAGGAGTTAGGAAAAAGAATATTCGTAAGGCTGAATCACAATACTATTATTCTGAACAAAAGCAAATCACAGAAGAGTTTACAATAAAGTTCAATTTATAAAAGTTCAAAATAAGCAAAACTATGCCCCCCAAAAAACAGTAAGTGAATAAGGAAGGAGAAACCATGGGTATATGTATATGTGAAATATATACACACATACATATACATTCATGTTTGGAATATGCATACATATAGTCAGGTTATAGATATAAAAATAGGATAGTAGTTATCTCTGTGGGAAAGGGAAGAGAACATAATCAGAAAGATGAACACAAGGGGTCCAGATTACTACAAATGTTCAGTCCCTAGCCTGTGTCTACAGTAGTTCCGATTGGTTATTTAAACTTCGCTGGTAAATTTTTATTTATCTTTATGAATATTTTCTATTATAATAAAATTATATGATATATATTTATATTAAAAAGGAAAATGAATCTATGGTGTTTGAGCCAAGGGGGCAGCATGGCTACTGATGATTCAAGGAGCTCTGGGCCTCACCACAGTGCGTGTCCTTCCTTGCGTGACCTACTGCAAAGTAAAACTGGCTCCTGCTGGACTGGGGACCCATCCTTGGGCGCCTACACTAGTGACTGTGTTGTTACAATTTCATTTCCATTTGCCCCTTTCTCCCAGCCTCATCCACTGTGCTCCGAGGGCAACGGAAAAGCCGCCTTATCACGTGAGATCCATTATGGACAAAAGGGCTAGGAGACAGGACAGGAGAGGGATGCTACTTTGGACATTTCAGAAGGGACCAGGTTGTTGGCACTTCCTTTCCGGAGGGTCACTCGTGCCTTTCATTGTGTAAGCGCGCAGTGCAGACGTGAGTTGAGGATGGCCCTTCATCAGCACACGTGCGCAGGCAGCAGCAGCACAGAGGCATTCTGGGAGGCCCATGAAATAAGCAGGACCCGATGACGGGACAGAATCTGAGAGGTGGGAGCCCGGGAGCCCACGGAGCAGCCTAGGCATAGGAGGTCGCTCCGGGCGTGATGTGAACAATGAAGTGATAGGCACTCAATGCAGAGGAAACTCCAAGGACAGAGCAATCAATCACTGCCAAGCCTGTCTTCTGACAAGGAGTAGACTCCAGCTTCCAGATGTAACATTAAAACGTAATGTGGCCCCTGGGATGGAGCATGGCAGGTTTCCCCGAAGCTTCAGTTTCACTCAGTTAACTAATTAGGAGAGAATGTGACACTGATATATATATATATATATATTTTTACGGGGACAAATCCTTCCCAGCAGGAGGGACAACGTGTTGTATTTGTTCTGTTTTGTTTTGTCATTAAAAAGAAATGACTGACATGGTAGTAAATAAACTCTTGTTAGAAAGGATTATTCTTTTCTTTATAATTCAATCAACTCACTTGACTGCTGACCACCGTTTCTTTTGTTTTCTGAGGACATGGTGGGTAAATGAGGGAGTGTTAGAACTAACTGGGTTTGAAAATGAATTCTACCGCTGACTAGCTGTGTGATCACAAGCAAGTTATTTGAGAGTGCTGACCTTGTTTCCCCAGCAAGAGCACAGAGGATAACATCTACTCTTCAGTGTTATTTGTGGAAGGCGAAATGAGAAATAATGTAGTTGAAGCACTTTAGCACAGTGTGTGCACATAATAAGCACTCGATGAATTTTATCTTGTATTTTTAATGACTCTGCTACTCTAGTATATACATAGAAACATTTTCCATTTCATTTATGCCTATATCATCAACTCTATATGACCGCAGATCTGATCATAAACTGAAACTTGATTCTAGTTTCTACAAGCTAACGTAACCATTTTAGTCCTCTTCACCCAGATGAGAAAGGTCTTCCAATGAAAATTTAATATTTAGTAATAACGTTGAAGGAAACAGTTTTCTACCACCACCACCTCCACCCCCGACCCTCACCCAGCACATCTTTTTAACTTTGCAAAGGCAGTACCAATGCTGAGCAAGCATAGTTAGTGAACACTCCTCCTTGCCCACTGCTGTGACAACAGCAGCATTATGTTTGGGGCGCTTTGTAACAAATTGGGAAGTGATTTCGCAGGGGAGTTCCCATCTGAGCTCACAACAATCCAATGATGTGGGCAGGGTGGATATGAATAGGCCTGATTTATGGACAAGGAAACAAACCCAGAGAGAGTAAATGGCAGAGCCACAATATTCAAACATATTTTCTATGAAAAGGTAATACGTGGGCATTGAGATGCCAGTGTTTTAGAACTTGAGAAAATTAGATTTTCTCGAGAATGAAGTCTGTTTCAGAGGTAGTCGAAGTGACCACTTATTAGAGAGAAGTATGATCATTGGTGCAAAGCAAATAAAATAGAAAGTCCAGAGGAATCAGACTTTATATTTTAAGTTCACAATCCTTTGCCCAGGGTGCCCCAATTTTCCCACCAATAAGTTTGAGAAATGAAAAATGCCATCTCTCATCTCTCGTATGAGTATTTTGCAGTGTCGTTTTTTGTACAAATGTAAGCTTGATGATATGATATTCAAGAGATTTTATCCTAACCACAGAAAATATGAACACAAAAATGTATGAACATAGGGAAACACATTTCAAATGCTAGTAAAAAATGTTGGTGATAAAGAAAGGAATAAGAGTACTTTCTAAGGCTACATGGGCTAAAAGATTACAAAAAATTAGCTACGATGAGATAAATTGGTATTATAAATTTACATTACATATTTGAATAGTTTTGGAAAGTGGCAGACTCAAACTAAGAGGCATGAACCTGTAGTACATTTTTTGAAGCCAGGAAAATACAAATGCCTTTTAGTTTGGACAATTTTTAAAAATCATATATACCAGTGCTTAAAATAATCAAATCTGAAGTAGTGCTATTAATACTGAGTAAGTCTTTCTGGTGGCAGTAACCTTTCAGAACTTCCCAGACACCAACATATGCTCACTGACAGCTCATGGCTTTAAGAATTCCTAGTAGACTATAGAATTGCAATTCAGAATTCCCCCCTGCCCCCTTTTTCTAGAATAGGGGATAAGTTCTTATTTATTGGAAGGCAAAAACAAAAAGTCATTAAGGGGAAGTTTAGTTCAAAAAACAAACCAAACACAAATTTCTAGATTATCATTTGAACCTGGAAGCCCAAGGACTTTACAATTTAAAAAAAAATAATAATAATAATAACCTATTATACCAGCATCAATAAGCAAAATAGCATATAATCTAGGTCATCATTAGGTGGTCGACTGCCCAATTCTGACTTGCTTGGGTCTAAACAGGATTTGCCCCATGATTCTTTACAGAACATGCTATAACTTCATTCCAGCATCAGGAGAGATTTTATATGACAGTAGAGCAGACCTGTCCAAAACTACCTTGCTCTCTCCTGAACACATTCATTTAATAAAAATCTTTCTAATGCTTTCTACTCATGGGGACTGATATCACTCTCAGAGTCTAACAGGGGAGACAGGTAAATCAAACATCAAATTTATGTGTTAACCTCTAGAAAGAAGGGAAATATTTGATGCAGGGGTAAGTGGGTCAGAGGAGGTGATGATTGACAAGGTCTCAGATGGCAGCTGTGGCAACAAGCAGGAGTACTTTCCTATCAGAAGGGACAGTAAGCAGAAAAGCAGGAAGACATGATACACACAGTGAGTTCCTGAAGTCAGATGTAGTTCTGCGTGGTTAGATGCAGAGCATGGATAGAAGGGAAGAGATGCTCAAAGAGGCAAGGAACAGTAGAGGACGACAAAGATTCCATCATTTAGAACTTTCTAGTTCATGTTAAAATACAACATTGTAAAGCTCGATACAATTATTGGTCTTCTGAAAATATCTCATCCTTCAGGGAATGGGCGTAGACTTTTATTAAAGAACAACCAGTTTGATGGTATCTAGGGATAGAGTGAACCAGAGGTAGAAATCTGGAGGCATAAATGCCAGGTAAAAAAGCAGTTTTAAAAATCCAAGAAAGACGTGGAGAGGCCCTAAGCGAAAGTAACAGGGATGCAAAGGAGAATAGAGGTCAGAGAAATACAAAACACGGAGTAATGAGGCAGAAACAAGGCGGTTAAGAGGGAAGCTTAAAACAGCTTTCCTGGTTTTTAATTGGCTGGCTGCATAATGGTGCCCTTAGCTAAATTAGGGACCACTAAATTAGGGACCGCGTGAGGAGAAGGCCAATAGTCTTCTTCGAGTCCTAGTTCATCCCTTTTTTATAAGATCAATCCCATTTCACCTTGGATCGCAGTAGCTATGAGTCACCCCACCACTCCCTTCCAGGCCCCTAAAGTTCCTTCAGGGGGAGAGTCCTGCGTTACACAGCACAACAGCACATTTGTGCAGTACGGTTGCCTAGCACAGGTGACCCGCTGCAGACACTTTGCGTTTCTGCAGGTTGACTAAACAAATGAATAACTCCGAAAGTTACGTGTGACAAAACCACACATTGGATCCTCTGAATAACACAGTTGGTTCTTAAAATGTAAATAACTCACCTCAGCTCGATAACAATTCATACCACTTACCCATTAGCTTCATTTCTGACTCATAACACCCTGTGCAAACCCCAAGGTCCAAACTGGAAGGGACTTTTAGGAATATCTACTACAAAACCCCACTTCAAAAGCATTTGTAATTCAGAGGCGTTACAGGGCTAGCCCAAAGTCACAAAAAGTTTCTGGCAATGGGACAGAAATCAGGCAGAACACATCAAGTTTTAATATTTGTCAACCAAAAGGCTTGTGACATATTCCAAGAAATACAAGATATTAAATTCAGCTAGGATGAATTAAGTTTTTAAAAGCACTTGACATTTCACACTAAAAAAACAGAAGGCAAAAATTTTAGAGACATTTTTAAAAAATAGTTCTTCCCTCTTAACAGTGAAATACAGGGACCAGAGCTCAACTTTTAAGCCTGAATTAGTATAAGTAAGACACATTCTTACCGTGATCTTCCGAAGACACTGGTGACCTAAAATGAGATAATAAGCACGATAAATCTTTTGTAAATGATACTGGTAATTATAAGTACAACAATGATCAAGAATAATCTTATACAAATTGTACCCCAAATTCAGTTCATTCAATAGAGAAGATGGTATAAGTAATGTGTTGGCTGGATGGTATATTCCAATCAATGACCCCCAAAACTTACCTGGATTAGTTGAGGGACAGGTGTCACTGAAATGTCTAGTGCATGGTGTCCCAGGACCGCACGAACTTAGGTAAGTCTGGATTTATCACACACAAAAGGAGAAGCCATAGAAATGCGGTAAGAGATGAAACCCTGTGGTGGCAGAGTGTCACTAAGTGCCCCCGTCCAGGCCTCCAGAGATGAATGATGACCAAGTTGGGAAAAGAAGAGTTTAGTGGCTGCATGGTGATTGAAGGAAACTTGTAGCTACTTTGGGATGTTGGATACGCACTGCTTTACTTTATCTACTGATCAGTAACGTTTCTGTCCATTATGCGATGGCGCGGGAAGGTAGAAAGACACAGTAGTGCCATCTAGCGGGTCCCTTTAAGTCAACTTCTGCATGTAAATGGGGCAGAAGGTCCCAAGATTTGTAGGGAGAAAACTGGGAGACGGACACAGGGAACAGTGGGAGGGAGCCTAATGCCATCCTAACCTATCACTGCACCATCGGCTGTGACCACAGGCAGTGGTCTGACCTATCCTCTCCTTACAGATGCCCTGTTCCGTATGGTCCACACACTGGACTTCCACACAAGGCTGTGGGCACCTTGAAACCTAGGACCAAATCTTATTTAAAACACAGTGGGCCCCGATTACAATTGGTTGAATTGATTTGAGCACCACCACATCAGTGTTCAGTCTCAGACACATTCTGGGGCTCCTCCAAAAAAGTCAGCATGTCACCTTCAAATGCCCTTCAAGATATGTCTGCCAACTCCTACGCGAGCTGGGAGAGAAGCGCCTTTGGAATGAGCCTGAGCTCCAGGCTGGTGACATGTGGCCACCCAACGCAGCTGGCAATGGGGATACCCACTATGTGCTTAGAAAAAGACAGGAGAGGGTGTTGAATGGAGGTGAAATCAGATTGGAAGGTGAGTCTAAAGAGAAACATACATTGAAATAAGATGAAGTAATGTCTTAAGCTGCCCAGGGCCTAAAAAAAAAAAAAAGAGTTGGCTACAGGGAAACGTCTTCACGCCTGGTGTTGTTTTTGGTTTTTTTTTTTTGATGGGGAATGAGCAGAAACGTGTCTCAGATTGTTTGCAATTAATTTCTCACAGAACGACAGGAACAAAGAAAAACTCATGAAAATGAATGACTTGACATCTCAGGCGGAGCCTGGGCAGCAATGCTTTTGCTGCCTGTTCTGCAAAAGCAAAGAACTACCATTAAATCTGAAAAATTCCAGATGGCTCCGTGCACGTCCCCCAGGGAGGCATTGTGCAGTATGTCCAGGCAGTGGGGAGGGACTATCGATTTCAGAGTGTTTTCTAGGGATTAGTCATGTTGAGTTTCTGTGCGGAATGTCTCCCACACGCCTGGATTTGTGGAATTCCGAGACATATGGAGTATTTCAATCCTCACTCAGTATTTCACCTCACGCTGTAACGAGTCACTAAATTATACGACTGAGACATGTACATGAGACATTAGGCCTGGAAATGGGCATGAAAGGGTTTTCAGACTTAGCTCCAGAGCTGAGGGAAGAAATATTGCGAAATCAGCAATATAAGTATTTATTTATTTTAAACAGAGGGGTTGAATCCCAGGAGCAGATAATCTTCCTCCACCTGACAGCTAAGGAATGCAAAAAAGTGCAGGCCTCTTCTTCCCTCCGCACCTGGAAGCCTGGTGGCTCCGTCCCAGGCTGTTGACTTATTCACTTTATCTTGGACAGAGCATTGGCTACACCATGGCGCACATTCAAATACCTCCAGGATTTAAAGTTCTCTTCCTCACATCTTTCCCGATCACTAGCCTTTTATTAGCCTATAAAACATTTCTATTTATTTTGCATTGTTCCAGTTTTGGGGTATGTCTTACATTTTTATTTACATTTCATTTAAGCTCAGCCCAGTAACACAACCCAACCAAAAACTCAAGCCCTGCATTTCAATTTTTTTCTTCCACCTTATGAAATCTGAATAATTTTTATTCAGGCCTGACTCTTTCAATTGGTGTTGATTAAAACCTGAATGAAAATTATTACTTGAGACCCTAATAAGTTCCAGGTCCCTGTGTCAAGTGATGGGGGTACAGAGGTGAACAAGATATCAATTTCAAGGAACTAGTAATCTAGTGAAGAAGAAAAAAATATGTAAGCAAGTGATTACAATTAAGTGACAAAAATGTAATGACCAAAACATATAAATTATAGAAGAAAGACCTATTGTGCCCCCAAAAGAGGGAAAGGAGGCTTCAGAAAGCAAGAACCATCTGAATGGGGCTTTGCAAGACCAGTAGAAGCTTAGCAGGTAAGAAGCACGTCAGGCAGAAGGAACAGACATTGGCAAAGGAGTGCAGACGTGCGGTTTCATAACCTGTTCTTGGTAACTCAGTGTGGCTAATATGTAAAGGAGTCAAGGTGGGACTAAAGACGTAAGAGGTAGGTCACTTCATCCCAACTAGTGGTTCCAAACAGAACCTACCAAGGCACCTACGAGTGATAAACCAAAAGGAACCGGTATTTCCACACAAAAATGCCCAAAGAAGTAAGCTGGACAAGGACATGCGAATGAGCGTAGGCTGGGAACACACTCAAAAGATGCAGCGGAGGAGGTAAAAACTGCTAACAGATTTCCAAGAAATTTAGAACTGGAAAAACGAAGGGAAGGATGAAGGAAGATATAAAGGGAAGAAAGAATAAAGGATGGAAATGGAGCCTTCGGTGAACAGAAACTTAAAGAAAAAAAACTAGAGCGGAGAATGAACAAAGGTTCATCCAGAGTCTTTGAACTTGTAAAGTTCCAAAGAAGCTTGAGGGCTTTTTCCTCTGTGTCACTGCTGCACTGGGAAAGAAGATGAAGAGGAGCTGAATAACAATTTAAAATATATTAAGAAACAATCCATTGATTTATTCCTTCATTCAAACTCTGCAGAAGCATTTTGCTTTTGTTCACTTTAATTTACTTTTCTATAAAGTTTGACTTGAAGATTATGCTGGTAAAAGTCTGCTTTCAAATATAACCCTGCTTGGTAGAATATTCATCCTTTTCTCTCCTTTTAAATGAAGGTAACACACTTCTCAAACTAGGGTGCACATGGGAACTTGAAAATGAAGGAGGCTCCAGGAAAATAAGACATTATTTTTAGATGGGAAATTATATAATTTAACTAGTAAAATTACAATATTATTTTAGACTGAACCTTATTACATATTCAAAAACAAAAGTTGCTTGAATTCTTAAAGTAAAGCAATAAACTTAAAAAGAAAAGAAGTCTGTTTAAAGCAGACAGCTTCAGGTAATGTCTCCATGGTTCCCAGGAGGGTGTTTGTTATCTTCTGGAATAGGGATGTTTTCAAGGAAAAGTTTGAAAATATGAAATGATCCACCTAAACACATTTATAACATCTTGGAATGAGTCATTTTTTAAAAGATCAATGTATGAAGAGATCAAGAATCTGAGGGAATGAAGTATAAACCATACATTGGTCAGTGACTACTGTATTAGACAGACGTTGTCATCACTTAAAACACGAGGAATCTCTAAGACACGCAAAGGTAGTTACTTAGATTGCCTTTCATCGGCACATTGCCCTTCAAACCTTCTAATCTTTTGGGCGGATCAATTATGAGGCTTAAGGACATTGAAGTATGTGCCCAGTTTTCTACCAGCAAAGTAGTAATATGGGAGAGCAAAAGAGTATTATATTTAGGAAGGCAAAAGAGTCTTTAAGAAGCATGACACTTCGTCTGATGTTTTATTGTTTTTAATCAACAAGACTGGAACTGAGATGGTGGGCATCGTGACTAGTTCAGCCTTGACAATGTGCTATAATGCCCAGCAATACATTTTAGGTGCACACATTTCTTGGCAAGATGAATGAATTCTCTAAACCTGCAAACTCATCCTCACACAATATCTTTTTAATTTGAATAATACTGTCCCAACTCTACATTTTTTTTTTTTAGCCTCTATATAGTATTTTTCTTCTGTTTTCATTCCTTGGCTTTAATTCAATAGCATCCACGTCTTTCCTACTTGGTCCTCCTCGGTATGTCTGTATCAGTTCTTTCCTTGGGGAGAGATAGGAGGTCAATAGACTATCCATTTTAGATCATCTTTCCTAAAGATGAAGGGTAAATTAGGTGACTATTGGGGACCCGTGTACATAGGTCAGTTATCTTCTGCAAAGAACCGCCCCACAAATGAACATCGATCTCTCTTCCAGTGTCTCTAACACACATAGGTCACTATCCAGCATCTATCAACCATCACCTGGTGGGGAGGAGGCTCATGGAGGTGAGCTGAGAACAAACGCATAGGACAGGTGAAGCTCCGAGTCTGAACTGGACAAGAATAGAGATCCGTATTCTGAAAATACTCAGCAATGGAGCGCTTCCCTAAAACTGTGGCTGGAGGAGCCAGGGCCCCTTCACTTCCCGGTTACCACCATGGAATGAGAGAGAAAACAAAGCAGGAATGCTTTTACAACAGTGAGAGGCTGTGCTCTCCCCCCACTTGCTTGGCATACCACAAATCAATTGTTCCTTGGCTGTGAAGTCCCCACTGGGGAACAAAGAAGCAAGCGCATTGCGAGTGACTCCCTCTTCTATTAATCTTCCCCTTACGCCTGCCTTTCCTCTTTGTCCTCCAGCTTTTGGGTGAGGACGACAGCCAAAGCACCGTTTCCTACAAGCATGGGGCAAGCATCCTTCCTCCTTAGGGAGAGAAAGAGAAGCCTCCGGTCTCTAGCTTTAAATCGACTCTAAATGTTCTTGCCTTCTCTCTTTTGTCATTCTTCTTCTACTCCTTTTTCCCTCTCTGGACCACAGCCCTGAGCCATCCCTGGGCTTAGCTCATCACCTGTCGCACACTTGGTGGGATCCAATCTTTACGTAGAACAGCCTCCCACCAGGGACATTCAGACCTGAGGTTGGATTCTGCCTCCTGCCTGAACCATGACTGCCGGTTATCTTTTAATAAACTCCTGAGAAATGGCCCAAAGGAAACTGATGTCCAGGTGTGCTTTAAGAGTCCACACCACTGCTGCAGGAACACCATCTTTATTGCTCCTCTGGTTTACCATGAAGCCATGATGCCACACCCGTTCAGTGTATTTCCTGTTGATGGACAAAGAATTTTCACTGAAGGCAAGTAAGTCTGAGCACAGTTTAATGTGATCTGATAGCCTGGCTATAGGTTACCATCTCTGGGCAATAGCTTTCCTACCCCTGAGTTACCCCCAAAGATCTGCACTGCCCAGAGGGCTGCTATGTCTAGCCGATAACATCATTTTGAGGGCCTGAGCAAGAAATAGCGAGATCCCAGATCTAGGTGACATCTGACATCTTTACCACCATTCTTCTATTCCCCAAGCATCTCGAACTAGGAAAATAGAACTGAAATCCCTTAGCACAGAGAATCCCCATCAACGGTACAATCCTCTCTTTGTTTGTGTTTCCTCCCACTAATTATGAATATTCCTATTAAGACAACACACAAAGCACATACAGTAAAAGACGGGGCAGGCGAGAAGGAGAGCCAGAGAGATGAAAGTACAGCAGCCACACAAAGTGGCATTGAAATGAAAGACACACACATTCTCTATTCAGGGGGCCACAGACCCATTCAGGGGCTGCCAGGCAGCCTCAAAGGTAACATTCACCACCAACGAAGGGGAGGGTGCAGACAGAGCAACATCCAAGGAGAGAGAGATGGGCGTTTGTGTGGAGGTTGGGAAATATGTCTCAGAACGCACACAGTAAAGTTGGTTTGTGATTCCTTCAGCTGATGGAAATTCCACTCATTCTCTTCATGCTCATAATCTCCTATTCTTTAAGACTCTCCTACCCAAATATATATCCTGATAATCCCCACGTGAGTGAGCTGTACTTGAAATTTCTTGTGCGTATTTTTAAATAAGTTCCTCTGTCAAGTGATATTTGGCATTTTGAAAATACCTCTGTTTTGCCACTAATTTGTACAATTTGTTTTCTCCAAAATAAGATCCTTAGTTTGCTCAGAAAGCCCCTAAATGTCCTTTGAGCTTGAAATTTTACTGCCATCTACTGTTCATCCCTAAGAACTGCAACAAAATGAGGGGAAAGCAGAGAATTCTGTGGGTAACAAGATGAGCAGAAATGGGCAAAATCGGACAGTAGACGTAGGAAAAATAGGTAAAAGAGATCGCGTTGAAGAAACTAATGTTTAACAAGTTCATTTACTATGAAAACTTTGCCATCACACTTTTTATTACCTAAAATATGAACCCTGCTGGAAAACATTTTAGCATTTTGAAGAAGACATGAAAAAAAATGTATATTAGACACAGGACAGTCACTCTGATATAAAAGATGGGATACTTCACATTAAAAATCAGTATTTTCAATATAATTGCCTGCCTATTTTTTAAAATAGGAGTAAAAAAAATAGAAAAGGCACGTTATTTTTAAATCCGTGGAGTCAGTAAGGAGCACCCTTTCAAAAAAACCTAAGCTGCAGGCTTCATCCTGGCACCTCTGGGAGCCCTGGCCCTCAGGTCCGGCAGAGACACAATCCGTCTGCAGTTTTGTGAATGTAGACTTTTTTTTTTTGGTTCTTAAATTATAGCTCAAAACACAAAGCTCTGGATAGTGGAGGCAAATCATGTGAATGCCATGTTTAGTGTTAAGACAAGAAACTCATATATTGGTTGCAGGATATGTGATATCGACCTGTGGGCCCATGGTAATTGAGAGGGGGCTAACCCTCAGCTCATTGTTTTATGAAATCAAGTAAGGGCTTCTGAATCCAGATTCAGAATATGGAAGAGGAAAAAAAGCTGATGCGGTTGGAAGCTGCTTTGGCACCTCTCCCAAAGACAACTGTAATATATTCCATAAGTTTCCCTATCAACATCTCTGACCTCACCCACTTCTTGGAAGAGGGAGATCATATTCAAGACCCTGGCATGGGAAACAGAATCTGGAGTGTCTGTCTCTTCCCAGTTCTTCTTCTAGAAATAGGAAAGCTTTTAAGTAATACTAACATAAACAATCAAAAACAGTAAAGGAGTAAAGACCAAAACAACAAATCTCATCGTATTATTAAAAATAAGAAACTAAAACAAGTAGATCGCAATAATATTGAGAACAAAAGTGAAAATGAGCACCACAGGCTCTGTCTTTGAGAACAACTCAATTAATTCAATGTTTCAATATTAAGCCCTGCTCTGTGCTCTCCAGGAGTTGTGAGAGATGCTGAGTTTATAACATTTCCTCCCGCTTACAAGGAGATCCTCACGGGGTTGCGGAGTGGGACGAGTCACACAGAGCACTGGAGAGAACTGCAGGGCAATATTTGCAGAAGTCGTTGCTCCTATGTCTGGCCAGTTAGCAGAAGAGCCAGAAAAGGGAGGGAAAGCGAAACTGTGGCTCTGTCTCCCTGAATTCCGAGTGAGTAGTCTCTTCCTGTTGTAGATTTATTTCATGCCCGATCCCCTTAGGGCTGTGGGTCTGTGGCTCCCCAGGGGGTCCTGAGAGAAGTTCCACAAGCTTTACACCCCCCCACCCCGCCTTCTAATGGCACCGAAGGCAACCATGTAATGGCTGACCCTGCACAATGACTGGTCAGTGTCCCTCCAGCCTGAGATTCACGGACAAAGAGTTTTGAAAGGATTTCAAAATTATCATTCATACTTTCAATCAATTTAATCAAATTACCCATTTAAGGCAGATACACTAAACACACACACGCACACGAGTTTTGGTGGGAGTTTGAGAAAGAAGCCAAAGGACTGACAGGTTATTTTGGGGGTGAGTGGTCAGAGAGGAGAGAAGGTTGTCAGGAGGCTCTCGAAACCTTGAAGTAGACCTTTGAGCATGGCGAGCCCTGGGCTCTGGAGAAGGGGGCAAATGGGAGGAGGAGCAGAAGGGCAGAACCTGGGCCCAGTAGGACTGCCTTGTCTTCCTGGCACTTCCTCACTTGTGTTTCCTGAGGTCTCTGCCCCCGTCTCTGTGGAGGTGGGGAGGGGAAAGCGTAAGGCAGCAGCGAGCTGGCTCCTAGGTGACCTTCCGAGGAATGCATGGGGATGGGGGCCGCCTTGGAAAGGTGAGTCCCAGGACCAGCAGTCAGGAGAAAGGACTCACTGCAGAAATATTTCCTGTCACAGGTTAGATGTGCCAAATTCATATTCAGGGTAAACTATGGCTGCTTCTCTCTTCTCCTATCGCGAATGTTACAAACAAATATTTAGTTCAGATCCTGACAGGCACCCAATCTGAGCAAAGGATAAGTCGCCTCCCTGCTTCCATCCTGTTGCTGAAACCTCCCACGGAAGCTCTGTGACGTGTCCAGATAACATGTCCCAAAGTACATGGATTCCACAGGGTGGGGTCCTCTCATAATGGCATGACAGTGAACTTAACTTTAATATTTGTCCCCTTTCAGAAAGGAAGGAAAAAACTATTGTCTGGTCTTCAGAACTATGCCCCTTTCCTGATAGCATGGACATTTTTCCCAGCATGCTCTGGGAGATGACTATTACCTTTCTTGACTACAGTTTAACCCCAATGCTTAGAAAAACTGGGTCCCTAAGGAGAGACATGCCATCATTTTGTAGGACTAACTTCCCCTACATCTATGCCAACTTGCTTTGGCTTGGATCTCATCCAACTGACCTAACTATATTCACACCCTAATTACCAAACTAATGTGATTTTAACGTCAGACTGTCACCAGAAGGCCCTTAAGGAAGACCCAGTAACTGTTTCAGGGATGAGAGGACCAACTATGCAAAAATGAATGCATGGTGACCCTGCCACCAGCACACGGCCGCTTACAGGGGACACAAGACAGGCCACACGCCAAAGTCCCCACTGCTAGCACAGCCACAGAGAACAAGAAAAACCTCCATTCCTATATGGCTTAACAAGACTCTCTCTAAGTTCTGAATGTACAGGGAGATGAAGTTACCATTTCCCCAGTTTTAGGTGGTGCTTAAGTGGTTTTGTCACAGGAGACGCTGCCACCTTCCTACTAGCTTTGCCTAATGCCCTAAAGCAGTCAGCGTTGTTGGTAAGAAGGAGGTGTGTCCTCCATATTGTTGTTAAAGAAGACTCCAATCAGCCCCTGGGAGGCCCTTTGTATGCCCCCTGCCTGGTGGGTAACTCAGGAAAGTCGCTTCTCTGACATATGATCCCCATGCTTCCAAAGGCTCAGCTTTGCATCCTCTCCTTTGGTTGGAAATCCCTGGGAAGTCCCAGGATTCTATTCCATCTATAAAATTTTGGTGGTTTATGGTTCCCGACAGGCCAAGTTTCTTCCCTTCCATCCAAAGAACCTCTTGAACCTCTTCAAAGACTGAACATCAATGACATAACTGACATAACCCAGAGACATGTCAGCATCGCACTGCAGAGGCTTCTAGAACGATCTTTCCTATCCACCCAGCCCCACGACCACTGGCCACTGTGCCCACAGCTTCATAGACCCAGCAGAGTCAGCTTTTACTGTCTCACCTGGGAAACAGTGAGTCAGGCAGCCGGTGCACCTTTGTGATTTAACTGTGTGACTTCCCTGGACCAAACAGATTCTTATTACAACGGGAAATGCATAAATGGATTCCATAGCCCAACAAAACTGTGTGACATTTTACATAGCGTTTTGTGACAACTGCTACAGGATTAGCACTGGGTTTACTACAGCACCACACATAGACTTTCTACTTTGGTTTATCAAAGCCCCTTTTCTCTAATGTCCAATATTCGTCCACTCACCCAACAAGCCTGCCTGACTGAATGCCTGTAACCCAGGTATGGTGCAAAGGGATATGGGAATAGAATGAGCAATCCACAGTCTGTCCATCCCAGGACTCACATGCTTTAAGAAGGATCCAATCCACTTCCCTCGTGTTCACAACATTCCTCAAGTGTGAGTAGGTGAGGCCGCCAGGTTTTACAACTGGGGCGAGAGAACCACTCAACAGTAATAACATTTCCTCATGGTGTAATCCCTGGCAAAACTTGGAACTCATAGAAATGGAAGGGCAGAACTTCTTGACATTTTACATAAAATAGATGTTTAGTATTAAAGCACCTGATTATTAGTTTACCTTAGCAAGTCTCCTTCCCACTCCCCACCCCCATCTCAGTGCTGATCAAAATAAAATCTGGTGCATAAAGAATTCTTTTCTGGCTCTGCCACTGACTAACCTCAGAAATGGAAATGGAACTCCATCTCCAAAAAATGGCTTAGAGCCCCCATACGCATGACTGTTTAAGGAGCAATTATAAAAAGAACAGAGAAAAATCTCTCATTAAATACTTTGCACACATAAAGGGACAGATTATTACTATGTGTTTGGCTAAATGGAGAGGGTAACAACTTGAGGCAGGGCAGGGAGGAAAAGAACTAGAAAGAAAGACACACAGCAGCTAAAATGTACCATTTCCAGCCTGAGCGATGAGCCAGGGAGAACAAGATTTGGACCAGTCAGCGGTAAGCAGGGATGGGCTGCAACTATCTTAGTGAAACAGATACAATGGGCAGTCTATCCTGACAGCACTGATTGCATCTCCAAGACATATTCCAGCAAAACCTGCACCCCACTAAGAAGATTAATTTTCTCTCTCTTATCTGACTGTGATGTTGGAAGGATATTTCCATAACCAAAATCACTGCTCAATAGTCTGTCTTCCTATTGAGAACCTGGAGCTTTGACAACATGCATAACTATCTTTTTTATTAGTCAGGCCAACACCTAACATTCCAAGAAGAAACTGGGTAAAGGAAATAGCAGGAGATAAGAGTGGAATGAAGCTATGACTCCTATGCTTAGCCCAGAACTTCTGAGGTTTTGTAAGGGGGGAAATTTCAGAGCTATCTTCTTGATACAGTGGTTAAGAATTGTGGACTACGCGTTGGCCTGCGAACCAAGTGTCACTGGTTCGATTCCCAGTCAGGGCACATGACTAGGTTGCACGTCAGGTCCCCAGTTGGGGGCGCGAGTGAGAGGCAACCACACAGTGATGTTTCTCTCCCTCTCTTTCCCCTTTCCCCTCTCTCTAAAAACAAACAAACAAACAAATAAATTATTTAAAAAAAAGAATTGTGGACTACACTAAAAAGGATATGTGTATTTTTTTCAGCTTAAGGTATCATTAGGTGTTTGGGATATCTTTAAATAACTTGCCAGTTCTATGCACTTCCTTAAACACACCTCAGCTGGAGTGATGCTAAACTATCATTAAGCCCATTCAATTATTTGAGGTACATTCTGGTTATATAATGACGAGATTCAGATACTTACCTACTTCTGTGCAAAGGTTAAAGAAAATATGCATGGAACCCTGAAAAAGTCTTTTTTATGCTAATGTTTTTCATTAATTCTTTAAACAGTCGTCCTTTTTGTATAAAAATAAAAATGGAAATGTGGAGGAAGCAGAGAATTCTATTTCCTCTTGTTTCTGGAATAAGTATTATGGTAAAAGATGTTAGATCTTGTCAACTTCACATTCATTTTAGCTGGTATTGATGGTGCTGCATGTGTAAATAGGTGTATTGGTTTGATTCCTATACCAACACATGGCATGTCTGACTATTTTCTTTTTTCAAATGCTTGGTAATGCAAAGTAGGCTACTCTACAATATTAAAAACAAAATTTGCTAACAATATGATAGACAGGTTTTTGAAAAGTAACACATGTAGAACCCTATTTCTAAAAAACTTTCCCTATTACTAAGTGCTTTTATTTCTAGTTTTCATTTGATAGTATTCAACACAAGTAGGGTTGCATAAGGTAATTGCTTCACGTTTCACATAACTATATATACCTGAGTGCATCTGAAACTGTCGTTCTGTTCAAAGGCCGGGAAATCACCTGCAGACCTAACCTGTGCGTCCACGTTCAATGCACTGTTATAGCTATGTGAAGACATTGACTTTGATATCATCATCATGTTCGGATCACTTTTTATATTTCAGTGGTCCTTTTTTTTAAGAAAAAGAAAAAGTTAAACCAAGTACATAATGACAAATAGTTTTTTTATTTGGACAAATAGCTTCTATATTTTTATTAAACTGTGCAAAAAATATTACATCTTCCTGGCACGTAGCTGTCTCCTTTATCACTGAACAGTTCAGCCATTTGAATAGATTGCATGTTGTAAAGCTGAGAGTAGCTAATTGGATTATTGATTGTATTGTATGCTATACTAAATGTGAATCTGCACCCCTTCATTTAATAAGGTCATTGTGTTCTACTGCCTATTTTGGAATACTTTGGAGATACATATATTTATTTTTAAAACTATATTAGTTTTTTAAAGTCAATGCAATCTTAAGGAGGGTGAATAAAGCTGGAGGCATCACTTCTTGATTTCAAACTACATTACAAAGTTACAGGAATTAAATTCAATAATTCTGTAAAGCTACAGTAATTAAAACAGCGTTGCATTGGCACCATATCTCAATGGATCATAATAGAGAGCCCAGAAACAAACCTATGCATATAGGGTCAATTAATTTATGACAAAGGAGCCAAGATTACACAACAGGGAAAGGACAGTCTCTTCAGTAAATGGTGCCGGGGAAACTGGACAGCCACATTCAAAGGAATGCATCTAGGCCATTATCTTACAATGTACACAAAAATAAACTCAAAATTGATTAAAGATTTGACTGTAAGACCTGAAACCATAAAACTACTAGAGGAAAATGTAGCTGGCAACCCCCCTGACATAGGTTGGGGCAATGAGTTTTTGAATGTGACGCCCAAAGCAAAAGCAAAAAAATAAACAAGTGAGACTACATCAAACTAAAAAGCTTCTGCATAGAAAAGGAAACCATCAATAAAATGACAAGGTAACCTACAGAAAGGGAGACGCCATTTGCAATTCAAATATCTGATAATGGGCTAACACCCAAAATATATAAAGAACTCATACAACTCAATACAAAAAAAGAAAAATTGGCAGAAGATTTGAACAAACATTTTTTCCAAAAAGGACATAATAGAACTATCACATGATCCATCAATCCTACATCTGGGTATTTATCTAAATGAAGCAAAAACAGCACTTCAGAAAGATATCTGCATCCCTATGTTCACTGCGGCATTATTTTCAATAACTGAGATATGAAAACAGCCTAAGTGTCCATAGATGGATGTATAGATAAAGAAATTGTGGTTAGGAATATTAATTAGTCATAAAAAATTAAACTTTGCCATTTGCAACAATGTGGATAGACTTCAAGACATTATGCTAAGTAAGTCAGACAGAGAAAGACAAATACCATTATGATCTCCCATACACGTGGAATCTTATATACAGGGGTGGGCAAAAGTAGCAAGAACCTTGTGCCAAAGTATGCTTGAGTATAACAAGCAGACTACAAGAATGTGTGACGATTGAAGGCTGGCAATCTGAGCACTTAAGAGACTGTACCTAAGGGCAATGTGCCATTGTGCTATTCTTTTGAGCTAATAAAGCTATTGTAACAATCAGGACATGCATGTCTTATTTCATGCAAACAACTGTGAACCTACTTCTGCAAACCTCTGAATGTAAAAAAAGAAAAGAAAAAAGAAAAGAAAAAAAATCAAGCTTATAGATACAGAGAACAGATGGATGGTTGCCGGAGGCAGGGGGTAAGCCGTGGGAGAAATGGATGAATGGTTTTACTTTATTTTTTAGTTTAAATGGATTGAATAAAATACACAACAAAAAGCCTCAATATAATATTTAAAAAGTGACACCGCTCATTGATATGATTGCTTATTGATCACACCCAAAGAAATGCTTCCAAGAAATAAAGTAAAATTTAAAAAAAACTGAAATCTGGAGAAAATAGTATCTATTTCCTCTTGCTTCCAGAACACTCTATGTACCTATCCATCATAGCACTGTACTTATCAGAAGCAGCTAGAATAATTGGCTTATATGATAATAGTTCCCTTTTGAACATAAGATCTTCAAGGACAATGATTATTTATTTAGTTTTGTATCTTCAGTGTTGTTCCTTCCTGGAAGGTGCTCAATATTTATTTGCTCAATGAATGAATGATTAAATAGACGGCTCAACCTGTTTCTTAGAATCCCAATGAGATGATAAGTGGGAACAGACACATTATAGTTCAGTTTTTGACAATATTATCTTTCTGGTTAGAGACAGACATGATCTGCCTATCATAAAACTTCCATTAGCCACGCTTAGCTTGATCAGCTAACAGATACCTGCCTAGACACAGATTCTGGACTGAATGTCTGCTGTTGGGTGGTTCACTACACGGCCTCCCAATGTCTTAGTCTGGTGGCAGGTCTCATCTTGACCTTAGCCCTTCAGGCTTTGGACCTGGAAATACTAAGAAAAAGTATATCTCCTTCAGTCAATTTTGAGGGTTTTACATAAGCCACAGCATATGAGGACTGGAGCCCTGACTGGTGTGGCCCAGTGGATTGGGCATCAGCTCGCAGACCAAAGGGTCGCTGGTTCAATTCTGGGCAGGGCATGAGCCTGGGGTGTGGGCCAGGTTCCCTGCTGCGGGTGTGTGAGAGGGAACCGATAGATGTTTCTCTTGTACATCAGTGCTTCTCTCCCTCTCTCTCTCTCATCCTTCCCCGTCTCTAAAAATAAATAAATAAATAATAAATAAAATTTACAAAGGACTGGAAAAGATTATTCTTATTTAGAAATTAAAAAATAATTCCTGGCCCCCTAACTGCTTCCTCTTAACCCATCTGACTCAGAGTTCAGTACTGTAAGTCCTTTTCTCAAAAAATAACTTGGAAAGAATACATCAGTTTTCATTGAGTGCCCTTTTTAAACAAATCTCATAGATCCTAAAGTTGAAAAAAGTTTTCCATAGAACTCAAGTCAATTCTCTTTGCTAAAATTTTAGTTAATTCCTTATTAAATTTCTGCCAAGAATGAAATATACTCTTCTCATTAATTGTGGCGGTACAATTAATGGTAGGAGCAAACATCTTTCCAGAATCATGTTATTTTAAGTAGAACTTTCTTAGACACCGAGAACAGTTGTTGAACTTAAAGACAAATTGATAATGGTCCTAGCAGTTAAATAATGTGAATCAACCACCTCTCACTAATTTATTTCAAAACTGGTTTTTAAACATTGGTTTTTTTGTATTCCTAAATTTTGAAGACACTTATGTGTTGTAAATCCTTCACTGGAATTACAGTCTCTCTGAGAGGAATCTGTATATTATATATGGATGTAGATTTTTTCCTAAAACATTATGATGTTTCTACATGGAACTATAATATAAATGCAACCAGTGCCAGCAATAATAGAGATCTAATTCATTCAGCTTGCTTATTCTGTCTCACTCTCCATGAAGCAGGAGGAAGGTTGATGGATCTAAAAAACTAGAGTTTAAAACTCCGAGAAAACCCTGAGGAGTCACAAAGGGGTCGGGTCAGTTCAAGTCTGGATGGAAGGGAGGCCTCAGGCAGACACAGACTGGCTGCCATGGAAGAGGAGTGGCCTGGGAAAAGCACTGTAGTTACAATTCTCTCTGTTCCTCACATTCATTTTTTAATTAGTTTTCTCATAACGTTATCTCTCTTATTTACCTCTGTCACAAATCATTTTTAAAATTTCATTCTTGGTTAGTCATTTTTTGTTGTTGTTTTGTTTCGTTTTATTCTCCCTGTTATTGACTTCTGTCTTTGTCTTTATTACTTATCTCTTCTGTCTCTTTCCTCTACTCTGAGAGTCTTTCTTCTGGTTTATCAAATCGAATGCTTTATTTGTCCACAATCATTTCCTCTTGATAAATGAATTTAGAGCCATAAATCATTCTGTGAATTGCACTTCAGCAGTTTCCTGCTAATTCTGATAATCTGATAAATAGTATTTTTAGCTCCATGAATTAAAAATTTCCCTTTTGACTTTTTTTTTATATAGGGTATTATTTTGCACTGTGAGTAGTAGGATGTTACAATTCAACTTTTCCTATTTCCACATTGGCTGGGACTTTAAACCTGAAAACTGCAGATGCTGGTCGTACCTAGAAAATTACACTAATTCTTCAGGCCCTTTTCACATGCTGATTCTCAAATATTCCTAATGGGAAGGTGAATTTGCAATATTGAGTAAAGTTGAAGTTTCACATGTACCTTGCAACGCAGAAGAATACATTTAGCAGGATGTTCACTGCATTTCTTGAGTACAATAAAAAAATATTAGAAATCAATATCCCAATGGAGAAATAAGTTATGGCATATTTATGATGTGATATTCTATACCAAACAAACTGGTTTAAAATTTATATATCAATATGATATATTTTAGAAATCAGATGTTAAACTGAATGGTGAGTTCCAAAAGTGTGTGCATTGTAAGATACCGGTGATGGAAAGCAGAATGATAAAACAATACAGAAGACCCCATAAGACAATATACATGTTTTTATTGTCCTGTGTTGTTTATGAATTGAAAGGAAGACCTAATGTAAATAACATAAAACAATAACATGATAAGCAGGCTGGCTGGCACATGAGCGCCTCCCATATAATTTTTAGATTGAAGCATATTTAATATATATTTAATAATTTTTGAGTAACAGTTTATCATTATTTTTGTTTCAATCTCTTAAGAGCAAAAATAATTGCTTTATGATTAATTCTCAACCATATTTGCTTTTGGTTTAGTCTGTAATCATATATACCTATTGCATATACGGAGTCTCCATATATTAGAGAATTTTGCACTTTGCAAATGACAGAAAGAAAAACAGAAACCAAAGTAAATCTTTCTTGGGTCACAGGGCTCTGGGCACCAGTCCCTTGCACGGGCCCTTCGGGAAGACCGTGTGGTCCAGTGGAAACAGCATGGAGCTGGAGATCAGGCTGACCTTGTCTGAGCCACAGCTCTCACACCTGTTAACTGGGGGGACCTAATCCTTGGGAGCCTCAGTTTATTCGGCTGCGAAGCAAGAGTGACATATAAACACTGTTGAAAGGATGAAAGATTATTTAACTGTGGGACAAAGCAAGTAGGAGGTATTCTTTCAATATTCATTATTGACATGTTATTATATATTATTATATACTTATATATACATATGTCATTGCATTATTCCATAACTGCAATTATATGTATTTATATCAGAGATGATCTCTGAAGGAAATGAGAGGTTCTTCCTAAGGAACTGATAAACACAATAAATCTTTTTAAAGAATTCACAGACAAACTAGAGTAGGATATAATATTTACACTTTTAAAGAAGGGATTTTAAAAAAATCAAACCATTTTATATGTGCATGTATTCTGTAAGTCAAGGATTCTAACAGATACCAGTGAGGATTACTCGTCTCTGTTCCACAATGTCTGGATATATTCAGCTGGAAAGACTCAAAGGCTATGGGTGTATGTTTGAATGTTACTTTGTTTTCCAAGTTATTTGGCAGAAAAAAAAAATCTTAAACAGAGCCAGCTGCTCTAGTGTATTAAAGAGCTAAGGTAGTATGAATCACCAGGAAAACTAATAGCTGCCAATTGAAGATCAATAAAATAATAAGAGAAGTCCCTGAAAAGATAATATAACCCAAATTTTAACAAAAGAGTTGATTTTGATATAGTGTTTTAAGAACTTGGCTGTTATATAAAGTGGCACACCTATTTGTGATTAGTGGGAAGAATATTTATTAGTTCAGAAATGATAACTTCATATATCATGATATACTCCTTAATTAATATATTTAGAAAAATTAGGACATAGAAAATGAGATTGAGACCATACTCGACTTTTTTGAAATAGTGTATAAGAACAACTAAAACACTCATCTGGTTTGTCTAGGCTATTTCTGCAGTTAATTAAAACTCTAGTTTTCAGACAAACCTGCCCATAGCTAGATGGCCAGTTTTTAAAACCATTAATGGGTATCTGACTCATCCAAGTTTGCAAGCCACAGTTCTGTATAAAAAAAATTTTTTTAAATGGAAACACACCCTGAATAGTAAGCAATCAAAATACCATCAGAAACTAACAACATGGTTTCATTACAAAGCAAAATCTATTGTAATTCCCTTTTTCCCTTCCTCTCTTTACACAACAAAACAAGAAATAAAAAGTAATATAGAAAAGCAATTAAACTGAAATCTAAGTCCAATGATATAATTAGCTTCAGATGTCTCATTTTTCTCCCCTTTGTCATACAGAAATTGCTTCCTCTCTTCTTATTAAAACAATGAGTTGTCTTGCCTCTTTAGTTAACCCTAGGCTTCTAAGGAATCTTAGTAATCTTATTTCATAAAAATAGTAGGACTGCATGGTTACAGGGCCATTGTCCCTAATTGATTAGGACCTTGGATCAGACTGGAAACCAGCCTCATTTCATGAAATGCAATGAACTTGCATAACCTATCAGGGTGATAGGCTTGAAGTCAAGCATGGGGTGTGACTGAGTATGTTCATGACCACAGACTGTACCTACCACCTGCTCCCACAAGGAGGAATAACAGGAGGGAGGATTCGCTGGACACAAATGTACCAATTCTGTTGTAAACTCCAACATTCACCCCACTTCTGACCACGATCAAACCTCAGAAGAAAGCACACCTACTACTCTGATCTATGAACAACTGCTGAATCTACAATGTAAGCAGTACTCCACTTCAGCCACCAAAACCTGTTGGTGGCTTTCCACAGAGCACACATCTGCAGGCTCAGGACCAGACCGGACACATGTGAAAACACAGCTGCAACAGCATGTCAACATGTTCACACAAATGAAAACTACAAATCACTTCCAAACTATTCATGATCACTCTCATGCATGTCTTCATGATGTGGCCAACACAGAAATGTCTGGTGAACCCTGGCTTCCAGCAAACCAAATACTGTTGGGGGAGGTAAAAATATTTATAGATCCACATGAAAGATCTCAGTGTGGCTCATGAGCAAGAGAAATGGAAGGTGAAGCTCCGTGGGGAGTCAAGTGAATAAAATGTCATACCACAGGGTGACACAGTCATGAGGCAGCACAGACACCACTGAAAAGAGAAGCTTTCCCACTGGTGAAGACCCCATGCGATCCTCTCCTGGGAATCACAGAGGCACACAGGAAAAGAAGAGAGAACTCTTACTGGAGCCCACGGGAGTGGCTGAGATCTTTCATATCCGAGTCCTCATAATGCGGAGTGACCATGCCTACTCCACTATCACTCAGCATGCGTTTCCGTAGCGCAGGATTCCACCAGTCTGACATTCTGGGAGAGAGAAGGACACCAGACGTGTAAGCAAGGTCAGCCATGGGACCTACGCTATGCTTTCTCAAGGTGACTTTTGTCCCTACATGGGAGAAGGGAGATTCATCTTTAGTGGGTATTTACTAGGTACTTCACATTCATTATTTCATTTCATTTTCTCAACCGTCGTGAATTATTTGTATGATTCTGCCCTTTTCACAGATGATAAAACTGAATCTCAAGACAAAGTCATGTAAAATGTTAACATGAAAGAAGTAATGGAGCCTGATACAGAAATGCAGATTGGAAAATAACAAAGCCCATTCTTTCTCACTCGCTGCTCTCAGTTTATGTCCCGTGGGGACCACTGATGAGAAATGAGGGGATGGACTCAAGCACTTGTAGATTCTCAGGTTACTCTGTTTTTGAAGCTAGAGTTAATAGAGGTCTAACCCAGGACAAAGTCATTTCTTTTAGCTATGATTTGACCAGGGTGAGCTTGGGCTCACTCTGATAAGATCAAGGACAGATTATGGTACATGGACGGTGATGCTGGCCTTCTCTCTTGCCTTCTGAAACTTCCAGAGTTACATTAGACCACCCTTTGAACCTGCTGGCTTTCCCTTCATGCCAAGATAGCTCTGATATCACTAGCTCTGGCTTCTAAACACAGCTATGTATCTGTTCCATCCTACAGCCCCTGTCTTCTCTTGATGCCGCACAGACTCAGTTTATACCATGGACATCAGCGGGCCCTGGCTGGGCAGGAGATCTCACAAATAGCAGCAAGGGTAAAATAAGCCAGAGAAAAGGGCTGAACAGGCACAAGGGTTACTCAAATGAGTAGCTTTGTAGAGATGCATGCACACTTTGCATATGCTATTTGAGAGCAGGTGTGTGCTTTCCAGGAAAATGCTTATTTGAACTATTTAGCCACCCTATACCGGTCATTGGCTGAAGTTCATCAGACTTCACGAGGGCAGATATTTTTGTCTATTTTGATTCTGGTACTCTTCTTCCCCAAGTGCTTACACTACTACCTGGCACATAAAAAGCTCTAAATAAATATTTTTAAAATTTTTGAAATAACCTAGAACTATCCATAACATTTCAGTCCTTCAATGTAGTGGTACAACTCACAGGCCCCGGCATCAGAAAACCTGGAACTACATCTCAGTTTTTCCATTTATTTTCTGTGCAATACCAGGAAAGTTACAAAACCTCTAGGCATTAATTTTCTTAAGTATGGATTTAGGATAATAATAGTAGCAAATTAGCAGGGTCATTGTGAAATGATGCTAAAGATGATTTTAATAACATAATATTTAATGAGTATCTATCAAGTGCCAGGAACTATTCAAAATGCTTCACACGCATCAATCCATTTAGTCTTTAATTCTGAAAGTAGGTATGGTTATTTCCATTTTATAGATAAGGACCCAAGCATAGATCACTTAAGATGATGAAGTCACTATGAAGTGGTGGTAGGGATACAAAAAAGGCATTCAGCACAGTACATGGCTCGTAATAAGCACTTGGAATGTGATAGTTATTCTTATACAATCTATATGCTTTGGGCTGCCTGGATATAGCATAAAGGAAGAGAAGGAAGAAGAGGAGAAAAATAATTATCAAATTACCTGTGTCAATTTTTACTTGGCTAATACAGGCATTAAAAGACACATATGCACAACTGCAAATAATAGTGCTTTCTAGTTTGGTAGAAAGTGTGGGTGTGGTTGGTAAAGTAGGCTTAGACATGATACAAACCTGAATGGGAAAGGATATTTCTGCACAACCATTCATAAGACAGACTTATAATGAAACCGGCTATGCAGCCCTCTAATGAAACACAACCAGAACACCTATAATTTCTGTACAGTAGCCCCAATTGGTCCACGGTGTCACTTTCTTTGGTTTCAGTTACCCATGGCCAACCTTTGTTTGAAAATATTAAATGGAAATTAACAGAAAAAAAAAAACCTCATGAGTTTTAAATTTCATGCCATTCTGAGTAGCCTGAAGAAATCATAGGCCATCCCCCTCTGTCCACCTGGGATGTCAATCATCCCTCTGTCCGGGGACTCCATGCTGTGTATACTACCACCTGCCCATTAGTCACTTAGTGGCTGGCTGTCTCAGCTCTAAGGTCGGTTATCACAGAGGGAAGGAGGGAAGGAGGAAGGGAGGGAGAGAGAGAGAGATTGAACATTCACACACTTTTTATTATAGTATATTGTTATAACTGTTCTATTTTATTACTAGGTGTTGTTTTTAATCTTTTATTGTGCCTAAAGTATAAGTTAAACTTTATCTTAAGTATGAATATAGAGGAAAAAACATAGTATATAGGGTTTGATACCACCCACAGTTTCAGGAATCTATTGGGTGGATGGGGAGAGTTCTTGAATCATACACATCCCCCGTGGATAAGGAGGGCATTACTGTATTTTAAAATAGTTTCATGTCATTAGAAAGGTCAGTTCCACAGCCAAACAAGATGGTGACGGCACCCTGCGGCTAGCCTCACTGCCACACTGCCAAAGGAGACGCACACTCACCCCGAGGCTTGCTCCACCACCAGGTCAGGCATTCCTGGCGGTGTCCCCACCTGCTGTGACAACACCATATCTGGGTCCAGAATAAAGACCTCATCTTGGGAAATCTCCATCACAAAGTGCAAATGTTCCTAAGGAAGAAAAAGACGTCTGTCAGATGATTAACAGGATGCTCACATCCATCATCCAAAGCATAGTAACACAAAGAGTCTTGGTCTTGAGGAATAATGCAATGCTGTGATGTATCAAATGACCACAGTGACTTTTCAGAGGACTGACCAGTGGATGTCGCTCCCTGAAGCCACATCATAGCAAGAGGCTGGGAAGGGAGAGGGGTGAATCCCTCTTGGTTTGGGTTCCTGGTTGACTGGGGTCTGATAAGGTATAACCAGAGATGGTCTTCCCTCTTTCTCTTCCCCAAAACTATCAAAGAAGCGACACCCCACACGGAACTTGATCACGACTAAGTGGCATGAGTGTACAATCACCTGGCCTTCCACCCCCAGGATCTGGTCAAGACTAAATGGCACAGTCAACGATTGGTTTTGTCACTGGATCCCACACTGTGCCTTCACCTTGCAGGAGAATTTGCACAGTGAGAACACTTGTTATCGTTAAGCATAAGCATTTCATTTTCTTATTACTGAACTCTGGGAGGTGGTGAATTGAGACTAAGTAGCCTAGATATAGACTTGAGGTCTCAAATTGTAAAAGGCATGCAATTTGACTAGGAAGCAGTATTTATAAGTAGCAGTGTGAAAAAAAATTTGCCGTGCAGCCTGGTAATACTGTTTATAAGTCTAGTTATCTTTTGTACTAATTTAAAAGGAGCCATATCATCTTCAGTCCACAAATGAGAAAACACAAGAAGACGAATAAAAGGCTATAGCTTAGGTGAAGCACACCGTTCCAAAATGTATAAACGTTTCAGTGTTTTTGTGAGAAAAATGTAGATCGGCGACCAACAAAGCATAGTTGCTAGGGAGTGTTTTACTTTCACAAGCAGGCTCAAGAAAACTTACCTGAGATCTGTCTATTCGATAAAAGCGATCAGCAGAAGTTGCTAGGAAAAACGAAAAAGCATACAGCATTCAGAATGTCCTGTAATTGGCACTAAATTTATAACCTTCTATCCGACTACGCCATTTGGAAATCTTACATTTCAGGCATGCGGACTATTGACCAGTCCCTAAATCTACTAAGAAAAACGGAGTACTTCCATGTCTCTAAAGCTACTATTTCACTGTTTAGAAGGCCCTGCCATCCCCTTCACATCTGCTTACCTAAATCTAACTTGTCTTTTAAGAACCAGCTGAAATGCTACCTCCTCTGTGAGACCTCCCTCAGTCCCAGATGGAATTCATTGCTTCTACCTCTATGCATTCTGTTTGCACTGCCTTCACAGATAACCAACTACAAAACTGAGGTACCTGCCTCTTTAAGGGTCTGTGGTTCACTTGTTCTTTTATGGCTCCAGAGTAGGACCTTAAACAGAGCGGGGACTCCATGTGTATGCATTAAGTAAGTAAAGCTAGGAAAAAACTTCCAGGTAGCCAGACTTCCCAAGAAATTGATTCTCATTTTGGAAAAGATCTTGAAGGGGCAGAGCCAGGGACCCCATCTGGTATCAAAGGAATCATTTCACCTTAAAACTGACTCCCTAAGCTATGTCTGAAGAAACTCAAAACAGCTATATATATAAGCATTCGTAAAAGGCACTGGGCTACAGCCCAAGTCTTACAAACTTGGGTTTTTAGAACTTACTCTCTTTATTCTTAATATCCAAAAAATTATGTTTCTCCTTGCTTAAATCTATCTACCAGAGTCCAAATATCATAAATAGATCTTTCACATAGTACTGGAGGGAAAACTCAAAATGCAAATAATCGTTCAAAAATCATAAATGTTTAATGAGTAGCTTTTCTCCAAAGGAAAGGAGCTAAGAAACAAAACGGTTATGGTCTCTGCCCTCTAAAAGTAACAGGAAAGGCAAATCTGCCTGAGAAGAACTTACTCTACTTTGTTCTTTTTAACCATGACTACAATCACCCTTTAAAGGTTTCTAATAAAACTATTTATAGAGTAAAACTAATATGTGGATTAAGACCATTATTCACACTTATAATTTCATCAAAGACCACGTATAGAAGAGATTGTATGTAGAACAATTCATATATATATTCATAATTTTCTTAACTATAAGCCATTCCTCTGTGGATATAGGAAAAAATGATTTTGTTTCTCATCACCGGGGAATAAAAGAGCTGGGGGGAAAGCAGTGTGATTTACCTTCGGAGGTAGTTGACAAGCCATTAATGAAAACCTATGTCATGATATATGTGGGTTAGATTTCAAATAGATATGCATGCTCATCTTCATGATACTGTTCATACATCACACATCCTGCCATACTCTCGCCCACATTTCTATCCTCTCGGATGCATACACAGATAAACAAAAAGAGATCTATGATGAAAACCACATGGACAAGAGAGCTACTGGGTGGCAGATACACTGGGTAGCATATAAGCTGGAATGCATTTCCATGTAGGTAATTGGATAGAAAAGTAGGATTGAGCAACACCGAGGGAGTGAGAGATAGATGCTGGCAATGGAAAATAGACCCATTAACCAAACAGAAAATAACTGACTGAACATGCATTCAATGTCATGCTTAGCAGAGCAGATATGAATGCAACTGACACTTTCTACACATTGATCAATATATATTACACTGAAATGATGGTTTAATGCAAATAATATGAAAGTTCCCAAACAAGCAAGTAACTTACATATTGGTACCAATGCCATGTTGTTATTGAACTATCTATTGATCTCAGGAGAACCACGCAACGTGTTTTAGGAAATGGGGGGTGGGGGTGGTTGGGGTGGTGGAAGCAATAAAGGGAAATGTCAGCTCAAGCAATCTGATGCTGAGATCAGCCGGGGCTGACCACTCGGTTTGAGGGCAATGACTTCAGAAGGAGGCACTGCAGCATCAGCAAAAGCCCACATCGTTGGGATGCATACACCGACCACGTGGAGCCTTGTGCAGGGTTTCTGAATGGCCTTGTGGGAAACTGGGGTCCACGCCATCGGTGGTCGCCTTGCCCTGCTGCTTCCCCAACCCCAATCCTTCGCTGAAATAAGGACACACTCACCATCTAGAAAGCACCAGCGTGGGGAGAGTCTCTGAGCTGAGAGTGCCCTGGGGAACGAGGTTTCTTGGTCCTGAAAAGAGACACACACACATCCTGTGGCTCCATTTGAAAAAGCTGAAGGCCAGCCTTGGCCTTCCCTCACTCTACCTCCTGCCCTATCACCTGCTTCTAAGAGCGAGCATCCTTTCCTAAACAAAGTAGTACTGAGAGACCAAATCGTTTTTTCTTTTTACTAGAAACAGAAACAGGGGCTGTGCTTTGAAGTGAATCATTTCACATAGAAGGTTTTAAAACAACTCCCACATAAAATTTCCTGAAGTTTGTAGCAATTCTATTGGTAGAAGGCTAGATTCAGGCCCATTGCTACACAGAAGGATTCAACACATTTTTTGCTTATTTCTATCCATGATCCCTCCCAAATGTTTTTCAGCCCTTTAAATAGGTGCCGTCGATTTTCCTGTTTACTTGTTTAAAAAAAGAAACAAGAGGAAAACCTATTTATATGGAATATTGAATTACCTTAATAAGTGAAGTTAAACAATACTTTATTAATTAAAGGCACCGGAATTTCATGAAGAAAGTTTTTATTGAAAAATAATTGGACACTTTCCCGGTCACTTGAAGATTAAATTGCGATCTCAGGAAATGGTTAGAGTAGCCCAAGTACAGCCCTAACTTCTCTAAACCAGCTTCCCTGAACTAGATTTGTATCCTCTCCCACCTTTTTGGAAGATTTCAACCTTGTTAAAAACAACAGCATAAACCTCTTACAGGGACAGTTACTGACATAATGAAGTCCTATGTTAAAAGTCATTTGAATTCCAAAGGAAAAATGTACTATCTACCCAATCTAGCAAATATTTATAATGCAATGCAATTAAATTAGTTATTTATAAAATTTTTACATGTTAAAAAGATACACAAAAGCAGTGAAGCCTTGACAAAATTTTCCATCAGTTCTAGTGTGGTCCATGCATATATGTGCAGATGGGGGGATCTCACCTGCATTAGGACCCTGCAGCTGGAGATTTTCCTGAAATTGGTGTTAAAATGATGTTTCAATGTAGCAGACTGACAAACTATGAAACATGCCCACACAATGTACCAACACACTGTAAGGAACAAAGAAATCATGACCAGATGCTGGGATATCATCTATGACATCTGAGGGAGAAGACCAGGCTAGACACACAAAATCTGGTGGGTGCCGAGGTCATTGTATTTCACCTGAGTTGAAACACTGAGCAAAAAGTCCTTTTAGTAAGAAAATTCTGCTTTGGGAAACTTAGTTTTACAGGATGAGATGAGAAGACTAAGAGTTGAGATGACAACTATGCTCCTGTCCATGAAGCAGTACTGAAACATCATAGGAAAGACAGACGGATAAATGAGTAGAGAAAACAACGCAGTAGACTAGATAATCCAGCCTCAGGTGACTAGCAGGCCCAGAGGCACGGAACTCTGATGGTCAAGGGCACCAGCTTTGAGCGCGGGACAACCGTGGCTTTACCACCTACTAACTGTGAGGTTTTAGGCAAGTGTCTTATCTCTTCTGTGCCTTGCATGCCTCGTTTGGAAAATAGCAACCAGAGTATCTATTGCAAAGGGTTCTTTAGAGGAGTAAATGAAATGACATGTGAAATGCTTAACCCACTGGCTAGTACACGTTGACATGCAAATATAGTTATGCTAGACGATACTGAGGTAGCTGGGACAACTTTAGTTTACCTAAAATAATTCTGACCTTTAACCACATGAGGAGCTCACAGGACATTGGTCACATTTCAGACCAGATCATTCAGATGGTGCTATACCAACACAACACTGTTTTATCCATAAATGCATTTGTTATTAGATTTTGGGTTTCAAAGGAAAGAAATGGGACAGATTCATATAAGGGGACACAAAAAAGAATGTCATCAGAGGCAGAAATCATGCTGTTGTTGGTCTGGTGTTTGTAGGGCTTGTCTTGATCAGAAATTCAATGCCTCTTTTTATAGTATCAGAAGCTACATAATTGTCTTGAATACAGGGTATTATCTTCAAGGCTGAACATCTTCTATCACCAAGAGCAATATTTTTCAGAACAGTTGATCTTCCTGACCTTTTCTCATTCAATAATATTCCCCATTCAATGATAACCATGCTTACTAGATATTTGCTTAGTTTCACCAAAACTGTTACCTTCTTATTTGCTGATTTGAGTTGCCAGTTGCCACGCAGCTATCCATCATTTTTACCCCTGTGACAGTTATGACCAGTCTCTCCGGTGTGTACTTATTAAAGCTAATGAAGTACAAGATACATGACCTGTAAGGCCACAAAGAAGAACAGACCAGGAGCCATGTCTTCAGAGGGTGTCTAATGCACTGGAAGCCATTTGGAGGCTCCCAGGTTCCTTTCTTGCTCCAGTTTCTGGAGTTGCTCTATGTTTGATTTATCAGATTTCTACTTCTTTTCCTAAGAGATGGCTATTATGGTTTTAATTTATTTCCTGCCTGTTGTCAAAAGTCAGCGATTACAAGGAAAGGATTCTGAGTCAGCTTCCCAAAGAACTGGAGTCTGGTCATGGAAGCAGCAGGAGACATTAACTGTTGGGAAAGCTAATGGAAGGCTCAGCTCACATTTAAGAAAGTCCTTTCCTTTCATGTCTAAAGTTGGGGGCTAACAAACCTTTGATGGGGGCAGAAGTTTTCAAATAGTCCTGACACTGATGTATAGCTTAGATGTGCCAAGAGGTACAATCCTAAATCATACAATCCGCTTACACAGAGGCCAGTTGTCATGATGTCAAGCAGAGCAGAAGACTGCTGATTCTGGCTTCTCCTTTAAGGCCTCCACCCACAGCTTCTGCCCTGACTCATTTCCATTGTCTGGCATCAGAGGATCAACTCAACAAGCTGGCAGCTACTCCGTGAATAACATTTTGGGGACTGGTAATCACTCTTCCCTTTTCCTGCCCTTATGGTATGCTCCTTTTTTAATTTTACTTCTGAGAATTTTCCATAAGCGTTGCTCTTTAGAATTCCTTGATGGTTCTATATTAAGTTAAGACTTATTAGTCTTTTTCTGCTATTTCATTTACTGAAAACTCTCGTATATGGGAAATGTCCTGCAGCAGAATACGTATAAGAAAAATTACTAGAATTCACTTGGTTTTAAGGTTAGCTGGCCACTGGCAGTGTCCATTTGGAAATATTAGCTATAGTCTCAGTTAGTGGGTTGACTTTAATCCATATTCTTATGCTAATTTTTAACTCATATTCATTCTGTCATTAAGACGGGGTATAATCTAGTCCCTATTTAGTATCTATCCTACCATCTAACCCACTATTCCTCCTGAACCTCTTTTGAAACACATAAAAGCAAGCCCCAAATGAAAAACTACAGCATTAAGAATTTAAGTAGATTCTCAGAAGTATCTATTTTTTAGGCGATAGAGTTGAAATTCAAATGTGGACCTCTTTTACTACACAGCCCCAAGATCTTATACACCAGGTTTTATGGCTTCTAGAGGAATTATTTGGAGTTTTGAAGAATGAAAGGTGGGGCGTATAAGTTTAAGGAAAGTTTTTTTTGACTCAATCCAAGTAAAAACATAAAGAAAACCAAAGCTAGGATAAATTTAATGGTTATGAAGTCCTTCTGTCAATTCCAGTTCAAGGACTTCCTTCACAGTTTAAGTTTTTGTTAACTGTCAAACTAATCTTCCATGTTTCTTATCAGACAGCTCACTGCCTGTTAACTCAGAAGTTTTCCTCCCTCCAGTTCTCCAGTCATGTTGCCTGTGCACTGTCCGCTTCCATGAAACTGTCTGCTTAAGGATCTCATAGAAATATGATCATCAATGGGAACCACAGTGAACCATAGTCCAGAGAAAAAGTACTCACATTCATGCAAAGAAAATTCTGATTACCGAGTTCAGATAACTTTGCTGTAAGCATTACGTGATTCTAGTTCCAAACTTCATACCCGTAGAGGTTTTCGTGTAATTGCCTGAGCTGTGCCCCTATCACATCGATAGCTTTTGGTGCTAATTTAGGGCTTCTAATCCCCTCAGTCCTCTCAAATCACATAATCAACTCAATGATTCATCAGAGAGATAGGGTACTTGACATGCTCATTTTTTGATTTCTTATTTTTCTTCGCGTAAATAAATGGTGTGATTTAGATGAATGCAACTGTCATTGCCCTATAATGTAGGCAGAATGATATAATCTTGGACATACCATGCTCCTTTCTATTTTAAATATATCAGTCCTCTAAAATTGTATCCTTGTTAAATGAATAATATTAAGAAATACCACTTGTTTCAAAAATCCCTGATATGTGAATTTTCCCTTTTGAAATATGCTAATAGAAAATCCTTTTCTCATGCTAAAAAATATAGCCATATGTGCAAAAGCAAACCTATTTCATATGTATTTATATATATTTAAGTCAACTGGCATGAATTATATATAATTGATAAGGAAATGATCTAACCACTATTTGGCATACATATTCCAAACTTGCCCTTAATTTAGATTCAATTACTCATAGCTGATGCACACACACTTTAATGAAAGTGCAGCAAGCAGCCCCATTACACACTCTAGTAGATTATCCAATTACACAATATTCCCCTGGCTTTTAACTGTACCTTCACTGTGAGTGAAATATTCATTTTCTTTCATAACATTCAGGGAATACGTAAGCAGAGAAAAGACAGAAGTCCCTTTGGGTTGGGAATCCTTGCTTTGTTTAATAATGTCCAGTCAATAATTACTTGACCCTCAAATTTCTCTCTTGTTTACCTATCCCAATTTTCCTTCAGCCGTGACATCTCCCATGCCCAATCCATCTATTTGTTCAAGTTTTCTCTAGTTTCATCACCAAGTTGTATACCAATGTCTCTTCATCCTTGGTGAATGGATCCATCAGGGATGGTCAGAGATACGTGTTTATGTAACTGTAATCCTCATCAATAGACTTGCTGTTATGATGATCTTTCGAAACCCTTTACCACTCACAACTCCTGCAGCAGAATACAGAAATGGGATGCCCATGTCCAAAACCAGTTTTGAACGATAAAGAGTTATAGTGGGATAGGAGACAGAAATGAGAGCTCTTCTAATATTTTCAAGAGCCCTTGTTTGTGTGTGTGAGAAAGTCTTCCATTAAGGACAACTGCGTCTATGTGTAAGTGTGTGTGTTAGCCTAAGTATTGTCTTGACCAGCACACAAACCTGGCACCAGGCAAGACTCATTTTAATTCCTTCTTCAATCCATTTCTGATAGTTTTGATCTAGCCCAAAGGAACATTCTACACAATTCCTAGCTAACTCCTGTCCTTCTCGAAGACTAAATTAATTCCCAGAATGACTTTCTTAAACCCGTTTCAACACATGCATCGAAAGACTCTTCTAAAATCCAGAAAACAAATTAGGGAGCAACATATTGCAAAGGATGGAGAGAGATGAGTAGGGACAGCCAGTATACAGAGAAGATAAAGAAGTCAAATATTGGCGGGTGAATACTGATTGCCTAGGACTAGACAAAGCTCTGGTAAAATACAACACAAACCTATCCCCCAGAGGAAGATCAGGTGGGTATGTAGAAAACAATAAATAAATAAAAAGGAGGTCAGAGGACAAGCAAGTGGCAATGCACTCAGATCTGACCAAGAGTTTTTTCTTATGGGAGAAGAAGACTTCTATAAAGGATGAAAATTCTTTTCAAAATATTATATGTATTTTGAAATATTCCAATCATTTTAGCACTATTTTTAAGTAAATTCATTCTTAAAGAAATCACCTGGATGGATCCCTTTTGATCCTACTATGAAATCCTATCATCCTCATTAAAGTCTTCAAATTATTAGCTCGTGATATTCTGAGAAGCACACTTCTGTGTGCCAGCCACGGGAGTTCCCTGCGGAGCCTTACGTTGGGGAAATGGGGAAACTCTGAGTGTCTACAAAAAACCCTAACTGTGGTCGGTCCCATCGCTCCTAGTTCTCTACTCTACCTTACCGTATCTGCAGGGGCCTCTTTTTCTTTCATCACATTTTCTCTTCCTGCTCCTCTTCCTCTTTCTTTTGTCTTTCCTCCTCTAGGAATTATATCTGCCCGTGGTCCCCAGTCATGTCCTGGAGGCCATCAGAATGACTCAAGGTTCCTGAAGTTCCTCACTATGGACATTCGGGGCTGGGTAATCTTTTGTTGCCAGGGACCATCCTTTGCATAGTAAGGTGGTTAGCAGCATCAGATCAACAGATTTCGGTAGCACCTCCTTCCCTAATGGTGACACACAAAATGGTCCAAACTGCTAAATTCCCCGTATGAGTGGCAAAATCTCCCCCAGCTCAGAATCGCTAGAACGGTTGAATCTGCTTCACTCCGGAGTCATTTATGACTTAGTATTAACAAGAAATATAATGAAGTCCAAGGAGGAAGCAGAGAAATTAGCTCAAAAGCATCTTTATCGAATAGGTAGGCAGAGTCCAATCTCTCTGTAAATACTAGTTTATCTGCCAAGCTCGAGAACATCCTGAATCTGTAAGCACAATGCAGTTTGCTTGTCTTGCTTGTCTGAATTATCAGTTACAGGTTACCTGAGACGCCATTAGGATGGAAGGGGCTTTTGTATTTTGGCCTCAGAGCTGATGTGGGCAGGAATTTTCAGCAGGCTATAAATACCAACATGCTCTTGTATAACCCACTATGCCTTGTTAGGGTAATACAAGGTGTCATTTTTGAGCCTTATAGCGTTGTTGGCAGTTCTCTGTGAATTTGGGAAAGGAAGAAACCACAGCCATGAAACGCTCAGACGGCTCGGAACTGCCACACGGCTCACTAATAAGGCTCTTGTTCACTTTTCTGAATGCTGGTTTTCTCTTGAGTCCTCCCCAGCCTTAGAAAACAGTCAGCTAAAATTCCAATTGCAAGTTAGTGAGCTGACAGGAATTTTCCAAGTTTTTAAGCTTACCAGCATTTATTCAATCTACTGCCATTAATTCTCCAAGCATATTTAGTGCCACCTCATATACAAGAAAGTTCATGGAAAGCATTTAAGGCATTTTGTGGCTCATGCTCCTGACAGGTTTCTCCTGCATCACCCCCTAACCCCCATCTGGAAAGACAAGAGATTCTGATGTTACGGGTTTCTGCATCAGGAAACAAAAGACTTAGTATTCAATTTCTTGCCAGTCGGCTTTGTCACTTTCTACATAAAATTAATAGCATCTCTATCCTATGCATTTTATATGCATCTGCAGAAAAAGAGAGAAATCAATCTGCATCAGCTCCACCTCTCAAGAGCATTTGACACATTTCATTGCTTCTTCCTTTGAAATACCTTTCATGGTACCACCTTCTCCTTGATTTGCAGCTTTCCTGCTGCTCGTCAGTTTCCATGACGCTTCTTGACAGATTGTTCTCTTGGACTTGTGTTCTGCTTTATCAAAACTCTCCCTGGGTGACCTCCTCCAGCCTCGGAGTCTGGAGTACCAGACAATTGCTAATAACTCTCAAATTTCTCTCGCTGGTCCTGAATTTATCAACGAGCTTTAAAATCCGTACGTCCAGCTTTCTATTCATGGATCCAACAGGTGTATTAAAACGAGTGTAGTTAAAACAGCTCCACTCACCATCCCTCCAACTCCTTCCTCTTCCTGTCTCCCTGAGATCCCAGCCAGATGTCCATGGTTATACGCTCCCCACTCCTTGCTTCACTCAGCTCTCCTTCGCTCTGCTCAGGACATTTTCTCACCGTCCTCCTTTTCCTCTGGCCATGTTAATGAAATACAGTCCCTCTCAGTCAAGCGTCCTTTGTAATGAGCAGAACCGGGCTTTTCTAGGTTTCTTTTACTCCAGCCTTGCCTTGGTATCTGAGGATCGTGCTTTTTATAATCGTGCAAGAAGGGGCATGAGGTGAAGCCCGACACTCATCTTTGATCACTGCATTGGCGATGTCATGGGGTCAGAGCACCAAGCCTTTGGAAGTGACATTGCTAATGCAGCAGTTTTGACACCAGGGTTTGACCTGACTGCAAGTAAACAAAAAAGACTGTGACATTTTATACAGTCAGACAAATACCATGAATCCTTTTGCCTGTTTTTATTATCTAATAACAAATGAAATGGATATCCTTATCACATTATGGAGTCTCAAATGTCCTCTGATTTCTGCGCATATGTGCAGAAATGGCTTGAAGAAAACATGGTACAAAACAGACACCTAGCAAAACTCTCACACCAAAAGGACATCGAATAAGCCAGGATAATAAGTAAATGCATCAGTTTCATAAAACTAGTTAGGATAAATGTCTGATATCTATACATTGATAACATTGCAAAGGTTCAAAACATCCATGAGTGAAAAATGCCAAGTCTTCAAAAAAACAGACTTAAAAATCTCATAGCTACCACAATGCCAGTTTTTACAACGTGGAGATCAGCTCTAGCCTTTAAAAGCACTACAGTTTTAAAAATAAAATTTCACCTAGATGGTGGCTCTAGGTAAACAATGGATGTGAGGAATCTTGTTCTCTGTCTAAAAAAGTAAAGTGGAAATTTGCCTTTCAATGGCTGGTTAAAAAGAAACAAAAAGACAATCTCTGAAATAGAGTTTAATGTTCCAAATAAAAATACACCCCGAGTGAATTCTCCTTCCTCCTGCTGCAGCCAGCAGGCAGCGAGGACTCTGGAAGAGTGGGGCGCTTTGAGAAATAAACATACAAACAATTAAGAATGCCAAGGCCGTTCTTATTGTTCGACCTCTGGATAACTAGGCTGCTGTGGCTGAGGGTACAGGGTACGTATTTTCAGGGGAAGAAAGCCTCCTAGAGGGTACAGGTACAGGGTGATGAAAACGGTTGTTTTCGTTGTTTATGAAAAAGGACGCTAAACTGAAAATTTCAGGTACAGCGAAACAGACACCAAAGCCTAAAGGAGATGCTAAGCCAGGATTTACTGAGTTACAAATTTAGACACCTTCAACCCCCTTATCCACATCGAAAAGGTAGAAAAGGGCCTAGGAGGGGATTCATTTGGAGGGAGGCATGGGCATGCTCTGACTCCGCATGCAACCTCCCCGCAGGCAAGGGGACTATGCCTCTCGGAGAGCGGTGCCACACCCGAGCAGTGCGGGGTGACGGTGTGCACTGGCATCTGAATCGTGCCTGAGCAATCTAATGGGGAAGAGGATGGCCGAACAGGCCTGCGCTGTACAGGAGAGTTAGGAAAAGGGGGGAAAAAACTGCACCCCCAAAGATTATTGGAGCGAAAGATATCTGAGTGCTCCACTATGGTCTGGATGTGGGTCAGCAGAGAGAGGCAGGCTGGGTTGATTGAATCCTGCCCAAAAGGCTAAAATGAACCAATCTGATTGCATTTTGATAAAAGGTGAAAGATTTATATGATCTGAAGAGGAACCAGTGTATCAGATTGCATTTTGGAATGCTGTGTGATGGTCGCGGGAAGCAGAGAATTCATTTTCCTGGAGGCAGAGAAGAAACATGTAGCCCTGGTTGCTAATGGCAGTCATCTTGGACCAGCGAAACATCTAATCCAGAGGTTTGAAATGGACAGAAAGGGAGCACAGAGCCAAAAGACCAGCAGAAATGTGGAGCAGGAAGAATGGCCAAATGGTAAGGAGAATCCACCCTTGATCCCAACTTTTTGCTGATGTGAACCAAGAGACTTGCCCTGTCAAGTTAGTTTGAGTTGAGTTTTCTAGCATTTGGCACTACAAGCACTTCATTGTATAGTCTTTTCTAAATGATCTAGGAGAAAATCCACAGTTGAAATCTGTGCCAGACTAGGACTGTTCAAAACTAAAAAAAATATATCAGACTGCCAACTTCACTAGGTTCTTAGAGTAAACTCTCTAGGGAAAATGTGGACTCCAATCCAAATGAGAAATTAATTGAAAGATGAACCTCTTTTGGCTGGAAGGTAAGAAATAGGGGGAGTCAGTTAGGTGTTACCTGGTAATGAACTCTGTGGAAGCCAGAAGAAACTGACTGCAGGTCCTAATGAGAAAATGGGGAAAAAATTATATATATATATAAATCTCCATACCTTAAGATTAGTTTGAACAAACTGCCTCTACAACTTTATCCCCTGAACTCCCAATTTAACATTATTCAAGTCATCTGGAAAGCATCTAACCCAAATTCATCAAGGTTAAACAGAGAAGATAATGCCAAAAATAATAACAGCACACCAAGTTGAACTTCAAGAAGAAAGGCCAGTTAGCCATTGAAACTTATAAATTTTAAATAGTGTTCAGAGGTGAGTGATGTATTATAATTTCAAGGATAAATAAGACCCAAAGTAAAAGACAGGCAATTTTGTTCTAATGAATGGGGGTCATGTTTCGTTTGCCCCCGATCTTCTGGCTTGTGAGGAAAGCTTCCAAAGTCCCTTTAAGCACTCAGAAAGAATTTATTTATTTTAGACCAAATACATACTGTCTTGGTAATTGTGTTTATATGCTTAAGTTGCTTGGCAAACAAGGGTTTTCACAGACTGCGAAGAGAAAAATCAAAGGGCGCTCTGCATTATCGCGAAGGACAAATCAACAGGGTTGACATGAATGGGGTTTTATTGGCAGATTCTGAGAGCCTGGCCCCCTTTATGAAGTTTTATGATTAAGTGGTCAGCATTGTCAGGTCCCGCAGGCTTCCTTGTTAATGAGGGTAGTGCTTCTACTGACAAATGTGAGTAATCCTGGGCCACGTTGTCCTCATACCTGCGTCCCATACGGATTTACCAACTTCCCCTCGATGCCCAGGTGAGGTTTAGAACATTGCCATCACCTCATTGAGTTCGATTTTTCCTTTTTTTTTTTTTGAATCCCACTTCTAGTTGAATATTGGTGTGATAAGCATGCCAATAAGTTGTTTTTCATCAGTTATATGTTTTGCTACTGTGACATCTTAAGTTACCCAAGTCTTAAGAGAAAAAAAAAGTTTGGTAACAATTATGATTACCTTTCTATTGAAGACTGAGTGAAGTTCCATAAAAAAATACAAACATTTTGAAAAATAGCTACTATGTCCTAGAAATATTGATTTAGACATGAGTCACATGCTAAAAAATTCACGAAATTTAGCATGTTAAAGTTATCTTTGGTAAAAATAGTCAAATGAAGCCACAAGTATAAAATTTGTTGACTTTTCTTCTCTCACCTCTATCAGTACTCAAAATTCAGCATTTTTCCAAAATATTTTGCATTCATAATTTCTCTACCATTAACAATGTTAAGGGGAAAAATTGATAAGTTTCACTTTATGCCTCCTACCTGAATTTACTTCAAGAGAGATAAAATCTAATGTTCAAAGCTAAGTTACAATTCAAAAGGATTTTAAACACTACATATCATCTTTATTTGTGACATTTACTGATGTATAATGTATTGTCTGGAAAAGAGCTGCTCATTTGGGGGTGCCTATCAAAATCACCCAATAGCTTCAAAAATACAAACATCTAGACCACATCAAAAACAAAAGGAAAAAAAAAGTGACTCTGCCCTGGCTGGTGTGGCTCAGGGGACTGAGTGTCGGTCTATGAACCAGAGGGTCACCAGTTCGATTCCCAGTCAGGACACATGCCTGGGTTGCAGGCGAGGTCCCTAGTTGGGGGTGTGCAAGAAGCAACCACACATTGATGTTTTTCTCCCTCTTTCTCCCTCCCTTTCCCTTTCTCTAAAAATAAATAAATAAAATATATTTTAAAAATGACTAATGTACATCTTTCATCAAGTAAACAATGATGAAGAACTGGCTATTTATGCTTTGGCTATTTATAAAATAAAGAGAGTGACTACCCCCCCCCCAAAGTTTTATAAAAACAGCCAATGATGACTGCAATGAAGGAGCTGGGTCTCCTGGCTTTCCTGGTACAGTTCAAATTCATGGGAATGTCATATATGAGACCTTCAGACTGAGGAAAAAACAGATTATTCCTTTGTGTTCTGACACAAGTTCCCATGACATAAAGAAGGTTTCTCTTTCCTGTACAATTTACATTTAAAAAAATATCTAGCTGTCTCTGACAGAAATATGTGCTAGATACAAAACACTGAATAATCCCAAACCTGATTTCTTTCATTATTTATTAGGGCCTTTTGAAATTCTGTAGAGCTCAAAAGGTACAGGTATGTAGTCTGGCAAGAAGACAGGGCGTTCCAAGCTACAGTGATGGGTCGCCCTAGAAGGACACCATGCTCTCCTTAACCCGGCTGATCTTGTCCCATTTCCACCAACCGAGCGGGGAAACCAGTGGGGGTGGGGTGGGAGAGAGTGATGTGCTGTGTGATTAAAAGACAAGGCTGCCACATTTTCGTTTCCTCCCCAAATGCATCATTTTCAAAGCAAATAAAGACGGCTGATAATTGCATACAAAAATGGAAAAAAGAGCGAAATATGCAGTTGGCTATAAAAACTCACCTCCTGTAGACGGTCTATATACATACGGCAAGTCTCCAAATCACAGTCTCCACGTACAACTAGAATACCCAGAGGAATGGCTGACGGGGAAGAAAAGAGAGAAGTCTAAAATAAAATATTTGCTTTTTCTAGACCTGCATAAATGTATTTCTGAGGGTTAAAAAAAAAATCTCCAAAAATATTATTTTTCTTTTGGATAGTTCAATCCAAACTTCTCCCAACACCTCCTTTCTGACCTTAGTCTCTTTGTTTCTGCAGTCGTCACTCTTTCCTTGCGTTTCATGTTGCCCCTTGCCACCTGGCCAGCCTTCATTTCATTCCCTCTCTGGCTCTGGATTGGCAGGATCAGCAGGCTGCTCCCAGCACTGATAATTTATGGTTGGGTTTGCAATAGCCAATGTACCAGAGAGGAATGAAAAAAGTCATAATTCTGGATGCTTACCCCTTTGCGTCCAGTACGGGGTTTAATCTTTCTCCCAGTTTGTGATAGCTCCCTGTCTGAGAGACTCAACTACTCAAGGGACCGTTGCTACCTGGTGGCCAACAGAACTAAACAGGCAGAAAACATTGGAAAGAAGAAAAGAGAGAGAGGACAGAGAGAAGAGAGGGAGAAAGGGATAAAAAGGGAGAGAAAGGGAGGGGGGAGGACTTCTAGAACGTTCACAGTTTAAAAATCCAACTGACTTGAAAGATGGTCAGTGTAAACGTGGTAGCAGCAAGGCTGCAGGAAACAATCAGACGAAGCTATTGTCTTAAGTGCTCTAATTAGGTGGTGACAAATATCACACAATGGCTTTATTGGGCAAAACCTCTTATTTCAGAAATAACCGAAAGATTCCTGATATACTACAAAAGCCTTCTTTCCAAAACTTCAAAAAATGTATGTGCATGTTTCTGATTTTAAAACTATGACTTCACTACTAAATCCAGGATTTAATGAAAAAAAATCTCAAAATCTTGAAATAATCAGCTGAAGATCAACAAGCAGGTGATACAACAGTGGTAGTTACTAAAATTTTTTTAAAGCCTTTCAGTCATTGAATTTATTTTTAAAGCTTAATCATCAATAAATGAGTATGAAAATGCTTTAAAAGGTAACAGTACAAAGAATAAAATACATTTAAAATGCATGGAAAAATCTTGAGGAACTCACCAAATGGTAGAGAAGGGAAACATAAACAAAAAGTAATAATGATGTAATATCGGCTATAGTAAATGTAAGAACTTAGTCATTGAAAACCATAGGAGAGAGGGACTTGATTCTTGTCTGAAAGTCAGACTTTAGGCTTTTTAAAGATATAAAACCACATTAGCTCTTTTAGTTAGAGAAACAAGAGTGATCTAGACAAAAAGAAATGTTTGTTTCTCAATATTACCTCTTAGATTGGTTTCCACTAAAGAGATCAATACCTCCACTCCATTCTTATAAATTCCCAAAGTCTTACAAACATGAAGTTCAGAATTATCCATCATCTTCACAACTATATGTGAGCCTGTGAATGAGTGTGGGCTCTCTCATCAAGCATAAGACTTGTTTACCTTTACGGCCCTAATGTCTGGTGGAGACATGGTAGAGAGTCAATAAAAGCTTTTTTAAAAAAAAAAGGGAGGAAGAGAGGCTTAGGACCTGTTCAGGTGTGAAAGACAAAGTGTAATTGAAGGGCTGAGAAACTTTCCAGGGTAGGCAAAGAAGCAAGCGTTTGGGCTGGAGCTCGCCTTTGCCTGTTCTTCATGATGCTAAGCAAGGCAGCCAGTAGGCAAAAGGGTAAGAAACCCTACCACTGTGACGTGTTTGAGGGCTAAGAATCTGGAAAATGTCTTTTCTCTTTTTTTAAATACAAACAGAAACATTGAAAAAAGTCTTCAAGATGGTAGTCAGGCATCTCTGAAAGAACTGGAAGGGAAATTCCAGGAGGAGATCCCTTAAAAGTACTGATTAAAGTAACCATCTTCAGCTAGACAGCTACAGAGATCCAAATAAGGTGATCCACTGAGGTCAGAGAAGAATAAGGATTTCTAATACTTGAGGAATGATAGGAAAAGCTAGAATTTTGACCTGGAAAGTAAGTCAAGGGTTGTGGCAACAGGATATAGCGATAATTAACGTGAGAGCCCATGTTAGAATCTTACTTAATAATATTTTCTCTTAATTTCAAATGTGAAAATGTAAAGAAATATAATCAATATTTAATTATTTATTAAATTGAGAGATTTTATAGAATTACTGGGATCCTGTCAACATCTCTGATTTCCTTCTATCATCAATGCTTGGAGTTGGTCTGGTCATAAATCCGATGTACTTGGTAGCAGATGTTTTAAACTATGATTAGAGAATGGATATTCTAGACTTGGAATCAAAAAGGAATAGCTGGGGGAAAGTTTTTAAAGATGTGTCATTCATTTTCAGTATGAGGATGAAATCAGTACTTTGCCTATTCCTCAAGAAGCTTATTAAGAGAAGCAGTGCTTTTTATTTTTAGCTATTCATTGGAATTTTAAGAAAATAAAAAGGCATCTTCTACCACAATGTCATAGCATAATTATGGACAATTGTTGTTAAATTTGTCCAGTGTGTGGTACAAAGGATTTGCAGTCATTCTTTTTTAGATTCAAATCCCAGCACTGATTTGGTCTTATGAATTGCCCACAATAACTATTTAGTCTTGTAAGTTACTCAGGTCTTCTGGTCCTTGGACTGAAGACTATGGTATTCAGAATAAGTATTTTCTAAGATTTTGTGAATATTAAATGCAACTCTATATTTAAAAATGAATAAGAGTGATACACTGATGCCTCTTCTCCTTCATCCCCTTGACTTTCTTTTGAGCATCCTTAGCTAGAAAATGGACTCACCAATTCATCTATCTTTTATCATACTATTATAAGGAATAGCTGATAATAGTTCCATGAATTATATTTCTATTTACTTAAAACTAACTTCTGCTTTTCTGCAATGTGAAAAACAACTGTAGTGCAAAAATATGGTAATCTGACACTTCCATTTGGGGGCTTGACATGGTTAAAAGAAAGCAGAAACTTGTGGAAAATTACCACCTTCCTCTTACATGATTGACACACAACTGCCAAACTTGACGGAAGTTTCCTTCATCTGAGCTAGAAGTAGTGAGGGTGCTTAGCACCTGAGCATCAGCTTCCCTATCCCTGATGTTTCTTTATTGCATTTTTTCCACTACCATTTACCCCCTTATACCCTCCTCCACCTCCACTCCCCACCTCCCCGCCACAATCACCACACTGCTCTCTATGTCCATGAGTCCTTATTCCTTTTTGCTCAGGTCCTCCACCCCCTAACCCCCCGTCCAGGGATGTCAGCCTGCTCTCTCTGAGTCTCTCTATTTTGCTTCTTAGTTCAGTTTGTTCCTTAGATTCCACATATGAGTGAATCATAACGATTCATCTTATTTCGGCTTTTGATATTTTACTTGACTCCAATAAGCATCAGCTAATACTCCACCTACACAGTGAAACTCTTATCACAGAGATCAAATGGAATTTGCAAGTTCTCACAAGCAATAAAGAACAAGCTGGTTTCTAGATTAAGATGACAGACTTAACACCTACTTCTCTCTCATCAGAAATGCTACTAAATTATAGTAAATGGATTTTAAAAGACATAAACCAGGAATTTAAAAAAAGAGGAGAAAATAAAGACACACAAAGTGGATGAAAAATTGAGCCAGAGTCCCCATGGACTCAAATTCTAAGCCATGGGTGGCAATGGTTGAGAACCAACACAATTTACATGGTAAAACCCTTAGGAACTGAAGATAAAGGGGCAGCGAAAATAAAAACCACTGGATACTGGATCACTGGGTTCCCCAGCCCAGTTTTGGCAGGGGCAGTCACTTTATAGAAAATGGAGATTAACTGACCATCTGCCAAGTGCAGAGATCCCCAGCTTTCTTTTATCACGAGGCTCTCCAAATGCTGGCAGTCAGGAAAACATTCCATCCAATAAATATAAACATGACTACATTTTTAAAATATGAAAAATGTGAAGGACAAAAAGGAGGAGCACCATTTAGAGAACAAAAAAATCCTTGAAAAAATATTGATAGACTAGAGTTTAGCAGAAAGGTTAGAGATGAAGTTCGGGCAACCTTTACAAAAGTAGAGGAAAAAGAAAAGGAGGCATAAAATAGGAGAGAAGAGCTAAGAAAAATGTAAAAACCGGTCCAGGTGATCCAACATTTAAATAATATGTACTCCAAAAAAGAAAAAACAGAGAAAATATAGAGGAGTAATTATTGGAAACAAAAATGAAAGAATAAAAATTACCTGTTAGAACTGAAGAATATTTGTTTCCAAATCGAAATGGCCCCAAAAGTGCTCAACACAATAACAATAGAAAGACCTTTTATTTTGACCTTTAAGACTATTAGAGGCACACAGAGGATCGGGGGTTCTCAAAAACTGTCAGAGAGGCAATAAAACAATGCCTTCAAAACTCTGACTCTTACACATAATCCAAGCTATCAAACAAGTTCAAGGATTGACTAAAGGACACACCCTCTCTCAGTAAGCTACTCCAGTACTTATCCCAACAAAAGTTGAGTTTGGAACAAGGATGGAGAATGCACAGGATATAATAAATAAGCAACAAAAAAGTGATGCAAAGGAAACCCCCAAGGGGACGGGGCTAGAAGATCCTAGGATGACAATGTATTGGGCTACCAAATAATACATACCGGGGCACGTTGGTGCAAGAGACAGAGGTGTTACACTCTCATAATCCTTGGAGAGTTACTTTTTAACGCAAGGATAGAATGCCCGACAAATCTGAAACAGTTTCTTATATATATAACAACACTGTATCACCCCCAGATGTGTTCTGCCTTAACCCATTCTTGGGAGCAAGAGTTAGGTGATGGGGAAGCAGAAAAATTCAAAGTCCGTTCTCCCTAACAATATTTCCACTTGACAGCTAGAGCTCACCCTTACACCCTCCTAATGCTTCCCAGAATTCAATCATTACATTGCCCACTAAATCCTCTTAGAATGAGGTCATGTGCACTCTCAGGGAAGCTGAAGCCAGGCAATGATCCAGACTCTTCTCAGTTCTCTAAAGCCTTCATCTAAAAGGGAAAGCATCTTTTCCTTTGCATAGGGAAGGACTGCTAAACCTCTCTCAGAATCACTTGATATCTGGTTTTGAGATTCCTATGTTGGTGGCAAATATATATCTATCAAGAGACTGGCAAATACAAAAATCATTATACTGGTTGTCTTGGTGGGAGGGGAGTGGGGGAAGTATGTGTTCTGTTTCTTACTCTGGGTGGCAGGTATATGGATGCTCATTTTACTATTCATCTTTAAACCTGTGCGTTTTATGTACATACATATATACATATGTGTGTACACATGCATGTATGTATATGTGCATTCTATATATGAATAAAGAACATATATGAACAGAAAGAACATGTGTGTATGTGGATTAATGGATGGATGGATGGATAAATGGATGGATGGATGGGTAGATAGATAGATGATACATAGGAGGTATTTCAGAATTGAAAATAAGTAATACAAGCTATCTGTGACAACTAACTCTAATAGCAGTGTTACGGAAGTCCACTGTATATTTTCAAGAGATGTTCTCTATGAGTTAAAAAAAATTATAAATCAGTTTCAAATAGGAAAAGGGGAGGAGAAGCAGAGAAGTAATCAAAACCTTCCAAATGATAGCTATTTCTTCAATCCATTTCCAATAATGGACACCAGGCATATTAATCAGTCATATCCTCAAGGGTCATTGTGTTCTTGCATAACAAGCAGCAGTATGATCGGCCTTATTTGGGCCTCACAGGTCTCCAGGGCAGCACTGTCTAATGCAGTAGCCATTAGCCACATGTCGTATTGAGTAATTGAAATGTAGCCAGTATGACTGAGGAAGTCAGGTTTTTAGCTTACTTAATTTTAATTAATTTAAAGTTTAAATAGCCATATGCGGTTAGTGAGCATTACAGTTTTGGTCTCTGGGGAAGAAACCAAGAACTTGTATTTCTTCAGTACCAGATTCTATATATGCCAAAAGCCACCCATGTTTTAACCCTACTGGAGTAGTACATAGATCCAACAAACAAAAACTGCTTTTCTCTTTGCTCCTACCTAGTTGTATCAAATGTGCTTCCTAATTTCTAGCAATTGTATTCCTTAGCTGATTGAGGACAAATTTATTTCCCCTACTCTATACCCTATCTTTCTTATCCTAGCTTTCTCATTCACTTCTCTGTCCTTCCTTCTAGCAAAACACACTCTCTGATTGATACTTCTTGACTCTTGAGTATAAATGACTAACAACTGATTAATCATATAGGGAGCACATGAGTTTTAACATGTTTAACATCTGGACTGATATAATTTTATGTCACAGACAGAATATTTTTGTGCCCTCAAAATCATATGTTGATGCCTTAACCCCAAAGTGATGGTATTTGCAGGTAATTTAGGTTAGGTGAGGTCATGAGGGTGGGGCCCTCATGATGAGATTAGTGCCCTTAATAGAAGAGATACCATAGAGTTTGTGCTTGTGGGCATTCTTTCTCTCTTCCCCTCCCTGCACCATTTGAGGACACAGCATGAAGGCTGTCATCTATAAGCCAGGAAGAGAGTTCTCACCAGAAACCAAATCAGCCAGCACCTTGGTCACGGACATTTCAGCCTCCAGCCAGAACTGTGAGAGGATACATTTTTGTTGTTTGGGCCACCCAGGCAATGATATTTTGTTATGGCAGCTGGAGCAGACTAAGACAATGATGGAGCCTTGACAAATTTAGGTACAGAAGCATGAAAGACATTGTGGAATTAACTGGTGATTCTCAGCCTTAAAAAAATTATTGTACCAATTAGTTCTGCCCAGCCAAAACAGGAGCCTTGCCCTGGCTCCCCTCTCAGGCTCGACCCTATCTTCCATTAACCCCCTTTCCCCATTTCTGTTTGTATAAATGCCTCATAATTCAGAATGTGATTAAGTTGATTGTTTTAAAAAAAATGCATTATATATTTTGCATGTGCATGCTCTAAATTTTATGTGTGAAATAAAATACCAACAGGTCATACTAATTAATTTTGTCTTTTATACTTGAAGTTAGGACTACTTGAACTCATTATGCAAATTTATGCCAAATAGTGCATAAATTAACATTGTTCATCTCCAACAAATGCAAAATCTTCTAGCAACCACTTCACAAGCATACTCTTTTATCTGAAAAAAAAAAAAACTTCTAAAGTAAGTATGCATTAAAATAAAATAAGGTTTCTAAAATATAGATTTCACCACAATGATAAGCAAAGTCAGGGAAGACCAACCTCGGGTACCCTATATATGGGTTTAAATTGCCCAAGACTTTAACCACCAAAGTTTTCAAAAGCTATTAAATTGAAATTGCCTAGAGTTTTTAAAGAAAAGTTGAACAATGTTGAGTTGGAGTTACAATGCAAAAGACAATTAAATAATTTCCTCTATTGAGTTAATTATTTGATTGAAGAAAAACCAGAGGCCCCTTTGAGGCGGAAAGGGTGTGCCTGAATGGGTAGTTGAGGCCAGTGCCTTCACAATGGAAGGGACTCGGAAGTAAATCAAAAATCTAAATTTTGTGAATTCCCAGATGCAAAACTGTTTTCTGCTGGCACTCATCCTGGCTCTGAGGCTGAGCCTGGGGGTCCAGAGAAGTGACAGCAAGAGGAGAAGCGGGGTGGCAAGAACCATTTATGTCCTTGTATTAGTGAATATAGGCCCCCGCCCCCCCCAAAAAACAACTGGCTCAAGAGGACAGACCTTTCCCACGCACATACTCAGGAAGCAGGATCCAATCCATTTTACAGTTAAAGACACACGACCTTCAGTCACGTTACGAGGGTTTCTATTATAAACATACGATGCAATATGACACATGTAGGCCTGGGTGAAACACATCTGGTTGAACAGAAAAATGATTATAATGATTATATGATCGGAAGAAAAAAGGAAAAGGGAAGAGGAGGAACAAGAAGAGAAGGGGGATGTAGGGGAAAGAGGCCAAAGTGGAGAGGACCGAGGAGGTGAAAATAATTTACATTAACATAAGTGACATAACCAGTTTATTGTCTTATTTCATCTTTGCCCCAAACCTATGAGGAGAGTATCACTATTCTCTTTTTAAAACAAAAAAAAATTGAGTCTCAGAAAGATTAGGGAACACGCCCTGAATATAAACGTCACAACTACTAAATGGAACGCAGATTTCATCCTAGGTTTCTTTTACTCAACAGCCGAATCCTAAACTATTCCTACTTCCCATCAAATGTGGGGCACAGCGAGGAGGGCCTCTCTCCTAGCTTTCAACTCTGAGCTCAGAGAAGGGAAAACAGAAACCAGACAGGCTGACCAAGGACTGCGGATGGAATTCCAAGTCCCATAGTTAACGCTACACAAGACCTGGGGAAAGACATGATCAGCGGGGAGCAGAGCTAAGGTAACCATTCCAGGCAATGGAGCCGGACCGTGGGACTCAGAAACTATGAGTCGAGTCAAACATATTGTCATCAACACACTTGGCAGGAGTGGAAGCACACTTCAAGAAATGCAATAGGCCAACGGCAAGAGTTTGGCAGACTGTGAATTAAGCTTATCAAAACAACTGACAGGCTTGTCATAACCTTGTCTTTAATTTAGGGGTCATAGAATTAAACTTACTGCTGCCTTACTTTACAAAGAAACGCAACTATAAAATTGGTAGCAGGATGTTAATCATTATGGGGACTGTAGAGATAACAGGAGTACATCAGACTTTAATCAGAACTGGTTTTGGAAAATCATGTGACTTCTTTTGCTACCAAAATCTTTGCATTCAAAGTTTCAGTACTGAACTGAAGAGCTGGTTGATAGTTAATACACACTAAACATAAAAGCTACACTGTCACCTGAGGTGGAAAAAGTTCATTACTACAGATGTACAAGATATTCAAAAGTGTTTCCCGTGGATTTTTTGATAGTGTTTATTAAACATTAGTTTCAAATATGGTTAACATTTGACATTATTAATTTGGTAGTTTTTGCTATAACAGCCATTTTCATAGCATTCATTTTAATGTTTAATTATCCTTGGTTCACATCTACATTCAGGAAAATTAGAATTACAGATCTTTTGATTACTCAGTGAGCTTATCTTGCCCTTGATTCTTTTGCAATATAGTATGTGAAGAATTTATGTAAAGACAATAATCATGGTACCAGTAAAAAAAAAAAAAAGAAAGAAAGAAAAAACAGGCCCAAAATGGAGTCACTTGTGCTAAGCCCATGTCAGCAAAGCAAGATTTAATACCTAACCTAATTACAATTTCAGTCTTTCCCAGGAATGCAACCTTTAACCAGTTAATCTGAAATTATCTGGTCAACATTAATGAGCTAATGTGCTGGATAGATCCCTGCCCAAATTTCCCCAGAGGAAGGTGTCCTTGCATGAAACAATTTGCTTGTTGATAATAACTTCCTTGCCTCACCCTCTTTCTAGCTATAAAAAGCCTTGCATTCTGTACAGCTCCTCAGAGTTCCTATTTTCTATATAGGATGCTGCTTAATTCATGAATTGTTAAATAAAGCTAATTAGATCTTGAAATTTATTCAGCTGAATTTTGTTTTTAACAGTTGTACCTACCTGTCTGGGTGATAGTAAAGACTAAATAAGTCCATCCTATAGTCACCCCTCTAAGCCTTATTAAATGAATCAGTTTTCCCTAATTCTATTATCAACATGTACGGGTCATTCATAAAGCCTTAAACTAATTTCATCAGACCAAACGTGGAGACTTTCATAGCAGATAATGTGTCCCGGCCATTTCTAAAGGCTGAAGCGAAACCAAAGCATGGAAATAAAGTGAGCAACCAAACCTACAAGGAGAGGAGAGGAATCACAGCTGGCTGCTTTATGACACAGCAAAGGCTAAGAGACAAAGCCAGAAAAGAGCCACCTTTGACACCATATCCACAGGACACTGTTATCAGGATTTCGAAAAAGAGAAAACTCACAGCAGCTAATTCCTTCCCGGCAAGACACCGGGATGTGCTCAGCAAGGTGTTGCTATGGGAAGAAGGGGCTGAAAGCTCAGCACTGAAAAAATAAGGAAGGATTTAACTCTGTGACACATGAGCCATTACAGTGCAGTTTCCGTTCAAACAGAAGTGCAGTTCAATGGAGCTATTTACCTGTTCAAACTACAAACAAAACTGTCTTCAATGGGATCATTAAGAGAAGGTATGAGACTTTAAAGAAAAGCTTCTCAGAACTGCAGGATTTGCAAAGATTAGGTTTTAAGCGCTAACATAAATGTAAAAATACTAGAATTGCAGAGGCTCTGTTGAGGCTAAATAAAAAGGCTGTCACTCTCTGAAAAGAACAATAAATATAATCCTAGCATTTGAATTAATTAAATAGGAAAGTATTTGAATCAATATGGTAAACCATCAAAAATATAGATAATTTCAGAATGAATGCATTTTATGCTAATAGTCAGAGATATATATTTAAAAACGTGTCATGTCCTTAAGCATTAAGTTTAGATTTATTGACATATCAATTCAGTCTATGTCAAGTATTCATTTTCTTTCCATCAACCTATATCCAGTCTTATGAAACCAATAGTCTGAAAAAGAAACCGTTGTCTAGAAATAACTTAGGAGAAAAGCTAGGTAAGCTTTGACTTGGCAGTGACATTTTGGATACAACACCAAAAGCATCATCCATGAAAGATAAAAAATTAGTAAGTTAGCATTAAATTTAAACTTCTGCTCTGTGAAAGACATTGTTAAGAAAATGAAAGGACAGGAGAGACTGGGGAAAAAGTCTTTCTAAAACACATGGGACAAAAGACTTGTATTCAAAATGTACAAAGAAATCTTAAAACTCAAAAATAAGAGAGTCAATTAAAAAGTAGGCAAAAGATCTGGACATCTCACCAAAGGAGATGCACAGATCACAGATAATCATATGAAAAAGATGTTCAACACCATATGTCATTTAAAAAAACATACTATCACATACCTATTAGAACAGCTCGAACTAAAAAACATTGACAACATCAAATGCTGGTGAAAGTGTGAGACAGCAGGAACTCTTATTCATTGCTGGTGGAAACGCAAAAGGGTACCTCCATTTTGGAAAACAGACTATCAGTTTCTTCCAAAAGTTAAAAAAAAAAACAAAAAAAAACCCTCTTACCACACAATTCAGCAATTTCACTTTTGATATCTACCCAGATGAGCCAAAACCTATCCCCCAACAAAACTCTGCACGTGAAAGTTTATAGCATGTTTACTCGTAACTGTCAAAACTTGAAAGCAATCAAGATAAACAAGCTGGTGACCATACAATGAAATATTAGTGAGTTAGCAACAAAGAGAACCAAGTTTTCAAGCCACGAAAGGCAATAGAAGAACCTTAAATGCATATTGCTAAGTGAAAGGATCCAGTCTGACGTGGCCACATATCACATGATTCCAACTATATGACATTCTGGAAAAGGCAAAATCATGGAGGCAATAAAAAGGTCAGGGGTTACAGGAAAAGGATTAATTAATAGGAAAAGCCCATGGAGTAGTTAGGGGAGTAAAACTGTTCTGTATGATATTGTCATAGTGGATGCAGGCCACATATCTGTGAAGCTGTTAAATGCAATTGTAAATCCAAATGTAAAGTATGGCTTTGATCAATAACAATGTATTATATTGGCTCATTGATTATAACAAATGTACAACACTAATGTAAGATGTTAATAACAGGGGAAACTATGTGTCTGAGGTGCTGGGCAGGGGTTGAGGGGATATAAGGAACTCTCAGTACTTTCCACTTCATTTTTCTGGAGACCTCAAACTACTCTGAAAATGAAGTTTATTAATTAAAAAAATAAAAAAAGCAAGAGAAACGAAACTGTTCTGAATTTCCTACAGATACTTTGCTGATATCGGAGAATACTGACAAACACAAAGATAAACGTTACCTAGTTTCTTATCCATTGTGTTAACACCTTCAGGAAGTCAACAGGATATAGGAATAAGGTACCAGAAATCGAGTCAAGAGGGGGAGACAGGGGACTAGAGGAAGGAAGGCCCTAAAAGAAAATGGTAGGGGACAAGTGGAATTTTTTTTTCATTTTACCTCATTAGTTCTGAATGTGTCAGGCTCTCAAGGAACTAAAATTCTGACTCGGTAGCTGACAATAATTAAACAGAATGAGTTGGCAATAGTTCAGTCCTACATTTTCCTTCCCTGTGCCACAACCCATTGGATAACAACCTGCCATCATTAACTGCCCACGGCTCACCTGGAACCAGCAGAGGACACGGACAGGCATATTAGCCTTCAAAAGAAAATGTTAACACTCGAAGAACTTCACACCTCACCATGCCACGCCTGGGGTCTGTCAAAGGTTTCACGATCTCTGGTTCTCATCATTAAAAATGATCCTAGAGCTTTAACTCCAAGGCTTGAGCTAAATCTAGTTCTTCCAAAGTTAAATCAAATGTCACTCGTAAGATAAAAGTAACTGTGTAGCGTGCATTGCACCCTGTGTGAAGGCAATACTTTGAAGGTAAGCTTTCCAGAAACTAGAAGGTTCTTTACAAATCCGGGTTTCAAACTACACATCAAATTCTCCTTTTTATCTTGATAATATACTACCTGAGAGGGCAACACAAGGGACCTGCAACTCACTTTTTCTTTTAAACCCTCTTAAATGCTTTGGCTCCCGTTAATCTTAAATAACAACTCCTGGTGTTCATTGTCACCCAATTTTGCAAATGTTGATCATATATACAAGGAATTAAGCCAGAATATTTTTCAGGTCTACAAGTTTGAAGAATTTTCTTGTGGCAGGGACATCTCTCGTTCCAGGAGTTGGGCATATGACAGTGAGTAAGACACAATACCCACCTTCAAGCTGTCATAGACTGCGAAGACGGGAGTGACATAAAACCATCCCACTGATTGCGCGCTTTGTGATAGGAATTCTAATAGACAAGAAGCAGTGCATTCAGAACCCAGGGGAGCTGCACATTGCCCGGGACAGGACATACTTTCATGAGAAATTGTTTCGCAAGTGAAAAAAATAAGGTAGTTTGACAAGAGAGACAAGAATTTTTCAGACAAAAGGAATTCTCTAAGTCTTAGACCATCCTTAGATGCTAAGAAACCAAGGCCAGAAAAGAAGCAAAGGTTTAGGACTTAGGAAGAGAGGTAGTTGCAGTGTAAAAGGAGTGAGCCAAGGCCAGAGGGTGTTTCTTTCATTAAATGCTAAAGAGCTGAGATGCTAATGAGTTTTCAACAGAAGAGAAAGGTTTCAGATTTACACTGACCAAGGAGTCCTTAATGCTCTCCTTGACTTCACTAACCTTTAGATAGTTTTTTCCCCCTTACTATAGACCCCTTCTTTACAAAGAAGACACTTATAAATCATCTCTCTGCCCCCTTTGAGATGTAACTCTTCTCTTGCCACTTTACCACCCTGGAAAATCTCTCAAATACCTGGGAGGCATCCCTTTGGAATGTAATCATTTGAGGAAGGTAGCGCCCCTAGCTTCTGGTCTCAAGAAGTGGGTAGGAAGGTTCTAATTGTTGCTGATAGGTAATAATTAGCAAACACAGATAACCTAACTGCATTGACTAACCTCCCCACTAATGTTCTTTACATCTTTTCCTCTAGCTCATCCCAGGGCTTAAAAAATCTCCCACCTGCTTTTATAACACAGTTGGGTTCACTTTCTCCTTCCTATTGCAGCAGTCTTGAAAGTGTTCCTTAAATGTTACATTTCCAGTGCAGTTTTTCTATGACAACATTTTAGGCAAATTGTTAGCAGAGATGTGGATGACAAATTACTAAAAGACAAGGTGAGTGGCAAGAAGGTTAGGACATGACCAGAGTGACAGTGACGTCTGGAATAAAGAAGTGGCAGTAAAGCTAAGAAAGGAGAGATGCATTCAAGGGATATAAAGTCAAAGAATTAGCTCTACGATCAGTTGGACAGAGAGAAGAAAAAGGCACAAGGGTGACTTAGAGTTGCTTAGAGTAGGCATGGCAGGTATACCCTCTTTCTTACTTGCTTAATACCACAGTGAACTGAGGCCAGGTGAACTGGGGAGAGTACAGAAAAGCAGCAAAGGAGCGGTAGGGGTGGGGGAGGGGGTGGGAGGAGAGATGGATTATGAAGAGAACATAGAAGTAGGTGGGCCTTGTAACAATGGATGACAAAGACCACTTTCAAAACCTCAAAGACAGTTGAGGACACCTAAATGATGTGAAAGGGGCTTCTGCCTTACGAGTGTTAGAACACGGGTCCAGGCAGAAACGGGAAGGCCTGGAGAACCAAGAGCAGAGGGGGGGAGGAGGAGGGAAGGGGATGGATGCTCCCCAGACATCCACTCAAAGCCTAGGCTACAGCACCACAGGAACAAAGAATTCGTTACAGAGCCTTTTCTTTTCCTCTTTCCAATCGTCAGCATACAGGACAGCATAAGCAGAAAAGCAGAAGTGAGGAGGACAAGTCCAGAAAAAAAGATGTTAATGCAGTCTTTTGAACAAAGATAAAAGGAATCAGATGGAGACCGCAATCCAGTCATGGCCAACGTGTTTAAAACTGCATGAGTCCCTTTTTCCTACTGAATTCGTTCATTGCCAGTGGTAAACGAGAGGAAAGTATGGGCAAAGGCCCCACGCTCTCTTCTAATAAATAATGGAAACCAAAGGTTCAGATCAAACAGTTCTAGGAAATGTCAACATCTTCCAAATTAATAGGAACGTTTACTGATAATAATGCAAATTTAAAAAAATTTTTGATCCTCACCTGAGGATATGTTTATCGATTTTACAGAGGGAAAGGAAGAGGTGGGGGGATATGAACTGGTTGCCTCCTGTACATGCCTTGATCAGGGAAAGACCTCCCACCCCAACTAGGCATGTGCCCTGACCAGGAATCGAACCTGCAGCCTTTTTGTGCACAGAATGAGGCTCCAACCAACTGAGCCACCTGGCCAGGGCCAAATTCAAATTTCTATTCTTGATGGACAATTTCCATTTCAATGCAGATTCCTAATGTCACATGCAATGAAATGTTAGTACAATAAAATGATTTATAAAATTCCTTGGAGTTCTTTCCAAGTGTTAAACGTGACAGAAGGTTTTGGCTGTGAGGTTCTGGAGTGCACTTGACAATGGGCATTGGAAAACAATACAATTTTTTTCCAGGTACATTTATCGGGAAGGTAATTTTTGCATAATCCTAGATGCAGGTCAGAACCAGCTCTGACAATTCACTGCCAATGCTCTAGAGTTCAGGAAGGAGATAGCAGTAAACACACGTCTGTGACATTGGACTCTTGGCAACCTGGCCTGGCCAGCCAAATACTCAATAAATGTGAAAGTCAAATGAAACAAAGATGGTAAATGCACCCAACGCGTAGATAGCGCTCAGAAGGATGGTTAGAGACAGTGGATCGAGCCTCTTGCACAATTTTAAAATTGTACCATCCAGTACGTTGTACAGTGATGGGCAAGGTCACCAAGAGTGAGATGCTGGGGACACATTAGTCATGCAGCTCTGCATTTCTGAGTTGATTGGATACATGTTGAGAATTAATGACAGAGAGATTTCCTAAAATCTGCTGAAGGAGCCTGAGTCTCTTTCCGGAAGCAAAAGGAGTAAACAAATTATGCACAGGCAGCTGCCACAGAGAGATGTCAAACAGGACAGTTTCAAGCAAACACCTCCCTAGTATCTGACAACCTAGAGAAGGCGTAATTCTGCTTATCAGTGACTCCCAAGAGAGGTCGCGAATCAGTGACTTGGGAGACCCCCTAAGTATTAAGGAAGAGCGCCCTCCACCCGCATGAACTGTGAAAGGCCTGCAGCTTGTATCCAAGTAACTAGCACATAAAACTGTGCTTCTGAATCCATCTGCAAAGAGGTTATTTTCAGATTAGGGCCTATTTCTCTCCTTGGGTCTATTCAGTTTAATATCTTTACCAATAAATTGAAAGGATGTATAGAAATGTCCATCTTGTCGAGGATCTGTAGTTATCTCTGGCTCTAGTGCTAGGTTAGAAATATCCCAAAATTCAGGTCACTTTGCATTTAGGGTTCCAATTTTAATTGCTCAAATTCCAGAGACTATTTGGCTTGATAATAGCTCGTGCCAAACAGAACTTGTACGGAAAGGTCAGCATTTACATTTTAGGTTTTACTTTACTTAGCTAATGCTGACATATCTAAAGAAGGTAATGAACTTAAGATTCCAGTTTTCTGCATTTGGAATAGTAGGGAGATCAGGCCAAAATATACAGAAACTTGAGGCTAGTGATCATAGGAGTCTAATCCCCAGTACCTAGAACAGTGCTGGGTACATGGTAAGTGTTCAATAAATAATTATTAATGAAGAAGTGGATGGATGAACGCAAGGATTTTGATAGGAGGGGGGTTCCTTCCTGTCTTAGTTAAACTCTCAGATGCTGATTTACACAGACAAGATGGCGTTGCGGGATGGAAGTGACCCGCCCATATCCGTGATGGCTCTGACACACTCGGCCCCTCACCCCCTGGCTGTGTTGGGCTCTGCTAATAGCTCACAGTGTTCCTCTCCCCAGAAAGGAAGCTTCGTCACTCAAGGTGTGCTTGCTCCCTCTCAGGGGACAGCCTGACCTGCATCCAGTATGCCTTGCTTCAACTGAGACAACCCTAAACAGCCATCCCAGATCCAAAGGTCCCTGCAGGAGTTCCCTGTTGCAACTGCATCAGAGCTCAGCTTCTCCCTCTACCCAATCCTCCTTCCTCCCTCATTACAGCTGTTCTCTCCTCTCGGAGAATCCCCATTGAACCTCCTACAGGTAAAACTCCCAAGTGCCAGAGTCGGTTTCCAAGGAAACCCAACCAACAACAAGAACGACAATTCCAAATTCTTTTTAAAAGCACATTTCTATAGGTGCAGAACAATGTCTTTACAGAAAATGAAGATGAGTACTAGAAAGTGTACTGGATCAGGAGAGAGAAGATGCAGATTCTTATTAAAATCCCATCACAGTTACAGGACCCTGTGTGAGACCACCCAAGTGTTCTTGTGATGAAGCCCGCAGACAGCATGTACAAAAGCCTTCTGCAACTGCTGAAGCACCATGCAAATCCAGGTGTCATTATTTATTAAATGTGACCCCACGACTCTGCAGTGGCTGACCCCACTCACACAGGAACACGATGAATCAAAATGTAACACTTTTCTTCAAGGTTCTTAGGAGAAAGTCTTTAAAGAGAAACCTAACTACTATCTGAGATGATATCTCAGAATCGTCAACCTGGGAAGGTAACAACAAAATAGACTAGGCTAGTGTATCATGAATGAGAATTGGTCATTATTCTGTGTGTGTGTGTGTGTGTGTGTGTGCGTGCGTGTGTGTGTGCATAGAATAAACCAATGAAAAGGAAAAATGAGAAGAGACTTAAGGCTATTTCTATAATTGATTGTTCTCATTACCAAGGACAAGTTTTAACAATAAAACGTTTGAATATCATTATCAATACTTGAGGCTCATGTCCTTGTCTGAGACCTAATATTAGCATCTAAACAGCATAGCTCTAAAAGCACTTCTTATGTTCTTATAAACAAGGCATGGCTTCAGATCATACATATAATTAGACAACAAAGAAATTTATATGAAAAATAAGATCATCTTTCAGCCTACCATTCCCCTGGCAGCTGAACCTTTGAAGTCAGAAGACAGAGAGAGTGCACTCATGTAAAAGCCAAGACCCCCAGGAGCTGCGAAGTCGGGCTCTGTGCTTAGGAAGCTAATGAGTTCGCTGATGCACATCTACAGTGCTGCTCAGCCGTTCTTTAGATATGGCCACTCATTGTCTTGCTCTTAAATTGACTCTCAAACTCTCTCCTCTTTTCATGAACACCCAGAACCTCCTTTCCTACTGTTAGCTGGTAGTCTTCCTTCTTGTAATCAGAACAGAACCCCTGCTCCTCACTAGTTCCAAATCCTCCTGTCCACTGCCCCTGTGCCCACTCCTTTCCCTTCACTCCCTGGACTCTGGAGACCCTGCCCCCGCCCTTCCACTGGGCACAGATCTCGTCTTCACCTACTCAAGGGCATTGCTCCTGTCTCCTGGATCAGGTTCTCCCTCCCAGTGGGTTGGTCCCATAAGCCTATACACATCAGCATACAGAGCTATAGTATCTTACAAATTAGAATAATAAGAAACCCTTTGATTCCGCATCTCCTTTCAGCCACCAGCCCATTTCTTTCTCCCCCTTTACAGATTAACACCTTAAAAGAGCAATCTTCCTCTGCTTCCATTTGCTCATGAACTCTATTCGCCATCACCTTTTTCACTGCATGACCTCTTGTGAGGTCACTAATAAACACCCTCTACCCAAATTCAATGACCTATTCTTAGTGTGCATCTTACTTCACGTCTCTGAAGCATTTGACTTGATTTTCACCCCTTTTATAAACGTTTCCTTTCTTGGCTTCCAACAAACAAGCTCTCCTGTTTTATTTCTCTTGCACCGTGCACTTCCTCTTGGTGTCCTTTGGGTCCTCTACATCTTCCCTGCCTTGGTTTACCACATTGTTGAAGCCAACACTTGAAAGGGAGGCAACCTCGGATCACCTTTGCTCTTACAGAGTCCAACTAACCCATCAGCTGGCCCTACCAGTGTTATCTCCAGAACAGACCCAGAATCCATCTGTTTTGCTGCAACGCTGCTGCTTCTGCCAAGTCCCTCAGTTTCTCTCACTTACAACATCTTATGAGCCTCATATCCGGTGCTCCTATTTCCTCCTTTACACCCCAACCATCAGTTCTCCACTCAGCAAATGCAAGCATGTTAGTACACATCTTTTCAAACAATTCCAGTACCTACTCATCATCCTTGGAATAAAATCCAAAGCCCGCTCCATGGGCTACAAGCTCCATCCACGTGATGGTCTTTTCCTACAACTACAAAATCATTTCCTCCCCCACTGGAACCAACATGAACTTCCTAGTTCCCTCTATCTGGGGACACTCTTCTCCCATAAGTCCATGTGTGCACTCATTTTTTACTATTAGGTCTCTCCTTATATGTCATCTCTTTAGAAAGTCCCTACCTGGTAGCCTTATGAAAGCTGGAATCCTTTGTCACCCTTTTGCTTTATTTCCTTGGTAACACCTACTGCTATGTTATATTATTGATTTGTCTGTCCCTCCCACTAGAAAATAAGCTCCAAGAGCATGGGTGTTTTTCAGGCCCCCCATCACTTGAAATAGTACCAGAAATATGGTTAAGTGGCTAATAAATATTTGTTGTGTTTATGAACTGATGATTTATTTGAGGGTGAAGGGAGATCCAAAAACAGAAACTTGTCCAGAAAACCATAGTAAATTAAGACAAAGTCAGTTGGAATACAAAAAGGCATTTGAAATGGATAGTGAAAGATTTTAGAACAAAGGTACTATTACGGTATTATACGTAAGAAAATAAGAACTACTACTTGGAGGAAATAGAGAACATAGTGATTAAGTAAGTATTCAGGATGCCAGGCCCTTGGACAATTTCCTTAAGTTTTCTGTGCTTCCATTGTTCCATATGGAAAATGGTGATAAGAATCCTACCTGTCACACAGAGACATTGGGAGAATTAAATTACACAATATGTGTAGAATATTTAAGACATTTCCTAGCTCACAGTCACAGTACAATATCTGTTAACTATTCTTATTATATTTATTATTGCAATAAAATAAATATAAGATATATTTATTACAGGCAAAGGTATACACACATACACAGACAGACAAAAGATAGAGAAAAACAGTAAAAGAAACCAGTCACAAAACTCTGGGTGAATGTCACCTCATGAAAATAGGAATAAACAGAAACACACTCACAAAGGGGTGGACAGTACCCTTATGAGGACAGACTGACATCACTTAACTCAGATTTCAAAGTGAAACACTGGCTTCTACCCAATGGAAGCCTCATCTCTACTGAACAGCGTGGCTGTCAACTTGTTAAATGAGGGGGAAAGATTCAATTTTAGATGAAGGAACTGATAGAGAAAAATCAGTGTCTCCAGCAAAGTCATGAAGCAAAATGCACTCACCATTTTCCAATGCTTGCACTCATGATAATGAGTGAGGCTGGAGTTTTCAAAACTTTATTAAGGAAGCATGTCAAGAGGAAATTCGTCTTCTTTTTTTTTTTAATTTCTGTTGGGCTAAGGATTTATTATAATATATAGCATGTTCTTAGGAAATACTTAACCACTGCATTAAGCAGATAAGGCAATGCATTGCCCAAGGTCATACAACCCATTAGAGGTTAGATTAGCTTTTCTCATTCTTGTGTACACATGCCATCCCTACCTTTAGTTATTTACAATAAATGAGGTTTGCTAGGAAAAATAGCTCTTTCACAGTCCTCGCCACATGATAAAAATGTTCCCGCAAATCGGACTGCTTCTGTTTGGGGTTTTTGGTTTTGTTCACCACTGTTTGCTCAGAGTAAGCACTCAATAAATATGTATTGAATTCATGACATTGTTTTCATCCTCCAATGCCTAACATTAAGTGCGATGCAAATACATAGTTTTTGAAAGCACAGATGCATCAAAGCGTGAATAGCTCCAGCATTTTGGCATATTTATTCAATTCAATTGAGGTCAAACATAAAACTGGAAACAATGGAAAATCCAGTGAGTCACCTGCTCCCAGTGTGAAGATGGGTTTGATTTAGTGACTCACTCACGAAGAACAGCATAGGGAAAGAAAAAAAAATCATAATGTTACAGTGGCGAAGCCTAGCAAACACAAACCTCAACCAAGTAATCAGGCCACTGTCCCCAGGAATGCCACATGGCTGCCAGCGAACCTTTCCCTCTGCAATATTCTTTCCAAGAACCCATAGCTCCAGGCTAATTAAGAGTAAAACAACAGAGAAAGCCAGATTAGGGGATATTCTACAGGATATCTGGCCAATATCCCTCAAGACTAGCGAGGTCATAAAAAAGGAAAGACTGAGTAACACTCACAGAGCAGAGAAGACCAGGGAGACATGTCAACTTAATGCAACAGGATGCTCTGGCTTGGATATTGGAATACCAAGTCCAGAGTCTGGTAAATAGTAATAAAGCAATATCAGTTTCATTGACAAAGATACCGTGGTAATATAAAATGCTGAGTAATGGGGAAAACTGGGGTGAGGGATACCATAAGACTCCCAGTAGTATCTACGAAACTTTTTTGTAAATCTATAAATACTCCCAAACAAAAACGTTTTCTTTTTAAAAATGTGGTGATAGACACCAGATGATGCAATTAAGAGACTTTGTTAAAACTTAAGAAAGGGAATTTTAAGATACCTGGTCAAACAACCAAATATAAGCAACCGGTGTGTACATGAAGAGGTTTAAACGCCAGGCATTGTAGCAGTCTCTTGTACTGGTAGACACAGTAAAAGTAAACTGAATGATTAACTACATTTTCTCCCTGCAATCTTTCTGTGATATTATCAGTGCTTTCAATTCTGTTTTGGAACGTGAGAAAGTGATTTGGCAGGTGGTAGTGTATGCACTTTGAGGTGAGAGATACGTGGAGAAGAGGTCAGCTGCTCTGAGCCTGCGTTTTGGACCTGAAATGAAGGAACAGTGGGACAGACAGCAGCGTGTCATTAGCCACAGCAACCGCAATCCTAGCCACCGTTTTTGGAGAGCACGCTAAATGTGCCAGATTTTGCACAAGGAGTTTCAAATACAAGACTACCTTTAACCCTCAGCAGTCTATGAGGTTGTAATTATATTCTCATTTTAGAGATGAGATATTTGGTCATCACAGAAATTGTTTTGTCAAGGTTGCAACTGAGATTTAAACACAAACATTTCTGATTCTTCTAACTCACCAAACAAAAGACAGGGAAATTCCATTACAATATCATTAGTCTTTACCAGAGATAATATACTGAGATAATATATATTATATACACTATAAATATCCAGATAATACCCATTATCCTGAGCTAATATATATAAAAGTGTGTTAAAGATTATATTTGATATACAACAAATATTAGTCTTTTCCTACCTTTATAGGCTACATCTATTTTCAGTTAGTTCTAAATTGGTTTTTGCTTTTGCGTTTTAAGCCTTAGACTTATAAGAATTATCACAGCAATTCAAAAGTGCAGAGTAAGCTAATGCTGGAAGTAAAATTTAGATAGTATATATGAGATAGAGTTAAATCTTAGCCAGTATCAAGTTATTCTTGATATAAAAAATATGTCGTATATCAGGCCCTGGCTGCTGTGGCTCGGTGGATTGAGCGTTGGCCTGCGAGCCAAGTGTCACTGGTTTGATTCCCAGTCAGGGCACATGACTAGGTTGCACGTCAGGTCCCCAGTTGGGGGAGTGAGTGAGAGGCAACCACACAGTGATGTTTCTCTCCCTCTCTTTCTCCTTTCCCCTCTCTCTAAAAACATATAAATAAACGAACAAATAAACAAATTATTTTAAAAATAAATATGTATATATGTCGTATATCAATGAAACTTTTTTAAAGTTAGAAACATAACAGATTTTCAAAACCAACTATCCTTTATCTAAACTATGTCAGGGAAAGGGAAAAATTCCCACCCTCCTAAACTTTTTGAGTTCCTACAGCTAGACTAATAATAAACTAATAAAATTGACACAAGGCTAGATTAACAGGAGAGAAAAAAAACTTAATATATATGCATGGATGGTTATAATATGATAGAGCAGTCCCAAAATGAGGTTCAAAGAAATGACTGAACCAGGCACCTTTTTATACTTTTAGACAAAGCAATAATTTGTGAAGAATTGACAGGACCTCAGAGTTTGTGTTTGTCAGAGAGGAATCTAAGCAGCTTTGGGCACTGATTTGTGAGGAACCTAAACAAAGTCTAGGCCTGGGTAGGAAATTAATGAGGAGGCACCAGGGTTTGTTTATATAGCCTCTTCGGCTCTGGATTCTTTAAATCCCATGGTAAGAAAACTCTCTGACTCAAGGTCCCAAGAGAGCTCCTTTTGCATGGGAGATTTCTCTCCTTCTTTTCGGGGAATGGAGAGGTCAGCATTTTCCTTATCCTGGCTGTTTCTTAAGTAACTTTAATTCAAAATAATCAATATGCTACTGTGGGGTAGTTTGGAGCAGCCTGTCTTGGGGCACAACAACTGCATAATTACATCCTTTATTATGGACTTTTTAAGGTACTTTATTCAGATTATAATTCTCTGCTGTCATTATTATAAATTTAAGAATTTTTTTTAACATGGCCACTTTCTCTTTATGTTCTACCTCTGAAGGCAAAGAGACTTTCCTCACTTGGACATGCTAACCATTATCTTGAGGATTAATAATTCATAAATCCAGTGAGTAAGACTTTAGTTGTTTTTAAGTAAGTCTGAAATTTACCAGCAAGAGCTGAGGGAGGGATTGGCAAAGAATAACCTTTTTGTGCTATTATTTTAGGGTGAATGCCCCAAGGTGAGTTGGGGCTAAATGAAAGGGGAAAAAATGTATTGAAATAGCATAGTCATCCACTTATAAGCTAAAATAAGCAAGGCAAGAAGAGGGCTGCCGTCCTGTAATCACGAAGGAGTCCTGCCTCACAGACGGAAGCAGGGCTTTGTTAGACAACAAACATTCCATTTGTAATGTAATATAAATAATGATCCAGACACATGAGCCAGATTCTACTCAACAGTGATGGCAAACAGTCCACGATGCCTGGATGAATCACTGAGTGCATCATCAAGAAAGGAACTAATTTTTTAAATCCAGTAATACAGTACTGCTCTAGTTTAGACTTTGAATGTTGACAATAAATAAATAACCTAAGAGGATTCACTTTTTTTTTTTCCTTCTGGGATGCAGGCTAGTACATTCCTAGAATCCCTTTTATGTAGATGTTCCCTATGAATTTCATTTAATTAATGCTTCTAAAATAAGATACCAATTTTGGCATGTATATCACCTATAGACTTGAACTGGTTTTTGCCTTTCTACTTGACCTCTGCCAGTCTTCCCACGAATCTGTGCTTAGTTGCAAAAGTTGAAGCTGAGCAAAAGAGGATAAGAAACAAGTAATAACCCCAAAGGACAAACTTTCCTGAGCAAGCACAAGAGAGAGGCATCATCCCCGTATATCAAAGCAGGATGACTGAGTTGGCCACCTTTACTTCTGATTAATATAATATGTTCTTTAAAGTCAGATCTTTAGAATGAGGTCATCCCTTGATTTACTCTGTGTTTCCTTGTTCCTTTGGGTCTCAAAGACACTACTGCATTTGTTAGGTTAAGTTTACACCAATAGGAAGTTTCCGTACACAGAAGTTTTATCAGGTAAGATGAGTAAGTAAAGCACCTGCCAAGGAATGTCATCTTCTTGTAAAAGCTCAACTCACAACTCCCTCCAGCAACGATGGACAGATAATGCATAGAGAAGAGAGAAAAACCCGTCACTGGAATCTGCAGATAAGGCAAAAATTCCAAATGCTTCCCCACTCCCAAGTGACTTTCTTCAGACGGTAAGCTGCAGAACAGTACTCACTTGAGATCCCGTTCTCTTTTTTTATTTTTCAAAAATTGTAATCTGTTTGTTTAGAAGTTTGAGTCAATAAAGAACATAAAACATGATTCTTTACCATCAGTAACCTCTGAAAGTTTTGTTTATCTTGTACCTACACCTCCCATAGCCACCATGTGTGTCCATCATGTTCTACATTCAATTAGATTTTGTGCTAGTCTGTCACTTGCAATCTCATTTACATTAGAAAATGCAACCTGTCATTCATAGAAGAGGGGAACGCAGAAGTTCAGGGAATTACTCCTTCTCCGTCTCCAACTTTCCTACCAAAGAAAATGAGAGGGAAGGACAGAGCGATAAGGCAGGGGAGAAACTAAAGGAAAAGAACCAAGAGGGCCGAGGAAGCTGAAGCAGCAGAGAGAAGTGAGGAGGCAGTGACTTCACACCGAATTCCCTCGCAGGCGACTGGCCTGCCGTGGAAATGGATCCTTGTGCATTGCCACCTCCAGATCCAAAAGTCCCTGCACCCACGCCTGAGAGTGTCCCTGGACTTCAGGATTTCCAGCCACCAAACCTGACTCCAGATCACGGGTTCAGGAATCGGAGCTTGGAAGTCATTATCTCAAGGATGCTGCCTCTGCTCCATCTTTGCCTGTTTTAACTATTTGCATCTGCTACAGCTCCAGGCAGGTGCAAGCCTGGAGCGAGTCTGGAGATTTAGTGCATAAATCACTGGCTCTGTACGCGAGTCCTTTCTTTCTGGTGGCATCCCTGCCTGTGTCCTTGGACACTGGCCCTGATCTTCTCTGACTTCACTACAATTGACTCTTGACCCCCATAATTATGGGGGAGCCCAGGTCCCTAACATCTAAAACACCTGTGGTCTCATCTTCTGGGCTACTTTACCCAGTTTTCTCATCTCTCATGACATAGACAGGGACCTAAAATAGTGACTTAAATCTAAAAAGTGCCCAATAAATACTAAAGGGCAGATGCGATGAACTAAAATTTAGTTCTATATGTAAGGAAGTAGATAGAAAACATGAACATGGAGAAACAGTTCATATGTCGACCCAATTTAAGATTTTAGAAATAATGGCACATCATAAATGACACTGATGTATCGTGACATTTATCATGACATTGAGTATCTGGTGGGCCTTTCTTTGACATTGTGCATCACATAATAGCTAGAAGCATTGGACGTGTCTTCCCAAATAACTCTGTCACACTTGTGTGAAGAATGAGGACAGTATTTAGTAATGCCAGCTTCCAGAAAGACACATGTGCTCTCTGAAGAATTTTCTGGTTGTTACTATACCATGTGATGTGACCAACGGTCTGTGTTCTCATTTTAGGTAAAGCTGAGACTCAAGTGGTTAATAAACCAAGAGGTCTTAACGTGGCATCTTGAGCAGAATAATTTTATTCCGTTTTCCAGTTCCATTTTCTTCAGCCTATGTATCATCACTCGGGGTTCACATGTTACTTCCTCCCTTCCCTTCACTTCCCTAACCACAGTTTTCAGATACAAGATGAATCTATCCATCAAACCAAGGAGGACCAAGAAGCTGAAGACAGGCAGGTCACATGAAATCAAGGAGGCACTTCCAACTTACAAGCTTCCCGGAGTTTCTCTTTGTCATAGTGGAATCCTTCATAGTCTTGCAAACTGATTTTGTTCACGCGGATCCGCAGGCGGTCTGGGACAGACTGGGGACTGCAAAACAAGAACCGCACAGTCAGACAAAAAGGAGAGGGTGGAACTGGGAATCAGAGGCACCTGGAGGGACTAAAGGCGATGTCCTCTCTTCATGCTTTAGAAGAAGAAGTTCACATTCAAAGCAGAACTGCGGGGTCTTTACCAGACTATAGCAATTATATGGAGAACACTCCTCCAGAAACCTCAGGTTTCTGAAATTTAGGCTAAGAACATGGAAATAAGCAGGCAAAGCTTCTGAAGACCACTCATATGATGTTTGCTATTAACTTAGTCAAAATGCTAATAAGATCATGTGTTTGGTCCACGATAAATTACACGCAGCAAATCTGAAACAGTGAGCAGTGGCGTACAGGGGCGAAGAAATGCTCTGGGCAAATATGCCCTAACAGCCAAACATGGCAATCCGACCCTCAGAAGAGACAGAAAAACTATGAAAAGCAAGCAAGGATCCTCAAAGCACAGGTCTGACACTGAAATAGCTCTAGACACCTCATTAGTCTCCGAGGGCACCTCTCAGTCAAAACGTGTCGCCGTAAATGCTGCCTGTGGTAGCGACTCTGAGCACCAGAAATAAAGAGAAAAATAGAAAATTTGTGCAATGTCCTTTCTCCAGGAAGGGAATGAAGTATGGATTTCATTTTAAAAGAATCCAATCCATACTAATTCAGAATATTAACAATAAAAGAGGTAGCACCAAACTTTCTGAAGCATCCTGTTCATCGTCACAATGTCTTTACCTGGATTCCTTGGATGTTCTTAAGTAATATTTTCTAAATGGTTTAATTATGAAGGTTAGTTGAGTGAAATGATTTATTTTTCATCATCACCATTATGGATCAATATATTAATATAAGAATATAACACAATCTCCACTCATCCTTCAATATTATCCTATACTTAGATTTCATTGGTTCAGAGAATGCTCTCAAATGGAGGATTGCTTCTCCTTTCTTATATTATGGAATAAAAGTAACCATTGACTACAGTAGAAAGAATAGCATTACTCTTTAATTTATTTCAATAAGGGAAGGAGGGAGAAAGGGAGAGAAGGAGTAGGAGAGAAGGAAAGGCTGGATAGAAGAAAGAAGTGATACATTAAAAATATTGTCAGAATACCGCTACTCCCACCTCAAGCACACACACATCTACACACACATTTAATTTCATTGCAACTCTGGAAGAGGTAAAGAAAAAATAATTTGATCTAATTCTCTTGTCTCAAACCACATTTTAGGGCAAAGTATAGTTAACTCTCTCCAAGCAGATTCTCACTGTACTCACCCCATGCCCCCCAAAACATATTACATCCGTATGTAGATATACGTGTATATCCATACATAGTTCTCTCCCCAAACACACACACACACGCACACACACACACACACACACATTTAGGTATAAGTGCATAAGTTCTAAAGAGAGATGGTGGACAGATAAAAATGTCTGAGGTTTACTGAATTAAAAATTAAGCCAACCTTAAACCATAAGAAGGATGTTTCTGGGGGAAAGTTGAGAAGCCAAAATCAGCACTTGCATTGGTCCACCCAGTCAAAGCATGTTAGTTGGGTGTCCACTCTGTATTGGGCATTGTGCTGGACATTGACAGGCGCTCAGAAATGAAACTGACATAAATATTTAGGTTGTGATGGGATGTGTGGTTTGACCGCAATTTATAAATTAGTAGAACAGACTTTAAATATCATGCATAACCACAACATCATTTATAGGTAGAGAAACAGGTTCAGAGGGAGAAAGTCATTTTATGGTCCCATAGGTAATAAGTGGCAGAGGTGGGAGCAGAGCCTTGGACTGTCCACTCAACGGTTTCATGTTCCTTACATTGTACGATGCCAAGAATCCCATGGATTTTACAGCAAGGCCATATAGAGCCTGGATTACCAGTCAGATGATCTCAGTGTGGTGCTCAGTCTTTTCATTATCAATAAACAATCAACACGGGGGTGGTTTAGCAAACCGTGGTGCATCCATACAAGAGACCGCTGGACAAACATTATACGTGAGTTGTGTAGATCGATGTTTATCTAGGGAAAAGTCTGAGAATAACATACTGTGAAGTGAAAAAAAGTGGTGGAAAATTATACATGGCATAATCTTCACATAAATTGTGGAACATTGAAGTTCATATATAGAGAGAAATGTCTGGAGAAAATGTTCAACCAGCTGGTCCCAAGTGGTTCTCTCCACATGATGGCATTTGGGGAGTATTTTACATTGAGTATCATTGTTTTTAGAAAAATAATATAATTATTTTTAAAGTATGTCAATATGTAAATGAATGATGGTATCTCAGGACAAGAGTAAAAATAAGCACTATAACAGAGTGTTAGGTATTAAATGTGAGTTGATAGAGGAGACTTTCACTGATTAATAGAGTGATGATACAGCATTCATACCAAATGCTTATCTAGAAATAAAGAGGGGTCTGATCTTTTTATTTCCAAGTTCACCCCAGTGACCTTCATAGACTGTAATTAGTAAATATTTTCCTGCAAGTATAGCAGATTAGAGGGAAGATGGAACCACAGAATCATACTCTGTAATGGGGGAGCGGGGAGGGCAGAGGTTGAAAGATCTCTCCCTATACAATATTTGAGATAACAGCAGATCTACTGGCCGTGAGCTCTTCTCCTGCGGGCTGAAGCTACCAGGACTAAGACCTGGCTACAGCAATAGCAACAGATTGGCAAAGAATATTCAGAGAATGACTGTACCCCTCCCCCAGGGAGCTCCCCACAGGCTAACAAGTGTGCATCACCTTTATCAGGTCCATCAGCACCTGTTCCCTCTCCACACCCTTCTACCTCCCTGCCTCTCATCTGTACCCACCAATTCCAACCACGCACTGTTGCCTCCCCAGCCATGGCCGCCCACCAATCTCCCTGACTTACGGGTGGCACACCATGGATGCACAATAGGAACTAGCATTTGAATAGAGCCCCACACGAACTCATGTATCATCTCATTTCATGTCCAGAATGACCAGCCGAGCAAGATAGAAGGAAAGAGAGACTCTCCCCACCCACCTTCCTACACATTCACCATCTTGCTCTCAGCTCCCATCTTCTGCCGACAGCACATCCCCCTTTCCTACCAGCAGTAGCTTGCTTAAACATAGTTTTCTGGTCAGGGTACCTTGCATTTGGCCTGCTATCAAATGTTGCCGTAGATGAGGCCCATCAGCAAACATTAGGACTTTCAATCATGGAGTCCGGGATGGAAAATGCCTTTGAATTATTCTGCACCCCCGTGTAAACGGTAGCTAAGGGAGGCAGCTCTGATTCCAAGCCAGATTGCTAGGATTTGAAGGAAAGTTCTACTTACTGCTTAACCAGGAACCTCTGTGCTTCAGTTTCCTCACGGGTAAAGAGACAGTAACAGTATTTACCTCAAAGGAATATTATAAGAATTGAATGAGTCAATACAGGTGATGCACTTAGAAAACTGTCTGGCATATTATAACTGCTCAATAGATGTTAGTTATTATCAGTCTGATTATTATTCTGAAGATCCTGCTCTCAGAGAAGGTTCTGCCCAATAAGCCATAGCATCTGCTAAAGCCAGGAATTGGGAGAGGTTTAAACACATACAGGAACCTCCCTAGACACTTGTGACAAACTGTTGGGCTTCTTCTGGCAGAATATTGTCTAGCCTGGCAGGTGTCATGATTCATCTGGGTCTTCTCCCACCTGGTATTTTACAGGGCAATCAATTCCATGAAAAGAGAAAACTAGACCACAGGGAGAAAAAGTACACCGAGATGAAGTGAAGGCCAAGTAATTCAGCCATGTCCCTTTATGTCAACCTATATTAGTGTCCCATTAATGGCTGACTGCAGTGGGAGATGACAAAGGTGCTCCTTGCAGTCTGGGGAACAGCACTGCTGTTAGATTTCTAAAATTGAATTTGCCAAGGAAGTTAGCTGAGCATAGAAGAAACTAACAACCTGGGCAAACGTACATTTGCCTCCATGCCAACCCCTACCACAAGCTACTCGTATCCTGACGTGAGCTCTGTATTACGGGTTCTAAACCTGACATTCAGGGGAACCTCTCAAGGGTCTCAAGGGAACTCAGCAACTTGTGAACGACCTCTGAAACTGGGCAGTGACCTTAAACTGTCACCTTCTCATTCATTTTCTCTGAAACATCTAGATTGACCTTGGGCACAGTGGAAGTTCATGGCTCTGACCTTAACTCTCCATTGTCCCCCATGACGACTTTCTCAAGAGCCATAAGAACACCTCTTATTATAGTCACTCAGGTGGGCCTCCAAAATCTTTAGACCACGACTTCCCTATCCACATTATGCACACCTGTTCCCTTGCAGGGAGTGGGGTCCCATCAAGACAAAACCTGAATTCTCACTGCTGTTCAGTTTATCCCTAACTCTCATTATTCTCTCCTCTCCTGCGGGAGACTTTCTGTCCATTAGGGGCCATTTCCCCCTTATGCCTTCAAATGTCATCATTCTTTTGATCAATTTCTTTACTACACACTGTTTCTCTCAGGCTGATAATAGATTCCTCCATTCCCATCTCTTCTGCATGGACACCCTTGAGGGACAAAGGGGATGAGCTGGGTGCTTTTGCTCCCCAGAGACACTTCTAGACAACTGAGGCCACATTATCCCTGCTTCTCACTGGAAACATGAACCACCTTGGAGTAATACCCCTAATGCTAAGATAGTATTACAGTACATAAAGCAAGATGTAAAGTCAGAAAGATTTTAGTTCCAATTTGAACTGACAATTAATGCCTGACATTATGAACACCGATGTTACCAGTTCTAAACCATTTTCTGATCTAAAAATGAAATGGATGATAATAATGTAACAACAGTTCCATTTTGCAGTTTTTTAAGACATACAAATTGCCCGTCATAAAAACAGTCACAAGGATGTAAAAAGTAAAGCACAGGGAGTATATAATATTGTAATAAGTATGTATGATGTCAAATGGGTACTAGAAATATCACGGTGATCACTTTATGAGTTATATTAATCTCTAATCACTATGTTATACATGTGAAACTAATAGAATATTGAATGTCAACTGTAATTGAAAATTTCAAATTTTAAAATAAGCACTTAGAGTTGCAAAGAAGCTGAAAGAAAACAAATAATGCAGGGAGTAGTGTGTGAGAAGACACATTCCTCTCATTTCTGGTAAGCAGTAAGTGCTCAAAAATTACACACACACACACACACTTTTTATTAAATTCATTGGGGTGACATTGCTTAAAAAAATTATATAGGTTTCGGGTGTACAATTCTATAACACATTATCTGTACACTGTACTGTGTGTTCACCACCCCAAGTAAAGGCTCCTTCCGTCACCATTTATCCCCCTTACCCTCCTCAAAAATAATATAGTGTTGTTGTTACTATTACTAGCATCCTGATGCTTTGTCAGTTTCCACAAATCCCACTTTTTTTCTCATTCAGTCCTGGATAATCACATCATAACAGAAACTAGAGTCTCAGCTCTAAACACTAGCTGGTCAATCTCAAATCTTAGCAGGAGAAGTGCGTGTTGACGTGGCTAGGGGGGCAAGCCTCAGAGCTACGTAACATCTGTAGCCTGTTAGATGGGAATGGAAGCAGGGACTGTGAGTGTTTGCAAGATAGCGCACTGAAAGATATTAAGAACATAAATCCTAATGCATGTTACAGAGGAGACCCTTAAAGTTACAGTATATGCTTATTCTACATTTGTTACTTATGAATATCTTATTTTCATTAGCATTTCTTAAATGGTTCAGTGTAAGAGCTGCCACTTCAAACACTATGTGGCCTCATTGATTTTTATGATGGCCTATGATTTAACCAGGCATTTGTCACTCTTATAAATATAAAGGTTTTCCTTTGCAAGGCTGTCTGCCTTTTTCCCTTGAGGCCAGATTTAATCATAACAGAAATAAGTTGCTTTAATTTCTTTCCAGTGATGTAACTGTATGGTTCTACCTGATCATAAGCTAGACATAATAAAGTATGGCTCTACTAATCTTTAGTAAAATTCGTTTGGACTGACCCTTATTTTATGAATGGACTTCGATTAAAATATTGATTTCTGCTATGAATTCATAGCATGAGACACTACTTCTTTCTCCTCTTTGCAGCTCCAGCACCTAAAATAGAGCCTGACAGTTTGCTGTTTACAATAACTGTTTTGGAACAATTAAATGAATGAAATGCGCAAAGTCCATATGGCCCTGAGGCTACAGCACAGCTTGCCATGGGGATGTCTCTGTCCTGTTTACTAGGGGCTTTCTCTTTGTGAGTCCTTGGGAAACCCTGATTTGGCTGTTCATTTCTGCCCTTTTCCACCTAGATCCAAAGGTAAATCCGCTCTGGATCATGGTCTCGGGCTCCTTCACATCTTCTCTAGTAGGATTCACACAAATATTAAAAAGAAAGAGGAAAGAATGTCCAAAGGGCAGATGTCCCTTCCAGAACAGTATAGAAACCATTTCAGGACAGCCCTACCTTCAATTGAAGAACAGGAAACCAGAAACATCTACCAACACATTCTTTTATCAGCTATCAAGCTGCGCTTTGTTTAAAAGTAATTATACTCAATGCCTTCCTTTAGCAACTTCCTAGAAATTGCTACAATTTACCCTGGGATATTTTCAAAATGCTACTGAATATAACCTATCCAAAACACATCCAAAAAAAAAAAAAAAAAAAGAAACAACACATCCAAGTGGGCCTCTTTACGTTGAACAATAAAACCAAATTAGATCAAGGCTTCTGAACAGAGATTTGAAATGGATTTTAGATATCTGCTGAGTTCAGCCAAAACTCTAATAATTTCATTGCCTTCTTCCTAGAGTAGAGAAACATGCCTCAGGGATCTGAAATAAGTTGAAAAGGACTTTGTGAATTTGGAACCAAAGATAAAAACCAAAATCAAAGAAGAAGCAGCCAATCATGAGCTGCCGTTGCCCAACATAACATGGTTTTCTAGAGAAAGTACCTTTAAAGGTTAATTCATTTGTGATAGAAGTTGAGTCAGTTCTCAGCTTTTTTAGAATCCATTTACGAAGTGGCTAATACTTCATAGCTTACAGATGATCTGAGACTGCCATCCCCTCCAGATCTCCAGTAAGATAACAGAGTTAAGGCATTAAAGGGTTGGGAGCGATCTTAGATGTTATCTAATTCAATATTTGCTACTCCATCTGGTTCTGTATTCCTCTAAGACTGCCTCTTCCAAATGCTGCTCAGTCTCTGTTTGATCCTCACCTAAAAGTGAGGTACAGGAGTGAGGTCCCCTGTCCTTTGTTCAAACTGCTCTAAGCATTTGCAAATTCTTCCTAAGGAATCTAATGCTCTCTCTCCATGGTTTCTGTTTATGGGTTAAAATTGGGTTTAAATCACTGAGACAATCAGCCACAGGCACTGATGGCGAAAGATTGTACACTCTATGCACTGGAACTGTCACCTATCAAAGAAACATTTGCAGACTTAATGGCTCACAGATTAAAAGTAGGCTGTAAGTATCAAAGAGCAAAAGACTTGTACATCATCGGTTGAAACAAAACATAACCGTAAGATTTTTTGAAGATTTTTAAATACACACAGAAATGCACACTTTCATGCTTCCATCAAAATCTGCAATAAATATTTATGCTTCTGAAACTGTAATAAATGAATATGCAGAACGAAATTAGTGTGTGGTTATCAGAGACTGTCTCCTCTGCTGGGTATCTGGGTCCCTGCACGTGAAGGAGGAGGGAAGGTGAAGAATCAGTACTGGGTTCTCTCGGTGCCATTGCAAAGCCACTCAACAGGGAGAGCGTTAGAGAAATGCTTTAAAGAAAAAGGAACAGGCTAATAGCCTTGATAAACGTTTCAAATTCTCTTGACCACTCTTTTTTTGGGGGGCGGGGAGGACAGTGATTTTCAAAGCATTTGTTGACTCGGTCATCAATTCTGAGACTTTTCGGTTGAACCACCCCACATACACTTAATGTCACAAGACACCAGAATTACAGATTTATGTTTCCAGCCATGCATGGACTCTCGGCGTCTGCTCCGTAAGACCATGCAGACTCTTCACGTTCTCCTTTCCTTCTATTTGTGCATATTAAACCCTCCTCCCAGTTCTCCCCCTAATTCCTCCTTCACAGCAGCTTTCCACACTGTGGTTAACTCCCTGTTCCTGAAAGCTCTTCTTTTGTTTTCTATCTTGGACTTGAGCTCAAAACACTCTCCTGGTTTCACAACTACGTTTCCATCTGTTCCTTCTTTCCCTCCCCTGCATTTCAGCCTCCTCTAAATATCTTTCAAATCTGTACGCTTCTCTACCCTCTTCACTAAAACCCCCACAGACCAAGCTGCTCCCTGCTCACACCTCACTGTGCTCCCGCATCCATTCATGCCCTCATCGCTCTGCAGACTATGTGACATGTACATGTCATCCCGGCAGAATCTTGTCCATTCTCCCCCGCCCCCATTAAATCATGAGTTCTTTGAAACAAGCAACCAAGCTATACATTAGATGCTTATCTTTACATTTCCCACAATGTATGCTAATCACGAGGTTTTGAACATGTGATGAGCTATTCTACTTCCCATGGGGACTTGCGAAATTTTCAATGAGAAAAAATTATTTTTCATGGCAACTGATGACATTTTTCTTCCTATCTAATTGTGAGTGGTAATATGTAATTGGCCAGGATGGGGAGCACTCAACAGACGCTGGTTCAAAAAACAAATTTGATCCCATTACTAAAACCAACAACTAGAAAATAATCTCGATGCTCATGCATTATCACTGAAGATGCATAATTGTTATTGGTATGCTACCCTGATGTATGGGTTGATTCTCTGGCTTGCTTCTGGTTCCTATGAATGGAGAATTGCTAACTTGTCATTCAATACCATCTATGGATTTAAATCTCATGAAAGCAGAGTCTCCTGTCCTAATAGTTGATAAATTGGTATCTAGGGATAAGAATATTTTAGAAAAAAAGTCTTTTAGAATAGGAGTTTTGTGTCTTAAGTTCTTACACTCTTTTTATGCATTTTTGTCTTAAAGAGTATTAAAATTAGACAAGTATGATGATGAAAGGCAAAGAAAGTAAATATCACAGGAAATAAGGATGGATGGAAATTAGAGGTAGAGGGAACATGCATTTTCATAGAATTCTGCACATTCAAATGGCTGACATGAAGAACAGTTCTGAACAGATGGAATGGGACAAGTAACTCAAGCCGTCTTTCACTACACCAGGCCCAAAGCACCGCCACTTTATGAAGTAAGGCCATGTACTGGAGGTTTCCTAGTTATTACAAATGACTAACGATGCCATCATAAAACACTAACACGAGCTACCATTAGTACCACAGCTGCAAAAGCATGGAGAATTCATTTGCTGTTCTGATTGTAGAGTGGACCGTTAATCACTACCTCCAATGGCATAAGGAACCACTGGGCTCGAACCAATGAGACACAACAGAATAATGTCACTCTTGGGCCATCTAAATGGCTTCAGATCTTATGTGCTCACAAAGAAAGACTTTCTTTTTATTTCAGGTTTCAAGTTCAATGTATCAAAGAGAAAGCCTTATATTTTCTGCTATTTACAATGCTAAAAATCTTCACTTGGGTTTGTAATCAAAAGCTATTGTACTATCCTGGTCTTATTTGCAACTGATAAGGAAATTGACTTTCTTTTCTGCGAAAGAGGCTGGAAAAAGTGTTGGGATTTGCATAGTTCAAAAAGTGTCATTTTACAGAAGAAAAAAAATCTGTGACCTTTCATGTATATCAATGCAGACACTAAAAGTAGGCTTACAACTACTGGTATATGTGCTCTTCCAGTAACTAAAAACTTTGATGAATCAAATGGTGGTATTTGAGCAGGTGTCTATGTGTAACATTAAAAAATATTTTTACAAAAATACCAGGGTTACATGTCATTTAAAAATATTTAACTTATTTCATCTATAAACCTTCAGAAAAAAAGATTAAGAACTTAGAAATTTTTATAAGTAAAAATAACCAAACAGAGCAGAAGCCAAAATACATGCAGTCATGATGGAGTAAAAGTAAATCCGGCCATCTATTTAGGTTAAGACATGTTATGACTCCAATTGGTGTTAGAAAGGATGGACGTATGAATTAAAGGATGTGCTCCTATTGAACAGCTACTGTGCAAATTGTGTGGAAGTGGCTCCGCATTCCTAGGAAACAGACTTGGTGAGAAGACAATTCCACGTTTTGTCTTATAGCAAGAAAATCATCGGCAGCCGTCCGTCTCGAGAGATGATGGTGTAGCTTCTTAAGAGTCTATCTGCACCGCCGAGAATGGCTGTGCAGTCCGACTCGGGAGTGACACGGTATCTGTCTCCTCCCGTGTTGAATCGACATCTTGCGATGACGCTGGAGTGTCCTCTCCAGTGAAGCTGAAGCTACAGAGCCTGGGCAGGGTGATATGGAGGGTCTGCTGTTGCCCATGCAGCAGACCCCCCCTCTCTTCGCAGCTGAAGGATCCAAGGGAAAGACGGAGTCAATACAGCTTGGCTTCAGGTGCGCCGCAGGAGTTGCCGGTGTTGACTACAACGTCAAACCGCCTTAGGGACTCCGGCTCCGGATTTTCTGTCGGAGTTTACTCCCTTAGCCTTTCCCCTGAAGAGGTATGCCGCAAGGCAGCGGAGGTTTTTTGGAATCAGAGTTTTCCTTCTCTGATGTGCCCTGACTGGGAGATCGAACCAGCGACACTTAGCTCGCAGGCCGACGCTCAATCCACTGAGCCAAACCAGCCAGGGCTAAGCAAGAAAATAAAATGTAAGTTATTGGTCTGACAAATGAATGGCATTGCATAAGAAACATTTCCTTGAATGGTTTTAGCTTTCTATATAAAAAATTGTTTATAAAAGGGCACTTTGCTTTCCTCAAATCTAGGTATTAGAGGAAGAACACTTGCAAAATTGTTTTTTCTCAGTAGGTAGTTCGTATTTTACCATCAGGTTTTAACTCATATTTTTCCCTCCCGGTGGACAACAGCTTGCCAAGGTCTGGACTATTCAGGGGTGCTACATTTGGCTCTGGAGAGAGACATGGCATCACAGCACTCCTACAGCGCTGCTATTCATCAGCCTACGGCTGGTGGAAAGCTAAGGCCCCCACTTGTAGCACAGATGTGTCCCCAATACCCCATGTTTCCTTGTCAGAAATCCAAGGAGAATGAATCAGAAACTTCTCAAATCCAAGTCTCCTTTCCAACTCAGCAAGTTAGCCAACTAGGTGGAAACTTTTCATCACCTTGCTCTAATTCCTGATCCAATGCCTACAGGACTTTTTTTTTTTTTTGTCTGAACCATTCTTCTTATTGATATAAGAAGAGACAGAATAAAGACACCTGGCCAGAACAGAACTTGTAAAATTCATGACAATTCTCCCACTACCACGGTTACTAATCAACAAAAATAACTTTGTAAAATTTGATAGTAAACTTGAGGGAAAAGTCCCTTAAAATATACTCTTAGCGGTAGACTAATGAATTACTTGGATGCTGAAGAAGAAACAAACACAAAATAACTAGTAAAAACATCAACTAAAAGGAATTCAAAGAAAGAGGGAATAGATGCTTTCTGCTGAGAACGTTATAATAGAATGTGAAAATAATTTGGGGTACTTTGCTTGTCTCATTTCTTTCTCTCCTTTCACTTACCCTATTAAGGTAGCTCATGTCTCTACCAAAAGCAATATCCTTACCTATTCATAAGCCAAGAACCTTTCTTCAAGGAAACATGTAATTATTTTACTTTGCCTGGGCAACAAAATACCATCACACCAAAAGATTTGTTTATGTCCCAATGGGAAGATGTAAATGACTTCTCTTGAGAGAAGCAGAGTCTAAATGATTAAGAAAAATAAAATAATTACAGTTATCTGTCATATGAAGAAGCTCTGGCTTTTTTGTTTCATTTGTAATTCTCTTAATGTCACTTTTATTTAGTCCGATCTTTTAGCAACAACTCAGAACTTGCTGAGTTCATTTTTTGAATTTCATTTTCTGACACAGAGTGTGATGATGAATACTGAGGATTAATTAAATCTGGCAACAACAAGAATTTTCATACCTTTAAAAACGTACTCTCGTTTCATTTCATAAAAGTGTTTCAGGGCATTATGACAGAAGAAGAAAACTCAATTGCATTGGTTTAATTAAATTGAAGTTCTTCCACAAATGAAGTGCACATTGCAATTTATTACCACCTCAGCAAGACCATCCAAAATAAACACCCTCTTGGAACACCGAAAACATGTGCTGAAATTTCTTTGTTATTGATATGTTCTTCTTACTCTATGGCAGGATATAATATCAGTTATTATTGCAGTGCTGGTATAAAAACTGAAATATTTCTTCTTTTCTCTCTGAATGCAGTAATGCCATTAATAACACTGCTATTTTAATGTGATTCTCAAGATAAAAATGACTACTTTTAGAAGTATTTAGGATTGTTTTTTTCTGGGTGGAGAGTCCATTTGTAAATAAAACTTTTACTCATGAAGATTAGCAAAATTATTCATTTTCTTTCCTTTTATAGTCTGTATTTCTATAGTTGTTTTATTACAGTAATTTTTTTAGGAATTCAGATTCAAACAGAGAAGAAACTAATTTTTTACTGTCCCAAATTCCAACCTGGCTTAGAAAACTCTGATGGCTTGAAAGCAATGTTCAGGATATTCAAACCTTAATTTCAACTCCTCCTTCTAAAAGTCAAGGTAAGTAGAATAATATAAACAAAAAATTACTGACTGAGCAAAAAGGAAAAAAAAACCCTCACAGTCATGGACAACAGTGTGGTGATTGCTGGGGGGAGCGGGTAGAAGGGGACTCAAAGGAAAATAAAGTATTTAAAAGAATACAAGTTACTGCTGTGTTTATGGAATTACTGTTATTTCTAAGGTCATATTTTTAAACTTTAATGTTTAAAAGTATATGTTGATTAAACAAACAAACAAGCACCAATTCATGAATGCACTTCCCTCGTAGGTCCAGTGCAATAGACCTGGCGCGTCTGCTTTCCCCAAACCTCCCCGCTAATTTGCCTGCTTGCCCCCGAGGGTAGCCACCTTAGGCCCTGCGCCTCAGGCCAGCAACTCCTGAGTCAATATTCACGTCCCTTTTGCAGTGACCTTCTGCTATAGGAGAAGTGCTGGCTCATCAGACTGGTTCTCCACCTACGTAGACAATGAATAATTTACCTCTAAAAATAAACTTTAAAAGCAAAGGCAACTTATTTTAAGTGTTGAGGGAGTCCTAAGCGTACCATGCCTTACATAACTGCACCCGATTCTGCGAAGTGTTTACCTTCACTAAGGGAAGAACAGGGACTGCGCAGCCAGGGTAGACATGAGCGTGACCCTTCACAAGAAGCCTCGTTCACAGACCAAACACCATAACCAACAATTCTAAAATGCTCTTCAAGTGCCTTAACTGTACTAGAACTTATTTTTAAGTGGGGCTTGTCATTCTGTCACTTCTTATGATAACACTTGAACTGCAAACTCTAATACCAAAGATTTACACAATTGAAACACTCAAGATTGAATTCTAAGTTATTATCTCCACACTTTCTTCCAAAGGGGCGAGTTTACATAGTATGATTTGATTGAAATACATCAATCGTATATATGAAAATAAACATACACACACAGGAAAATGGCCAAAGATTATATGGACAGTAGAGTTCAGTGGCTTAAATGCTACCTTCAAAGCAGATGGCCGAGTGTTGAACTTAACTTTATGATCTTAGGAGAGTTTTCTAACATTTCTTATTCTCAGCCTTCCATCTATGGGATGGGAAGAATAGCCATTGTTACTACTGACTGTTCTTAGGGTGTTAAATCTGATCAGAACTCAAGGTGTTTAGCATGATGTCAATGACAGATTACTTCTCTGGCTACATAAAAAAAATCCACAAGGGTCCTGCTCAGAGCAAGGTGAGATACCACATGGACCGCGGCAGTCAGGGCCTGGCCTCCCTGATCAGAACTAGGGATAAAGGATGGCCCTGTCATGTCCCATGGCCAGTCTTGCTTACTTCATGCCTGACATCCCTTTGGGGAAGATTGTCATAGAGTCTGGAGTCATGCTCTGAATTTTAGCATAACAGAACTTCAGAGCTGATAGACATCCAGGGACTAACTATATTTAAAGTATATATATCTGGAAAACTGAAATGCATAAAGGTTAATATACAGTCAATATCACAGAAACAAATATAGCCCCCCCCCCCCACTACACAAAACAGAATAACACAACCATGGGCGCTGTGGGTTGGGGGGGAGCAAAATAAGGAGGAAGACACTTCTCTTAAGAGTCTTGGTCCACTCCTGCTGCTCCTTTTAAATCCCTAGACGCCTCTGGCCCTCTGGGTGGGATGAGCACAGGCAGAGTGAGAAAGCTCTTGGGGAAAACTCACAGAGAACAGGGAGGGAACAACTATTATCCAAGTTGCAGCCTGGGCTCAACTTCGGAAAATGGTATGAGATGAAGCCCAAGCAGCTCCCACTTACTTTTCTTCGGAGTTTTCAATTTGGTTTATCTGATTTATGGACTCATTAGAGATGAGGGGCATAAAAAGAAAGGAAAGCAAGACATTTTGGCCTGGTTAAAGGTCAAGAAACTGTGGACAGCGGAAAGGGAAGTCACGAGGCAGGTAATCCAGAAGAGGGGTCAGTGGGAGGGAGAGAGAAGGAAGAGAAGAGAGATGGTTCAGAGAGCAAAGAGCTTTGCTTTTCAGAAACCCTGAAGCTAATTCTAGGCTTCCTTTTCTGATTCTGTGAGTGAGCAAATGATGGCTTTTGTTTGTTTGTTTGTTTTAATTTCATGGAGTTAGCAATTCTCTCCTGTTTTTTAAAAAATATGTAACCTATTTTTTGCTTTTTTTCCATGTATAGAAATAGTGCATGTTCTCTAAAATCAATCAGAAAATAGAGAACGCCAATTTAAAAATTATCTATAATCCTACCACTCAAAGACAATCACCCAGGGATACAATAATAATAACAAAAGCATTAAATGTACCCACAACCTTGGAATGCTTGGGTCCTTTTGGTACCCTCCCAACTGACTTTTGGATCCAGAAACTATGACCCAAAACTTACAGTCCATTAATCAGAATCTAGACAGATTTCTGGCCCAGACATGAAGCACTCTTCTGGAAGCTGATCCTGAAGTTCTCATGAAGGTTTGTGTGTTAGCCACCAATAGCTTAAATCATTCTGAGGCAAACTATGTCTGATGGATTCTCTTGGTTATTTTAGAGGTCAAAGTCATAGTTTATGAAGGCATATGTGTACATTTCTACTTTGGCAATGTTTTTGCTACTCCCTGATGGAGTCCAGGGTGGGGTAGAGTTTACTGAAAGAAGAAAGGAAAAGAGAAAGGGTTCTAAATAAAGCAGATTCAGTGTTTTTTCTAATCAAAAGGCCAATATTAAATGAACAAAATGAACAGGCCTCTTATAGCATATTACATAAATTCAAGAAAATGTTAAAACAAAACCCTTCAGGTGACAAGTTGGAGAACAGAATTAGAGAATTCTTAGGAAGAACTTCAAGGATGAGTTAGTTTACTGCCCTGGCCAGCCTGCAAATGCTAAAGCCCCTACAACAAATTCATGTTTTCTTCCATCATGAAGACTGAAGATTCTTGGCTCTGTCCTGATAGTTTCTCAACAATAACATTCTTAAACTTGCCCAAAACAGAACCATTGAAAATAGACATAATAAAAAGATTTCTCTTTCTCTTAGTGAAACTCCTTTTATTCTTAGAACAAAAATTAATTTATCTTTTTCTGGCCAGTGTGGCTCAGTTGCTTGGAGCATCATCCCAAACCCCCAAAAGGTTGGGGGTTTGACTCCTAGTCAGGGCACATACCTAGGTTGTGGGTTTGATCCCTGGTTGGGGCACATACAGGACACAACCAATCAATGTTTCTCTCTCATATCACATCTGTCTGTCTATTTCTATTTCTATCTCTCTCTCTCCTCCTTCCTCTCTCAAATCAATAAACATATTTTTTAAATGTTTTTAAAAATTAATTTACTTTCATCCTTTACCAGGAAGACTTCATTTATCAGAAGCAATAGAATACCGAATAAGAATCATCCTCAGCCTGCGGTCAGATATGACAATTCACACATTTCTTTTCATGAACCTGTGGCTAGTTCTGCCTTCCCCAAGGTAACAAACAGACCCACACAACCTAGCACTGGGAAACCTTATGTTCAAACTGTAAATGCTGCTCAAGTTGCAGCTTAACTTATCTTGGCTATAGTTCAAATGACGGCGTTTTCTCTGCTGAGCTATTTGCTGAGCGCCACTATGGCACTCTGAGTTACAGCAGTGGGGATGAAGGGGACACAGAATGGCAGCCCTTGCTGTGAAAGGCAGGAGAGAATCTCCGGTCCTGGGGAAGGTGGGTAAGCACACGGCATTCTTTCTCCCCCAGGGAATGCAGCTATAAAAAAATAATAACAAAATAAAAGCTAAATGAGTTAATGTGTGTAAAATGCTTAGATCACTGCCTGACAGGTAGTCAGTGCTCTTAAGTATCAGGGCAGGGATTTCTATGGTCTTTTTCTTGATTTATTTTTTTTGTATTCCATGTGTGCCTACATGAGTGCCGGGCACATAGCAGGCATTCAATAAGTATCTGTTAAGCAAGGGAGAAAAAAAACCCTGTATAGAATTCATAAAGTAGCTATTTGAGAACTCTGACAAGGAAATGATAGCAGCAGATTGCAGAAGACCAGAATTTAAAATACCATCAAAATGGTGGTGAGCGGGGCTCTTGTTTTTCTTTCTCCAAAACGCTGGTGTGGACCCCAGGCAACACAAAACCTGCCAGACACTGGGTGCAGACAGAGAAAGCCCCAGGAGGGCCCTGGAGGAAAGGTCCTACTTGAGGAAAGAAAAGAGACTGAATGCTCAGAGAAATTCAGGAAAATGTCCCGGGAGAAGTGTGCAGCAGAGCCAGGTAACTAAATCCTCAGCTGTCTGGCTTAAAGACCAAAACAGGAAGCCCCAGGACACAGGAAATTACTGAGGATCACAACAGAGAGGGAGGAGCTGGGGGGACGGGGACGCAACTTCCCAAAGATGTTCACGAACTCTTGGATTCGTCTCTAGATTACAAATATGTGACTCTGCCCCTAAACGTCACACATTAGGAACTGAGCTACTGCACGGCTGCGGTACACAGACCAGATGGAGTGAGTAGCGCTGCAGGAACTCTGAGAGCGGAACTATCATTGTAGCCACAGCCCTCTACCGAAACTCAATGGAGTCAATCGCCTATTACAACAAAAATCATTAGCATTCACTTTAAATAACTAGAAAAAGAAGAATAAAATAAATCTAAAGCAGGCAGAAATAAGAAAACAATAAATAAAGAGCAAATATCAAAGATATTGCAAACAGAAAACCACTTGAAAAAAATTAATGAAACCAAAATTTGACTCTTCAAAAAAAGTTAAAAATATTACTAAAGCTCTACCAAGATTGACAAAGAAGGGAGAAGAAAAAATACTAATATCAGGAATAAAAGAGGACTATCACTACAGACCCCACAGATATTAAAGGGATAAGAAAATCATACCAATAATTTTACATACACTAATCAACAGCTTAGGGGAAATAAATCGATTCCTTAAAAACTCCAAAAACTTTTAAAAATACAGAAACCTGAAACTCACCTATGATAAAAATAGGTGACCTGTGTAGTCATTTAACTCCTAAATGAATTGGACTTAAAAAGGAAAAATATAAATCTTGAGACTCAAGTGGATTCATTGACAAATTCTGATATTTAAAAAAATATTAATAACTCCATTCTCCCTAATCTTTTCTAGATGTCCTGATAAAAGTACTTCAATAAATTATCGATAACTAATAACCATACTTAATGGTGAAAGATGGAATGATTTCCTCCTAATATCAGAAGCAAAACAAGAATGTTCACCCTCACCACCATTATTTGACATCACACTAGAAATCTTAGTCAATGCAATAAGGCAAAAAGAAAGAAATAAAAAACACACAGATTGAAGCGAAAGAAAGAAATGACTTCAATTCACAGACAAGTCTCTGACTCTATAGAAAATTCAGATGTTACCAAACTCCTAGAACTAAAAAGTGAATTTAATAAGGCCACAGAATACAAAGTCAACACATAAAAACCCACTGTACTAGAAAACGAACAAACAAAAAACACTGAACTTCTATGTTCTACATACTAGCAATGAACAACTGAAAACCAACATTGTAAAAACTAGCATTTAAAATAATTCCAAAAAATGAAATACTTAGGTGCAAATCTAACAAAATATGTACACGATCCATATGTTGAAAACTACAAAACAATGATACAAAAATAAACAAATGGAGAGGCGTACAATATTCATGGACTGGAAGTTTCATCATAGTGAAGATATCTATAGTCCCCAAATCAGTGAACAGACTCAATGCAGTTCCAGTAAAAGTCCTAGAAAACACTTTTGGAGATACAGGCAAGCTGGTGCTAAAATGTATATGGGAAGACAAAAGATAAGTCTGAAACTGAAGAATAAAATTGGAAAAACACAACTAGATTTTAAGGTTTACATTAAAGGTACAATCATTAAAAGAAGATGGCATCGACAAAGCACAAATATGTAGGTCAACAAGACAGGATAGAGTTCAGAAATTGATATATATCCAAATATATCCATATTTATACATATCCATATATCTATTGCCAATTAATTTTTTATAAGAACATAAAGGCAATTCAATGGAATAAGACAGTCTTTTCAATAAATGGTGCTGGAACCACTAAACATGTACATGCAAAAAATATATAATAATAAAAAAACACAACTAACCTCAACCTAAACCTCACATCTTATACAAAAATTAACTCAGAACAAATCGTAGATTTAAATGCAAAATGCAAAACTACAGAACTTCTGGAAACAAACAAAGGAAGAAATTTCATGACCTGGGATCAAACAAAGAGTTCTTGAACATAACACCAAAACATAGCTCTATAAAGAAAAAATTAATAATTTTAACTTTGACAAAAGTAGAAACTTTTGTTCTACCAAAGAAACTGTTCACAGAATGAAAAGATATGTTCTGCAAGAAACATATTCACAAAGCACACATTTAACAAACTTGGATCCAGAATACAAGGTGGGGCAAAAGTAGATTGACAGTAGGGAAAATAATACAATAACTAATAAATAATAATACAAGAATAAACCCTGTGTTTCATCTATTCACAACTGTAAAACTCCCTTTGCTCACTCCTGTAGATGACAAACTTTCAAAACTCAACAAGAAGTAAACGAACAGCGCCCCAATTGGCAAAAGACTTGGACAGAGGTTTCATCAAAGAGTATAAAATAGGAGACAAATAATCACATGAAAAGACACTCATATTAGAAAAATTAAATGATTAAAATTTTAGAATGTTGGAAATGTCAAGTATAGCAGAGAGATGGAGCAATTGGAATTCTGTGTTGCTGGTGGAAATGCAAAACCACTCTGGGAAATAGTAAGTTTCTTATGAAGTTAAACACACACTTACCATATGACTCAGGAATCCCATTTCTAGGTGTTTAACCTAGAAAAATGAAAACTTATGTTTACATAAAACTTTTTAAATTAATTTATTTTTTTAATTTTACTTATTTTTAGCAGAGGGTGGAGCTGGGTTTGTGTGTCAAGGAGCTTACTTTTAAAGATTTTATTTATTAGAGAGGCAGAAGGGAGGGAGAAATAGAGGGAAAGAAACAGCAATGTAAGAGAGATACATCGATTGGCTGCCTCTCACACGCCCCCTAACTGAGGATCTGGCCCGCAACCCAGGCATGTGCCCTGACTGGGAATCAAACCGGTGACCTTTTGGTTCACAGGCTGGTGCTTAATCCATTGAGCCACACCAGCCAGGGCACATAAAACCTTTTTAAAAAAATGATTTTGGAGAGAGAGAGGAAAGGGGAAGAAAGAGAGACAGAGGGAGAGGGAAACATTAATTTTGTTCCACTTATTTATGCATCATTGGTTGATTCTAGTACATGCCCTGACTGAGGAATTGAACCCACAACCTTGGCATATCAGGGCAATGCTCTAACCAACTGAGCTCCCTGGCCAGGGCCTTTTCATCAATGTTAATGGCAGGCCTATTAATAATTTCCCAACACTGGAAATAACCCAAATATAGATGTGATTCAGTAAGTAAATAAATGGAAACACCCATACAATGAAATGCTAGTCATCAGTGAAAAAGAAAAAAATGATTGAGATATATAACAATTTTGATAAATTCCAAATATGTTATGGTCGATAAAAGAAGCCAATTGCCAAGAGTTATATATTATATGCATATTGAAGTCCTGAATCTCAAAGTGACATTAATGTGATTTTTAATCAATTGCTGAAAATACCAAATACTAGGGTGAGAATGGTAATATATTACCATAATATATAAAGACAATACTCACTGTTGTCCTTAGATTTTTCACTATGCTCCTTGCCTATTTGGCAGTGTTTTGTTATCTAATTTTGAAAATTATGCTCAAATTTAATGATTCTTTATTACATAAATATTTCATCAGTTACATATTATAGATATAAATCCATATTTAATATATCATATATAAATATAAAATGTTTTAGATCAATATTTTAGTTTTAAAGGGGCCACATCAAGGGTCCTGCCTGTTATACCCTATTAAAACACACATGACAATTTACCTCACTATAGCATACACAGCTGAAATAAGAAAAAAAATTATATACAGCTAAAACCCAAACACCATCGAAACAGTGATAGAAACATGGCAAATATCGCATGCACTTCAGTTGTTGATATTCTCAATACTCTGAACTCTATAAATAAAGCCCCTGAAAATAACGATCACTGAGGGTCATCGCTTGAACTCAAGTCTACTGAACAGGTCTTCTGCAGAGCACAGAATATACCCTAACAATAACTTCCAAATTGGAAACTGAATGGTATCTTCTCATTTCTTCTTTGATCACTCGATTTTAAAGTCCATGAAGGTAGCACTCTGTTGCGCTTACCTCCAGATGCCAAGCACAAAACAATCTCAATGACACAGAGCAAGTGTAAAACAAATATTTTGAAAAAAAATATTTACTAAGTAAATGTGTATTTATAAGAGTAAGGTTGAAATAAGATTATATTACTTTGGCATATCCCTAGATGTTAGACATTGTACAGTTCAATTTAGACCTGTATTCTTTCCTTCATTAAGTCTACCAACCAGCCAACCAACAATTACGCTTGGTTTCAGAGTACTTTGTGTTAAGTTCTGTGATCGGAGCCAGGAATATAAAAATTCATAAGAAGATATGGTCAACGGTCTCGAGTAGCCTAAGTCCAGCGTGGGATACACAACTATGTAGAGCTCACGTAATTAATACGGATTTACTAAACCTTGAGAACTATAAACACACCCATAGTGAACTCCAGTGAGGACGTAACTAATTTTGACAGCAAGAATGAAGAAAGAATTCCTTGAAAAGGCAATCATTCAACCAGGCCCTAAGAAATACAAAGTACCTTGACAGATGAAAGGTGGCAGATTACAGATTGTTCAGAGCAGGAACTCTGAAGTCAGACTGCCTGGGTTTGCATCCCAGACTGCCACCCGTTAGCTGTGTGACCTTAGGCAAGTTACTTAACCTCGCTGTGCACCAAGGTTCCTCGTGTCTCACAGGGAGAGAGTAACACCACGTGTGATGTAGGGCTGTTGGGGGAGTACTTTAGTCAATGCAATAAAGCACCTGTAATGGGACCTGAGGCATAACCAAAGCCAGCTAAGGAAACGGAACATGGAGAGAAGACAGAAGTCCCAAAGTGGAGCGCTAAAAAAACATATTTTCTTTTTGTCTTTCTTCACGAGAAAAAAAAATGCATAGAGTATTTTAAGTACGAATGACGGTGTATAAAACGTATTTTGCTAACTCAATGACAGTTTTGGGTCATTGCTCCTTTATTACAAGTAGGCATCCTCAACCCATAAAAATGCACAGATGTAAGTGCATATGCTCAAAACTACATGTATAATTTTAGGGAGTCTGTCCACGAATCAAGGTCAGCAGGCATTTCTTCAACATCCTCCCCGACATCAGAGGAACAGTCTAACGGTATTACCAACTTTCCATAAAAAGCAGTGCTTGGTATGGAATTTTGTACAACCCTACGCAATGACGGGCCCTCAAACAGCTAATCAAAAACATTAAACTGTGAGCTCAAAGAGGAATGGGACAAAGAGCACACAGTGAACTTCACAGCCCCATCTCAAAGCAAAGACGTGGGAGAGAAGGCCGTTCTTTGTCTGAGAAGCAGACCCGTGAAGGAAAAGGACGCAGGCCGGCTAACCCTGGGCAGGAGATGAGGGTGCGAGACAAACTGTAAAGACTGACCGGCTTGGTACTCACATGGTGAAGGAGCCCGGGGGGGCAGACACTCTCCGCAGGTCCGCAGCTTGCACCTGATGGAGGCTAAGGCAGCAGGGAATGGGCAGCGGAGACAGTCAGCACAACAGCGTGGACAGACAGGGACCAAGCCAGGAGAGAGAAAGAGAGACACACAAAATTTAAACAGAACGTAAACGAGCGCATCACCAAACAGTGAACCAAAAGGAAAGTCAGGCCAGCCAAAGAAATAATCCAAAGAGCCGGTGACATCGACGAAGCCAACAGGACACAGGACAGAGGCTGGCTCTAAGGCAAACCAGACTGGAACTCAGGGCAGCATGCAGGGCGGATGCAAAGAGGGCGCAGACGCCGGGCAGGGATGCGGAGCAGGAGGGATTGTCACGTTCCTCTCGTCATTCGGGACATCCAGGGAGGAAGCACAGCACACGCACACACACATACACACGAGGGGTAGGCTGGCCCAGTCAACTCATCTCTGAGGAGAGTCAAGGGATATTTCATCCCTTAACATAGTCCTCGCGACTCCAGGGCTTTGTAGGAATATTTGTGTCAAAAGACCACCATCTTGAAAAGACGGACTCAACAAAATCTTTACCTTCCTTCACTTAAACACCACAGGCTTTTTAAGAACTTCACAGGTAACATCCCTAAAGACTAAGCTCACCACAGTGAAGCCATAATTCCACTCGTATTCTTGACAGAGAGTGAAACCATAGATAATATTTCCCTTTTGTCCCTTCTTAGATAAAGGAGAGAGTCTTGAGTGGTTATAAAAAAAATGTAGACTTCAAGAAGCTAAACCCTCCGTTTTCCTATCACTTTTACCTAATTACACTCCCAGATGATTGACACAGTTTCACTCTAATTGCAATAGACATAGCTCTCCAGATCCATCTTTTCTGCTGGGTAAATAAATCCTCATGTAAAGTCACCTGAGAAGTAACTCCCTGTCATTCCCAAAGGACTATCAGTTACAACCAATAATATTTCTCAGCAGCCACATTGATGGATGCTGGTGGCCAGCTCAAAGCTGCCAACTAGAAATCTTGCCCTTGGACAAAGCTATCACCCTTCACAGTGTAGCCTTTATTACTCGTAAACTCAGGGTACCAGCTGGCTGAAGACCTCCCTACACACTGAATAATGGTGCATTCCTGGTCTTTTTCAAAAGTGCCTTTCAAATAGAGCATATAAGTTTATCTGGCTACCACATTACTAACACATGAATATGAACCTATATATTACTTTTTTGTGGGAGGATATTTGCTAGGGTTCATATTTCAAGTTGATGTATAAGCCACAACAAAATGGGGTATACTCTTGTACCAATGGAGGGAGGGTTACTGAACACAAATGGGGCCTGGCCTTTTAGTTTGTGTGCGGTAATAATAAATGGGAATTATAAACCAAGAATTTTTTAATTGTTCTTTCTTTCCTTTTTGTATCAATGAAGCTCTAGGAGCATCATGAAAGCCTAATGGTTAACTGTTTCTCATGGGACTTTCTCCAGCTATCCATGTGAACTAGATCTCGAAATTCTTCCAGTTATTATAAAAACATATGAGTAAGACATTTCCTACATTGTTTTTATATACATGAGATTTTAGATTTGTTAGGTTAGACATAATCTCAGAGAAACGTAACAGACCTGACCCACGTGCTAGCCATTTATTCAACATGGACCCATGAGTCTCCGGCACAGTAACAAGTGCTGGAACCTTACAAGGAAAAGCCCGGGGTCTCCCCACAGAGCAGGGAAGAGAGACAAGTGAACTAGCATGTTTCATGACTAGAAGCAGATAGAAAATGATTCTTAGGAAAGTGATACTTCAATGCAGTCTTGAACTTGAGGGCGAGTTAGCAGGTAAGAGGAGGTGAGGGAGGCACCAGCAATGCAAACATACGATGATACACAAGACAGGTTGGTGCTCCAGGAACACCATTTATTTCTGGAGCATGGGAGGATGAGGATGAAGAAGGCAATGGTCACTAAGGTCTGTAAAGCTAAGGATATGGGCTTTACATTTTCAGAAAGTCATTCTAACTAGCCTGTCGGACAAGACATTATGTGAAGGGCAGCAACACTGGAAAGAAAGAAATGAATTATGAGAGTATATTTCAGCAGTGCCCCTGAGGGGTAACTGGCAGAGAGGACGGATAGATGGTGTGAGATTACAGATGTGGGAATCAGACAGAAGGTAGATTTCAAAGAAGGCACTGGATGTGTAAAAGTGGAGGTGACTGAGGGGACTCTAGGGGCCAAGGACATAGTGAAGGAGTGGATGGTGGTTCCACTTATATACACGTGAATGAAAAAGGCTCATTGGGTGATAAGGAGAGAAAGCAAAAGGAACGGAGTTAATGAGCCCATTAGTAGTAGTCCGTGTAGTCCAAAGTTATGAGACATCCAGGTAAAGATGTCAGCTAAGGTATTTGGGGATAAGTCTTCAGTTTTTAGCAGAAACCCATGCTGAAGACACAGCTCTTAGGCTCGTTAGCTTATCAGGCATAGAAAAAGCAGGTCACTCATATGATCTCCCAGAGAAAGGGCAAATCCCTGAGAAGCATTGGCATCCAAGCAGAAAGGGGAGCCAGCTGTTCTGGGAACCCCAACACTTAACCCCCAAATACTCACAGTGAATGTGCTGTGTGAACAGAAGAGAATCCATTAAGATGAATTGAAAAGTTACCCTCTTCTGACTGAGAAACTCCCCTCCCCTCAAAACACAGAGGATTTTTATCTAAAATTCTTAAGACAGTTTAAACCAGTTCTCTTTCACCTGAAAGAAGACAGTTAAGTTAAACAGATGAAATATAGTCTTAATAAAAAGTAACAAAGGGAGAAAGGAAGAAAAGGGAAAGAAGGGTGGAAAAAATGAAGGAAGGAACTAAAGAAATATCTTTCAATGATCTCTTTCTGACTTGGCTGCAATAGTGAACTTTATATAACCATGGCTGAAAAGAGAGAAAATCTTGGCAGACTCAGGGAATAAAACTTACTTACAAAGGTTTTAATAGCTAAGCTGCTCTTAAACGGAAAACTCCACTTTGAAATCCAGTGAAGAAGTTAGATTTCAAAACAAGAATTCCTAGTGAAACAGAAAAAAGCAATCTAATCTCAGAGGGCGAATAAGATCAGTGGGTGAGAGAAATTAATGTCTAGTGAACAAGCATTCTATGGTAATGAGGTAGGTGTCTTGCTTTCCTTTGAAAATGTGCTACCTATATTGATTTTCCAAAAATGTAGTGTTGAATAATATTCCTCATAAGCAGCCCTGTCTAATGCTGGTCCTCAACATAAGCTGTCTCAGAAAGCGAGGCGGTCAAGTTTGGCAGTGACCTGAGTCAATGCTTTATTATGCGCACTCCTGGGGATTGCTGTATTGACTCAATAAATATATGGCAAAGCATGTCCTTGCTTCACAGGCACCAGAGGAAGCCAGCCATCCAGTACAAATAGGTAATCATGCACCACAGGTCACAAACAGGAGGAGCACCATGAGGGTCCCTCACTGTGACAGAAGAATGGCCCGAGGGTGAGCCCTGAAATGGCCTTACCTTGAGTCAGATTAGGCATATGGGCATCATATATAAAAGATATTTTTTTAAAAAGATGACCCAAATCTCCATCTTTTTCCATTTCCTTTGCAAATCCCAAATGGGCATGTCAATAAAATTTTAGATTAGGGATGGTAAAAAATGAAAATCTAGTCATCATCACCTTATCTCAAAATCAATTCAGCCAAACCCTAAGAAAGGAAAGGGCTGGGGTGCGGGCGGAGAGTACACTTAGTTCAAACATTGCGTTGTGAGTCAGATTATATCTGGACAACAGGATTCCACCTAGAATGGTAAACTGAGCTGAAGCATTAGAGTACACGGGACCCCAAAATGGGAGCCTCAGGAGAAGGGCAATTCACCAACAGGCGGCGGGGATGCCACACGGAGGCAGGTAAGCCAAAATCCAGCTCTGCCAACCTCCTGCTGTTGGAGAAGCCGGTACTTCCCAAGTGACCTGGGCAAAGAGCAGGCAGACTGCTTGACTTCTTAAAAACAAAATAGAAAAGGAACCCATTTATCTGGATGCATTTTACCGCCCTGAATCACTCTTAATGATTTTCCGCTCGTCCCAGTAAATGTATGCTCAAGTGGTCGGTGAAGAAGGATCACCAATCTAACATATAACATGGTCATGATTTCTAAAAGCTTAATGTGGTCACTGTTTAATAAACATGAAGAAATAATGTGCATGAGACCAAGGAACTACTGAGTTTCCTGGGCCGTTGCTCCTTTCTCAACGCAGGGAGGCCCCGCCCATGCACATGCTCTGCGATCTCTCCACGCTCTTCGTGTTCACAAAGGTGGGCAAGGGGCCGACTCACTCATTCAGCAAAGGCATGGACGTCCTCCTCTTGCTCTTCTGCACCATGTTGGCCTGATTCCGCAAGGAGATCCGGATCATAGCGGGCGCCAGCCGACAGGGCTCCCCATCCACTTGCATGGGGATGGATTTGTAAGTCAGCAGCATGACCTCGCGGCACTGGTGCAGCCTCTCCCCGTGGCCCCCGACTTGCAGGGCGGCCTGTAAAAACACGAGTCAAAAGGAAGCAAGGAGTTAGTTCTTACCGGTTATTCAGGAAACCCAGAAGCCCCCAGTCCACTGTATAGAAGCAAAAGGCCTTTGATAAACATGGAAAGTTGTTAACCAATGATTTACCTTGGGTAAATCATTAACACAAAGAAAGTCAAAGTTGTAAACGTTCAATGAGCTGGGCTGTAATTCTCACTGACGGCCACTTTACACCTTTATGTGTTGTGCAGCCTTAATTAAATCATGTGAGTTTGATATAAAAGTTGTTGCTTTCATTATCTATTCCTAGTAAATAAGCAATGTAACTAGAATAAAAAATATATATAAGAGTTAAAGCACATAGTTTAAGACAGCTTCTAATCTATAGGTGATCCTTGAACAACACCGACTTGAACTGTGTGAGTCCACTTACATGTACATTTTTAAAATGAATATATTGGACAGATATATTTCTTACTACCATGAGGCAATCATATCAATCACTCTAGGCTACCATAAAACAATCAGATTGCTGCTCGTTTGTTATCAATGCATGGATCATTATACAAATTTCTTTTTTCACTTTTTTGCTTCCATTTTTGATGTCTATTGTTAGTAATACATACAACTTCTACAGTGTTTTGTATAAAACAATATTAAGGTAGGTATTGACAGAAGATGTAAACTTACAGTTTCAATAAGTGCACATAGTACTGTAAATGTATTTTGCTTATGATTTTATTAATATCATTTTCTTTTCCAGAGCTTACCTTAAGAATACATTATGTAATGCATATGAGGTCTGTCTAGAAAGTATCCAGCCATGTAATGTGGAAAATAGAGGCATTTATTGAAGAAGATACAAGACACAAGAAATGTACATAGGACAATTATGCTCCAGGCCCCTTCAAAGTAGGCACCTTGGGACCTCACACAGTTCTCCTAATCGCCATCAGCTGCCCCGTCGTATTTTCCTGAATCTCATTGATGGTCTGAAATCTCTTCCCTTGCAAAGGTGATTTTAGTTTTGGGAAAAGTCAGAAGTTGCAAGGCACCAAATCTGGGCTGTAGGGGGGCTGAGTCACCTGGGTGACTTGATGTTTTGCCAAAAAAACTCTGCATGAGATATGAGGCATGAGCAGGCACATTGTCATGATGAAGCTGCCAATCACCAGTTGCCCATAGCTGTGGCCTTCTGAATCATCCGAATAGTTTCCACGGAGGAATGTTCAAGCTCAATGAAGTCTGATTCAGTCATTACTCTACTCGCTCAGTCATTTTGAATGCGATGGCCACAAAGTGCACATGCTCACTAAACAGCATCTACTGCCCCCACTGACTACTACAGTGAAGTCATCATTGTTTAGCTATGCACAGTCCAGTGCTCTCTCCTTGGCTACCAGGTTACATCGATATCATGCAAACCATTGTCATTATATTAACAATGGCTGGACTTTTTCCAGACAGACTTCATAACACACAAAATAAGTCTTAATTGACTGTTAATATTATCAGTAATTCTTCCAGTCAACAGTAGATGATGAACAGTTAAGTTTTGGGAGAGTCAACAGTTATATATGTGGGGACTGGCTTCCCTACCCTACGTGTTGTTCAAGGATCAATGTAAATATATATTATAATAAATATATAATGTATATTATATATTAAATATATTCACATTTAAATATGTAGCCCACTCTTGGTTGATTTTCAAACTTTAGGAGCCTTTTCTTTTTTACCTAAAGCCTCTTGACAAGCTACGTCTAACCTGAAATGCAAAATGGACTCATTTAAAAACATTCTGAAAAATAAAGCTGTTTTGAGGATCAAAGTCAAGCACAGTAACAGCTCAGGTGTGGTATGTATCTCTTGGTGGACACATATCCTCTTGGGTACATACAATGAGTAGACCTGTGATACCATGAGTTTAGATGTACACTTAACTGAAGTAGATATGGCTAGATAGCTTTCCAATAAGGTTACTTTACAATACATTTGAATATCAATTAATTTATAATTACATAAACTTTAAAAAGGAGCCAAACACTAATTCTACCCCCAAATCTAAGAAATTTACTTTAAAAAAAAGGAAAACACACACACCATCAGCTTTTTTCCCATATGTCTCATCTCTAGGAATGAGGAACAAACCTTGTCAACAGACTTGCAAAGTCAACTTCCACTTATTTGGTTGCCACATATTTGAATTATTTTTGTACTTGCATTAATTTGAACGGCAGAAACCTGATTATAAATACAAAGAGAAAAGGAATACAAAGGAACAGAATGGGAAAAAGAAAATAGCATAAAAACTGAAAAGTAAAGCCCGCATTGAACACCTTCGACGTTAAAGCATTCAATTATGTCCTTTACATACTTTTTTCCCATGTGACCTATTACCTGACCTTCTGTTATTCAGCTGAAAGTTTTTTTCTGGTTGTACTTAAACGATCCATTTAAGTTAATCTACGGATTTGAGCCACTATCTCATCTCTGGAACTTTTCCATTATATTTCCCCTGCTTTCTCCTTCTCAGCCCAATATTGATCTGACAAAACTGTATCTCTCCACCCACTAAAGAAAATCCCACTTACTTCTTTTCA